>NC_064640.1:444848731-447348731 GCF_023864345.2 Schistocerca serialis cubense
CCGAACACCCTGTATAACCACCCGGTAATGCAATTGTATTTCGTTTGATTTCTAACCCCATTTGTCTTATATCTACACTGCACTGAAAATACCTGCAGAAAAGTGAAAATGTAGACAGTGTGCACTGGTCGTGTCTTGTTTGTAAATACACTCATTTTCAAAAAAATGTTCAAATGTGTGTGAAATCTTATGGGACTTAACTGTTAAGGTCATCAGTCCCTAAGCTTACACACTACTTAACCTAAATTATCCTAAGGACAAACACACACACCCATGCCCGAGGGAGGACTCGAACCTCCGCCGGGACCAGCCGCACAGTCCATGACTGCAGCGCCTAAGACCGCTCGGCTAATCCCGCGCGGCCAATACACTCATTTCATTCATTCACAATACCTTCTGTCGGTAACAGTAATGCCTTGCTCTTCACTCTGAAGCCTCCGTTCAGTACTGTTTCGTTCTGTCTCGCATTTCTTTTCCGGACAGTGTTAGTTGTACGTTAACGCCGATACGCAGCACAACGGATAGGTTTACGGATAAAGAGTAGAATGATGTGAATCTCTTGCATGGGTTCACTCAGTGCAATGGGAGAACGACAGAATGATGCTATGCTGAGCTGCTTCCGCAGCGATGGCAACCACATGACTGTATTTTGGTATTTAAGGACTGCTGCAATACTCTATGTTCTGTGTTCATTTTATTGTTTGCTTATCATATGATTTTGCACTATTGTAAAGGTATTTTCACAGAATCAAAGGTAACTAGGGTAATAAACCGAATACGTTATTACTCTTTAACGAGCCACCTGAGACTATGGAACCCTCGTACTAAAATTCTCCGAAAATATCGCTGGACAGACTCCTAAAATTTGTCGGTGGAGTTTTGATTTCTAAATTCTCAACTATTGCAATGCCTTCTAAATTTCGTAGAAACAGAATCTATGCTCTGCGTGATTTTTCTGTAAGTTTTTTAGTTGAAATTGACCAACAGTGACATGGACAAGAACAAACCGTATTCTAAGCAAGTATACTGTATGGTATTAATGGAAATAATGTCATCCTTCACTCAATTTCTAATAAAGGTGAAACCAAACCTGGGAAACACTAAGGAACTTATGAAATGTTGGCCGGCCGAAGTGGCCGTGCGGTTAAAGGCGCTGCAGTCTGGAACCGCAAGACCGCTACGGTCGCAGGTTCGAATCCTGCCTCGGGCATGGATGTTTGTGATGTCCTTAGGTTAGTTAGGTTTAACTAGTTCTAAGTTCTAGGGGACTAATGACCTCAGCAGTTGAGTCCCATAGTGCTCAGAGCCATTTGAACCATTTTTTTTAATAAAATGTTGACACTGCTAACTTCATTATGAGCGCCCTGCAGTGATCGAGTCACACATTGCCAGATGCCTGGAATACGTATTGCTCTGGCTCTCGGCACACAGTCCGCTGGAAAAACTGCAACTGCTGAGACAACTCTAAGATACGCAGGCAATCATCTTGAGTGACTGGGCCTATTTTATGTTTTGAGGGATGTGTTAAATACAAGTTACAGTATACATGAAACTGAATTGGATTTTCCTTTGATGCTGAGGCTCTTTTCACTCATCAAGGTAATTTATCTGTAAGACTCTGCACTTCTGTACAATCGGCGTTGGAAGGTTAACAAATTCCTAGATTTTCGGAAAGCCTTTGACACGGTGCCCGATTGCACATTGTTAACGGAGGTCCGAGAATAAGGAATGGATAGGTGCTAAGTTATGTGATTTGCTCGAAGACTTCTTAACTAATAAAACCCAGTATGTTGTCCTGGACGGTGAGTGTTCATCGGAGACGAAGGCGTCGGTGGGGGTGCCGCACGGAAGTGTAATACGGCCGCTCTTATTTTCTATGTTGTCATATTGTAACCACCCTGTCCGCCCCAGTAGCTGAGTGGTCAGCGTGACGGATTGCCGTCCTCTGGGCCCGGGTTCGATTCCCGGCTGGGTCGGAGATTTTCTCCGCTCAGGGACTGGGTGTTGTGTTGTGTTCATCATCATTTCATCCCCATCCGGCGTGCAGGTCGCCCAATGTGGCGCCGAATGTAATAAGACCTGCGATATGGCGGCCGGACCTGCCCCGCGAGGGGCCTCCCGGCCAATGACGCCAAACGCTCATTTCCATTTCGTAACCACCCTGCATATACTCCTTCCATCTTTAAGCTTTCTTTTCTTTGCTTCATGTTCGTTTCCAGCTGAGCTCTTGGTATTCATATAGGTGCTTATCTTTTCTCCAAAGGCGTTTTCAGTTTAACTGTAGAGGGTACTTACCTTTCCGTAGTTATATATGCTTCTATAGTCCTGCATTTGTCCTCTAGCGATTCCTGCATAGCCTTTTGTACTTTCTGTCAATCTTATTTTTACACTCCAGTATTTCTTTTGCCTGCTTGACATTTTGAAGTTTTATGTTCTCGATTTTCATTATTTAAACCCAGTTGGCGGCAGGAAGGGCATCCGGACACCTCTTTAACTAACCATGTCAAATCCATTCCTAACCATGCCGACCCTGCTCCGAAGCAGGAAAAGGCACAAGAAAAAGAAGAAGAATCAAATTCAATATCTCCTGTGATATCCAAGAATTTCTATTAGATCTTGTCCTTTTTCCTATTTCATCCTCTGCTGCCTCCGCTATTTCATGTCTCAAAACTACCCATTCGACTTCTACTATATTCATTTTCCCTGTTTCATTCAATTGTTGACTATTGATCCCTCTGAAACTCTCAACAACTTGTGATTCTTTTAACTTATCCAGATCCCATCTCGTTAATTTCATATCTTTCTATAATTTCTGCAGTTTCAGTGTCCAACCTACTCATAAAACACAACTCTCTACAACCTCTGATTCTTTCAGTTTGCCGGCCGGTGTGGCCGAGCGGTTCTAGGCGCTACAGTGTGGTTCGAATCCTGCCTCGGGCATGGATGTGTGTGATGTCCTTCGTTTAGTTAGGTTTAAGTAGTTCTACGTTCTAGGGGACTGATGACCTCAGAAGTTAAGTCCCATAGTGCTCAGAGCCATTTGAATCATTCTTTCAGTTTATCCAGGTTTCATATCCTTAAATTACTGCATTTTTGCAGTTTCTTCAATTTCAATCGACAGTCCATAAACAATAAATTGTGGTCAAAGTACACATTAACCCCTGGAAATGCCTCGAAGTTTAAAGTCTGGTTCCAAAAATCTCAGTCTCACCATTATATAATCAATCTGAAAGTTTACAATGTCTCTAGGTCTCTTCCACGAGTACAAGCCTCTTAAACCAAGTGTTACCTATGATTAACTTAAGCTTTGTGCAAAATTCTACCAGGCGGATTCCTCTTTCATTCCTTTCTCTCAGTCCATATTCTCCTAGTATTTTTCCCGCACTTACCTTTCCTAGTATCGAATTCCTGTCCCCCACCACAATTAAATTTGCCTCTTCCTTAACTATCTGAATAATTTCACCATACATTCCTTCCATCTTTTCATAATTTTCGTTGCTAGTTGGCGTACAGACTTGTGCTATTGTGATGGATGTGGAATTCGTGTCTCTCTTGGCTAAGAAACTGAATTCACTATGTTATTCGTAGTAGCTTATAAGCATTTCTATTTTCTTATTCATCATTAAACCTACTCCTGCATTAGGCCTATTTGATACTGAATTTATAATCCGGTACTCACCTGACCAAAAGTTTTGTTCTTCCTTCCACCGAACTTCATTAAAAAGGAAAACTGAAAGGTTGAAGCTAGATATGGTGGAATCCATATTTTGTTTCAACCTCTCCATTTCCATTTTTAAATTTTCTAACCTACTTGCCCTATTAAGGGGTCTAACATTCCACGCTCCGTACCGTAGAATGCCAGTTTTGTTTGTAACTGACGACGAAATCCTGAAGAGCACCCCCGTCCGGTGATACAGAAATTGCCATGATGATTTAACCATACTGTAGAGTTGCATGCCCGCGGGATAAAATAATGGCTATAGTTCACCTTTGCTTTCAGCTGTTCGCAGTACCAGCACAGCAAGGGCATGTTAGCTGCTGACACAAGGGCAAATCAGTCAGTCATCCATTGTTGCCGCTGTAAGCACTGAAAAGGCTTTTTCCCCTTTTCAGGGACCACATGTTTGTATGGCTTCTCCACAGATACCCCTCCGTTGCGATTGCACCTAATGTACGGCTATCTGCATCGTTGAGGCATGCAGGGCACCCCATCTTGTCATGGTCTGACTTCTATCAAGGAGGGAAGTGTGTTCGAACTTATGAACTTGCAATACTTGTATTCATTTTCACCTGACGGGTTCTTTTCTATCACATTGTCTCTCTTAAGTTACTATTACCTACGTTAAGTTTCGTCTAAAGAACTATTCACGGCAGATCTTCACAGCGTCCACATTCCCGTATTTTCTTTACATGTCAAACTACACATTTTTATTCTTTCACTGTCCAAATACTTCAACATATTCTCCAACTAGTCCTCTAGAGATTCTGAAAATCACTTGAGTTCCTCTTAAACTAATTAACCGCCTAGTGTGATATTTGCCACTAACAACCGAATCCTTTCGAAATTCAGACAATAATAACATGGTATACAATACACTTTTCCACCTACATAGTTCAAAAACCGTGCCATTCACAATGTTCACATCCGTTTTCATCGTTTGGGAGAAGTTAAGTGCAAATCCCCATCTGAGCAATCACGTTTAGATTTCCTGTCGATTCTCTGAAGTGTTTAAGGCAAACTCAGGACCGAATCCTTTGATAAAAGCGCGGTCAATTTATTTCCCCCTACCTTGTTCTAGTGTAAATTTGAGCTTCCTCTCTAACGATATTGTCATCAACGGGACCCTAAGCCCTAATCTTCCTTCTCCCCAAGCTCAATAAACTAGACTAAACTAACATCCGACTGAAAACTAACTTTTGGAGTCAATTGACTAACCAACAAGCATGAAGGTTGTAATGGAAAAAAACCACTAACTAGCGAATCCCCTCGGAAAAAATACCTTTGTGCAATCATGCTCTCTTTAGCAGGACCTATGTTCAGCTTCGTCAACGTCGCTTGTGTATCTGAGGAATGGGTGGTACAATAATCTCGCCATATCGCTAGAATTAAGTAAACTACGTATGTCCCCTGTGCCGTGCCAAATGGCGAGCACGTCAGTGAACTGCGCTACGTTTGGCTGAGTATGGGTTTCCGAACCCGAGTTTCTCGGCCTAGGGGTTAGTTGGTCTTGCATGGTATTCTACACCGGGAAGCTCTGGACATGTTTCAGCGATTGTTGCGAGGTGCGAAGGTGGCACGTAGTCTCAGAGAACGAGAATCTTGGATTAAGCGACCGGATCGGGAGGACTGTACAAATCTCTATCAAGGTGTGCAATGTGCTGATAGATGGACGTCGAAACAGTACTTAGTAGGCAAATTCTGCCACATGTCACTTATATTTCATTTGTCTAGGCTCTCTCTAGCTTGACCCTTGCTTCCATAACTGCTTGTGGGAACGCCATGATTTTCCTACTCTTCGTCTAAAAAGACTCCCAAAGTGATGAATGGACCGTCTAGGAGCAACAACAGACATTTGTCGAAAAGGGAGTTCCACCAGGAAAATGGACAGAGAATGTGTCACAGAAGGGAATGTATTGGTTGTGTTAAAAAGGGAGGTGCAATGGTTCACAAAGTTGTCATAATTTTAAATAAAAAAATTACAGATCATAGTGAGTTCTCTTAAGTCTGATAAATGATTGAAACGTGGAACTCATCTGTTTGAAGTAGTTACATCATGACAGCGGAATGGATTCATATGGCGAAAACTCAGGGTCATTAGCAATCTGTAGACGAGTAACACAATATCTCGATTGTACTTGTGGTGTTGTCACCGCTGCTTGATGAATATAGATATAGAAACATGTAGAGAAGGGTATAAAGTCAGGCAGCTCTCTTCAAATGCGGGTAAGTGAAAACAGAGTCTACAACAAAAAGGAAGAAAGGTATCTACTCATCTATACATATTAGTAAGTCTCTCGCCGCATTTTTCTGTTTGTGTGTGAAGGCTAATCTCAGGAACTATTGTAGAGATTCTGATACGGATTTCACTAACAGGTAAACTGATTCACCAGGAAGGCTTGTGTATGTAATTTATTACTACTACGAAAAACGAGTCGTCCTGCCGTATATACTTTCTACTACACTTGCGAGGTCGGGGCACATTGCTAGTAGCAGCTGATTATAAGATTAGTGGTGAACATGTTGAACATGTCACATCGCATAAGTACCTAGAAGTAGTACTAAGAAGCAATGTTAAATGAGACGATCACGTGAAATCAGTATTCGTGAAGTTAAATGGAAGACTTAGATTCGTGGGAAGGATACTGGAGAAGTGCAGTGCACCTGTAAAGGAAATCGCATACAAGACTCTAGTGCGACCAATTCTAGAGAACTGTTGTAGTGTTTGGAGTCCTTATCAAGTAGGCATGGAAACAGACATCGAACGAATTCACAGACGCGGTGCCAGGATCATAGGAGGTCGGTATAGCCCATACGAAAATATAACGTAGATGCTCGGAGAAGTTAAATAGAAATTTTCGAAGAAAGATGAGGTAGTTCTGGCGAAATCCTGCTGTGTAAATTAGGAGAACCTGTGTAACTGTACGACCATTTTGCTACCACCAACGTAAATCTTGGACCTTAACTACATGTATGTCCGAAAGAACACATACCATCTTCATATTAGTTAAGGCTCACCGGCCATTTGACCATCTTCTTCTGTGTAGGTGCACAAACAGTGCCCGAACTCATACAGGAAACGGCAGTAAAGCCGCGAGTGATGAGTATAATGGGCAGGGACACTATGAATATAGTGCGGAACATTAAGTAGCGAATGTGGGTCTCACGGGAGCGTGCCAGAGATATGTCTCTGTAGTCGCACTATCCTTTGTGTTCGGAGTGGCTCAGAGGGATAGAGCGTCTGCCATGTAAGCAGGAGATCCCGCGTTCGAGTCCTGTTTGGGGCACTCATTTTCAACTGTCCCCGTTGACTTACATCAACGCCTGTATGCAGCTAAGGGTATTCATTTCATTGTAATATCAAACTAATTTTGTGGTCAGTCAGAAAGTGAAGTCTGCTCTGCCACATTCTGGTCCAACCCACTGAAAGAAAAGATTCTATCCTCCTATTTCTTTGCGGGATTAGGACTATGATTTTAAATAAAAATATAAAGTTCCAATCAAAATTATATTGCGTAAAGTTTCTCACATACAACACTTGGAAATTCACTATTTTCAATGGAAAGCAAGTCTTTCTATTCTAACACCACATTTAGCAGCTCAGATGCACCCTCTAGGGTACGTTCCTACCAGATTGTCTTTCGCCCTAACTAAAATTACTCAATGAAAGTTTGCAATAAATGCTCAAAATTAATGTTCGACATAAAAGTGGAAATAAAGTCACCACTTGCCACGCTGAATTGGTAATACACACGGACGGCACACTAACAGTTACTCTGGCAAATTCTAAGCGATCCAGGACGGTGTACAATCCTCACGAGTTCACTATCCGTTTTTACCGCAAAATACGCGCTTTGACAAGTTCGGCTCTGACGTCATCCGAGCAGAGCGCGATCCGACGTTTAACACACGTGGATCTTACAGTACCTGAGTGCGAAGTGAACCTTACTACTGCCTCTCGGGCTGTCTTTATGTAGATGCCGCAGCGAACGGCCGAGGGAACACCTGTTTTCTACGGCTATCTGCATACTGCTGCAGCCTCCAGAGTACCGCTTTCTAGGGCACATAAACTTTAATAATATAGTTAAGAATTACTTCAGAAACCTTTCAATTTTTATTTGTATTCAGTTAAGTTGTTTGAAATCACCGAAAAAGTTTCAGGTCGCTAGAATGAAAACTTTGCCTTCTAGAATTTTTATCGTGGAACTAACGGTAGATCGGTACCTCTGAACCATATCTTTACAACAACTTATGTCAGCAGCTATTAATACTACAAATCTCAAATTTAATATAGCCCTATCACTTGATATGTTTTATCATCCACTTTAACCAAAATTCTCTATCATTGAAATCACCGGTACAGTCAAGACCAAACGCAACGAACTATATCGAACAAAAGGAAATAGTAGTTCGGTCAGAGGGCTGCATGCTCTCTTTAATAAATAACTGAGTCAAGGAATCAACGATCGACTCGAACGGATGTCTTGTGACGTCCGCCCAGACCAAAACGCAACGAACTATATAAAGAAAAGTGATAATCGTCGTGCATTCTAAACTTATAGTCGAGTGTTCGCGTCCGACTGTATCTATTAATTTTTTTAACCACATTTTGGCCCTCGTCTAAAGTTACGAGTCCGATTGAACATCTAACATATTTCAAATGGCTCTGAGCACTATGGGACTCAACTGCTGAGGTCATTAGTCCCCTAGAACTTAGAACTAGTTAAACCTAACTAACCTAAGCACATCACAAACATCCATGCCCGTGGCAGGATTCGAACCTGCGACCGTAGCGGTCTTGCGGTTCCAGACTGCAGCGCCTTTAACCGCACGGCCACTTCGGCCGGCTAACATATTTCGCTTCACATTCTACCCACCAGTAATAACAAATACTTCCAGAAACAATTCCGCAAGACAGCTCCTGGCTGCGTCGCGATCACAACAGCTTACACTCGAGCGTTTCCTCGCGCTGCAGCGGCTACCAGCCAACGGCCAGACGCCACCCACTGTCTTAAATCTGGCGCCGCCCGGGTGAACGCGGCGCGACGCTGTCAGTGTGTGTATCAGCTGTCATTTTCGAATTTGAAGTTCTAGTTATCATCTTGTAAGGTGTCGGGCAAATCCAACACCTTCCACGAAAACCCTGACATGATAAGCAAATCCAGTAGTATGTCACATAGCTCCGAATAAATCGTGACATTAAATTAATCAAAGTAATACGAGTAACGAGTGAGCAAATGGAATACCACAGACTAACACAAGAATGCCTAAATGCAAGTCATACCTTCCCACCGTGAGACAGACGCAGTTCCGAGGTGAGAAACGAGAACAGAAGCCGAGAGCAGAACCGTGTTAAGCTAGAAGGCCCTACGATAAGGGACGGACATCCACGTCGCCAGCTAACCGACAAGACCACCCCCCAGCCCATGTTGAAAGCTAGAGCCCTCCAGAAGAACAGTATAGATCTTACGATAACACTAAAAGGGGCCACACCACCCGCAAGTTTTAGCATGAGACTTTTTCGCGTCTCTGTTACGTCAGTACCACCCCCCAGCCCATGTTAAAAGATAGAGCCCTCCAGAAGAACAGTATAGATCTTACGATAACACTAAAAGGGCCACACCAGCTGCAAGTTTTAGCGTGAGACTTTTTCGCGTCTCTGTTACGTTGCAAACTTTAAAAACATTGCCCCACCACGAAAAGTATAACGTTTCTCATTGGACAGACAGAATTTTTGTAGGCAGAGCTTAAGGTTAACATTGAGACCCTGATTGGTCAGATGAAAACACAGCCAGATAGTTTTTTTAAAAAACCAACTTCGGTAAATTCTAGTACGGAGAAGTTAGAGGGGAGTTGCTTCCGAGACGGCAAGGTGAGCGGAGCTGTGCAGTCCGCCGCCCCCTGACGAACATCGACAAGGTAATGAACGCATGCGATGCCGCATTTTTGAGCGCATAAGGCTTCACTCAGAACTGCAGAAGTCTCATTTGTTACATCCCCTTTTTACGTAATACTAGTGTCGATCGTCAATTAAATCTCATGGTATTCACATTTGCTACATAAGTTAAAATCTGAAACGCGATGATTTCTCTGTTATATAATTATTGAGAAGCCACATCAGCCACTGTAATTTACGACAAGTTAGATAAGTAATTAAAGATAATTGAGGGTCACTGTAGACCATTTTGATAGTTTTCTCTTTTGTGAATCTTAATTTAAACCTAGGTTATAGATGTGATATGGCATAGGTCATCCTTCGATCCATTGTAGAACTTGGAAACCCATTCAGGGAATATTCGTTCACATTTTTGTTGAACGCAGTTGGCTTTTATCATCCTGTATTAAAACATTTCCTTTTATCAATAGTGCAATTTATAAACAATGTTTTGTGAGTACAATAAAATTTCCAATGGTAAACTTAATTGCTTTTTTCCACGTTATTTTACCAGCTAACTAAAAATAGGAAAGCCTTGAACCTGTTCCACTAAATTTAGTTAATATTAAGATTCTTTTACAGGGAGTGCAGTGGAGCTGACGCTGAAATCATTAAGTATTTGATTATATCATCGCTAGTCTCACTGAACTCTTCTGAACTCTACATGTCATGTGTGGTCTGGCGTCTCCTTACCAGCAACAGGTCCCAGGTTCAAACTAGTCAATTCCCTAAAAAACACGCTCAGAGCGTCGTTGCGCGAAAGTGGTAGGGAGACACGACTTAGAACAACAGACACCACGCAGGATGTTAGAATCTTGCAGTTGAAGATTGGAGATTACATACTAGAAAATCATGAACTGCTGTTAAGCGTTGTAAAACTGTGGAGAAAGGTGCAACATCTGAACACAATATTTACTTTTGGTGTAATAGAAGAGTAAATGCAGAAGAGGCAGCTCGAAAGATTTGAACTGTGTGCAGCTGGAGTGCTTTTGGGAAAAATGCGCCAAGAAAAGATATTCTTGTTTTTACAAAGATTGTTCTGGCATGAATGATTTTCCACATAAGGAAGTCTCGACTACTGATATAAGTGATGGATTACCATTTAACTGTCATGCGACATTTGCATTCAACAGGCAAGGTTCAGAAGTCTGGTGTAGGAGTACTGCACGCTCAATAGAATTACTATTATTGCAGTTTTGCTTGAAAGTCATCAGGTCGCTCATTGAGCATTCCTAAGCAATACTGTTGCTGGTGACGAGTTATGATGCCTTTATTGTTAACTTCCTAAGAAGAAATGAAAGGCTGAGTCCTACCAAAAGACATAAACTCGAGCAAAGAGTAGTTGGAACATAATATTTTCCGTCTGATAACTCCAAAAGTGCGTTTTGCACTACGAATTCTTCCCCAAGGATGTGTCCATCACAGCTGGAATTTGATGCCAACAATTGAGACACCTTTAGGTCGCAGTGCAAGAAAATCGACCGACAAATCTATATCACTTGTACCACTGCATGATAACGCACTCTGTTGATTTGAGAAACTAAACTATCCAGGAGATTGATAGGGAAGTCATCTCTCAGGCATTTGTTCCTCTGATCGCATACTCGTAAAATTTTACCTTTCCTGCTCCTGATCGATCAACCACCAAGGCAACTCATTTCTTGACGTAAGTGCTCTTCAAACTACACTGTGTTAATGACATCGTTAGAACCAGTACGTTTTTACAAGCGTAGAATTTGTAAACTACTTTAGCATTGTCAGATTGTTTTAGATATTGTGACAGAATATACTGTTACTGATTAATTTCCATAAAAAGCTTTCGCATTTATCAGCAATAACAGGAAACTTTTTCCTTTCATCGTGATGAAGAACGTTCTATTGAGTACAAAATAACAACGATACTTATATAGATTTTTTACGTTTGTGCATGAAACTGTACTTGCATCAAAAGTTACTGGTTTGGTTACATAAAAGCGCAGAAGCTATGCGATCAGCTAATTTTTATTAATTATAAAATGCAGTTTATATTCTATAATGGTATAGCTACCACATTCATACAATTATAGCCGGTGGCGACTTCAATCTACTCTCGACGTGCTGGAAAAATTATACGTTTAAAGCCGGTGGCAGGCATAAAATGTCATCCGAAATTGTACGGAATCCTTTCTCAGAAAATTATTATTTAACAATTAGTTCACGAGCCCACTCGAAGCGTAAATGATTGCGAAAGCATACTTGACGTCTTAGCAACAAATAATCCTGCACAAATAGGGAGTATCATGACGAATACAGGGGAGTTGCTGCTAGGCTGAATACTGTAACACCCACAACCATCAAAAAGGACCGCAAATACATCTATTTAAAAAAAGCTGATAAAAATACTCTTAACACCTTTTTAAAAGAGATATAGGCCACATAAATAATGGTGCTGATTCCCCATGGTACACAAAACGGGTGAGAACACTGTTGAAGAAGCAACGAAAAAAGCATGCCAAATTCAAAAGAACGCAAAATCCCTAAGATTGGCAAAGTTTTGCAGAAGTTCGAAATATAGCGCGTGCTTCAATGCGAGATGCTTTTAATAATTTCCACAACGAAATACTGTCTCTGAACCTGGCAGAAAACTCAAAGAGATTCTCCTCATATATACAGCACACCACTGACAAGACGCAATCAATACCTTCAATGCGCGATAACAACTGTGAAGTCGCTGATGACAGTGCCACTAAAGCAGAGTTATTAAACACGGTTTTCCGAAACTCCTTCACCAAAGAAGACGACGTAAATATTTCCGACTTCCAATCAAGAACAATTGCCAAGATGAGACACATAGAAGTAGATATCCTCGGTGTAGCAAAGCAGCTTAAATCACTTAATAAAAGCAAAGCCTTCGGTCAAGATTGTATACCAGTCAGGTTCCTCTCAGAGTATGCTGATACAATAGCTCCAAATTTAGCAAATATATACAACCGCTCGCTCACAGAATGTTTCATACCTAAAGACTGGAAAATTGCTCAAGTCACATCAATACCCAAAAAGGGAAATAGAAGTAATCCGCTGAATTACAGGCCCATATCACTAACGTCGATTTCCAGTCGGGTTTTGGAACATATACTATATTCGAACAATGTGAAGTACCGCGAAGAAAACGATTTATTGGCACATAGCACGGAGTCAGGAAATATCGTTCTTGCGGCACACAACTAGCTCTTTATATTCATGAAGTAATTAGTGATATCGACAGGGGATGTCAAATTGACTCCATATTTTTAGATTTCCGGCTTTCGACACCGTTCCTCACAAGCGTCTTCTAACCAAACTGTGTGCCTATGGAATATCGCCTCAATTGTACGACTGGAATCGTGATTTCCTGTCAGAAAGGTCACAGTTCGTAGTAATAGACGGAAAGTCATCGAGAAAAAACAGAAGCAATATCTGGTGTTCCCCAAGGAAGTGTTAAAGGCCCTTTATTGTTCCTGATCTACATTAACGACATAGGAGACAATCTGAGTAGCCCTCTTTGCAGATGATGCTGTTATTTATCGTTGTGTAAAGTCATCAGATGACCAAAACGAATTGAAAAATGGGTTAGATAAAATATCTGTGTGGTGCGAAAAGTTGCAGTTGACCCTGAATAAAGAAAAGTGTGAAGTTTGAATAACATGAGTACTAAAAGAAATCCGTTAAATTTCGATTACGCGATAAGTCACACAAATCTGAAGGCTGTAAATTCAACTAAATACTTAGGGATTACAATTACAAATAACCTAAATTGGAATGATCGCTGGCCAGTGTGGCCGAGTGGTTCTAGGCGCTTCAGTCTGGAACCGCGCGACCGCTACGGTCGCAGGTTCGAATCCTGCCTAGGGCATGGATGTTTGTGATGTCCTTAGGTTAGTTAGGTTTAAGTAGTTCTAAGTTCTAGGGGACTGATGACCTCAGATGTTAAGTCCCATAGTGCTCAGAGCCATTTGAACCATTTTTTGGAACGATCACACAGATAATGTTGTGGGTACAGCAAATCAAAGACTGCGACTTATTGGCAGAACGCTTAGAAGATGCAACAGATTTACTAAAGTGACTGCTTACACTACACTTGTCTATTCACTATTCTGGAGTATTGCTGTGCGGTGTCGGATCCCCATCAGGTGGAACTGACAGATGACATCGAAAAAGTTCAAAGAAGGGCGGCTCGTTTTCTATTATCGCGAAACAGAGGAGATAGTGCCACAGACATGATATGTGAATTGGAGTGGCAATAATTAAAACAAAAGCGTTTTTCTTCTCATGAAATTTCAATCACCAGTTTTCTCCTCGATTGCGAAAACATTCGGTTGGCACCCACCTATATAGGGAGAAATGATCATCACGATAAAATAAGAGAAATCAGGGCTCGCACAGAAAAATTTAAGTGCTCGTTCTACCCGCGTGCCGTACGAGAGTGGAACGGTAGAGAGACAGCATGAAGGTGATTTATTGAACCCTCTGCCAGGCAAATTGCAAATCGGCAAATTACCAAACCACGTTGTTGCGATATACATGAAAAAAAAAATCTTTCAGGTTTTCTCTTCAAAATGACATATGAATGATATCTGTACAATGTTTGGTTCTTGTGCAATAAATAATTGAAAGTGTTCCCGGACTTTATGTACAACCTGTATATGTCAACAGTAAATACCATTCTTTTTCTCTCCCCCGCGGCACAATCGTGAGAGCAGTATCGACATGCCATACAGGGCAGTTGGATAGTCACTGTTCTTTTAAATCAAGAGGCTGTCAATGGCCTTTCTGCGTAGCTACCTGTCCCTCGTTTGTGGGTGCTCACTGCTCGCAGTGAACTATGGGGTTTTACCACCTCAAGACACTGGGACTGATCTGTCCTGAGTTTCACCTCCAGAAGTGTTATGCCTCCTAACTACGGGTCAGAATACATATTTTAAGCGTGCTATGGGGTTGTTCTCTAGCATAAATACTTCAATGTGCTCTCCAGCCATCGTACCTTTTCCATATTGTGAATGGGCGCGCGATTTGCTATCCAGTGACAAATTACCTGTCTGGAGTGACCTCTCAGACAAAGCGATGTCAGAAAGTAAGCCACTCAGATGCTTTCTCTGTTGGAGAGGATGCACATTGTTCAGCCGACTTGCTGTACTAAACTAGCTGTCACAACATTCAACATATTACCAATGTGATCAGTGGACCGTGTTAACAATATAATTATGTAATCCACTACGGTGCTGAATCATACACCCGACAATCTTTGGACCAACGTTCAAGACAGTCTGTCGTTTGGAACAGCGACGAATGCCATTCCGCAGTTCAGGATAAGCGGGCAGCTCTGCTTATATCCAAGAGAATCTGTCAGCCTCTAGTATGTTTGCGAATTATTAAGGGAAGCAATAAGGTAACGTGGTAACAGTTTCTGAACACCATAAAACGTAGCGCTAAGTGTCTGGTTATATATTGTGATGTTTCTAGCTTATTTCTGGTATCCAATGAAAGTGATATAAGGCCTCTTTTTATTCAATATGTCATACGTGCATCTGTACCAAATGATTACTGCTGTGCGTAGTTGTATTTCTAAACAACATCCAATACGAGCAAACCACTTGCGTCTTTACTTATGATTACTCATACTTTAGATACTTGGGCTATGTATGGCTCTGTTTTAAAAAAAGAATAGCTCATTTTAGTCATAGGGTCGAACCGTATACGTCTACTTTCAAGATACGCAGCTAATTCGCTGCAAATAGTAACCTGATAGCTGTGATCCCGCAGTCAAACAGTCTATGCATTGGCTAGAATTGCGAGTTAATAAAATATACAGAAATGCAAAATAAAAGTTAAATGAATAATTTAATAACAAGCGTTCTATTCTAACGTCTGTAATTGATGTAGACGACAGAGAATTATGTTGAACAGTGTTTATTCAAGGAGGACAGCTCAAAGTGTCGAGTATCGCCCCTTGAGCTCTCTACTCGAAAAGTCCCAGTCCTCACTTGACTCCTGCAGTGTTCCACTTCTGTCTGCTTTTCCATTTGCTGATGGCCACTCTACCAAAGATATATCGTTCTTACGTTCTACATACATGATTTGTCTCATCTTGATCACTTTCCGTACTAATCTTATATATTTCAACAATATTTAAATAAAATAAAGATTATAAATATTTGGTCACACTCAGAATATTCACAATAAGTAAAAATAAAGGATTACCCATAGATATACAGGGCATTTCAAAAATGACCGGTATATTTGAAACGGCAATAAAAACTAAACGAGCAGCGATAGAAATACACCGTTTGCTGCAATATGCTTGGGACAACAGTACATTTTCAGGCAGACAAACTTTCGAAATTACAGTAGTTACAATTTTCAACAACAGATGGCGCTGCGGTCTGGGAAACTCTATAGTACGATATTTTCCACATATCCACCATGCGTAGCAATAATATGGCGTAGTCTCTGAATGAAATTACCCGAAACCTTTGACAACGTGTCTACATCTACATCTACATCCATACTCCGCAAGCCACCTGACGGTGTGTGGCGGAGGGTACCTTGAGTACCTCTATCGGTTCTCCCTTCTATTCCATTCTCGTATTGTTCGTGGAAAGAAGGATTGTCGGTATGCCTCTGTGTGGGCTCTAATCTCTCTGATTTTATCCTCATGGTCTCTTCGCGAGATGTACGTAGGAGGGAGCAATATAATGCTTGACTCTTCGGTGAAGGTATGTTCTCGAAACTTTGACAAAAGCCCGTACCGAACTACTTAGCGTCTCTCCTGCAGAGTCTTCCACTGGAGTTTATCTATCATCTCCGTAACGCTTTCGCGATTACTAAATGATCCTGTAACGAAGCGCGCTGCTCTCCGTTGGATCTTCTCTATATCTTCTATAAACCCTACCTGGTACGGATCGCACACTGCTGAGCAGTATTCAAGCAGTGGGCGAACAAGCGTACTGTAACCTACTTGCTTTGTTTTCGGATTGCATTTCCTTAGGATTCTTCCAATGAATCTCAGTCTGGCATCTGCTTTACCGACGATCAACATTATATGATCATTACATTTTAAATCACTCCTAATGCGTACTCCCAGATAATTTATGGTATTAACTGCTTCCAGTTGCTGACCTGCTATTTTGTAGCTAAATGATAAAGGATCTATCTTTCTGTGTATTCGCAGCACATAACACTTGTCTACATTGAGATTCAATTGCCATTCCCTGCACCATGCGTCAATTCGCTGCAGATCCTCCTGCATTTCAGTACAATTTTCCATTGTTACAACCTCTCGATACACCACAGCATCATCCGCAAAAAGCCTCAGTGAACTTCCGATGTCATCCACAAGGTCATTTATGTATATTGTGAATAGCAACGGTCCTATGACACTCCCCTGCGGCACACCTGAAATCACTCTTACTTTGGAAGACTTCTCTCCATTGAGAATGACATGCTGCGTCCTGTTATCTAGGAACTCTTCAATCCAATCACAAAATTGGTCTGATAGTCCATATGCTCTTACTTTGTTCATTAAACGACTGTGGGGAACTGTATCAAACGCCTTGCGGAAGTCAAGAAACACGGCATCTACCTGTGAACCCGTATCTCTGGCCCTCTGAGTCTCGTGGACGAATAGCGCTAGCTGGGTTTCACATGACCGTCTTTTTCGAAACCCATGCTGATTCCTACAGAGTAGATTTCTAGTCTCCAGAAAAGTCATTATACTCGAACACAATACGTGTTCCAAAATTCTACAACTGATTGACGTTAGAGATATAGGTCTATAGTTCTGCACATCTGCTCGACGTCCCTTCTCGAAAACGGGGATGACCTGTGCCCTTTTCCAGTCCTTTGGAACGCTACGCTCTTCTAGAGACCTACAGTACACCGCTGCAAGAAGGGGGGCAAGTTCCTTCGCGTACTCTGTGTAAAATTGAACTGGTATCCCATCAGGTCCAGAGGCCTTTCCTCTTTTGAGCGATTTTAATTGTTTCTCTATCCCTCTGTCGTCTATTTCGATATCTACCATTTTGTCATCTGTGCGACAATCTAGAGAAGGAACTACAGTGCAATCTTCCTCTGTGAAACAACTTTGGAAAAAGACATTTAGTATTTCGGCCTTTAGTCTGTCATCCTCTGTTTCAGTACCATTTTGGTCACAGAGTGTCTGGACATTTTGTTTTGATCCACCTACCGCTTTGACATAAGACCAAAATTTCTTGGGATTTTCTGCCAAGTCAGTAGATAGAACTTTACTTTCAAATTCATTGAACGCCTCTCGCATAGCCCTCTTCACACTACATTTCGCTTCGCATAATTTTTGTTTCTCTGCAAGGCTTTGGCTATGTTTATGTTTGCTGTGAAGTTCCCTTTGCTTCCGCAGCAGTTTTCTAACTCGGTTGTTGTACCACGGTGGCTCTTTTCCATCTCTTACGATCTTGCTTGACACATACTCATCTAACGCATATTTTACGATGGTTTTGAACTTTGTCCACTGATCCTCAACACTATCTGTACTTGAGGCAAAACTTTTGTGTTGAGCCGTCAGGTACTCTGTAATCTGCTTTTTGTCACTTTTGCTAAACAGAAAAATCTTCCTACCTTTTTTAATATTTCTATTTACGGCTGAAATCATCGATGCAGTAACCGCTTTATAATCGCTGATTCCCTGTTCTGTGTTAACTGTTTCAAATAGTTCGGGCCTGTTTGTCACCAGAAGGTCTAATATGTTATCACCACGAGTCAGTTCTCGGTTTAACTGCTCAAGGTAGTTTTCAGATAAAGCACTTAAAAAAATTTCACTGGATTCTTTGTCCCTGCCACCCGTTATGAACGTTTGAGTCTCCCAGTCTATATCCGGCAAATTAAAATCTCCACCCAGAACTATAACATGGTGGGGAAATCTACTCGAAATATTTTCCAAATTATCCTTCAGGTGCTCAGCCACAACAGCTGCTGAGCCAGGGGGCCTATAGAGACATTCAATTACCATGTCTGAGCCTGCTTTAACCGTGACCTTCACCCAAATTATTTCACATTTCGGATCTCCGTCAATTTCCTTCGATACTATTGCACTTCTTATCGCTATAAACACGCCTCCCCCTTCACTGTCCAGCCTGTCTCTGCGGTATACATTCCAATCTGACTTTAGGATTTCATTACTGTTTACGTCTGGTTTCCGCCAACTTTCTGTCCCTAGTACTATATGGGCGTTGTGACCGTTTATTAATGAGAGCAGTTCTGAGACCTTCCTATAGACGCTCCTGCAGTTTACTATTAGCACATTAATATTGTTATTCCCTGTTGCATTTTGCCTACTCCTACCTTGCCGCGTTTCAGGAGGGGTCTTGTCGGGCCTAGGGAGGGGATTCTCTAGCCTAAAAAACCCCCATGTGCACTCCACACGTACTCCGCTACCCTTGTAGCCGCTTCCGGCGTGTAGTGCACGCCTGACCTATTCAGGGGGACCCTACATTTCTCCACCCGATAGCGGAGGTCGAGAAATTTGCACCCCAGATCCCCGCAGAATCGTCTGAGCCTCTGGTTTAAGCCTTCCACTCGGCTCCAAACCAGAGGACCGCGATCGGTTCTGGGAACGATACTACAAATAGTTAGCTCTGATTTCACCCCGCGAGCGAGGCTTTCCGCCTTCACCAATTCCGCCAACCGCCTGTACGAACTGAGGATGACCTCTGAACCCAGACGGCAGGAGTCATTGGTGCCGACATGAGCAACAATTTGCAGTCGGGTGCACCCAGTGCTCTCTATCGCCGCCGGCAGGGCCTCCTCCACATCTCGGATGAGACCCCCGGGCAAGCAGACAGAGTGAACACTGGCCTTCTTCCCCGACCTTCCCGCTATTTCCCTAAGGGGCTCCATCACCCGCCTAACGTTGGAGCTCCCAATAACTAATAAACCCCTCCCCCCGTGTGCCTGCTCGGACCTTGCTGAAGGAGCAGCCACATGTCCACTCACAGGCAGAGCGGGCGATGCCACACGGCCAGCCTCCACATTGACCCTGCGCCTCGTGCGCCGCGAACGCCGCTGAACCCGCCACTCCCCTTGGGGAGAGGGTGGCCCAACCGCGCCCAGTACACGCGAAGATGTCTCGACAGCAGGGACAGTGGGTGAAGCATGTAACACCTGGGGTGTACATTGCGACGCACCAGACTCCCCACTGCCGCTACACTCCGAGGCAGCAGCCTGAAGACGGCTGACCGCGGCCATCAACACGCTCAGCTGTTCGCGAACAGTGGCCAGCTCCTCCTGCGTCCGTACACAGCAGTCACACATCCTATCCATCCTAAGGAATCAATTTACTGAAGAGAGTTAATCAACCTTTAACTAGACTGCTAATTCACTAAAGGCGGCTGTTTATTAACTAAACTGTGGTTGCTAGGCACTTCTTGTAGAAAACAATGAAAATAGCACTACCTGTCTCTGGACTGTATTGAAAACAAACACTAGCACTACTGGTACTATGGCTGACTAAAGGGACTCTCTCTGACTGTATTCAAAACAAACACGAAATCTATGGAACACTATTAATAGCACCCGACAATTAAAGCTTCCTAAAAGCAAATACACACGGAAGAAGAAGTGACAAGTAAGAAAAATACAGTTAATACTTAAATTAAGGTAGCTCGCTGCACAGCAGACGTGAAGCAGACGGCAGTTACGACGACACTGACACTACTGGCGGAATGGCTTCACATGCAGATGAGATGTACTGCTTCAGCTGTTCTATTGTTTCTGGATGCTGGCGGTACACCTGGTCTTTCAAGTGTCACCACAGAAAGAAGTCACAGGGGTTCATGTCTGGCGAATAGGGAGGCCAATCCACGACGCCTCCTGTATGTTTCGGATAGCCCAAAGCAATCACACGATCATCGAAATATTCATTCAGGAAATTAAAGACGTCGGCAGTGCGATGTGGCCGGGCACCATCTCGCATAAACCACGAGGTGTTCGCAGTGTCGTCTAAGGCAGTTTGTACCGTCACAAATTCACGAAGAATGTCCAGATAGCGTGATGCAGTAATCGTTTCGGATCTGAAAAATGGGCCAATGATTCCTTTGGAAGAAATGGCGGCCCAGACCACTACTTTTTGAGGATGCAGGGACGATGGGACTGCAACATGGGGCTTTTCGGTTCCCCATATGCGCCAGTTCTGTTTATTGACGAAGCCGTCCAGGTAAAAATAAGCTTCGTCAGTAAACCAAATGCTGCCCACATGCATATCGCCGTCATCAATCCTGTGCACTATATCGTTAGCGAATGTCTCTCGTGCAGCAATGGTAGCGGCGCTGAGGGGTTGCCGCGTTTGAATTTTGTATGGATAGAGGTGTAAACTCTGGCGCATGAGACGATACGTGGACGTTGGCGACATTTGGACCGCAGCTGCTACACGACGAACGGAAACCCGAGGCCGCTGTTGGATCACCTGCTGCACTAGCTGCGCGTTGCCCTCTGTGGTTGCCGTACGCGGTCGCCCTACCTTTCCAGCACGTTCATCCGTCACGTTCCCAGTCCGTTGAAATTTTTCAAACAGATCCTTTATTGTATCGCTTTTCGGTCCTTTGGTTACATTAAACCTCCGTTGAAAACTTCGTCTTGTTGCAACAACACTGTGTTCTAGGCGGTGGAATTCCAACACCAGAAAAATCCTCTGTTCTAAGGAATAAACCATGTTGTCTACAGCACACTTGCACGTTGTGAACAGCACACGCTTACAGCAGAAAGACGACGTACAGAATGGGGCACCCACAGACTGCGTTGTCTTCTATATCTTTCACATCACTTGCAGCGCCATCTGTTGTTGAAAATTGTAACTACTGTAATTTCGAAAGTTTGTCCGCCTGAAAATGTACTGCTGTCCCAAGCATATTGCAACAAACGGTGTATTTCTATCGCTGCTCGTTTAGTTTTTATTGCCGTTTCAAATATACCGGTCATTTTTGAAACACCCTGTATAAGCTAGTAGTCTTGAGCAAGTGCGCTCACGTTAAATGACAACGAAATGTCGTTATATATTATTTAAACAATTATTTATCCCTTTTTGAGAGAAGCGTCTTTTGGTTCTCTTTTCAATTGTGGTGTTCTCTAACACATGACATTGACCACGTTTAAATTGGCACAGTTTTTAGTAGTACCTGCAATCAACATTTCAATACAGTTACTGCCAAAAGAGTAAACTGTCCATTAAATAAAAACACAAGTATGACAAAATATGAGATATTGATGCTGTGTTCGTTTTCTGTGTAAATGTGGTGAATACGATGTACTGACAAACATTTGCGTAATGAAAACTATATGAAAGACGTCATAAATCAATAACTAAACTAGATACAAATACATAGCTTTCAGGGATGATAGCTATAGTGCAGTGGTATGATCTGAGATATCGTTTGTCGAAATCACATGAAGCTATTAAAAATTGTTAATCAAGATGTTCATTGATTAAATATTTTACTGTGAAATATTAACGTCTGTTGTCTTAAAGATATTGAATTGTTGTTGCGTCATTGGATGTGCCTCATTTTTCTGAGATCGCAGACGTATTCAGATCTGCATTAATATTTGATGTGAGTTATTGTCGAATCTCGGAGAGCTGTAACTTACCCATCTTGAATATTGTCTGGCACTCTGCCAATTCTTCGAGCATCTTTTGCTCAAAGGCCATGCGAGTAACAGCCATCTAAATTTACAGCTTAGGAATTTTCTCCATTTCCGGTCACGCCCTGATTGTCTCTGCACCTGGACTCACTCGTAGCGGTGCTGGTTTTCAGCTATAGAACAAATTCATCTTACCTCGTACCGCTACTGGACGGAATACGCATGACGTTACGTCCTTCATATCCATACAATGGATATTTTTCAAACAGAAGTCATCAATAGTCAGTATGTTACGCCACAGAGATACTGAATACAAGCAGGGTGAACTTTGGTTGTCAGTAGCTCTGTCGTCAGCAGTGTAACATTCAGTGAGAAGTGAGTGAGAGTGTCAGGTGTTGATCACGCTGCTAAAGGGTCTGGAAATAACTTGCAGAACCCAGACATGCAAATGCAGAGAATGTTACTTTTTGGAAATATTATTTTGTAAAGACTGAATTGAGAAGTATGACGATATTCAGGTTATGTTGTCACTGTGTTACTTATTCGAGTGTAATTCATCACAAATTTGAGAAAGGCAAACATTTAGCAAGATTTTTTAGTTATTAATTCGGGCCAGTCTGATTACCGAAACGTGAATAAACAAAGCTGGCAGCCTACATGGCTTTGACTCAGAGATACAAATCCACCACTCCTTTACCATTTATAATGTATTGTATGGAAGAGTGATATCTTTTATACGAAATGAGTTTTGTAAAGATGGTTATAATTGTTATGGAATGAGGTTCACAATACAGTTTCAATTCTAGTCAGTTTTCAGTCATTTAGCAAGTCGAGTTTTTTCCTCCATTTCCTTACGAAAGTTTATGTTTGTAATTGTGTATCACTGCATTACACTGAGTAGAACACAGCCACTCAAAGCATACAGCATGATGTGCAAATTATAGATGCTTTTCCCTGCGTTGCACTTAGCAAGGTTTTTCTTCAGTTGGTTTGCTGCAGCGTTGTATTTTAATATTTATGACTTTCGAACAGTACCGAGTTTCCGTTGTGACAAGGTAAGTCAAAAAATATTGTTAGGGAAAGTTTAACATCAGTCAGGACAGAATAAAATCGTTCATAGTGAAGCTATGCATTTCAAAATTATCGTCAGGTTCAGCCCAATACAGTTTAAATCAGATCTCATTTACTCTGTCAGACTATCTTATTCTTACAGTGTAGCGGTAATAATGTGTTTGTGTGTCATTTCGTGTTTGGAATTTTATTCAGTCAGATTGTGTATGTAAATTTAAAGGGCATTTTTGCGGAAGCCTTTTGGTCAGTTGTTATTTCAAAATTCGATTTGTAATATTATTTAGAATTCTTACCCTGTTAGTTGTGCGTGTGTTGAATTGCAAGACACACGCATTGTACCACTGGTCACTGCACTGCTCAGTACAGAATTCCACAGGCATACAGTTTTAGGATTTTTAATTATATTTGGCAACAGTTAACTGCAATATAGTTACACAGTGTTAGATGGATTTGGCGACTCTTTTTATCAGATAGTGTTTGCGTAATCACAACACTTGTAGTATTCAGGTTCACAATCAACACAGACACAATCAAGATAAGAGTAGGAAACCAGTTGATAGTTCTCAGACACACAAAATTAAACAAACCCTTTACAATGTGAGACCATTAGAAGAATTTCTAGAAGAGATGGGAGGTGGCCACTCGCTGCTGTTATGTGAAATGGATGTCTGCAGACGACCTCGCGAGGCACAGCTCAAGCAATGGTGAAATATTTCTTCAGAATTACCGTCACCGCCAGTATGGATCCAGCTTTCAGATGCCACTGGACGGTTACGGAATGGGTCGGTTGGGACTTAGTTCTACCAATGGCTAAACATACAAGTGCCCCTTGTCCATGTGGACTGAGACACTCGATATGGTTATGGCATGATCCAATTCAGCATGCTGCTATATCTCACAGAGAGAAGTAAACAAACTTCCTGAAACATTAAATTGTATCTAGAAGTCAGGACAAGTGTTCGAGTCATAGACAGAACCAATTATAACACCACTCTTGAAACCTGAGTACGGCTGTCCATGCCCTAGTAACTGTCATTGTGTTGCTCTCACCAGCTGTGGGGGGAAGACCTTAGAGATGGCCGTCAACCACCACTCCTGTGGATCTTAGAATCAAGGCATCTCCTTAGTCGTTTTCACTGTGGCTTCTGGAGACAACATTCCACTGAAAATAATATGACCCTGCTGGTACGGCTATGTGACATTCTGTCTTACTTTGGCGATACCTAACAGGTATTTTCTTCGACTCTAAAAGGTGTTACTATACTACTTCTAGGCATAACATCTTCGGACAGTTCCAAGAACGGGGCTTCAGAGGATGTCGTCCCGCGTTTGTAAGGTCCTCCTTCTTCCCAAGTTTTATGTAATGTTGTCAGGGACGTACTATTAGATCCCATCAAACACCATAGTTCTGTTTCCAAGGCAATGGTTTCAGTGTGATTCCCTTTTTAAACATAATATCTAATAACGCACACACAGAGAAGTCCAGTTCAGCGTTCATTACTTGTTGACGATTTCTCTATCTTGTGTTCTTCCTCCAGCCTCACGAGAAGCTGCAACTGAAACTAAGGAGGCTGGAAGACTCGGCGAATAAGAGAGGTCTTAAGCTGGCAACCGAGAAATCTGTTTGGATATTTGTAGCCGTTCGTTCTGTTTTTTACTGTCCTAGGCTGACGTTGAGGGTCGCTGTTCTAAAAAAAGAAATGGCAAGGTTTCTGGATCTCACATTTTATTCGAAGCTTAATTTTCTGTGACACCTTAAGAAAACATGGTCTATGAAAGTTTATGGTATTTAAAAAAGCATTAGTCAGAATTCATGGGGAACATACAGTGCCAGCGGGCTCCAGTTTTACAGAGCTTCCGTGTGCTCGTTACTTGATTATGGGTTCATGATCTATGTGCACACCAACCAATCCTATTTAAAAATGATTTAACAATGTTATACGTGGCGCACCATGATGAAATTAGGACGACCACAGGGGTTTTCATGACCTGCCCCACTCCCAGTATGTATGCTGAGGTTAGTGGTGTTTGAAACGGAAGGGGCGAGTAGAGTACAATGAAACAAGCAAATAATGCTAATAAACATAGGTCTGAAGACTGAGTACACTAACACCTTATAGCAAATCCCCAGGATTGAAACTGCAGATACACACCTGAGGACAAAAATATATTACAAGTTTTCCGCTCGGCCACCGTTCATGTGAAGGCAGGCTTCAGTATCTCTCCTCATCGATGCCAGCACACGTTCAAAAATCCCAAGTGTGTTCCGAATGCAGTGACAACCACACACAAAGTATTCCCAGAGTTCACAGACCCCATCAAGAGGGCTGGAATACAGCATAGATTTTAAATATCTCGAAATATCTCGAGACAAGAAAATCTAAGGTGTTGTAGTCGGGAGACCTGGGAAGCCATGGTATTGTAGAGACACGAACGATACAATTATAGTAGAAGAGTCGTGCTATGTATTCACGAACAGCAACATGGAAGTGTGTCCGTGCACCGTCATTCGTGTACCACATGCGCATCCTTTCACTATAAGAAACATCATCGAAAACGTAGCGTTAGATAGTGATAGTGTTGCAAAATTGCCATGACTTCACTTGCGGATACACCTTGTAGGGGAAACAATTGGTTCCTGGACATATGTTTATTAGGATTATTCTCTTGTTTCACTGTCCTCTTCTCGTCACTGTCGTTTGTACTGTATAATACTATCAGTAATTACTTGAATGCCATATTGGCGCCCGCTCACCGATGGAACGACTGTTTGATAATCGAAAGCGAGCAATAAGGCATTTTGGGATCTGTACGAGAAATTGTCTTTTAAAAATGGGAATGGTTCGTATCAACGTTTTGCACTAAGACTAGAGCAGAGCGATAATTTACGATTCTTAAGAAGCACATAATTACTTTATAGCTTGCCCTACCTATAACTTTTAACTCTTTATCCCCAAGATTTTATAAAAGCAACGTAATTTTATTGTAGTATGCACTGACGGAGTTGTTTGTTCGTTCGTTACCCCAACTGTAACTTCAGGTTTCTTCTTCCTAAAGAATGTACTGTGTATAGTATAAACTTATACACTGAGGTGACAAAAGTCATGGGCTAGCGATATGCACGTATACAGATGGCGGTAGTATCGCCTACACTAGGTATAAAAGGGCAATGCAATGTTGGAGCTGTCCTTTGTACTCAGGTGACTCACGCGATAATGTGTCCGACGTGGTTGTGGCCACACGACGGCAATTAACAGACTTTGAACGCGGAATGGTAGATGGAGCTAGGCACATGGGACATTCCTTTTTCGGAAATCGTTAGGGAATTCAGTATTCCGAGATCCACAGTGTCAACATTGCGCTGAGAACACCAGATTTCAACCATTGCCTCTCACCACGGAAAACTCAGTGGTCGACAGCCCACAATTAACGATCGAGAGCAGCGACGTTTGCGTTGAGTTGTCATTGCTAACAGACGAGCAACATCGGGTGAAAGAACCGCAAAAATCAATGTGGGAGGTACGACGAACGTATCCTTTAGGACAGTGCATCGAAATTTGGCGTTAATGGGCTATGGCAGCAGACGACCGACGCGAATGCCTCTGATAATGCAAAATGATGGTAGGGTTCCAGCGTGGCGCAGACACCACGAAGCCATGGACCGATGTTGTCAACAAGGCACTGTGCAAGCTGGAGGTGGCTCCATAATGATGTGGGCTGTGTTGACTGGGTCCTCTGGCCGAAATGAACCGCTCATTGACTGGAAATTGTTATGCTCGACTACTTGGAGACGATTTGCAGCCATTCATGGACTTCATATTCCCAAAAAACCATGGAATTTTTATGGATGACAATGCGCCATGTCACATGGCTGCAATTGTTCGTGATTGGTTTGATGAACATTATGCGCAATTCGAGCGAATGATGTGGCCACACTCATACTGCCCGATGAGAATCCCATCGAACTATTATGGGACATAATTGAGAGGTCAGTTCGTGCACAAAATCCTGCACCGGAAACATTTTCCCAATTATGGACGGCTATAGCGGCAGCATGTCCGAACGTTTCTTCAGGGGACTTCCTCCGACTTGTTGAGTCCATGCCATGTCGAGTTGCTGCACTTTGCCTGGCAAAAGCAGGTCCAACACGATATTAGGAGATATTCCATGACTTTTGTCACCTCACTGTAAGCATCTGAAAGGCAATACAACAGATGAAGTGTCATCACATCACATGTTTCTTGTCTACACTGATTCCCTCACTGCTCTACGAGTACTAAAACAGATGTTCCCATCAGAGAGAGTGAGGCAGAAGATACAAAAGACCCTTTTCTTCTTCACCTACGGGGGAAACGTGAGCGATTTCCGTTGGGTATCCGGACACAGGGATTCTCAGCAAAACGAGCGAAGTGGCGTAGCAGCCGAGTGGGCACGCAGCGATCCCAATGTGACATTCTGTTTCATTCGCCTGCAGACTGCCATCTCGTGGTTGAGTCAGGCAGCCATGCAACTGTGGGAAGAGACGTGACCGGCAGTGAGCGGCAATGAGCTGCAGCCGGTGAATCACCGTCCGACCGTGCTGGACCTCATACCTCCCACTCTAATAGGAGTTAGCGTTAAACCTGATTCATCGCTGAATATGGCAGTGCGCTTCTATCTCACACTTAAGGGGGGGGGGGACTCCCTAGTCCTTGGTACTTCTGACTTACAAATAATCGTATGCCACATTTAAACACCGTTAATTTTTCTACATCATGAGGAAAACAGAAGCAAATTTAAATGGGGATCTCTCCTTCGTTTTAGCTGACAATGAAATGAGTTGATAAAACTTCTAAAATCTTGCTTATTTACGACAACCCACGCGGAGACTTAAGGGTGTAGAGTTTAGCGAGCTGCACAATGGCTAGTCATCGATGATCAGCCAGACATTACGTGCCTGTTGTAGTATTTTAGTCTTTTCTCTGTTGATGTACGAGCTTAATCCTCTCTCTCTCTCTCTCTCTCTCTCTCTCTGTGTGTGTGTGTGTGTGTGTGTGTGTGTGTGTGTGTGTGTGTGTGTGTGTGTATGTGTGTGTGTGTGTGTGTGTGCACGCTGACATAGGAACATTTATTTTCATTGAAATATTTAATCTTTTACCGCATAAACCATACTTATCTGTGATTAACGTAGTGTGTGTATAAAAGACCCACAGTAGGAAGTGAAACCCTATTATCACCGAGCGACGAGAGTGGTAAAACGGGAACGTTAATGTATTGTGCCAACTCCAGCCTTCGACGGAAAGGTGTCTCAGTTGTTCGCAAAAAATTCCTGCCTTGATGCACACACCCCTTGGAGCAGAATTCGTAGCCCAAAACACATTTTTGGTGCCATTAGATGTAAACTACTATGTTCACACTACCCTTTGCTCGAGTTTATGTCTTTTGGTGGGGCTCAGCATTCCATTTCTTCTTAGGAAGTTAACGATAAAGGCATAAAGGCATCATAACTCGTTACCAGTAACAGTACCGCATTATAAGACATCTCCTTATAGGCTCATCTTTCTTTAGTCCAACTATGCTTTGCTGTACTACTGCAGGTTTTTTTCTACCGAGCCTCGAAAGTTTATAGCAAGGTTTAGACAGTAAAAAATCACTTGATTATATATATGGCGCAGCTAACAAACGATAAATTCCTAGAACATTAACTAACTCATAAGTAAAATAATCACACTATAAAGATTTCATAGTGCTACTGTTCACTAGATTTGACTCCCTTAGATTGTTTTCTCTGGGGAATGCTGTTTATAATGACATAAAGACTAAAGCATGTGATATGGAACAACATATTTCAACTGTCTACGATCAGTTTCTAATGAAATTCTGGAACGTGTCCATCACTCTTTATGTGACAGACTGGACATTTGTATAGTAGATGGTGGTAGGAATTTTGAACAACACCTTAGAAGACCAGTTCTGCTTCTTCTTCAAAATTCAAAGCATCTGTTTATTCATTTTTTCCCCTTAATTTATTTTTGATGTCTGGAGAAGACAAATGCCGGTATTTTCAATTTTCAATCTGTGCTAACTCGTTGACTTCTTGTTTTAGAACCCTGAAAAAAATTAGCATTGCGGCATGCATTCTTGCGTACAAGTGCTCTATGGGAGTTAGGGAAATGGTGTATCTGTATTTTCGAAGAAATTTTATTTTTGCTCGTTTTAAGTACATTCACCTCATAAGGTTTTAGAACTAGCGCTAAAGACTTCGATGTTGTGCGTCAAAAGAAATACATCATCGCTGGGGTCTCTCTTATTCCTAAATTCTGTCATTCTCTGCAGGTCCTAGAACGCTACAGTTTGTGCCTCATTTTCTATATCAAATTAACCTCTACAAATCAACTCGCCTTCTTTGTTTAAATTTTTAAAACACTCTAAAACTACAGTTTCTCTGAACCAGAAACGCATCATCGAGCTTTCTTCCAGTTACCCTCAAAATTCCAGGCAATCAACGACCCTTACCAGGTTTCTCCATTCATGCACTTCTCGAAGGTGTAGATATTTTTCAGAGCGTTTCCGGTTCCAAACACCTCCTGAGCGTTATCGGGCAGTACGTTCTAATCCTATCTGTAAATCATATATTCATTATCTGGTACCTTCTTCCGTACCCACCCAGTAGCCCTCATAAAGCCGACTCTCAATCTCGGTAGTCTCCAGTACTCACACATCCTTATGTATTCCACTTTCTCAGATACGTTGAGACACGTATAAAATTCACTAAATCACCAGCCTCTTCAACTCACACTTACCAGGAGCTAATCGTTATTTTTCAAGAATGTCTGTAGGTTTACGTGGGTTGCTGACACCAATGTTGGCTCAAATGGCTCTGAGCACTATGGGACTTAACAGCTGTGGTCATCAGTCCCCTAGAACTTAGAACTACTTAAACCTAACTAACCTAAGGACATCACACACATCCATACCCGGAGCAGGATTCGAACCTGCGACCGTAGCAGTCGCGCGGTTCCGGACTGAGGGCCTAGAACCGCTCGACCACCACGGCCGGCACAGCAATGTTGTCTGTAAAAACAATAACTGCACATGAAGCAGCTTCACTATGTCAGTACTCAATGCTCCTACATCACAACGTGTCTTTAATACGCAGTTTACATCTTAATTACAAAATGTGTCTTGTATTTCACATTTCAGTTTGCAGCCTTGTTCAGATAGTACCATGAGCGAATGTTTACAAGCAGTGGTCTAGGTCCATCGTAAGACATCTCCTTATAGGCTAAACTTTTCTCCGGCTGGCTCTTGCAACACTGTGAATGGTAATTCCGACGGGCAGCATAACATAATGTGTATATAAGAAACGCAATTCACTTTGCCGCAGACATAGGAATTTTTGAAACTTAAATAATAGTTTTCTATAGGTCCCTGAGAAAATAGAGACGGATGTCAGATCATATTATTCGTTAAGCAATGAAGTATGTTTGGATTCTCGTAAATGTGACATAAGTCATTTAAATTTCCAATTATCAAGTTCCATCAAGATCAAGTTTAGCGTTACGTAGATTGCTTTGTACGAGAGCGTGCTGAAAAGTAATGCCTCCGAATTTTTTATGAAAAACTCTTAAAGCTTTTTAAATAAAAGAGATTTTATTAACATTCTACATCTTTATTCTTCATGTCTACACGTTTATTTCTCGATACTGTCACCCTGGCGACGGACACATTCCTCCCAACGAGAGACTAACTTGTTAGCGCTGTCACTATAGAATGTTTGACATTGTTGACGGAGCCACAATTTTACTTCTGCATGCACCCTTTCATCATTACCAAAGCGAAGTCCCCTAAGGTGTTTTTCCAGTTCTAGAAACACATGAAAATCGTATGGGGCCAAGTCGGGACTGTATGAAGTATGAGAGTGAATCCAAGGCGGCGGATTGTTGCAGATGTCACAGTGCTCGTGTGGTGTCTGGCATTGTCACGCTGAAGGAGGGGGTGCTCCATCTGTGGAGGAACTCTTCGAATTCGCGCTTTCAGTTTTCTGATGATCTCACAGTTTCATGCGGAGTTTATGGTGATGTCTTTAGGCATGAATTCCAAATACAACAGCCGCGCGGGATTAGCCGAGCGGTCTTAGGCACTGCAGTCATGGACTGTGCGGCTGGTCCCGGCGGAGGTTCGAGTCCTCCCTCGGGCATGGGTGTGTGTGTTCGTCCTTAGGTTAATTTAGGTTAAGTAGTGTGTAAGCTTAGGGACTGATGACCTTAGCAGTTAAGTCCCATAAGATTTCACACGCATTTTTTTCCAAATACAACACACCTTGAATATCCCAGAACACAGTGAGCATAACTTTGCCTGCTGTTGGCATGGTCTTGAGCTTTCTTGGCTTTGGTGATCCTTTGTGGCGGAACACCACTGATGTTCTCTTGTTTTCATGATCAAGATGGTGAGCTCGGTTTTAATCTCCTGTCACATTACTGATGTCGATAGAATCATCACCGTGCAAAGCTTTCATTCTTCAATGTATTTCAGTTGGAGGCACGTCTCTTGCGGTTAGAAACTCGATTACAACACACTGTTTTTCACGCACCGACATAGTTACGTTACACATCACGGTGTTACACGATACAGTTCGGAGGCTTCTAGCGGCAAAGGGTTGCAACTAGGGCCAGCAAAGCGGGAAAATCAACACAGTGATGTGTATGATATGTAATACCTCAATAGATATTGAGAACAGAATAAAAAAATCAGAAGAATTACTTTTCGGCACGCCCTCGTATAAAGTAGGAGACCATGAGCATAAGGACATCTCTTCTGGGAGTTAGTTGGGAGGTGCAACCAGTCAGGTAATGGAAATCTAAACGATCTGCTGAGTTCCCTCAGAAATTACTTGTAACAGTGATGTAGCTTTTCAGGAACTTCAACTTAGGGTGGTAATAGGAAACAGAGGACCCACAATAGCATGGAATCTCCCTGGTGGCAGATAACACAGAGTCTTTCAACACCCAACAGCACACAGAAAATCGTTTTCCCATTCAGTGGTGCATTGTGTCATATCTGTTCCAATGCCCAAACAAGATTTAGAAGCATAGTTCCACAATATAAAATTTACTGTCTCAACCAACGACTATAGCCTGGTCCTGATTGACCAAATCTTAAATAAGAAACAAAAACTGAATTATATCCCTCCTTTCGCTCCCTCTGCGTACTTTCTAAGGTTTGCAGGAAGTGGTGTAGTCTCTCACAGTTCGGATAAGTATAACATAGTGTATTCGAACCACAGAGTTCCTGCAACTACAAAATTTCCTACAATATGAGGGACACTAGGCAATGATGGAATATATAACTTACTTACGAACAATAACGAAGAAAATGAGATCGAGAAAAGGCGGTCAAGGCGACTGCTCGCGTAAAGAAGCTGGAAATTCGGGTTCGAGTCTGGGTCTTTCACAAGTTTTCATTGTCATCGTTCCATTAGACAGGTGATGGGTGTTCGTATCCGCAACTGCGATTGCACGTCACGTATTAACATATTCAATTATGTTGGAACTGTAACCTCAACGACGAAATTTACTTCGTTTATGCACCAGACGCTCCATGTTTGATATGTTTTTCAGTGTTGTTGATCAGTGCTTCATTTAATTAATTAATATTAAAGAACAGCCACAACTTTGAGCTTTTCATTTATAAAAACTTTAAGTACAGGAAGTTTGAAACAGGATCACTCAGGTTCCCTTTTGTCAGTTTGCGGGAGCAGCGAATACTTAACTTTCGCGTCGAGTAGTTATGTGTCCACTACAATGGACTTCGTGCTAGGTGCTATGTTGGCGAGAGAGAGTAACACTACGTATGATGAACCTCCCCAGACCGCCAAGTGCAGAGGCGCGCGCCTAGGCGGTCACACAAAGCAGCAAACAAAGAAAGAGTCATGTAGGAATCAATAAAAAATCACTCAGGAGACAGATTCAGGATCCTTTGGTAATGAAAAACCGTCGGTGTATCCAGAATTCCCCTGTCAACTTTATTTCGAGTTACTTAAAAATTGAATCGCGGTTTAAAACTGTAACGAAATTTTCAAGAGAAAATATACTTTATGATAATGTCTAACAGCATACTTAGGAACCGAAATCCGGCAACTGATTTCGGCTGCCGTCATTTTGAGATGAGTTAACAATTCACTCAAGGTAGCAGCAACCGTTAAAAGCAGCTCAAGTCCAAAATGGTCGTCTTCTTGATAGTGAAAAACCGTCGTTTGGCGGTTGGGCTTGCGCCTGCGTAGAAAATGTCTGTAGCAAAACCGACGTAGAAGGAGGAATACAGCTTAACTTCCCGGCGACAGCACGGTCATTGGAGACGGGGCACTAACACGGATTACGAAAGGATGCGAAAGGAAATCGTCATGCCCTTTTCAAAGGAACCATCTTGGCATTTGCCTGGACCGATCGAGGGAAATCATGGAAAACCTAAATGTGAGAGGCTAGACAGGGAAACATCGTTCCTCAAAATTCGCGTATAGTGTCAAAAAAAAGCTGTGGTGAACTACTACGTCTAAGCAGGCAGGTTCCAGCCCCTCAGCCTCTCACGTAGTTAGCTACAGCGCTATGTTGTTGGATGTAAGTCTGCTAGAGTGTGATGCCAGTCGTCCAATAAAAGGTCTGGCGATTACCACGATCCGGCCGCTGTGGCCGAGCGGTTCTAGGCGCTACAGTTTGGAACCGCGCGACCGCTACGGTCGCAGATTCGAATCCTGTCTCGGGCATGGATGTGTGTGATGTCCTTAGGTTAGTTAGGTTTAAGTAGTTCTAAGTTCTAGGAGACTGATGACCTCAGCAGTTATGTCCTATAGTGCTCAGAGCCATTTTGATTACCACGACCAGATCATTCTGTTTGAACTTTGAGACGGACTAGCAGCTGCTGATTCATCAGCATCTTCGCCAGCTATATCATTCGAGTGCGCTCGTCATTTCATTTTCTCGGCGAGCTCGAGTACATCGCGCAATGACTGCAAACTAACGGCGCCAGCCGTGTGGTAAAATTCACTGAAATCTGCCCGTTTGTTATCTTGATCTGCTTCTCGTGGTTCAGTATTCTCTTTACCGTTTGATCGTAGTCCTGATGTTATGTGGCAGAATGGGACAATACATTAAGAACAGATCGATATAAAGTCAAGCAAAAATTGTGGTACCCATATCACTCACTGCATATGTGAAGTAAATGCAGTTTTATACGTTTTGTATTAATGTTATCTAGATAAAAGGGACAATTTACGATGTAATTCACCGAACTGAAATGAAATCTAATTCTAATAATGCAAAATAATGTACCATAAGATTTTTGGTAATTCCAGAACGTAAAAATATCAATAACTGTAACTGTAATATCTAACAAAATAATGTCGAAAACATGTTAGCATCGATAGTCGTTTAATGTTAGAATGTAATAAACAAATAAACGGACGCATTTGTTTACAGAAGATGTTCAAAAAATTTCAATGTAAAAACTTGAAACTTGTTACCACAATTTGTAAAACTAAATTTTGTAATCAGTCTCACGAAAGTTCATAAATTTCAACTGGAAGTTTAATTATGTACCACTGTAACGATACTGAGAATGTATTTAAAACAGTTGAATGTTACATAAGTACCACTGACGGCAGCCACGTTATATCAGTCTTGGGTCGAACTTTGTGATATGTAGTGTTAGCAGACAAGTGATATCGTCTAGATGAGCATCCAACATAACTGCTTGATCATGCGAGAAGAGTCTGCCTGTTTCAAGTGAGGTCATTTATATACACACACTCAGGTTACAAAAGTCATGGGACACGTGCTAACATCGTGTCGGACTTCCTTTTGTCCGGCGTAGTGCAGCAGCTTCACTCAACAAGTCGCTGGAACTTCCGTGCACAAATATTGAGCCATACTGCTTCTATAGCCGTCCGTAAGTGTGAATATGTGGCCAGTGCAGTATTATGTGCATGAACTAACCTCTTGATTATGCCCCATATGTTTGATAAGATTCATGTGGGCCATCTGCGTGGCCACATCATTCGCTCGAATTGTGCTGAATTTTCTTAAAACCAATCGTGAACTATTGTGGCCCGGCGACACGATGCATTGTCATCAATAAAAATTCCATCGTTTCTTGGAAACATGAAGTCCATGAATGGCTGCAGTGGTCTCCAAGAAGGCGAACATAACAATTTCCAGCGAACGAGCGGTTCAGTTGGACCAGAGGATCTAGACCATTCCATGTAAACATACCCCACACCATTATGGAGCCACCACCAGCTTGCACAGTGCCTTGTTGACAACCTATATCCAGGGCATCGAGGGTTCTGTGCCACACCCGAACCATACCATCAGCTCTTATCAACTGAAATCGGGAATCATCTGACCAGGCCACTGTTTTCCAGGGTTCAACCAATATGGTCACGAGCCCAGGAGAGGTGCTGCACGCCATGTCGTGCTGTTAGCAAAGGCACTCGCGTCGGTCGTCTGCTGCCATAGAACATTAACGCCAAATTTCGCCGCACTGAGCTAACGGATACGTTCTTCGTACTTCCCACATTGATTTCTGAGATTATTTCACGCAGTGTTACTTGTCTGTTGCCACTGACAACTTTACGCAAACACCGCTGCTCTCGATCGTTAAGTGGAGGCCGTCGGCCGTTGCGTTGTAGGTGTTGAGAAGTAATGCTTGAAATGTGGTAATCTCGGGACAGTGTTGATACCGTAGATCTCGGGATGCTGAATCTTGTAACAATTTCCGAAATGCATCGCTCCATGCGTGTAGCTCCAACTACCATTCTACGTTCAAAGGCTGTTAATTCCCGTCGCGCATCCGTAATCACGGCGGAAACGTTTCCACATGATTCACCTGTGTGCTAATGACAGCTCCGGCAATGCGCTGCCCTTTTATACCTTGTGTACGCTATTCTGCCGCCATCTGTATATGTGTATACCGCTACCCCTTACTTCTGTCACCTTATAGTATTTCGGCAACCTGACTTACACCCATTCATGGAAGTAGTAGATAAAAATTGAGTATATTTCAGTTTGTGGGTAAGAAAAGATACGCTGGAACATCTTAAAAATAGGAACATTTTACTGTGTCTCTATCTGTGATTCAATTCATAGTCTTTATGTCATTGTGATATCTTCACGCTTTTTTTATCATATCGTCCAATGTGGGTCTCCTGTAAGTAGGATAGTTGCCGGCGCCTTAGGTACCTTCACACCGAAAACCACTTCCAATAAACTCGGCTGACAACTGTTTTCAACTCGAAGTTTGACTCATTTTTCAAGTGTCGTCAGGAGCTGTTTGAAATCGCAAGTCTGAAAAGCCAGTTTACGGAAGTTTTTTCTGGGATTTGTAGTTTAAGGTCAGTGAGCAAAAATATGGCAGATTTGGGTGAGCGGCGTATGTCAGCTTCGTTTCTTTCTTGTGTTCATACAGTGGCGACTCCCGAATGGTCCACGGAAGTAACTATATAGTTTTTATTAGAAACTGAAGTTAGGAAGTCTCTTTGGGATCCTGCTGATTCAATCATGTTCTGAATAAGTTGATTCAATTTAACATTTTTTTGTTCTAAGTTTAAGGCAATGGCATCTACTATGATGTTCATTTTGGGTTTTAAAATATATTTTGGCTGCTTCCTTTCAGAGGGAAATGGCCGCATGATATAGTGTATCTGAGTGTAGTTGTATGTATCTTAAGTGTTTCTGGAAACTTATATTTTTTGCTTGAAGGCTGAAGTGCCTGTCAGCTACTATGGTAATCTGAGACCTTAACAAGAACTTTCAGTACCTTGCCTGCAGACAGTGCGATACTGGGAAGCATCTGATTGTATACTATGTGCCGATAAGTGTTCGAAAAAAAAAACAGACCACCTTGAACGGGTAGATATAGGATGTTCATATTCACATGTACATTAGTATGTTCTACAGAAATGATTAGCATTTGAACCATGTGAAACCCAGGATTCAAGGTCAACATCGATATCGCGACGCAACACCACCTACCTGTAAAACGTGCCAGCGGCTCTAGTTGTCGCTATAAACCGAAGGTAATGGATGAGTATGACTTGCGCAGACGTACAGTATGCCTCGCAGACTTATGCATTATTGGCATGAGAGAATGTGATACATCCATACGGGAAATTGCTGTTCGTGTGGGACGAAGTGTTTCGGTAGTGCAACGAGTGTGTGCACAATGGCTCACGGAAGACCGCAGAACACGAAGATCGACACTCGTCAGAATGGCATTGCAGGACGGATCTGCCTCTTCCTCGACTGTGGTGCAACAGTGGAACAGTGTAACGCATCGTATACTATCAGGGGTGACAGAACCACGCTAGACGGCCGTGGTGTACAGAACGACGTCACTGTGGACAGGAATGACACCAGACAGTGTTTTCGGACGAATCAAGGCTCTGTTTGTTTGAAAATGGTGGCCACATTTTGGTTCGCCACAGACGGGGGGAGCGGCAACACAGTGACTGCATTCGCACAAGACATAACGCCAACTCAAGGCCGTATGGTGCGGGGTGCTATTGGGTACACAGTTGGCGTGTTTCCAGGGCATTGTTACCAGTGTGACCTACGTGAATGACATCCTGCGACCTGTAACCATACCTTTTCTGTACAAAATACCAAACCCCATTTTTCAGCAAGACAATGCACGATCACATAATGCCGCATGAACACGTGCCTTCTTGGTGTCACCGGATGTCAATCTTTTGTCCTGACCCGCCAGATTACCAGACATGTCGCCAGTCGAAAATGTGTGGGATATCGTGAAAGGACAGGTGCAGCGCTGTGACCCAATGCTAACCACCACAGAAGAGCTTTGAACTAGATGAATAGAGCATGGATGGCTATGCAACAGGACACCATTCGCGCCTCATAGGTGTCGATGCCATAAAGCACGGAAGAAATTAACAAGGCCCATGGCGAACCCTGTGCCTACTAAGCAACAGGTACTTGCTAAATCGAGGTGACTGAAATGCTAATCATTTCTGCATTACTTACTAATGTACATGTCCTGTGAATATGGACGTCCTGTCTCTACCCGTTCAAAGTGTTCTGCTTTTTTTCTGAGCATGAGTGTGTTAATGTGTTAAGAATGCATAGAAAGTAAATTAATAGTACTCACTTTGAGTACATCCATAATAACTCAGCACACTCCAGGCACAGTTTCACTTACCTTGAACAGTGTTATTCGATGATAGTACTAAAACTTATATGACTGTCACTTGTTGCCAAAATTAGAATGGTTACAATAAGTTGTTCTACTGATATTACTGCACCTTTAGGATCTATGTCTTTCCGTTGAATATGTGGTGGTACTAGCCTCAATCGTTCTTCAAACTGCCCACATGTCATTCTGATAAAATTCTTGAAATCTTATCTATCTTCAATATAGAGCTCCGTCGATACAGAATTATAAGCTTCTTGGGTTTCTCTTTGTAACAAAAACTTTCTGGACGACATGCGTCTTTTTCTGGGTCGATTTTCGTGACAAACAACTATATAAAGAATTATAGCATAAAGTGCTAATGTGTCCTCAAAGTAAAAATCCAAAACGCCGAATGCGTGTGTTTACAAAATTCTGAAGCTGTTGTCAACATTTTGCACCAGTTAACAACAGTTGCAAGCTTGCCAAACGTACAACAGTTGTGTGTTATTGTTTGTTGGAGCTATTTTCCAATGTGAAGATACCTTTACACGATCGGATACTGGATAGGAAATCAATTTTAAATCTCGGCGGGCTGTTAATGTTTCCGCGACCGCAAACTGGGGCAAGTTCTTTTCATTTTTGCCGCCTGGTGTTGCAAGAGGTGTGGCAGGAAGCTGGGTCTGGTAGCGCAGGAGCTCTGATGAGAGTTAACGGATTCAGAGGGGTATTAATTCTTAAATACTACCCATCCCAAATATTATATTTACCCTACCCGGAGTACTGGAGTACTCCATATTTAAAACTCAATAAATAAGGATTCAGAATTGAAGAATTTTGTTTTACACAAACGGCTGAACTAATTATACATCAGAGAAGCCTTTTCTTTGTTTATTGCCTTACATTTGCATATTCTGGACATATTTTCGCTTGATGTTCCGCAAATATGAATTTATTGCCTGTTTTGCAGCAAGTTTTGCTTTTAGGGTTCTTGCTTCAGGTACGGAACGCACAACTGCCTGAAGTAGTGTTCCTTAGGACAGGCAGTTGCTGCTTTACTGGTACGCTCAGAATTCCTGCCATTGTTTCTCGGAGATTACGACACAAGCTTGGGATCTTCACTCTTGACTCAATATGTGGCTTTATCAAATCAATAACTAACTTCTTTAAATATTTTCGTCGATTTGACAGGGATTCTTAAGATTTTGACTCATATCCCAGGAGAATTACCACCTAGTTGATTCCGACGGCGTTCAGCAACCCGCTGAACATGCATAAAGACCATCTATGAATCCTCCTGGTGCCGAGTAGCCATGGCGTAATTTATCGAAGCATTCAAAGCCACTCTTTGTTGCATTGTAGAACTCTATGGTTTTGGGAACTGTGACCATTCGACCCTCACCCTTTTCGATCATGCATTGTAGACAATATAGTCACAATCTTTTACTTTTTCTTGGGAGGACAGTAGGACAGAAGAGTCGTTTCACCACTGTAAGCAAACATTGCACTGCTGCGCCGGCCAGTGTGGCCGCGCGGTTCTAGGCGCTTCAGTCTGGAACCGCACGACCGCTACGGTCGCAGGTTAGTTAGGTTTAAGTAGTTCTAAGTTCTATGGGACTGAGGCCCTCAGATATTAAGTCCCATAGTGCTCAGAGCCATATGAACCATTTTTTGCACTGCTGCTTTTACTGCCACGGAGCTCTGCAAATATTGGAGGATTTCTGGCTTGTTTGATTTCATTCTTCCCACCATTGTCACATAGAGGTCATTAGCAATGTATTTGGCAATGACACAGAAGTGAACCAAATATAGGTTTGACCATTTCCAGAGAATAATACCGAGCAAAAATTATTCCCTTAAGAGTTTAATGCCTGTCGGTACAAACTTCTGCATTTAACATATAAAACGTCTTAGCATCACACTTCATTATTATCTTTATACCATATTTATCAGATATGGATGGGATGAACATCTTAAAAATGCAGCGGCACGGAAACCACTGAACTAGTCATGAACCGTACAGTACTCTGATAGCACGTGCTGTTCCTGGCTGGTTATGATTACATGATCGAAAGTCTGTTTCATTGCTGACAGTCGGTCATTTTTTCGACGTTCACCCCTACGTTCGCCATCATCAAAGTGTAAGCAGTTAGTCAGGGATTCCAATCTTTCCTGTGATGATGTACCATAAAAACTGACTACATCTGTGTGTTTTAAATACTACACGAGTGGTTAGAGAACACATTTTCAAAACCCCAGAAGGGTGATATGATCCAGAAACTGCTTTCAATTCCGAAACATTTGTCTCACGTGTAAATGATGGTCTTATTGCTCTTCATCATTTTCATTTTTTTTTATCGATTACTGGAATGTTCTGTATGCTGCGTGGGAATATCTGCATTTGTATGACTTACAACGTCACTTAGTACCTCTTCTGTGAAAAATAATTTCTATACTATGACTTCACAGTTAAATGCTTCTTGCCATACCTTTGTTCCTATGAAGATGAAGCACAATGTTTCTTGGAGAACATCTTACGTTCTTTGGCTTTTTACCACTCCATTCGGATTTATTCTTGCCAAAAAGACTATCACGCACATCAGTCACAGAAAGGAGACCTCCAGATTCACTACTTGAGTCTTCTTCACCAGTTGGAAGAGAAGTCCCTGAAATACACTTGTCGCCATTCCCTGAAGAACTACTTTATTTAGAACACTCGTCATCATTATTTTTTTCAGGCCCATTGTTTTCAGTTGTTACTGAAACATACTACTCTACATTCTCTGAAGAATTAATTTCCTTACTACACTCGCAATCATTATTTCGGAGTATTCATAATATGATTTCCGTATTAGTTCCGTAATTTCATTCTCAGTGAGTGGTTGCGCGCATTTCTTTCTTTGGTTACTGCTATTCATTTTGCGAAAATGCAACAATCGCCATCAGAATAACAAGAATTCAACTTGGGTGCAATATTGATAGTTCGATGATATTCACACCTGTCAGCAGCTACTTACTTTGAACTGGAATTACTACATTCTTCTTGGAGTCTGATGGTATTTCGCCTGTCTCATACATCCTACACACCAGATGGAAGAGTTTTATCATGGCTAGCTCTCCCAAGGTTATCACTAGTCGTTCTGATGGAGTGATATCTACTTTCAGTGGACTTTGTTTCGACTTGGATGTTTCAGTCTTCTGTCAAATTCTTCTCGCAATATCGTATCTCCCATCTCATTTTCATCTACGTCCGCTTCTATTTCTATAATACTGCCTTGGAAGCGTGCTGGGCCCATAAACCAGAGGTCCGTGGTTTAGGGGTGTGGGAGTCCGACTGAACTGTTGTTGATTTGTTAGTCATTCTTTTGCGACTGTTTCAGAATAAGCGTACGTACCGTCCGAGACCCACACCTACTGAGGCAGGAGGAACTAAAATATGAAGTCTGGATTCGAGGAGGCCAGAATGAAGACACGGTGCAGGAGCTACTTGGCGCACTCAAGAATTTGGGGTAAGCGTCTGTTCCTGTTTCATGGCAGTGCAACGGAGAGAGACGCGCTATCGCCTATTAAGGACGCAGTCGCCGAGTTGCAGGCAGTTAGAGAACTTTTCGACACCGGTAAACCGTCATTGGCTCAGCAGCGGAGATTAAAGGCAAGGATAGGATGCTCGTCGAATTAGGGTAGCGGGGAAAATGCAAGGGCAGTTGCGGCAACTGGAAAATGAACTGAGTGTATTGTTGCAGTTGGTGGAGTTGGGGAGTGGTGAAGGTGTGGAAGACAGAGAAGTACAGGGTCAATGTAATTTAGGGTTAGTGACTGGTTGAAACAAAGGAGAGACAGTATTTGGTAAACTGCCCCATCTCTTGCAGAATTTTATGCGTGGTATTGATGTGATGTGTGATACTTCTGTTGACAATGTGGCTAAGTTTTTGTATATGCTACTTGATTTACAAGAGAAGGGTGGACTGTTTGGTATTGCAGATACTGGATTGATAGTTTTAATAGCATCAAAGTTGGAGGGTGGTTTCATATCTTATGTTCGCCTGCTTAGCTGGATGGTAACGTGCTCGCCTCCCCTGCAAGCGGGCCCGAGTTCGATGCCTGACGGGGTTGGAGATTTTCTCCGCTCGGGGACTGGGTGTTGTGGTGTCCTCATTATCATTTCATTCTCATCACCGGCGCGCAAGTTGCCCAATGTGGCGTTGACTGAAATAAGTCTTTCACATGGCGGCCGAAATTCCCCGTATGCCATACGCTCATTTCCATTTTTTTTTTTTTCAAGAGACGGTACCCGAGCGCGCCCTCCAAGAGTTGGTGTACGTACATTACGGTAGAGAGCAGGCACCCCAAGAACCGATAGTTGATCATATACGGAGAGTAACAGAAAAGCAAATGGTACGCCACATTATTAACGGTATAAGACCGGAGGATAGGGTGAGACTATTATTGTGTCAAGTACCGCAGAATTATCAACAGCTGGAGACGTATCACGCTAGGTTCAGGGAATAACGTATACAGACCAAAGAAGGCAGGTTAATCTCCAGGTCCGACGCAAGCAGGAGGTAGGAGAAAGATTTGGGTGTGGAAAGAGGGGTCACATCCAGAGGTTTTGTGATCAGAGTAAAGGCGGAACAGAGATTTGACAATTAAGGAGGCGGCGGAGAAGGAGACGTAAGAGCAAATACCATGTAGCCGGTATATTGCAACAAAGGATGGGGCCACTCCCGTTTGTGTGTTGCTATGTTAACGAGGAAACCGTCTGCGGATTATTGGATTCGGGAAGCGCCGTTGCAGCTACTGATAGCCAGTGGGTGGAAAAGAACCAACCACATTCTAAATTTCCGACAACGCGATCTGACGGAGGAAGGTATACTCGTATTGTGGCTAACAAATCATGAGTTGGAGTTACAGGTACTGTTGAGGTAAAACTACGGATGAATAACTTAAAGTGGAAGTACAGGTTATGGTCGTGGATAATCTTGCGACAAACCTAGTACTAGGATCTGACTTTATTGTCAAGGTCGGTTTTGTGCCCAATTTGGCCGATCAGTATTTTCAGTTTAAGTTTGCCAAAGAAAAAAAATTTACATTTTATCAACATCAGTGCGCGAAACACCGAGGGAAGTAACGGGGGAGGAAACAGCGGTTGCAGCCAGAAGTACAGTTGTGTGAAACGAATGAGCAGTTTCAGAATTTGTCTGAGGAAGATAGGACTAAGATGCCAATTTTGTGTGATAAATTGCCTGGTGTCCTAATTGAGACATTAGGGCTTACTCATTTGATGAAGTATGATATTGAGGTAAGTGATGGCCTACCCGTTCGGAGACCGCCTTATGGGTTGCCCCTTCTCGCATGAAACATCTAAGGCTCACAGTAAAGATGTTGCAACAGGGGGTTGTCCAACCATCCTCTTCGCCTTATTCTACTCCTGTATTCAAGGTTAAGAAGTCGCAAGGAGGAATTCGGCCTGTTGTTGACTACCATGAATTTAATATGTAGATAATTTTGTGTCCGGTACCGTTGACCGATCTCCACTCCTTTTTTGCATAGTTGAAAGAAGCTAAGCCTTTCTCAGCACTGTAGATTTAAATCAGGTATACTACCAAATACCCCTTGAAGAGTCGTCTAAGGCGTTAACCGCATTTAGCACAGACTGAAACCTATACAAATTTAACCGGGTTCCGTTCGGCCTTTCAACAGGTGCTGCAGTACTGTCTCAACTCCTGGATCGAGTCTTTGAGGGTGTAAGAGGTCCATGACTAAGGAATTTGTTGCTAGCGCACTCGAGCAGATGTAATTTCGATGGATTGCTCACGCACTGCCTGCGATATGTAAGCTATAAGAGAATCTCAGACCAGAGAACAGTGTTGGTTGCAGTAAGAGCAGTAGTAGCAGTAAGTTGTAGCGAGCAATCGTGTGTATGGAGTTGGCCGGGCCGGTCGTGGGGAGCGATGGCGATGCCTGAGCGATGTAGTATAAGGTAAAAAAGAGCCGCGCGCATATGTGGTTTGTTAAATTAAATTTGTACTATTGTTATATCAAGTCCTATGTAAATTTTTAAAAAAAATCTTTTAATAATAATCTTTTTTATAAAATTAAGTTTTTTGACAATCATTCATTTGAATTTAAAGAATTTACTAATTTCTGCAATCCATGGTCATCCCAATTAACGTAAAGAAAAATCAGTTGTTTCTTTTTATACATGGCAAATCTAGCGGCCAGCATTGCACTGGGCTGTGCCAGAAAAATTTCTTGTAGTAGCATACGCGTTATCCGGCGACTTCCTTGAGGTAAGAATTTTCAATTTATTCAGAATGATTTTTCAGGGCCATGACGCAGCACTGCTGACGTCCAAATTTACCAGTTTAGATTCACAGTCAGTTAAACTTCTCAACAGTAAAAATAATTATAGCATTCACATTCAGTGTAACCTCCCAACAGAAAAGATATGTATCACATTCCGTAACCTCGCAATAGTTTATTATTCCGTAACCTCGTAATAATAACGTGACTAATCTCTCAATAAAATTGTGACTCACATATAACCTTTCAATAATTAACTGACTGTGAATCTAAACTGGTAAATTTGGACGTCAGCGGTGCTGCGTCATGGTCCTGAAAGATCATTCTGAATAAATTGAAAATTATTGGAAAAAGTCATGGACCTCTTACAAGGGGATTAAATTTGAATGTCCGTATCATTACCTAGATGATAAGGTAGTTCATAGTGCATCTATGGAAGATCATTTCCGGCATCTTGAGATAGTTATCGAGAGGTTACATAAAGCTGGCCTTATGGTCAATCCTCAGAAGATGAGGTTTGTTTGTCCCTCGATACAGTTACTTGGGCCTGTAATATCTGCAGAGGGTCTCACTATAGATTGTGAGGGATTTAGGGCTATTACTAAACTTACTACGCCCTGTAATGTGAAGCAGATGGCAAGATTTATAGGCTCGGCCAATTTTTTTTAGAAAATTTATTCCTGGATTTGCCGAAAAGGAAGCCCCCATGAATGCTTTGAGAAAAAAAGGAGTGAAATTTTTAATTGGGGTCCTAGAACCACCCGGCCACCTCGGCCGGCAGAGATAATTGGAACAGCGGGAAGTTCCACGGGACTGGAAGAAGGCCCAGGTTATAGCAATCTATAAAAAGGGTAGAAAATCGGGTGCAAAAAATTACCGGCCATTTCACTGACATCGATTTGTTGTAGAATCATGGAACATATTTTGTGTTCAGACATAATGACCTTGCTAGACTCTGAGAAGCTCATCTGCAGAAACCAGCACCGGTTTAGGAAACAGCGGTCATGCGAGACACAGCTGGCCCTATTTGTGCATGATATACAACAGGCTCTAGATACCAGCTCCCAGGTTGATGTCATATTTCTCGACTTTTGAAAGGCGTTCCACTCAGTTCCGCACTGTCGCTTGCTCCAAAAAATGGGCGCTTACGGTCTATCCGATGACATATGCCGTTGGATAGAAAGTTTTCTAACACATAGGGAGCAGTATGTCGTCCTGAACTGGGTGATTCCAACAGAAACAAGCGTAACTTCAGGTGTGCCCCAGGGCAGCTTATAGGTCCGCTGCTTTTTACGATTTACGTAAACGATCTGTTCGATGGTATTGACAGCGGCATTAGACTGTTTGCCGATGATGCTGTAGTCTACAGAAAAGTAGTAGCACACGAAAGCTGTGAACAAATCAATGAGGATTTGCAGAAAATAAACGTGTGGTGTAATGACTGGCAGTTATCTCTCAATATTAGTAATCCCCATTAATGTACGAGTACAAAATGAATGCCCAGTCTTTGGAAGCGGTAACATCCGTCAAGTATCGGGGTGATTATTCGAAATGATCTCAAATGGAATGATCAGATTACACAAGTAACGGGTAAGGCAAACTCGAGATTGCGGTTTATTGGTAGAATCCTAAAGCGATGCAGTCCTTCAACAAAGGAAATAGCTTACAATACGTTAGTTCCTCCAGTCTTAGAATATTGTTCGTCTGTATGGGACCCTTACCAGATGGGTCTGATTCAAGAGACTGAGAAGGTCCAAAGAAGAGTGGTAAGATTCGTGACGGGTACATTTAGCCATCGCGAGAGCGTTACAAATCTCATAGAAAGTTTGAAGTGGGGCACACTCGCAGATAGACGGCGCCGAAAGATGGCGCGCTAAACGGAAGGGGCTGCTCACTAAATTGCGAAATCCGATCTTCACCAAGGATGTAGAACATATATTATTACCACCAACTTTCAAATTGCGCAATGATCACCATTCAAAGATAAGGGAAATTGGAGCTCGTACTGAGGCGTTCAGACAGTCGTTTTTCCCTCGCGCGAGACTTTGGCGCGAGTTGTGCCCTCCGCCACACACTGCTTGGTGGCTAGCGGAGTATATATGTAGATGTAGATGTAAAATCCTTTCCCCTGTTCAAGTCAGTTGTTGCCTAATGCTCCCTCTGAAACTCTCAACAACCTTTGGTACTTTCGTCTTAGCCAGATGTTTTTCAGGTCATATGGTTTTATCAGCTATCTGTTTAACACACATAATATTTAAAACATATTAAAATTACTTCCTTTCCAATGGTGACTGCTAAATAAGTGCAATATCAATAACACTACCCTGGAGTACTGAAGTACCCCAACCCTGGAACTTCATCTCTTTACCGAAGCTTGTCATTCAGAGAGCAAAATCAACAACTTCAAGGCCAAGCAAAAAGGTATGCGAAAGTACAAGTCAGTGCTATCAACTCGCATTAAGAAACTGAGAAATGTAGGTACTAGAGTGCCCTAGTACCCAGGGTAGGGTCTAACAAGGGAACCTCCCCATCGCACCCCCCCTCAGATTTAGTTATAAGTTGGCACAGTGGATAGGCCTTGAAAAACTGAACACAGATCGATCGAGAAAACAGGAAGAAGTTGTGTGGAACTATGAAAAAATAAGCAAAATATACAAACTGGGTCGTCCATGTGTAATATAGGCAATATTAAGGGCAGTTTGCGGCGAGGAGAGGTAGAAGAGCTCTTGAAGTGAAAAAAATATTCGGCGAATGAAATGGCCTGCCCGTGATTAGCGTGAATAGCTGCGGAAGTAGAGGTCTTTGGTTCAAATCTTCCCTCGGCCGAAAATTTTAACTTTTTATTTTCAGTTTATGTGACAAACCCTTAAGTTTTCATCACTTTTTTTGAAGTGATTATTACATCCACAAGAAAACCTAAATCGGGCAAGGTAGAAGAATCTTTTTTCCCATTCGCCAAGTGTACTAGTTAGGTGGGTCGACAACATATTCCTGTCATGTGACGCACATGCTGTCACCAGTGTCGTATAGAATATATCAGACGTGTTTTCCTGTGGAGGAATCGGTTGACCTATGACCTTGCGATCAAATGTTTTCGGTTCCCATTGGAGAGACACGTCCTTTCGTCAACTAATCGCACGCTTTTGCGGTGCTGTCGCAAAACACAGACACTAAACTTATTACAGTGAACAGAGACGTCAATGAACGAACGGACAGATCATAACTTTGCGAAAATAAAGAAAGCAAAATTTTCAGCCGAGGCAGATTCGAACTAAAGACCTCACATTCCGCAGCTGTTCACGCTAACCACGGGACCACGGCGCTCCTCGGCCCACGTCGCCCTTAATATTGCCTATCTTAGGCATGGACTACCCAGTTTGTATATTTTGCTTATTTTTTCATAGTTCCACACAACTTCTTCCTGTTTTCTCGATCGATCAGTGTTCAGTTTTTCAAGGCCTATCCACTGTGCCAACTTATAACTAAATCTGAGGGGAGTGCGATGGGGAGGTTCCCTTGTAAGGGCTAAGAGCCTCTAATGTAGAGTGTGACGTTTAATATGCGCGAGAAGTAAATTACCTTCATGGTTTACGTGACAGGAAGATAAACCGCCGGCCCGAAATCTGCAGCTACACGTAAAGAAACTTTTGCTTGCTTCACGGAAGTATCTTTGTGTTTTTCTGCATTTCTTTTTTTTTGGGGGGGGGGGGGGGGTGAGGGGGAAGAGGGATAGTTCCCCGTTCTGTCTTGGCTTACTCAACGTCCTTAAGTTTGTGAAAATTCTTATCTTTTAGAGGATCTTAGTTTCATGTGTTTTATTCTCTGAAACTGAATTGCGAAAATTAGAAAATGGTGTATGTAAATCCATAAACGCCCTCAGTAAAATGTTATTTTACATAGAAAGAAGTACAACTGTATAGTACAGAAGGTACTTGGTTGAAATACATCTACAACTACATTTATACTCCGCAAGCCACCCAACGGTGTGCGGCGGAGGGCACTTTACGTGCCACTGTCATTACCTCCCTTTCCTGATCCACTCGCGTACGGTTCGCGGGAAGAACGACTGCAGGAAAGCCTCCGTATGCGCTCGAATCTCTCTAATTTTACATTCGTGATCTCCTCGGGAGGTATAAGTAAGGGGAAGCAATATATTCGGTACCTCATCCAGAAACGCACCCTCTCGAACCTGGACAGCAAGATACGCCGCGATACAGAGCGCCTCTCTTGAAGAGTCTGCCACTTGAGTTTGCTAAACATCTCCGTAACGCTATCATGCTTACCAAATAACCCCGTGACAAACGCGCCCCTCTTCTTTGGATCCTCTCTATCTCCTCTGTCAACCCGACCTGGTACGGATCCCACACTGATGAGCAATACTCAAGTATAGGTCGAACGAGTGTTTTGTAAGCCACCTCCTTTGTTTATGGACTACATTTTCTAAGGACTCTCCCAATGAATTTCAACCTGGCACCCGTCTTACCAACAATTAATTTTATATGATCATTCCACTTCAAATCGTTCCATACGCGTACTCCCAGATATTTTTCAGAAGTAACTGCTACCAGTGTTTGTTCCGCTATCATATAATCATACAATAAAGGATCCTTCTTTCTATGTATTCGCAATACATTACATTTGCCTATGTTAAGGGTCAGTTGACACTCCCTGCACCAAGTGCCTATCCGCTGCAGATCTTCCTGCATTTCGCTGCAATTTTCTAATGCTGCAACTTCTCTGTATACTACAGCATCATCCGCGAAAAGCCGCATGGAACTTCCGACACTATCTACTAGGTCATTTATACATATTATGAAAATCAATGGTCCCATAACACTCCCCTGTGGCACGCCAGATGTTACTTTAACGTCTGTAGACGTCTCTCCATTGAGAACAACATGCTGTGTTCTGTTTACTAAAAACTGTTCAATCCAGCCACACAGCTGGTCTGATATTCCGTAGGCTCTTACTTTGTTTATCAGGCGACAGTGCGGAACTGTATCGAACGCCTTCCGGAAGCCAAGGAAAATGGCATCTACCTGGGAGCCTGTATCTAATATTTTCTGGATTGATGAACAAATAAAGCGAATTGGATCTCACACGATCGCTGTTTCCGGAATCCATGTTGATTCCTACAGAGTAGATTCTGGGTTTCCAGAAATGACATGATACGCGAGCAAAAAACATGTTCTAAAATTCTACAACAGATCGATGTCAGAGATATAGGCCTATAGTTTTGCGCATCTGCTCAACAACCCTTCTTGAAACCTGGGACTACCTGTGCTCTTTGCCAATCATTTGGAACCTTCCGTTCCTCTAGAGAACTGCGGTACACGTCTGTTAGAAGGGGGGCAAGTTCTTTCGCGTACTCTGTGTAGAAATGAATTGGTATCCCATCAGGTCCAGTCGACTTTCTTCTGTTGAGTGATTTCAGTTACTTTTCTATTCCTTGGTCGCTTATTTCGAAGTCAGTCATTTTTTCGCTCGTGCGAGGATTTAGAGAAGGAACTGCAGTGCGGTCTTCTTCTGTGAAACAGCTTTGGAAAAAGGTGTTTAATATTTCAGCTTTACCCATGTCATCCTCTGTTTCAATGCCATCATCATCCCAGAGTGTCTGTATATGCTGATTTAACGTAAGACTAGAACTTCCTAGGATTTTCAGTCTAGTCGGTACATAGAATTTTACTTTTGAATTCACTGAATGCTTCACGCATAGCCCTCCTTACGCTAACTTTGACATCGCTTAGCTTCTACGCAATGCGATGAACAGCAATGACACTTGTATTCAAAAACAATAATTACACTGATGTCACCGCGATTTATGGTGGTGCCCTAGACATTACAAAACGTGCTACGCGGATCTTAACAGGGTGTACGATCATCACGGACGACACTGTGCTCCTATGCTAGCCACAATGCCGGTAAGGCGTTATTGTGGTAGGGTATTCCATTCCTCCACCAGTGTGACTGACAACTGTGCGCTACTTCTTACCGACGCATCCCACAGGTGCTCTAGGGTATTTAAGTAGAGGAGACGGGCAGGCCATTTCATTCGCCGAATATTTTTTTCACTTCAAGAGCTCTTCTACCTGCGCAGATCGATGTGAACCGAATTGTCATCCATAAAAATGAAGTCAGGGCGAAATGCACCCCCGAAAAGACGCATGTGGGTAAGGAATACAGAGTGACTATAACGTTCATCAGTGAGCGAACCGCGTTCAAAGATTTGGAGGTCAGGACGCCCCATGCAACATTGTGCCACCCTACACCATAACACCTTGACCATCAAAACGATCATTTTCGGCAATGTTCGTGGTGGTTAGGATGTGGCCGATGGTCGCTATTTACATACTTCTCTCTAAACCGGAATAAATTTCGTGTCTCTCATCATTACACTGTCGTCAGGACGTTATATTTCAAACAACAATTACCGTTAATGGAAAAAAGGGAAGACCCAATTGATCGTGCGAATTGGTTGACCGTGATCTATTACTCTTTCCTCAAAGAGGACTGCGTTTGATCTCTTCTTGGTGTTTAGCATCCAGTCGAGGACGAGAGTATCATCTGTATAGCGAGTGGGAGAGTTGTAATGGATCTTAACTGAGTGGATATGACCACTGATTAACTCATCGCGGGAAGCTCCGTGCTCTTCCTGTCATTATTATTGCGGAGCCCCTGGGCCCGTGGCTGCCCCCTACCGGAGGTTGGCCAAATGTTGCGACTGCCCTACAACACATCTCAATATGGACTTCTGTTGCATGTTATGTGGTGCGTGTGCTTACGACACTTCTATCAACAATTAATCGGTACAAAGCGATGTCTTTTAATCACGATCAGTGGCATTCGCTATTGTGAACATTGCCCATGACAATAAACTCTGCTAGAGACGGCAAATAACTTGGAAGAGCAACCGAACGGTGAGGATAGAGATGAACACCACAAAAAGTAAAACAAGGGCAGTTGAATGCACTCGAATTATATCGGGAGATGCTGAAGGAATTAGATTAGGAAATGAGACAGTAAAAGGAGTCGGTTCGCTTTTTATTTGTGCAGCAAAATAGGTGACTACGACCAAAATATGGGGGATATAAAACAGCCTGAAAAAGAGAAATTTGTTAACCTTGAAAATAAATTGAACTGTCTGGAAATATTTTCTGATGGCTTTAGTCTGTAGTGTAGGATTGTAGAAACTTGGATGATGAAAATTTCAGACAACAGAGAATGAAATGTTTTGAAATCTGCTGCTACAAAAGAGTATTGAAGATTAGATGGGCATATCGGAGAACTGACTCGAAGTGTGGAGAAAACAAAGACTAAAAGAAGGGATCGGTTGATAGGACACATCTTGAGGGATAAAATATTCGTCAGATATGTACGTGTGTGTGTGTGTGTGTGTGTGTGTGTGCGTGTGTGTGTGTGTGTATGCGTGAGTGTATGTGCGCGTTTGTGTGTGTTTGTGTGGAATGGGGGTAAGGTGGTGATTATAGAGCGTGGTCAAGTTTTGACTACAGTAAGCAGGTTAAAATAGACGTAGGTTCTAGTAGTTATGCAGAGATGGAGAAGGTTGCACAGGATAGACTATCGTGGAGAGATGATTCACACCATTTTTCGGACTAAATACTCCAACAGTAATAAAAATGTACAGAAAACTGTAAATCTGCTAAAAACATTGGTATTTCCTTTTGTTTCGACATGAGTGGGGTAAATAATCGCCAAATTGCTGTCTACCAAAAGTTTCCGAAATGCCCAAGGACTCTCTAAATGAAACAATGTGAAACGAAAACTGGTTCTTGCTACCGACTCACGAGTCATAGTCTTCAACAACTGAAATACAGATTTTTCACTTACCTCGTCAATTCTGTTCGAACCCTCCCCTCCCGAGTACGAGCTGCTCACTGGAGCCCCAGCACTTGAAATGCGCACTTTGCTCTGGTTAAGTGCGGACCCCATGGTTCAAAATTGTTGTAAGGCTTTTGTTTAGAGCAGACAGAGGCAACAAGTCCTGCTTACCAAGAAGACCCGAGTGGTATAGCTCGACCAAGCAAATGTGTGGCTGGAAGGACAGCGATGAAGTTTGGAATTACTAAAAGTGTCTAGTACGCTTACGAAATCTTGGTTCCTTATCCTTCTGTTTTTGCATCCGCAACTTTAGCTTCGACCTCCTTATTTCATTTCGACCTGCCATGCAAATATCATCATGTTTCCTTCTGAAGGACAATATCGTACAGTTCTACCGTCATGGCCAAGTGCAGATTCCAAAGGGCCTAAAATATTTAAACCTTTACACATCGACCCAGATGTACATATTTATCAACAGTCTTTAAATTCTTAAATACATGGTGTAATGAGGATAACTCCAGATATTACATCAGTATTTACACCATTTGTAGATTAATAATTGTAGCTAGAGCAGGTCGAATGTTTTCGTTTTGGGTAGAACATTCATGTACTCATGGTACAAGAGAGCCATTACTGCTTCTTTTCCCCTGAGCAGTAGGTCAGAAGCTAAGGGGGGGATGCATGGAAGCAAAACGGTTAGTCTGCACTGACAAGTGTAGTCTACTTAGAGCTTCCGTTACTAACGTGCAGCAAACATTTGGTTGAAATGTTTCTGCATTTTTGTGGAAACACTGATCGACACAGAGAAAACACAAACGACACACTGATGTGTGTACATATTAAGGTGTTGTTGTGGCCTTCAGTCCTGAGACTGGTTTGATGCAGCTCTCTATGCTACTCTATCCTGTGCAAGTTTCTTCATCTCCCAGTACCTATTGCAACCTACATCCTTCTGAATCTGTTTAGTGTATTCATCTCTTTGTCTCCCTCTACGATTTTTACCCTGCACGCTGCCCTCCAATACTAAACTGATGATCCTTTGATGCCTCAGAATATGTCCCACAAATCGATCCCTTCTCCTACTCAAGTTGTGCCACAAATTTCTCTTCTCTCCAGTTCTATTCAATACCTCCTGATTAGTTATGTGATTTACCCATCTAATCTTCAGCATTCTTCTGTAGCACCACGTTTCGAAAGCTTCTGCTCTCTTCTTGTCTAAACTATTTATCGTCCATGTTTCACTTCCATACATGGCTACACTCCATACAGATACTTTCAGAAACGATTTCCTGACACTTAAATCTATACTCGATGTTAACAAATTTCTCTTCAGAAACGCTTTCCTTGCCATTGCCAGTCTACATTTTATATCCTCTCTACTTCGACCATCATCAGCTATTTTGCTCCCCAAATAGCAAAACTCATCTACTACTTTAAGTGTCTCATTTCCTAATCTAATTCCCTCAGCATCACTTAATTCGACTACATTCCATTATCCTTGTTTTGCTTTTGTTGATGTTCATCTTATATCCTCCTTTCAAGACACCGTCCATTCCGTTCAACTGCTCTTCCAAGTCCTTTGCTGTCTCTGACAGAATTACAATGTCATCGGCGAACCTCAATGTTTTTATTTCTTCTCCATGGATTTTAATTCCTACTCCGAATTTTTCTTTTGTTTCCTCTACTGCTTGCTCAATATACAGATTGAATAACATCGGGGATAGGCTACAACCCTGTCTCACTCCCTTCCCAACCACTGCTTCCCTTTCATACCCCTCGACTCTTATAACTGCCATCTGGTTTCTGTACAAATTGTAAATAGCCTGTCGCTCCCTGTATATTACCCCTGCCACTTTCATAATTTGAAATAGAGTATTCCAGTCAACATTGTCAAAAGCTTTCTCTGAGTCTACAAATGCTAGAAATGTAGGTTTGCCTTTCCTTAATCTTTTTTCTAAGATAAGTCGTAGGGTCAGTATTGCCTGACGTGTTCCAACATTTCTACAGAATCCAAACTGATCTTCCCCGAGGTCGGCTTCTACCAGTTTTTCCATTCGTCTTAGTATTTTGCAGCCATGGCTTATTAAACTGACAGTTCGGGAATTTTCACATCTGTCAACACCTGCTTTCTTTGGGATTGGAATTATTATATTCTTCTTGAAGTCTGATTGTATTTCGCCTGTATCATACATCTTGCTCACCAGATGGTAGAGTTTTGTTAGGTCTGGCTCTCCCAAGGCTGTCAGTAGTTCTAATGGAATGTTGTCTACTCCTGGAGCCTTGTTTCGACTTAGGTCTTTCAGTGCTCTGTCAAACTCTTCACGCAGTATCATATGTCCTATTTCATCTTCATCTATATTCTGTTCCATTTCCATAATATTGTACTCAAGAACATTGCCCTTGTATAGACCCTCTATATACTCCTTCCACTTTTCTGCTTTCCCTTCTTTGCTTAGAACTAAGGTAATACATATAAAAATACCTGCACTTATACCCGTTACAGCCTGTGTACTAAAAGAAGTGTGTCCAGGATTGTCATGTTTTGAGCTGGGCAGCCACGGTAACAAGTCAATAATGCATACAAATAAAAGAAAATATTATTTTTGTCTTCCATTCATATAGCTGACATACATTTTATTGGTTGCACATTGCTGGCCGCTAAAACTGGAAGACTTGGAAGGATAGCTAATAACGAAATTTTTACTTATTGTGCGTATACAGTGGAGCAGGGAATATAGATGTTTAAAGTTATTTATAGGGTGCAAACGTTCGTACATAGAACTATCACCACTGGCACTGACAATGGCTCTAACCTGACTGAGTATCCACTTGTAATGAGCTTGGATGACAGAGATGGGTACGCCTAGGATAACTCATATTTTTAAAGTTTGACTTTTTTATTGTGCAGCCCCCTAATCTGGTTTCACTGCATGAAAAAGGGAGTTGTGTGTGACTGATGTTGGTGGTGTATAGAGCAGACAGAGTCAAAAAGTTCTACTTGTCAAAAAGGCGTTGGTCTCCATAGGAAAAGAGGATTGTCTCAGCCCCAGGCCCCACTATTTGAGAAAAAGCCGAGACGTAACATAAAGACCTCATTTACTTTTTATTTAAAAAAACGAATACGCTGAAGTAGCCGATTAACTAGTTACTTTCACTCTAATTTATACATTTGTAACTTTAATAATTCAGTCTACATCGCTGTGACAAAAGAAAAGTCAAGGGATAGCGATATGCACATATACAGAAGGCAATAGTATCGCATATACAAGGTATAAAAGGGCAATGCATTGGGGGAGCTGTCATTTTCACTCAGGTGATTCATTAGGGAATTCAATATTTCGAGAATCACGGTGTCAAGAGAGTGCCGAGAATACCAAATCTCAGGCTTTACCTCTCATCACGGGCAACGCACCGGCTGACGGCCTTCATTTAAAGACCGAAAGCAGCGGCGTTTGCGTAGAGTTGTCAGTAGTAACAGACAAGCTCAGCATAGAACATTTCCAAATATAATTTTTGTGAAGCAAATATGACGATAAAATCAAATTTTGTTTTATAGATAACTTTTTTTGACAAAGTCTCTTTTTATGCTCTGGAATATTCAGATGCAAAAGAAGCACATACGGCTTCGTTTCTCGTTTTTTGTGAATAATTCATGGTAGCTCTCTGTGAGCATGGCGCCGGCCTGTGTGACCCGAGCGGTTCTAGGCGCTGTAGTCTGGAACCGCGCGACCACCACGGTCGCAGGTTCGAATCCTGCCTCGGGCATCGATGTGTGTGATGTCCTTATGTTAGTTAGGTTTAAGTGGTTCTGAGTTCTAGGGGACTTATGACCTCAGATGTTGAGTCCGATAGCGCTCAGAGCCATTTGAACCATTTGTGAGCATGGCGCCGGAACATTTACAACTTTCTCTTTATTGACTGTGTTTAGAGTGTTAATGAAATCTTCATTTTCATGCCATTGTGAAATGGCATCACTGAAGTCGAATATTGTTTTTTATTTAATAAACAATCTGCTCTTCCTTATTGATGATTTCTGGTATTTGATCGATTCCTAGTTCAACCCTTTTAATTTTTTCTCTGACAATTCCGCCCCGTGATTCAGTGCATTAACCATTTACATTTTTGAGTAAAAAGGCAAATTATAATCAAAGAATGCAAATGCGGCAGACTGAGGAAACAGGTAGCATAACTAATTTTTCAGTTTTTGTACAGCCACACGAGAAATATCACAATCGACAAACATATATTAATAAAATTCTCAAAGAATGCTGAGATCTGTACAAGGTGACTTGGCTGCATAATAGGCAGAAAACCGTATATCGACATATACAGTGACAAGCAAAACACAAATATGACAAATCCATTCTCTTCTTGTGGTGATACTTCAGATTTATCACTGAACACAAATGTTTCCGAGTCATAAGTGACATTGCGTGGTGAACAATGCCTGGAGTACAGAAATGTACTCTAAGAGAGGGGGCTTCACCAAGAAAGATCTCAGTCAACTAAAAAGTTCTATATTCCTTTCTAAATTGCCGTTCTCTCAGAATACCTCTTACAACATCGTGTTTTTAAGACACAACAACTTGATCCAAGAGTTCCATAACTTATCGTGCTGAATTCCGATCCAAGTGTTTTGAATTTTTTGAAAGGTTGTTATAGCCCAAGCTAGGTTTCGACAGCCCTATCTTATTCTAAAAAGCACTTTTGAAAATCAAGTCATATATGTGATTCTTGCAATGTAAATTAAAGAATATCCTTTTAAAACTTTTCAGTCAAAGAACACGCACAACTAAGAATTAACCCATCTGTTGCATCAAAAACTAATGTTTTATGATAGAACTGAAGGCCCCATTCAGTAAGGGTTTCATGCAAACCTGTAACCAGCTCCTTTATGGTCTCAGATCGTAATGCAGGCACTCAAATAAGTTGCTCAAAGCCATAACTTAAAATAACCACAGGGAGTCCATCTACCGCACTGTTAACTGTCAATACTGGTAGGAATTTAACTTTGCAATACAATATCAGCCTGAATTTCTTATCTTTAAACTGATTCTGGACTTCAGTAGCCATTTCCGTTCGTAATTTTTCTCGGGGCTTACGAACAGAACTCCTCTTGACGTCAAAATCTCCAATATCTTGATCAAATTCTTGAACAGAAGCTGTCAGAATGAGAACTGTTTCTATATCACTCATCCTATAGTTATCAGCAAGCTTTAGACTCATTCCTGCTTGACGTCTCCTTCCCATTATAGTTGTGGTTACGGGATTTTTGAGACAGTGTTGTCGGTATATGTTCTTGGACGTTCCTGGAAATCACGTAACTCTGATTCACCACTAACTTAGCTTGACGCCACAAATTCGGAAAGACAGTCTGAGAAAAAGCAAAACTGACAAGGTGCGAGTAGGGCACGCAATCTGAGGGTTCTGTACAAACTTAATTACGTATATAGACAATTCAGCGATCCCGGAAATCGATGTCTCGATGATTTTTCCCTGTTATCGATATTGTTTCTGGCAGATTATCAGTCCTGGGAATTCCGAGACTTTCGAGAATGCTTAAATTTTTAGTTTGAAGCCGGTTAGCAAATGAAAAAAAGAAAAATTTTTTGGCTTGATAAAACTACAAGTCAACAGTTTTCGGATTTGTTCCATTACTTGTACTATGAAACCTTGCTTGTTGCCCAATTTCATGATTCTAGGCGAAGGGTATGTACCGTATAGATTTCAATGAGTGCTTTTGCGTATGTTAAAGTATCATACAAATGACCGTATCTTTTGTTACATTGACTTAGAACTCAACTTTTTTACACCACCAAAGGACCATAGACCTAAGCGTGTGGCGTCAATTTCAACTCGATACGTCTACCCGTTCATGAGAAAAATGCGTCTAAACAGACGAACGACAGACAGTCAGTCTGATTACAAACGCCAAAAAAAATTTTTTTAGTGTGATATTACAAATTAACAATTTTCGAAATTTTTCCTTTACTTACACTGTGATACTTGCTTCATGGCAAATTTCATGACTGTATGTGTATCTTTTGATTGCCCTGACACAGAAGTTTCGATTTCATGCACTGTGAAGGGACCGTTGACCTTAGTGCTTGGCATAAATTTCAACTTGAAACGCCTACCCGATCCTGAGAAAAATGGTTTTTAACCGTCCGGCAGACAAACATACGGACAACAAAGTAATCTTCTAAGGGTCTCATTTTTACCAACTGAGGTAGGGAACGCTAAAAAGATAAGAAATATCTAATCGATAGCAGAGCTAATAGAGAGCATCTTGACTGATACAGGGATTAGTGATCACAAGGTCGTTGTAGCTAGGCTCAATACCGTTTCTTCCAAATCCACCAGAAACAAATGCAAAATAATTTTATTTAAAAAAGCGGATAAAGTGTCACTAGAAGCCTTCCTAAGAGACAATCTCCATTCCTTCCGAACTAACTACGCAAATGTAGACAAGATGTGGCTAAAATTCAAAGATATAGTAGCAACAGCAATTGAGAGATTCATACCTCATAAATTGGTAAGAGATGGAACTGATCCCCCATGGTACACAAAACAGGTCCGAACGCTGTTGCAGAGGCAACGGAAAAAGCATGCGAAGTTCGGAAGAACGCGAAATCCCGAAGATTCGCTAAAATTTACAGACGTGCGAAATTGGGTTCGGACTTCAATGCGAGATGCCTTTAGTAGGTTCCACAACGAAACATGATCTCGAAATTTGGTAGAAAATCCGAAGAAATTCTGGTCGTATGTAAAGTATACAAGCGGCAAGACGCAGTCAATACCTTCGCTGCGCAGTGCCGATGGTACTGTTACCGACGACTGTGCCGCTAAAGCGGGGTTATTGATCGCAGTTTTCCGAAATTACTTCACCAGGGAAGACGAATGGAATATTCCAGAATTCGAAACACGAACAGCTGCTAGCATGAGTTTCTTAGAAGTAGATACCTTAGGGGTTGCGAAGCAACTCAAATCGCTTGATACGGGCAAGTCTTCAGGTCAGATTGTATACTGATTAGGTTCCTTTCAGATTACGCTGATACAATAGCTCCCTACTTAGCAATCACATACAAGCGCTCGCTCACCGATAGATCTGTACCTACAGATTGGAAAATTGCGCAGGTCGCACCAGTGTTTAAGAAGGGTAGTAGGAGTAATCCATCGAACTACAGACCTATATCATTGACGTCGGTTTGCAGTAGTTTTGGAGCATATACTGTATTCAAACATTATGAATCACCTCGAAGGGAACGATCTATTGATACGTAATCAGCATGGTTTCAGAAAACATCGTTCTTGTGCAACGCAGCTAGCTCTTTATTCGCACGAAGTAATGGCCGCTATCGACAGGGGATCTCAAGTTGATTCCGTATTTCTAGATTTCCGGAATGCTTTTGACACCGTTCCTCACAAGCGACTTCTTATCAAGCTGCGGGCCTATGGGGTATCGTCTCAGTTGTGCGACTGGATTCGTGATTTCCTGTCAGGAAGGTCGCAGTTCGTAGTAATAAACGGTAAATCGTCGAGTAAAACTGAAGTGATATCAGGTGTTCCCCAGGGAAGCGTCCTGGGACCTCTGCTGTTACTGATCTATATAAATGACCTGGGTGACAATTTGAGCAGATCTCTTAGGTTGTTCGCAGATGATGCTGTAATTTACCGTCTAGTAAGGTCATCCGAAGACCAGTATCAGTAGCAAAGCGATTTAGAAAAGACTGCTGTATGGTGTGGCAGGTGGCAGTTGACGCTAAATAACGAAAAGTGTGAGGTGATCCACATGAGTTCCAAAAGAAACAAGTTGGAATTCGATTACTCGATAAATGGTACAATTCTCAACGCTGTCAATTCAACTAAGTACCTGGGTGTAAAAATTACGAACAACTTCAGTTGGAAAGACCACATAGATAATATTGTGGGGAAGGCGATCCAAAGGTTGCGTTTCATTGGCAGGACACTTAGAGGATGCAACAAGTCCACTAAAGAGACAGCTTACACTACACTCGTTCGTTCTCTGTTAGAATATGGCTGCGCGGTGTGGGATCCTCACCAGGTGGGATTGACGGAGGACATCGGAAGGGTGCAAAAAGGGCAGCTCGTTTTGTATTATCACGTAATAGGGGAGAGAGTGTGGCAGATATGATACGCGAGTTGGGATGGAAGTCATTAAAGCAAAGACGTTTTTCGTCGCGGCGAGTTCTATTTACGAAATTTCAGTCACCAACTTTCTCTTCCGAATGCGAAAATATTTTGTTGAGCCCAACCTACATAGGCAGGAATGATCATAAATATAAAATAAGAGTAATCAGAGCTCGAACAGAAAGGTTTAGGTGTTCATTTTTCCCGCGCGCCGTTCGGGAGTGGAATGTTAGGGAGATAGTATGATTGTGGTTCGATGAACCCTCTGCCAAGCACTCAAATGTGAATTGCAGAGTAATCATGTAGGTGTAGATGTAGATGTAAACGTCCGAAATATGAGTAAAATTAACAGCATTGAAAGTGTAGTAGATTTTTCTTTTATTTGGTTTTTAAATGTATTTATATAAAAAATTTGTTATCTACTGCTGCGCAAAAGACTTACGGAATCGTTGAATTCCATCTCGCCTGTTCCGAGCTGCCTCTGCTCGCTCAGATGCTCCTCTCACTTTCTCAAGTAGCTAGTGACCGTTTTCATCCATTAACTCTGGCCGTGCGGTTGATAAGAAACTATTTGTCTTCATCAAAGACTATTTGTCTTCTGCAGTGGTAATGATATTTAAGCATTAGAATGTTCTGTGTGAAAAATACCATCAAGTTATTGGAAAAACATGTTTCTAGAATGAAATTTTCACTCAGCACTGGAGAGCGCGCTGACATGAAACTTTCATATCAGTTCAAGTTTCATATTAGAGCACACTCCGCTGCAGAGCGAAAATTTCATTCTGGAAACATTCCACTGACTGTGGCTATGCCTTGTCTCCGCAATATTGCTTGTTGCGGGAGCATTAGTCCTGTAAGTTTCGCAGGGGAACTTCTGTGTAGTTTCGAAGGTAGGAGACGAGCTAGTGGCGGTACTAGAGCTGTAAGGAAGTGTCGTGAATCGTGCTTAGGTACGTCAGTTGAGAGAGAACTTGCCCACCAAAGGCAAAAGTCCCGAGTTCGAGTCTCCGTCCGACACACAGTGTTAATCTGCCAGAAAGTTTCAAGTCTGTTTCTATTCGCTTTTGAGCGTCCAGTTACGTTCGAGCAGGTTTTTATAGTTGTCCATTGCTGATACAAAGCTTCAAATTTTGGTATGTAAGTTCTCAGCTCCTGTGCTGGAAATTGTGCTTCTTCCCAATAAATCGTCACTTCCCGCACAGCTGGAGTAAAACTTTGACCCGCAGTTAATTTGTACACCAATAAATCGTAAAAGAAAGCCCATATCATTTGTTTGGCAAATGGCGGTTTGTTTCCAGTTGCTTCGTGAGAGTAACACTCCTGAAGATGACTCTGTCCTTGGTAAGACTGCTTCCTTGATTCGAAAGTGAACGACTTCTGGGATGGTCCGTGTTTGGTCGTGAAAGGGAACGGCTCGTCTCGCTGTGTCCTCTCTCTACTTGCCTTGTGGTCACTGACTCGTCAGGTCACCCATCCGCTGAAGTCTGTGACACGAAAACGAAAGCAGTCTAAAGTAAAAATAAAAGATTTCTTACACTGCATAATCAATAAATTTATCGTGCATAAGCCATATTTTACGAAGCTGACGGTTTCATTTCTATGGATTTTCCGATTTTGAAGGTCTAATTAATTATTAATTAGCTGATTACGAGTTCCATCAATCATTTGAACGGTTCCTTTATCGAAACGATGTGGAAGTAGTCAGTTTACAAGATATGTGTACATGATTAGCGTTAATATTATTATTTTTAGTCTTATTCGTGGAACTACACTTCTTCTTTTTCTTCTGCTTTTACGACCTCATTAGTCCACTTCTGTCAAGCGTTTTCTGGAAATCTTCATTAATAGGTTTTCTTTCCGAATTGCACGATGTCTTTTCATTCGTTCTGTTGTTCTTTGTCGTTTCTCATCTGCACATACTCTTTTTACTGTCTGTCGTTTGTTTACTTTTTGGTTTAAATTTTATTTTTAAGTTTTTCAGTTTCTTTTAGTTTTCTGTTTTGGTTTGCAGATATCCCAGAGTTAATTCTAGCTCTTTCATATCCTCCCCGATTTTCTTTATGCATCCTGTATAGTGTTTCATGTTCCAAAGTTTGTCTACAATTTTTCTTGATAATCTGGTTTCTGGTGTACTCATAATGTGACCGCAAAAAGAGCCCCGTTTTCGGTATAGTACCTGAAAAGGGCTCCAGTTCGCTATCCATCCAGTTTTAAATCGTAAATGGCTCACATACTTCTCCTGTGAACTTTACTTTAGATCTGGTAATTGTTAGAGTTAAGTTTATCATTTTTATTAATTTGGGACAGACACCGAAACTGCTTAGCATTTTTATCATTAAAGTAGAGATTCGTCACTGGTATAGAAGTTGTCCAGGAGAAATCATTTTAAGTTGTATTTAAAACTTGCTTCGCCACCTGCCAGACATTTTATGTCACTGGGCAAATAATCAAGAATTCTTGTTGCTGCTTATTGAACTCCTTTCTGCACCACTGACAGGGTCATTTTTCCCTCTAGTGTTGTAGTTATCGACATCATTGTTCTTATCAACTTGTTATACACTCCCTATGATGAATTTCATTAGCAAATGTATGTATTGTGATGGCGCAGTTAAAATGCTTACCTCTTTGAAGAGGTACCTACACGACGTCCGTGGGTGAACATTACATATTGTTCTTAACGCTCGCTATTGTGCAACCAATAGTTTCTTTCTAAGTGATTAGTTAAACCAGAAAATTTTCCGTAAGACATTATTGAGGGGAAATATACAAAATATATCACGAGGCTGATTCGTTTGTTTTCAAGATTGGAAATTATACGAATATCAAAAGTAGCTGAACTTAATTGTTCGAGTAGCTCAGTAATATCCTTCTTCCAGTTCAAGTTTTCATCAACATGTACATCCAAAAATTTGGAGCATCCTACCTTTTTTACTGATTCATACTTATCTACTATATCAGTTGTTGGTATGATTCTGTTTATTGCACAGAACTGTGAGTAGTGTGTTTTTCAAAATTTAGGGAAAGTTCATTTACGGAGAACCACTTAAGAATTGTTTGTAGCCGGCCGCGGTGGCCGGGCGGTTCTAGGCGCTTCAGTCCAGAACTGCGTGACTGCTACAGTCGCAGGTTCGAATCCTGCCTCAGGCATGGATGTGTGTGATGTCCTTAGGTTGGTTAGGTTTAAGTAATTCTAAGTTCTAGGGGACTGATGACCTCAAATGTTAAGTACCATAGTGCTCAGAGCAATTTGAACCATTTTTGAGTTGTTTGCAAAATATCATTTATCAACTCTTCTATTGCTTTCTCTACAATGGGATTTATTATAAAACTAGTATTGACTGCATGGAAGTACCAACTTTGCTTTTGAATTTTAAGTGGGAGATCATTCAGATATACAGGGTGAAGCGAAATTCGAGCACTCGGGCTTCGCAGTTCAACTCCTCACATTCCAGCGATAAAAAAATGTCTATAACAAAATTTCGTCTGGCGAGTACATCCGGCAGAAAAAGGACGTTGGAGAATGGAAATCTGGTAACTCTGTAACCACATGTATGGTTGGTACCTCTGACAGCATACAGACTTTGTGGTGTACAATTGGTGCAGTGCATAGCGTTTTGGGTTAGCATGCAGAAGGGCGACGGTTCTATTCTGGGTTGAGGCTTATGTTTTTTATTGTATAGTGCAGGTGGTACGGTATCTGGCATCTTAATAGTCAACAGTGATTGTAGCGGGTCCTCTAGAAAACACTTGCACTTACATACTATAATTGTAGAAATGGAAGATTGGTCAGCTTTGAAAGAAACCCTTCTCATGTCGTGGAATTTCACAATTACCTCAGCCACTAGATGTGAAACCCGTTTTCTTTGTATCCTCTGACAATGATCCCAGAGATTAGTAGCTACTATTATTCTTGCCTCGTTCAGGTCCATACATTTCGTTAGGGCCTCACATTACCAATAGGACTACCAATGTGCTTTGCGAATAATGTCCAAACTCGGTCACTATATGTATGTGTTACCACCATTTTCCAATGTCTTTCAACACTGAGTCTGGTAACTGCATGCTGTTGAGTACGTATTTCAATGCATTATTATTATTATTATTATTATTATTATTATTATTCTATTGGTGGGATTGTGGAAACACCACATCTACTACCGTTAGGGACACACAGTGTAATTCGAAACAGAACATTTCTCAGTTAGCGATGTTGGTATGAATCGTGCAGAACAATATCTGTCAGAGGGGTAATGCGCATTACGTGGAACAGGCGCATATATAGCATCTCGAAATTGATATTGTTTTTGTAGTTATTCTGTCCTATGACAGGCTATTTGCTTCAACTATCTATTTATTATTTGTCTAACCATGTATTTGTTACGTTCAGAGTTACAAAATGTTGTCAATTTAGGCTACATATGACGTAAGAAACGGCGTATATTACAGTATGAAATGTCAGAATGAAATTAGCAAATAAAAAAAAATGTGCATCTATGCAGGATCGTACCCACGCCCTCCTGCATGCGAACCCAGAACTCTATTCCCTGCACCATCTGTGCAGAGGACCTTTCGACTCCTGACAAAACTAGTTACCGTACATGTGGTTACAGTGTTGCCAGACCGAGCGAGGTGGCGCAGTGGTTAGACACTAGACTCGCATTCGGGAGGACAACGGATCAATCCCGCATCCGGCCATCCCGATTTAGGTTTTCTGTGATTTCCCTAAATCGTTCCAGGCAAATGCCGGGATGGTTCCTTTGAAAGGGCACGGCCGACTTCCTTCCCTAATCCGATGAGACCGATGATCTCGCTGTCTGGTCTCCTTTCCCCATCAACCCAACCCAACCCAGTGTTGCCAGATTGCCACTCTTTGACATCCCTTTTCTGCCGTATGCATTCACCATACGAAATTTTGCGAGATACATTTTTTTTATCGCTGGCATGTGAGGAGGTGTGCTGCGAAGCCCTAGTGCGCGAATTTTGCTTCACCCTGTATAAGGAATGGTAGTGGACCCTGAACTGAACCCTGTGGGACTGCCTTTGTGATTTGTTCACAGTCAGTAAAATTTTCAACCTTTGTGACATTGTCTGAATTATTCAGCACAACCTTTTGCATTTTGTTTGTTAAGTGTGATTCAGACCAGCCGTGAATAAAACCATGAGTTCCATAAAACTTGAGTTTTACTAAGAGGGTAACATGATCTTCAGAATCAAACGTCTTAGAAAGATCGCAAAAAATACCAATTGGTGATATATTATCATTTAAGGATTGTACCATTGGATAAGTGAATGTGTAAATAGCATTCCCAGTCGAGCAACCCTCCTGGAATCCAGACTGTCATACGCTATGTAAATTGTTTTCACTAAAGTGTGACACTACTATTGAGTACATTACTTTTTCTTAAGCTATAGGAAAAGATATCAGTAAGGGAACTGAACGATAACTGTTCAAGTACGTCTTGTCACCTGTCTTATTAAGTGGTATAAAAATTGTATGTTTTAACCTGTCTGGGAAAATTCCCTGTGCCAACGATGCATTGCATATGTCACTAAGGACATTATTTGTAAGCTGGGACAGTTTTTTCATCAACCGCCCCCCCTTCCCCTTGAGTAGCCCTATCCCTCATCTTACAGAGATCAAATTTAACATAGCTTAGTTTTACATGGAGTGAAAGTAAGCTGTGGGACAGCCTAAGAAAAATTAAAAAAGTATTTGAGAGTGTAGCAAGTAAGAGCCACCATAGGGTATGCGATTTCATAGTGCTTCAGCTCTATGGTTCAAATAGCTCTGAGCACTATGGGACTTAACTTCTAAGGTCATCAGTCCCCTAGAACTTAAAACTACTTAAACCTAGCTAACCTAAGGACATCACAAACATCCATGCCCGAGGCATGATTCGAACCTGCGACCGTAACGGTCGCGCGGTTCCAGACTGTAGCGCCTAGAACCGCTCGGCCACTCCGGCCGGCGCTTCAGCTCTATGCCAAAGCTCATTAGACATAGTGGTAGCATGACAGTCTCTCGGCAAACCATGGTCAAAGTTTTCAGTGGTTGTGAGAGCTGTCGAAATTACGGGATATGCGAACAAGAAGTGATCGTATTGTGTATCCAATGGCACCTCATACGATCATGACAGGTTCTGAGTCCGTGTGACACTGGCAAGGTCCTGGAGGTCTTGTGTGGCATAGAGATTGGCGGTCCTAACCTTATAGATTCTATATTCGCATGTCAGTCAACTGATGTGAGCAGCAATATTGCAGAACGAAGAGCCGCAGTGTCGATAGATTAGATGCAGGCACTGTGGAATTTCTCCTTCTTACACGTGGCGTAACACAATTTCTTCACAAATAAACCGACATTAAAATGCGAAACCGACTACGCACTGTCCGATAAAAACATCATCCAGGCAACCATATGGAATGCGTAATTGACCACTAGATGTCACGGGATGTGGACCTGCCAATATAAAAAGAGGCAGCGAGTTCTGTGTTATCAGTAGAGAAGAGTAACCACAGAATGGGAAGGTCAGGAGAGCTCAGTGACTTTGTACGAGGACGAATCATTGGACGTCATTTCAGTAACAAATCATTCAGAGACATTTCAAACCTTCTAAGGTGGCCCAAGTCGACTGTTGGTAGAGTGATCGTGAAATGGAAAGGCGATGGAACAACAATAGCTAAACGGCGACTAGGCAGGAGGAGGAGGAGAAGATTAGTGTTTAACGTCCCTTCGACAACAAGGTCATTAGAGACGGAGGAAAAACTCGGATTATGGAAGGATTGGGAAGGAAATCGGCCTTACCCTTTCAACGGAACCATTCCGGCATTGCCTCAAGCGATTTAGGGAAATCACGGAAAACCTATATCAGGACGGCCGGAAGCGGGTTTGAACCGTTGTCGTCCTGAATGTGAGTCCAGTGTTGTAACCACTGCACCACCTCACTCTGTCCCCAACCAGGTACCATGTTTTGAAGTACAGGGACCGTCGAGCATTGGGGAGGGTGGTTGTAAAAATCTCTTGTAATCAAGCGGAAATAATCACTCTTGAATTTCAAAGCCCCACCAGCAGTCAATTAGCACAATCGATGTGCTAAGGAGTTTAAAAAAAAATGGCGTACAATGGTCGAACAGCTCCTCAAGAGACACACATTTCTGTAGACACTGTTAAGTGACGAGTGAGGTGGCGTAAGGAGAGACGCCAAGGGAGATAGAGAACGACTGGAAACGACTGATTAGGAGAGATGAATCACGCTATACCCGGTGGCAATCGCATTTTAGCTGTTGCGTTTGGGCCGGCCGGAGTGGCCGAGCGGTTCTAGGCGCTTCAGTCTGGAACTGCGCGACCGCTACGGTAGCAGGTTTGACTCCTGCTTCGCGCATTGATGTGTGTGATGTCCTTAGGTTAGTTAGGTTTAAGTAGTTCTAAGTTCTAGGGGACTGATGACCTCAGCTGTTAAGTCCCATAGTGCTCAGGGCCATGTGAACCATTTGAACATTTGTTGCGTTTGGGTTTGGCGAATTCCTCGAGAACGCTACCAGCCATCATGTGTAGTGAAAATAGTGATGTACGGAGGAGGTAGTATTATGGTATGAGTGTGTTTTTTTGATTAGGGCGTGGTCGTGAGATCGCACTTTAGAAAACACTAAACGCTAAAGGATATGAACGCATTTTACAACAATGTGTACTAGTAACAGTAAAGGAACAGTTCGGAACATGCATGTGGGAGGCAATGTTTTGTGGACAATAACATTTCTGAAATGGTCTTGCCTGCCTAGAATCCCGACCTGAAGCCGATAGGACACTTTTGGGATGAGTAAGAACGTCGACTTCGCTTCCGACCTGGACGCCCAACATCACTACCTTCTCTGGTTTTGGGTCTTGAGGAAGAATGGACTGCCAGTTCTCCACATACATTGAGACACCTCATTGAAAGTTTCGGTAGCAGATTTCAAGCCGACGCAAAGGCGGAGGGTGGACACACTCCATATTAACGTCCGCCAATAGGTGTCGGACACTTTTGATCAGACAGTGTACATTGTGTAGATGGTGTTACTCCCAGCTACTTAGTGTGATTACGCTGAAATGCTACCATTTGCATACCTGTGTATGAAGCTCACTGCATACAAATCTGACGTTCTTGCAAGCCTCCTTAATGATATTACAATTTTAATGCCCATTAAATTATATTTAATTGAAACTGCTGCACTCGTGTGAACGTATTTAAGCGCTGGTCAACAGACATTTACTTTGTGCATGTCATGTTTGCACATCTACGTCAATAGCCCACTAATGTCGAACTCAGTAGACTACCAAATCAGCAGTTAGAGAGTGGAATGCAGTGGGGCTGGGATGCTTAACGTCGTTCCTCTAAGAAAACAATGACGGCACAAACCACAAGTTAAAGATGGGCTGTTTGAATTCAGTGTAAGTGGAGAAACGACGTGAGCTATATCGGTTGAACAAAAAGATGAAAACATTGCGGAAAATTCATGATGGAACGTAAATATAGATCGTAAGCCAGCAAATTGAACTAAAGCATTTGACCGTGACCGGCACGTGTGTAATGTCATCAATATGTTGTAACGGTCAGTCGTGGTCAGAACAGTGTTCTGAGTAGTTGCGAGTGCATTATCTCAGAGCTAAGTGATTCGAACGTGGGCAAATTGTTCGTGCTCATATATTGGGTGCTTCCCTAACCAAGGCAGCCAAAGTGTTTGGTGTTTCAAGAGACATCGTATCGAAGATTTACACCGAGGTGACAAAAGTCATGGGAAAGAGATATGCACATATACAGATGGCGGTAGTATAGTGTACGCAAAGTACAAAGGGAGCTGTCATTTGTACTCAGGTCATTCGTATGAAAAGGTTTCCGATGTGATTATGACCGCACGACGGGCGGTAACAGACTCTCAATGCGGAATTGCAGTTGGAGCTAGATGCATGGGACATTCCATTTCGGGAATCGTTAGGTAATTCAGTATTCCGAGAGCCACATCGTTAAGAATGTGGCGAGAACACCAAATTCCAGGCATTACCTCTCACCACGGACTACGCAGTGTCCAGCGGCCTTCACTTAATGGCCGAGAGCAGCGACGTTTGAGTGGAGTTGTAAGGTATGAAAAGGTTTCCGATGTGATTATGACCGCACGACGGGCGGTAACAGATTCTCAATGCGGAATTGCAGTTGGAGCTAGATGCATGGGACATTCCATTTCGGGAATCGTTAGGTAATTCAGTATTCCGAGAGCCACATCGTTAAGAATGTGGCGAGAACACCAAATTCCAGGCATTACCTCTCACCACGGACTACGCAGTGTCCAGCGGCCTTCACTTAATGGCCGAGAGCAGCGACGTTTGAGTGGAGTTGTCAGTGCTGCACAAGTCATTGTGGGACGTACGACGAATGAATGCGTTATGACAAAGCGGCGAAACTGAAGTTAATGGGCTGTGGCAGTAAACAACCGACGCGAGTGGCTTTCATAACAGCACGACATCGCAGGCAGTACCTCTCCTGGGGTCGTGAGACCATATTAGTTGGACTCTAGGCGACTGAAAACACGTGGACTAGTCAGATGAGTCCTGATTTCAGTCGGTAGAAGCTGATCGTAGGGTTCCAGTGTGGCGCGGACCCAACGAAGCCATGGACCGAAGTTGTAGACGAGGCGCTGTGCAAGCTGGTGGTGGCTTCATATTGGTGTGGGCTGTGTTTACATGGAGTGGAGTGGGTTCTCTGGTCTAATTCAACCGATCATTGACTGAAAATTGTTATGCTCGACTACTTGGATACCGTTTTCTGCCATTCATACATGGTTCAAATGGCTCTGAGCACTATGGGACTTAACTGCTGAGGTCATCAGTCCCCTAGAACTTAGAACTACTTAAACCTAACTAACCTAAGGGCATCACACACATCCATGCCCGAGGCAGGACTCGAACCTGCGACGGTAGCGGTCGCGCGGTACCAGACTGTAGCGCCTAGAACCGCTCGGCCACCACCGCCGGCTTTCCAGAAAACATTGGAAGTTTTATGGATGACAATGGGCCAATGGGCCATGTCACCAGACCATTATTGTTAGCGATTGATTTGAAAAGATTCTGGGAAGATCGAGCTAACGATCTAATCACCCAGATCTCCCAATATGAATGCCTTCGAACTTTTATGGCACATAATCGAGAGGTGATTGCTTGCACATAATGCTGCACAAGTAAGATTTTCTCAATTATGGACGGCTATAGAGGCAGCATGTTTGAATGTTCCTTCAGTGCCTTCCAACGACTTGTTGAGTCCACGCTACGACGGGCTGCTGCTCCACGCCGGGCAAAAGGAAGTCAGACACTGTATTACTAGGTATCCCATGACTTTTGTCACCTTAGTGTACACTGCATAAAGGGAAAAGGCGAAAAACATCATCCGCTAAGTCACAACATGAACGGAAATGTGTTTTGAGTTATCCTGATGGATGGTCATTGAAGAGAAAAGTAAGAGAGCAACAGCTGCAGAAGTCATTGCAGAACTCATTGTGGGACCCGCGAACCCCGTCGGCACTAAAACAAGACGAAGGGAGCTCCAGAAGCAGGGCATTACAAGGCGAGGTGGAATTCCAAAACCAGTCATCAGTACTGTAAATGTCGGTAACAGGAAAACGTGATACCGAAGCTGTAAAACCAGGACTATGGAGCAATGGAGGATAGTAATTTGGTCGGATGAGTTTTGCTTCACATATTTTCCAACTTCTGGTGGAGTTTACGTGACAAGACTGGAAGACTTCGGGGTTCGGTGATGATTTGGGCAGATATATTGTGGTATTCCATGAGCCCACTGGTTGCTCTGCAAGGTCGCATTACTCCCAAGGGCTATGTGACTATTTTGGCTGATGAGGTCCACCCATGGCATAGTGTTTGTTCCCCAATGGTGATGCTGTGTCCCAAACTCTCATCGTTCACTACTGGCTTTGTGAGCGCAGGGATGCATCGACGCATCGCCCCTGGCCACCAGAGTCGTCAGATCTTAATATTACTGAGCTGTTATGCTCTAGTTTGAAGAGAATGGTGCGTTACCACTATCAGCCTTCCGTATTGTTTTCTGAACTTGTCACTTCTTTGCAGGAAGTATGATATAAGAGTCCTTTAGAAACCACTCGAGACCTGTATTTTCTTTAGCTATAAATGGCACTGAGCACTATGGGACTTAACTTCTGAGGTCATCTCACACATCCATTCCCGAGGCAGAATTCGAACCTGCGACCGTAGCGGTCACGCGGTTCCAGACTGAAGCGCCTAGAACCGCTAGGCCACCCCGGCCGGCGACCTGTATTTATCCATTCTTAGATGACTGGATGGTGTTTTACATGCCATCGGTTTTTTTACACCGTATTAGGCATGATAATGGGTTGTGTTTGTATTTACTTATTTTTATCCACCCTCTGCATCAGTTTGTTGGTGGACACAAACTTCATGCTTCCATACAGCCATATCAAGTTTTTCATACTATGGCGATGCTATCGCACCTTGTTTTTTTATTTGTACTTAAATTTTTTAAGGAATAAGTATAGAAATATTTTAAGCAATGTTTATTCTTCAAGCATACTGAAAACTTCAAACCCTGAAGAGAAGCCATTGTCTTACATCCCTGGACGAGACAACGAGGTGAAATGCTAAGATAAGTGTGATATCCAGGAATTTCCTGACTTTGCCGATTTACATGCATACATTCATGAAGTCTTCAAGTACATACCAGTAAACAGCAACTTTAAAAGAAGGAAGGAAAGAATAAAGATTTGAGTTTAACGTCCCATCGACAGCGAGAGCGGACCACAAACTTGGATTACGAAATGATGGGGAAGGAAATCGCCCGTGTCCTTTACAAAGGAAGCACCGCTGCATGTGCCTGGAGCGATTTAAGGAAATTACGGGAACTTACATCTGGATAGCCGAACGGAGATTTGAACTGGTGTCCTCTAGAATGTTCTAGGCGCGCAGTCCGGAACCGTGCGACTGCTACGGTCGCAGGTTCGAATCCTGCCTCGGGCATGGATGTGTGTGATGTCCTTAGGTTAGTAAGGTTTAAGTAGTTCTAAGTTCTAGGGGACTGATGACCACAGCAGTTGAGTCCCATAGTGCTCAGAGCCATTTGAACCATTTTTTCCTCTAGAATGTGAGGCTAGTGTGCCAACCACTGCGCCACCTTGTCCGATAACAATAAATTATATAAGCTAGAGCACAAGGTGTCTAGGGCATCTTGAGGTTGAATAGAAGGGAGCACCTAATATGGAAGATCTACGCTGATGAGGATGATGGTAAATTTGTCTATAGTTCCATTTCATACCGATTAAACGTTCCCATATAGCAACACTTGGATCCATCGCACTACGACCTGCTGGCAATGGGGGATGCGCTGTCACGTGTGCTTTTTGACCGGTACGACCTTTTCGCAATGCTTTAAGCACCGAATGACAGTATTCCTGGGCCAATGACAGTATCTGTACCTTATGAATGCGATAAAGAAAGTTCTCCTGCGGATCAATGGCTTTTTGAATAGGAGATACTCGTGTAATATGTTGCTACTACTCAGCACTGAAATGGGAAGTGAAGCGTTTCTTTGAAGCCCATCTATCTCATTTTTCGATCCCAGACATCTGACGGCAATTCCCATCAAGTAAACATTGTTCACCACAGCAGTAGGACTTGGCAGCTACGGTTTTCCTTTAACTTACTTACGATGCACCCGTAGAGTTGTGATTCGCGAGAATTATAGAAACCGCACGACGCTCACAATGGATTGTCCAATGCGTCTGCCCCCGCTGCGATCAGATATTCTGATATCTCCTGTTTTGCGCAACTTTAACTGATTGACATTGCATGGGGGCTTAATTATTTCAAATGAAAATATTTTTAGTAGCTGTAAGTCCGATTACGCTGTGTCTCGTAAACGGTAGGCCCTGACTAGTATTATTACGCAATCTGACTGCATAGAACAACAACAAAGAATGAAATGAAAATTTTCATTAACACAATTAATTAATTAAGTCCCAAGCAACTATAAAACCAACGCAACAACAAGCACAAGAGTAACTGTTCTGTGTGTGGAAGTATGACTCAACGTCCACATCTGGCACGGTTCTTCTTCAATAAGACAAGAAATTTCAACCACCATTTATACTGACGTAATTAAAAAAATAGAAATACTATAATTGCGTAAGGAAAGCAGAATTACACTCTAATACAAGAACACACGCCAGATGCTTTGTTGACTGAACCTGTAATGACGCATTATTCAGGACATTGAAATAATGAAAAAAAAGAAAAGTAATTTGTTACCTTAATTTATATTGATGAAAAGCACTCTAGACATTACAATCTCTCCACACCGACTCGCTACTACCCCATCTCAACCAGAACTCTCCAATATCACATCTCAGCAAGCACTGCCTACTAGCACATCTCAACAAACACTCTCTGCTACGAGTTCTTAACAAGCACTGAATACTACGAGTCCTCGACAGGCACTGACTGCTACGAGCTCTCCCCAAGCACTCACTACTACAAGTTCTGCCCAAGCACTGTGGAGGCGGCTTAATAATACTCTTTGGCGCAGTGGCTCAGTGTAGCCACCTTTCATATGCCCCTCCTCCACAGGCCAGAATTTGATGGTATTTTTGCCAGCATTGGTGGTGAAAATACCACCAAATTCGTCCACAAAAATACAGACAAAAATAAAAGATAATATTAATACCTAAATATCATATAATTAGTTAAAATTTTGGCTTTGCACTGACCTTTCAATAACCTAATATATAAAATACAGTAAGCAATACAAATTCTTTTCATACATGTGACTTTACATAATAGTTCACACAATACACAAAAAATCAGTTTATACAAATGTTCACATAAAATGCTTTCAATGATTAGATCCAGTAGTAGCACCCAGCGATGGTCAACAGGTGCAAACACCAACAAGTGACATCATTTTAGTAAAAGCAGTTCCATCTGTGGCACCCAGTAATGTTGAATAGGTGCAGACACCAACAAGTGACATCATTTCAGTAGAAGCATTCCATCAGTGGCACCCAGCAATGTTGAGCAGGTGCAGACAGCAACAATTCAGTAGAAACAGTCCATTAGTGGCACCCAGTAATGTTGACAGGTGCAGACACCAACAAGTGACATTATTTCAGGAGAAGCAGTTCATTAGTGGCACCCAGTAAAGTTGAGCAGGTACACACAGCAACAAGTCACATTATTTCAGTAAAAAACAGACCATCAGTGGCACCCAGTAATGTTGAGCAGGTGCAGACAGCAACAAGTGACATTATTTCAGTAGAAGCAATCCATCAGTGGCACCCAGCAATGTTGAGTAGGTGCAGACAGCAAGAAGTAACATCATTTCAGTAGAAACAGTTCTAACAGTGGCACCCAGCAATGTTGAGTAGGTGCAGACACCGACAAGTGACATCATTTCCATAGAAGTAGCTCCATCTGTGCACCCAGTAATGTTGAGCAGGTGCTGAGAGCAGTCCATAATATTCACTATCACTGATCACACTGTTCATCAGAGTTTATTAGCAGAAATTAAACATGTCCTAGTGGCACCAATCATGTAGAAAAAGTACAAGTAACAGTCCATATTATTCACTATCCGAATCACACAGTTCATCAGCAGAAATTAATCATTCCTAAGTGGCACCCATTATGTTGAAAAAGTGCAGGTAACAGTCCGTAATATTCACTATCACTAATCAGACAGTTCAAGCATGAACAATAGTTTGAATACACATACAAATGCTTTTACAATGCTCTTACACTAAACATACAAATTCTAATAAACACACAAATGATATCAAATAACTGTCATATTAACTATTACAAATACTCAAATACCAGTAAACCTATAATATTTATGGGTGTCAGTGCAAGCCACTACAAACAAATAAAATAATATTTAGGAGATAGGTGGGTAGGATTAGGAAAGGAAAACACACAAAACACACTCACTCACCTTTCATCCACATTAAGTACTACTGTGTAATTGAATAGTGTTAACTGTGTAAATGCAATTCTGTCCAAAATTTGATGTTCATCATGTGTATCAAGTAGTAGTGGCAGCAATGTATAACAGTCAATAATAGTTAGTCAACGTCATAGTCATCATGTCAAGACCAATGTTTGCCAAGCCAGATCAAAATGTACGGTTGCTGAACAACTGTCAGTGTGCCAAGATATGCAATTACTTCCTCTCTCCAAAAAAAAAGTATATACTGCTTAGTGATTTAACAAAGTGTGTGTATAGACTATCTTCCTTCTACTTTAGTGTTCTAGTCTGCTATCTTCATCCTCCTTGTTCCATATAGACCAACAAAAAAAATATGCTCCTCACTTACTTTACCTCTTATCCACCAAAACTCCAATAATCATCAGCATGACATAATCTCAATACTTCAATAATACCTCTTACGTCGATACATATAAACCTTATCATTAATAGCATTTACCTTACCTCTTGTCCACCAAAACTCCAATAATCATCAACTTCATACAATCTCAATACCTCAATAATACCTCTTCAATACGTCGACACATATAAACCTTATTACCAATATCATTTCACTTCCATAACAACTCTTTCCTCTAGTCAGTCTCCTCGAACAAGTACAGATAAAATCCTAGTGCAAACTTCAGTTCATCATCCCATACAATCTGAAGACACATTGTCAACACACAACCTCTGTGTAATCCATCTGAGCCAAATCTTCTACTCATTATGAATTATAAACCAAAGAAATGCATACATGACCTCTAACAGACTTAGTTCGAATAACTCTCAGTAATTAAGTACGATTACGGAGTGTGAATGATCATAATATTTCACAGTGTGTACACCACTTCAAGAATTATGGCAAACAGAAGCAAACATGTGGAGTATTTCTTGTGTCAAGTGTCACCTCCTATTTCAATTGCTCACGAAAAATGCAGTGTAATAACTGTCAATGGTCTAAACCTAGTTTTGGTATGTCATGTCGTTAGCTTCCTTCCTATTAGCATACATTTATACAGCTTTCATAAAACCTCCAGCTCATGTGACTTCTATGAAGTTTCTTGTACAAATGTCGTTTATGTCGAATTATAGCAGTTCATTTTCTTATCTTAAAAATATAAGGCACTGAGCGTAAGCAAAACATGCAATAGCGAGTAAATATACCAGTAGAGAACAGAATGTCAACAAGTGGATGCAGCACAATTCTTACAACGAGGCTCTGCCAAGCGAACAATCTATAACTAATACAATAATGTGACCTAAACTCTATGTTCATACACAGTATATCAGCATTTCTATATACCAAATTAAAGAGTAGTTGTGACGACAAACAGAAATGTATAAATATGCAATCCATACGCATAGCAGTAAACATATATCTTACGTAATAAACAGGTCATTAGCATCATATCAGCATAAGCAAATAAATGTTCATATGTAATCTTAATAAGTAAACATGAAGGCGCAAGCAGATAGATCACAAAGTATAACTTACATACATATCAGCACAACTAATCAGGTGACAAATATAATTTAAATAAATAAGCACAGCAGGCACATAATAGAAAAATATGACATCAGTGAAAAAGCAGTGCAGCCAAGCGATGCATAATATACACAAGTTACAACCCAGTTCATTAATAATCATTGTCAAAATCAGTTAACGTAAGCAAGCACGTCGCTTCACAAGTAAATTCATAGAACATGAAATTAGCACAAAGTATGAATCACGTAATCGCGAGCAGCAAATTACGTCTAAAGTACGTACCTAAGTGGAAATATGTTACCTGAAAAATGACCTCAATTAATAGTTACCTTTTTTAGTTCATTAGTTTATTCTTCGAAATTACATTCTTCCTGAAAATTTCTCGATAGCAAGTCGTCTTAACGTCGGACACGCACAGAATTTACCTGAAGTTCTTAAATATTTTATAGAACCGTATCCTGAAAAATACTGAACGTTAATAACATAATTCATCAAGTCACTATAGCTTTATACTGAATTTAATCGGAGAAATTAAACTGTGTATTTGTTTACGGCTGTCAGTGCATTCACACTGAGCGCTCGATCAGCTGTAGGCGCGTGACGTAGGAAGCAATTGTTTGCGGTCAACGACTGCCTTGTGCGGCGCGCAGACTTGACTGTTGCTTTGAGTATATGCCGCCGCCAAAACACAGCGCGGTATCCTTATATTCTCTGCATGTTTACGTAAACTGTTGGTTTCTCGAAAGTATGTCATTCCACAAAAATTTTTCAAAAGTATATCATTCCACAAAAATTTTAACGTTAGATATATGATGTATTCCCTTAGAGCGTCGGGATTTAAGAGTTTCTACTTCGACAGTGTTATCATGAATAATTTTACGAATTCTATATGGACCGTTATAAAGCAGAAAAAATTAGCGACACAAGCCTTTTCCTTTGTGAGCCAAACGATGAGACTTAATTAACACTTTTTGACCAACTGACAAAATTTTTAAACGACCAGGACGCTTAGCTGATTTCTCTCTTCTAGCAGCCGCAGATGCAATATTTTGCAGAGCCAGGTTGACAACTTCAGAATGCCGCAGTTTCAGTGAAGGCGGAAAAGGAACGCTTTCAGAAATGCGATTTGTCGGTGCTTTGTTTTTTAATATCAGTATAGGCGGTAAAGAAGTTGAATCATTAGGAAGTTCATTCAGAATGTTTTGAAAAATATGAAGATACTGATCCCAAGTTCTGTGATTCTGATGACAATAAAGACGACACAATTTATTGATTTCCTTCATCCATCTCTCTGAAGCGTTAGATTGAGGGTGAAAAAGTGAAATGAAGATTGGTTTAATTTTACGACGCTGTAGAGTACGAAGCCAAATTTTAGAACGAAACTGTGATCCATTATCTGATATAACCTTATCAACATGACCAACTTCTTTAAGAAAATGTTTGATGAAAGCGTTAGATACTGAACGAGCTGTTGCTTTGCGTAAAGGTGTAAAACACACATATTTTGACGTCAACTCCACTGCTACGAAAATGTACGCAAAACCATTAGTAGAACGAACCACTGGACCGAACAAATCGACTGCACCCATCTCCTTTAATTTCGCTGGAATGATAGGAAACAACGGTGCTCTGTGAGAAATTGTTGGCGGCTTAGCCTTTTGACATAATTTGCATTTGGCCAGAACAGATCGAATACGTTTTTCCATATTACTGAAGTAGCAATTTTCTCGTAATTTATGAAAGCATTTTCTGGGACCAAAGTGTGCATAACTGAAATGCGTATACCAAATCAGCTTATTAACCCACTCATCAGGAATACAAACTAACCAAACAGAGTTGTCCACCGATTTTCGTTTAAAAAGAATGTCATTGCGGACTAAATAATGCTGTCTAATCGCTACGCTTTCCTTTCTCCTCCACTTCTCCTTAATGTCCTTCCAAATTGGATCCTTATTTTGCTCCTTAGCGATGTCCTGGAGCGAAGACGAAATAAAGTTCTCAAACGCAACACCTTGAATATACATCAAACAATAATTGTTTTCCTTGCAGTCCTCTTCAGCACTTTGTTTCAAACCCATAGGTGCACGTGATAAAGCATCAGCAACAATATTTGAAGAATGCTGTATGCAAACAATACTAAAATCAAACTCCTGTAGGTACAACGCCCATGGTGACAATCTGTCGTGAGTTAATTTTGTTGACATAAGAAATTCCAGAGCTCGGTGATCGGTGTAAACCTTAGTATGTCTGCCAAACAAAAATGTGCGAAATTTTGTGAAAGCTCAAACAACAGCCAAAGCTTCAAGTTCCGTAATCGAATAATTCTTTTCTGATTTAGAGAGAACACGACTTCCAAATGCAATAGTCTTCTGTACTACAACGCCGTTTTCTTCTATCTCTTGAAATAAATGTGCACCTAGGCCTTTGTATGATGAGTCCGTCGCCAAACAAAAATCTTTAGATAAATCCGGATGTGAAAGAAGTGGAGCAGCAACTAAAGCATCACGGAGTTGTTCAAATTCTGACTGAGCTTCCTCATCCCAACACCAATTAGATTTCTTTCCAGATAGTTCACATAAACGAGGTGTGGCCAAATCGTCCAATCTAACAAAGCGTCGAAGAAAATTACAGACACCAAGGAAACTACGAACATCACGTTTTGTGGTAGGAACAGCATAGTTACGAATAGCGTCTAATTTCTCTGGATCGGGAAGAATACCTTCTGTAGAAATAATGTGACCGAGAAATTTCACCTGAGAACGACCAAATTCAGATTTTTCTAAGTTCACTGTAATGCCAACTCTTGCAAAAATACGTAATAATGAATCCAAAATTTTGTTATGCTCACTCCAAGAATGTTTAGCAATAAGAATATCGTCAACATATGAAGTAATATTGTCACGAAGATAAACAGGTAAAATTTCATTTAAGCTACGAATGAACGCTGCTGAAGATACAGTAAGTCCAAACGGTAATTTCCGAAACTGGTAACAGTTACCAAAGACTAAAAAGGCAGTGTATTTTCTACAATCAGGGTGGAGTTCTATTTGCCAAAAACTTGCGCGCATATCAATCGTGGATAAAACTTTAATTCCATGTAAATGTTGAAGAAGTTCATCTAAATTTTGTGGGCGGTCAGTTTCAGGAATGATGATATTATTTATCTGTCTGGAATCCAGAACCAAACGAATTGACCCATCCTTTTTAAGAACAACGTGTAATGGACTGGTATAAGGACTGACTGCAGGCTCAATAATGCCCTGATCTAACATGTATTGAAGTTCATTCTTAACCTTATCTCTGTAAGCCAAAGGAATAGCGTACGTTTTCCCACGAAATGGTGTGTGTTCTTTTACTTTAAATAAATATTGTAAGCCTTGTATAGTTCCTGTGTGATGACTAAACACTGTAGCATGTGAAGTCAAAATGTGGTGCAGCTCTTCTCTTGCAACGTCATCTGGCACTTTAGCTTTCTTAACCTTTTCGTTAATTAATTCTTCGCTATTAATTATCTCATCCATCGCGTCTCTGTATCTATTGTCATTGTCATGAATAAACACACTGTCGTCATAATGCTCAACGAAAACATCAGAAGTAAGAAACCTTAAACATTTTATATCTGGTTCAGATCTTGTTAAACACTCGAAAAATTTCAAACATTTCGGCATTCCAGCAACAGTAAAATTCACACTTCCTTCTTTAAAGTTCAAAATTGCCTTATGTGCGTTAAGAAACTCCATACCTAATATAATTTGGGTACTGAGTAATGGAACAATAATAAAATTAGCAGAAAATTCGTATCCTTGACAAATGAAATTTAAGTTGGTCTGTTGTTTGACTTCCACACTTTTTCCAGAAATAGCACCTCGAATTGTAGTTTTAGAAATAGGTAACACAGGACAGGCAATAGTTCTTTCACATATACGAAAAACTGATTCACTAATGACATTCAATGGGCTCCCAGAATCTAAAACTGCAGTGAACTTATTCTTACCCACACATACTTCAATAACAGGGTGTAAAAATGCGTCTACATTATTTTCCTTTTCGTCTAGCAAAATGTCTCTCATGTCTTCCAGGCGTACGTAGTGTAAAGTCGTAGTGTCATTACTTTCTGAACCGTCTATATTGCTGCCAGAAGCCGAAGCTGCAAGTCATTGTCGATTGTTTGCGTCACGTCTTTGATTATTCGCGTCATTTCGCGGATCAATTTCTACTATTTGCACTTGTCTCTCTGAAGTTCTGTCACGTGGAGGATGCCAATTAGGTCCCTCCTGTCTGTTAGATTCAAATTCTTGGTTGTGTCTGTTATTAAAATTTCTGTTTTCCTGTCTGTCTGCATAACTACTTCTTGTGTAATTTCGACTGTTACTTCTGAAATTATTGTTGTATCTACTACCCTGGTTATTTCTGTAGTCAGAATTTTTATTACTGAATGAATAATTTCTGTCTTGATGATACCGATTACTGTTTCCGTATGATTGAACATTCCGGTAGGAAATACCGTTATTATAATTGTCTGTGTAATTTCTGTTAGAACGACTGTTATTGTCATAAGGCTGGTATCTATTGTCCTGTCTGTTACGTCTGTCATTCTCAAAATTACCGCTATAACGTCCGTTCCGATCACTACCCCTTTTCTCTGAAAATCTATTGTAATTACTGTTACTGAAAAAATTACAGGAAGTCCCGTCGTCATTGTCATACTCGAGTTCTTGTAGCAAAGTCTTAAAAGTCTCGATGTCGTCTTTACATCTTCCAGCTAAAGCAATTTGTCTTATGGATTGTGGCAGCCTATTAAACAAATCCGAATTAATTCAGTCGGGCTATAAGGGTTGGAAAGGAACTGATTCTTTCGAATCATGTCTTCAAAATATTCTGCTGGCGTGCGGAACTCAGACTGTTTGAAATTACGCTGCATAATTAGACTGTGTTTGACTCTGTCTTGCGTGTTTTCGGACCAATATGCCGCTAGAAATGCATGATAAAAATCATTCAGATTATTATAATCTCTAATGAGTGCGCGCATCCGCGTCGCCGGTTCGTTTTCTAAATATCCACACATAAATTCCAGTTTGTGACTTAGTGGCCAATTTGGTGGAAGTGCGTACATAAATTGATCTAACCATGCACATGGATGTATGTCATTCTTAGAGTTGCGGAAGATCTTAAATTTCCGAACAGTCAAAAAGTGTTTATAGTCAAAGTTTTCGACTCGTGGCGACAAAGACCTACCGCGTCTGTCCCAGTCCCAATGACGATTATTGTCAAGTTCGCGCGCCTGGCGCTCTCTTGTCGCATCCCGTAAATGAAACAAATTATTTTCTTCAAACCCCTCTGCTATCTGTGATTCCAAATTTCTTTTGCTGTCTTTTCCTACAATTTCGCCTTCGATCTGTTTGACTTGCTTTCGTAATGCCTCAACTTCCCTTTTAACGCGTTCATTAAATTATCCCTGATTTTCAACATGCTTATTTATGTTCTGGTACTCTTCGGTTTCTGCAAATGGCAATGGTGCTGTATCATCTGAATCTCTGTCCCCATTTAAACTAAGACTTGTCAATTTATCTGAAATCTCCTCAACTCTTTCCGATAAATCACCTATTGGTTCTTTCTGTTTATTTACGTCTTCCGTAAGTGTCGCGACTCGGGTTTCAGTATTAACACATTTAGTAGTTAACTGTTCATACTGTTCTGTTAGGTTATTTAATCTGTCATTTGGTACGGATTCCTCGATTCTCTCAAATATTTCTTCCTTATCTTTTGCACGTTGTAAATTTAACTCTGAAAATTCCTGTACTATCACACGATCTCTTTCTTCCTGTTCTCTATCCTGTTCCCTTTGTCTAATCTCTACTGCAACTAATCTATTATTGTCAGCATTCAAAATCGGTTGTACTTCTTCTCTGATTTCTTTCTTTAATTCATCTTTCATATTTTTGAAACATGTCCCTATTCGTGAATCTATCCGTGTTTCCAAAGTTCCCATCTCTGTTTTAATTGTTCCTATCTCTGTTTTTAATTCAGATCCTAACTGTGATCCAAGTGAGTCTAACCGTTTTTCCATTGTTCCCCTATCTGTTTTTAATTCAGATCGTAACTGTGATCCCAAATTTAATATTGCACTCATCAACTGCTCCATATCAGCCGGTTCGAAATTCTTTTCGCCCCTAACATTTCCCACAAAACTAACTTCCTTCTGCATAGCCATAAAGCTATCTGTGTTCGATACTATTTCAGAATCTTCTATCGTTAATCTCGTATTCTGTGAATTTTCTGATTGAGAAAAATTTTGAAATGGTTCCGGACTATTTTCCCGACTTATTACATTGTTTTCCACTTCATTATTCATCACACTGTTTTCCTCTGTTGGCGAGTTCGCCATGTTAACAATTTCGTCATTCTCATTATCCATCATTTTTGCCTTCTTCATCGATCGCGTAATCATTTACAAAACATACAAAACTCGTCACTGTACGAAAATTACACACAATTACTCTTTATCTCCAACAATACCATTTACATGAAAAGTTGCCCTCAAACACGATTAATCGAACAATTGAAATAATTGCACTAAATTGTCAAACCCGTAGACAAGACAACAACAAAAAAAAAATTTTGAAAAATACCATTAGAAGAATGCCAATTACCAAATCTACACATGCAATATAGACTACAATTACTAAACTACAAATTACTACAACAGTACTATTGTCTACTATTTTTACAATCAGAAGATTCCAAGGGACGATCCGAAGCAGCGGTCGCCACGTGCATGGGGGCTTAATTATTTATAATGAGAATATTTTTAGTAGCTGTGAGTCCGATTACGCTGTTTCGTAAACGGTCGGCCCTGACTAGTATTATTACGCTATCTGACTGCAAAGAACAACAACAAAGAATGAAATGAAATTTTCGTTAACACAATTAATTAATTAAGTCCCCAGCAACTATAAAACCTACAAAACCAAGGCACAAGTATAACTGTTCTGTGTGTGGAAGTATGACTCAACGTACACATCTGGCACGGTTCTTCTTCAATAAGACAAGAAATTTCAAATACCATTTATACTGAAGTGATAAAAAAATAGAAATACTATAATTGCTCAAGAAAACCAGGATTACACTCTAATACAAGAACACAAGCCAGATGCTTTGTTGACTGAACCTGTAATGACGCATTATTTAGGACACTGAAATAATGAGAAAAAAAAGAAAAGTAGTTTGTTACCTTAATTTATATTGATGAAAAGCACTCTAATCATTACAGTCTCTCCACACCGACTCGTTACTATCACATCTCAACCAGTACTCTCCAATATCACATCTCAGCAAGCACTGCCTACTAGCACATCTCAACAAACACTCTCTGCTACGAGTTCTTAACAAGCACTGAATACTACGAGTCCTCGACAGGCACTAACTGCTACGAGCTCTCCCCAAGCACTCACTACTACAAGTTCTGCCCAAGCACTGTGGAGGCGGCTTAATAATACTCTTTGGCGCAATCTCTGGCGCAGTGGCTCAGTGTAGCCACCTTTCAACATTTAGATGTTTAGTGTGAAGTCTGATTATATACTGAAGGGAAAAAATCGCAACACCAAAATATTATTAATAGAGGGGGGAGGGGGGGGTAATGGAATACATTTGTCGAGCTAACATACATAAGTGATAAACACTGAAGGATCAAGGCACTGAAAATGTGGAATGCTGGTACATTAATAACCAGTGTAGCTGCCAGAATGGTGAACGTAAGTACGCAAACGTGCATGCATTGTGTTGTACAGGTGCCGAATGTCAATTTGTGGTATGGAGTTGCGTGCCTGTTTCACTTGGTCGGTCAATACAGGTACGGTTAATGCTGGTTGTGGATGACGCTGGAGTTGTCGTCCAATGATGTCCCATACGTGATCGGTTGGAGACAGATCTGGTGGTCTTGTAGGCCAAAACAGCGTGTCGACACTCTGTAGAGCATCTTGGGTTACAACAGCGGTATGTGGGCTAGCATTATTTTCCAAAAATACACCCCCCGGAATGCTGTTCATGAATGGCACCACGGCAGGTCGAATCACCAGACTGATGTACAACTTTGCGGTCAGAGTGAGTGGGCTAACCACGAGAGTGCTCCTGTTGTCGTACGAAATCACACACGAGACCGTAACTCCAGGTGTAGGTCCAGTGTGTATAGCACGCAGACAGGTTTGTTGCAGGTCCTCAACTGGCCTCCTCCTAACCAACACACGGCCATCACTGGCACCGAGGGAGAACTAGCTTTCAGCAGAAAACGCAACCGTCCTCCACCCTGCCCTCCAATGAGCTCTCGCCTTACACTACTGAAGTCACAAATGGCAATGGTTTGGGGTCAGTGTAATGCACGGCATCTGGGCATCTACGGGGCATCTGGCTCGGAGCTGTCTTTGAAGTAACAGTTCATTGTGCCGCTGTGATGGCAACTGCTGCTCACATTGCTGCTGCAGATGCAGTGGGATGAGCCACAGCCATATGCCGAACTCGATGGTCTTCCCTTTCTGTAGTGCCATGTTGTAGTCCGGTCTTCTGGCGACCGTGAGTTCCCGTGACTACTGCTGCCAGAAGTCATGTACAGTGGCTACGTTCTTGCCAAGTCTTTCTACAACATCACAGAAGGAACATCCAGTTTCTCGCAGCCCCATTACACGATCTCCATCAAACTCAGCGAGATTCTGATAATGACGTCTTTGTTGTCTTAAGGGAATTCTTGACTCAGATGAACTCATCACTTCCAATCACAGAGGTAACTAACGCTCACGACCGTTACAGTTCGTTATTACAGAAAATCTGGTTGCATCCTCATAGTGGTGCTACTGGTGCCACATTTATGAGATTGGGGTGAAATCTGAGCAGACATCATCTTTCAAACGTAGAAACACGCCTACCAACTTCCGTTTATGTCACACAATTACTTCTTGGTGTCGCGATTTTTCCCCCTGAGTGTATTACGGTCACTGGCCACACCGAGCTATTACGGTCGCTGAGCTGGCAGTTTTTCACGACGCACAGAACAGAACTTATCTTTAGGCCATGACACTGAATTTTATATTGGTGTACAAAGACTTCAAAATATGAAATACACTAATGATCGAAACCATTATAACCACTTGCCAATACGAGACTAAATACCGATTGGTGGTGCTGCGAGCACGATACGCGGTAAGGAAAGTTTGTAACCGGAACACAGACGAATAGAGAATGATTCCAATGAAGACACGAGACAAAAATGGGAACATACACTGATGTAAGGGCCTTGACAAAGGTATAATTGTTGTGGCATGGCGTTTGGGAACGACCATCCCCGAAAATAGATGGCTGTTAGCATGCTACTGTTGCGAAAGTATATGGAAAGTGGCTGAATGGCGATGAAACTACGAGTAGGCGACAGGAAGTTGAATGTCTACGCCTCATCACAGAACGTGGACGTCGGAATGCTTGCCCGCTCTGTAAAGTGGGACAGCCAGCGATCTGTGAAGGATCTGACGACACAGTACAACGCTGGTGGAGACACAAGTGTTTCGGAGCACACCATTCAGCGCGCATTGTTGGACAAGGGACCCTGCGGCAGACGACCCCTACATGTTCCGAAGCTGAGGCTACGATATCGTCAGTTACCACGACAGTGGGCACAGGATCCTCGAGATTCGATCGTGGATCAATGGAAACGTGTAGTTTCATCATATGATCGAATTTCTTGTTATACCTGGTCGATGATCGTGTCCAGATACACGATCATCCAGTTGAATGGCTGCTCATGATATATATACTCTGCCACAGACGCAGGCTAATGGGGCTGCATTATTCTATGGACTTTCTTTGGACCTTTGGCAGTAATGGAAGGCACCATGACAGCTGTGGACTACGTTAACATTCTTGCACAGCACCAACAACCCTTCATGCTCACTGGAATAGAAGGGAAACCGATAGAGGTACTCAAGGTACCCTCCGCCACACACCGTCAGGTGGCTTGCGGAGTATGGATGTAGATGTAGATGTAGATGTCTTCCCCGAGGGCGATGGCATCTTCCAGCAGGGTAACTGTCCATGTAACATGTATAGAACAGTGCTACGCTGGCTTGAGAAGTAAGAACTCACACTGATGTCTTGTCCACCAAACCTGTCTAATATGAGCCAGAAGGAACCGTCTGGCTCGCTTTCAGGCGCCAGGTCTGCGCCCGCAAACCACCTGCCTTTAAATTACGACAATTTCGTGACCTGTGAGTAGACACCTGGTGCCACATATTTCCAGAAATCTGCGAAGAACTTGTCGAATCCATGTCACGGGGATTTGCTGCTCTATTGCGTTCCAAACCTGGACCAACAAGCCATTAAACACGTAGTCATGATGTTTTGGTTCGTTAGTGTAAATAGGAGACTCTATTAAATAGGTCTATATGATTTAAAGGCGTGATATAAAGTTATCTAAAAGAAAGTGAAGACCACGCGCGGTCCTCTGGTTTGGAGCCGAGTGGAAGGCTTAAACCAGAGGCTCAGACGATTCTGCGGAGATCTGGGGTGCAAATTTCTCGACCTCCGCTATCGGGTGGAGAAATGTAGGGTCCCCCTCAATAGGTCAGGCGTGCAATACACGCCGGAAGCGGCTACAAGGGTAGCGGAGTACGTGTGGAGTGCACAGGTGGGGTTTTTAGGTTAGACAATTCCCCCCCTAGGCCCGACAAGACCCCTCCTGAAACGCGGCAAGGTAGGAGTAGGCAAAACGCAACAGGGAATAACAATATTAATGTGCTAATAGTAAACTGCAGGAGCGTCTATAGGAAGGTCCCAGAACTGTTCTCATTAATAAACGGTCACAACGCCCATATAGTACTAGGGACAGAAAGTTGGCTGAAATCAGACGTAAACAGTAATGAAATCCTAAAGTCAGATTGGAATGTATACCACAGACACAGGCTGGACAGTGAAGGGGGAGGCGTGTTTATAGCGATAAGAAGTGCAATAGTATCGAAGGAAATTGACGGAGATCCGAAATGTGAAATAATTTGGGTGAAGGTCACGGTTAAAGCAGGCTCAGACATGGTAATTGGATGTCTCTATAGGCTCCCTGGCTCAGCAGCTGTTGTGGCTGAGCACCTGAAGGATAATTTGGAAAATATTTCGAGTAGATTTCCCCACCATGTTATAGTTCTGGGTGGAGATTTTAATTTGCCGGATACAGACTGGGAGACTCAAACGTTCATAACGGGTGGCAGGGACAAAGAATCCAGTGAAATTTTTTTAAGTGCTTTATCTGAAAACTACCTTGAGCAGTTAAACCGAGAACTGACTCGTGGTGATAACATATTAGACCTTCTGGTGACAAACAGACCCGAACTATTTGAAACAGTTAACACAGAACAGGGAATCAGCGATTATAAAGCGGTTACTGCATCGATGATTTCAGCCGTAAATAGAAATATTAAAAAAGGTAGGAAGATTTTTCTGTTTAGCAAAAGTGACAAAAAGCAGATTACAGAGTACCTGACGGCTCAACACAAAAGTTTTGCCTCAAGCACAGATAGTGTTGAGGATCAGTGGACAAAGTTCAAAACCATCGTAAAATATGCGTTAGATGAGTATGTGTCAAGCAAGATCGTAAGAGATGGAAAAGAGCCACCGTGGTACAACAACCGAGTTAGAAAACTGCTGCGGAAGCAAAGGGAACTTCACAGCAAACATAAACATAGCCAAAGCCTTGCAGAGAAACAAAAATTATGCGAAGCGAAATGTAGTGTGAGGAGGGCTATGCGAGAGGCGTTCAATGAATTTGAAAGTAAAGTTCTATGTACTGACTTGGCAGAAAATCCTAAGAAATTTTGGTCTTATGTCAAAGCGGTAGGTGGATCAAAACAAAATGTCCAGATACTCTGTGACCAAAATGGTACTGAAACAGAGGATGACAGACTAAAGGCCGAAATACTAAATGCCATTTTCCAAAGCTGTTTCACAGAGGAAGACTGCACTGTAGTTCCTTCTCTAGATTGTCGCACAGACGACAAAATGGTAGATATCGAAATAGACGACAGAGGGATAGAGAAACAATTAAAATCGCTCAAAAGAGGAAAGGCCGCTGGACCTGATGGGATACCAGTTCGATTTTACACAGAGTACGCCAAGGAACTTGCCTCGCTTCTTGCAGCGGTGTACCGTAGGTCTCTAGAAGAACGTTGCGTCCCAAAGGATTGGAAAAGGGCACAGGTCATCCCAGTTTTCAAGAAGGGACGTCGAGCAGATGTGCAGAACTATAGACCTATATCTCTAACGCCGATCAGTTGTAGAATTTTGGAACACGTATTATGTCCGAGTATAATGACTTTTCTGGAGACTAGAAATCTACTCTGTAGGAATCAGCATGGGTTTCGAAAAAGACCGTCGTGTGAAACCCAGCTCTCGCTATTCATCCACGAGACTCAGAGGGCCATAGACACGGGTTCACAGGTAGATGCCGTGTTTCTTGACTTCCGCAAGGCGTTCGATACAGTTCCCCACAGTCGTTTAATGAACAAAGTAAGAGCATATGGACTATCAGACCAATTGTGTGATTGGATTGAAGAGTTCCTAGATAACAGAACGGAGCATGTCATTCTCAATGGAGAGAAGTCTTCCGAAGTAAGAGTGATTTCAGGTGTGCCGCAGGGGAGTGTCATAGGACCGTTGCTATTCACAATATACATAAATGACCTTGTGGATGACATCGGATGTTCACTGAGGCTTTTTGCAGATGGTGCTGTGGTGTATCGAGAGGTTGTAACAATGGAAAATTGTACTGAAATGCAGGAGGATCTGCAGCGAATTGACGCATGGTGCAGGGAACGGCAATTGAATCTCAATGTAGACAAGTGTAATGTGCTACGAATACATAGAAAGATAGATCCCTTATCATTTAGCTACAAAATAGCAGGTAAGCAACTGGAAGCAGTTAATTCCATAAATTATCTGGGAGTACGAATTAGGAGTGATTTAAAATGGAATGATCATATAAAGTTGATCGTCGGTAAAGCAGATGCCAGACTGAGATTCATTGGAAGAATCCTAAGGAAATGCAATCCGAAAACAAAGGAAGTAGGTTACAGTACGCTTGTTCGCCCACTGCTTGAATACTGCTCAGCAGTGTGGGATCCGTACCAGATAGGGTTGATAGAAGAGATAGAGAAGATCCAACGGAGAGCAGCGCGCTTCGTTACAGGATCATTTAGCAATCGCGAAAGCGTTACAGAGATGATAGATAAACTCCAGTGGAAGACTCTGCAGGAGAGACGCTCAGTAGCTCGGTACGGGCTTTTGTTAAAGTTTCGAGAACATACCTTCTGAAGGTGGCAGGGGTAAAATACAGGGAGCGAAAGGCTATTTACAATTTGTACAGAAACCAGATGGCAGTTATAAGAGTCGAGGGACATGAAAGGGAAGCAGTGGTTGGGAAGGGAGCAAGACAGGGTTGTAGCCTCTCCCCGATGTTGTTCAATCTGTATATTGAGCAAGCAGTAAAGGAAACAAAAGAAAAATACGGGGTAGGTATTAAAATTCATGGAGAAGAAATAAAAACTTTGAGGTTCGCCGATGACATTGTAATTCTGTCAGAGACAGCAAAGGACTTGGAAGAGCAGTTGAATGGAATGGACAGTGTCTTGAAAGGAGGATATAAGATGAACATCAACAAAAACAAAACAAGGATAATGGAATGTAGTCTAATTAAGTCCGGTGATGCTGAGGGAATTAGATTAGGAAATGAGGCACTTAAAGTAGTAAAGGAGTTTTGCTATTTGGGGAGCAAAATAACTGATGATGGTCGAAGTAGAGGGGATATAAAATGTAGGCTGGCAATGGCAAGGAAAGCGTTTCTGAAGAAGAGAAATGTGTTAACATCCAGTATTGATTTAAGTGTCAGGAAGTCGTTTCTGAAAGTATTCGTATGGAGTGTAGCCATGTATGGAAGTGAAACATGGACGATAAATAGTTTGGACAAGAAGAGAATAGAGGCATTCGAAATGTGATGCTACAGAAGAATGCTGAAGATTAGATGGGTAGATCACATAACTAATGAGGAAGTATTGAATAGGATTGGGGAGAAGAGAAGTTTGTGGCACAACTTGACCAGAAGAAGGGATCGGTTGGCAGGACATGTTCTGAGGCATCAAGGGATCACCAATTTAGTATTGGAGGGCAGCGTGGAGGGTAAAAATCGTAGAGGGAGACCAAGAGATGAATACACTAAGCAGATTCAGAAGGATGTAAGTTGCAGTAGGTACTGGGAGATGAAAAACCTTGCACAGGATAGAGTGGCATGGAGAGCTGCATCAAACCAGTCTCAGGACTGAAGACCACAACAACAACACCTTCACCGAAGAGTCAAGCAGTATATTGCTCCCTCCTACATATATCTCGCGAAGGGACCATGAGGATAAAATCAGAGAGATTAGCGCCCACACAGAAGCATATCGACAATCCTTCTTTCCACGAACAATACGAGACTGGAATAGAAGAGAGAACCGATAGAGGTACTCAGGGTACCCTCCGCCACACACCGTCAGGTGGCTTGCGGAGTATGGATGTAGATGTAGATGCAGAATGCAACACAAGTCTGAAATTTTGTAAAGATGGTAAATCATGTTATCCCCAAGTTCCACGTTCCACTAAGTTTTGAAGAGGAAATACATAATACAAGTGTGCTTAATACGCAGCCAACACTGTGGACATGTAATCGCAAAGGAACAAAAAATTGATAACGTAGATTTATTTCTTCTAGGTGGTTAAAACATTATGACTACCCCCGTATTGTCGAGTGGTCCTTCACGACAACCCTGGAGCTATGGAACGAGATGCAAATTCCTAGAATGCAAAGTCATTGCTAGTAGCCATGCCTGGTGCCTAAACATCACACCGGTACCTGAGGAAATGGTGCAGCCTATTATCCTGCCCTACTCAGTATCGAATCCTGACGCAATTCCCAGGAGGCATCACTGAAGTTAAGGCAGTTTTCTTATGAATGGATTATCGTAAATCATTTATACCTCTCTGTGTTATGCAGTACCACCTAATCTCTGCTCGATGGAGTCCGTCCCGAGAGCTGAGTGGTCAGCGTGACGGATTGCCATCCTACGGGCGCGGATTCGATTCCCGGTTGGGGCGGGGATTTTCTCCGCTCAGTCACTGGGTGTTTTTCTGTCTTCATTATTTTATCCCCATCCGGCGCGCAGGTCGCCCAATGTGGCGTCGAATGTAATAGGACGTACACCAAGGCAGCCGGACCTGTCCCGCAAGGGGCCTCCTGGCCAATGACGCCAAACTCTCATTTCCATTTCTCCTCAGTAGAGAAGGGGAAGGTGATATCGGACACGTCCAACGGAACGCAATATTCGAGAGATGTTTACAGCCGCTTTTAACGTATGTCAAACATATTGTAGCACCATTTTATGTCGTGCTATAAAGAATAGCCAGTTGTAAGACAAACTACTTAATACGCTGGTACACGCCTGCTTGCATGTTTCCAGCTGTTCTCATTAACACGCTGCACTACTGTTCTAAGTACATACTGTGAGGGGGTGTCCTAAAGTCTAGCAGCTCACAAGGACCTTACTTGTCTCTGGGGTGGCTCTTTTTATGTTTCTTGCAAATCTAAGTTTTGTTTTGAACAAACCACGGACAAAGATTATCAAATCTGTCCTATTGTTATATCTAATAGGTCCGCACGACATGGTTCCATTACCAGTACCATTCAACAGGTCATCTACGGATACATTCGCGTCGATTTGACCGCCACAAGGACAGTGCGCCACAGAATTAAAGGATCACTTTTTTGAAACCCCGTAATTGTCTATCATTGCAACTCAGAAGCTTGAAATCTCGCTCAAAGCTGTCTGGAACATTCCTCTGCAATGGTGCAAAAGCGCAGCGCTCTGTGACTTCACCCCCGGGCTCGACGATGCTGCAAACAGCAATGTGTCGATACATGCGAAAAAAAGGCCACAGCTCAGAAGTTCGTGGGACGTGTAGAGTGGGTTAATGATGCCTCATTGGTACCAGATTTCACCAAAACTTTGCCCAACGCCAATGTGAACGTGTCACAGGATGGAAAGGTTGTCACAGACCCTCTTACATTTCACCTCTTCTTTGGCCCCTCGACACCCAGCGTTGAAACCATGCGGTTTTCTTATGAGTGGCCGAGAAAAACATACCAAACACAACGCCACTCAGAATCGACACGAAAGAGGCCCAGGGGGTGGCATAAAGGGTGTCAATGAAACTACCCCTTTTCTTGGGGCATTGATTTATACACATTTTATGGTCGAAGACGATAGTTCGAAGCAACGGGATAACGTTCTCGACAAATTCGTGAATAAAACGCCAAAGGCTGTCTTGAACTCCCCCCTCCCCCCTTTTATTTCGGCAAAACCTTCGGTGGTACCCGCGCACTTTACTGAGAATTTTAAAAATGGACCTGTACAAAGACAACCTGTGACGTTGGCGCCTGCAGGCAAGGAACTGGCTTCGGAGAGGTGTCAAGGGGTTGTCTGCCTGCAGGTACGTAGGACTACTACATAGAGGGCTACAGTGGTGTTTTATTCATGCACGTATCAATTCCCCACCCCCCCCCCCCTCTTGATCACGCCACAAGAGGACGCGAAACAGGAGGGCTGAAAAAGCATAAGCACCCTTTACTACCTTTGATTATGTTCAAATTTGGTCTACTGGCTTTGAATGGTCTCTAGTGGTTCCAGTCTGCACACGAGAGGAAAAATCACGGTCGCACTGCACTCCATAGGGATTCGATCACATTCAATAGGGATGCAGGCCCACCATGTCCGTAGACACGCGTGGGAAGCTCCAGGAGGTGTCATCAGTCTCAAAGGCTGTGAAGAATATCATCCTGCTGCTGTGAACTATCGTTTTCGACTGCGAAATATGTGGGAATCAACTCCAAAAAGAAAGGGTTGGTTTCACTGACGTCATTTATGCCATCCCCTGATGCCTTATCGTGTCGATTCTGAGAGTCATTGTGTCTGACAAGTTTTCCTCGGCCATTAATAAGAAAACAGCGTCGTTTCAACGCTGGGCGTCTTGGTTCTGACCTCAGTCGCAGAGGCGTAATAAGAGGCGGTGATATGTAGGTAAGAGGGGCTGTGATAACCTTCCCATCGTGTGACACGTTGACGGTGGTGTTGGCGAGAATTTTGGTGAAATTTGGTGCAAATGAGACGTCATTAACCAACGTTACAGCTCACATGAACTCTTAAGCTGTTGCCTTTCTTTCGCATGTGTCGAGACCTTGCTGTCTGAAGTGTCGTCTAGCCCGAGAGTGTCTCGTAGGGCGCCACGTTTTTGCAGCATTACAAAGGACGGCTGAGTGCATCTTTGAGCTAAATTTCAAACTTCTGCTTTACAATGGGAGATAATTCGAAAAAGTGATCCTTTAATTTCCTTGTGCAATGTAGAAGCGCAGTTCATCGCTGAATGGAACAGAGCGCCGTTCAGTGTCCATGATGACTCTGGGTCTGCATCATCCACGTCTCTTTCGTCTGTGATATAATATGAGAATAAACGACGCGTGGCGACTCAAGATCTCAAAGTAGCTTCCGATAATCTGTTCTCGATTGTTCGTATTGACTCTCTGCCAGCAACCTCTACCAGGATTTCAGCTGTTGTCATCCATATATTCGTCTGAGCAAGTCGATCAATCATACGACCTTCTCGTGGTGTAGTCGTTCTGGAAGGGCCCGTGCCTACTCTTCTTGCCCCACTGTTGTCCACAGTCCACTGGTCACCACTTATTCTGCAGCCAATGTACTAGAGCCAGCAGACTGTAACCTGTCCATATGATGCCCCTGTGTCACAGATGCCAATCATTCGAGCCTCCCAAAGTCTGAAAGCTGAACGTGAGCGCCCTCTGGGCGTTCTGTGTTGTAATCCTCACATGAAAAGTTCCAGTAACGTTAGACACATCCATAGTAGTGTGGCACTGCTGGTATGAGCCCAAGAAACACTGATCTCAGTAGCGCTCTCTTATATGTGGTGTCATATTACAGTTGAGACAGTTATGCATGTTATATTGCACTGACAGCACCACCAGCACTTCCTTTTATTCAAGGCCCTACCGGGGACATGTACCAATTCCAAGGAGTGGAGGGGAGGGGAGGGCGAGCAATGTCACATCTTTGTACCACGATTTATTACTGCCATTAATAGACTGCTGCACGGTTAATAAAGGCAACAGAGTCATAAATTAATTATTTTCCACTCTAAGAAGTTGAAAAATTCTAAAAGTCTGCAAAATACGTCGGCAGCGACAAAAGTGCGATTTTTACGTTGTTAGGGTTAACACATGGAAAAACGCTATAAGACTGAAATCAGTTAATGAAATGTCAAAAATGGTTCAAATGGCTCTGAGCACTATGGGACTTAACATCTATGGTCATCCGTCGCCTAGAACTTAGAACTACTTAAACCTAACTAACCTAAGGACATCACACAACACCCAGTCATCACGAGGCAGAGAAAATCCCTGACCCGCCGGGAATCGAACCCGGGAACCCGGGCGTGGGAAGCGAGAACGCTACCGCACGACCACGAGCTGCGGACAATGAAATGTCACAATATTGCAAAAATACATCTACAATGTAAAACAAAATATGAGTTAATTTCCACATATACACATATTCGTGAATTAGTGTACAAAACTGTAAAGTATATATCCCATTGCTAGATTTCCACACCTAATAACTGTTGACATTTTAGAATGTAGGCCTAATAGCTCGAGGCTGTGAAACTAATCTGACTACAGTTACAACTGAATAAATAAATAAATAAATAAATTGTGTTAGTTAAAATACTGCGCTAAACAGGCAAAAAGCCTGAATGTAACTTATTAGGCCTACTCCTGATATAAGTCACAACACACCCTCAAATTAAATATTTCTCCATTTAGATGTCATAAAACTAATTTCACCAGGCTTATAATTGCAGAAAATACGTTTTAGCCAAAAATACTAAACAGGCAAATAAACAGACTTAATGTAACTAATTAGGTCTAATCTTGATTTAAGTTACAAGACAATCACAAAGTAAATATTTCCGTATTTAAAACGTTCTTAAGCAGCATTTTAAGAGACACAGAGGTAATGAGTCATGTTATTCACCGAAAAAAATGTAATCGATGATAATGATTGAAAATGACTGCTATTATTACAAATGACATGGGCCGTCTGGAGTCTATCTAAATAACAGCAGTTTACAATAGTAATCGTCGTCGGCGTCGTCACGATGCAACGGAAACACAGTGTCAATCGTCGTAGTTGCCTCATGCGTAAATCCTGTAGTCTCTTGTCTGGCGGTGTTGTAGGGGAACGTCTTGAGAAGTAACACATCCCAGATTCTCTGCTCGACGTTGACATGTATGGATAGCATATCGACTAAGGTCTTGTTAAGACATTCAGTAAGCCTGTTAGTTCGAGGATCGTAGGCAGTCATTATGTGCTGTGTAATGTTGCACCGACGGTTTATTTCCACCACCAGGTTCCACTGAAACAATTTTCCCCAATCCGTAATTATCGATCTTGGGCACCATGTTTTAATACAGTGTCTTCCACGATGAATTTGGCTACCTCGGATGCTACACCTGTTTTCACAGCTTTTGTATGGTTAAATTGGTATGAGTCTTCCAGGTGGATTCTGAGAAACTGCCTTTCTTCTCTGGCACTCATAGTGACAAACACTCCTGAATAATCCTGGCCAGAAAAATATTTTGCAGATTATGTCGTATATCTAAATAAATCATAAATGGCCAGCCTCAGGTGTGCCATGGAATTTCTGTAGAACATCTAAGAGCATATGTTTAGGAATCACTGGTTGCCATCTCCTTCGAAAGGTGTCAAAGTTTTCCTTGCAAAGGAATCCATTAATTACCTTAAGTTCTCCTTTCACATCCTCCAACTGATTTAAAGCATATATAATTTGCAATAACTTGACATTCTTCTTCTGTCATGGAGTGCAGTGTTTCTCCTGATGATCTTAAACAAGTTTTCTTGAGAGAGAATCAGCATCTTGATGTTTTGTTTCACTTTTGTACGCTATGGTAATGTCATATTCTTGAAGGTATAGTACCCACCAGGCAAGTCATTCTGATATATCCCTCAGACCTGTCAAATAACAAAGCGAATTATGATACGTAACAACTGTGAATGGTCTTCCATAGAGACACTATCGAGATTTACAAATGGCCCAGATAGTAGCAGGACGTTATCATTCCCTCATTGAGTGGTATCTCCCGGTTATTGTAAGTGTCCCGGAAGTGTAAGCTATTATCTTCTCTTTTCCATCTGAAATTTGTACCAGAGTGGCACCAATCCCACAGCAGCTGCCATCTGTATGTAGCTCTGTATGTGCTCTCTCATCGTACAGACCAAGAATAGGGTCATTCGTCAGAGCTTTTTGCAGGGTATTGAAAGAAACTTATTGAGGTTTACTCCAGATAAATTTAGCATCAGCTTTTAACAACTCTTGGAGTGGCCTGGCTTTGATACAGAAGTCTTTAATAAAGCGCTGGTAATAACAACAGAGTACAAGCAAGCTTCTCACATCACTATTATTTTTAGGAATAGAAAATTCAGTTATAGATCTGACATTCTCTGGGTCTGGCTGCACACCTCAGTTTGACACAAGTTGTCCAAGTATGTTGACTTCTGTTGCTCCAACAAGATACTTTTTTGAATTAAGTTTTAATCTTCCTTGTCTGAGACACTTAAGATCAGCTCTCAGTGTTTTTATGTGCTCATAAAATGTTTCAGAGAAAACTATTACATCATCTAAGTAGCAAAGAGACATTGTCCACTTGAGGTGATGTAAAAGATTATCCATCAGCTGTTCAAAATTTACTGGTGCATTACACAAACTAAACAGCATTACTTTAAATTCATATAGGCCCTAAGAGGTGATAAATGCAGTTCTGTCATGATCAGCCTCATCTGCTTCGAACTGCCAGTATCCTGAGCATAGGTCCAAAGTTGCGAATAACTTAGCTCCCTTCAGACAGTCCAGTGTATCGTCAGTCCACGGAAGAGGATAAACATCCTTTTTAGTTATCTTATTAAGTTTCCTGTAATAGACGCAAAACTGCCAACTGCCGTCCTTCTTTCTGACGGGAGCCATCGGTGACTAGCATATGGCTCTGCGATAGCTGAATGAAATCGACATTCATCATTTTCTCTATCTTTTCACGATTTATGTTCCATTGCTGACACATGATATACTCTCTGACTGATACGCTGGTGATCACCGGTATTAATTCAGAGCTTCATTTTCGGATTGTCTGACTTGCTTTTCACATTCAGAGAACTCTTGAAGAATGGCAAGTAGCTTCCCCTGTTGTTCCTTTGTTAGGTATGGCGATAGCCGATCATGAAGATCTTGTCTTGCAGTGCTAATCTCGCCTACAGACTCGTCACGGAAGATTTCTATCATGCTCAGCTGCTCTTCAATTAATGGCTCATCATTTGCTACATACATGCTTCTTGGAAGGATCTGTGGCTCTTTGCGGCAGTTAACTATCCACAATTCCCCAAATCCATTTACAAACGAGATAACAGAGACTGGAATGACTAAGTCTAGTGGTATTCTTCTATTACATCTCACTATAAGATACATCAGTTGATGTATGGCATGACACATGACAATTACCTTTGCAGCGCTGGCCACAGAATCGATCACTTCATCCAGTACACATAGTCTCCACACACTCGGATGCCTGTATTCTTCTCCACAGTCCCTCATCTTGTCTAACATAATCTTCGAATGACCACAATCTATAGGGTGAGTCACTAACTATTGCCACCAAGAATAACTCCGAAAGTATGATAGGAGCTGAAAAGTTTGTGGGACAAAAGTTACATCAGACAACAGGGGCCATAATATGACATTGGTTTTTTGTTGCTAGGTTGGGTCGCTTCAGAGGTATGAAGGTCAACTTAGTTTCTTAAAATGGGATGCTATAGTATGAACCTATTTTCTAATAGCGGCTATTGAGACGAATCCAATGGTGTGTAACAGTAAGGTCTTTAAAGTTCAATGAAGGTCACAAAGGTGGCATGAACGTCCATTTACAAAAGGTGTTGGAAGTGATGACCATTGGTATCAATGCAGTGCTGCAATCTTCTTATCATGAGTTGAGTGGTATTTCTTATCACCTCGACGCTTATCGAAGCACATGCTCTGACAATTCTCTCTCGCATGTGTTCAGGTTTAGTTGAAACATCTTTATAAACAGTGTCTTTTACGAATTCCCACAAGAAAAACTCTGGTACAGGTGCAGCATTGGGCATTGATCCGAAATTCCCCAAGCTATGTCACGTGACTGCTTTCCATTGATCACCGCTTCTTTGCATAACTTTTTTACATAGAAGAGCAATCTTAATGCTGTTTGCATCATTATACGCGCTCAAATTCTCATCAGGTAACATACATTTCACAAATTTGTAGCTGCAACAGTTTACCAGAATTGATGCTTTAATGTTTTGCAATTATCTTCGTGGAGTCTGAAAACAGTTCTTGTACATTTGTCCCACTAAACAACATTACAGTTCTTTATAAGGAACCACTTTCCACACAGATTTGAAGCTGATCATAATTTATGTATATACAAAGGTTAAATAAACATGGGAAAAACAATGCAAAACTTATTAATAACCAAAGACAGTATATCATAATAATTACAAATATCCCAAACCAATTACTTTAAAATGTATAAAACGACACGCGCTATCATGCACTGCCTTGCTGTTCGTGTATCTGTCTTGTATTGTTTATTTTAATTAATTATTAGCAACAAATTAATAAAATTGGTGTTTTGCCAGTGGAATATTAATGCTGCAAATTATACAAGTATGTCACTCATTGAGATTCGACGAGACCTTTAAAATGAGCACTCGCTCTACTCTGTACCTATATTGGTTCAAAACTTGTAAGTTGTTCAGTAATTTACACACGTTGCATATTTGTTTACTTCATATTTTTATGTAAAATTCGTAAAAATTGTATCAGCGTCTCGGCTGATTCGTCTCAATCTCCTCTTTAATTTCCCACATCGTACTTTGTTGTACAAATTTGCGTCTACTTGTAAAGAACGCAAAAGTTGATAAAGCATTGTCTTAAAGCCAATGCGCTGGAACGGGGTAAACCCTTGTGACGTCACGTAACCGCCAGCCACTTAAAACTGACCGGTCCCCGTGGAGCGATCTGCAGCTGACGACTCCCTCGCCGCCGCCTTCAACCGCCGTCCTCACCGGCCGCCATGCGCGCGCTCTTTAAGCATGACCCGCTATCAAACTTCTCTCTCCAAATGACAATAAACAACTGTTGTGTCACAATACCTCAACTTATCTTAGCTCTCACATACTGACTAAGCTAAAAGAAGCAGCACTAAGAATTAATACCTGAAATACATCAATTCTCCATCCATATTACATACAAAAACAAGTGTAACAGTTTCGTCATGGGCAAGGTCAGTCCATGCTGTGCTTATTGTCGGAAACATCTAAGTAAGTGTGATAGTGTGACAAACAATTACACAAACAAAACTGCATAAAAATTACAAGAAATCACACTGAACGTAACCGACAGGTCACAGTAATCATGAACAATAAATCGTTCAGTTTTATCTGGAAACTTTGCGCCTATAATTGAGCCTATAGACATTTGCGGTCTTCCACAGTTTGCTAATTGAACATCTTACTCTCGAAGAACTACACTATTTCACTCACACGACGTTGCGCACTAGAGGAACAGCTTACAGAATCAGCTGTTCTCGCAGATACGACGAACTCCGTGGAGCCAGCATTGCGGCGATGCCCCTTGCAGCGTGTCAGCCAGATATAATTCTGACAAAGAAGCAAAGTCTCTCAAAAACTAATGTGCCCCAGATAAATAACACGCCCGTATAGGTGAGCCTACTGGGGTTGGGGTTGGGTTGTTTGGGGAAGGAGACCAGACAGCGGGGTCATCGGTCTCATCGGATCAGGGAAGGACGAGGAAGGAAGTCGGCCGTGCCCTTTGAAAGGAACCATCCCGGCATTTGCCTGGAGCGATTTAGGGAAATCACGGAAAACCTAAATCAGGATGGCCGGACGCGGGATTGAACCGTCGTCCTCCCGAATGCGAGAACCTACTGAGTCACACCCTTGGCAGAACACACCACATACAGCTGAGAGCCCTTCAGCAGAAAGAAATACAAGTGCAGCTGTGGTGCCGAGAACACGACACACGATTGCCGTTTTTTGCTTCATCTGCTGTCATCAGTGTCTTTAGGTGGAAAGAACGCTGACCGCAACACAGCACACGTCAGAGAAAAGTATCTACGCCTGAACTATGCACTTCAGTGCAGTGAATCAATCGAATCATGCATCAGCTAATTACACAAAGCATGGCACAAAACCGAGCAAATTTACATTTCAGATAAGCATTAAATTTGCACATAAATAAGAATTAAATTCTGTGCGACCTCTGCATACAAAGAATTAATCCACATATAATTGTAAAATTCAGCACCACCTCCGTACACCAATAATTAATCGATAAATTTAATTAAAACACAATTTACCCCCAAAACATGTATGTAAACATACAAATATATACATAAACAAAACTCCCAAAATATTACACTATTGACCATTAAAATTGCTACACCAAGAAGAAATGCGGATGATAAACGGGTATTCATTGGACAAATATATTATACTAGAACTGACATGTGGTTGCATTTTCACGCAATTTGGGTGCATAGATCCTGAGAAATCAGTACCCAGAACAACTACCTCTGGCCGTAATAACGGCCTTGATACGCCTGGGCATTGAGTCAAACAGAGCTTGGATGGGGTGTACAGGTACAGCTGCCCATGCAGCTTCAACACGATACCACAGTTTATCAAGAGTAGTGACTGCCGTATTGTGACGAGCCAGTTGCTCGGCCACCATTGACCAGACGTTTTCAATTGTTGAGAGATCTGGAGAATGTGCTGACCAGGGCAGCAGTCGAACATGTTCTGTATCCAGAAAGGCCCGTACAGGACCTGCAACATGTGGTCGTGCATTATCCTGCTGAAATGTAGGGTTTCGCAGGGATCGAATGAAGGGTAGAGCCACGGGTCGTAACACATCTGAAATGTAACGTCCACTGTTCAAAGTGCCGTCAATGCGAAAAAGAGGTGACCGAGACGTGTAACCAGTGGCACCCCATACCATCACGCCGGGTGATACGCCAGTATGGCGTTGACGAATACACGCTTCCAATGTGCGTTCACCGTGATGTCGCCAAACACGGATGTGACCATCCTGATGCTGTAAACAGAACCTGGATTCATCCGAAAAATTGACGTTTTGCCATTCGAGCACCCAGGCTCGTCGTTGAGTACACCATCGCAGGCGTTCCTGTCTGTGCAGTGTCAAGGGTAACCGCAGCCATGGTCTCCGAGCTGACAGTCCATGCAGTTGCAAACGTCTTCGAACTGTTCGTGCAGATGGTTGTTGTCTTGCAAACGTCCCCATCTGTTGACTCAGGGATCGAGACGTGGCTGCACGATCCGTTACAGCCATGTGGATAAGATGACTGTCATCTCGACTGCTAGTGATACGAGGCCGTTGGGATCCAGCACGGCGTTCCGCATTACGCTCCTGGACCCACCGATTCCATATTCCGCTAACAGTCATTGGATCTCGACCAACGCGAGCAGCAATGTCGCGATACGATAAACCGCAATCGCGATAGGCTACAATCCGACCTTTATCAAAGTCGGAAACGTGATGGTACGCATTTCTCCTCCTTACACGAGGCATCACAACAACGTTTCACCAGGCAACGCCGGTCAACTGCTGTTTGTGTATGAGAAATCGGTTGGAAACTTTCCTCATGTCAGCACGTTGTAGGTGTCGCCACCGGCGCCAACCTTGTGTGAATGCTCTGAAAAGCTAATCATTTGCATATCACAGCATCTTCTTCGTGTCGGTTAAATTTTGCGTCTGTAGCACGTCATCTTCGTGGTGTAGCAATTTTAATGGCCAGTAGTGTATAACAACTTGTACAGTTCACAGTGTCCTTAGCTGACAACCCTTTAGTCTCGTTTATTTTCTGCCTGATGCTTTCAACAACATCTAACTCCTGACGCTACCATCTATATTTATGCTACCAACTCCTCACCACTTAGCGAGCCCTTAAACATAAAGCGTTTTCGGTTTGCTCCCTAATTTAATTCCACAAACCTGTTTCGGTGACTGATGTTGCCTGAATATTTTGCCAGGAAATCCAACCCGACCAACATGATACTGCGCAAGTTCGTCACAATTTAGAAACCCTGCTCGAAGATTGTTCTATCTATATTTACTTCCAGGGTGACATCGGTTTTGATCGGCTTACTGTGCCCTCCAGTAGTCGTTTTAATATTTACACTATTTATCCTATAAAAACTAAGTCATCGGTGTAAATATAGTCAACGAATGATTCAGCGATACAACACATATCACTACCAGTATCAACTAAACAATCAACCAATGCGCCATTAACAGTTACGTTAATTATAGGCTGAATGTTTTGAACAGGTTCCTTCCTGAGTTATGTTTCAGCTTTCTATCTCCTCAAAGCTGTCAAAACACGTTGTGTTTACAGTGATCTCACTTGGAGGTTCAATATCGATATCAACACTGAATATTTTGTCGAAGGCACCACGAAATTCTGGTTTACTTTATCATAACCAAAACAGTTTTCTGGCTAACTTAAATTTGCCCAACCTCCCGGACACAAACGACTTAAGAATTTTGCTTGTGAGACATTATCACTTGGCTGAAACTCACTTTCATTCTTGCTGAGCCAAACGGTACCCATGTCATTCAGGGCTACTTGTTCCTCGCCATTTATGACAAATGTCTTCACTTCATCACGGCACCCTGTAGTACTCTTATCGTCGAAAATTACATTTTCAGCCATTAGCGTGCCGCTCGCCGAGTCTGACTTGACGTTCGCCGCAGCGCCTTGTTGTACAAGAAACATGTTGTCTGGACGCTCGAGATCATCGCCGGGTCCGATCACAACATTTTCGGAAGTGTCAGGTTGCTCTCCCTGGGCATATTCTTTTGAAACACCGAGCTCAAACACTATATCTTTGTGGCCTTCCCTAACGTTGTTACCACTGTCGCCGTAACTGTCACCTACATTAAGACGATCGTGACACTACAGCTCTAATGCTGCCAACCCGATTACTTCCTCCTCCCAAGTCTCTTCATTGCATGAAACTTTGAAGTTTACGTCTACAGGTTCACTCTCCTGTTTACGTTGTTTCCTGCACACCTTATCGCGCTGCCTCCATCCTTTGCACAGATCATTGATGCCTAAAATTGTTTCGACATTAAAAACTCATAACTCATCGTACTATTATCATTGCTGCAACTATTCGTTATCCTTTTCTTGGCCTTGTTTGAATTTTCCTGCTACCTCCCTTCACGGAACACGGTCAAGAGGGATTATAATTTCCCAACTGCTGTCGAGTGTTGTCCACTTGCTGAATGCTACTGTCACCTGGTTTACTCTTAAACCGTTCTCCTTTGTTTTTCATACTATTAATATCGCTTTGGAAGCGCTCGCGGTCTGCTTCCTGCCAACTTTTGTATTGCTTGCCTTTCTGGTTACTAAAACCATTGTTCAAATTACTCCCCTTATTTCGATAGCACATAGCCCTGTCCATCCGCTCTACAAAGTCGAGAAAATTCTCGATCGAATCGGTGGGGCTGTGTACTAAGTCCCACTTCAACGATTCTGGCATTCACCTTTTCGAAGTCGAAATTTCGGTCCGCGTACCCAGTGATCTGTCTAAGTCCACCAACTTTTGAAATTCTGACTCGTAAAATTCCTGCATCCTCCCGCGGTTACTGCGATACCCATCCCCATTTAGGAACGCGTTTTGAAGTTGCATTTGTTTGCCGATGCTTCAGTGTTTATTAAGCAACAGAACCTCAAGCGTGGCGTAACCTATGAATGAAACTGCAATTTGGTCGGCCCATGTCTGTGCTCCACCATCAACCTGTCGCTTCACAAACTTAATTTTTGCCTCGTCTGACATACCACAAACAAAACTGTCTTTACATGAAGCAAGGAAATCAACTATATGATACCTCCCTTCCCAGTGACAAATTTTATTTTATGGCTCGTCATAATTTGTGACGTCCCCAGCTGATTAAACAGCTATATTCCTTATTGTATTTTTCAATAATTCTATCTCCTTTTTTCTGTCTTCTACCTCTGATTCTACTGAGTCTGGCTCTGCTTCCTGGCACTGAACAACATTATCTACACGTTCAGTAACAAATTCCAGCACAAATACTGTGTTTTCAGTTTCTTCTTGCAGTCTGAATGGACCGTATTTACTCTTCCCTCCAAACTACCCTCAATTGCAGTAATTCGTTCTTCTAGCCTCTGCTCTGTCTCTTCGATCTGGATGGCAAACCCTTCTAGTTTACTGTTAATCCCCTCTACTCGAGTTTCGACTTCCTCTCTGTGATTTTGAATTTGATTTTGCATCTGAGTTTGCATGTTTTGACTTACTACACTTTGATTTTCAAATTGAGCTTTGATTTCAGTTTGATCTTTTGTACCATAAGAAAAAACTGAGTCTGCTAGCTATCTGCTGCCAAAATCAATGCTGTTGCATTAACCTCAATATCCCCAAAAACTCTATTCTCCTCTCCCTCAGACCTAGCTGGGTTACCCATATTATCTCAACACCGTCTGACCCTCGCTCATTGGGCGACAGCTTAATACCATTGGCTAGGGCTCAAAAGCTGCAGCCGGAGGAGGTGGCCGAGCCGTTCTAGGCGCTACAGTCTGGAACCGCCCGACCGCTACGGTCGCAGGTTCGAATCCTGCCTCGGGCGTGGGTGTGTGTGATGTCCTTAGGTTAGTTAGGTTTAAGTAGTTCTACGTTCTAGGAGACTGATGACCTAAGAAGTTAAGTCCCATAGTGCTTAGAGCCATTTGAACCATGTTTTTGAAAAACTGCACACAACAACACGTAAACGCAAATGCTGCCCTCACGTAACTTACGCTGCGACCTGAGCGCTGCCGTTGGCGTGTGGCCGCAGACTGCTTGAGGCGCGGAGTTGGCTGGCAAGTTGCTGCTGGACACGGACTCTCGTCGGCGTTGGGGCACAAACGGCTTCTGCGTGGCTGCACCGGCGGGACGGCTGGCGTGAAGGCGGCGCGGTGCGTTGAACTGGTGAAGGACTCGCGTATTCGACGACACATGTCTTTCATACGTAGCACTCCCAGTGTCCCTGGCCTTCAGGTCTACCTGTGACGCATCTTAAAACGCAGACGAGCCCCCAGTTGCGACTGTTTGCGGAATGGGAATGGGGCTGCAATTGCTCCAATTCCGAATGAGCCGCCACTTGCGACGCTCGGAGAGTGGGAAAGGGGGTGCAAATGCTTCTGCTCGCTCGCTCTCGCCGTGTAACTCGGGGATGATCTCCTACCCTTTCTACTGCCAGACACGTGAGCTTACCACCTGTTACACTGCATAAATAAAATACTCTCGACGCTTCTGACCGACAAGTACAAAAGTTAACGAGAGTACAACCTAGGAGGCTCATATCAAATGACGAATCGAATGCGTGTCTTAAGTTCATTAAAATTCGCAAGTTTTTACTCATAACTAAATACAATTCTCTGGTGGTATCTTCCAAACAGTTACGTGCCATTTTAGTTATTGTGACCTCGAAGTCTTTCGCAGTGGTACGTACGAATAAAATCTTCTCGGTTTTCAGGCCACGTCAGTTCAAACAAAATGCTGAAGCTTTCGATGGCTATCCCCGCCATCACCGACAGGAGTAAAACTACTGACTGCCGGGGATGGCGCGATTTGCCGCTTGTGTACCCACTATTATGGCCGCTGGCATCAATCAGAAAGGACCGACACGACGCGTGTGCGGAAGGTGAGTTGGGCAGCTCATAGCAGCTCCGGCCCGCCGCGGGACCCAGTGACGTCAAATGGCGCGAGGAGCCGGCGCCATGTTTGAAACAGCCGCTCCCGCCTCCCTACAAGCGTTAAGCATCCGCCGTCGCTTCCTTTCGACTTCCAACCCCAACCTCCACGTCATACTCAGTGTGTACCCCTGATCTCTGTTAAAGTTATTGCTGTTAGTTTTAATCTCAGCCGCCTCTTTTATAACGGAATCCCAGTAGATTGACACATGAGCCGAGGCTCTCGTGTTCTCAAACTGTACGTTGTGTCCGTTTTTCACGCAATGCTCAGGCAATGAATCGGCGGAAGAAGCCAAGTCGGCGACTTTCCTGCCATACCGTGGGGCAACGACCAGCAAGTTAGGACGTGTACTGCAGAGACATGGCCGGCCGGAGTGGCCGTGTGGTTATAGGCGCTACAGTCTGGAAGCGAGCGACCGCTACGGTCGCAGGTTCGAATCCTGCCTCGGGCATGGATGTGTGTGATGTCCTTAGGTTAGTTAGGTTTAATTAGTTCTAAGTTCTAGGCGACTGATGACCTCAGAAGTTAGGTCGCATAGTGCTCAGAGCCATTTGAACCATTTGCAGAGACATAGATTGTCACCAGAGTCCCGTCCCGCACCCAAGATACGAGATATGTAGCGTCCTGTTAAAGACGACATAGCTCTTCGTGTGGCCAGTGTTTTTTTTTTTTTTTTTTTTTTTTAATGGCTCTGAGCACTATGGGACTCAACTTCTGAGGTCATTAATCCCCTAGAACTGAGAACTAGTTAAACCTAACTAACCTAAGGACATCACACACATCCATGCCCGAGGCAGGATTCGAACCTGCGACCGTAGCGGTCTCGCGGTTCCAGACTGCAGCGCCTAGAACTGCACGGCCACTTCGGCTGGCATGGCCGGTGTGTATGGTGTCCCTTGCGAGTGCGGCAGCACCTATATAGACCAGACAATTCGCACAGTTTCAGAGCGTTGTACCGAGCACAAGAGACTTATTAAACAAAGGGAGCTCTACAAGTCGGCCATAGCTGAACATTGCCTGAAAAACAGGCACAAAATACATTTGAAGAACACGAGGGTCTTGGCTTATGCGTTAACGTACTGGGGCTCCGTTATAAAAGAGGTGGCTTAAGTTAGAATGAACAGCAACAATCTTAACTGAGACCAGAGGTACCCACTGAGTAAGGCGTGGCGGCGGGCTTTGGAAGTCGAAAGGAAGCAACGCTGGGTGCTTAACGCTTGTAGGGAGGTGGGAGCGGCAGTTTCAAACGTGGCGCCGGTCTCTTGCGCCACCTGTCGTCACTCGTCCTGCGGCGGGCCGGAGCTGCTATGAGCTGCCCAACTCAACTTCGCGCACACATTGTTTTGGCCCTTTTTGATTGATGCCAGCAGCCGTAATCGAGGGTATATAAGCGGTAAATCGATCCAGCCCCGATACCATTTATGGTCGTCCTACCCAACTCACTCCTACCCTGAAATACCGTGGCTTCACCATCGACCGTAACCTCACGTGGACTTCCTCATCTCCTCACAATTCAACACAAATCCCACAGTAGGCTCCACCTCGTGAAACTCCTGTCCAGCCAGACATGGGGACTGCAACCTTCCACCATCCTTCACACCTAAAAATCCTTGATCTGTCCCATCCTTTACTATGCTAGCGTCGCCTGGATTTCCACCCCATCCATATTCTATAAAGCCCTCAAATTCTCAAACGCAATGCACTTCGTCTCGCTTTCCGCTTCCACCTCCCCTACATCATCTTCTTTTCCTTGAACACATCCGAACCCTATACATCTTCTGCAGACTTGATCCCCCTCAACCACTGGTGTCTCTTATCCTCTCTACCTCCTGGCTGGTGCCGCGCCTCTACCATTGTGTCACACCCTCTCTCCATCTCCACACCCTCTACCTCCTTTACCTATGCAACTTCCGCCCACCCCTCCTGGATGATGAGATTCGCCCTGATATCTACCCTTCCTACCAACTCTAACCCCACCTTTCTCCCTCTCTCCAGGGCTAACCTCCTTTCCCATGCCCTGAGGAGTTCTTCCTTCCTCCTACGCCCCATCCCCTACCTTTCCAGCGAACCCCTTTTGAGTCTTTGCAGTCCCTCCTAACTTGCTTTCCCTCTACCACCCCACCTGTCTTCTGCCCCTTGGTGTGCCACCCGACCCCATTTTTTCATCCCACCCTCTCCAGCTTCCCGTCCCGCACTGCCGCCTCCTCCCTCTTGTCGTCCCTTCTCTCAGCTCTCCTTCCCCCCCCCCCCCGCCTCCCTCCCTCGTCAGGTCCTTCTCATTTTCTTTCGCACGGTTTTAACCTTTGTCATATGTGCTACATCTGGTGCAGTGTTTGGATTTTGGTATGGATTTTAATATGGTGGCCTACTTTTATCCTGTGCTTGTGACTCAAATGTGTTTTAAGTGCTACAAACACCGTCAAATGTGTTTTTTATGTTTATGTGGACCTTTTTCAACTGTGTATCCCAAGGAATGTCTTTATGTCGGCATATTGTTAACCCCAATCGGTGAATGCTGAAGAACATCGACTGAAATTTAGCAAATCGATCAGTTAGCTAAAACACAGCCTAATCCTGATGATCTCAAGTTCAATCGACACTAGCATGAATTCCTAATTGTTGGATGCCACAAAATATTAAATGTCCTGGCTCGTTTAAACAAAGTTAAAATCCAGTTTTCACAATCAGTCACCTAAACCTGGTGAAAATAATCAGAGTCCCACAGCAGCGCTTCAGCAGTTAAGTGTGGCGGCAGTCGAATGGAAACAGAGTCCTACAGCTACAATTTTGCAGTGTAGTCCCGCCTGCTTACAAAAACAATCACCAAAAGACACAACGCATGAAAAAACACTGATTCCGTTTGGGCGCACACGCGAAATTCGCTAAGATCAACATTTCTGGAACCGCTAAATTATCACCAAAGTGTCGCCTCGAGCAACACAGGTTCGGCGTCGGCAAGGGCACGCAGAACTCTGACCTGCAGCTTTTTTTTTTTACACGAGGTGGAGCCCCTCCACGCCCACACCAGCATGATAGCCAACTCAAAAGGTGTACTGCCATCTCCGCGTAAGAGTTAGTTTCCACTGAGTGAGGTGTCGCAGGATGTGGGTACTGCGATGTTTTCGTACGTCTGGTTAAGGTTAACCATTAATATGCGCTCATCTGGAGATAGATTGGGTCGAAAGTCGAATGAAGGGTAGCGGTTTGAAGGGCAGAGGGAAAAAAGTGCCAATTCAAGCGCCATGGGATAGGTCGGGCAGTAAGAGCAGTAGCGGATGTCTTGCTGACTGCGACAGTTCATGGAAGGGTAGGTTATGTTAATAGCAGATATAATGCAAGAAGATACTGTGTCAGTGCCACGGTCGATATAATAAAAGGAGTCCGGTGCGGCAGCACAACGCGTTGCCCTACGCCCTCTGCTGTGCCGTGTCTGTGGTGTCACCGCCAGACACCACACTTGCTAGGTGGTAGTTTTATATCAGCCACGGTCCATTAGTACATGTCGGACCCATGTGTCGCCACTGTGTGATCGCAGACCGAGCGCCACCACAAGGAAGGTCTCGAGATACGGACTAGAACTCGCCCCAGTTGTACGGACGACGTAGCTAGCGACTACACTGACGAAGCCTCGCTCATTTGCAGAGCCGATAGTTAGAATAGCCTTCAGCTAAGTCAATGGCTACGACCTAGCAAGGCGCCATTAGTAACATTGCATGTATCTAAAGAGTCTCACTTGTATCGCCACAATCTCCAGATGTACAAAAAGGATGGATTAAAGTTAAGTATTCCAGAAGCTACGTACTTTTCTTTATAGCATTCATTACGTATCCTGTTTCAGACCTCACGCACCCGGCTTTGGCTTAGCGCGTGCCTTTCGGCTTCCTCTCATTGTGTCTAGGCTGTCTTGTCTAGACACAACAATTTTTGGCGACGAGTCAACAAAGGATCTTGTTCTTTCTAATTGCTTACATTTACTTGTGTCATGGCTTCGCCAGATGTACTGTCCGAATTTTATCGCTTGCAGAATCAGCAGACGCAGGCGTTATTGGATGCCCTTGGACAGCTCGTCCAGGGTCAACGTGCACTGCAAACCGATGCGGCCGAGGCCGCTTCACCACTACCGCAGCCACAACTAGCTGTTGCACCCACGTTCTGGCAGTATGAACCAGCTAAGGAAACATGGACGGAGTGGTCATGCCAGTTTGGATTTCATCTCGCCGCCTACAGAATTCAAGGTAACGAGCGGCAGCCTCATTTCTTGTCGTGTGTTGGGGTGCAAACGTACCGTGTGATAGTGAAATTGTTTCCCCGACGCGACGTAGCAACTCTGTCCTACGAAGAAATTTTGTCGGCATTGGACGCCTAATTCAAGGAAACAGTTAATGTAGTTGCAAAAAGGTATACTCTCTTTCATACAACACATACGGCCGGTCAGACTAATAGGGAGTGGGTTGCAACATTGCAAGGCCTTACAAGGGATTGTGCTTTTGAGTGTGAATGTGGATTCCCTTATTCAGATACTATGGTACGTGATGCAATAGCACAGAACGTTTCTGATGTTCGCATACGGGAACAGATTTTGAAACTCGTCAATCCCTCCCTTCAACAAGTGATAGACATATTGGATAGACAAGACACGCTTGACTTTGCTCAGGAATCGTTTGCAACTTCGCCAGCCGTGTGTAACATTAAGCGGCGCGCCGGGCGCGCTGCGCAGACCGGTAAACTGCCCTCGCACACATCCGCGCAGCTGCCGCCACGCTCTAAACCAGGTGTGCCGCGACAGCATACAACTGCAGTGAAATCATGCCCGCGGTGTGCTACTAGACATTCGCGTGAAAATTGCCCGTCACGCCAAGCTATTTGCTTTTTCTGTGATAAGAAAGGACATGTTCAAAGTGTTTGCCAGAAAAAGCTCAGATCAGACAATCACAATCATTCCAGGCCCTTTGCTTCGCGCCGGAATCGAACCAAGGACACTCAGGCTCGTGGACCTTCGCCCATGGACATTCATGTAGTTAATTCCACTTCGTCCAGTGCCACTGTCTCTAACAGTGACTGTGTTCATCCCACATAAAGTGTGCGTCGACGTCGCCGGAAATCACGTCAATTAGCAAGTGATGCTGTACCTGTATCAGTTCAAATTGCACGAGACAGTCGCTCTTGTCGTCAGCAGGACAATAAACTTTTTGTAGACTTGGACTTTAATCTCAAGGTCATACCATTCCAGCTCGATACCGGAGCTGCAGTTTCATTGATCAATCACGACACGTACAAACAACTGGGCAAACCTCCGTTGCGAGCCACAAATGTTAAGTTACATAGTTATTCAGAACAGCATATCCCTGTGTTAGGACAGTGCACTCTTCTTGCAACATACAAGGGACAAACAAAACTTGTGTCATTTTACGTTCTTCGTTCTTCTACTGCAGTGAACTTGTTTGGTTTAGATTTATTTCAGTTGTTTAACATGTCTATAGTAAATCAGGTCCTATCAGTGAATCAGACTGTGCCTTCAGACAGTGTTTCTCGTCTGTGTGAAGAATTTGCAGACATTTTTTGCACCGGGCCGGTGTTGCGCTAAAAACTCTGAAGCACATTTGGAATTGAAAGTCAACGCGCAACCGAAATTTTTCAGACCGCGCACTGTTCCCCACGCATTGCGTGATGAGGTCGCAAGAACATTACACGATTTCGAATCACGAGGTGTGAGTGAATGTGCGCAATGCCTCTTCCCTTTCAGCTCCGCTTCATCGCTTACGCCGTACAGGTGTTCCGTTCGTCTGGACGACGGAATGCGAACGCGCCTTTCGCCAGTTGAAATCGGCGTTGCTTTCTAATACTTGCCTTACACCATTCGATCCCTGGAAACCCCTTTTGTTGATGGTAGGCATCGGATTTCGGGGTCGGTGCTGTGCTTGCGCACAGATGGATCGCATGATCGCCCTATTGCGTTTGCGTCCAAATTGCTCTCGTCTGCGCAAAGAAATTACTCGCAGATAAAGAAAGAAGCTTTGGCTCTCGTGTTTGGTGTTACTAAGGTCCATGATTTCTTGTATGGTCGTCACTTTACCATCATCACAGACCACAAACCTTTGACATCGCTTTTTCATCCGAACAAGCCTGTACCTCCGCGTACAGCGCAGAAATTCATTCGCTGGTCTATTTTCCTCTCGCAGTACCGCTACGATATCTTGTATCGGTCCACTGCTAAGCATGGCAACGCTGATGCGTTGTCCCGTTTGCCTGTTGCTGAGGATAAAGCATTCGATTCTTCCGAACTAGCTTGCATGTTCATTGATTCGGAAACCGATGAAGTGGTTGAATCGTTTCAGATTGATTGTCGTCGTGTAGCTACAGCCACAGCTGCTGACCTGGTCCTTGCTATCGTTTTGCGTTTTGTTGCTACGCAATGGCCTTTGCAAAAGTCTCGGATCGAGGATCCGTTGGTTCGCCGATTTTTTGCTCACAAGGAGAGACTTTTTGTTCGACGTGGTGTTTTGTTGTTGCGTTCTGATAATGATCAGTCCAGAGTCGTGGTCCCACGTTCGTTACAGTCCTCTGTTTTACGGCTTCTTCACCAAGGACATTGGGGTATAGTGCGAACGAAACAACTTGCTCGTCAGCACTGTACTTGGTTCGGAATCGATGCTGCGATTACGAATATGTGCTCCTCTTGCATGGCGTGTACCGAACAACAATCCGCACCGCCACGGAAAGTCTTTGCATGGCCGAAAGCCACTTCCCCGTGGCAATGCATGCACATCGATTTTGCTGGTCCATTCTGGAATGCTCGATGCTTGGTTCTGGTAGATGCCTTCAGTAATTTTCCTTTTGTTGTCCGGATGTCTTCCACGACGTCAACTGCCACCATCCAAGCATTGTCTGCTATCTTTTGTATTGAAGGTCTTCCGCAGACTATTGTTTCCGACAATGGCCCACAATTCATGTCCACAGAATTTCAGTCATTCTGCCAGGCCAATGGTATTCAACATCTGACATCCGCGCCGTTTTCGCCTCAGTCAAACGGTGCCGCTGAACGATTGGTCCGGACTTTCTTGTCACAGATGTTGAAGTTGAAAGAGTCGCATTCTCGAGAGGACGCGTTGTTGTTCTTTTTGTCTTCATATCGCTCTCAGCCCCGAGATGGTCGCTCGCCGGCTGAGCTGCTCCACGGTCGTCCTCATCGAACCTTGATGTCTTTGCTGCATCCGCCGCATCAGGTTCCTGTGCAGCGGCAGACTCCTGCTTTTGCTCCAGGCGACGTTGTATTCTATCGCAACTTTCGCGGTTCACGGCGTTGGCTCGCAGGGTGCATTCTTCGCTGCCTCGGCCGCGCGATGTATTTGGTTTTGGGGGCCTCTGGTGAGGTGCGTCGGCATCTCAATCAGCTGCGCCTCTGTCGTCGCACGGGTTCTGCCGCTCCCCGTCTGCTTTCAGCGACGGTACCGTCCGGTCAGCGCCCTGGGGACCCATCTACTTGCTCGCCTCATCCCCTGGTGTTACCGACGATGCCTTCTATTTTGCCCCATGGCGACGCGCCGCCGCCGCCTCCGCCGCCGCCGCCTGTCCTCCAGCAGGCGCCGCCCGCAGTGGACGCTTCGCAGCAGCCGCCAAGCGCCTCCCTGGGTCACGCGCCGCCGATCGCTTCCCGTGATCAGCTGTCCTCCGCCATGGAACTCTTGCCCGCTCCGGACCACATGACGTCATCGCGCGTCGGATACCCCGACGCAATGGAGGTTGACCCTTCAGCCCCTCCTGTCTCTTTACGGGCGCATACACCGCATGTTGACGTGCACCCTGGACTAGGTTTTCAGGCGTCTCCTAGATCCCCTTGGACCGATTGGCCGGGTGCGGGTAGCACAGCCTCGCCTGTTGTTAGGCTCCCCACCTCATCGCATACGTCAACATGGGGTCCTCCCCACGGCGGGCGGAAGCCTTATAACACGATCGTTTGCCGATTTGCGGGGGAGGAATGTGGTGTCCGGTGCGGCAGCACAATGCATTGCCCTACGCCCTCTGCTGTGCCGTGTCTGTGGTGTCACCGCCAGACACCACACTTGCTAGGTGGTAGTATTATATCAGCCACGGTCCATTAGTACATGTCGGACCCGCGTGTCGCCACTGTGTGATCACAGACCGAGCGCCACCACAAGGCAGGTCTCGAGATACGGACTAGAACTTGCCCCAGTTGTACGGACGACGTAGCTAGCGACTACACTGACGAAGCCTCGCTCATTTGCAGAGCCGATAGTTAGAATAGCCTTCAGCTAAGTCAATGGCTACGACCTAGCAAGGCGCCATTAGTAACATTGCATGTATCTAAAGAGTCTCACTTGTATCGCCACAATCTCCAGATGTACAAAAAGGATGGATTAAAGTTAAGTATTTCAGAAGCTACGTACTTTTCTTTATAGCATTCATTACGTATCCTGTTTCAGACCTCACACACCCGGCTTTGGCTTAGCGCGTGCCTTTCGGCTTCCTCTCATTGTGTCTAGGCTGTCTTGTCTAGACACAACAGTGTCGTCAGTGACTTGACACAGCTTCATCAGGCTGGTACCGAACGGCGGCAGGTCGCCGTTGGTTGGCGTCCCCTGCTACTGCGTGGCGCAGTTCTGCCGCAGCTGCTCCTCGAGCAGCTCTGCTTGCTCTACGTACTGCGTCGCAGTGTCATCGGAGAGCTGCAGGCCGTTCTCTCGCGCATGCGCGATGTAGGCTGCCCTTTTGACTTCTCATTCCCTTGCGGGGGCTGCCCCAACGGCGAGCGGCGATCGGTGTCGCCGGCGATACCGTTGGGTCGGCGGTTGTCTTTTCTGCGCCCTTCCCCTGCGGCGCAGCTGGGGCGGCCGGCGGAGCAGGCACCCGAAAGCCCTTCTGCGAATTTGCAGAAGCGTTCGCAGGGGCTCGAACTTCTGCTGGACGCAGGCCTTGGGCAAGGACTGCACGCAGTTGCCTCAAGGCCTCTTCCTTCTAAGCAGCCACGGGGGCTGCGAAGACAACCCTCTCTGCCGCCATGACGGCTCTGAGGGCTGCTGCGGCTTCTTCAACGGCGGTGCTGATGCCGACGCCGCTGCTCTTCTCAGGTACGATAGCTGCATCTCGACCGACCCCGGGCGGCCGTCCCCGCTCTTGGCGGGGGGTGCTGCTTCTGCGCTGTCCCTCAGTTGGGCCGGGCTGGTCCGCGCCCGTCGTCGTCTCTTCGCTGCGTCGGTGCGGCCGCGGCCAATCCCCGCCTTTGGCGCGACTGTGGCTTGAAAAAGCCGGGCAGCCGCGCCAGCTGCGACGTGCGGGCCGCCACACAGGGCGCAAGTCGGCAGAGCTTCTCTGCCGCGGTCGCCAGAGCACTCTACGCACCGCGCCGCGTTGCGGCAGTACTTCGCGACATGGCCCTCGCCCTGCCACTTGAAGCACTGGAGCTAGGGGTCCATGGCGGTCGGGAGAGCCTCCGTCGTAGCCGGGAATCCCAGCAGCTTCCGCAAGCCGAAGATGTCGCCCTCGCCGTCGGCCGTTTGCAGGGTCACGGCATAGCGGCGCCCTCTTCTTGTTCGTCCGGTTGTGCAACCTTGCGGTTGCGTTACCGAACCCGGCTCGCAGCAGCCCTTCCCGGACCGCTGCTTCTCCACAGCACCAGGGCAACCCCCTTAGGAGTGCCTCGGTCGTCTTCCTTCTTCCATCGGAAGGCGCCTTCCACGCGACGGCGGCGCGTCGACGATGTGGGCTGCCACAACGCTCTCGATCGCCCTGTGGTGGGCTATATTCGCTGCCAGAACGCATATCAGACTCGTAGACCATCTCGTTCTTGGCGCAGTTCGTCATCAAGTTGAACAGCGCTGCCCACCCGCCTCTGCACTTGACGTACAAAGGGGGGGACAGGCCGCGACTCCTATCCTCGGCTCTTCCTTACTTGGTCGAGCGACTCAGTGAGTCACACAACCGAAGGCCCCCTTTTGGCAGCAGATTTCTTCTGTGCGTTCTTCTTTCCCATGCTGTGGGGTGCAGAACACGACAATTTGCGGGCGTTGTGAAAACAACACACGACAATTTGCTTATCGCGGCACCCACAGCACAGAACTTCTTCTGGAGCTCTCTTCGGCCGAGAAAGCGTTGCGCGCAGCGGCAGCGATGAGCACTCCTCGCTGGCTCAGGCCGAACTCGACCTGCAGCTTATGTCAGTTCCGCTAAAATACCCGTGATCCGAAATTCCCCAATCTACGGCACGCAGATAGTTTCCGTTCATCACCACTTCTCTGCATAAGTTTTTACATAGGAAAGCAATCTTAATTCTGTATTGTATTATTATACAAGCACAAATACTCATCAAGTAACATACATTACACAAATTTGTAGCTGCATTAGTTTCCCAGAACTGATGTTTTAAAGTTTTGCTATTATCTTTGCAGAGTGTGAAAACAATTTTTGTCCATTTGTCCCACTAAATAACATTACAGTTTTTTATAGGACACCACTTTCCACACAGATTTGAAGCTTTCTTTCTGATACACTGATAAGAATTTATGTATATAGAAAGGTTAAATAAATATGGGCAAAACTATGCAAAAGTTATTAATAAAGAAAGACAACATATCATAATAATTACAAACATACCAAACTAGCCATCTTGAAATGTGTGTAACGACACCCGCTATCATATAACGCCTTGCTATTCGTGTATCTGTCTTGAATTATTTATTTTAACTAATTATTAGCAACAAATTAATAAAATTAGTGTTTTGCAGGGTATATTAATGCTGTAAATTATACAAGTATCTCAGTTGTAACGTTTCGACGAGACCTTTAAAATGAGCACTCGCTCTTCTCTGTACCTGGACTGGTTCAAATGTTATAAATTTGCACATCTTTCATATTTGTTTATTTAACAGTTTTGATGCAAAATTCGTGTAAACCGTATTAGCGTCTGGACTGATTCGTCTCGAACTCCTCTTTGATTTCCCGTATCGTAGTTTGTTGTACGAACTTGCGCCTGCGTGTAATCAACGCAAAAATGGATAAAGCATAGTCTTAAAGCCGCGTCCTGGAACGTGACGTCACATAACCGCCAGCCGTTTGAAACTGACAGGTCCCCGTGGAGAGATCTGCCCCTGATCACTCGCTCGCCGTCTCTGTCCTCACTGACCGTTGTGCGAGCGACTTTTTAGCATGACCCATGATCCTGGTTAACTGGTGTAAAGTCGGCGTTTTGTCCTACCTACACATTTTGTAGACATCCTAGAATTATTTATGCATTTTAAATATGGAAAACAATTAATTTACGACTCTGTCGTGTTCTTTCAACCATGCAGCAATCTTTTGGTGGCAGTAAGAAATCTTGATACATTTCGAACATTGCTCGATTTCACCATGCAGCTATCTACTTGTGGCAGTAAGCACACTTTTCTACAGTGCAACTGTCAGCTTGTGACAGGAGCAAGCAAGATATGAAACAAAACTTGTTTCCATTTAGCGTTTTCGGGGTTTGTGGGATAGTATTTAAAGTAAAACTCATTTTCAGCAAATATGAATTCCTAATTCACAATTTATATTTTAAAAGCAAATGTTGCTTTTTAATTGTTTGTAGAGAAATATGCTACATATTCATTCCAGTATTGTATGATTAATGATTCATACCTTCAACTGAAATATTCCAGTGTGTCTTGTTAGACAGTCCTTAAACGAATTTCTGGGATTCAGTAATGCAAACATAGCTGGTAAATGTTTTAGCAACTCAGATACAGTACCATATTTTGATACTGAGTGGAGCCACTCAAAGTAAGGATAGGGCAATGGGCATGGGTTTGGGCGGAGGCCTCCTGCTCCCCTCCCCTCCTTTCCTCTCCACTCGAGTCCGTTCCATGGGTACACAAGGTCAGATGTCACGATTCTTGGAGTGGCCTTGGAGATATGGAAGTAATGATGCTGCCATCAGCGAAATATAACATGTGCAGTTGTCTCAGCTGAATTCAAATGGAGTAGCAAACAAGGAAACAGAGTCCCTACACACGAGGAACGGGAAGGGGGACGTTTATAGGCTATACCACCAACATGGCGGCCATCTTGAAAGCCGCCATCTTGGATTCAACTCCAAAACTTCAAATGGGAATGTGGTCATGTGACATATCAAACAGATAGAGAATTTCACCAGAAAAACAATGCCGTTGTTATTTTAAACATAGCTTTATTCATTCTCGGATTATTAGTCCAGTCAAATTGCAGATATACCTTGCAAAAGGTGAGGTAGAAGAGTTTATTTTTTCAACTCGTCCATATGATTGTAAAGATTAGAAAACCGAGTTTTGCCAACAAAATTTCGCTTGGGAAAACTTTCTGCAGTCAAAAAACTTGGAAAATTTCGGCCTTTTTTCAGTTTTTTCAAAATATCTCATTTTCATTTGCTCCTATCGCTTTAACGTCTATTTTCTTTTTTAAAGAGCACAAAATTCTCTACAAATTTGATTCTTGCCATTTTTTTCTACCCCCAATATCTAAGGCGCTACAGCGCCTAACAAAATACCAATTTTTCAAATTTTGAGCATAGTGGCAAGATACCTTATTTTTGAACACTATTTTTTCTGTTTCTGTTTGTGTAGTATAAATACATTATACGTCAAGTTATATGTTGGAATTTACCACCTCACTTTCAGGTATTCAATTTCTCTGTATGCAACATGAGGATTGCTGGGCACCCTACTATTGTGATTCTTACATCACTACCTCAAGTTCACTATGGGGCACCTCTGCCCTGGTATTTGTAAAACTATAAATATAAAAATACATCATTAAGAGTCATACACACACACACACACACACACACACACACACACACACACACACACATACACATACACACACACACAAAATAATTTGTCTCAGGAAACTGAACTATTATTAGCTGCAATACGCAAGCTAATTAGGTAGGTAATTACTTTTGTGTATAAAAGCCACGCAGTTGACATTAAAAATAAGTAGCTTTATTACAATTAAAATGCATTGTCAATTACTAAAAAATGTTGACAGTTCTGGGTGTGCAATACTTGTAATATCGCACTTTAGCGCACTTGAGACAGATATGAGCATCACTTCCAACGTTTTGATGGGCCAGGTTCCTCAGTGTCACCAGATATACCTTGAGTTACGGATTCAGGGTCTGTACATAGAGTTGATCCCAGTGTGACCTCTTCTTTAAACAGCGAGTCAGCCTCAGCAAGTTCGTTGATTTCGTCAGCGGTTTCCCAACATCCTCCATAACATCTTCTTCACTGTCTTCATATAAAAATGTTGGCACGTTTTCACAGTTGACCCCAATACATTTCTTACAAATTGAAGAACATTTCAAACCCGCTTTTGTGCAGGAGCACGCTCCGCCACAGTTCAGCTTGCATGAGCATGAAACAATGTGAAGAAGTGCTTCAGGTGCTGGATCTTGGCTCGTTATAACGGGTATTGGACCGTGGTCACTGTGATTCCAGCCCCATTTCTCTGGAGGTTTCCAGTTTATCATCCAACTTTGGACTTTGTGGTAAGTCCGCAACGAATGATGTGCAGCATGTTGGCAACCGTGCAAGATTCAGTTCGCTTTTTGTGGCAGACTTGGCGAATAGCTGGTACTGCAAATGGTCTAGTGTTTGGGAACTGCTGACACCTCCAGTATACAATGCGATAGTAACCTGTTCTCCTGCTGTTATTATTTATACACGGGTAGCAAGTGGTTTATTGAACGTGCAAAGCTCTGAGGTTAGGTGTTCATTTTTCGCAACAATATTGCAGCATTTAATTTTTCCTTGACCGAAAAAAGCGGATGTTGTATCACATCCGCTAAAGGCGTAAGTTAACAGAATATATTCACTGTGAAACTTGTAAGCTGCAGTGGAAAAACACTTGTCTTCTGCATTTCTTCTTCCTGGCTTTAAGAAAAATAAGTTTTCAATGCTTTGCCCAAACCGGTCATGAGCACAAGCAGGTCAACATCTTCTCCTACAATGACAACACTTCCAAAATCTTTGGTTCTTGAAATGGCAGATGTTACAATCATAACGTCAGCATCTTCTTGTGCCTGGAGCAATTCAATGCTACACTCCAGAAATTCCTTTTTAAGAAGTGTGATCAAACGCATCTTGTTTCGATCGTTGTAGAAGAACTTGTCCTGAGGGACTTGGTTCACCATCTCTGATTCAACCACAACGTCAACCGAAGAATGTTTTTTGGACCTATGAATCCTCTCAGCACTCTTTGTGCTACATTTGTCTCCCTCACATGGATACCCATCAAATACAATAGCAAATTGAGATCCAAAATGACGTAGGTAAGAAACATAGCTTTGGGCTATTGACTTGAAGCAAACATTTCGAGTCCAAGTCACTTTGTGGATAAGGTACCCTCCATCAATGACAAAAAATTTGCTCGGTCCACCTGACTTCACATCTTCCACTGGAACGAAGGCCAAAGAATAAATACGCTTTTGCCCGCTAAAGAACAATTCCTACATACTTTTTATTATAACTGATCATTAACGTCAATGAACTGTAGAAAATGTACGGTACCTGCATGCAATCTTGTTACGTATTGTAACACAAATAAACTTCACGCAATCCGACGTGAATGTGTTCGTAGTTACTGAATATGATGCTGTTCGTCCTGGCCCTGCAGCAGAGTGAGGTGGTAAATTCCAATGAATAACATGATGAGTAATATGTTTATACTACACAAATAGAAACTGAAATAACAGTGTTCAAAAATTAGGTAATTTGCCACTTTGCTCGAAATTTGAAAAGAATGGTACTTTTTTACTGAACAACACAAAAAACAACGGATGGGCAGTGCACTTCAGTTTTCGACACGCTACAATGAAGAAGGCGATGGTTTTTTTTTTCTCGGATAGCCACGGGGGATGAAACTTGGGTATCGTACGACACCCCTGAAACAAAACGGCAATGAATGGAATGAAGGCACACTTCATCCCCAACGAAGATTAAGCCTAAGCAAATCTTGATACCTCGAAAAGTCATTTTGCTGATTAATTTCTTACAACGAGGCCAAACAATCAATGCACATGGTTACTGCGAGACCATTAAGAAATTGCGCAGCGCAATACAGAACAAGCGCCGAGGATTACTTTCAAAAGGTGTTTTTTTTTCCACGATAATGCCCGACCTCACACGGCGAATGTGACCAAACAACTCTTACGGGAATTTCGCTGGGACGCGTTTGATCATCCTCCGCAAAGCCCGGAACTCGCTCCTAACGACTTTAATCTCTTCTTACCCCAAATCTGTCTTTGGCGGTCAACACTTCAACGATGATGACGAGCTGAAAGAACATGTTACCACATGGTTGAATACACAGGCGGCAACATTCTATGAAGAAGGCATACAAAAACTTGTGCCACGATATGAAAAGTGCCTACAAAATTTCGGAAGCTATGTAGAAACGTAGTTCAACAGTTGTAGATTTTTGTACAATAAATATTTTTTCTGTATCTGTACACGTTTGTTTTACATAACCAAACGGAACTTACTTTGTGGACATACCTCGTATATTCAGTGCAGTGTTCAGAATTTTTACCCTTCCTCGCACTAATGCTACTTTATTTTGTACCCATAATTAAGTACACAGTATCATGCAACATTATAGATCTACAGTTATGTCGAGTAAGGAAAGATTAATTCGGTAATTGATTCTATTTTTGCAGTACAAATAGAACTTGACTTTCATGGTAAACAATATTTTCCATTTTTACTGAAATGTAGATGTTTTCTTACTTCTAAGAAAATAGTCAGTACTAACAATGACACCAAACAACGACAAATTTTTTCCGTGTATCAGCAGTAAATGGCAGTACATGAAGTACCTTTGTTGCAAGTGCTATTAGTTATTACGTATTTGCGGGGTTATTGTAGGGTATGAAATGATTTGCGATGCACTAATAAATTCTATGGGAGTTTCACATTCATTTCTGCTGACGAAGGCGACAATGAATACATTTGATTCTACTGTCAAGTGATTAGTGAGTGGATACGGCTGAAGTGATTATTATTCAATGGAACAAATCGTGTGACGTCATTCGGTAAGTTGGTTGTGAAAGCAAGTACACTATCACAAAATATTCGTTGCTGGGCAAGGTAGATGGCTTGCATATTTCGCGACGTATGTGATCACGGCGTGTAATTTATAAAACAATTAATATGGACAACACAATATGAAACATGTAATAAACATTTATTGCATGTACACGAATGTATACTCGTATGCAAAATGGAACATAGTGCGATGAAACTTGGACCATACATGGAAAGAACTGCTACAGTACAGTGAAGAAGATAACTGAAGGAAGTATGCGAAGAGACGAAAGGAAATGAAATTTTTATTCAAAGACAATAAATACACTGAAGTCACCGCGATTCTCGATGGTCCCCTGGACACACAAAACTCGAGTCATCCCACCTATAAACAAAAATTGATGTAGTATACAGACGATTTTAGTATTCAGGCGATTCTAAGCGATTGATCACATAAATTACAAACGTTTTACGTTGTACATATGACACTCAACATCATAGTGGATTTCTTATGGTACTGTATTCTGGGGTACACGTCAGGTGGACCTGTGAACCATTGCAGCTCAGTGTCATCGTAGTCGCGGTGGTCTAGCGGTTCTAGGCGCTCAGTCCGGAACCACGCGACTGCTACGGTCGCAGGTTCGAATCCTGCCTCGGGCATGGATGTGTGTGATGTCCTTAGGTTAGTTAGGTTTTGAGTAGTTCTAAGTTCTAGGGGACTGATGACCACAGATGTTAAGTCCCATAGTGCTCAGAGCCATTTTGTCATCGTAGTGTAGTATTACGTAAATAACTCCCGAAATAGGCTATTCTCAGTATGTACACTCACGATCATAAAACGAAAGGTGTGCGAGAGCGAGTTTCTGGTACAGCTTCTCACAGTTTCATCCAACAGATGGTTATAGTCAAGCTCTTCTCTGGATCACATATTAAACATTAGTACTGAATTTGAAGTGAGTTTTAGGTGATTCCTCACATAAATTGCAAGTGTATTTAGGTTAAACATGAGACACCTAACATTTACAGCGGATAGCCAAATAGTGACAGCTGAGGAATTTGAAGCTGTGAGTGTTATGTGTAACATGATCGTAAGCGATTGGTGGGATAGTGGGACATCTATTAGCAAACGTACACGCTTCTATAGGATTTATAAACCATTTTCTGACGGTTGACGGTGTGATTTGCTCAACATGGGCACTTGGGCGGGATTCTTTTTGCTGGTCACGACAGCGAGTATCAGGAAACGTGATGTAAAACGATCGCGAGTGTGGACTTGGAGAAGTTCCTCAATCAGTGCGCAGGTATACTAGTTGTGATAGAGAAACATTATAGATCACATTCCCCCCCCCCCCCCCCCCATTCATTTCTCCATTTCGTAGACTCTAGCCTCAATAAGGAATGCAACTTGATTTTTCAATTTCGTGCCGAAATCAAGGAATTAACGTTGAAATGGTTTCCCAGCAGTTTACGAGGGTAAGTCAATTATTATCAGCAAAGTAGTTATAAAATTTTATTATAGTAAAATAGGAAACTTACAAGAACATCATTTTTCGACATAGTCTCCTTACGTTTCAACGCATTTGATCCATCGTTGTACAAGCTTCCTGATGCCCTCATAAAAGAAGGTTCTCGGTTGAGATGCGAGCCAGGAATGCATCGCTTCTTTCACTGCTTCGTCCAAGGCAAATCGACGGCCCCTTAATGCCTGTTTGAGTGGACCAAACAAGTGATAGTCAGAAGATCAGGGCTGTATGGAGGGTGATCCAGGATTTCAAATTTGAGTTTCTGGAGCGTTTCAGCAGTGTGGGCAGCAGTATGCGGACGGGCATTGTCGTGCAACAACACAACACCTTTTGTCATCAATCCTCGGCATTTGCTTCGAATTGCAGGCTTTAGCATGGCAGTAAGCATCCCAGTGTAACGTACACTGTTTATTGTTGTGCCCCTTTCCCCAAAATGTTCCAGTACTGGACCTTGTGCGTCCCAAAAAACCGTAAGCATCAGTTTTCCTGCGGTCGGTTGGGTCTTGAACTTGGATGTTTCCATTTCACACACTGCCGTATACTCTCAGGCTCGTAATGAAGGCTCCATGTTTCGTCACTAGTAATGGTCCTGGTTAAGAAGTTGTCCCCTTCGTTACCATAGGGATCCAAATGTTTTTTGCAGATGTCAAATGGTTCAAATGGCTCTGAGCACTATGGGACTTAACATCTGAGGTCATCAGTCCCCTAGAACTTAGAACTACTTAAACCTAACTAACCTAAGGACATCAAACACATCCATGCCCGAGGCAGGATTCGAACCAGCGACCGTAGCGGTCGCGCGGTTCCAGACTGAAGCGCCTAGAACCGCTCGGCCTGCAGATGTCCAAGTGAGTTTGTTTATGCAACTGTGTGAGTTGTTTTGGGACCAATCTTGCACAAACTTTATGAAACCCAAGTCTGTGATTTCGTAGGCAGAACCGTGACTAATTTGCAGACGATGTGCCACTTCGTAAATAGTTAATCGTCTGTCTAAGAGAATCATTTCACATTAACGCTCAATGGTTTCTTCAATTGTGGCGGTAAACCGTCATTCGGCTCCTTCATCGTGAGTAACACTTTCTAGCATTTCGGAATTTCTCAATCCATTCGTAGACACCCCGTTGTGGCAAAACACTTTTCCCGTACTGTACCGAAAGTCATCGATGAATTTCGGCACCTGATACGCCTTACGACCACAAAAACCGGGTCACTGAACGTTGCTCTTATTTGGTGCAAATAGACAGCGGAGAAATCATGATTAACAGCACGGCAGCGATAACGAAACTAACCTAGCAGCTTGAAAATTGCAAAGATTTAACAACAAATAAACAAAGCCTGATTCGTCAACGTAAAACGACAGTACTACAAAAATAAACAAAAATATAACTAAATTGCGGATAATAATTGACTTACTCTCGTAAATCCTAACAAAATAATTACAGTCCATATAGTCACTTCTTGAAGGTCACTGTTTCAGCTTAGCAGAAGGAGCGTGAACTTCTCATACTTAAGTGCTGCAAAATAATCCTAGACGTGACAGAACAGCTTTTTCTATTGATGAAATTCAGGCCTTGGTGCAGGGCCAGGCACGGCGTGCCAAATTTCACGAATGCAGGGTGCGCTGGCTGCATGGGGGCCAAGGCCCGGCCTGTGACTAGGCTTTGCGCATTCCTTCCCGGAAATACTGCCAATAGCGCAACATTTTACTTCCTATTGCGGTGTGGCATTTTTCGGTCGGCACAACTCTCTTCAATTCGACAGAATCGTGGTGTCAGCGCTGTTTACCTTTCGCTGTTTGTTCGTGATATGAAGGACGTTCACAGGTCCAGTGCTGTTTCCAAAAAAAGAGGAAGTCTAGCGACCTATCGTCACAAGCCTTTAAAATGAATTGGAATGACAGAAGGAAGAAATGAGAATTCTCGATGTACGTTATACAGCCGACGGATACTCCAAATTTGCTTTGTAACGAGAGTAGAATACCATGCAGAAGGAATTTGAAGATTTAGTTGGCAACGAAAAAGCAAAAAATTACAACGATCAACAGACAGGATTTATTGTTCTGTAGATCAAGAAGCACTTTGTGCTAAATTTTCAGGGATGTAGCACGTGAAGAAATTGATGGTATGAACAGTAAAATTTCTGAAGCCGCACACGTTATTTCACTGTCGGTTGCAACTGTTTTCGATGGTACTGAACTAAGAGCATCGAGACTTTGTACATTACTGAAAAGTTAATTCGTTAAGTCCAAAGGCATGCCTGGAATGATTTTTCGATTTAAAACTGGATATTGTTGAATTTATGAAGAAAAAAGGAGTGCAGGAATGAAAGTTAGAACAACCGGAATGGATTGGAGAGCTCGAATTTTGACTGAACACTGCCCACCGTAGGACATTGCAAGGAGAGAAACAAATTTTTTTTCAGATGTGATGGGGATTCATTTCAAAAGAAAATCACGTTTTAGAATGGACATAGTCTGACATACACACTTCAATTCCCTAAGCTCAAGATTTTTAAAGAATTCATTGAGGTCTTGAAAGAATTCAGGGACAATTTCCTAAACGTTTTGAGGACACTTTCCATCTTGTATGTGTTTTCGAGCCGCTTTCGACACCGTTTACCGATTTAGTTGAAAGCACTCCAGTGGACGACAGATGTAATTGATTGATTTGCGAGGTAATTACAATTTTAAGGACTAATCCCTATAACGTTGAAACTGTCTAGGACGTCTACATTGCTTTCCTCACGTAGTTTCTATGTTTTCATAATGTTACAATATTTCAGTCAACATATGTGTGTGAAACACGTTTTTCTAATTATAAAACTAAATAAGCCACTATTACACAGCAACCTGAGTGCAGAATTCCATGAAATGGTCTACGGCTGTCCGTATGCCAACAGTCTGTACCAGATAAAAATTATACCTCTTCAGCACGCCAAAAGTATACTGAAGCACCAAAAAAAAAAAAAAAAAAAAAAAACTGGTATAGACATGTATCTTCAAACGGGGGCCAACGGCCTGCACATGCACAATACGGCGCTGCGGTCGGCAACGCCTATATAAGACAAGTGTCTGGCACAGTTGTTAGATCGTTTAGTGCTGCTGCAATGGCAGGTTATTAAGGTTTAAGTGAGTTTGAACGTGGTGTTATAGTCGGCGCATGAGCGGTGGGACACACCATGTCCGAGGCAGCGATGAAGTGGGGATTTTCCCGTACGACCATTTCACGAGTGTACCGTGAATATCAGGAATCCAGTGAAACCTCAAATCTCCGACATCGATGCGACAGGAAAAAGATCCTGCAAGAACGGGACCAACGACGACTGAAGAGAATCTTTCGGCCTGACAGAAGTGCATCCCTTCCGCAAATTGCTGCAGATTTCAATGCTGGGCCATCAAGAAGTGTCAGCGTTCGAATCATTCAACGAAACGTCATTGGTATGGGTTTTCGGAACCTGGGAAGTTCGGCCGCAAATTGCAAGTGTTATTACAATCGACGCCGCATTGGGCGAGTTGCGCGCAGGTGAGGAGGATGAAATGATGATGATAACACAACAGCCAGTCCAGTAGAGGAGAAAATCACCAACCCGCCTGGGAATCGAACCCGGTCCCGCTGCACGGGCGGCAAGCACGTTACCACCCAGCTAAGCAGGCAGACTGTCAGTAGCAATAATATAGGTGGAAAAGGTGTGGTCAATGTGAGTGAGAAAATCGTCGGGGATGGAATTGTTAGATTGGATGCAGATGGTAGCGCAGGTAACAGTAAGTGTTTGGAAGAAAAAGCTTAGGATAAGATGTTCGGTGGGATGTTGAGCAAGGTCCGGTGCGCCTATAAATCCAATACCCTATATTCAGGAGTCCTGTAGCAACAGCAATTGGCAATGAAACACACTTATAGGTACTTATGAGTTGCAAGTCACATCCTAGCCAACAGAACCGTCGGAAATACATCATACTACATTTTGGACAAGTATAGTGCTCATTATCTTACTTGAACATGGCATCTCAAGACGATGTCCAGCGCCATATACTGAGTGTATTGTGTACCTGAAGAGCCAGAGCCTTGCTGTTTACTTGCTGGTCGCAACAGGCTAAGCCGCGGCTTCTGGTCGGCCGACGTCTCGTGACTGTGCATGCCTTATCCGTGGACGGGACGGGAGTCGCTAACTCCCAGCACACGGCGAGACACGCAGGTGCGGCTTATCCTTAGGGTTCTAACTGCAATTCCATCCCGACATAGAAGCTGCAGTTTAAAAAATATACTTTACTCATTCCAAGATGGGGATGTTGTTGTCCGAACACCTCAAATTTCTTATCCGAAACGTAGATTCCCCCATTTTATGTGAGTTATTTTCGAAGACAGAGAAATCGTTGCATACACACGTTTTCACATCGCTAATGTATCATTGCTTGTTGTGAAAATCTAGTACAATAGTATGACATAGGCTATATATCCTCTATGTATTTTCTCATACAGGAAACACAATCTGCCCTTATCAGTTTAATATCTATTATGTCCTGCATCACAGGACTACAATATTATACTCATATTTGCGTCATGACCAAGAGCTAAGATCATGATCTACATCTGCCATAGGATGCCTCCTCTCTTTAGAAATCTCTTAGGTTAGTGAAGTACCTCAGCACCTAATAAGTCTCTTAAGACAGCCAAATAGCAGCCCTAAGGCGTTGTAATACCAGGTTAACGCTATGCATGAGTTTATCAATCCACTAATATAGGTCATTTTATTGCGTTTGCCATATTGAAATTTCGTTAAAAAGATCTCTATTTACCGCTCCAACTCGCGAATCATATCTGTGCCAATCTCGCCCTCGGTTTCACCCACCCAGATGATATCAAATTAATCACTTGTTAATTAAACTGATTATGAGAATCCCTTTGCATGGTGAGTAATTTTTTTTCCTCCAGTCGAATTACGCTCCTCAGGTAACTCAAATAGGAATCCCTGGAGGGGGACGATGTTCTTTTCTAGGAGCACTATTGAGAAAATTAAGAGAACTGACATTTGAAGCTGATTGCAATAGGATTCTACTGCCTCCAACATACATTTCGCGTAAAGATATCGAAGACAGGATACAATAAATTAGAGCTCATGTGGAGACATGTAAATAGTCTTTTTCCCCTCGCTTTATTTATGAGTGTAATAAGAAAGAATATGACTAGTAATGGTACAGAGTACCCTCCACCACGAAAAGTACAATGGCTTGTGAAGTATGCATAAAGATGTACATGTAAATTTAGTCTACCCATCATTGCAGTCACTTCAAGAGAAGTATGTGGGAGGAAGTAGTGTGTTGGGTCATAACGATTAGAGGAAGTGGTAAAGAAATCACCTCTCAGTTTCCCTTTGTCAGAGTGTCACTTACCCCTATATTGGCATGAACTTTCCATTCAGCCGGCCGCGGTGGTCTCGCGGTTCTAGGCGCGCAGTCCGGAACCGCGCGACTGCTACGGTCGCAGGTTCGAATCCTGCCTCGGGCATGGATGTGTGTGATGTCCTTAGGTTAGTTAGGTTTAAGTAGTTCTAAGTTCTAGGGGACTGATGACCACAGCTGTTAAGTCCCATAGTGCTCAGAGCCATTTGAACCATTTTTTGAACTTTCCATTCTTCGATATATAGCTATATGCACCTCAATCCAAGTCACAGACCCCTGCTAAGTCTCTCGAAATCCCATTAAGTTGCGATAGCACTGATATATTAGTTAGAATGTTGTCTAGCCCTCTACCAGTCACTGGCTATGTAGAGCTATCACAACGAGAAAAAATAGTATACCTCCATTAAGGGAAACATTCACTATCAAGTGGATGCTCATGTCCAGATATTTTATGTGATTAGTACTGCTTCTAGTGATTTGTAGTCATTGACGTAATAAAAACCGATCCGCACACTTACACAATAATAGCGCATTTGCATTAAGTGTTTACAATTGTATTGCATTTACAAGCAAATTTAGAATACGTTGCCCGAAATGACATCATGATCATGTGAACAGAAGTGTTTGCATCTTGGATCTTTAGAGTAGGCTATATATAAAGGGAGTGTCGCTGTGTAACATAGTGGATGCATTGGTGTGGTGTGGTGGTATATCGGTGGGTCGAACTGTTTGTTTTACACAACATTTGTAACCTGTGCAGAATGGAGATGCTCCCACATTCATCTCCTGAATTAGTGTCGTTATACAGTTCAAGATGTGGTGTGCAGGAGGTTAGGTTAGCTCACCCGAAGTATAGAACATACAATGGGAAGCTGACATCTTTGAAAGGCTGGTGTTTAGCTATTAAGCAACGCCATGACAAACTAAGTGAAGCTGGATTCTTTTATACCGGTGATGTAGAAGAAACCATGTGTTTCCATTGTGATGGAGGGCTGAAATATTGGGAGAAAATGAATAACCAATGGGTTGAACGAGTTGTGTGGTTTTTCAAGTGCTTCTTTGCTTGCAGCTAATATTAAAACTACATCAAATCTTCTAAAAGTGGTATCAGAATACCATGTGACTATAAGGGCTTCTGACAATGCTCACCGGCGTAAAATCTGCTTCTAGGAAGAGGTAGGAGTGCTATTCTTCCCGTGCACACATATTGCTGTCTGAGTTAAATGTGGACCTAACCTTTTCTCGTCTGCTGTGTGTCAGAGACCTATCGGAGCTACAATAAGAGCATTTTTTTATGAAGGCAGTGATGTTGTAAGAGATACTATTATTGTATGAAGCATATTTAGACTTTATTATACACATTGTGATGAATAAAGCATTGTCGTTATAACACGAACTTTTCTTGTTTATTCCTACATCAGTCAGATTCAAGCCTGCTCTTAATATGATATATATGATTACGAAGTGACCACCTCCTGACCTGCATTGAAGGATCTTGATTTTTTAGTGTCGAAGCGTGGAACTGACATACAATATCACCGTTCTGTCAACGTATGCAGTCTTCTATCGGACTGAAAACATCATTTCGTCTCCCAGCAGTGTACTATTGTTAAAATCCGGGTAAAACAGTTTCATATGATCTGATGACGAGTGCTTTGCCACATGTACGCCCCACTAAGCTAGTAGCGGCTAGATTCTGTGTAGGAGTGTACTGCGGGGTGAAAAAGAAAATCTTAAAGGTGCCTACAGCCATGTGTGATATTACTTTAATACACAGCATTAAACAGCGGATTTAATCGGGATTAGCGGTTGAAGGTGCTTGGTTTCTTAATGTATGCATGATGGCTGGATGATATCATATGTCAGTATTTAACAGGAGGGAGTCTTTGCATGCTACAGACATTGTATCATACTTCATAGTCATGAGAATGGTGTATACTGGGAGAAATTGGTATGGATGCAGCGGGGATATAAAGAAATCCATCTAAAGCGGATCAGAGCGTGAGATTGGGATGGAAGGGTAATCGATAATACTGGTGTGATGTATTTGTTTCATTTGTTGAATATTAGGTAACAGAGTTGTCTGCAAGCAGGTGGAGTGTCGAGCTGTCGAATCTATGTTACTGTTCACTAGTACATATCAGTTAACTACAAACGTCTCTATACATGTTAATGTCGGGATAGCATCTGACAATGACCGCAAAGTCGTAGTGGAAAGTGAGGTACGAATATGGGAGTCGTTCAGATAGAGTGGAGGAAGCTGTGTGCCGAACTGGCATATACATCGAGGGACAGTTGACGGCTAAGTACGACATATTCTGTCTTGGCATTCCCATCTTCGACAGCAGCAGTGTTAATGCATCAATACTCACTGAGCTTGGTGTTGCTACGTTAAAATTAACAGCTCCAGAGTCACCACAGGACGTATTTCTAAAGCAACAAAGGGGCGCAAACACACATGGTCTGCAGGAAGTGGTATGTGCTGCAGTGTAGCGAGAGTAGATTTGTGGTATTGGTTTGTTTAGAATAGTGGGTGCATTAAGATGGAAACGTGCTGTTCGTGATTTAGGTCACTCACTCATTATAATATCAACGATGGTTCATAGCAAGATGGTATACCTACTCCAGCAGTTTTTGCATGCAATAAGTGTGGAATTCAACGCATATAAAAAATAATTATTTGCGAAATATTGTAGCATAGTTTCCAAACGCCAGTCATTGTTATTTAAGTACAGTGATTCTGTGTGTGGTACTCCCTCCCATCATTAACAAATGTTCCATTAAATCTAGAGTCTTCCACGTCTTATACATGCATATAGACTCCACCCTGTAATCTGCTTACGATGAAAATACAGTACATCTAGCGAAACAATGGTGTCAGATGTCTGTAACATAGTTACCAAACATCTGTCAGGTTTATTTAAGTAAAGCTGTGCTGAGTGTGGTGCTCCCTCTCACCATTAACAAATGTCATTAAATCTACAGTCTTAAATGCAATATACCTGCATACAGTGGAACGTCCCCTTAGAATAATTTATACATGACTGTGCTTATACTGACACACAATATTTTTAGCAAAACGCAATCTGACTTTCAAAAATCCCTACAAAAGAATGGCCCTGACTAACATTAACCTATACGTTTCACAAATCACTTACCTCACAAAAATCTTGGTTACTCGAACTACTGCAATACAGCGAGCGCCACTACTGCCAGCTAAATAAAAGATTCAAACTACAGAAGGCACTAACTACTGATAGGGATAGTTAGCAAATGAAAGATATTAATAGAGAACAAACAATGTATTTACCTTAACAGCTCCAGAGTCACCACAGGACGTATTTCTAAAGCAACAAAGGGGCGCAAACACACATGGTCTGCAGGAAGTGGTATGTGCTGCAGTGTAGCGAGAGTAGATTTGTGGTATTGGTTTGTTTTGTATTATATTATTATATATATATATATATATATATATATATACACTGTATATATATATTTTATATATATATATATATATATATATATATATATATATATATATATATATATATAGCAGTTCATGACAAATTTCAAAACTCCGCCATCTCTCTCCCCACATCCACCACTGCTCGCGGCTCACCTCCAACTGCGCAACGCTACGCACTGTTCACATCCAGCTGCCGCTGCCCAACACTACAATGGCAGACAACAATGCAAACTAGACACAGACTGCACACAGCACAGCCAGTGATTTTTATACAGAGGTGGCGTTACCAATAAAAAAACCTAAACAGCCTACTTACATAGCCCCCATGCTCCCCACAAAAAATTTTACAAATTGTTTTGGGCAGTGGCCACTAATGATTTGAAATATGAAACGTCCCCTTTGAACAATTTTACATGACTGTGCTTAAACTGACACACAATATTTTTAGCGCAACGCAATCTGACTCAAAAACCCCTACAAAAGAATGGCCCTGACTAACATTAACCTATACCTTTCACAAATCACTTACCTCACCAAAAATCTTCGTTACTCGAACTACTGCAATACAGCGAGCGCCACTACTGCCAGCTAAATAAAAGATTCAAACTACGGAAGGCACTAACTACTGATAGGCATAGTTAGCAAATGAAAGATTTTAATAGAGAACAAACAATGTATTTACCTTAATAGTCATAATATATATAGCAGTTCATGACAAATTACAAAACTCCGCCATCTCTCTCCCCACATCCACCACTGCTGGCGGCTCACCTCCAATTGCGCAACGCTACGCGCTGTTCACATCCAGCTGCCGCTGCCCAACACTACAATGGCAGACAACAATGCAAACTAGCCACAGACTGCACACAGCACAGCCTGTGATTTTCATACAGAGCGCTACGTAACGTTGCCAACAAGAAAACATAAACAGCCTACTTACATAGCCCCCATGCTCCCCACAAAAAATTTTACAAATTGTTTTGGGCAGTGGCCAATAATGATTTGATAAAATTTTTCATAATTACAATAACAAAGAAATCAAAGACACACACTTATTGATACAATGTTGGTCAAAAGCTAAAATTTTCTCACAGTCCATAAAGACAGTCCTGATCATTCATCACAGTAACACTGCAGTGTTTTTCTCAAAGTCTGAGCAGTAAAAGAAAATGCACGCGGAAGTAGTGGATTTCCATGCAGTCTTGAAGAAGTAGTGTTGTTCTTCCAATGGAAAGAGAGTGCTGACTCTCGACGTGCAGACAGGTAATGGGCCACAACAGAGGAAACCCACAGCAGAGTCATTCGACGTTTTGAAGAATATTGGTAGGTAGGTCATCACAGAGTAGACCCACTGCAGTCCTTGTAGAAATAATGGTATTGGTGGGCCACCAGAGGTGCAGACCCACTGTAGTCCTGGTAGAGATTGTGGTATTGGTGGGTCACCAGAGGTGCAGACCCACGGCAGTCCTTGTAGAAATAATGATGCTGGTGAGTCATCAAAGGTGTAGACCCACTGTAGTCCTTGTAGAGACGGCCAGCAGCCATCTGTTGCGACTGTGCAGGTGCACAATCACCATCGAAGAGTCTTGTGGACAATATAGCAAGTCCATAACCACCACTTGTGCACTCACAAAGTTTTTGGAATTGTCCTTAGAACCAGCAATGCTGTTATCCAGTCCCTTTTTGAATTATTAACACACGTGCAAACACTAACAGTCCCTACTTCTCACATATTGTCCATATACTATGACCAACAGAAATGTGTGCAGTGAAATGTAACTTACAAGTTAATAATATAATGAACTGGTGACAATTAAAATTTTATAGCATGAGAATACAATTACAAAGATACAGAAAACATCATTAAAAACATAGCAATACAGAGAACATTTGTAGTAATACAGGCTTTACAAAAGAATAAAAATAAACATATACATCATTGTTACAGGAATTATGAGTACCTACATAAAAGATCAGAATAACTTTTGAAATATCAACTTCACACCTAAGCATTAAAACAGAACAGAATAAATAATGTCTAAACATCTTTACAAAGAAAATAACATATTATAAATGCAAATTGTATTTGAGGATAACAGTATTCCTCATCATAGTGAATGTAGCTTAGTACTAGAACAGAAAAAAATTTCTATGAAACAGTACACAGAGACAGGAAGAAAAGAAATACACAAGGGTACACAAACACATAGTGGGATAACACAAAAGGAAAGGACAGGGTTTGTTTTCAGTGTAACATTTGGTACTGCAGTCCAACCCAGAACTTCATTCCATATATCTTTCCTCTTATTTCAATATTTGTTTCCACCAAAAAAATTCTATCCAAGCATGCTTTCTGTATTTATATGTTCACACATTTCTTACCTCATTTTTATTTTCCATTATCTTACCTCATCATTTATTTCCAAGAAAATCCTACCTAAACCTGTTGTCCCTAAACCCTTCTTGTTTGGTTCATATCCTCTTTCAAAATACTTTTTTTTTTGGCCAAATCATTTTCTTATAGCTTCTAAATGCATTTCTTCCAATTCATCATAGTTAGTTTCTTATATAGTCTACCCCCTCTTAAGCTAACTTACATCTACTGAGCTCAGATGCTAAACTAAGGGACGAGGCAATGCAGCAGCACAAAACAATTAACACAAACAGTAATGATAAAAAAAATACAAATGCCAAAGCAAGCAGCATAAATTAGCAGAGCAATTGTAATATTGCAACTAATATAAGGCAATGTGCAGCAAACAATAAAAATAAATCAATAGTAAAACTGGCTTAACCCAGTAATACAAAGTCAAATTCAGTAACACTATGCCTGGCAAGCAGCAGCAGCAAGTGCTATAAACCTAAACATGACAAAGCTCAAGCAGAAAGAATATTACACTAAAAAATGGCCATGGCTAATACCTATGTCACATCTTAACACTATAGTGATGCATCACGAGAACTTACACTAGCAGATAAGTTACCAAATCGTAAAGAAATTATTTATGCAATTCCTGTGAAGGGAAATGTCTATTTATGTGCCCTCGTTTTCTTGGAAGTAGATCATAAATTTCTTATTGACTGGATCTGTAGGCATAAAATAACTATATTAGTACATATATTGAATTTTATTTTAACCAATGCTGCAGTGCAGCTAGAAACTAGATATTAAAGAAAATGAGCAAATATGTACAAAGGAAGGCATGAAACATCATTCATTAGCCGTATGGCATTTCACAAGGCAGTAAAAATTCTCTCAATTCTCGAGAAAGACGCTTGTCATAATCAGGGGTGCAGATGTAAAAAAAAAAATGTAAGTAGGCTGTTTAGGTTTTTTTATTGGTAACGCCACCACTGTATAAAAATCACTGACTGTGCTGTGTGCAGTCTGTGTCTAGTTTGCATTGTTGTCTGCCATTGTAGTGTTGGGCAGCGGCAGCTGGATGTGAACAGCGCGTAGCGTTGCGCAGTTGGAGGTGAGCCGCCAGCAGTGGTGGATGTGGGGAGAGAGATGGCGGAGTTTTGAAATTTGTCATGAACTGCTATATATATATATATATATATATATATATATATATATATATATATGATATTAAGGTAAATACATTGTTTGTTCTCTATTAATATCTTTCATTTGCTAACTATGCCTATCAGTAGTTAGTGCCTTCCGTAGTTTGAATCTTTTATTTAGCTGGCAGTAGTGGCGCTCGCTGTATTGCAGTAGTTCGAGTAACCAAGATTTTTGTGAGGTAAGTGATTTGTGAAACGTATAGGTTAATGTTAGTCAGGGCCATTTTTTTTGTAGGGATTTTTGAAAGTCAGATTACGTTGCACTAAAAAAATATTGTGTATCAGTTTAAGCACAGTCATGTATAATTCTTCAAAGGGGACGTTTCAACAGATCCCCTCCTGTTAGTACCCAGTAATCCAGCTGTGCAATGGAATGAGATGTGTGTAACAAAATCTCCAAATGCCTTTCAGGTCAATTTAAGTACAATGATGCTATCAGTGGTACTCCTGTCCATCATTAACAAATGTTCGATTAAAAATGCAGTCTTCTGCACCATATACATCCCATACTGATTTTTGAAATGTACTTCCGTATCTCTGGCATTTAGAGAGGATCAAACTCGAACAGTAGATTTCCAATGTTGCAAACAAAAGCTTAAAAACTAGGTTCTTTTTAGTGGAGGAAGATGTAAACGTTTCTCCCACACGTTATGTACTCGCACAAATCCAATATAATTATCCGAATCCATAAGCTAGTAGCCATATATAGAAGGCCACTGCAATAGTACAGGCTGATGGTTCATTCCAGTAAACCGACACCTAACTAGCGTAGTGATATTTGGAATACGATAGAGGAGACTAGGACACGTACATGGACATATTTATAGACAATCATTCGATATTGATGAATTTCAGATACATCAAATTTTCTTTGTGCAGTCCTCGCACAGTAGAAATGCAGGTGTAAAGCCTCCTTGGCCATAAAAAAACCTGTATCTGGCGTAGCGATCATAGAGGAGATTAGGGTATATACAGAGGCATACAGATAATCATCTTTATTCGATCATTACGCATGTGACTGAAAAAGAAACGAGGAAATCGATAATGCTGCTATGACGTAGTCCACAACGTGCGGAATACGTATTTAGATGTAGGCTCCTGTCTATAGCAGGGGTACGACACGATAAGCTATAGCGATTTGCAGAGGATTGGTGATTGGAGGGCGTTGGAGCTGAATGTAGATAAATGTAACTATTGAATCTAAAATAGTAGAAGACACCTGCTACTGTTCTATTACGTCATTGACTACAAATCACTAGAAGCAGTATCAACCGTAAAAAATATATGGATGCGAGCATCCACATGATGCAGAATTTTTCCCTGAACAGTAGTGTGCTATTTTTCTCGTTGTGATAGCGGTCTACATAGCCAGAGAAGCGTAGAGGACTAGAGAACCTTCTAATTAATGAAACAGTGTTGTGGCTACGTGATGGGATTTCGTGAAAATTAGCAGGTGTCTGTGAGATGGCTGTGATATATATCGCTCTGCATCTAAGACTGGAAAAATCGTGTCAATGGGGGGGTAAGCGATACTCTGACAAAGGGAAACTGAGGGTTGATCTCTTTACCGTGTCTTCTAATCGTTATGAGTAAATACGTTATTCCATCCCACATACCTCTCTTGAAGTGACTACAATGAGAAAATTAGCGGCTCTACCTCAACTCATCCACAAATTGATCGAGGAAGTATACAAGTGTTCACGGAACGTTGGTAAAACCTTAGGAACGAGATAAATAGGAAGTGCAGGGCAGGCACGGTGGTGCGGCTGCAGGACAAAGTGTGATGTGCTATTTTTCTCTTTGTGATAGCTCTCTACCTAGTCAGTGGGGGAGTAGACAGCCTTCTAATTAATGGAGCAGTACTGTCAGAACCTGACAGGACTTCGAGACAATTAGCAGGGGTCTGTGACTTGGCGGAGGACATCTCTTACTCGTCAAAATCAGATGGATTCAAATGATATATATGAAAGACTTGAAGATTCGTGAGAATATGGCGGGTTAGCGATACTCCAAAAACCGAGGAGTTGAGAGGTGAACTCTATACCGCTTCTTCTTAGTGTTTTGGGCAGACATATAACAGCCTCTCACATACGTCATGCAAAGTGATTGCCATGTGAAAATTAGAGGCTAATACGAAGTTTTTTCTGATAGAGAATCAGCAGCAGAAGTTCCATCTTTTGTATTCTCGATAAATAAGATACAAAATTCTTCTGTGAATTTTGTGCGCCTATAAATAGATGGACTGACATCTTAACAAAAATGCCTCTGAGCACTATGGGACTTAACTTCTGAGGTCATCAGTCCCCTAGAACTTAGAACTACTTAAAGCTAACTAACCTAAGGACACCACACACATCCATGCCCGAGGCAGGATTCGAACCTGCGACCGTAGCGGTCTCGCGATTCCAGACTGTAGCGCCTAGAACCGCTCGGTCACTGATATCTTAACAGGTAGACTAAATTTACATCTTCGCCTATATGCATAATTCACAACCATTGTACGGTGCATGGTGGAGGGCGTCCTGTACAACTACTAGTCATTTCCTTTCGTATTCCACTCGCAAACAGAGCGAGGGAAAAAAGACTACCTACATACCTCCGTAAGAGTGTTAATTTTTCGTATCTTATCTTTGTGGTCCTTATACAAAATGTGTGTTAATGGCAGTAGGATCCTACTGCAGTCTGCTTCAAAGGCTTCAAATGTCAGGTTTCTAAATTTTCTAAATAATGTTCCTCGAAAATAACGCGCAGGAAGGAATCTAAATTTTGGGTGAGAAATTCTAGATGTATGGACAACAACATCCCTATTCCGAATTGGGTAAAGTAGGTATTTCAAACTGGAGAGTCCATGTTGGGGGTGGAATTGCAGTTAGAACTCTACGTACAAGCCGCGCATCCTTGCCTCTCAGTGCGCTAGGAGTTAGAGTGACGCCAATCGGTAATTAGCGTCACGCTCATTCAGGAGGGCTCGGCCGACCAGAAGCCGCAGCTTAGCGTGTCGCGACCAGCAGGTACAAAGCAAGGTTCCTGATCTTCAGCTACACAATACATTTTGTAGATGGTGCTGGACTAGACAAGAGGTGCCAGGCCAGTTTTTCCGCATTGAACTGCTGTGTTGAAGTAAGATAATGAGCACTACATTTGCCAGAAATATCGCACCATGTGTTTTCCACGTTTCTGTTGGCTAGGATGCGACTTGTAACTAGTAACTAGGTATAAGTGTGTTTCATTGTCCAATGCCGTTGCTACAGGACTCCTGTATATAGGATCTTAGATCACTCAACATCCCAGCGAACGCTTTATGCTCAGCCTTTTCTTCAAAACACTCACTGGCACCTGTGCTACCACCTACATCCGACCTAACAGTCGCATCCCCTATGATATCCTCACCCACATCGTCCATACCTTTTCCACCTGTATTTTTGTTACTAAGGTCAGTATCCATAATATTCCCCTGCACAACTCTGGTAGTGGCATCAGTCTACCAAATCCCTGCTGGCGATATTGTCCATATCCTACAGCACATCTGTCACTCTAGCATCTCCCAGCCTCCTTTGACACATCACTGCAGATGTCCTTGATCGATTTGGAAGTAACCACCTACCTGTGCTCCTCACCATGTCCTACACATTACCCCATCCCCATACACCCCATCCCATTCTCGGTCCAAAAGTCAATGAGCATTCCTGTGCCTACCGGGAATCAGTAGATACCTGGATTGGAAGCGATACCCTAACTTTACAGCAACCCAATGATATCCCCCATGCCACAGCCTTTCTCCAACATACCTTGTCAGATACTGTTTCCACTCATATCTCTACTAAAGCCATAAATCCTTAACGTACCACTTTCCCACCACAGGCTGCACTCCTTCTCCCATCGCTGATATCACGCCTTCCTCCTTACTCCTGACTGCCATACACTGACAAACACTTGGCAAATACAGCGAGACATTATAAATTTACTCAATGCCAATAAACTCTGGGATTGGCGCCAGTTATGCATCAGACTCAGTGCTACACTCCCAGTTAACTCCTCCAAGTACTGGAAAGCATTCCACGACCTTACTGGCAGCCAGCCTATCCCTCACTAACCGATCCTTCACAACAACCTTTCCTTACCAGACGAACTGCACAAAGCCAATCACTCTGTGTCCTATCTCTCTGATATTTTCTCCATCCCTGACGACCTTCACTTTGACTACTCCCAACTCCCTGCTGTATATAAAAGAACATATATCACAGTGCCACACCTGGCTCCCAGCTGCCAGTACCTGAAAAACATACCAGAAAGAGAATTAAATGCCCCATTCACCACACAGGACATAAATAAAACAAGTACTTTACAGAAAATGCAACACATCCCCTGCTGATGACCGTATTACCTGTCACATCTCAAAAAATGCCCTCTCTCCGTTTTCATAACTGTTGCAGTCCTGCATACCACTGTCCTCTCCACAAGCTATTTTCCCGACCTGTGGAAAACGTCCAAAATTCCTACTTTTCCTCAAACTATAGAAATCTCCCACTGATAGCTCCTCGTACTGCCCATCTGCCTCACTTCAGTCTTTAGCAAGGTCTCTGAATCCATCCTCTCCTGACACATCCACTGACATCTGCACTGACACCATCTGCTTCCTATCACCCAGTGTGGCTGCTGTCTCTCCTTCTCTGCAGATGATCAACTGCTGAACCTCGCCCCATCTTCTGTCCCAAGAGCTTGTCAACTGTAAATCCACCATCTCTGTCTCCCTTGAGTTCAAAAAAGCATATGGCCACATATGGCATTCTGGTCTCCTTTTCAGACTCCAGGCTTATGCAGTTGCAATAAACTGTATCTGCCTTGTCGCAGGTTCGAATCCTGCCTCGGGCATGGATGTGTGTGATGTCCTTAGGTTAGTTAGGTTTAAGTAGTTCTAAGTTCTAGGGGACTGATGACCATAGATGTTAAGTCCCATAGTGCTCAGAGCCATTTGTATCTGCCTTACTGCACCCTTCCTCTCCAGTCGTTCATCATATTCATTTTTAACAACACCTATTCTCATACCTTACAGCTCACTGTGGGAGTGCCCCAAAGTTCCATTCTCTCCCCTCTCCTTTACCTCTTATACACTGCCAATATGCCTAAAACACCTCCTCCCACAACAAATGACATTAAAGAAAATATATACTGTGAGGGCAATGTCAGAATTCCCAGACTATTGAATAGGGGTCGACAAGAGGTTCTCGAACTTACACCACATATAGCTCGAACAGCCCGTTTTTGAGCCAAAAATACCCTTTTTGAATAAGCAGAATTACCCCAAAAAATAATACCATACGACATAGGCGTATGAAAATATGCGAAGTAGACTACTTTTCGTGTTGAACTGTCACTTATTTCAGATACTATTCTAATGGTAAATAAAGCAGCTTTTAATTTCTGAACAAGATCCTGGAGATGGGATTTCCACAACAGCTTACTATCTATCCGAACGCCTAGGAAGTTGAGCTGTTCCGTCTCGCTCAGGCGCGGCTCGTAATTAAAGGCTCTGAGGCGGAGCCGCCCCAAAATATATGTTAAAGTAAATTTCACAAGAACGTATTACATAATTTAAATTATCAGGATGAATTTCGCATAATTCCCATTCCAATTAAAATAACGACGGTCAACGTTTTTGGAACTGTTTGTATCGGTAGATGTTTTCTGAACGCTTAGTAGTGTTTAGGCTGCGCCTTGGAACGTCCGTAAGCTGCATGTAGTAGCGGTTTGGGGGCGTGGCTTCTACATAGTACTGCTCTTTATGGGCGACCCGAAGGCTCAGAGTTTGCAGCCTAAGGGTGTCATACCAACCACCACACGTTTTTCACGTTCCACTATCTATGTTATAAAGGAATGTAGAGTGGCCGAAACTTCGCTATCCAATCTCTGTCTCTGCACATCTCAGCTACGCTTCGATGCGTCATTAATCGACGTTTAGTATTATTGTTTTGACAATGTTTTACATAGTTCTTTTGTTTCTGCCATTGGCTATTTTATCCACATTTAGAATAAGTTTGCAAATATCCCGCCAGAGTGCACTAGACTGCAGTAACGTAACAGTACTGCCATCTAGTGAGAGTTTCATAAGTGATTACAGGCCAAAGCGCGCGAAATTTGTCCCATTACTTTACTTTCCTTGTTTGCTGATCGACTGCTTTTGTTGATATCGTGTGATATTAGCAAGTTTCTTTTTCGGAGTGTATTTTGCAAGATTTTAGTGAGTTTTACTTGCACAAGACCTGTGATGTCACCAAAACATCACAGTATCGTCATGCGAACTCGTAAACTTCGAGCTTTGGAGGTAAACCACAATAAACGCCTTAAGTTTAGAACTGAAAACACCTAAAATATTAAGCAGCCGCAAAGTTAACATTCATCGCATTAAAGAAACGCGTCTTTTCATATGATTTGCTGCAAAGTGTCAGAAAATGTAATGATGACGTTTAAAAACACTAACGAAAGATTTTAACTCGAAGTTAGCTTCTAATGATATTTAATACCTGATTATAGAAGATACAGTACGTAAAATTATGGGTAGAGAGTGATATGCCCTCCCCCTTCCCCCTGAATTCTTAGTTGTTTATGTGAGACTAATCTGTAGCATGAACCGAGGTCTATGTTGGCTCCGATCGATAAATACCGCAGCCTTCCCCAGTAAAGAAACCACGAGCCGCGGCTGGTCTCGCTTATAATATGCCCATTCTGTCAGATCAAAATATCGGTTCTTGTTGAATTGTGAGTTAGAAACTGTAAAAACTGAGTCTTACTGTGATTTAGCATCAAATTATTTTCCACAAGCCATCAACTTATTTCATGAACTACATTATTTGATACTGTTTCAATATTACACACAAGATCCTTCACTACCAAGCTGGTGTCATCAGCAAACAGAAATATTTTTGAATCACCTGTAATACTAGAAGGCATATCATTTATATAAATAAGAAACAGCCCTGGCCCCAGCACCGACCCTTGGGAAACGCCCCACTTAACAGTGTCCCATTGGGACTGAACATCACTACCACTCTCAATATTGCGGAGAATTACCTTCTGCTTCCAGTTCTTAAAGTAAGAGGCGAACCAATTGTAAGCTACTCCCCTCACTCCATAATGGTCCAACTTCTGCAGTAATATTTTGTGGTCAACACAGTCAAAAGCCTTCGTTAAATCAAAGAAAACACCTAGCGTTCGCAACATTTTATTTAATCCGTCCAAAACCTCACAGAGAAAAGAGAATATAGCATTTTCAGTTGTTAAACAATTTCTGAAACCAAACTGTACATTTGACAGCAAATTATGTGAATTTAAATGCTCCAGTAACCTTGTATATACAACCTTCTCGATAACTTTAGCAAACACCGATGGCATAGAAATAAGTCTAAAATTGTCAACATTATCCCTGTCTCCTATTTTATAAAGTGGCTTCATTACCGAGTACTTTAATCGGTCAGGAAACCGACCACTCCTAAAGGAAAAGTTACAGATATAGCTAAGTACTGGGCTAACATACATAGAACAATACTTCAGTATTCTGCTAGATACCCCGTCATATCCACAAGAGTTCTTGTTCTTTAGTGGTTAATGTATTAACTCAATCTCCCTCTTGTCAGTATCATGGAGGAGAATTTCATGTAACAGTCTCGGAACACTTTTTCCTAAGAGCGCTATATGATTCCCTGTTGGGACTAGGTTTCTATTTAGTTCACCTGCTATATTCAGAAACTTATTATTAAATACTGTACATCTATGCGACTTATCAGTAACATGGACATTCCCACTATGCACTGATTCTATGTCCTCGACGTCTCTCTGCAGACCAGGCACTTCCTTTACGACTGACCATATAGTTTTAATTTTATCCTGAGATATTCTATCAGCATACCACATACTTTTTGCCTTCCTAATAACATTTTTAAGCACCTTACAATACTGTTTGTAATGGGCTGCTGCATTTAGATTTTGCCTGTTTCTAATGTTTTGATATAATTGCCACTTTGTTCTAGAAGATATTCTTATCCCTCTAGTCAGCCACCCAGGCTGCCTGTTTGTGCTAGTACCCTGTTTTGAACGTTCTAACGGAAAACAACTTTCAAAGAGCACGAGAAAAGTCTTGAGAAAAGCATTATATTTATCATCTACTGTATCAGCGCTATAAACATCTTGCCACTCTTGTTCCTTGATAAGGTTTACAAAGGTCTCTACAGCAACTGGATGAGCTTTCCTGAACAGTTGATAACTATATTTAACATGCGTTGCAGCACAAAAATCTTTTAGAGTCAAAATTTGTGCATCATGATCTGGAAGGCCATTCACCTTTTTGCTAACAGAATGCCCTTCTAGTAATGAGGAATGAACAAAAATGTTGTCTATGGTTGTTCTACTGTTCCCTTGCACTGCCGTTGGAAAGAATACGGTTTGCATAAGATTATATGAATTAAGGAGGTCTACCAGCATCCTTTTCCTTGCACAATCACTTATACAATTAATGTTGAAGTCACCACATATAACAAACTTTTTGTATTTCCTGTAAAGTGAACCAAGAACCTCCTCTAGCTTTAGCAAAAATGTTGTGAAATCGGAGTCTGGGGATCTATAAATAACAACAGTTAGAAGTTTAGCTCCATTAAATTTAGCCACACCTGCACAACATTCAAACACCTTTTCAGTGCAGTACTTTGAAACATCAACTGACTCAAATGGGATGACGTTTTTCACATACATGGCTACTCCCCCACACCGCAAAGATCTCCTAGAAAAGCTGCCAGCCAACCTGTATCCTGGTAAAGGAAGCCTTTGAAGTATCTTCTTATTTAAGAAGTGTTCAGGTATACCAATAATTTCAGAGTCAACATCTATAAGCAGTTCACTAACTTTATCTCTAATACCTTGTATATTTTGATGAAATATACTAATTCCCTCATTACTCAGATACCTAAGCTTTGTCAAAAGTGGTTCCTTTGTTAGAGAGACTTCCCTTAAGCAGGAATACCTATCAGCTGACTTCAATCTAAAAAAGGTGCAGCTCTAACACCCACTACTGCAGGAATATTCCCATGAGTGATCCCACCACCCCCACCTATGCTGTCACCTATAAGCTTTGCCAACCTCACCTTCCCATACCTGTTGAGGTGCAGGCCATGTCTAGTGAACCCCGTCCTGCTGATAGGCTCCACTGACACCACTGAAATGTGACCCATGCTTTCTGTTATCAGCGCACCCCCAAGTCTCATGTTATTACGCCTGACGGCTGTATTAAGATGAGGCCGATCGTGACGCTGAAACAGTTCCACGAACTGCACATTCGTGTTGCCAGTCTGAGTGGCTATCTTTTCCAGGTCACCATCTATGTCATACTCCCCATCCGTATCAATACTATTGGCAGCCCCACCCACGATCACTACCTGATCCTCTTTAGTAACATCCCTTCATAACCCCCCTATGTTAACATTCACCTGAGCCAATCCTGCATTAGGCTTCACAATGCTGGTGACCTGGTACTCACTCCCCAACAGTTCCTGCAACTGCTGGCCTACACCTCTGCCATGAGAACTACCTAACAGCAGAACCTTCTTCTTCCTCTTCGACTTTGCAACTGTCCTAGCCACCATAACTGCTGAGGTCTGCTGCATATTTCCTACATATACAGCTACCAGAGATTCCACTCCATTAGACTCTGACAGTTGGTCATATCTATTCCAAACACCAATAGTAAAACTATCAGAAAATCTTCTTCTCCTAGCAGATCTCTTGCCAACAGCCAGCTCCCATTCCCCAACCCCCTTCTCCTTCTTCATCCTATCTAGCTCCTCCTGTGTGTTTTTCAACTGCACCTGAAGGGCACAGATCTTTCGCTCCTGCTCCTCTATTAACTTACTCTTGCTACATAACCTGCAGTTCCAGAAGAGGATCTCACCAGAATGTCCACTGGCTTCCCCACTGCATTCCCCCCCCCCCCCCCCCAGTGAAAATACTTCGAACAAGTGTCACACCGCAATGCACTACTCACGAACCTACGGCAAAGCCCACACTTCTCACTCATGGTAAAATTTTACACTTATTGAAACAAGAAAACTACTTTATCTAAGTTCCGCTACTACAATAAGAAGATGTTAAAAACCTGACTACAATAATCACAAACTTACTCTACAAGGGAAGTAACTACTATTATTAACAATATTAATCAACAATAAATGAGAATATAACAAAAGACTAATACAGAAAGAGAATCAAACGTCTAATGACACAGTAACGAAACTGAAAACAGTTCCCAAAAGGTTCTTCTGAAATTATTTCACCAGAAAACACCAAGAACACCGTTTGAAGACTACTAAAGTTCCTAAATAAACCACTATACACATACAATTAATTAGTACTTAGCTTTCGATGCACCGCTACAGCTGCAACTGGTCAGTGCAGAATGTAAACACAGGTAAGAGGTTAAGTTGCTCGATACGAAACCCTCACAAATATCAGGTCACAACACAAGAAAGGCAGAAGTGAATGAAGAAACCACTAATAAGTCACTTATATAGTAAATATTATCACATAAACCGTTAAAATATCTATCTGAAACCTAAAAATATATAAAAACTTAGAGAGCGATCTCACACGCAGTCACTCGCTCATGACGTCACTGTTTTCACCATCTATGTTAGTATTACGTTCTACTGGCTGAAGAGTGGGTTACTTGTACTGCTGCCAGCCTACCACCCTTCCTGTATGGAACGAGCAGGAATGATATAACAATAAAGAAAAAAATGGAGCACTGGGACAGTGGGTCGCTGTCCTAATATTATCATCCATGCTTATGTCCCTTTGAACAGCTATGCACTAGTAGAACAGGAAGAGGCTATTCCCCTGCACTTCAGCGATAGTTTGCTGCTCTATTATTATTACCCATTCTTCCAATGCAGGGGTATTGGCTAGACTGGCTGGAACAACTCTCTAGAGCTAGACTAATAGCGAAAATATCCTCTCTGCATCCAGCAGTTGTTAATGAGACCAGATAGTGCAACTCTCTAGCGCTTGATCAATGGTAACTACACCTCTCCAACTCCAATGCTTCACTGGCAGAGGAAAAATTTGAATATTCCCACTGATTATTGAACTATCCACCAATTTTTGAATTTCCTGCTAAAAGGGGGAGGGGAGTTACATTACGCCAGTATTCTGGGTTGGTCATTTTGGATTGTGATAATCTAGTGAGCCTGTGCCAGCATTCCAGAGACGATAGAATAAAGTGAGTACCCTGCATTTTTCTACACCACCGATATGAAAAACGAATTTTTGTAAATAGACTACATTAATATAAAGTATTATTATTATTATTATTATGTCCTTTGCATTGCAGTTTAATTAGCAGTTACCACAAAAATTCGAATTTTCCAAGAAAATTGGAATTTCCTACCGATTTTTGAATATCCCACCAAAGGGGTGGTATGTGGAGGGCTGGAGACTTCCCAGAGGGAGATGCAGAGAGGGGGATGGGATTTGGAGGGCTGCGGATTTCCCAGATTGGGAGGGGCGGAGGGACCCTCCAATGGGTTGCGGATTTCTCAGGGGTAGAGGGGATAATTAATTTATCAGGTTTATTAATTAGTAAATTAATTTGCTATCAAAGTGGCGCAGAATTGGCGAAGGGGATAGGTGAGGAGTGGGGAGGGTTGGTGATTTCCCAGAGGGGCAGGTGGCATCCCCCTCCTATGATGAGCTGCATATTTCCCAGAGGGGGTATTTAGTCAATTGGTTTTATATCAAAACTGCACCAGAACTCCCTTTACCCTACTGTTTTTTAATATAGGAATAATAACTAAAAACCGGAAATCAACACAGCAGATGCAGCATCTAACGTACTAGAGTAGCGCACAAAACTGTTTCCAGACAAGCTCCATCACATATACAATCCTGGAAATGGAAAAAAGAACACATTGACACCGGTGTGTCAGACCCACCATACTTGCTCCGGACACTGCGAGAGGGCTGTACAAGCAATGATCACACGCACGGCACAGCGGACACACCAGGAACCGCGGTGTTGGCCGTCGAATGGCGCTAGCTGTGCAGCATTTGTGCACCGCCGCCGTCAGTGTCAGCCAGTTTGCCGTGGCATACGGAGCTCCATCGCAGTCTTTAACACTGGTAGCATGCCGCAACAGCGTGGACGTGAACCGTATGTGCAGTTGACGGACTTTGAGCGAGGGCGTATAGTGGGCATGCGGGAGGCCGGGTGGACGTACTGCCGAATTGCTCAACACGTGGGGCGTGAGGTCTCCACAGTACATCGATGTTGTCGCCAGTGGTCGGCGGAAGGTGCACGTGCCCGTCGACCTGGGACCGGACCGCAGCGACGCACGGATGCACGCCAAGACCGTAGGATCCTACGCAGTGCCGTAGGGGACTGCACCGTCACTTCCCAGCAAATTAGGGACACTGTTGCTCCTGGGGTATCGGCGAGGACCATTCGCAACCGTCTCCATGAAGCTGGGCTACGGTCCCGCACACCGTTAGGCCGTCTTCCGCTCACGCCCCAACATCGTGCAGCCCGCCTCCAGTGGTGTCGCGACAGGCGTGAATGGAGGGACGAATGGAGACGTGTCGTCTTCAGCGATGAGAGTCGCTTCTGCCTTGGTGCCAATGATGGTCGTATGCGTGTTTGGCGCCGTGCAGGTGAGCACCACAATCAGGACTGCATACGACCGAGGCACACAGGGCCAACACCCAGCATCATGGTTTGGGGAGCGATCTCCTACACTGGCCGTACACCACTGGTGATCGTCGAGGGGACACTGAATAGTGCACGGTACATCCAAACCGTCATCGAAACCATCATTCTACCATTCCTAGACCGGCAAGGGAACTTGCTGTTCCAACAGGACAATGCACGTCCGCATGTATCCCGTGCCACCCAACGTGCTCTAGAAGGTGTAAGTCAACTACCCTGGCCAGCAAGATCTCCGGATCTGTCCCCCATTGAGCATGTTTGGGACTGGATGAAGCGTCATCTCACGCGGTCTGCACGCCCAGCACGAACGCTGGTCCAACTGAGGTGCCAGGTGGAAATGGCATGGCAAGCCGTTCCACAGGACTACATCCAGCATCTCTACGATCGTCTCCATGGGAGAATAGCAGCCTGCATTGCTGCGAAAGGTGGATATACACTGTACTAGTGCCGACATTGTGCATGCTCTGTTGCCTGTGTCTATGTGCCTGTGGTTCTGTCAGTGTGATCATGTGATGTATCTGACCCCAGGAATGTGTCAATAAAGTTTCCCCTTCCTGGGACAATGAATTCACGGTGTTCTTATTTCAATTTCCAGGAGTGTAGTTTCCACTACCTCCAACCTCTATGCCACTAGTATTGCACAGTGCACAGATGAATGTAGTGTTGCTCTGTGCAACGTTAAATGTGTTGTTACAGAGTTGTTATCAAGTCGAAAGTTATTTGTAGTGCTAATTCTCGAAAAGCCATGATTTGCACATGTGAAGGTAGTGCTGTCAGAATAAGATTGATATCAGTTATTTCAGAATTCGGCACAAATTACTCAATTGGTCAAGTCCCAAACGCTGACAGGTTGTCGAATTACCACACAATGTGTAAAAACTACCCAAGAATAGCGAAATTTACATTGACAACTAGAATACTATACAATGTAATAATTTTCAAAAACTTGATATATGTCAACAAAACCATACATTGTGTCATATCTTCACATGTACAGATTTTATGGAATTGTCAAGTGATGCTTTATAGAGCTCATCCTTCAGAAGAAGTTTTTGCTAAGAATTTCTGCTGTATTATCCATATGTGAAATTCCAACACAGTAAACCACTTAGACAAAACTAGCTATTTGTAGTGCACATTCCCATATACAGTTACCCTACAGGTAACAAACAGCATGGTCATGTCTGAACTAGAAGTACATTCCATAAGTTATTTACAGCTGTCATACTTCAATCCACTACCATTACAATTTTGAACATGGCTGCCTTTCACCATCTTATGTAAGTTTCAATGGAGACATAACACAACCAACTGGTGGCTATTAATTTTTTAATACATTGACCTTGGTTTCAACACCTCTAAAGATGTCTTCATCAGAACGAAATTCTAAAAACGCTAGAAAATAATATGCAGTAAAATATGTTTGACAGAAACATTAACAAAGATAAAAAATGTCATAAGATAGAAAGGTTACTCATGTAAAGTGACATTGTGAGAAGGCAGTAGTCAAAGTTTCGAGTAGACAAGATCCAGCCTTTGGTACGGATACCTTGCAATAAACAACATCGGGCTGATCGGCCCAATGGCTTCCATTGCTGCTATGAAAACAGGACACAAGTTGCGCCACCTGTCAGGTGCAGAGAGTAACATATGCCCATTTGAGATGATACAACAGAAATAATCGAATTGAATGACAGTTAATACTAAAAAAATACAAAGGATGAGAGCTTCATGTATTTTTAAGAGTAGAAAGTAGTCGAGTAAATGAAGTACATCTAAGACCCATGTATTAAGTTTTACAGAAAAATCCATTCCATAGAGTACAGATCTTGTAGAATATTTACACAAACAAAACATCTACATGAAAGAAACATTAGGAGTACATATCTGAATGGAAAAAAAAGATGTTTCGAAACCAGAGGCAAAAAACGTAATAAAAAATAAAGGAATCAAAATTCCTCGAGTAGTGTACTAAGGCCACTGAAAAAAATTTTGTTATGTAATTGTAACTGTTCGTTGAAGATAAGGTCTTTTTTCTTAGAAATAGCTTGAAAATCTCCAACTCTTGAAGTACAACGAGCCTGTGACGTTTCTTTTTCCTGTTTAAAATGGTAATTTCATCAACAATTTTCTGTTTGTGGCCAGAAATTAACAACTGACCAGCAAAAGTGGAGCTATGTACATTAGTGCCTCTATTTCCCAATAAATGATCCTTGTATCTGTAATAAACAGGACCTGTATCACAAGTGATTTTCATGAACTCCTGAATTGTGTATAGAAGGAACTGTGGACTTGAGATTCTAAATAAGATTTTTCTACAAGGAGTTGTTAGACAAACGGCAACTTTGCATCCATATGTTTTAAGCGTTAAGACGACGAATTCTATAAGAAATAGGGCCTAAAAAATGGAGTCGAAAAAGCTTTCCTATACTCGTTACTGTCAGAAACAGCACTGCTGCCAAAAGCAGTCACTTTAGCGTAAGTTTTCAGGCTGAAGATGTTTTCAACTAACGAAGGATCACAACCGTTATTAAATATAATAATTTTACCAAATTCTTCCTATCATTAAGCTTGCCTTGTGAAAATGTACAGACACCTCACGATGAATGGCTGAATGAAACAATGCTTTTTTATGAGAATGAGCTTGTACTTCACTAGCGGGCACAGTCTGGTGTGTATTAATGGTTTTTCGATAGTTATTTCAAGGAAACTCTGTCATTGTTTGTGGCAATACTAAGTTCTAAGTAATATTGCTGATAATCATTATTTTCTAATTCACAAGTTAAGCTGATTTTTTCATGAGTATTATTAAAAATTCCAAACATTTGATGAATACCTTCCTGGGAACTACTGTATGTGATCAAAATTTCATCTATGTACCGAGAATATGACAAAATATCCAAATCAATAGCTGAAAATCTGGCCTGTCTGTCGCCATTTGTCATAATGTATATATCTTACAGGAATCACATACAAGTCAGATGGATCCATCCTTTTCGTTGACACACCACAAGTAGATACATTTTGCCAGTTTTGGCGCAATAACACAATATTTAAAAAAATTCTGTGTTTTATAAGTAAAACAACTGATTTTTAAAAATTCAGTATATTTAATTAAATAAACCGATTTTAAAACGTTAACTAAATGCATATTTTTTAATGACACAACTAAATATAATAAACAACTGATTTCTAACTTTCTTATTTCATTTACAACACGATTTTAACACAATAACATGTATTAGTTAACAAAAGTAATTTATTTTTAAAAATTTTAAGCTGTGGACATTTGTAAAGTCATTAAAATGTATTAGTTAACAAAGTACATTATTTTTAAAGATCATATTGTGAATCTAAGAAAATTAATTAAAATGTATTAGTTAACTAAAGTAAGTTATTTTAAAATTTTCGTTTTTTATTTTTTCTATCTTTCTTAAAATGTTTCGCAAATGTATATAAGAATGAAGTTAACACTTTTATAAATTTTTTAAGTTTTTCATTATTTATATAGAGGTATACGTTAATAATTAAAAATTTTCAGTAAGTAATCCATGTTGTGCATCATATGTAAGATGCTTTTTACCATACATCTAGAAATGCATCATATGCTTTTATAAAATTATTTGGTGGATTTATATTCCACATTTCTTGTCGAAACACTTCAGTTTTACTATTTTTTAAATATGTATTCTGAAGTTTAACATGATCATATAATGATGAATCAACTAATTGATTATTTTTACGATTTGTTTGAAATACAACAAAAACAAAATATGGCATATCAATTTCTGTAGAGTTACAGTAATTTGTTATATCTAGTTCAAAATCGTTTTTACCAGATATTCCAGCAACTTCTACTGTTTGAAGTTCGCAAAAAGAAATAGGAATTTTAGGATTTTTAAAATATTTTCACGTTGTTCAAGTTCGTAATTTGGTTCATATTTAACAACAGGTACACGAATTTTCATAGATTCTATAACTATTTTACCTTCTTTAGGAAGTATATCTTTTATTTCAACAGCAGTATCATTTTTATTAAACCAACATTAAATTGCATCTCCAGAATATGAACTACATGTAAAAACTACAGTTAAGTTTCCTTCAATCATAATTTCTTTATAATCTTTAAAAAATCTACCAAACATTGACAATGGATAAACTACTTCATTTTTGTTACTATTTATTTTTCCTATATTGTGGTTATGGCCTTCTAAACTTATTTTGTCAGTAACAGATGAAGTTAGATGTAGTAAGCTTCTTAATGAAATAAATGGAAGTTCGATTCTAGATAATATATCATTTTCTTTCTTTATTGTTATAAAGTCAAACAATTTAGTTACATAATTATCAATTAATTTTATGTTTGATGTTCCTATCATGAGTTAGATAATCTGTACCATCATTTCCAATAATACTAAAATTCATTTGATTTGGATGAAGCCAACCATCACCAATATTTATTTCAATTTCTGTACCTTTGTTTGGAACATTTTAATTATTTTTAGATTTTTCATTAACAGGAAATGAACAAAACCGATAACTTTCAAATTTATTCATAATTGTATTAGCAATAACTTACTTATTAAGGGAAAAATTTATTAAGATATTTCTACAGTAACTATTACAGTAGCACCTTAAAAGTCAATTAAATTATCGTTTTCATCAGTTATAGTAACTTCTAAATCTTGTATTGAAAATAGGAACACTTACAGGATAATTTGTTTCCTAAATTATTGATCCACCAAATTCTGCATTTTGTTTAAATGAAGCAATAATATTAGTTTCTTTTAGAAAATGATTGTTCTGTTTTACATGCATTCCATCAGCAAGATTAAAATTTATATTGATTAATTCAAAAGGAATTATTCTAGGAACATCTTTACCTGCAGCTTTTTCATTGGCTTGAACAATGTGATTATTAAAACCAAGTAAACCTCTAATGCTCTCTGCTACATCGATATGCAATTTTATATCACCTTCAATAACCATTATGTTTAAAATTTCATCTGCTATATGGGTATATTGAGTTTTTTCAAATGTATAAATTTTTCAAACTGTATTGCCCTATAGGTATTTCTATTGTTTCACCATCACAATAAAGTTTATTATTTTTTGTTGTAACATTTGGCGTTGAAAAAGTTGAATAAAAACCAACTAATGAAACATTAGTATAAATATCATATATTGAAACAGTTAATCGTTTTCTAAGTATAGAAGATTTAACACTAAGTTTAAATAATCTACTCATTTACTACTGAAAAGATTATTAATAAATGAAAAGTTATTAAAAAATGAAAAAGTTATCAATAAATAGAAAAATTATTAATAAATGAAAAAATTATCAATAAATGAAAAATTATTAAATAACTGAATAATACAGACTGGGAACCTAAAGTAAGAATTCCAGAAAATAAGTTAGAAAACAAACAAATTCTTTAAGATGGGCAATAATTGGACCAAGTGGTTGTGGTAAAACAACATTAATGATTGATAATTATATTTTAGCTACAGGATGGTTAAATTGTAATATAATTTAACATTTGTATATTTATTCAAAAAGTTTAGAGCAAACAAAATATCAAGAATTTATAAAACAACATAAAAAATTGAAGATAAAATTAATAAATAAATTATTAGTTTTATTGAAAATAATGAAGAAATTATTCTATCAGGTCAATGTGAAGAAAATTCAGGTGTTGTATTTGATGACTTTATTACAGAAAATGAAGATATTGTTAGAAATTATTTTACTAGAGGTCGACATGAAGGTACAGATTGCTTTTAGTTAGCTCGATCTTATTCAAAAATACCAAAACACTTAGGAATGATTTACGGAAATCACGGAAAACCTAAATCAGGATGGCCGGATGCGGTATTGAACCATTGTCCTCCGGAATGTGAGTCCAGTGTCTAACCACTGCGCCACCTCGCTCGGTAAACATTGACATTAATAATAACATTAATGTCAATATAAACATAAACATTTAACATTAAAATTAACATAAAGATAAGCATTATACATTTAACATTAAACATCAACATTTAACATTAAAATTAACATAAATATAAACATTATACATTTAACATTAAGCATAAATAAAAAACAGAATTAATGTTTTTTCTTCAGTAATAAATGTTTGAAAAGTATGATGAAACAGTTCTTAAACAAGCTAAACAAAATATAAAGAAAGATGAAGAACTAAAAGAAAAATTTAAACTTTGGAAAAAATTTTTATTTAATAAAATTGCAGCCAAATAGCCATATACAGTTAATTTGCTTAACAATTTACATTCACATTTTACAGTTTTGCATTTTCATTTATCGATTTCACTCTTTCACTGCACAGTTCTATGTGATATCGTTCACAGGCTTCATTACACAGCTCACATACACATGTTGCGGTTGGGTCGTGATAAGTTTTGTTCTTGCAGATTAAATGATGAAAGCCATGAATAGAAAGTCTAGTTACGAGTTTTTGCTGTTCGAAGTTTGGTGCTGTCCATGAGCGGTTCGTCATTGCTTCGGTGCCATAAAACTCCGGCCATATTTTTTCTCGTTTCTCCTCCATGATCTTCAGTTGCTTTCTGGAAGCCCTGGTGTGTGGCATCATATATCGAAGTCTGATGTCTTCAATTAGGAATGTCTCTCTCGCTAGCAGGTACACTAGTCTAGATCTTGTTGTCTTTGAGAGAGCTAGTGCTCTTTTTAGATAGGTCGATTTTACCTTTTCTAGTGTTTCTAGATTTTTTTCTGTCAGGTGGTCCCATGTAACGTCCATCCCATAGGCCAGGATTGGCAAGATTTTTGTGTTGAATACTCTCATGGCTGTTTCTAGACTGAGTAGGCGGATGTTTTTGATGTCCTGTATTGCTATTATTGCTTGGGCTGCACGTTCTGTTGTATGTTTTGTGAAGCATTCGGCTGTTGGTTGCAATGTCACTCCTAGGTATTTAAAGTCTGATGAGATTTTTATTTTTTGTCCTCTGATACTGATTTCCGCATTCTTGGGTGTTTTGCCTCCTTTTCTGAAAACTACCATTTCTGTCTTTCTTATGTTTATGTGTAGTTTGTGTTCACTGCACCATCTGTCTATTTTCTCAATGATTGTCTGCAGCTTCTGTATATCTGTTGAACCTACGGCTATGTCTCCAGCATATGCATATACATACACATCTTCTTTGGAAAAAGCAACCAAGAAAAGAATATGAGAAATATAAAAAGGAACATCAACGTGTTACTGATGCAATTGAAGAAGTAAAACAAGGTATTGAAGGTTTAGGTGCTAATGTTTTAAAAGCATTTGAAGAAAATTGAGAAAACAAATGATTCCATATCATCATACAGAAAATTATGAAGGTTTGCCTCCAATTAAACCATTAAGAGACCAGTCTGATGATATTCCTGGAAAATATGATTAAACATTAAGTGAAACAGAAATTAAAGATGTACTGAAGAAATATGAAGAAGAAAATAAAGTTAAAAGATTAATGGAACTAAAATATAAATGAATCTAAAAACATAAATGTTCGTGGAAGAATGTTAAAGTATATCAATCATAGTGAAGATAAGGTATTGGGTTCGAAACTTGTAGGTATGTTTAAATATGTTGTTAATTTACATGTAATGGTGATAAATTAACAACTGCTAAAGGAACATATAAAGGTGGAGATGGATTAATGAGACTTTTAACTGAAAAACAAATGGATATAAAAGATTTAAATGGAAAGTATAATGGTGAACATTAATCAAATTATGCAGATACATTATTAAATTCAGGAGCATTTTATTCTGATAATAATCCAAAAAATTAAGATAAAGTAGAGGTAATAAATATAAATATTTTATAATCGACTGTTGAGGATTGTTTTCCAAACTTAAGAACAAAACTATAGATGATTGAAATATTAGTTCTCCTGAAAAAATAGCTGAAGCTTCAGTTAAGAAATGTACAGATAAAGCAATTGAATATGTTTGGATGAATGAGATCAGACAATTAATTGATAGATTAGCAGTAATTTAGGATGAAGACCTATCTGGAAATAAAAATTATCGTAATGAAAAAGTTAAGATTTCACAAATGTTAACAAATAAATTTAGTGATTTTATAATTGATAATCCGAAAGGAATTCCATACTTACTTAGATGTTTGTATAATCTTCCACATACTTTTTAGAAAAGTGATAAATATGGAAAAGGATTAGTAAATACTTTAATTCACAAATTGCCATTGGAAATGCATGTTCGAGATTGTAAATTTTTTGGTCTAGGTACAAAATAAGAAGATAGATTAGCTAAAGGTGATGAAGGTATAAATCCATTAGCTGAAGCTTGTAAAAGACATGTATTGATCACAGAGTTAATAAACATTTAGAAAAAGACAAATAGCAAATAAAGTACTTCAGTTAACTACAAAAGAAAGAATGTATACAAATGATGCTACATTAGGTAAAAAGTTGTAGCATCAGCTGTTAGAGGAATAATGTATAGAAATAGAAACTTAGATATGGAAATTAATGCTGATATTGATGAAAATGGTTGGGGATTATAAAATTCTCTAGAATTTTTTAAACCAAAAAATTTTTATAATATTTTCGCTGTATAAATTTTCAAAGTATATAATTAAATTTATAAACTTTTAACTATGTAAAAATCATTATAAATTTTTGTACTACATTGAAAAACTTCATAAATTTTTAATTATATAAAAAATCATTATAGAATTAAAATATATGTTTTTTTAACTATATTAACAATCTTTATTAGATTTTTAACTATATAAATGGATAACTTTACAATTACATAATGAACAATGAAATGCAATCGAATCAATTTTAACAGATGTTCAAAAAAGAAAGAAAGAAAAGAAAGTTGGTGCAAATTTACTTGTTACATTAGCTATTCCTGTTGTTAAAAAATGATTGAATATTTAACGAAAAAGAAAGATGGTAAAGGATTAACACATGAAGATGGATTTTTACCATTATTATTAGCAGCATTCTCATATTTAGCAACAATTGGTTCTTAAGATGGAGTTTAAGCAGCAATTGCAAATTCAGTATTAAACAAAAAGAAAAATAATAAAAAAAATTAAAAGTACAAAAAGACATAACTTAGAAATGGAAAAACATTCTAATGGAATAGAGAAAACAAAAAAAATTTTGAAAAATAATTGATAAATATCCTAATGCATTAAATAATTTTGATATAGAAAAACTAATTAAATTTAGATACATTTATAATCCTGGTACTCATTGGATTTGTTCGTATAAAAATTTGTTTTTATTCATTTAGTTTTAATATTCCAAAACAATTAGTTAACTAATTAGGAAAAAATGAAATAAACTACAGTACAGAAATTATTTATATGAAGTAAAATGTGGTCATTTATGTTTATTTGCTTTAAAATTGTTTTATGAGAATTATAATTGTAATTATATATTACATTTAAGAAATGGTTATGTTTGGAAATAAGTTACATCTAATTAAACAAACTGAACAAGTACTTAATACACTTACATTCAATTTAGAACAAATTGAAAAATTTGCTAAAATGAAGATATTATTAAAATAACATCAAACAACAATAGATCCTAAAATAACTGACGCAGTTAGACAATTTTAAAAAGAATCTAGTGCTATTTTTAAATTAACCAATTGTTATATTGGTTTTAAAAATACAAGACTTGCTAATATAAATGCTCAAATTGATGACACGATGAAGTTAACAAAAAATACTTAGAAAAAGGATATGTTACAAAACCACAATACACAAGCATTCTAACACTATTCAATAATTATCTTACGGAAAAAGAAGTAGAAAAAGATCTTTCGGATTATTTCTCAACAACAGATTTACCTCCATACTTAAATAAGTTAAGTAATCTGAAAAGATAAATTTTTGATTAAGATGTAATTGAATTTACTTTGATAACAGGTGGTGAACAAAAAATGTACAATTTTGAATCTGATTTCATGTTTCAAAGGATAATTGCTGTTGGTAAAAATATAAATTGAGATTTAAACTTTGATGATTTCTACATAACAGTAAGTGTAGCTGATGAGCTATATCAAATAAATAATAATAATCATTTATTTATGGTACAAAAATCAAATTTTATTTCTGTAAAATTGAAAGATTCTATTAAAACTATTCCTGTAGATGTAAATGTAATTGTATTTGTTGTTTAATTTAATCTCTATAACGTTTTTATATAAATTTTTTATCTATTTAAGTTTTTAATCTAGTTATATTTTTTATATATAGTTGGAAAATCATAATTCACATTTTGTTCTTAAAGACGATCACGTTTATTGTTTAAACTGTAAAAAGTTTACAAAAACAAATAATCCTAATAGAATAAAAACTAAAATGGATGACAAAAGAACTGAAGGTATAAGTACATTTTGTTAGTAAAAAAAAGAAATTCATTAAAAAAGTTTTGTAAATGGCGAAGGTTTAAATACTATTCGTGAAAATGTATATAATGAATTACATAAACCAATTAGAAAGAATTTTAAAACCAAAAATGTTGTTTCTTTTAGTATTTATTGGTGGAAAGATGATCTAGTTAAAATCGATTCATGTAACTTAGAAGAAATTTCAAAAATAAATAAAGGTAGAAAAGATATATTAAAATAATTGATGTTTTTTCAAAAAAAACATTTTTTGTTCCTATTAAAGATAAAAAATATGTAGTTCATGCTTTTCAAAATATTTTAATAGTTTGAAAGACAAATAATTTACAAATAGGTAATGGTAAAGAATTCTTTATCAAAGAATTTAAAGATATAACCAAGAAATCATTATTCAAATTTTCTGAATGAAAAGCATCTGTTGTTGAACGATTTAACGGAACACTTAAAGAAAAAATGTGGAAGAAATTTGCTTTACAAGGAAGTTATAAATTTTGTTAAATTTAGTTAAAAATCTAATTGATGAATACAATAAAACAAAGAATTCTACAATAAAAATGGAACCAATAGAAGTTACTGAAAAAATTGAGAATTAAATAACATTGTATGCTAAATTTAAAAACGGGATAAAATTAGAACTAGTAAACTTTTAGGACTTTCTTAAAAAGGGATATACAGCTATTTGGTCAACAGAAATATATGAAATTGATGATGTTATTTATTCTAATTTAATAGAATATAAATTAAAAATATAAAAGGCAATATTTATGAACAAGAACTACAAAAAACTACTTATCCAGATATATACCTAGTTAAAAAGGTTTAAAGAAAGAAATTAAACAAGTTTATGGTAAATTGTCAGGTTTCGATAAATCACATAACAGTTGGATGAATAAAGATAAAATAATTTTATGAAGAACTAGTTTTCTATTTAGTTTAACAATCAATAAGTTTTTAAAGAATTTTTTTAAACTATTATTTCACCATTAATTTAAAAATAAATTAGTTTCACAGTCAATTAATTTTTAAAAGAATAAGTTTACTATTTAGTTTAAGAAAAAATTAGTTTAACCATTAATTAATTTTTAAACAATTAGTTTTTAATCAATTAGTTTTTATAAGAATTCGTTTACTATTTACTGTACAATTTAGTTTAAAAAGTCTGATTAGCTTTTTAAAACAATAAGTTTTTAAATAAGTAAGAACGATTTGTATGAAATTGTGAGTGATCATCTTTTGATTTAATTCTTCCATCTTTGACTTTAATTCCTTCATCTTTTAATTTAATGCTTTCATATTTGCTTTTAATTTTTGATCTTTTATTTTAATTGTTTTACTGTTTATTTTATTCAATGTTTGTACTCTTTGTATACATTTTTATTATCATAAGGACTTAGTGCTTTTTTGTTTACTTCAATTGATTATATTTCATGTTTCTCACTATGAATTAAATTAATTTTTCTGTATTGTTCTATATCGTTATACAAACTTTTTTTACAATCATCTAAACTTATTTTGTTTCTAAAAACACATTTCTTAATTTCTTTAGATATTTTTTCTATATTATCACAAACTTTATAAGCATACATTTTCTCTCTTAAACCACAAAATTTTTCAATTAATTTTCCATTTCATTCATCTTTTATATTACGAACAACTTTTTGGTTTACTTGTGGAAAATTTTATATATTATCTGTTTATTAATCACTTTTATCAAAGGAATCAGTCATTGATTTTAATATGAAATATAACGATATGTATTTTGATAACATAAATCAATAATTTCTTAATATTTACGTTTCATAATTGTATAGTGAAAATCATACATTAATTTTTTAAGTATATCATGTATACTTAAAGAAACATAAATAGGTTTATCAAATGTATTTTTAGTTTTATACAAAGGAGTAATAGCAAGGTTTTCATGAAATACAGTTCTATGTTTAAAGTTTGGCTTAGCTACCTAGTTTATCACATACTTTACAATCCGAAACTAATTATATATCTTGGCTGTGTCTTATATTCTCTGTTGTTTTACCAAATACAGAATTATCCATTAATTTAAGAAATCTTTTTCAAAATCATGTGTAGCTTTAGCCCTTAACTGTGTGTTTAATTCAATACAATTCTTTAATCAAAAGCTTTGTGTAAATTTTAAAACATTAGGTATTTCTGTAAGTTCCACTCCTAGAGCTAAATATCGTTTAAGATTTCTATAATGTACTCCACAATTATGGTATTTATCTAATGCAATTATTAATTTACTTTCATTTGTACCTGGAACAAGAAACAATCTTTATGTGAACCATGTAATTTTTTTGGATATTCTAAATCTACTTCAAATATATACCCTTTTGTACAATATTTTGAATTTTCATTTATTTTGTACAATAAAAATTATTTGGTTCATCTAATTTAAATCCACCATATGGTAAATATTGTTTTGTAGCATACAAATCATGATATTCACCAAGATTTTTTATATTGAGTTTTTCCCAAACATATTTAGAATGTTTATAAACTCCAACAGTTATGATACAATAATTTAATTTATTGTAAAAATTTCCTTTGTTGGTAATTGTGTTTCTTCAAATTTTTCCCAAGAATCCATATAATCATATAATCATATGGATAAACTGCTTTTCTAATTACTAATTTAAATAGTTCTGGAGAAAAATCTTTTTAATGTTTTTAATTGATTTTTCTTTAAATTTGTTGAATGTTTGTCAAGTGAAGAAGTCATAAATTTAAATGTATCAACAAATCTCATTCTTAATATTTTTGTACATTTTCTATAACTAATGTATTTATTTTCATTGTTTGGTATTAGTTCTATATCTTTATTATCATAACCAAGTTCTTTTACAAAAAGCTGAGGATCATAACCAGATAAATTATGTAAATAAACAGGTACTAAATCATGTATTGTAGTTTTAAATTACAATTATTGCACAATGGAGCAAAATGTTTTTACGTTAGATGATCCAGATGATGAACTTTTGTATTACTTATTGTATAATAAGATTTACACAATGTACAAAATTTATAATTATTATGTAGGTTGTTTTCTTCAAATGTAAATTTGTTTTGTTTCTTCAATTTCAGATTAAATTTTTCAATTTATTCAACTTCTTGTTTAAACATTCCATAAATTTTGTATGACAATTTGGTCCTCTGTAAACAATGGGATCTTTATAATTTCTGTGTATATATTTTATGTAGTAACCAAATCCACTTGGTTCATGTAATTGATATTTCATTGTATGTGGTTTTTCTGGATTAGGTTCACAATTGTTCATTTTTAAAAGTGAACTTTCAAAATCAGCATAAATAACAAATGGAACCCTCTGTGTATGTTGATATTTTTTAAAAATATACACTTTTTCCTTTATTTGACATTTCAACTTTTAATGGTTTTTTGATTGAACAATTTGGTGTATGAGTATCTAATTTTTCTTTACTATTTAAATGTTGTAAACATAAATCACAAATAAATTTTACTTTTTCATCTTGGTAATTTGACTTGATACAAGTCTAGATAATTTTTTTATGTGGCAATAGTGTAAATTATTATTTTTCTTGAAATAAAGTCGATATACATGATTTTATTTTTTAGATTTTGTAGTTTTTAATGGATAAACTTGATATTTTTCACCATCAAATGAATAAACATTAATAGATGCATTACTTATATTTTCTATTTTTGGAATATGATCAACTAATACAGGAAATCCAATATTTTGAGGTTTTTTAAATCAAGATCAATGCGAACATTTTTATATTTTGATATTCTTTCAGCATCTAAACTACAGGAAACAAAGCGGTTTTTATAGACCATAGAAGTATTTTTCATCATTATTTTGTACATTAAGACAAGCTTTTTTGTTTTTTATTATTTTAGGGAAATCAGTATAAGATGATCGTTTTAGTGGAATATATTTACGAATTGCTAGTTGCAATCCAATAAATGTATTGAGCTTGAAAATTAGATACTTTTTCTAGATACTTTTCTAAAATATCTCTTTTACCTTCTTTAAATTTGTTACTAAAATAGTTTTTTGCTAAAATAGTTTTCTACTGGTTTAGTCTACTTTATTAACTAATACTTTTTATTATTTTCTTTTTATTATATTATTTATTATTATTTCTTATTATTTTTATTATTTTAAGGCAAAACTGCAGCAAGTAATCGATGTTTAAGGATTTAAAACCTCGGTTTGCAGAGAAACTCCAGAGCGATTTCACACACACACACACACACACACACACACACACACACACACACACACACACACACACATACATGCACGCACCCACACACTATAAATACTAGAGCCATCACAAACCATAGATCACTGATGTTGAAGTTATCGATAGTGAACTTACGTTGTGCAGGGACACAATATGATTTTTAAAATAATTAACTTTTGTTAACTAATGCATTTTAATTAATATACTTACATTCACAATGTGATTTTTAAAATAATTTACTTAGTTAACTAATGCATTTTAATTAATTTACTTACATCCACAGATTAAAATTTTAAAAAATAACTTACTTTTGTTAACAGCTACATGTTATTGTGTTAAAATCACGTTTTAAATTTAATAATGAAGTTAGAAATCATTTGTTTATTATATTTAATCGTGTTATTATAAAAATAAGTTATATAGTTAACATTTTAAAATCGGTTATTTTATTAAATATACTGAATTTTAAAAAATCAGATATCATACTTATAAAATACAGATTTTTTTAAAAAATAGAATAGTGTGCCAAAACTTTTAAAATGTATCTACTACCACAGGTTATTATATGAGTTAACTGCCTCTTCTGTGAACCCTTCCTTTGACATTGTCTTGATCTCGTTCTGTATCTTTTCGTTATACAATGATGAGCCATAGAAACTGGTACACCTGCCTAATATCGTGTAGGGCCCCCATGAGCACGTAGAAGTGCCACAACATGATGCAGAATGGACTCAAATAATATCTGAAGTAGTACTGGAGAGAACTGACACCATGAATCCTGCAGGTCTATCCGTAAGTCCATAAGGGTATGTGGGGATGGAGATCTCTTCTGAACAGCAAGTTGCTAGGTATCGCAGATATGCTCAATAATGTGCGTGTATGGAGACTCTGGTGGCCAGTGGAAGTGTTTAAACTCAGAAGAGTGTTCCTGGAGTCACTCTGTAGCAATTAGGAACGTTTGGGGTGTTCACTGACCTGCTGGAATTGCCCAAGTCCGTCAGAATGGACAATAGACATGAATGGATGCAGGTGATCAGACAAGATGCTTATGTACTTATTATCTGTCAGAGCCATATCAAGATGTATCAGGGGTCCCATATCACTCCAACTGCACACACCCCACACCAGTACAGAGCCTCCACCAGCTTTAAGAGTCCCCTGCTGACATGCAAGGTCCATGGATTCATGAGGTTGTCTCCATATACATGTCCATCTACTCGATAGGATCTGAAACGAGATGCTTCCGGCCAAGCAACGTGTTTCTAGTCATCAACAGTCCATTGTTGGTGTTGATGAGCCCAGGCGAGGCGAAGAGCTTTGTGTGGTGCAGCCATCAAGGGTACATGAGTGGGCCTTTGGTTCTGAAAGCCCGTATCGATGATGTTTCGTTGAATGGCTCGCACACTGACACTTGTTGATGGCCGAGCACTGGAATCTGCAGCAATTTGCAGAAGGGTTGCACTTCTGTCACGTTGAATGATTCTCTTCCGTCGTCGTTGGTTCCATTCTTGCAGGATCTTTTTCTGGTCACACCAATGTAGAAAATTTGATGTTTTACCAGACTCCTGATATACTCGTGAAAGGGTCGTTTGGGAAAATCGCCACTTCATCGCTATCTCTGAGAGATTGTATCCCATCGCTCGTGTGCCGACTATATCACGCTCAAACTCACATAAATTTTGATACTCTGCCATTGTAGCAGACACTTGTTGCTTATATAGGCGTTGCCGACCGCAGCACTGTATATTGCCTGTTTATATGTTTCTGTATTTGAATCTGCATGCCTATAACAGTTCCTTTGGCTCTTCAGTGTATATGAGCGACAGTTTGATGTTCCTTAACCTTAAATTTATGCAAGAAAGTTCATATTGTTACTGGTGCATGTGAAAACACTCTTGCACGTGATTTTTAAACATTCTCAAGTCTTGCTCTTTAATTCGGGGATTCATTGTGTCGAAATTTCGCCTCTATTCCTTCATAAACTGTTTCGATTTGGTTCTCGTGGGTTCCAACAGATGTCAGTGCTACAGCTCCTGGTCTTCCATCCTTCTCCACATAGTTACAGGAAAGCAGAACAACAATTTTATTTGCTACCTATGCAGAAACGAAATTCTCTCCTAAGTGGAGAACTTGTTACACTTAGCTCCTCTAACCATTGCCTTTGGTGTCTTAAACATTGGCCATATCTTTCCCTTATCACAAACATCGTGAATGCTCTTATCTGAAACTGAATCTTCACTAGTTGTATAATGTACACACTAGACTAATCTACCATCAAAAATCTATATTTACAGATGGGTACTCACAAACTCTAACCTATTCTCCTCTTCCTCCTCCTTCTCCTAAGTTTGTCGAAACCTATATACAATACTACCGCTCTGAGACCCGAGTTTCTCCCGGCGTATGCAATGTTCATATAACATATGGAAATGTAGCTGGGTGCCGTCGTCGATAATAGCCGTTATTTTGGCAGGAGCACACCCTGTCATTTTAAGGCAAAACTGCAGCAAGTAATCGATGTTTAAGGATTTAAAACCTCGGTTTGCAGAGAAACTCCAGAGCGATTTCACACACACACACACACACACACACACACACACACACACACACACACACATACATGCACGCACCCACACACTGTAAATACTAGAGCCATCACAAACCATAGATCACTGATGTTGAAGTTATCGATAGTGAACTTACGTTGTGCAGGGACTATTTCCAACAGGTATTTTGCAGAAATATGATGTGAAATGTGTTTTTCGACCACCATCAAAGGTCAGTGTCCTATTATATCAATTAAAGGATGATCTTGGTTTGCGCAAGACGGGTGTCTACTTTATTCCTTGCAGTTGTGGCATGTCATATATTGGTCAGACTATCAAGACTGGGGAGGACTGGTGTACTGATCATAAGCATCACACACGCTTACAACAGCTGATAAATTCAGCCATTGCAGAAAATAGCCTTGGCACCAGTCATCCTACGGAATACAACAGCGCAATATGTACTTCTCGCAGTTAGGATAGTGTTATTAAAGAAGCAAGTTGAAATTAAATTAGCAAGTAACTTTATAAATAGAGATAGTGGTTCTTGTTTAAATTCTGTATGGAATCTTGCTCTCTCCCTCGTCAAGAAACAGAGGGACAGAGTTACTGCTACCTCATCCTTTGATTATGAATTTCGATAACTTCTGACACAGGTGATCTTTGGTTTGCGATGGCGCTCGTTTTTACAGTGTGTGTGTGTGTGTGTGTGTGTGTGAGAGAGAGAGAGAGAGAGAGAGAGAGAGAGAGAGAGAGAGATGTTAACGGAGTTTCTCTGCAAACCGAGGTTTTAAACTCCGTTTCACAGCGCTTACTTGCTGCAACTTTGTCTTGAAAATAACAGGGTGTGCTCCTATCGAAATATCTGCAGTTGTCGATGACGTCACCCGGCTGCATTCCCGTAAATTATCTGAACAATGCTCCTGCTGTTCTAGCACACTGAACGCTCCGTTCTGGAGCGGGTATTTTTAATCAGTTTCTGAACCGTTCCTCTACTTCTCATTCCTGGGGTTTTGTCGGAGTCAGGTTCTTTAACTGCAACAATATTTACTCTTCGCTCTTGTCTATCATCGCATCTGTCGTTATTCGGTTGGTCGTCACCTCTCCAGTTGTTTCTTCGGTCATCTGGCCGATAGTGATGTCCCCAACGACTGTTATCACTTTTTCTATCCCATACATTTCCGTTCCTTCTTGGTGGGTGTCTCAGTCCCCATTTCTGGTTGCCTACTTGTTTGTTTACCGGCGGAAAAGTTGGTCTGAACCAAGTGTACCTGTGCCCTCGATTTTGCACTCCTCTCGTATCCTAATTCATGCAGGAGCTGCTGAATCCTCGAATATCGTGCATGTTTCTCGCAGCTATCCTTATTTCTTTCTAATTTTGACTCGAGAGTTTCGTCAAGCAAATGCGTGTGAGTTCCGATGGTGCATACAGCGCGTCTAAAAATTGGTTCCTCCCTACCACATCTTTGAAAAATTGCACTGGATCAGGCCACCTCGAATCTACGTAATTTTTATGTTATCATTATTCCAATCTTGATCTGTTTTTGCACTCCTTTCGAGTGCTATTCTTCGAGAAAGGTGCATGTGATTTCCTAATATGTCGTGGACTATCCCTCAATCGATCACATCTCCGTTGCTGCTTCCTCTCTGAAGTGAGCATTTATGAACCCAATTTTTAGAACACAAATTTTGGTAGTGTTTTGGGGAATTTTTCGATCCATAGCTTCGAGTGTTGGCGGTTCACAGTGTCCGGAAATAATAAAAACCTTTGCACCGACACGAACTGCTCCCTAACTTCCTCCTCGTCCATGTTGCTTTATACAGTATCAGCAGTGACGATGGTACTGCTGGCGGATCTGAACGTCATGTAACTCCTCTGATGTGTAATCCTTTGGTCATTGCTTTTACTGTTCCACTCGCAAATAGAACGAGGGACAAACGACTGTGATATGCCTCTGCATGAGCTCTAATTTTTCGTATCTCATCTTCGTGGTCCTTACGCGCAATGTACGTTGGAGGCAACAGAATCGTTCTGCAGTGTGTTTCAAATTCCGGTTCTCTAAATTTTCTTAGTAGTATTCCGCGAAAAGAATGTCCTATTCCCTCGAGGTATTCCCATTTAAGTTGCATCTCCTTAAAACCAGCGTGTTGTTCGAACCTACCAGTAACACATCTAGAAGCCCGCCTCTGAATTTCTTCGATGCCTTCCTTTAATCCGACCGGTCAAGGATCCCAAACACTTGAGCAGTACTCAAGAACAGGTCACACTAACGTCCTATATGCGGTCTCCTTACAAATGAACCACACTTTCCCAAGAAGTCGCCCAATAAACCGGTCGACCATGCACTTTCCCTCCACAATCGTCATCTGGTCGTTCCATTTCAGATTGCCCAGATATTTAAATGACATGACTGTGCCAAGCAATACACTACAAATGCTGTACCCGAATATTACGGATTTGTTTTTCTCACTCATCCACAATAACTTATATTTTTCTACGTTTAGAGCTAGCTGTCACTCATCACACCAACTAGAAATTTTGTCTAGATCATCTTGTGTCCTCTTACAGTCGCTCAGCTTTGACAGCTTACTGTGCACTACAGCACCATCGGCAATCAACCGTAGACTGCTGCCCACCCTGTCAAATCATTTATGTGATAGAGAATAATAGCAGTCGTATCAAAATCGAGGACAACATACTGGGTTCTATTACTCAAGAAGTCTTCGAGCCATTCACATATTTGTGTAAATATTCCATGTGCTCGTACCTTCTTCTACAGCCTGCAGTGAGGCACCCTTCAGACTCTTTCCGGAAATCTTGAACTATGGAATCTACCTTCATACACAGTTTGTGAGAACAGGGCAAGCAGAGTTTCGCACAAACGATGATTTCTGAAACCATGCTGAATCGTGGACGTAAGCTTCTCGGTCTCAAGAAAATTTATTGTATTCTAACTGAGATATGTTCGAGGATTCTGCAGCAAACCTATTTTAGGGATATTTGTCTGTAATCTTGCGGGTCCTTTCTTTTACCCTTCTTATATATTGAAGTCCTCAATGTTTTTTTCGATTCTCTTGGGACTATGTGCTGGTCGAGAGATTCAGGATAAATGCAGGTAGGTAGGGGGCCATGCCGTAGAGTACTCTTTGTAAAACCGAATTGGAACTCCATCCAGACCTGGTGACTTATTTGTTTCCAACTCCTTCAGTTGTTTCTCTGCGCCAGGAATGCTTAATACCATGTCGTCCATATGAAAGTCTGTTCGATGGTCAAATGACGATGTGTTTGTACTTTGCTCCTGCGTACTTTCTTGAACGTGAAATTTAAAACTTAGGGTTTCGCTTTGCTATCTTCAACTGCCACACAAGACTGGTCAACAAGCGAGTGGATGGAAGCCTCAGACCCACTTAGCGATTTTACATAGGACCAGAATTTTCCCACATTCTCAGCCAGATCCTTTACTAAGGTATCACAGTGGTAGCAGCTTCGTGAGGGCGTCTGATGTCTCCATGTTCCTGCGATTTATGGTTTCCTGCGTGTCCTTAAACTGCACTAAATCTAGTATCTCGGCTTACTATTCTATGTTTATTAGTATCATTCTGTCTGATTCTGCTTCATTAAGATTAGGTACCTGCTCGAAGGTGCTGGTTAGTACTTCGACTTGCTCTACTACTTTCTCTTCCCTTTGTGATTTAATTGCTTCTCAATATTTAGTATTGACGTTGACATCTTCGTCAAATCGCTTACTGTTCACGTAGTGACTTGCGATAATGTATCCACTTTTGAACTATTTCTAGCATCTTGTAGTCTATCTTCTTATCTAAAATTTTCCCTGCTCCTCACAATCCTTTACGTTGTCTTTGAGTTTCTGATTCACAGCTCCGATCTGTTCGTCAGCTCCTCGCTTCTCGCATTCCTGGTTTCTTCGCTTTTCTTTAATAGGTTGTCTGTTTTTTTCGCGTCGTTCACCTGGTTTCTTGAGTTGTGTGTCATTCTCTTCTTCTTTTTTCGTTAGCAGTTGCACATTCTGTTTAAACTCTTCCACTAGAAAACTTCGCAGGCTTCTTAGATCGAATGCTGTGGGTAGTAGAGGCATAGGCTCCAGAAAGTCATCATTTTGTGCTGCACTTTCGCGGCCTGCAGTTCCTGAATTTTTCGCAGCATGTGAAGTTTCACACTCCTCTGTTCTCCTAATTTCTATCTCAGATATTTCGTTACTACTCTGTTCCTGATCTTTTTCGTTAATGATGTTTTTTTTCGTCCTGAGACGCTACGTCATACAGTTCGTTATTATCGACCCCCTGAAAACTTCCTTGTGGCGCCTCTATATCTGCGGCACTGTTTAATGTTTCAGGGTTACGTGAATTTTCCCTTTCTGCCTCTCTCATCCATGATAAACTTCTCGTCCTCTCTCTTTTAAACCTTGGTATTCACCATAGTAACCGTCAATTTTTCATATACACCTGATGTTTAAGACAAAACTAACCAACCTCTTACCAAATATCTCAGTCCTCGTGCACGCACTAAAATTCAATCTCCTCGTAACAAATAATGTATAACATACACAAAGCCAATAAAATCCCCTGTGGAATGTCAACGATGGTTCTTCAGCTGGACAATAATGGATATGTATAGTGTGACAGTTATTGAACTATACGAAAAAGAAACGTAAATAAGTTACAAACGACGGCGTGTACACACTTTATTCAACATGTAAACGTCACTAAAGATATTCAGATTTAGGTTATGCCTACCTGCACACCTTGTCTTTAATATAGTCCCACAAAAACGAGTCGCATGTGTTCAGATCCGGAGAATATAGTGGTCAATCGAGGCGCATGCCAGTGGCCTCTGGGTACCCCAGAGCCAGAAGAGAATGCGGTCCCCGAAGTGCTCCTCCAGAACATCAAACACTCTCCTGCTTCCATGGGGTCGATCTCCGCCTTACAGGAACCACAGCTTGTCGAAATCAGGCTCACATTGGATAATGGGGATGAAATCATCTTCCAAAACCTTCACGTACCGTTCGGTAGTCACCATGCCATCAAGGAACATCGCACTGATTATTCCGTGACTGGATATTGCACACTTCGCTGTCACCTGTTGAGCGTGAAGGGACTTCTCGATCGCTAAATATGGATTCTCAGTCCCCCAAACGCGCCAATTTTGCTTATAGACGAACCTATCCAAATGAAAATGGGCTTCGTCGCTAAGTCAAACCATGCTAATTCCCATCATGCCCTGCGGTCAACCGTGCAGTTTGAGCTTCCTAACACAAACCGTTCAGAAGTAATGGCGATTTTATTTCATACAGTTCAATAATTGTCACCCTGTATCAACCCCACCTCAATAAAAATAATACAGAAATTAATTTTTGGCAAAGAGAATATAATTATTTTTTAGATAGCAATGCGAGTCCTTCTGTCAGTTTTAAGTTTCTCCAATCTATCTGTGTGTCAGGAGATTACAAATCAACGACTCCTGGGCAGGAGTCGCCAAAATTTTTAGAGATCAGTTGTTTGATTTAAAAGGAGGTACGCAAGCTGGGTGCTGTAATTCGACATATGCTAATTAGATACGATCCGAAATAATGAATCAGGAATTCAATGGATATGAAATGAAAGAAGAATCACAATTAATTTGGTCTCTTCCGTTAAAGTGACTGCTAAAACATTTCACAAGCAATGATAAAATAGTAAAAGCATGGGAAAGCACATTAAAAAACAGAGGCACAAAGGGTATAAGCTTGGACCAAGGAAAGAACAAATTTGAAGTGAAATGTTTAGCCTTTGCGGATGATATGGCATTGATAACTGAAAACCAAACAGACGCAACAGTTATGCTTGATCTGTTACACGAGATTGCTGAAAAGACTGGACTAAAAATATCCTATGGAGAAACCGAGTATATAGAACACAAACATAATACAGAAAAGTTTATGAAAACAAAGTATGGAAAATTAAAAGAGTTGATAGATTCAAATACCTGGGGGAGTGGATCCAAGCCGATGGACTGGATAACACAACAAATAAAGAAAGAATAAAAAAGTTAGAATTTGCATATAAATTCACACCAAACTACTACAATAAGAAATCAATATCCACATACGCAAAGATTAAACATTATAATTCAGTTATTAGGACTCAAGCAACGAACGGATCAGAGTCCCTAACATTGAATAAGAAAGGTGAATTAAGAGAACTAGAAAAAAGAGAGAGAAAAATACTAAGAAAAATTCTAGGTCCTGAGAAAAACAAGGAAAATAGGTGGATTAAAAGGAGAAATGAAGGCCTATACAAAAATATAGAAATGATCACAGATACAATGAGGAAGAGACGGATAAATTTTTATGGACATTTAAAAAGAATGGCAGAAACACGGATTACAAAGAAAATTTTTAATTACATTAGTAAGCTGAAAAAAACTGTAGGATGGATAGAAGCAGTAAATAAAGACGCCAACAAAATAGGTGTTACAGAAGAAATAATACGTGACAGGAATCACTTTAGGCTACTTATAGAAAACGCAAACTATGAAGAAGATGAGCCAAAACCTCGACTCAAGAGAGTGTGGACAGATGAGCAGAGACGAGCAGTTGGCGAGAAAATGAAGAAGTTGTAATGTCTCTTGCAGCGGTCTCTCCGCGATATTTTCAGAAATTTTATAAATTATATAATTCAGTACATATCTCGAAATATCTCTTCTTATCTTACCGATTATCAATGCAAAGTAGTTTCAAGCCCAATTATTCCTTGGAGCGTCCATTTACTCCATGGAATAGCTTCTCTGCTATCTATGTTTTCTCTTATGAAAAGGAAGGGGGACTTCTTGCCGATTAGTCGTGAAAGGAGGATGTATATGTATGTATTGTTGAGCTAGTCGCCATCTTGATGAGATTCTGTATGAGAAGGAATTTAATACATGAACTAAACTAAAGTAAGTGGGTTCGCGTATTATTTAACTGTTTATTATTGACAGTGTTTGCTTACTACGCTGTGTTGCACGGGATCAGTGGGGAACGTCTGATTTACACTGGGCGAACCTGCCGTTTTGTATGCTCAAGATATCCAGTTATTTCAAATAAATAGGCTAACACGGTCTTACCAGCAGATCTCCGGTCTTCCCCATGTGATCACCGAAAGTTAATAATTATTACAAATGTTTCCAGGAGATCGACTGACAATTTTCGTCGCACCGAGACTTCGAAATTGCTTCACTGCCTTATGGAATTTAAGTTAAGCTCAATTTAATCAGGATAGAACAGTATTGAACTGTGTGAATGTGATAAGCCTGCTTTGTCAATGAAAATTCCCTTAATATACGCATGTTTTTACTATCCTGATCAGTGAAGCTAAATCAGGCCGCTGTGAGAAAGGTTTTTTAAACTTTAAAAAATATTAAAAAGTACTGGGAAGAACGGAAGAAAAAGAAACACCATAAGTCTTAAATTGTATGCGATCCATAGCTGGCCAAATACATAAATAAAAAAAAAACCTTGACACATCTGAATAAAGGATCTGCCGAGTACTATTCCGATAATCGCGTAAATGAAACAACTGCAGTCACAATGCAGTACTGCGTTTGCCGTGATGTTATTAGAAAAAAAAAGACAGCGCTAAAGAAGGGCACGCGTTGCAGCTGTAGCCAGTTTTGAAAGCAAACCGATCATTGAATTGAATCCAAGTCTTCAGTGTGGAGCTTGAGGTTACTGAAATACTGTAACATGAGTTCAGTGTCCCGACGTATCATCTTGCAGTTGAGGCTCGATCTCACCATAGCAAGCCGGCCGCTGTGACTGAGCGATTCTAGGCGCTTCAGTCCGGAACCGCGCTACTGCTACGGTCGCAGGTTCGAATCCTGCCTCGGGCTTGGTTGTGTATGATGACTTAGAACTACTTAAACCAAACTAACCTAAGGACTAGGGGACTGATCTACATTTACATCTACGTGATTACTCTGCTATTCACAATAAAGTGCCTGGCAGAGGGTTCAATGAACCACCTTCAAGCTGTCTCTCTACCGTTCCACTGTCATATGGCACGATGGAGAAACGAGCACTTAAATTTTTCTGTGCGGGCCCTGATTTCTCTTATTTTATCGTGATGATCATTTCTCCCTATGTAGGTGGGTGCCAACAGAATGTTTTCGCAGCCGGGGGAGAAAACTACTGATTGAAATTTCATGAGAAGAAAAACGCCTTTATTTTAATGATTGCCACTCCAATTCACGTATCATGTGTGTTACACTATCTCCCCTTTTTCGCGATAATATATAACTAGCTTCCCTTCTTTGTACTTTTTCGATGTCATCCGTCAGTCCCACCTGATGCGGATCCCACACCGCACAGCAATACTCCAGAATAGGGCGGACAAGCGTGGTGTAAGCAGTCTCTTTAGTAGACCTGTTGCACCTTCTAAGTGTTCTGCCAATGAATCGCAATTTTTGATTTGCTCTACCCACAATATTATCTATGTGATCGTTCCAGATTTTAAGTCCCATAGTGCTTAGAGCCATTTGAACCATCACCACAGTAGAGTGTAGGTGAAGACTGAAGTGGTTGCAGAAACAGCCATTGTTGGCACACCAATCAGCCAGAAATGTCTCTAAGTCTCTTAGTTCATCTGTTCTGGCGGTGTTGCAGGTCAGTGGAAGAGACGTCAGGTGTGGGAGGCTCCCGGAATTCAAGAGATGAAGTTTGACGATCAAGATGAAGAAGATGAGGTGATTTGGTACCGCATGCTCGCTAGGAGGGAAACCTGCTTCGCTGTGGTTTGTGCTCTTTACTTGGCTGGGCTACGAATCTTCCGAGTGCCGACCTATGAAAATGTTCCATAGAAAATTTTCGTTCCCTTCCCTGTGCTACTCTTCAGGCAGTTAACCAATGACACAGAGGTGGGTCCTCGTCGACACAGCCAAGTTTCTCTCTCCAACTTCCAGTTTATTTACATGAGACAATGTAGGCAATTCTTATGTTGTGTAAACATTTGATCTTTGGGTACTCAACGTCCAGTAGCATCTCACGCTTTCAAAGGCGTCCCATACATTTCGTTCACTCACTTTTCGAGATCTTATCAATACCTTCCAGTGATTTCCGAAGAAAACACAGCTTTTTTTCGTTTTGTGCGCAATAGTGCCTTCCTGGACTTCGCTAAAAACAGTGTTCCTTCTCTTTCTGCTTCTGTATTGTTAAGAGGTCGCTGCTTGGGGCCTCATACCACAGGAGATCTTATCTGTGTTGCCTGCTATCCATCAGGCACTCAAGCACGGCCCTGCAAAAGAGTGTGTGGTGGACTGCAAGCCATTGAGCTAGTGTCCCTTCTTGTTTGCCTATGTGACTCCACTGCCCACTCGAGCACTGCCACTTCATCTCAATATGCTTTCAACGTCTTCTTATTTGCATAAAGCATGCAAATTCGAATAACGCGACTGGAACTGTTATGTACTGCATTTCTCGGTATCAGATAATTATTCCGACCTAATGGGTCATTACACTCTGATTGTGCATACTTTACAGGACTGTTTCCGGAAAAAACTATTATGTAGCAAATTAATGTGCCATGCATAGGCTTCTTTTAACAACACGATGCAAGCCATTATGCTTCGAATGATGCCATGACCTCGTTATGTGGGCTGTTGATGAATGCCATTATATTGTGTTCAACGATGAATCACGGTTCTGCACCACCCCGGACAACCATAGTCGACGACCATGGTGGTTACCTGAGTATTGGGACAAGGCCGGTCCCATTCCAAAGTATCATTATCCATGATGGCGGCCTTGACGTCAGAGACATTATGAACTGTTTTGATAACACCACCACCATTCCAAAGCATCGTTATTTGACAACAAGGTCGCATCCAGTGTATCCGGCACGCGATGTGTCTCTAGTCTTTATTACCGCCACCAGAGTAATCTGTCATCAAGTCAGCTGATGGCGTTGTGGGGTGGTGGAAATGGCTGCAACCAATACGATCCCTTAATTGAGTCACATGTTCGACTTCTACCAATAGGATTCAACTATTCTATGACCTCATTGTAGGAGATATATAGGTTAAGTTCCGGGACCTCAGTCTTGGTCACTCTGTCAGCGGGAGACTAAGAAGAAGAATCATGAAGCACCAGTCGACCTCCAGTGCAGTCACTCAGAACAGGATCAAACGGAAAAGTAAGTATCATATTTCACATTATTCTGTCTCGTTCATTATCCTTATTATTATTCAATGTTTTCACTTATTCGCTAATATCTAATCATTCATCTTCTTTTTTCAACAGAGTCAAGCGCCACCATGCTTAGCTCCGCAGACGCGTCCGAACCTGCGTCCTCATTAGCTTCGTCAACCATCTCATCCGGACCTACGCCAGCGGCAGCCGACTCATCTGATCCAGTAGCGACCACGTGGGATCCTGTAGCCCACCTAGCTCACATGTTGGAGCAGGACATGGAGTTGCTGCTATCCGTCCCACTCAGCAACTTGTGTGATGAAGATGCTCGATCTGCTCACCACCCAACGACTTCAACCACTGGTGGTGTTAAAGATCAACTAAATGGTGGTCAGTACTGGATGCCGACATATAACTCATCACAATCGAACACTCCCGTGATAGTGCAACCACCGAGTTTAGATACTGTAAATAAAAAGAATACGTCTAGTGTGGCTACGCTATTCACCACGACATATAATTTAACCTCCAGTGGTTCCAAACGTGTGAACATTGCTATAGACGTCCATCAGGTCTGGGGGATCCAAGCTATAATGGAGATTGAAAATATTTCCAAAAGTGTTAAAGTCCCGATTTCCGAGTTCGACTGGGCCGGGATCTGTCATGCAGGGCGCTACATCAATCAACAAATGACCACCGAATATGCTCCAACTCATTCCCCACCAGACATTCGTCTTGCCGATGTCACACTTTCCATTACTACTGTATATGATGACTGTGCCTTATGCATTAAATCAGGTGTCGACAGCGTCTATCTAAGACATCCGTCAGTTATCAAATTATTCAACCTAGGCTCCTCTATACGGTTTGCTCTCGAGAGACTGAATCGTTGGGTCCCTAGCATAGAGGCAGCATATAGTGATGTTAAAAACTCTCTACGTGTTAATAATATACATATTGACGATTCTGAGCAGCATCATCGTTCGCATATGGCCATTAAAACTACAGACTTTCAATTGAAATGCGTGTGTCAAAAACCAGAGTACTCAGAGTCATCTATTGGACTGCGTGAGATACATGCAGAATTTATCGCCAACCAAAGAGAATTATTTGGTATATATTGTACAGGTTCTAAGAAGAAACGTACAGATTATGATGACACCCCAGATATAGTACATCCAATGTATGATTTTTAAATAAATAATTTATATCTAATCTCATCTCCTGTTTCTCTTTTATTTCATACCACCACTCCTATTATAATCAAATTGTTCCAATAATTTTTTAATTCTACTCAAATTATGATCATCTTACTCTTCATACTTGTGTTCCTCGTGTAGACAGTATAGCTCAATCGGTTAAGTGATCGAACTATACTGGCTACACACAAATATTATTATTATTATCCTCTCAGTTATATTTTCTATATATGTCAAGTACTTGTTTGTACATGGCTCATTTACTATCATGGCTGGCTGGGTGAAGCACCCTCGCCACAAGGACTTTGTTGTCGGTGATTGGTCATGTGAAGGTTCAAGTGAAGAGCAGAAGAAGAAGAACAAGAAAAACGGAATTCTCCTTCCCGATAATATAAGAGCAATTATTGTAGGCCCATCCAACTGTGGCAAGACTAATGTCCTCATGACTCTGCTAACTCATGTGCAAGGTGTCCGATTTGAACATGTCTGTCTATTCTCAAAAACACTCTTTCAACCCAAGTATCAGCTATTGCATGAGATATTTCGAGGTGTAGATGGCGTTACATACACAACATTCAGTGAAAGCTCTGATATCCCCCCACCTGAAGAAACAAAACCAAACACAGTATTCATATTTGACGATGTTGCAGTAGAAAACCAAGACCAAATTCGAAAATATTTCTCTTTCGGTCGCCATATGGGTGCTGACGTATTTTATCTAAGTCAAACATATTCCAGAATCCCCAAACAACTTGTTAGGGATAACGCAAATCTCATTATAGCCTTCAAGCAAGACAATATTAATTTAAGACACATTTACCAAGCACATGTGGGGACGGATATGTCGTTCAATGATTTCTTAAAGATATGTGCAGACTGTTGGAACCATTCACAGTATGGGTTTCTCGTTATTGATAAAACAAGAAAACTGTATGATGGTAGATACAGACGAAACTTTCAAGAATTTTTGCATATATAACAAGGTAATAGACGTTAGCACATCAGTCTACGCCATACCATGGACAAATTCGCGCGTATGTCCACCTCTCAACCTGAGATGATTGGTGTACACAGACAGAACATTCGCTTGTACTTGGATGCGAAAATTCAGGCTATGGCCATTAAAGTTGCAAGTATGCGCAGGGAACTAGAGACCTATTACCAAACCCTTCTGAGAATGGTGAATGTGTTAAATGAGCTAGTTAATCAAGTCAGTAAGAAAGTAACCGACTTAACTGGAAAGGTCGATGGTGTTCAGGGAAAAATAGATGTAGACCTGATTGTTGTCGATAAGGGCGATCATGATCATACTAAGAAGCTGAAGAAAATGAATGCATATATAAAGCCCCACGTCGCAGAGATGTCTGATTAGTATACATTGAGATGTCGACGACCAAACAGAAAGTCATTCAAGCGCGTAAAGCAGTCCGAGAGAAATTACAGCTGCTTAGGTTAGGGCATATTGATCGTCAGCAAACACTAAGAGAGACCTTTAAACCCGTTACTTAGTCTCTCCGACAGCTCTCACCAAAAACAAAAACGACCCAAAACGACAGTCTTGCCATTGATGAATTCATTATTAGTCACACACCAGGTCAGATAGATAGAACATTCGGCGTTAGCCCGGGAAGACCGTACATGTTGGGTGCACATCCCATAACTGTAACAGAAGACAAAATACAAATAGCTGATAGACAGTTTGACCGAACACCAGGCTTAATGAACCTTATTTTCCTAAGACCAACCAAAAAACCTATAAATTATTCAGTTAGTGATAAGGACACGTACCGTCAAATACTACACATAACTGGTGTACACAAGATCACCAAAAGCCTAACCAACAGGAAGTATAAAACCATTATAAAACCAATACATGAAGACCAAAACAGCAACAACGGTGCCAGCAGCGGAGATGGTATTGACATTGGTCTTAAGGCAGTGAACAATCGAGTCCCTCAGTATATATATTATGACGACCCTAACGAACTAATAGATTGACTACGTCTACTCATGGCATCAGCTGCTGCAGGTAATACAGCTCATTCGAATGAAGTTATCTCCATAATCTCTGAGCTTCGAGAGAGAGGTATCATCGAATAAGTATGGAGACTGTAGTTCGAGAACTACACAAACCAGCACGCAAAACATACCCGCGCAGGCATGTCATGATTAAAGGGTTGGATGACTTGTGGCAAGCTGATCTTGTAGATATGCGACAATATTCACATGAGAATAATGGCTTCAAATACATTTTAATTGTTATTGATACATACTCCAAATTTGCATGGGCAGTACCAGTCAAGACAAAAACCGGTCCAAATGTCGCTGATGCTTTTGAACGCTTGCTACAGATAGGAACCAATCGATGCCCGGACAATCTCCAAACCGATCATGGTGGTGAGTTCTACAATAGGTACTTCAAGACAGTGATGCAGCTGTATGGAATACATCACTACTCAACATTCACTCACCTGAAGGCAAGTATTGTAGAGCGCTTGAACAGAACAATAAAAGGCCGAATGTGGATGCGGTTTAACCTTCGCGGCTCATACAAATGGACAGATATCCTCCCAGAAATAATTGCTCAATATAATAGAACCAAACATAGCACAATAAAAATGCGGCCAATTGATGTTCGTGATAACACACTCATGGATACGGTATACTTTCACATTAAGATACTGGATCCACGCAAACAGAAATTTAATGTAGGTGATTTGGTGCGTATCTCAAAACACAAGACCGCATTTGAGAAATCATACCTACCGAACTGGTCAGCTGAGATATTTACAGTTTCAAATGTGCAGCGAACGAATCCTAGAACTTATTTATTGAAAGACAGTAAAGGTGAAGGAATTGCAGGCTCCTTCTACACTGAGGAGATGCAGAAGAGCTCACAACCAGATCTTTTTCTCGTGGAGAGAGTCATAAGACGACTTGGAAATAAGGCCCTAGTCAAATGGCTTGGTTTTCCTGCTACACAAAACAGTTGGATTGATGCCAGGGATTTGCTATATGATGAACATTCATCGCCCACAACCACCACAGTAGCCTGACATGCGTGATTGAAGGCACATTAGAGGAGGCGGTGGTGTTCTGGACAAACTACCTTTGGAATTACACATCCCGGGATATAACTACTGCGGACCTGGGACAAAGCTTCAGAAACGATTGGCGCGAGGCGATAAGGGAGTGAATCTGCTTGACGAAGCGTGCATGGAACACGACATTGCATACGAAGCAAATAAAGATCTACCAAGTCGTCACATTGCAGATAGGATTTTAGCTGATAAGGCTAAGGCGATACGGAAAAGAAAAGATATTGGTATAGGTCAACGCATCGCAGCATTCGCAGTTGATAAAACCATGCGCGGAAAAATCAATTTAGGATTAGGAGTGATGAATTTCAAGCGAGTTATGAACGCTGCACGTCGCGCACTAAACATGAAGAACAAGAAGGGTTGTTTGAAGAACTGTATCCTGACAGCGATGTATGCAGCTAAAAACGCAATGAAGGACAAAGAATCACCAACGAGAAGATCCGTTAAAGCACCTCGCATTCTACCAATACCCAAGACATCCGGCGGTTTTATTCCTTTTCTCATCCCAGCCCTCTCCGCGCTCTCAGCGTTAGGTTCGCTCGCCGGTGGGGCTTCAGCTATCGCTCGAACTGTCAAGAATGCGCAAAACTCGCAAACCCAGTTAGAAGAGGCGAGAAGACATAACCGCATGATGGAGGCAGTAGTCATTGGAAAAGGCCTATACTTGAAACCGTACAGGAAGGGTCTTGGTCTATTCATAAATAAAAAAAAAGCCCAATAGCGGCCCTACCAGATCGACCACTCACAAATACAGACCTTCTTAAGTTTGTTAGAGATAAATTCAAGATACCAAGATTCCGTGGTGTGTTTATGAGGGATACATTACCTAAGACTATGTGGAAAACTGGTGAATGCGGTATTGTGAATTTAGATGTTGCCGGAGGTCCTGGCACCCACTGGGTGGCGTACGTTATGAAAGACGCTGGGGCAGTCTACTATTTCGACTCCTTTGGTGACCTGCAGCCACCCAAAGAATTACAGCAATACTTCACTCACAGAAGACATGTACTATACAATTATCAACGGTATCAGGACTTTAATACATACCTCTGCGGGCATCTTTGCATCATCTTTCTCTTGACGTTCACAAAGAAGAAGAACAATAACAAGAACTAACGTATATAAGCAGGATGTTTAAACATTCATTCATCAGTTGACGTTCAGATGCAATGTCGTACACTTTGACGTTGAAAGGACGGTCATCTGTATTGCGTGCAAATTACTTCCCACCAGCTGATTTCAGTGCAGGTCAATGGAGTGTTGCATTGATTGGACTGGAGACGTACAACAGCATCCCGAATATCACCAACACTAACAATAAACTGCATCTCGATATTAATGGTGAAAAACATATTCTTGAAATAGAATCTGGTGCATACGATATTGACGATTTAAACGAACTCTTAAAACAGTCTGGAAAAGGTATTGAACTACGTGCAAACATCAATACACTTAAATCTGAAATAAGGACTCTAAATGCAACGATTGACTTTAACCAGAAACATTCAATAGGACCCCTGCTTGGATTCACAAAAGGGCAGATTTTGAAGAAAGATCCAACTAAATTTTACAAGTCCAATCAGTCTGTGGATATACTCCCAGTCAGCACAATACGTGTCGAGTGTAACATTGCTACGAATTCCTATCTCAACGATACTCTCATTCACACTATTTACGGATTCTTCCCCTCAGTTGCAGCGGGGTATAAGATTGTTGAGACACCTGCCAATGCAACATACCTTCCAGTGACTGCTCAGACATTGGGGTATTTGGAGCTGCGTATTGTGGATCAGAATAATAAACTTGTCGACTTTCGCGGTGAGGAAATCATTATACGATTACATCTAAAACAAGATGGGTGTGCGGTATAAAACAATTGCACGCAATACACAGCGCGCCAGTTCGCTACTGAACAGCAAACTGATAACACCTGCGAACTACGAATTTCTTAAATCAGTTGGTCTCAAACCCCGCAATGACGTCATCACTCAATATAACCAATCCAGTAGAGTATGATGACAGAATTATACGTCAAGAATACTTCTCTCATAAATCTTACGCTTCAACCACGTTTAACAAGAATGATGAAATCAGGATTGTCATACAGCACCAGGACACACTCACTCTTCCGTGCAAGAGTTTCATATATATCGAGGAGTCATTCAAGAAAACTGATGGCACCGATACAGTTGGGTCCAAGCTGACACGCAACGCATTGGCATTCCTCTTCCAAGAGATTCGCTATGAACTGAATGGTTCTGAGATTGATCGTACACGCAATGTTGGCCTAACATCGACCCTTAAAACATACGTCTCGGCATCACCAGCAGATCTGCACAGTTTAGAAAATGCTGGATGATTCATAGACGATGCGGAGGGTAGAACACCCCAGGAGTATAAGCGATTTACTGCATGCATACCTCTAAAAATACTTATGGGATATTTTGAGGATATGAGACACATTATTATGAACGCTAAACAGGAACTTATTCTCGTGCGGAGTGCGACAGACAATAACTCGTACATTCAAGGAGCTCAAGAGGAGAATAGGATCACAATCAACAAATTAATAAGGAAAATGCCTCACGTCAGTGTATCCGACGAGGAACGTTTGAAGCTTTTGAAAATGTTGAATTCAGGTACATTTCTGTCACTGACCTTCCGCTCATGGGAGATCTTTGAGTATCCAGTGTTACCGACCGCGAGCAGACAAACATGGGCTATTAAGACCTCCAGTCATATCGAGACACGCAGATTCATTATACTTACGTTTCAGACTGATAGAAGAGCAAATACATCAAACGATTCCACCGTGTTCGATAACTGCAAGTTAACTAACGCCAAAGTCTACCTCAATTCAGAATTCTACCCATATGACAATCTACATCTGCAATGGAATGAAAATGTATACAGCCTCGCGTATGACATGCATGCAAGGTTTCGTCCTTCTTACTATGAAATTGCTGAAGGAGAGGGAGGGGGGTGTCTACTGAGTCCTCGTAAGTTCAAAGAGCTTTCACCGATCATTGAAATAGACTGCTCTAAACAGAATGAGATAATTAAGTCTGGACCTATAGACGTTCGAATTGAATTTGAATCATCGACAAATTTCCCAGAACACACCGCTGCATATGCCTTAGTCCTACACGACAGAATAATCAATAACTCTCCGCTCACAGGTGTTGTGCAACGAGCTGTATAAATGAAAATATGCTGTCCTGTGCATTGATCATTTGACGATGGCAACTCAGCCTGTGAAGACCATTGCAGATGTTCAAGGATTCCATGATGGAGAACGAAGACAGTTCGTATTTAAACAAGTTGCTTTTGTGACCTACACACAAGACGCAGGAATAACTGAAACCTTCTCCGAAAATATTCGATCACCAAGACCGTTCACGCAAGTGAAATCTTGTAAAACACGGACAAGTGCATTGTGGTTAACTAATTTTTATCATGGAATTCACTGGGATGATCCCGGCATACCCTATAAAGATGTGGTGACCGCACTTAAATTATTCGATCACAAGGACACCATCGTTTACGTGAAGGGAAAGGACAAAACCTCCTGGATGCGTCAAATATTTAAATTTGCATCTATTCAAGACCTTGAATGGTACGGATGTCCATCCATCCATCGACTGAAGAACATTTACCAAAAAAATGCTTTTGTATCTGCATATGAGAATGTAAAATTACTTTTCACTTTTATTAGAAATAAATAATAATTTATAAGATTGAATGTTTTTTCTTTCTATGACACCCAACGTCCCTAGTATTGTAAGTTTATTCTTTTTATATTGTATATGAAGGGAACTCCACTGGAACAGTCTGAGAGAGACACATACCCCGGCCTTTGACGTGGAATGAGCCTAATGTAATAGTTAGGCGCGGATGCGTCAGATGCCGATCTCGCGGCCTCCGTCGAAAGCGACAGACACGCGCAGCCGCTGACGCTTGGTAGGGGGTTGCACCAGTTGCCGGCCTCGCGGCTGCTGTCGAAAGCGATGCGTCGGATTACGATCTCTAAAGTATCTGTTGACGTAGGGTTGTAAGAGATAGCGCTGCAATGTGCTGTGTGTGTTCGTGACAACTAGCCCAAGTCTGGCACTTGTGATTAAAAGCAGGAAACCTTATAACTTTATGCAGTGCGATGTGGCTGTATGTACGTATTCTGCATACACACATAAATAAATTTATAATATTTTTAATAAAAAGAATAATCATTATTAGGGTATCAATTAATAATAAAATTTTTTTTAGAATGAAATAACTGAGTTTATTATTGAATTCAGAATTTAACATTTTTCACATTATATATAATGAGTTTACAGATATAAGAATGGTTTTTAACCAAAAATATGAACTTCCACATCTTTTTAGATAATTTTTTTAAACAATTTTAGATAATTAAGAAATATATATAAGTATTCTCTTCAGATAAATTATATATATAATTTTAAAGCTAATGCAGAGGTACTACCCTATCTTATAAAGTAAATAATATCGCTTATGAAGTTCCACCAGAAAAACAAAACATTTTTAATGAATACCAAACCTATTTGTTTCAAGTCAATGGCTCTAAACATTTTCGAAAAGAACAACAACAAATTGAATATATATTTTTTTTCCAAGTAAGTCGATTTAAAGATTTTCAACTACAAGAACAATGTGAACATATATATTTTTCTTCAAAGTGGATGCCTGGAAACATTTTCCACTAGAACAAGCAATTGAACATATAGAAAGAATTTAATTAGTGGAACTCATACACTTAGAAACTAGTTCTGACTGGATGGCTAGCGGTAGGTGAAACTTACAAACTAAAATCTAAGCTCTATAATGACTAGAAGTGATGCATATATTACGTGAGAAAATTTTATTATTTTTTTGTTCATACAGAAGTTAATTGGCTAAATTTATAGCCTTTTCATATATATATATATATATATATATATATATATATATATTAATAATGGCCAGCAATGTGTAGATATAAAGACTTTTTAAATAAGTTTTTTTAATTTTATTTATTATGATTTTCTTTGAAAAAATAATGATTATATTTACATACATACACACTTAACACAAGTTCGCGCTCATTCGAACGCTCAGACATGCATGGAAGCACGCAAACTGATACACGCAACAAAACACTCTCATCCACTATTTACACTATGATAAAACAGCCATACTAGTTCCACGCATAGCCCACGTTCCTAACATTCATACGCTCATTCCCTCTCTATCACTCGACCAGAGTCCCCCACACCTACTTTTGTTCAAGTAAATAGTGTGAGTATGGGAGGGTTCCCACCCCATCCTCACAAATGACTCTTTTATCATCATGAGGAGACAGTCCAACTTTAGACTGCAGCACAGTGTACACCTCGTGAGCTCGTGATCGAATGCTAGTTTGTTGAACCATGTGTGGATGAGCGCCTTCAACGCTACGACCGTACAGGCACTGCAAATAGTCCTCGACCGTAAGCGCACGAGACGCGATCCGTCTAACACCCTTTGCCTGCCTCAGAGTGCTCCCGTCTACTGTGCGATATGCATACAGTTTCGATCTTAGTCCCACAAACTCTACAATTGGTAAACCATTCGACTCGTCTTTCATGAGACCGATAACCTTCTTGTTCTGTGGAACAATACCATAAGGATTATTGACCTCATAAGAAGAGGTGTCGAATTCTTTACCATTGCACCTAATTACTTCATATGGATCACAGTTCTTGATCCAGTAGATAAAGCTGTCTGTATCCATATAAAGTAATTTTGGATCTATGAAATGAGGTTTCGCAAACTCATAGTGGAATCGGTACATGTAGAATTTGGAGATATCGAGTATACACATCCCCAAATAGATGGGTTTCATAAACTCTACTGCAGTCTTAGACATCTCCACAGTAACAAAGTTTTCATTGAAGATGGTGGCACGCTTAAAATTTGGCCTGGCTATACATTTTCTCACGCCATAACGCCCTTCCCATGCGGTTCTAATAACAATATCGCGTTCATTTCTTACATTTTGCATAGTTTTCCCGAAAATGGAATTGTTCATTAATTTATAAAAGTCTTTTTCAAAATCATTACTCGCGACCGCCCTCTTTTCGGTATTTAGTTCAATATACTCCTTCAACCAGGGGGATTGCTTGAAGGAGATTGCCCGGGTGATTTTAATGAGCTCCATTCCTAATCTGAGACACTGCTGGAGGTTACGATAATGAATAATATACCTCTGCTTATCACCAACAGTGGCCAGCAGTTTAGGGATGGTGCTTCCTCGTGGAATTTGTTGCTCTGGACATAACGGCAAGTCGCTTGTCTCTCCATGCAAATTATTAGGGTACGCGATGTCTGCCTCAAGCACATACCCTACATCAGAATCGGCCGCAAGACCCATTATCTGTCCACCTAATCCCTTCAATTCGTCTTCAGGCACCCATTGGAACCCGGCAACCGGCAGCGGTTGCTTCATAGCATGCCCATATAAATTGTTAACATCTAAGTACAAAATGTAACTAGAATCAAGGGATGCGTTGTACTCGACACCCATCCGCGGGTTATTTGCCTTGGCGTGTCTGTGAACACGTTGACAAAGTCCGCCGCGGATCCCTCGCTCAAAAAATAGAAGCATCGAAGCATCAGTCAAAAGTTCAATGTTGCAATCCGTTTTTTTGAGCATAGCGTCCCAGGACAACCCAGGTGCCGTGTAATAAAAGGCAGGGTCCAGAGAGTACATGGTCATACATACACTCCGGAACTTTTCGAAAACATCTGCAAGCAAACGAACGTCCGTGTCTATGTATAACCTTGCATATTCTCCCAAATTGAGGATGTTGAATTCCTGCCAGACATTAACGGCATGCTCATAATCTGTGATAGTTATGGTATCGCCTGTGAGAGTACTGGTAAAAGAAGTTATGTCGGGAAGCCTGGTTTCATTGAGTTTTGCCATACTATCAAGATACTCGTACGGGAAAACTCCTTTCCTCGTCGCAAGTTGAAACTTTTCCTCATCGGTAAATGCAGATCGAGTGATATGCATATCATTCCGAGGTAAAGTCTCGACCAGCATCTGGAGCGAAGTCTGCATAAATCGTAGAGAGTCAAGGAAGCGGAGCGTAATTTTCGGTGTCATTCGTTTTGAAAAATAAATGTACTTTTCAACACTTTCAGGCAGGATACTGACCTGATCATTCTTCATACCGAACTTAGCCAAGTGCTCAACGAGAAAATGAGCGTCATACCCGCTCAGATTATGAAAAAAGACGGGTATGTGTGTAGGTAACTGATACTTCAAGTTGCATGCATTGTGGGCTGCACCGCGGAACTTACCCGTAAGGTGACAATGGTCTCTACGAGGAGTCTCCGCTTTTCTATCTAAGGCCAGCCCGCAAATATGACAATTAACAGCCTTTTCATACAAGTCATCATTTTCCTTTGATTTAGTCATGGGAATATTGATGCTGTAGAGCTTGTGAACTTGCCAAGAAAGTTTTTCAAGCTCAGTGAGAAGCCAAACCGCCGGGTCGTCCCATACATAAGACTGATAGCTATTAAGTTTACAATCATATGCGCATACAACTTGGAACGCAGCCGCATAAGGTACGTGTTTTTGTGTGAAGGTTGTGTGTGAGGCTAAGGGGTTCCCTTCACAACGAGTAATAGGAGCCAGCAAGCATTCAAAATCGGCGTACACAACAAAAGGACAACGCTGCTGGTGGTGAGCATTTTTAAATTTAATGACGTTATTTTCCTCAGTGGGCATAACAACACGTACCGGGTCCTTGCATGCACAATCTAATAGATGTGTCGCTAATAACTCTTGAGATGAAAAATAATTCAAACACCTTATACAAATATGTTGTTTATGATCATTTTTACTTAACTGGGAGGAAATGAGTCGGGACATGTCTTTGATCCAGACGTAGTGATAATTATCACGTTCGGAGAAGAGCAGCATGTTGACATGCAACTCTCGCTCACCTGCAAATTTTGAGAAATGGAGGGGGCCTACTACTGTATGCTTGTTCTGCTCATCTGACTTGCTTTTCTTCTCCAGGCCATAAACGTGGACCGATATTGCGGTATTCTGAGCCTCAAACTTAGGTATGTCCTGGATTCTTAAAGGGAACTCTATTCCGTCAAAGTTATACTGTCTCTTAATATCTTTGACTTTGTAACTGCTGGGACGCTCGGAATGATGTTTGTAATTGTAATTTCTCTCGCAAGCCGGGACTGACCATGCAAAACACGCATTATCATAGTTATTTTGAACATTAATGCACGCCTGCTTTTTCTCAATATCTATAGGGAGTTTAATATAAATGGACCCTCCATTCATTGGATCATAGACATGTATATGGATGTCGAGGTGTGGTATACTGCTGAGCGCTTTAGCGGATCCACGTACTTCCATCTCGGAAAATCGGGCCATAATAGCGCTCAAGGTGGATTCTCGATACCACTCAGCAATCGATGTGCTCCGAGAAATAACGCCATTGTCACCCCATATATAATGCAGAGTAGCCGTCTCCGCGTCACCTTGATGTTTAGGGGGGTGACTCAGTTCACAGCATAATACCGCACTGCATTTAATGGCGTTAAATTCCGGATCTTCTAAGAGTTTGAGGAGCTCGGTCTCCAGGACGGGGAGGCACGCCTCCAAAAACCTTACAGGATCGCGATACCTCCCGCCTGGATTCTCAATTCTGGTGAAAGAGATTGGCCCCTCAAACGCTCTAGCAACTGCTGAGTATTCTAAGGGAGTCATTACGCCGTTATTCTGATCGAATTCATTATCGATAGGACGGGGGAGAGAACTACCGCTAGCCATAGGGAGATTACTATTATTACTATTGCTACAACTAGGAGTCCACCCGATAGATGAAGGGGCTGGTGATGGGTGATCGTAACCATCATTATTTGCAGGGAGAGGTATACGTCTCGGAACGCATACCTTGCGTGGGCGGCGGCGGCGAGCTGCTGCTTCTGGAGGAGGAGGGGGTGACAGCCGGTTTGAAGGGCCAGGCTGTGGCGACGGTGGACGGGCTGCGCTGCTGCCTCTACCTGCCGGTGGCGCGGGGGCTCTGTGTTGTTGTTTTTCGCAGCCAAACGGTTGCGACAGCGCTGGGGGAGGAGCTGGCGCGTGTTCTGCATCCGCATCCCGCGAAGCCCTTATAGGGGCTACGCAAGGCGCTGCGTGTCTTTGCGGTTCGGTGCGCCCGAGTCCCGCCCCCGCAATCACCGCTCTAGGAACACGGGCTACGCTGTGTGATATACCTGTAAGATAAATAAGGAAAAAAAATTAATTTAGTGATTTATATTTAAAAGAGCGATAAATAATAACAATAAGAGTAGATAATGGTTGTTATGTGAAGGAATGTTAATGTTCAAAATTATTCACCCTCTCCGCTCTGACTCCATGGTTTGAGCAACTCATTGCCAAAATCAAGTAGATCCTCAAACCACTCAGGCAGGTTGATCTCCTCCTCAAACCAGTCAGATAGGTTGATCTCCTCCTCCTCCTCCTCTAAAGACTGAGTGTCCTGTGTGGCGGGCGCCGTTTGAACGCTACCACCGCCTCCTTGAACGCTTTGGGTGGTGGAACTGAATGCTGAATTAGGCGCATCTACAAAGAAAAGACAAGCTTATGAGGACTAAATGTATACAATCAGGAAACGGGTATATATTAGATGAAATTATTTAAGTTTAAGATGTATGTTTGTATTATAAATGTACTTACATTCGAGCTGCGCTTCAGCCCTGTCCATCTCGATCTGCTTGTCTAGATCAGCCAAGATTTGATGGATGAAATCTAGAAAGATGGAGAAGACTGAATATAATATCGCGTATGGAAAGGGAAGTGTGCTTTCAGTTAAGTGATAGAGAAATAAGCGGACCAGCAAATTTAGAAAAAAAAGAGGAAAGAAATGAAATATTTACAAAGAGCATTGCACAACAAATATAACAGACTCACAACACGTGGAAGCTCTATCTTTATAGCGGACACAGTAAATTAATTATAACACATACAACATGTGGAAAGTTATTCTTTACAGAGAGATGTCCAAAACGGATATAAGACTTAACACACACAAACATAGAATCCGTTAAAAAATTTAGTAAACTTTACAGAGAGAGATCGAAAACGGATATAACACGTGGATGAACAATATTTATAGAGAGCAGTACAAAACAAATGTAACACGTAAAATAAAAGATTCAGACGCCCAAGTTAGAGGTAAAAAAAGGTGTGGATAAGCATTTTTTATAGAGAGAGAGAGAGATTCAAAAGGGGTAAAAAACGTAAGCCGGAACACACACACAGAACAAGTGGAGGAGCGATCTTTATAGAGAGCATTATAAAAGATATGTAGCACTCATACACAGAGTTAAAGGGTGTAGATATCAGAATACTGAAAATGTACTTACCAGGGAATGGAACTTCGTCCACATGAGCACGTTTGCTGCTGCTGCTGCTGCCACTAGCGGATCGTGATCGCTTCATTTTTGCACGTTTAATTACGAAGACGTGACAAGTATTGGATGAATGAAGTATACGAGCAGTGTGAGAGTGAGGTGGGCCGTGCACTGATTTATATAGGTCCTGCCTAGCGCGGGGTTGTGACATAGAGAGAGATGGCGCTAACTCTCTCTCTCTCTCTCTCACACCTCGCTACGGTAATAAAGACTAGAGACGCATCACGTGCCGGATACACTGGGTGCGACCTTGTTGTTGTCGAATAACGATGCTTTGGAATGGTGGCGGTGTTATCAAAATAGTTCATAATGTCTCTGACGCCAAGGCCGCCATCATGGATAATGGTACTTTGGAATGGGACTGGTCTTGTCCCAATACTTACGTGTGGAGAGGTTCCATTCTTCTTATGCCTTGAAGAGACACAGCGGCATTGCTTCTTGCATCATGATGCGGGAAGCCAGTGGGTATTGCTTCGGGTCTTGGCTGGTAGTGACAGAGGTAATTGTGATGGCAGACCAGTATGTTAGAGACATCCTTCGTCTTCCTGTGTTACCCCTCATGTACCTCATATCGTGTGGCGTTTTTTCAGCAGGACAATGCTTGTTTAAACATGGCTTGTGACTATATCGAACTGTGTGCCTGATGTAGAGGCACTCTCGTGGGCAGCACTATCCCCAGATTTTACCCGATAAAACGTGTGAGAGCAGCTCGGATGTCAACGCCATCGCAGCACCAGTTACGACAGTTGTGGGCCAGCTTGGCTCAGGCATTGATACAACGGTTTTACGACTCTATTACAAACGCATCAGGACGTATTTCCGAGCCAAAGAGGATGCAACATCATACTGATGAGTAAGCTCATACTGCGATGTTCTTTGTAAATTTGACTCGATATTGTAATCACTGAAATTACATCACATACCATTTCAACCTGTGAAGTTTCATTTAGTTTTCTCCTCTATTTTCATGTGCTTCAAGTTTTTTGGCACGCACTGTATATGACGTTTTCAAATAGACGTATATGATTTGAAGACATTAACTAAAGTAATCTAAAACCAAGCTAAGATGAACAGTGAATGCAATTATATTCATGGAATACAGAGCACAAACGGAAAAAAATGTTTATTTAAGGAATAGAATTATAACAAGTGGGGTTATTCCACGTTGCTACATTTCAAAGGGAGTCAAGTGATACAAGGAAGAAAACAGCAATCGGAAGAAGAAATGGAAATTACGTTCGAACGAATGCGTTTGCATGAGGCAAATTTTGCAAGTGAACCCGAGCTCGGCAGACTGAAATTATATTCCTTAAGATATGGACATGTGAAAACGGTTGCGATGCTTCAAGTAAATTCCACTGTGTAAAGAACGGGTGTTCACAAGACCACCTCCTCGCTGACGAAACAGTAGGTCTGATAAATATTTACGCGAGACATTTTGGCGGCGCGTTGCCAGATCGTTGGCGGCAGTAAACAGACGCAAACGAGTCGCTGATGGAGGCCGCCCGCAGACGGAGAGCGACGGACTAGCCTGAGCTGTCGCAAGGAGGGGCCGAGAAAAGTTAACTGGGTTATACATACGTAGAATGACATCAGCTGTACGACTGTGTGCATACACATGTGACCAGGTTCAAAAATGGCTCTGAGCACTATGGGACTCAACTGCTGTGGTTATCAGTCCCCTAGAACTTAGAACTACTTAAACCTAACTAACCTAAGGAAATCACACACATCCATGCCCGAGGCAGGATTCGAACCTGCGACCGTAGCAGTTCCACGGTTCCGGACTGCGCGCCTAGAACCGCGAGACCACCGTGGCCTGCACATGTGACCAGGCCCTACATCGTTAGCATTTTAGATCTTGCACCTGAATGCACGTTAAATGGAAATATATACTGGTTTTTTGGGTCCGCAAGCCGTTATACGACCAAGGCGATGAAAACTAACAGACCAAAAGCATGAGGTTTCGTCAGAACTGTACATTCTCAGAAAGTGTTAGTTGTAGCAACCTTTTGCAGTTGAAATACGCTGATGGCCATTAAAATTGTAACGCTAGAAAAACAGTATGTAACAAACATAAAACTGGAATCTATTTTCTACATGCTTGGATATGCAAATTACAGCATTTCAGTGAAATGTAAAAAGTATGGGGTGGTTGTAATCAGACTTTCGCTGCTTGGGAGGGCCCCCACGAAAAACGATTGGACGTAATACGATGAAACTTTTGCAAACAGTTGTAAAGGTCCGATCAAGGACATGGAGATGAGAAATAACGTGTAAACAACTGAAAGAAACACATTTTAATTTCCTCATGAGTGAGTAACATTTGTTAATTGCGTTCCGTGTTTACGTTACAGGTTACAAACATTGCTCAGTGTGACGACCAACTGTATCCACGATAGCCTATAACCACACTAGAGATTGCTCTACTGCTGCCTGAAACATCTCAGGTGGGGTGTTGACCACCTCCCTCCCTGTGCTCATCTTCAGCCTCCAACGTGTGTTAGTGTTCAGCTGATAAACTCTGCCCTTCAGGTAACTTCACAGCCAGAAATCATAGGTGTCAAATTTGGTGATGTTGGTGACCAAGCAGTTTGGAACGAACGGACAGTGATTTGGTTTCCTCCAAATGTTTTAAGGAGTAACCGAGTGAGCTCATGAGCAATGCGTAGATACTCGCCAAGATCAGCGGCACTATTGCCGTTGTTTTGATAAAGCAACTTGACGAGCAAAGCCGTTCTCACCTTGTTCACACGCATTTTGACTATCTGCATCTGTAATGCACACGGATTTTGGTGTTTCAACCTTACCGTACCAGTACCAGCACCTAACGGCAACTCATGACAGTAATATTACCAACAACAACTCCTGCAGCGTATAATCTGAACGTCATTGCTACAACACACAAAGAGCGCCAACTACAATTAATGTATCTCAGGACCTTATGTGCAACATAACCATTTATATAAGCAAGAGCAGACATACAAACATCAAAATCTGTTATGAAATATTCTGTTACAAATGAATACAAAAAACCTTTCTCTATGGTCACAACTGCCAGTAGGTTCCCTTGCATTTGCAAATTGTAATAAGGTGACATCAAACTTCACTCAGCCATAATTTGCAGAATGAAATCCTAAATCCTTTTTGATCCAATTTTCTTTTTGGAATATGAAACCTATACCACTGAAACATTGTAATTCTCACCTGGCAGCTGTTGTTATGAACTAATGAGGTTTCCTGAACCAGCAGTTTCAAATTTGGCAGGCAGAGGTTATGGAACCTTCAGTTCAGTTAAGCTTTGTAAAATTATTTCTTTAATTGTTTCAGTTGCATGATGCATTACAAAAAATTTATCCTTCATCAAGAAACTTCCTGAACAATTTTTTGCAACAGAGATTTTGTTCCACATTTCTAACCACTTTAGAAACATTTTTATATAATTGAAATATTCATCATCTGCAGATGAAAACTGCAGTTCCAACAGGTTCCTCTTTAAGGTTACTTTCATTTGACTGGGAAAGTTAACAATTTTCCACCATATGTGAATGATTTCAAGAGACATCAGAGTACCTAAATCACTATTACTTAATTTCAGAGATGAGATAGTGGTTTCATGAAAAATATTATCAATTAATCTATCTGTCCCTCTATAGTATTGGGATACACAGTCTTATGATTGACTTTTGGTGCAGTTTTAACTAACTTATTTCTTTCAGTTTTGTACAGGTCTTTAATTACAGAAAAATTTGCATGCATATGTGCATTTTCTACTGGATTATTAAAGTCAGGTATAGTATTATCAGGAATGACAATGAGCGCTTTGAAACTACAGCTTGATATGAATGACAGTACTTTTAAAGTAAGCAGCAGTAACTCGGGACCTGCAAGGTTTCTTACTGGAAATAAATGGACGATTTCTTTCAAATGACCAAATACAGATGAAATCATGAAAGCCAGCGAAGCCAGCACTGTTTATGCACTATAAACAGGTTGATTTTCAGCAAACTCCATTATAGTGCCATGAAGAAATGAAAGCTTCTCATGAACATAAATTTTATTATTTGAACAACAATGTGCTTCTCTCTGTCACTTAGCATATTTCAAGTTGATTCCAAATAATTGCTGTCTCCACTTGTAACATTTGAACACAAACAGAGCTTTCTTTACAGCTCTTCTTTTTGAGAATAAGCACAATTTGTTCCAATAGGAAAAGCAGTTGCTTATTTGATTATCTTCAACTGTTTGTTCGCTACACAACAGCTTCATGGAAGAAAATGCCATCCTTTCTAAGTCAGATATTAAAGAAAAGAATCAATATACCTAGCCAACAAGTGCTGCAACTGAAACCATCTGTACAGTTTGTGACCAGGAAGTATCCACTGATGCACTAAAAATTTGATTGTTAATACAAACTGGAATCTTAAATCCTTTTGTATAACAGCACTAACAGGAAGTTTGGGTATACATCTACACTGTAAAACACAAGAAAGAATTTTCTGGATACAGTTTCCAGTTGGAGCTGTAGTCGTTTTTGTCATTTATCTTACTCAAAAAGTCCTCAAATTATTTTACAGAATTCTTTTCCAACCACTGGTTCTGTTTTTCTTCAAATATCTTAAGTTGTGTCTCTCTTGTCACAACAGGATCAATATGAGATAAAGTACTGGGATGGTTAAAACATTTTTTTAAACCTGGGAATACCTGTGACATGGCACTGAGTTTCAATAGGTTTATATTCGTAGTGAATTATTGAATATTTCCTTCCCTATTGCAAGAAATGTCTACAATACTTGTATCACATTCTTCAAAACATTTGATGCAAACAACTGTGTATTTTGAAGGTTTCCAGTCATTTTGTGGATAGCTGTACAGCAAGCAGCTGCCTGGTTCTTATCATTTGGAAATCGCAGTACCATTACATAGCCTGCTTTTTAAATCATGCCCAAGTAGTTGCTGACACATCCTGGAATTTTGGATCTATCTGCAAACGAAAATTGCAATTTACTGACATGATGCAAACAGATCAGCGAATGTCTTACATTAAAAGCTGGAATTGTATCCAATAAAAGTAGTCTGACAGCACATGTAGACTGCTAACACAAATGTCTGCTAACTCAAGTATTTTACAGTATAAAATTTCAATATATATACAGTAGAACGTCGATTATCCGAACGTCGGTCAACCGAACGACCACTTAACTGAACTGTGTACTCGCTCACACCTGTTATGCTCCCACCCTACACACAGAAGAAAATTCACAAGGTATGATTGGAAATGACGAACAGAATGATATGTCCGAAATTTTCGGTATGCTAAAAGAAATAGATTGCCACGAATGTGATGAAGAAGACGTTCATGAATGGATGAATATCGATGATGCACATCCAGGACACCAAATCATGCAGGACAGCGAGATTGTAAACGTCGTCACTGATAAAGATGACGCCTCCAGCATCTCATCAATCAGTGCTCCAGAAAGTGAAGATGAAAGTATACCAACAGCTTCTGAGGGGTTCACTTGTTTAGATACTGCCTTGCGATGGTTTGAAGCCCAAGATGAAAGCGACCAGTTTCAGATAACTGTAGTGAAAAAAGTACGTGACTTAGCTGCTTGTAAGCGTGTAGGCTTGCTTAGACAGAACAAAATAAAGGATTTTTTTAAAATGTAAATTTGGTATACTGTGTGTATTGTTCATGCAAAATGCGTATGTAATATGTATATATTTTTGTTTAATAAACTGTGCCACATACTATATATTCCACTGAAGTTGCCTTTGTATGTTACTTTGTAAAATTAAAAGAGATGCCTGTTTTTATGAATAAATTTACTGTACAGTACTTTTTTTTGGCAAATAAACATGTACAGATCGATTATCCGAACAAACCAGTTTTCTGAACACCCATGTCCCCCAATTACTTCGGATAATCGACGCTCTACTGTACTTTCATTTCACCATTATTAAATATTTTTTTACAATTTTCATGTCCACAGAAGAAACATGTCAGTATGAACTATTTTGTAAAAGGCTACTTCTCACTTCTGGATTAACAAATGACATGACATATTAAACATAAAAGACAACAGCAAAACGCACAAGTAACCCAGCATGGGCTTTAACAGGTCAACAAAACAGTGTTTGGATATTGTTGTCACTTGAGCCTAGATGCTCGAGGCCATCATTTGGCCTGTAAGTAGGAGGTTTTTCGTGTTATGAGTGCAGTTTAACGTGTGTTCTCTGAAAATTTTCTTGGTCAAGCGAATATTTTCAATCATTTTTAACCAAATAGAGTAGTCAGAAAAATTAGAAATTGTAGCTGAGTATCATGAACAAAAACGGTAGAAAAATCGGCAAAATAAAAAATTTTAATTCAATACCATAAATAAAAAACAAGAAACATAACAAATTTAATGTGAATACCGTAAAAAATCAACAAAATAACAAATTTTCACGGCATTAAAAAGTTTAATGTATGAACACTTTTTGCAAATAAAATTTCATAGATAAGTGGAAGGATGAAAAATTTTAAAATTATATACTGTATTTTAGGCAGAAAAATTTACTTTCAAGAATATAAATCCTAGAATATAAAGCAAAAATTATTTACCTATAAACTGGTTTTTTCATTTTTAACATTGTAGTAAATTTTTATTGTATAAATCATCTCCCAAAATATATTATTCCGATTTTCTCAACCCATATGAGATAATATTAACTTGTTTTTCCATTTCTATTTTAATCTATTGAATTCTTTTATCTTTCACTTTTTGTTTTAATCTACTGAATCTTTTTTATCATTTCTGTTTAAATCTATTAACTTTTTTTTATTTAAATACATAAATCTTTTACTTTTCATTATTTAAAAAGGTGCTAAATATCTTTCCTTATAAATGAGAGACTAATTAAAGAATTTCACTGTAGCTCAACTTCATGTAAAAGAAATAATTTAAGGGGATATTATAAACTGAGAATGGTTAGATTAATTAATTTTACAATTAAACACATTATCATCAATTGGAGACAAATCATAAGAAAAATTGGGAACAATGAACTTATTCTAAAAGAGAAAATAGTGATGAAGTTTTTGAAAAAGGGTGAAGCTAAACAATGAAAGGAAGTATTTTCTTTTCCTACTAACATGTATTTGAGAAAACAGAAAAAGAGAACAACAGGGGTCAATATTTTAGTTAATACAGCATTTAAAATACATTACACATAATTCATTTCGAAATTAAAATGAACTATTCATTTCTTGACTGCATTGAAACCAAAAACTATGAAAGTAGTTAAAGAAAATTTTACAAAATATTACAGTTTGAAAGTAAATTTTATATTTTATTGTGAGTGCAGAATGCAGACCAGTAATGAAGTTATGGAATTTGGGCATCACATTCAGAATTATAAGATTGCTAGAGAAAAAGATATATCTAAAAAATTTTAAAAAAGGGGAACAAAATATTTAAACACAAATGGCTAATTTGAAACATTCGGGTCAGAATGGACTTTAAACAGAATTATTGGTATACAGTTAGTAATTAGTGCATATAAAGAAGCAAAAACATAAATTTATATCGCTTAAAGAATAAAATGCCACACACTACTCTTGGCTAAGAGATTCATATACACTTGTTTCATGCGAAATTAATAAATAAGAACATCACAAATTTTTTTGTGATTTGTGTTTATAAGATTTTTATAATAAAAAATCAGATTATCACTCAAAAAATTGTTTAATTAGTAAACCAGTAAAATTAGAACTACCAGAGAAAGGCTCGTATATAAGTTCTAAGACTGACACATATACACAAAAAGTTCCTGTTAATATTTATACAGATTTTAAAAGGGTGTTATTGAAATTAATTGAAAATCATCTTGAATTACCTGCAGCAGCTGTTAGTAATGGTCTGTATATATATACATATATATATATATATATATATATATATATATATATATATATATATATATATATATATATATTCATTTCTTTTCAAATATGTACATATAGACCATATAATAACAAATACCACTGGGTCATGTATTTGATTTTTTATAGTATAAGGTTGGTTATAATTATATAATCAACCTATATAATTTTAATTAGATTTGATAGAATTGTTAAAATCATATATATATATTTAGATAGATATTTGATAGAATTTGATAGAATTGTTAAAATCATATATATATATATATGATTTTAACAATTATATATACGTATATATATATATATATATATATATATATATGATTTTAACAATTCTATCAAATTTAATTAAAATCATATATGAATGAATAGTTCATTTTATTTTCGAAATGAATTATGTGTAATGTATTTTAAATGCTGTATTAACTAAAATATTGACCCCTGTTGTTAATTAAAATCATATATATATATATATATATATATATATATATATATATATATATATATATATATATATGATTTTAACAATGAACAATTATATGAAATTTAATTAAAATTATATAACCAACCTTATACTATAAAAAATCAAATACATGACCCAGTGGTGTTTGTTATTATATGAAAGTCATAAATTAACACTATAAAAATCTTTTAGTGTGTACAGCCGTAATAGTTTATAGGAGGTATGCAAAAAGAAGTTGAGGAAATATGAAGGTTTATTCTGACAAAGAAGAAATGAAAGCTTTAACTTATTAAGAACACACAAGACATAGCAAGTCTATAATTTTTACTTTGTGTAGATAACATTATGCAATATAATAAAAAAGTCGTCATGAATATCGTTTCACAAGCAAATATGAACCTATTGTGTATTAATTGTAATTTACGATTGACGCATTCAACTTTTGTATCAGTTCATTAACGTAATTCATTAGAATATGATGCTCATTTATTTGTGAAATTACATGGTTAAATTGAAAAATAGATAGATGTGATGCCAAATAATGAAAGTAAATGAATTAGTTTTATAAAAGGGCAAAAAAATGAAAATAGAATTCATTGATACATTTAAATTAATAACTTCAAGTCCTGATAAAATGTCTTCAAATTTAAAAAAATAAACAAATGGAAAGTGTAAAAGCTTTTCTCTAAAGATATAATAAATTTAAGATCTAAAAAGGGGTTTATAAGTATGATTATATCGCTAATTGGGTTAATTTGAAGAAAAATATTTATCCTGAGATGTTGGATTCATAGTAAAATAATATAAATCTTAAATATCTTGACAATTTATGCACTTTGTGAATTAAAGTATTTGGCATCTTCTGTATTTAATGTTTTCATCATTTTTAACTGGTAATAATATTTTTGATTGTACTTCAGCCAGAAATCGTTTTAAGAGTTATTTGCAATAATGTTTAGAAGCTTATTTTCCACACACATAAGAAAACTGATTTTTGGTAAATACAGTTGTTTGTATTACACATCATTGTATAGCCATCTTTCTGCATATTTCTGTGAAGTAAGACTATTAATTGCATTCCCTACTTGACAAGCCTCACACTTTTCAAATTCGATGGCTTCCATTAATTTACAAAACATTTCATAGAAAACAATAATTCGAATATTTACAATATTTAAAAACCATTAAAAATAATACATGCAAGAAATTAACAATACTACAACACAAGAACGTAAAAATATAAAATGAAAAAACTAATAAAATGTAAAAAATGAAAACTGTAAATCTAAAAGAATTTGTATTACAAATTTCTGTATTAAATGGAATCCTTCACCAAAAGACTTAATTATAATGAAAAAAAAAGATTTAATGTTTACTGATGAAAATACTAATCATTGGTTTAAAGCTAATGATGTTCCTGAAATTTTAAAGTATGAAGGTATAAAACAAGTCTTTAAGAAAAATTGATAAAGATGTAAGATGATTTATGAAAATATAAAGGGGGCTGCCAGACACCCATAACAGGAAATGAAAAATCGTCTATATTTGTTAATTAATCTGTTTTATATTTTATAATTTTGTATTCTAAGAAAGAATGTAAAAGATTTGAAGATGGGTTTCTAAAGATGTGTTATCATCTATAAAAAACATGGTGAATATAAAATATGGAAAGACATTATAAATTCAATTAGGAAACAAAATATAAAACAAAAATTATTGCATAAAAAACAATAAAAAATAAAAAATAAAGAAATAAATGGGAAAAGATGGGAATATAAAGTTTAAGAGTAACAGTTTCAGGTGTAATAAACGAAAAAAATTATGAAATAGATGGAATATTACACCACATTTCGGATACAAATAACAACAATTAACATTTAACATTAACAATATTAAGATAATATATTGATAAGCTTAGATTTAATTATTCTGCTGGATGACACAGAGAAAGGTACTAGGCAAACAATTAAATGAAGTTTGAAATTGACACCCTTATTGCGAGGAAATGTTAAGAGTTGTTTGTTGCCCTAATTCAGTAAAGTAATAATAAACAGTCAGAAAATTCAAGACTTCAATATCATCACAATTATTAAAATATATTAGATAAGCAGAACAGAGGCAATCGAATGCTTTATGATATCGACTTTGAATTTTAATATTATTCACTACAAAAAATTAATTTTAAAGGTACTGACTTTTAGAAACTAATTTAAAATTTGTTTGCTATCTTATCATATTGTTTTGATACCAAACTACTATAAGATTTATGAAAACCAAGTCATGTTACAAAGAGTTCATCTATAATTTATTAACATTTTCTAAAACGTATGTACCCTGGAAATTTAATTTTTAGTAGTACAATTCTTTTGCATCTCTTAATTTATATGTTATTCGATCTAAGTATATAAAATATTTAATTTCAAACTTATCTGTTGACCAATTATCAGTTTATCCATTGTCAAAAATTCCTTTTAATCTACTAATTCGAACTTTAACTCATATGCTGTATTTCTTCAATTCTTGGATCTCTTACCAGTTAGAAAATTTGATTTACACACTACTTTTATAGATCAGTTAGCAGTAGTTATTTCTCAAAGATTACTGTATATGCATAATAAAATAACAAAATCATAAAATGATAAATCTGACTATATTTTTACCAATTACAACAATTTTGTTTAAGTAGAAGTACATACCCCGTATCATGAATTTTTTGGCCATTCCTTGGTATAAATGAAAATGTTTATTTTTGTTTCATATATCTTATTTTTTAGTCCATCAAATTCATCTGAGGTCTAATTAAGTGTTGAATTAGTGTTAATTATCCTTTTAAGATAATTCCAATTGTATTGTCATAAATTGTATTTCATTTATTGAATTGGGTTTGAATGCTTGTATATTCAGATTCTGTAATAAAACTTTTAAATTACTTTCCTGTATAATTGTTAGTAACATAATTATTAAATTGTGTAAAAATAGGTATGTATCCATCTTTGGTATCATAGTACAGTTAAGCTGCACAAATTTATTTTCTAAATATTTTATTGTCACTACACCATAACTACTCTTTTGAACAGAAACACCAACCAGTCTTCTTCCTGTATAATCAATGTAACTCTTACCTGTTAAGAAAATATTGCCGAATTTTTTTATGAAATGGTATAATTAAATTTTCTGTTTTTGGATTTAATTCAAGTTCAGTAATTTTTGTATTAAGTTTTGATTCTATTTCACCTAAATTTACACACAATTAAACATAAATGACCAGAAATACATTCATCAAAATTTTGTATTCTTTCAATATTATAATATAACTAGTTTTTCCCAAATAATTAATAAATTATTTTAGTATATTGCCATGAAACGACTGAAAAACACTTTTTGTTAAATGCTTTTAATAAAATAAATGCAGTGAGTAAAACATTCTCAGAAAAATCTAAATCAAATTCAACTTGAAATAATTTTTGGTTTATTAGATAATTACTCAGTAACATAAATGTCTATAAAACGCATAATTTTTAATCGCTTATCACGATTTTGTGTATCAAAATTTGATAAATGTTTTATTATCTTCTTTAGTTAATTCTTGGAAAATATTTTTACTCCAGTCATTTTCTCCTCTATATCTATATTTTACCATGTTTGTTCTTCTAATTCCCTATCGCCTTTTTTCTTGAGTATTTACAACAGCAGCTACTCCACCATCTAATAAATAAGCAGTAGGTAAAGATGGTAATCCTCCATCATGATTCGTTTTATTCTATGGTCAATAATTAGTTTCACAGCATGTGTACCTGTAAATATGTGTCATTTTTATGTGAGTCTCATGGTTTGAGAGTCTTTAAACAATTATCAATACTAGTTAATTTTCATTATTTGGTTTAATCTCAGATTCCTTAGCATTAATTTTAGCACTTTGCAGCACAGAATATTCGATTTAATAATTATTAAGTTCTCTTTTGTAAAATTTACAAAAAATGTAATGAAGTGAACAATGATTAAAAAATTTAATATTTTAAAAACTCGAAAAATTGTCTTTATTTTTTAAAAATACAGTTTCTGTCCATTTCTATTGTAGCCCATGCCTAATTTTCTTACATGATTCCTCTTATTGCTCTAGCTGCTAATTTTTCTCCTAGTGTTGAATCTTCAGAATATTTTCTTTGTTTTGCAATCTGTCGATGTTCTTTATGTGCTTCATGTTTTTTAATAATTCATTTTTACCTTTATTAAATTATCATGTATTTACAAGCTTCATCTAATTTATTTATTCCTGGAATACCTCTATTCAATATTTCCTCTAGTTTTGTTCCTGGACCATAATAATTATAACCAGGAAGATGCATGTCAAGTCAAAATTAATTATTGAAAGTATGTAGTAAACCTTTACAATACTTTTCTTATATCCAAAAAGGATGTGGTCCATTAATAAAAACTCCAATTATTTAAGGTGTGCCTTTTCAGTTATTAATAGAATAATAAAAATTAATTGTTAACATTTTTGTTATTCCAACATTTTCATTATACCAATTTTTAGTTCCAGATAATTCTTATTCATAGATAATAGCTAATCTATCGATTAAATCTCTAACATCAGTCATCCAAATACACACACACACACACACACACACACACACACACATATATATATATATATATATATATATATATATATATATATATATATATATATATATTAACACCTGTCAGTACATATAAATTTGTTGGTAACTTACCAGTAAAAGTTGATGGAGATAAATTAACAATTGGTGAAAGAGCATATGAAGGTACATATGCTTTAATGAGTTTTTAACTAAAAAACAGACAACTATTGATGATAGAATTACCAATTTTATTATTGTGAATAAATAAAACTGTACAGATATATTATTTCGTTCAGGAGCATTATATTAGGAAAAGAATCCAAATAAAATAAAATCACGAATTAGTATTAAATGGTAGATGAGAAAAAAGGTGAAGCCATATATATATATATATATATATATATTGTTTTATGTGCTTTTTTCTTATGGCTTCACCTTTTTTCTCATCTACCGTTTAGCCTAAGTTCCAGATAATTCTTATCCATAGATAATAACTAATCTATCGATTAAAACTCTAACATCAGTCATCGAAATATACATACACACACACACACACACACACACACACACACACACATATATATATATATATATATATATATATATATATATATATATATATATGTATGTGTGTGTGTGTGTGTGTGTGTGTGTGTGTGTGTGTATGTATATTTCGATGACTGATGTTAGAGATTTAATCGATAGATTAGTTATTATCTATGGATAAGAATTATCTGGAACTTAGGCTAAACGGTAGATGAGAAAAAAGGTGAAGCCATAAGAAAAAGCACATAAAAACAATATATATGTGGTTCAAATCACATAGTTGAATAGTAAAAATTATTTTTAAGTTAGATTTAAAAAAAACATTGTAATTCAGCTGAGTGATATGACTTATTTTATTTCAGTTGTTTTTCAAATAAATAGGAAAAATGACCAGTTAACTTATTCTTCATTATTTGATCATGTTAAAATACAGATCATTTATTTAAAAATGCAGGTAACGAAATTTTCTCCACGCAATGTGGAGTTTGTATCCACAAAATAACTCATTTTAACAAGTAGCACAGTTTAAAGGAGATACTGATATAAATCCATATAATTGTATCAGAAATTATCCAATTTGTGCTGTAAATATGACTTTAAGAAAAATTTCGTAGGAACACTATAACAACTATGAAATTATTTGCTATTTATAATGATAATTTTTGTAATGGTAGTTTAGGTTTATGGAAAAAATAACTGAAATTGCTGTCCATAGAGTACTATCTGACAATTTTTAAATCAATGCAGAAAATTTTATATTACTAATTTTTTATTATATATATATATATATATATATATATATATATATATATATATAAAGTTACTGAGTGAGAACTTTTCAATGTAATGTGTATACATTAATAATTCTGTAATATTTTTGGTAAATTATTTTTTAGTTAGCTCTAATTTTGTTACATTTTTGGTACATCATTTATTGGTTAATTATAACGATCCAATAAATAATAATTATACTGACAAAGTTGATAAGTTACAATTTTTTGCAGTCATAGAAAAGAGAGAGTTGATTATTGAATTTCTTCCCAAATATCTACATCTGTTTCATCATAATTGTGAAAAAACAGATAGCTTAACTTCTTCTCCATAAAGGCATTTAATATAATCAGTACCATCATCATGTTTTAAACTGCTCAAATGATCTATAGTTGATGAATTTTTGCAAATATTAGATTAAATTTGTTTCTCTTTTTGCTTTCAAACACAAATATTTTGTCAAATTTAAATTCACCATCTACACTAGTCATATTTTATTTGTCCTAATGTAGTATCTAAAAATGTATTAGATTTTAAAAATGAAAAAGGAGATAAGTTTTAATTTTTTAAATAGTTTATGAATACTTGAATACTAGATTTGGAGAGTTAATATATAAAATAAATAATGATTTGATTTTTCAAAATAAGAGAAAATTTTGTATTATGTATTTATTTTTAAGTTTAAATTTGTAAATCCTTTTATTATGTTTGTATATTTAGAGTATGTATCTTTTAAATATTTTTCGTGTGTGAGGTTTTTATCCAGTTAAAAATTTATGTTAATAATAATTGAATTTAAAATAATTTTCATATTCATTTAAATTCATAATTTATCTGAGTTTTGCAATCAGTTTTTTTCATGGTATTTGGTTAGCTCTGAGTAGTAGGCGATACTTGGCAGCACCTTACTTTTTATCATACACATGAGATTTATGAATTTTAACAGATTATGATAGAAAGAAGGGCAGGCACAGCAAATATCATTTACACCCATTCACAGAGGTGACCAGTAACATTCACTGGCATGTTTATTTCAATATTCTGAGTGTTGAGGTGTTAAATTTCAGTCAACATATGCATGATGAGTATCCTATTGAAACCCCTGTTTTTCAGGATGACAACAGAAGTTTTCATAGGGCTGGAAAAGTATGTTACTGGTTTTTTGAACACTCCCACATCTTATTACATGTTGACTGGACAGCATAGTCACTTCATGGGAAATGTATACCAAATTTGTGGTACATGCCGGAACAGCAGCTAAGGCACTGACATCCACTTCTCTCTCTTTAGCTGAATTGTGCGATCACATCCTCAGTGAGTGGTTTAACTTGGATACGACAACCTTTTGGACTCATTTCCTATCCGAATCCATGTTGTTATAAAGTCCAGGGTGTAATTACACAGTATTAAATGACAGTACAAAGACCATTCACATGCAATTGACATTCAGGCGGTGGATGTGAATGATCTTTGTTTGTGAGGAGATCACATTACACATCATGTAAGAAGCAAAAATGTCTACCAGTACTCTTTGGAATTCGGCAGCAGCAGGATCGTAGTCTGTCCTGAATGTTGTTTGTCTTTCTGCAGTATTGTTACCCCCATTGGTTGTGATCCCACTACTGTCAGGTGAATACAGAAATAATGGTTCATGATGGAAATTTAAAACACCATGTTGTTTGTTTGGCTGTGCACCACAATACAGCCACGTATCTATAGTCAGGGAATGGTGTATTTTTCAGCAAGACCAGCAACTATACCGACTGTTCGATGACATCTGGAGCACCACGAACTATCATCTCAGTGACCATGGAAGGGGGCTTCCCTTGTCGTGGCGGCAGATAGAGGTGTGTCTACAGTCTACCCAATAGAAATACTGGGTGCAGGAGGGCGGTGTGTCTACAGTCTACCCAATAGAAATACTTGGTGCAGGAGGACACCATGTCAGCTATTACGGTGAGCTGCAGTTCTGTGTACAGATTCAACAGATTCATGATGGACATATCTGTGTGAAGGCTCTGAGGGGAACAGATGTTGCCAGATTGCATTTGCCATCATCATACAGGCCCGGCACTTTTGTGTGATGATGGGAGCTGTCATTTAGTACACAACAGGATCACCTCTAGTTTGAATAGTTGGTAATTTGGACAACAGCTGTTGCACTTCTCACGTGATAAGGCGTTTGACTGTGCCTAGACTTTGATGTCTCTGTGACAAAACAACACAAGTCCACATGTTATCATACTATCCTGTCCTACTTTCACTCAGTGGATGTTCGACTGTTGCCTGACCAGTACACTCTTCAGATCTCCCACCTTCTGTAAACATATCGTCACAAGCTACCAACAGACTGACACCACTTGGCAGTCACTATGATTGACGAGCTCTAGTGTAGCAGTGGAATGGCATAGTTTGATTTATCTTTTACGAGTATAAACACAAATGAATTGACATCATACAGATATGATTTTATATATATATATATATATATATATATATATATATATATATATATATATATGTAAGGCTGAAACTAATGCAGTTGCCTAGTAAGCAGGAAATCTTGGTTCGATTCCAGGTCTTGGTACAAATTTTCACCTGCCTGTTCAGTCTATATACATTACTGGCCATTAAAATTGCTACACCACGAAGATGACGTGTTACAGACGCGAAATTTAACCGACAGGAAGAAGATGCTGTGATATGCAAATGATTAGCTTTTCAGAGCATTCACACAACGTTGGCACCGGTGGCGACACCTACAAAGTGCTGACATGAGGAATGTTTCCGACCAATTTCTCACACACAAGCAGCAGTTGACCAGCGTTGCCTGGTGAAACGTTTTTGTGATGCCTCGTGTAAGGACGAGAAATGCGTACCATCACGTTTCCCGACTTTGATAAAGGTCGGATTGGAGCCTATCGCGATTGCGGTTTATCGTATCGCAACACTGCTGCTCGCGTTGGTCGAGATCCAATGACTGTTAGCAGAATATGGAATCGGTGCGTTCAGGAGGGCAATACGGAACGCCGTGCTGGATCCCAACGGCCTCGTATTACTAGCAGTCGAGATGACAGGCGTCGTATCCGCATGGCTGTAACGGATCGCTCAGCCACGTCTCGATCTCTGAGTCAATACATGGGGTCGTTTCCAAGACAACAACCATCTGCACAAACAGTTCGACGACGTTTGCAGCAGCATGGACTGTCAGCTCAGAGACCATGTCTGCGGTTACCCTTGACGCTGCATCACAGACAGGAGCGCCTGCGATGGTGTGCTCAACGACGAACCTGGGTGCACGAATGGCAAAACGTCACTTTTGCGGATGAATCCAGGTTCTGTTTACAGCATCATGATGGTTACATCCGTGTTTGGCGACATCGCGGTGAACGCACATTGGAAGTGTGTATTCGTCATCGCCATACTGGCGTATCACCCGGCGTGATGGTATGGGGTGCCATTGGTTACACGTCTCGGTCACCTCTTGTTCGCATTGACGGCACTTTGAACAGTGGGCGTGACATTTCAGACGTGTTACGACCCGTGGCTCTACCCTTCATTCGATCCCTGCGAACCCCTACGTTTCAGCAGGATAATGCACGACCGCATGTTGCAGGTCCTGTACGGGCCTTTCTGGATACAGAAAATGGTCGACTGCTGCCCTGATCAGCACATTCTCCAGATCTCTCACCAACTGAAAACGTCTGGTCAATGGTGGCCGAGCAACTGGCTCGTCACAATACGCCAGTCACTACTCTTGATGAACTGTGGTATCGTGTTGAAGCTGCATGGGCAGTTGTACCTGTACACGCCATCCAAGCTCTGTGTGACTCAATGCCCAGGCGTATCAAGGCCGTTATTACGGTCAGAGGTGGTTGTTCTGGGTACTGATTTCTCAGGATCTATGCACCCAAATTGCGTGAAAATGTAATCACATGTCAGTTCTAGTATAATATATTTGTCCAATGAGTACCCGTTTATCATCTGCATTTCTTCTTGGTGTAGCAATTTTAATAGCCGGTAGTGTACATAAAATCATATCTGTATGAGACCAGTAACATCTCTGTTGTTGTGTTATTTCATTTGTATAAATACCTGCAACTGGGTTTCAGGCTGTTTCCCCATTTACGTTCGGTGCTGAGGTGATGTTTCAGAACACGGAGAGCCGCAGCAATTCTGCTCGTGTGTTGGGGGAATTTAGAACAGATTGGGGTGGCAGTGAGAACATGGGTTGGGGAGAGAGGTATACCATGGTAAATCATGTAATTGTCTGAACTGCTGTGCCAGGGTGGCTTAGTGGCTAACGCACCTGCCTTGTAATCAGTACGTCTGGGTTCGATTCCCCTGGAGGAGATCGAAAGGATGCTACAGCATACATAGTCCAGACATATTAATGTGACCACGGTCTATGCTTTACATGTACGTGCAATAATGGCTCACAGACGAAAGGTGGCAGTACTAGCAGTGGACTGTACCTGGTGTAGAAGTATTTTGTTGCAAAAATTACACTCTGTTGTTTGAAACTGATAAACAATATTTTATTCAAAATAATCTCCATTGCTATTTATACATTTCTCCCACTTCTCCAGTAGGCAGTGAATCCCATGACAAAAAAGCGGTTAATCTTTTAAAGCGAACCAGTCACCGAGATATTTTCGTACATTTTCATACGAATTGACGCACTGTTCAATGAGAGCGTGCCCCAATGATGCAAATAGATTAGCCAAGACTGGGGCCCTATTCTGTATCGTTCATACTGAACGATGGAGTAGGTTAGCCTCGGTAGTGACGTAATTTTCGGTTCTTCGTCCGAAGCTGCTATTCTGTAAGCTTCTGAGACCTGTTACCGATCAGTCCTCCCTCCGATTTTTCGACAACTGTACCGAGAGGTTTTAGGTTTCGATATAGCCAACTCCCTAAGTTCGGTGTGGTTTATTTACGCCTACAATTTATTTTAGACAGACTGAGCGGTTTTCACTTGGGAAGAATCACCAGGACGCATCTGGGCGGAAAGTGAGTTCATAGTAGATTGTTTTTTTTTGTTAGAAATATGGTTTGTATTTTTGTTAATGTGAATGATTATAATATCAAAAAGACAGTTTTGGTCAATATCTCACAAAATACCTGTTATTTTTACGTAATTAAGAGTTTAATTTCAAAAGGACGGCTCTGCTTACGTATTTCAGAGGAGTGTTAGCTGAAATTACTAGTGACTTCGCGTACTTCTTGCCGCACATGGTTTACTTATTAATTATTCAAACGCGTTTAAAATTTTTAAGTAACAGTGGAAACCTTCCAAAATTTCAGGCATTTATGGCAACGAAGTCAGCCTTCGTCTCTCTCGTCTGGAATTAGGTGGAATAAAGCTCTGAGGGCACGCGAGTTGTAGTTGCCAAACAGTCGGCATTTAACCATGACACGGATCGGACACGCGGCGTGCTGCGCAGCGTTCCACAACTGTTTATTTGTGTTATAGAGCTCTCACTAGATATGGTGTTCTCTTACTGCAAGGCGACTACTTACGGTCGACGATTCTTAGGCGCGTCCAAAGGCTTACGAAATCCAACGGTTTTTGAGTGACGACATGCATGTCGATCCCCATGAGCTGATAGGCATAGATCTGTCTATCACTTCCAGTACACTCTATCTCAAGATGAAGAACGAAGAGGCATGTGTTAACCTAGTCCGACGTTCCAACAACGGCTACCGCTTTCGCCATGTAGACGGTAACGTCAGCACGGTAGCCGTGGACAACGCAGGTATGGGCGTGTGTACAGTGCGCATATTCGAACTGCCGTTCGAGGTCTAGGCCGCTCTCGAACGGTCCTAAGCTACATGGAAGAGACGTAGAACACCTTTGAAACCTATAAAGTTGTCAATGGCGTCCGATAGGTAAGCGCTGAACTCCGCAAACACGTGCCATTGTACGTGTTCATCGGCGTTTGCCGAGCACTCATTATTTATGATGGACAACCGCGGACGTCTGCCGGCTGTGGACAGGAAAGTCACGTCCGCTCAACCTGCCTCCAGCGCCGCCTCGTTCAGCTGCCACGTGCGGAACCAGTACACGCAGCTGTGCCGACCGTGTTACCGCTTAAGCCGTCGGCACACGGACCGTGCTGTCGAACGTTAACGTTGAGCGTGCCAAGTTCAACGTGCTGCTGAACGCTCAGGAATTATGCAACTTGTGCATACGGTACGTGGGCCCCAACGTGGTATACGCGATCGCAACGCACTCCAGCGGCAGTTGAGGGATGTTTCTAGTTCGTAAATCGCACTGCTTACTCAACGGGCGCGCGTAAAATTCCAACGTTAGCTCTATTAAAACGCACATTTCCTCCATCGTCCACGAAAAAAAAAAAATGGTTCAAATGGCTCTGAGCACTATGAGACTTAACAGCTGTGGTCATCAGTCCCCTAGAACTTAGAACTACTTAAACCTAACTAACCTAAGGACATCACACACATCCATGCCCGAGGCAGGATTCGAACCTGCGACCGTAGCAGTCGCGCGGTTCCGGACTGCGCGCCTAGAACCGCGAGACCACCGCGGCCGTTGTCCACGAAAAGGAAAGTACCAAGTCCAGTCAGTAAGGACACAGACTTCTAGAAGTTCAATTACAAACAGTGCGGTACAAATTTGGAATACTTCTCCACATAAGATAAACATTATTTCATCATTTCCACATTTTAGTAAAACCCCAAGATTAGTCTTTCTTGATGACTGTTCCTACCCAGTAGCAGAATCTTTGTAACATGTGAATTACGAAGCGTAAAAAAAAAAGGAGCAAAATATCTTTATACAAGCTGTCCTGTAGATTAAGCCAATCGAACAATAATATCAGAACCTAATAAAAACGCGAGTGTTAGGGAAAAAAAGGAAGTGTTTAGACGCGAACCACCGTCCCAACAAAAACTCATGAGTAGACAGAGACGCTGCTCATTGCGCTAAACCAACACGTACCTTATACGTAATCAAATTGTATTACCCCTTGCTAAAAAAGTTAATTGTAGATAATTATGTTACTCCCGAACGTGCTGTTCCACGCTATGACGTCAGAAACTCGGCACGCTCAACGCTCAACGTTCGAATGCACGGTCCGTGTGCCCACGGCTTTACGTACGTTGAAGCAGTGCGGCAGATATGCGCAGATGCCGCGCCCGTGCTGCAGTCCCACGCGACCGCCAGCTCAGCCGCTGACGACGCCGTGATGGCGGCGCCGTACGACGAGACGCCCTTGAAACACGCATCGCCCGTCACCACCACTACTGTCGCCGTAACAGAGGCGACAGTTTCGGACGCCAGACTCATGGCCGAAGATATTGGCCCCAGCCCCTCGACAGGGGTGGACACACAGACACGGAAACAACGGTCGCCGATGCGTCATAAGAAACGCCGCCTCTCGACGGAAGAAAACCAACGGGGTGGAGAAAGGGAGCAAGTTGCCGACGCCGTCTCTGACTTGTCGTTGGCAGTGGACTCTACCAGTACCGCCCCATGGCAGGTATCCGACACCACGGACAGGATGTCAGCCTCACCCACCCCAGATGTTTCTCTGACTGAAGCCCCTCAGGACAAAGACCAGATGATGGGGTCCATAGCCTGCGACGTCGCGCTGTCACTGACCCCTTCCCCGCTTGGTTAGTGCGCTGCTGAAATGGAGGAAGAAGACGCAGCAGACGCCCTTGACGCTCCTCCGCCACACAGGACCGGCGCCCCATATGGGGCCGCAGACGAGCCACGTTAAACATGCCTGCTACAAGGATGGGTAGCCAGGTGGCTCCATTACCACTGAGACGCCGCCATTTGCATCTTCATACTCCACATTAAGATGTCCCAATCCTACCATGTGGATACAGTCAACGTTAACGGCATACTCCCTGTCATCAAAACGCGCATATTCCATGATACACTCCGTGCTGCGGACCTGGATATCATCCTCCTCCAAGAAGTCCATCCAGAGCTGCATTTGAACATTTATTAATACTCAGCCTACAGCATCCCATGAAGCGACAGTGCTGATGGAACCTGCCGGCCGAAGTGGCCGTGCGGTTAAAGGCGCTGCAGTCTGGAACCGCAAGACCGCTACGGTCGCAGGTTCGAATTCTGCCTCGGGTATGGATATTTGTGATGTCCTTAGGTTAGTTAGGTTTAACTAGTTCTAAGTTCTAGGGGACTAATGACCTCAGAAGTTGAGTCCCATAGTGCTCAGAGCCATTTGAACCATTTGATGGAACCGCCATCCTATTACATGTCGGCATCGAGGCATCCGAAGACACGTATCTGCCATCAGCACGAGGTATTGCCATCATGGTGGCAGCAGTCTGTATTGTCAATGTTTACACGCCATCCGAGACATCTCGCTATGGTGAAAGGGTCACATTTTATTTCAACGAAATTGCTCCACTCCTGAATGGGAATACAGAACAGTATATCATAGGCTGCGATTTTAATAGCGTCTTGGATCCAGCAGACCAAACACTGCACTATTCTCCATGCCTGGCACTCTGGGCACTCGTTCGAGATCTGGCGCTACACAACACGTGGCGTCTTCTTGACGAGGACTGCTGTGGCTATACACACTTAAGTGACCGCTCTGCCAGCCACCTCGAACGGATATACATCTCTCAAGGACTCCGAGCCGCTACAAGGGACGCGCAACTCTGGCTGACAGCCTTCACTGAACATTTGGCATACATCCGCTCAGTCACACTACCCTGACAACTTATATACCACAGCCGCAGTACATGGGCATTAAACGTTTCCTAGATGTACGAGGACGCATATAAGTGGGCGATCGCTACTACATGGGCCACTGCCTCCAGAGTTTGCATTTCTCTCCTTCCACCTTACATTGGTGGCTTAACCGCGCCAATCTGGCCCTCCGATTGACACTCATGGGATATGGCTGTCACAGAGCGTGCTGGCGTTAGGCGACGTCGGAATTTTATTACACTGCACTGAGGGAACAAATGAGACAGCCGCCATCACAAGAACCGCAGACAGCGGTTAATCGTCTCAAAGCTCACCTACTATGTCTCACTGCGGCCAGATTGACGGAGCTAGAGTTCGGGCAAGGTTGCGGGATACCATCCCCACTGAAAAGGCATCTGTATATCACGTCATCAGAGAGAGACGCCACTGCAAACGCCACCTTACAACATCAGTAGAGACAGCAGTGGGTGGATGCATTGACTCGCAGTGTGCCATCGCTGCAGCATTCGTCCAGCATTATAGGACATTTTATGCCAGGGACCCACAGACTGTTCGCGAATACAAAGACGTCCTGTGCGATTTGCCTGACCCAAGAGTAGTGGCCCAGGACGATGTCCTGCTGGCACCCATAACTGCTGAAGACTTAACAGCAGCCTCGACACACGGCACCCCGAACAAGTCACCAGGCCTGGATGGATTACTGAACAAATTCCACAGCTCCTACTATCCCCTGATGGGTGCTCAGTGGATTCAGATGTTGTGAGACCTCTTCTGTGACGATTTTACCATTCTCACGGTTTCAAAAAAATGGTTCAAATGGCTCTGTGCACTATGGGACTCAACATCTGAGGTCATCAGTCCCCTAGAACTTAGAACTACTTAAACCTAACTAACCTAAGGACATCACACACATCCATGTCCGAGGCAGGATTCGAACCTGCGACCGTAGCGGTCGCACGGTTCCAGACTGTAGCGTATAGAACCGCTCGGCCACACTGGCTGGTTCTCACGGTTTCCTTGAAGGCATAATGATACCAGTTCCCAAACCGAGCGGATCACACCATTGTCAAGACTATCGTCCTCTTACACTCCTGAATGCAGATTATAAACTTTCGTCCGTATCCTTTACACACGTCTTCAGACCACCATCAGACACATGAGCCATCCTGACCAGACATGTTTAGGCCGTGACAACAACATTCACAGGGCACTTGGAACATACCCCAACGTTATGGCGCTGGTAGCGGCCTGCCACCTCCGAGGCACCCATGTCGCCATCGATTTTGATCACACCTTTGATGGTATTGACCATGGTTTCCTTCGCACTGTGTTCAAACACATGGGCCTCTCGCAGGTGTCAGCAAGGGTGATCTTACGTTTAATCCATGGTGCGCGCTCTCGGATTATGGTCAACAGGCACCAGACCGAACACATCACTCTTGGATGGTCAGTGCGACAGGGATGTCCTTTATCAGGAGCCTTATTCGCGGCAGCCCTCGAACCCGTGCTGCACAGCCTTCGCCAACAACTGGAAGGCATCTTTATTTGAGACATGACCTTCCACTGTGGTGCCTTTGCTGCCAACGTGGTGCTCTTGGTGCAGTCGGCGGACGAAATCCAAGCGACGCTTCAGTGGTTGTGTCACTGTGGCATGGTGTCAGGTAGTGTTGTCAACATGCACAAGACGATGTACATGGATGTCAGGATATGCCTTCTAGACCCGACAGTGATCGCGTCCCAAAAGGATCCCTCTCTGAATGCATTGGAGGTGCAGTTCTCCAGTACAGTTCACCAAAATGCGACAGCCACTTTTCGCCAGCTACTACAACAGATATAGGCGCTGCTCTGTGAGAGCAGATTCCAGAATATGGATATGATTCTCTGAACACGTTACATCAACACTTACATAGTGTCCAAACTTTATTTAAGAAAATGTTCAAATGTGTGTGAAATCTTAAGGGACTGAACTGCTAAGGTCATCAGTCCCTAAGCTTACACACTACTTAACCTAAATTATCCTAAGGACAAACACACACACCCATGCCCGAGGGAGGACTCGAACCTCTGCTGGGACTAGCCGCACAGTCCATGACTGTGGCGCCTTAGACCGCTCGGCCAAACTTAATTATTTTGCACACATTCTTCCTCTAACAGTCACCATGGCACACAGTTTTCAGGCAGCATACGGACAATTTGTGAGTGCAGAGTCTGGTACACTACTCTAATGAGGCCTACACTGTCAGGGGGCCTGGGGTTGACTCATGTCCACAACCGCACATAGGCGTTATACCTAAGGACGATGCGGTTTGGGTGGACCGCGGCCAACACCAGCTTAATGGGGACACTGTCACAAATTGTCACACCCCAAGATCTTCGACCACTGGTCACTGTGGACCACACAACTCCATCTCTTGCCCACATCCGAGATCTCCTGGTTGAACTGAGCTACATGACCAAGGATCTACCAGCGACGAGAGTGCCGAGCACTAGAGGTTAATACCGCATATCAGGCATGACAATCCTGTAACTATGTCGAACAACAACACCCGACCATCTGCTGGGCCAGGATGTAGCGAGCCACCCACACCCCATACCAGCCCACTTACACTTATTCCTTGTGGTATGTGGTGGTGAACGGCAAATTAACCACACTCCAGTGTCTCCATTCCATCCATCTCACTGAGAACCCTTTGTGCCCGCACTGTGCAATCGTCGATTCGCACGTGCACCTCTTGCCATGTGCTGTGACGGGCAGCTACTGGGATCCTATAAAACGTATTCTGGCGCTCCTGTTGCGATGACAGAGCGAGTGTTACACCAGACAATCTCCTACACCCAGATATCAATTACTTTCCCACTACCAGAACGAATGCGTCAACTGGATGAAGGGGATGGTGCTGTATTACACTTTGCAAGCCGCGCCCGAAAGCTCTCTCGACTTGTAGTCCCGCCTGACGACGACTCACGAGACGTTCCGCTGCCATGCATTGTAACGAACACAACTATCAAATTATTTAGGCGCATTATTTGAGGATCCTCCTACCCATTCGGGGTGTTCTGAGTACTAGAAGGCACATTTGAAGATGATTCATGGCACATGATTGATCCTCTGAGGAAACGGTTTAGAGGGAGTCCCACCTCCATTCATTATGTGAAGACGACTCAAGCTTCTGGTAGCGGTAGCAGGATCCAGTTAAAAATAAAGAACTGGAAACATAAAAATACACTACTGGCCATTACAATTGCTACACCAAGAAGAAATGCAGATGATAAACGAGTATTCATTGGACAAATATATTATACTAGAACTGACATGTGATTACATTTTTACACAATTTGGGTGCATAGATCCTGAGAAATCAGTACCCAGAACAACCACCTCTGGCCGCAATAACGGCGTTGATACGCCTGGGATTTGAGTCAGTGTTTGGATGGCGTGTACAGGTACAGCTGCCCATGCAGCTTCAACACGATACCACAGTTCACCAAGAGTAGTAACTGGCGTATTGTGACGAGCCAGTTGCTCGGCCACCATTGACCAGACGTTTTCAGTTGGTGAGAGATCTGGAGAATGTGCTGGCCAGGGCAGCAGTCGACCATTTTCTGTATCCAGAAAGGCCCGTACAGGACCTGCAACATGCGGTCGTGCATTATCCTGCTGAAATTTAGGGTTTCGCAGGGATCGAATGAAGGGCAGAGCCACGGGTCGTAACACACCTGAAATGTAACGTCCACTATTCAAAGTGCCGTCAATGCGAACAAGAGGTGACCGAGACGTGTAACCAATGGCACCCCATACCATCACGCCGGGTGATACGTCAGTATGGCGATGACGAATACACACTTCCAATGTGCGTTCACCGCGATATCGCCAAACCTGGATGCGAACATCATGATGCTGTAAACAGAACCTGGATTCATCCGCAAAAGTGACGTTTTGCCATTCGTGCACCCAGGTTCGTCGTTGAGTACACCATCGCAGGCGCTCCTGTCTGTGATGCAGCGTCAAGGGTAACCGCAGCCATGGTCTCCGAGCTGATTGTACGAGCTACTGCAAACGTCGTCGAACTGTTGGTGCAGATGGTTATTGTCTTGCAAAGGTCCCCATCTGTTGAGTCAGGGATCGAGACGTGGCTGCACGATCCGTTACAGCCATGCGGATAAGATGCCTGTCATCTCGACTGCTAGTAATACGAGGCCTTTGGGATCCAGCACGGCGTTCCGTATTACACTCCTGAACGCACCGATTCCATATTCTGCTAACAGTCAGTCAGCAGTGTTGCGATACGATAAACCGCAATCGCGATAGGCTCCAATCCGACCTTTATCAAAGTCGGAAACGTGATGGTATGCATTTCACGTCCGTATACGAGGCATCACAACAACGTTTCACCAGGCAAGGCCGGTCAATTGTTGTTCGTGTATGAGAAATCGGTTGGAAACTTTCCTCATGTCGGCACGTTGTAGGTGTAGCCACCGGCGCCAACCATGTGTGAATGCTCTGAAAATCTAATCTACATCTACATCTACATCTATACTCCGCGAGCCACCTTACGGTGTGTGGCGGAGGGTACTTATTGTACCACTATCTGATCCCCCCTTCCCTGTTCCATTCACGAATTGTGCGTGGGAAGAACGACTGCTTGTAAGTCTCCGTATTTGCTCTAATTTCTCGGATCTTTTCGTTGTGATCATTACGCGAGATATATGTGGGCGGTAGTAATATGTTGCCCATCTCTTCCCGGAATGTGCCCTCTCGTAATTTCGATAATAAACCTCTCCGTATTGCGTAACGCCTTTCTTGAAGTGTCCGCCACTGGAGCTTGTTCAGCATCTCCGTAACGCTCTCGCGCTGACTAAATGTCCCCATGACGAATCGCGCTGCTTTTCGCTGGATCATGTCTATCTCTTCTATTAATCCAACCTGGTAAGGGTCCCATACTGATGAGCAATACTCAAGAATCGGACGAACAAGCGTTTTGTAAGCTACTTCTTTCGTCGATGAGTCACATTTTCTTAGAATTCTTCCTATGAATCTCAATCTGGCGCCTGCTTTTCCCACTATTTGTTTTATGTGATCATTCCACTTCAGATCGCTCCGGATAGTAACTCCTAAGTATTTTACGGTCGTTACCGCTTCCAATGATTTACCACCTATGGCATAATCGTACTGGAATGGATTTCTGCCCCTATGTATGCGCATTATATTACATTTATCTACGTTTAGGGAAAGCTGCCAGCTGTCGCACCATGCATTAATCCTCTGCAGGTCCTCCTGGAGTACGTACGAGTCTTCTGATGTTGCTACTTTCTTGTAGACAACCGTGTCATCTGCAAATAGCCTCACGGAGCTACCGATGTTGTCAACTAAGTCATTTATGTATATTGTAAACAATAAAGGTCCTATCACGCTTCCCTGCGGTACTCCCGAAATTACCTCTACATCTGCAGATTTTGAACCGTTAAGAATGACATGTTGTGTTCTTTCTTCTAGGAAATCCTGAATCCAATCACAAACCTGGTCCGATATTCCGTAAGCTCGTATTTTTTTCACTAAACGTAAGTGCGGAACCGTATCAAATGCCTTCCTGAAGTCCAGGAATACGGCATCAATCTGCTCGCCAGTGTCTACGGCACTGTGAATTTCTTGGGCAAATAGGGCGAGCTGAGTTTCACATGATCTCTGTTTGCGGAATCCATGTTGGTTATGATGAAGGAGATTTGTATTATCTAAGAACGTCATAATACGAGAACACAAAACATGTCCCATTATTCTACAACAGATTGACGTAAGCGAAATAGGCCTATAATTATTCGCATCTGATTTATGACCCTTCTTGAAAATGGGAACGACCTGCGCTTTCTTCCAGTCGCTAGGTACTTTACGTTCTTCCAGCGATCTACGATAAATTGCTGATAGAAAGGGGGCAAGTTCTTTAGCATAATCACTGTAGAATCTTAAGGGTATCTCGTCTGGTCCGGATGCTTTTCCGCTACTAAGTGATAGCAGTTGTTTTTCAATTCCGATATCGTTTATTTCAATATTTTCCATTTTGGCGTCCGTGCGACGGCTGAAGTCAGGGACCGTGTTACGATTTTCCGCAGTGAAACAGTTTCGGAACACTGAATTCAGTATTTCTGCCTTTCTTCGGTCGTCCTCTGTTTCGGTGCCATCGTGGTCAACGAGTGACTGAATAGGGGATTTAGATCCGCTTACCGATTTTACATATGACCAAAACTTTTTAGGGTTCTTGTTTAGATTGTTTGCCAATGTTTTATGTTCGAATTCGTTGAATGCTTCTCTCATTGCTCTCTTTACGCTCTTTTTCGCTTCGTTCAGCTTTTCCTTATCAGCTATGATTCGACTACTCTTAAACCTATGATGAAGCTTTCTTTGTTTCCGTAGTACCTTCCGTACGTGATTGTTATACCACGGTGGATCTTTCCCCTCGCTTTGGACCTTAGTCGGTACGAACTTATCTAAGGCGTACTGGACGATGTTTCTGAATTTTTTCCATTTTTGTTCCACATCCTCTTCCTCAGAAATGAACGTTTGATGGTGGTCACTCAGATATTCTGCGATTTGTGCCCTATCACTCTTGTTAAGCAAATATATTTTCCTTCCTTTCTTGGCATTTCTTATTACACTTGTAGTCATTGATGCAACCACTGACTTATGATCACTGATACCCTCTTCTACATTCACGGAGTCGAAAAGTTCCGGTCTATTTGTTGCTATGAGGTCTAAAACGTTAGCTTCACGAGTTGGTTCTCTAACTATCTGCTCGAAGTAATTCTCGGACAAGGCAGTCAGGATAATGTCACAAGAGTCTCTGTCCCTGGCTCCAGTTCTGATTGTGTGACTATCCCATTCTATACCTGGTAGATTGAAGTCTCCCCCTATTACAATAGTATGATCACGAAACTTCTTCACGACGTTCTGCAGGTTCTCTCTGAGGCGCTCAACTACTACGGTTGCTGATGCAGGTGGTCTATAGAAGCATCCGACTATCATATCTGACCCACCTTTGATACTTAACCCAGATTATTTCACATTCGCATTCGCTAATAACTTCACTGGATATTATTGAATTCTTTACTGCTATAAATACTCCTCCACCATTGGCGTTTATCCTATCCTTGCGGTATATATTCCATTCTGTGTCTAGGATTTCGTTACTGTTCACTTCCGGTTTTAACCAACTTTCCGTTCCTAATACTATATGCGCACTATTTCCTTCAATAAGAGATACTAATTCAGGAACCTTGCCCTGGATACTCCTGCAGTTTACCAATATTACGTTAACTTTTCCTGTTTTTGGTCTCTGAGGACGGACGTTCTTTGTCAACGATGATAATGTCCTCTCTGGTAAGCCGTCAGGTATTTTATCGTTTCGCCCAAGGGGGGGTCCCTCTAACCTAAAAAACCCCCGTGTGCACGCCACACGTACTCTGCTACCCTAGTAGCTGCTTCCGGTGTGTAATGCACGCCTGACCTGTGTAGGGGGGCCCTACAATTCTCCACCCAATAACGGAGGTCGATGAATTTGCAACCATTATAGTCGCAGAGTCGTCTGAGCCTCTGGTTTAGACCCTCCACACGGCTCCAAACCAGAGGACCGCGATCGACTCTGGGCACTATGCTGCAGATATTAAGCTCAGCTTGCACTCCGCGTGCGATGCTGGTTGTCTTCACCAAATCAGCCAGCCGCCGGAAGGAACCAAGGATGGCCTCAGAACCCAAGCGGCAGGCGTCATTCGTTCCGACATGTGCTACTATCTGCAGCCGGTCACACCCAGTGCGTTCAATAGCTGCCGGAAGGGCCTCCTCCACATTACGGACGAGACCCCCCCCGGCAAGCACACCGAGTGCACACTGGCATTCTTCCCCGACCTACCCGCTATTTTCCTGAGGGGCTCCATAACCCGCCTAACGTTGGAGCTCCCTATAACTAATAGGCCCGCCCTCTGTGACTGTCGGGACCTTGCCGGAGAATCGGCCACTGGCCCAACAGGCGAGGAGGCATCCTGTGGTGGCTCGGAAACGATGTCATCACCACTAGGAAGCACCCCGTACCTGTTGGAAAGGGGTAAGGCAGCTGCCACGCGGCCAGATCCCACCTTCGCCTTTCGGCCAGGCACGCGCGAGCCCACCACTGTCCGCCATTCACCCTGGAGTGATGGCTGACCGGTAAGATGCTCACTGCCGGAAGACGCAGCGACATCAGGGGTTCCATGTGATTCCAAGGCCACCGAAGTAGGCATAGGTCTCACCACAGTTGCCCCAACGCCACTACGAGCCGACGCCTGCGCTTCGAGCTCGATGAGCCTAACAGACAAAGCCTCCACCTGCCCCCGAAGAGTGGCCAATTCTCCTTGCGTCCGCTCACAACAACCACAGTCCCTACACATGACTATGTTTACCCTACTCTATACGGTGACAAATTCCCAAGATAATCTTCTGATGAGCTACTCTGATAATCAAGAAACACTCACTGAAATACGAGACGCGAAAACTACGCTAGGTTTTCCCAGAAAAACTATTTAAAAGCTAAGCGCAGCAAATAAGTACAAAAACGCTTTATACCAACAGTACTCGCTGCTGCTGGTGCTCTCGCTCTGGCTGTCACAAGACAACTGCTGATTCAAGTGACTGGCGCGCAGTTGCATATCACAGCATCTTCTTCCTGTCGGTTAAATTTCGCGTCTGTAGTACGCCATCTTCAAAAATGGTTCAAATGGCTCTGAGCACTATGGGACTTAACAGCTGTGGTCATCAGTCCCCTAGAACGTAGAACTACTTAAAACTAACTAACCTAAGGGCATCACACACATCCATGCCCGAGGCAGGATTCGAACCTGCGACCGTAGCAGTCGCGCGGTTCCGGACTGCGCGCCAGAACCGCGAGACCACCGCGGCCGGCACGTCATCTTCGTGGTATAGCAATTTTAATGGCCAGTAGTGTAAATAAATGAAAAAAATATAGATACTCATAAATAATGAACTTGATCAAATAAAGCTCTCTTGATCCTGTCAGATACATTTCCTTCCTTTGGTCTGGGAGAGCGGGAATGGGACATTGGGGCCAAGCCTCTGAAGACGACCCCTGCGCTCTTTGGCACTGACCCTTCTCTCGGGTCATTAAAAAAAATAAATAAATAAAGTGGCAGGTAAGGCAACGAGCTGCAGTGTCAAAGATCATACGTTCTTATACCGCTGGGTATGAAAATTTTTTTTCCTCTTCGTGTTTGTAACACATTCTGAGACCAAAGTTAAGTAGTTTTCTGAAATATTCGTTGTTATTTACACGTAAGAGCACATTTTCTCAGTGATGAGTATCTTCGATTTAGTGACTTTCATATTTTTAAGAAATGAAAGATCAAACTGCTGAGCGTGAAACAACTGATAGTTACATTTAGATTTTTTCTTGTCATAAATAATTCACTATTTTTTTCTGAATACGTATCGATTTCCGAGTGTGTGGTCAGACGGGAACCTAAGAGCACAACTTAAATTACTGCGAATGGGACTAGCGCAACCGTCTTTAGGCTCTTGCTTGTCACAAGTATTTATCTGCGATCGAATCTTTAACAACAGCAGACAGAGATGAAAGATCCCCTACATAATATTTTTAGACTATACCGCCATATATTAAACATTTTGATTCGTCAGATGTATGGTATAAACTACAACGAACTTCAGTAGCTGCACTCGCCACACACTTTCGAAAAGGCGTTATTTAAATTTTGTTTTTAAGAAAAAAATCGTTGATGTATCAGATAGGGAAGTAGGCTACATCATCATTTGGATCTCTAGAAGCGAGTTACAACCACATTCTATGCATCTTCTTATTCTTTGACACTCTCTTAGACAATTTTTTGCGTTCATGTAGGTATGTTCCATCTATGCGAATAATTGAGGGCAGTTTGTTTATTACCATACGCGTTTCGCTTCTCTTATTAGTGGAACGTTTTCACAAATAAAAGAAGCGAAACGCGTTTGGGAATAAACAAACTGCCTTCAATTAGTTGCATAGACGGAACGTACCGCCGGTCGGAGTGGCCGTACGGTTCTAGGCGCTACAGTCTGGCTCTTCAAATGGTTCAAATGGCTCTGAGCACTATGGGACTTAACAGCTGTTGTCATCAGTCCCCTAGAACTTAGAACTACGTAAACCTAACTAACCTAAGGACATCACACACATCCACGCCCGAGGCAGGATTCGAACCTGCGACCGTAGCAGAACGCGCGGTTCCGGACTGCGCGCCTAGAACCGCGAGACCACCGCGGCCGGCTACAGTCTGGAACCGAGCGACCACTACGGTCGCAGGTTCGAATCCTGCCTTGGGCATGGATGTGTGTGATGTCCTTAGGTTAGTTAGGTTTAATTGGTTCTAAGTTCTAGGCGACTGATGACCTCAGAAGTTAAGTCGCATAGTGCTCAGAGCCATTTGGAACGTACCTCCATGAATTTTAGAGCTACTAAGGGCCGACGGAAAACCGAAAAAATGACGAATTTTTCGGGTGTTTCTCTACATGTATACGTAGAATGCGGTATTATACTCCATTCCTAACTCGTATTCCGAAACGTAAAATCCAAACCAAGACGTCGATGTGAATGAGAATAAACTGACATAATGTGACATCTATAACAGTTTCCAGAGCACAGTCAATATTATATTGTTACCATGCATTCATGGAAGCACGTGGTCGGAGAAATTTGAGCAGTATTACTTACTGTAACCACACTTTTCGGTACTATGAACAATAGCGTGCCTGTGTCGGCTGCTAGCCGCTTTGGTTTCGTACTGCTGTGAGCTGGATTGCGCATGCGCGGATCTGAGGGAGATTGCTTTTGATAGGTTGGCGTGAGGAGAAATGACGACAGCGTCTCGGTTCACTAGAACCGTTCGGCATCGTTTTCAAAATGCTTACAGAATAATGTTGGGGCTCTGCTTCTAAAACGAGACCGTTTGGTGCGCATGCATAGCGAACCGATCGGCAAAATGGCGGAAAGATACAGAAAGAGCCCCTGGAGAATAAGCTACATCCCCTGGTTATTTCCCAACTGAACGCCTCGATCGTTTCCCTGACCCATTTTGGGGTGTGTGATGGGGCGTTATCATGGAGCAATATGACTTTGCGTTGCATTTTTCAATATTCCGGTAATTTTTCACGTAATGCTCGATTTAAATCGATTATGTGCTGTTGGTAGCGATCAGTAGTAACGGATTCACCAGGTTTTAGCAGCTCATAGTATATGACACCCTTCTGATCCCACCAAACGCAGAGCATTGTCTTCTTTCCAGAGCGATTTGGTCTTACAGTGGATGTCGATGGTTTGCCTGGATTCACCCATGATTTACGACGCTTAGGAGTCTCAAAATATATCCAATTTCATCACCCGTCAGTGTTAGAGGGAGAAACGACTTTCTTTTGTATCTGCCAAGCAACACTTCGCAAGTAGTCTTTCGTCCGCAACTCGTGGTCTAGTGGCTTGCGTTGCTGCCTCTGGATCACGGGTTCCCGGGTTCGATTCCCGGCCGGGTTGGGGATTTTCTCTGCCTGGGGACTGGGTGTTTGTGTTGCCCTCATTATTTCATCATCATCATCACTTGTGACAATGGCTACAGTGGACTGTGAAAAAAATTGGACTATGCAAACATTGGGACTTCGTATGGGCGCTGATGGCCGCGCTGTTGAGCGCCCCACAAACCAAACATCATTATCACATCACAAGTAGTCTTTCGATTTGCTTGTTGTCTTTCATTCACTCCATGCGGCACCCATTTTCCCACTTTTTGCACCTTTCCCTAGCTTTCAACCGAAGAGAAAAGGCTTTCTGCGTCACATTCAACTGTTCCGCGAGCTCCTGTCGATTTTGAGTATCATCTTCATCCAATAAAGGGTGAAGTTCGTTGTCTTCGAACTTTTTCGGTTGTTTCCCGCGCTCGTCGTTTCTCACGTCAAAATCACCACTTTTGAACTCGAAACATTGTGTTTTCCCAAGAGCATGTTCGCCGAAAGCTTCGACAAGCATTCGATGCGATTCTGCAGCTGTTTTCTTCAAATGATAACAGAAAGCTAATGCTGTCCGCAAATTATAGATCGTAGGCACAAAACTCGACATGTTTACGGGTTTGAAACAGATACCGATGTATGGTACTTGCGTTACTATGTACTGACATTCGTCGTCAGTCGTTACAGGAAGCAGATGGCGCTGCAGACGTGGTCTCACATGCTGACGGCTAACACCATCGGTTTCATACTTCTATACCTGATATATGAAGTGTGTTGTGGGATACGGAAAACAATGCAGTCGTTAGTGTAATGCAGAAACGGAGTGACTTATCTGACGTCGAAAATGGCATGATCATTAGCTTTCAGGTAAAGGGTAGAAGTATTTGTGAAGCGGCTAAGTTTGTAAACTGTTTACGTGCCACCTTGGTTAAAGTATACCGTGCATGGGAAAATGGAGCTATCCAAAACCAGCGCCAAGGCCACTGTCATGCACCTAGGTTCATAGATGACACGGGTGAAAGACGACTGTGGAGATGTGTACGGGCGAATGGGCGTGCAACCATTGAACAACTGACTGCCCAGATAAAACAAATGGATACCAATAGTGTCTCCTGAACTACCGTTTTACGAACGTTGCTTCATATGGGCCACCGTAGCAGGGGCCTTCCATGCACCCATACCGACTGCTTTTCATTGGCGACGAAGGTTATAATTTGCACGCCGACACCGCAGCTGAATGTCCACTGATTGGCGACAGGTGGCCTTTTCAGATGAATCCATCCGACAGATGACCGTTAGCGTGTACAACGTGAAACGGCTCAAACCAAACATCCTGCAACAATCGTCTGAAGGGCTCAGGCCAGAGGAGGGAGCATTATGATCTGGAGAATGTTTTCGTTGCACTCCTTGGGTTATCTCGTCATTCTGGACTGCACAATGGATCGACAGAAGTAGGCATATATCCTTGAGGGCGATGTCCACCCCTACACACAGTTTTTTTTCTCAGCACGAAGACAACTACCAGCAGGTTAATGCAATGTGTCACACAGCTCGCAGTGTCCATGTGTGGTCCAAAGAGCACGAGGATGAGTTTACCGTATTCCCTTGGCCATCAAAGTCCATGGAGTAAAACACAATCGAAAATCGTCCTGTTCGCGCCATGGATCCCTGACCGAGAAACCCTGCGCTGCTGGCCACTGCACTGGAGTCGGCATGGCTCCAAGCTCCTGTTGGTACTTTTCAGAACCTCGCTGACTCTCTACGTGCATGTCTTGCAGCGGTCTGTGCTGTTAAAGGTGGTTATTCGGGCTTTTGAAGGTGGTCATATTATTTTATGTGACTGGACAGTGTATAAAGTATATTAGTCCAGTTTCAGTGAAACACTTTAATACAGAATACTTAACTTGAATAGAAACCCATATATTTAGTAGTGTCGTAGAACACAGTGATAATGTTTATTGTTTTGAGTAGTACTGAATGACAGTCAAATATCACACTGCATTAAACAATGAACTATAGTACACAGTTCTGACTAACGGCACTAGCTCGCTCTTGGATCTGAATTACAATGCTGCTGCAATCAGAGTAGGCTATCAAACAGTGTGGCAACCAGCGCTGCTCTCTGACGTCAGCGGACTTCCAGCAGCGGTGGCGTACCGAACCTCTTCAGGGCGCCTCTTCCTCGACGTCTGTCATTCGTGGCTGCGTCTGCAAGCGAGTGTCCTTAGCTTGTGGTTCGTGGCTGCCAACTTAAGCGTGGCACCTCACTCTTCGGACGACACCACAATATCTGTGTCTCTCATCCAAGCTCAGTTCGACTAGGTGTGCGGACGGGTTAGAGCCGTCGATACTGCCTGAGGCCAATACTCTGTGTTGAATTCTACATCCTATACACCCGCATGTCACCTGCAATCAAATCACGTAGTCTTCCAATTATATTGTATGGACACAACATGTAATATTTCGTGTTTTGTTACCCTGCCTGGGCCGCGCGGGGTAGCAGCACGGTCTCAGGCGCCTTGTGACAGTTCGCGCGGCTCCCCCCGTCGGAGGTTCGAGTCCTCCCTCGAGCATGGGTGTGTGTGATGTCCATAGTGGCAATGGCAAGGAAAGCGTTTCTGAAGAAGAGAAATTTGTTAACATCCAGTATTGATTTAAGTGTCAGGAAGTCATTTCTGAAAGTATTTGTATGGAGTGTAGCCATGTATGGAAGTGAAACATGGACGATAAGTAGTCTGGACAAGAAGAGAATAGAAGCTTTCGAAATGTGGTGCTACAGAAGAATGCTGAAGATTAGATGGGTAGATCACATAACTAATGAGGAAGTATTGAATAGGATTGGGGAGAAGAGAAGTTTGTGGCGCAACTTGACCAGAAGAAGGGATCGGTTGGTAGGACATGTTCTGAGGCATCAAGGGATCACCAATTTAGTATTGGAGGGCAGCGTGGAGGGTAAAAATCGTAGAGGTAGACCAAGAGATGAATACACTAAGCAGATTCAGAAGGATGTAGGTTGCAGTAGGTACTGGGAGATGAAAAAGCTTGCACAGGATAGAGTAGCATGGAGAGCTGCATCAAACCAGTCTCAGGACTGAAGACCACAACAACAACAACAAGGTTTCGTCTCGCACATGCGACACTTGCAGCAACCGGGATATTATCCCTCTATTCAAACTGGATCTTCGTTATATGGCAGTCTTGGAAGATCTGAATGTGAAAATATTTGTCTCTCATACACGTTTCTATACAGGGTGTCACCGGCCGAAGTGGCCGAGCGGTTCTAGGCGCTACAGTCTGGAACCGTGCGACCGCTACGGTCGCAGGTTCGAATCCTGCCTCGGGCATGGATGTGTGTGATGTCCTTAGGTTAGTTAGGTTTAAGTAGTTCTAAGTTCTAGGGGACTGATGACCTCAGAAGTTAAGTCCCATAGTGCTCAGAGCCATTTGATTTTGATACAAGATGTCAATTTTAACTGAAGACACAGATATCTCGAAAACTACGCATCGGATCAAAAAAAGTTATAGTTCCAGTTCTGTTTGTCTCGGACAGTGTCATCCAACGATACCACACTCTACCCACCACACCAGCCCGTGCGTGGGTGGCGGATGACAACTTCGAAATCTTCCATCGGAACCCCCGTTCTTTACAGCAGATTACGACTATACGGCAAAATTAACGTCCGTTTTTGTCTGGAACATTTTCTTCGTTTCGTCACAGATGTCACTGTAATCGGATTGGAATTATAACTATTTTTGATCCGATGTGTAGTTTTTGAGATACTTCTATGTCTTCAGTTAAAATGAACACCACGCATACTTATATCTTTATCTACGGATCTACTAGGGCGTGCTGAAAATTAAAGCCTTCAAATTTTTTGTGCGAAAACTCTTAAAGTTTTTTAAGTAAAACAAACGTTATCAACATTTTACATCATTAATCTTTATATGTAGATATTTGCAGTCCTCTTCACCTAGAGGGCTCCGAATTGTAGCGTGTAACACGTCGGTGTGTAATGTAACGGTATCGGTGAGTGAGAAACATCGTGCTGTAATCGAGTTTCGAATTCGAGAAGTTCGTCCACCCTTTTCTTCAGAACGACAACGCCAGACCCCACACGAGCGCTGCGACTTCTGCAACAATCCGACGCCTTGGTTTCACTGTCTAAGATCATCCACCATACAGTGGCGACATGACTCCACCCGGTTTTCGTCTGTTTCCGAAACTTAAAGAACACTTTGGAGGACTTCACTTTGATAGTGATGAAGCGGTGCAAGAAGTGGGGTTGCGCCTCCGCCAACAAAGTCAGACATTCTACAGTGATGGTATGAACAAACTGGTCTCTCGTTGAAAAAAAATGGGTCTGTCGCCAGGATGCCTATTTTGAGAAATAAATGTGTAGACATGAAGAATAAAGATGTAGAATGTTAATAATGTGAATCTTCAGGTTTTGGCGGCGCAAAGACTGTTCCATTAAGTTTCGGGTGTGCAGCCGCAAGAAATCTCCTTCTTCTTCTAATATTTCGGCTGTATACCGTCCAGCCTTGCGACTCACTCTGAAGATGGCTGGAGGGTATACAGCCGAAATATGAGAAGAAGAAGGAGATTTCTTGCGGCTGCACAACCGAAACTTAAATGGAACAATGTTAATAATGTTTGTTTTGTCTTTAAGCGTTTTCACATAAAAAATTCGGAGGCATTACCTTTCAGCAAGTTCTCGTAAATCTACCATTCAGTTCTGCAAGTACCTGCAGGGCAACCAGAATATGTGTTTCGCATTAGGCAACACGCTTGCAGAAGGTGCAGGTGTCATTCTTCAGATATGAGTTCGACCGATGCATCCAACATAACTGGGGAATTCCGTTCTTCTCCGCTTATCAGAAAAACTCATCGCATACACAATCTGATCAGAAATATCCGGACACACGTATGTATTGCGGAATTGACCACTAGATCATGTAGTGTTAACCTATGCAGGATATCACTCAAAAGTATCAAGAGGATAAGCAAAGAATGTGCTTCTCTAGAGTATAAGTTTTGTCCTTAGGAAAAGTATTTGAAGTAAGAATGTTGCCAACGATGCAACGATACTAAAAACTCCTGCAATACATCTATGCGCCAACTCTGCCGATAAGCAAGTGTATAGTGGCTGAACCACTAAGTTTTGCCGGCCGGTGTGGCCGAGCGGTTCTAGGCGCTTCAGTCTGGAACCGAGCGACCACTACGGTCGCAGGTTCGAATCCTGCCTCGGGCATTGATGTGTGTGATGTCCTTAGGTTAGTTAGGTTTAAGTAGTTCTAAGTTATAGGGGACTGATGACCTAAGATGTTAAGTCCCATAGTGCTCAGAGCCAGCCACTAAGTTTTGTTGGATGAATAACAGTTTTTCACTTTTGTGTCGACAGAGATAGTGAAGCTGGCTCTGAGCACTATGGGACTTAACATGTGTGGTCATCAGTCCCCTAGAACTCAGAACTACTTAAACCTAACTAACCTAAGGACATCACACACATCCATGCCCGAGGCAGGATTCGAACCTGCGACCGTAGCAAGCGCGGTTCAGCCGGCCGGAGTGGCCGAGCGGTTAAAGGCGCTACAGTCTGGAACCGCACGACCACTACGGTCGCAGGTTCGAATCCTGCCTCGGGCATGGATGTGTGTGATGTCCTTAGGTTAGTTAGGTTTAATTAGTTCTAAGTTCTAGGGGACTTATGACCACCGCAGTTGAGTCCCATAGTGCTCAGAGCCATTTGAACCAAGCGCGGTTCCGGACTGAGCGCCTTAACCGCGAGACCACCGCGGCCGGCGATAGTGAAGCAAGTATGGTTATTTTTGTTTGTAATGGAACGAAATACTTCTTTCAACGGCATTGGAAAAGTCTCGAGACATGAATAAAATGATGTAACGGTTGTTAATTTTGGCAAAAAAACTTTTTTTGCAAAAAGATTGCGGGCTTTCAAAAAAAAAAAAGTGGTGGCCTTCAACTACGTACCCTCCGACTCAGAGTTGAAATATTAAAAGTTTTGGCTGGTTTCGTCGTCTAGGGGCTGGGATACATAGTTGCCGCAAAATACTGCGGAATATACACATGAATCGGATGGTCGAAGGTTCCTATCACTCGGCATTAGCGAATTGTGAATGTAACAAAAGAAATTTATAAATGAAAGATTGCAATTAAATAAAATCTGCAGGTACTATTTTAAATATATTTATAAGCATGCTGCTACCGTTTTTTCGTGTAACTGTGGACTACTTATGACCTGATGCGATCAATAGTAATTGGCCACTTTGACCTCCAATAACTCATGTACTACTCAAGTTACATGCCTGTAATTCATACCAATTTAGGTTTACACTAATAGCTTTCTAAAGACACGTCGATCGACAAAATCGGATGAACCGTTAAAATTTTGGAATTTCGTTGCTGGGTGTTACTTGCATAATTTATGGTCAGATACTAAACTTTAAACTAATAAAGATATTGAAAATCTGATTACACCATCAGAATCGTCGTGCAAATAATGGTAACGTACATGTTTCTTTTTAAGATATCATGATTCCTCTGGCTATTATTAATTTCTACATGAACTGTGAATTGTCTGCCATTATGGTTTCACAAAGGCCGCCATCTTTGGAACTCCCGGCATACAAATCTCCTCTACCCCTCTTGTTCCGGCTAATGTTCGGCACCACACAGCTGCTGACGAGCCCCAGTTTGCCGAGCGGCCCGTGAGGCCACGCCAACTCCGAACTTACAAGGGAACCTCCCCATCGCACCCCCGTCAGATTTAGTTATAAGTTGGCACAGTGGATAGGCCTTGAAAAACTGAACACAGATCAATCGAGAAAACAGGAAGAAATTGTGTGAAAATATGAAAAAATAAGCAAAATATACAAAATGAGTAGTCCTGCCCAAGATAGGCAACATCAAGGATAGGGAGCTCAGGAGCGCCGTGGTCCCGTGGTTGGAGTGGGCAGCTGCGGAATGAGAGGTCCTTGGTTCAAGTCTCCCCTCGGGTGAAATGTTTACTTTCTTTATTTTCGCAAAGTTATGATCTGTCCATTCGTTCATTGACGTCTCTGTTGACTGTAATAAGTTTAGTGTCTGTGTTTTGCGACCGCACCGCAAAACCGTGGGATTAGTAGACGAAAGGACGTGCCTCTCCAATGGGAAGCGAAAACATTTGATCGCAAGGTCATAGGTCAACCGGTTCCTCCACAGGAAAACACGTCTGATATATTCTATACGACACTGGTGACGGCATGTGCGTCACATGACAGGAGTATGTTGTCGATCCACCTAACTTGTACACTTGGCGAATGGGTAAAAAGATTCTTCTACCTTACCCGATTTAGGTTTTTTTGTGGATGTGATAATCACTCCCAAAAAAGTGCTGAAAACATAAGAGTTTGCCACATAAACTGAAAATAAAAAATTAAACGTTTCACCTGAGGGTAGACTTGAACCAATGACCTCTCGTTTCGCAGCTGCTCTCGCTAACCATGGAACCAGGGCGCTCCTAAGCTCGCACCCTCTTTGTTGTTGCCTATCTTGCGCATGAACTACTCAGTTTGTATATTTTGCTTATTTTTTCATGGTTCCACACAACTTCTTCCTGTTTTCTCGATTGATCTGAGTTCAGTTTTTCAAGGCCTATCCACTGTGCCAACATGTAACTAATTCTGAGGGGGGTGCGATGGGGAGATTCCCTTGTTAGTATATTTTCAGGACGCCACAACTCGCCCGTTACCTTACAAGATCCAATAAAAATGCTAAAATTGAAAGGAAAAGCGTTTGGAATCGGCTATATCAGTATAAACACCACCAAGTGAGGCTCTCATGACAGGCTCCACTGCTGTATCAAGTCTTTCGGCTTTACTTTTTTGCAGAAAAGCTGTTTACTGAAACGTGATTATTTACACAGATTTGAAATAGTTGTCCTAAACCCATTCTGATATGTTAGACGTTAGCACTCATTTCCATTTACCACAATCTTGGCTGGCCTCATAAGCTGTATAACTTAGGGCCAAGAGGAAATATGTCTTATCTTAGTAGTGTGAGCCTATCTTCTTGTGGCATTTAACGATGGAGTTCACATAGCATTAGTCGATAACGGCCGCTTAGCCTTTCAACTTCTACATGGTTACTCTGCAATTCACACTTAAGTGCCTGGCAGAGCGTTCATCGAACCATTTTCATACTACTTCTCTACCATTCCACTCTAGAATGGCGTGTGGGAAAAAGGAGCACCTAAATCTTTCCGTTCGAGCTCCTATTTCTCTTATTTTATTATGATGATAATTTCTCCCTACGTAGGTGGGTCTCAACAAAATATTTTTGCATTCGGAAGAGAAAGTTGGTTATTCGTAAATAGATCCCGCCGCAAAGAAAACCCCCTTTGTTACAGTGACTGCCACCCCAACTCGCATATCATATCAGTGACTCTCTCACCCCTACTGCGCAATAACACAAAACGAGCAGCCCTTCTTTGCACTTTTTCAATGTCCTCCGTCAATTCTACCTTGTAAGGATCCCATACTGCGCAGCAATATTCCAGGAGAGGACAGTCAAGTGTAATGTAGGCTGTCTCTTTAGTGGGTTTGTCGCATCTTCTAAGTGTTCTGCGAACAAAGCGCAGTCTTTGTTTCACCTTCCCCACAATATTATCTATGTGGTCTTTCCAACTTAAGTTGTTTCTAATTGTAATTCCTAGGTATTTAGTCGAACTGACAGCCCTTAGATTTGTCCAGTTTATCGTAAACCCAAAATTTATCGGATTTCTTTTAGTACTCATGTGGATGACTTCTCACTTTTCTTTGTTAATTCCAATTGCCACTTTTCGCACCACACAGAAATTCTCTCTAGATCATTTTGTAATTGGAATTGTTCGTCTGATGTTTTTACTAGACGGTAAATTGCAGCGTCATCTGCAAACAATCTAAGGGGGCTGCTCAGATTTCACCTAGATCATTTATGTAAATCAGGAGTAGCAGAGGGCCCATGACACTACCCTGCGGAACGCCAGATATCACTTCTGTTCTGCTCGATGATTTACCGTCTATCACTACGAACTGTGATCTCTCTGAGAGGAACCCACGAATCCAGTCACGCAACTGAGACGATACTCAATATGCACGCAATTTGATTAATAGTCGCTTGTGAGGAACGGTATCAAAAGCCTTCTGGAAATCTAGGAATATGGAATCGATCTGAGATCCCTTGTTGACAGCACTCATTACTGCATGGGAATAAAGAGCTAGCTATGTTGCGTAAGAACGATATTTTCTGAATCCGTGTTGGTTATGTATCAATAAGCCATTTTCTTCAAAGTGATTCATAATGTTCGAGTACATTATATGCTCCAAAATCCTACTGCAAATTGAGGTCAGTGATAAAGGTCTATAATTCAATGGGTTACTCCTATTTCCTTTCTTGAGTATTGGTGAGACCTGTGCTACTTTCCAGTCCTTAGGAATAGATCTTTCGTCAAGCGAGCGGTTGTATATAATTGCTAAGAAAAGCGCTACTGTGTCTGCGTACTCAGAAAGGAACCTGATTGGTACACCATCTGGACCGGAAGGCTTCCTTTCTTAAGTGATTTGAGTTGTTTCGCAACAGAACATCGCAGAGTTTATACTACCTGTTTTTATTTTTGGTCATGCTGCCGGCAGTTATAGCGTTTTTCAAACCGGATTTCTCTGGCACCTATTGGCGGGACGAGGTTTTGCTACATACACTTTTGTCTTGAAATGGGACGACGAATCCCATACCAACCTCCAAGTGCGTGATAATATTACAAACTTTCGTGGATGATGGAGAAATGTAAATACACTCCTGGAAATTGAAATAAGAACACCGTGAATTCATTGTCCCAGGAAGGGGAAACTTTACTGACACATTCCTGGGGTCAGATACATCACATGATCACACTGACAGAACCACAGGCACATAGACACAGGCAACAGAGCATGCACAATGTCGGCACTAGTACAGTGTATATCCACCTTTCGCAGCAATGCGGGCTGCTATTCTCCCATGGAGACGATCGTAGAGATGCTGGATGTAGTCCTGTGGAACGGCTTGCCATGCCATCTCCACCTGGCGCCTCAGTTGGACCAGCGTTCGTGCTGGACGTGCAGACCGCGTGAGACGACGCTTCATCCAGTCCCAAACATGCTCAATGGGGGACAGATCCGGAGATCTTCCTGGCCAGGGTAGTTGACTTACACCTTCTAGAGCACGTTGGGTGGCACAGGATACATGCGGACGTGCATTGTCCTGTTGGAACAGCAAGTTCCCTTGCCGGTCTAGGAATGGTAGAACGATGGGTTCGATGACGGTTTGGATGTACCGTGCACTATTCAGTGTCCCCTCGACGATCACCAGTGGTGTACGGCCAGTGTAGGAGATCGCTCCCCACACCATGATGCCGGGTGTTGGCCCTGTGTGCCTCGGTCGTATGCAGTCCTGATTGTGGCGCTCACCTGCACGGCGCCAAACACGCATACGACCATCATTGGCACCAAGGCAGAAGCGACTCTCATCGCTGAAGACGACACGTCTCCGTTCGTCCCTCCATTCATGCCTGTCGCGACACCACTGGAGGCGGGCTGCACGATGTTGGGGCGTGAGCGGAAGACGGCCTAACGGTGTGCGGGACCGTAGGCCAGCTTCATGGAGACGGTTGCGAATGGTCCTCGCCGATACCCCAGGAGCAACAGTGTCCCTAATTTGCTGGGAAGTGGCGGTGCGGTCCCCTACGGCACTGCGTAGGATCCTACGGTCTTGGCGTGCATCCGTGCGTCGCTGCGGTCCGGTCCCAGGTCGACGGGCACGTGCACCTTCCGCCCACCACTGGCGACAACATCGATGTACTGTGGAGACCTCACGCCCCACGTGTTGAGCAATTGGGCGGTACGTCCACCCGGCCTCCCGCATGCCCACTATACGCCCTCGCTCAAAGTCCGTCAACTGCACATACGGTTCACGTCCACGCTGTCGCGGCATGCTACCAGTGTTAAAGACTGCGATGGAGCTCCGTATGCCACGGCAAACTGGCTGACACTGACGGCGGCGGTGCACAAATGCTGCGCAGCTAGCGCCATTCGACGGCCAACACCGCGGTTCCTGGTGTGTCCGCTGTGCCGTGCGTGTGATCATTGCTTGTACAGCCCTCTCGCAGTGTCCGGAGCAAGTATGGTGGGTCTGACACACCGGTGTCAATGTGTTCTTTTTTCCATTTCCAGGAGTGTATATCAATCTAAGGTAAGTGACCCTGGTCTGGAAACCACCAGGTCGAAAGTTATAAGAGAAAACTTTTCCGATACCTCTGGCACTGGAATAAATATATCGGTATTGTTATTGTTAAGATTGAGGGGTCTGAAATTTTTTGAGGTAGTAATATGCACCAAAACAAGAAGAATATCTAGCAAAAATTGGATCTAAAATGCATACCTGAAGAGCTATGAGCACTTGTTCATCTTCGATACTGTGAAACATATCTCTACTCAACAAATGTCAGTTGGTCTTAAAGTATGCATTTTAGAGCTCATATTTACTGGAATTTCTATTTTTTTGATTGGTTCATACTACCTCCTCCAAGAATATGGAAACCAAAGAGCTTCCAGTAAAAGAAACGTGTTTCACAGTATCGAAGATGGACAGGTGTTCGTAGCGTTTAAAATATGCATTTTAGAACTCATGTTTACTGAACTTTTTTCTTGTTTTTGTCCATAACTTTCATACCCTACAATCTTAACAGAAACTGTACCGTTACATGTATTTCACTACCAGAGTCCAGAACGATATTCACTTATAAACTTTCAACTCAGTCGTTTCCGAACTAGGGTCCCTTACTTCAGATTGATACCTTTACCCTTGTCCGTCGTCCCTTAAAGTTTGCAACATCATCATGGAATCACCCTGTATACTCCGCAGGCTAATGTATATTGCGTAACTGAGGGTACGTCGTACTAAAGTTAGTGACTTTCTACACCATCTCATTCGCGTATTAAGAGAGGGGAAATGTGTTTCTGTACATGCCCAAACCTCCATATCTTATTCCCACAACACTTATGTGAGATGTTTATGATAGTGCCAGCATGATAGTAGCACAGCCTTCTTCGAATACAACTTCTCTAAATTTACCCAACAGGACTTCGCGTGAAGTGAAGCCAAGCGATCGTTCGGTCCCTCCTAGGTAGCCACTCAGTCCGACTCAGCTGTCGCCTGTGACATCTCCAGGGTAGCAAGTTACATATTTAACTTTTCCTGTGTTTTCTTAGTAGTATATATAGCTTAAATTTTGTGCGGTTTTTTTTTTTTTTAATTTAGGAGGTTTAACCTCTTCAGGCAGCCTGTAGCTCAGTTGTTATTTCTTCTGAACAGCCAGCTACACAGTTCATTAAGGTATCAGCGTCCACTGATGACACATCAGGAGGGTAACAAGTTGCATATATAGGTATCTGTCAGATTTTGTTGTTTACTTCTTCAGTTGGTCTTGCTAGGATGGGTGGGATGTGTGACTGCAGTGTGCGGACGCAAGAGGAGCTGGCCGCTGTTCGCGAACAGTTGAAAGTGGTTTTTACTACGGTCAGCCGCCATCAGGCTGCTGCCTCAGGGTGTAGCGGTGGCGAAGAATCTGGCGCTTCGCATGGGATACCTCAGGTTTCGCTTGTTTTGCCTACGGACACTGCTGCTGAAGCACCTCCTAGTGTACCCGACGCGGTGTATCCGCCCTCACAGCACAGTGAGTGGCGGGATGTAACGCATTCGCATCGTTCGAGGCAAAAGGCCTATGGGGAGGTTGGGCGTCTGGCTTCGCCTATTCGCTCTGTGAATGAATGAGTGAACTGGTGGTGTAACGGAGGCGTGGGGCACACAATACTCGTTAAAGCCTGTGCTATGGTAATTGAGCGGGGTTCACCTTATGAGAAAGAATTTTCTTACAGATATCGACTGCGTGTACCTGAATGGTGGCAAATCAGACTTACCCAACTCTGTAATAACAATGATCCGTCAAGCAAGTTCGAAATGCAATTACGCGTCAGGATGGACCAAAAGCAACACTGAAGATGCTACCAATTTGATAATAATACGGTCGCCAGCCTAATTAGGCACTAACTGAGTTTCTTACCTGTACAAGTTGGTGTATATTCATGCAAAACAACACGTAGTAACACTGCATAATATAGTAGAATTTTAGAACCAGAAAATCTGTTGAACTGATAATTTCGCGTTCTGTACTGATATGGAAAAACCATGAATACATAACACTACACTACAATGTATACTACAAAACTTTATACTGTCTATTAATCTGATTAAAATCGGGCATAGGTTACCCTAGCAATAGCACTTTCGTGATACACACAAAATGTCAATTTTGATAAAGATAAAATACTGATAAATTTTGGCTTCTATATAGACTTTTGTTTGTAACATTATCACGCACTTGGAGGTTGGTATGCGATTCGTCGTCCCATTTCAAGACAAAAGTGTACGTAGCAAAACCTCGTCCCGCCAATAGGTGCCAGAGAAATCCGATTTGAAAAACCCTATAACTACCGGCAGCATGACCAAAAACAGGTAGTATAAACTCTGCGATGTTCTGTTGCGAAACAACTCAAATCACTTAAGAAAGGATGCCTTCCGGTCCAGATGGTGTACCAATTTAGAACACTTCAGAATTAAAATGAATAAAAAGGGAAGGGGGGACCCTGAAACTGTTATGATCACTATACTAAAAAAAAAAATTGATTACTGAAATTATTATGCGTTCAAGATTTCCAGTATATGAGTTACTACTCTTTTTATCTTATTTACTGCTCATTTAAATACCTTTATATCTGTCTCGAAATAATTAAACTTCATTACTATATCAATATTAAAGTTATCTTTCAACTTCGTTAGACCTTCGTTATTCATTTACTGGTTCATTAACAAAACAGTTCTTTAAACACCATTCTAACATAGCTAGGTCTGCAAGTAATTATTATTAACGCAAAATTCAATTTTTCATTTCGGGACGCTCGGATTGCACAACACTTGGAAAGGGCCCTGTCTAGGTTAGTCGTGAGGATAATTAAATGAGGGGAAAGTTCTGGTAAAATTTAGGTTATTATTGAACAGTTCACTCTATGGTCCATACGAATACAGTACTAAAAGTTTCAACCTGCTTGTATCGATGCGGCGGTTGGCGGGCGGCGAGATGGCGAGGTACAGAGCACGCATACAACCACAGCTACGGCTCTTGACGTATCGGCACTTTAATTCTTCTTAGCGTCGTAATACCTTTCCATTTAGTGCCTATGGAATTTTGCCATGCTGTATGGGCATTGGCGCAGTATACCCGAGGCTCAGTGAAACTACGTCTTCCAGGAGAGCCTTCTCGCTCCAGAAGGTGTTGCTCAGACCATTGCCAAATTCCAACTAACTTCTGATCCCGTTGTGCCGTGCAGTGCCCGTGCGCATTTTCCCATTTTCCCGCGCGCGCCTGCCATCCACCTTTTACCGCTCCCTTACAGACAGGGTATTCACCCGAGGTTTTGCATTCTACGTATCCTAACACATTGCCTACGTATGGACCAGTCGCACAGTTACAATTTTAAACATCTTACAACAGTCTCAACATTTGTTACATTTCAATTCTATTATAATATTGCTTGACATTTGACATAAACATTAATATTCACATTGAAACTCATTTACAGTTTTCTTAACACAATGGCATGAAACAAAAAGAAAGAAATGAAAGCAGAACATTAATTACACAAGTTTATCGAAAAATCAGAAGGAAAAAAATTACTTATTTGTACAACAGTACAGCGTTGTTGTTGTTACAGTGGCTGTTCCTTCAACAGGGTCCGAGCAGGCACATCTCGGCAATCGGAAATGGCTTGCTCGTTATCGTGATCTTCAACGTTAGTCGCGTTATGTAGCCCCTTAGGAAGATAGCGTTCAGGGCTGGAAAGAAAGCCAACGCGCACTCGGTATGTCTGCCAGGAGGGCCCACTTGCGAGATGTGGAGGCGGCCTTTTATGCCGTTATCGAGTGTGCAGGAAGCAGTCGTTTGCGAATTGTAGCTCACGTCGGTACCAGCAACGCCTTTCCATGGGTTCTGTGGCCATTTCAAGTCATACTGGCGGCTGGCAGAGGTGGTGAAGACCGCTAGCCTCTCATGGAAAGCTCACAAATTTTAGCATTGGTCCCAGAGTTGATGGGGGTCTTTGGTTTGGAGCCGAGTGGAAGGTCTCAACTATAGGCTTCGTCGACTCTTTGATGGTATTGTCTGCAGATTTCTAAACCTGCGTTATGGGGTGGTGATTTGTAGGACTCCCCTTTATAGGTCGGGGATGCACTGCGTAAAGGAAGCAGCTACTCGTGTAGCAGAGTACTTGTGGAGGGCACTTGGAGTCTCTTTAGGCTTGGCCGTAGTTTGAGGCACTCTGATTAACACTCCGAAGTCTATATACAGATAGAGGCATCAGACTACTTTCTGAGTAAAGGCCCTTAGACTGTAAAAATATTATCAGTAACTGTCCACGTATTCGTAACCAAATTGTTCTTTGGGCCAAGAGCTGGCTAAAACTCGAAGTAGAAAGCTCTGAGATATTTAGAGAGTCATGGAACGTTTATCAGAAGAACAGATTTGCGCCGTAGGAAGGGGAGTGCTCACTGCAATTGACAAAAATATAGTCTCTATTGAGGTTGAAATTGAGTGTGAGAATGAAGCTATCTTGTCACGTATATCACATCTAGGTGAAACCAAGATGATCTTTTTACCGCCCACTATGACAGTTCTAGAATAATTCAAAGGAAGTGAACGGTCAGTAGCGCATAAATAGACAGATCATTTAATACTAATTGGAGGCGACTTTAACCTACCGAGTATAGACTGTGACGTCTATAGATTCATTGCAGGGGGCGCAGACAGACAATCTTACAAAGTATTTTCGAACACGTTTTCCGAAAACTATTTTCAGCAGCTATTCTGCAATGTCTTAGACCTTGTAGCTCCAAACAGGCCGGTCGTTATCGATGGCGTCTGTACAGAGACGGGAATTAGTAATCTTGATGTCATCATAGCGACTATAAATCGCTCAAGAAGGCTAGGAGAGTGCTTGTGCTAGAAAGAGCAGATAAGCAGTTTTCATCGTCTCACTTAGACAATGGATTGCAATCATTTAGTTCCAGCATGATGGCTACAGAGAAATTATGGGCCAAGTTCAAACAGACTGTAAGTCGTGCTCTGGACAATTATGTGCCTAGTAAGTGGGTTAAGGATGGAAAAGGCCCATGGTGACTGAGCAACGAAATTCGCAAAATGCTGAGGAAGCAAAAGCTGGTGCACTCTCTGTTCAAAAGAGAACGCGCAAATGACGAAAGGTAAAAGTTAGCCGCGCGGGATTAGCCGAGCGGTCTTAGGCGCTGCAGTCATGGACTGTGCGGCTGGTCCCGGCGGAGGTTCAAGTCCACCCTCCGGCATGGGTGTGTGTGTTTGTCCTTAGGATAATTTAGGTTAAGTAGTGTGTAAGGTAAGGGACTGATGACCTTAGCAGTTAAGTCCCATAAGATTTCACACACATCTGAACATTAGAGGCAAAAGTTATTAGAGATCCCTCCTTCTTTGGAAAGATCTATGCATGAAGCATACAACTAACCACCGTCATACGTTAGCAAAAGACGTGGCCTGGAACCCGAGAAAATTCTGGTCGTATGCAAAATCGCTATGCCGGGCTAGGCTTCCATCCAGTCACTATTTGACCAGTGTGGTGTGGCAGCTGAAGATAGCAAAACGAAGGATGAAAATTTGAATTCCGTGTTAAAGAAACCGTTCACGCAGGAGAATCGTAAAAACATACCGTCGTTTGACCACTGCACAGAGTCTCGTATCGACGACATTCTAATAAGCATCCCAAGCGTAGAGAAACAACCGAAAGAGTTGAAAACAAATAAGTCGCCAGATCTGGATAGAGTCCCAGATCGGTTTTCCAAAAACTATTCTACGACATTGGCCCCTACTTAGCTTAGATGTATCTCGAATCTCTCGCTCCATGCAATGTCCCAAGGGACTGGAAAAAGGCGCAGGTGACTCCTGTATATAAGGCAGGTAAGAGAACGGACCAGCAAAATTACAGACCAATATCCTTAACATCGGTTTCCTGCAGAATTCTAGAACATATTGGGAGTTCGAATACAATAAATTTCCTAGAGACCGGAAAGCTTATGTCCACGAATCAGATCCGGGTTTAGAAAGCATCACTTCTGTGAAATTCTGATTGCCGCTTTCTCACATGATATACTGCGAACTATGGATAAAGGGCAACAGGCAGATTCCATATTTTTAGATTTCCGAAAAGAATTTGACACGGTAACCCACTGCAGGCAATTCTACAAGCATACGGCATAGTTTGCCAGATATTTAAGCAGCTCGAAGACTTTTTAAGTTATAGAATCCAGTATGTTGTCCTCGACAGCGAGTGTTCACTCTGAGCACTATGGGACTTAACATCTGAGGTCACCAGTCCCCTAGAACTTAGAACTTCTTAAACCTAACTAACCTAAGAACATTACACACATCCATGCCCGAGGCCAGATTCGAACCTGCGTCCGTAGTGCTCGCGCGGTTCCAGACTGAAGCGCCTAGAACCGCTCGGTCACTGCGGCCGGCCAGCAAGTTTTCATATAAGAGATAAGGGTGGGCCAGGGAAGAGTGATAGGACCGCTATTATTTTTTTGTATACATAAATGAATTGGAGAGCAGCGTGGGCAGCAATCAGCGGTTGTTTGCTAATGATGCCGTCTGTACTGAGAGGTGTCGAAAATGAGTGACAGTAGGATGATACAAGATGACTTAGACAAAATTTCTAGTTGATGTGATGAATGGCAGCTGACGCTAAATGTAGAAAAATGTAAGACAATGGCGATGAGTAGCGAAAACGAACCCACGAAGTTCGGATACAGAATTAGTATGTGGCTCTCAGCACTATAGGACTTAACATCTATGGTCATCAGTCCCATAGAACTTAGAACTACTTAAAGCTAACTAACCGAAGGACATCACACAACACCCAGTCATCACGAGGCAGAGAAAATCCCTGACCCCGCCCGGAATCGAACCCGGGAACACGGGCGTGGGAAGCAAGAACGCTACCGCACGACCACGAGCTGCGGACCGGCATTAGTAGTGCCCTGCTTGACACAATGACGTCTTTTAAGGTTCTGGGCATAACATTGCAAAACGATATGAAATGGGACAAGGATGTTCAGATTGTGGCAGGGAAGTCGAACGTTCGGCTTTGGTTTATTGGGAGAATTTTAGGAAAGTGTGGCTCATCTATAAAGGAGACCGCATGCAGGACGCTAGTGCGACCTATTCGTTAGTACTGCTCGAGTGTTTGGGATCCGCACTAGGTCGCATTATAGGAAGACATCGAAGCAATTCAGAGGCGGGTTGCTAGATTTGTTACCGCTAGATTCAATAAGCATGCAAGTATTGCGGAGATGCTTTGGGAACTAAAATAGGAATCTCTAGAGGGAAGGTCACGTGTTTTACGAGGAACACTACTAAGAAAAGAGAACCGGAATTTGAAGCTGATTCCAGAATGATTCACTTCAGCCAACTTACATTCTTTGCAAGTATCACGAAGATAAGACATGAGGAGTTAGCGCTCATGCGGAGGCATAGAGACTTGTTTTTCCCCGCTCTATCTGCAGGTTGAACAGGAAAGGAAACGATTAGTAGTGGTACAGGGCACCCTTCGCCACGTACCGTACGGTGCCTTGCGAAGTATGTATGCAGATGTAGAATTATATCGTCTTTCGTCCTAGAATCCCCATTTAAATTACGCATTTGTTTCTGTTACACTTTAGTATGGGCTACACCTACCTTATATGATCCTAGCAGCACGTCTCTGAATTCGTTCGACACCCGTTGTCATGCCTACTTGATATCGACAGCAAACACTGGAAGAATACTCTAGAATTAGTTTCACTAGTGTCTAATATGTCTCTTTGCCTTACCAATGGATGACACTTCACAAATTGTTACCATCACAAACCTGAGCATGATATCTCACATCAGGACACCACTGTATTATGAATATGCCTCTCACACCGAGTTGACATTAATCCTCTCTACGTCTGTACTTGGAATCAAAATAGGGATGGATATGTTCCTTAGGAACCTTTGTCAACACAGTCAACATGCGACCCTACTAACAATTAACAGTGGTTGCTACAGGATCGTAAGAACAAGATGGCGACGATTCACATTCCAGACATATTCCACGGTCAATATGTCAAGTGAACGTGCAGACCAAGGAAGTAAATGTAAAGATCATTCATCGAAGATGGCTTGCGTATTCCTACCCACATGTAGCAGTGCATCTTTTATTAGAATATATTGCATATTCAGTTGCCCGTAGGAGGTGGAGGGCGCCTGGCTTTAGAAAATAGTTGATTTCGCGATTGTTTTCAAATTTCGCTCAGTTCCTAACAGTCATGATCGCATGTCGTTTTTAGCAGACATACAATCAGTCTGACTTTGGCTGCGCTACTCGTCCTTGCAAGAAGCCAGATCTACAGCTACATCAACCTCTAGATGATTTCTCTGTGGCCGGCCGGGGTGGCCGAGCGGTTCTAGGCGCTACAGTCTGGAACCGCGCAACCGTTACGGTTGCAGGTTCAAATCCTGCCTCGGGCATGGATGTGCGTGATGTCCTTAGGTTAGTTAGGTTTAAGTAGTTCTAAATTCTAGGGGACTGATGACCTCAGAAGTTAAGTCCCATAGTGCCCCGAGCCATCTGAATTTGATTTCTCTGTAATTCACAATTAACTGCCTGGCAGAGGGTTCATCGAATCCCTTCCAGCTATTCCTCTACAGTTCTATTCTCGAAAAGGGCTCGGGAAAAACTAACGCTTAAATCTTTATATGCGAGCTGTGATTTCTCTTATTTTATTATTCTGATCATTTTTTCCTACACAGGTGGACGCCAACAAAATATTTTCACACTCTGAGGAGAATGTTGGTGACTGCAGTTTCATGAGAAGGTCCTGCTACAACGAGAGGCGCCTTTGTTTTAATGGTTGTCACCAAAATTCGTGTATCATATCCGTGGCACTCTCTGCCCTATTTCACGACAGTAAAAAAGGAACTGCTCTTCTTTGCCTTTCCGACGACCTTCGTCAATCCTACCTGATGCGGATCCCGCACAGCACAGCAATAGTTCAGAAGAGGAAGGACAGGTGTAATGTAAATAGTCTGTTTAGTAGATCTGTTCCATTTTTTTAAAGTTTTCTGCCAATAAATCGCAGTCTTTGGTTTTCTTTCCCAGCGACATTATCTGTGTGATCGTTCCAGTTTAAGTTATTCGTGACTGTAATCCCTAAGTATGTATTTGATTTTGCAGCTTTTAGATTTGGATGATTTATCGTGTAACCGAAATTTAGCGGATTCCTTTTAGTACTCATCTGGATGGCTTCACACATTTCATTATTTAGAGTCTAATGTCAATTTTCGCACCATACAGATATCTTGTCTAAATCATCTTGCAATCGATTTTGATCATCGGATGACTTTAGAAGATGGTAAATGACAGCATCATCTGCAAACAGTCTAAGAGGGCTGCTCATATTGTCTGCTAAATCGTTTATACAGATAAGGAACAGCAGAGTGGCTATAAAACTTCCTTGAGGAACGCCAGGTATTACTTCTGTTTTACTCGATAACTTTCCGTGAGTTATTACGAACTATGACCTTTCTGACAGGAAATCACGAATCCAGTCACACAACGGAGATGATAGTCTATAGACACGCAATTTTGTTAGAAGTCGCTTGTGAGGAACTGTGTCAAAAATCTTCTGGAAATCTAAAAATATGTAATCAACTTGATATCCCCTATCGATAGCTCTAATTAATTCCTGAGAATAAAGTGATAGTTGTATTTCAAAACAACAATATTTTCTGTATCCTTACTGGCTGTTTGACAATAAATCGTTTTCTTGGAGCTAATTCATAATGTTCGAACACAGCTCATGTTCTAAAATCGTACTGCAAATCTACGTTAGTGATATGGATCTGTAATTCAGCAGATTACACCTATTTCCTCCCTTGGGTATTGGTGTGACGTGTACAACTTTCCAGTCTTTGGGTAAGGATCTTTCTACGAGTGAGAAGTTGTATACGACTGTTAAGCATGGAGCTGTTGTATCAGCATACCCTGAAAGGAACCTGAATGGTATACAGTCGGGACCGGAGGCCTTGTATCTATTGAGTGACGTAAGCTGCTTCGCTACACCGAGGACATCCACGTCTATGTTATTCATTGTAGCAGTTGTTCCTCATTCGAATTCTGGAATTTTTTCTTCGTCTTCTTTTGTGAAAGAATTTAGGAAAAAAGTGGTAAGTAACTCTGTTATAGTTTCACTACCATCTGTAACGACCATTGAAAACCGCGCAGTGGAGGTATTGATTGCATCTTGCCTCTGCTGTACTTTGCATTCGACCAGAATCTCTTGGGTTTTCTGCCAGATTTCGAGACAAAGTTTAATTGTGGAAACTATCGAAAGACTGCCCAGTTCGAGTACACGAAATAATCCACTGCCGAACCTACAGCTGTGCAACTGTGGTCAGTTACTGGTGACCCACTAATTCATGTGGACCTGCCTTTCTGGTTATAGTGGTTTCCACGAACATACATTCAGTAGCAAATTAATTGGAAATACTGCTGTGTTGGTGAGAGCGGAGTCTTGTCCTCTTGGCGATTAGAGCTTCTGCTTCAGTGTGTCCTGTAACTGCTGTTTCGTCATAACTATTATTCTCCTTCAGTGTGACTGTAGGCCGCGCGGGGTAGCCGCACGGCCTCAGGCATCTTGTCACGGTTCACGCGGCTGCCCCAGTCGGAGGTTCGAGTCCTCCCTCAGGCATGGGTGTGTGTATTGTCCTTAGCGTAAGTTTGGTTCAAAATGGTTCAAATGGCTCTGAGCACTATGGGGCTTAACATCTGTGGTCATCAGTCCCCTAGAACTTAGAACTACATAAACCTAACTAACCTAAGGACATCACACACATCCATGCCCGAGGCAGGATTCGAACCTGCGACCGTAGCGGTCACCCGGTTCCACACTGAAGCGCCTAGAATCGAACGGCCACACCGGCCGGCTAGCGCAAGTTTAAGTTAGATTAAGCAGTGTGTAAGCCTAGGACCGATGACCTCAGCAGTTTGGTTCCATAGGAACTTACCACGAATTTTCGAATTTCGGTGTGACTGTAGGTGCTCGAATAGCAAGACGAGCGATATGAACGAAATTGATCACTAATAGATCGTGGGTGCCCAACGCACGGTGCACTCCGTCTCCGAGGTCTTCCCGGCATTGCGATTTTCACGCGGCTCTGCGCCACAGGTGTACCGTGTGTACCACAATTTGGGGAAACTGCCGCCACCTACAGCGTCAGCTGCAATGGGAACCCACATTTTAAAGACAGCGGTCGCCGTCAACTACAGAGTATCCTAACGTAGGATAGAAGCCATTTGCTAGTTCATTGCGGGACAGTAACTACAGCTGAGCAGCAGTACGATCCAGAGCCACGGACTCGTGGCAGTGTAACAGCCGTTTGAATCTTTGTTCACTGTAAGGAGCTTAAAAAGAATATTACAGTTTAGGGTCCTAAAGACAGCTTAGTCAATAGAGACGGAGCGCAAGCCAGCTGATATACGGAAGGATAGGGAAGGAAATCGTCACTCCCTTTCAAAGGAAACATCCTGAAATTCACGTTAAAGCGATTCGCTGAAACAACGCGATTTGCAAATTAAACTATATTCACAGTTTCCTATTTCGAAAATGTAGCATTAATGTTCTTTAAATCACTAAATAGAGACAACATCTATGTCTAGGTTTACAAATATTTTTACGAGGGTAATTCCAAAGGTAAGGTCTCCTATTTTTTTAAAAGTACATAGACCTGTTTATTTCTACAATGGTTTACATCAGTTTACAGCTTGAACATTTAGCTATTTTTCGACATAATCACCATTTTTGTCGATGCATTTTTGTAGACGCTGTGGCAGTTTTTGTATGCCCATGTCATACCAGCTCGCCGTCATGCTGTTCAGAAAATTATGAATCTCTTCTTTCACCTCGTCGTCGGAGCTGAATCGCTTTCCGGCTAAATGTTCTTTTAACTTAGGGAACACGTGATAGTCACTGGGCGCCAAGTCAGGACTATAGGGTAGGTGGGTCATTATGTTCCACTGAAACTGTTGCAGGAGAGCAACGGTTTGCCGAGCGACGTGTGGGCGAGCGTTGTCATGAAGGTGTACGGTGTAAAATGGTATGCCCAGGCTTCGTCACCCGTGACAATTGAGTCCAGAAAGTTGTCCTTTTCGGCTGCAAGGCGGTGAAGAAATACGCGGGAAGCATCAGCTCGTTGCCGTATGTGGTGCTCAGTCAGCATGCGTGGCACCCATCTTGCGCACACCTTCCGGTAGTTCAATGCTTCTATCAACATTCTGTGAGCGGTGGTTCGGGAAACCTCTGGAATCAACGTGCAGAGGTCATCCACGGTGATCCGCCGATCTTCACGCTTGCTTTGCTCAGCCTTCAACACTATCTCCTCAGAAATTGACGTTCTCCCACTCCTTCGTTCGTCGTGAATTTCAGTCTGACCAGCTGCAAATTCCCTACACCACTTACGAACATTTTTGACATCCATGCACGACTCACCATACACTTCCGTCGGCCGACCGGAGTGGCCGAACGGTTCTAGGCGCTACAGTCTGGAACCGCGCGACCACTACGGTCGCAGATTCGAATCCTGCCTCGGGCATGGATGTGTGTCATGTCCTTAGGTTGGTTAGGTTTAAGTAGTTCTAAGTTCTAAGGGACTGATGACCTCAGCAGTTAAGTCCCATAGTGCTCAGAGCCATTTGAACCATATGAACACTTCCGTCAATTGGCGATGGATTTTAATAGGCGCAGTGCCCTTTGCGTTCAAAAACCGAATAACTGCGCGCAATTCGCACTTGGCGGTAACATCCAACGGGAGCTCCATTCTCAACGGCTGCCAAGCCAAGACTGAGCGCCTCAGCGCGGCGTGCGCATGTTTGCACACAGCGCGTGAAGCACTCTTCATAACAACGTGACCAACCGCCACACAAACAGAGTTCTATACTTATAAAAAAAAATAGGAGACCTTACTTCTGGGATTACCCTCATAGCTGATTTTTCGCGTCTGTCTAGAGGCAACAAGTCCCCGCTTTCTGTTGCCGACATTCTTTCGAAAAAAAATATGATTAGCACTGATAGAGCTGCGCAAAACTACAGAACGATAATTATTTAGACGGCTAATCCCCAACATCACTAGCAAAAAAACGCAAACTTTTATGGAATTAACATGAATTTTAATCAGACTATTCAGGATCGTAATTTGGAAACAAAGCTGTAGTTCTTGTAAGATAATGTAGAACTACTTAGATAAAATTACCACATTGTTCAGTACTTGTTGGTTGTCAAATGAACCCACTTATTGGGAGGGTTAGTGGATATGTCGATATTGTTGTGATCTGTGACGACAGACGCCTGTGTTAATGTGGGTAAATCAGAAACGCAAATTAGTACGGATCGCATAAAGAAACAGTAGAAAACCAAACACTATTTTTGTGGGTCCCACAGTGTACAGTTTCATTCCTGGAACTGCCTGACCGGGCTTCCTCCACGAGCAGTTGAAGATACCTGTTACGATAACGATGGGCCTCTATTGGTCACGTTACAGTTTCCAGAGACTCTATTCTATCAGACCTGCTGTAAGCTCGTGGACGCTAGCTTTCACTTGTGCGAACTGATAATCCAGCAGTCTTCTCGCTTTGAGAACGCTAAACAAGGGCATTCCAGGCAACGAGAAGTAACATCAGGCAGTCCCGCTATAGCAAAAGCCGTACGGGCGACATCTGTAGGTATTATTTATACCAAAAAGTTGTCAGTATTATTTATACCATCACCAGAGATACGCGCGAAAATATGTTCTCCTCAGAAAATACAACAAGGCAATTAATAACCCTCAGCCACCCATACATAATGATATAGCTGACCTGGAGCGCAGAAGACTTAAATCGAGAAGACAACCACCACTCACTGCTAAAGACATGACGACCTCCAACTTTGACATACACAATCTCTGGAAACAACACTGGCGAGAATACTGCCCACCAAAATCCCAAAGATCCATGGTAAATGAGAACCCTCCCGGCTTCGATCAGCCACGCAAAGTGCGGACAACATTAAACCGCATACCCACTGGTTATGGATAAAGTGCTGACATCCTCTATAAATGAGGAAAGATACCAACTCCAAATTCTGACTGCGATGCCGAAAAACAAACAATCCAGTACATAGTAGAAGAATGCCCAGCCCTAGCTTACAAGGGAACCTTCATCGACTTCCTAGCTGCAGCAGAGGAGGCTATCGATTATATTCAAAGCCTGGATGTCAATTTGTAATTTAATTGTATAAGAAGTGTATAAGAATAGTAATGTATGCCAGACCATAAATAAGTAAATAATAACACAAAAAAGGTAGGGAATCATCCCTCGCCTGATATACGAAAGGAGACATGCACACTTTTGATATTAGGGGCATTCAAATGAAAACGAAACAGATGTGAAAAAGAGTAAAGCGTTTATCGCCAGATTGAATTTTACACTCTGCAGCGGAGTGTGAAACTGATATGAAACTTCCTGGCAGATTAAAATTATATGCCGGACCGAGGCGGGAACTCGGGGCCTCTATTTTTCTCGGTCTAGTGCTCTACCACAGGGGATAGGCAAAAAATGTGAACAATGGTAGTAATGGGATGGTTGTATTTGACGGTCAACAACGCAGGTAAGGCCCGTGTCGCGCTGGACTGCGCGTGTTCAGTACGGACTAGGCATCAGCGCAGGTTGTTTATGAGTAGTGCACACTTTTTATTTGCATTCAGAGATCGAGGTCGACGTGCAATGAAAGACCTAACAGAGTTCCAAAGAGGGCAAATGGTGGGGACCCGATTAACTGGAGCATCAGTAACCAACACAGGCAACCTACTGAATGTTTCAAAAGCAACTGTTCCAAGAGTCATGAAAGCCTAAACAAAGCATGAAAAGACATAGTCGTGTAAACATAATAGTGGGCGCAAATCATAACTAAATGACAGAGATCGTCGTATGCTAACACGAATTGTGTCAAAAAACACAAAACTACGGCTGCTTAAGTGACTGAAAGGCTCAATAGCCATCTTCGAGACCCCTTATCTATTGACACTGTCCGCTGAGAACTCCACAAATTGAATATTTATAGGAAGCTGCTATACTGAAACCATTAGTGAAGACAACTAACGCAAAGAAGCGTAAAACATGGCATCAGGAGCATAAATCATCGACGGCTGATCTGTGGAAACACGTCACATGATGCGACGAGTCAACGGTTTCGTTATTTCTTACATCGACCCGGGTTTACATCTGGAGAACGTCAAAAGAAGCCTACAGTCGTGATTGCTCGGCCGGCCTCAGTGGCCTTGCGGTTCTAGGCGTTTCAGTCTGGATCCGCGCGACCCCTACAGTCACAGGTTCGAATCCTGCCTCGTGCATGGATGTGTGTGATCTCCTTAGGTTAGTCAGGTTTAAGTAGTTCTAAGTTCTAGGGGACTGATGACCTCAGCAGTTAAGTCCCATTGTGTTCAGAGCCATTTGAACCATTTGATTGCTCGATTCCAACGGTTAAGCATGGAGGTGAAAGTGTGATGGTGTTGGCAGCCGTATCATGATATTCTGCTGGTCCCATCAGTATTCTCACAGGCCGTGTTACAGCCAACGATTATGTGAACATTTTAGGTGATCAGGTGGACCCCATGATTCAAATGTTGTTCCCCAACAATGATGCCGTATTTCAGGACGATAATGCAGTCATTCACACAGCCAGGACAGTACAATCGTGGTATGAGGATCATGCAACTGAACAGCAGCGTCTTCCCTAGCAGGCACAGCCCCCGGACTTGAACATTATCGAACCCTTATGGACAATATTGGAGCTCAGACTCAGGAGCAGATTTCCGCCTCCCTCGTCACTACAGGAGTTAGAGTCTGATTGAAGAGTGGCGTAACATACCACTGGAGACTATACAATCACTATATGCAAGTATTCCAAGAAGAATTGCTGCAAATGGGGGTCGAACCCCTTACAGATAAACCATTCCCAAGTAAGTACATGTGTTCACATTGTTCTGCCTATCCCCTGTACCCAAGAACGACTCAGGCCCGCCGGCCGGGGTGGCCGAGCGGTTCTAGGCGCTATAGTCTGGAACCGCGCGACCGCTAGGGTCGCAGGTTCAAATCCTGCCTCAGGCATGGATGTGTGTGATGTCCTTAGGTTAGTTAAGTTTAAGTAGTTCTAAGTTCTAGGGGACTGATGAACTCAGAAGTTAAGTCCCACAGTGCTCAGAGTCATTTGGACCAACTCAGGACCAGTCCTAACAGATTTACATCAGCCAATACCTCATCTCCAACCTCCGAAACTTCACAGAAGTTCTCCAGCGAAACTTACAGGTCTAAAACTCCTGGAAGAAGGATTTTCATATAGACATGACCTAGCCACAGCCTGATGGATGTTTCGAGAGTGAATTCTTCACTCTGCAGCGAAGTGCACGCTGTTGTGGAACTTCCTGGCAGTTTAAAACTGCGTGCCTGACCGGGATTCCAACTCGGTACCTTTGCCTTTAGCGGGCAAGTGCTCTACGAACTGAGCTGTCCAAGCACTATTCATGACCCACCCTCAAGGATTTACATCCCCCAGTATGTCATCTCCTGCCTAACTGTTTATTACTTCAAAAGTAGTCGTCATAACTGTCAATACATTCAGCCCAGTGTGAGACAAGACAGTCAGTGCCTTCATGGAAAAATAATGATTGCGGCTGCAAAGGAACCATGATTCTACGCATCCACGCACATCTTCTGAAGCAAATCGACGGCCACAAATCTCTTTCTTCATGGCTCCAAAAATAAGAGATTGGGACTATATGGAGGTTGTGTAAGGGGTTCCCAGCTAAACTTCTGCAGCGTAGTCGAAGCAACTTTGACAACATGTTGGCAGGAATTACCATGCAAGAGAGTGATGCCGTCCGTCAACATTCCTGATCATTTGGACTTGATGGGACACTTCAGTTTTTGCAAAGTGTCCACGTTGGTTGTGTACTACGTACATCTAGCACAAACAGAAAACACACAAAGCAATGACAAGGACACAAAATAAATATGTCTAAAAACACACAACCATATACACGTCGGAAGAAAATCACTACACCAACAAGGAATTGTGAGACGTAAACGAAAGTTGGTTGACTTGTTTCTACATCTGAAAGATGATTATCATTGTTTCGCGCCAGTTGCATAAGAGTGGCGTTAAAAGCACCAATATGAAGATGAAAATCAGATTTGCTTTAAATAGACTCTGTAACAGTCATGAACATTGGTTACCTTTGAGATTGGATGTGGTGAGTTGATGTTAGCCAATTATGCCCTTAAGGAAACAAGGATGACGTTATCAACACCTCATTGAGTTTGAACGAGATTGTGTAATAGAGCTACGACAAGCTGCATGTTCCTTCTGTGATATTGTAGAAAGATTTGGCAGGAATATAGATGGTGGGATAGGGCGGTTCTGGGCAATTTTGTTTCTGTGGGTTGCATATATTCAGAGGGAAACATACATTCAGGGGGAAATTACACTCCTCCCTTCAGCCTATTGTTATGCTAATTGATTTATGATCCCCTGGGGGTTGATTTATGACCACTGGGGACAGTCTGTCCTTCTGAGAAACCCCCACCCCAACCCCTCCTCCTCTACGCTTCTGGGAAATCTCAGACCATGTCTCCTCCCCCTCCCCATCATCGACACTTTTTACATCAAATTAACTGATTAATTAATTAAATTGATCAAGTAATGACCACCATGTACTCTGGGAAATTCCCAAACCTCCTCTCTCCTCCCCCACTACCCCTTCCCCCTGCACTTACCCACCTGAAAAATTTCGAGAAAAAGACTCCATCTGCGCTGAGGAGGAAAGATCTCATGAGACGATATTCAAGTCAGTGAATGATGCGCAGTGTACCAGCCACTGTTTTCGATGCTACACACCACCGACCCGATACTGGAAGTCAGCGTCCTTGGGAAACCACCACAGCTATTTCTCAAGTGACTACCTCCTATTCTAAATCTTGCCTCAAACCCATAGACGAAGCTGACGTACCGGCCCGACCAAGGGATCCCCATTTGTTCTCGCAGCTCCCAAAGAAAGCGTCAGGTGGCTGCATTCTTTTGATTGAGGAATTCCAGAGCCGCTGTCCCTCTCAAGTGATTACTTCCTGTTTGTGTGAACACATGCCTGAACCAACAGGCAGATGGAGATTTTCATCTCTCCTCAGAATACTGGATTCCTATTGTCTAATAATGGGGACAAAGGAAGAGCTGACGCAATTGTGATATCAAAAATGATGGGAAATAGTCCATTTACGCTACCCTATCGAATTAATTGCTTAATAAGTTACAGAAGTCAGACAGATCACTTAAAACATTCACCAACCTGACAATGATTCCTCTTTGTAATAAAACATATTTTCATCGTTTGAGACCCACATGCAAACATTTTACAGATCAAGTAATTAAATTTCCTCCACGAACGTATCGTAGCGCTTCATACATCTGAGGCCTTGTATGCACCAAAGTTTTAGAACACAACACCCTTCTCTACGACAACGTTTTCACTAAACAGATCTGGTGAAAAAAACCTTCCAATCGCGAAGCACCTGCAATCCGTTAACTGCCGGAAAGCCACGGCCGCGCAGGTCGGGAGAGGCCCACATGCCGGCAGTTGCGCACAAATCCCCAACCGTATCAGATGCTCAGAAGCCAGAGAGACTGTCACCGTGACTGCCAAGTAGTCAGTCGATTAATTTACATGGTACAAATAGCTGTCCAGCTCAGACACTCGCCATATTGAATCTTCTCACGCAACACACGCATCTGCTTCTGTCACTGCTCAATCAGCATACTATTCAGCTGCCCAGAGGGCGCCGCCGTTGGTAATTGTCCCCTGCAACTGCGGGCAAGAACCGTCAGGTTGGAGCATTCTTTGTAACTAACTGGTCATCACGGGCTAAGCCGCAGCTTCTGGTTGGCCAAGTTCCCATGACCGCCACTCCCACTGGCTGCAGCACACCATGAGACAAACTGATATGGCTTAGACGCAAGCACCCTCCTCTACCACGACGTTTCCCCTGCAATTCCACCCTTGAGACAGACGGTTGAAAAAATCCTTTTTATCAACCTGAGACAAGGATGTCGTTGTCGATACATGTCCAATTTATCACGTGAAATGTAGATTCTACCCTTTTATACGAGTTATTTTAGAAGAGAGATGAAATCGGAGCATACACAAGTTTTCACATCGTTAAAGTATCGTCACATGGGGTCAGAAACCTGTATAACAGTACGGCATGGGCTATATTTCCTCTAAGTGCTCTCTACTTAGATGAAAAGATCTTTTCTGCTACATCCTGCATCACAGGGATATAATGTTAAACTCATCATTGGCTCATGACGGAGTGCTAAGAGCATGTTCTACCTCTGTCACAGGATGCCTCCGCACTTTAGAACTGTCTTAAAGGATCCAAATGACAGGGTGCGTACCTGTCGATATGTCGGTGGTTGTAGTTCCCATCAATTATTTCAATATTTTATAAGCCTATGTAAGGAGAAACTCAAGTTTCACGAAGATGGAAGATTAGTGTCCAGTTGACAATATCATTAGAGACGGAATTTGGCTGGCTAACAGTAGAGTAAGGGAGGGTATTGCCGGATAGGTCTTTAATTTCGGATGACAAGTATTGTGCCCATCCAGTGGTGCCACCTGATGTGAAAGTTATGAGTTACGTACTCTGCAACTAGGCAAACATCTGCAGGGGCAGCGATTTCTTTTGACTGCTTCACTGTGTGTGAAAAGCGTGTTTTCAATTTCTCTATAAGTAGCAAACTTTTCAAGGGTAAGTAAAACGAAGTTTTGGTTACAAGTTATTAATATACAGTAGGTGCCCAACATAAAATGCATTACTTTCTAGATCATGAATAGGCCTGCTTAATTCCCTAACTGTAGAAATGTTGCGGACATGTTTCAGGAAGACGCCTAGCCTCGGATCCTATCTTACGGCATTTTAGTAACGTGTGGGTCTTATAAGCTATTTCAGACCTGTGAATAACAAGACTCACAACATTTCTATTCATGTTCGAGTCCTCCCTCGGGCATGGGTGTACTGCCCTTAGCGTAAGTTAAATTAAGTTAGGATAAGTAGTGTGTAAGCTTAGGGACCCATGGCCTAAGCCGTTTGGTCCCATAAGACCTTACCACAAATTTCCCAATTTCCTACATGTCCGACAGAAGGGAAAATGCTAGGGTTGCCGCGATCTGTGCTTCATTTTCTTAAATAGAGGAAGAAGGAAGAAGGACAGACGGGTAGGTAGGAAATTATGACTCCCCATCGTACAGGGTATTGCGGTAATTCAATGGCGAAAGTTGAAAATTTGTGTCGGACCAGGAGTCGACCTCGGATACAATGCAATGCAATGCAGCGTGCGATAATTTGAGAATTTAGCTTGGAGGGGAAGCGCGTCTGCGTAGCCTCGACGATTAAGGCAAACGTTCTAGAGGAACGTAGCATCCGCTTTCGAGTCCCGGTCCGGCACAAATTTTCTGCTTTCACCATTGCAGTACCGCAATGTCTTGTGCGATTGGGAGGCGTGATTTCCCGCCTACCCATTTCCCCCTCTTCCCCTTTCCTCTATATTAGAAAAAAAATTACCCATGTTTATTTCAATCATTTTAATTAATTATATTTCGTTTATTGTTATACATATTTAATAAACTATACATAATTGATAAAAAAATAATTTCAAAGTACAGCAACACTTGGATTTTTAAATGAAATCATTCCACTGTCGGCTGTCAAAACATTATTTATTGTGATTGCAGTTTCGACACGTGGTCATTTTCAAACATTGTGGGATGTTGTAACCCAGTCAATAATATAAAGCTGTGATATGCTGTGTAACAGCAGTTACATGTAATGGTATGAATTGTTCTACTGTTCCATATACCATACACGTCAGAAAGCTGCTGAAATAACGCTATAAAGGCTCGTGCAGCAGATGTATCCAGTTACCATGCCTGCTACACGAGATTTAAACTTAAGTGTTTATATCATATTTCACCAGGTTACTAATATGTATGGTGTATGGGACAGCAGAAAAATTCGCACTACCACATGCAACTGTCCGTACATAGAATGTCACAGCTTTATATTATTGAGTGTATTGCAACATCCTACATTGCTTGAAAATGACCACGTGTCGAAACCACAGTCGCAATAAATAATGTCTTAATAACCAAAAACAAAATCATTTCATTTAAAAATTTCACAGAGGCTGTGGACCCAGCCATCCTCAGACAGTACTTCAATTCTTGCTGAGAGGGATGTTCGAAATAAAACTATTTAATTAATTATTAAATATTTTATTCATTATTCAGAAATTGAAAAATAATGGATTCTTTCTTCTTGCGATATTTGCAGATGCCTAAAGCCAAAGAAAAAAAGAAGTGCAGTCTGAAGAAGTGGAGATCCGATAGTAAACACAAAAAAAAAAATTGCATGACCTCAGTTCTGAGTGTTCCGGAACCTTACTGAAAATTGGAATAGAGCTCAACATAAGCATCATTTCCGCCCTTTTTACTGCTCTTGAAAAGCACACATTGTATGTTGTACCACTATACAACGAGACCTTCAGAGGTGGTGGTCCAGATTGCTGAACATACCGGTACCTCTAATACCCAGTAGCACGTCCTCTTGCATTGATGCATGCCAGTATTCGTCGTGGCATACTATCCACAAGTTCATCAAGGCATTGTTGGTCCACTTCTCAACGGCGATTCGGCGAAGATCCCTCAGAGTGGTTGGCGGGTCACGTCGTCCATAAACAGCCCTTTTAAATCTATCCCAGGCATGTTCGAAAGGGTTCACGTCTGGAGAGTGATGTTGTTATCCTGAAGGACGTCATTCACAGGATGTGCACGATGGGGGCGCGAATTGTCGTCCGTGAAGACGAATGCGTCGCCAATATGCTGCCAATATGGTTGCACAATCAGTCTGAGGATGGCATTCACGTATCGTACAGCCGTTACGGCGTCTTCCATGACCACCAGCGGCGTACGTCGGCCCCACATAGTGCCACCCCAAAACAGCAGGGAATCTCCACCTTGGTGCACTCGCTGGACAGTGTGTCTAAGGCGTTAAACCTGACCGGGTTGCCCCCAAACACGTCTACGACGATTGTCTGGTTGAAGGAATATGCGATGCTCACCGGTGAAGAGAACGTGTTGCCAATCCTGAGCGGTCCATTCGGCATGTTGTTGGGCCCGTCTGAACAGCGCTGCCTGGTGTCGTGGTTGCAAAGATGGACCTCGTCATGGAAGTCGGGAGTGAAGTTGCGCATCATGCAGCCTATTGCGCACAGTTTGAGTCACAACACGACGTCCTGTGGCTACACGAATGGCATTATTCAACATGGTGGCGTTGCTGTCAGGGTTCTTCCAAGCGATAATCCGTAGGTAGCGATCATCCAGTGCAGTAGTAGCCCGTGGGCGGCCTGAGCGAGGCATGTCATCGACAGTTCCTGTCTCTCTGTATCTCCTCCATGTCTGAACAACATCGCTTTGTATGAGAATGCAGGTTTTCTCGTCGACTCGCGATGATAAAATCTCTGGTTGACAGCCGAGTCAATGTCTTGTTGTCCAATAACGTTTCAGCAAGTTTCAGCAAGACTTCGCCTGAAGATGGCAAGTAAGAAACTTGCTGAAACGTTGCTGGAGAACAACACATTGACTCGGCTATCAACCTGAGAAGATTTTATTAACATCGCTTTGGTTCATTCCGAGACCCCTAGACACTTTCCTTGTTGAGAACCCTTCCCCTGGCACAAAGTAACAATGCGGACACGATCGAACCGTGGTATTGACCGTCTAGGCATGGTTGAACTACAGATAACACGAACCATGTACCACCTTCCTTGTGGAATAACTGGAACTGATCGGCTGTCGGACCCCGTCCGTCAAATTGGCGCTGCTCATGCATGGTTGTTTACATCTTTGGGCTGGTTTAGTGACATCTCTGAAGAGTCAAAGGGACAGTGTCTGTGATACAATATCTACAGTCAACGTCTATCTTCAGGAGTTCTGGGAACTGGGGTGATGCAAAACTTTTTTTGATCTGTGTATGATGAATGTCATTATCGCTGTAAGGCAGAAAAGAATGGGCTATGTTGCTGCTTCCAAGAGATTCATTGTAGCTCGTTCAAAGTTTTTTGGTTATTACATGATCAGAGTCTGAGTCCATTGAATCTATAATGTCTAAACATGGGTATAAACCAATTAGTCGAATATGATGAAAAACTAGTTTTATGTTTGCTGATGATGGAGAGGAAATATTTTGGTTATACAAGAAATGATTTTAAGAGGCTTGCATGTTACCTTCCTGAACTAATAATTTCCCATTCAGTTTTCCATCACGAAAGATTTCACTGGTGAAGACTGGTTCAAATGCCTCAAGCAAAGACATAATCAGAAATAATAAGCTGTGTACTCTGAATGGTACATCTATTGCTAGGATCAAGTACTTCAGTAGTGAAAACGTGGGAAAATTCTTTGATCACTACGAAGAAGCATTAGAAGCCGATAACTATTCCCATTCACGTATATTTAACGTGGAAAAAACAGGAATAATTGTAGTCCAGAGCAAAGGGCCAGCAGTGTCAGTGTCATCTGCTGAGAGATGCTCCTTAATTACAACTGTAGTGCCAATGAGTCTGAGTGAAATATTTATTCCTCCTGTTATAATATTTACTCGCGAAAACTTCAGTCATCTACTGGCAATAAGGGCTCATCCAGAATCTATTTTCAGATGTCAGCAATCCGGGTGGATCAATTCAGAAGCTGTTTTTTTGGACTGCTTTGATCATTTCGTTTCCACTACGAAACCTACAAAGTCGGACCCAGTTCTCCTAATCTAGGATGGTCATTTGAGCCATAGAAGAAATCTTCACCTGTCCAACAGATCTCGGGAATGTCATGTAAACATTATTTGCCTACCACCTCACGTCACTCGCAAGCTCCAACCCCTTGACAATACCTTCATGGAACCATTAAAACATAACTACAGTGAGGAAATCAGGAAATAAGAATTGCAAACCAAACGTGCAGTAACGCATTGTGAGGCTTCTGAGCTATTTACTAGAGCATATTAATAGGTTGAAATAGCTCTGAATGGATTAAAAGCTACGGGGCTGTATCGAGTAAAGAGAAACATTTTCCAGGATTCCAATGAAGTCGAAGGAGAGGAAAAAAGTATCCCAGTTCTACAGCTCACTGAATCAAGCTCTCCAGCTGTATATTCTGATCCTGCACCCACAACATCCAACAGCAATGCCTCCACCGCACTCTCCGTCACTTCCTCAAAAACAGGTAATTCGAATATCTTTTAATCCGATTCTATTCATCATTTTACTCCGTTTTCTTGTAGCGACCACATTCCTGTTAATACAATTCAATGTGGAGTTCCAGGAACTTCAAAAATTTGTCACTGCTGTATAGACAGGGTAAAGCGAAATTCGCACACTCGGGCTTTGCAGCGCGACGTATTACATTTCAGCAATAAAGAAAAAAGGTCTCTTACAAAATTTCGTCTGGCTAGTACATACAGCAGAAGAAGGACGTTAAAGAGTGGCAATCTGGCAACACTGTAACCACATGTATGGTAACTACCTCTGTCAACACATCTTATTCGTGCTGTACAGTTGGTGCCGCAGATAGAGTTTTGGGTTAGCATGCAGGAGGTCAATGGTTGGATCCTGGGTTGAGGCATATGTTTTTTATTCGGTAAATATAGTCCAGGTGGTAAGGTATCTGGCATCTTAATCGTCAACAGCGATCGCAGAAGGTCCTCTAGAAAACATTTGGGCTTACATACTACAGTTGTAGATATGGAAGATTGGTCAGCTTTTAAAGAAGTCCTTTCCACATCATGGGTGTGCATTTATTCGTACCGCTTCATCTACTGGATGTGAAACCTGTTTTATTTGTACCCTCCTCCAATGGTCCCATAGATAATTACCAACTCTTATTCTTGCCTCGATCAGATCCATTACATTTCGTTAGGCCCTTATGTTACCAGTAGGATGAGCAATAAGCTTTGCAAATAACGTCCAAATTCGGATGGATGGAGAGGAAATATACATTACATTTCGTTAGGTCCTTATGTTACTAGTAGGACGAGCAACATGCTTTGCAAAGAACGTCCAAATTCGGTTACTATTTGTATGAGTCATCGCCATGGTCTCACTAATTATGCCTTTCAACATTGAGTCTGGTAACTGCATGCTGTCCAGAACATATCTCAATGCATTATTATTATTATTATTGTCTTTCCTTTCTCAGACCTTAGGTCTGGTTCGGAATGAAAGTGATGCGGACCTTGATCAAGCGTCACTTCCTTTTAACTGTACGGTATATGTTACATTGCGTTTAGGAACTTTCGGGTAATTGAACATGTATCAATAATTACGGATTTATGGAGTTGTATATATAAGTTTGGATGTAGCTGTATTGCATTGATGTACTGGTGGATATTGCGTGGTATGACTCCTGTAGTTGAAAGTATAATTGGTATAAAGTCAACTTTATCCTGATGCCACATGTCCTTGACTTCCTCAGCCAGTTGGATGTATTTTTCAATTTTTTCTCCTGTTTTCTTCTGTATATTTGCTGTATTGGGTATGGATATTTCAATTAGTTGTGTTAATTTCTTCGTTTTATTGGTGAGTATGATGTCAGGTTTGTTATGTGGCGTTGTTTTATCTGTTATAATGGTTCTGTTCCAGTATAATTTGTATTCATCATTCTCCAGTACATTTTGTGGTGTATACTTGTATGTAGGAACGTGTTGTTTTAAAAGTTTATGTTGTAAGGCAAGCTGTTGATGTATTATTTTTGCGACGTTGTCATGTCTTCTGGGGTATTCTGTATTTGCTAGTATTGTACATCCGCTTGTGATGTGATCTACTGTTTCTATTTGTTGTTTGCAAAGTCTGCATTTATCTGTTGTGGTATTGGGATCTTTAATAATATGCTTGATGTAATATCTGGTGTTTATTGTTTGATCCTGTATTGCAATCATGAATCCTTCTGTCTCACTGTATATATTGCCTCTTCTTAGCCATGTGTTGGATGCGTCTTGATCGATGTGTGGCTGTGTTAGATGATACGGGTGCTTGCCATGTAGTGTTTTCTTTTTCCAATTTTCTTTCTTTGTGTCTGTTGATGTTATGTGATCTAAAGGGTTGTAGAGGTGGTTATGAAATTGTAGTGGTGTAGCCGATGTATTTATGTGGGTGATTGCTTTGTGTATTTTGCTAGTTTCTGCTCGTTCTAGAAAGAATTTTCTTAAATTGTCTACCTGTCCATAATGTAGGTTTTTTATGTCGATAAATCCCCTTCCTCCTTCCTTTCTGCTTAATGTGAATCTTTCTGTTGCTGAATGTATGTGATGTATTCTATATTTGTGGCATTGTGATCGTGTAAGTGTATTGAGTGCTTCTAGGTCTGTGTTACTCCATTTCACTACTCCAAATGAGTAGGTCAATATTGGTATAGCATAGGTATTTATAGCTTTTGTCTTGTTTCTTGCTGTCAATTCTGTTTTCAGTATTTTTGTTAGTCTTTGTCTATATTTTTCTTTTAGCTCTTCCTTAATATTTCTATCATCTATTCCTATTTTTTGTCTGTATCCTAGATATTTATAGGCATCTGTTTTTTCCATCGCTTCTATGCAGTCGCTGTGGTTATCCAATATGTAATCTTCTTGTTTAGTGTGTTTTCCCTTGACTATGCTATTTTTCTTACATTTGTCTGTTCCAAAAGCCATATTTATATCATTGCTAAATACTTCTGTTATCTTTAGTAATTGGTTGAGTTGTTGATTTGTTGCTGCCAGTAGTTTTAGGTCATCCATGTATAGCAAATGTGTGATTTTGTGTGGGTATGTTCCAGTAATATTGTAACCATAATTTGTATTATTTAGCATGTTGGATAGTGGGTTCAGAGCAAGGCAGAACCAGAAAGGACTTAATGAATCTCCTTGGTATATTCCACGCTTAATCTGTATTGGCTGTGATGTGATATTATTTGAATTTGTTTGGATATTAAGTGTGGTTTTCCAGTTTTTCATTACTATGTTTAGGAACTGTATCAATTTAGGATCTACTTTATATATTTCCAATATTTGTAGTAACCATGAGTGGGGTACACTATCAAAAGCTTTTTGGTAATCGATGTATGCGTAGTGTAGCGACCTTTGTTTTGTTTTAGCTTGATATGTCACCTCTGCATCTATTATCAGTTGCTCTTTACATCCTCGTGCTCCTTTGCAACAGCCTTTTTGTTCTTCATTTATAATTTTGTTCTGTGTTGTATGTGTCACTAGTTTCTGTTTAATGACTGAAGTTAATATTTTGTATATTGTTGGTTGGCATGTTATGGGGCGATATTTAGCTGGGTTCGCTGTGTCTGCTTGATCTTTAGGTTTCAGATAAGTTATTCCATGTGTAAGTGTATCAGGGAATGTGTATGGGTCTGCAATGTAACTGTTAAATAATTTAGTTAGATGCGAATGTGTTGAGGTGAACTTCTTTAACCAGAAATTTGCTATTTTATCATTTCCAGGGGCTTTCCAATTATGAGTAGAATTAATTGCTTGGGTGACTTCATGTTGCAAAATTGTCACTTCAGGCATTTGTGGTATCATCTTGTATGTGTCTGTTTCTGCTTGTATCCACCGTGCATGCCTGTTATGTTGTACTGGGTTTGACCACATGTTGCTCCAGAAGTGTTCCATGTCTGTTATGTTTGGTGGATTGTTTATTTCAATGTGTGTGTTATCTATTGTTTGGTAAAATTTCTTTTGGTTTGTGTTGAATGTTTGGTTTTGTTTCCTTCTATTTTCACTTTTTTTGTATCTTCTGAGTCGTTTGGCGAATGCTTGTAATTTCTGCTTCTTTTCGTCTAATTGCTCTGTCGCTTCTTGTTGTGAGATTTTACCTAACCTTTTTCGTTTTTTTCCGAGATTTCATTTCTTATAAATTGTGTTAGCTGTCCGATGTCTTTTCTCAGTTTTTCTATTTTGATCTGTAGCCTGTGTTGCCATGCTGGTTTTGTGCATTTCTTCTGTGTGTTGGTTGGTTCTGATCTCTGCCTAGTGTGTATATTTAGTGTAGTGAGTGCTCCTATATATACCAGTAGTTGTAACTCTTCCATAGTTGTGTTTTCATTTATTTTGTTGTGTATGATTGTGTTGATAGTTTTTATTGTTGTTTCGACTTGTGGGTTATTTGGTGGTCTATGCAAGAATGGTCTAATGTCTGTATTTGTGTCTTTGTATTCTATATATGTTAGCTGAAATTTTTCTTCTATATCTAATATTATTATTATTATTATTATTATTATTATAGTAGGATGATTTTGCAAGTTCTGGTTCACAATTTCAGTTTTATAAAAAATAAAAAAATTTCTCATTAATGCTCACAATTTTGTTATTTTTCACAAACTTGACCTAATTATTCAGAACTAAAAAAGTCGATCAAATCAACCTACCATCCCTATACCTTGTAATTAATAATTATATTATAATATAATAATATAATAGATAATAATACAATAATAACTATAATAAAAATCACTTATTTTACGTACATTTCCCATAGGTGAATATAATAAATATATAGTATACATAATATATAATAAATTAAATATATAAAATTATTTACTTTCTGCTTTAGCAGCCATAAGATTATTATAATTTCTTGTTTGTAAATGTTTTTTGAGGGAATACATAGTTACAGTTCTACCACATTCACAAGTATCTTTAATTTTCTGATGTTCTTTGCAGCAATCCTTACATACATATCTATGTCCACCTGTTTGATATTTATCTTTGGAAAATTCCTCAATACTTTTTTAATCATACATTCACTACACTGTCTTAATTGTGGCATGGTGTTGTCCATTTAATAAAATTAATAAGAAAAATAATTTTAAAAAAATTTTACATTGGAAAATAAGTAAGTAATTAAAATGTATTAACTAACAAAAGTCATTATTTTTAACATTTTACATTGTTAACTGTATATTACGAAATTAGTTATTTATATTTTTAAGTTTCTTCGTTCCTTCATATTTTTATTTCATTTGTCCTTTTCTAAATATTTCAAAATCAAAATCGTTAATTAATTTAGAAAATTTATTTGGTGTAATAACTTTAAAATCGTTATTGAGCTCTAGACAAAGTTGTTCTCCAAATCTTGTATTTAAATATTCACAGTTCATAATATTATATAAAACAATTATATGTAACTGATCTACTTTTCTAATTTCTTTAGAAATACTTAAATTATTTAGCTTCTTGATTAAAGTAGTTTCCATTTATATAGAAAATATTTTTATTAGTTTCAAAAAAAATTTATAGTTTGTATTAAGCATATTTCTAAAAAATTGTATTTCTGAACTAGTAGCAAAATGATTCATTGAAAATTATTACTTTTTTATTTTTTATAAATCTAATAAAAAATCTTATGAATGGGGAACAAAAAAGAAACGCAAGCCAAAGAAAAAGATACTTAATTAATAATTGAGGTATGTGAAAAAGGTATTGATTGTCCTATTTGTTTAGGTGATGAAAATAATAATCGATTTGTTAAAACAAATTCAATCATATTTTTCATAAAGAATGTATTGCTAAATGGTTAAAGAAAAAAGAAAATTGTCCACTTTGTAGAAGTATTATTAAATCTAAGGAACCAACATTAGAAGATATATTAGCTGCATTTGATTCTTTATGAAACATAGTTGGATCTTTTGAACATATAAATTTTAGAAACGAGCATTAAGAAACTGATGATTATTGGTGATGATTATTTTTAAAATAATTTATAGGAATAATTTGAAATTTAAATTTAAAAAATTATAAAAGTTATAATAAATATAAAAATTTACTTTTCACAAACCTAACAATTTTTTTCCAACTAAATGGAGCAAGCGCCAGCTGAAGCAGTCTAAGAAATGTGTCAAGCGCCAGTTGAAGCATTTATAGGACTGTGTCAAGTTCTGGGAAATATAAATTTTGTAAATATTGTAATACAGTAAAATCAACTGATGATTTCACTTTACATTTTAGACGAAAGATGGTTATAGAACTATATGTAGGCCATGTATAAATAAATATCATGTATAAAATTACAATAAAAAACGATTTCCTTGTGTATGTAGGAAAAGTGTTGCTAAATATTATTTCAAAGAACATTTACGAAGAAATCCAAGTGAAGAACATACAAGAATACTATTAACAATGGATAATGAAGAAAAATCTACATTTAGAATGAATAATGAAGAAGTAGTAACTAAAGAAACATCTACATCTACAAAGAAATGTAAATGTTACCAAGAAATTAACGGTTTTATTGTTTTTACATATATCCTTCAAATAAAGATAAACTTAATAATAATTGTAAGACATGTAAATTAGAATATATTAAGAATAAGAAAGCTTTAACTTTTTGGTTTATTATTAGTTAAATAATAATCCTTTATGATTAATTGAATTAATTATTAAAACTAAATCATCGAAAACTAATTGATGGTTGAACTAATTATTTAAAAACTAATTAAATGTTTAACTAAATAATAAACTAATTCTCTTTTTGATTAATTATTTATTAAATAATAATTCTTATCCATCTATGAAATAATTTTAATTTTATTAAAAAAGTATTATTACAAATCTAATAATTTTTTTTTAATAAATAGAAGAGCAAAAGTGGATAGTAACATTACTGCTCAACTACAACAATTCAGTGATGGAAGACTTCATGAATTTTGTAAAATAAGTAATTAAAGAGAATATTCAAAATACATACAGCTGATTTCAGGATGCTCATTAAAAAGAATTATTAGTTTACAACTAGCAACTAATAAGTATTTCCCATTAAAAAGATCATCTTATATTGATTTAACTGAAGTAATAAAAAACAAAAAAGCTTTATGAATGTAAAAATAATGATGAAAAAAATTTTCTAAAGTCTTTGTTTCTTGTAGATAAAAATGCAGAAAGAATAAAAAATATAAAGATGTTTGTCATGATCGTTATAAAAAAAACTTGATAATATTGAATTTCCTATATGGATTAATCATATTCCAAAAATAGAAAAAAATAATTAATGTATCTAATAATGTTTACTCATTTGATCATGAAGATGAAAAATGTCAAGTGTATCCATTAAAAATAAGGAAATGTAAGAAACAAATAAATGTAAATTTACTTTGTGTTAAGAAAGATGTATTTTTCACTATCGTTATAAAAAATGTATCTAGAGTTGCATCAAGTCAAATTACCACATGTGAAACAGAAAAATTTGTTTTTTATGTTTATTACTTTTTAATAGTAAATAAAAATTAGATAATCATACACCAAATTCTTTAACTTATAAACTATTAAAAGTTGAAATGCGATGTAAAGTAGATCTGTATATTTTAAAAATTATCAATATACACAAAAAGTTCCACTCGTTATTTACGCTAATTATGAAAGTTTACTTTTAAAAATGGATAATTATAAACCAAATTCAGAAACACCATATACAATGAAACATCATAAACATGAACCACATGGATTTTGTTATTTTATTACATATGTATATGAAATTATAAAGATACTGTTGTTTGTGGAGGACAAAATTTCATAAAAATTTATAGAATGTATGAAACAGAAAGTTGAGGAAATTGGAAGAATATATTCTGAAATTGAAGAAATGAAACCACTTACAAATGAAAAAGGAAAATACATAATAATTCTAAATACTGTATATTATGTAACAGTTATAATACAAAAAATTATAAAAATGAACGTTATCTTGATCATTTAACGGAAAAATATATTGCTCCATAATGTAATAATCGTAATTTAAATCTAAAACAACCTGATTTGGTACCGATTTATTTACATAATTATCTGGTTATGACTCATCTTTTTGTAAGAGATTTTGGTTATGATGATAAAAAAATAGAATTAATACCAAATAATGAATACAAATATATTTGTTTTGGTAAACTTACAAATACATTAAAATGAGATTTGTTGGTACTTTCAAATTTATCACTTCTTCACTTGACAAACGTTCATCAAATTTAAGGAAAAATCTTTTAAAATATTTTAAAAAGTATTTTTCTACTGGATTATTTAATATAGTAATTAGAAAAGGTATTTATCCATATGATTATATGGATTCTTGGAATAAATTGGAAGAATCATATACATGCACATAAGATTAATTTTATAGTAAATTAAAACATTGTGATGTAATTGATGAAGGGATTAAACATGCAAAATTAGTTTGGGAAGCATTCATTATAAAAAATCTTAATGAATATCATAATTTATTGTTTAAAACAGAAGAGATATTTTTGAAAATTTAAACAAAACATGTATAAGCACATATAATTTAGGTCCTTCTTGGCATTTTACAGCTCCAGGTTTATCTTCGAATCCAATGTTAAAAATTTCTGAACAAGAACTTGAATTATTATGTGATTATGATATGCGTGTAATTGTTGAAAAAGGAATAAGAGGTAGGGTTTCACGATTTTGTAATAGATATGTAAAAGCAAATTTTAAATGTTTAAACGATTTTAATAACAAAAAAATATCAAATTATGTAAGTTATCTAGATTCAATCAGATTATATGGCTATATTATGAGTCAATATTTATGGTTGATTTCAATGGGATGAACCAAATAACTTTAACTGTACAAAACTATGTGAAAGGACACACAATTTTGAAAATGGTTGTATATTTGAAGTAGATTTAGAATATCCGAAGGAATTACATGATTTACATAAAGATTTACCATTAGCTCCTGAATCAAAACTTGTTCCAGGTACAAATGAAAGTAAATTAATAACAACTTTACATAAAAAGCATATTTATGTAGTACATTACATAAATCTTAAACAACGTTTTCTTTAGGAATGCAATTTACAAAAATATATAGTTTTAAGGGTTAAACAATCTGATTTGTTAAAGTAGTTTATAGAGCTAAACACAGAGTTAAGAACTAAGGCTACAAATGATTTCAATAAATTAATGAATAATTCGGCATTTGGTAAAATAATGCAAAATATAAAAAATTATCAAGATATAAAAATAGTTTCAAATAGTAAAATATGTGATAACCTTGTAGCTAAATTAAACTTTAAACATAGAACTGTATTAAATGAAAATCTTGCTGCTATTCATATGAATAAACAAAAATTATATTTAATTAACTTATTTATATTGGATTAAGTATACTTGATTAATGTAAAGACTTAATGTATGATTTTCACTATAGAGTTATAAAACCTAAACAAGGAGAAAATATTGAATTATGCTATCAAGATACAGATCATTATATTTACAAAATTAAAACTGAAGATTTCTGTGAAGATAAGAAACTAATGGTTGATTACTTTGATACAAGTGACTATCAACCAGATAATTTATATGGTATTCCACAAGTAGAGAGATAATTGTTCATCTAATGAATGATGAATGTAATCAAAAAATAGTGGAAGAATTTTGTGGTTTAAGTACAAAGATGTATGCTTATAAAGTTGACAATTCAACTGTGAAAAAAATCTAAAGGTATTACAAAATATATTGGTAAAATCATCATTAGTTTAGAGTAATATAAAGATTATTTGTTTAACAAAATTGAACAATTTTAGAAATTTTAATGTAGTTAAAAGTGGAAAACATGAAATAAATACAATTTAAGTAAACAATAAATGATGTTTTGTAGGAAATAGAACAGATACATTACCATATGGTCATTGCAAGTTATTAAATTAATGAATTCTTTATTAAAAAAATTGTAAAAAAATTATTTTTTAAATTTTTCCTACACAAATGGAAACTTTTTACAAAGATAAAATACAATTTTACAATATTAAATAAAACACAAAAATTATTGGTTACAAAAACTACAAAGATTAGATAGATTATACAATGAAATAATTAAAAATAACAGATGATAGAATGAAATTAAATGATGAAAGAATTAAAGTAAAAGGTTAAATAATTAAATCAAACGATGTTCAATATCAAAATTTGATGGAAATATTTGATATTTATTTAAGAACTAATTGATTGTTATACTAAATAGTAACATAATTCTTTTAAAAACTAAATTGGTGAAAACTAATTTTTTGTTAAACTAAATACTAAACTATTGTTGTTGATAGTGCAGATAAAGTAAAATATGATGGTTTAATTATAGCCAGTGAATTAATTGTCATGTCTAACTTATAATGAAAAACATATGAAATATATTTATTAATTAGTTAGTATTATATTCTCTTGAAGAAGCTAAATAATTTAAAAAATTACAATTAAGATGTTAAGAATTAAAACAAAAAGTAATATAATACATAAAGTTATTTTCATTTACAATTTAATCTTTATCATCAAGAAATACAAACTTCAAATTTCAACTATTGTTTTTTTCTCAAAACTAATGAAAAATGTTCGTTTTAAGTGGAAACAATTGTGGATTTGATCAACAAATAGCTGACTAACATTAATAGACAAGTTTTCATGATTATTGATGAAGAAAATAATCCATGGTTTAAAGCAAAAGACGTTGCACCGATATTAGGGTATAAACATACTGAGAAAACAATTAGAAAACACGTTGATACTGATGATAATTAAAACATGGAGGTTCTTCTAAACCCTGTAAATTACCAGGGTTTAAAGGTAAAGAAAAAATCTTCAATATTTATTAATGAATCTGCATAATATTATTTAATTTTTTTTAAAACAGGGAAGATGCTAAAGAATGGATTACACAAGAAGTATTAACATCAATTTGAAAACATGGAGTATTTACAAAGATCTAATAAAACATGTAGATAATTGTATATAACAACTACAACATTAAATAAATTAAACACAAAAAAATTCAATTAAAAGATGTTCAAATTCAAAATTTGATAGAAACAGTTCATACAGCTTCAGAAATAGTATCTAAAAGAAATGAGTAGTTTATCACCACTTGTAGTCCCTAAAACAATTGATGACTGTTTAAGACCAACACTCATTCTTTTAAATTTATTTGATGATGATTGTGAATATAACTATAACATCATTAGAAAACAAGAAAAAAATTTACAGAAACAACTCATTAAACCACTGATAGACATTTAAATTGTGAAGAAATGTTAAGATTGAACAATAATCCTCATACAACAAATCTGTATCAAAGAATGTAAGAAAATTTAAGGACTGACTTTCATCTGAACTGTTTCAATATTTTGGATAATTATACACAAGAACAATTGATTAATGGTATTAAAATACTTCATCAAACTGAACTACTATAAAATTACTTTGTCTTTATGTATCCAACTGTTTTGTAAATTATCAAAACCTAACCATTTAACGTAAACTTTATTATTTCCTTTTTAAAAGTTTTTCAACTGAGTATATATCTGGATATTTTCTTTTCTTAAGTTTTTGTTCATAAAAATTTCCTTTTATTTCTTTTAATTTATATGTAATTGGAATGGAATAAATAACATGTTCAGCTTCAAATATTTCAGTTGGCAAATTAGCTGTGTACCATTTTTCAAAAAGACTTTTAAGTTTACTAATTCTAACTTTATCACCTTTTTAAATTTTGCTTCTTCACTAGATACAATAAATTCTTTTGATTGACAGCTATTGGATTCTTTTGATTGTAGAATGTTTTGTGTTATTGTATTCATGAATTAGATCTTTGACTAAATATAACCATTTATAATTTCCTTGTAAAGCAAATTTCTTCCACATTTTTTCCTTCAGTGTTCCGTTAAATAGTTCAATGACAGAGTATTGTTATATTTCTTCATTAATTCCCTAAATCCTTTGTTATAAAATTCTTTACCACTATGTGTTTGTAAATTATTTGGCTTTCTAACTATAAAAACGTTTAGAAAAGCATCAACTAATTTTAGTGCTGTTTTATCTTTAATAGGAACAGCAAATGCATATTTTTAAAGAAAAACATCAGTTATTGTTAATAAATATTTATAACCTTTCTTTATTTTTAAAATTCCTTTTTAATTACCAGAATCCGTTTCAACTACATCAGGTTGCCATTAATCATCTGTATTAAAAGAAACAACATATCTTCTTTTAAAATTCTTTCTAATTGGTTTATGTAATTCATTAATTATACTTTCATGAGTATTATTATTATTATTATTATGATTGTTATTATTATTATTATTATTATTATTATTTAAACCTTAACCATATAGAAATTTTTTTTAACAAATTTACTTTTTCTTCGATGTACCTTTAGTTCTTTGTCTTCCATTTTTAGTTTTAGTGTATGTGATTTTTTACATTCCAAACAATATATGTGATAGTCATATGAAGTATGATTATATATATATATATATATATATATATATATATATATATATATATATATATATTGGTTAAAATTTTTAATAAAGGTACAATTAATATAAAGGTTTCAATACTTCTAGATAGTCATCTAATTTCTTATCTAAGCTTTTATTAATTTGTGATTCTAATGATTTAATGTAACTTTCTACTAAATAAATTTTAACTAATGCATTAAGAAGACAATTATTTTATTTATTTCTTTATTATAATGTCTGATAATACCATTTCTTTGCTTTAAATCTAAAAGAACTTGTTATAAGTTCTTTATTAACATAGTTATTAAATGGCTTTAGAATTGTTGTGTATTCAGTTTTATTAATATATGCCATTTCTAAGTATTGTTCAGTATTAGCTTCCCTTGCATCAATTGGATCATTTACATTAGCAAGTCTCCTATTTTTAAAACCAATATATTCTTTAGTTATTTTAAAAATATTATTAAATTCTTTTGGAATTGTTTAATTGCATTAGTTATCTTTGGATCTATTGACGATTGAAGCTGTTTAGCAATATATTATTTTTTTTCTAAACTGAATGTGGATGTATTAAGTACTTGTTGATTTTGTTTAATTAGATGTATCCAAAAATGTTAATTTATTAAATCTAAAAATCATTAAAATTGTAGTTCTCACATAGGAATTTCAAAAATATAAACATAAATGACCACATATTACTTCATTAAAATTTTGTATTCTTTCTGTATTGTAGTATAGTTCACTTTTTCCTAAATAGTTACCTAATTGTTTTGGTATATTACAACCAAATGAATCAAAAACAATTTTTGTATGGATGCAGTCTGAAGTCTGCTGTAGTTGCCACTCATTATGTTTGTAGTAAAAAATCCAATGACTACCAGGATTATCAGATGCATCTAAATTAACTACACCACATTCAATTTTAAATGGTTTATTTGGCAATTCATGAATCATGTATACACCATGAAGGTTTTTAATTTTTAATTGTTTAGTAAAATTTCCTATATCAGAATTACTTAATGCATTAGGATATTTATTAATTGTTTACTGAATTTTTTTGTCACCTTTATACCAGCGCCAGCAGCTTTCTTTTACATTTCTAAGCTATACTTTTTTGTTCTTCCAATTCTTCTTTGTAATTATTCTTTTTATTTAATACTGCATTTGCAACTGCTGAAGAATCACCAGTTAGAGGTGCAATAAGGTAATGCAGCTAATAATAATGGTAAAAATCCACCTTCCTGTTGTGTTAGTCCTTTACCTTCTCTCTTTTTTGCTAAATATTCAATAATTTTTTTAACAACAGGAATACCAAATGTAATAAGTAAATTTCCACTAGTTTTATTTATCTTGTTTATTTTTTTCCGATTATGTGGTTCATTAAAAATGGTGCAATTGCATTTATTTGTTCCTTATTTATGTATAATTTAATTTATTTTGGTTTTGTTTTGCCACTAGGTAGCAATTGTAAAGTTATTCATTTATATAGTTAATATTTTAATAAAGATTTTATAAAGATTTTTAGGCAGATTTAAATTTATAAAAAATTTTATGTAGTTTAAAAATGAATAATGGTTTTTCTATGATTTAAAATTTATAAAGATATTTATGATGCCCTACCATATTCGTCAATATTAACTTTTATTCCCATAAATAATCTTCTTTTTCCATACATTATTCCTCTAACTGTTGTTGGTGATTATTTCTTTTGGAGCTAATTGAAGTTCTTTATCAGCTATATGTCTTTTTTCTAAATCTTTATTATTACTATAAGCAGTATCATGTTTTTACAAGTTTCATCTTATTGATTTATACCTTTAGCACCTTTAGCTAATCATTCTTCTTATTTTCTACCTGGAGCACAATAATTATAACCTGGAAGATGCATTGCAAGAGGCAATTTATTAATTAAAATATTTTCCAATCCTTTTCCATATTTATCATTTTTCCAAAATGTATGTGGAAGATTATTTGAAGATCTAATTAAATAAGGAATTCCTTTTGGATTAACGATTATAAAATCAATATATTTATTTGTACACATTTGAGCAATACTAACTTTTTCATTATGATAATTCTTATATCCAGATAATTCTTCACCATGAATTACTGCTAATCTATCAGTTCATTGTCTAACATCATTTAACCAAACATATTCAACTGATTTATCTGTATATTTTAAATTAAACCTTTACTTTTCGTTCTGGAGAACTATTATCTGAAGAATCTATGGTTTGTGTTCTTAAATGTGAAAAATAAACATAAATAATTTCTGTTATTAAGTAGTTATATTTATTACTTCTCCTTGATCTAATTTTATTTGGATTATTATGAGAAGATAATGCTCAGGAATTAAATAATGAATCTGCATAATTTGGAAAATCTACAGCATTAAACTTTTTATTTAAATCTTCCATAGTAATTTCATTTCAGTTAAAAGTTTCATTAATCCATCTGTACTTTCATATGTTTTGTCACCTATTTTTAAATTATCACCATTAAATTCTTCAGGTAAAGTACCAACACATTTAAACATACCAACAGGTTTTAAACCAAATACTTGATCTTGACTATGAATTATAAACCTTAACATTCTTTCACTAACATTTATTTTTTAGTTTAATTAATCTTTTTACCTTTATTTTCATTATTATTTCTGTTTTTATTTTAGTTTATATTTTTGTTTTCATTTTCATTTATATTTTTTTCGTTATATTTATTTAATATATCATTAATTTACGTTACACTTAATGTATGAATATGTTTTCCAGAAATATCATCAGACTAATCTGTTAATGGATTAATAAGTGATAAATCTCCAAAATCTTCTAAATTATGACGATGTGGAACCATTTATTTTTCAATTTCTCTATCTTCTTCAGTTGCTTTTAAAACACAATAACCTAAACTTTTAATACCTTGTTTTACTTTTTCAATAGCATCAATAAGATGTTGATCTTCCTTCTTACATTTTTCATATTCTGTTCTTGGTTGATTTTTACAAAACTTAAATTCTTTTTAGTTCAGCTTTCTTTCTATTTTGATTAGCTTTTTTAACATGTTTTTCATCATATTTTGCAAATATTTATTAAGGAAGAAGAAACATTGAGTATGTTTATGTCTATATTTATGTTTAACATTTACATTTATGTTTATGTTAAGGTTTATGTTTACATTTACATTTAAGTTTGTGTTTTTTTAAAATGATTGGTTTTCTAGACATATCAATTGTTAAAAGACAAAATTCAACGTTAAACATTTGCTACACATTTCATTAAAATTATCAAACCTTAACTCCCCACCAACAAACTCATAGTAAATATGATTTAAATTTGTATCATCTTGTTTAAATATATTTATAAAATTTAAATTATCCCTAACTAACTCTTTTTGTATTTTTGAACAAGTTTAAGCTAAGTACAAATAATCTATACCTTTGTTATATTTTGACTAAAGTTCAGTCTTGATCACATCATGTATGTTTTAATGATATAGGTAACCGGTTTGGGTTCTTTCTACAAAACCATCATCAGACCTGTGGATAAATTTTAAGAAATACTAGGTACCAATCTTATATGTAGACGATATGTCATTGCTTTATAATGGTTCAAAAGTTGAAATTGAGAAACTTGCTATAAAATTAAACTCTATGCATCTGAAGTTACAATTTACAGTTGAGCATGAAAATCGAAAATCTATTAACTACCTAGATCTCACTATAACTAATAACAATGGGAAACATTTATTCACCATATACAGGAAACCTACAACCACTGACGTTATTATTAATGCCACATCATTACATCCTGACATGTATAAAAAAGCATTTTTTAAGTCAATGATGCACCGAATACTAAAATTACCACTAGAAGCTAATGAGATCAAAAAGGAAATTACCATCTTAAAACAAATTGCAAAAACCAACTCTTTCGACACACGACAGGTAGATATCATTTTTAATAAAGTACAAAAATCACAAAGTACGCCACTAATAGGTAATCCAAAATATATGAAGATGACATATATGGGAAACATATCAGATAGAATTACTAATTTATTAAAAAATCCTGGACTAACAATAGCATTTACAACTACAATACTTTACAACAAAAATTAAGACATACTGTAAGTAAAGATAATGGAAAATCTACCAGATCAGGAGTGTACAAGATCCAATGTAGAGACTGTGAGAAAATATATATCGGCCAAACAGCTCCAAATTTTGCAGTAAGGTACAAAGAACATACGTCGGGTACCTCACGAACAAAGTCTGTATTTGGACATCATATAGCATTCAATAATCATGCTGAGGGGACAGTAAAACAGAATTTACAAGTTCTTCATTATGCAAATAAAGGCTTACTTATGAATATCCTAGAAGAAATCGAGATATATGCTCATTTGAAAACCAAATCATCAATGCTGCTCAATGAACAATTAGATTTTCGCTAAAAATATTATTACGACCTTTTTGACGAAATTTTATAATAAAAGCATCTACTCTTTTGTTTTTTAAAAATATAAGACTAGTTATACCCATGGCAAAAGCAACGTATGTGAAATATGCTTTACAACATAAAAACCTTTATTAAATTGACATTGATTATTATAAAAACTATTAGATTGATGATTTAAAAAAATTAAATCAGTAGTCTCATCAGTTATTCAGATATACATAATGTGGAACGTACGCTTGGCTGCTACCCTACTGCTATAAAGAATATTGTTATAAAAACTACAGTTAAAATAAGACGATTCTGCAGCATCCAACAATGATGCAATTGTGATGTAGTCGACTAGGTATAATCGATATATACCACAACGCCAAGGACTTTCACATCTTTGATGTAACTGGCACTGTAATAGTATTAAGGTTGCCCATAGAGGGCACAACTATTACACATCGTAGTTCACTGTTTTTATCCAAAATATAAATAAGCTGTAGACATACTAACTATCTGTTAATCAGACATTTAAATGAATCAATTTTATGTTATTAGTGTATTTCCTACTTTTATACTTTGACGATGGCGTCATATTATGAACGCTGATTGGCAGTTGTGAAGTAGTGTGACAGGAAGTAGGCGGAGCCTCTGCATATTTAAGCTCGTGCTCAGCACTTATAACCATCAGTTGACTGCGTAGCAGCGAGGAGAGTTCCGCCTACCATCCTAAGGGAGCCATGGGTGTAATTAATTTTATTTTATCTTGTTAAATTTTGAATTCATTAGACACTTTCATTTTATTTAAAGATTGGTACCTCGTATTTCTTAAAATTTATCCACAGATCTGATGATGGTTTTGTAGAAAGAATCGAAACTGGTTACCTATATCATTAAAACATACATGATGTGATCAAGACTGAACTTTAGTCAAAATATAACAATTAATTGATCACTGCTTTCCAAAAATGTTTACCAAAACTATAACTTTGTGTCTGCCTCTAGTAAAATAATCTTTAACAATGTCTTGATTTTCTAGAATAAATTCATCAAATGAAACAACTGTATTTTCTTTACATTCATCTTATGGAATAATTTCTTCATAATTTTCAATAAAACTAACAATTTGTTTATCTACTTTATCCTCAATTGTTTACCTTGTTTTATACATTCTTGATATTTTGGTTGTTCTAAACTTTTTGAATAAGTATATAAATATTTAATTTTATCCTCATTTAACCATCCTAGACCTGAAATATAATTATCAATCATTAACATTGTTTTTCCACAACCACTTGGTCAAATTATTGCGCATCTAATAGAATTTGGTAAAAGTTTACAATTTTTGCTTTTTAACTTATTTTTTGGAATTCTTAGTTTTGGTTCCCAATCTGTTTTATTCATTCATTAATAATATTTTTCAGTAGTAAATGGGTAGATTGATGCAATCTAAAGACAGCTTTGGCTGTTGCCTATTTCAACTTAGTAATAAATCGTCTGTACTTAGAAAACGATTATCTTTTCCAATATGTGATAATTATACTAATGTTTCATCAGTTGATTGTTATTCAACATTTTAACACCATTTATTACAACAAAAATAATAAACTTAATTGTAATGGAGAAACAATAGAAATTCCTGCAGGTAAACATAGTTTACAAAATTTTAAAAAAATTATACATGTAAGAAAACATAATATACGTATTAAAGCAGATGAAATTTTTAGTAGAATTATTACTGAAAGTGGTGTAAAACTATATATGTATATACAAGATAGTATTGGAAACTTACTATGTTTTAATAATCAAGTTGCTTTACCTCATGAAAAATCTGTAGCTAAAGATTTCCTAAAATTATTCCTTTTGAATTAGTAAATATAAATTTTAATCTTGTTGATGGCATGTATGTAAAACATAATGATCATTTTCATAAAGAAACTAATATTTTTGCTCCATTTAAACGTAATGCAGAATCTCGTGGACCAATAATTCATGAACCAAATTATCCCATAAATTTTCATATTTTTTATACAATTCCAGATTTAAAAGTTACTATAACTGATGAAAATGATAATTTTATTGACTTCAATGGTGCAACTGTAACAGTTGTTTTAAAAACATCTAATTAAATTTTTTCCTTAATAAAACAGTGATAGCTGAAGCATTCTTTGACTGCATCATGAATAAAGTTGAAAGTTATCCGTTTTGTTAACTTGCTGTTAATGAAAAAACTAAAAATAATAAAATGTTCCTAACAAAGATACAGAAGTTGAAATAAATATTGGTGATGGTTGGCGACATCCAAATCATGCGGAGTTATACATGAATTTTAGTATTATTGGATATGATAGTACAGATTATCCAAGTTATGATGGAAAATCAAATAAAAATTAGTTGATAATTATGTAACTAAATTGTTTGATTTTATAAGAAAAGGAAATAATATTTTATCGAGAATTGAACATCCTTTTGTTTCCTCATCTGTTTTACTATATCTAACTTCATCTGTTACTGATAAAATAAGTTTAGAAGTACATATTCTTAACACAGGAAAAATAAATAGTGATAGAAATGAAGTACTTTATCCATTATCATTACTTGGTGGATTTTTTAAAGATTATAAAGAAATTATGTTTGAAGGAGAACTAACTGTACTTTCTACATGTAGTTCATCTTCTGGAGATGTAACTATGTTGGTTTGATATAAATGATGCTGGTGTTGAAATAAAAGATACAATACCTAAAGAAGGTAAAATTTTTTTAGAATCTATTGAAATTCGTGTACCTGTTGTTAAATAGGAACCAAATTACGACCTTGAACAATGTGAAAATATTCGAAAAAATCCTAAAATTCCTATTTCTTTTTCCGAAATTCAAACAGAAGAAGTTGCTGGATTACCTAGTAAAATGAGTTTTGAACTAGATATAACAAATTACTATAACTCTACAGAATTTGATGTGTAATATTTTGTATTTGTTGTATTTCAGACAAATCGTTTAATAATCAGTTAGTGGATTGATCATGTTAAACTACAGAATATTTATTTAAAAAATGGTAGAAATGAAATTTTTCCTCAAGAAATGTGGAATATTAATCCACCAAATAATTCTCTGAAAGTATATGACACATTTTTAGATTTTAAAAGAATTACTTTACTAAAATCAGATATTGATATAAGTCAATTTAGTTTTATAAATAATTATCTAATTTATGTAACTAATATGACACATATAAAGAATGTTGTAACTACACAAAAAACAACTATGAAACTTTGTGCATCTTTTAATGATAAAATTCCAAATAATGCACTTGCTTATGTAATTATGTATGGTAAAAAGAATCTTACATATGATGCACAACATAGATTACTTACTGAAAATTTTTAATTATTAACATTTTCTTCTATATAAATGAATGAATAACTTAAAAAGTTTATAAAATGTTAACTCCATGTTTATTTACATTTCTAAAACATTTTAAGAAACATAGAAAACAAAAACTGATAATTTAAATGTAATTTAGTTTTGCTAACTAATACATTTTAATTAATTTACATATGTTCACTCTGTGAAAATTTCTAAGAATTACACTTTTGTTAATTAATACATTTTATTTATTTATTTGCTTAACATTGTCCATTTTTGCTGTTCATTTTATTTTTAATATAATTTACCTTTGTTGATTAATATATTTTAATTAATTCACTTACATTCACAATATAAATTTTTTAATATAATTTACCTTTTTTTAAGTAATTAATTTTATTTATTTTATTATGTTCACCTATGGTAAATGTACGTAAAATATGTGAATTTTTATTATAGTTATTATTATTTTATTGTATATTATATTATATTATAATTATTAATTATTAGGTAGGGAATACCAGAATAATTTTGTAGGTTCTTGATAATTAGGTAAATCTTGTGAAAAATAACAAAATTGTGAGTGTTAATTTATTTTATATAAAATTGAGCTAGTGAGCCAGAATCTACAAAATCATCCTACTCATCGTTATTACTATTATTATTATTATTATTATTGTTGTTGTTGTTATTGTTATGCTATCGATGGGAACGAGCAAGGTGGCACAGTGGTTAGCACAATGGACTCGCATTCGGTAGGATGATGGTTCAATCCTGTGCGATTTCCCTAAATTGATCCAGGCAAATGCCGGAATAGTTCCTTTGAAAGGGCACAGCAGACTTCCTTCTCTGTCCTTCCCTAATCCAATGGGGAAGATTACTTCACTGTCTGGTCTCCTCCCCCAAAAACAACCCAACAACAACTCTGTCGACGGTATTGTGGAAACATCACATCTGTTACTGTTAGGGAAAAAGTATAATTCTAAACCAAACACTTCACAATTAGCGGTGTCGGGATGGATCATGAAGAACAGTGTCTGTCAGAGGGGTAAAGCATGTATACGCTGTCCACCAGACAGGGACTAGTTGTGAGTGGACTAACATGCCTGTGACAGACTTCAATGTACATACGTACATGTACCGGATTTTCTCATTGTAAACCTCTAAACCAGCGTGGCAGACATATCCCATACACAAATGATGAATATGTGGATATGCTTCTGGTCCTTGGTGCATCTGATAACTGGGCTGGTGTTACTGCTCTTGAATGTGCTGCTAGATATCCTCATCGAATCCATACAGATACAAATATGTTTTGTCATTTGGAGCTGCGACATCAGGAGTCAGGTTCTCTCCTTCCACCATCACATGACAGAGGTCGTCCATGGACTCACAGTACTCCAGCTACTGAGGAAGCTACTCTGGAGGACATACACCAAGAATCTCAACGAAGTACACACAGTGTAGCAAGGCAGCTGCGTGTCTCGCAACATACTGTTGTTAACATGCTGCAAGAGCATGGGCTGGACCCCTATCATTATTGCTTTCACACAACACTTGAATCCTGCAGATCTATATGAGCGGATGCAATTTTGTGAATGGTTCCAACAACAACACGAAGCCAACAATGACTTTGTGAACACCGTAGTATGGTCGGATGAAGCAGCATTCGCTCGTGAGTGTATCTCCAATATGCACAATGCCCACCATTGGTTTGTGGTTAACCCGCATGTCACCTGCAACTGTGGATATTAAGTTTGTTTTGGTATCAATGTCTGGGTCAGAATATTGGGCGACAGGTGTTTGGGCCCCTAAATGTTGCCTGATCAGTTGAATACACGAAGTTATCATGCATTCCTCTCAAACTATCAGCCCGATGCACTGGAAGACGTTCCACTACATGTTTGGCAAAGGATATGGTTCCAACATGATGGTGCACCTTCACACTCTGGAATTAATGTGCAACAATATTTGGACGGAACATCTCCAGGGAAATGGCTCGGATGTGGAGGTCCAGTTGTGTGGCCACCATGTTCACCTGATCTATATGCCCTTAATTTCTTCCTGTGGCCACACCTGAAGGAGCATGTGTACTCTACTCCACTGATGAATGTGCAAGAATTGGTAGCATGTATTCATTTTGCTCTTGTTACTGTAGGTGCTTTGCTACAAAAGGTCCAGAGCTGTATGATCCAGCAGGTTGCGCGATGTTTGGATGTACAGGGAGGTCGCTTTGAGCATGTGTTGTTCTGAGGGCAATGTATTCTGTTGTGAAGGTCATGCGGTCATTAATATGGACATTATTATTGTCACTGGTTACTACTGTGCGAGATCTGAGCGCTCATATTACATGTAGTATAAATGGCAAGTAGCTGATGTGTTATTGTACTGTGCTATCATCTTTAGGATCTTGAAATTGATATTGCTTTTGTAGTTATTCTGTTCTATGATGGGTCATTTGTTTGAACTCTCTATTTCTTATTTGTCTAACCACGTATTTTTTATGTTCAGCATTACAAAATGTTGCAAATTTAGGATACATGTGACCTAAGAAATGGTGTATATTACAGTATGAAATGTCAGAATGAAATTAGCAAATAAAAAAGTGCGTCCCATTTCAGAATAGAACCCTCGACCTCCAGCATGCTTACCCAAAACTATACCCACTGCACCAACTATACAACACCGCTAACATCTGCTGACAGAAGTAGTTACAATACATGTGGTTACAGTGTTGCCAGATTGCCACTCTTTAACTTCCATTTTCTGCTGGATATACTCGCTGGGCGAAATTTTGTGAGAGACTTTTTTTTCGCTCGCATGTGAGGAGTCGCGCATCGAAGCCCGAGAGCACGAGTTTCGGTTCACCCTGTATACCACCAGCTCCTACTTTGAAAAATTCAGTATGCAAACACGGCAGACGCAAAAGCTCAGCAGCTATAATTACAGGATCTCGTCACAAGCCCCAATCAGAGGAATCCATTAAAAGGAAACTAAAAATAAGTTGCTTCAAAACTTGCAGCAGATGCTACAAAAATCTAAAAACTAGAAGTGCGAGAAGCAGTTGTCAACTAATGACAATATTGCTGAAAAACAAACTCAAGATGCAACATATGCATATTGCTCAGAAAAATTCTCTGACGATGTAGAAGGTGAGCAGTGGGTGCAATGTACTATCTCTGAAGACTGGTATCATGCCGCTTGTGCAAGTGCATACAGTCAACAGTTTGTGTGTCATTTCTGTTAGAAACTGATGGAAACTATAAGTGGCTGCTTTCCCATTATATATGATACGCAGAACCTTCAAAGACTATCTTAACAAAAAGTAATACCTGGTATAACTCATCTTAATTACGTTAAACTTCAAACAGCAATATGGTATGCGACAGCTCCCACCCTTACTCTATAAATCGATATGAAGTACTGAAACTGAAGACTTTAATTCATTAAGAGAACTATAGGAAAACGAAATGGATATTTTAGGGAGATAGTATACAACAAACCAGTGCAACCTATTCTACAGTGGGCCTACTATTCCAACGTCTGGGCCCTGTATAATAACACATTGTCGAAAGTCGTTGGAGGAAATCAGAAGATTTAAAATTGCCAGGATCGTAACAGATCGATTTGTTCCATATGAAACTGAAACAGATTTAGAAAATTTAAATGGAAAAATGGAAATCGTTGGAAGAAAGGAAATTTGCGCTCGCGAAACCCCGTTGAATAAATTTAGAGAACCGATAATCTTGCTAATCTCTGCAACAATTCTGTTGCATTCATCATGTGTTTCGCGTAGAACCATAAGATAACAGAGATTAGGACAATTTTAGGAGCATTATCTACAGTTACCTTTCCTACGATCGACATGTGAATTGAGTAGCGCAGGGTGTGCCGATGTTGGTACGCAGTTACATCTGCCAGGCAGTGTGCAATGCATTGCGGTGTATTTGTATGCCGTTGACTCAAAAAGCAAGATAACAAGTGCTCTGCGAGAGAGGGTTTTTACTGTGGCACTGGTGCAAATTACTTTTCCACGTAGTCACCATAGTTCTCTAGGCATTTGTTCATATCGGTAAACCGATCTGTAGAAATCGACATAAAAAGTCAGGGTCCAAGACTAGGAGTAACATAACAGCAGTCTCTTGAAAGTTAGTATCATTTCTGAAGTGACGACCATCCATATGGTTGTTAAACTGTCCGAAGAGATGAAAATCTTTCTGTGCGAGGTCTGTGTGATGGAAGGTCTTGCAGTATGGTTTATCGGAAACGTCAGACCAAATCACTCACAAGGAGACCGTTTGCGGTAGAGCTTTGTTGCACGACAGCACGATAGCTTTCCAAAACGATCCGAATCATCTTCTGCAACCGTTTCAGCATGACACAATAACAAGCAACATTCACGGTCTCTCCATAGATGAGAAAATCAAACCGCAGCATACCCTGCATAGCCACAACTTTAGTCACAGATACTGTTCTTGTTAAGGTCTTATGGCGTGGGGGAAGCGGAGGAGAGAGGAGACGAGGGTTATCTCCAAGACATTTTGATGCTTTCTTCGTCTCAGGTGATGTACATACGTTTCGTCCCCTGTCTCGGTACAGAACTGAAGTCGAACACTCTTCGACTGAGACCGAACTCAGTGCTAGAGAGTAACGCTATTAGTTTTGCCTTATTCTCATCTGAGACTTGCTGCGGTACCCAGCGAAATCTCATCTTCCGGAAGTTCATTGTGCTGTACATGACATCCACTATATGGCCAACGGAGAGGTTGAGTTCGTCTGCGATTGGACTCATATGAATGCGGTGATCGGCTTAGACCCTTAGACACGGCAATCTTTGCCATCTGAGGTGGGCGTGCTTGGCCACCCTGACCCCTACTAGTCTCGCACATCTGTTCCGCCTTTATCAAATTACCTACACCAAAATTATACTCGTTTTTGCGACATTACAGCCACTCCGTAAAATTTCAGTAGTTGGTGATGAATTGCAGCTGTGGACGTTTTCTTCAAACGCAAAATCTTTCTAAACTTCGCACTTTAATGGACGACCCTGTATCCATCAACACCTCCACCTTGAAACTGTATTTCGTAGCACAGCGACGAAGCTGTCTCCATCTACCGACGGCATTTGAAAGCTTTGATCCCCTTTTCTATCTAGACGTGGAATTTAAATCGCACCAAGAATTTATGTACACCTGAGAGCTCTCATTACCTTGCTTATTGAACTACCCTCCCATGTGGATGTAGCTGTAGATGTAATCATGACCTTAAACCCTACCATCTCTTCCTTCCAGGCCGGACGTCACTACACTTGTGTGAATTGACGACCTCGACGACGACAAATCTATACAGGCTGTGAACGATAACTACTTACGACGTACCACAGTGGCACAGGAGAAATCGTGAAAAACAATTTGACGTAAGACACTTGTGGTCTGTCAAGCCGGGAAACAAAATCAAATAGGCTTACAAAACCCGCCTTACGCTTCAGTGAACGCACGCTGCGCGAGATGTTGCATGTCCTCTCGCCCTCTTATGTCACTGGTTGTCGTTAACATTAGTAAGCTCACTTTTCCAATGAGGCTAATGAAAAGAAAAGACTTTTAAAGTAGCTATGCCAAAACTAATAAAGTTCCCAATTTGGTCTAAACTTAAACCTTACAAGCGGAGTAGTCCTGTAGTAAAGAGGGCAGAGAAACAAACGGATTTAACTGTTAACTTTGCGCCGTTGACATTCACAAAATTATAAGATATAAATTTCCGCAAATGTCAATTTTGTTGCATATAAATGCGCGACTAAGCCAGTGACGTAAAGGGTGAGACGATATTCCAAGATCTCGCACAGAGCGCAGGCGCTATAGCTTAGATGACTTTTTTAGGCCAATTTCAGGTCGTTTCCAGGCTTGACAAATCAAATGTGACCTGCACCTAATTTTTCGCCACGACTTCCACTACATCACTGTAGCATGTTGTAAACAGCTGTCTTTTACACTATATAAAGTAAAATGAAATCTTGTATACAAGATGGTCGGCATCAGTACTGGTTTAATTCCAGAACATTACACGGCCAGGTGCAGAGAATAATAAGAGGGCAGCCTGCCAGGGGAAGGCGGCACGTGGTGCGCCTGTGGTTGGTAGCAGCTAATCGCCTTCCAAAGTTGCGTTGCCGACGATTAATCCGAGCGACAGATGAGCCCACCAACCCTAGCGGCCTCGGCAGAAGTGTTCTAGGCAAGCTGCCATCTGGCAGTCTTTACAGCCACCTGGAAATAATTTTAGGCTAATAAAAATGATAACTCCCTAGTCGCACACGTGGAAGGATACGAGGATATGACGACAGCTGGAATTATTCAATCAAACGCGCAAGGTCACGTTGATGTGGGGAAATATGGGACGTACCAGAAATGTTGGAAACTGTCACAGAGGATACGGAGATTGTTCTCTGAGGTCATCCTATTATATACAGCGTGTTGCAGTTGGAATAGTAAATATGCTCTAAAAAAAAATTACGCAGAACGAAGGAATTAGGTGAGTGGGGCTAAAATCGGGAAATGTGATGTAGATGTACAGAAAACAAATGATTACAATTTCAGAAAAAAAAGATTATTCAATCAAGAAAAAAGACCGTCACTAATTGAGCATGTTTAACACCTCTGGCCCTAATTTGACAATATAAATCGCCAACTGGACAGCATTTGGCATGATATCCCACAGGAGGACATCGAACAGCTATATCAACTAATACCAACCGGAATATCTGCTTGTATAAAGACGAGATGTGGACCAACACGTTTTTGACTTGCCCGATTTGTGAATCTCTTTCTCTTGAATAAATCATCCAATTGCCATGAAATTATAATCATTTGTTTTCCTGTACATGAACATCACGTCTGCTGATTTCCGTACCGTTCTGATAAATCCTCCATGGAACGTCGCTTTTTTTTGTATTAGAATGTATTTTAGAAGGTGATAGTACGGACTAATTCAAATAAATCTTTTACAACTTGTATGCCTGTTTTATTGTTCACAGAGCTACAACTAGTCATAGAGATAAGTTTCCGTTTTCTGTGATTTACAGATTATCATTTTTGTTTCGAAGCTCAAGATTTGATTGAGTTTACATAATTGGATATTATATGTATTACTGTGATTTGTTGGCCAATTTTACTGTATCATTTATGCACGCCGCATGCATTTACAAATACAGAGTATGCGATGTGTTCTCCGTGTACAAGTTTTGTAATGGAACTTTGCTGCTGCTCTGGAAAATGAGGTAGGTGATTTCATGAACCCAGAGCACCAGATTTAAGAGCGTTTACTCGTGTTTTAACTAAACTGCGTGAGACTAGCTGAACGTGCAAATGAAAGAGTGTCGATGGAGTAGACGATCTTACTCAGTTGACAGGACGTGCAGTACTTAAACAAGCACACACAGAACTTCTTCTCGTATCCACATACAAGGATATGCCAGATATTACGTGTGCATGTCCCCTATTCTTACCATTTACAGCTTTGGTGTTGCACACCAATCGAGAGTTACCATATAACGATCGTTTTCTTTATGTAAGCGATCAGTGTCTTACCAGATTCTCCTAAAATCCAGAAGCGGTAAACCGCCTAGAAACTGAGTGAGGATATATATGAAAGGCCGCATAACCTACGGAATATTTTTGTTCTACATAGTTATCCTCCTGTTTGCTACTGATATATAAACAGTATTTAAAGCAAAATTGAACTTTTTCAATGTTTAATTCCGGTTTTATTCGAAAATTGTTCATAATTAACGTGATACAAAGCGATGTTGCAGTAAAAATAAAGCAATTCAGACTTATCACATAGAGCTAGAAAACGCAATTTCCTCAACAAGGAGGTAAAAATAAAAAAGTCTGCAAAACAAAAATATATCAAACATCGCTTCAATATTTTGTTGAGATTATATACAACATGTTTCTATTATTGCTAAACAACTTTCGTAATTATCAATAATAACACGGAACTCTTGTCTTTGAGCATGATGAAGAACGTTCTGTTGAGTACAAAATAACAATAGAAACTGTATATATATATTACCTTATTTCTGTGCACTTAGACTGAACTTGCATCAAAAGGAGTTGCATTAGTTACATAAAACCGCTGACGTTACACGACCAACTAATTCTTATAACTTATAAAATGCTGTGTATATTCTGTGAGGATATAAAATACACAGTGGACTAATACTAAGCCGACCAGTGTGGCCGAGCGGTTCTAGGCGCTTCAGTCTGGAACCGCGCGACCGCTACGGTCGCAGGTTCGAATCCTGCCTCGGGCATGGAAGTGTGTGATGTCCTTAGGTTAGTTAGGTTTAAGTAGTTCTAAGTTCTAGGGGAATGATGACCTCAGATATTAAGTCCCATAGTGCTCAGAGCCATTTTCTGACTAATACCAAATGATATGCGGTTCTAATTACATGCAAAAGAAACAACTAAATAAACAAAAAGACGAAGAGAAATCGCCTGCTCCCAGTTTCTCTCTTGCAAATTTGTTCATGTTTCTTTCCATGCCAATGCTGCCTGTAATCCTGCCATTTACTACGTCATTTATGTAGTGTACCAAAACTACCAAGTCGTAGTTTTGGGAAAGCGCAACCCTAGTGATGAAGTCACAATCATTCGTGACTGTATCAATGACACTCGTAACTCAGATCGGTGGTCCGACGCAAACTCACGTGACTTTGTGGAGAGACATTTTCAAACATCCAGGTATCGAATGTAATTCCATAGGGGTACCATTGGGCTTTGGCCTTCTGACATCTAGCATGATTTGGATGATGACTGAAAATGGCAGCTATTTATTACTCTTTGTGATTGTGTTTATGTATGATGGTTATTATAATCTTTTATAATCTAAATTGTCTGATGAAGAGGACATGGGCCTTTTATCTGAAGCGCCGGGGTATTGTGTGAATGAGTTCGTGGGTCGAAGTGGACGCCTCCTCATAGAGGATTTCTGGCTTCGTTTTAATGTAGATATAGGTAGATGATTCGCCTAGGAGGTCCCTGATGTGTGTGTTTGCCGTGTATCTGGCTACGTCGGCTATGGTGGATTTTGCTTCGCAATGATTATAAGTTGCTCAAATAGGTGTCTGCCGCCATGGATGACACTTCTTATCCGCACAGCACGGTAGGAGGAATCACCCTCCTGTAAATCCTTAGCTTAATCTCTAATGATAGCGACGAACCCTTTAGGACCGGGTACAGCTGATAGTACACAGAGCAACCTCTACTTCTTGTCCTACTGATTTGTTTTGCGAAAGTTAAGCGTCTATATAGCTGAAGGTCAAGATAGATCACCGAATCATTCCATTGTATTTCTCTGCCTGCCACAGAAATCTGGCGGTTTGGAGGTGTTACATTGCTACTGATATTACTGCGACGCTTTTGTCAGGGTTTACACCACTGGGAGAAAGCGTCTAGGTTTTCTTGCAGTACTCGTGCAATGAAGTTAAGGTTTCTACTGCATCTATAGTTAACCATGTCGTCTGCGTATAAGGTAATTTCACCTCCTGCCAGTTTAGGTACGTCCTTGGCGTAGTGCGTGTGGGGTACAGGGCCCCAAACCAAGCCCTGTGGTACCCCAGCCACAGTGTTCTTCATCGTGCTAACATGCTTTCTGCACCTGACAGTGTACTGCCCTCCTGCCAGGAATGAGTCAGTCATGTAGATCACTTGCTCTGGAATGTGTAACTGGGATTGTTTGTAGATTAAACCATCACGCTGTACCTTATGGGACACACTCTCGATGTCGAGACGTAGGGCTCCACTGCTATGCTTCCTATCTATAGGCCTGCTTATGTGTTCCACCAGACCTAGGAATTGTTGGGCGGTGCTGTGTTCTGGAAGGAGACCAAACTGCGAAGGGGTGATAATGTTGTGAACCTTTATGGTACTGGATGAGATCTCTGTCCATAAGACTCACCAGCACTTCCCCAAGAAAGCAAAGGGGTAAAATGAGTCTGTACCTTTGTGGGAGGATAAAGTTCTTGTTGGATTTGGGTAATGTTATGACCTGAGCAGTTTCCCGAGTGGTTGGGAAGTTTCTTAGGGAGAGTCACTGGTTGTAGACAGTGGTGGGTAGGAGACTGCTAAAGGAGGTGTGTGATTTAGGTGGGGGACGCGGACCCTGTCGGACCAGGGGATTTATTATTCCCTAGCTGTCTGATGTAGGCACACACAACGCGATTAGAAATCGGTGTAAACTCTGTTTCTAGCCTAATATCTCTCAACTGAGCCACTCTTCCGACTATTTCCCTCTCCTACCTTTCACTCTCGTCATCTATGATGATGTGATTTCGGAATTGAGACTTCAGTGAAGTCGCCAGTACTTCGACTTTCTCCTCGTCTTCATAGACAGATCCATTTTACCCTTTGAGTGACCTGTCTGCCAGGGAAGATCCTTCTGCGCTTTCATGATGTTCCATATTTAGTTCATGTCTTGTTCCGCTTCTTTGAGTCTTCCTTCCCAACAGAGGCTTTTGTTCTCCTGTAATGTGTTTTTCACCCGTCCTTCCTGCTGCCTAAGCAGACAACGATCGGAGAGATCGCGGTAGCGTTGAAACTTCTTCCACACGCGCTGCTTAGTGACTACCAGGTCCCATATGTCAGGGAGCAGGTCCCTAGCACTGGATTCGGTGGTCAATCTGGTGCTTTTTTTCTCGAGAACAGGTCTGGAGAACTTTTTGACTATAGTCAACTCCTGAATTCACCTCCCTTTCGTTTCAGGTTACGTACAACAAGGGTGTTCTGTTACTCCCAGTTAGTAGAATATGTTATTTTGGCATCCCCCTATCTTGGTCTTCGACGTTGGTGCATTAAAGGACAACTGGGCTGTGGTTGCAGTCCAGCTCATAATGAACTGTGTTCGTGGTTCTCCATGGCAGGCCCTTTGTCAGGACAATATATAGGATATGGCCAGAACTGGGCTTCGAAGGGGATATGGGGGGGCTCTTCAGGAGCGATTACCCTCAGGGAGGGATTACCCCGTATAAACCACCTCGCTCTCCTCCCACTGTCGTTTCTGGAGTTGCAACCCAGTCACCATATTTGTCGTTCTGGTCCCTGCTAGTATTACACGCTCATGATTGCCTGTTAAAACCTGAAGGCCCTGTGCACTTATGACACTGTGTGGAGAGTTGTTTGGCGAGACTATTTGTAGGCTATTGTTCCCTACTTTTAACTCTTCGCCAGAAGCCTCGATCGTGATCAAATTTGATGTTTTGCTTGTCCGACGGCAAATCCTCCGTCTCACAAGAACGGCAATCCCTACGCTTCGCTGGTGGAGGGCATATCGGTCTATCTTGTGGACAGAGTAGTTGCACACTATAAATCGATCGGTCGACAATACATGCGTCTCCGTAATGCAAGCTAAGTTTATAGCTTGCCGGTCTAGGAAGGACTGTAGCTGCGCTATGTTATCAGTAATACAGTTAGCATTCCAATTTAATATTCGGACGTTTCTCTGCCTAAGGGCCATTATCAAGGAACGATATGACTGATTCTGCTAGGATCATCATTTTTGTGAACTTGTGTGGGTCAGCGTGGAACGTTGTCATTGATTCTTTGATGTTTGTTATTGTGTTTCTAAGATTAAGTCTAACAAACATCGATCTCAGTTCTCTTAACTCTCTCATCAAGCTGCCGAGATTGCTGCCTTTCCCCTGCTGGTGCGGGCTATGGAGTGCTACTGGCAACACCGCTGCTACAATAGCGGCCGTTGGTGGGAGTACTAGTAGGGGTGGGGCCGTCGCCGGCGTTGCTGGAGGGGGCGTCGTGGCAGGAGTGTGAAACGGAGAGGCACATGGGTTCTGCCGAGATGGGAGAGCCGCGATTTGGCTGGGCTGCAATTGAAACTCCACTTTCCGGATAATTTGTGAGCCAGAGCTTGCTGCAGCAGCTATCTTGATAGATTTTTGCCGCCACTATTCACGCACCAGTCTCGCAGCCGCGGAAGTTTGCCGGGTGATTCTCGTTACAGTTTGCACAGGTAAGGGCCATTCTTCTGTCTTTTTGGCTGAGCTTCGCGAAGTGTGGCCCTGTGCACTTAACATGCTTAGGCTCTGCAATGCAATTTTGGGCCGTATAGTTATATCTTAGGTATCGGTGACACTGCTCAGGACCCTCAGGTTCTCTACTCTGAAACGGTACTCGCTCCTTCTTTTTCCTGTCGACTACCTGCATACGCTTTTCGCCTTCCCCTTCTCTTTACAGAGCAGAAGACGAGTTAGCGATCGGCACATTGACGACTACTTCCTATACCCCTTCTGTATTTTCTGTGTCCTCCTTACTTTCGTCTATGATAAGCCTTTCATCAACAGAGCTGTCCTCCTCATCCCCTCTCAGCGACTCTAACATCGCTCTGTCTGTTTTAACTGTTGTCTGTAGTGATGGTGATGTATGCACTCCGACGAGTACTACAAGACAAAAGATTCCCTCGTTGAATTCCACAAAGCCATGCTTGCGGTCTGAATTTTTGTGGTGCCACCATGGGACGCTGTTTGACGCTTGGTTCTCACCTTCACACGGCAGGTATCCACATCAGAGACAGTCCTGAATCTCGACAAACGTGGTTATCCGTGCAGCGCAACGAGCCCTAGCTTGAAAAACCCTACACATTTTTTAAATCTATTGGATATCGGAACGTGGCCATACAGCCATCGAAACACTGGGGATGTTATACTACACTTTGCTTTGAGAATTCAGAGTATACATTAGTGTAATTCGTACCCCGACATAAAGTTACAAATGTTTAACAATGGGCAGATTCCGACATAAATCAAGTTCCACATCCACACTATGCTAAGACGAGTAAACAAGACGAAAATGTAACAAATGAGACACAGAGGTAGTATTCTATAAAAATCCTACTGTTAAAAAAATAAGAAATGATAAATCACCGATGGTACACATTTGAGATACTCCCAGTTCTATCCATAACAATGAAATGTATCTAAGTTAACAATAAAGTGTTCCTTTGTATGTCCCGTAATAATTGTTTCAAAAGGGGCGGAAAGAGCAGTGAATATTTGTGCAGGTCTGTAACACCTAGACAGAACGTGAGAACAGTACACACGAACCATATTTGTGTGTTACAGCCTTATGTATAGTTACACCAGTATTAAGACAGATACATATCGGAGGTACATAGTGACAAACATTTATAGGCTGAGCATTCCATATCCTGCTGGGTCTTCCTCAGGCATTCTAACTAACAAGAGCATTGGATCAGCAGCGCAGAGAGCTACATCTGGATGCTGGCACTGTTGACGAAGTTGTACAGTATTTTATGCGTTGCTGTATCTTTGGATCAAGGTTTAGAGGCTGCTTGAGAATTGATCACCAACTACACTTTTATCATATGTGTTCCTAGGACGTTGTAGGATTATATAATTGGGATCTTCTTCCTCTTTGAAAACACATAGAAAGGTAGAGCTTATGTTGAGCCGATAGAGGTTCTTTTTGAACTTCCAATGACTAAATTTCAGCCGTTCTATAACTGTCGTGAAGCTTCTCGAAGTTTGCATCTTATTATACCATGGTACTCGTGGAATCTTGGGATGAATTAGTGCGTAGTGACTGCTTTTGATTTTAGATGGCCTTGCCATTCCTCAGGCCAGTCTGATGACAACAGTTTTCTAACAAGGGAACCTCTCCATCGTACCCCCCTCAGATTTAGTTATAAATTGGTACAGTGGATAGGCCTTGAAAAACTGAACACAGATCAATCGAGAAAACAGGAAGAAGTTGTGTGGAACTATAAAAAAATAAGCAAAATATACAAAACGAGTAGTCCATGTGGAAGATAGGTAACATCAAGGTATGTATGAACGTACGAGCGCCGTGGTCCCGTGGTTAGCGTGCGCAGTTGCGAAACGAGGGGTCATTGGTTTAAGTCTTCCCTTGAGTAAAAAGTTTAATTTTTTATTTTCAGACAATTATCAAAGTTCAGGCACTCACACATAATCAACTTCGCTTTCCAAAATTCCAGGACATGTTCAGATTTGCTTGGACATATGCAGGATTTGACGGTCTACACACGGAAAAATTTGAAAAAGTTAAAAACTTATGTTTTGACAGAGCACAGGGAAAACTGTGCGACTGTGAAACTGTTGCATTCATTTGTTGCAGTTTATGTGACAAACTCTTATGTTTTCATCACGTTTTGGGAGTGATTATCACATCCACAAGAAAACCTAAATCGGGCAAGGTAGAAGAATCAAAAATGGTTCAAATGGCTCTGAGCACTATGGGACTTAACATCTATGGTCATCAGTCCCCTAGAACTTAGAACTACTTAAACCTAACTAACCTAAGGACATCACACACATCCATGCCCGAGGCAGGATTCGAACCTGCGACCGTAGCAGTAGCGCGGCTCCGGACTGAGCGCCTAGAACCGCTAGACCACCGCGGCCGGCGTAGAAGAATCTTTTAACCCATTCGCCAAGGGTACAAGTTAGGTAGGTCGACAACATATTCCTGTCATGTGACGCATATTCCGTCACCAGTGTCGTATAGAATATATCAGACGTGTTTTCCTGTGGAGGAATCGGTTGGCCTATCACCTTGCAATCAAATGTTTTCGGTTCCTATTGGAGAGGCCCGTCCTTTCGGCTACTAATCGCACGGTTTTGCGGTGTGGTCGTAAAACACAGACACTAAACTTATTACAGCGAACAGAGGCGTCAATGAACGAATGGACAGATCATAACTTTGCAAAAATAAAGAAAGTAAACTTTTCACTCGAGAGAAGACTTGAACCAAGGATCTCTCGTTCCGGAGTTGCTCACGCTAACCACAGGACCACAGCGCTCCCGAGCACGTAGCCTCGTAGATGTTGCCTATCTTACGCATGGACTACTCAGTTAGTATATTTTGCTTATTTTTTTCATAGTTCCACACAACTTCTTGTTTTCTCGATTGATCTGTGTTCAGATTTTCAAGGCCTATCCACTGTGCTAACTTATAACTAAATCTGAGGGGGGTGCGATGGGGAGGTTCCCTTGTAAGCATGGGTATCATATCTGGGAGAGAGAGTTTTTATCATATTTAATGGCTCCATGTAGAGATGCTTTCTATGCTAGGACATCTGCTTGTCCATTTCCCTATATCTCAGATGGCCTCTCATCCGTACCATCGTGATGTTACGGTATTTCCCCTGCACCCGAAACATAACGTCGATAATTGTTGTAACTATGGATTTGATGACAAGATTATGATGCTTTATAATCAGCTGGAGGGCTGACAAACCATCAGAGATTATGACTATAGTGTCTACTGTGGTCGTTTGTGCGAATATCAGGGCTTCGAAAATGGCAATCAGCTTAGCTGCTATAATAGTGGAGTGTGACTCCAGGCCTTGTCGTTTGCTTCGCGGTACCTAATAGGTACGACCAGCGCCGTCATTAGACTTGGACCCATCTGAATACACAACTCGCGATTCGTGATAGTGAGACAGGAATTCTTTTGCCGTTACGTTTTATGAGTTCCGGTTCTGAACCGTTGAACTGGTCTTGGCGCCAGTCTGCGGAGTCGGCGTTTTGTATGGCCTATTGTAATCCATTATAAGAGCACTTTCCCACAGCTTGTGCCTTAATGCCTGCATCTCCATACATTCAACCGCGGCGGGTGGAAGTTGCTTATTTATCCAATGTCTTCGCAAGTACAGTAGGATGCAAATTCACGGATTTTTTTCAACGGGCCCATATTCGTCGAAACAGAGCAGTAGGAGGAAGTTCTCGAAGAGGGAATTTCGTCGCAGCTTTAACGGTGGTTCATTCGCTTCAACCAGTAATGCATTGGTTGAGTTTGGTGCGAGTGTCCCAGTAACTGTACATAAGGCTTTTCACTGCATAGTGCCGAGTCTTTGGAGCGTGCTGTCTGACGCTGGACAGTAGCACATCTACATCTACATCATACTCCGCAAGCCACCTAATGGTGTGTGGCGGAGGATACTTTCGGTACCACTATCTGATCCATCCAACCCTGTTCCACTCGCGAATAGTGCGTGGGAAGAATGATTGTTGGTAAACCTCTGTACTGGTTCTAATTCTCGAATTTTCTCCTCGTGGTCAGTACGCGAGATGTATGTAGCGGGGAAGTAGTATGTTGTCCGATTCCTGAAAAGTGCTGTCCCGAAATTTCAATAGTAAATCTCTCCGTGATGCACAACGCCTCTCTTGGAACGTCTGCCGGTGGAGTTTGTTTAGCATCTCCGTAACGCTTTCTTGCCAGCTAAACGATCCCGTGACGAAACTCGCCGCTCTTCGTTGGATCTTCTCTATCTCCTCTATCTGTCCTATCTGATAGGGATCCCAGATGGATGGACAACACTCAAGAATCTGGCGGACAAGTACCTTAGAAGCCACTTCTTTCGTGGGTGAGTTATATTTCCTTAAGATTTTTCTGATGCACCTGAGTTTGGCGTCTGCTTTTCCCACTGTCTGTTTTATATGGTCATTCCACTTAAGGTATCTCTGGATAGTTACGCCTAGATATTATACGGCAGATGCTGTCTACAGCTGTTTGTCATCAATAGTGTAACTGTACAGTAGTGGATTTCTTTTCCTATGTATGCGCAATATGTTACATTTATTTACGTTCAGGGTCAATTCTCTGCAGGTCTTTCTGCAAATTCTTACTATCTTCTGGCGTTGCTACTTTGGTATAGACAACTGCATCATCTGGGAATAGCCTTTAAGAGCATCCGACGCTTTCTACTAGATCATTTACATATATTGTAAACAGCAACGGGCTATCCGACTTCCCTGTCGGATTTTACCTTTACATTTGTCGATTTAGTTCCGTTAAGAGCGACGTGTTGCGTTCTATCTGCAAGAAAGTCTTGAATCCAGAATGAGATTTTCATTCTGGAGCGGAGTGTGCGCTGATATGAAACTTCCTGGCAGATTAAAACTGTGTGCCGGACCGAGACTAGAACTCACGAGTTCGAGTCTCGGTCCGGCACATAATTTTAATCTGCCAGAAGTTTCATATCAGCGAACACTCCGCTGCAGAGTGGAAATCTCATTCTGGAAACATCCCCCAGGCTGTGGTTAAGCCATGTCTCTGCAATATCCTTTCTCCTAGGAGTACTAGTTCTGCATGGTTCGCAGGAGAGCTTCTGCGAAGTTTAGAAGGTGAGAGACGAGGTACTGGCGGAAGTACAGCTGTGAGGACGGGGTGTGAGTCGTGCTTGGGTAGCTCAGTTGGTTGAGCACTTCCCCGCGAAAGGCAAAGGTCCCGAGTTCGAGTCTCGGTCCGGCACACAGTTTTAATCTGCCAGGAAGTTTCAAGTCTTGAATCCAATCACAGATCTGCTCCGATACTCCGTAAGCTCGAATTTTTTTCATTAAACGGCAATTCTGGACGGTGTCAAATGCTTTACAGAAATCAAGGAAGATGGCGTCAACCTGAGCGCCCTTGTCCACTGCGTCCAGAGTCAAGGAATGTCCTTAGTGGCGACCAGTACAGTGATCGCTATCCACCGAACAGATCCCCACCATATTATAAATGTAGCTCTGATGATCTGATGAGATTTCGTGCTTTTTCACATGTAGTAATGATATGTCGGATATGATGAGCTTATCTCAGTTTATCATCGATAATCGTCACAAGATACTGTGTTGTTTTCGCAACAGGAAAACTACGTTGTCACACTTCAATTGTTGCGGGAAGTGGAATCCTGTGGCGAGTACAGATCATTAGAGTAGACTTGCTATCAAAGATTTTGAGGCCACTTTCTGTACACCACTCATGCAGACACATGAGAGCGCTGTGCATTTTCAGACGACAGGACTCGATAGTACTGTCTTCGGAATATATGCATACGTCGTCTATGTACTGTAATGTTTGGATGTCACTGGCAAACAGGGCATGATGGTCTGCAGTAGACAGATTGAATGACGAGGGAGCCAAGACTGATTCCTATGGAAGCCCTCTGCTAGTTTCTCTTGGTCCCAGTGTAGTTCTGTGTTGCAAAATTCTTGTATTGCCATTTCTCAGGAAGCTTACAATGTTACACACGAATAGTTTATAATCTGAAGTTCCTCCAGTTTTTTCTCCCAGATTGAGAAGACCGCGTTGTCGTATGCTCTAGTCAAGTCTATGAACTGTACTATCAGACAATAATTCCGAGAGAAATTTAGCTGTGTCAGAAACAAACTGTAGAGCGATTTCAGTTCTGACTTTTCCTTTGCGAGATCCAAATTGTTTTTCCGGCAATATTTTCTTGTTTTCGCACCAACATTCTATGCACCGCTTAATAACCCTTTCCATTACCTTCGCTGAGCATGTTAGCAAACTGATAGGTCGATATGATTAGGTTTTATCACACCTTTTTCCAGATTTGTGAATGGGAACGACACGACATGCTTTCAGCGAGTCGATTTCGATATTTTATGTCCATTCGCTATTGTAAGTTTTGAACACCAGCAGTTTTCCTTTGTGTGGATGTGTCGTAGCATCAATTAGGTAATATAATCCGGGTCAGGTGAGACACCCTTCCCTTGGGAAAGCCCATTCTGGAGTTCTTCCAAGAAAAAGGGTTATGTAATTACATTATTGTCCTCTTCATATTCCGAGTTCGATTCCCGGCGGGGTCAGGGATTTCCACCTGCCTCGAGATGACTGGGTGTTTCCGTTGTTCTCATCATTTCATCATCATTCATGAAAGTCGTAGATTGGACTGAGCAAAGGTTGGGAATCTGTACGGGCGCTGATAACCGCGCAGTTGAGCGCCCCACAAACCAAACATCATCATCATCTTCTTCTTCTTCATATTCCGCCTCGTCTTCCTTACTCATTACGTCTGGTGGTGTTATCACAAACAAGAACAATTCTAAAAGTTCGTAGACGGTGGGATGGTGGAGGTGTATATATGTCCATTGTCAGATGTGTTTTCATGTTCTTTCTCACATTCAAAATCCAGGTTAATTGTGTTTCTTTGCTCACCGCAGTGCAGAAACTTTGCCACGATTTTATTTTTTTGAAAGGGAAAATTTTTCGGCTGTAGCTTGTGCTTTCTTAAGAGCAATAAAGCTTATATCATTAGAGAGACTTTTTTATTTTCTTAATCCCTCCCTTCATTCCTTGAGGACTGAGTCACATTCTGAATCCCACCAGTACGATGATGACTTGCGAGTAATCTACTTATGTCGTTTTTGAGGTACTGAGACTTCCACTGCGTCACTGATAAACGATACCAATACCCATAATGTCTTTCTGGATCCTCAGCTTTGGCGATTGATTCCAGTTTTTTTCCAGTAGTGTTCGATATAGGTTTCAATTAGCTTTGTTTATGTTCCATTTCCGTCTAATTGCGGCTGTGACAGTCTCTCCCTAGGTTGTGTGTTAATTCAATTTGAATCGGCAAGTGATCCGAACCTAAAGTATCCAGTATCATTTCCCATATTGTTCCCGTAAACAGTACAGGGGATGTGATTCTTGAGTTTCTCCCGGCGTATTTGATAGTCAAAATATCCACGGGTGTGCTGCCGGTCTACAGTGTCCAACGGGCACAATATTTCGGCGATCATACATGTCGCCATCATCAGGTGAACTGACGGACTGAGCTCCTGTGAACGTGCCGGCACGGAATCACATCATACACCTTTACGGGGAGGAGATGTATCGCAGCATGAAGAAATTTGAAAAGTTGCGCAACCGTAGATGTCGTTTGCTAAGTACTCTTGCCTTTCTAAAGAGACGTTCCGAGAATGTTGTTCCAAATTTTGCTAAGGTTATGCATCACATCGATTCTGCAGCAGCTAAGAGAATCAAGAAACGAGCCAGCCTCGCATTGGTACGTGAGAGAGTGCAATTCACCCGCCGGAGCCTTGAGTTTATCTCACAGGAATTACTCAAACTACATTTGCAACTGGCTAGTAAGTTTACTTCTTGTTCCTGGGATTGGATTGATGGTGTCACCTGGGTGTCAGCTGATTCCGCCCATAAGAAGGCTACGGGACGTCAAACAGCTAAGTTCTCACGTCTCCTTGACAAACCATCTCTACAGGTTCCGTGCAAGACTGTCATCAATTTGAGTGGAATGGTGTTGAGTGAGGATGCAGTCTCGGTTTTGCAGAAAGGTCTCAACTTCGCTCCCACCCCCAAGTTCACTCCGGTCGCTGAAATTGTTAGTGCTGTTGAACAGGTTGCAGCTCGACTTCCGCCAGAATCAGCCGAGGAAATACGTCGTGAAACTTGTCGTGCGTTGACGAAATCCAAGCCGATGAAGTCAAATATCAGCAGTAAAGAGAGGGCGGCCATTCGTGATCTGAGGGAGCGCTCTGAAATTGTTGTCTTACCGGCTGACAAAGGCAATGCTACAGTTGTTGTCTCCCATAAGGACTACACTGATAAGATGCAGAGCCTGCTAAATGACGATTCCTACCGGAAGATCAGCGTTGACCCTACAAAGAAGGTGGAGAACAAGACGAGGGCGCTTCTCAAGGACGCAGATTTACCGGAGGGTGACGCTAAGAAATTGTTACCCCAAGGTCCGGTACCGCCTAGACTATATGGACTCCCGAAGGTTCACAAAGAGGGGATACCATTACGCCCCATTGTCAGCAACATCAGGGCACCTACATATTTGTTGGCCAAATACCTGACGGGAATATTAAGTCCTTATGTCGGTAAATGCCCTCATCACATCCGTAATTCCGTGGATTTTGTTAAACGCCTTGACAGCTTCAGGTTGGATGAGTCAGATATCATGGTGAGTTTTGACGTAGTTTCCTTGTTTACGAGGGTACCCCTGCGAGAGTCACTAGAATTGATTAGTCAGAAGTTTGACGAGAAGACCACTGAACTTTTTAGGCATGTCTTGACTTCCACGTATTTTCTTTTTAATGGAGAATACTACGAACAAACGGAGGGAGTCGCCATGGGTAGCCCACTCTCACCGGTGGTAGCGAATTTGTACATGGAGAACTTCGAGGAGGAAGCCCTGTCGTCATCCGTATGGAAACCTACTTGCTTTTTCCGTTACGTGGACGACACGTTCGTCATCTGGCCACATGGTATGGATAAACTCCTTGACTTCCTTACACATCTAAACTCCATACACCCCAACATCAAATACACTATGGAGACTGAAACGGAGGGTAAATTACCTTTCCTTGACGTCTTGGTCAAGAGAAGGGCTGACGGCACCCTAGGTCATGGGGTGTATCGGAAGACTACGCACACTGATCTGTATTTGCACGCAGACAGCTGCCACCAACCTTCACAGAGGAAAGGGGTACTTAAAACTCTAGTACATAGGGCGCGCACTATATCTGACGCAGAGAGTCTACCCCAGGAATTGGAACATCTGAGAACTGTATTTCGGAAAAAATGGGTACTCAGAGTGGCAGATTCAACGTGCTCTCCGCCCAACCACTGCAGCACAACCTCTTGAGATGGATGAAGTCACGAGGGAGGAGGTAGGCACTGCATTTATTCCTTACACAGGCGCACTCTCGGGGAAAATCGCTCGCATTCTGAAGAAACACCGGGTCGGAACTGTGTTTTGTCCTCCAAATAAAACTCGTGCACTGGTGGGGAGTGCCAAAGATGACCTCGGTTTGAGGAAGGCCGGCGTGTACCAGATTCCGTGTCAATGTGGCAAGTCGTATATTGGTCAGACGATGCGTACCGTCGAAGATCGATGCCGTGAACACCAGAGGCACACTCGTCTGATGTATCCGAGCAAGTCGGCGGTCGCTGAACATTGTTTGTCGGAAAATCACGCCATGGAATATGACCGCACGAGGATTCTGGTACAGACGTCGAGATATTGGGACAGCGTTGTTAGAGAGGCCATCGAAATTCGCACCAATGACGACCTCATAAACCGTGACTGTGGCTATAATCTTAGCAAGGCTTGGGAACCAGCGATCGGGTTAATCAAGAGTAAATCGAGCAAACGTATAGTTGTGACGACCACGGCGGACAGAGCCATCACTCCGACGTCATCTCAGACGCCGTCGCAATCTGTTCCACCGCGCGACCGTGGCGCGGGGCGCGGACGGCGGAGGGAGCGCGCCGCGGGCGGAGGGTATTTAAGTCAGCCGCCGCCGCGACCGAACCCAGTTCCCTCTGAGCAGCCATAGCGTACGGATCTCCGTGCCGGCACGTTCACAGGAGCTCAGTCCGTCAGTTCACCTGATGATGGCGACATGTATGATCGCCGAAATATTGTGCCCGTTGGACACTGTAGACCGGCAGCACACCCGTGGATATTTTGAGTACAGGGGATGCTATGCTCAAGTCTGCTGCTGTCGGAACTTCATTTGGTCGGACTATTCGTCTTGGTGAGCCATCATTTAGTACTGTAAGGTTTCCCGAAACTTGTAAATTAAATAGTATTTCTCCCAGTGCTTTGTCATTTCTGCAGCCCTATAGTGTATGGTGGACGTTAAAGCGACCTAGTAGTACAAGGGGTTACCCTACTCAGCTCAATATTGTTTTTCACTGTTGTTTGGAAAGCCTGCAGTTAGGTGCTTTTCATGTTGAAACCAAATTCAGCACAGGCGGATACGCTCTGTTTGCAATGTATCATGCTGAGTGCAAGTACTGACAACGTAAGAGTGGATATCTTGTTTTAGCAACAACGCTGCACCGCCGTAGCCATTATCTCTATATTATCAAATGACAGAGTAACCCGCGAGTGAGGACGGTTCGTTCGGTTTAAATCATATTTCAGAGATGTCTACGATAGTATGGAGCAAAAAATGTCGAAGCCTGTATTTATTACCTTCAGTGATCTTGCGTTCCATTCAATAATTTTAAAGGTTATTTTGAGGTGCAAGGAGTAGGGTTAACATATTTTGGATTGACAACCAGAACGAATCTATTTGCAATACTAGAGCGGGCCCATTAGTGGCTTGCTGGTACGGTATATCATTCATCACAGCCACAATTATACACTACTGGCCATTAAAATTGCTACACCAAGAAGAAATGCAGGTGATAAACGGGTATTTATTGGACAAATATATTATACTAGAACTGACATGTGATTGCATTTTCACGCAATTTGGGTGCATAGATCCTCAGAAATCAGTACCCAGAACAACCACCTCTGGCCGTAATAACGGCCTCGATACGCCTGGGCATTGAGTCAAACAGAGCTTGGATGGCGTGTACAGGTACAACTGCCCGTGCAGCTTCAACATGATACAACAATTCATCAAGAATAGTGACTGGCGTATTGTGACGAGCCAGTTGCTCGGCCACCATTGACCAGACGTTTTCAGTTGGTGAGAGATCTGGAGAACGTGCTGACCAGGGCAGCAGTCGAACATTTTCCGTATCCAGAAAGGCCCGTACAGAACCTGCAAAATGCGGTAGTGCATTATCCTTCTGAAATGTAGGGTTTCGCATGGATCGAATGAAGGATAGAGCCGCGTGTCGTAACACATCTGAAATGTAACGTCCACTGTTCAAAGTGCCGTCAATCCGAACAAGAGGTGACCGACACGTGTAACCAATGTCACCCCATACCATCACGCCGGGTGATACGCCAGCATGGCGATGACGAATACAAGCTTCCAATGTGCGTTCACCACGATGTCGCTAAACACGGATGCGACCATCATGATGCTGCAAACAGAAGTAGGATTCATCCGAAAAAAATGACGTTTTGCCATTCGTGCACCCAGGCTCGTCGTTGAGTACACCATCGCAGGCGCTCCTGTCTGTGATGCAGCCTCAAGGGTAACCGCAGCCATGGTCTCCGAGCTGATAGTCCATGCTGCTGCAAACGTCGTCGAACTGTTCGTGCAGATGGTTGTTGTCTTGCAAACGTCCCCATCTGTTGACTCAGGGATCGAGACGTGGCTGCACGATCCGTTACAGCCATGCGGATAAGATGCCTGTCATCTCGACTGCTAGTGATACGAGGCCGTTGGGATCCAGCACGGCGTTCCGTATTACCCTCCTGAACCCACCGATTCCATATTCTGCTAACAGTCATTGGATCTCGACCAACGCGAGCAGCAATGTCGCGATACTATAAACCGCAATCGCGATAGGCTACAATCCGACCTTTATCAAAGTCGGAGACGTGATGGTACGCATTTCTCCTCCTTACACGAGGCATCACAACAACATTTCACCAGGCGACGCCGGTCAACTGCTTTTTGTGTATGAGAAATCGGTTTGAAACTTTCCTCATGTCAGCAGGTTCTAGGTGTCGCCACCGTCGCCAACCTTGTGTGAATGCTCTGAAAAACTAATCATTTGCATATCACAGCATCTTTTTCTTGTCGACTAAATTTCGCGTCTGTAGCACGTCATCTTCGTGGTCTAGCAATTTTAGTGGCCAGTAGTTTACTTAAAAATTGCTAACAAGATAGGTGAAACATTACTCTGCTGGTTGAGTCTGTCAAATTGTGGTGGGTAGTGGGGTTGGGACCCGTTGGAACAAGAGGATGGCAGAGTTCTGCTTGGCACAATTGATCTCAGGGGACGGCACTTTGTTGAGATCCTCTACATTCTACAGAATTTGCGCGTTGCTGGTTGTGAAATTGGGCATGCTGCTTTAGAGTAGGGGGTGGTGGTAACGGCGGCGAATCCACTGGAGCCACCGTCTGTGGCATTTTCCTCATGGCATGGATTGGTTGTTGCGGATCGTAGTTGGCGGCGCTGATATTTGCAATGAGCCACCTTTGAGTCGGAAGGGGCGGAAATTCTTTACCTCGTCTCGGAATGTTTAGGGGAAAAGTAACTCCATTCGCACAAGGCCTGTTTTCGAACACAGCTTCTGCTTCTCGAAATATTGAGAGACACAATTTTGTTAAGTTCCATGTGTTTGAGATACACTGGACAGGTTCGAGATAGGACACAGTGACAACCAGCACAGTGAATACAGGTTGATTGATTGGTCATCTCACAAGCATCACTTCAGTGTGGGCCTGCGCAGTACGCACATCTTACGTTACCTCTACACTGTTTGCTGTCGTCACCATATAGCAAACAATTATAGCATTGCAAGATGGAAGATATGTACATGTCCACTGGATAGCGAACTCCATGAATGTTAACGGTGTGTGGGAGCCGCTGTGATCTAACTGTCACAACACAAACTGGCGACAGCTTTGTTACTTTTTCCCCGTTCAGGTTCATAATTTCACTAAATCGCTTGATGGCAAGAACTTAGCAGGAGCAAGTAATTTCCATTAGCAATTCGTCCTCCATAAGTGAGATTTCAACGTTGTTGATGACGCCTTGTATACTAGTGAAGAACTTTGGAATATAGGCCTTCAAATTTGCTTTGCGTATGAAAGGACACAGTCTCAGTTTTCAAACGGTTTTTCTCTGCTGCCGTAATATTAATAATGGCTCATATTCCCAGCTAATAAAATTGCCCAGAGCCATAGCATGGAACCTGCCTATGTTTCCGTCTCCACTTTCAAGAAATAAGGTTCAAAAATGGCTCTGAGCACTATGCGACTTAACTTCTGAGGTCATCAGTCGCCTATAACTTAGAACTAATTAAACCTAACTAACCTAAGGACATCAGAAACATCCATGCCCAAGGCAGGATTCGAACCTGCGACCGTAGCGGTCGCTCGGTTCCAGACTGTAGCGCCTAGAACCGCACGACCGCTCCGCCCGGCCAAGAAATAAGGTAAAAGGACCTTAATCGCTAATTGCGTAGAAGTTAGCACTGCCACTTACATGTTCGTGGGTGATGATTCCATCTTGGAAAGCGTCGACACGCAGCACTTTCTCCACTTTGTATCGTTGGTCGTCATGTCCTACAGCCTCCGCGCAGTCCCACTGAGGTAACTGCGAGAGCTGTGAAACATGTTGCTGGGCGTCTGCCTTGTGGGATGACTGCGTCGGTGAGCAATACACTGATGAGTACATGAAGTGCATCAGTATCCATTGCGGCACTGTCAGGTTGGTTTGGCGAAGTTTGTAGAGCAGGGGAGCTGCAATCGCCACCGTCCATGGGTGGGACTGCAGCGTAGCGAAAGTTTTAAGGATTTGGTAGAGCCTTTGGAAGTACACTGAGATAACAAAAGTCATGGGACACCTCCTAATATCGTATCGAACGTCCTTTTGCCCAGCGTAGGGGAGCAGCTCGGCGTGGCGCGGACTCAACAAGTAGTTGGAGTCCTCTAGAGAAATATTGAGCCTTTCTGCCTCTATGACAGTCTATGTTTGCGAAGGATCTTGTGCACGAACTGACCTCTCGATTATGTCTCACAAATGTTCGATGGGATTCATGTTGGGTGATCTGGGTGGACAAATAATTTTCTAGAATTGTCTGGAATGTTCTTCAAACCAACCACAAACGACTGTGGAGAGGTGAAAATTCCATCGTTGTTTGATGACATTAAATCCATGAATGGCTGTAGGTGGTCTCTTAGAGCCAAACATAATCATTCCAGGTCAATGCTCGGTTGAGTTGGACCAGAGGACACAGTCCACTCCATGTAGACACAGCCCACATCACTATGGAGCTACCATCATCCTACACAGTGCCTTGCTGGCAACTTGGGTCCATGGTTTCGTGGGGTCTGTGCCACACTCGAAGCATAGCATCAGCTCTTGCTAGGCCACAATTTTCCAGTCACCTAGGGTCCAACTCATATGGTCACTAGCCCAAGAGAGGCGCTGCAGGCCATGTCGAGTTGTCAGCAAAGGCACTATCGTTCGTCGTCTTCTATCATAGACAACTGACGCCAAATTTCGCCCCACTGTCCTAACGGATACATTCACCGTACCTCCCAGATGGATTTCTGCGGTTATTTCACGCAGTGTTGCTTGTCTGTTAGCACTGCCAACTCTACACAAATGCTGCTGCTGTTGGTCGTTAAGTGAAGGCCGCTGGCCACTGCGTTGTCCATGGTCAGAGGTAATGCCTGGAATCTGGTATTGTCGGCACACTCTTGACAGGATGGATCTCGGAATACTGAATTCCCTAACGATTTCAGAAATGGAATGTCCCATGCGTCCAGCTCCGACTACCATTCCGCGTTCAAAGTCTGTTCATTCCCGTCGTGAGGCCATAATCGTGTCGGAAACCTTTTACATGAATGACGTGAGTACAAATGACAGCTCTGCCAATGTACTCCCCTTTTATACCTTGTGTACGTGATACTACTGCAGTCTGTACATGGATTTTGTCACCTTATTGTACAGCAAATGCTGGTACAAACTATCACTGTTTACAATGAGCGTGTGCAGTAGCCGAGTGGGAAGTGTTTTCACCGTTTTAGCGCACCAGTGACCTCCCTTCCGTATCTCGGAGTGAACTGTACCCTACACCTTGGGAACAGGGTAGGGATGGGGAGGGGGGGCAGGGGGGATGCCCTGCGGCAGCAACGAAAGTCAGGAGTACGGCATAATCGACCACCTCAGCTTCACAATTCTCGCTAACCAGTTTACTGGTAAGCGGTAAGGCTAGGTACGCAAAATTTGAATCTTTCAGGAGCAGTCACGACAACATTGCTCCAAGACGATCACGAAACACGACAATTATGCCAAAATCTACGAAAACACCCGAGGGAGACCACTAAGGTGGCAATACGAAGGTAAAACGCTCCTCAAATGCGTCAGCTGTGTCTGCGAGTACATTTCTCTGAAAACGTATGGTGTGTATGGTTGACAATCAGTTTATTGGGCCTGTTGTGTCTTACTGCATCGTTTTACAGGGGCCCGTTATATACACTTTCTTGAAAATGAGCTTCCAGCGTTATTGGAAGGCGTTCCTCTGGCCACAAGAATGGATATGTCCTTTCGTCATGTCGGGGCCTCGCACGTTCTAGTCATCATGTAACACACCATCTAAACCTAACATTCCCAGGAAGATGAAGCGACTTCAGTGGTGAGGTTCTTGACCACCAAGGTCCCGAAACCTTGTTCCTTTACAGTTTTGTGTGTGTGTTTGTGTGGAGGGAGAGGGGGGGGGCGGTGAAAGGCGAAGTCTATAAAGAAAAAGTGAACACAAGGAAGATTTGAACGTTTGGATGATGAGTAGTGTTCATGAAAGAACGCCAAGGCAACCTCAGAAGAGCTAGAAGTAGTGTTGTCAACGGAATTCGAAAGGGCACTGAAGTCGGAAGTGTAATTTATGAAAACCAACTTTGAACTTAATCGTTCACCTTTGCTTAACACCTTCTGTAAGTATTTGCTTAGCCAGCAGCCTTACCGCAGTGGTAAAATCGGTTCCCGTCAGGTCACCGATGTTAAACGCAGTCGGGCTTGTGAAGGACTTGAATGGGTGACCATCCGAGTCTGCCGTGCGCTGTTGGCAAGCGGGTTGCACTGACTGAGTCCTTGTGTGGCCAACTGAGGGCTACATGGTTGAAAAGCAATGGTCCCGGTCATGAAAGCTGATAACGGCCAGGAGAGCGGTGTGCAGACCACATCCCCCTTCATATCCGCATCCGGTAACGCCTATAGCCTTAGGACGACACGGCGATCGGTCGGTACCGTCGGGCCATCCGAGGACTGTTCAAACAGAGTATTTATTTGGGTTACATTCTAATAGTTGCATTTCTATAGCCAATGAAAACTGGATGTGTGGTAGGGGTAATGTTTTATTCAAATTATTCTGCGCTACCATAACCTAAAATATTTACTATTCCTCTTAAAACAGCCTGTATATACTTTTGACGATTCGAAATGCAGTTAATGAAATTTGTCTTAATTTACTTCTACTGGACACATGGCAATAAGACAGTGGCACACTTATCTTCCCGAAACACACAAGACAGAGCATCCACTCTGCGTAAAAAGTGCCCAGGAGATAACCAACATTTTATCAGGGACATTATACAACGTGAACATGAACCCCAATGAAAATTTCTGGGGTTGCTCAGGCATATTTTCTGAGTATTTTGTTATAAGAGACACATGGTCTCCGGTTGTTTGTCACAGAGTAATTGTATTTCGTTTAATTTCTTTCCACAATTTGTCTTCGTATCTGTATTGCACTGAAAATATCTGCCCAAAAGGGCAAGTGTCGGAGGTATGCACAGTTTGTCTTGTTTGGAAACAAAATCAAAATGGTTCAAATGGCTCTGAGCACTATGGGACTTAACATCTGAGGCAAAATTATTTATTTTTTCTTCAAACCCACGACTTTCCCCACATCGGAACAAGCAGAATTAAAAACTCTGTCGACCAGTGCAAACCAGAGCTTTCTACGACAATTATATCTCCGGCTATGCGCGTTTGAAAATTTTCTGATTTTTGCCAAGCTGCAAAGTGCGCATGGACAAAGATGATAACCTGAATTCTCCCGTATTATGTTTCAGTGCATCTTTGTCTGCCTTTCTTCTGCTGATGGATACCAAGGGTTCATTATACGTCTCTCTCCATTTCATCAGATGAAGGTGGATGGATGAGGCTTCAATTTCCTTCACTGTTTGGGTCTTAAATAGTCATGTCAGTACATTTTCTTCATTTAAAAAGTCTTTCCAATCGTACATCATTTCCTGACAGACTCTCTCCAAAATGGAAGCTGGTGGTTTCATTGCAGAATTTTCATTCAAGCTGATGAAGTCCTCTGGGCTTTCCATCCTTTGTTTCAAATTCCCAAGATCAACATTCTAAGCATATTCCAGGTATGGATGACCTCGTTCTGTAAATGTGATCTTGTTGTTTTCCAACCCATGTACGTTATTATGAATGACGTCGAAACTGAAGCGAAAAATTGTGAAATTCTGATTTTGCCATCCGGCAGAGTCGCAGAAGTTCTTGAAGTTCTTCAACGTTATCTAGATATTTCATAACGAACTGAAAAAGAAATGATACTACCTCGTTAGGACCATTCTTGACAATACTCTCATGGTATCATAGAAAACTGACTACCCCGTAAAGAGAATGCGGATTTAGAATGAATACATTGATAGCTGACGTTTATAACATACATTGTTCGTAGTTATATATGGTATTGCGACATTTTTAGCATAATCTATACGAATTGATTCCATCTTCTCGGTTTACATAGCTTAGTGTCTTGCATCTCTTTTGCATTGGTGGAATGTTTCAGCATTTCTTTTGTGAAGAAGTTTAATGGCCGTTAACATTTTAATTTCTGCTTTATCTTTTTCTAGGTAAAGTGCTTTTAATTTGGATGATAATTCATCATAATGAGCGCACATTTCAAACATACAATGGAGCGAAATTTCTGCGGTCGCACGACCGTCTGCGAAGTTGCAGTTGACTTACCTGGGTTTTTCGCTGGAAATGTTGACTTACCTGGTTTTTTTCTGGAAAAATTTACTTACCTGGTTTTTTTCTCTGGAACAAGTGACTTACCTGCTTACTTTCCTGTGCCCCAAAAATTTAAGGACAGATAAATCCATGTCTAAGCTATTTTCATTGCTGTTTCACGCTGCTAAAAACTAATTCGGTTTATTCCCTCGACCCTTCATTTAGTAGTCAAAAAACATCATGACAGCTGTTTATTACTTCAAACAGTACTGAATGACAATCAAATACCACATTCATTCAACTACAAACTTTGGTACACAGTTCCGACTAACGATACTGCTGGATCTGAGCTATGATGATGCTGCTATTTTAGTCGGCTATCAAAGAGTGGGCCGAATGCTGCTGCACTCTGTAGACTTCCAACAGCGGCGGCGGCATTCAGAACCTCTTCACTGCGCGTCTTCGTCGACGTCTCTCATTCGTGGATGGGTCGGGCAGCGACTGCCTTTAGCTTGTGGTTCCGTTGTGAGGTACCAACTTTACTATGTGACCTCATTCTTCGGACAACGCCACAGAATGCAGACCTGAAAAGCTGCATGCGGAGAAAGAGTACAGTGTCACAATAACGTTGACCAGTGAATGTATCATGTTCAAAGATTTGCAGGTTAGTATGCCCATGCAACGTCATGCTTCCCACATTGTAACAGTTGGATCACCAAAATGATAATGTTCGACAGTGTTCGTGGGTGCATTATATGTTCATACTGCGGCGGGGCGGGTTTGTAAATGGGGCGTAAATGTTTGTTCACTGGCTCTCGTCATACTGTTCACTAAAAAAGTTCCACCTACCTCAGTACGGGGTTAGATCACCAGCCCGTTTCTCTGCATACGTAGATACTGTTCAGACGGCGTTAAAAGCAGCGTTGAAGAAAAACACCGTCAATACTTACGTTTGCAAAGTCCGCGTAGACTCTGGTAGCAAACTATCCTGTAATACCCTATAACAATTTTCGGGTGGAGGGCGATTGCTTCATCTCTTTAGAAAAAAGTTAAAATTCTGCAACGAGTTCTTTTATTTCTTTAGGTTCAAAATAAACACTTGCCGTCAGCCCGTACTTAGTTAACGAATAATGTCACTGTCCTCAGCTCGCAGTCCAGACATCCCAGTACACACGCAAGGCAGCCAGGAATCTACTTAAGTTCGACCCGAATTATTACGCGATTTACAGTCATTACTCTGCTACAATATATGAGTTTCACATTCGGTCCTTTTCAGTGGATTTCTAATAAAGGAACTGCTCGCCAAATATTCCATAGACGAATATGAAACATGCCACGCGGAATTTCACAAATGCCGAAAGTTCATACGCGGTTCTCTTTCCAGCAAAACAATCCAAAAACTTTCAAACTTCATAAAACTGTCAGTAAATGCAACTGCTATTACGGTCACACAATCTGGACGCGGGAAGCCAGTTATTTCTTCACTTTACACACAATAAAGACGGAAGCGTTCAACATGACCTACAAGTCCGATAGCTGACTAGCGACTCCTCTCCATGCTGCTCCCCTCACAGCCTATAACTACCTGCAATGCTCGGGAAACGCTTAACTCTGATTGGTTGTCCAAAATGACCAGCCAATCAAAACAATCCTTCGAGTTCTTTCTCACGCTAAAACTGTCTTGTGCCAATAATCATTCACAGATGCATTTACGTCACTTCACCATGCAAATATTAATAAAATGTTTAACAAAATCAAACGAAAAGAAAACCCATCTTGAAATAACTTTAGGAAACTATTACTCTGCACATGGCTATTCTGGCTGTCTTCTTACAAATGCAAGGGCCCTTGGACATACGTCATCAGCACGGTGGGGAAATTACATTTTTCATTGCAACTTGTTTGCTTAACGCTTTCCCATGACGTAGTTACGTAATGTTTAACATGAGATAATATTGAATTTTTCGTATGTCCCACATACACACTCTCACTCATTCTCATTTACTCACACAACAACACATTAAATAAAGACTGATCTTTTCTGAATTTTATGTTACGAAAATGAAAAATAGTTAACGTTTTTAATTTTGAAAATTCAAACAAATTGACCTAACATTTTATGAACTTCAGTAATGATTCCAAATGATACTAAAAGACAAACTGTTATGAATCCGAACTGACTTTAATCATGCCGGCCGCGGTGGCCGTGCGGTTCTAGGCGCTGCAGTCCGGAGCCGCGCTGCTGCTACGGTCACAGGTTCGAATCCTGCCTCGGGCATGGGTGTGTGTGATGTCCTTAGGTTAATTAGGTTTAAGTAGTTCTAAGTTCTAGGGGACTGATGACCACAGCAGTTGAGTCCCTTAGTGCTCAGAGCCATTTGAACCATTCTTGACTTTAATCATACAAGTGTCGGTTTGGGGTGTTTTAGGTAATTTTCTCTAAACCTGAAACTATGCCAGCTAGAAATCTCAGATTTTTACACGATCTTCTTTCTAAAAACAAAGAACAGTATATTGCTTTTAACTAAATTGAATAATATTTAATATAGTTTATTTAGATTCTTAGGGGCTCCAATATTATGTCGCTCAAACTAACACAGGTTGTGCATCCCAGGGCTAGGCTAGCGGCAGGTGCGAATGAGTCACGCTAAGATACATGCGGCTTTTTCTCTCACCGCCAACGGCTCCTAAGCTACGAGCCGTACTGCAAAGTAGTGCAATAAATGCTATTGGATATTGATTCGCGACGTTACAGCACCTCTCGCCATATAAGGAAAGGTAATGTACCCAAGAACATTGTCAAACGTGATTGTGCGATTGCATAAAATTGCGTAGGTGGAGAAGGTCTTGGTACGAGAGGATATCCGGCGAATGGGCTGGCATTCCCATTCCCCAGACTTCTTCACAGAGCGCACGTTTCAAATGGCTCTGAGCACTATGGGACTCAACTGCTGTGGTCATAAGTCCCCTAGAACTTAGAACTACTTAAACCTAACTAACCTAAGGACAGCACACAGCACCCAGCCATCACGAGGTAGAGAAAATCTCTGACCCCGCCGGGAATCGAACCCGGGAAGCCGGGCGTGGGAAGCGAGAACGCTACCGCACGACCACGAGATGCGGGCAATAGAGCGCACGTGGGATGCTGCGATGCGTTGAGGAGACGTTATGAAGCACGTCCACATGCCCCAGAGACCATCCAACAGCAGTCAACCGCCGTGGTTGAGGAATGGAACACCCTACCACAAGAACTCCGCACTACCCTTGTGGCCAGCATGGGATCACTGCCGTCCACGCCGATCACACATCCTATTAAGAACCATGCCCGCCCGCCCGCCTGCCCCCCCCCCCCGCCCCCTTTTGTTTTTAATGTCCAGAAGACCATCATAAACCGCCGTGACTTCAGTGTGATAATATTTTCTTCGCATGAAAATGTTTATTTCTGTTCCTGTCATTGAGTATCTTCTGTACTATACAGTAACAGTTCTTTCTATGTATGGTCCAAGTTTCATCGAACTATGTAGCTTGGCAGTGAAAAATCATGCAAAAGTTACTTTCGACCTTAAGTTTTGCACACCATTGAATATACAGGAATATGAAACTGATATCGTCTAAGTGGACCACAGCATAGAAAAAATACAGAAGGCAAAAGTTTTGGAAGTTCAATCGATGGCTAGCTCAATGCTGAAAGTTGTTGAACCTTCTACGTCAGTATTAATTATTCAGAACGCGCTAGATCAAAATGAAACGGAAGAAGATGTTAAACTATGTCATTCAAGAGGGTGAATTTGTAGATAACAGAAAACTGACAAAGTAACAAAAGCGAAAAACCAGTTAGAGAGGATACTCAAGAAGAAACTGAAGAGCTCAAAGAAAATGTAGAAAATATTTTAGATAACTGTAACGTAAATGAAAATAGTTGGAAGACGGCGCATCAGATGAAGACAGACATTTCTCAGTAGCCTTTTTCTGTTACAGAAAAATCTGAGGGTTGAATTCATTAAAATAGGAAGTGAAACATTTCAAAACAACGATGGACCATTTTCACTACTGGCCATTAAAATTGCTACCCCAAGAAGAAATGCAGATGACAAACGGGTATTCATTGCACAAATATTTTATATTAGAACTGACATGTGATTACATTTTCACGCAAATTGGGTGCATAGATCCTGAGAAATCAGTACCTGACTGCCACGGTCGCAGGCTCGAATCCTGCCTCGGGCATGGATGTGTGTGATGTCCTTAGGTTAGTTAGGTTTAAGTAGTTCTAAGTTCTAGGGGACTGATGACCACAGATGTTAAGTCCCATAGTGCTCAGAGCCAAACCAAATCAGTACCCAGCCGCCCGCGGTGGTCTCGCGGTTCTAGGCGCGCAGTCCGGAACCGTGCAACTGCTACGGTCGCAGGTTCGAATCCTGCATCGGGCATGGATGTGTGTGATGTCCTTAGGTTAGTTAGGTTTAAGTAGTTCTAAGTTCTAGGAGACTGAAGACCACAGCAGTTGAGTCCCATAGTGCTCAGAGCCATTTTTTGAAATCAGTACCCAGAACAACCACCTCTGGCCGTAATAACGGCCTTGATACGCCTGGGCATTGAGTCAAACAGAACTTGGATGGCGTGTACAGGTACAGCTGCCCATGCGTCTTCAACACGATACCACAGTTTATCAAGAGTAGTGACTGGCGTATTGTGACGAGCCAGCTGCTCGGCCACCATTGACCAGACGTTTTCAGTTGGTGAGATATCTGGAGAATGTGCTGACCAGGGCAGCAGTCGAACATTTTCTGTATCCAGAAAGACCCGTACAGGACCTGCAACACGCGGTCGTGCATTATCCTGCTGAAATGTAGGGCTTCGCAGTGACAGAATGAAGGGTAGAGCCACGGGTCGTAATACATCTGAAATGCAACGTCCACTGTTCAAAGTGCTGTCAATGCGAACAAGAGGTGACCGAGACGTGTAACCAGTGGCACCCCATACCATCACACCGGGTGATACGCCAGTATGGCGATGACGAATACATGCTCCCAATGTGCGTTCACCGTGATGTCGCCAAACACGGATGCGACCATCATGAGGCTGTAAACAGAACCTGGATTCATCCGAAAAAATGGCGTTATGGCCATTCGTGCACCCAGGCTCGTCGTTGAGTACACCATCGCAGGCGCTCCTGTCTGTGATGCAGCGTCAAGGGTAACCGCAGCCATGGTCTCCGAGCTGATAGTCCATGCTGCTGCAAACGTCGTCGAACTGTTCGTGCAGATGGTTGTTGTCTTGCAAACGTCCCCATCTGTAAATTTTGGTCATTTTTTCGAAACTTTTTCTTTAAAATTGTTTTATAAAAATATGTAACAAAATTCTCTGTCATCTACACGTCGCCTACGTATTTCCAGAGCAAAGCACCGGGATTTAATGAGTCTCATGAAGTTCTGTGGCCAGGCAGCAGTGAAGTTTTTCCAAGGATTATCAGATGACTGATAATTTCGAAGACAACTGAGTTTCCCTGGGTATAATAATAATAACAATAATAATAGGAAAAAGAAAACACTACATGGCAAGCGTCCGTATCGTCTAACACAGCCACACATCGATAAAGACGCATCCAACACATGGCTAAGAAAAGGCAATATATATATATATATATATATATATATATATATATATATATATATATATATATATATATATATATATATATATTACAGTGAGGCCGAAGGATTCATGATTGCAATACAGGATCAAACAATAAACACCAGTTATTACTGCAAGCATATTATTAAAGATCCCAATACCACAACAGATAAATGCAGACTTTGCAAACAACAAATAGAAACAGTAGATCACATCACAAGCGGATGTACAATGCTAGCAAATACAGAATACCCCAGAAGACATGACAATGTAGCAAAAATAATACATCAACAACTTGCTATACAACATAAACTGATAAAACAACACGTTCCCACATACAAGTATGCACCACAAAATGTACTGGAGAATGATGAATACAAATTATACTGGAACAGAACCATTATAACAGATAAAACAACACCACATAACAAACCTGACATCATACTCACCAATAAAAAGAAGAAATTAACACAACTAATCGAAATATCCATACCCAATACAACAAATATACAGAATAAAACAGGAGAAAAAATTGATAAATACATCCAACTGGCAGAGGAAGTCTAGGACATGTGGCATCAGGATAAAGCTGATATCATAGCAATTATACTATCAACTACAGGAGTCATACCACACAATATCCACCAGTACATCAATGCAATACAGCTACATCCAAACTTACAAATACAACTACAGAAATCTGTAATTATTGACACTTGTTCAATTACCCGAAAGTTCCTAAATGCAATGTAACATATACCGTACAGTTAAAAGGAAGTCACGCTTGATCAAGGTCAGCGTCACTTTCCATTTTTACATTTTTAACCAGACGTAACGTCTGAGACAGGAAAGAATAATAATAATAATAATAATAAGTATGCCCTCATCAATGCACATGCCCCATCAACATCGACAATAAGAAGAACTCCCCATCGAAAAATTCTGGAACCAGCTGGAAAAGACTATGAGAAAAATTCATCAAGATGACGTAAATATCCTAATGGGAGACTTCAGTGCCCACCTTGGCAAGGAAAATATCTATCAAAAAATCATTGGCAAGAATTCTGCACACCAGAACACAAACACGTACGGCACATGGCTGGTTGATATCTGCCAACAACTTGACCTCAGGTTATGCCTACCCACTTTAGAAAACTCGCACACAAACAGCAGACATGGCGAACACCAATCCAACAACTCGGTGAATACCAGATCGATCACGTAGCCATCTCCCACACCTACTACAAAACCATCCATGATGTCTAAGTCCGACGGGATGTGAACATCGATTCAGACCACTACCTTACACGAATCAAATGGCTCTGAGCACTATGGGACTTAACATCTGAGGTCATCAGTCCCCTAGAACTTAGAACTACTTAAACCTAACTAACCTAAGAACATCACACGCATCCATGCCCGAGGCAGGATTCGAACAGCGACCGTAGCAGTCGCGCGGTTCCGGACTGCAGCGCCTAGAACCGCGTGGCTACCGCGTTCGGCTTTACACGAATCAAAGTACAATTTTCCCCGAAGAGAGTTCACCACAAAAAAGCCCACATCCAAAAGTTTGATATATCGAAAATTCAGGAAACAAAAATCGCAGAAGAATGGGAGAAAGAACCAGCGAATAATTGGACTGGCTTCTGCAACAGAATAATCAGAAAAGCCAAAGAGCTGATCTCACTGCAAATGAAGGTAAAACACCCCTAGTGGAATTCTGACTGTGATCAAGCCATCATTAACCGCCGACTCACCTTTCAAAAATAAGACGGCGACAAATCACCAGAAACCCGACAGCACTTCCTCAACATCCGCAAGCAGACAAACAGAACTATCAGGAAAACAAAACACGACTACATCACTGAACAACTCAAATCAATAGAGGATAACTTCAGGAACTTTAACAGCAGAAATTTCTACAGGACTTTCGCGAGCAAAATTAAAGGTTACTCACTGCGAAGTCTAACTTTCAGGAAACGAGATGGAAAACTTGCACTCGCCAACCAAGAAAAGTACGAAGAACCGGCACGTCACTTTTCCGGCCTCCTCAACTGCCCCAGAACCACCAATACAAGAAGAAATCCATCAACACACCAAGAAACTCAAGAACGGCAAGGCATCAGGAAAAGATGGAATCTTCACAGGATTACTGAAAAATCTGGGGCCACGATCACTTCAGGAAATCACACAGAACATCCAAGAAATCTGGAAAAATTGAAAGCTCCCAGACGACTGGAAATGTGCACTCATCCATCAACTCCACAAAAAAGAAAACAAATCTGGCGTAAATAACTACAGAGGAATTTCCCTCCTCCCTGCCCCTTACAAAATACTCTCCGCCTCCCTCCTTTAATGGTCACAAGTACAGCTCGTGCCCCTAATTGGTGAATACAAGATAGGGTTTAGACAACACAGGTCATGCATTGAACAAATTTTCAACCTGAAATCCACATTAAAACTTCGAGCCGCACGAAATTACGAACCATCTGCACATTCGTCGACTTCAAGAAAACCTACGACTCCATCGATCGACAATTCCTCTTTAATATACTCGAAGAAAGCAGTCTTGACCCGAAACCACGACAACTGATCCAACTAACCCTGTTGTTGTTGTTGTTGTGATCTTCAGTCCTGAGACTGGTTTGATGCAGCTCTCCATGCTACTCTATCCTGTGCAAACTTCTTCATCTCCCAGTACCTACTGCAACCTACATCCTTCTGAATCTGCTTAGTGTATTCATCTCTTGGTCTCCCTCTACGATTTTTACCCTCCACGCTGCCCTCCAATGCTAAATTTGTGATCCCTTGATGCCTCAGAACATGTCCAACCAACCGAACCCTTCTTCTAGTCAAGTTGTGCCACAGACACCTCTTCTCCCCAATCCGCTTCAGTACCTCCTCATTAGTTACGTGATTTACCCATCTAATCATCAGCATTCTTCTGTAGCACCACACTTCGAAAGCTTCTATTCTCTTATTGTCAAAACTATTTATCGTCCATGTTTCACTTCCATACATGGCTACACTACACACAAATACTTTCAGAAACGACTTTGTAACCTCCCCCTCACTTATCGACCTTAATGACAGTGACAAATTAAACCGCATGTACCTAATGGAAATTTGGGAAAGCAATCGTCACCGAAGTTAATCTGTCGCTAAAGAGGGAGGAAAGGGTTACATCTAAATGAAACGAAAAATGCAAATGAAACTGGTGGAAATTAATTTTGAAAAGGGGTAAAGTTAATAAAGAAAGTAAATGTGCGGCCGTTACGTTAACAATTAACTAGCGGTAATTAGATATTTGAGATTTGGGGGAAATCACGGTCGCCAGTCCTAAGGACAATTACTATAGTAACTGAAAAAGAAAGGTTATTACACATATAATTAGCACTAGAAGCGTGGCAACTGAAGGTTGACACGTGTAGTGTGAAAACTGAAAGTTTGTCAGAAGTAATAAATTTCGCTACACTCTGACTTAATTTAGCAAAAGAATTAATAAAACCGGAAAATCGAAAGCTAATTTAGTGACTGAAGTTAATAGTGAGCTTTCTTTCTGAAGCACATCGAAGTCCAGTAAAATACGGTTAGTCTCGGACTACCCTAATAATCATTTCAAAAGCAACTTGACTCTACGCAATTTAGAAACAAGAGATTTAACTTTGAACTTGAATTAAATGATTCTGAACAATTAACAACAGTAAAATTTAGTACGTACCAAGCTGAGCTGCAGTCACAGGTAAGCTGAAATATGCTAACAAAACTCGCACTCCTAATTTGTGCTCGTGTAACCTAAATATTGTAGCCAGCTATGATTACTTTAACTGAACTTTGAAATTAAAGCAGTGAAATCTAATTATATTATTTTAATGCTGGCGTTTGAATTTCAACGACACTCGGGTTCATTTCGGAAAAGGAAGGGACCCTGCTTGGCAATGCAATTGGGACAATGAGCAACAAAGGTTCATGCTAAGTTGCTGTAATTTTGCGAGGCAAATGGAACAATTTGAAAAGCTGAGGTCTGCCATACAGTTCTGAAACTTTACGTGCTTTTAGTCTTCCTCGTTGGTTGATTGAAGGTTTGAAGCCGTCGATCGAGGAGGTGGCGACAGTCACTCATTGTCGGCCGTCGCTGTTGCAGAAGCTGGATGTTGGCGCGCCTTCTTCTCAACACGGTCACCAGACGAAACGGGCTCTTGATGTCCGCCAGCTAATGCTTCCCGTCCGCGACACCATGTCAGAAACTATCATCGCTAGTCGAGCGCAATTACATGCTGCCAAACCCCGAAAGCGCGGCAACTCGCGGGAGCGTCACACAACACACCTGCTCCACTGCACTACTCCAGCCAGACTCCCTCTCTGCCCGCGCTCCACGCGGCAGAGTTCACACTACCAAAGATCCTACACTTTCGTTCTCCACACGACCTATCGATGTATTCGTTTGATAGTATAGTTTTCCCTAGGCCAGACCCAGCGTATAAATACAAATAATCTTTACACAACAAATCAATTATACATCGACATAAATGCATAAATATATATATACAAATAGTAAAATAATTACAATATATAAAGGCACAGAAATGTCATATATTCAGGTAACAAAATAAGGAAAAAATGTACAGTACAATAGATGGAAATAGGAGGATATGCATTTCCGGCGTTACACGTGCCCCACATTGTCTGAGGATGTTCGTGTAACCTAAACAGACTCAGAAAATGTCCCAAAAAAGAATCAGCGGAAATGCATATGCTCAAAACATCATCAAAATTTAGCATTCGTCTAATTAAGGATAAATCAATTTTTAGACCATAAAATTTGAGTGGAGACAGTCCTAATCTTATTCCACTCTGCCATCTTGCACAAAATAAAACAGGTTGACAACATATTAAAATTCATAGAAAGCATAGAAAATGGTTTAGCTACTTCAAAATCATTAAAATTCGTAACACTATCAAGAAATGGAATACTATTTACAAAATCAATCAGAGTACATGGTCATAAAAACAGGTAGATCAAAATACGCAAATTAATTATTAATTACATATAATACACATTTTATATAACCTTTTCATAATTATTATCTCGTCATGAGATTCCACTTAACGCTAAACAAGAAAATAATATTCAGTAGATCAAAAAAAAACATAAATATTGACAGCAGAATTCTTTCACATCAGCTGTCCGGGAAGAAAAACTATTCCGCCTTTCGTACCAGCAAGTACAAAGAATGCCGAGAGCGGCACGGAGAGCCTACGGCGGCACAAGAGCCGACAGCGGCTCCGCTTCGTCAGTATTGTTGCGCCCGCCTGTGCGGCACGCTTGATCTCACTCGCCTGTCTAACGGCATTTCCAGAACGTCCGCTTCACTGAATTCTTTGGGAAAAACTCACTCCCGAGTAATCTCAAGGAGTCCATTAACACTATCACAGTGGATAACTCAACACTGTCCATCATCACACGCATGTACTAGCCTGAAACTTAAAACAGCGTCTAAGTACATCGGCAGTGAGTAATAAAACACACATTCATTAAATCTTACAGCAAGTTACAAAATCATATTTACATTCCTTAATCTACTGTGACTCAGCTGAAAACTTAAACTAGCAGCTTGGTTTTTTCAGTTGATTAGATCATGATTAAATTGATTAAAATTAAATTGATTAATCAAAATTAATTACTTATTAATTACAACTTCTTTAATGACCTCTAGGTCAGGCAAAAGCATCGCCACATGACACATCCTTAAATCTTACACTCTATATCTACATACTGTACAAATTACCCTATCTGTGGTACTAATCAATCCTTGGTTGGTACAATTTCAGGTCTACAATGTTCCGTATACCTAATAGCTTTCCAGAGCTTGGATACTCTAAGCAATAAGCATTTGTGTGAGGTATACCAATGACTTTATATGGTCCATTATAAACAAACTTAAATTTAGAGATTTCATTGTCTATCTCGCTCGATTTCTCATGAGCTTTTACAGGTACTAAGTCTCCGATTGCAAACTTAGCAAAACGCGCTTTAGCGTCATGACGACGTATGTGAGCTTCAGCTTTTAGCTTCATTACTTCTCGCAAACGATCTTTTTTCACACAAATACTAATGTCAATCCGTGGAGGGAATTTGATTATCTCTTCCACTAAACTTTTACTTCTGTCATCCAACAGGATTTCCTCTGGACAAAATCCCGTAGATTCATGTCTAAAGGTGTTCATAATTCTCTCAAATACTGCTACATATTTGCCCCATGCCCTATGGTTGTGATGGCAATAGGTACGGCAAAGTCGGCCTAGCTCGCGCATATACCTCTCAGCGGGATTCCCAGCCGGACAATAAGCTGAAATACGGATCACCTCGACCCCATTACTTTCCATGCCTTCATTCCACAACTTAGAAGTAAATTGTGCCCCATTGTCTGATAGAATCGCCTTGGGCTTACCAATATGAACAAAATAATCGTTCACAAGCTTGCTATAGACCGCTTTGGCTGTAGCTTTCCTAATCGGGTATAGCTTGATGAACTTGGAAAAAGCTTCTAGCACTATTAAAATGTAGGCAAAGTTTCCTGATGACTTGGGCAAAGGTCCGTACAAGTCCACGCACAGTAATTCAAAGGTGTCGTTAGGCCTTATACTTTGCATAGGACCACGACTCGTACAGTTGGTAACCTTCACCTTCTGACATAAATCGCAAGTTTTCACTCTGTCAGTAACGCGTTTTAACATGTTGTTAAAATGCACTACTTCACACAGCTTTTCCGTACATTTCTTCGGTCCACAGTGACCATACGCCAAATGGTAGTAGTCTATTATTTCCGTGACGAATTTGGTGGGCCAGCATACCCGCCAAATATTACCATCTTCACCCTTACGTATGTACAAGACATGATCGTATATCTTGTAATACTTCCTTAATTTCTCTCCTTCTGGACTCCTTTCGTCATATCGGGTTTTCACCATATTTAAACAACCATCCTCGTTCTGATGACGACGTAGATTCTTACAGATGTTCACTATTAATTTGCGTCCCTCAACTTCTTTAAAATAGTATAATTTGACCACTCCATCTGACTCATCTATCAATACATCTTGATTAGACTCGGGCAACCGCGACAGCGCATCCGCAACGCAATTGTCGGTCCCTTTTACGTAACAGATGTCATAGTTAAATTGCTGTAAATACAGCGACCACCTAGTCAGTCTTTCGTGAAGTAGTTTACAATCCTTCATATAAGTGAGCGCCTTATGGTCCGTATGAATAATCACCTTACGGTCCCATAGGTAACCCTTGAACTTCTTGAATCCCCACACGATAGCGAGACACTCTTTCTCAGAAATCGTGTAGTTTCGCTCACTTTTTGATAAAGTTCGACTCGCGAACGCTATCGTCCGGTGTTCCTTATCCTCTCCTTTACCAACTTCTTGGAACAGCTCTACCCCCACCCCGTAATTCGACGAATCCGTTCCCAGATGGAAGGGTAGCGATAAATCAGGATGAAATAGTATGTTAGATCTTAACAACTCGTCTTTTAATCTCTCGAAAGCGGTCTGACACCCGTCAGTCCACACAAACGGAACATTTTTGCGTAAGAGGTTATTCAAATTTTCATCATTAAACACTTGTCCTTTTACAAATTTACAGTAAAATCCTGTGAGCCCTAGAAAACTTTTTAACTGTTTCCTAGACTTGGGTGGAGGACAATTCCTTATTGCCTCTAGTTTCTCTGGGTCTGTCTGTTTCACGTTGAACGACCCTATTCAACGTGCGTGCGTCAATCACAATACGCACACTACCATCCCGTTTTGCTACAATGACCAAACCGTTATTGTATGGACTTGTACTTCTTTCAATCACTCCCCATTCGATCATCTTATCTATCTCCCGTTGCACTGCTTCCTTTTTGGACAGCGGTATAGCATACGGTCTCACGAAGAATGGTTCGTGCGGAATTACATGCAACTTGCATTTATATCCTTCCACAAGACCCGGTTTGTCTGAAAACACACTCTTATTCCTCATTATCACTTCATACAGGCCTCGTCTTTGTTCGTGTGTTACGTTTGACATACCGTCTACAATACTTTCCAGTTCAGTTTCTACACTATTGTCAATGCCGAGATTCCTCACATTACAGTAGTTCAAATTCATACCTACATCAATACCATTCGGCCAGTTAACAATGTGTATAGGCTGGTATTGCCTATGCACACCGTCTCCTGCCTCGTCAAAGCTAACTACTATTGTTTTATGTTGTGACGTACATGTCAAAGTTTTGCTTTCGCAATTAAGCACTGCACGGTACTTAAATAGCCAATCTAACCCGATAATTACTTCCGTAGTTAAGTCTGGCACGACGACAAACTCTTGCTCAAATCGTGCCCCACATATCTCGAAGTTGACAAAAATCTGTTTTGTGACCGGTTTACTGGCCTTCCCAGTAGCACCGATAATTTTCACTCCTGTTACTGGCATAACTACGATGCCAGGTCTGTCTTTCAGTAACTCAAATATTTTCCCAGATACAGCACTCAATTCTGCACCGGTGTCAATCAACACGTTTAGTTGTAGTTCGTGCATATTAACAGACACTACTATCTGTCTACACTTGTCCTCGACTGTTTCATTATTTTCCCACAGTAAATCCTCGTCTATATCCAGGTCATTCCAGAAAAAACCATCCGGCTTTGATCCTAAATTCGGCTTATCTGGCGGCTTTTTCAGCCTCCGTTCACATACAGTTTTAATTTCAACACGTTTGTCCTGAGGCTTAGTCTGTAGCGTCGCCTCCAATACCGAAACCTTTTGCTGTAACTCGTCAACTAGTGAGTGTTGCTTTGCTATCAATTCACTAATTGTCACCTTCGTTGATTCCTCTTTAATCAGATTGATCTCATCTGCCAATCTACCTGGAGAAAAGTGCCCAGTAGTATCTGCAATTACTTCCTCTAGATCTGCGCAACCCACACTGTTATCTTCTGACCGTATAATGTCAGCTCTAACCTCATACACGCTGTAATCTACGTGCTTTTCTACCAATCGTGTCCGGCTATCACTAAAATTTTCGTAATCTTTCTCCTTAATACTCTCGCAATGTTTAAACTGGATGTTCGCGTCGGATGGGTCGGCTACTTCTACCACTACAACTTTCGGTGAAGTCTGCCGGTTAGGGCCAGAACTTTCCGTTACTACTTCAACATTCAACTCCTGCGGGACGAAACACGACGCATCTTGCTCGTGCTCCCCCTCAACATCAACTATTTCTAGTAAAGTCTGCCGGTTAGGGCCAGAACTTTCTATCACTTCACAATCACTATCTTCCTGCGGGACGAGACGCGGCAAATCCTGCCCGCGCTCCCCATAAACACTTCTCCCGTACAGGCCCCTATAATCTCTTAGTTCGTCGTACAAGCGACCGAATTGCCTTAACCAGACCTCATCCCTCTCTGCATCCCCTCGCTCGATGACGGACGTTTTATCCGACATCTGATCTTCTTTCAACACCTGCGAATCATTCTTAAACTCAATCTCCAGTTCCACTGTGGGTGTTACAGCTGCCACTTTATAATCGATTTCCGGAACACTGCTTAAATTGTTCTCACTGACAGTGAATGTATTTTCTACTGCCGTGTCTACAGCTGATCTACTACTTGTGGGCGCACTCCTTTCTCCTAACACTGGCACACTCTCCCGCCGTTGATTATTCCATACGGAATTTTCATAACGACGACACCTGGGTTTTCTCCTGTTATTGGGCCGCCAAAATTTCTCCACGCCCGGTCGGCCCCTCACCGGCGCGGCTAATGGTTTCCCTGTCTCGTCCCAGCAGATACGCTCCCCGGATACTGCTGAGGCGGCTGGTCACACCCTCTGGCGTTATTACTATTCTGCGCAGCCCTATCACGCTAGTATGATACTGGTTTCCGTCATTCCGGTTATTATTTGCATTGTACCGATTGTCATTACGGCCCGAACCATTATTGTTATTGCTGCCAAGATTGCGGTATGCATTATTCCCATGGTTATCGTTGTTGTGGTTCCCATTGTTGTTACCACGACCTCCACCACTGTCGCGATTATTGCGCCAATTGTCCTCGTCCTCAACTCTTTCTAGGAAATCATTGATTGTCTTGTAACTGCTTCCTATATAGCGTTTTGTATCATCTGGAAGCTTTTTGTAGAGTTCCCAGACTATTTCGGATTCCGTGCGGCGATCACGCAAATATTCCAACTTGCGGATCCAGCCCTCACAAAACTCCTTCATCGAAACGCGCGAATTCGCATCGAAAGGCCTCGATACGACAAATTCGCGCCAGACACCTTGCTGTTTCTGCTCTTACCAGTATTCAGCCAGAAACAAATTTTTGAACTCGTCAAAAGTCAGGTTCGTAATGTTGAGGTTTAAGCCCCAACGCTTGGCATCACCAGCCAACACATCAATAACCGCATTAATTTTTCTCTCATTAGTCCATGATCTGGGTAAAACTCTTTCACAATTTTTAATGAAATCCGTCGGGTGTATACCGCCTTTTTTCAAGGGGTCGAACCGCTCCTCTTTCGTCAACAACTCCGAACTATGTGCACAGATTGGCACATAGCTCTGTTTTTCGTCAAGTTTCCTTTCTAATTCCGACACCCTCGTAATCACTTGGCAAGTGGTTCTCGCAAGCGTTTCCACTTCCCTCTTTTTCTCTTCGCAGGTATTAGTCTGCTTCGTCACTTTGGTATCTACTTCGGATACTAAAGCCTTTAAAGTTTCCACCTTCTGTTGATCCTCTTTTCTCACTAATTGAATTTGTTCCGTCACCTTATTCTCGATGATCGGAGCAACTGCGTCTCCTACACTTTTCTCGATTCTGCTAATTTCGGAATCAAAACGAGTATTTATGCTCGCAATTTCCGCCTGAACGCCTATCATTTCCTGTTTAAGATTACCGATTTCGGTATTAATCTCGACAATATCTCCAGTTCCACTGTGGGTGTTACAGCTGCCACTTTATAATCGATTTCCGGAACACTGCTTAAATTGCTCTCACTGACAGTGAATGTATTTTCTACTGCCGTGTCAGCCAGAAACAAATTTTTGAACTCGTCAAAAGTCAGGTTCGTAATGTTGAGGTTTAAGCCCCAACGCTTGGCATCACCAGCCAACACATCAATAACCACATTAATTTTTCTCTCATTAGTACATGATCTGGGTAAAACTTCAACAAGATTGAAGGTTTGAAGCCGTCGATCGAGGAGGTGGCGACAGTCACTCATTGTCGGCCGTCGCTGTTGCAGAAGCTGGATGTTGGCGCGCCTTCTTCTCAACACGGTCATCAGACGAAACGGGCTCTTGATGTGCGCCAGCTAATGCTTCCCGTCCGCGACACCATGTCAGAAACTATCATCGCTAGTCGAGCGCAATTACATGCTGCCAAACCCCGAAAGCGCGGCAACTCGCGGGAGCGTCACACAACACACCTGCTCCACTGCACTACTCCAGCCAGACTCCCTCTCTGCCCGCGCTCCACGCGGCAGAGTTCACACTACCAAAGATCCTACACTTTCGTTCTCCACACGACCTATCGATGTATTCGTTTGATAGTATAGTTTTCCCTAGGCCAGACCCAGCGTATAAATACAAATAATCTTTACACAACAAATCAATTATACATCGACATAAATGCATAAATATATATATACAAATAGTAAAACAATTACAATATATAAAGGCACAGAAATGTCATATATTCAGGTAACAAAATAAGGAAAAAATTTACAGTACAATAGATGGAAATAGGAGGATATGCATTTCCGGCGTTACAACTTCCTGACACTTAAATCTATACTCGATATTAACAAATTTCTCTTCTTCAGAAACGCTTTCCTTGCCATTGCCAGTCTACATTTTATATCCTCTCTACTTCGACCATCATCAGTTATTTTGCTCCCCAAATAGCAAAACTCCTTTACTACTTTAAAGTGTCTCATTTCCTAATCTAATTCCCTCAGCATCACCCGACTTAATTAGACTACATTCCATTATCCTAGTTTTGCTTTTGTTGATGTTCATCTTATATCCTCCTTTCAAGACACTGTCCATTCCGTTCAACTGCTCTTCCAAGTCCTTTCTGTTTCTGACAGAATTACAATGTCATCGGCGAACCTCAATGTTTTTATTTCGTCTCCATGGATTTTAATTCCTACTCCAAATTTTTCTTTTGTTTCCTTTACTGCTTGCTCAATATACAGATTGAATAACATCGGGGAGAGGCTACAACCCTGTCTCACTCCCCAACCACTTTCATGCCCCTCAACTCGTATAACTGCCATCTGGTTTCTGTACAAATTGTAAATAGCCTTTTGCTTCCTGTATTTTACCCCTGCCACCTTTAGAATTTGAAAGACAGTATTCCAGTCAACATTGTCAAAAGCTTTCTCTAAGTCTACAAATGCTAGAAATGTAGGTTCGCCTTTCCTTAATCTCTCTTCTAAGATATGTCGTAAGGTCAGTATTGCCTCACGTGTTCCAATATTTCTACGGAATCTAAACTAATCTTCCCCTAGGTCGGCTTCTACCAGTTTTTCAATTCGTCTGTAAAGAATTCGTGTTAGTATTTTGCAGCCACGACTTATTAAACCGATAGTTCGGTAATTTTCACTTCTGTCAACACCTGCTTTCTTTGGGATTGGAATTATTATATTCTTCTTGAAGTCTGAGGGTATTTCGCCTGTCTCATACATCTTGCTCACCAGATGGTAGAGTTTTGTCAGGACTGGCTCTCCCGAGGGCGTCAGTAGTTCTAATGGGATGTTGTCTACTCCCGGGGACTTGTTTCGACTCAGGTCTTTCAGTGCTCTGTCAAACTCTTCACGCAGTATCGTATTTCCCATTTCATCTTCATCTAAATCCTCTTCCATTTCCATAATATTGTCCTCAAGTACATCGCCGTTGTATAGACCCTCTATATACTCCTTCCACCTTTCTGCTTTCCCTTCTTTGCTTAGAACTGGGTTTCCATCTGAGCTCTTGATATTCATACAACTGGTCCTCTTTTCTCCAAAGGTCTCTTTAATTTTCCTGTAGGCAGTATCTATCTTACCCCTCGTGAGATAAGCCTCTACATCCTTACATTTCTGCTGTAGCCATCCCTGCTTAGCCATTTTGCACTTCCTGTCGATCTCATTTTTGAGACTTTTGTATTCCTTTTTGCCTGCTTCATTTACTGCATTTTCATATTTTCTCCTTTCATCAATTAAATTCAATATTTCTTCTGTTACCCAAGGATTTCTAGTAGTCCTCGTCTTTTTAACTACTTGATCCTCTGCTGCCTTCACTACTTCATTCCTCAGAGCTACCCATTCTTCTTCTACTGTATTTCTTTCCCCCATTCCTGTCAATTGTTCCCTTATGCTCTCCCTGAAACTCTGTAAAACCTCTGGTTCTTTAAGTTTATCCAGGTCCCATATCCTTAAATTCCCACCTTTTTACAGCTTCTTCAGCTTTAATCTACAGTTCATAACCAATAGATTGTAGTCAGAGTCCACATCTGCCCCTGGAAATGTCTTACAATTTAAAATTTGGTTCCTATATCTCTGTCTTACCGTTACATAATCTATCTGAAACCTTTTAGTATCGCCAGGGTTCTTCCATGTATACAACCTTCCTTCATGATTCTTGAACCAAGTGTTAGCTACTGTTAAGTTATGCTCTGTGCAAAATTCTACCAGGCGGCTTCCTCTTTCATTTCTTAGCCCCAATCCATATTCACCTACTACGTTTCCTTCTCTTCCTTTTCCTACTGTCGAATTCCAGTCACCCATGACTATTAAATTTTCGTCTCCCTTCACTGCCTGAATAATTTATTTTATCTCATCATACATTTCATCAATTTCTTCATCATCTGCAGAGATAGTTAGCATATAAACTTGTACTACTGTAGTAGGTTTGGGCTTCGTGTCTATCTTGGCCACAATAACGCGTTCACTGTTTGTAGTAGCGTACCCGTACTCCTATTTTTTTATTCATTACTAAACCTACTCCTGCATTACCCCTATTTGATTTTGTATTTATAACCCTGTATTCACCTGACCAAAAGTCTTGTTCCTCCTGCCACCGATCGTCACTAATTCCCACTATATCTAACTTTCACCTATCCATTTCCCTTTTTAAATTTTCTAACCTACCTGCCCGATTAAGGGATCTGACATTCCACGCTCCGATCCGTAGAACGCCAGTTTTCTTTCTCCTGATAACGACGTCCTCCTGAGTAGTTCCCGCCCGGAGATCCGAATGAGGGACTATTTTACCTCCGGAATATTTTACCCAAGAGGACGCAATCATCACTGAATCATACAGTAAAGCTGCATGCCCTCGGGAAAAATTACGGCTGTAGTTCCCCCTTGCTTTCAGCCGTTCGCAGTACCAGCACAGTAAGGCCGTTTTGGTTAGTGTTACAAGGCCAGATCAGTCAATCATCCAGACTGTTGCCCCTGCAACTACTGAAAAGGCTGCTGCCCCTCTTCAGGAACCACACGTTTGTCTGGCCTCTGAACAGATACCCCTCCATTGTGGTTGCACCTACGGTACGGCTATCTGTATCGTTGAGGCACGCAAGCCTCCCCACCAACGGCAAGGTCCATGGTTCATGGGGGGGGCAACTAACCCTAACCGACACGAATTCCAAAGTCAAGTTCAACAGGGAAACCTGCCAACCTTTCCTCATCAAAACCGGCGTCCGACAGGGTGACGGACTCTCCCCACCACTCTTCAGCGTCGTTCTCGATAAGGTCATCAAAGAAAAGGAACTGAAAAAACAAAACATCTGGAGACCCACCATACTAGGGAAAAAAAACGGGATAACATCAATGTCACATATTTAGCCTTCGCTGACGATCTCGCGATCCTAAGAATGTTCAGATGTGTGTGAATTCCTAAGGGACCAAACTGCTGAGGTCATCGGTCCCTAGCCGGCCGGTGTGGCCGTGCTGTTCTAGGCGCTTCAGTCTGGAACCGCGTGACCGCTACGGTCGCAGGTTCGAATCCTGCCTCGGGCATGGATGTATGTGATGTCCTTAGGTTAGTTAGGTTTAAGTAGTTATAAGATCTAGGGGACTGATGACCACAGATGTTAAGTCCCATAGTGCTCAGAGCCATACGAACCATTTTTTGAATTATCGGTCCCTAGACTTACACACTGCTTAAACTAACTTACGGTAAGGAGAACACACACGCCCATGCCCGAGGGAGGACTCGACCCTCCGGCGGGAGGGGCCACGCAATTCGTGACGTGGCGCCTCAGACCACACGGCCATTCAGCGCGGCCCTCGCGATCCTCACGAAAGATGAAAGAACAGCAATTCTTCAGATCGAGGTACTCAAAGAATGTGCCGAAAAAGTCGGGCTCGAATCTCTTGCATAAACACTGAATTTATGACCACAAAACACATTAAAACAGAAAATGTGATCATAGAATACGGCACAATAAACAGAGTCAATCACTTTAAGTACTTGGGTGAAATCATCGAACCCACGGAACAGAAACATTAGCTCACAAAGCAAGTGAAGTCAAAATGCGAAAAGCATACGGGAAAACAGAACACCTACAACAAAAGTGCATGAATTATTTTCAGCCATAATGGCTATGTTTGTGAACCGTGACTGTGTGGGAAAGTGCATGAATATCAAAACAAAAATATTATGCGACTGTCATCAAACCCGAAACACTAAGCAAGCGAGATCCTAAACCTCAATTACAGAGGGGATCTCGACAACATAAAAAAAGTTGAATAGAAAATCATTCGCAAAATCCTGGGTCCAAAGGTCACAGACGAAGAAAATCGGCTACATTCAAATACGACAACAGAAAAATACTACAACATTGAAACAGACATCCGCAAGCGACGACTGAAGTTCTATGGGCACATCATGAGACTGAATGACAACAGATCAACAAGGAAAATTCTAATGTACTCACAGAAAATAAAAACGACAATAGTCTGGATCAAACAAGTTCAAACTGATCTCAAAAATGGAAAAATGGCAACATCACATCCGCGGACATCGCAGATCGAAAAATCTTCAGACAGATGATCCACTGCTGGGAATTTGCACCAGAAGAAAAACCCAAAAGATCTATGGGAAAATGGGCGGAAGAAAGTCGAGCTAAACATAGCGAGGGGATGAAACAATTCTGGAAGGACAAGAGAAGTAGGAACCACAATTCGTAGCTCGCTTTGTGTAATAGTTGAAAGGTGACTACACTGAGCCACAGCGCCAGAGAGTTTTGTTTCGCCGCCTCCACTGGCAGTGATTATTGAGAAGTAGCGGAGTGCAGTGCTTGTCGAGAGGTCGTAGTAGGGAGTGCTTGCTGAGATGTCGTAGTGAAGAGTGCTTGTCGAGATGTGGCAGTAGTCAGTTCTTGTTGAGATGTGGTAGTAGCGAGTCGGTGTGGAGATATTGTAATGATTAGAGTGCTTTTCATCAATATAAATGAAGGTAACAGACTACTTTTCTTTTTTTTCTCATTATTTCAATGTCCTGAATAATGCGTCATTACAGGTTCAGTCAACAAAGCATCTGGCTTGTGTTCTAGTATTAGAGTGAAATTCTGGTTTTCTTGCGCAATTATAGAATTTCTAATTTTTTTTATCACGTCAGTATAAATGGTATTTGAAATTTCTCGTCTTATTGAAGAAGAACCGTGCCAGATGTGTACGTTGAGTCATACTTCCACACACAGAACAGTTATACTTGTGCCTTGGTTTTGTAGGTTTTATAATTGCTGGGGACTTAATTAATTAATTGTGTTAACGAAAATTTTCATTTCATTCTTTGTTGTTGTTCTATGCCGTCAGATTGCGTAATAATACTAGTCAGGGCCAACCGTTTACGAGACAGCGTAGCCGAACAGACAGCTACCAAATAAAAAAAAAAAATTAAAATTATTTGCATTATATATAATTATGCCCCCATGCACGTGGCGACCGCTGCTTCGGATCGTCCCTTGGAATTCTTCTGATTGTAAGAATAGTAGACAGTAGTATTGTTGTAGTAATTTGTAGTTTAGTAATTGTAGTCTATATTGCATGTGTAGCTTTGGTAATTGGCATTCTTCTAATGGTATTTTTCAAAAATTAATTTTTGATGTCTTGTATACACGCGTTTGACAATTTAGTGCAATTATTTCAATTGTTCGTTAATCGTGTTTGAGGGAAACATTTCGTGTGAATGGTATTGTTGGAGATAAGGAGGCATTGTGTGTAATTTTCGTACAGTGACGAGTTTTGTATGTTTTGTAAATGATTACGCGATCGATGAAAAAGGCAAAAATGATGAATAGTCAGAATAACGAAGTTGTTAACATGGCGAACTCGCCAACACAGAAGGACATTGTTATGAATAATGAAGTGGAAAACAATTTAATAAGCCGGGAAAATAGTCCGGAACCAGTTGAAAATTTTTCACAATCGAAAAATTTTCGGATTACGTTGTTAACGACGGAAGGTATGGAGCAGTTGATGAGTGCAATATTAAATTTGGGATCACAAATAGGAACAATTGAAACAGATATAGGAACAATTAAAACCAAGATGAAAGCAATGACAACACGGTTAGGCTCACAAATAGGAACAAGTAAAACCGAGATGGAAACAATGGAAACACAGTTAGGCTCACGAACAGGGACATGTTTCAAAAACATGAAAGATGAATCAAAGAAAGAAATTAGAGAAGAAGTACAACCGATTTTGGATTCTCACAATAATAGATTAATTGCAGTAGAGAGTAGACAAAGGGAACAGGATAGAGAACAGGAAGAAAGAGATCGCGTGATAGTACAGAAATTTTCAGAGTTAAATTTACAACGTGCAAACGATAAGGAAGAAATATTTGAGAGAATCGAGGAATCCGTACCAAATGACAGGATAAATAACTTAACACAACAATATGAACAGTTAACTACCAAATGTGTCAATACTGAAACCCGAGTCGGGACACTTACAGAAGACGTAAATAAACAGAAAGAACAATTAGGTGACTTATCGGAAAGAGTTGAGGAGATTTCAGATAAATTGACAAGTCTTAGCTTAAATGGGGACAGAGATTCAGATGATACAGCACCATTGCCATTTGCAGAAACCGAAGAGTACCAGAACATAAATAAGCATGTTGAAAAACAGGGAAAATTTAATGAACGCATTAAAAGGGAATTTGAGGCATTAGGAAAGCAAGTCAAACAAATTGAAAGCGAAATTGTAGGAAAAGACAGTAGAAGAAATTTAGAATCACAGATAGCAGAGGGGTTTGAAGAAAGTAATTTATTTCATTTACGAGAAGCAACAAGAGAGCGCCAGGCGCGTGAAATTGACAATAATCGTCATTGTGACTGGGACAGACGCGGTAGGTCTTTGTCGCCACGAGGCGAAAACTTTGACTATAAACACTTCTTAACTGTTCGGAAGTTTAAGATCTTTCGCAATTCTAAGAACGACATACATCCATGTGCATGGTTAGATCAATTTACGTACACACTTCCGCCAAGTTTGCCACTAAGTCACAAACTGGAAATTATGTGCGGCTATTAAAGTCCTCAGGGGATTCACTACACTAAGTGAATATGTACCGTAGCATGCATAGGGCCCCGAGCTGTAGTGGTGCTATTTCCCTTTTAGTCTTCTGCACCGCTACCTACTCTTTTACTATTCTTTGCATCTGTCAAAACAACTCTTCGACTATCAATCTATCTAGAGAGTAAGTAAACAATAACCTAATATGACTATTTTACCCAAAAGTGATTTCGGAAATTACCATTTGGACTTACTGTATCTTCATCAGCATTCATTCGTAGTTTAAAGGAAATTTTACCTGTTTATCTTCGCGACAATATTACTTCATATGTCGACGATATTCATATTGCTAAACGTTCTTGGAGTGAGCACAACAAAATTTTGGATTCATTATTACGTATCTTTGCAAGAGTTGGCATTACAGTGAACTTGGAAAAATCTGAATTTGGTCGTTCTCAGGTGAAATTTCTCGGTCACATTATTTCTACAGAAGGTATTCTTCCTGATCCAGAGAAACTAGACGCTATTCGTAATTATGCTGTTCCTACCACAAAACGTGATGTTCGTAGTCTCCTTGGTGTCTGTAATTTTCTTAGACGCTTTGATAGATTGGACGATTTGGCCACACCTCGTTTTTGCGATCTATCTGGAAAGTTCTTTTTAAACGAAAATCGGTCGACAACTCTGTTTGGTTAGTTTGTATTCCTGATGAGTGGGTTAATAAACTGATTTGGTGTACACATTTCAGTTATGCACACTTTGGTCCCAGAAAATGCTTTCATAAATTACGGGAAAATTGCTACTTCAGTAATATGGAAAAACGTATTCGATCTGTTCTGGCCAAATGCAAATTATGTCAAATGCTAAGCCGCCAACAATTTCTCACAGAGCACCGTTGTTTCCTATCATTCCAGCGAAATTAAAGGACATGGCTGCAGTCGATTTGTTCGGTCCAGTGGTTCGTTCTACGAATGGTTTTGCGTACATTTTCGTAGCAGTGGAGTTGACATCAAAATATATGTGTTTTACACCGTTACGCAAAGCAACATCTCGTTCAGTATCTAATGCTTTCATTAACCATTTTCTTAAAGAAGTTGGTCATGTTGATAAGGTTATATCAGATAATGGATCACAGTTTCGTTCTAAAATTTGGCTTCGTACTCTACGGCGTCGTAAAATTAAACCAATTTTCATTTCACTTTTACACCCTCAATCTAACGCTTCAGAGAGATGGATGAAGGAAATCAATAAATTGTGTCGTCTTTATTGTCATCAGAATCACAGAACGTGGGATCAGTATCTTCACATTTTTCAAAACATTCTGAATGAACTTCCTAATGACTCGACTTCTTTACCGCCGATACTGATATTAAAAAACAAAGCACCGACAAATCGCATATCTGAAATCGTTCCTTTTCCGCCTTCACGGAAACTGCGGCATTCTGAAGTTGTCAACCTGGCTCTACAAAATATTGCATCTGCGGCTGCTAGAAGAGAGAAATCAGCTAAGCGTCCTGGTCATTTAAAAATCTTGTCAGTTGGTCAAAAGGTGTTAATTAAGTCCCACCGTTTGTCTCACAAAGGAAAAGGCTTGTGTCGCAAATTTTTTCTGTTTTATAACGGACCATATAGAATTCGCAAAATTATTCATGATAACACTGTTGAAGTAGAAACTCTTAAATCTCGACGCTCTAAGGGAATACATCATATATCAAACGTTAAAATTTTTGTGGAATGACATACTTTAGAGAAACTAACAGCTACATGTAAACATGCAGAGAATACAAGGACACCGCGCTGTGTTTTGGCGGTGGCATATACTCAAAGCAACAGTCAAGTCTGCGCGCCGCACAAGGCAGTCGTCGACCACAAACAATTGCTTCCTACGTCACGCGCCTACAGCTGATCGAGCGCTCAGTGCGAATGCACTGACAGCCGTAAACAAATACACAGTCTAATTTCTCCGACTAAATTCAGTATAAAGCTATAGTGACTTGATGAATTATGTTATTAACGTTCAGTATTTTTCAGGATACGGTTGTATAAAATATTTAAGAACTTCAGGTAAATTCTGTGTGTCTCCGACGTTAAGAGGACTTGCTATCGAGAAAATTTCAGAAAGAATGTAATTTCCAAGAAGAAAGTAATAAACTAAAAAGGTAACTATTAATTGAGTTTATTTTTTCAGGTAACATATTTACACTTAGGTACGTACTTTAGACGTAATTTGCTGCTCGCAATTACGTGATTCATACTTTGTGCTAATTTCATGTTCTATGAATTTACTTGTGAAGCGACGTGCTTGCGTACATTTGCTGATTTTTGTCAATGTTTTATTAATGAACAGGGTTGTTATTTGTATATATTATGCATCGCTTGGCTGCACTGCTTTTTCACTGATGTCATATTTTTCTATTATGTGCATGCTGTGCTTATTTATTTAAATTATAATTGCCACCTGATTAATTGTGCTGACTGTGGTTATGGATGTAAGTTATACTTTGTGATTTATCTGCTTGCGCCTTCATGTTTACTTATTAAGATGACATATGAACACTTATTTGCTTATGCTGATATGATGCTAATGACCTGTTTAGTACGTAAGATATATGTTTGCTGCTATGTGTATGGATTGCATATTTATACATTTCTGTTTGTTGTCAGAACTACTCTTTAATTTGGTATATAGAAATGCTGATATACTGTGTACAAACATAGAGCTTAGGTCACGCTATTGTATTAATTATAGATTGTTCGCTTGGCAGAGCCTCGTTGTAAGAATTGTGCTGCATCCACTTGTTAACATTCTGTTCTCTACTGGTATATTTACTCGCTACTACATGTTTTGCTTACGCTCAGTGCCTTATATCTTTAAGATAGGAAAATGAACTGCTATAATTCGACATAAACGACATTAGTACAAGAACCTTCATAGAAGTCACATGAGCTGGAGGTTTTATGGAAGCTGTATAAATTTATGCTAATAGGAAGGAAGCTAACGACATGACATACCAAAACTAGGTTTAGACCATTGACAGTTATTACACTGCATTTTTCGTGAGCAATTGAAATAGGAAGTGACACTTGACACAAGAAATACTCCACATGTTTGCTTCTGTTTGCCATAATTCTTGAAGTGGTGTACACACTGTGAAATATTATGATCATTCACACTCCGTAATCGTACTTAATTACTGAGAGTTATTCGAACTAAGTCTGTTAGAGGTCATGTATGGATTTCTTTTATTTAATGATGGACAAGGTAACCAAAATCCATCTTATAATTTATAATGAGTAGAAGATTTGGGTCAGATGGATTACACAGAGGTTGTGTGTTGACAGTGTGTCTTCGGATTGTATGGGATGATGAGGTTTGCATTAGGATTTTATCTGTACTTGTTCGAGGAGACTGACTAGAGGAAAGAGTTGTTATGGAAGTGAAATGATATTGGCGATAAGGTTTATATGTGTCGACGTATTGAAGAGGTATTATTGAGGTATTGAGATTATATGAAGTTGATGATTATTGGAGTTTTTGTGGACAAGAGGTAAGGTAAATGATATTGATGATAAGATTTATATGTATCGACGTAAGAGGTATTATTGAAGTATTGAGATTATGTGATGCTGATGATTATTGGAGTTTTGGTGGATAAGAGGTAAAGTAAGTGAGGTGCATATTTTTTTTTTTGTTGGCCTATATGGAACAAGGAGGATGAAGATAGCAGACTAGAACACTCAAGTAGAAGGAAGATTGTCTACACACACTTTGTTAAATCAATAAGCAGTACATATTTTTTTATTTTTTTTTTTTTTTTTTTTTTTTTTTTTTTTGGAGAGAGGAAGTAATTGCATATCTTGGCTCACTGACAGTTGTTCAGCAACTGTACATTTTGATCTGGCTTGGCAAACATTGGTCTTGACATGATGACTATGACGTTGACTTAACTATTACTGACTGTTATACATTGCTGCCACTACTACTTGATACACATGATGAACATCAAATTTTGACAGCATTGCATTTACACAGTTAACACAATTCAATTACACAGTAGTACTTAATGTGGATGAAAGATGAGTGAGTGTGTTTTGTGTGTTTTCCTTTCCTAATCCTACCCACCTATCTCCTAAATATTATTTTATTTGTTTGTAGTGGCTTGCACTGACACCCATAAATATTATAGGTTTACTGATATTTGAGTATTTGTAATAGTTAATATGACAATTATCTGATATCATTTGTGTGTTTATTAGAATTTAGCATTGAGAATAATTTTGTAAAACCATTTGTATGTGCATTCAAACTATTGTTCATGCCTGAACTGTCTGATTAGTGATGGTGAATATTATGAACTGTTACCTGCACTTGTTCAACATTGATGTGTGACACTTAGAAATGTTTCATTTCTGCTGATGAACTGTGTGATTAGTGATAGTGAATATTATGTACTGTTACCTGCACTTTTTCAACATAATGGGTGCCGCTTAGAAATGATTAATTTCTGCTGATGAACTGTGTGATTAGGATAGTGAATATTATGGACTGTTACTTGCACCTTTTCTGCATGATTGGTGCCACTAGGACATGTTTAATTTCTGCTTATAAACTCTGATGAACAGTGTGATCAGTGATAGTGAATATTATGGACTGCTCTCTGGACCTGCTCATCATTGCTAGGTGCAACTGATGGACTGCTTCTACTGAAATGAAGTCACTTGTTGGGGTCTGCACCTGTTCAACATTGCTAGGTGCCACTGATGAACTGCTTCTACTGAAATAATGTCACTTGTTGCTGTCTGCACCTGCTCAACATTGCTGGGTGCCACTGATGGACTGCTTGTATTGAAATAATGTCACTTGTTGGGGTCTGCACCTGTTCAACATTGCTGGGTGCCCCTAATGGAACTGCTTCTGCTGAGAAATGTGACTTGTTGCTGTGTGTACCTGTTGAACATTGCTGGGTGCCACTAATGGAACTGCTTCTGCTGAGAAATGTGACTTGTTGCTGTGTGTACCTGTTCAACATTGCTGGGTGCCACAGATGGAACTGCTTCTACTGAAATAATGTCACTTGTTGCTGTGTGCACCTGCTCAACATTGCTAGGTGCCACTGATGAACTGCTTCTACTGAAATAATGTCACTTGTTGCTGTCTGCACCTTCTCATCATTGCTAGGTGCAACTGATGGACTGCTTCTACTGAAATGAAGTCACTTGTTGCTGTGTGTACCTGTTCAACATTGCTGGGTGCCACAGATGGAACTGCTTCTACTGAAATGAAGTCACTTGTTGGTGTCTGCACCTGTTCAACAATGCTGGGTGCCACTAATGGAACTGTTTCTGCTGAGTGATGTCACTTGTTGCTGTCTGCACCTGTTCAACATTGCTAGGTGCCACTGATGAACTGCTTCTACTGAAATAATGTCACTTGTTGGTGTCTGCACCTGCTCAACATTACTGGGTGCCACTGATGAACTGCTTCTACTGAAATAATGTCACTTGTTGCTGTCTGCACCTGCTCAACATTGCTGGGTGCCACTGATGGACTGCTTCTACTGAAATGATGTTGCTTCTTGCTGTCTGCACCTGTTCAACATTACTGGGTGCCACAGATGGAACTGCTTTTAATAAAATGATGTCAGTTGTTGGTGTTTGCACCTGTTGACCATTGCTGGGTGCTGCTGCTGGAACTATCAACTATTTGTTTTTTTTTTTTTTTTTTGAATAATTAAAAGTATTTTATGTGAACATTTGTATAAACAGATTTTTTGTGTATTGTGTAAACTATTATGTAAAGCCACATGTATGAAAGAATTTGTATTGCTCACTGTGTTTTATATATTAGGTTATTGAAAGGTCAATGCAAAGCCAAAATTTTATCTAAGTATGTGATATTTACGTATTAATATTATCTTTTATTTTTGTCTGTATTTTTTTTTTGACGAATTTAGTGGTATTTTCACCACCAATGCTGGCAAAAATACCATCAAATACTAGCCCGTGGAGGAAGGGCATATGAAAGGTGGCTACACTGAGCCACAGCGCCAGAGAGTTTTGTTTCGCCGCCTCCACTGGCAGTGATTATTGAGAAGTAGCGGAGTGCAGTGCTTGTCGAGAGGTCGTAGTAGGGAGTGCTTGCTGAGATGTCGTAGTGAAGAGTGCTTGTCGAGATGTGGCAGTAGTCAGTTCTTGTTGAGATGTGGTAGTAGCGAGTCGGTGTGGAGATATTGTAATGATTAGAGTGCTTTTCATCAATATAAATGAAGGTAACAGACTACTTTTCTTTTTTTTTCTCATTATTTCAATGTCCTGAATAATGTGTCATTAAAGGTTCAGTCAACAAAGCATCTGGCTTGTGTTCTAGTATTAGAGTGTAATTCTGGTTTTCTTGCGCAATTATAGTATTTCTAATTTTTTTTATCACGTCAGTATAAATGGTATTTGAAATTTCTCGTCTTATTGAAGAAGAACCGTGCCAGATGTGTATGTTGAGTCATACTTCCACACACAGAACAGTTATACTTGTGCCTTGGTTTTGTAGGTTTTATAGTTGCTGGGGACTTAATTAATTAATTGTGTTAACGAAAATTTTCATTTCATTCTTTGTTGTTGTTCTATGCAGTCAGACTGCGTAATAATACTAGTCAGGGCCAACCGTTTACGAGACAGCGTAGCCGAACAGACAGCTACTAAATCAAAAAAAAAAAAAAAAATTAAAATTATTTGCATTATATACAAATTAAGCCCCTATGCATAGTCTATGGGTAAAAACAATTTAAATAAATAAATATTTTAATAGAATTGATAATAATGATATTAGAAATGGTAACTATAATTTGAAGTCATAATTAAAATATTGGGAAGGGTGGTAAAATATACGTACATGCAAAGTAAACCAAGAGTAGCTAACTCACATGATTTGTTCTCTTTCTATTTCTGGAGACTTACTTGTTTCTTTCCTAGAAAGGTTTTAGTTAGAGGGATTTTTTAAAAAAATATAGTTTCGTATTATTGATGTTGCAAACTTTAAAAAGCATTTTATTTTGTCCATTATAGACAAGAATTCAATATTTCACTTTATATGAAAACATTACTTCATATGAAAAGTACTTACTGCGTTTTGAAATAAAAAGTTCATTTTCTCAGTTTTCTTGAAAAAGTGACTTACCTAGATCTTTCCCTGAACCTTTCAAATACGTAATGTCATTCAAACGGAAACGGACTGCATGAGAGTTAAGTATTCGATATTAAAGTGTATTACTAAACTGAAATAATATTTTGTGAGTGTTGTAATAGCCGCTCGACCTTCTCCAAAAGTATATCTATTGCATGAAATGAATTCTATCCACAGTGGGCGCTGTCGAACTCCTTACTGTTCCTTTATGGGGTTGTAGAAAAATATCCGCTACTAGTCACAATAAAAGGTTGCACTATCATCTAGGCTTGCTACGAAGTTAGAGTACGGAGGACTATGCGTGAAGCGTTCAGTGAATTCGAAAGTAAAATTCTATGTACCGACTTGACAGAAAATTCTAGGAAGTTCTGGTCTTACGTTAAATCAGTAAGTGGATCGAAACAGCATATCTAGACACTCTGGGATGATAATGGCATTGAAACAGAGGATGATACGTGTAAAGGTGAAATACAAAACACCTTTCTCCAAAGCTGTTTCACAGAGAAAGACCGCACTGCAGTTCCCTCTATAAACCCTCGCACGAGCGAAAAAATGGCTGACATCGAAACAAGTGTCCAAGGAATAGAAAAGCAACTGAAATCACTCAACAGAGGAAAGTCCACTGGACCTGACGGGATACCAATTCGATTCTACAGAGAGTACGCGAAAGAACTTGCCCCCTTTCTAACAGCCGTGTACCGCAAGTCTCTAGAGGAACGGAAGGTTCCAAGTGATTGGAAAAGAGCACAGGTAGTTCCAGTTTTCAAGAAGGGTCGTCGAGCAGATTCCCAAAACTATAGGCCTATATCTCTGACATAGATCTGTTGTAGAATTTTAGAACATGTTTTTCGCTCGCGTATCATGTCATTTCTGGAAACCCAGAATCTACTCTCTAGGAATCAACATGTACTCCAGAAACAGCGATCGTATGAGACCCAACTCGCTTTATTTGTTCATGAGACCCAGAAAATATTAGATACAGGCTCCCAGGTAGATGCCAATTTCCTTGACTTCCGTAAGGCATTCGATACAGTTCCGCACTGTCGCCTGATAAACAAAGTAAGAGCCTACAGAATATCAGACCAGCTGTGTGGCTGGATTGAAGAGTTTTTAGCAAACAGAACTCAGCATGTTGTTCTCAATGGAGAGACGTCCACAGACAAAGTAAGTGCCACAGGGGAGTGTTATGGGACCATTACTTTTCACAATATATATAAATGACCTAGTAGATAGCGTCGGAAGTTCCACGCGGCTTTTCGCGGATGATGCTGTAGTATACAGAGAAGTCGCAGCATTAGAAAATTTCAGCGAAAGGCAGGAAGATCTGCAACGGATAGGCACTTGGCGCAGGGAGTGGCAACTGACTCTTAACATAGACAAATGTAATGTATTGCGAATATCTAGAAAGAAGGATCCTCTATTGTACGAGGGTGGTTCAGAAAGTAACCTCCGATTGGTCACAGTGCGGGTTGTGGGGGGAGTAGCGACGCCATCTGTGCGTTCACGCACTCAACAGGTCAGTCGGCATCAAGCCGTGGTCGAGTGAACGTCGTACCTGCGGTAGTTTAGTTTTTGTGGCAGTTTGAAATGTGTGCTGCAATAGAAAACCCCGCCAAATGTGAAGTGCGTGCTGTCATAAGGTTTTTTACAGCCAAAGGATATTCTGCAGCAGCTATTCATCGTGAGCTTTGTGCCGTGTACGGACCAAGAGTTATGAGTGAAGGAGTTGTCCGTGAATGGGTACGTTTATTTAAAAGTGGACGAGAAAACGTTCATGATGAAGAGAGGAGTGGTAGACCATCATTGGTGACTGACGAACTCGTTCAGACAGTTGATGCAAAAGTTCGTGAAAATCGACGTTTCTCAATTTCGGAGTTATCTACTGGTTTTCCACAGATTTCTAAGACTCTCTTGTACGAGATAGTGACAGCAAGATTGGGTTACCGTAAGTTCTGTGCACGATGGGTGCCCAAAATTCTTACCGACCACCACAAAACTCAAAGAATGGCCTCTGCATTAGACTTTCTGTCACGTTATGAGGACGAAGGAGAACCATTGTTAAACAGAATCGTGACTGGTGACGAAACCTGGATTAAGTACGTGAACCCTGAGACAAAAGAACAATCAAAGATGTGGGCACATTCAAATTCGCCTACCAAACCAAGAAAAGCCTCGCAAGATTTTTCTGCCAGAAAACTGATGGCAACGGTGTTTTGGGATGCCAAAGGGGTGTTGTTGGTTGAATTCATGGAACGTGGTACGACCATTAATCAAGACGTGTACTGTGAAACAATAAAAAAGTTACGACGGGCTATACAGAACAAACGCCGTGGTATGCTGACTTCCGGTATCGTTTTTTTGCACGATAACGCCCGTCCTCACTATGCTCGCATAACAACGGCCCTTCTTGAGTCCTTCAAGTGGGACGTTATCAACCATCCACCTTACAGCCCAGACCTGGCGCCAAGTGATTATCACCTCTTCATGCATTTGAAGAAATGGCTCGGGTCACAGCGGTTTGATGACGACGAAGAGCTCAAAGATGCGATCACAGGCTGGCTCCAGGCACAAGCGGGTGATTTTTATGCAGAAGGAATTTCAAAGCTTGTGAAGAGATACGATAAGTGCCTCAATCGCTATGGAGACTATGTAGAAACTTTAACTTGGTATATTTTTTTAAATCAACCGAAGGTTACTTTCTGAACGGACTTCGTATCATTATATGACAGAACAAACACTGGTAGCCGTTACTTCTGTAAAATATGTGGGAGTTTGCGTACGGAACGATTTGAAGTGGAATGATCATATAAAATTAATTGTTGGTAAGGCGGGTGCCAGGTTGAGATTCATTGGGAGAGTCCTTAGAAAATGTAGTCCATCAACAAAGGAGGTGGCTTACAAAGCACTCGTTCGACCTATACTTGAGTATTGCTCATCACTGTGAGATCCGTACCAGGTTGGGTTGACAGAGGAGATAGAGAAGATCCAAAGAAGAGCGGCACTTTTCGTCGCAAGGTTATTTGGTAAGCGTGATAGCGTTACGGAGATGTTTAGCAAACTCAAGTGGCAGACTCTGCAAGAGAGGCGCTCTGCATCGCAGTGTATCTTTTTGTCCAGGTTTCGACAGGGTGCGTTTCTGGATGAGGTATCGAATATATTGCCTCCCCTTACTTATACATCCCGAGGAGATCACGAATGTAAAATTAGAGAGATTCGAGCGCGCACGGAGGCTTTCCGGAAGTCGTTCTTCCCGCGAACCATACTCGTGACCAGAAGTTTTCAATTGGTCAGAGATCTGGAGAATGTGCTGATCAGGTTAGCAGTCGAACATTTTCTGTATCCACAAAGTCCCGTACAGGACCTGCAACATGCGGTAGTGCATTATCTTGCTGAAATGTAGGGTTTCGCAGGGATCGAATGAAGGGTAGATCCACGGGTTGAAACACATCTGAAATGTAACGTCCACTGTTCAAAGTGCCGTCAATGCGAACAAGAGGCGACCGAGACGTGTAACCAGTGGCAGCCCATACCTTCACGCCGGGTGATACGCCAGCCAGTATGGCGATGACGAATACACGCTTCCAATGTGCGTTCACCGCCATGTCGCCAAACACGGATGCGATCATCATGATGCTGTAAACAGAACCTGGATTCATCCGAAAAAATGACGTTTTGCCATTCGTGCACCCACATTCCTCGTTGAGTACACCATCGCAGGCGCTCCCGTCTGTGATGCAGCGTCAAAGGTAACAGCAGCCATGGTCTCCGAGCTGATAGTCCATGCTGCTGCAAACGTCGTCGAACTGTTCGTGCAGATGGTTGTTGTCTTGCAAACGTCCCCATCTGTTGGCTCAGGGATCGAGACGTGGCTACACGATCCGTTACAGCCATGCGGATATGATGCCTGTCATCTCGACTGCTAGTGATACGAGGCCGTTGGGATCCAGCACGGCGTTCCGTATTACCCTCCTGAGGCCACCGATTCCATATTCTGCTAACAGTCATTGAATCTCGACCAACGCGAGCAGCAATGTCGCGATACGATAAACCGGAATCGCGATAGGCTACAATCCGACCTTTATCAAAGTAGGAAACGTGATGGTACGCATTTCCCCTCCTTACACGCGGCATCACAACAACGTTTCACCAGGCAACGCCGGTCAACTGCTATTTGTGTATGAGAAATCGGTTGGAAACTTCCTCATGTCAGCACGTTGTAGGTGTCGCCACCGGCACCAACCTTGTGTGAATGCTCTGAAAAGCTAATCATTTGCTTATCACAGCATCTTCTTCCTGTCGGTTAAATTTCGCGTCTGTAGCACGTCAGCTTCGTGGTGTAGCAATTTTAATGGGCTGTAATGTAAAAGACCATTTCATAACCACGGCTAACTCACAAACCGTCGGGTATTTATTTCCTCTCCCATTACGGGAGAAATTAATTGACAGATTAGGACAGGGTAGATTCTCTTCGAAGACTGATTTATGTGAGGCGTACTTGCAGTAACCGCTGGTCAAGCAGTTCGAGCAATATTTTGTGATCAATACTCACCTTAAATGGTTCCCGTTTCAAAGACTACCACTCGTAAGCGCTTCAGCTCCTGCTATTTTCGAATGTCTCCTGGAACTATTAACAGCCAGTCATGAACGAATAATCTGCATGATACTGTTGGCACGGGTCATATGCCTGATGAACATTTGGAAAATTTGGAGTGTTTATTTAAAGTGCTCGCTGAGGTTGTCTTAAGGTGTAACGGGGAAAACTGCTGCTTTTTCCGTGAAAAACTTAAATATTTAGGACATGCCATGCACAAACCGGAATTGATAGGACAGCGATATGCACATATACAGATAACGGTAGTTTCGCGTACACAAGGTATGAAACGTCAGTGCATTGGCGAAGCTGTCATTTTTACTTATGTGATTAATGTGAAAAGTTTTCCGACGCCATTCTGGCAGCACGACGGGAATTAACAGACTTTGATCACGTAATGGTAGTCGGAGCTAGACGCGTGGGACATACCATTTCGGAAATCGTTAGGGAATTCAATATTCCGAGATCAATAGCGTCAAGAGTGTACCGAGAATACCGAATTTAAGGTATTGGACATGAAACTCGAATTCAAAGCATTCTGAACATCTGCATCAAGTTCGTCGTTCAATAAAACTACTACAGTCGATGGATATTTATGTCCTGAAAGGAATCTGAGCAGCACATAATCTTTCTTAGCTTGAAATGATGTGGGACAAGTGATCTAATGCAAAATCGACAATTTGGTAAAATGCCACGTGATGCTTCAGTGAAAACGATATGGATGGTTTGTTGGTTGTTTGAGGTTTAAGGGACCAAACAGCAAGGTCATCAGTCCTTTGTTTCAAATATGCTCCATTCCACTAATGGGACATCTCAGGAAAGTCAGAACAATAAAACGGAAAAAGGTAAAAACGTAAAAGGGCAGTCATGTTGTCATTAGTAAAAAACAAAATGAGGGAAGTCGGCAAGACAACGAACCCAACGCTATGCTCAAGCAGCATAGGCAAGACCACCGGTGACTTAAAAGGTGCAACCACTAGAATGTAGAAGTACGTATGGGAAAAGGAGACTAACCAAGCCTTAAAAAAAAAAGGGTGAAAACAGATTAAAAGGGGAAGAAAAGAGATTTCGGTCAGGGAGGTGAATCGGGAATCTCCGAACACTGCTTACAGTGTGAGACACCCAAACACTCACAGCCCTGCCCCAATACCAGAGAGAGATTAAAAACCTTAAAACTGAGAATAAAAACCACTTTCCCGGAGGAAACCGAGAACCAGAGAGACCATCCGGGAATCGTCAGCCAACATCAAAGGTAAAGTGTGGGGGAGTCTGTACTTAGCACGCAGAGCCAAAAGAAGGGGGCATTCAACCAAAATGTGGGCTACCGACTGGAAGGCTCCACAACCACAAAGTGGGGGTGGCTCATCATGCAAAAGAAAACCATGGGTCAGCCTGGTATGGCCAATGCAGAGACGACACAGTGTGGTCGAGTCCTTTCGGGAGAGGCAAAAGGAAGAACGCCACGGGCCTGGTCTCACCTTAATCGCACGAAGTTTATTAGACAGGGGAGTAGCCTCCCAAGAATTGGCCCATGACTGTGCGAAGTGGGATTTGATGTGAAGCCGTAAATCCGCTGCAGGAGGGGTTACAGAAAACGGGGGGTAAGTGACTGCTCCCCTAGCCAAACGATCAGCGAGCTCATTACCCGGGATACCCACATGGCCAGGGACCCAAAGGAAGTCAATGGAACAAGCAGCACGGTGAATATCAGCGAGATGGTCATGGATGGCAGAGACCAAGGGATGGCGCGAAAAACACTGGTCAATAGCAAGAAGGCCACTCATTGAGTCCGTACATAACAAAACGCTGTTGTGTTGGGACTGTTTAATAAAGGTAAGGGCCTGGGAAATTGCCATCATTTCCGCAGTAAACACACCACATGTAGGTGGCAGCAGATGATTTTCCGTTCCGACAGAGGACGTGAAGGCATACCCCACATGAGCCGCAGATTTAGAGCCATCAGTGTAAAAAACAACAGCATCCCGAAACTCCCATAAAATTTGGCAGAAAAAGGAATGGAACACCACCGGGGGGATGGAATCTTTTGGACCTCAGCGGAGATCCATCCGAATTCGAGGCCGAGGAACTAACCAAGGGCGGGTGGAGGGGAGGGAGTGAGGAAGGCAGGACAAAGAAGGAAGCTGAAAATCACGGCAAAGAGACGCAAGGCGGAGCCCAACCGGTAAACCCGCCCAAGGGCGGGAGTCGGGTGGGCGACGTGCATGGTCTGGGAACAGGATAGAATAGGAAGGATGAGTGGGAGAGGAATGGATAGTGCGTGCATAAGACACCAGAAGCTGGGACCCCGAACAGAAAGGGGGGGATCCCAGCTTCAACCAGGAGACTATCAATAGGGCTGGTAGGGAAGGCACCGGTGGCCAAACAGATACCACGATGGTGGACTGGATCCAGCACGTGCAGTGTGGAAGGAGCAGCTGAACCATAAACTTGACAACCATAGTCCAAGCGAGACAGAACTAGAGCACGATAAAGACGGAGAAGGAGGGAACGGTCCGCACCCCAAGAGGAGTGGGCAAGGAAGCGAAGGACATGAGTTTACGGAAACATCCTACCTTCAGATGTCTGATATGGGGCAGCCAAGTGAGCTTGTTGTCAAAAAGAAGACCCAGGAAACGAAACTGTGGGACCACAGGCAATCGGTGGGCATCGAGATAGAGCTCTGGATCAGGGTGGATCGTAGTACAGCGACAGAAGTGGACCACCCGCGATTTTAGAGGAGAGAATTGGAACCCATGTGAGAGGGTCCATGCAGGGGCACGCCGTATAGCTCCCTGGAGCTGCCGCTCTGCAGATGCCATCGAAGAGGAACTAACCCAAATGCAGAAATCATCCACATACAGGGCAGGGGCGACCAAAGGACCGACAGAGGCCACAAGGCCATCTATAGCAATGAGGAAAAGAAGGACACTCAAGACAGAACCCTGTGGGATGCCCGTCTCCTGGGTCCGTGGAGAACTAAAAACAGTACCAACTCGCACTCTGAATGACCGATGGAACAGGAACTGGCGGATAAAAATCGGGAGTGGACCCCGAAGACCCCACTGGTGAAGGGTAAGTAATATGTGATGGCGCCAGGCCGTGTCATAGGCCTTGCGAAGGTCAGAAAACACTGCAACCAAATGGCGGCGCTGGGAAAAAGCCTGCCGAACTGCGGTTTCCAAACGAAGTAAATGATCGATTGGAGACCGTCCCTCTCGAAAGCCACACTGGTAAGGGGACAATAGATCCCGAGATTCGAGGACCCAATTGAGCCGACGGGCTACCATCCGTTCAATTAACTTACAAACAACATTGGTCAAACTAATTGGCCGATAGCTATCAACAGATAGGGGGTTCTTACCAGGCTTAAGGACAGGAACCACGATGCTATCCCTCCACTGGGAAGGGAAGTCACCCTGGAGCCAGATATGGTTAAACACCTGAAGAAGATGTTGCCGTTGTGGAGCACTGAAATGTTGAAGCAGTTGGTTATGAATGGAATCTGGGCCGGGCGGCTGTATCATGAGAAGAAGAAAGTGCAGAAAGAAATTCCCATTCAGTAAAAGGTTCGTTGTAAGATTCTGACTCACAGGGGGTAAAACATAAGGTGGAAGCTTCAGCCCTCTGTTTCAGGTGAAGGAAAGCAACTGGATAGGAGGCTGATGCTGAGGCCACTGCATCTCCCATTTTGTAATTCATTGTACATATATGTATCACAATTAATATCAGGAAATTTTTCGCATTTAGTTTCACAGGGGAGAAAGCATCATTTTTATTCACTGGGACTTCTGCATTAACAAAATTTTGTGTGTGTGGGGGGGGGGGGGGGTGAGGAGATAAACTGTCGAAATCTCAGGGTACAATTACACATGGAGACTAGGTATTAACGGGAAACAATGACCTATAAACAAACATATAGACTTACACAATTCCATTCAAGCAATTTGTCTGCCCTAATTAAATGTATTGAGGGAAATATAACAAGTAACAAAATAACACAAAAAGTCTTGAGATATCTTCTGTGACTTTAGTTTCCTGTACGTGGCTATAATCCTATTTTCAGAGTAATAATAGAGCTACATGTATATATACACGTTTCATTCTCGTCTGATTCTCTTAGCAACAAATTTATTTTCTTCTTTCAGAAGTTAGAAGAACTTAAGCTATGTAGCTACACTATGGTGGCGGCGCGCTCTGTGCTGCAACAGGCACACGGCTGAGATGACGTGAGAGGTTGTGAAATTACAGCACCTGTTTCCTGCGCTGCGGCCATTGCTGATGATATCATATTCATACTCCCAGGCGGTCCATATCGTTTTCCCCCCCCAGGGGGTCCACAACTCTTTTGTGGATACGTGCGTGGCGAGCACGGGGCCCCGAGCTATTGCAGCCTTCTTTCTCTCCAGGGCTGCATTTCCTTCCCCTTCCCCTCCTTTCCCCTCCTTGCTACTTTCCCGTCGCCCTCTCCTATCCCTTTCTTGGTGTCCTTGCTTATGTTGGCCCCCGCTATCCTCCTGGTTCTGTTGGTTTTACAATCCGGCTTTGTTGCGTAATCATCTCCTCCTTTTGGCATTCCTTGGTCTCCCTCTGGGGTTTGACCTCCATTACAAAATTTCTCCTCCGTAGTGTGAGCCATTTGGGGAAGAGCACCTTACCTAGTGTCTCCAACGTGCGCCCTCCTAGTACATTCCACCTTTTCTTTCACGTCATTGTCTGATGCTAGGGTGCATAGCCAGCATGGTAGCCAGCCCTTGTGGTGGGGTCGTTATGTACCCTTTTGGTTGAGCCCCCTCAACACACAGGGATCACACTTCTGATACCTGAGCTGTGACCTCCTCATGCATGCCTTGGAGTGGTTGCTCGTCATCCTGGGGCATCGGAACTCCCAGCAATGGCCACCGTGCCAAACGGCCCTTGCTGTGGCTGGGTGGCGCCCGTGAGGACAGCCCCTGATCGGAGTGGCTGGTATCAGGGCGGACACTATGCAAATGAAACGCATACGGGTCCAGAACTCTGGCCGTTCTTCTGCGGCCGTCTCTCTGCGTGGAACTGACTCTTCAAGTGCTTCTTCTCTTTTCCCTTCGGCCTTCCCTTCCATGGCTACCCTCTGGGAGGAGGGTCAGGCCCATCGGCTCGGGGCGAAACCTTTCCCCCATTATCTAATTCGCACCAGGACTGATGGACATACTTTCACCAATACCAAACCTTTATTCTTTGTGGAACACATTGAAGACAAGTTTGGCGAAGTGGACTCCCTGAGCAAGATGCGGTCAGGTTCGTTGCTGATCAAAACTGCTTCAGCTGCCCAATCTGCAGCCCTTCGTGCCTGTACCCATCTTGGCACAATTCCTGTGTCCATTACCCCCCACCAGTCTCTAAATATGGTACAAGGTGTGATTTTTCACAGGGACCCCATCCTTCAAACTTCGGGACAATCTCGGACGGCGGGGTGTTCACTTTGTTCGGCGTGTCCAGAAGGGTCCTAAAGACAATCGCATTAATACTGGTGCCTTTATCCTGGCCTTTGAAGGGGATACCCTCCCTGAGAAAGTAAAGATTATGGTTTATCGATGTGATGTGAAGCCATACATCCCACCTCCTATGAGGTGTTTTAAGTGCTTGCGTTTTGTACACATGTCTTCCCGCTGTTCACAGGCCCCTCTCTGTGGTGAATGTGGACGTCCACTCCATGAGGGGAGTCCCTGTGTTCCCCCTCCTGTGTGTGTAAATTGCCTTGGTAGTCATTCTCCACGTTCACCAGATTGCCCAGTATATAAGAAGGAAAAGAAGATAGAGGAGTATAAGCCCCTCGATCGTTTAACCTACACAGAGGCCCGTAAGAAATATACACGTCTTCACCCTGTGTCCATGACATCTAGTTACGCCTTGGTTACATCTTCACCCCTTCCTCACCCCCATCCCGGACCCCCATCCTCCCCCCCTCCCCTGCGGCTCCCACACCTTCCCCTCTGGGCGCTGCTCCCCCTCCCCAGCCGGAGCAGTGTCCCACTCCTTCGGTGTCTGCCGGTCAAGGGCGCCTCTCCCGGGATGCCCCTTCCTGGCACCTTCCAGGCCAAAGGTCTGCCGCGCGACGATCGCGAGAGCCGCGGTCTGTCGGCCCCCAGGTCGCCCGGTCTCTTTCTGTTCCTGATCTTGCTGCAGCTGGCTCCTTTATGCCACACAGCCTTCCTCGATCTCAGCCTGAAAAGAAGAAGTAACATAAGTCCCGGGACAAAGAGCCTCTGGTGTCACCAGAGGTCCCTTCCCCGACTTCACAACCGGATTCTGACCTGTCGCTCATGGATGTCGCCCCCTCCTTGTTGGTGACGGGTGGGGATCTGGCAGCATGACTGGCTTTAGCGTGTTCAGCCCCCATTTAACTCATTATTCTGTGGTTCTGCAATGGAATTGTAATGGATACTATCGTCACCTTCCCGAATTGAAATCCCTTCTTTCGTCTTACTCTGCAGCTTGTGTGGTTCTCCAGGAATCTCATTTTACTGATTCTCACTGACCGACCCTCCGTGGGTTCCCCGTTGTCTGTCGAAATCGGGTCGGACCCCTGCGGGCTTCTGGTGGTGTTTGTACGTTGGTCCGTACAGACATTGCTAGCATGTGGATTCCTCTTCAAACTACATTGGAAGCAGTTGCTGTTAGGGTCCACCTAGACTCTGCGGTCACAGTTTGCAATCTTTATCTCCCTCCTGACATGACTCTTACACCTGCTGCCTTAACTGCCCTTCTTCAGCAACTTCCTCCTCCCTTCCTCCTCCTTGGGGATTTTAATGCTCATCATCCCTTGTGGGGCAGTGCCTTTCCATCTAGACGAGGTCTTCTCATAGACCAGTTTATTGCAGACCACGACTTGTGCCTTCTTAATGATGGCTCCCTTACTCATTTCAATGGCGGTCATGCTACCTTTTCTGCCATTGATCTTTCTCTTTCTTCTCTCTCTCTCCTCCCTTCATTACACTGGTCGCCACACGACGATCTTTGTGATAGTGACCATTTCCCGTTGATTATCTCGCTCCCTTCCCGCTCCCCGATGGACAGGTTACCTCGTTGGTCTTTCCAACGCGCCGATTGGCCTCTATACACTGCACAGGTCGTGTTTTCTCCCTCTTTGTCGGGTTGTATTGATGACGTCCTACGTGACATGTCTGACGCGATTGTTCGCGCTGCTAACCTTGCTGTCCCGCGCTCATCTGGACCATTTCGTCGCCGGCAAGTCCCATGGTGGAGTACGGCCATTGCCATTGCCATCCGTGATCGCCGTCGAGCTTTGCAACACTTTAAGAGGCACCCATCCGTTGCCAGCCTTACTACCTTTAAACGCCTCCTCGCTAAAGCCCGTTATTTAATCAAACAGAGCAAGCGGATATGTCGGGAACGATTCGTTTCTTCCCTTGGTTCTACTGTCCCTCTGTCACGGGTATGGGCTACACTTCGCTCTCTCCAAGGTTGCCATCGACAGTCCACCCTCCCAGGCCTTCACCTCCCAGGTGGCCTTTGTACGGACCCAATTTTCTAATAGTATCTGAACTAAACACTGACAGTTTCAATTTTGCTACAAATAGTGTTTATTTTTAAGTAACAGAAAGGAGGATAACTATCTACAGCAAAAATGTACCATACGTTATGCGGCCCTTTATGTATCTTCACTCAGTCTCTATACAGTTCACTACTTCTGGTTTCTAGGGAAATCTAGTAAGACACTGATCGCATATGCAAACAAAGGGATTGAAATGAGATAACGCACGATATGTATACAACACACATAACGTACAGGTAATGCGGTTACGAACTTAACTGACCAAAGCCACAAGTAAAACTACCGTATTCTACGCTTACGTATGATAGTCTACGGTAGCCTATGACAATTTTACAGCTCTAGATCTGAGTAACAAATCCATCAGAGACATTTCTAACCTTCTAAAGCTGCCCAAGCTGACCGTCGGTGATGTGACTGGAGTGTAAACGAGAAGCAAAAACCATTGGTAAAGCAACAGCAGACAGACCTCATGTACTGCCTTACAGGGGGCGCCGAGCACTGTGTTAGAACGTCGACTTCGCTCCAGATTCCAGCACCTAATATCACTATCACTACCTTTCCCTGCTTTTCGCTCTTGTGGAAGAATTGACTGCCGTTCCACCACACACATTAGATACATCATTGATAGGTGTCCACCAGGCTCATGAACAGCTAAATATATCACAAGCTACGATGCTGTGCATGGCGGAGGGTACATTGTACCGCAACTAGTTATTCTCTTTCCTGTTCGTTTCGCAAATGAAGCGAGGGAGATATGGCTATCTATAAGTCTCTGTACAAGCCCTAATTTCTGTTAGCTTGTCTTCATGGTTCTTACGTGAAACGCACGTTAACGCCAGTAGAATCATTGTGTAGTCAGCCGTAATTGCTGGTACTCTGAATTTTCCCACTATTTCCCTGTGTTTTGCGAAAAGAATGTCGTCTTCCCCTCCTCTCCAGCCCCATCTCCCCAAGTCCCTATTTGAGTTTACATGAAGCATTTTCGTACTACTCGCATGTTGATCGAACCTACCGATAACAAATCCAGCAGCGCACCTCTGAATTGCTTTTGAGTTTCTAGGGAATTTATTATAAGGGACAATGAAGACTTATCCGTTAGAATGCCACACAAACCTCTTGCAGGTATGTCGGCGCTTAGATACCGACATCGTAGTGGCGCTGGGTTGCATATACGCTGCAACAACGCCCGCAAATGGGAACTTTTTGATCGCAATTTATAACACAGCAGGAAAAGAAATTAGTACACCATTTTAGAGGCTTACAGTTCACTCAAGATTTATTGTTGCAAAAGTGCACACGGAGCTCATGAAATAATTACATTTACAGATCAATAGCACAAGCGGTTCTGAGGTACCAAATATCGACCCATACTGAAACACCCATATTAGTACCTGGTGTAGACTGCAAGGGTGGCAATGCAGGCGACGACTCTGACATCCTATCGTTCGTACAGATATCGAATACTGTCCTGGGATAAGTTATGCCACTCCTGCTTGACTTTTTCACGTGGTTCTGTAAGAGTTGTTGGTTGATGAGTCGTACGAGTCACTTCTCGTCCAATCATATACCACATGTGCTCGATTGGAAACAAGCCTGGAGATTGAGCTGGCCAGGGAAGGTGCTAAACGTCTTGCAGAGCACGTTGAGTTTCACAGGCGAGCAATATCCTCTCCTGTTGCAAGAAGGTCAAAAGAACGGTCTAACAACATTCTGCACTTTCCAACCTCTTGTTAGCGTCCCCTCGAGAAATATCAAAGGTGAACGAGAGTTGTTGCTGACCACGCTCCTGACCACAAGGCCTCTGGTAGGGGCAGTGTGCCTTTGGCGAATACACTTTACGAGACACCGCTCTCCAGGTCTACGTCGTACGCACAACGACCATCACTTGTGTGCAGGCAGAATCAGCTTTCATCGCTGAAGATCATGGAGCGTTATTCTATCTTCCAAGTGATCCTCTGACGGCATTAGTCGAGCCGTGCACGTCCATGCTGTGGTGTGAGTGGAAGATGGGCTAGAGCTGTGCGTGCCTTTAGTTTCACTGCTGTTCCATTTTTCTGTCTTGCTTATCTACAGGAGTCACCTGCGCTCTTCTCCCGTTGCTTGGGACTGTGTGCTCGACGATAGATTCGCAACAACTGCAAACAAAGTAAGGGGCCACTGAAGAAGAGCACTCTGTGAAACGAAACTGCCATTCTGTACGGACTTGTAAAATATTCGTTTTCGCTCTTTCAATTATTTCTCAGTGCCAAGAATTCCTATTTCTATGTTCTCCGTAAGGAAGTCGATGTGATGGTCAGATGATGTTCTGACTGTTAGAGATCAAAAATGAGCACCTTACAGTCGCTTTGAACTCACCAGCAAGTCCTCTGACGTCATCTCAGAATTTGCGTCTCAGCGTGCTCAATGACTCAATTTGTGAGTCTCCGCCGCAACCCACTCGTCATCTGAGTCTGTTGTCGGGGACAAGTGGAATCGAATCGCTCCGAAAGGAGAGCGGGTACACGATTTCCCAAGTATAACTGTGGACTCTAGGCATTCCCGCTACATGCGCAACCGTTTTTAAAGAAATTTACGCCATTCAACAGTCAATTTAAATTCATTTATTTGCAAAATCATGGAAATAGGAAATGTGTGTGATATCTTATGGGACTTAACTGCTAAGGTTATCAGTCCCTAAGCTTACACACTACTTAACCTAAATTATCCTAAGGACAAACACACACCCCCATGCCCGAGGAAGGACTCGAACCTCCGCCGGGACCGGCCGCACAGTCCACGATTGCAGCGCCTTAGACAGCGCGGCTAACCCCGCGCGGCTGCAAAATCGTGTTTCGGCTTTATAGCCATTCTCACGAACAAGTGTCAAAAAATGTCCGACTTGGCCAAATGACAGAAGCAGGTTAAATGCCAACATAACAACTGATCGATTAGCAGTGAGTATTGTTTGTTTACACAAACGTTTATACAGTTCAAACTTTTTCGAGGACTGTTGAAAATTTGTTTTAATATCTAATATCTATTCAGAGAATGTCTGACAACGAAATGTCTAACAATTACGTTGGCATATACAAACTTTGGAGGCTTTACCGAATCTGTAGCGACAGCACCAGAAAACATAACATGAGGATGAAGTGCAGTCTCTGAATGATGATTAACTATCAAATTAAATTATAGAAATGAATGATAAGCTACACAAGTCGCTGTTAGCCATAAACGCAGGTTTCTGTGACCAAATGAATACAGAAATAGTGCGCTTTTTTGTTGCAGGGATGTAACAGTGATGTTGCTCTTGTCCAGCTTTCAATGTAACAGTGATGTTGCTCTTGTCCAGCTTTCAGTTGACGCAACACACATGTTTTCTCATGGTGGAGGTGGAATAAACATGAATACAACCATTTTGTTTACGTTGAACGAAATTTGTATGTTTTTCGTCTGAAACGTCAACTGCAGCATGAAACTTATTCCATCTATCACTTCTTTAATGGAACACATCTGCAGTAGTGTACTTTCCATCAATTAATTTTCGTCTTACACCATCCACATTCTTACAAAAGATACCTTCGTTAAAGGCCGTTTGACCTCGACAATCTGTTATTTCACCTTGTCAGTGCTATTTGACAGCAGCACGATCGTGTACTCATTTACGGTATTACCCAACTTCACACTCCTGCATGCTTCAGTAAGAGAGAAAGAGCCGACGAGTGTGAAACGACCACATCGCCACAGTTCTCAACTCGTCATACTCGCGGACCTACAGCGAGAACGAAGGAAGCCCGTTAGCACTGAAGTAACAGTGGGGCCTTGATTTGTGAAGTATGCTACGCGAACATTAGACTCTTACTCGCTCCGTCTCTGATCTCTAATGTCTGTACGATCCTCATACCTAAATAATTCCTTTTCTATCTTATAATCGCGCACTAGACTGGTCGACGAGTTAGTCAATGGAAGCTGTGACGAAACAGTATCTCCTCGAATATTACATTAAATGGACATGACTGTGTTAATCCAATAAAAGTATAGGAACCCTGATACGTCTCCCCTGGTTTCTCACTCACGTGAGTTTCGAGGTAACTGAAATCAAGAGAATTTAACTTTTGCCAGGATTAACTAAATATTACGCTCACACATGCAAGCAAGGCTCATAAAACTGTTCCATAATGAGTATTTACTTATCTGCTAAAATCAAAACGTTTCCCCTAACAAAATATTTCACCAAACACACTGGACAAGTCGTGGTGAGCTACTGTCTGTTTACCTAATGGTTGGCACTGTACAATGCGCGTATTTTTTCGACACAGGACAAGAATCCACACGAGTAATAATATAAATAGAAAAAAACATGGTAATACAAATAAACACTCACAAATAACACAAGTAAATATGCACAAGCAATTAAAAGCGAATGAAAAATAAAGACTGAATAACTTTGGTCTCACCGATAACAATAGCAGTTATTTGCAATAATAAGGACAGAGTCGAAAGTTAATGGGCTCGCATAATTATGTCTACAGTAAAAATGGTATAATGAACGAAACAACTTTTAATTATGATTCTGTATGTCACTAACAAGAAAAAAAAAATGCAGTTCAATGTGATAATTTTCAGTTATGTAAAACCAGCGACAAAGAGAAACTACCACCGCTTTTTCAAAAAAGTATTTAGAGCATCATTTAGAGAAATAATACGCGGTAGTTAAGCTTTTTATCAATGTTTTTCAAAGTGAGTCTCCAGTAGCTGGTGCTGTCGGCGTGTCGTCGACATCCCCATCGTTGGTCCATAATTCTTAAGCTTGCAGTCTAGTAATTATCGTCTTGCTGTTCCTCTTGATCGAAGCCGCCCGTTCTGAATGCAGTTGGAACGCACGGATTTGTAGAATTATCTTATTTAGTGCATCTAGGTGCAGCGATCAAAGACACGGTTCATTCAATTAACGCATGATGTATCCCGACGTCACAATGTTTGTTAGCCGTTACTACTTTCAGCTTCAGTTTTATGGTCTTCCGTTTGACCGCGGCTTGGCACATTTCACATTACAACCGTCCGCAATAAGAAAGGACGTTAATATATTTGTAATCTGAATTAACAGTCCGTGAAATGTATCAGACAATCTGCACTGTGCACAAGTCACCATACACCCACACCAGTCGCGCATCGGTCGGCACACCGTACTTCCAAATAAATATTCCGAACATCAGTTCAGGGACAGAAAATGCTTTTCCATATTTCAGTTTAATTTGACAGTCCGCGGAATGCACTAAACAGTTCGTGATGTCTATAATCAAAGACATGCATTTAGAGCGTTCACGCAGCTTACAAGTTTGCACATCATAGTTTTCAACATTAAAATGACGAGGAGCAATTCCGACTAAGAAACAACCCGACACGTATGGCTGTTGGATCCTTATATGCAGTGCACACCGAAATAACAGAAGTGTATCATTACTGAAATACACTCCTGGAAATTGAAAAAAGAACACATTGACACCGGTGTGTCAGACGCACCATACTTGCTCCGGACACTGCGAGAGGGCTGTACAAGCAATGATCACACGCACGGCACAGCGGACACACCAGGAACCGCGGTGTTGGCCGTCGAATGGCGCTAGCTGCGCAGCATTTGTGCACCGCCGCCGTCAGTGTCAGCCAGTTTGCCGTGGCATACGGAGCTCCATCGCAGTCTTTAACACTGGTAGCATGCCGCGACAGCGTGGACGTGAACCGTATGTGCAGTTGACGGACTTTGAGCGAGGGCGTATAGTGGGCATGCGGGAGGCCGGGTGGACGTACCGCCGAATTGCTCAACACGTGGGGCGTGAGGTCTCCACAGTACATCGATGTTGTCGCCAGTGGTCGGCGGAAGGTGCACGTGCCCGTCGACCTGGGACCGGACCGCAGCGACGCACGGATGCACGCCAAGACCGTAGGATCCTACGCAGTGCCGTAGGGGACCGCACCGCCACTTCCCAGCAAATTAGGGACACTGTTGCTCCTGGGGTATCGGCGAGGACCATTCGCAACCGTCTCCATGAAGCTGGGCTACGGTCCCGCACACCGTTAGGCCGTCTTCCGCTCACGCCCCAACATCGTGCAGCCCGCCTCCAGTGGTGTCGCGACAGGCGTGAATGGAGGGATGAATGGAGACGTGTCGTCTTCAGCGATGAGAGTTGCTTCTGCCTTGGTGCCAATGATGGTCGTATGCGTGTTTGGCGCCGTGCAGGTGAGCGCCACAATCAGGACTGCATACGACCGAGGCACACAGGGCCAACACCCGGCATCATGGTGTGGGGAGCGATCTCCTACACTGGCCGTACACCACTGGTGATCGTCGAGGGGACACTGAATAGTGCACGGTACATCCAAACCGTCATCGAACCCATCGTTCTACCATTCCTAGACCGGCAAGGGAACTTGCTGTTCCAACAGGACAATGCACGTCCGCATGTATCCCGTGCCACCCAACGTGCTCTAGAAGGTGTACGTCAACTACCCTGGCCAGCAAGATCTCCGGATCTGTCCCCCATTGAGCATGTTTGGGACTGAATGAAGCGTCGTCTCACGCGGTCTGCACGTCCAGCACGAACGCTGATCCAACTGAGGCGCCAGGTGGAAATGGCATGGCAAGCCGTTCCACAGGACTACATCCAGCATCTCTACGATCGTCTCCATGGGAGAATAGCAGCCTGCATTGCTGAAAAAGGTGGATATACACTGTACTAGTGCCGACATTGTGCATGCTCTGTTGCCTGTGTCTATGTGCCTGTGGTTCTGACAGTGTGATCATGTGATGTATCTGACCCCAGGAATGTGTCAATAAAGTTTCCCCTTCCTGGGACAATGAATTCACGGTGTTCTTATTTCAATTTCCAGGAGTGTAGTTATTTTACATCGGCCACGGCACATAGTACACCAAAGCACTCACGCGGCACGAAAATCACCTTCTCATTCTCGCTCCAGTCTCTTTGACGGTGCTTTTCTCTGTAGAGATGATTACATACCACTAAGCGTTTATCACTTGAAATTACACTTTAAAAATTTCTAAGTACGTCGATTTACATTACCACACAAATTTACAACGTCACTTTATTCTGTTCTTAGAAATTCAATTTAAGTAACATGCTAGCAAATCTACAAACACATAAAATCGAAAAAAATGGGAACAGCAATTACTTTCATGACAACTACAGCACGTAACAGATACATAGTTGTACAAGTAATAATATTACAAAACCCATTCTGAAAAAATTCTTTAAATATACCGTGAAGACAAACGAACGTAATGGAAAACGAAAGCACAAGAAAAAAAATCTTTATATTGTTCTGTAGTGTTATCTTCATATGTGCCCCCAGTTTTATCACGGGATGTTCTCTTGAAACTCTCAAGATGAATTGCCTCAAACACAAATGAAGTAAGTAGTTTGTGTACTGTTTGTGCTCATGTAATTCATCGTACCTTAAACACTTTTGAACAATTCAAAATTAAATACAAATTGTCATTATGATAAACAAATACAAGAATAACCTCTCCATTTCACATAAATTTCTAAATTATTCCGACAATAATACGAATAACATGACACAGTCTGTGGAAGAACAATTTTCATCTATTGTATATTGGCATACAACAAAACACAGTACATAGAACTGCACTAACAACTTTTGGGCTCTTAATGTTTTCAGTATCTTAATGAAAGTTTCTTTATTTTAACTACTCGTGTATGAAGCTCTTGTTCCTACACATATATATACCTTTAGCTACGTGTGTGTTCGCCTCCGGTAGCTGAGTGGTGAGCGCGACAATCCTGAGGGCCCTGGTTCGATTCCCAGCAGGGTCGGAGATTTTCTCTGCTCAGGACTGGGTGTTGTGTTGTCCTAATCATCATCATCATTTCATCCTCATCGACGCGCAAGTCGCCGAAGTGGCGTCAAATCGAAAGACTTGCACCCGGCGAACGGTCTACCCGACGGGAGGCCCTAGTCACAAGACATTTACATTTAGCTATATGTGTAATGGGATTTACGCTTGTTACCTTATGACACACGTAGTCTCTGAACATATTTCTTATTATTAACCTATGCAGTGTATTGAAAATTACAGACTCTTACAAATTCTAATTCTATTTACAACATGAAACCTTTCTACTGCTATCTTTTCCAGTGTTATTCCTACATTTGCATGTTATGGACGAATTTAGAGGAAAATAGAAGTACTAGTACACTGACACTTAGTTATGAAATATCGTTTGCATTAAATGCCCTTAAAAACTAAGAAAAACGATAAAATATTTCATTTACATTTCAAAAAGAAAAATACACAGTCTGTACATCTCAGTTCGTTTCTTTTGGACACACTTAGTGGGCAAATACATCTAATTATGGGCAGTTTGAAAAAAAAAACCTGTCTTATTTAGATTCACTAGCTGATATGTTTCATTTTTATTACTGCTATGTATATTTTTAATGTTTCATTTTCACTAACGCTCCTTCAGTTTCTTACGATGCACACCACTGCGTTGATTATCATTTCCCACATATCTTACTGATCCAACAAACCATATTGCCCCATTACTTGCACTTTTTACTGAATTTTCATTTCACCTCGTTACATTATGGGAAGACCTCTAACAACTTCTATGTATAATATTCTCTTCCTCTTATCTTGTCTCTTTCTTCTCTATTTCTCTATCTCTCATTATTTGTAGTCTTACTTATTCTGTTTCATCATTAACTTTTATTTTAAGTTATTCTTTCTTCACTTCACAAACTACTTTTCCTTACTATTGCACATCACTCATGAATCATCAGCAATCACTTTTTACTCTTTCACAAACACATCAGAAGAACAACCTTACTTCTCACTTATACTTCTCCACATACCTCTTATGCATCATTAATTCCTTCTTATCTTCAATCAGTGGTCTTAAACAGTGACAAGATACTCAAAACTTTAGTTATTTCTGTTCAAATTACACAACCCAAACAAAGTTTAGCTATTTATCTATTGCTACACTACCATACCAGCCTTCATTGTATTAGTGCCCTCAATTTTCCCACATAAAACTGTTGACAAATATTTACGCTTGTTGGTTTCCAAGCAGATCACGTCTCACTAATATATCATTTCGTCCTCAACAGGAATTATGTCACATTTGGGAATATAATCATATCTGGTTATATCCAAACAGTCCGTAACCTGGATAGTTTAGAGCTGAAGAGTTGTTCTGACAGCTACATAGCATAATAGACGAGTAGGAATAAATTAAGAAACTAAAGAAACAAACAGCACTTCAACAGCTTGTGACCCTATGAAGGCTAATGCACCTATTGACTACAGAGTAGTTAAGTCCCTGAGGTTTGTTTAGCCACAACTGATCACTTCTCTGCCATCCCTCCTAGATCCCACAATTCATGTTCTTTATCAAAGATTTCATTTTCCTCCAGACAACAGTTTGAGTGCCATCTACCAGTACCTCTAATTCTAGTCATGAAACCCTTTCCTCTGTAGGTCTGACCTACCAACCTACATTTTTTGATAAGGCATTTTCACTGTCAACACTTCAATAAAATCATTTTTTCCCTGTATTGATGAATGATCTAATTTGATAATTACTTCCATACTATATTCTGTTCCATTTTCCCTAGACCCACTAGCATAGTTCGGATATGCTGTACAAAATTTCGTTACTTCACTCTGGCTATCCTCAAACCAGTACACGTCCTAGTATTCTGTGATATGTTCCTTACAACATTTGCATCTCTCGCGATCACATGCCCCAATATTCATCTATTTCTTTTTAACCTAACGCTACTTGTTAACTTAACATTTCCTAAACATTCGCTTGTAACTTGGCCTCTAGAAGTATTTACCATAGAAGTCCAATTTAAATACCGTTGTTAAAGTTACTACCATTCTGTACTTGCATTACCAAAAATGACCTCAAAAAACTTTTGTCCTCAACGTTCTCTTCAAACATAGTATTTGTAAATGTCTGTCTTGATCACATAAGTTGTAAAGTTCATAACAACTGGTTTCGGCCATTGCCATCTTTAGATCTGTTAGAAATAGAAAAATAGTGGTGTGACAAATTAAGTTCAGTTATCAGAAGCTAAATCTACAACAGTTGTAGTAATAAATAAGAATAACAAAAGATATTAACATAGTTAACAGTCATACATACTATTCATACATACCGTGTGATTATTCATATGCAAGCATAAACTTAATATCAATATGACTATGTGCATAATGAGTGCTGGTGATGGTCTGGGAGGATCCTGTATTTATACAAATAACTAAGGCCAGTAGAGGGCACTAAAGTTAGCAGCATGGGTAACCAGAAACGTAAATACAGTAGTGAAAATTCAGGATACGTAGATACTAATTAATATTACTTCGTATGGTAAAATGAGCGTCTGACAATAAAATATGAACTGACATCCAATTTGCGGAAAAATCCATACTTGTTGTGTTGGTGCATAAGTTCGTACCGCTTTTCCGTAAGTTTATAAATACAATAGATACACGTAACAGAAACTTTAGTCATTAACGATACATTCTCTTTCACTATTTGCAACAGTCTACCAACGCTTGGGTAACTTTTAGGTTCCGTGACTGTAGAGACCATGTGGTTTTGAGGCGAGGAACTCGTCGAGCCAGGTTCAGAGCGGATTTTCGCCCGGAAACTAAGCTGCTTGAAGGTTGTCCGATAGAGAGCGGAAGAGGTGAAAATATGAGGGCGTAAGATCAGGAGATCAGGTGAAGAAAGTGGATGCAGAATGACTTGCAACTCAACTCCTCTATAGCGGGTCTTGTCTGTTGTTCTTGTGCTACGTCTGGTATGTAATTTTCCCTGCTAGCAGATTTCTGTTATTACTCTTTACACATTTTATGTGAATTTGAAGTAGGTATGGGTTTTTCCACATACCAGATGTCAGTTCAGGTTTCTTAGTCAGATGCTCATTTTATCATACGAAATAACATACTGCATTTTCACTACAGAATTTACGTTTACTCATGCCCCGTAGCATTAGTGTCCTTTACTGGTATCAATTATTTGTATAAACAGAAGAGGCTCCCAGACCATCACCAGTACTCACTATGTACGTTGTTATATAGATGTTAAGTTAATGCTTATAGCAGAATAGTTTTATGGTACGTATGACTGGTATGCACAGCTATTAACCTTGTTAGTATTTTTATTTGTTGTTCTTGTGCGTTACTAGGCCTGTTGTAGATTTATTGCCTGATAACTGAACTTAATTTGTCACACTACTGTTTTTCTATTAGTAACAGATATAAAGATTACAATGGCCTAAACCAATAATTATGAATTGTACCGCTTTCATGGACAAGACGGACTTTTACAAATAAAGTGAAATAACGTGATTACATACTCATTTACAGACTTTTATGTTCTCTTCTAAATCACCTACCTTATCCTCGTTTTCAGAACTGATCTCTAATTTCGTTCACTTTTGATTCATTATTCCTGTTACATGTCTGGAGAAACTGATTGTCCTCGTCCTTCGCTTCTGCTTCCACTTTTTTATCCTCAACAGCTTAGGCATCAATGTTTTTATCCAAGCAATGTACCATTTGAATTTGAATACTTTCTGACTCATATTTTTCTGAAAATATTGTACTTTTAACTTCTTCAAATGTTTGATCTACTTGCTTACCTAACATTTCTTTTTGTGATTCATTAGTAGCATCCTGAAGAAACTGCAAAAAGGTGGGAATTTAAGGAGATGGGACCTGGATAAACTGACTAAACCAGAGGTTGTACAGAGTTTCAGGGAGAGCATAAGGGAACAATTGACAGGAATGGGGGAAAGAAATACAGTAGAAGAAGAATGGGTAGCTTTGAGGAATGAGATAGTGAAGGCAGCAGAGGATCAAGTAGGCAAAAAGACGAGGGCTGGTAGAAATTCTTGGGTAACAGAAGAGATACTGAATTTAATTGATGAAAGGAGAAAATATAAAAATGCAGTAAGTGAAGCAGGCAAAAAGGAATACAAACGTCTCAAAAATGAGATCGACAGGAAGTGCAAAATGGCTAAGCAGGGATGGCTAGAGCACAAATGTAAGGATGTAGAGGCTTATCTCACGAGGGGTAAGATAGATACTGCCTACAGGAAAATTAAAGAGACCTTTGGAGAAAAGAGAACGACTTGTATGAATATCAAGAGCTCAGATGGAAACCCAGTCCTAAGCAAAGAAGGGAAAGCAGAAAGGTGGAAGGAGTATATAGACGGTCTATACAAGGGCGAGGTACTTGAGGACAATATTATGGAAATGGAAGAGGATGTAGATGAAGATGAAATGGGAGATACGATACTGTGTGAAGAGTTTGACAGAGCACTGAATGACCTAAGTCGAAACAAGGCCCCGAGAGTAGACAACATTCCATTGGAACTACCGACGGCCTTGGGAGAGCCAGTCCTGACAAAACTCTACCATCTGATGAGCAAGATGTATGAGACAGGCGAAATACCCTCAGACTTCAAGAAGAATATAATAATTCCAATCCCAAAGAAAGCAGGTGTTGACAGAAGTGAAAATTACCGAACTATCGGTTTAATAAGTCATGGCTGCAAAATACTAACACGAATTCTTTACAGATGAATGGAAAAACTGGTAGAAGCCGACCTAGGGGAAGATCAGTTTGCATTCCGTAGAAATGTAGGAACACGTGAGGCAATACTGACCTTACGACTTATCTTAGAAAATAGATTAAGGAAAGGCAAACCCACGTTTTTAGCATTTGTAGACTTAGAGAAAGCTTTTGACAATGTTGACTGGAATACTGTCTTTCAAATTCTAAAGGTGGCAGGGGTAAAATACAGGAAGCAAAAGGCTATTTACAATTTGTACAGAAACCAGATGGCAGTTATAAGAGTGGGGGACGTGAAAGGGAAGCAATGGTTGGGAAGGGAGTGAGACAGGGCTGTAGCCTCCCCCGATGTTATTCAATCTGTTTATTGAGCAAGCATTGAAGGAAACAAAAGAAAAATTAGGAGTAGGTATTAAAATCCATGGAGAAGAAATAAAAACTTTGAGGTTCGCCGATGACATTTTAATTCTGTCAGAGACAGCAAAGGACTTGGAAGAGCAGCTGAACGGAATGGACAGTGTCTTGAAAGGAGGATGTAAGATGAACATCAACAAAACCAAAACAAGGATAATGGAATGTAGTCGAATTAAGTCGGGTGATGCTGAGGGAATTAGATTAGGAAATGAGACACTTAAAGTAGTAAAGGAGTTTTGCTATTTGGGGAGCAAAATAACTGATGATGGTCGAAGTAGAGAGGATATAAAATGTAGACTGGCAATGGCAAGGAAAGCGTTTCTGAAGAGAAATTTGTTAACATCGAGTATAGATTTAAGTGTCAGGAAGTCGTTTCTGAAAGTATTTGTATGAGCGTAGTCATGTATGGAAGTGAAACATGGACGATAAATAGTTTAGACAAGAAGAGAACAGATGCTTTCGAAATGTGATGCTACAGAAGAATGCTGAAGATTAGATGGGTAGGTCACATAACTAATGAGGAGGTATGAATAGAATTGGGGAGAAGAGGAGTCTGTGGCACAACTTGACTAGAAGAAGGGATCGGTTGGTAGGACATGTTCTGAGGCATCAAGGGATCACCAATTTAGTACTGGAGGGCAGCGTGGATGGTAAAAATCGTAGAGGGAGACCAAGAGATGAATACACTAAGCAGATTCAGAAGGAGGTAGGCTGCAGTAGGTACTGGGAGATGAAGAAGCTTGCACAGGATAGAGTAGCATGGAGAGCTGTATCAAACCAGTCTCAGGACTGAAGACCACAACAACAACAACATAGTAGCATCCAACATCTCACCCGCTTTTTTATGTGATTCCTCCATTTTCCCCTCAATATTCTTTCCTGTTCTTCTTTCATTTCTTTCTGCTCGTCTTCTGTTTTCGCCAACAGCAATGAAACATATTTTCGATCTCCATTTCTGTTCAATCAAAAAACTAACGAAACAGATCAAAATGAAAATCTCGTCAAGACAGCAGTGTATTAACAGTATCCTGCCACTACTCGATGGGCAGGTCGCGGTGGTCGACTGGTTCTAGGCGCTTCAGTCTGGAACCGCGCAACCGCTACGGTCGCAGGCTCGAATCCTGCCTCGGGCATGGATGTGTGTGATGCTTAGTTTTAAGTAGTTCTAAGTTCTAGGGACTGATGACCTCAGAAGTGAAGTCTCATAGTGCTCAGAGCCATTTGAACTACTCGATGCTGTATGTGACGAAACAGGACCCCTTCAAAAATGGTTCAAATGGCCCTGAGCACTATGGGACTTAACATCTGAGGTCATCAGTCCCCTAGAACTTAGAACTACTTAAACGTAACTAACCTAAGGACATCACACACATCCATGCCCGAGGCAGGATTCGAATCTGCGACCGTAGCAGTCGCGCGGTTCCGGACTGCGCGCCTAGAACTGCTAGACCACCGCGGCCGGCAGGACCCCTTCGAATATTAATTTAACTAGACGTGATGGTGTTAATCTAATAAAAGTGGAAGAACCCTGAGACGTCTTCCAAGATTTGTCACATATTTTAAAATCTTAAACAGGGCTGCAACTGCAGGAACTTGTTGACAGTAATCTTGTAGAAGTCGAAGAAAATCAGCCAGCCAAGATCTACTGCACCCCTAGACCTGGGTTTTGACAATTTTAAAATTGTCTTCTTCAGAAAGTATAAAAGTATATTAGACCCTAAAAATTATGTTAATGATTACAAAACTATTTCAAACATAAAGTCACAACTGTAGCCAAAAGATAGTATGATAAGCACTTGATACATCAGCTGATGATTAAGAACACTGAGTAAAGCTAAACGCCTCATCTCATAATCGACATCCATCTTAAGAATACAAATAATCAAAAGCCATGCCTTAGGATTGTAGAACTATAGTATTACAGGTGTTCAGATCAAATGCCACGTGTAGAGGCCCATTTACATGAGGCTCTGGTCCATCTAAAAGTTGACTTCTGTACAACAGAGAACAGTGATGCCATCTGGATTGTAGCAGTACGTACACTGATCATCCAGAACATTATGACCACCTAGCTAATAGCCGGTATGTCCACCTTTGGCACAGATAACAGCGGTGATACATCGAGCCATGGAAGCAATGAGGCCTTGGTACGTAGCTAGATGGAGCCGGCACCACATCTGCCCACACTAGTCACCGAATTACCGTAAATTCCGAGGAGGGGGGGGGGGGATGAGCCCTGACGCCACGTTCGTAGAATGTTATATTGTATCACGGAGCAATGAAACTGGCGTCTGGAAGGTCAAGTATAGAACGTCCCTCTCCATCTTTTCTGCAGGCTTTCCCACTCGTATTCGAGCCATACACCTAAGTCGTCACAAGTCTTAAGCCATCGGCCCGAGCCGTATCCAGCAGAATATTCCATCAAAAAATGCTGACTGGCACATGCGTGCACAGTGTGTTTCAAGGTGCTCAAAAAAATGGTTCAAATGGCTCTGAACACTAAGGGACTTAACGTATGAGGTCATCAGTCCTCTAGAACTTAGAACTACTTAAATCTAACTAACCTAAGGGAATCACACACATCCATGACCGAGGCAAGATTCGAACCTGCGACCGTAGCAGTCGCGCGGTTCCGGACTGAAGCTCCTAGAACCGCTCGGCCGGCTAAACAGTTTTTATGACCACAAAACCGTAGGTCAAGAAATGATTGAAAATAAGTGTAATGAAGTAGTATTCATAGCTCCATTCTTGTGCCTTTCCATAGTAAAGTATTCTCATGTGATTTTAACATGTATTACTGCAAAATACACTATCACTGCTCATGTTTTAAACTATAAAGCTATTTCAGTTTTGATTAAGTGAACATTTAAGCATTACTTGGCTTTACGTGTTAATTTAACTTCGGTAAAAACCAAGAAACACGGGTCCTTTGGTCCTCAGAAGCAGACCTAACACTGACGAACTCGCCAGTACAGACAGTGTACACCCGATGGTTGTTATATCTCGTACTCCTGAATTTTTGGGTGGAGAGAGGAAAGGGAAGTTGACAAGAAAGGAAGCGAAGAGAGGATACAGCTGTTACAAGACACAAGAAAAAAACCATTAATGCATTTATTGTTAACTGTCCTGTTCTGAAGAACTAACAAAGGACTGCTCCAATCCGAGATGTCGAAACTTACCAAGAATACACCGAGAGAAATGCAGTGTCGAAATTTTAATTGTTAAGGAGCACTACAAATATTTTTGAAGAATGTTATAGTTACTCAGTTTTGCCACACGGAGAACGGCTTACAAAAGTAGTTTGTACAGCCCTTTCTACCTAGTGCGCATACACAGCCATGACAAGAGAACGTAGCGCGGCGTAGCGCGAAGCCACGAAGTCCAAAACACACCGACGCGAGCTTTAAAGCACGTAAGATATATAAAAAATGTCTTAAATCTATAATTTTTTGAATACGTTGCAGTTCATTTTGACAGCTGTACTGCTGTGGACGTCATTGTTACACAAGTAACCAGTAGAGGAAACTAAATGAAGGAAGTGTGTGATGTTTCATCACAGACTTCATTACGGGACCGTAATTTGTTGACATGAAATATTTATAACAATTTCAGTAGCTCAGTCCTTATGATAATTTTTGAATGATGCATATTTTACTGACAATGAGACAGTTCCTTATTTGTTCACTGAATTAGTCATAAAAATGTGGAGTGTGTATTGCATGATGAAAACAAACAGTTTTCTTACACCAGTCACACCTGATAAAAGAAAAATTAATGCACTGAGGCGATTCTCAGTAATTTGTGGCTTTATTTAGACAGAATTACGAAGGATAAAGAAATGGCCGTGGCTGTTCTGCATTTTTTTTTGCTATATACCAAGCATATTTTATGAAATTCGAAAAACGGTATGATGCAAACTGAAAATGCACAAATGAATGAAGTTTAACAGTACTGTTCCGCTGATAAACCTGAAATGACAAAGAACTATTGGAAATTATATTATCCGACAACTTTCTGAAAAATGCTTTACGCTCTCGAAGAATTTCCTGATCGACAGGATGAACCATATTACTAGTAGAGGGAAGAATCCGAATTATATTATCAATTTATTCGTCTCCCTCCTAAAGAAAGTTGTGTCGTTACGTTCAGGCCAAAGGTCCAACAGAAGCACTGAATTGTTTTCTGCAGCTGGTAAGAAAAAGTTTTGGATGTATTATTGAAGCTTATTCTCTCCCATTTTTTCCAGAATTTGCTACGCCGATTACAAGATTTTTTCAACTGAATAGTTCTGTTTTTAATTTTTGGTCCTAATTTGCTTTGAGGTTCCAGAAGACAGAAATAAAGCTGCGGAAACAATAATCCCCTCATACGTATATATATTATTGTATATGCGTAACTGTCTTTTCTTCGCTCGAAATGATTAAGTGCTGTTCGCACGCAGTTCTTGCACGACACGAGACTCCTTGGTTTTATAGAGAACATTTTAGGAGATAATATGAAGCTACGAATTTGTCTATAGTACTACCCGTTAATGACATCGCCTCTACACGTTTACCTGAAGTGAACTTCGTAATTTGCGATATCCTTTCGCGTGTAATTTTCTGAACCTGTTTACCCAGGTCGAAGAAGCCTGGAAATTAGTAATTTTCGTCACACTTGCAATTCAGTGGGTATAGTTTCGTGTATTTCTCTCGGTAACGGTGCTATGACTTTCACGAGCAGCTCTAAATCCTTGAAATAGTTTTTCTTTAATACATTTTCGAGTTACGTTTTGGCCCATATTTCGTAGTTCGTGTTAATATTTCTTCCATTTATACAATTCACGTTCAGATTTTACGAAAAGTAAGAGGCGTTGCACACACTTTATCTATAAGTCTTTTACAGCTTTGTAACTAACCAGCTGTGTCAGTGAAACTCTCAATGTAGACGGAAATTCGCTTTAAAAATTACAATTGCGAAATGCCATTCATCAAGCAGTGATGCGCGTGCACTGTCTGGTACAGCTATATTAGGGGTGTACATTCCTCCGGCTGCCAGGCATTTGTCGATTTTCAATATTTTTAAGACACTTGCAGTGCGTCTTAGTAATTAAAGTTTTGACATTCTGTTTCTTTCATTGTATTTCTACTGTATAAAAAGCTCCAGGGCAGTTTTCTACTTGTCCGATTGGACCGTTCCCTTGTAAGTGTATCCGAGAATTCACTATACAATGAGTCAATGAAGGACTGACAAAGGTTCCATCGAAATTTTGGTCGGATACTTTTCTTTAGCGTCATTTTCCTGCAAATACTCAACGTGATGTACCCACTTAATCCAGTATTCCACACTAACATCTTCAATAGTCAGTCCAGAAAAATTCTGCACACCTTTCATTCTGAATGTGCAATTTCTGGATGGGATCTCTTCTTTCACTAGCGTCCATACATTCTCTATCGGTATGTACTAGCAGTGATAAGGGGGCAACCTCAGAGTCTCTTGGCAGTGGCAGCATGAATTGATGTCTGCGTAAGCAGAAGAAACTAACGATCAAAGTCCGGAAACAATTTATTGGATTGTTCAATTAACCAAAACAAATTCTCCAAGTATAACCCCAACACAAAACAGTGATTCGACTTCGAATCACAACTACATACCAGAATAATATAGAAAACAACTGAAATAATTTCTTACTAATCTCCGCCAGAGACTTCTCCGATATACCAAGCCTAATCCAGAGATCAGCGAGAAGATCCAAGCCGGGCTGCCGGGGCAGCAGCTATTACGTCTGCTGGCGATCGATGAACTGCCGATGTGCGGCCAAGCGCCGGCCTTTATAGCGCTTTGGCGGATGAGTACTTCGGAACTGTTTTCCATCACGTGGTTTGATGTGTGAAAATAATTCCGGGATCTGCAGCGACCTCTTCCTTATGTTTATGTCGGCCGGTAGTGGCCCCTGGTAGCCGCTGGTGTCCGAGTGAAGCAATATTCAAAGAGATATTATTTGACACTAAAGACATTAAATGCGCTTGCCATTAAAATCTAAACTTGGTTACTTCATGAAACTAGAAGTAGTAATAATTACTTGATGTTTATATATTACTGTAGTAAGTTAACTGCATTCTTTAACCATTTGAAAAAAGATTAGTACATATTAATAATAACTTCAAAACACTGGCAATGTATGCTGAATGTATTATACTTAAACGACACTGATTATATTTTTTGTATTATTTAAATGCATTATATGATGTTAGTTCTTGTAAGTTCGGCGTTGACTTTAATGATTGCTACTATTTGTAAAATCATGCTGAGGGTAACTGCTATAAAATCTGGTATGGAATATTGACTAATCATAGGTATTGCTTCATAAAACATAATGACAGTCAACATTATTGAGAATGAAGTTGCTCACTACATACTGCGTTACGTGTTGCTAGTGGATAATAAGTATTGGTTTTCATTGATTCTAAACTGTTTCAGTACAATAATACACTCCTGGAAATGGAAAAACGAACACATTGACACCGGTGTGTCAGACCCACCATACTTGCTCCGGACACTGCGAGAGGGCTGTACTAGCAATGATCACACGCACGGCACAGCGGACACACCAGGAACCGCGGTGTTGGCCGTCGAATGGCGCTAGCTGCGCAGCATTTGTGCACCGCCGCCGTCAGTGTCAGCCAGTTTGCCGTGGCATACGGAGCTCCATCGCAGTCTTTAACACTGGTAGCATGCCGCGACAGCGTGGACGTGAACCGTATGTGCAGTTGACGGACTTTGAGCGAGGGCGTATAGTGGGCATGCGGGAGGCCGGGTGGACGTACCGCCGAATTGCTCAACACGTGGGGCGTGAGGTCTCCACAGTACATCGATGTTGTCGCCAGTGGTCGGCGGAAGGTGCACGTGCCCGTCGACCTGGGACCGGACCGCAGCGACGCACGGATGCACGCCAAGACCGTAGGATCCTACGCAGTGCCGTACGGTCCCGCACACCGTTAGGCCGTCTTCCGCTCACGCCCCAACATCGTGCAGCCCGCCTCCAGTGGTGTCGCGACAGGCCTGAATGGAGCGACGAATGGAGACGTGTCGTCTTCAGCGATGAGAGTCGCTTCTGCCTTGGTGCCAATGACGGTCGTATGCGTGTTTGGCGCCGTGCAGGTGAGCGCCACAATCAGGACTGCATACGACCGAGGCACACAGGGCCAACACCCGGCATCATGGTGAGGGGAGCGATCTCCTACACTGGCCGTACACCACTGGTGATCGTCGAGGGGACACTGAATAGTGCACGGTACATCCAAACCGTCATTGAACCCATCGTTCTACCATTCCTAGACCGGCAAGGGAACTTGCTGTTCCAACAGGACAATGCACGTCCGCATGTATCCCGTGCCACCCAACGTGCTCTAGAAGGTGTAAGTCAACCACCCTGGCCGGCAAGATCTCCGGATCTGTCCCCCATTGAGCATGTTTGGGACTGGATGAAGCGTCGTCTCACGCGGTCTGCACGTCCAGCACGAACGCTGGTCCAACTGAGGCGCCAGGTGGAAATGGCATGGCGAGCCGTTCCACAGGACTACATCCAGCATCTCTACGATCGTCTCCATGGGAGAATAGCAGCCTGCATTGCTGCGAAAGGTGGATATACACTGTACTAGTGCCGACATTGTGCATGCTCTGTTGCCTGTGTGTATGTGCCTGTGGTTCTGTCAGTGTGATCATGTGATGTATCTGACCCCAGGAATGTGTCAATAAAGTTTCCCCTTCCTGGGACAATGAATTCACGGTGTTCTTATTTCAGTTTCCAGGAGTGTAGTTAAATTCCAGTCATATCATTATTGCGGCCTTTTCATTTGGACTTCCACGTTTGTATCGTTACCGCCTAAACACATGTCAATAATAACTGTTACATATCATCATTTGTAGCTAAACAGATACCAACTCATAACTTTTGCTTTAGCATGAGCTGGCGAAAGTCTATTATCATTCTGTTATCTCAGTGAACCTAATTTACGTAATTAATTAAAATTTGAGTAACTACACTAAATTAATTAACTTGAATACAAAGTTTATTTCTAATCGTTCTTGTATAGTATACTTAATTGTTCAACAATGATCAACGATAATATTGCTGGCATTCCTTAGGTCATATTTTTCTCTTTGTGAAGTAGAGTACCTTAGGTTACAGGTGCCATTAATATGCTGCAGAGTGCAGGTGGTTAAAGCGTGACTGGGTCAAAGGCCATTTAAATACAAAGGGAAGACGAGGGACACGAGAAATAAAATCTTCCTTCCATCCGTCGGTTTGCTGCTTCCTAGTATCGCGTACACAAGATATAAAAGGGCAGTGCATTGGCGGAGCTGTCATTTGTACTCAAGCGGTTTATGTGGAAAGGTTTCCGACTGATGATGGTGGCACTACGATAATTAACAGACTTTGAACGTGGAATGGTAGTTAGAGCTTGACGCAGGGGACATGCCACTTTGTAAATCATTATAGAATTGTATATTGCGAGGTCCACAGTGTCGACAGTGTACGGAGAATACAAATTTCAGGCATTACATCCCTCCACGGACAACGCAGTGGCCTACGGCCTTCACTTAACGACTGAGAGCAGCGGCGTTTGCGTAGAGTTGCCAGTGATAATAGGCAAGCAAAAATGCGTGAAATAACCTCTGAAATCAATCTGGGACGTACGACGAACGTATCTATTAGGACAGTGTGGCGAAGTTTTAGCATTAATGGTCTATGGTGGCAAACGACCGACGCGAATGTCTTTGCTAACAGCACGGCATCGCCTGCAGCACCTCTGCTGGGCTCGTGGCCATATCGGCTGACCCTAGACGACTGGAAAATCGTGACCTGATCAGATGAGTTCCGGTTTCAGTTGGTAAGAGCTGACGGTAGGGTTCGAGTGTGGCGCAGACCCCATGAAGCCGTGGACTCAGATTGTCAACAAGGCATTGTGCAAGCTGGTGATAGCTGCACAATGGTGTAGGCTGTGTTTATACGGAATGAAATGGGTCCTCTGGTTCAACTGAACCGATAATTGACTGGAAATGGCTATGCTCAGGAACTTGGGGACAATTTGCAGCCCGGCCGGAGTGGCTGTGCGGTTCTAGGCGCTACAGTCTGGAGCCGAGCGACCGCTACGGTCGCAGGTTCGAGCCTGCCTTGGGCGTGGATGTGTGTGATGTCCTTAGGGTAGTTAGGTTTAATTAGTTCTAAGTTCTAGGCGACTGATGACCTCAGAAGTCGCATAGTGCTCAGAGCCATTTGAACCATTTTGAACAACCTGCAGCTATTCATGGACTTCATGTTCCCAAACAACAATGCAATTTTAATGGATGACAGTGCATCATGGACAACTGTTCTCGATTGGTCTGAAGAACATCCTGGACAATTCGATGAATCATGTGCCTACCAATATCTGCCGACATGAATGCCATCGAACATTTATAGGAAGTAATCGAGGTGCCAGTTTGTGCACAAAATCCTGCACCGATAACACTTTCACAATTATGGTTCAAATGGTTCTGAGCACTATGGGACTTCACATCTGAGGTCATCAGGTCATCTGAGGTCTAGAACTTAGAACTACTTAAACCTAACTAAGACATCACACACATCAATGCCCAAGGCAGGATTCGAACCTGCGACCGTAGCGGTTCCAGACTGAAGCGCCCAGAACCGCTCGGCCGGCTCACAATTGTGGACGGATATGGCTCCATATTTCGGCAGGAGACTTCCAGCGACCTGATGAGTCCATGTCACACCGTGTTGCCGCACTACGCCAGGAGAAACGAGATCCGACACCATATTAGGAGGTTCCCAAGAGTTTTGCCACCTCAATGTAAGTTATCAGCGGTGGAGGGACAGCGGGTGCGTGTGCCCAGTAGTGATTTCTTTTACGTGATCGGATAGGTCAGCGTAAAACGGAAAATTGAGAATTTGTGGTAAGTTCTATGGAACAACAAACTGCGGGGGTCATCGGTCTACAGGCTTACACAGAACTTAACCTAACACGCTAATGACAACAAACACACCCATGCCCAGTGGAGGACTCGAACCTCCGTCGGAGGGGGGAAGGCGGGGGGGGGGGGGGGGGGGAGCCGCGCAAACCGTGGCAAGGCTCCTTCGGCCGCACGACTACCCCGCGCGGCAGCGTAAAACAAAATGGGATCATGCAGTCACTTGCTCTTTTCATCAAAGTGAATAATATCATCATGAGAGTTAGTTCTAATGGGGAGAATGATCGGTCCCCGGGAAATATGTTTGTTAATGCCACGTCATTTCGTGTCGCAAAGGGCATACTCCTAACGCTGAGTGTGACTGCAGTACGAAGAAAGGTCTCAAGCAGAGACAAGTGATGACTGGACCATATAATACGACCACTCCCATCTACACTACTGGCCATTAAAATTGCTACACCACGAAGATGACGTGCTACAGACGCGAAATTAAACCGACAGGAAGAAGATGCTGTGATATGCAAATGATTAGGTTTTCAGAACATTCACACAAGGTTGCCGCCGGTGGCGACACCTACAACGTGCTAACATGAGATTTCTCAAACACAAACAGCAGTTGACCGGCGTTGCCTGGTGAAACGTTGTTGTGATGCCTAGTGTAAGGACGAGAAATGCGCACCATCACGTTTCCGACTTTGATAAAGGTCGGATTGTAGCCTATCGCTTTTGCAGTTTATCGTATCGCGACATTGCTGCTCGCGATGGTCGAGATCCAATGACTGTTAGCAGAATATGCAATCGGTGGGTTCAGCAGGGTAATACGGAACGCTGTGCTGGATCCCAACGGCCTCGTATCACTAGCAGTCGAGATGACAGGCATCTTATCCGCATGGCTGTAACGGATCGTGCAGCCACGTCTCGATCCCTGAGTCAACAGATGGGGACGTTTGCAAGACAACAACCATCTGCACGAACAGTTCGACGACGTTTGCAGCAGCATGGACTATCAGCTCGGAGACCGTGGCTGCGGTTACCCTTGACGCTGCATTACAGACAGGAGCGCCTGCGATGGTGTACTCAACGACGAACTAGGGTGCACTAATGGAAAAACGTCATTTTTTCGGATGAATCCAGGTTCTACTTACAGCATCATGATGGTCGCACCCGTGTATGGCGACATGGCGGTGAACGCACATTGGAAACGTGTATTCGTCATCGCCATACTGGCGTATCACCCGGATTAATGGTATGGGGTACCATTGGTTACACGTCTCGGTCACCTCTTCATCGCATTGACAGCACTTTGAACAGTGGACGTTACATTTCAAATGTGTTACGACCCGTGGCTCTACCCTTCATTCGATCCCTGCGAAACCCTACATTTCAGCAGGATAATGCACGACCGCATGTTGCAGGTCCTGTACGGGCCTTTCTGGGTACAGAATATGTTCAACTGCTGCCCTGGCCAGCACATTCTCCAGATCTCTCATCAACTGAAAACGTCTTGTCAATGGTGGCCGAGCAACTGGCTCGTCACAATACGCCAGTCACTACTCTTGATGAACTGTGGTATCGTGTTGGAGCTGCATGGGCAGCTGTACCTGTAGACGCCATCCAAGCTCTGTTTGACTCAATGCCCAGGCATATCAAGGCGATCAGAGGTGGTTGTTCTGGATACTGATTTCTCAGGACCTATGCACCCAAATTGCGTGAAAATGTTATCACATGTCAGTTCTAGTATAATATATTTGACCAATAAATACCCGTTTATCATCTTCATTTCTTTTTGGTGTAGCAATTTTAATGGTCAGTAGTGTAGTTGTGCTGAACGACAAAATGTGCTACTTACGATCGAGTCCCGCTTCGACCCGAACTTAACGCGATCGCCGCTTCCGTAGTGACAGCAGTCAAGCAGCCTACATTACAGAGCAATGTAGCGAACTAACATTCTGCAACGGGACATTCAGGAGGCAACGTCACAGAACAGTTGAAGAGTTTCATCGTGGCGTTTTGCTTTAGTGGTATCAAGTGATGAAAGATTCAACCAGTATGTGATATTCAAACTTCACTTCTTCGGAGAGAAGAAACTAATCATCTCCTGCGTTAGAGTGGACCTAGCTTACTGGAGCGAACGCTGATTTTGTTCGGCATTTCATCACCGCCACACTAGTGGCAAGGAATATGCAAACGAAGAGTGGGTAGAAATAGATGTCTAGGAAACTGTGCAAAATAAGAAAAGTTCAATTAGGGAAGGTAGGGACCAAACAAGCAATGACAAAATGCATTTTGACCCACTCAGGGCTCAAGTAAGCTTTACTTTGTCGGAGAGGAGGAATTAGCCACCTCCTTTATTAGGGCGGACCTAATTTCCAGAAGAGAACGTTGATTCTGTGGGGGATTTTATCACTGTCATAGTAGCTTTAAGAGCTATGCAATCGAAGAATTGAGAGCAAATGGGAAGAGATGCACAGAGTATAAGGCAGTACAGGAGATTTTTAGTTAAGGAAGAAAGCGACAAAGGAAGGGATGAAAAAGTGCATTTCAAACCACCCAGACCTCATGTAAACTTTTCAGTGCAAAAACAATTTTCTAATGAGAGTGTACGATCTAATGACTTTATAGAAGTTGTCCACGATAAAAAAAATAACAGTTCAAAAGATATTGTTTAGAAAAAAACTGCTTGTGATGAAATTTCTTGATAATGGGCCACTTTAGGTTTACATACGCTGAAGATCCACAGAAACTGCTATAGGCATGCGTATTCAAATACAGAGATATAGAAACAGGCAGAATACGGCGCTACGATCGGTAACACCTGTATAAGGGGACAAGTGTCTGACGCCGTTGTTTGATCGGTTACTGCTGCTACAATGGCTGGTTATCAAGAGTTAAGTGAGTTTGAACGTGGTGTTATAGTCGGCGCACGAGCGATGGGACACAGCATTCCGAGGGAGCAATAAAGTGGGGATTTTCCTGTACGACCATTTCGCGACTGAACCGTGAATATCAGGAATCCGATAAAACATCATATCTCTGACATCGCTGCAGCCGGAAAAAGATCCTGCAAGAACGGGACCAACGACGACCGAAGAGAATCGTTCAACGTGACAAAAGTGCATCTCTTCCGCAAATTGCTGCAGATTTCAGTGCTTGGCCATCAACAAGTGTCAGCGTGCGAACGATTCAACGATACATCATCGATATGGGCATCCGGAGTCAAAGGCCCATTCGTGTACCCTTTATGACTGCACGACACGAAGCTTTACGCCTAGCCTGGGCCCGGCAACACCGACATTGAACTGTTGATGACTGGAAACGTGTTGCCTGGTCAGACGAGTCTCGTTTCAAATTGTATCGAGTGGATGGACGTGTACAGGTATGGAGACAACCTCATGAATCCATCGACCCCTCATTTCACCAGGGGACTGTTCAAGCTGGTGGAGGCTCTGTAATGGTGTGGGGCGTATGCAGTTGGAGTGATATGGGACCCCTGATATGTCCAGATATGACTCTGACAGGTGACACGTACCTAAGCACCTAAGCATCCTGTCTGATCACCTTCATCCATTCATGTCCATTGTGCGTTCCGACGGACTTGAACAATTCCAGCAAGACAATGCGACACCCCAAACATCCAGAATTGCTACAGAGTGGCTCCAGAAACACTCTTCTGAGTTTAAACACTTCCGGTGACCACCAAACTCCCCAAACATGCACATTATTGAGCATATCTGGGAGTATATATTCAGAAGAGATCTAGACCCGTTCCGTACTCTTACGGATTTATGGAGAGCCCTGCAGGATTCATGGTATCAGTTCCCTCCAGTACTACTTCAGACATTAGTCGAGTTCATGCCACGTCAAGCGTGCTCGCGAAGCCCTTACATGATTTTAGAGATGTGTACCAGTTTCTTTGGCTCTTCAGTGTAGAATGTACTTACGGCGAAGCAGGGAAGTCGCATAAGGACTTCACAGGAACCAGCGGCAGTATCATTGTTTGTCATTATTGAAAAAACAGACAGAAAGTCGAAACAAATATAACCTTAATAGGAAATATTTTGGTGCAATTGAAGAGATTATTATTCCGTTCCATTTATTATTTAAGCAGCGTCAAGATATATGTCACCTACAGGAAAATTAAAGAGGCCTTTGGAGAAAAGAGAAGCAGCTGCATGAATACCAAGAGCCTGTCGTAAAAAAACTATTCCATGTGGTTTGTAAGATGCATGTGACGGGCAAAACCACATCAGATTTCAAGAAGAATGAGTAGGTGTGAATATTACTGATATATCAGTTTAATAAGTCCTATTTGCAAAATACTAACATGAATTCTGCACAGAAGAATGGAAAAACTGGTAGAAGCCCAACTCGCAGAAAATCAGTTTGGATTCCGGAGTAATGTAGGAACACTCGAGGGAATACTGACGTTACGACGTCTCTTAGAAAATAATTAAGGAAAGTCAAACCTACGTTTATGACATCTGCAGACTTAGAGAAAGCTTTTGACCATCTTGAATGGCATACTCTTTTTAAAATTCTGAAGGTAGCAAGGGTAAAATAAAGGGAGTGAATGGCTATATGCAACTTGTGCAGAAACCAGATGGCAGTTGTAAAAGTCGAGGGTGTGAAAGGGAAGCAATGACTGAGGAGGGGGTGAGACAGGGCTGTAGCCTGTCCCAAACGCTGATCTGTGACTGTGTACATTGAACAAGAAGTAAACGAAACCGCAGAAAACTTTAGAGTAGGAGCTAAATCTCAGTGAGAAGATATAAAAACCTTGAGGTTTGTCAATGACGTTGTAATTGTTTCAGGGACAGAAAATGACTTGAAAAAACAGTTGAACGAAATGGACAGTGTCTCGGAAGGAGATATAAGATGAACATCAACAAACGCAAAACAAGGGTAATGGAATGTAGTCGAACTAAATCAGGTGATGCTGAGGGAATTACTCGTAGATTAGGAAACGTGACGCTAAAAGTAGTAGATGAGTTTTGTATTTGGACAGCAAAATAACTGTTGATGACCGAAGTAGAGAGGACATAAATTGTAGACTGACATTAGAGAGAAAATTGTTTCTAAAGAGGAGAGCTTTGTTTACATCGAATATACATTTAAGTGTTCGGAAGTCTTTTGCGAAGGCATTTGTATGGAGTGTAGCCATATATGGAAGTGAAACATGGACGATAAACAGGAAGAGATTAGAGTCTTTTAGAAACGTGATGCTATAGAAGAATGCTGAAGATTAGATGGGTAAATCATGTAATTAATGAGGAAGTAATGAATAGCATTGAGGGTAAAAGAATTTGTGGCACAACCTGACTAGAAGCTATCGGTTGTTACGACACATTCTGAGACATCAAGGGATCATCAGTTTAGTATTTGAGGGTAAGATGGGGGGTAAATATTGTAGAGGGAGACCAAGAAACGAATACAGTAAGCTGATTTAGAAGGATGTAAGTTGCAGTAGTTTTCTGAAAATGAAGAGCCTTGCACAGGTTAGAGTAGCATGGAGAAATGCATCAAACCAGTCTTCAGACTGAAGACCACATCAACATTCTGTAAGTTTCGTCTCAAATTTTCGTCCACTACTGTACCTGAGGCAGGTGGGGTATACAAGAATTCGATGGAAATGTTTGATCCACCTTCAATTGTTATATTTACCCAAATTATTGAGTATTTGTTGTCTGTACAACCTCACTGGATATTATCGTATTCTTTAATAGTATAAGACGCCTCCACCACCGGCGTTCAACCTATTTTTGTAATATACGTTCTTATCAGAAATTTGAATTGCATTGCTATTAACATCTGGCTCCAGCCAGCTTTCTCTCCCTTGCAATATAATATAAAAGCGAGACTTGTTTTGGGACCTTTCCATAAATGCTCCTGCAGTTTAGTAATATTATATTAATGTTTTATTTTTTTGATCTGCCGTGACTAATGCTGCTCTAATTAAGGGGGATATAATTTTTCCATGTCTGAAATCACAACGTATGTTATCGGGACTGTGGAGGGGTTTTTCTATCCGAAAAAGCCAACATGTGCCCTCCACACGTAGTCCGATACCGTAGTAGTTGCTTCTTGCATGTGGTGCACACCTGACCTATTAAGAAGCGGCGAGTCCTATAACTCCCAAGTGATAGCGGTGATCGACAAATCTGCATTCATCATCGTCGCAGAATCATCTGAGCCTCTCGTTTAAGCCTTCCACTTGGGTCCAAACCAGAGGACCACGATCGTTTCTGGGAACGATGCTGAGAAACGCTACCCCTGCTTTCGTCCCGTGATCGTGGCTATCTGTCTTCACCAAAGCAGGCAGACACCTGTAGGAACCGGGGATAGCGTCTGAACCCAGGCAGCACGTGTCCTTCCTGCCGACAAGAGCGACTAATGGAGTGGACACTGGCCTTCTTTCCCGATCAACCTGCTATTTTTCTAATGGGCTCCATCATACACCAAACGGTGGAGCTACTAATGAAAAGCAGTTGCATCCTCTGCGCTTGTTCGAACCTCTCAGGAAATTAGATCACAGTGAATTAATTTAGGGAGCAAATGACCATTCCAATACCGCAGCGGCATTCTTCGCGCCCAGCAAGCCCCTGCATATGGATGCCAAATAGCAAGAAACACAATAATCAAAATACTCCTAGTTAACCACGACCGGGTTATGGCACATAAACTAAAGTAAACTCCGCCCGAACAGGACATGAAGGCCCAACGGTCCGACCGGCCGCTGTGTCATCCCCAGCCCACAGGCGTCACTGAATGCGGATATGGAGGGGCATGTGGTCAGCACACCGCTCTCCCGGCCGTACGTCAGTTTACGAGACCGGAGCCGCTACTTCTCAATCAAGTAGCTCCTCTGTTTGCCCCACAAGGGCTGAGTGCAACCCGCTTGCCAACAGCGCTCGGCAGAGCGGATGGTCACCGTCCACGTGCTAGCCCAGCCCGACAGCGCTTAGCTTCGGTGATCCGACGGGAACCGATGTTACCACTGCGGCAAGGTTTATGGAGCATAGGATACCAGAAACAGATACGTGAAGGATATTTGGTGAATAAACAGATGACACTAAGTTGTAACTGTGGAACAAAATATTTTTGTCTCAAAGGATAAGAGCAATACGTATCCATCTTCTATCATACTAAAGAAATTAAAGATATCGTTGTTCCGTGAATATGCAGAGGGCTGCTTTTTCGCTATTATCGCATCAGTCATCAAGTGACACTGGGACTGAAACTTAATTTCCTGGTTTGGTTGCGTTAATATGTACCTACATTGCTTTTTTCCCGTACTATAGTGGAAATCAATATAAAGGCACCGATATTTGTAGGAAAATTAATATTTTTGGTGGAATGATGCGAGACCCAGTACACCGACAAATGCAGTCAAATGTTATCGCATTTTATGTCAGTAGCACAGTATATAACATGACATCAACGATTCAGGAAGTAAAGGGTGGAACTCGGTATAAAGGCAGTCGGCTCTGTGTGGTCTTTGTGTGTGCGTACATGCCTTTACTGCAGATAGGAAACAGACAACATTAGTGACAGTGCGTTTTGTGTACATATATCACGATTGTGACAATGCCACGCAGAAACCATTTATCATGTGACGAAAAAGCAAAAATTCGGTGAATACAAAGAACTGGTACTCTAATCGTCAAATCGCCAAAAAGTTGGACCGTTCAAGTACAGTGATCGATAATTTCGTTATATTGGTAATGCGATGTGGACGGACTGAAAATAAGGGAAAAGTAGAAAATTATCTGAGGTATCGAAACGGTTACTTTCACACACTGCAAGGGGAACAAACTAATATTCTTCTCAACTTTTGCCGGTTGACTGTTGCCAATAACTGTCAGACGGATACGGCAAGTTTTTATTTTTTTTTATTTTTTTTAATGATAAACGTCTTGCAGTCCAGAAACAACTGCAGAAACCTGCTCTAACACTCGAATATAAGCACACTAGATCGGAGTTTTCTGAAAATCATGTATCATGGACTTCAGAATGTGATAAAGTGATCTTCAGTGATGAGAAACTTAATTTAGGTGGTAGGGATGGATTTCAGTTTTGTTGGCATGATCTGAAAACAAAGCTCCAGGTAAGAATGAGCAGAAATTTTGGTGGTGGACGTGTGATTATTTCGGCAGCCTTCTGTGCTAAAGGTAAATTAGGGCTCATACGGAGGCATATAACAGTCGTTTTTCCCTGGCTCTATTTGCGAGTGGCACAGGAAAGGAAATGACTAGTAGTGGTACAGGGAACCCCCCACAAAACACCGTACGGTAGCTTGCGGAGTATCTGTGTAGATGTAGATTGCTTGATTGAACACTATAACGAACTGTGCGCTGAGATATTAAAGACAGAATTGATTGGAATGTATGAGGACCTAGGGGATGAAAGCCTAATGTTTCAACAAGATAATGCATCTGTCCACAAACAAAAAGTGGTTTGAAGATAAAGGTATCGATGCCTTCCCCTGGCCTGCACGTAGCTCTGATTTGAATCCCGTGAAAAAAACTTTGAAAAACTTGCAAGGCGCGTTTGTAGCAATGGAAGGCAATTTGAGGTTGTATGTGAGCTGAAATAAGCGATACGAGAAGAGTGGGCGACATTTTCGCTGCAAAAACTACCATCATAACAAAACCAATCCAAAGGGAATTTTTGAGGTAATTAGGAAGAACAGAGATCGGAAAAACCACTAACAATGCAAAACCAAAACAGGTCAGAGGGTTCCATTATATCAATTTCCTTCCAGGAATTGAAAACGCCATATTTTGTTACCCGTGTTATAAAAGAAACTATGTGATTCTGTCATGACTGTATATGTCTTATATGCATCTACCACTGTCATAATAAATTGATGCATGTATGCTTCCAACATTGTACTATTACTTTTATCGGAACCCTGTCTTTATTGTGATTTCCACTACTGTAGATAGTTGACGGCGGTCGCTGACACAGCACTCACAATGAAAATAAGACGTGCCGATGACGCACGTTGCAATCGAACTATATATTGTAGCTGTACAGAAAACAGAATGTGTCTCACAGAGATATTCCCCGTTTTGAGACGTGTGATATCACAGCGGAGGTCTTTATACCGTCTCTGTGAGTGAAACAGAAGTGACTCCTATTTTCTGCCTTTACTGTGAGGCAAAGCTTTAGGTTTTGTAAAAATTGGTGCCTGCAGCTGGTTTGAGAATCTGTGGTACGTCATCGAACAGCTGCCATTTTCAATAGCGCACCAGCCGCTTTGTTTTTCAGGAAAATGAGCACAGAAACAAACAATAGGCCCACCCATTCTCGGAATTCTGAATTGTCAGTAACAGATGAGGCAGTGCTTCATTGTAAGCATCTGTGGAAAATATGGTGGTTCTACTGTATCCACAATCCATGTTCTGCTGTTAACTGTTTACTTCCAAATATTTACTCAAATTTTTATACAAAATATCTTTCGTCTATCAAATGATTAATGTATTACCTCGACGAGTCCTTTTTCGCCCAGTACGTCCAGAACTCAGGAAACAGCGTACTTTCCGCGTCCACAGAGCAATGATTTGGACAGTACTTACGAGGGGACTTCAAAAAGCAAGTTACACATTAAAATGACAGGTAAAGTAACTTCATTGAATATTGCACTACACTTCAAAGTGACACAGATATACGACCCACTTGTTCAACATAGTCAGCAAGTCTCTGTAAATAACTGTCGGAACATTTTACCAATTACTCCACGATACAAATCGTATCATTGGTCACAGAGCCTTTCGAGAACCGCTTGTGAATGTCTACAGCGTTGGAAAATTTCTTTTCCCCCAGATATTCATTCAGCTTGCCAATTGTCTTGACGTTGTCATCTGTGATCAATGACGATGGCCTTCCTTCGCTATCAGCATCAGCCACGTGCCCCTGGTAGCTGAGTGGTCATACCTAACGGCCCGGGTACGATTCCCGGCTGGGTCGGAGATTTTCTCCGCTCAGGGACTGGGTGTTGTGTTGTCCTTATCATCATCATTTCATTCCCATCGACGCGCAAGTCGCCGAAGTGGTGTCAACTCTAAAGACTTGCAGCAGGCGAACGGTCTACCCGACGGGAGGCCCTAGCAACACGGCATTTCCATTTCCATCAGCCACGTCTGTGTGGCGTTGGTGAAATTGTTGGCTCCATTTCACTACGACTGGACGCAATATTGCGTTTGGTCCATTTCACAGTGAAACTTTGTGAAATTTAGACGTTGACCACAATAATCGCACTAGTCAGCGTACTTCAACCTTTGGAACACATTTCCAGTTGCCACATCATTTCAGTCGCACACTGTGATGCACCTATTATGCATACTGCAGCAGAACTCGTTTGCAAGAAACCCAGAACATGCACTCTCTTCTGCCAAATTTGTTGCGCAATGTTCTTAGCGTGGGACGACATCTGTAACGTATTTTCTGAAGTCCCTACGTACATCTGAAAGTATTTTCCTAGGATGCTAGAGATGTGTACTTAACGTTCATTAATAACGAATAAATGGAACACAGAACCCGCCAAGCTGGGCTCAACGTTGGAGAACCAGGCTTAGTCTGTCACAAGCCACGTTAAGTAGTGAGTGATAGAGAAGTAACACCTCATTAAAAAAGCTTGGTCCTGCTGATACAGCAGATAATGCGTTGTAAGGATCCCTTTCCGGCATTACAGGTGAACATAGCGGTTTTGAGGGCGGAAGAAACCATATGTCTCAATGGCGGATCAAGCAGAGGTACTAGCTCCAATCCATCAGGTAGCGTTTGTTACTCAGGTTAGAGACGGCTACTAGCAGCGTCGGCTACCTTTGTTAAAGGCGTCTGAAATAACCTCCAAAGCTGGTCTAGAAGCTATAAGGTGGCAGCCTAATCACTGGACTTCCTTTCAATCAGCCAGCAACTGAATGGGAGGACATAACTTCATGCTTTCAAACCTCGACCGTGGCATAATGGGCTGACTAACATGTTGAGTCCTACAGACTGTGAAATGAAATTCTTGAGACGAGCAGCTGGTTACGCCAAATGGAATCACAAATAAATGAAACTATGTTGAAGGAACTTAAAACAGAATCCATCACCCACCATATTCAGAACTATCGAAACAAGTAGAAAACCATCTGCAGGGAATGAGTTCAAAGACGATCCCCCAGTCATGCTACACTACAATGGTGTAAGATCGTTACGTCGACCAATGGAAAAATGGCATTAGGACTTTTCGACGAGATCGTAACAGGTCAAGAGGCCTAATACTTGGGAGAACGATGGTGATGATGATGAAATATAACACAAAAATATAAAAATGAAATTATAATTACGGTCAGAAAACAAATATATAAATGAAATTATAATTATGATTAGAAAATATTACACAACTTCTGGATTACTGCGGTACCACAATTTTATTCCAAAAAAGTTTTCCTTAACAACGTCACCGAAATCGATATTGTAATGGTCCACTGTAGCCTCCTTTCCAATTCAGCGATGACGCCGCGTCTTATTTTCGCCCCATCACAGGGGCATCATTTTGCGCAGTTCAGGGGACATTCATCCATCTGTGGATGGGCTCACATCCTTATCTTCATTTATGTTGTCAGTGTGATACCGACATTATTACGTATCTTAGTGTCTTCCTTAACAACTTCTCTCCGAACTGTACACACGGAGAATTCTCAAGGTCTTTGGCACTGTAGCTTCACAACATCCTACGAGATGTCCTTTCTGCAACCCGTCAGAATCACAACTTCCCTGGAAATTCTAATGCAGCGTCCTCTTTGGGATGTGCTATTTTATTTAGGCACCAGTCACAAAGCTGTTTGTTCACCTTCCAGCTTTCTGGCTCGTGTCATTGGATACCGTTTCTGAATTTTGTTTCCGACACAGCTACTCCGATTCATTTTTCCCAGTCATCGCATAGGGTGTCGTTCTTCCGTTACGTTGACTATCCCTTAAACTGAGGTCCTCCGTCGTTTCTCCACTATTTAATGTATTTACGAGGTTCATTCAAGTTCTAAGGCCTCCGATTTCTTTTCTCCAGACTGGAAAGAGAGAGAAACATGCGCATTGTTTTAAAATGAGGCCACGTTTATTGTCAATACGTCCCAGAGATGGCAGCACCGTACGGCAGATGGAATTTTACCGCCAGCGGCGAGAATGAGAACTGTTTTAAATACTTAAAATGGCGACGTTTTCCTTACTTGAACAGCGTGCAATCATTCGTTTTCTGAATTTGCGTGGTGTGAAACCAATTGAAATTCATCGACAGTTGAAGGAGACATGTGGTGATGGGGTTATGGATGTGTCGAAAGTGCGCTCATGGGTGCGACAGTTTAATGAAGGCAGAACATCGTGTGACAACAAACTGAAACAACCTCAGGCTCGCACAAGCCGGTCTGACGACATGATCGAGAAAGTGGAAAGAATTGTTTTGGGGGATCGCCGAATGACTGTTGAACAGATCGCCTCCAGAGTTGGCATTTCTGTGGGTTCTGTGCACACAATCCTGCATGACGACCTGAAAATGCGAAAAGTGTCATCCAGGTGGGTACCATGAATGCTGACGGACGACCACATGGCTGCCTGTGTGGCATGTTGCCAAGCAATGTTGACGCACAACGATAGCATGAATGGGACTTTCTTTTCGCCGGTTGTGACAATGTATGAGACGTGGATGCCATTTTTCAATCCAGAAACAAAGCGCCAGTCAGCTCAATGGAAGCACACAGATTCACCGCCACCAAAAAAATTTCGGGTAACTGCCAGTGCTGAAAAAATGATGGTGTCCATGTTCTGGGACAGCGAGGGCGTAATCCCTACCCATTGCGTTCCAAAGGGCACTACGGTAACAGGTGCATCCTACGAAAATGTTTTGAAGAACAAATTCCTTCCTGCACTGCAACAAAAACGTCCGGGAAGGGCTGCGTGTGTGCTGTTTCACCAAGACAACGCACCCGCACATCGAGCTAACATTACGCTAACAGTTTCTTCGTGATAACAACTTTGAAGTGATTCCTCATGCTCCCTGCTCACCTGACCTGGCTCCTAGTGACTTTTGGCTTTTTCCAACAATGAAAGACACTCTCTGTGGCCGCACATTCACCAGCCGTGCTGCTATTGCCTCAGCGATTTTCCAGTGGTCAAAACAGACTCCTAAAGAAGCCTTCGCCGCTGCCATGGAATCATGGCGTCAGCGTTGTGAAAAATGTGTACGTCTGCAGGGCGATTACGTCGTGAAGTAACGCCAGTTTCATCGATTTCGGGTGAGTAGTTAATTAGAAAAAAAATCGGAGGCCTTAGAACTTGAATGCACCTCGTACTTTCGATGTATTTCATCTTTCAAATTTCTCCTCACTCTTATTAGCGCTTTATATCATTTTTCCTAATAGACCTAGAGACTAGATTCCGAGGGACACTAAGAAGACGTCATTTGGTATAGTCGTCACTGCTCTCATAAAACCCTCTCCTCGAGCCGCTCCATACACATCAGAACTAAGTTTAGTGTCACCATTTCTCTGTCTACCCACTCTCATGCTCCATTCCTTGTCATATCTCTCTAATAGGTTCTCTGTTTCTTTCTGATAATATTTAGTAGGAGTTCGTGCTTCTAACATTCTATGTTCCTCAATTTGTTCATTATGAACTGAGAGGGTAAGACTCATTAACGCAAAAGCGTGTGTGATGGCCACCACTTCCCCAGTGGCTAACTCATCAACTTCTTAAGCTAAAGATCGAAAGAGGGTGGGGTGTTGGTCTGTTATACTTCACAGTAGAAAAACGTAAGCTAGAATCGGGAATGACTAACTATCCGATCGAGTTAATGGATTCCTTCCATAAACAGACATTTTAGTCTACTAATCGGCGTTATTTCCCATTCATTTAGTAACCTTACTATCAGCTATAGAAAAGAGTAAAAGAGGAATACAGAAAAGCTAAGATGGGCCTACGGATGACAATTAAAGACATTCTTTTGAAAGAAGATCTCAGGGCAAAGAAGTCAGAATACTGTCAGTTTTGGGGAACAGATGTAATTCTCATGAAAGTAATGCAACTGGCGTCCAAGTACGTCACCGCGCTGTTCGGAAAGAAGTTTCAACTGAAGAGTTACTTGAGTGAGAAATAGTATTTCCGACCTCTGTGAAGCTGACAACGGATATGGGAGCGTTGTGCTAATATCACTCCCTCTATACTGTACACGAATAACAGTGGCAGATCGACACTAAATGGTCCACCAAGGCTGGAACGCTAAACTGGTAATAGAGAACTTACTGTTTCTTGATTCAAAATACTCGGCTTAGGATTCACTACCATGTAATTTCGACCGTAAAGGTCTGAGACACCTTGAATATTAGTACTTCGAACATACGTTTTATTTGTGTTACAATAGCAGGCAGTCACTAAAATGCTTTGTGAAAACTATTCATGTATAGAAGAGTCAGGCTCTTCTTTCATCATGGAAGAACTTGAGGTAACTTTTCCATGTATTAAGAATAACAAGGCTGCAGGTTTACATGATTTAAGACCAAAGCAAATTAAAATGTTTGGGCCAGTAATAAAGCAATGGAGCTTAAACTTAACGAACACTAGCACTTCTGAAGCCGAAAAAGAACCAACGGATGCTAAACACTTTCCGCCAATTTTATTTCTTTGCCACCTGAGAGAAGGCTGACCTTCAGTCGCATCGCACAAAATGTTGATACAAACCGATAAATGAGCAGTGTGTAAGGTGTCAGGCAAATCCAACACCTTCCATGAAAACCCTGACATGATAAGCAAATCCAGTAGTAAGTCACATAGCTACGAATAAATCGTGACATTAAATTAACCAAAATAATACGAATAACGAGTGAGCAAATGGAATACCACAGACTAACACAGGAATGCCTAAATGCATGTCATACCTTCCCACCGTGAGACAGACGCAGTTCCGAGGGGAGATACGATAACAGAAGCCGAGAGCAGAACTTTGTTAAGCTAGAAGGCCCTACGATAAGGGACAGACACCCACGTTGCCACCTAACCACCAGGACCACCAGGACCACCCCCAGCCCATGTTAAAAGCTAGAGCCCTCCAGAAGAACAGTATAGATCTTATGATAACACTAAAAGGGCCACACCAGCTGCAAGTTTTAGCGTGAGACTTATTTGCGTCTCTGTTACGTTGTAAACTTTAAAAACATTGCCCCACCACGAAAAGTATAACGTTTCTCATTGGATAGACAGAATTTTTGTAGACGGAGCTTAAGGTTAACATTGAGATCCTGATTGGTCAGATGAAAACACAGCCAGATAGTTTCTTTAAACCAACTTCGGTAAATTGTAGTAAGAAGAAGTTAGGAGAGAGTTGCTTCCGAGACGGCGAGCTGTATGGAGATGGGTCGCCCGCCGCCCTCTGACACTGCATAACCAACGACAAGGTAATGAACGCAAGCGATGCCGAATTTTTGAGCGCATAAGGCTTCACTCAGAACTGCAGAAGTCTCATCTGTTACACCCCCGTTTTGCGTAATACTAGTGTCGATCGTCAATTAAAGCTCATGATATTCACATTTGCTACGTAAGTTAAAACCTGAAACGCGATGATTTCTCTGTTATATAATTATTGAGAAGCCACATCAGCCACTGTAATTTACGACAAGTTAGATAAGTAATTAAAGATAATTGAGGGTCACTGTAGACCATTTTGATAGTTTTCTCTTTTGTGAAACTTAATTTAAACCTAGATTATAGATGTGATATGGCATAGGTCATCCTTCGATCCATTGTACAACTTGGAAACCCATTCAGGGAATATTCGTTCACATTTTTGTTGAACGCAGTTGGTTTTTATCATCCTGTATTAAAACATTTCCTCTTATCAATAGCGCAATTTATAAACAATGTTTTGTGAGTAGAATAAAATTTCCAATGGTAAACTTAACTGATTTTTCGACGTTATTTTACCAGCTAACTAAAAATAGGAAAGCCTTGAACCCCTTCCACTAAATTTAGTTAGTATTAAGATTCTTTTACAGGGAATGCAGTGGAGCTGACGCTGAAATCATTAAGTATTTGGTTACATCATCGCTAGTCTCACTGAACTCTTCTGAACTCTACATGTCATGTGTGGTCTGGCGTCTCCTTACCAACAACAGGTCCCAGGTTCAAACTAGTCAATTCCCTAAAAAACACGCTCAGAGCGTCGTTGCGCGAAAGTGGTAGGGAGACATGACTTAGAACAGACTGACACCACGCAGAATGTTAGAGAATGGCGACCCTGCCAGGATGGTAAAATACCATGATTGAAGTGCGACCACATGCCTAACTAGGTCACAAAAATATCCTATTGAAATATTTTCGTAGTAAAAATTTTTTTTCCTAAAGTTATAAATAGTCCAAAACAGTAGCTGCAGCGATAGATAGTAAGAAAGTATTCAACAGAACGTGAGACATTCTAGCATAATTAAGTTATGAATTTTAACATTGGTAGAATTAAGTTTTCTTTCCAATGCAAGCGCACAGGTGGCGGATACATCGTTGACAAGTTGGTTCTGACCCAACAAGTAAGTGAATGGATTGTCAAGTCGTGTGTGCAAAAAGTTTATGAAACGCGTGAGATCGTATGAGCGCATGTTGACGCGAAGTATGGCGCGTGTATTGCTTTTAAAGCAGAAAATAAGGGATTCAGAAAGATTAGCAATGGCAGATCGGGACCTTGACCGATTTGAGGTAGAGACGCAGCATGAAGATGGACAGAGAATAGAGGACAGTACAACAGACAAGGCAGTATCGCGTGAAATAGTACAGATAACGCACCATACCGAGGATAATGTACGTCAAGGCACAGAAAACCTAGGTCAGCATACGACAGAGGAGCAGGAAAATAGAGAGACAGCCGATGAGGAGACTAACTTGCGTCTTGAATACGTTGAACCGATAGTACAAGTAATCAGAGCTCCCTCACCATAGAGTACAAGGAATTCGAGCAGAAACGTGTCACCGAACAGTTCAATGCAGTCGGTTACAAACCAACACTTGGGCGAAAACACAGAGCGTAGGACGTCGGAAGAAAACGCAATAGGACCTGTGGTGTCACCGCCAGACACCACACTTGCTAGGAGGTAGCTTAAATCGGCCGCGGTCCATTTAGTACATGTCGGACCCGCGTGTCGCCACTGTGTGATCGCAGACTGAGCGCCACCACAAGGCAGGTCTCGAGATACGGAATAGCACTCGCCCCAGTTGTACGACGACTTTGCTAGCGACTACACTAACGAAGCCTTTCTCTCATTTGCCGGGAGACAGTTGGAATAGCCTTCAGCTAAGTCCATGACTACGACCTAGCAAGGCACCATTAACCGTATCTGAAGATAGTCTTATTTGTATTATCGAGAGCGATGTACCACAAGGATGGAATAAAGTTAAGTATTCGAGGAGCTGCATACTTTTCTTATTAGTATTCACTACTTATCCTGTTTCAGAATTCACGCCCGTCTGCGTTAGATAGCGTGCATTTCGGCATCCTCTATCTACAAGGTGTCTGCACATTTACCAACACATCAGGACCCACCAATCTGGCAGAATTATTACAATTAATGACGGAAACCATGACAAGACAAAATAAAGAAATTGCGAACTAAATTAAAATTCAGCATGCAGAAACGACGAAACAAATTGCAGAAACCACGAGACAAATGCGTGAGATTGAAGAACAAAACAAAAAAATTCAGTTACACCTAAGTCATATTGAAGACGAGGCAAAAGTATATCGAGAAGTGATAGGAAACTTAATAACAGGTCACAATCAATTGAGAACAGACATTGACAAGGTACAAGCGGACGTGCAAACATTGCGTAATGACACTCAGGACGAGATCAAAACATTACGTAACAACACCCTGGGAGAAGTCAAGAAACTAGAGAAACAGATAAACGAAATTACTAGACAAGCAGCAGGTACAGCGCGTGAAATTGTTGAAAACAGTGTGTTACACAAACGTGTCACAAAAGCAGCGCTGAAAAGATATGATAACCGCATAGTCAAAATAGAAGCGCAAACGAAGCGACAATTTCAGAAATTGCCAACAGAGTTGTTGCAAACCATTGAAGAGCGTAGTGAACAGGATCGAACAAGCACTGAGTCTGAAACCACATCCGTATCTGTAACAGCACCGGAAAAACAAGCAATTAACGAAGATATCATGCATTTTCGATTCCAATCACAGACGGAAAATAACATACGTGAAATCAGACAGCCTGCACCGCAACAAACACGTTTCGAAATTCTTGATGAACAAACGGCACCACAAACACATGCAGAACCACAAATGTATGTTTCAAGACAGTTTGGATAGTGCAATGAAGCGGCAAGGTTAGCCAGACAAGATATCGAACCAATACCTGACAATGGAAAGCCAGGTCGCGAAGAGTACAGTGCAATGCGTTCAGCTACACGTTCACAACCGATGGAAGAAAATTATTGCGTATCACTCCAACGATACTATGTAAGGGTAGGCGAATGTTACAGTGGACAATATCCAATGGATCTACCACAACCGGAAAGAACGACGGGAGAAATGATCAGAAACAAAAGTGGCGAAGAATCGGGAATTTCACATGGAACTATGACAAAGTACGACAACGATCATTTCCTCACAGTCAGAAAATTTCAACACTTTCGAGAAGAAAACTCATTACATCCACGAACTTTTATTGATCAATTCCGAGTAGGATTACCAGAACACTGGACTTTATATGTGCACACATGTCAGGAACAGTCGCAGAAACCATGCAGAATGTTGCAGCGACATGCCGATCGTACGAAGATTTCAGAGTGAAGTTTCTCTCACGATATTGGTCCAGCGAAGCACAGAACAGAGTGAAGTACGAATTATTACAGAACCCATATTTTGAAAATTCAGGAGAGAAGAGTCCCGTGAAATTTTTCGAATTAATGGCAAAGAAAAATCAATGCTTAGATGTACCATACAGTGACGGAGAGTTGATTAAATATACGCGATGAAGTTACCATTGAAATACCAGCATTCATTAGTAGGTCGCGGAGGCAATGACGTCGAAGCATTTAAAGGTATTCTAAGGGAACTAGAGTTCATATTTTCGGAAAATGACGCAAGAAAAAGACAAAAAGCAGTGGAATCCACAACACACAGTACGAAGAAACAATAATTACGAACCACGTGAGAACTTCGCACCAAGAAACGACAATAGATTTCAACAAAGAACCGGTTATGGATTTAGAAGAGAATATGGCAATAAGTATAATTCACCCAGGAACGGCAACAACTATTACAGAGGGAATAACGACAACCGGAACGGGTGTTGGAGCGCCAATAGACCGACAAATTATCAACAAACAAACCAATATCAACAAGCGGAGCAAGAAAAGAGAATACAGATAGAAGAGGTGGAGGTAAGACCACCAAACCCCGAAAAACGTTCGAATTGACAGCTAAGCGCCCAAGCCAAAGGGAATGACGCACCGACCCAGGACAATTGCAGCACCTTGAACAGAGAAGTAAATACCTTATCACGAGAAGAGAAGAAGGAAGAAACCAATCCGCAGGGACCAGATGAAAACGAAGACAGGAAAATAACAATATCGAGTTGGGTCGAAATTAATTGGGAGAATACTGACGAGGAAGATGAATTACCAGAGGCATGCATAACGAATGTAGGAGAAATGAACGAAGTAATGAGTATTGCAGAGCTATTTGAGATGGAAACCAGGGAAAGCGAATTCAATGAGGATAATGCGCAGTCGAAAGAAGTTGAAAATAAGTAACTAGTGGGCACACAACCCAACGTATATAATGAAGGAAGTTATGAAGCGATAATTAGAGCATTTAGATGCGATTATGTGGAAGTAGCGACGAAGAAGGAGAAGATAGACGAGGATGAGGAAAAAGTAGAGGATGTTGAAAAAAGCGTAAATGAAGGAAGAAATAGAGAAGAGGAAATAAAAGAGAGAGAAGTAGCAGTCGAAGCTTATCCTACAGAAAGTTCGAATTCACAAGGGAAATTCCTGAAAAGACTCATGTATGATACAGTGGAGGATTCGTTGATGCAAGAAGAAGAAGAACAGAACCAACCCTTTCAAATTCAAGCAATTGTGAAGGCCATGGTAAAGCATATCCTAGTCAATATTGTAATTGATAGCGGAAGTGAACTGCCTGCGATCTCAGAAAATTTATTCATGCAGTGTAATGCCAATGAGGAATTGCCAGTTCTGAAAACACGTAAGATTAAAGTAAGAGGTCCTATTAGAAACAATGCTGCGGAAGTTACGAGACAAACAAGGTTAACTCTTTCGTATCAAGGTCAAAAGATTGAAGACAACTTCGTGATTGTACCTAAATGAACTGTAGATTTGATTACAGGTGCAGATTTTTTAAATGAGAGACGAGCGATAATAGATATGGGGAGAGGTAGCGTAACATTCGGGAATGTCACACTTCTCTTTGAGCAAAAGCTAAAATTAGAATAAATATCAGTTATAAACAGACAATTAAGAATGACGCGAGATAAAGAGGAAGAAGAATTAGAATGGTATGCACAAAAGCGGGAATCGCCTCAACTCATGTTAAAAGTCCATAAAGAAATCGACGAAAAATTGCAAAAATCTCAAGGTATTTCGGAACACAGTAAAAGAGAATTAGAGGGTATTTTACGAGATAAAGCAGAGGTATTTTTACCTAAGACTGGCAGTATTAAACACTTTCAGTACAAGTTTGAAGTGAAACAGCACAAACCATTTAGAGTGCCACCCTATACAATCCCACTATGCTACAGGAATAAAGTATTCCAGGAGATATCCTAAAATATTAGATGACGATATTATTGAACCAGCTACCTTCACATGTAACAGCCCGCTCCATATTGTACAAAAACGAGATGGGAGCATCAGGTTAGTGCTTGATTCCAGACAGATCAACACAATCATAATTACTGAGACAGATCGCCCAGAAAAATTAGAGGAATTGATACAAAACTTGCGTGGTACTAAGATATTTTCATTAATTGATTTATGGAGTAGTTTCTGGCAAATAGAATTGGCCCCAGAATGTAGAAAACTTACAACATTTATCGTATTCGTCAGATGTTACCTGTTTAAACGATTGCCATTTGGTTTAAACATATCATCAGCAGCGTTTATTAGGGGATTTAAAACTATACTCAGTCCTCAAATTTTACAAAAAATTACTTGTTATGTTGATGATGTGATTATAGCAGAACCCTCTTGGGAACATCACAACGACACATTAAATCAGTTTTTACAGATCATGAAAGAGCATGGGGTCACAGTAAATATAACAAAATCCAAATTAGGAAGGCGAGAGGTAAAATTTCTAGAACACATAATTTCAGAGAAAGGGGTAATGCCCGACCCAGAAAAACTAACGGCAATCAAAGAATTCTGTACTCCATTTAATAAGAAAACTCTCAGAGGATTTCTAGGTCTCACCAGATTCCATAAAAACTTTATTTGGATCGACTCTCTCGCAACACCACGCCTGTGTGCATTGACTGGAAAAAACACGCCGTGGGTATGGGATCAACAAACCAACGAAGAATTTTTAAAAGTGAAAAACGCACTAACAACAGCACCGATTTTAGCACATCCTGATCTAACACAAAATATTTGTATGGCCACTGATAGCGTGAAAACAGGTTTAGGAGTTGTTTTATTCCAAGAATACAAACAGGCAGGGCTACGATCATATAGAAGAATTGCATTTGCCAGTCGGGTACTCACAAAAAGCGAGAAAAACTACTCAGTCTCGGAGCTGGAAGCATTGGCCATTGTATGGGGCTTCCAACGTTTTCGATATTTCCTATTCGGAAGAAAAACAAAAGTATACACTGACCACAAAACATTAGAATTTCTGTTACCCGCCAAACTAACTCATGGGAGGTTAGCCAGATGGATGTTAATACTACAAGAATTTGACTTCACTATTACACACATACCAGGACCAGCGAAAGTATTAGCAAATGCTTTATGACGATGTCCACAGGGTGCATCCAGTAACGTAGGTTTGGAAGCAGCAGAAGACCAGTTTACAATGTACTATATGAAACAAGTACCTTTCGAAAACCACATTACGACAGCATTGAAAAACGTAGGCAAAGAACAGGACAAGGATCCCGAAATACTAGGAATCAAACACAAGTGGAGAAGTAAGGATTTTTCAGACATTCGACAGCACTATCTCGTAAAAAACAATGTTTTATTTTTTAGACGAAATGTTGCAACGAATTAATGGTTAATTTATATCCCAGATGAACTAATTAATAAATACATATGGTATACACATTTAAGTAATGGCCACTTGGACCAAAAAAATGCTTTTTAAAAATAAAACAAACAAGCCATTTTCCTAATATGGAAGCCGAATTAGAACAGTAGTAGTCAAATCCAAAAAATGTATGAGGGCTAAACACGTCACTTTCCAAACCAAACCACCTATGTTTCCAATAATCCCTAAAAAATTAAAACAAATAGCTGCAACAGATTTGATGGGGCCCCTCCCACTCACAAAAAATGGATATATTTTCATATTTGTCGTTTTGGAACTTACTTCTAAAAATTTTTCCTTGACACCATTAAAATGTTCAACAGGTCTTACTATAAGTAAAGCATTTAGACAAGATTTTCTCAGGCAAGTAGGTCGAGTGGAACGAATAATTTCGGATAATGGCCCACAATACAAATCAGTGCAATGGCAGAACACGTTAAAACAACACAAAATAAAACCCATCTACATATCTAAGTACAAACCTAGCGTAAATCCAGCAGAACGATCTATGAAGGACATACGCACTTTATGCCGATTATATGCACGCAAAAGACCCAACACTTGGGATATATACCTTAAAGATTTTCAAGAAGTAATAAATGAAATGCCACATAGCACTACACTACTGCCTCCAGTTACTGTACTTAAAAATATTGAACCCCCAAACTTTACCAGAGACAATGTTAGATTTCCTATTGTACGACGTAGACAGCACAAACAAGTCATTGCAACAGCACTCTCCAACATCAGAAAGGCAGCCATTAAAAGAAAAGAAAGAGGAGATAGAACGGCAATTAGAACAACATTCTTAGTAGACCATAAAGTATTTGTAAAAACACACCATCTCTCAGCAAACAGAAACACAAAATACATAAGTTTTATGCTGCATACAAAGGACCTGTCATAATTAGCTGAACTGCTCATGATAATGCTGTGGAACTAATGAACCCAAAAACAAGCAAAACCTTAGGACTTCACCATGTGAGCCATATCAAAAAGTTTGAAGATTAATTTTATTACTGGTAAATAATCAGCACAATACTTCAAGATTATGTTGCAGAAAAGATCGTCAGGAGAAAGAAGAATGAAGAGAGAGGAAGGTGAGAAAAAGAAAGTAGTTTCAATAAAAACAAAAACAAAAATAACACCAATAGTACCATAGATTCAGGTGAAGGGATAAAGTGTAGTTAGTCTAACAGCGTGAAATACTAAAATGCTATATGCCACGACGCTACACAAAAATAAAAAACGAATTTGAGGATTCTTGTAGAAGTTAAGACTCAAAATATCTTAGAATTGTAACATGGAAAGGGCGCCGAAATTTGTAAAGCTTTTTAAGAAGGCATAAAACAATGTAGGTACTAGACATATGTTAGATGATTATAAGTAAAACTTTAGGAAAGAACCATAGTAAAACTCCAGCAAAGACCAGATGCAACGTCCCACAAGTAGCAATGCGAGAAGTATCAAGAAAGAAAAGGATGTAATTAGCAATATACAATTCCTACAAGGCAGAAGCGTTGAGAGAAGGGAAAGGACAGTGAGACCAACAGAGGGCCCTTGTAGCCGAAGTGGGCAGTAAATCTGCCTGCTAAGCAGAATCCTGCTGGGACAGAACATGGAACCACAGAGTGGCAGAACCCTGCTGGGACAGAACACGGAAAGCCAAGAGGGTCTTGGAACACCCCGACTCAGCGGAGCGAGCAAAAAACGGTCTGATGAGAAGACGGCTTGGGCAAGTCAACAATGGCAAAAAAAAAAATGTGTAAAAGTCACACTACTGCTATTAAACAGCACGCTGATGCACAAAACTGAAGAAAACTTCCACAAAGTAAAAATGACATGCCCAAACAATTTATCAAACTGTTACTAAGAGGAGAACTTCAAAGCGAATAGTTATCAATAAATATTTCCATATCCTGCCCAGAGAAGAACCAAGAATCAAGTAAGAAGCAGAGAAAATGCAGGAAGAACAGAAGTTGAAGATTCGCAAGATTGAGACCAAGAAAGAAGATGGATGAAGAATAGACGACATACCTTCCAAAATACCTATCCTATTGTAAACAAGTCATCTGCGAAGTATTACAACGAAAAACGACCGCTTTCAGCGACACGTAACGATGACTTTCACGCATACAAAGCCAGTAAACCACGAGATTCTGCACTCATAGCTCCATTCCATTATGGGACCACCACAACAGCAAAGCCAACAAGGAACAACGAATGAAGCTGTACATCAAATACTTGCCCACATCCATCTCGCTCAAGTCCATCACCTTCGTGCAAAATCATTCGCCAACCTCATGCTTAAACATTCATAGGATTGTGTGAAAGTGTGAAATCAAATTATGTGATGTAGGAATTGTGCAAAAGAAATGTGTGAAAAACTAAATAAGTTAAGCACACCAGACAGCTAATAAACTACAAAATAACAGTCATTGACTATGGACTTAAGTAAAAAGTAGACTATCGATAAAAACAAGTCATTAGTTCTGAAATGGACAGTATATAAAGAACAAAAGTAAGGCATAATAAACACTAAAACTATATGCCACTTATTTTCTCCTCATAAAAATAAAGGAATACCTATATTTTACTTATTTACTAGCCGGCCGAAGTGGCCGTGCGGTTAAAGGCGCTGCAGTCTGGAACCGCAAGACCGCTACGGTCGCAGGTTCGAATCCTGCCTCGGGCATGGATGTTTGTGATGTCCTTAGATTAGTTAGGTTTAACTAGTTCTAAGTTCTAGGGGACTAATGACCTCAGCAGTTGAGTCCCATAGTGCTCAGAGCCATTTGAACCATTTTGAACTTATTTACTCCTTATAAAAACAAAGAATAAAAAATTACTTTGTTGGATGTTTTCCCTTTTTTCTGACATTTGTACCATTTGTTAGGATAATATCTCAATACTTGAGTATGTATATTTCTTTGTCAAAGCAATTCTTGGAAATAATTCTTATTTGTTAGTGTAACAATGTTGAAATGAGTGTCTCGAAACAAAAACATTTTACTTGTACATGATATTCAGAAAATGTGTTAGGAATAGATTTTACTTAATTACTACATTTAGAAAAATATTTTTAAAAAAATCGATGTGAAAGACACCTCACTTTCGATAACAAACTTCTTAAAAAACAAACTTCACACTTAAATAAAGAAAGAAAATAATTAAAAATTAATAATAATAATAATAGCATACAAATATATCTCTCTTGTCAATATAAACGTATTTTTAAGAATAATGTGGAAGAAAATAGAAATATAAATTAGTAACACAAACTAGCATAGAACCAGAATAATATGGCTGAACAGTAGGCAACAAAATTTAGATAAAGGAATAATTGACTGACTTAGACAACGAGTCAATCGAGGCCTAACTTCAGTGCATAAATTAAGTTCGAAGGGTGGTGATATGTAAGGTTTCAGGCAAATCCAACATCTTCCATGAAAACCCTGACATGATAAGCAAATCCAGTAGTATGTCACATAGCTCCAAATAAATCGAGACATTAAATTAACCAAAGAAATACGAGTAACGAGTGAGCAAATGGAATACCACAGACTGACACAAGAGTGCCTAAATGCATGTCATACCTTCCCACCGTGAGACAGACGCAGTTCCGAGGGAAGAAACGGGAACAGAAGCTGAGAGCAGAACCGTGTTAAGCTAGAAGGCCCTACGATAAGGAACGGACACCCACGTCGCCAGCTAACCACCAGGACCACCACAGCCCATGTTAAAAGCTAGAGCCCTCCAGAAGAACAGTATAGATCTTACGATAACACTAAAAGGGCCACACCAGCTGCAAGTTTTAGCGTGAGACTTTTTCGCGTCTCTGTTACGTTGCAAACTTTAAAAACATTGCCCCACCACGAAAAGTATAACGTTTCTCATTGGATAGACAGAATTGTTGTAGGCAGAGCTTTAGGTTAACATTGAGACCCTGTTTGGTCAGATGAAAACACAGCCAGATAGTTTTTTTTTAAACCAACTTCGGTAAATTGTAATAAGGAGAAGTTAGGAGAGAGTTGCTTCCGAGACGGCGACCTGTATGGAGCTGCGTCGCCCACCGCTCTCTGACGCTGCATAACCAACGACAAGGTAATGAACGCACGTGATGCTGAATTTTTGAGCGCATAAGGCTTCACTCAGAACTGCAGAAGTCTCATCAGTTACACCCCCGTTTTGCGTAATACTAGTGTCGATCGTCAATGAAAGCTCATGGTATTCACATTTGCTACGTAAGTTAAAATCTGAAACGCGATGATAACTCTGTTATATAATTATTGAGAAGCCACATCAGCCACTGTAATTTACGACAAGTTAGATAAGTAATTAAAGATAATTGAGGGTCACTGTAGACCATTTTGATAGTTATCTCTTTCGTGAAACTTAATTTAAACCTAGATTATAGATGTGATATGGCATAGGTCATCCTTCGATCCATTGTACAACTTGGAAACCCATTCAGGGAATATTCGTTCACATTTTTGTTGAACGCAGTTGGTTTTTATCATCCTGTATTAAAACATTTCCTCTTATCAATAGCGCAATTTATAAACAATGTTTTGTGAGTAGAATAAAATTTCCAATGGTAAACTTAACTGATTTTTCGACGTTATTTTACCAGCTAACTAAAAATAGGAAAGCCTTGAACCCCTTCCACTAAATTTAGATAGTATTAAGATTCTTTTACAGGGAATGCAGTGGAGCTGACGCTGAAATCATTAAGTATTTGGTTACATCATCGCTAGTCTCACTGAACTCTTCTGAACTCTACATGTCATGTGTGGTCTGGCGTCTCCTTACCAACAACAGGTCCCAGGTTCAAACTAGTCAATTCCCTAAAAAACACGCTCAGAGCGTCGCTGTGCGAAAGTGATAGGCAGACAGAATAATTGGATGATTTATTCAAGAGGAAGATCTTCACAAATTGAGAAAGTCAATAACGTGTTAGTCCATTTCTGGCCCTTATGCAAGCAGTTATTCGACTTGTTATTGATTGATAGAGTTGTTGGACTTCTTCCTAAGAGCTGTCGTGTCAAGTCCTGGCCAACTGGGGCGTTAAATCGTCAAAATCCTTGGATGGTTGGACGGCCCTGCCCATAATGCTCCATACGTTCTTAATAACGGAGACATCGGGCGAACTGATTGGCTAAGCTGGGCAAGGTAGTGTTTGACAAGCACGAAGCACAGCATATCGGGGAGTGTATATCGTCAACTTACCAATGTGCTGTAAGGGTTCCGCTGATGACAAGCAAGGGGGTCCTGCTATGAAAAGAAATGGCACTCCAGGCCGCCACTCCTGGTTGTAAGGCCATATGACAGGTTGGTATCCCACGACTGACCCAGCATCTCCAGACACGTCTCTGGCACGGAATCTCATTGAATGAAGAAGAATTGCCTTCAGTGAAGAGCCTCACTTTGAACTGAGCTCCAATTACCAGTGAAGACTTGTCTGAGAACTTGTCAGACTGTAGTGGGATACCAAACCGTCCGTCACCTGCCATACGGACCAACAACCAGGAGTGATGGTCTGGAGCGCCATTTCTTTCCATAGCAGGATCCCTTTGTTTGTCATCCACGGAATCCTTGCAGCACATCGGTACGTCAGCTTACATTTCAGCAAGATAGTATAGCCCTAGCAACTCCCCTCACCTCCACCCATCACCCCGCTCAAAGCGAAAGTTTCTGCTGCTGGTCATTTTGCTTGTCAAATCCTACCAAGGCCATTTTGGCCAGTAAGGTTTCCAGATGTCTCCCGAGTTGAGAATGTCTGTAGCATTATGGACAGGGCACTCCAACCAATTCGGGATTTTGAAGGTCGAACGTGCCAGTTGGACAATATTTGACACGATTTCCCATAGGAGGACATCCAACAACTCTATCAATCAGTGCCAATCCGAATAACCATTTGGATAAGGGTCAGAGATGGATTAACGCGGTATTGACTTGCTCAATTTGTGAAGCTCTGTCTCTTGAATAAAATATCCAACTTTTCTGAAATTGTAATCATTGTTCTGTACTTGTACATCACGTCTAGCGATTTCCATCGTATTCGTATAATTCCTATGTGGTATGTCTTTTTTTTTATCTTACATTGTACACTCAGTCACAAAATACTTTAAGCAGAGCTAATAGAGTACCTTGAAGACAAGTCTCCGCCAGGATAGGTTATGAGCAGCCCTGCTCTAGAATACCTACAGAAACGAATAACGGATCAACCCTGTAACGAGAACATTTTTTATGCAGATGACATAGCAATAGCAGTTCAAAGCAAAGCCTCTTAGGAAGATCTTGGCAAGTATTATGCTGATAATCACCTAAAGCCAGATCCCAGAAACACTCTCGTTTGTACCTTCCTTCGGAGAAACTGGGAAGCCAGAAAGAAGTTAAATATTGTCTAGAGAGGGCAACAACCATGCTACTATGATACGCCAAAATATCTGGGAGTAAAGTTGGAGCGTAGTCTTACATTCAGATATCATTGCCAAGAAACAAAGAGAAAATTATCTGCCTGGAACAAAGTCATCTGTAAGCTTAGTGGCAGCACCTGAGGCTCACAGGATGTACATCTGTCTTGGCGCTATGCTTCTCTAGAGCAGGAAACATAGCATTAGCTTTCGAAATTCCATATGCCAAATGGGTGGATACGGCATTGAGTAAGATTGGACGCATTGTGGCTCGCTGCCTACGGCCGACTCCTGTCAACAAAATGTATCAAATTATGAATATAGCACCACCTGATATATGCAAAAGAACAGTTGCAGAAATGGAGAAAAAGAAGCTGAAGACAAACAGCCCCTGTTTGGATGTTGTTGTTGTGGTCTTCAGTCCTGAGACTCGTTTGATGCAGTTCTCCATGCTACACTATCCTGTGCAAGCCTCTTCATCTCCCAGTACCTATTGCAGCCTACATCCTTCTGAATCTGCTTAGTGTATTCATCTCTTGGTCTCCCTCTACGATTTTTACCCTCCACACTGCCCTCCAATGCTAAATTTGTGATCCCTTGATGCCTCAGAAGATGTCCTACCAACCGGTCCTTTCTTCTTGTCAAATTGTACCACAAACTCCTCCCCAATTCTGTTCAATACCTCCTCATTATTTATGTGATCTACCTATCTAATCTTCAGCAGTCTTCTGTAGCACCACATTTCGAAAGCTTCTATTCTCTTCTTGTGCAAACTATTTATCGTCCACATTTCACTTCGATACATGGCTACACTCCATACAAATACTTTCAGAAACGACTTCCTGACACTTAAATCTGTACTCGATGTTAAGAAATTTCTCTTCTTCAGAAACGCTTTCCTTGCCATTGCCAGTCTACCTTTTATATCCTCTCTACTTCGACCATCATCAGTTATTTTGCTCCCCAAATAACAAAACTCCTTTACTACTTTAAGTGTCTCATTTCCTAATCTAATTCTCTCAGCATCACCCGACTTAATTCGACTACATTCCACTATCTTCGTACTACTTTTGTTGATTTACATCTTATATCCTCCTTTCAAGACACTGTCCATTCAGTTCAACTGCTTTTCCAAGTCCTTTGCTGTCTCTGACAGAATTACAATGTCATCAGAGAACCTCAAAGTTTTTATTTCTTCTCCCTGGATATTAATACCTACTCCAAATTTTGGTATTATTATTTTGCATTGTGTAAGTCCTTGTCACATGATATAAATAAATAAATAAATTGAATTAAAATCATTATTTTCAACGCAATTTTCAATCTTTTGGTTCTTAGCATAGTTCAGTGCAGAGTGCAGCACCTGAAGTTGCTGGTAAGATATTGTTAACAGAATTCATATTTATTGCTCATGTATACAGAGATGTCTCCTTTAAGATGGACAGTAGCCAGGCCAGCAGGTGAAGCTCACGCAAGGCTGGTTTGTGCTAATGTCTGCATATCTCACTGACTAGGCTGCCACATGGCTGGGCATGCAGCACTATATGGCACTATGTGACAATAGGCATGAAGAATTATGTTATTGCTCGCCAGGGAAAGAATAGCCAGTGATGTTGATATTTGCTGACAGATGCAGATCAGGGGGCGGCAGCTACTGAGGTCCTTAGGGATGATGGTATTTTGGCAGCTCATCAAGTACCATCAGCTAGGCCTCCAGGGAGGTTGGTGATAGGGGACACCCAAGTCTTCTCATCAGCGAAGGCAAAGACGAGACGGCAATTGGCGAATCAAAGGGGTCGTCCTCTGATGGCACGTATGTGTTGCACCCTCATTCCCCTGATACCCCCTCCCCCATATGAGACAGTGAGCGACAGAAGTGCAAGGTCGTCTGTGATGTACTGGCAGAAGGTTTAAAAGTGCAATCTCCCATGTAGCTGGCTGCGATCGTCGAACATACCTTTGAGACCACATTCCTCACCTCCAAAATCGTGCACAGTAGTCATACAGTGTGGGTGTCGGAGGCGATGATGGGGAGGTCTGTGCAGTGGTGCCATTTATGGGATTGGCTGTGACGCGATGGCAGATGGTGCCAAGCAACGCACATCCCGACATTCATCCTGCAAACCACCAAGAACCTCTGCCAAAAAACCAGAGGTAGGACATCCCTTCAATGACACAGGTGAGTATAGCATTCGCGGTGCTGAGGATGCAGAATGCTGCATGACTGATGCAAGCTCAATCTTTATGATTGCTGTTGCTGTGAAAGGCGACATGTGAATAGGCTGTGGCAATGGCAGTGGTGGCAGCAGCAGCTGTGTAGGAGGGTAGGAATGGATCTCCATGGCAGAGTCATTGAACAACCTATGCAGCTGGACATCAGGCACAGGTATGGGCTTCTCAAGGACAGCAGGCTGGGTTGAAGGCAGTATATTTGAAAAATTAAGATCTACGATGGGATCATGGAAACTAAGTTGCTTATGACACTGTCAATTGGTCCATGATGCACCGTAAAAGGTACAATGAGCACAGTCAGACGTCTGAGTGATGACACTGGACTTTGCGTAGTTTGCTATAGACACGATAGAAGACTTTCGTGCAGAATTTCTTTGTGGAATTAACATTGGGAATAGAGCAGTGTGGATGAAAGAAATGCAGGATAGTATGTTGGTGACGATGTAGGATTTCTGTTGGCAAAGCATCGTGAACAGGCACAATACGATACATGCTAAGAAACAACAACAAAGTACTTTCTCTTGAATGCGGACCTTGGGCATTTGAGCCCTGAAATTGTGAACTAAACGTACTAATGTCACCATTCAATTTTAGTAGATACATTTTGTAGGTTACGGCTCACTAGCTCAGTGTTAAAATAAATTCTGTATTTTATAAGTAAGACAACCGATTTTTAAAACTTAAATTAAAAATTCAGTGTATTTAATTAACTACACTGTTAAAATGTTACCAAAATACCTATTTTTACAGTAAAACAACTAACTGAAATAAGCAACTGATTTCTACATTCATTATTTTATTTATATCACCATTTTAACACAATAACATGTATTAGTTAACAAAAGTAAGCTATTTTTAAAATTTTTAAGTGTGAACATAACTAAATTTATTAAAATGTATTAGTTAACAAAGTACATTATTTTAAACATTTTACATTGTAAACAATAGTAAATAAACAAAATAAATTAATTACCAAAGGTAAATTATTTTGAAATTTTCAGTTTTTATTTTTTCTATCTTTCTTAAAATGTTTCAGAATTGTATATAAGCATGAAGTTAACACTTTTATAAATTTTTTTAAGTTTTTCATTCATTTATATAGAAGAAAATGTTAATAATTGAAAATTTTTGGTAAGTAATCTATATTGTGCATCAGAAGTAAGATTCTTTTTTCCATACATAATAACATAAGCAAGTGTATCATTTTGAATTTTATCACTAAAAGTTACACAAAATTTCATATTTGGTAAAGAATTTTAAAACAATGAATTTAAATAGTTAATGAAGAAATATAGCATTAATCATTATTCAAGTTTTTCAGGATTAAAAGCATTTATTGTTGCACAATTTAATAGAACACTTACAGAAAAAAAATGTGGAAATAATTTGCTGTACTAGACAATGATTAATGGTTATATTTATTTAAAAATCAGTTGATGAATACAATAACACAAAATATTCTACAATAAAAATGAAAGCAATAGAAGTAAGTGAAACAAAATTTAAAAATAAGTAAAATTGTATGTAATGAAGAACCTAAATTTTAAAAAGGTGATAATGTTAGAATTAGTAAACTTTGAATTTGAATTCGAATAATTTGTACTTTAATTATTTCATCTTTTAGTGTATTTCTTTCAGCTTGTATTTTAATGATTTCATCTTTTAATTGAATTATTTTTGTGTTTAATTAAGACAGTCTCTGTTGTTTTTGTATACAAAAATCTTTGTGTTTAAGTTGATCTTTGTAAAAATTCTCCATTTATATAGAAAAAATTTTATATATAAAAGTATTTAATAACACTTTATTTAAGTATTTACTTTTATTTAATAATAATTTATATAATAATTTCATTACATTTTATATATAAAAATTGTATTACATTTATAATAACTTATAATTACCATATGGTAATGTATCTATTTCTTTTTCCAATTCATATCTTTTATTATCATGCGGACTTAGAGCTTTTTTGTTTACTTGAATTGTATACATTTCATGTTTTTTACTTTTAATTAAACTAATATTGCTTTATTATTTTATATTATTAAACAAACAATCTTTGTAGTCTTCTAAATTTTTTAATTCATAACAACAAATTTCTTAATTCCATCATTTTTTTCTATATTGTTACCAACTTTATAATCATGTATTTTGCTCTAAAACTACAAAATTCTTCAATTACTTTTCCATTACATTCATCTTTCATTTTAGCAACAACTTTTTTGTTTACCTGTGGAGTATTATATAAATTATTTGTTGGATAATTACTTGTATCAAAGTAATTGATCAATGCTTTCATAACTTAATATAAATCTTCAGTTTTAATCATATAAATATAACTATCTGTACCTTGATAATATAATACAATATTTCCTCCATATCTCGGTTTCATAACTCTATAGTGAAAATCATACATTAATTCTTTGAATAAATCAAGTATAATTAGATCAACATAAATAGGTTTATCAAATGTAATTTTAGTTTTATACATATGAATAGCATCATGATTTTCATTAAATATAGTTCTACATTTAAAGTTCGGTTTAGCTACAAGTTTATCACATGCTTTACTATATAATACTAATTTTGTATCTTGTACACTTAATATATTCTCCGTTCTTTTTCCATATACGAAATTATTAATTAATTTATAGAAATCTTTTTTAAAATTATTTGTGGCTTTAGTTCTTAACAGTGTGTTTAAATCTATATGTTTCTTTAAGCTATTGGTTTCCTTAAATTTTAAAACTTTATTTATTTTTTTAAGTTTCATTCCAATAGATAAATTTTGTTTATCATTTCTATAATGTAGTACATAATTATGATTTTTATCTAAAGTAGCTATTAATTTACTTTTATAAGTACCTAGAACAAGTTTTGATTCAGGACCTAGTGGTAAATCTGAATGTAAATAATGTAATTCTTTTTGATATTCTAAATCTACTTCAAATATAAAATCATTTTCACAATTGTTGGAAATCTAACTTATTTGTGTTTAATTAAAATCATTTGGTTCATCCCATTGAAATCCACCACATGGTAAATATTGCTTCATAGCATAACCATATATTTGTATCTACATATGTTATATAATTTGATATTTATGTATTATTAAAATCTTTTAAATCTTTATCATATGCTTTTACATACCTTTCACCCCATTATGAAATTTCTCCTCTTATTCCTTTTTGAACCATTAGATGCATATCATATTCATATCATAAATCAAGTTTGTGTTCAGTAATTTTTAACATAGCATCCCAAGATAAACCCTGTTGCTGTAACATACCAGGGAGGATCTAGGTTATATGTCTGCATACAAGTTTTTCTATAATTTTCAAAAATTAACAATAGTACATCAGTTTTAAGATACAAATCGTGATATCCACCGAAAATTTTAAATTCAATTATTCCCAAAATAATTTTACATGTTCATAATCTTCATTAGTTATGTTAAAACATTTAATTTATTGAAAAATTTTTCTTTTGTTGGTAATTATGTTTCTTTAAATTTTTTCGAAGAATCCATATCATCATATGGATAAACACCTTTTTTAATCATTAAATTAAATAATTTTGGAGAAACATTCTTTTTAATATTTTTAATTGATTTTCCTTTAAATTAGCTGAATGTTTATCAAGTTAAGAAGCCATAAAGTTAAATGTATCAACTAATCTCGTTTTTAAATTTTTCATATGTATTCATTTTCATTGTTTTTTTTTTAAATATGAAAATTGTAACCAGAAATATTATGTAAATGTATTGGTACAAAGTCAGATTGTTTTAGTTTTAAATTACATTTTTTGCAAAATGGAGTATATGTTTTCCAGTTAGATGATCATAATGACAAACTTTTTTATTAAATTTGCACAAGGCACAAACTTTAGAAGTAATATGTTATTATGTATTTTGTTTTCTTCAGATGTAAGTGGTTTCATTTCTTCAATATCAGATTAATTTTTTCCAGTTTCTGTAACTTCTTGTTTTATGCATTCAATAAATCTGTTATGACAACTTGTTCCTGTATAGGTAGCAGAATTTTTATAATTTCCATATATATATATATATATATATATATTATGTTGTAACAAAATCCGTTTGGTTCATGTTTTTCATATTTCATTGTATATGGTTTTTATCGATTTGGTTCACAATCATCCATATTTACAAGTAAACTTTAAAAATCAATGTAAATTACAAATCGAACATTTTGTGAGTATTGATAATTTTTCAAATAAACAAATTCTCCTTCACTTGGGATTTCAACTTCTACTGATATTTTAGTTAAACAATTTGGTGTATGATTATGTATTTTTTCTTTACTATTAAAATGTAGTAAACATAAATCATAAATAAATTTTACTGTTTCGTGTTTGGTGATTTGACTTCTTACAAATGTAAATAAATTTTAATATAAGAATAGTGTGAATTATTCTCTTTCCTGAAATAAAGTAGATATACATGTTTCTCCTTTCTAGATTTTGTAATTTTATTGGATACACTTGATATTTTTCATCATCACTATGAATTGAATAAACATTAATAGATACATTAATTATATTTTCTATTTTTGGAATATGATCAACTACTACAGTTAATCAATATTTTCAAGTTTTGTATCATGATCAAGACCAACATCTTTATACATTGTTATTCTATCAGCATTTTTATCTACAGGAAACAAAGCTGATTTTATAGACCATAGAAAACATTTTTCATCGTCATTTTTTACATTAATACAACCTTTTTTGTATTTTTAATACTTCACATAAATCAATATGAGACTATCATTTTAGTGGAATATATTTGTTAACTGCTAGTTGGAAATGACCACACTGATCCTTGTGCTTGAAAATTAGATTTTAAAGAAATATTTCATTTACCTCATTAAAATTTTTTATTGAATTCTTTCTCTGTCAAAATAATATAGTTTCGTGTTTACTGTATAAATTCGTAATTTTTTTCACTTATTTTATTTGTTTGTTGTTTATGTTCACTAACTAAATTAAAATTTATCTTTAAATCATGATGTACTTTCAAATAAAGTTTTTACAATTGAAAAGTCTTTTCTTTTTATTGCAGTTAAGAAATGATTAGCATGAAGTATATCAATACTATTTTTAATATTTATTGTTTGGAATATGTTTCAAATGCTTTTCCAAATAAGTAATCTTTAATTGTATTTCATCTCTTGGTTTCCGATTTACAATTTTATTTGTAGAAAATAGAGATATTCTCTTTACTGGTTTTTAGTTCTAATAGTTAGAAAAACATCATAAATGTTATAATACGGTAAATTTTTCTAAAAATTATTGCTTACTTTAGACATACAACTTTTTAACAATATTCTTATGATTTTCACTTTCTTCAGTTAGACAAATTTTAAAAATATTTGTATAATTGTGTCTTACTTTAGTTTTATAATTTTTATGATTTTCACTTACTTCAGCGACAGCTGTAGCAGTCTTAGAACTGAATTCAGGTGTATAATTTTTAACAATATTTCTATTATTTCACTTATTTCAGGTGTATAATTTCTAACAATATTTGGCAGATTTATAACAATAATTGAACGATTACTAATAATAAATGTATTTGAAACAGCTTTATGTAAATTTTAATATGCATGTAACTTATTTTACAAAATTCCCGAAGTTTAGCTACAGTAAATTGTTGTAGTTGTTTATCAGCAATTTTACTCTTTTATATATTACAAAAAATCATTATATTTGGAAAAACATTTTTTAACACAATGATAATCATTTAATAGATGTATAAGGATTATTGTTCAATAGGTAATTAATTAAAAAGAGAATTGGCTTATTATCTACTTTAGCCAACAATTAGTATTTAAAAGAATTAATTATTTAGTATAACAATCAATTAATTTACTATTTAGATTAACAGGCAATTACTTTTATTAATTTATTTAATTAATCATAAAGGATTATTATTTAATACATAATAAATCATAAAGTTAAGGCTTTCTTATTCTTATAATATTCTAAAGGACACTTCTTATATTTATTATTCTGTTTATCTTTATGTAATGGATTTGTATAAAAACAAGTAAAATCTTTGATTTCTTGACACACTATGCATTTCTTTGCAGATGTAGATGTTTCTTCAGTTACTACTTCTTCATTATTCATTGTAGATGTAGATTCTTCTTCATCTGTCATTGTTAATAATATTTTCTCTGTATTACAATATTTACAAAATTTACATTTCGCAGATGATTCATGTTGAACTTTCTCTATTTATATATAAAAATTTATTTGATTTGTGAAAAAGTAAATCTTTATACTTTTTATATTTTTTAAATTTTAATTTTAATTTATTCATATAAATTATTTGAAAAAAAAATCATCAGAATCATCATCAGATTCATAATGCTGATTTCTAAATTATGGAGTTCTATCAAACAAAGGATTAAAAGATCTTATAGTTACTGCTAAAGAATCAAAAAATTGATCAAAAATTTTATTTAAGTTACTGGTAAGGAATCAGGTGTTGTCAATATGTCAAGTGATGTTGGTTTTTTTAATAATAATTCTCTGAAGTCAACAATTTTCCTTTCCCTTTAACCATTTCTCAATACATTCTATATGAAAAATTTGACTGTAACTTGTTTTAACAAATTGTTTATTATTTTCATTACTTAAAGAAATAAGACATCAATAGCTTCTTCACATATCTCAATTAGTACATAAGTTTGTTTTAGTTATGTTTCCATTTCGTTTAGGTTCTCCATTTATAAGAAATAATTTTTATTGAATTTATCAAAAGTGAAAAATAAGGAAAAGAACTTTCTCCAATGAATCATTGAGTTATAATTTCAAAATTGGAATTTTTTAAAAATATGTTGAATACAAACTAAAAATTAATTTTTGTAAAACTAACAAAAAAACTTTCTACATAAAGGGAAACTACATTAACCATGAATATCAACAATGTAAATATTTCTAAGGAAAAAAAAAAAAAGTAAATGACCTAGCAATAAATGTTTTATATGATATTACGAACTGTGAATACTTGAATACTAGATTTTGAGAATAACTTTGTCTAGAACTTATTTTACCAAATAGATTTTCTAAATTAACTGTTGAATTTGATTTTGAAATAATTAAAAAAGGACAAAAGTGGTTCTCAGCACTATGGGACTTAACAGCTATGGTCATCAGTCTAAAAAAGACGAATGAAATTAAAATATAAAGTAACAAAGAAACTTAAAAATAGAAATAATGAATTTCATGAAATAGAGTTCGCAATGTGATTTTTTAAAATAATGTACTTTTGTTAACTAACATATTTCAATTAATTACTTTTGTTAAGTAATACCTTTAAATTATTCACTTATGTTCACAATATGATTTTTTAATATAACGTACTTTGTTAACTTATATTTTAAATAATTTACTTACAATCACAATGTGATTTTTAAAAAGTAATGTACTTTGTTAACTAATACATTTTAATTAATTTACTTACCTTCAGAATATGTTTCATTAAAATACTGTATTTTGTTTACCAATACATTTTAATTAATTGACCTATGTTCACAGTTTAAAATTTTTAAAAATAACCTACTTTTTTAACTAATGTTAATGTGTTAAAATCGTGTTACAAATCAAATAATGATTTTAGAAATCAAATGTTTATTTTAATTAGTAGTTTTATTGTAAAAAATAGGTATTTAGTTAACATTTTAAACTTAGTTTAGTTAATTAAATGTGTTGAATTTCAATTTAATTTTTAAAAATTTGTTGTCTTACTTATAAAACACAATCTATTTTAACACTGAGCTAGTGAGCCAGAACCTACAAAATGTATCTACTGATTTAGAAGATAATGGTGCTGTTTGGACTTGTTGAATTCCATTTTGACTGCATTATTATTGACATTCCATCGAAAAACACAGCATGACACAGTTCGTTTACATCTAACATTCTAAGTAAAAGGCAGAAGAGAGTGCTATGGCGGTACTGGTGCTAAGAGTCAAATGCCTTGCAATGACAGACAGAATCATTTCTGAATGCATCAACCATAATGAGCTATCTTATGTTCCAGAAAGGGTCAGAAAAATCAATATAAATACATTGCCAAGAACCGTTGTTTCTTGGCACAACATTCCCTGGTTATCTATGTAAGCGTGGCAGCGGGTGGTCATATCTTCAATCTGTTTATTAAATGTGAGCTGTGATCAATGCTGGTGTGTTAGCTGCTTGGTTGTAATGATCCTCCAGTTGCAACACATGTTATTTAGGGAAATACAATAAAGGTACACCATTCTGAAGAAAAATATTGTTGCATTTTGTGTGGTGTATGCGAGCTACTGCATCTAAAACTAAATGCCAGTAATGGGGCCTACCCATCCAAAAATAGTACTTGATTGATCATGTTAAGTAGTCTGTGTGATTCACCAAGAATCAGTGGCAAGAGACTGCACTGTTTGCGAATCAGAATGATCAATTTGAAGACAAGAAACTTCTAATGTCTCAAAATCCAGATCATTTCTCACAGCTAAATGAGAGTGTCTGCATTTGCAAGCTGTATCATAGGGTGATCAAGAATTTCGTATTGATAAATGGAAAGAATCAGTGATCAACATTGCAGCTTCCGTGCTGTACTGTCAGGTACATTTTTCGTAGGGTGAAAGAGAGCATTCAACGGCTTATGATCAGTCACAAGCAAAAACTTTCTACCACGAATATATTGATGAAATTTGGTGACACTGTAAATTATAGCTAAATCTCCCTTTTCAAGCTGACTGTAGTTGACTTGTACAGCCTTCAATGTCTTAGATGCGAATCGTTGTTAAACTTGTGAAATAAAGCGGCCCTTATTCCATGCAATGATGCGTCATCCGCATGCAATACAGGGGGTGTTTATGACTTGAAATGCATAAGTCATGGGAGGCTGAGCAATCCGTGTTTCCATGTCTGAAAAGATTGTTCACATTCTCCATCCAATTAACTGGGTCATTTTTATGCTAGAGGGGATGCAAAGGAGTGGCTATTTGCGCTGTGCTCAGAATGAATTTGATGTAGTATGTCAATTTGACAAGAACTGTTTGGAATCCTCGTGCACCTGTAGGCGATGGTAATGTCCATATGATCACTAAGTGCTTGGTGAGGACAAGCGCTGTGGGCATCTCAAATATTCGATTTACAGATTGAAAAAATGAACATATCTGTAAATTACACTTGAGTCCTGCAGTACTTAAAACTTGAAAAAGATGCTCCTAATTTCTAAGATTCTGCTCTGGTGTTTTTCAAGATACGATTATCTCATCTAAATCATTTGAACAGCACTGAACTTTCGAAGTCATTTCTTCAAGAAAGCGTTGAAATACTGCAGGAGCAGAGGGGCTTTCAAATGGAAGGCGCTGCTACTGATACAAGCCAAAGTGCCTATTAACCATTAAAAATATTTAGTTTCCTCATGTAGGGGAAGCTGAAAATAAGCACCAGCTAGATACACTGAGAACACCGACACCGTGCTGGTGGGAGGTTTTAAAGTGCCGTCTCTTTCATAGTGCCAGGTGGAGTCGAAGAAGATTCCGTCGATACAATACAATGACGCTATCGGGTGACATGAATGACCAAATGTTTTCTGGACCTGTGAGCTCTCTGTACCACGCTGTGATGTCCCAACCCTCCTATTCAGGATCTCAGTTTCGTTATTTCTAGAGCGTCTGCGTGCTATAAGGCCACTCTCAGATATGACTTACTCATTCTTGCTTCGCTGTGTGTGGTCAACAAAGTGACATTATACCATCTTCTCTGTACGATCACTCTGTGGCATCAGAGCCTTGGTCACCCAGCTCAGATGGTGGGCGCAATGAACTCGGTGTTGTGCCCATGCTACATGCAATATCGGATGTTCTTGTTTATTGGTATTGCAATCGACAAATTGCTTACTAGCCTCTCTTGGCTACAGCTCTGGTGCTGGTGCGGCCAGGGAAAACTTCAGAAATCTTCGACATTCACCCAAAATATAGTTCTGAGGCGTAACATTCCACCTCCTTTAGAAAATTCACCTTGAATTCTTGTTCGGAATGTTCTTGGAACATTCTTATCATACATATCTTACACCAACAATTATACACACAGAGCGATTTTTCCACCATGTACAAACTCTTGGGGTTGGTTGATGACAGGATGCAGAACAAAAGACGTCTAATGAACTCATGTCCAGAAATGCATGGTTTCCGTATTAGAGATAACTTCTTTAATCATATTTTGTTACAGAGACAACGGTCTAATATGCGCTGTACCATGCAGCCACAGTTAGAGTATGCATGGTTTACTCCTAGTGGGAGTTACTGTTTCTCATTCGTCGAGCTCTAGCGCCTTCTCCTGCCACAGTCATCGGTAACGTCGTGTCCAATTCACTTCTCTTGCTGACTCATCTTGTAGTGGATGTGATACACCATTGTGCACAATGATTCCGTATTCGAATCGAGAGCTTGACGATGTGGTGTTTACTTCCGGAAAGACAAATAGCAACGGGCGGTGGGCAGCAAGTTTGTATCAGGAGACCTATCTCCGCCGACAACAAGCGCAGCATTCAATGTTTGCAACAGTGTTTCCCCGTTTGTCTGAGACAGGGTCGTTTCAGGTAGCAGGAAATCATGAAGGATATTCCAGAAATGTTCGGACACCAGACTTGGAGGAAAATGTGATTAACACTGTGGAAAGTCACCACCGTGTCAGTACCAGGCAGTTCGCCCGCCAGTACAGAGAAAGCCAGACGATTGTGTGGAACATTCTCTGTGACAATTGTTACTACCCTTATCACTTACAGCGTGTGCAGAGCTTGCTAGCGACAGACTTTCCACATCGAGAGCAGTTTTGTCACTGGTTTCTTCACCAGACAACCACGATTCAGGGATTTGTGTCAGCCATCCTATTCATAGATGAGGCCACCTGTACGCGGAGTGATGGTATCTTCAACTTTCATAACAGTCATCTGTGGGATAGTATGCAGCACCCACATGGTATTGTGACAGCGAATCATGAGCATCGGTGCAGCTGGACTGTGTGGGTCGGGAAAATTGGTGCCCGTCTTTTGGGACCAGTCTTCCTTCCACGTCGCATAATAAGCCGTAACTGTCGGCGTTTCTTGCGGGTGACTTTGCCTCCCCTGCTGGAAGAAGTGCTGTTGATGATTCGAAGGGTTATGTAGCTGCTACATGATGATGCTCCAGCCCACTTCGCGGTAAACGTCCGGATGCAGTTCAGTCGTGTCTTCCCTGGTCAGTGGATCCGACGATGGCCTGTTCGTTCACCGGATCTTAACCTGTGCGATTTTTGGTTATGGGGTCATCCCAAAAGTATCGTGAATAGAGAGCCCATTTCAGACGTGGAAACAATGGAGCAGCGTTTTCATGCTGCCTTTGACACTGTTCACATGCAGCCTGGCTGATGTGAACAGGTGAGACAGAACATGCTACGGCGAGTGCACGCATGCGTTGAGGCACATGGAAACCATTATCAGCACATACTGTAACTATGGCTGCATGGTACAGCGCGTATCAGACCGCAGTCTCTGTATCAAAGTATGATTGAATAAATGGTCTCTAGCATGGAAACCATGCATTTCCGGACTTTAGTCCATTTGATCTTTTTTGTTCCGTCCTCTGTCATCGATCAATCCCTAGAGTTAGCAGACAGCGGAAGAAATCACCCTGTTTATTTCGGTTATCTTCCTGCTCCAATGGAGCTGAACCACAAGACTCGTTTTTCAGTCATTTATCTTATAACACTATGTTTCACATTCAGTCCATCGAACTTCTTCTCTTATACCCATATATTGTCCATAATGTCTTACACGGTAGTACAGTCTTTCACAAATTCACAATCTCCTCTACTACATTAAGACCGAATTTATTAAGTTAATACTTGCTTATTAACTCTTGGTTCTATTGGTAAACCAATCAATGGGTAGATGGTGTACAGGCAACTTAGAGCGGTGTAAAATCTTCGTTTGAAACAAAAGTAGCTTACAAAAATCACAACCAGGACCATTGCGACACTAGAAGTCGTAGCACTTACGATCGTAATATTGTGAGGCTGTTTGTCGCGATATTGACGCACATGTTGAAGCATTTGCTGCTCTGTGATTTGTCCTTTTTGTGATACTACTAACTCATTTAGCTCGATTAGGAGGTCCAAGTTCAGGATATGATCCATGAAAGTAAGGTTTCCTATTGGCAGCAACTCCAGTCGCTTCTCTGGCCAGTGTAACATAGGTTGAGTCCACTTGAGCATAGTGATACCGGTCGCTGTAGCTGGGAGACGGAATGTCCTGCCCACTACGTCACAGGTCGTACCGTTTAATAGTAATCCGCTGTCCTGTTATTCCATTCTTGTCGTGCTCTTCAGTTTACTTTTTCGTAGCAGTTTATTATCACTACTTCTGAAGAAAAAACTGAGTAAATCCATTGTGTGCGGGACTATACTCCCCTTCTACAAACAATTGCTTTTGCTTTTTCTAAGAACAATTGCACCTCGCATACCTGTGCACCAGTCTCAATCATTCTAGTTGGGCAGACCATAATTCTTTCCTCTGACAGTTCCAGAAGTCCTTCAACGACATGAGGATGTAAGATTCCCTTTGATCCAGAATTACTAATACCTCTCGTGCTTGCACCTGTAGCCATTTTCCTCTAGTTTTCCACTTCACAACTTAAGAGCGTACTGTGAAACTCTGATACCATGCGTTCATGCATACTACTGCGAATCAAATTAACACATGTAACTTTGCTTCATTTCCACTCATTTCAACGGTTGACATTTGGTAGAACAGTGCCAAGCTTCCATCTGTTGCTTCCACTATCTGCTATAACTCTCCTGTAAATTTTCTCTGTGCTCTGCGTAGTTCAGCTACGAACTGCGATGGGAGCAGCAACGTAGAACTCGTTGGCTGTGGACGGCATGATCGACTTCTTCTTGCAGTGAAGTCACTTCCATCCTTGCATCACTCAGACCGTCTTTCAGTTTCCATAACAATCTAACTACAGCCATTCTCCCATCTAGTGCATTTAGTCGTTATTGTAATCTTTCCAATTTGTTGTTCATTTGTTTGCACGGTGGTCTTCGTATTTTGCGCTATCTCTGCTGTTAATTCCCATATTCCTCGGCGTAATGCAGTACGTTTTACTCTACACTCGACGACTGGATGGTATGGCATTCTACCATCATCTTAGTAGCATCCCGTACTGCTGATGAGTCAAAACATTATGACCACCTGCTTAATAGCTTGTTTCTCCGTTTTTGGTAAGAAAAACATCACTAATTCTGTTCATCAGTGGTCCAATCTACTCACAGATCATGTAATTCGAGTAAATAACGGGCCGCTAATTTGCGTACAGGGTGATGGTGCTCGTGGTACCAAATCCATCGCTTACTTTAGGTGTTCCCTTAGCTTCTTATATGAGAATCATCATCTTTGGTACTCCCGTTGCGCTTATGTTAGAATTCCTTCTATGTGTACTTCATTATGCAGCTCGAAAATTGTGTCTTACAACCTATACACCTCATTCCTCACCTCCAGTGTATTGAAGTTCAGTCTAATCACCCACCAATGGATAGCAGTAGGATGTCTGGTTGGCTGGAGAATAGTACCACAGCCACAAGAGGCTGGTTCTACTTTGAATTCGCTACTCCCCTTCTGTTGAAGTGTAGGAACACCTTGAATGTGACATTCCTTCTGGACGCCCGTACCCCCTTCCCTCGGAAAGACGTGTTTACATGGTTCAAGAACACAACATACAATGAAACTACCTTCTGTTCTTCCTACCAACATGGTTTACCAACTAAGAATGAGAAGGAAAACAAACCCCAAACTGCAACACAACAACAAACTCATAGTAAGTCTCAATAATCTAGGACAAAGATCAGTGCACAAAATAAACTTTATAAATAATCTAAAAATTCGATCACATTCCTACTTATTGACGTGGTTTAAGTGCATAAGGCATCATATGGACCTCGATTACTGCTGGCTGGTGTTTTTTAGACTCAGCATTCTGTACTGAAGACAATGAAAGAACTTGGGTGTGCCCCTTGTAAATAATAGAAGTTCTCGTCGGCATTTGTATCTCATCGTTGACAGACGCTTTCATTTCCATATCATGGTATGGTCCCTTGTATCAGGTTAGGAATTTATTAATTTTATTTAGCAATTTCCCCACACATTGTCCCATCCACTCTTGACATTCTAATCCTTTTGTGTTTGCTCATTTTGCTTTCCGCCAAACGTCTGGTAAACTTATCGCAATTATTTCTTGCCAATTCACCATTGGTTCTAAGCCTTAGTTTTATGGCTTCGGAAGCCAAATGCATTTTCCTGCCATATACTATCTCATAAGGTGAAAAGGCATTAGTATTATGCAAGTTAAAAGTTTATGGTGTGATGATGCACTGAAAATACACATCCCAATTGTCATAATTACTGTATATATAATAGCTTAGCATCTTTGAAATTGTGCAATGTACTCTCTCCATTCTCTTATTTCCTTGAGGGTGTGAAGAACTTGTGAATGTGAAGCAATTGATACAGCTGTTTCTTAAGACCACAAATAAAATTAGTGCCCTGATCCATGATTAGAGCATCTGGAATACCAAATGTGAGCAACCAATTACACACTGCTGGTTTTGCAACCATACTTGCTTGTTGGTCATGAATTGCAATCATCACTACGAACTGTCACAGACGATTTGTTATTGTGAATATGTAACGATTACCTGCTGGCGTTCTACTAATAATAATAATAATGTCGTATGCTAGGGCCTCCCGTCGGGTAGACCGTTAGCCGGATGCAAGTCTTTCGATTTGACGCCACTTCGGCGACTTGCGCGTCTATGGGGATGAAATGATGATGATTAGGATAACACAACACCCAGTCCATGAGCGGAGAAAATCTCCGACCCAGCTGGGAATTGAACCCGGGTCCTTAGGATTGACATTCTGTCACGCTGACCACTCAGCTACCGGGGGCGGATGGTGTTCTACTAAGAGAGCCTAAAATACCCAGTCCTACCATTTCAAATGGTTTAGATGCTTACGTCAATCTCTGTAATGGAATTTATGGTGGCTAAGGTCAGTTCATTGTGTACAAGGTATTCTGTTCCTAGCATATTGATCGACATCTATACAAAAAGTTTCCAGTTGCTCATCAGTCAGTTGCTCTGTGACCACTACGACCTGCCTTCTTATTATAATGTGCTTGTTTCAAAACTTTCTTCCTAAACACCACAGGTACCACTACATGTGTTCTACATTGCGTCGATCTGCACAGTAAGCCATCATGTGTCATGAACTACAGCTGTGCCTAAATCCCTTACAGTCTGTGTCAGCCGTTTGTTATATCTCCCAATCAGTAATGCTCTTGCCAAGAGCTTGTAAAACTCCAATTTTCCTACTTAAACTATCAGTCTTACTATGTCTTTTTTTCTGGGTTGTGTGCTACCTCATAACTAAATTCACTCAACTTAAGTGCCCACCATATCAATCTAATGAAAGTGCCTTTCAGTCCCAACAACCACTTCATCACACTAGTACTGGATCTGATTTCAGTGTCTGCTTCAAGGTGTCAAATGCTGTCTGACAGTGGACAGACCATTTGAATTTTGCTCCTTTCCTTTACAACTGGTTCGAAGGCTCAGTAGTTTGGGCAAAATTTTTAATTAATCTCCTATAATAGTTTTTCAGCAGAAGTTCTACTTAATCCCCTATAATAATTCCAAAGTCCTAAAAGTAACTGGAAGTGTTTCACTGTCTGTGATGGTAATAAAATTACGAACTTCCGGTATTTAACTATGGATTAAGTTTTATACCTCTCTGTCTGATCACATTCCTGAGACAGTTTACTTCAGTTGTTGCAAAATGGCATTTGTCAGCATTAGACATGCTGTTCGCAGTCTCTTAAACATCTCCTCCAATTGTCCTACATGTTACGTCATGTCCTTCAAAAACACTATGATATCATCCAGATACACCATGTATCATTTTTTAACCGCCACATTATTCCGCCCAACAGCCACTTAAAAGTAGCCGACGCATTTGTTAGTCCAAGCAACATTCAACATTATTGGCAGTGGCCCCATGGAATGGTCAAAAAGGTTTCGTCCAGTCCTCTGGCAATATTTCCAGTTGGAGAACACTACTCTTCAAATGGTTCAAATGGCTCTGAGCACTATGGGACTTAACAGCGGAGGTCATCAGTCCCCTAGAACTTAGAACTACTTAAGCCTAACTAACCTAAGGACATCACACACATCCATGCCCGAGGCAGGATTCGAACCTGCGACCGTAGCGGTAGCGCGGTTCCGAACTGTAGCGCCTAGAACCGCACGGCCACCCAGGCCGGCTTCAAATCCATTGTTGAAACATATTTACACTGACCCAAGTTGTCCAGGGTCTCTGTCATTTTGATTGGTAACGGTTCTTACGTTAAGTTACTGATATTCAGAGCAAACTCTGCACTTTCTAGTGCCATCTGATGAGTTTTTGGGGACAAATACCATGGCTGAGCGCCATGGACTCTCACTACATTCAATAGTCCCGTCAGCCAGCTGCTGATCAATAAACACTTCCATCAATGGTTGCAGGCATCTTGGGACCGTATACAGTTTCCTATACGCTGGAGCATTATTGTCTGTTGGTATTCTGTACTGTGTGGCTAATGTTACAGGTAGTGGTCTATGTAGATTAAACAAAACCACAAATTACAGTAAAAAGGATTCCACTGCTTTCCTATAGATTTCTTGTAAGTGCTTTACTTTTTGCAGATCCATTAAAGTTTGCTTGCAGCCGAGGTCCTCAATTGAACTATCAATATCATCTTCCTTTATGACATCTGCATTAGCATTATTAAACCCTTTGGCAGAGCCACCCCGTCCACACCAAAATTATCAAGACTAACCGGCACTATAAAACTTCCTGCTATTTCACTGACTGGATTCTATGCTTTTGCATACAAAACAGTGTGACTTATCCAACTCATCATTACCTTCAAATGGTTATTTTGGTAAGCCTCTAGATACTCTAATCCAGACTAACTTTGATGTGCCTTGCAGTATGCTACCATGTAAACTGATTTTAAGCACGTGTGTCGGCATTTCGTCTGTTACCAACTTCATAATTGATGAACCTTGTGACATTGTCTCACTTGCAGTTATGGCTCCCAGTGGAAATAATGTCCCACCAAGTGTAGTGCAGCAGCTCAGTGTGGCATGGACTCAACAAGTCGTTGGAAGTTCCCTGCGGAAATACTGATCCACGCTGCCTCTATAGCTATCCATGAATGTGAAAGTGTTACAGTGCAGGATTTTGTGCATGAACGGACCCGCCGATTATGTCTCATGAATGTTCGATGGGTTTCATGTTGGGTGATCTGAATGGCCAAATTATTCGCTCGAACTGTTCAGAATATTCTTCAGACCAGTCACGAGCAATTGTGACCCTGTGGTATGGCGCATTGCCAACCATAAAAATTGCATCGCTGTTTGGGAACATGAACACCACGAACGGCTGCAAGTGGTCTCCCAAGGTGCCGAACATTACCATTTCCAGTCCATGATCGGTTAAGTTGGATCAGAGGATCCAGTTCATTTCACGTAAACACAGCTCATCCCATTATGGAGTCAACACCAGCTTGCTCAGTGCCTTGTTGAAAACTTGGGTTCATGGCTTCAAGAGGTCTGCACCACACTCGAACGTCACCATCAGATCTTAACAACTGAAATCGGGACTCACCAGACCAGGCCACGGTTTCCAGTCGTGTAGGGTTCAACTGATATGGTCACGACCTCAGGAGAAGCCCTGCAGTAGATGTCGTGCTGCTAGCAAAGGCACTCGCACTGGTCATGTGCTGCTATAACCCATTAACGCTTTCACTGTTCTAACGGATACGTTGATCGTACGTCCCACGTTGATTTCTGCGGTTACTTCACGCTGTTTTGCTTGTATGTGACTACTGACAACTTTACGCAAACGCCGCTGCTCACGGTCATTAAGTGTAGGACGTCGGCCACTGCGTTCTCCGTGGTGGTAATGCCTGCAATTTGGTTTTCTCGGCGCACTCCTGACACTGTGGATCTCTAATGTTAAATTCCCGACCTATTTCCGAAATGGAATGTCCTATTTGTCGAGCTCCGATTACTATTCCGTGTTCAAAATCTGTTAATTCCCGTCATGCGGACATAATAATGTCGGAAACCTTTTCCTATGAAACATACTAGTACAAATGATAGTTCTGTCAATGCACTGCTCTTTTATACCTGCTCTTTTATACTGCTCTTTTATACCTTGTACACGCGATACTACCGCCGTCTGTACAGGGTGTTACAAAAAGGTACGGCCAAACTTTCAGGAAACATTCCTCAAGAAAATATGTTTTGTGGACATGTGTCCGGAAACGCTTACTTTCCATGTTAGAGCTCATTTTATTACTTCTCTTCACATCACAATCATGGAATGGAAACACACAGCGCCAGAACGTACCAGCGTGACTTCAAACACTTTGTTACAGGTAATGTTCAAAATGTCCTCCGTTAGCGACGATACATCCATCCACCCTCCGTCGCATGGAATCCCTGATGCGCTGATGCAGCCCTGAAGAATGGCGTGTTGTATCACAGCCGTCCACAATACGAGTACCAAGAGTCTCTACATTTGGTACCGGGGTTGCGTAGACAAGAGCTTTCAAATGCCCCCATAAATGAAAGTCAAGAGGGTTGAGATCAGGAGAGCGTGGAGGCCACGGAATTGGTCCGCCTCTACCAATCCATCGGTCACCGAATCTGTTGTTGGGAACCGTACGAACACTTCGACTGACATGTGCAGGAGCTCCATCGTGCACGAACCACATGTTGTGTCGTACTTGTAAAGGCACATGTTCCAGCAGCACAGGTAGAGTATCCCGTATGAAATCACGATAACGTGCTCCATCCAGCGTACGTGGAAGAACATGGGGCTCACTCAAGACATCACCAACAATGCCTGCCCAAACTTTCACAGAAAATCTGTGTTATGACGTGATTGCACAATTGCGTGCGGATTCTCGTCAGCCCACAGATGTTGATTGTGAAAATTTACAGTTTGATCACGTTGGAATGAAGCCTCATCCGTAAAGAGAACATTTGCAGTGAAATGAGGATTGACACATTGTCGGACGAACTATTCGCAGAAGTGTACCCGTGGAGGCCAATCAGCTGCTGATAGTGCCTGCACACGCTGTACACGGTCCGGAAACAACTGGTTCTCCCGTAGCACTCTCCATACAGTGACGTGGCCAACGTTACCTTGTACAGCAGCAACTTCTCTGACGCTGACATTAGGTTTATCGTCAACTGCACGAAGAATTGCCTCGTCCATTGCAGGTGTCCTCGTCGTTCTAGGTCTTCCCCAGTCGCGAGTCATAGGCTGGAATGTTCCGTGCTCCCTAAGACGCCGATCAATTGCTTCTACATCTACATCTACATCTACATTTATACTCCGCAAGCCACCCAACGGTGTGTGGCGGAGGGCACTTTACGTGCCACTGTCATTACCTCCCTTTCCTGTTCCAGTTGCGAATGGTTCGCGGGAAGAACGACTGTCTGAAAGCCTCCGTGCGCGCTCTAATCTCTCTAATTTTACATTCGTGATCTCCTCGGGAGGTATAAGTAGGGGGAAGCAATATATTCGATACCTCATCGTCTTCCTGTCGGGACACCTTCGTTCTGGAAATCTGTCTCGATACAAACGTACCGCGCCACGGCTATTGCCCCGTGCTAATCCATACATCAAATGGGCATCTGCCAACTCCGCATTTGTAAACATTGCACTGACTGCAAAGCCACGTTCGTGATGAACACTAACCTGTTGATGCTACGTACTGATGTGCTTGATGCTAGTACGGTAGAGCAATGAGTCGCAAGTCAACACAAGCACCGAAGTCAACATCACCTTCCTTCAATTGGGCCAACTGGCGGTGAATCGAGGAAGTACAGTACATACTGACGAAACTAAAATGAGCTCTAACATGGAAATTAAGCGTTTCCGGACACATGTCCAGATAACATATTTTCTTTCTTTGTGTGTGAGGAATGTTTCCTTAAAGTTTGGCCGTACCTTTTTATAACACCCTGTATATGTGCATATCACTATTCCATAACTCTTGTGACCTCATTGTACATCGTGAAGACTCCAGTCTCTTGATACCTAAAGAGGTTCAGACTAACAACTGTCACATGAGCGCACGTGTCCACAAAATATCTATGTTTTCTACCGTTCACTATGGCTAACAAGCAGCGTTCCATCTAGACATATGTCTTTGCAGTACTTCGTTCTATTGGGAATGCCGTCTGACAGTTGAGGTTCGCCATTTTGCATGTAATGAACGTTTACCCAGATGTTGGAACCACACCTCATGTCCTACTTCTCTATACCCATAACATCTAGTTGGCGGCATTGCTTCTTGACGTGGCCCATAAATCCACGTCTATAACGCTTTACCTCAGAGGAAAAGACACTATGGTTATTCTATCCCCAAGAAGCAATGGCAGTTTCCTTCAACGGTGTGGCAGTCATAATAGCAGCGGACATATCACTTGGATATTTAACTCAGCATTTAGATCCACATGATTACTCAGCCGTTCACAATTAAATGCCTAGCAGGGGGTTTATCGAGCCACCCAAACTATTTTCTACCGCTCCATTCTCGAAAGACAACTTAAATCTTTTTTGCGAGGTCTGATTTCCCATATTTTATTAGCATAATCATTTCTACTCACGTAAATGGGCACCAAAAAAGTATTTTCTCAATCAGCAAGGCAAGTTGGTGATTGAAATTTCATGAGAAGATCCTGCCACAGCGGAAAACATTTTTGTTTTAATGATAGCCACTCCAATTCACTATCGTGTCGGCGGCACTCTCTCCCCTATTTTGCGATAGTACCATCTGATGCGGACCCCACACTCCACAGCAATACTCTATAAGAGGGCGGACAAGCGTGGCGTAAGCTGTCTCTTTAGTGGACTTGTTGCATTTTCTACGTGTTCTGCCAATAAATCGCAGTGTTTGGTTAACTTTCCCCACTTTATCTATGTGAGTGTTCTACTTTAATTTACTCATAATTGTAATCTCTATGCACTTAGTTGAATTAACAGCCTTCAGACTTTTGTGATTTATCGTGTAACCGAAATCTAATGGATTTCTTTTAGTACTCATGTCAATGAATCCACACACTCTTCATTATTTATAGTCAATTGCCACGTTTCGTACCATACAGATATTTTGTCTAAATCGTTTTGCAATAGGTTTCGATTATCCGATGAATGTACAAGATGGTAAATTACAACATCATCTGCAAACAATCTAAAAGGGCTGCTTAGATTGTCTCCTATGCCTATGCCGTTTATGTAGATCAGTAACAGCAGATGGCCTATAACACTTCCTTGTGGGGAAAGACATACAGGGTGGTCCATCTGAAGTTTCGGATGAGATTATCTCGAAAACTACGCATCGGGTAAAAATAGTGGGTAAGACAAGTTCGTAAGCTGAAGGGCGACATCAAATGATACTACACGTGACCCCCCAGCCTCCGCCCCCTTGGGTGGGGTGGCCGCAACTTTTAAATCTTAAATGGAAACCCCTATTTTGAAGTGCAGTTTCGGATTCTCCATAAAAAAGTAGCCGAGTTTGGTCTGAAATATTTCTTAAACCATTGACAGATGGCGCTGAAATCGAGAAAAAAGCAAAATTGAGGAAGAATTCCGATTATTAGATTAGAATTATCCGAGAAAGGCGCATAAAATCGATAAAAAAAATGTTCACCAATTCTTTCGTTACGCCAGTTTAAGCTATTTTTGCACAAAATGTACTGTATCCTAATTTAGCGTTACCCAGGAACAACGACATGGACGTAGTAGAATGATGTTTCCATGGGATGCTTCATCAGTCCGAGTCCCCTTGCCTCTCACGTGTTGGGGTGCTTAATTAATAAAATTAGCCACGAAGAAATCGTTCAAAATTATCCCCATTTGCTTCAGTGCATAAAGTCAATCGTCTGCGGAAGCTGTCCACAGTTTTGAGCAGCACATCCCGTGGTATGGCTGCACACGCTCTTCGAATGCATTGCTCCTTATCGTTTCGGGTTGTGGGCCATCTTTCATAAACAATATTTTTTAAATAACCCCACAAGAAAAAAATCAGATGTTAGTTCTGGTGAACGTGGAGGCCACTGAATCGGTCCGCCGCGTCCTATCCACCGAGCAGGGTACCGAAAATTTATAACGTTCCGTACATTTTTAGCATAAAGGGGAGCTGCTCCGTCCTGTTGGAACCTCATTCGTTGCCTAGTTTCTAAATCAACATGTTCCATTAGCTCCAACAAATCATCGCGGAGAAATTGTAAATCAGATTCCTCAATAACATTTCGGTTAAAAACATACGGTCCTATCAAGTAACCGTTTAGAATTCCACACCAGACCATTGACGACCGTTTGTGTTGATTGGCAACGGGTCTGTGCCAGTGTGGATTGACAGGGGACCAATAGTGACAATCATGACGATTTAATTCGCCATTGTTTTTGAATGTGGCGTCATCGGTGAACATAACGTATCTAAAAAGTCATTGTCACCTTTTATCATTTCCAAGGCCCATTGGCAGAAATGCACGCGTATTTGCATATCTTTCGGCGTTAATGCCTGTGTCAGTGTGATATGATACGCATGATATTTATGTGCCTTCAAAATCGTCAAAACAGTTGATTTTCGTACTCCAGTTTGTCTCTGCATCGCAATACTACTAATTTCGGGATCCAGTTGAACACAGGCGAGAACGATAAGGGTACGAGCATCATTTTCAATGCATTCGCGATGACGAGTTGGACGGTGCATGTATCCATTTCGAGCTCGTTGAGTGCAGTTTCGAATAATGTTTTCGCTTGGATGTCAGATGTTTGGGAAACGATCCGCATAGCATTGCGCAGCTGCAGCGTAATTATTATGGCATTCACCTAAAATTAACATCATATCAACAATCTCTGTAGGAGGATAGTGAGCCATGTTTCGCTGAAGAAAAATTTACTTTCGCCAGTTGATGTTTACGGTTCACAATCTGAAAGTGAAGTGACGTCTGTTAGCAATGCACAGACCTTTATACTGAGCCATAGTTCGCAGTTTGGCCAAGGTAGCGCCACAGTCGGATGAGTAATGCAATTGTGAAGAGTTCCCTAACGAGATTTTAATACCATTCCGCCTCCCTCCATCAAAAACTGTGGCGGATATGATACATTTTGTAACAAAATAGCTTAATCTGGAGTAATGAAAGAATTGGTGCACGTTTTGTATCGATCTGATGCGTCCTTCTCGGATCATTCTAAATAAATCGGAGTTCTTCCCTAATTTTAATTTTTCTAGATTTCAGCGCTATCTGTCAATGGTTTAAAAAATGTATCAGACCAAACTCGGTTACTTTTTTTATAGAGAATCCGAATCTGCAATAAAAAATAGGGGTTTACATTTAAGCTTTAAAAATTGCACCCCACCCCACCCAAGGGGGCGAGGGGTTGGGATTACGTGTAGTGTCATTTGATGTCCCCCTTTAAGCTTACGAACTTGTCTTACCCACTATTTTTATCCGATGTATAGTTTTCAGAAAGTCATCTAAAACCCTGTTTCCCATCTCACTCAGGGTGACTTTGTCAGTCTCTGCATTCTGTGTTCACTCAGACACAACTGTGTTAACTTTCCTAATCGTGTCAGAGAATGATTCCGTTGACCCATTGCACTTTTGAGGCAACCCACTGAATTTCTCTCTATAAAGCTCGCGCCGCTCTCTTTGCAATAACACTGGTCAAGTTTGTTCGCTAGCTGGTCAAATGTTTGCAATTTGATAGGAGGCTCATGGCACATTATATACGAACACATCTCTGATTGCTGTCCCTGGAAAGACACTAGATTAGCAGCTACGGGATCAATGGAAGGAATAGATATACTCAACAATGTTTCTGTCTGTCCTGGACCAGCATGTATTTAGCCAGTAGTTGCTTGCAACTCTTCTACTTTCCTCTGTAATGCATCATTCATCTCCTCTCGCTCAGCATTAGTTCCTAACAACGCAGGTATCTGCCCTTTCGAAATTTCAGTAGTCTCGTGCAAAATCGCCACCCTAGTCTCTAGCATCTCTGTAACCCCCGTCTGCATTATGCGGGATCTGTAGCCATAAAGAACAAACAAAAAACAAACTATATTAATCGTTGGTCCAGTGAAATCATGTGCACTACTATGCCTCACGGCTAAACCTTCTATCATTATCACACGTAACCAGTATTACCTTAATACATGTCAACTTGTGCCCAGACAAATTACAAAACTGACACCTCACTAGCCACAGGTAGACAATCTTATAACTGCGTCGAGAGTGGAAGAGATCAGCAGGTTTCTGTGGTTTAACAAAAGTAACCTTCAAATTTGTATGGAAATCCCAATAACTCAACATGTTCATAAATGAAAGAAAACAGAAAAGGCCAAAAAAGACAGTCACTCATCGCTTCCATAGCGGTAAACTACAAACGGTAACAGTCGAGCTCGAGGAGGAGCCAGACAGGCGATGTCAGCTGCTGATGTTGTAGACTTGTGGCTGAGGTACCAGGTGTAGACGTATCTACAGATAGCTGTCATTTCTGACACCAAACATAGCGGCCCGGAGCCATGGCCTCTACGGTTGTCGAGATAGCACAGTGCAGGGTGTGGAGGCAAGGTCTGTTGGATGCCTCAAGGCATTAGTAAGACATGGTTAACGGAATACACATTTATTGGTCATGGATACACAGCTGTCTTCTTTAACATGGTCAGCAGCCAGGTGAGCAGGAGAATCACATGCAAGGGCAGTATGTGCTGATGCTTGCACACATTGCAGTTTTGGCGGCGACATAATCCATGCGGTCAGCAGTATAGCTGGCAGGTTACGAGGGCACTCTCATTGACGTCGCAGATGGTGCCTTGGAAAGGCAGCAAACAACTCTGCATGATGTGGGCGTAGTCGTGAAGAATTACGTCATGGTCTCTCAGCGAGAGGACAGCTAGCGATGGTTGCGTCTGCTCGAAGATTGGGAGTCAGCAGCTACTGCTCTCCCCATAGACGATGGTAATGTGGCAGCTCATCAGGCACCATCAGATAGGCCTCCAGGAAATGGTGGTGAGAGGTACCTAAGTGTTCTCATCTGCAAAGACGATGTGGCAGCAGCCCATGGCAGCCAAGTCCTCGTGGCTGGGCTGCCTGTTGCCTCGAAAATCGAAGTCATCTAGATGGATCGCGGATGGAGTGTCACGGGTCCGACCTTGGGACTGGTTGGCTGCAGACTGATAATTGGGCTTTGGAAGTCAGTACGTACCAGTTGGACTATGCCAGTGATGTTATTCTATGGCAAGAATCATCGAATGTGGGCTAGTTTTCTCCCATCAGCGCTAGGCACCACGTCACAGTGTCCCAACAGTTCTCTTCAGGCTTCCTGTTTGATTATTTCTGCAGCATCCGTGTACTGTAAGGCCACTCTTTCGTACGACTTACGCAACGTTATTTCACTATGCATGGTCGACAGAATGACGTTACGCTCCTTTATCTGTGAGATCACTCTGCTGCACCGGTGCTTTGGTCATTCAGCTCGAGTGGTGTGTGACAGTCAGCTCGGTGGTGCGCCCATGTTACGTGAGATATCGGCTGTTCTTATTTGTTGGCATTCCAATCTAGATATTGTGTACTTGGGTGCCTTCGTTTTAGCTCTGGCGCTGGCGTATGACGCCGTGTCTGGTGAGAAATATTTTAGGACACTGAGTCACTGTTACACATGTTCAGTCGAATAAAAATTAAATAGCTAAATAAAACTGGTCCTGAGAGCAAGATGGGAGTAATGAGAGCTGAGAAACCTACGCGTGACTCTAATGAAGCAGACTCCGGACAAAGCATGAACATTTATCCAAACTGAATACTAAAATGCACAATTATAGCTAACGAAATTAGCAGTAACCATTCACTGTTCGATCATTTATTTAGATAGCCAACAGCGCCCTCACATACGGGAATTGGTATGTAGATTGCATTTATCACTTTTTCCTGATTGTGGCACTGCACTTAAGTCGTTCACGATGCAATGTATTATTTGACACTCAACAATCTTCGCAGTTACAAGCTGTTATCAAAACAGTAACGCCAAAGTACAAGAGAGGTGCTGATAATAAACTTACAAGTCAAAACTATTGATATACACTCCTGGAAATGGAAAAAAGAACACATTGACACCGGTGTGTCAGACCCACCATACTTGCTCCGGACACTGCGAGAGGGCTGTACAAACAATGATCACACGCACGGCACAGCGGACACACCAGGAACCGCGGTGTTGGCCGTCGAATAGCGCTAGCTGCGCAGCATTTGTGCACCGCCGCCGTCAGTGTCAGCCAGTTTGCCGTGGCATACGGAGCTCCATCGCAGTCTTTAACACTGGTAGCATGCCGCGACAGCGTGGACGTGAACCGTATGTGCAGTTGACGGACTTTGAGCGAGGGCGTATAGTGGGCTTGCGGGAGGCCGGGTGGACGTACCGCCGAATTGCTCAACACGTGGGGCGTGAGGTCTCCACAGTACATCGATGTTGTCGCCAGTGGTCGGCGGAAGGTGCACGTGCTCGTCGACCTGGGACCGGACCGCAGCGATGCACGGATGCACGCCAAGACCCTAGGATCCTACGCAGTGCCGTAGGGGACCGCACCGCCACTTCCCAGCAAATCAGGGACACTGTTGCTCCTGGGGTATCGGCGAGGACCATTCGCAACCGTCTCCATGAAGCTGGGCTACGGTCCCGCACACCGTTAGGCCGTCTTCCGCTCACGCCCCAACATCGTGCAGCCCGCCTCCAGTGGTGTCAAGACAGGCGTGAATGGAGGGACGAATGGAGACGTGTCGTCTTCAGCGATGAGAGTCGCTTCTGCCTTGGTGCCAATGATGGTCGTATGCGTGTTTGGCGCCGTGCAGGTGAGCGCCACAATCAGGACTGCATACGACCGAGGCACACAGGGCCAACACCCGGCATCATGGTGTGGGGAGCGATCTCCTACACTGGCCGTACACCACTGGTGATCGTCGAGGGGACACTGAATAGTGCACGGTACATCCAAACCGTCATCGAACCCATCGTTCTACCATTCCTAGACCGGCAAGGGAACTTGCTGTTCCAACAGGACAATGCACGTCTGCATGTATCCCGTGCCACCCAACGTGCTCTAGAAGGTGTAAGTCAACTACCCTGGCCAGCAAGATCTCCGGATCTGTCACCCATTGAGCATGTTTGGGACTGGATGAAGCGTCGTCTCACGCGGTCTGCACGTCCAGCACGAACGCTGGTCCAACTGAGGCGCCAGGTGGAAATGGCATGGCAAGCCGTTCCACAGGACTACATCCAGCATCTCTACGGTCGTCTCCATGGGAGAATAGCAGCCTGCATTGCTGCGAAAGGTGGATATACACTGTACTAGTGCCGACATTGTGCATGCTCTGTTGCCTGTGTCTATGTGCCTGTGGTTCTGTCAGTGTGATCATGTGATGTATCTGACCCCAGGAATATGTCAATAAAGTTTCCCCTTCCTGGGACAATGAATTCACGGTGTTCTTATTTCAATTTCCAGGAGTGTATATTTCGAGCATTTGTTTATACATACAAAATTGTGTAAATTACGTGAGAAGCAAACGTTCTGAATGATCAAACAACATTCCAAATTTAAATTTACGAATGTTGTCAAAGAGATTTACTTTGGAATCCACTGATAATACCTCTGAAGTTTCTCAGGAAAAATCCGTACCTCAATTTAATCTGTTCATTAAGTATATTCCATGGTTCTTGACGTTGTCAGCTTCTTGACTTTCTCAGCATGATGGGTAATAATGAAGTTTATTTTTGATGATATCCACTACACTACAATATCGGTGCTTAGATCGCAAATGGTTCAAATGGCTCTAAGCACTATGGGACTTAACATCCTAGACTTCGAACCACTTAAACCTAACTAACCTAAGGACATCACACACATCCATGCCCGAGGTAGGATTCGAACCAGCGACCGTAGCAGCAGCGCGGTTCCGGACTGAAGTGCCTAGAACCGCTCGGCCGCAGCGGCCGGCTACTTACATTGCACGTCGCTACCTTAAAACCAGGTGCATGAGTGTTTTCTTGGAAATTTTCAATGTGTTATTGCGTATTTTCAATTAGTTTGTCCGAAGTAATACGATGAACAGCTAATACAGGATTTACACTATAGGATTACTTTTGTTGCTATATTGTTGATTCGACTTATTTTAAGATTGCCGGTTCAGATTATTTTTGTAATGGCCTTGCAAAACACGGTGACAGTTTTGTAAATGTGTTGACTAAAACGGAGAGTAACATATTTATTTGGTGGAATACTCTATTATCTGATGGTGTAAGCAGTGTGGTAAATTGTTCTGTGATTATGAGTTTACATTCAACAGTTTATGGCATTCTGTCTAGTACAGAAGGTTAATGCCCATTGTCAGCATCAATGAATTATATACAGTAGCTCGTGTTTTCTAGACTTCGGCAGATGGTTACAATAGGACATTATCATGTCATTAGTCATCTAAAAAAATAATAAAGTAATGACTGGTTGCTGCTGATTATGTAGACACGACGAGGCCGCGGTCAGACGCCCAAATGGACTCCAACACTACGCACACTAAGGTAACATGAAATAAAGCTAGAGCAAAATTACCAGAAAATGGGATTAATTAGTGTGTTTTTCGTGGTCTCCGGTCGCAGCCGGATCTATCCAATTAGAGGCTGTGTCGCAGAGTCTCTGACGCACTCAAAGTCTCGTATATCTCTATTAAGCGTTCAGAATTTACGTGAATTAAGAGCAAGGCCCCCTAACGTCACACACTGTTAATACAACAATGCTCCCAAATTTTGAGAGCTGTAGCTCTCCATTACCGCTTTAACGTGGATATTTCCGCTGTGTGTGTATGAAGTGTACAAAAAAAAAATAAAAGACGTAACCACTTGACAATGAAGTACACAAGCCTACGAGGAACCGCTGAGTACATTTATTAAGTTTTCAAAGTAAATAATTAATCAGCATACACATCAAAACAAGGTCAGAAGCATTCATCTTTATGTGAACCGCATTATTCACAACTGAGTTCGGCCGGCCGTAGTGGCCGAGTGGTTCTAGGCGCTCCAGTCTGGAACCGCGCGACCGCTACGGTCGCAGGTTCGAATCCTGCATCGGGCATCGATGTTTGTGATGTCCTTAGGTTAGTTAGGTTTAAGTAGTTCTAAGGGGACTGATGACCTCAGAAGTTAAGTCCCATAGAGCCCAGAGCCATTTGAACCATTTAAACAACTGAGTTCAAGGAATTTAAGCTTGGAAACTGCTGTGGCTGTGATTTTCTAGTTTATAGTTACAACACATTTTTATCTGTCACTTTCTAGTGACACGAGACTTTCCAGTAACGTGTCATTATAAGAAAATTGGTTATCAACTGAAACTCGAAAAGGGTAATAAAGGTGTCAGTCTAATGACGAATAAGAAAACAGAAGCCATGTAAGCTACTATGAACAAGATAGCGAATGCATGATCCTACCTAACATATGCACTATCTGATCAACAGTATCCGGCCACCTATTAGTGGACATAATATGGGGTGTGTCCACCCTTCGCCTTTATGATGGTTTGAATTCTGCTGGAGATACTTTCAGTGAGGTGTCTGAATGACTGAGGTGGAATGGCAGCACATAATTCCTCAAGAGCTGAAGCCAGAAACGTTCTGACAAATTCTAAAGGGTTTCGAATGGGTTCAGGGCGGGACTCTGGGAAGGTCAGCCTATTTGAGAATGTTACTGTTCACAAATCATTACCTCAAGATGCTGTTTATGACAGGGTGTATTGTAATGCTGGTGCGAATGATCATCATTATTGAAGAGTTCCTCTACTGTATGCAGTACACAATGCTGTAAAATGTATTCATATCCTTCTGCATTAAGCGTTTTCATAAGCGCTATAAAGGGACCACAACACAACCACGAGAAACACACGTATACCGTAACACCACCTCATTCATACTTCACTGTTGGCACTACACATGACGGCCGGTAAGGTTCTCCAGGCATTCGTCAAACCCAAGATGTTCCCCTTGATTGCCACAGGGCGTAAAGTGACTGAAACGCCAAATCACTAGTTTCCAGACATCCACAGTCCAGTTGCGCCGCTCTTTACAACACTTCAAGCGTAGCTTGTCACTGACTACACGATTGTGTGGCTTATGAGAAGCTTCTCGACCATTGTAACCCATTCCTTTGACACCCAACGCACAGTCGCTGTGCTGGCTGCCCTGCTGGCAGCTCTTTGGAGCTGACGAGCGATTCCTTCCACTGAGTTCATGCGCTTTTTTACAGCCACACTCTGCAATGCTCGACGGTCCCTCTCCGTCAGTACAGGAGGTTTGCCTGGTCTTCGTTTAGCTGTGGTTGTTCATTTCCACATAACAGTCATCTCACCAACAGTGGACTTTGGCGGCTTTAGAACGAGAATGAGATTTTCACTCTGCAGCGGAGTGTGCGCTGATATGAAACTTCCTGGCAGATTAAAACTCTGCGCCGGACCGAGAGTCGAACTCGGGACCTTTGTCTTTCAAGGGCAAGTGCTCTACCAACTGAGCTACCCAAGCACGACTCACGACCCGTCTTCACAGCATCAATTCTGCCAGTACCCCATCTCCTACCTTCCAAACTTCGCAGAATCTCTTTTGCGAACCTTGCAGAACTAGCACTCCTGGAAGAAAGGATATTGCGGAGACATGGCTTAGCCACAGCCTGGGGGATGCTTCCAGAAGAGCTTCTGTGAAGTTTGGAAGGTAGGAGACGAGGTACTGAGAGAACTGAAACTGTGAGGAGGGGACGTGAGTCGTGCTTGGGTAGCTCAGTTGGTGCTGGCACGGTAGCTCAGCGTGTTCGGTCTGAGGTCTGCGTGCTCTCTGTAATAAAAAAACTGAGTCAAGGCATCAACGATCAACTTGAACGGATGTCTTGTGACGTCCGCCCATACCAAACGCAACGAACTATGTTGAACAAAATGAAAGAAAAAAGCAAAAACAAAAACAAAAAAAAGTTGGTAGACCACTTGCCCGCGAAAGGCAAAGCTCCCGAGTTCGAGTCTCGTTCCAGCACACAGTTTTAATCTGCTAGTAAGTTTCAGCTTTAGAACGGTTGAAATGCTGCTGAAGGGTTTGCTATTCGGTTGGTATCCAATGTTTCAAGCCACTGAGCTCTCCTGATCGACCCAATCCACTATTACTGCTTCTCTACTGAAGACAAAATACTCCTCTTCTCCGTTAGTACTGACAAGTATACTCACAACATTTATGTGCGTACTAGCTACTCAGATGACTAAGAAATTGGAAGATTGTATGATGAGATAAAAGACTTGTATTCAAATCCAATGGTTCTGAGCACTATGGGACTTAACATCTGAGGTCATCAGTCCCCTAGAACTTAGTGCTACTTAAATCTAACTAACCTGAGGACATCACACACATCCATGCCCGAGGCAGGATTCCAACCTGCAACCGTAGCTGTGGCCGAGCGGTTCTAGGCGTTTCAGTCTGGAACCGCGCGACCGCTACTGTCGCAGGTTCGAATCCTGCCTCGGGCATGGATGTGTGCGATGTCTTTAGATTAGTTAGGTTTAAGTAGTTCTAAGTTCTAGGGGACTGATGAAATGGCTCTGAGCACTATGGGACTTAACTTCTAAGGTCATCAGTCCACTATAACTTAGAACTGCTTAAACCTAACTAACCTAAGGACATCACAAACATCCATGCCTGAGGCCGGATTTGAACCTGCGATCGTAGCGGTCGCGCGGTTCCAGACTGAAACGCCTAGAACCGCTCGGCCACCACGGCCGGCGGGGACTGATGACCTCAGATGTTAAGTCCCACAGTGCTCAGAGCCATTTGAACCATTTGCAACCGTAGCGGCATCGCGGTTCCGTACTGAAGGGCCTAGAACCGCTCTGCCAGATTGGCCGGCGACTCGTATTATTCAGATGGTTAAGAAACGAAAATTTAATTGATATGAGGCTAAGAAAAAGAAGAGAATGAAATATTGTCGGAGAACATGGATTGGAGAACAAGAAAGAAAGGTGAGGCCGGTTGGCTGTATGTTCCACAGAGCGCAATTTATTCACTGCAAATTCTTGATTTAAGAATAATGAAAGCCGGTTCTATACTTGAAACATGCGTTGAGACACCGAAAGGTTTCAGAGAGGTTATATAACTGCAAGACAGAGATTTCTAAATCGAATTTCAAACGGCAGAACATTTGCAGATGCAGATATGAACTTTGACGATAATATACGATTATGAGCTGTAGACAAAATCTGAAGAAATTGCATAAAGATATGACATAAAGGGGGTGTGACCTGTGTATCTTACAAGAACAAGAGATTACCGAGAGTTCAAAACGAGCCTTAGGCAACAACTGACTGGAAACAGAGGAAGAAATACAATAGAAAATGAATGGGTAGGTTTGAGCTATAGAATACGGAAAGCATCATTGTTTCAGTAGGGAATAAGACAAGACCCAGCACAATACCTTGGCTATTGAATTTAATTTACGAAAGGAGAAACTATGAAAATGCAGCAAGAGAATTAGTCAACAGGGAATACAGACGTCTAAAAAGAAGGCTGACAGAGAAAGCAAAACAGGAAATCAGTAACGGCAAGAACAGAAATGCGAAGAATCGTTCTTGACTATGGGAAAGATATACACACATAAAGGAAAATTAGCGAAACCTTTGGAGAAAAGGTGGAAAGCTCTTACTACGAAAAGAAGGGAAGTCTGAAAAGTAGAAGGAATATATAAAAACGCTACGCAAAGGAACGGGAAAAGAAGATAATATTATGGAAATGGTAGAGGAAGAGTATCAAGATGCGATGAGGGCTTTCATACTGAGTGAAGAGAAGGATTTGACAGAGCACTGAATTACCTAAGTCGGAACACTGCATCTGGAGTACACGACATTCCCTTAGAATATTGCAGAGCTATTCCATCTGGTATGCAAGTGATATGACACGGGCGAAATACACTCAAACTTTAAGAAGAATGTAATAATTCCAAGTCCAAAGTAGAGAGGTACCGATAGGCGTGAATACTATCGAACCATCAGATTAATAAGTTACGGTTGCAAAATTCTGACACAAACCATTTACAGAAGAGTGGAAAAACTGGTGGCAGCTGTCCTCAGGAAAGATCAGTTTGGGTTTTGGAGAAATATAACTACACGTGAGGCAATACTGACCAATCGAATTATCTTAGAAGATAGGCCGAATAAAGGGAAACCTGTGTTTATAGTTTTTGTAGATTTAGAGGAAGTTTTTGACCATATTGAGTACAATACACTTTCTGAAAATCTGAAGGCATCAGGGATTAAATACAGGGATTCAAAGGGAGCGAGACAGGATTGTAGCTTATTGCCGTGTTGTTCAGTCTGTACACAGAGCAATTAGCGATAGAAAGCAAGAAGTAATTTGGAAAGGCAATTAAAGTTCAGGGAGAAAAAATAACCACGTTGAGTTTTGCCGACGACGTTGTAATTCTGTCAGAGACGGGAAAGGGTTTGGAAGATTAGTTGAACGGAATGTGTAGTGCCTTGACGAGAGGTTGTAAGATGAACATCAGCAAAGGTAAAACAAAGGTAGTGGAATGTAATGTAATTAAATCCAGCGATACTGAAGTAATCAGATTAGGTAATGAGATATTAAAAATGGAAGATGAGTTTTGCTATTTGGGCACCAAAATAACTGACGTATAAATGATGTAAAATGCAGACTGGCATCAGTAAACGTTTCCGAAGAAAAGGAACTTGTAAACATGCAATCCAATTTTAAATGTTAAGAGGTTTTGGAACATAGCGGATTTGAAGGTAAAATGATATTTAATTACATCTGCCACTGGACTGAAGCTCTTACTAACTGTAAGTAAACCTAAAGAAGATAGATTTGATATTTGCTGGGCGTCACGGTCCAGAAGCTTGGAAACTAAGGTTCCTTGATAGTTATTTCACGGGTGGAAACAGTTTGGCAACAGAACTACCATGTACTGTAGGTTCTTGCACCTTAATACCTGCAGCGCAGCTCTTACAGTAACCGTTGCATGCAAGATTAGCCCAACTGCTCTGCCCTTCCTATAAAATGTTTTAATCTTTTTATGTTATCGAGGGGTATAGTCTTCTGTTCCTCAGCAGCACAAGTGTAAACTGATTTGCTAAATAAAGTCACGTTTGCCACTTAAGTTACGAGAGCACATGAATGAAGTTGTTCTCAGGTGTCAGACTTTCCATTTGCACCTTTACGAGATGGTCGTGAATCATGCTTATATAGGGTGGGAAAAATGAAATGGTCCAGGAAACTATTTCGTGCACCTTAAAATAGGCAACTCAAACTTACATCTTCCGCACTTGGGGCGGATAATGTAAGTTAGGTTGCCGCCGTTTATCAAAGAGTAAGAAATATTTTCCAGGCCAGAACATGAAAATAGTGATAAATATTCAATTTTAGGAAGAATATAACCAAATGTAACCACGTACCTTAATACAATCTTGAGACTGCTGTTTAATCTCTGAAACTGAAACGCTATAAATGCAATTACCACGCAGTACTTTCGATAGCTCTAAGGAAACGGAAAGTGGAGTTGAGCATTTGACTACAAGTTTTGCTCTACTGCATATTATGGACTTGATAACATATCGAGAACTTTAACTTCATCACGTAACCAATAGGTCATCAGCATTTGCGAAAGCTTGATAACACTGAAAAACTCACAAACGCGAAGCCAAGCGCCAGAATCACTTAACCATCTCAAAGTAGTTCTGAATGTAGGCAGTCACAAATATATTCATTCGCCAGACAAAAGTGACTGCATGATCGACACGTAACTGATGTGCATAAAGGCGGATCCAAATCCTGCAGCTAATAACAACCAGTTCTAAACACTTCTAATAGTCTGAACTTCATTATAAATTACAAATATTCATCACAGGTACCTAGGCTAGTATTTTACCGAACGATCGTTAACACGTCTCCAAGCTGGTCATCGATTTCCAATAGCTTGTGACCTTCCCCTCTTCTCTACATATACCTCAGCGAGGTTCTATTCTCGTATCAACATCAAATTTATTATGTAATGTTTCGATATTGACCATTTAAGTGCTGTCGACCTATTGAGGTCTCTTTCTATACTTATTGCTCTATTCCGAAATTTAATAAATGATAGTTAACCTAAAGGGTCAATTACTCTATCGTTCTACACCGAAACGCCAAAGAAACTGGTATAGGCACCCGTATTCAAATACAGAGATATGTAAACAGGCAGAATACGGCGCTGCAGTCGGCAATGCCTATATGAGACAAAAAGTGCTTGGCGCAGTTGTTAGATCGGTCACTACTGCTACAGTGGCACGTTATCAAGATTTAAGCGAGTTTGAACGTGGTGTTATAGTCGGTGCACGAGCGATGGGACACAGCATCTCCGAGGTAGAGATGATGGGGGATTTTCCCGCACGGTCATTTCACGAGTGTACCGTGAATATCAGGAATCCGACAAAACATCAAATCTCCGACATCGCTGGTGCCGAAAAAAGATCCTGCAAGAACGGGTCCAACGACGACTGAAGAGAATCGTTCAACGTGACAGAAGTGCAAGCCTTCCGCAAATTGCTTCACATTTCAATGATGGGCCATCAACAGATATCGGCGTGCGAACCATTTAACGAAACATTATCCATATGATGGGCTTTCGAAGCCGAAGGCCCACACGTGTACCCTTGATGACCGCACGACACAAAGCTTTACGCCTTGCCTGGGCCCGTCAACACCGACAATGGCCTGTTGATGACGGAAAACATGTTGCCTGTCGGACGAGTTTCGTTTCAATTTGTATCGAGCGGATGGAAGTGTACGTGTATGAAGACAACCTCATGAATCCATTGACCACGCATGTCTGCAGTGGACTGTTCAAGCTGGTGGAGGCTCTATAATGGTGTGGGGCGTGTGTAGTTCTAGTGATATAGGACCCCTGATACGTCTAAATACGACTGAGAGATGACACGTACGTAAGCATCCTGTCTGATTATCTACACCTATTCATGTCGATTGTGCACTTCGACGACGGACTTGGGCAATTTCAGGAGGACAATGTGACACCCCACACGTCCAGAATTGCTACAGAGTGGCTCTAAGAACACTCTACTGAGTTTAAACACTTCTGCTGGCCACCAAACTCCCCGGACATAAACATTACTGAGCATATCTGGTATGCCTTGCAACGTGCTGTTCAGAAGAGATCTCCACTTCTTCGTACTCTTACGGATTTATGGACAGCCCTGCAGATTTCATGGTGTCAATTCCCTCCAGCACCACTTCAGACATTAGTCGAGTCCATGTAACGTCCTGTTGCGGTACTTCTGTGTGCTCGCTGGGGATATAATGTTCATAACTGAGTCACATCGCCTTATGGGAAGCGTGATTTTTTATGAAATATCCTATGTGTGGTGTCACCGCCAGACACCACACTTGCTAGGTGGTAGCTTTTAAATCGGCCGCGGTCCACTAGTATACGACGGACCCGCGTGTCGCCACTGTCAGTAATTGCAGACCGAGCGCCGCCACACGGCAGGTCTAGAGAGACGTACTGGCACTCGCCCCAGTTGTACAGCCGAATTTGCTAGGAAAGGTTCACGGAGAATTACGCTCTCATTTGCCGAGACGATAGTTAGAATAGCCTTCAGCTAAGTCAATGGCTACGATCTAGCAAGGCGCCATAGCAATTGATAGTTATCGTATGAAGCATGTCTCATCAAGAACGATGTATACAAATGATGGATTAAAGTTAAGTATTCCAGCAGCTACGTACTTTTCTTTATAGCATTCATTACGTATCCTGTTTCAGACCTCACGCCAGCCTGCGTGAGTTTAAACGCGTGCCTTTCGGTTACCCGTCACTGTGGACTGGCTGTCTTGTCAGTCCACAACACTATGAATCAAATTAATCAACGTTATTAGGACTATTTCTGGAGGAGGAAAAATATTTACGTAGTACTTCAGTGGTCCGCGTGACAGGTGTGTGAAATGTATACTTTTTCTTGAATGTGGCTGTGTTATGCTCGTAGAGAGTGTTGTGTAGTGTAATGATTGTGCTGTTGATGACGATATGGGAAAATGGAAAGAATGAAAACTGTTGTTGGCATAGAGACTACTTCTCTAGAACAGCACCAAGGCGGCCACCAACCGTGTATCTCCATCCAACTGAATCGAGCGAGGTGGCGCTGTGGTTAACATAATCAACACGTATTCGAGAGGGTGACTGTTCAAATTCCGGTCAACCATGCGCATTTAATATAAGGAAAATGTGGGGATGGCTGCTTTGAAAAGTCACTGCCGATTTCCTTCTCTATCCTTCCCCAATCCGAAATTGTGCTCCATCACTACCTTTTTCTTTCCCTCTCACACGATGGACTGTTCAATAAAATAGTGTTAGATGCTCTCACTCGGTATGACACTGTGACGACTTTTCGAATGTAACCCAGGGCAGTGTAAAGTTAAAGTACTTTACACTCTCCCCCCCCTCCCCCTCCTCTCTTGATCCCATTGCTCGAAAATCTGTGTTGAAGATTTTTTTCAGTCTCGATATTATAAGATGGCACCTGCAAGTTAACAGACATCGCGTAAGTTCGGTATTAGGTCCTATGCTCTTCTCGTTGCAAGTAAATGATGTGTTATCAGCTTTGTGCTGCTGCGAATACCACATGTACATTGATGGCTCTCTGGCTCTGAGCACTATGGGACTTAACATCTATGGTCATCAGTCCTCTAGAACTTAGAACTACTTAAACCTAACTAACCTAAGGACATCACACAACACCCAGCCATCACGAGGCAGAGAAAGTCCCTGACCCCGCCGGGAATCGAACCCGGGACCCGGGCGTGGGAAGCGAGAACGCTACCGCACGACCACGAGCTGCGGGGTGTACATTGATGATCTCCTGTTTACCTAAGTGCAAAATCAATAAACCTGAAGATAGCTATTGGGCTTCTCGATACAGATCCATGTGCGCTTTAAAAATGGGCGCAGGATAGAGCGTTAAAGCTCAACCCATCCAAAACCTAAGTGGACTGGTTCGTCACTCTAGGCTCATTAGAACGAAATGTCGGCAATCTCTTCCATCTTTAACGCTAACTCGAACAGGCATCAATCAACTTGTCTCCTTCAGCAAAGAGTTTAGTAATAATATGTGAAAGTCTAGATTGGATGAGCAAGTAACTGCAATGTACAAGAACGCATCAGCTTCTCTCTGTGCCCTACAAAAATATAAAATGATATTCCTTCTTGACCTGAAAAAGAAACTTGGACAAACATTTACACTTCCAATTATTCATTACAGTGATGTTACCTCGTAAGGTCTTTCTCAGGAAAGCTCACGGTGCTGGGAGCTGGGTGTGAATTCCTGTATTAGTTTTATCTGTGATGTTCGACTCTTTGATCATATTTCCCTCACATGCACAGCTATCCTGGCTGCGTGTAGATAAGCGCTGAGATTTCCGTACCTTCGGTGTTCTCTTATCAAAGAACACCGTCATTCATATCTCTCCCCAACCTTAACGCTCTTATCTGAACAACATGGTGGAAACACCCGTTCCCATCAGATCAAAATCTTTTCTGTACCGCTCCATTGTTCAGCAAGTTTCTCGAAGTCCTTCTCAGTAGCAGGAACCCGACTCTGGAATAATCTTCCGCATTATTACATTAGAGAAGTGACTAACATCTGCAGTTTCAGAAAACAGTTAATGACATACCTACTAAAGAAACAATAAGGATTTCCATTGTCGCCGTACGTACCCGTTACCCTCGGACATCCTCCTTTCCAACCAGATACTCCTCTTTTTCCCAGAATTCTTAGCTGGTCCAATCTCCTCAAATTTCTTTATCCCAGAACTCGCTATACCAGAAAATATCTATCTCGTACACCTACAAATTCTTTTTGTATCTGTCACTGTCATCATTGTTATTGTTTTTATTATTGTTATTGTTATTATTACTATTAGTGGAAAGAGCTGCAGTAATAGAAGTACTGCCAGTATTAACTTGGTTAGCTCATATTCAGTATGCGTTGCCACTTCAGAAACTCAAATCATTTTAATACGATTTGCCACATCAATATTGTTATTTCTTAAGAAACTATGACGTAAAAAAGGTGCTGTATGTATGCAATCCTGGTCCGATGTAATACAATGCCTGATGGCCCTAACCGAAAGAGGTGGCACAGTGGTTAGCACATTGGACTCGCTTTCGGAAGGACAATGGTTCAAACCCGCGTCCGGCTATCCAGATTTAGGTTTTCCGTGACTTCCATAAACCGCTTCAAGCAAGTGCCTGGATGGTTCCTTTGAAAGGGCACGGCCGATTTCCTTCCCCATCCTTCCCTAATCCGAGCTTACGCTCTGCCTCTAATGACCTAGTTCTCGATGGGACGTTAAACACTAATCTCGTCGTTTACAGTATAAACTGGCTAAAAACGGTTGATAATAAATGATGAGCGTACAAAAGCATAATTAGGTTGTTAATGAATCATTTTCCATCGACTTTAGTATCTTATAGTACACAGTAATGATTTTCAGGTAGCCAAAAACCTTTTTTTCTCAGTCTCACCATTTCGTTTACTTGAGAGAGAGTCGTAGCATTTCACAGAGTTGTTTTATCTCCAAATAACGTTTTAGTGATTTATTATATGATTGTCATGCACGACTATTTTAACTGATTATTTAAAGTGCACATGATTTCCCATATGTGCCTCACTTTATTTTAACTTTAATAGTTCGTAGTGCTATAGCTACGGCCATCATAATAGAACCCCTCAATGACACTTATTGCTTGCTTCCTTACAAGCAGTGCCTCTGTTCGAAACTTTAGGCTATTTTATAGATTGTAGTTTTTCTTTCTTCTTTACACGCAGTGCTTGAACTCTAAACTTTATTCTATGGTATAGGTTGTATTTTTTGTCCTATTAATGAATTTAAAAAAATCCATTTCATTTCAGAACTATGCACATTGTTATCGTATCACGGATGAGACTGGGGCTGTAATCTGTTCATTGGGGCGATGTACGGTATTCCAGTGATGTCGATACGGATAGTAATGACTTTTATTATGTGATATGACACTGTTATTTGCTTACGGTATGTTGAAGTTACGTGTGATTCCCATTTGCACCTCACTCAGCTTAAGATGAGGGCGGTGCTCCTGTGGCTCTTGTAATAAAGATTTTCCATATTTCAGTATTTGCTTTGGCGTAATGTTCTGTATTCTGTAATTTCCATGGTAACGCGGATGAGGTTTAATCTTGTTTCGTTGGGTTGAGTCACGGCATTTTAGGGATGTTGGTACGAACTACATCATGTTGACACTTTCATAATGTACGTTATAAAGTTGTATACGTTTTCCCATACGCGCCTCCCTAGATTTTGTCATTCACTGACATGCACTGTGCATCTCGATGACTTGTAAGAGTGTTGTATGTATTTTTTTAATATCTGGTATTGAATAGTTGTTGGATATGTTGTATAGAACTGCGTCATATGTTTCCCAGAATACAGATTAGTTCACAGTGTACTGCATTCATTTAGAAAATTGTAATGTAAATCTAATGACAGTGAAGATACTGAAAACGTTTTCAGCTGCAGGGCTGTGTATGGCAGAGGTCCTTTCTAATCCCAATAACATCCCTGGAAAGAAATGGAAATGATCGTATGGCGTCAGTGACCGGGAGTTCCCAGACGGGAAGTTCGGTCACCAAGTGCAGGTGTTATTGAGTACGACGACAGATTGGGCGACCTGCTCGTAGACAATGGCGATGAAATCATGATGAGTACAGCACATCACCCAGTCCCTGAGGGGAGAAAATCTCCCTCCCCAGCAGGGAATCGAACCCGGACCCCGTGCGTGGCAATCCAACGTGCGTATCATTTAGCTAATGGGGCGGACGATAATAACCTTCTTCCCATATTACCAATTTTTAAGTATGTTAGTTATTTTTTTGCCAGAATGAATAAATATATCGAGGTGCGGTTTTCGCCAAGTTATAGCGGACGATATGGTGAATTTTCCGACTTTCGCAAGTAATTTTTATCGTTTTGTGGTGTGCGTACTGTAAGACCTTCCGTACACACACCATCAGATTATTTGACTTGTCGCTCTAGTGAAGTAGGCGAGTGTCAGCAATATGTCTCGTGGTCTTATCGTGGCGTGTTTATCTTCTGCCGTTAGAAATGCCACTTGCACGCTTAGAGTAGCAGATTGACGGTGACCAACTTTACACAGAACTTGATTAATTTTCACACACATTTATTAAAATAATAATAAGCATAAAAATAACTTAACTTGGTTCTGGATGCTATTTACAATTGACAATCTGAAGTTCCTTTGGGTCTTGGTACGTTAATCTTATTCTCACATCTCTGATACTTGACAAAGTGTCTATACATTTCTCTTCATGGCTATGTACAGGAATATGATAATCTTACTAGGCGCAGACTGAAACTTGACTATAGACTGGTACAGACTAATGCAGACTGATGCAGACTGGCTAATAGGAGGGCTGTACACTCGTTATAATACCTCGAGCGTTCAGGTATCACTGCGCGGGTGTGATCCGCGAGGAGAAAAGGTTCTACGTTAGCAGCAATCTCATTGGCTGCGTTACATATTAATACGCGGATCGGCGGAAGCAGAATCTGGTCCGTCTTTATGGCAGCGCCATCTCGTAGAGCGGAGACGGACGAGCGCTGCGCCTGCGCTGTTGTGCTCAGCGGGGCGCGCTCTAGTGGGAAAGTTGTGTACGCGCTGACTACGCGGAACTATGTACACATCACATTTATAGTCGCCGGATTACGACACCGACTTGTTTTGTCATGGAACTGTGTATAGTACTTTTTGGTATTTGGAAGAAGCTTCTAGGAGAACTTGAGCGACATAATATGTGTGAGACTTGATCAAATAGTATCAAGATAACAGCGCCGCAAATTACCGTCCGGGCTTCATGAGAAGAGATTCCACGAACGCCTGCCCTACTATACAAAATGTAAGCAAACGCTTAACTCAGGTATGGTTCTTATGATTACCCGTGCGCTTGAAACCTATCAGTCTGTGTTCTTCTGTTGTAGCATCAGATAACTTGCTCATATGGCGATATATCGGGCCAAGCACTCGCGATCTGTCTTTGGAAACATTATATAAAATTGTTTTAGGAGCTCGAAGCGTGGAGAATAAAATACGTCAAGGAACAAGAAGATCAACTAATGAAAGAAATGAAACTAACACTTTAGCAGCAGTAGCGCACGATGCAAATGTTACGAGGAAGCATCTCCGAAGTATGATAGCGATCAACCAAACGAGTGTTCTGCGAGCTATACATTCCATCGCGTTTCATCCTCATCACACTTCACTACATCTAGCACTTCATGGCAATGAAGTCCAAAATTGGTTGCAGTTCTCCGAATGTTATCTACGAAAGCTCAAAGAGATGCGACTTATCTATGCAAAATTTTGTTTACGGAAGAAGCAGTGTTTACACATTTTGTGTAAGTCAATCTTCGCAATATGCACCAATCGTCACTTGAAAATACATTCTCCCTGAGAGAATTGGATAAAAAAAAACACTCTTGGTCTATCAACATTTGGTATGTGACTTTAAAGACCCACATCATTGGTCCCTGTTTTACTGATGGGAATCAAGATACACTCAAATATGTCGCATTCCTAAGATATGCCGCTGCCGCTGGAATTGGAAGACATCCCACTAGACACGAGGCAGTCAGTGTAGTAGCAACATGACGGATTTCCTCCCACTCATGTAATGACAGACACTCTTAAGGGAACAATTGGAGAGTATTTGAACAATCGTTCAGAAAACTCGAAGTGGTATGCTCACTCGCCACACTTAACGCTTGTATATTTTATCTGAGATGAAAACCGCACCTCAATATATTTATTCATTCTAGCTACATTTCGAATGGTCTGTCTTAGCTGCCTCACCATGTATATTACGGCTCCTGTACGAATTTTTTATATAAGCGAAGTCAAATAACACATGTACTTGCAAGAAGCGTTGAAATGTCACAGATATGACTGTTGTCTTAGGAGTCATGATACCGTCACTAACGCCGCCTTGTGGCAGAGATTGTTTATCTCCCTGAGGTAGTTGGGGCACTGATGTTATAACGGAATAATTATAAATCCCAAGGTACTGTTTTTCGATGTCAGAGGTGAATTAGCTAGCTTCACTGCTTCATTATAATGTATATTCCTCTATTTCGTCGTACACTACATTGTTATACCATAGATCTGATGCTGGGATAACCCGAAACACGTAATGAGAAGTTAAAAATAAAGAAAATAAATTTTACGAGCAAGACAGGCGTCCAGTCTTTAGTGTCATCATTGTCACATACCCCATAAAAGATTTCTTGTCTAAAGTGATGTTAGGTTACACAGTGAACCATTAAAACTGCACGCAATGGAGCATAACCTAGAGGATGGTGCACCTAGGAGCACACGATGTTTTTTGGTTGGTACTGCAGTTTAGTGACTGATTTTAGTATCATACGAAAGAATACCCACTAGAGACAGCCATGTGCAGTTTCCACTACTTTCTACCTCTTGTTGTTGTTAGAGACGAGGTGGTATTTTACGTAGCATTTGTAAATATTTCGTGTTTTACACATTTAAGAAATTTTTTGTATACTTTAGCTATTTGGAATATACGTATTGTTATTTCCTCAGGTACCGAATTTTCTGATGGGTATAATCCTGTAACTATACAACATGTGGACAATTAAGCCATACTTCGTCGTTCGTGTACAATCTTGTTCCCTGAAAAAGAGGAAGGTCTTTTACCATGGAACATGTGATACTTGCAAACGGACTTAGTTTTCTTGATGTCTTAACAATTCTACCTGTCTTGAAATAGTAAACTAGTGTCAGTTTCCAATAACTTCTATTTCAAAATGTGTGTATCTGGCCTCTGATAATACTTCTACTTGATCTGATTTCGATTAGTGATTACTGGTGTGTGGTATAGTAATAATATAGCAGATAGGCTGTTGAAGACAGTACTGATAAGACTTTCTCAACTGCAATGCATTTAAATTTCAATCGCATATTTGTTCCTAGGTACATGACCATGTTGTACCTTGGAACATGATTCCACATTTGGAAAAACTTTAATTTTCTGACTAATTTCAGAAAAAGGCTGCAGCATATAAAAAGTTAATGCCATCATTTGAAAATGGGAGAAGAAAATGTATTAAATTTCTATTACTGGTGAAAGATTAACAAGTTCAGCAAAATACAACACTCTCACCTACAGAACGAAGAACACATGAGTAAATTTGTAAACGCTTTGGACGTATACAAGGTATGAACTTTAGTACACAGAGATTCTACTAATAGTAGCAACAATTGCTCTAACCTAGCTTGGTATCATACCGAGTTGCGTTTGGATCAGAGATACTGTTACATCATTTGATGTCTCTTCAACTCTATGGGAGAGTAAATGAATTGTGGTTGCTGGCGAGTGGTGGCGTTCTAGTCGCTCAGCAAGCGATGGCCAGATGTTTTCAACGTGTAAGATATATGCAGAAAGGGCTGGCATGGGCGACAGTAGAACGCCTCTATGTCGAGGTAGCCCAAGACAACATGCGCAAGATGTGGTTACTATCTTGCTGAAAGATAACGTCATAGAGACCTGCAAGATAGGCCACACCCACCGGCCTTAACATATCAGAAATGTAAAGGACCCTGTCTAAATTACCGGCTAACCAGAAGTGATCTTGTCTTATACACAATGGCACTTGACACAATCACACCAGGTGCTCGGCTCATATCTCTCCCGCACAGGCCATGAAGGCCTAAAAGTACCGACTGGCCGCCGTGTCATCCTCAGCCCATAGGCTTCACTGGATGCGGATATGGAGGGGCATGCGGTCAGCACACCGCTCTCCCGGCCGTATGTCAGTTTCCGAGATCGGAGCCGTTTTTCAGACAAGTAGCTCCTCAATTTGCCTCTCAAGGGCTGAGTGTACCCCGCTTGCCAACAGCGTTCGGCAGACCGGATGGTCACCCATCCAAGTGCTAGCCCAGCTCGACAGCACTTAAGTTCGGTGATCTGACGGGAACCGGTGTTACCACTGCGGCAAGGTCGTTGGCTCGGTTCATATGGCGATGATGAATTCAATCTGCCAACGTTCGTTCACCCCGGAAGCTCGACACACCAATACGCACATCACGATGCTGTACAAAGAACAGGGTCTCGACTGAATAGACGATGCAGTGCCTCTCAAGTGACCAATGTTGTCGGTGGGCCTACCATTGACAGCGAGCCTCTCTCTGCAGCCGTCTTAAGTGAAATCGCAGGCCGGCCGGGTTGGCCGAGCAGTTCTAGGCGCTACAGTCTGGAACCGCGCGACCGCTACGGTCGCAGGTTCCAATCCTGCCTCGGGCATGGATGTGTGTGATGTCCTTAGGTTAATTAGGTTTAAGTGGTTCTAAGGTCTAGGGGACTGATGACCTCAGAACTTAAGTTCCATAGTGCTCAGAGCCATTTTTGAAATCGCACAAGTGGTCGTTGTACCGACATTCTCCAGACATCAGTGCACTGACTGTGTGGATACCTGACTTGCTGCAAACCAGTCCATTTCCATATTCACATGATTGTCGTGGAATACCAAGTAAAGTTGAGTAACAATATTGTAGAATGATAACCCACAATCATGCCGCTGTCGAATTCCGGCACGTGCTGGGAGACATTTCTCCGTCCTACACGAGGCTTACCACGATCTTCTCACAAGTAACCAACATTCAGGTACAACTTCTGAATGAGAAACACGCTCCATAATCTTTCCTTATATACAGAATGTTGATGACATTGCTTCTGTCTACTTTTTGTGTGTTGCAGGTGAAACGCTAATCATCTGCATATCCAAGAATGTAATACAGTGCATGGTAAATTGACTTTTGTTGAATACTATTTGTTCCAAGCAAGAGGTACACAACAAATACCATGTAAGGCCAGCAGCACACAGGCACAACCAGTCACCTTGCGTATCTCAAGCGCCTGCAGCTGCCTCCAGATGTCACTCACAATCCTGGCTGGACCTCTTTCTGCTTCTGCGCCACTTCCTCCAGAGCATAGTATATGTCCGCCGATAGTGTGGTCAGCAGGTAATAGGAAATGCTGTCAACTGTGGACTACTTTGCCTCACCCTGGTGCACATGGAAATTCTTCCACCAACTACACCGAAACACAATGCACCGTTGACGCACACAGAGGCAGAAACCAGCAGTTAGACAGTTAAGTCTAATGACTGCAGGCAGCTCAGTACAGTACTCTGACGACAACCTTCAACTTAGCACTTGTTGTTTACAGAGTAATCGGACTATCAAGAATGTCTGCAACATTATTGTCATTTATATATCGTAATTGCCAAGAGACAGGGAAGTTATTTAGATATCATTGTGTTAGGTTTAGGACATCAAGTGCCACGCATCAAACTACACCATAGGCAAGTACGAGGGCAGTTCAATAAGTAATGCAACACATTTTTTTTCTCGGCCAATTTTGGTTGAGAAAACCGGAAATTTCTTGTGGAATATTTTCAAACATTCCCGCTTCGTCTCGTATAGTTTCATTGACTTCCGACAGGTGGCAGCGGAGCTGTTAAAATGGCGTCTGTAACGGATGTGCGTTGCAAACAACGGGCAGTGATCGAGTTTCTTTTGGCGGAAACCCAGGGCATCTCAGATATTCACAGGCGCTTGCAGAATGTCTACGGTGATCTGGCTGTGGACAAAAGCACGGTGAGTCGTTGGGCAAAGCGTGTGTCATCATCGCCGCAAGGTCAAGCAAGACTGTCTGATCTCCCACGTGCGGGCCGGCCGTGCACAGCTGTGACTCCTGCAATGGCGGAGCGTGTGAACACACTCGTTCGAGATGATCGACGGATCACCATCAAACAACTCAGTGCTCAACTTGACATCTCTGTTGGTAGTGCTGTCACAATTGTTCACCAGTTGGGATATTCAAAGGTTTGTTCCCGCTGGGTCCCTCGTTGTCTAACCGAACACCATAAAGAGCAAAGGAGAACCATCTGTGCGGAATTGCTTGCTCGTCATGTGGCTGAGGGTGACAATTCCTTGTCAAAGATTGTTACAGGCGATGAAACATGGGTTCATCACTTCAAACCTGAAACAAAACGGCAATCAATGGAGTGGCGCCACACCCACTCCCCTACCAAGAAAAAGTTTAAAGCCATACCCTCAGCCGGTAAAGTCATGGTTACAGTCTTCTGGGACGCTGAAGGGGTTATTCTGTTCGATGTCCTTCCCCATGGTCAAACGATCAACTCTGAAGTGTATTGTGCTACTCTTCAGAAATTGAAGAAACGACTTCACCGTGTTCGTAGGCACAAAAACAAAAATCTGAACGAACTTCTCCTTCTTCATGACAACGCAAGACATCACACAAGTCTTCGCACCCGAGAGGAGCTCACAAAACTTCAGTGGACTGTTCTTCCTCATGCACCCTACAGCCCCGATCTCGCACCGTCGGATTTCCATATGTTTGGCCCAATGAAGGACGCAATCCGTGGGAGGCACTACGTGGATGATGAAGAAGTTATTGATGCAGTACGACGTTGGCTCCGACATCGACCAGTGGAATGGTACCGTGCAGGCATACAGGCCCTCATTTCAAGGTGGCGTAAGGCCATAGCATTGAATGGAGATTACGTTGAAAAATAGTGTTGTGTAGCTACAAGATTGGGGAATTACCTGGTGTATTTCAATGCTGAATAAAACAACCCCTGTTTCAGAAAAAAAATGTGTTGCATTACTTATTGAACTGCCCTCGTATCATTCTCTAACATACTCTTAATAAATGTTATTTCTTCTTTCTTATTGTCTTGGAACATTTCTGTTCTAGAGCATATGCCAAACAAGTGTTAATTATCATTGCATGCAATGGCTGTCATTTAAGGAATCATAGCAGCGAAACATTTTTCTGCTACTGTGCATATTTTGGGTGAATTAATAGCAGCACTCAATTACTACATTGGCACCATTTCGGTAACGAGGACAAAGAATTTATGTTGCTGATAACGAGTTTCACCAGTCAGCATTTCAGAGCTGAGAAAAACTGGAAATTGTTGATCAGTGCAAACCCACACCATTCTCGTCAACATTAGGCGACGAGTTAAAGGAAACAATACTTGAGAAAAACGGATAAGAGTTACTAAAAAGGACAATTTTCATTTTTACTTTATTTAGAGTGCATGAATTATTTTATTAATTTTAGCGGCGAGATTGGCTTTATTCAGTGATTGATACAGTTTAGGATTATTAATCTGTTTCCTTCCCAGGAAAATTTTTGTATTTTTGTGAATATTTTAAACCGTTCTGAGCATATTTTTCAGACATGGCCCGACCAGAACTTGTCCTCCTGATTTTACTGCAAAAAGTGTCAGTAACACTGCCAGGGGGGAGTGGGGGGGGGGGGGGGGGAGGGCTCTTGGTGGTGCACTTGGCCCGACTTGAAGAAAACAAGACCGAAGTCCAACAACAACAACCACTGTAATTCAAGATGCCACCGCTACCCTTTCTAGCATTCGATTTGAAAGTGCAGTTCTAGAACAACTACGAGGGTGGTTTCAAAAGTTCTCGGAATCTCCACGAGAGGTCAGCGCTTGTGCAACTAGTTGTTCAGGTGATATTCGTGATATTCATTGCACTGTTACCTGTAAATACGTGCCACGTCAGTGCTCTTGGAAGAGAGCTGTGGCGGTGACGTGGCTCTGTAGTTGTTCCCGCGTAGTGTTTTGCGAATATGGAAAAAATCGAGATTCGAGCAGTGATTAAGTACTTCACAAAGAAAGGTATGAAAGTATAGGACATTCATTCCGATTTCCAGAATACACTTGGGGACCCTGCTCCTTCATATTCAACTGTTGCCAGGTGGGCAAATGAATTTGAATTTGGTCGGGAGAGATTAGATGATGATCTGCGCAGTGGTCGGCCACGATGTGTCACTACTCCAGAAACCATTGCAAAAGTGCACAAAATGGTCATGGAGGATAACCGATTGAATGTGTGTGAAATTGCTCACTCTTGCCAGATAACATCTGAAAGAGTATGTTACATTCTAACTGAAGAATTAGAAATGAAAAAATTATCTGCAAGTTGGGTGCCGCGACTCTTGACGCTGGATCAAAAACGCATGAGAATGGACATATCGGAACAACGTTTGGCCAGATTTAGGAGATACGAACAAGATTTTTTGCTCCGCTTTGCGACCACAGATGAAACTTGAGTGCACTGCTATACCCCAGAGACAAAACAACTGTGAAAGCAGTGGAAACATGCTGATTCTCCGCCACCAAAGAAAGCAAAGACAATTCCTCCCGCGGGAAGGATCATGGCATCAGTGATCTGGGATGCGAAGGGGATTATGTTTGTAGATTATGTCCCCACTGGGCAAAAAATTACTGTAGAATACTATGCTAACCTCCTGGACAAATTGCAACAAAAGGCACGCGAAAAACGGCCAGGTTTAACACGGAAGAAAGTTATCCTCCATCAAGACAATGCGTGCCCACACACGTACCGTCGCCTTGGCAAAATGACACTAACTAAGGTATGAATTTTTCCACACCCGCCTTATTCACCTGATATGGCTCTGTCAGACTTCCATGTCTTCCTAAAACTGAAAATTTTTCTTGGTGGACGAAAATTCACTTCAAACAAAGAACTGATAGCCGGAGTTGACAACTATTTTGCAGGCCTGGAGGGAACTCATTTTCGAGATGGGATCAAGACACTGGAACATCGTTGGACCAAGTGCGTTAACCTACAAGGAGACTACATTGAAAAATTAAAAAAAAATTTAGTGATGTAAGTACTTTTTTTCTATTTCGTTCCGAGAACTTTTCAAACTACTCTCGTATATCCACCAACTCGAGCAGCACCACAGTATATATCCGATGTCAGGTGACGTGGAATGAAATTAATTTTTATTAGCATATGCCGGCCCCACTGTATACAACTTCTTCAGAAATTAACTACTTGTGAAACCAGTGACTCTCTCATACTCTGATATTAAAGAAAGGCTTGCAACGTATTTTGACTCGCAAGTTCGTATCGCTACTGGCAACCGTAGAGTTTTTCTATGTTCCAAGAAGTCAAATCAAAGATAGGAAGAGGGGCTTACGTAATTACAGGGCTCGACTCGGGAATGTAAATTTCGTAGTGAAAATAATTAATGTAAGATATCTTATGCAGAGTCGCTAATTTGTGAGATGTTTATCATGCTCGCTCCTCACAATAACTTAAAGAACGACCTGCTTCGTCTAACAAATCTGTCTTTACAAGATTGTTTGCCATTGATTTGGGCATACGAACAAACGCACTATCTGCTGAAGCAATACATTGTGAAGATGCTGACGTATTCATTACACGTCAAAGCCAGCATGGCCGAGCAAATAGGAAGGTCAGATCCGACAATCACAGGGCATGCGTGTTGCACGATTGAAACAGTCAGAAAATAGTACAAAACTAAATTGCAGTATTGTTCACGCTGTGGTGTAAAATGCGAAAGGGATAGCTGTTTGCATCGCTACACACATTGTAATTGCTGCCAAAAGTCCGCTCCCGGTAGGTGAGTGGTCAGCGCGACAGATTGTCAATCCTACGGGCCCGGGTTCAATTCCCGGCTGGGTCAGAGGTCGGAGATTTTCACCGCTCAGGGACTGGATGTTGTGTTGTCCTAATCATCATCATTTCATCCCCATCGACGCGCAAGTCGCCGAAGTGGCGTCAAACCGAAAGACTTGCACCCGGCGAACGGTCCACCCGATGGGAGGTTCAAATGGCTCTGAGCACCATGCGACTCAACTTCTGAGGTCATCAGTCGCCTTGAACTTAGAACTAATTAAACCTAACTAACCTAAGGACACCACACACATCCATGCCCGAGGTAGGATTCGAAGCCGCGACCGCAGCGGTCGCTCGGTTCCAGACTGTAGCGCCCAGAACCGCACGGCCACTCAGGTCGGCCCGATCGGAGGCCCTAGTCACACGACATTTGCACTTACACTGCCAAAATACCGGACATAGGACTGAGTTCTGCAGAATGCAGCACAACCGACAAAAACAGCAGATCTCAAGCATACTGAAATGGGCTGATGTTGAGGAGAGATGAGTTTGCCTGCTGCGATGAATGCGAGTCGGTGGGACAAGGACGTTGTGCAGCCACCACTGGCGACCTTACGTGCAGAGACAAGCAGCGCATCGCCAGAAACGGCTAAACCCCAAAGGTGGGAATTTGGAAGGCTGATGCTCACATGGCCTTTGTGCAGGAGATGCTTCATCAAATAGCGGATTGTCAGTCTAGCAGAAAGACGGCTTCTTACAACTCTTTGAGAAACTGTAATAATTTACAGTATAATATTAGTGCAAATCTGAATACCTCTGCGATCTGAGAAAAATGAGGTGTATCCAGTGACACAACAACATTTTCAATATATTTAAAATTTCAGAAGTTAATATTTTACAGTGAATAAACATTTTCACGGTGATATTCTGAATAAACCACTTTTCACAGCTTCATGAGCTTTCCTACGTGTAATATCTCCGATGATAGCATTGCACGAAAATTATCATCCCTGAAATCCACTCATCTGTATCTACTGTATTTACTGACTTATGACGTCTTTTATATCTTTTTATTACGCAAATGTTTGTAAGAAAACTTTATTCTCCACAATAACACAGCAGATGAATACTGCGTTAATACCTCATATTTTGTCATAGTTGTGTATTTATTTAATGAACAGTCTACACTTTTCCCATAAACTTTATCTTCATCATCATTTAAGACTGATTATGCCTTTCAGCGTTCAGTCTGGAGCATAGACCCCCTTACAAAAGTCCTCCATGATCCCCTATTCAGTGCTAACATTGATGCCTCTTCCGATGTTAAGCCTATTACTTGAAAATCATTCTTAACCGAATCCAGGTACCTTCTCCTTGGTCTACCCCGACTCCTCCTACCCTCTACTGCTGAACCCATGAGTCTCTTGGGTAACCTTGCTTCTCCCGTGCGTGTAACATGCCCCCACCATCTAAGCCTGTTCGCCCTGACTGGTACATCTATAGAGTTCATTCCCAGTTTTTCTTTGATTTCCTCATTGTGGACACCCTCCTGCCATTGTTCCCATCTACTAGTACCTGCAATCATCCTAGCTACTTTAATATCCGTAACCTCAACCTTATTGATAAGGTAACCTGAATCCACCCAGCTTTCGCTCCCATACAACAAAGTTGGTCGAAAAATTGATCGGTGCACAGATAACTTAGTCTTGGTACTGACTTCCTTCTTGCAGAAGAGAGTATATCGTATCTGAGCGCTCACTGCATTAGCTTTGCTACACCTCGCTTCCAGTTCTTTCGCTATGTTGTCATCCTGTGAGAATATGCATCCTAAGTACCTGAAACCGTCCACCTGTTCTAACTTTGTTCCTCCTATTTTGCACTCAATCCGTTTTTACCTCTTTCTCACTGCCATTACTTTCGTTTTGGAGATGTTAATCTTCATACCATAGTCCGTACATTTCTGATCTAGCTCTGAAATATTACTTTGCAAACTTTCAATCCAATCTGCCATCACAACTAAGTCATCTGCATATGCGAGACTGCTTATTTTGTGTTCACATATCTTAATCTCACCCAGCCAGTTTATTGTTTTCAACATATAATCCATAAATAATATGAACAACAGTGGAGACATGTTGCAGCCTTGTCTTACCCCTGAAACTACTCTGAACCATGAACTCAATTTACCGTCAACTCTAACTGCTGCCTGACTATCTATGTAAAGACCTTAAATTGCTTGCAAAAGTTTGCCTCCTATTCCATAATCTCGTAGAACAGACAATAACTTCCTTCTAGCAACCCGGTCATATGCCTTTTCTAGACCTATAAAACGTAGATACAATTCCCTGTTCCACTCGTGACACTTCTCCATTATTTGTCGTAAGCTAAAGATCTGGTCCTGACAACCTCTAAGAGGCCTAAACCCACACTGATTTTCATCCAATTTGTCCTCAACTAATACTCGCACTTTCCTTTCAACAATATCTGAGAAGATTCTACCCACAACGCTGATTAAAGAGATACCTCTGTAGTTGTTACAATCTTTTCTGTTTCCATGTTTAAAGATTGATGTGATTACTGCTTTCGTCCAGTCTGATTGAACCTGTCTCGACTCCCACGGCATTTCAATTATCCTGTGTAGTCATTTAGTATCTGACATTCCACTGTATTTGATGAGTTCCGACTTAATTTCATCCACCCCAACCGCTTTATTCCACTGCAATATATTGACCATTTTCTCCACTTCCTCAAATGTGATCCTATTTCCATCATCATTCCTATCTCATTGTACATCGAAATCTGAATCATTACTGATCGTATTTTCACCTACATTGAGCAACTCTTCAAACTATTCCCTCCATCTGCCAAAGGCATCAACAGGATTCACCAGCAGTCTTCCTGACCTGTACATAATACTTGTCATTTCGTTCTTACCTCCCTTTCGAAGACAGCTAATTACACTCCAGAATGGTTTTCCAGCAGCTTGACCCAAAGTCTCCAACCTGTTTCCAAAGTCTTCCCAAGACTCCTTCTTGGATGCTGCAATTATCTGTTTGGCTTTGTTTCTTTCATCAACATAACTTTCTCTGTCTACCTGAGTTCTAGTATGTAGCCATTTTTGATGCTCCATCTATTCATTTTACAGGCTACCTTGACTGTGTCATTCCATCAAGCTGTTTGCTTCATCCTACCTTTACACACTACTGTTCCAAGACATTCTTTAGCCACTTCTAGTACTGTGTCCCTGTACCTTGTCCATTCCTTTTCCAATGACTGTAATTGACTACATTCAACTAACTGGTACCTTTCTGAGATCCCTGTTATGTACTTGTGCCTGATTTCCTTATCCTGAAGTTTCTCCACCCTTATCCTCCTAAACTCCTCATAAACTTTATTTAAATGTTTTTACAAGGGCTATTAAAAACTGTGCTAATTTAAAAGTAGTCGATCACCTGTGCTAATGAACACCACCATTGAAAAGAGAACGAAAAGATGCTTCTATCAAGAAGGTATAAATAATTGTTTAAATAATATTTAAGAGGGCTAGGACGTCAAACGGGCCGACTTGGAGCAGGAGAGGCACCACATGACATTTTAATTTCCACTGTCTATACTTTTACAAATAAATTCATAAAACTTCGAAAGCATGATCAGGACGGATTCGGGATTCATACTCATAGCAGTGGAAGCTCAAAAACGTAGCAAAATACATTTTTTTACACGTGAAATTTCATTTTTTCACTTACTACTGGCTGCATTTCTTGCTATAGGTACACTTTTCTTCCTAAGTAAGAGAGATTCTTTGATGTATTTTGCACAGCATACAAACCTTAGTTACAGGTGTATGAAACCCAGAATTTATTTAATTTATGAATACATGAATGAACTGTTACATTTTAAACTTTATGTTTAGAAAAAACTCAAATTTTATAGTTAATTATCTCAGTTTTTTAGTAGATTTGGAAAATTCTGGAGTTTCATACACCTGTAAGTACTGTTTGTATGCTGTGCAAAATTCATCGAAGAATCTCTCTTACTTGGGAAGAAAAGTGTACCTACAGCAACAAATGCAGCCAGTAATAAGCGAAAAAATGATGAAATTACGCATGTAAGAAAAGGTATTTTGACACGTTTTTGAACTTCCACTGCTACGAGTGTGAGTCCTCAATCCTTCCTGGTCATCCTGACAAAGTTTTGTGAATTTATGTGTAAAAGTATAGACAGTGGAAACTAAAACGTCCTGTGGTGCCTCGCCTGCTCCAAGTCGGCCCGTTTGACGTCCTACCCCTCTCAAAGAGAATTCGTTGTGACTCAACATGAGCGCACTTGTGCAAGAATACTAGCTTATTTATTTATGAAAAATCCTTACTTGTAGTTATTGTGAGTGATATGAATATGACTGAATATTTATAATATTTCCTTATTTAAAATTGTTGTAATATATTAGTTTAGTCCGGGATTTTCAGTCAAATCATGTCTGTAGAACTAAAGAACGATGTATTTTTGGTGGAGACGGTCTTCAGTCAAGGCAAAAGCATTCAAGTAGGGGCTGGGACTTGACGAGTGAAGAGTGTAAGGGAGGGATTCCGGACACTACTACGTTTGTGCTGGAAGAAGAAAGGCCTGCCTGTGGTAACGTGCGTGATTCAGACGTATAGGTGTTAGATCCTGGGCGATGAGAAGCCGCTATGAGATTTTAACTTTTGAGGACACTATTCGATTAGATCTTGAATGGGACACTTGGATGTTCGTTCTGGAAGAAGGCAGACCTGTCTGTGGTATTGTGTGCGTTTTGATGGTGTGTGTGATAGATTCTGAGCAGTGAACTGCCACTATCATACCTTAACTTCTGTAGAAACTTTATATTCCGAGAGGTCTGAATTTGCTCCTGTTTCGGGCTCTAACTTTTCCACTTGCATTATGGAACTGAGAATAGACTGAGTATAAGTTGCTATTCTTTGTATCATGTTGTAAGACGTCGTGGTCTCCTGACCTTCATTACTTACATATTCCGCCCTCACAATCATATTCCGCAAATCAAGACGCTTCATTCGAACCCAAACTCTATAAGATAAAGTTAATATGTATGAATTCATGTAAGCGCACCGTGGTTGAGATACTCGAGGCTGGCGTACACACATACATTCCTGACACGACGGTCACAAAAGCTTTTACTTCGGGAGAGCAACCGCACGCCAGGAGGCCGGTCCCAAGCTATCTACGTCGGCCGGTGGCCGCCCGTGGAGCGGACAGCGTTTGCCCGGGTGAAAGGAGGAACGATCCCGTGTTCGGCTTAAAAGCAAATTCCGCCAGACTACGCATTCTTCACACGTAGCACGCAGTTTCAGAGATTTTTACAGGGAGACAGCAAACGCCAAACGCCAATGCTACGGATTTCCGGATTGGTCGCCTTAAACGAAACGTCATTCTCCCGTTTTAGCAGAGCAATGCTGATTGGCAGACGATATTTCTGACGCCTTGAGCTGAAGGAGTAATGGAAGAGACTGAACGATATACCCCTTCACGTCTGGCGTGGAGAGGGGCCGTTCCGTTGTTGCTCTTGGTGCGAGAACATGTAACGAGAGCGCGCGCGCTCGTACGTGTACTGAAAGAGCGAGGAACAAGTCTCTCCTCAGTACTTCACTGGGAGAGCACCTCTGTCGAGAACGAATCGAAGTGTGAGTCTATATTGAGTCCTTGTGATTAAGCGTTGTTCACTGTGTTGGCCGTCACACTTATTGTGCGGTGTGAATGGACAGAGTTATAGTTAAACGCCTGGGAGCGAATTTTGAGTGGCATCGCGGTGGACTGGTTATCTGACCGGTGTACCACGCCATTAGTTAGACTAGGGGCGAATAGGAGTCCTTGACTTCATCAAGGCATAGGGAGAGTTTGATTGTCGAAGGTCAATCCAGGTAGAACGAGAGTTATCTGATTTGTCAGCAGCGAGCAGCGCAGACAGCAGTCATTACAGCTTGTGGTATTGTGCGCTACAGCTCTTGTGAGCCCCATATTTCCTCCACAACAGTACACTTCACTGCATTTCTCACGCAACAGCCTTGACTGTACCTAGCAACACTCTAACGGATAATTATTCAAGTTGAGTAGGAGCAGCTCTCAGCCATTCTCTCAAGTCAATAACAATCTTAAACTTTGTATAGAAGATAACTTCACATTCCGAAAAGAACCAGGAAATGGCGTGTTCAATTCATAACTAAAAGTGCCACTGTGATTTCTCAGAATTTTTGCAAAATAAATAATAATTTTCGTGAGATTCATGTTTTTCTTACACTAACTAGCACTACTCAAGTACCCAAGTATCCCACTAGTTATGTAAGAAATTTTGTGAATTTTTGTGTCATTTCCTTACAGCGGACCACTCCAGAAGATATTTATTGCTGAAAGTTTTTCAGGCATTTCTCTTTAGAACGTTAGGAGCGTCTGTCTGACTTCTGTAGTAGTGTGGGGGTGGAAATTGCATCTTGCAGGAGCCACAGGGTAAAGGGTACATCTCAGATTAATCCGTTGCGCAGAATGACAAATAACAACCCCACGCTCACAATGTTTCTTAATTTGTAAATCACCAAGTTGAACTCTGAACTGTTTTGACGAATAATTTGTGTATTGTGGTTATGAAATGGACTTTGTTTTAGCTTATATTTGATGACTATTTAGTTTGGGAATTTTGTTACCATCCTCGAAACGTCCTCAACGTAACTTTCCTGCATTTGAAAAAGGGCATTTCATATCTGTATTTTAAGTGAATATCGCAAGACCACTTCTCGTTTACTTGAGGTGTCCTTTCTTGAACGAACATTATTCAACATAATTCTCCGTCATCTACATCAGTTACAGACGTTAGAATAGAATCCTTGTTATTAAATTATTCTTTTAACTTTTATTTGTTATTTCTGTGTGTTTCATTTGCTCGCAATTATAACCAATGCATAGACTATTTGAGCTGGCCGCGGTGGTCTAGCGGTTCTAGGCGCTCAGTCCGGAGCCGCGCGACTGCTACGGTCGCAGGTTCGAATCCTGCCTCGGGAATGGATGTGTGTGATGTCCTTAGGTTAGTTAGGTTTAAGTAGTTCTAATTTCTAGGGGACTGATGACCACAGATGTTAGGTCCCATAGTGCTCAGAGCCATTTGAACCATTTGAATAGACTATTTGATGACAGACTTACTACAGGCTATTTTTTGCAGATAATTAGCTGTTGAGCATGAAAGCAGACGTGTGTGGGTCAACCCTATGACTACATAGGGCTGTTCTTTTTAAACAGAGGCGTGCATAGCTCAAGTACCTAAAGTATGAGCAACCATAGGTAAGATGCAACTGGTTTGATCGCATGTTTGGAAGAGCGACTACTCAGCAGTAACAGTTAGTTACTGCCGAAATTGGGGTTTTCTCGTCCGGGATATCAATTTAATCCCTTTAGAATTACAACAGTAATTCTAACACTTTACAGTAAGCTGTAATCCAGTTCCCATATCTACTGCATGACAGGCAGTTTGCAGAGGGACTGCGAATATAAGATTTTGCAGCAGTTGCATCCATGAGAATTGATAGTAAAAGTTAGATATGGGGAAGTTATGTGTGGAGCTTCAAGAAAGAAGAACGCTGTGCAGAAGCGGGCGGAGTTCGAGTTTGCTGTGGCCAGCAGCAGCGGAGACTGATGGGCGTGAACAGGAGCGCGGGCAACTGGCGGCGACTTCGTTCTTCAGTGTCGGCAGCATCTACACGTTCTTCAACAGTAGCAAAGCAGAAGCAGCCACCATGACCGATAACTTAAGTACATGCGCCGGTAGTATTAATATGTGTGGGCCGCGCCGGATTAGCCGAGCGGTCTGAGGCGCTGCAGTCACGGGCTGTGCGGTTGGTCCCGGCGGAGGTTCGAGTCCTCCCTCGGGCATGGGTCTGTGTATTTGTCCTTAGGATAATTTAGGTTAAGTAGTGTGTAAGCTTAGGGACTGATGACCTTAGCAGTTAAGTCCCGTAAGATTTCACACACATTTGAAAATTTGAACATTAATATGTGTGAACCCGCAGCTTCATTGTCAGTGATTGAGTATGCAGCGAATGAACAACCACCTATCCTGAGTGGTTCAGATATTGCTAGTGGGTGTGTTAGTCCTAAATCTGAACGTGGCAGTGTCGAAATGGAACTTTCTGATGGGGCAGGGAGGGAAGTAAGCTTTCAGACAATTAACCGTCACAATTAACGCTGGTTTTGCCAGAAATGCAATCTAGTGTAGGGGCACTGAGAATGATGAAGGAACAGCGAAATTCTAACCTCAATTCAGATACTGAAAGTGTAAAAGCTTAGATGGAAAAACTTAATTCAGGGGGTTGTTCATACAAAATTAGAACATTTAAAGTCATAATTGAGCAAGATTTCTGAGGATGTTGGCATGATAGGCACCAGAGTCAGAGCAGCAGAAAAAGATTCCGGGTTGAAGTTGGAAAAGATAAAGGACGAGCTGCTTGGCGATGTTAAGAATTCAGTGCTGAGAAAAAATGAACTTGAGTAGAGTAGTAAAATATCAAAGGAAGCTGTTTAAAAATGAGAACATTTTGACTCAAGATGAACAGCAGTTCAAAGACAAGAGGGCTGAATTAAATACTTTAGCAGCGAATCAAGCTGCTACTCTGATAGGTGTTCCTTGGTTTAATACAGGAATGACAAAGTGTTTTGCAGATGATGGAAAATACAATTACAGCATTAGCAATAAGCTATAATTAAAACGAAATGAAATTGCCGATCGACTGAGTGTTTGCTTTCTAGGGAGCGAGAAAGTTATCTATTCAGTTTCCATATCAATAGGTGCACATATCTGTATATGCCTGAAATGGTGACTGGAGAAGCAAAACAGTTCCATGACAAAACACACTCAACATAAAATCACCAATGTCTACGAAATGTAAGGTTCTAATTTAAAATGGCATATTGTGTTATATATTTTTCACTTGCTGAAGGGATGTTCATTATTTTGTACTGTACGGCAGCTAATTCGGTACTAGTCAATAGGAGTAAGAAGGCTTCTTCATTGGAACTTCTGAAATCCTATGCAACCTAACAGTGTGTGGCACTCAGTAAGTAACTGCTGTACAACATGTTTCATTTAATTAATTTGAAGATCACTACAGCAAATAATGACAATATTTGAGCATAAACGTCTCTATAACGCACTGTCACAAAACTCAGCTGATCGGTACGCCATGGTGTTGGTGACAGTGAATCGGTATGCATGCGATGGCATGTTCTGCCTAATTTGTTCTCAAATGCCGTACATAAAAAACGGGATTCCTCCGCGGCTCATACCTTGAGATCTGTTGATGATAGAAAGGTAGGATCAAGTGTTTTGGATAGCCTTTGGATTAGGGACCATTTGTATACCCAACATCAGGATCGTTTCAGTGTCACTATCGTACAATGCAGGTTCAAAGTATGAATGTTACACACTTCCTTCTGCTTAGGCAAATGGTGCAAATCGGTTCGTTCTTTTTGCATTTGATGTGCTCTACTGTGGGCCTTAAGGGGCTTATGGAGGCACCATTAATTCGTGGGCAGTTCCTCAGAAAACTAAAAAAAGTGTTTTATACCATATTCTTCGTACCAAAATCGGGTCACCGATTCCAAGACAGCTATGCATATCAAAAGGCTGAAATATACGACACTTTCATAAAATCCCTATCTCGAACAACCTTGAAAATTTATTTCATATCATTGTACACTTCCGAGATACAGAGTTTCAAAGTTATCCTACATCTTCACGCAAGATACACACGTGTAATCCTTAGTGAGGCGAAAACGTAGTTTGTAAATTAACGTAGCACGGAGAAATATCCTGTAAACTGCTATTATCTTCAGAAGGGTTATGGAAACCCAACGTTGTAGCACTGAAGCACACGCAAAGTTTTTGTGTACGTAAAATCCGGCTGAGGTGTAAAAATAGTTTTGCATTGCTTCAATTTCTCTTTAGAAAACAGTCAAAATTTTGCTGACCGATAACGTTCTTTACATGTAAGTGGCATGCCCCGCTGCAGAAGGAAAGGAAGGGAACCACGGGAAAAATGTCCCTATCAGAGCACAAAAAAGGCGAATACGCTCCTGTTTATGAAAATACTCTGATTAAACAACGAGATACCAGCTGCCTCATTCCATCTTGTTAAGCACCTTTAAAAATGGCATGCAAACATATTCGCACTTTTTTATGCTGAAAGAAAAGGAGGCAGTGGCAGTGGGAAAGATACAGAGTAGTCATAAATACTCGAAGGTAGTAGACAGTGTTTCTGCAATAGAAAAATGATGGAGGCAGTGGCAATGTGAGAGAAAGAGAGGGACGCAGTAGCAGTGGAATATAGTTGACAGTGACAGGATAGAACTTGAAAAAGAGTGAAGGAGACAGTGACAGTAGGAGAGTAATAAGGAGAAGGAGAAAGTGGAAGTGGATGGGAGCCAGTGATAATGAGAGGCAGAGTCTATGACAGTGACAACGTGGAAGAGAAAGATTGTGATAGTGAGAAGAGACAGCAGCAGCGAGAAGGAAGGAATGAGATAATAGTAGTAGTAAGAGACAGCAAGAGGAATATAGGGACAGTGAGAGGACAGAGTAGTAGCAGGACAGAACGAACGACACTGTAGTTGTGAAACAGGAGACAGTGACAGTTAGTAAAATACGAAGAGATAATAACAATGAGTTGGACTGACTGAACAAGCGAGAATGGTCAACTGGGAATGGATGGGTATGAGCGACTTACAGTGATCGACTAATGAGTGTGAGCAAATTACAGTTAGAGGAGCTTGTGCGAGTGAGAGGTGAATTGTATGTTAAAAAGAGCGCTAATGGTTGGCATGCCAAAATTTTTGGGAAAATTTTTAAAGGTGCCGAGGAAGGTGGAATGAGACAGCCAGTACCAAACTTTTCAGTCAGAGTTTTTTAAACAAGAGCACAGTGCCCATTTTATGCTCCGATAGGAGAATTCTTCCTCTGATGAAGTTAACTGTCAATAGTTACATAGTAACAGTGAGTTGTATGTGAACAGTGATGAACGAATGTTGTTTAGTTAGAATTTTATGCATTGAGAGATGTAAAAACATAGTGAATAGGGCGATAAAAAAGATCAATATTCGTAAGTTTTTGTGCCTCATAAACGAGTGAAAACCGAAATTGAAAGTGGGGAAATATAAGGGACAATCAGAAAGTTCCCGTTTGACATCATTACTGCAGCGTATATGCGACATGGCGGGATTTAGATATGGGTAAAGAGGAAAGGGTTTAGTGTGGCATTCATGTCTTTCCGGCGTGTGTGCAGTAATTGAGGAAACTTTAACGATGGCGAAGTTATTACCAAATGCGTCCAAGTAGGACCAGCGTGCTATTATTCTTTTCTTGGTTACTGAAAGTTAAAAATCGGTAGACACTGCGGCGAAACAAGCGGTGTACCACTGTAAGAGGTACAGAGGTGAGCGAGTGTGCTGGGGCTTACCGCATTTCACTACTACTAGCGCCACGTAATCATAATGGGCCTGTGCTTAGCATACAAGGGATAGCACCATAATGTAAGACTAAAATTAGAAATTGGAACAACTTTTCCAAACATTGCCAAAGTATGCCTCAGTATATTAATGTTAACATTGCGAAGTCTCGCTAAATATATTATTTTAAGAAAAAATAATGACATTAGAAAGCTGAAAACTTCAGAATGTGCAAATGTATCTCACAATTAATAGTTACAAGTCTCAACTTGATCAGAGCAATATTTTGGTCAAAATCGGCGTTTTTATGAAAAATAAGGCTCTAAATATTAGACTCAGAAAGATGAAAATTCGCATGTAGCCTCAGTTACATGTAAAAACCTTGTATCTCTAACACCAGTAAGTTACCTCTATTAGTTTTCAAGTTATATACTAAACCCAAATTTGAAACGAAAATGTTCTTATCCATAAAAGATTAAATATCATCTGTATTCGATATAGGAAGATCTAATTACAGCTCTCCATTACATTTATGCAATACTACAGCTGTACCAAGTTTGAAGATTGTGTTGCAAATAACAATGGTTACAAGGAATGTTAAAGAGGCAGTTCAGAGGTCATGTTATAATGTCAGTTCCGTTCTAAAAATTCTAGCCGACGTAGTTTAAATGTAGTCGAGTTAAATTTTTTTCAGTTACTAAACGAAACTTAACTCTATTTATATAAAATTTAGAAGATTGTAAATTATTAAGTGACAGAGATGTAAATAAATATATGTCCGAGAAAGGGGCAATTTAGGTGCTGCTACCTGTGCCTAGAGCGGTTGATAGCAAATCTTCGCCAGCCGCTGTGGCCGAGCGGTTCTAGGCGCTTCAGTCTGGAATCGCCTGACCGCTACGGTCGCAGGTTCGAATCCTGCCTCGAGCATGGATGTGTGTGATGCCCTTAGGTTAGTTAGGTTTAAGTAGTTCTAAGTTCTAGGGGACTGATGACTTCCTATATTAAGTCCCATAGTGCTCAGAGCCATTTGAACCATTTGAAACAAATCTTCTGTTTGGAGATCCGCTGCGCTCGTGTACAAATACGGCCAGAGAGGCAGTAAGAAGAGACACTTCGCACCAAGATATCAATCTGTCTGCGGCTCTCAAACTCTTGCGTGTGATGTGCCACGGATGACGTCACAGCCAGCCAGCTACCAAAAGTGTTTTCGGTAAAAGTGGGAAATGAACTCACGAGGACTGTAAACCGTCTTGGATTGCTTCGATTTCATGGAAGTAACTGTTTGTATGCCGTCCCTAATGCTGATAAAACCGCGTGACAAGTGGCGAGATTATTGGCCGCTTTAAGATGTGCAATTAACTTTTGGTGATTAGTAGTCAGGACGATAGACCTTTTCACCTGGAACTTCCCGTAGAGGTCGCCTCTGAACTGTTAGTAGTGCTGTTCCCGATAGGGACACTATTATTATTTTTGTATGTCGAGCCTTGTGATTAGAGGTCTGGGGAACTTGGGCCGTTCACTATGCAAGAAAATGAAACACCTACATCCGTCCTTATGATGTCATTTTCTCACACATTTATCATTTTCTACAGTTATTTTTGTCGTTTAGTAGGCTATTTCAGGATTGTGCAGATAATGTATTGTCCAACTGACCAATAAAAGTCATGGAATACTTAATTAATGAAGTTATTAATAAATAGTACATTTGTACAATGTATATAGTGGAAATTCGTTGTTGTATACTTTAGGTATGTGACAATGGATGTATCTGTTGGTTTTATCAAATGATTACTATAAATCCACTTGTAGATTATTGTCCTTGATTCTTACTCTGTTTTTTAATCTGTCCGTTTATTGTATGGTGGGTAAGTTAGATGATGCTCTCATTACTGTTTATGTACATAGGCCTGAAGATGGTGCATTGCAGCACCGAAACTGGTACAGCCATACAATAAAGAGCATCATAAGGTCGGCTGTAGGTGTTTCATTTTCTTACAAAATGGTTCAAATGGCTCTTAGCACTATGAGACTTAACATCTGAGGTCATTAGTCCCCTAGACTTAGAACTACTAAAACCTAACTAACCTAAGGACATCACACACATCCATGCCCGAGGGAGGAGTCGAACCTGCAACAGTAGCAGCAGCGCGGTTCTGGACTGAAGCGCCTAGAACCGTTCGGCCACAGCGGCCTGCTTTTCTTACATTATTATTATTTCTTTTCTTACTCAGACCTTATGTCTGGTTGAAAATGGAAAGTGTCGCGGACTTTGATCAAGCGTGACTTCCTTTTAACTGTACGGTATATGTTGCATTGCATTTAGGAACTTTCGGGTAATTGAACATGTATCAATAATTACAGATTTCTGTAGTTGTATATATAAGTTTGGATGTAGCTGTATTCCGTTGATGTACTGGTGGATATTGTGTGGTATGACTCCTGTAGTTAATAGTATAATTGGTATAATGTCAACTTTATCCTGATGCCACATGTCCTTGACTTCCTCAGCCAGTTGGATGTATTTTTCAATTATTTCTACTGTATATTTGTTGTATTGGGTATGGATATTTCGATTAGTTCTGTTAATTTCTTCTTTTTATTGATGAGTATGATGTCAGGTTTGTTATGTGGTGTTGTTTTATCTGTTATAATGGTTCTGTTCCAGTATAATTTGTATTCATCATTCTCCAGTACATTTTGTAGTGCATACTTGTATGTGGGAACGTGTTTTATTAGTTTATGTTGTATGGCAAGTTGTTGATGTATTATTTTTGCTACATTGTCATGTCTTCTGGTGTATTCTGTATTTTCTAGTGTTATTATTATTATTATTATTATTATTATTATTATTGTTATTATTATTATTATCTGGAATTTTATTAAATTTTGTGTGTGTGAACCCTTACTGAATAAATCAATCAGTTAAAACTCAAAACTTTCATTTACAGTCATTGTTTCTGATTCTGCTTGGTATGTAGAAAGAAGGAAAATTTCCTTACAGTGAACCCAATGAGTAATGTGAACTTGCAGACTGGAAATTATGGTCAGTACGTTCTCCATCTCTTTCTGGCTGAGCGCAAAAATAGTTTTCAGGCCATTTTAAGTGGCGAAGGTAGGTGTTAAGTTCACACAGACAATGTAAATGTCGTTTCACATTAACGGCATAACAAAAAGTAATAACCAGGTAGATTATATACCCGCCGCACCACAACATTCGTCAAAGAATGAAGAATGTGTGTGGGGCAGCATGTGAGTCGAAAACCGCCGTTCTGGAATGGTGCACCAGGTTCCATGGTGCTTCGTGATAATGCACGTATCCATATTACAAATGTCTGAACCCAAAAGTTATGCCAAATCAAGTAGAAGACATTGGAGCTCTCGCTCTATAGTCCAGATCACCTCCCATGGCCGCGCGGAGTGACCGCGCGGTATGAGGCGCCATGTCACGGACTGCGCAGCCCCCCCGTCGCAGGTTCGAGTCCTCCCTCGGGCATGGGTGCGTTGTGTCGTGTGTGTGTGTTGTTTTTAGCATAAGTTAATTTACATAGTGTGTAAGTCTAGGGACCGATGACCTCAGCAGTTTGGTCCCTTGGGTATTCACACACATTTGAACGTTTGAACCTCCCATGCCATTATCACGCCTTCGACCCCTTAAAGAACGTCTCGATGAGTCAATGATTCCTGTCGGTCGAGGAAGTGCAGCAGGCAGTTATGGACTTCTTCAAGCAGCAGGACACAGTGTTTTACCAAACTAGCATCTTCAGCCTGGTACGTTGATGAGATGATTGCTCCAACGCTCATGACGATTTTGCCTGATTGGCATAACGATTATGGACTTTACGGCCTTCGAACTGAAACTTTTTGATTGCACATTGCATCACAAGATAAGGGTGAGTCAAACTCAAATATCTGTATTAAAAATTCTTGCTTCAAGTGCTTCGATGAGAAGGATAATGTAAGGTGGCAGAATAAATGAAGCTCAATTTTGCACCTTACATAAAAGTTTTATACAGCGTAACCGGAAGGTGAATATGACACCTAAATTACTTTTGTGGTAATGAGCACATTTGCCTATAAGTATGTAATGCAAAAGGGACGAGACTTAACTGACAGTACTAGCACACCACTCCTATATAATGCATGTCAATGAGCAGAAAATGAAACAAACTGCGAGAGGAAACATTTGCTGTGGAAGCAAGCGCAGGCAGAAGCAGAGGCCGCAACATGCGAGGCACCACGAAAATGTCTTAGGGGGTGCCCCGCGGCGGGAGTCAGCGACCAGGCAGGTGGTGCTTACTGGAGAACAAGTAACAGACCACCAGACGTAGGACAGAAAGAAGCTTTAGAAAACTGCGTTTTGGAATTCCAAATGCATACGAACAAAACTAGTGATGCAGTTGATCACGTGACCAGCGAATGGTACATATGTGATGTATGCATGTAACTTTTAAGCGTCTGGAGCGGGCACAAAACGTCCGAGTGGCAGAAACGAACTAGGAAAGAGTAAAGTGCCGAGATTTCGACGCAGTTCAACGGAAGGACACTTTCGATTGGCAGAGAGAGTTTCCACAAGATAAGAGGAATGCTCCTATTGGCCGAAAAAAGCTGTGATGTGGAGAACAAAAGAACCCAGGTGGGTAGACAGTTGGGCTACGAGAAAGACGAGAGCAGAGTTTTCGAGGACTCTTCTCTGAACTGGCGTAATGCGCAGAATGAGGTGCATAACGCTTTGTACAAGGTAGTGGAGAAATTTGTGTGAACACTGCATTCACTGCGGCTGACATTCAGCGAGATATTAGCCGAAGCATCATTGAGCTCCAACCGTGGAGAAACGAATCAGACAATTAGTTAATTGTTCGTGGTCGTGCGGTAGCGTTCTCGCTTCCCATGCCCGGGTTCCCGGGTTCGATTCCCGGCGGGGTCAGGGATTTTCTCTGCCTCGTGATGGCTGGGTGTTGTGTGATGTCCTTAGGTTAGTTAGGTTTAAGTAGTTCTAAGTTCTAGGGGACTGATGACCATAGATGTTAAGTCCCATAGTGCTCAGAGCCATTTGAACCATTTTGAGTTAATTGTTCTTGCGAGGACTGAGAGGGCATTTCAATATGCACGCTGCTCCAGCCATGCGCGTGCTTATCGCCATATTCCAAGACTAGGGATGAGTACATGTTTTCTTGCATCACGAGAAACATAGGGGAAGTTTCTGCTGAAAAAATCAGCAAAGGCTTAATTATTTTTTTTAGGAATTTCAGTGGGCAAGAGCAGCCATGCAGATGACAGCTCATCGCAGCAAAGGTAAATACCGTGAGCAGAGGCGTACACTTGTTGGTTCATTAGCTTTTGTCCACTGTAAACTCGAGCGACCTTGAGTAATCTTTTGCTCACCTTGTGACAAAAGTAACCATCCTATGTAGACTTGATTGTCATTCTAAATAGTACCGAACTTTGAACCAGAATCGGATGATATATTGTAGTACATGCCAACATCATGACACAGTCGTAAGAATAATTTTGAAAAGCAACTTCAAGTTATAATTTACCATTGTTGTGCTTAGGATTATTTCACTTTCTGAGGACGAGATGCATTCGTTTGACGGCTGTCATAACATTGCCACATAGTAAACTGTATAAATGCGTGTATTTCTGTGATAAGATTGCAACATTAAACCAAAAATATTTACTGCTTACACAGTTGTTGTTCTGACCTCCAAAACCTTACAATTGTACTATCCCGCTCAGTATTTCTGATGTTGCAAAGTATGTTGGGGGGAGGTAGGACAAGGCTGAGATTGAAAGTATAACATTCTATTGAATCCATGGCAACCTGACAAAAATTGATTGATGTAGATAGCATAAAGAGAATATTTCAAGTAGACTGCGTTTTGGAATTCCAAATGCATACGAACAAAACTAGTGATGCAGTTGATCACGTGATGTTGATGTATTCTAAAGCTATTAAAAGTGCGCTTTGGGAGCTGTGTGTGCTTTTTAGGTCAGGTATGACGCAAGGCAGCCCTCATGGTGCATACATAATTCAGCAGTTTGAAAACGTTTCACTAATGTGAAAAACTTCATATGAATCTTGAATGGCATAAAGATGAAGTTGAAAAGTCCAGTTCCTTTGTTAGCAAGATGACAAATAAAACTAAGTGTGCAGAAGAACTTGTCAGTGAGAATCTTGGCCGGCCGCGGTGGCCGAGCGGTTCTAGGCGCTTCAGTCCGGAACCGCGCGACTGCTACGGTCGCAGGTTCGAATCCTGCCTCGGGCATGGATGTGTGTGATGTCCTTAGGTTAGTTAGGTTTAAGTAGTTCTAAGTTCTAGGGGACTGATGACCTCTGATGTTAAGTCCCATAGTGCTCAGAGCCATTTGAACCATTTTTTTGAGAATCTTGCGAAATTAGTACACACTATCTACGCTATTTTGAAATCAAGTGTTCAATGGCTCTTGTTTTGTGCATTCCATGAATGGCCATTAAGAGTACAGTCAGGTGATGAAACACTTCGGAAACATTTTGAAAGTACCCCTAAAAAGTCACCAATATTTCACGTAAAATACAAAACGATTCAGATTCCGAAACAAAATATTGTGCGTGCGCGAACACGATGTAGCCTCCATATTAATCGACTTAAAAATCGATTCTGAAGCTTCGGCAGTGGTTCAAACCCCCAAAAAGCGGGAAATGTTATCCATATGAAATTTTTACTAGAGAGAAAATATTTAATTAAGATAGTAGGAGTTTTTGACGGAACCAACAGAAAATAACTGAAATTGCGAAAAAACGTGACATCTTGGATTCTAATAACAGGTTTCACTACAATTATGCTGCTAATTTGGGTGTAACATGGCCGACATAGGCTCCAAGCGTAACATGGTAGTTGTATCTATGAAAGCCAAATTGAAAACAAATCATAGAAAACACCAAGGATGCACAATGCAATATGGAGTTCAGTCACTGAGAGACAACCCAGAAACTTGTCAGTGTCAAGTGGAAGTGACCAACAGATTTGAAATACCTGACAAAACAACATAAGAAGTTAAGGACAGTGAAACGAAAGACATAAACGAGCTGCAGACGGACTTCATGAATGTGTTTCAAACGGCAGCCGAACACTCATTAGCAGAAGTGAACGAAAGATGAAGTAATGGTTCAAAGATACATGCAAATTGCCAGGAATCTAAGAACGTCCGCAAAGTATGTGGCAACGTAAATAATATCAGGAAGTGGTATCAATCGTAGACAGCAGCTCTTCACATCAGTGGTAACTTATTGCTGACTCGAATGATGTAGTACAGGATTCGAAAGGATGTTCTGACGACCTATCGAACTGCGCTGGAACAGAAAACAAACTGGAAGACAACTTTCCCCCCAATAGCTCAACCTCACGTAACTGACCTAACATAGGAAGAGGTAACCATCAGTTTGGAAAATTAAAAAACCGCAAGGCAGTTGGAACAGCGGAATTTCAGAAATATTGCAGCCCATAAAATTCACGAAAAGTCGTTTCATCTTCTTTCTTTTTTAATTACCAATCCGGATGAATGGAAGGAATCAACTGACCCCCAAACACAAAAAACGAGATAACGAAACAATGAAAATCAAAGGAATTTTCCTTCTAGTAACAGCATACAAATCACTTTCACGTATAATACTGCAAAAATTCACCCCTCACACCGACGACATAATAGGGGCTACGAGAATACTTTTCGGAAAAATAGATCAATCATAGATGGAACATTTTGCATCAAGACCGTCAATGAAAAGAATATCCATTATACGTTCTTTAACTTTGAAAAGGCCTATGACTGAGTGCACAGTGAAATGATATGGGAAATCTTAGCAGATACGGAGTCCCTAAGTAGCTTATCAGCCTAGTCAAAATGCGTATGGAAAAAGCGGTAAGCAGGATGACATACTGCCGCTCGTTATCGGACTGTTTTGAGAACCAAACTGGGCAGAAGCAAAGTGATGCTCTATTCCTATTTAGATTCAACCATGTCATGGAGAAAGTTGTGAGAGAAACTAAACATGCAACAAATGGAAATATTACAGACAAAGAACCAAATATAGTCGCCTATGTAAATGACATAGTTTTTATAGAAAATGCTCTTCAAGAAACTAAATGTAACTGCCATGAAAATAAGTTTAAAAAAATAAACGAGAAAAGACTCCCAATTTCAAATACCTTGGTGTACATAAATATAAATAATTATAATAGAAGACACAACGATACCAAATTAGACTATGGAAAGCAAACAAAACTTACTTTTCATTCCAAAAACTTCTATCTTACAATCTCCTGACTGGGAAAACCAAGCTAAAACGCTACAACACAATCACCTGGCCTCTGCTGCTGTATAGAGCAGAAACGTAGAGCACAGGCAAAAGAGAAGATCACCAACTCTTAGTCTTCGAAAAGAAAGTGTACAGAAGGATTCTGAACCAACGTGTGATAAGGAAGACAAAGATTGGTTTGGAGATCCAATGAAGAACTAGCTAAGCCAGCTGAAAAAACCGCGCTAGCGAGCATCGCCCAAGCGAAACGTTGCCATGTTGTCACAATGGACCCGACAAAATAGTCTGCCAGATATAGGAGAATAAAATGGAAGGCTCAAGACCCCCTGAACGATGAAGAAGTAGATGAGGTGACCTCAGACTGCAGAGTGTAAGGAAATGGGGCTAGACAGGAAGAACTGGAGGGAGATAGCGGAGTGGGAGAGGGCCTTCACTACCCAAAGATGCCAATGAAGCGAGTGAGAGAGTGTTAACAGTTAAATCCAGATCAGGTGCTAAAAGTGCACTGTAGAAACCAATAGGAGAAAGTGATGAGCAGATAACAATGTCCTCAAAATTACTAAATATCATGCCTGGGGAAAATATTTTGCCCCTTATGAGATGAAAACCCAAGGTCTCCCATGATTGAAAGATAAAGCAAAACAGGGACTATACCATCTTGAAACAGAACGCGATTATCGAAGGCATGACCATTATCCAATGAAAAATACCAATAGTAGTTGTATAGAATCCGAAAGGTCACTTCTCATCTACAGATATTACTTCGCAATCTCTTACTGATTCCTATGCTCTTCTCAAGCCAGAACAACTGATATCAAGATTAGCTAACGGTGCGTACTGTGCCAAACTAGATTTTAAAGAAGAATATTTGCAAACTCCTTTCGATGAAGACGCACAGTGGTTTCTGGTGACAAATACTCCATTCGATCTCTGTCGTTATAAAAGATTATCCTTCGGACTGAACAGTGCACCGAGTGTGTTCCAGTGGTATTTACAACAATTAATACGGAAGGCTCCAAATGCTGTGAACTACTTTGACAAAATAATTATCCCAGACACAACTCGACATGACTTCTTACAGAATTTGGAATCTTTTTTCAGAATACTATATACGGCAAATTTGAAATGCAACAAAGACAAGTGCACCTTCTTTCAACACGGAGTGCAATACTTAGGTCACATACTATCTGAACATGGCATCAAGCCGACGCCACAACATACTGACGCCAATAAAAGCCTTTCTCATTCCAAAGAAGTCAAACAGTTATTTTCTGAATTGGCACAAATAAATTACTATCGGAAGTTTCTCCGTCATGTAGCTTCAGTCAGGGAACCAGTGCACAAGTTGTTACTAAAGGGCACGAAATGGAACTGGAGCACTGAATGCCAATGTGCATATATCAAATTAAAAATGTGTATTTGACCCCGAGGTCTTATGACTTATAATCCAAGCAAAATTCTCGCAGGTGCTACAGATGATTCAGATTATGACACACGTGCAGTTCTGTCATATTGACATCGGGGTTCTGAACAACCACTTGAGTTTGCTTGAAAGATTTACCGCGAGGAAAAGTAATAACCGTCATATCGAGAAGGATGTTCTCGCGATTATATTTCAGTTAATAAATTTCGTGACTACATTTACGGACGTAAATTAATCCTTGTCACCGAACACAAGCCTTTAGTGGCTGTATTGTGACAGAACAATTCTGTCCCTACAAGGACAGCTCAACGTTTGATGCTCCGGGCGCTACTTCTGTCGAATTACGATTATGAAATAATATTATGGTCCACAGCACCACACGCAAACGCAGGTTAGCAATCACATTTGGCAGTGGGGCAAGACAAAAATTTTGGCTCACCAGTTGATGTTTGTTTTCCAGTACATATCAGGAGTCAAGGCGCTGTGAAACATTTCTCAGTAAACTCTCATTTAACAGCTAAAATTGTGCATAAATATCCTGTTTGATCAAGATAAAACAGTATATTCAAAGGGAGTGGCCTAATGATAAGAAGGTATGTAATCAATCTTACTGGAATATGAAGTATACATTGACAGTGTACAAAGGTAGCAGTCTGGTACATACAGAATCGAGCAAAACACGAGTGGTTATTCCTTAGTACTTAAATCTAATGTTCTGCAGATACTACAGCTGTGCAATATTGGGGCAGAGTTCGTACCGAACACAATGCCAGAGAGCACTGATGCTGGAAAAATGCTGACAAAGACATTGAAATGATGTTGGCTAAATACCACTTAAGTCAAAAATACCAGCCAGCTCTGTCTTCAAACCATTCTCCGTCAGCACAGGTATCGGAACCCTGGTTACATCTGCACATTGATATTGCAGGACTGTTCGTCTGAAGCGAATGGCTCATCCTCGTCGATGGTTTCTCCAGATTTCCATTTGTGGCACATATGTCATCGATGTCTATTGAGTATTTTGTCCCTCTTCTCTAGAGAAGGACTGCCGAAAAACTTATGTCACTGACAATGGCACACGATTTTCTTCTCAAATATTTAAATTATTTTGTGAAACCAACGGCATTTCATACTTCTAGACTGCTCCATTTAATCCTGAGGTCAATGGACACGCTAAAATATTAGTATGAACTTTTAAATCGCGCATTCCGAAGCTGGAACAACAGTGCAATAAATACAATACTTTCTGGATCTTTCTCTCACAGTACAGAGCCACTCTACACGATGCAGGTTCCAGCTGAGAAAGTCAATGGAAAACCTCATCAAACATTAATGTCAATTTTAAAACCACTCATGCATCTACCCGGCGAGCATCAACAACATTTGATCAATAATATTTTTAAACTGAATTATCTGGTTCTCATTTCGATGCAAAAGAATGGGGAAAATAGATGGGTACCAGGCATAGTCTTAGCGTAGCTCAACAACTTTATGTTTAAGATTAAAAGTTCTCAAGGAGAAACAACGCCACATAAAAATTAAATCACCATGCTCACATTCACATGGGCAGAACTCCTAGGCTCTTTCTCTTTACAGAATGAGAGGGTTTATAGGCCACCTGTTTAAAGGATCTTGTGTTGAAGCCAGTAGCCATCCCCACCAGCTCCACCAACAGTGGGCGCCAGCTGCACTGATGGAGGTGGATATCATGCCTCCCACCTCAGACCAGCCTACAGATGTCGAAATGGCGAACGCTTGAATGATTCTCGCTCACCGTGGTTTTGCTTGTGTTTGTCATGTTCCTGTGGGCAAATGCCGTGGGGAGGATCATACGAGCATGCACCAAATACATGTATCATCAAGTAAGAACGGACAATGCCAATGAAGACAGCTGGCTTCATTAACATTCCCACCCCCCTCTCCCTACCCCGCTATCAGGGTAGGAATGTTGTGTACCAGGCAAGAGTTACACAACAGATTCCTCGAGAGGCCACCACCACACAAGCACAATTATTCAGATGACGTTTCTCAAGTCCGTGCAGCAGCCCCAATAGGGCCCTCACAATCCTAAACCTCTTGCCACTTCCATTGTCAGTGATACTTCATCATTTGAACACAACTAGTTTCAGCATAAATGATGCCTCCTGTACCTGTTTTTCTTTTGGGAAAGATGGAATAAGCTATAATAAAACTTTACGAAAATCGCAACACCGCATACAAATAATTATTATTTTGTTAGGGTGACTAGTGCAATTGTTTATGACTTGTCTGTAATATACTGGTGCGCAAAACATAAGGACGAAAGTAACTTTTACACGATGTGTCGCTGCCAAGTAACAAAGCTCGATGAAACTTGCACCATACATAGTAAGAACTGCTGCCGTACAGTACACTACACAGGGTAACTGAAATAAATACGCAATGAGACGAATTATTCAAAGACACTAATTACACTGAATTCACCACGATTTATGATGGTCCCTTGTACATTGCAAAAGGTGGGGGGACATGGCCCTTAATAGTGTGCTTCATCACCACAGATGGCAATGCATGCTCTGCAATGTGCCCTTATATTGGCCACAAGGTTGTTAAAGAGTTCTTGTGGTAGGACATTCCACTCCTCTACCAGCATGACACCATGCAAACGAACTAATTCTTCCTTTAAACGAAACCAGAATTTACTGCTGTACTCCATTACTTCACCTCAAGATTAGTGTAATGAATTACAAAAACCAAAACAATATTCAAGAAATTAATCAAACCCCAATGAATAAACAACCCCACAAAACACAATAACTTATGCACAAATAAAACTCCCTTGACATCTTATATTTTTTGGTCGTGAAAACTGACAACAGCCAGAAGAGAGGTGTGCTGAGCACGTGCCCTCCCTATCTGCATCCAGTGACTCCTATCTTTTGAGGATAATGTGGTGGTCGATCAGTACCATAGGACTCTTCGAGGCCTGTTTGGATAGAGAGGAGAGGAGAGAATGTAACACACCAATTTAGTCAACTACAGCTCATTTAACTACAATTAACAGAAATCTTTAATTAGTGAAAAAGTATTTTATTGTAATTGTCAACTTTATGGAATTTACAGAAAAACTAATTATTTAATTTGTACAGCTATCAGAGAATAATCAAATGTAAACATTAGTGTTAAAATCAGTTCAGTCATTAAATGACGAACAAGTTGTGAAAATTCAATTACTTCATGAAAATGAAATTTAATGCTTTGGGTAGATTTCTTGCAAATTAATGCACTGAAAGTTACATTCACTCTCAAGACACTATGTTTCTATAAAAACTCAAATCAGATTCATGGTAATTAATTTTGTAATTACTAGTTCTAGAACTTTCTGTTATAAACAAACTATTATTTCGATCATTTTGTTGAAACGAGATTATTATGTAAAAATTGAACCTCAAAATCTATTTAGGCATTACGTAAAGTACTCCAAAATATGTCTGCATCGAAATTACTGTTTTAATTCATTAGATATTAATTATTTTTGTTAAGTATTGTTAATCATATTTCTGAAGCAAAATTTCGATACCAAATTGGAATAACAATTTTAGAAATTACATTTGTTATAATCAGTCATTATTATCTTCAAAATTATAACTGTAATTTCTTATGAAACAACTGATTGGAATTATAAGTCAATTAATGTGACTTTTTTAAATAATACTTTCAAAGAACTTGCATTAATAAGAAACTACATAATTAGTGAGCCTAAGAGCTCAGGGGTGGAAGTAGGGTGGCAGTAGAAGGGCAGTTTTTTTTCAGTTAGTTCGAGTACATAATCTTGAAAGACAATTACTTTGAGCTGTGCATTATATGAATTTTTTGGACTAAAATAAACGTTAACAGAAAATGCAAACTGTTTTTTGGTGTAAATTATTCAATATCATTGGCTTTTCACGTTGACTCTTGGGATTTCTGCAGTGAAGCTGTTAATATTACGCACCTAAATTAACAATGAATTAGTGGAAAAAAGTCGTCAAAACCAACAGGATAAGTCTACTCTCCCAACTTAACATAGACTCGTAATATAAGAGTATGTTAATCGAACAGTTTTATCTATAACCTGGTGAAAAGAGTGTACGAGTGGGCATTATCTTACTGAAGTGTAAGCCCAGGATGGCTTTCCATGAAGGGCAACAAAACAGGGCGTAGAATATCGTCTACACAGCACTATGATTTAAGGTTACCACAAATGACAATCAAAGGCATCCTGCTACGAAAAAATGGCACTCCTGATTAAGGGATATATTGCGAATGATGAGATAGTATCCCACCAATGTTTGGGGCGTCTCCAGACAGGTATTCAGGTTGGAATCTCATTGAATGGAGTACAATTTTCTTTAGTGATGAGTCCCACTTCGAAATGAGTCTCAATGACAAGTGATAATGTGTCTTGAGGTGCCCAGGACAGTGGTGGGATGCCAACTGACTGTCACCCACCATAGCCCATGACAACCAGGACTGATGTTTGGGAGGAGGAGGACCTCTTTGTTTGTCATCTACAGCACCTTCATAGCAAACAGATATAGTTCGCGTATTTGGCACAATTTCCATGAAAATGAAAAATCAGGAAATTTCAAGTAAATATCATGTAAGCTGTTTGCAATGACGACAAAAAACATCTTTTTTCCAAATGTATCACAACATCACGTCAATAAATCCTCAACAGACGTCATCGAATGAAACTATCTGTCTTTTCACCTATTTCCATCATTTCTCGAATCTTTTCACTATTTTTTCAAGTCTTTCACCAATTTTTCGGTATTTTTTATTAAGAATTATTTCCCTGTAATTTCATCAACTTTTAAATCACTTTCAATGATATTTACTTTCAACATTCCGATTTTTTCGTTTTCTAGGAAATTTTACTACACAATACAAACTGTATCTACTTGGATAATGAATTAAAACAAAACATATCAACAGCAATTGAAGAACAGTATGTTTCAAACTAAAAACTTCAGTATCATGACATTCATTATCTCAGTTTAAAATCCCATCTTTTTTCTCCTTGTTTCCATTGTTGACTACGTATTCTTCCATTCATATCTTATCAGCAGGAGACGAAGTTAAATGTAATAAAACTCATGAAAAAATAAACAGTTCTTTGATTCTAGATAAAATAGTTTTCCTTTTCTTTACGGTGACAAAATCAAAAAGCTGTGCCACATAGTTGTCAATTACATTTTTATTAGATTTACCATCATCTCTTGCATAATCTGCTCCACCAGTGGTAGTAATTTTAAAACTCATGTACTACTAACAAGGGGAGGCCGCCAATTGTGAAATTCAGATTCGATTCATACTGTGCATAATAAAAGCTTATGGCCAGAGGTGTAATGTGGCAAAGCACCAAGATGCACTTCTCAGCCGTTGTCGAGAAAACCGACAGTTAAAAAGAAACCGTTGCGGTGAAATACTCTCTACGATTAATAATTTTCTACAGCATTGTGGCGCAGCGATAAACGCTCGAGTTTGTAATCCGAAAGTCGCCGGATCGAATCTCGTGTCATGTACCTTTTTTTTTAGTATTTGTTTTTTGTAATTCAGATGTGTATATATATACACACACACACACACACATATATATAATTCCCAGCAATCAGTTGCAACAATTATGCATATAATAAGTTGTTGAAAGTCGTTTGTCGTGGAAAAACTGGCGACTTCGAACATCATTATGTTTTCCGCAAAACAAAGTTGTATTTCACAAATGTTATTAATTGTCTTCATAATGTTAACCACGTATAGTTAACGGAAGACATAGAAACGATATTCCAAAACGAATACGTTTAGCGTAAGTCAAACATTCGAATTGGAATAGAGACCCCACGAACACAAATTTTCTGTGGCAGGTATGAAATATAAACTCCGTTACTCGCTCGTTACACTTGATGGACAGGTGTTGAATGGGCCGAAACGAGCCGCCGCATAACAGCGTAGTTGCCTGCTAACTTCGAAAGAAGGTAGATGCGGTCCCTAGCGCAACTTAAAACATCATCGAAAATAAGTGCGGGCGTGAGAGCTTTGGTACACCCTGTTAAACAAACGGAAAAATGGAGGCAGTACAATTGGAGAGCGATCCGCCTTCACCAACATGCATAAGCAATTCATTAATTCGCGGCATGCAACTTTATATATATGTATATATATGTATATATATATATATATATATATATATATATATATATATATATATATATATATATATATATATTTGAATTACAAAAACTAATAATAAAAAAAAAGTCGCATGCCGTGGGATTCGATCCGGCGACCTTTGGATTACAAACCCGAGCACTTACCGCTGCGCCACATTGCTGTAGAAAATTATTAACCGTAGAGAGTATTTCACCGCAATGGTTTCTTTTAACTGTCGATTTTCTCGACAACGGCTGAGAAGTGCATCTTGGTGCTTTGCCACATTACACCTCTGGCCATGAGCTTTTATTATGCGCAGTATGAATCGAATCTGAATTTCACAATTGGCGGCCTCCCCTTGTAAGTATTATTTGGATGTAGCCAGCCATCACCAATTTATTCAGAATATTTAGATTATTTTTAATATTCTCATTCACAGATAATTTATAAATTCCCTACTAAAATAACTGCTACAGTAGTACAATTCAAGTAAATTAAATAATCGTTTCCATCAGTAATATTTATTTCCAAATCCTTAGTTTGGTCATGAATTAGAATAAATAAACGATATTTTGGTTCATAAATAATGGTGCAACAAGTTCTGTATTAGGCTGACATAAAAAAAATGATATTACTTTCATGAAGAAAATAATCATCTTTTAAACAATTCTTCCACAGAAAAATTTAAATTAATCTTAATTAAGACAAATGGTAAAATTTTGTACTGTTATTTACAATAATTTACTTATTATCATTAATAATTTGACTATTAAATCTAATACACTTCTTTTATGTGCACATTTAATTTAATATCACTTTGATAATTTTAATAAAAATTAATCTGTTTTAATGTATATTAGCTTTTTGTATGAATAGCTTATTCTAAATTTTTAAAAACTAAATTCAGAAACAGGAATTTATATTGTTTCCCCATCACCATGCAGTTTGATATTCTTTATCGTAATATTTGGAGTTAATTACCTTGCATAAAAACTAACTATTAATACTTATTTGAAGTAATCTGTTGATTTGTTTCTAATAAGTTATTACTAATTAAATGAAATCAGACTGGGATCCAGAAAAAGAATTTGGTAGAAGACAACAAGAATTAAACATGGAAAACTTTCACAGAATTGAGTTTGATGTACAGTAAGTGGTCCAAGCAGATGATGAAAAACAACATTAATGATCTAAAATTATATTTTAGCACCACGATGGTTAAACTGGGATAATATGAATCATTTAAATTATATTCACAAAGCTTATATCAACTAAAGTGTCAGGAGCTTAAGAAAATGAATAAAAATGTTAAAGATATTATTGTTACTTTTATTGAAAATAATGATGAATTTATACCATTGGATGAAAAAGAAGATAATTCGGTTTTTTTATGATTTCATTCTCGGATGTCAGAATATAGTTAAAGAATATTTTAGTAGACATAGAAATAAAATAATTATTGGTTTTTAAGGAGCTCAGACGTATTTGAAAATACCTAAACAGTTAATGACAGATAATCTAATCTTTCTGAATATATTTAGACAAGAAGATACAGACTGGTGTGGTATTTACAACAATTTTGCTGCTGGAGATACAAATTTTGATGATTTTGAAGAAAAATGTAGTAAATGATGGAGTGAAGATCACTTTAGATACTTCACAATAATGTGCCAACAAATGTGAATCATGGAAATATCGAAATTAGTTTAAAGATTTTAAACCAACATGACTAATGTTTATTATCTTAATTAAATAATCCTAAGGAAGATATCAAAACCTGTTAATAAACCACACTAATTATATTTCACATGAATGTAAAAAGAAATTAACAGAAGTTCTTGATTATTTAAAGCAATATGAATATTAAGAAAGTTTTTCTGTGTTATACAGTTTGTCAGTGATACAATAATGAAGCTAGATATGGGACAGATGTGTGTGATTTTTATTTTTTTGATGAGAGTAAATGTAAATCACTCATTTAATAATTCTTTATAATTTTATGGAAAAAAGTTTAATAATTAATATTATGAATTATTCAGTCATTAAATATAAATGTAAATGTAAATATATACATGAACATGAAAGTTAAACATCAAATTTATTGAAACATCCTGGCAGATTAAAACTGTGTGCCAGACTGAGACTCGAACTCAGGGCCTTTGCCTTTCGTAGGTGTGGTAAGCATACTGTAAGACCTCCAGTACACACACCATCAGATTATTTGACTTGTCACTCTAACGAAGTAGACGAGTGTCAGCAATATGTCTCCTGGTCCTATCATGGCGTGTTTATCTTCTGCCATTAGGTCAGAAGGCCGCTTGCACGCTTAGAGTAGCAGATTGATGGTGACCAACTTTAAACAGAACTTTAGTAATTTTCACACACATTTATTAAAATGATAACAAGCATAAAAATTACTTAACTTGGTTCTGGGTGCTATTTCCAATTGACAATCTGAAGTTCCTTTGGTATTGATACGTTAATCTTATTCTCACATATATCTCTGATACTTGACAAAAGTGTCTATACATTTATCTTCATGGCTATGTACAGGAATATGGTAATCTTATTAGACACAGACTGAAATTTGACTATAGGCTGGTACAGACAAATGTAGAACTCGTACAGGCTGTTGCAGACAAATGCAGACTGGTACAGACTGGTGCAGATAAATGCAGACTGACTAATCAGAGGTCTGTACACTCGTTATAATACCTCGCATGTTCATGTATCACTGCACGAGTGTGATCCGTGAAGAGCAAACGTTCTGCATTAGCAGCAATCTCATTGGCTGCGTTACATGGTAATATGCTGATCGGCGGAAGCAGAATTTGGTCTGTCTCTATGGTAGCACCATCTCGTAATGCGGAGACAGACGAGCGATGCGCCTGTGCTGTTGTGCTTAGCGGGGCGGGCTCTAGTGGGAAAGTTGTGTACGTGCTGACTATGCGGAACTATGTACACAACAGTAGGCATGTGCTCTACCATCTGAGCTACCCAAGCACGACTCACGACCTGTCCTCACAGCCTTAATTCCGCCAGTACCTCGTCTCCAACCTTACAAACTTCATAGAAGCTCTCCTACGAACCATACAGAACTAGCGCTCCTGGAAGAAAGGATATTGCGGAGATATGGCTTTGCCACAGCCTGGAGGATGTTTCCACAATGAGACACTGGCGCAATTAATGATGTGAGGACGGGTCGTGAGTCGTGCTTGGGTAGCTCAGATGGTAGAGCACTTGCCTGCGAAAGGCAGAGGCCCCGTGTTCGAGTCTTGGTCTGTCACACAGTTTTAATCTGCCAGGAAGTTTCATATGAGCGCACACTGCGCTACAGAGTGAAAATTTCATTTTTATTCTGGAAACATCCCGCAGGCTGTGGCAAAGCCATGTCTCTGCAATATCCTTTCTTCCAGGAGTGCTAGTTGTGCATGGTTCGCAGGAGACCTTCTGTGAAGTTTAGGAGGTAGGAGACGAGGTACTAGAGGAATTAAAGCTTTGAGGACAGGTCGTGAGGGGTGCTTGGGTAACTCAGATGGTAGGGCACTTGTTCACGAAAGGCAAAGATCCTGAGTTCGAGTCTCGGTCCGGTACACAGTTTTAATCTGCCAGGACATTTCATATCAGCACACACTCCGCTGCAGAGTGAAAATTTCATTGTGGATCAAATTTATTAATTAGTTTGTTTGTATCTTAATTAAATGCTAGCAAAATATGATATGCAATTTACTTTGTTTGATCCAGAAGCTGTTAAACAATCTAAACTAGATACGAAGACCAAACAGGTTGGCACAATGGTTAGTACACTGGACTCATATTCATGAGGATAATGGCAGAAACCAGTGTCCAGCCATTCTTATTATAGTTTTCCATAACTTCCCTAAATCGCTTAAGGCAAATGCCAGGATGCTTCCTTCGAAAGCGCATGGCTGCTTTCCTCCTCCATCCTTCCTTAATCTGAGCTAGTGATCCATTTCTAATGACTTAATTGTCAGCTGGACATTTGACACTAATCTCCTCCTCTTCCTCTGAAATACAAAAAGTTTAAGAATTAAAATAAGAATTTAACAAACAGAAGAACCAATGGAGAACGCAAAATGAAAAATATAAAAATAATCAGCTTGTTACTGATTCAGTCGAAAAGTTAAAGAAGCAACTGAAAGCTTAGGTGATACTATGTTAAAAGCAACTGAAGAAAGTAGAGAATAAATTATTCCCTATCATAGCTAAGCTTATGCTCATCAACATTTAGAAAGGATATACATCCCATTAAACAATCTGATTATCTATTTAGTGATTCAAAGATAAAAAATGTATTAAATAAATCTAAAATAGAGACTAAAAATACAAAACAAACAAAAATGTTAAGAAAATAAATATAAGTAAAAGAATCGTGAAATACCTTATTCATAGTGAAGTTGGAATTCTTGAATTAAGACCTGTTGGCAGGTATATATATATATATATATATATATATATATATATATATATATATATATATATGCAGTGTCTCACCTAACTCTGCCACCTCAAATATCTCTGCAACAACAACAGATATTCAAAAACGGTTTTCACCAGCATGAACGCACAGCAGGGGATTACGAATCCAAATACTGCACAAAATTTTAAAATATAAACAAATACTATTTTTACATAAACTTGTGTACTTTTAAATGGACACCCTCTATTATTTCGTATGCAATCAATAGCATGAAAAATAACAAAAATAATGGCGTTGGTTGCATTGCAATACGTCAGTTACATATTGAGAAATTGCAAAACTAAGTTGACACTTGAAATAAATGAAGCGCACAGCTAGCGCACGTCCTGAGACTCAAACATGCACCTCACGGTGCCTGTGTCAGGGGCTCACACAATGGGAAGGTATACACAATCCACAAAAATAAACAAGTAACACATCCAACGCAAAATTACATTCTTCAAAATGTAAGTGTATGATTATTCTAGCGAAATTACAACTGGAGCTACTATTACAGTTAACACACTTGAATTGACTTTGCTAAACACTTTTACTAGTGCCCTGTTACCCACAGAAACTGTATCGTTGTGCATTACGTCCAGCATCGAAAATACACCCACATCTTGACCAATGAAACTGTGTCATGTCAACATATGTTCGAAGTGCCGTCCGTTTGCATCAATACACATTTGCAGACAGGTAACAGGAGAGTGTTGGACAGATTGTAGAATTTCTACAGGTATTGCCGCACACGCCGCAGTAATACGATGTTGCATATCCTCTACTGTCGTTGGGGGGTCTTGATACACTCTGTCTCTCACTGCGCCCCAGAGAAAAAGTCTAATGGCGTGAAATTGGGGAACTGTGCTGGCCATCATACAGTACGTCTCTGCCCCATCCACCTATTTGGAAATGTCGCATCTAGAAAGTCTCTGGCAAATTGTATGTGGGACATCCATCAAGTTGGAACCACATTGATAGACGAGTTTCCAATTCTACGTCCTCCATGACAAGCACTAGTGTGTGTTGAAGAAATGATGCACATCGCTGTCCATTCAATGTTCCACGGTAAAATTAGGGTTAGCAATGATACTGCACCAAACAGTGACACTCCACTATCATTGATAGTGGAGTGTCGATTGCGAATCCAGTGGGAATTTTGCATGGACCAGCAGTGCATGTTCCGCAGATTCACAATACCATGATTTGTAAATGAAGCCTCCTCTGTAAACAACTTACTGCTTAGGAATACTGGATTGCCTTGGAACCGCTGAAGTGCAGAATGACAGAATACAATACAGGATTCAAAGTTCTTTGTGCAGTGAGATATGGAATGGATGAAACTGATACTGAGGCAAGATTCTGCAAACACTACTGTGGCTTATTCCTACACCTTGTGCAATTTCTCGTATACCAACCAAAGGATTGTGCACTACAGCAGCCAGAACAGAAATTTTATTTTTATTGCCAGTCGCTGGCGTTTTACGTCGATGTTTTGTGGAAGCGCAGCTTCCTGTTACCGTGAGTGTTTTGCAGATGTTGCCAATGGTTTTACGTGACCGACAGCGCCGATCTGGGTAGCGTTCAGCATACAGTGTCACAGCTACGGTTGCATTTCTGTGACATTCGCCATAAATTAAAATAATATCAAGCTTTTCTCCATTACTGAAGGCCAGTATATAGACTAGATGATGGCAAATGTAACAAGCCACAAGAAAACAAATTTTACTGTGGCAACGTATGTGAATTACGTTACAGTATGAGAGCAGTTCAGCACACCAGATCAGGAGACACTTGTACACTGAAGGTAGAGCGTGCCATGATGATATTGGTACGTTTACAGCAGGATACAGGCGCCAGTGCACTCAACCCCAACTCTGATCACAGTACTACATGCGATGCATTATGTCAGAAACTGTGATGCCTTTGCTATCGTTTACAAGCAACATATTTCAGATCTTACGATGTTTATAAACGTGAAACCAAGTATGTTACCACTACTTTTACCTCTAGTTGTCATTTTGCAACAATAAACATTATGTCCAGAACATCTAACATTCTGATACCGCATTACTTGTTATATTATAAGAAGTGGAAGGGTTCAAGTAAGGTACAGCTAAAGAAGGGGCAAAACTATGCCCCTTTAGGGGTGCCATCAAGGAAATATGGGCCAATTATGTGTTGTAATACAATACCACACCATACATTGATACTCCACTGACGTATTACGTCAATCTCATCATGATTACCAGCAGCATGAGGTGCACGCTTGAGTCTAAGGACGTGCGTTAGCTGTGTGCTTCATTTATTTCAAGTGTCAACTTCGTTTCGCAATTTCTCGGATGTGACTAACGTATTGCGATGAAACCAACGCCATTAATTTTGTGATTTTTCATGCTATTGATTGCACACGAAATAATAGAGGGCTTCAGTTTAAAAGTAGACAAGTTTATAATAAAAATAGTATTTGTTTACATTTTAAAATTTCGGATACTGTTCGGTTTCTTAGGCGCCAGCTGTATTGTCATGCTGCTGAGAAACGTTTCTGAATATCTATTCTTGTTCCAAAGATTACATATATATATATATATATATATATATACAGGGTGTTACAAAAAGGTACGGCCAAACTTTCAGGAAACATTCCTCACACACAAAGAAAGAAAATATGTCATGTGGACATGTGTCCCGAAACGCTTACTTTCCATGTTAGAGCTCATTTTATTACTTCTCTTCAAATCACATTAATCATGGAATGGAAACACACAGCAACAGAACGTACCAGCGTGACTTCAAACACTTTGTTACAGGAAATGTTCTAAATGTCCTCAGTTAGTGAGGATAAATGCATCCACCCTCCATCGCATGGCATCCCTGATGCGCTGATGCAGCCCTGGAGAATGGTGTATAGTATCACAGCCCTCCACTATACGAGCACGAAGAGTCTCTACATTTGATACCGGGGTTGTGTAGACAGGAACTTTCAAATACCCCCTTAAGTGAAAGTCAAGAGGGTTGAGGTCAGGAGAGCGTGGAGGCCATGGAATTGGTCCGCCTCTACCAATCCATTGGTCACCAAATCCGTTGTTGAGAAGCATACGAACACTTTGACTGAAATGTGCAGGAGCTTCATCGTGCATGAACCACATGTTGTGTCGTACTCGTAAAGGCACATGTTCTAGCAGCACAGGTAGAGTATCCCGTATGAAATCACGATAACGAGCTCCATTGAGCGCAGGTGGAAGATCATGGGGCCCAATCAAGACATCACCAACAATGCCTGCCCAAACGTTCACAGAAAATCTGTGTTGATGACGTTATTGCACAATTGCGTGCACATGTTGACTGTGAAAAATTACAATTTGATCACGTTGGAATGAAGCCACATCCGCAAAGAGAACATTTGCACTGAAATGAGGATTGCCACAATGTTGGATGAATCATTCGCAGAAGTGTACCTGTGGAGGCCAATCAGCTGCTGATAGTGTCTGCACGTGCTGTACATGGTACGGAAACAACTGGTTCTCCCATAGCACTCTCCATACAGTGACGTGGTCAACATTACCTTGTATAGCAGCAACTTCTCTGACACTGACATTAGGGTTATCGTCAACTGCATGAAGAATTGCCTGGTCCATTGCAGGTGTCCTCGCCGTTCTACGTCTTCCCCAGTCGCGAGTGATAGACTGGAATGTTCCGTGCTCCCTAAGACGCCTATCAATTGCTTCGAACGTCTTTCTGTCGGGACACCTTCGTTCTGGAAATCTGTCTCGATACAAATATACCGCGCCACAGCTATTGCCCCGTGCTAATCCATACATCAAATGGGCATCTACCAACTCCGCATTTGTAAACCTTGAACTGATTGCAAAACCACGTTCGTGATTAACACTAACCTGTTGATGCTACGTACTGATGTGCTTGATGCAAGTACTGTAGAGCAATGAGTCACATGTCAACACAAGCCCCGATGTCAACATTACCTTCCTTCAATTGGGCCAACTGGCGGTGAATCGAGGAAGTACAGTACATACTGACGAAACTAAAATAAGCTCTAACATGGAAATTAAGCATTTCCGGACACATGTCCACATAACATCTTTTCTTTATTTGTGTGTGAGGAATGTTTCCTGAAAGTTTGGCCATACCTTTTTGTAACACCCTATATATATGTGTATATATATATATATATATATATATATATATATATATATATATATATATCATGATAACGTGCTCCATTGAGCATATATATATTGGCAACTTACAGGTAAAATACGAAGTAAATAAATTAAGAAAAAAACATATTGCTGACGATGATATAAATATAAAATATTGTTATATCGATCATCAAATTATGGATATATCTTATTCGATTGAGGCACCCCATATTCTGATAAGGTTCCTAACAAAGTAAAATCAAGTAGAGGTATTAAATAGAATAATTACATAAAAGAAACTGTTGAAGTATATTTTCCAAAAGAAAGACAATCAAGTACAGATTATTCAGAATGTCAGAAAAGAGATGAATTTTAATCAGAAAATACACAGGCAAATCAGCTGAATATCTCTGGATCAATGATGTTAGAGATTTAATCGACATATTAGCTGTACCTCATGGTGCAGAAAACAAGTATTATCTTAGTGGAAAATTTGTTACTTAAAAATGTTAACTAGTAAGTTCAATGAATTTGTCATCAATAATCCATAGGTATATCTTACTCAATAATGTTTTTGAAGAATTTAATGCATACATTTTGGAAAAATGAAACATATGGAAAATGATTTATTAACACTTTAAGTAACAATCTGAAATTCGAAATTCATCTTCTACATGATAATTATTATGGTCCAGGAACAAAATTAGAAGAAAGATTAGCGAAAAGAGATCAAACTGTAAATCAGTTGGGTGAAGAATATAAAAACACTAATTTCCATACAATGAGATTATAAAGATACAGACTTTAGACATGAAGGAAATTAACAACTTCAGACATTCATGAAAGCAGGAATATATTCTGAAAATCTGTCATTTGGAGAATAATTACATGCAGCAACAGTTAGAAGAATAAAGTACGAAAAAAGGAAATTAGGACAATGGTTAGAAATTGATGTTAATCGTTGGGAGTAATATAATTGCTTTTTAATCAGTGAATAATTTCAGTATCAATTATTCTGTGCTGTCTAACTAAAGCTATATCAATTACAATTAAATTCAATATTGTTCAGTGAGGTATAACTGATAATTTTTTATCTGATGCTCAAAAAGAAAAGAGGGACACACATATAACTGGTGGAATTTTGCACATAACAATAGGTATAACTCTTACGAAAAAATTATTGAATATTTAACAAAAACAGAGAAAGGAGCAGTTTTAACAAAGTATGAAGGAGTGTTTCTGGTTTTATATATGATAGAGCATTATCAATCTTTGACTTAGAAATTCTAGTCGAAAAGAATGAACTTAAACATTTTGGCAATGTTTTTATGATTGATCATTTACCTAATAAACAAAAACCTTCATTATGGAATAGTTAATTTACATATTTCAAATCATACTAATACACATTTGATTTGTTATTATGAAACAAATAATACAAAAATTGTTTTTGATTCATTTAATGGCAATATACCAAAACAACTAATTAAATATTTTGGTCAAAATAAGTTATATTACAGTATTGAAAGGATACCAGATTATGATGAAGTTCTATGTCATCATTTGTGTTTATTAGTGCTAAACCTATGATCATATAACTATGAGTTCAATGTTATTTTGTATCTAACCAATGGAATTTTTGAAATAAAATCTACATGCAAAATTAGAAGAAATAGGAAAACCAAATATGAGACTAAAAATAAAATTTAACAAAATTAGTTAAAGTATTTCGTTGTGAACTGTGTAACATTCCTTAAGAACAAAATCTTATATAGAATTTATTGACAAATGTGTAGTAGATGTATATAATACAGCTGATAAGAAAGGATGTGGGTAACAAAACATATTTCGAAAATGAATGAAATAGTCTAGTTACAAGAAATGAGTGCACCAGTATTTTAACACAGTTTAAGTTCTATGTCACTGTAACACATCTTAATGAAAAAATTGATGAGCCTCATAATGATAATTATATCACTACACCACATCTTAATGAAGACATTAATAGTTTAAATGAAGAAATAGAAGTTTGTGCAAAATATTTTGTTGATGTACTAGAAAGAAAGATATATGATTAGAAAATAACTGAATTTTCATTTTTGATAGGAAATGAGCAACAATTGTATAACAATGTGTATGATTTTGAACTGAAAAAATTTGTCTTTTGTAAAAACATAAATGAAAGTTTAAAGTGTAAAGATTTCGATATGATATTGAATGTGTAACACAATTATTTTGAAATATACAACAATAGTCAGTCGCTAACCAAGCTAAATGAAGTTTTCTACCTGTAATATTAAAACTTACAGTCAAAACTGTACCACCAGATGTAAAAGTAACATTTGGACAGATAACTCATTCTCAGTCCTTAAAGACATTCATATCTGGTTTAAACAGTTTCCTAAAATTCACCATCCTCATAGATCAATAACAAAAAATGCATGATAAGGGAATGAAGGATTTTCTGCAGTATAAAGAACAAACAATAGTTAATTTCTTAAAAATTTTATAAATGATCATAAAGAAAATTATTAATGAATTACATAAGCCACTGATAAATCTTTTTTCAATAAAAATGAAGTTTCAATTGATTTAGATCATTTATGGCAAGCAGATAAAGTATGGATTCTGGAAAATTAAAAGGAATTCCAAAATAAATTGAGGATGCAAATATTTCTTAACGTAAATGTATGACTTTTAAAAATTTGTTTTACCTATTCCAGTCGAAAACAATACAGGTAAAGATGTTCCAGAGGATTTGATTTTCAGAGTACCAAGTAATTTTCAAATAGATAATGGAAAAGAATATTACAACAAAGCTTTTCAAGAATATATGGCAAAAAATAATGTTAACCATTACTCAACTCTTCTGAATTAAAAGCATCAATTATCCAAAAATTTAGTAGAACATTTAAGAATAAAATTTGGAAAAAATATGCTCTTCAAGGTATTTACAAGTAGCTTGATTTAGCCACAAAAGTGATTGATGAATATAATAATACAAACCATTTGACAATAAAAATGAAAGCAAAAAATATGTATAAATTTAATTTAAGTCTGATTATAACTATTTAATTATGATAAACCAAAACTTAAAATAGGCGGCAAACTGAGAATAAGCAAACTGAAAGCAATTTAAAAAATATACTGGAAATAGATAATGAAAAATTTTTGAAACTGAAGACCTTATATTTTCAGATTTATTTAAAAATTAATTGAAAGATATAAAGATAAATAAGTATCAGCAAGGACTACAAAAAACAACTTATCCAGATGTTAATGCTGTAAGAAAAGTTATATAGAAAAAGTTTCTACTGATTAAGTTAAATGGTTTGGATTTGATAATTCGCATTATGATGTGTAAATAAAGATATTATTATAAAAGTTTTTAATATGTTAATTTATTGCATCGCAACAAATAGATATGCAGTTCCGTTTTTATATCTGTTTGTCTCCTGATGATAATGATATATCCACACTTATAAATCGATTCACTGATAATTTGGTCAATTATCTATTTAATATACATGGTGATGCAATTGTATAGTTCATAAATATTACAACTGAGAGGCTGATATAGAAGTTTAATTTTATGTTTGATTATTTCTTTAGTTTGATTGATAATTATCCTCTTTTTACTTATTTTATAACGGTTATCCTATAAAAGCTGTTTATAATCTTTTCTGATCATTTGATCTTTGTTGTGGCATATTGAGTAGTATTGAGTTATTATGTGTTCTATTTCTTCTTCACTGAGCTTATCGTATACAATTGTATCAATTACCTGGAGCTTAACTTAAGTTCTCATAGCTTGAGATATTTTCAAAGATTCTATTTTCTGTGGGGATATCAATATATTGTTAAATATTGTATTTGTAGTTGCATCAGGATTTAGTCTTAACTAATTTATCAGCAGATCATTCTTTCTGTCAATAAAAGTTTCTAAATAATATTTTATATCTCAAAATTCGTGTCATAAACGTATTTTTCTTCTCGTCTACATGATTTAAAAACGTATTTAAACTGTTCTTGAAAAACATAAGAATTAACACAATATTTATGTGAAAATTTACAAATTTATAGTTTGGAAGTTTACCATTATCATTTTCAGACAATCTTGGTTTAATTTAGTTTTTAATTGTGCCACCAACTACATAAAATTATCTGTCTGTAATAGTTTTGTAGTCACTATGTAGATAATGTCATTCTGCTCTATTTTTGATATTTTTCTTTAATATACCTTAACTTTACATGTCTTCTTCTACTTCTTGCAATTCTTGAGCTTTAACTTGTATTCCACTGTCTTCCATTTTTGGTTGAATTCTATTGCAAGTCGTTTTTTTATTTTAGTTATTTATATTCATCATTATTGATGCCAAAACAAGTGGTGCTATCATTTTTTTAATTTTTGGCTTTGTCTTTGTAAGATGATAAAACTAAAGTGTAAAGATCTGATTCACTGATAAATATAGATGGTTTTTCATTTCTTTTTGATATGTCCAAATTAAATAGGATTGTATTTTGTAAAATAGCTATATTCTACATCTCTTGATTTTATTATTTCTCTTTGATAAATTTTTTAATTCAGTCCATATTATATTTTAAATATACATATATGAAGATACATTTACTGTTGTTGGTGGTAAAACTAACATTTCTTGTAAGTGGTGAGAATATTGAGAGAGTTTACAAGCTCTCAACTTCAAGTTGATTGTAAGAATAACAAATTTATTGGAGACAGTAGGTTAAATGAACGTAAATTTTATGCAACAACTATCTTATTTTGAAGCTGAAAATGATGAAATTCTTAAAAATGATGAAACTAAACAATTGAAAGACAAATTTCCCTTTCCTATTATTATATTTGGGAAAATAAAAACAGAAAAACAGTTATTCATTCTATAGTTAATAAAGCATATGAAAACTGATTACAAACTAAAATATTTGAGAACAATCTGAAATTGTTTGATCCAAACTTGTTCTTGAGTGCAATAAAAATAAAAAAGAAATGTAGAAATAGTAAAAGCAAATAAAAATTATGTAATGAAACATAATAAATTTTAATTTTTTCTGTTATTATAAGAAGGAATCATTACATTCTGAAAAAAAACATTAGTATTCAAATTTCGAAAACATAATAGCACAATCATTCATCTAAGAGATTTAAATAAATGTTACAAAAACAGGAAGAAGGAAATTATATCATGAATGTATGAATTTAAGGCTTGAGGCTGGAGTCTGTATCGAGTTACTGGATTGCAGTTAGCATTTAGTAAATATATTCCACTAACTAGTTCATCTTACATTGAATTTCCAAAAAAAATTCAAAATAAAAAGCTTGTTTTAATTTCAAAAATACTGATCAAAAATGTTTCCTGTGGTTTATAAAATCAGCATTCTTTCCTGTAAATAATGATCCACAATCGATTCATAAATATAAAAATTTTGTCATTGTTATTAATCGAAAACTTTGAAATTACGAATTCTGAACTCAGATTGACAACGTTCCAAAAGCTGAGACTTAAATTAATGTATCTATTAATGCTTATTCATCTCATGAAAAGTACCTAGTGTATCTAGTGAAAATAACGAAATGTGAGCAAGACAGGCATATTAGTCTCTCTTATTTCACGAAGTTTATTTACTGAACAATTTAGAAAGTGGTTGTCTAATATAGAAATGCATTAAACACATTTGAAAAATAAATTCCGCTTCTGCATGTCATGTTAATTCATCTGGGCATTATTTTACTGAAATATAAGCCAGGGTTGATGTGCCATAAAAGGCAACAAAATGGAGCAGTAGATATAGTTTCTTTGATGTGGTGTTCAGGAAAATGAAAAAACACGAAATTAGAGTAAATATGATGAAAACTGAAGATGTCCAGCGCAGCTCTGGACGAAAAGTTAGGAGGTGAAGAGTTTCATGGAGCACGACCTTACATCCCGGAAGGTTTACCAGAAGATATGTCATCCGGTCGTGAAAGCCTTCATACTATGAGTCACTTTATTGTTGAACGAAAAATTTATCCCGACTTTTTCAGATGAATTAACATGACATGCAGAAGCGGAATTTATTTTTCAAATGTGTTTAATGCATTTATAAATTAGACAACCACTTTCTAAATTGTTCAGTAAATAAGCTTCGAGAAATTTATATATATTTTATATATCCGCTCTAAAATTATACATTGGGTTAAAAAATTAGCAACATACAATGAAAATTTCATTTGTATTTCAGCTGATTTTGAAATTTTGCTGTTACAATAGATAATTGTGAGCCTGATAAAAAAAACTGCTTACAGAATTTTACCAAAAATATGAATCACTAAGTTTTTGTTATTACTTTAAATAAATTAATTGACATTATGATAAAATGGGATTCTATAGAGAGGACCAAATACTCATATTGAATTTGTCACATGTGAGAAAAAAGAAGTTCAAGACATTCATAAATTATATTCTGAAATATAAGAAACGAAAACAATAACAGCTGAAGTACAATCAAGTCATAATAAGTAAAAACTATTCATTATGTAAATGTCATTATTCCTAATAAAACAAACACCTTCTCATCATGATCATTTAACTGGAACATATATAAAGCCATTCTCATCTCATAATCCTGAGTATAGAATTTTTATGTGATAATTAATATTTTTATAGATTTATCAAATAACAAGTTTGACGTTTGTTTTAAAATATATTTAACATTAAAATGTTTCTAATTCTTCCAAGACACAGAAGAGTCCCATTTACAATGGAAAAATATTTTCTAATTTCTAATTCTTAAGGAAATGAATGAGTGAGAGCGATGAAAAAATATTTCTTTTTAAGTGACATTTTTCCATATTCTTGTCCACATTTTCAAAAAAAAAAAACAAAAAAAAGACTTCCAATCAAGAATATGATTCGAAACTTTGATATGTGATTTTATTCTTGAACTATTTCTGATGTATTTTTGTTTTAATTAAGTATTTGAAGTAAATATAGTTTATCTGTTCTGGCACAGTTTCCAAGAAAATGGAGACTCACGAAATTTCAAGCTAATATAACGGAAATAGGCCAAAAAGTTTGTGAAAAGATAGGAAAATTGCAGATAAATTCCAAAAATTAAGGTATAACCTTTCAAAAAAACTTAAACGTAATGAAATTATTCGAAAAAATGTTGAAAATATTTGTAAAAAATAGTAGAATTATGTGAAAAATGGCGAATTTAATTCATTAATCTCTACTGAGCATTTTCGATACATTTTTGAGACATTTTGCGAAAAAATGTTTTTCATCATAATTTCAACCGATTTTCATCATATTTACTCTAATTTCGTGTGTTTTTCATTTTCCTGAACACCACATCAAAGAAACTATATCTACTGCTCCATTTTGTTGCCTTTTATGGCACATCAACCCTGGCTTATATTTCAGTAAAATAATGCCCAGATGAACAGCGAGAGTTTGTATTGCTTGCTTCATGCTTACCAGACCCTACCTTCGCCAACAACGTCGCCAGATCTCTTCTAAATTGAGAACTTTTGTAACATTATAGGCTGGGCAGGGCCCTCAACGATCCCAGAATTTTGACTATCAGAACATCAATTGGACAGAATTTGGCATAATATCCCTCAGCGGGACATTCAACAACGCTATCAATCAATGCCAAGTCGAATTACTGCTTTTATAACTGCCTGAGATGGACCTCTGCATTGTTGACTCGCTCAGTTTCTGATGTTCTTTCTCTTGAATAATTAACCATTTTTTCTGAATCCATAAACATCTGTCTGTAAATGAATATCATATCTACCAACTTCCATCCTATTCGGACAATTCTTTGATCATGTTGTGTCGTTTTTTTTCTTTTTTCTCTTGGAGTGTATACAACCCCCACAGTATTCCGCCAAAAATTTTAAACTTAACATAATATATATGTTACAGCTGTAATGTGATATTAGTCAAAGTGGGATGTGACTGGCCAAGTCAGAATATGGCCAGTGTCACTATAAATCGACCAGTCAATATCCGATTCTCTCACTATTTCGAGATTTGACCAGCCAGTTCATGAAATGGCTTAGACCTATCAACAAATGTTGGAAGACAGAAACTGAGTTGATTTGAAGTGTCTCTATAATTTCACTCTTTGTGTAAGCTATTCATTTTATCAGTCTCACTTATTATACTCTGTCATTAGTTTAACTATGATATGACCTTTTATGTCATTTGCAATTCCACAGCTGTTTCTTATTTGCAATTTTGCAGTGGTCTTTTGCGGATTTATTAGGTCAGGTGCATCGAGTGTATTCTTGGCCGCTGATCAGTGAGTGTGAAGAAGAGATGGTTTGTAGCAATTTTTCTTCTGTGATCTCGGATTTCAGCGTGAGCAGTTTTTCAAGCAGAATGGGAGACTCACGTCAGGAATACAGGTGCTTTAGAATACCACCTGGCTTCTAGAAAGAACCCACCACGCTAATCACGAGTGCGAGATCGCTTCTGGGACCACCACGACCTCTGTCAATATTTAGTATATGGACGCCAATATTGTCTCCAACTTTTGCTGGTGGGAATTTTGCATTTGAATTTTTAAGCATTTTGGCACCTTATGTTTGAAAAACGACATAAACTCCTGACTTCCTTCTCCTGATTTCTTATTTATTTTACCATAGTCTGCAAGTAATTTTCTTCCAACACCCTTCATCCATACCTTTACTTATTCCACCTTCCATGGACATCTTAGCAGTGGGATACACAACAAGGGACTTCACTACACTCTGATGTACCACACACAATATTTTCTCGTTGTAAATGTCAAGTAACTGGTTTGTAGATTCTGATGGTCCCACCTCCATGGTGGGAGCTTCATTATTGAGGGGATATCCTGCATTTATAGTATCCTCCACTTCCTGTCCAATTTTCTCAAGATCTTCACCTATCTCTATGTTGTCCATAACCTCTCTGGTAGAGGTACTCACTCTTCCTTTTTCTTCGCAGCCAAACACGGCCTCATATGGCGACTGTCAAAGGCCTCGATGAAAAGAAAGGTTTTTCATGAATTGAATAAACTGGAGATTTTCTGACTCCTTCCTCTGCATCCATGTCATTATCTGATTCCGAACATTCTGGTAGGTACATTCGATGGAACCTGGGATTTACGATGTCTATGTTTTCTGTATACCAGTTTCAGGGCAACCCACATGTTTGTAAGTTCATGTATAACATTGTCCAAAAATGTTCTTGCATTATCTCAATGAATAACATATGAAGCACCTATAAACGTGAAGATATCAAGTAGCTGTTAAGCAGCTTCCTCTGCTCTTTTGCTTTTTAGGAATCATAATAATATAAACTTGGTTAAACAATTCTCATTATTGAATATAAACTTGTACACACCATCAGGATTACTTTGCAGATCTATTAGATCTACTTATCGTCTTGACTTAAATTCTTGAAATATCAGAGATTTTGAAACTAACAAGAGCATGGTACAGTCTGATGTGTAGGAACATATCCTGAAGTATTTAACACTGGTAGAACACACCAAAAGAAATACACTGTCACAATTTAGTTGCTAAGGAGCACAGCAATAGTGAGCTATCTTTGTACCACCCCACTTTCCATTGTTGCCAGATGTATGCAAGACAGTGGACATCATCCTGAATGGCGGATTTTGGCTCGAAGGTAGGTCAATTGGGCTACCTCTACTAACCTAATCCCCCTCCACCAGAAAATGGTAGGAAGTTAAAATTCCATCAGGACACTCCAACACACCTCCACTAACCTAAGAAAATGGCGGGAAAATAGGTCACTTGGGCCACCTCCACTAACTTAAGTCACCTGACAGCCACCTCTTCCTAGGAAATGGCGGGAAGTTTCAATTTTGGAGGAAAGATAGGTCAACTTGGCTATCTCTATTAACCTAGAAAAATGGCAAAAAAGAAAGGGCAGTTGGGCTACCCCCACTAACATAAGTCATCTGACTGCCACCTCATCCTTGGAAATGGTGGGAAGAGGGCTCGACCTGTGCTGGAAATAAGCCATCGTTTTACATGCACTATTTATTTAGAGGCAGTACCACCATCAAGTGTAGTCGCCGTGGGGTCTGGAGTCCAACTGACCTAGTAGACATTACTGCTACCAGAGGGCACTGTCATCCATTCCATTACTAATCCAAGATGGCGGTCTGGGGTGGGGGATATGGTGGGGGGAATGTGGTTCCATGGGGTCCGGAGTCCAACTGACCTAGTACACAGTACCGCCACCAGAAGGCGCTGTCGTCCGTTCCGTGGTGTAACCCGAGATGGCTGTCTGGAGGGGAAAATAACTCAGCCTGCTCTGGGCTGCTGGAGAGAGGAAGGAGTGTACTTTATTTATTTTGGAACAATTTATTTAGGGATGGTTTTTTGAGAAATAGTATATTTATCACACTGATACAAAACACATGCTCTGACATGATTGAGGTCACGCCACACAGCCTACAGACCTGTAAACTACTCGTAAATTACCGAAATAATGCTCTGTAGACACGCAAAGAACTCCTAGATTATCGAAATATTTTAAGAACACAGAACACAGTCACAAAAATTCTACTAAATAATGCAGTACACTGATATGCAGACACGAAATCAACTGGTAAACTGTCCCCATAATGCATAGCACAGCCTACAAACTTGCTCACAAAATAATGCAACAGACACGCAAACAACGTGCAGAAACATCCCCTTAGAAAAATTAATGAATTACTGTGCAGATAAACCTCTTACATTATTTTATTTTCAAACAGCTGAGCAGAACTGAACATACTCAGACATTTCGCTCTTTGTCTATTCTGATCAACACTAAACTGACACAATATTTTTAGCGCAACGCAATCTGACTTTCAAAAATCCCTACAAAAGAATGGCCCTGACTAACATTAAACTATTCCTTCCATCAAGCACTTACCTCACAAAAATCTTCGTTACTCGAACTACTGCAATACAGTGAGCGCCACTACTGCCAGCTAAATGAAAGATTCAAACTACTGAAGGCACTAACTACTGATAGGCATTGTTAGCAAATGAAAGATTTTTATAGAGAACAAACAATTTATTTACCTTAATAGTGTTCTAAAGTCATAATGTATATAGCAGTTCATGACATCCAGTCGTACAAATTTATTGTCTCTGATGGACACACGTCCAGATCAGCCGCTCTCAAAACCCCACCATCTCTCTCCCCACATCCACTACTGCTGGCGGCTCACCTCCAACTGCACAACGCTACGCGCTATTAACAGCCAACTCCCCAACAGTACAATAGCATATACTTCAACAATGCAAACCAACCACAGCCTTCACACAGCACAGTCAGTGATTTTCATATAGAGCGCTACGTGGCGTTAGCAACATAAAAACCTAAACAGCCTACTTACATAGCCCCCATGCTCCCCACAAAAATTTTTACAAATTGTTTTGGGCAGTGTCCAATACAGATTCGAAAAAATTTTTCATAATTACAATAACAAAGATATCAAATGCACACACTTATTGATACACTGTTGGTCAAAAGCTAAAATTTTTTCACAGTCCATAAAGACAGTCCTGACCATTCATCACAGTAAAATTGCAGTGTTTTGTTTTCTCAAAGTCTGAGCAGTAAAAGAAGATGCACACGGAAGTAGTGGATTTCCATGCAGTCTTGAAGATGTAGTGTTGTCCTTCCAGCGAAAAGACAGTGCTGACTCTTTACATGCAGACAGGTAATGGGCCACAACAGAGGTAACCCACAGCAGAGTCAGTCGAAGTTTTAAAGAATATTGGTAGGTAGGTCATCACAGAGCAGACCCACTGTTGTCCTGGTAGAGAGTATGGTATTGGTGGGCCACCTGAGGTGCAGACCCACTGCAGTCCTTGTAGAGATGGCCAGCAGTCATCTGCTGCGACTGTGCAGGTGCACAATCACCATCGAAGAGTCTTGCAGACAACATAGCAAGTCCATGAACCACTACTTGTGCACTCACAAAATTTTTTTTGGAGTGTCCTTAGAACCAGCAATGCTGTTATCCAGTCCCTTGCTGAATTATTAACACACGTGCAAACACTAACAGTCCTTTTTTTTTCACATATTGTGCATATACTAAGACCAACAGAAATGCATGCTGTGAAATGAAATTTAATTTGAAGAACTGGTATGTATACAATTATAAATTTACAACATAAGAATACAATTAAAAAGGTACAAAGTACATCATTAAAGAACATAACAATACAGATAACATTTGTGGTAATGCAGGTTTTACAAAAGAATCGAAATAACATATACGTCAGTGTTACAGGAATTATGACATAAGTAAATACATAAACGGTCAGAATAACTTTCGAAACATCAACTTCACATGTGAGCATTAAAACAAAACAGAATAAATAGTGTCTAAACATCTTTACAAAGTAAATAACATATTATAAATGCAAATTATAACTGAAGATAACAGTATTCCTCATCATAGTGAATGTAGCTGAGTATTAGAAAAATTCTACAACATAAATCTTATTAGCTAAACACATAAATACAGGAGGAACATAAATACACATGGTACACAGACACATAGTGGAATAACACAAAAAGGACAGGACAGGATTTGTTTTCTGTATGACGTTTGGTACTGCAGTCCAACCCAAAACTTCATTTCATAGATGTTTCCTCTTATTTCAACATTTGTTTACACCAAAAAAATCCTATCCAAGCAGGCTTTCTGTATTTGTATGTTCACTTATTTTTCCCCAAATATTTTTCATATAACTTCTAAATGCATTCTTTCCCTATTCCTCACAGTTAGTTTCTTATATAATCTACCCCCTCTTAAGCTTACTGAGCTCAGATGCTAAACTAAGGGATGAGGCAATGCAGAAGTACAAAACAATTACCACAAACAGCAATGACAAAAAAAATGCAAATTGGCAAAGTAAGCAGCAGTATATCGAAATTAGCAAAGCAAATGCAATATTACAACTAATATGAGCCAATTTGCAGCAACAAGAAAAATAAATCAATAGTAAAACTGGCTTAATACAGTGTAAAATTCAGCAGAACTATGCCTGGCAAACAGCAGCATCAAATGCAATAACTTATATCTAAACATTACAAAGCTCAAGCAGAAAAAATATTACAGTAAAAATGGCCATGTTTAATACCTATGTCACATCTTAACACTAGAGAACTTACTCTAGCAGACAAGTTACCAAAATGTAAATAAACTATTTATGCAATTCCTGTGAAGGGAAATGTCTATTTATGTTCCCTCGTTTTCTTGGAAGTAGATCATAAAATTATTATTTACTGGATCTGTAGGCATAAAATAACTGTATTAGTACATCTATAAAAGTTTATTTTAACCAACATTGCAATGCAGCTAGAAACTAGATATTAAACAAAATGAGCAATCTCTCATCTAGAAAGACAAGAGAAGTAAAATGTTTCTCATCATTTCATTAGGCATTTTAGTAAATATCATAAATTAAGAACTCCACAGTATAATCATATGTTTTCAAGTTTGAGTGTGTCGTATTTGCGATGCTTTCTACAAAGAAATGTCAATAGCGAGGATAATGGCCTCCTTTTCTCTCCACCTGTGCCTCTGAGAGGCACACACTAATGGGTCTTTCCAGGCGACTGTCACACAGCTGGGTGCCCACGATGCATTACGTGAAGGTCACTTAACTTTCTTACCAAAATATTTACGACACCAGTTTCCACTACAGTGACAGTCTCATATAAAAAATTTCACAGGTCTAGAATTTGCGTTGCAAATGTATAGAAACAAAATCCTATGAATATAACAGTGTCCAAAAAATTTTCGCTAGCATTGTGATACATTCATGCATTTACACACATTTCATAACTCTTTAAGTACGATTCTTGGTTTCCAACAACCTGTTTCACAAATCAGAGTCCCTAACTACTACTCATTATTCCTTACCTTATTACACATATACGTATTCGTTGACACTTCTTCAATATTTCATCATAATAAACATGTAGCATAATCAAATTCCTCATATAGTATCAGCTCATTGATAATAAACATACCTCAACAGCATAATACACATCGTCGTCGTAATAATATCATAAAACTTCAGCCAAATCTCAAAATCGTTGTAGCTTCCTCCAATAATTTCAAAACCTAAAAATATTCTCTGTTCATTTCGATAGTGTCATCTACATCAAAGGTACTTTAAAAATCATAATCCCATACCAAATATATCATTCAAAGCTCTCATAGTATCACAATGGTTCCGAAAAATATATGAACAGTTCACAAAGTACATACAAAATATAATTTCATAAGTGTGAAGTTATCCAACTGTGTAATTACGTAAACATCTGTCACTGATGTAGTAAGAAAAATGTATGTTTCTCTGTTAAATAATCAGATAGCTGTGTAATTCTGTGTTAGAAGAATATGGTACCGATGTGTAAAGTTGTATAAGCAAATATCATATTAGCTAGGGCTCCTTGTACTTGCCAAACACATGGTACACAAAGTAGGCGTGTACCCCCTGAGGATTAATGTAATTATACCCTCAGGTATTACAGATTAAGCAATGGAATGAAATATATCACGGAAAACCTTTGTATCTTTGTAATTAAAAAATCTTTAAAAATAAATGTTTTAAGTACAAAATTAATCACTCAAATACGTGTACTGCAGCGCAAAACTGTGCATGTTATTGTAAGATAATCTCTGTCATTACTTAAGGGTAAAAATATGCCAAGTGTCGTAATTATCGTCGTCCATAAGCAAAGTTCTGTAGAAGTCAACGTACTTAACTCGTAATAAACAAAAGTGAAATGCTATGCGGTTAGATATCGTAGTTATTACGTACAGTACCGTGATCTAGAAAGTACTATACTGTAATGTATTGTTGTGCTACGAAAAAGGCTGTCTCATTGTAGCTATACCACAAAAGTTACTACTAAAACATGTTTTACTTTCCAGAAGAATTCAGAAAAACTGTGCAGGTATAAAACAGATACACCGCAAAAACAACAATGTAAATTGTGTCACACTTTAGTAGTGTCGTGATATAATCGTGTAGCTGTCAAATAAACTAACCACTGAGTCATCTGATATCTCTCAGAAAGCACTTTAAATACATAATATATTTTTAAGTAAACCAAAATGTTGCATTAAAATCTCATTAGCAGTAGCAGTAAATGTTCTAAGTATCTGAGGCTTATATTCTTTACATAATCATGAAACTAACAGGCAAGAATGTACAAATAACAACACTGTGTCATCTGTTCACGATAACAATGCATTCGAAATTTCTGTTTAAATAAATTCTCTTGGTTCTTGACTGGACATTTAACTTCAAACGTTGTTGCATGTTAACAGTTTCTAAGTCTGACAAAGCATACTAGTAACGTGAAGTGAAAAATTTTATGGCAAAGACTAAGTTAAAAAGCTGATTATCTTTCAATAAACGGTTTTACATGTGAAATATGGTGTAAACCTTTACTCTTCCTAGTACGCAGCGTTTCAACTTCAACGCAATTATCACGTGGTATACGTCGGATTCTGTAGGGTCCATTGTAAACCAGAAAGAATTTGTGACTCAAGTGTTTCTTCTTATGTGACAATGAATGAGCTTTAACAACAACTTTCTGACCAATATATAGTTTCTTTGCATTTGCTTTACCGTGTAGTTTTCTTCAGTACAAGAATAGGTGGTAAAGCAGTGGAGTCGTGAGGCATTTCATTCAGAACGTTTTGAAATAAGTGTAAATATCTCTCCCAATGCTGATGCTTTCTGTGACAATAAAGTCAGAAAAGCTTATTGATTTCTTTCATAATCCGTGCAGAGGGGTTAAAATGTGGTGAGTACAATGAAATAAAAACAGATTTGATTTTATGGTTCCGAAGCATGCGTGACCAAACAGCAGATCTGAATTGCGGTCTGTTATCTGTAATGACTTTACTAACATGTCCAACTTCACGTAAGAAATTTTTTACAAAGGTGTTGGATACAGACCTTCCAGTGGCTTTACGTAACGCAGTGAAAGAAACAAATTTTGAAGTAAGTTCAACAGTGACTAGAACATACGAAAATCCATTCGATGTTCTGACAAGGGGTCCCAAGAGATCAACAGCAGCAAATTCTTTTAATTTAGAAGGAATGATAGGAAACAACAGAGCCCGATGTGAGATAGTAGATGGTTTAGCCTTTTGACAAAGTTTACAAATAGACAAGACTCTTCGAATTCTCTTTTCCATATTGTTAAGATAACAAGTCGTTCGAAGAACATGATAACATTTTCGTGGACCAAAATGCACATAGCTGAAATGAATGTACCAAATGAGCTTATTAACAAAATCGTCAGGAATGCAAAGTACCCATAACTTGTCATCAACAGTGCAGCGTTTTAAGAGTATGTTGTTTCTAACCAGATAATAATGCTGAATGTGTGTGTCTTTTCATGCCATTTACTTTTGATGTCTTTCCAAATCGGATCTTTATCTTGTTCATGTGCAATGTCCTTTAAAGATGTGGTGATGAAGTTTTCAAAGGCGATTTTCTAGATGTAAAGAATACTGAAATTTTTCTCGGGGTTGCCTTCTGTATTACTTTTCTCAAGCCCAGCCGGTGCGCATGACAGTGTGTCCGCAACAATGTTCTCCATGCCGGGAATGTAGACTATTGTGAAGTGGACTTCTTGCAGAAACAATGCCCAATATTTTAACCTGTCATGATTTAATTTTGAAGACATAAGAAATTGTAATGCACAATGATCACTGTATACTTTTACGTGCATACCAGAAAGAAAGAAACGGACTTTGTTAAATGCCCAAACGATAGCTAAAGCTTCTAATTCAGTAACGGAATAATTTTTTTCAGATTTTGTTAGCACTCGGCTAGCAAAAGCAATGGTTTTCTGAACAGTAGTCTCATTTTCTATGGCTTCTTGAAATAAATGGGCACCAAGACCGACTTTAGAAGAATCCGTGTTAAGGCAAAAATCTTGTGACAGATCCGGATGAGCTAGTATTGGCGCATGAATTAGCGATTCTTTCAAAGAATTGAATTCCAACTGTGCTTGTTCGTCCCAGTTCCAAATAGTATTTTTTCCAGTGAGGGAACAAAGTTTTGGTCTAACTAGAATTTGCATATTCAGAAAACGACGGTAAAAATTTACGAGACCTAGAAAACTGCGGACTTGTTTTTTTGTGGATGGAACTGGAATGGCTCTGATTGCTTCTAACTTTTCAGGATCCGGCTCAATGCCTTCAGAAGAAATAATATTTCCCAAAAACCTCATCTTTGACCTACCGAATTCAGACTTTTACAAGTTAACTGTAATTCCAGATTCTGCAAATATACGTAACAAACTGTTGAGGATGCGATTATGTTGTTCCCATGAGGCTTCTGCTATTAGAATGTCATCCACATAAAAGGCGATGTGACGTTTTAAGAAATCAGGTAATACGAAATTTAGCCCGCGAATGAACGCTGCCAAAGAAATGTTCAAACAAAAAGGAAGTTTCCGAAATTGATAACAAACGCCGAAACAAAGAAAAGCTGTGTATTTCCTTCATTCTGGATGAAGTTCGATCTGATAAAAGCTGGATCTGAGATCAGTAGAAGACAGCACTTTTACACCATTAAAATTTTGAAGAAGTTCTTCCAACGTTTGCGGCCTGTCTGTTTCAGGAATGATGATAGTATTGATTTGTCTCGAATCTAAGACAAGCCTGATCGATCCATTTTTCTTCTCAACAACATGTAATGGATTGTTGTATGAGCTTACTGCAGGCTCAATAATGCCCTCGTCAAGCATAGATTGTATTTCTGTTCTAACACGGTCCCTATAATGTGCTGCAATTACGTATGGTCTAACACAAAATTTAGTATGTTCACGAACACGAAATTGGTATTGAAATCCCTTGATTTTTCCTGTTTTGTGGGTAAAAATTGTGGAATGTGCTTGTAAAATCTCAAAAAGGTCCTGCCTATCAGTGTCCTTACAGTTCTCAATTGTTTGAATTTTTTCTGAATTAACTCATTAGTATCAAATATGCCGTCGACATCATCCCTGTCAGTACTTGCAGAGTGATTGTTAGTGTCTAGTTCAGTGGAAATTTCCGAACTGTTGTCTAACAGAAGGTAAAGCCGATTAATTTCCTTGTCATGGTTTGAGAGCGAATCTTCAAATTTCAAAGCTATTGACTTACCTTCTTTCTCTAAACTTATTTCAGCATCATGAAAGTTTAAGATTGCTTTGTATTCATTCAAAAAGTCTACTCCCAATATAATTTCCGTCGACAATAATGGAACAATAAGAAAGTTCATAGAGAAGCTGTGGCTTTGACAAAAGAATTCTAAGTTGGTTTGTTGGCGTACATCTACACTTTTTCCAACGATTGCACCTTGTAATTTAGTCTTACGTAATGGAAGTGTGGAGCAGTTATTCGATTTGTTGCATTTGCTAAAGACTGTTTCATTAATTACTGAAATGGAACTGCCAGAGTCAAGTACTGCCTTAAATTTTACGTCATTTACTGTAACGTGTTTTACGTCGTGTTCCTGGAGTAAGATGTCCCTTATGTCTTCCATTTTTACGTAACTACTAGCCACGGCAGCTACGTCGTCAGCTTCATAAGTACCTTTTGTGGCTGCCAGCGGTGTCAGTCATTGCCTATTGTCTCTTTGTTGCGGCGCGTCGTTATTGGGATTTGGAGATATAACTTCTACAAATTCACCTTGTCCAGAGGGCCCTGCCCTGTTTGAATCCCGTCAGTTCTGATGAAATTCAGCTACGTCGTTTTGTCGGTAGTTTACATAGTTTCTTTTTTGTCGGTCATGTGGTGGAGAATTTCTCCCGGAATCGTAACTGCGTGGTGTCTGACGTTATTCTGTCTCCCTTGATAATAATTATTTTGGTTCCCATATTGCCTGTTTCTCTGATTCTCTCTGTGATAGTCATTATTGCGGTGAGGTGATCTATCCCTGTAATTATTACTACTCTGCCAACAGTTGTCACACGGGTGGTGTCTGTTTTGGTCACGATTTACGTTGTAAGAACAGCCTTGTCGTGTCCAGTTATTATTTCTTTCATCAAGGAATTATGACGGGTGTGACCTGCAATTGTTGTGCTTGTGTTTCTTGTAACAGTCCGTGAAAAGCTTCAGTGTCGTCTTTGCAACGTCCTGCCAAAATGTTAATGTTCAGGCAATTTGATTAAGCAAATGCGGATGAGTTCTGAGGATCTGTATGGGTTTTACAGGTACTGATTCTTGTGTAACATGTCTTCACAATATTTCACAAGACTGGTAAATTCAGATTGTTCAAAATGTTTCATCATTATGATGCTATGTTTTGCTCGGTCTTGTGTAGCTTGAGACCAATATGCTGAGAGGAAGGCATGCTAAAATTCTCCTTCACTGTGACAATCGTGAATGACCGATCGCATTCTTACAGCTAGTTCATTCTCTAAATAGCCACGCATAAATTCTAATCTGTGCTCTAATAACCAGTTGGGAGGAAAACAATGAGAGAATTGATGAAGCCACGCTTGTGGATGAATGTCGTTGCCGGAATTCTTAAATGTTTTGAATTTACGTGTAGTAATAAACAGCTTATAGTCAAAATCATCATGTCGGCGAGTCGCATGTCGGTCATTGTTACGTCGTTTCGGCGGTTCCATCTCAAAATTCGGTGTAACTTGCCAATTTCTTTCATAATTTCCGAAGTGCCCTGTGTTATTATTTTGTGGCTGTTTCACATTTCTATGTCCCTCTTCCCGTATTGGACCGCGAGTGTCCTGTGAAATATGAAATTCTTGTATTACCTGTGTCAACTGATCTTGTACTTCCCGGATTTCTCTTTGGTGTTGCGCATTAATTTGATTCTGATTTTGTCTGAATTTCCTAATTTGTTCGTACTCTTCTGTGTCATTAAAGACTACCGGTCTTGTGTCATTCAGATTATCATCTACCTTCGTAGATAAATTATTTAGCTGATCCGAAAGTTCGACTACTTTCTCTGATAATGAGCTAATTACCTCCATGTGTCTTTCTGAACCGATTTTCAGAGTATCTACTGTGTCCTTTAAGTTTTCAGAGTTTTTGCAAGTGGCGTAACTGAATCGGTAGATGCAACTGAGTCAATTGTAGCCCGCAAGGTCTCGTGATTTTCATGAACAATAGTTTGCAGTTCTTTTATGGCTGCTTCGTGATTCTGTAATGCATTTCCATGCCGCAAAAAAAATAGGTTGAAAATGGTTACAAATTTGTGTTTTTACGTTATTACAGACTTTTTGACATTTCGATTCCATATTATGTAACTCAGTATGTAACCTCCCCCTCACTTATCGACCTTAATGACAGTGAAAAATTAAACCGCGTGTACTTAATGGAGATTTGGGAAAAGCAATCGTCGCCGAAGTTAATCTGTCGGTAAAGAGGGAGGAAAGGGTTACATCTAAATGAAAGGAAAAATGCAAATGAAACTGGTGGAAATTAATTTTGAAAAGTTAATGAAGAAAGTAAATGTGCGGCCATTATGTTAACAATTAACTAGCGGTAATTAGATATTTGAGATTTGGGGGAAATTATGGTCGCCAGTCCTAAGGACAATTACTATAGTAACTGAAAAAGAAAGGTAATTACACATATAATTAGCACTAGAAGCGTGGCAACTGAAGGTTGACACGTGTAGTGTGAAAACTGAAAGTTCGTCAGAAGTAATAACTTTCGCTGCACTCTGACTTAATTTAGCAAAAGAATTAATAAAACTGGAAAACTGAAAGTTAATTTAGTGACTGAAATTAATAAGAAGCTTTCTTTCTTAAGCACATCGAAATTCAGTAAAATATGGTTAGTCTTGGACTACCTCAACAATCATTTCAAAAGCTACTTGAATCTATGCAATTTAGAAATAAGAGATTTAGCTTTGAACTTGAATTAAATGATTCCGAACAATCAACAATAGTAAAATATAGTACGTACCAAGCTGAGCTGCAGTCACAGGTAAGCTAAAATACGGTAACAAAACTCGCACTCTTAATTTGTGCTTGCGTAATCTAAATATTGTAACCAGCTATGAATACTTAAACTGAACTTTGAAATTAAAGCAGTGAAATGGAATTATGTTGGCGATTGAATTTCAACGACACTCGGGTTCATTTCGGAAAAGGAAGGGACCCTGCTTGGTAATGCAATTGGGACAATGAGCAACAAAGGTTCATGCTAAGTTGCTGTAATTTTGCGAGGCAAATGGAACAATTTGAAAAGTTGAGGTCTGCCATACAGTTCTAAAACTTTACGTGCTTCCAGTCTTCCTTGTTGGTTGATTGAAGATTTGAAGCCGTCGATCGAGGAGGTGGCGACAGTCACTCATTGTCGGCCGTCGCTGTTGCAGAAGCTGGATGTTGGCGCGCCTTCTTCTCAGCACGGTCACCAGACGAAACGGGCTCTTGATGTGCGCCAGCTAATGCTTCCCGTCCGCGACACCATGTCAGAAACTATTATCCAAGTCGAGCGCAATTACATGCTGCCAAACCCCGAAAGCGCGGCAACTCGTGGGAGCTACACACAACACACCTGCTCCACTCGCTACTCCAGCCAGACCCTCTCTGCCCGCGCTCCATGCGGCAGAGTTAACACTACCAAAGATCCTAGACACTTTCGTTCTTCACACGACCTATCGATGTATTCGTTCGATAGCATAGTTTTCCCTAGGCAAGACCCAGCGTAAAATACAAATAATACTTACAAAACAACCAATTATACATCGACATAAATGCATATATATATATATATATATATATATATATATATATACAAACAGTAAAACAATTACAATATATAAAGAGACAGAAATGTTATATCTTGAGGTAACAAAACAAGGAAAAAAATTATAGTACAATAGATGGAAATAGGAGGATATGCATTTCCGGCGTTACACGTGCCCCACATTGTCTGAGGATGTTCGTGTAACCTAAACAGACTCAGAAAATGTCCCAAAAAAGAAACAGCGGAAATGCATATGGTCAAAACATCATCAAAATTTAGCACTCGTCTAATTAAGCATAAATCAATTTTTAGACCATAATAATTGAGTGGAGACACTCCTAATCTTATTCCACTCTGTCATTTTGCACAAAATAAAACAGGTTGACAACATACTAAAATTCATAGCAAACATGGAAAATGGTTTAGCTATTCTAAAATCGTCAAAATTCTTAACACTATCAAGAAATGGAATACTATTTACAAAATTAATCAGAGTATATGGTCATAAAAACAGGTAGATCGAAATACGCAAATTAAAAAATAATTACATAGAATACACATTTTTATGTAACCCTTTCATAATTAATATTCTCGTCATGGGAGTCCATTAAACGCTAAACAAGAAAATAACACACATCAGATCGAAAAAAACATAAATATTGAGAGCAGAATTCTTTCACATCAGCTGTCCGGGAAGAAAAACTATTCCGCCTTCCGTACTCGCAAGTACAAAGAATGCTGAGAGCGGCACAAGAGCCGACAGCGGCACAAGAGCCGACAGCGACTCCGCTTCGTCAGTATTGTTGCACCCGCCTGTGCGGCACGCTTGATCTCACTCGCCTGTGTAACGGTATTTCCAGAACGTCCGTTTCACTGAATTCTTTGGGAAAAACTCACTCCCGAGTAATCTCAAGGAATCCATAACACTATCACAGTGGATAACTCAACACTGTCCATCATCACACGCATGTACTAGCCTGAAACTTAAAACAGTGTCTAAGTACATCGGCAGTGACTAGTAAATCACATATTTATGAAATCTTACAGCTAGTTACAAAAGCATATTTACATTCCTTAATCCACCGTGACTCAGCTGAAAACTTAAACTAGCAGCTTGGATTTTTCAGTTGATTAGATCATGATTAAATTGATTAAAATTAAATTGATTAATCAAAATTGATTAATCAAAATTAATTACTTATTAATTAAAACTTCTTTAATGACCTTGGTCAGTCAAAAGCATGGAAATCTAGCAAATCGTTAAATCTTGCACTCAATTTTACATACTGTATAAATTACCCATTGTGTGGTATTAATCGATCCTAGGTCGGTACAATTTCAAGTCTACAATGTTCCATATACCTAATAGTTTTCCAGAGCTTGGATACTCTAAGCAACAAGCATTTGTGTGAGGTATACCAATGACTTTATATGGTTCATTATAAACAAACTTAAATTTAGAGATTTCATTGTCTATCTCGCTCGATTTCTCATGAGCTTTTACAAGTACTAAGTCTCCGATCGCAAACTTAGCAAAACGCGATTTAGCGTCATGACGACGTATGCGAGCATCGGCTTTAAGCTTCATTACTTCTCGCAAACGATCTTTTTTCACACCAATACTAATGTCAATCCATGGAGGGAATTTGATTATCTCTTCCAATTCACTTTCTACACTTTTGTCAGTGCCGAAATTCCTCATGTTACGGCAGTTCAAACTCTTTCCTACATCAATGTCATCTGGCCAGTTAACAATGTGTATAGGCTGGTATTGCCTATGCACACCATCTCCTGCCTCGTCAAAACCAACTACCATTGTTTTATCTAGTGACATACATGTCAAAATTTTGCTTTCGCTGTTAATCACTGCACGGTACTTTAATAGCCAATCTAACCCGATAATTACTTCCGTAGTTAAGTCTGGCACGACGACAAACTCTTGTTCAAATCGTGCCCCACATATCTCGAAGTTGACAAAAATCTGTTTTGTGACCGGTTTACTGGCCTTCCCAGTAGCACCGATAATTTTCACTCCTGTTACTGGCATAACTACGATGCCAGGTCTGTCTTTCAGTAACTCAAATATTTTCCCAGATACAGCACTCAATTCTGCACCGGTGTCAATCAACATGTTTAGTTGTAGGTCGTGCATATTAACAGACACTATCTGTCTACGCTTGTCCTCGACTGTTTCTTTATTTTCCCACAGTAAATCCTCGTCTATATCCAGGTCATTCCAGAAAAAACCATCCGGCTGTGATCCTAAATCCGGTTTATCTGGCGGCTTTTTCAGCCTCTGTTCACATACAGTTTTAATTTCAACACGTTTGTCCTGAGGCTTAGTCTGTAGCTTCGCCTCCAATACCGAAATCTTTTCCTGTAACTCGTCAACTAGTGAGTGTTGCTTTGCTACCAATTCACTAATTGTCACCTTCGTTGATTCCTCTTTAGTCAGATTGATCTCATCTGCCAATCTACCTGGAGGAATGTGCCCAGTAGTCTCTGCAATTACTTCCACTAGATCTGCGCAACCCACACTGCTGTCGTCTGACCATATAATGTCAGCTCTAACCTCATACACGCTGTAATCCCCATGATTTTCTACCAATCATTTCCGGCTATCACTAAAATTCTCGTAATCTGTCTCCTCAATACTTTCGCAATGTTTAAACTGGAGGTTGGCGTCGGATGGGTCGGCTACTTCTACCATTACAACTTTCGGTAAAGTCCGCCGGTTAGGGCCAGAACTTTCCGTTACTACTTCAACATTCAACTCCTGCGGGACGAAACACGACGCATCTTGCTCGTGCTCCCCATTAACATCAACTGTTTCTAGTAAAGTCTGCCGGTTAGGGCCAGAACTTTCTATCAATTCACAAATACTATCTTCCTGTGGGACGAGACGCAGAAAATCCTGCCCGCGCTCTCCATAACCACTTATCCCGTACAGGCTCCTATAATCTCTTAGTTCGTCGTATAAGCGACTGAACTGCCTTAACCAGAACTCATCCCTCTCTGCATCCCCTCGCTCAATGACGGACGTGTTATCCGACATCTGATCTTCTCTCAACAATTGCGAATCATTCTTAAACTCAATCTCCAGTTCTGCTGAGGGTGTTACAGCTGCCACTTTATAATCTATTTCCGGAACACTACTTACATTGTTCTCACTGACAGTGAATGTATTTTCTACTGCCGTGTCTACAGCTGATCTACTGCTTGTGGGCGCACTCCTTTCTCCTAACACTGGCACACTCTCCCGCCGTTGATTATTCCACACGGAATTTTCATAACGACGACACCTGGGTTTTCTCCTGTTATTGGGCCGCCAAAACTTCTCCACGCCCGGTCGGCCCCTCACCGGCGTGGCTAATGGTTTCCCTGTCTCGTCACAGCAGATACGCCCTCCGGATGCTGCTGAGGCGGCTTATCACACCCTCTGACGTTATTACTATTGCACGAAGCCCGTATCACGCTAGTATGATACTGGTTTCCATTATTCCTGTTATTATTTGCATTGTACCGATTGTTATTACGGTCCGAACCATTATTGTTATTGCTTCCATGGTTGCGGTATGCATTATTCCCATGGCTATCGTAGTTGTGGTACCCATTGTTGTTACCACGGCCTCTACCACTGTCGCGATTATTGCGCCAATTGTCCTCGTCCTCAACTCTTTCCAGGAAATCATTGATTGTCCTGTAATTGCTTCCTACATAGCGTTTTGTATCATCTGGAAGCTTCTTGTAGAGTTCCCAGACTATTTCGGATTCCGTGCGGCGATCACGCAAATATTCCAACTTGCGGATCCAGCCCTCACAAAACTCCTTCATCGAGCCGCGCGAATTCGCATCGAAAGGCCTCGATACGACAAATTCGCGCCAGACACCTTGCTGTTTCTGCTCTGACCAGCATTCAGCCAGAAACAAAATTTTAAACTCGTCAAAAGTCAGGTTCGTAATGTTGAGGTTTAAGCCCCAACGCTTGGCATCACCAGCCAACACATCAATAACCGCATTAATTTTTCTCTCATTAGTCAATGATCTGGGTAAAACTCTTTCACAATTTTTAATGAAATCCGTTGCATGTATACCGCTTTTTTCGAGGGGTCGAACCGATCCTCTTTAGTCAACAATTCCGAACTGTGTGCACAGATTGGCACATAGCTCTGTTTTTCGTCAAGTTTCTTTTCTAATTCCGACACTCTCGTAATTACTTGGCAAGTGGTTGTCGCAAGCGTTTCTACTTCCTTTTTTCTCTTCGCAGGAATTAGCCTGCTTCGTCACTTTGGTATCTACTTCGGATACTAAAGCCTTAAAGTTTCCGCCTTCTTTTGATCCTCTTTTTTCACTAATTGAATTTGTTCCGTCACATTATTCTCGATGATCGGAGCAACTGCTTCTCCTACACTTTTTTCGATTCTGCTAATTTCGGAATTAAAACGCGTATTTATGCTCGCAATTTCCGCCTGAACGCCTATCATTTCCTGTTTAAGATTACCGATTTCGGTATTAATCACAGCAATATCTTCTTTGATTTTATCAACTTTTGCGTTAACAACTCCAACATTGTTGTTAACAACATTAATAGCTTTGTTCTGATTGTCTAGCTTCCTGTAAATTTTTTCAGACTGAGCTTCTTGCTTGGCAGCCTGAGCTTTAATTTCTGCCGATTGAGTTTCTATCTTGCTAGACTGAGCCTTGATTTCGTTAATCAAAACATTCAATAAATCAGCTAAATTCCCGGAAACTACCGGTTTTACTTCCGTAGCGGCTTCCTCTTTAATTGTCCCTGCGTGTTCGTCCTCAAGGGGCTCAGATTTGATTTTCACTTCCGATTCCGAAACATTTTCTAAAGTTTGGAATTCCATTTCTGCTCTTTGTTGCGTTTCGGCGGTCGCGTCTTTCACGCTAGCCGCCTGCCCCTGAACAATGGGTACCGCGGTGCGCGTTTCCCACTGTTCGACCGATTGTTCCGTATCCAAGTCTACCAAATTTTGGTAATTGTTGCCTCCACTCATTTTAATAATTTTCAATATAAATAACAAATCTCAAATCTAATTAGAATTCCTCCCACTACTTAATTTCGCTGACGTAACTATCTGTTCGTAACCAATACTTTGTTACGAAATTTGCACCAAACAAAATTCGTGTCCAGAACAACCTCAAATCTGAAGATTGTCCTGTCACCAGGTCGCCAAGTGTAGCCTCCCCCTCACTTATCGACCTTAATGACAGTGAAAAATTAAACCGTGTGTACCAAATGGAAATTTGGGAAAAGCAATCGTCGCCGAAGTTAATCTGTCGGTAAAGAGGGAGGAAATGGTTACATCTAAATGAAAGGAAAAATGCAAATGAAACTGGTGGAAATTAATTTTGAAAAGGGGTAAAGTTAATGAAGAAAGTAAATGTGCGGCCATTACGTTAACAATTAACTAACGTTAATTAGATATTTGAGATTTGGGGGAAATTACAGTCGCCAGTCCTAAGGACAATTACTATAGTAACTGAAAAAGAAAGGTAATTACACATATAATTAGCACTAGAAGCGTGGCAACTGAAGGTTGACACGTGTAGTGTGAAAACTGAAAGTTCATCAGAAGTAATAACTTTCGCTGCACTCTGACTTAATTTAGCAAAAGAATTAATAAAACTGGAAAACTGAAAGTTAATTTAGTGACTGAAATTAATAAGAAGCTTTCTTTCTTAAGCACATCGAAATTCAGTAAAATACGGTTAGTCTTGGACTACCTCAACAATCATTTCAAAAGCTACTTGAATCTACGCAATTTAGAAATAAGAGATTTAGCTTTGAACTTGAATTAAATGATTCCGAACAATTAACAATAGTAAAATTTAGTACGTACCAAGCTGAGCTGCAGTCACAGGTAAGCTAAAATACGGTAACAAAACTCGCACTCTTAATTTGTGCTTGCGTAATATAAATATTGTAACCAGCTATGAATACTTAAACTGAACTTTGAAATTAAAGCAGTGAAATGGAATTATGTTGGCGATTGAATTTCAACGACACTCGGGTTCATTTCGGAAAAGGAAGGGACCCTGCTTGGTAATGCAATTGGGACAATGAGCAACAAAGGTTCATGCTAAGTTGCTGTAATTTTGCGAGGCAAATGGAACAATTTGAAAAGCTGAGGTCTGCCATACAGTTCTAAAACTTTACGTGCTTCCAGTCTTCCTTGTTGGCTGATTGAAGGTTTGAAGCCGTCGATCGATGAGGTGGCGACAGTCACTCATTGTCGGCCGTCGCTGTTGCAGAAGCTGGATGTTGGCGCGCCTTCTTCTCAACACGGTCACCAGACGAAACGGGCTCTTGATGTGCGCCAGCTAATGCTTCCCGTCCGCGACACCATGTCAGAAACTATTATCGCAAGTCGAGCGCAATTACATGCTGCCAAACCCCGAAAGCGCGGCAACTCGTGGGAGCTACACACAACACACCTGCTCCAATCGCTACTCCAGTCAGACCCTCTCTGCCCGCGCTCCACGCGGCAGAGTTAACACTACCAAAGATCCTACACACTTTCGTTCTTCACATGACCTATCGATGTATTCGTTCGATAGCATAGTTTTCCCTAGGCAAGACCCAGCGTAAAATACAAATAATACTTACAAAACAACCAATTATACATCGACATAAATGCTTAAATATATATATATATATATATATATATATATATATATATATACATATATATGTATACAAACAGTAAAACAATTACAATATATAAAGAGACAGAAATGTCATATCTTGAGGTAACAAAACAAGGAAAAAAATTATAGTACAATAGATGGAAATAGGAGGATATGCATTTCCGGCGTTACAAGTAGTTAAATCTTCACGTGTTTGTTCATGTGTGGTGTCTAACTTTCGAAGATTTTGTTCCATTGTGTCTAACTTTTGAAGCTTTTGCTGTGTTTGTCTCTGATGTTTTTCCATTGTGTCTAACTTTTGAAGATTTTGAGATTTTGTCCAATTTGTTGTATTAATTGTAATAACAATGCATTGGTGTCTGAAACATGTTCCTCAGTGCCTTTTGGCAGTGCATTTGCACCGGCAACATTCACATTTTGACAAGCAGAAAATGTGTCTTGACTTATCTGAGCAAACGGTGAGGACCCAAAACCTGAATCTACAGTATTTGCGAAATTGTGTCCTGTCATTTCGGATTCCTGAGGCGAGCTGTTGCCGACCGATCAATCGATAATGCTTCCCTGTTCACTAATTGTTTCACTGTCTACACCATTATTTGCAGGCCGCTCCAATTCCCTATGCACAATTACCAAATTACTACTTTGAACATTAGTTAATTCATTACACGGTGGCGCTAACACCCTGCTTTCGTCTTCACTGTCATTTCTCAGTTTACTTTGGAGATTAGTATTACGTTTTTCAAACGCCATTATTGTCACAATATTTCACACGATAACACAGAAAAGCACAATTTGAAGAGCAAAATAAGAAAACACATTAACATTGCACTGAAAATAATATCTCGTTAATTGCAAGCGCAGCTGCGAAATACTTGGTGCAAATCTACATGCATGTCACAACTGTTTTACTGTACAACAATGAAAAACTACAGCTACAAAGAAAATTCTCTCTATAATTACGCGCTAGCAATAAACAATAGCTACACTAATTACACAAACTACAAGAAAAGATCAGAAGATGCCAGTGAGATATCCTCGGCTAAGGGTCGACATATGAAACGTCCCCTTAGAAAAATTAATGAATTACTGTGCTGATAAACCTCCTACATTATTTTATTTTCAAACAGCTGAGCAGAACTGAACGTACTCAGACATTTCGCTCCTTGCCTATTCTGATCAACACTAAACTGACACACAATATTTTTAGCGCAACGCAATCTGACTTTCAAAAATCCCTACAAAAGAATGGCCCTGACTAACATTAAACTATACCTTTCGTCAAGCACTTACCTCACAAAAATCTTCGTTACTCGAACTACTGCAATACAGCGAGCGCCACTACTGCCACCTAATTGAAAGATTCAAACTACTGAAGGCACTAACTACTGATAGGCATAGTTAGCAAATGAAAGATTTTGATACAGAACAAACAATGTAGTTACTATAATAGTGTTCAAAATTCATAATATATATAGCAGTTCATGACATCCAGTGTTACAAATTTAATGTCTCTGATGGACACACATCCAAATCTTCCGCTCTCAAAACTCCGCCATCTCTCGCCCCACATCCACCACTGTTGGCGGCTCGCCTCCAACTGCACAACGCTACTCGCTGTTAACAGCCAACTGCCCAACAGTACAATAGCATATACTTCAACAATGCAAACCAACCACAGCCTTCACACAGCACAGTCAGTGATTTTCATATAGAGCGCTACGTGGCGTTAGCAACATAAAAACCTAAACAGCCTACTTACAGTGCGCAGGCACCGCCTGCCACCCCCTGTACACTGGACCGCATTGGGGGCTACCGACCAGCAGCCCACGCAAAGTGACGCTGCCATCAGCTGCCAAGCCAAGCACAGGTGCCCAGTTAGGTCCCTCAAGCATGAGTCGGCATCATACCTTTCATAATTGTCACCTGTGAAATTCCTCTCAAAGTACGTAATCACCTAGGCACCGTTGCTGACTCGATCGAACGGGAGTGAAGACCTATTTGCAGAACTCAGATACTCCAAGGTGAAGCGTGCTGTAAACCACTAAGTAAGTAAAAACTTATCCCCTCTGCGAAGACGTTTATGCGAGAAATCGAAAAAAAATGATGAAACTGATATTTCCATTTGCGGATACAGATATCAGTGACGTAACAGATTTCAAATCATCCCTATAATTTACAAAGTCAACTAAGGTGTTTCTCATGTTTAGAGAGAACCAGCAAACATGTCTTCCACCCATCTTTCACGTGCTAGATGCACACTCCGCAATCGATGTTTCCTCAACTAAATAATGGTGCGGAATGTGCAGAAGCAGTCAACTGGACAATTTACATGGATGGGAATAACGATCCACCAGAAACACACGTCCATATAAAAATTTCCTAGCCATCACAAATGCTATCCAACACATACTAAGTATTAGTTCGCTATTGGGTCGTCGTCTAGAGGACAACACGGTTAAGTCAGCTACATTCCTACAATCCAACTGGCCTCTGCATTTGGACAGCTGCTACAGTTAACAGGAAATGTGAATCATTCCCGCCACAGGTCACAGGCGCTGCACGCCAAGCAAGCATAGACAGAATCGCCCTAGGAAAAAAACCGGCTTCATATATATTTTATCCATGTACTTACAACTAAATGTTACGATTGCGGTCTCAGTTGAACGATATTCACCAATGAGCAAAGCATCAGTAATACACCCTGACGACGGCTGTGGCTCTGGAAAAAGAAATATCAGCACCATTCTTATGACTTGACATACCTCTCCCTTTGCTATCACAGTACTCCACGTCAAATCCATACCTTCCTTATTGCTGGACATATTGCACATGTCGGAATACAAACACATTGTATAAGCCTGATTCTGAAGGCGAACCTATCACGCATCCCGTACTACGAAGTATAATACTTCGTCAGTAACCAATTGCCGGCGATACGAAATAATACTGTCCAAACATCAACCATTGGTGGACATATCTTATAAGTTATTCTTGCGAGTGCTACCACCATGTCTTAGATAGAGAGGTGTAATCGTCTTACAAACCGCTATATGTGAAAAAACACAACCATATTACCATCACAACTGGTCGTGGTTCTACAGGTGCACACGTGTATCCATGTTAAAAGCTATACCAACCTTATAAATCCATGTATGACATTACCTACGAATGACGTGGTTTTTCAAGACAAATACCGAGACGGTGATCGTACGATTGTATATTATCAGACCAGCAGTCAGGTTACAAATAGCCCACGTTGCAACCTCGTCATTAAATCGCTGAATTTTGAAAGTGATTCGGCTAAGGAATGTGGTATGCAATCGCTATTTGCAACCTCCTCACGCCACCGCCAATAGATATTTGTCCAGTATTTGTAACATATTCTGTCTCGATACCATGTGAGAGGTTCTGCGATATATCCACTGAGTTATAGGTGATGACTGATTGAGAAGGATCACAAGCAGTAGTAGATGGTGTGCTGATCGAGGTCGTAAGAAATGTACACTAGCTTTTCACATCTATAGTGTTACACTATCTGCTGGAAATGATGTCTATGATTTGGAATCAAGTCTTTGCATTCAACCACATACCTGCATTGGATCCTGTGGAGAAGTCTTCTAATGATTACAGTCACAAGAGAATCATATTACTGGCACCTTCATATCTGGAAACGAGTCACCTCTCTCGAACCTATCTGCTACAGTAAAATTCCAGCCTCGTTTTAGGTAGTCCCTATGCATCATTCAACAGCTCTCTTAGACTCAGTGCTACCATCCCTGCAGCTTTGAGCATGTGATAGTTCCAATGTAAGTCAGAACTGAGTAGAAGATGGAGGAAACTATATCTACCACCTTCTGCATACCATGTAGAAAGAGGCGACCTGCGTTATTGCGACAGGACTGTGTTTTGACCATTCGATAGAAATGAGAACTGAGAGAAGGACGAGGGTTTTTGCTACTGTACTGTGGTGCACCCCCCGCACTACATACCAATACTACAGATCCACATCCATTCACATCTATCTCCAGAATATGCTATCTTCATTACTCTGTATCATCCATCTGACAAAAATTATGAACTATAAAAGCTCAATTAACTTCATCCGATAGAGAACTATATAAAATTCAGTTATATGGAATGTAGCGCTATTAATATTCCAATGTAAGAAATATATTACAAGCGCAAGACATACAACCTTCTTCCCGGTTTCTCTATGATAAACTATGTAATCGAACCATAAAACGAAAAAACTACTTCCTTAAAAGGTTGGCTCAGTGTCATACGAGCACAACATAGCTTTCCAAAGATGTATAGCATCCACTTTTCACATACGATCATGCTTCCGAAATTATACTATGCCCACATCAGACCTATATAAATTATCGTTAGTAACGAGGAATACCTCTTACAAGGAAACACATAAACGCATAGCAGCAGCATCCAACATGTGAAAATTACAAGTCAGTCTGCCACTAACTCTGTAAACAGCACATCTGTGAGGCACCATTCTCTTTCTAAGACATGGTGGTAGCATTCGATATAAAAACTTATGAGACAAGCTCACCAATGGTTGATTTTTGGACAGTATCATTTTGTATCGCCAGCAATTGGTTATTGGTGAAGTACTATCCTTAGTAGTAGGGGGTGAGTGATGGGTTCGCCTTGAGCATCAGGCTTATATAGTATGTGTTTGTGTTCCGACATGTGCAAAGGAAATGACTATGTCCAGTCGTAAGGAAGGTATGGATTTGACGTGGAGTACTGTGACAGCAAAAAGGGGGGAGTATGTCAAGTCATAAGAATGGTATCGATATTTTTATTTCCAAAGCTACAGCCGTCAGCCTGGTGTAATTCCTATACTTCAGTCATTGTCGAATATCATTCAACTGATACCGCAATCGTAACATTTAGTTGTAAGTACATGGATAAAATATATATGAGGCCAATTTTTCTCCTAGGGCGATTCTGTCTATGCGTGCTTGGCGTGCTGCGCCGGTGACCTGTGGCGGGAATGATTCACGTTCCCCGTCAACTGTAGGAGCCGTCCGAATGAAGAGGCCTGTTGGAGTGTAGGAATGTAGCTGACTTAACTGTGTTGTCCTCTAGACGACCGAATAGCGAACTAATACTTAGTATGTGTTGGATAGCTTTCGTGATGGCGTGGAAATTTTTGAGAAGATTCAATATGGACGTGTGTTTGTGTTGGACCGTGAGTCCCTTCCATGTAAATTGATCGGTTGACTGCTTCTGCGTATTTCGCACCATTATTTAGCCGAGGTAACATCGACTGTGGTGTGTGCATCTAGCATGTGAAAGATGGCTGGAAGACATGTTTGCTGGTTCTCTCTAGACATGAGAAACATCTTAATTTACTTTGTAAATTATAGGGATGATTTGGAATCTGTTACATCACCGATATCTGTATTCGTGGGTGGAAATATCAGTTTCATTAATTTTTTTCGAGTTCTCACGTAAACGTCTTTGCAGAGGGGATAAGTTTCTAGTTACTCAGTGATTTACAGCATGCTCCACCTCGCTAAAGTTTAGGGTTTGTAGAGAAATAATTTGGGGTCTATATCTTCGGAATTATGTTGTAAGAGCGGTCGATAGGATACTGCTGTGTGATTGATATTGAGATGTACAGTGAAAATTGTGTAACATTAAGGCAAACCATGCGAAATAAGTGTGTTCTTGTAATCCCAGAGTCTGGAGATGGGTTTATAAAAGCAAGCAAGCAAGCAGACACGTCTGGACCAGAAACAGTAACACGTTTGTCCCGAGGGGAAACGAACCCGAATTTGTAAAACAGTTCTGAGAATGAGATTGAGGGCGCTCTGGTCATGCAATGGGAGTGGATGACTTGTGACCGTCGGCTATGAGAAAATATCTAGTGCTGCAAGGAGTACTTGAGAGTGACTGCAGTTGGTAAGAAAATCAAACAGAAATACTGTGCTCCCATTTTCTTTCAAGTATCGGTGTGGTTTTAGGTGCAGAAAATTAAGGACCGACAGGGAATCACAATATCAAATCAAAAATGATAGAGACACCTATCCAAGATGAAATATTATTAAAATATCAAAGGAATGCAAAAAAGTGTTCGTTCTTCATTCTATCTCCAGCAGACTAGATCATAGCTACGTCGCCTTCAGAGACATTTATTTCCAATAATCCCGCCATTAACAATACAAAATTTGTCGCTACTGAATCGCATCTCATCAGATTTCACAATACACTCGATTTCCGCCAAGTGTGGACCTACCTGTGACTCCACTTTACCTTTTCTCCTTTCAGACTCCTGTGATACTTTACATTTATTATTTTCACACCAAAAACGAAAATCTTCCTGCCTTACAATGGCTAACCTCCCATCTTCCACATTGTCCTCAGATTCATCGTTCGACATCCAGGCATCATTCACGTTTCCATAGAGAGCCATCAGTTGACTTCCATCAACAGAGATGCCACTGTTGATGTGATCTACAGTCCAAAGAGTGGTATGATGCTGCTCTACATTCTACTCTAACCTGTGCAAGACTCATCTCCAAATAACTACTGCAAGTTACATATTTCTGAATCTGCTTGCCATATTAATCTCTTCATCTCCCTCTACGATTTTTACACCCAACACTTCCTTCCAATACTAAACTGATGATTGTTTGATGTCTCCTTATGTGTCCTATCAACCGATTCCTTCTTCTAGATCAGGTTGTGCCACAGATTTCTTTTCTCCCCTATTCTGTTCAGTAGCTCCTCATTAGTTATGTGATTTACCCATTTAATCTTCAGCATTCATCTGCAGCACAACGTTTCAGAAACTGCTATTCTCTTCTTATCTAAACAGTTACCGCCCATGTTTGAATTCCATACATGGCTACACACCATATATACATATACTTTCAGAAAAGACTTCCTAACACTTACATCTATATTCGATACTAACAAATTTCTCTTCTTCAGAAAAAGTTTTATTGTCATTGTCATTCTGCATTTTATATCCTTTCTACTTTGGGCATCATCAGTTGTTTTTCTGACCATATAACTAAATTAATCTACTACTTTAAGTGGCCAGTTTCCTTATCCAATTCCCTCAGCATCATCTGATTTCATTTGACTACATTCCATGATCCATGTTTCACTTCTGTTGATATTCATCTTATACCTTCTTTCAAGACACTGTTTGTTCTGTTCAACTGTTCTTCCAAGTCTTTGATGTCGTTGACAGATTGACAGTGTCACTGCCAAACATCAAAGTTTTCATTTCTTCTCCCTGAACTTTAATTCCTGTTCCAGATTTTTCTTTGGTTTCCTTCACTGCTTGCTCAGTGTACAAATAGAATAACATCATGGACAGACTGCAAGCCTGTCTCACTCCCTTTTCAACCACTGCTACCTTTTCATGGCTCTTGACTCTTATAAATGTTGGTTGGTTTCTGTACCAACAGTAAATAGCCTTTCTCTTGCGGCATTTTAAGCCTGCTACCTGCAGAATTTGAAATAGAGTACTGCAGTCAAGATTGTCAAAAGTTTGCTATATGTTTACCATGGTTGTAGGTCTAGATTCGCCTTACTTTAACGTTTCTTCCAAGGTACGTTACAGGGCGAGTATTGCCTCATGTGAAGTTTCCAGAATCCAAACTGATCTTTCCTGAGAGTAGGTGATATTTGGAGCTACTACACCGCTTTTTATTATAATCGATTAAAATCTATAATTTTTTAACAGCTCCAAACATCACCGACTACTGAAAAAGAAAATAATACCGATCTCATGAACAAATCTGATAGGAAAAAATCAGTTAAATTGTGAGCATAACCAAATATGAAATGATTTGAAAACCAGTCAGTTATAAACTATAACTGAATACGAAAATAATTGCAGATAACTAAATCATAAATTTTTCACTGAATATAATAATTTTGTGCACAAAAGAGATAAAATATAAAGTTCAAAAAATATAAGCCTTATAAAAAATATACTCGTTTTTTTTTACTTTTTTAAATTCTAATAAAATTTTTATTTTGTAAATTAGATCTCCAAATATTCTATTCAAATATTTTCAGCCCATATAAAAATATTACCTCATTTTTCATTTTTAAAATTTAATAATTTTTTTGTCTTATTAATAAGAACAAATAAAAATGACTAATATGCGGGAGAAAATTAAATTTTAAAAATATTGTTGTTGAGAGAAATAATAAAACAAGTGAGAAATAAATTAAATGTAGTACTTCAAAAGATTATTTTAAACTGTTTTTTATTATAGAGCATTTGAGAAATATGAAACATTAAATGCAAATTCGTTAGTTTAAAAAAATTTGTACAGAAGCATTCTACATATCTGAACTTTTTTGCCGGGTTGTAAGCAAACAGATATTGATATTTGAGAAAAGCCTGAAGAATCAAACTTCTCTTATCCATTACTGTAAAAAAAATTACAGATATCTTTATTAATTATTATAAAATTAAACTTACCATTAAATAATTCACAAAAGTATTAGTAAATTACAGTCGCTCAATAAATAATTTCCCAAAAATATTACAAAATTATGTTCATGTATTAATATTTTTTTCTCACTTACTAACTAAACAACATAAATATAAAACAAAAATGTGTAAAAATAAAACATTCATATTGATTTATAAATTGTCAGATAATATTCTATACTGAGCATTGAAGTACAATTCTTTTTTCCATAAGAAAATTATATAACCTTTTTTATCACTAAGAATTTTAGAATTAAAAGTAGTTCATAATTCCATAATAGTTTTTTGGTGTCGCTACAATACTTTTTCTCGAAGCTGTATTTATAATGTATATTTGTATATTTATAAAATATAGCATACATGTATGTTTCATACATTCGATAATTTGTAGTAAAATTGTATGAGTTTGTATCAGTATCTTCTTTAAAATCACAAAAGGATTGATGAGCTTTTAAAAAGTTGTTTGTAGGGTCTAAATTACACATCTCTTGACGAAAAATTTCATTCCTTCATTTTCTTAAATAAATGTTTTGTAATTTAACATTATCAAATAATAAAGAATCAAACAAATGATTATTTTTACACTGTTCTTGAAAAACAAATACAATAAAACAAAGCATATAATATTCTGTTGAATAGTAATGATTTGCTATATCTGACTCAAAATTGTTTTTACTATTCAGCCCAGTCATTTCAGTAGGCTTCAATTCATAAGAAGATATTGGTGTTCTATGTTTTTAATTTTTCTTGCTCCAATTTACGTTCATATTCAGGTTCATATTTAACAATAGGTACTCTAATTTCCAACCATTCTACAACAATTTTGCTTTCATTTGAAAGAGAATCTTTTATTTCAATGCCAGCTTCATTATAATCAGGCCATCTCGGTAAATGATATTCATTGTTTGAAGACTAAGTTAAATTTCTAGTTATATCTCCTTCCACATTACTTCTTTAAAATCGTTAAAAAATCCTCCTAATATTCTAAAGCAGGGGTTCCCAACAAAATTTTCTTGAGCCAAATTAAAAGTTTTTTTATACGTTTTCTATTTTTGGTACTTAAAAAAATATTGACATATTCATTATTGAAAAAATGTTGAGCTTAAAACTTTTTCAATTTAGCCATCATTGTTATTGTTAAATTTTTGATTATTGCTCAAAATCTTTGTCTTCAAATCTGGGTGTTTAGGATAACAAACTCCTTAAAAAATAAAAATTGAGTGTGAATTGAAAATGACAGGAAAAATTAAAATTGAGAGTATTGGTCTTTCAAGTGTACTACACTTGAGACTGCATTGAGTAGACATGTGTGAAAAATAAGAAAACACTCATTTCATACAAGGTATTATTTATTTGAAAAAATACAGTTACATCAGAGTACTACATCAGTATAAAGTTTTAAGTTTCAGTTCTTAATGAGATGAGTTCAGTCTGACATTTGAGTCCATTATTTCTGAAATATTAGGTTACAAACTTGAAACTTTCACTCTCCAATCCGACTGCATGTCGAGCCAATTCCTACATTTTTTTTTCATGAAACACATCGAAGAAAAAACTTGCTCACACCGATATGTAGTTGCAAATGGAAGGATCTTTTTCATTGCCATATCTCCAAGTTTCTTGTAGTCTTGTGTGCTGATGCCCAGATGTCTTCCAAGTCATAGGGATTTAGAATCCGTCTGTCATCAGGGTCAGGTACAGGGAAATACTCTCTAAAAGTGGTGGCTAGGCTGCTTACATGTTGATACATTGATCTTGATCTGCTATGGCAAACTCTCCTCTGATGACTCCAAGAATAGTTTTAAAGTAGAAAAATTAGTTAGTGACTTGTTTTCTATCCTTGACACTCAGATCTGACACTTTCCGACCATAGAAGTAATCTTATCCTGAACTTTGAACTAAGTTCAAAAAGTCTTGACAAGATCCTACCTCCAGAAAGCCATCTTACTTCCGTATTAATAACAAGTTGCTCATGCTCACTGCCGATCTCTTTACACAACAAATAAAATAATCTGGAATGCACATGTCCAGTTTTAATGTAGTTGATGATTTGAACTACTTTGTTAAGTATCTTTTGGTAAGGTTCAGGCAATCTTTTGGCTACTAAGGATTCAAAAGTCCATTTCACCTCAGGGGCTACTGATTTGATATGAGCTACAAGTCCTGTTTTTTTGCCAGCCATTGACTTTGCTCCATCCATCGACAAGCCTACACATATTTTCCAGGTGACATCGTGTTCATTGAGATAATTATTTAATGCAGTAAAAATATCGTCTGATGTTGTATGCAGTAGTTTGCACGAAAAAAGAAAATCTTGGAACACTTGGTCCTCCCATAAGAATCGTGCAAAAACCAACATTCTACTTTTTTATATATGTCTGTGTTTTCATCCAATTGTAGAGCATACATGTCACTCATGCAAAGTCTAGCCAGCAATGTTTGTTCGATGTTAACTGCAATATTAGTAATTCGTCTTTGAACAGTATTATTGCAAGCGGGACAGTACCTATTACCTGAGCAGCTGCATCACGTAACATTCTTTTGCAAAGTACACTCCTGGAAATTGAAATAAGAACACCTTGAATTCATTGTCCCAGGAAGGGGAAACTTTATTGACACATTCCTGGGGTCAGATACATCACATGATCACACTGACAGAACCACAGGCACATAGACACAGGCAACAGAGCATGCACAATGTCGGCACTAGTACAGTGTATATCCACCTTTCGCAGCAATGCAGGCTGCTATTCTCCCATGGAGACGATCGTAGAGATGCTGGATGTAGTCCTGTGGAACGGCTTGCCATGCCATTTCCACCTGGCACCTCAGTTGGACCAGCGTTCGTGCTGGACGTGCAGACCACGTGAGACGACGCTTCATCCAGTCCCAAACATGCTCAATGGGGGACAGATCCGGAGATCTTGCTGGCCAGGGTAGTTGACTTACACCTTCTAGAGCACGTTGGGTGGCACGGGATACATGCGGACGTGCATTGTCCTGTTGGAACAGCAAGTTCCCTTGCCGGTCTAGGAATGGTAGAACGATGGGTTCGATGACGGTTTGGATGTACCGTGCACTATTCAGTGTCCCCTCGACGATCACCAGTGGTGTATGGCCAGTGTAGGAGATCGCTCCCCACACCATGATGCCGGGTGTTGGCCCTGTGTGCCTCAGTCGTATGCAGTCCTGATTGTGGCGCTCACCTGCACGGCGCCAAACACGCATACGACCATCATTGGCACCAAGGCAGAAGCGACTCTCATCGCTGAAGACGACACGTCTCCATTCGTCCCTCCATTCACGCCTGTCGCGACACCACTGGAGGCGGGCTGCACGATGTTGGGGCGTGAGCGGAAGACGGCCTAACGGTGTGCGGGACCGTAGCCCAGCTTCATGGAGACGGTTGCGAATGGTCCTCGCCGATACCCCAGGAGCAACAGTGTCCCTAATTTGCTGGGAAGTGGCGGTGCGGTCCCCTACGGCACTGCGTAGGATCCTACGGTCTTGGCGTGCATCCGTGCGTCGCTGCGGTCCGGTCCCAGGTCGACGGGCACGTGCACCTTCCGCCGACCACTGGCGACAACATCGATGTACTGTGGAGACCTCACGCCCCACGTGTTGAGCAATTCGGCGGTACGTCCACCCGGCCTCCCGCATGCCCACTATACGCCCTCGCTCAAAGTCCGTCAACTGCACATACGGTTCACGTCCACGCTGTCGCGGCATGCTACCAGTGTTAAAGACTGCGATGGAGCTCCGTATGCCACGGCAAACTGGCTGACACTGACGGCGGCGGTGCACAAATGCTGCGCAGCTAGCGCCATTCGACGGCCAACACCGCGGTTCCTGGTGTGTCCGCTGTGCCGTGAGTGTGATCATTGCTTGTACAGCCCTCTCGCAGTGTCCGGAGCAAGTATGGTGGGTCTGACACGCCGGTGTCAATGTGTTCTTTTTTCCATTTCCAGGAGTGTATATTGCTGATGGCAGAACAAGTTCCTCAGCAATTGTGTAGTTTTTCCTACATTTAGCAACAAGCTGAGCCACCTCATAAGATGCAAGAGTTGCATTTTCATTTACATTTGCACCACAGTGTTTGATAATTGTTTTATGAGATGTTTTCAACTCTCCTAATTTATTTTTGGAAAACCTAATGACTTACTTTTGAACTCCAGGTGCTTTGTTTCAAGTTGGCGCTGGAGTTTTGCTGGTTTCATACATTCATTCCAAAGACTTTCATAGCAAATTACATATTAATGTTTAGGCTGTTGCTCAGGTCCAGTGAACGTAAAAACCGATTTCCAAGTAATCAGAGTTATATTTTCTAACTTTTCCAGTAAGCTTAACACTGATCTTGGAAGGGTTAGCTTCAAGGAACGCCGCCGATTTAGGTTCAATGGACACTGACAACTTCGGTTCGAGAGTCACTGATTTACTTGCTTGAACATCAAATGCATTATCTTCTTCTTCATCTGTAGGCCTTTCTCGTTTAAACAAACCACTTTCTAACCAACGGTCCATTATTAACGACACGAACTATAGCTTCTGCGAAAAACAACGCTTTACAAACACTACTGTTTTAATACAGAATATTGAATATGTAAACAGCACAGTCTGCGGAAGCACAGGCAATAAATTAACAATGGCCGGTTGTCGTCTGGAATGCGAGTTTCTGTGTAAAGTGACTGTCAGTTGTCAGCTGCAAAGAGGCAGCGCGCACAGTCTAATGGCATACAGTAGAACTATTTGCTCTATCTAATTCTAGTTTTGTGCCAGAATGTGCTAGTGTCAGCTGGCTTTAGGAAGACGCTAGACGCAGAAGTTAGCGTTTTCTAACGCTCTGCCCATGCAGGAAGCGGCCAAAACAGAAACTAAAGACATTGCAAAAAGGTGGAAATTTAAGGAGATGGGACTTGGATAAACTGACTAAACCAGAGGTTGTACAGAGTTTCAGGGACAGCATAAGGGAACAATTGACAGGAACGGGGGAAAGAAATACAGTAGAAGACGAATGGGTAGCTCTGAGGGATGAAGTAGTGAAGGCAGCAGATGATCAAGTAGGTAAAAAGACGAGGGCTAGTAGAAATCCTTGGGTGACAGAAGAAATATTGCATTTAATTGATGAAAGGAGAAAAATGCAGTAAATGAAGCAGGGAAAAGGGAATACAAACGTCTCAAAAATGAGATCGACAGGAAGTGCAAAATGGCTGAGCATGCATGGCTAGAGGACAAATGTGAGGATGTAGAGGCTTATCTCACTAGGGGTAAGATAGATACAGCCTACAGGGAAATTAAAGAGACCTTTGGAGAAAAGAGAGCAACTTGTATGAATATCAAGAGCTCAGATGGAAACGCAGTTCTACGCAAAGAGGGGAAAGCAGAAAGGTGGAAGGAGTATATAGAGGGTCTATACAAGGGCGATGTACTTGAAGACAACATTATGGAAATGGAAGAGGATGTAGATGAAGATGAAATGCGAGATACGATACTGCGTGAAGAGTTTGACAGAGCACTGAAAGACCTGAGTCGAAACAAGGCCCCGGGAGTAGTCAACATTCCATTAGAACTACTGACGGCCTTGGGAGAGCCAGACCTGACAAAACTCTACAATCTGGTGAGCAAGATGTACGAGACAGGCGAAATACCCTCAGACTTCAAGAAAAATATAATAAATCCAATCCCAAAGAAAGAAGGTGTTGATAGATGTGAAATTACCGAACTATCAGTTTAATAAGCCACAGCTGCAAAATACTAACGCGAATTATTTACAGACGAATGGAAAAACTGGTAGAAGCCGACCTCGGGAAAGATCTGTTTGGATTCCGTAGAAATATTGGAACACGTGAGGCAATACTGACTTTACGACTTATCTTAGAAGAAAGATAAAGGAAAGATAAACCTACATTTCTAGCACTTGTAGACTTAGAAAAAGCTTTTGACAATGTTGACTGGAATACTCTCTTTCAAATTCTAAAGGTGGCAGGGGTAAAATACAGGGAGCAAAAGGCTATTTACAATTTGTACAGAAACCAGATGGCAGTTATAAGAATCGAGGGGCATGAAAGGGAAGCAGTGGTTGGGAAGGGAGTGAGATAGGGTTGTAGCCTCTCCCCAATGTTATTCAATCTCTACATTGACCAAGCAGTAAAGGAAACAAAAGAAAAATTTGGAGTAGGTATTAAAATCCAGGGAGAAGAAATAAAAACTCTGAGGCTCGCCGATGACATTGTAATTCTGTCAGAGATAGCAAAGTCGTTTCTGAAAGTATTGGTATGGAGTGTAGCCATGTATGGAAGTGAAACATGGACAATAAATAGTTTGGACAAGAAGAGAATAGAAGCATTCGAAATGTGGTGCTACAGAAGAATGTTGAAGATTAGGTGGGTAGATCACGTAACTAATGAGGAGGTATTGAATAGGATTGGGGAGAAGAGAAGTTTGGGGCACAACTTGACTAGAAGAAGGGATCGGTTGGTAGGACATGTCTGAGGCATCAAGGGATCACAAATTTAACATTGGAGGGCAGCGTGGAGGGTAAAAATCGTAGAGGGAGACCAAGAGATGAATACACTAAGCAGATTCAGAAGGATGTAGGATGCAGTAGGTACTGGGAGATGAAGGAGCTTGCACAGGATAGATTAGCATGGAGAGCTGCATCAGACCAGGCTCAGGACTGAAGACCGCAACAACAACAACATTATTAAGTAAATGTCCACCCATATAAATTTATCACAAAGAGTCTAACATTCTGCATGGTGTCTGTTTGTTCTATATCGTGTCTCCCTACCACTTTCGCGCAACAACGCTCTGAGCCTGTTTTTTAGGGAATTGACTAGATTAAACCTGGGACCTGTTGCTGGTAAGGAGACGCCAGACCACATGTGACATGTAGAGTTCAGAAAAGTTCGGTGAGACTAGCGATGATATAACCAAATACTTAATGATTTCAGCGTCAGCTCCACTGCACTCCCTGTAAAAGAATCTTAATACTAACTAAATTTAGTGGAAGGGGTTCAAGGCTTTCCTATTTTTAGTTAGCTGTTTTATTCTACTCACAAAACATTGTTTATAAATTTCACTATTGATAAAAGGAAATGTTTTAATACAGGATGGCAAAAGCCAACTGGGTTCAACAAAAATGTGAACCAATATTCCCTGAATGGGTTTCCAAGTTCTACAATGGATCGAAGGATGACCTATGCCATATCACATCTATAATCTAGGTTTAAATTAAGTTTCACAAAAGAGAAAACTATCAAAATGGTCTACAGTGAGCCTCAATTATCTTTAATTACTTATCTAACTTGTCGTAAATTACAGTGGCTGATGTGGCTTCTCAATAACTATATAACAGAAAAATCATTGCGTTTCATATTTTTACTTCAAGTGGCAAATGTGAACACCATGAGCTTTAATTGGCGATCGACACTAGTATTACGCAAAAAGGGGGTGTAACAGATGAGACTTCTGCAGTTCTGAGAGAAGCTTTATGCACTGTTATGCGGCATTGTGTGCATTCATTACGTTGTTGGTGTTCGTCAGGGGGCGGCAGACAGCACAGCTCTGCTCACCTCGCCGTCTCAGAAGCAACTCTCTGCTAACTTCTCCTTACTACAATTTACCGAAGTTAGTTTAAAAAAAAACACTCTGGCTGTGTTTTCATCTGACCAATCAGGGTCTCAATGTTAACCTTAAGCTCCGCCTACAAAAATTCTGTCTATCTAATGAGAAACGTTATACTTTTCGTGAATATTGTTTCTATAAATGTAGTAATTAAGTAAAATCTATTCCTAACACATCTCATGTAGAAGTAAAATGTTTTTGTATCTAGACACTCATTTCAACATTGTTACACTAACAAATAAGAATTATTTCCAAGAATTGCTTTGACAAAGAAAGATATGTACACAAGTATTGAGATATTATCCTAGCAAATGGTACAAATGTTTAAAAAAAAAGGAAAATATCCAACAAGATAATTTTTTATTCTTTGTTTTTGTAAGGAGAAAATAAGTAAAATGTAGTTTTAATGTTTATTATGCCTTACTTTTGTTCTTTATATACTGTCCATTTCAGAACTAATGACTTATTTTTATCGATAGTCTATTTTTTTACTTAATTCCATAGTCAATGACAGTTATTTTGTAGTTTATTAGCTGTCTGGTGTGCTTAACTTATTTAGTTTTTCACACGTTTCTTTTGCACAATTCCTACATCACATAATTTGATTTCACACATTCACACAATCCTATGAATGTTTAAGCATGAGGTTGGCGAATGTTTTTTTGCATGAAGGTGATGGACTTGAGCGAGATGGATGTGGGCAAGTATTTGATGTACAGCTTCATTCGTCGTTCCTTGTTGGCTTTGCAAGTGTGTGTGGAGGTCCCATAATAGAATGGAACTGTGAGTGCAGAATCTCGTGGTTTACTGGCTTTGTATGCGTGAAAGTCATCGTTATGTGTCGCTGAAAGCGGTCGTTTTTCATTGTAATACTTCGCAGACGACTTGTTTACCATAGGATAGGGATATGGGAAGGTATGTCGTCTATTCTTCACCCATCTTCTTTCTTGGTCTCAATCTTGCGAATCTTCAACTTCTGTTCTTCCTGCTTTTTCTCTGCTTCTTACTTGCTTCTTGGTTCTCCTCTGGGCAGGATATGGAAATATTTATTGGTAACTAGTCGCTTTGAAGTTCTCCTCTTAGTAACAGTTTGATAAATTGTTTGGGCATGTCATTTTTACTTTGTGGAAGTTTTCTTCAGTTTCGTGCATCAGCGTGCTGTTTAATAGCAGTAGTGTGACTTTTACACTTTTGTTTTGCCAGTGTTGACTTCCCCAAGCCGTCTCCACTGAGTCGGGGTGTTCCAAAACCCTCTTGGCTTTCCGTGTTCCATCCCAGCAGGGTTCTGCCACTCTGTGGTTCCATGTTCTGTCCCAGCAGGGTTCCACCACCCTGTGGTTCAGCTTGGCAGCAGATTTATTTACTGACCACTTCGGCTACAAGGGCCTTCTATTGGTCTCGCTGTCCTTTCCCTTCTCTCGACGCTTCTGCCTTATAGGAATCATGTCTTGTTAATTACTTCCTTTCCTTTCTTGATACTTCTCGCGTTGCAACTTGTGGGTCGTTGCATCTCCTCCTTGCTGGAGTTTTTACAATGGTTCTTACAAAAAGTTTTACTTATAATCATCTAACATATGTCTAGTACCTACATTGTTTTACACCTTCTTAAAAGCATTACAAATTTCTGCGCCCTTTCCATGTCACAATTCTAAGATATTTTGAGTCTTAACATCTACAAGAATCCTCAAATTCGTTTTTTATTTTTGTGTAGTGTTGTGGTATATTGCATTTTAGTATATCATGCTGTTAGACTATCTACATTGTATCCCTTCACCTTAATCTATGGTGCTATTGGTGTTATTTTTGTTTTTTGTTTTTATTGAAACTACTTTCTTTTTCCCACCTTCCTCTCTCTTCATTTTTCTTTCTCCTGACGATCTTATCTGCAACATAATCTTGAAATATTGTGCTGATTATTTACCAGTAATAAAATTAATCTTCAAACTTTTTGCTATGGCTCACATGGTGAAGTCCTAAGGTTCTGCTTGTTTTTGGGTTCATTAGTTCCACAGCATTATCATGAACAATTCGGCTAATTATGACAGATCCTTTGTATGCAGCGTAAAACTTATGTATTTTGTGTTTCTGTTTGCTGAGAGATGGTGTTTTTTTACAAATACTTTGTGGTCTACTAAGAATGTTGTTTTAATTGCCGTTCTATCTCCTCTTTCTTTTCTTTTAATGGCTGCCTTTCTAATGTGGGAGAGTGCTGTTGCTATGACTTGTTTGTGCTGTCTACGTGGTACAATAGGAAATCTAACATTTTCTCTGGTAATGTTCAGGGTTCATTATTTTTAAGTACAGTAACTGGAGGTAGTAGTGTAGTGCTATGTGGCATTTCATTTATTACTTCTTTAAAATCTTTAAGGTATACATCCCAAGTGTTGTGTCTTTTGCGTGCGTATAATCAGCATAAAGTGCCTATGTCCTTCATAGATCGTTCTGCTGGCTTTACACTAGGTTTGTACTTAGATATGTAGATGGGTTTTATTTTGTGTTGTTTTAACATGTTCTGCCATTGCACTAATTTGTATTGTGGGCCATTATCCGAAATTATTCGTTCCACTCGACCTACTTGCCTGAGAAAATCTTGTCTAAATGCTTTACTTATAGTAAGACCTGTGGCCCATTTTAATGGTGTCAATGTAACATATTTAGAAGTAAGTTCCAAAACGACAAATATGAAAATATATCCATTTTTGTGCATGGGAGGGGCCTCATCAAATGTGTTGCAGCTATTTGTTATAATTTTTTAGGGATTATTGGAAACATAGGTGGTTTGGTTTGAAAAGTGATGTGTTTAGCCCTCATACATTTTTTGGATTTGAGTAATACTGTTCTAATTTGGCTTCCATATTAGGAATATGGCTTGTTTGTTTTATTTTTAAAAAGCATTTTTTTGGTCCAAGTGGCCATTACTTAAATGTGTATACCATATGTACTTATTAATTAGTTCTTCTGGGATATAAATTAACCATTCATTCGTTGCAACATTTCGACATTTCGTCTAAAAAATAAAACATTGTTTTTTATGGGATAGTGCTGTCGAATGTCTGGAAAATCCTTACTTCTCCACTTGTGTTTGATTCCTAGTATTTCGGGATCCTTGTCCTGTTCTTTGCCTATGTTTTTCAGTGCTGTCGTAATGTGGTTTTCGAAAGGTACTTGTTTCATATAGTACATTGTAAACTGGTCTTCTGCTGCTTCCAAACCTATGTTATTGGATGCACCCTGTGGACATCGTGATAAAGCATCTGCTAATACATGTATGTGTGTAATAGTGAAGTCAAATTCTTATAGTATTAACATCCATCTGGCTAACCTCCCATGAGTTAGTTTGGCGGATAACAGAAATTCTAATGTTTTGTGGTCAGTGTATACTTCTGTTTTTCTTCCGAATAGGAAGTATCGAAAACATTGGTAGCCCCATACAATGGCCAATGCTTCCAGCTCCGTGACTGAGTAGTTTTTCTCGCTTTTTGTGAGTACACGACTGGCAAATGCAATTGTTCTATATGATCTTAGCCCTGCCTGTTCGTATTCTTGGAGTAAAACAACTCCTAAACCTGTTTTCGCACTATCAGTGGCCATACAAAAATTTTGTGTTAGATCAGGATGTGCTAAAATCAGTGCTGTTGTTAGTGCGTTTTCCACTTTTAAAAATTTTTCATTGGCTTGTTGATCTCATACCCATGGCGTGTTTTTTCTAGTCAATGCACATAGGTGTGGTGTTGCGAGAGTGTCGATCCAAATAAATTTTTTTATAGAATACGGTGAGACCTAGAAATCCTCTGACAGTTTTCTTATTATATGGAGTACAGAATTCTTCTCTGAAATTATGTGTCCTAGAAATTTGACCTCTCGCCTTCCAGATTTGGATTTTGTTATATTTACTGTGACCCCATGCTCTTTCATGATCTGTAAAAACTGATTTAATGTATCGTTGTGATGTTCCCAAGAGGGTTCTGCTATAATCACATGATCAACATAACAAGTAATTTTTTGTAAAATTTCAGGACTGAGTATAGTATTAAATCCCCTAATAAACGCTGCTGATGATATGTTTAAACCAAATGGCAATCGTTTAAACTGGTAACATCTACTGAATATGATAAATGCTGTAAATTTTCTACATTCTGGGGCCAATTCTATTTGCCAGAAACTACTCCGTAAATCAATTGATGAAAATATCTTAGCACCGTGCAAGTTTTGTACCAATTCCTCTAATTTTTCTGGGCTATCTGTCTCAGTGATTATGATTGTGTTGATCTGTCTGGAATCAAGCACTAACCTGATGCTTCTATCTCGTTTTTGTACAATATGGAGCGGGCTGTTATATGTGGAGGTAGCTGGTTCAATAATATTGTCATCTAACATTTTAGATATCTCCTGGAATACTTTATTCCTGTAGCTTAATGGGATTGTACAGGGTGGCACTCTAAATGGTTTGTACTGTTTTACTTCAAACTTGTACTGAAAGTGTTTAATACTGCCAGTCTTAGGTAAAAATACCTCTGCTTTATCTCGTAAAATACCCTCTTATTCTCTTTTATGGTGTTCCGAAATACCTCGAATTTCTTGAAATTTTTCGTCGATTTCTTTATGGACTTCTAACATGAGTTGAGGCGATTCCCCCTTTTGTGCATACCATTCTAATTCTTCGTCCTCTTTATCTCACGTCATTCTTAATTGTTTGTTTATAACTGATATTTCTTCTAATTTTAGCTTTTGCTCAAAGAGAAGTGTGGCATTCCCGAATGTTACGCTACCATTCCCCATATCTATTATCGCTCGTCTCTCATTTAAAAAATCTGCACCTATAATCAAATCTACAATTAGTTTAGGTATAATCACGAAGTTGGCTTCGATCTTTTGACATAGATACGAAAGAGTTAACCTTGCTTGTCTCGTAACTTCCGCAGCATTGTTTCTAATAGGACCTCTTACTTTAATCTTACATGTTTTCAGAACTGGCAATTCCTCATTGGCATTACACTGCATGAATAAATTTTCTGAGATCGCAGTCAGTTCACTTCCGCTATCAATTACAATCTTGACTGGGATATGCTTTACCATGGCATTCACAATTGGTTGAATTTGAAAGGGTTGGTTCTGTTCTTCTTCTTCTTGCATTAACGAATCCTCCACTGAATCATACATGAGTCTTCTTAGGAATTTCCCTTGTGAATTCGAACTTTCTGTAGGATAAGCTTCGACTGCTACTTCTCTCTGCTTTATTTCCTCTTCTCTATTTCTTCCTACATTTACGCTTTCTTCAACATCCTCTACTTTTTCCTCATCCTCGTCTATCTTCTCCTTCTTCGTCGCTACTTCCACATAATCACATCCAAATGCTCTAATTATCGCTTCATAACTTCCTTCATTATATACGTTGGGTTGTGTGCCCACTCGTAACCTATTTTCAACTTCTGTCGACTGCGCATTATCCTCATTGAATTCGCTTTCCCTGGTTTCCATCTCAAATAGCTCAGCAATACTCATTACTTCGTCCTTTCCTCCTACATTCGTTGTGCATGCCTCTGGTAATTCATCTTCCTCGTCAGTATTCTCCCAATTAATTTCGTCCCAACACGATATTGTTATTTTCTTGTCTTCGTTTACATCTGGTCCCTGCGGATTTGTTTCTTCCTTCTTCTCTTCTCGTAATAAGGTATTTACTTCTCTATTCAAGGTGCTGCAATTGTCCTGGGTTGGTGCGTCATTTCCTTTGGCATGGGCGCTTAGCTTTCAATCCGAACGTTTTTCGGGGTTTGGTGGTCTTACCTCCACCTCTTCCATCTGTATTCACTTTTCTTGCTCCGATTGTTGATATTGGTTTCTTTGTTGATAATTTGTCGGTCTATTGGCGCTCCAATACCTATCAAAATGGTCTACAGTGACCCTCAATTATCTTTAATTACTTATCTAACTTGTCGTAAATTACAGTGGCTGATTTGGCTTCTTAATAACTACATAACAGAAAAATCATCGCGTTTCAGATTTTTACTTCAAGTGGCAAATGTGAACACCATGAGCTTCAATTTACGATCGACACTAGTATTATGCAAAAAGGGGGTGTAACAGATGAGACTTCTGCAGTTCTGAGTGAAGCTTTATGCGCTGTTATACGGCATCGCATGTGTTCATTACCTAGTCGGTGTTCGTCAGGGGGCGGCGGGCAGCACAGCTCCGCTCACCTCGCTGTCTTGGAAGCAACACTCTCCTAACTTCTCCTTACTACAATTTACTGAAGTTGGTTTTAAAGAAACTATCTGGCTGTGTTTTCATGTGACCATTCAGGGTCTCAATGTTAACCTTAAGCTCTACCTACGAAAATTCTGTCTATCCAATGAGAAACGTTATACTTTTTGTGGTGGGGCAATTTTTTAAAAGTTTGCAACGTAACAGAGACACGAAAAAGTCTCACGCTAAAACTTGCAGCTGGTGTGGTCCTTTTAGTGTTATCGTAAGATCTATCCTGTTCTTCTGGAGGGCTCTATATTTTAACATGGGCTGAGGGGTGGTCCTGACGTAACAGAGACGCAAAAAAGTCTCACGCTAAAACTTGTGGCTGTGGTGGCCCTTTTTGTGCTATCATAAGATCTATACCGTTCTTCTGTAAGGCTCTAGCTTTTAACATGGGCTGGGGGGGTGGTCCTGGTGATTAGGTGGAGACGTGGGTGTCCATACCTTATCGTAGGGCCTTCCAGCTTAACACAGATCTGCTCTCGGCTTCTGTTCTTGTTTCTCCCCTTGGAACTGCGTCTGTCTCACAGTGGGAAGGTATGACTTGCATTTAGGCATTCTTGTGTTAGTCTGCGGTATTCCATTTGCTCACTCATTAATCGTATTACTTTGGTTAATTTAATGTCACGATTTATTCGGAGTTATGTAACATACTACTGGATTTGCTTATCATGTCAGGGTTTTCATGGAAGGTGTTGGATTTGCCTGACACAAGACACAACGTTAAATGTAATAAAACTGATGATGAAATAGACATGTGGTACTATTGATAAAATATTATTCCCTTTTCTATAATTACAAAATCAAATTACTTTTGCAACACAACTATCACTCAATTTCTTCCTGGAGTATCTACCATATCTTGGGTAATCTGAACAATCAACCTTAATAATTTTGCTACCCATATATAACTGAGCATGATTTGGATGAACCCAGATATCACTAATATTTATATTAATTTCACTATCCTTATTAGGAATGTTTAAATTATTTCTACCTTTCTCATTCACTAGAAATGAATAAAAGTAACAGTATTCAATGTTATTGAATTAAAAAGATTAAAATTTTAAACTTGTGTAAAAACTAAATTTATAATTTAATTTCTGAATTAACTGCTATGTCAGCACCATTACAATCTGACAAATCTTTATTTTAATCAGTAATATATATTTCTGAATCCTGAACTGTTGTATCATGAACTGGAAGAAAGATTTAGGTTCATAGAGTATAGAAGCACCAAATTCCCAAATTAGGGTTAAAAGAAGTGTTAATATTACTTTCTTGATGAAAAAATTTATTTTTTTTTACAAACATCCTATCAGCTAAATTAAAATTTATATGTATTAATTCAAATTACATAGCTTTGGTAAATTTTAACAACAGCTTTTTTCTTAATTTCAATATTTGTGTATTAAATCCAATACCAACTTTCATATTCATATATTACTGAATGTCATTCTCAAGAATAACCTTATTTAAAACACAACTTCCTGCAGTGTATAGTTATATATTGGGTTTTTTGATTCCAAAAATTTCTGAACTGTTTAAACTACACTTCCCGGTCAGAATTATCACAGTTTCTACATTACAATATCATTTATCATTTGTAAGTAATATCTATTGTTAAAGAAGTTGTATAAAAACCAAATGCTCCAACATTTTTATAACTGTCTCCTGTAAGAGCAGATAACATTTCTTTGACAACTGATGAATTACTTTTTAGTTGGAATAAGTGGCTAATTTAATTTAATAAAAATCTTTGAATTTTCTACCTTTATGGAAATTATGAAAAAAATAAACCATTATATGAATGTGAAAATAATTCAGTACTTTTGCTTGATGAATGTGTTCTTCCAAATCAAGTTATAGTTATTAAATATATTTAAAGTGGTAGAAATAAGGCAACAAAATGCTTTTATTTAGTCCCAAAATTTTCAATAACATAAAAAAAATTACACATGTTTAATATAACTTTGTAAAACTTTTTAGATGAGATGATACGAATTTAAATGGTATATATCATACGATTGTGGCAGTGAATTGAAATTTGATAATCTTACAGAAACTGTTGGAATAATGACAAATTTGGATTTTTTACAATAAATGTAAGTAGAAAAATTAATGAAGGTAACTACGAAAAAGTTACAGATTTTTAATTACATACAGTGTAAAATACAAAATAGAGAAGACAAAACACTAAACCACAAAAATAAAAATATAAAAACAAAAATCTATAAAAACATTTAAATTTAAAAACATAAAAGTATTCAATTCTAAAAGTTGAAAAACATAAAAATATAACAAATATATAAAATGTTAGAAATAAATTATTATTATTTTGCTATATTTATTGAATTTTTTTGTCTCTGGAGTTGTTCAAAAGGCTAAACGAAGTAGAAAGGTAAAGGAAGAATTAAAAGAGGAATCTAAAAAATGAAAAAACTGCCTAGAACTGATGACAGAAAATATATAAAAGATCAATCTGTTATTTATGCAACAGAAACACTTAAAGAACGATTTCAAGGTTTAGGTGATGATGTGAAAACTACAGAAGAAAATATAGAAGTAGAAAAAAATAGTTCCTCATAATCATTATAGATATCTAGAAGAATCTTATGTTATACATACACCAGTTACACTGTATATATTAAGTGGAGCAGTAATACAAGATGTAAAATATAAATGTGAAGTTGAGGTTAAAAATAGGATAAAAGTGAATAATGAAAAACAGAATCTTAAAAAAATAAAGATAAGTGACAGACTGCTGGAATATATCAGCAATAGTGAAGATCAAGATTTTGGATTATGGTCTGTTGGTACATTTAAATCTGAGTTAAAATACCAGTGAAATTTTTAGAGATAAAATAACACTACATGTTAGGACATACTAGGACACACATCGTTTTGTGTGTCCTTAATTAAAAAACAGATTATTATAGAAGTAAAGGGTAAAAAATTTAATAGTTCCGATTTATTAAATTATGCAGATATATTACTTTGGTCAGGAGCATTACATTCTGAAAAATGTCTAAATAAAATAAAATCAAGTAGGAGTATTAAATATAATAATTTAATAAAAGTACTGTTGATGTATATTTCCCAAAATGGATTTAGACTCAAATGTAGATTACAAAACTATTGAAGCCTTAATACAAAAATAATACAGAAATCCAGCTGAATAATTTTTTACAAATGATGTAAGAGTTTTAATCAATATATAAGCTATTGTTCATAGAGAAGAATTAGCTGGATTTGTTGTTGTTGTTGTTGTTGTGATCTTCAGTCGTGAGACTGGTTTGATGCAGATCTCCATTCTACTCTATCCTGTGCGAGCTACTTCATCTCCCAGTATGTACTGCAGCCTACATCCTTCTGAATCAGCTTAGTTTAATCATCTCTTGGTCTCTCTCTACGACTTTTACCCTCCATGCTGCCCTCCAATAATAAATTGGTGATCCCTTTTTGCCTCAGAACATGTCCTACCAAGCGATCCCTTCTTCTAGTCAAATTGTGCTGCAAACTCCTCTTCTCCCCAATTCTATTCAGTACATCTTCATTAGTTATGTGATCTACCCATCTAACTTTCTAGCTGGATTTAAAAATTACTATTATGAATATATTGGAATAAAAAATCAGAAAAAAGAAGTTCAAGGGTTGATAAATATGTTAACTAATAAACACCCATATGAAATGCTTTATCCAGGTTATAATTATTGGGGTACAGGAACAAAACCAGGTTAAAGATTAGCTAGAGGTGATCAAGAAATAAACAAATTAACTGAATCTTGTAAAAACGTAATATTTTTTAGAAAAATAAAGAATTATAAAAAAATCATGAAGCAGTTAAAGAGCTCCAAATAATTGCTAAAGAAATGTTTCTGAAGATTAAACATTAGGAGAAAAATTAGCAGGAACAGCAGCAGTGTTAAAAATAATGTTTGATTTAAAAATAGGTGTGGTGCTTGCTGAAAGTGGTTAGGGATTATATTTTGTAAATAAGGCATTCTGAGATTTTTGTATAAGAATTAATCAGTTTTAATCAACATTAACAACATAAACAAAAAAGTATTCAATACTCTTTTGTGCCAAGCAGTAAAACCAAATCTTAAGCAATAAAAATTTAACAAAATAATGAAAGATTAACAGGTATTTTAATTTTTAGTGTACTCTCAAAAAAGAAAGAAAAATAAAAAAGCTGTAAGAAATTAATAACAGCACTAGCCACATCTGTTGTGAAAAAATTAATGAATACTTAACAAAAAAGAAGTATGGAGGAAGATTTCTTCCTTCATTATTAACTGCATTACTATTTATAGCTGCTATTGTTTCATTAGCTTGTCAAGCAGCTGCTGTAGCTAAAGCAGTAATAAACAAGAAAATTTCAAATAAGGAATTGGAAGAACAAAAACGACGTAATTTGGGAATAGAGAAGAAAGGAGATGGACAGGGTACTGCAGCAAAAAAACATTGGAGCAAAGAAATTACCTAACAAGTAATTAATAATACCTAATCAAAATTTTTTAATGTGGTGTGATTAATATAGTAATTTCTAGTACTGTTGGTGTTCATTGTATACCTTATTATAAAAGAAATGATACAAAATTGCTTTTGATCCATTTGGTTGCAACATACATAAACAATTAATTAGATCACTGTGAAAACTTGATTAATATAATAATGCTAAAAGAATAAAAATAGTGAAGAATTTATTTCTCATCATTTGCGTTTTAAACCTATCATCAGAAAACAATAAATTTAATAAAGGGACTTTGTTGGCAAAAATAAAAATAAAACATGAATAATTAGAAAAAATTTAGCTTTAATATTAATACAAAACAATTTCAGGACAAATAGAACAAAATATTCAAAAAAGATTTTGATTCAAATATTCATTAACATGAACTACATGAAATAAAAATAATTGGAATCAAAAATTAATAACCATGATTTAGAAAAAAATGAGGAGAAATAGATTCGAAAATTAATAAATGAATTTGGTACAAAAATTATAAATGGTGCAGAACTAAATGTTATATAACATAAGTTAGAAATAGTATCAAAAATTAATATAACTAATAAACATGATTTTAAAAAAAATAAAACTGTAACAGATCAAAAATTAGAATTAAATATCTATTAATAGAAAAGATTATCAATGCATGAGTTAAACAATATTGTTGCCAAACCTGAATATACAAAAGTAACTCATATTTTAAGAAGATATTGAAGATTACCATAAAAAGATAAATATCATCACTTCAATACATAAATACAATGTAGATGAGTTTCATGGATTAAAACGTAAGGTATATAAAAAAACAAAGGAATTTTGATTTGTACCTGAAAATTGATAAGAACATGTAAATCAGAATATGAATTTATCCTTGAGAAAGATATTAATAAGAGTAAAGATAGAGATATTATTTTAATAATTTTTACATTTTGTTAAGCGCCTTTGTTTACCTTTTGTAACATAATTAGTGTTAAACAATCAGTAAAAATCAAATTTTCTAACTCTAAATGAAAAGATAAAATTATAATTTTTTCAGTAGATGTAAATATAATTTCATTTGGTAAGATTTAATCTTAAATAAATGAATGGACATATTTGGTGTCTGAAGTGTATAAGATTTACTAAAATTCGTCACTCTCAAATGCTAACAACAATAAGTGGAAGATAAAGAATTGATGGTATTTGTACAGTTTCTAAAAATACTATAGCAAATCGTTAAAAAATTCGTAGATGTTGCAAAGAAATAATAACGAACTATAAGAACTGCAAAACAAAAATTTTAAAAGAAGATATATTATTTCTTTTTGTATATATAATTTATGGCAAGGAGATTTAGTAGAAATCTATTCTGGGAATTTGAAATGTATCTCAGGGATAAATATATGATAAAAACATTTATTAACTACTATTGATGTTTTTTTTATAATTTGCTCTGGCTATCCCAGTTAAAGATAAAACTAATAAAACTATTTCTTCATCATTTAAAATTGCACATCCTTGTCTTTACTGTGTTTTCAATTAAAACTCTATGATGTGAGGTTCGCCAGTGTCGCAAAACACTGTCTTCTTCCAAGTACCCAAACATGTTTCAGCACCACTGTACCATCATCAGTGGGTTTCTGTTTTATTCAGTCTGTAATGTGAACATTTTTACTGAATGATTACAAAATTATGTGGATATTTAGTTCAAACAATAATTGGTCTTTATTTTGTTAATACCTTTACACTTGATCTGCATGGTTTTTCAGGACTACTTGTGTATTACTTATTACAGGGAGCTTGTGATCTGCAACTAAACGATGTTGATGAGAAGCTTTGTTGGAATTTAACGTATCATCTAAACATAATTTAGTTTGCTGTGATATTTCGCGCCTTTATTTGTTTGTTCACCAGAGAGTTCAGAGCCAAATTTGAGTTTTGTTTACATTTTATCTCGTGTGTGTGTGTGTGTGTGTGTATGTGTGTGTATGTATGAGTGCTTTCTGTACGCTTCTTACCTGTTTGTGTTGTCTTTTACAAGGTGTTCCTTTTGTGTGTAAAATCTGTTTTGTCTTTTTTGTAAGGTTCCTTAATGTGTCAAATAGTGTGCCCTTGTAGAGTATACTGTATTCATTTATGACCAATTTTCTTTCTGCTAGTGTGTTCTGTATGTGGAATTTTTCCTCAGTAGTGAGTTTGCTGTAAAGGTTGTGCTGGGTTTTAGTATTCTTAATTCTGTTTCTATTGTAGTTGAATGGCGATCATGGGCTATAAGGTGGTCAGCAAATGTGCTGTGGCAGCTGCTGCTTTATAAAGCTCTGAGATGCTCTGAATATCTGATTTTCAAGTTTCTGTTTGTTTGTCCTATGTACCATGATTGGCAAGTGTTGCATGTGAGTTCATCTGTGCATGTTTGATATGGTGTTCTGATATTTTTTTGTGTTGTGTTCTCCATGATGTATCCTATTTGGAGTCCCTGTTTCTTGAATATGTTGCCTATTTTGTGAAAAATCTTGTCATTGTAAGTGAGTATGAGCCATTTCTTTTTGTGTGCGTATTTTTGCTCTGTTGTGTCTTGTGTGTGGTCATTGTTTGTGTCTTGTGTTGTTTTGTATTGCGTGAGGATTTGTGTGTGTGGTATGTTCATTTTTCTACTGTTTACATATATTTTTGATTTAACTTGTCTGTCATACGGCACCATAACCATTTCCTACTGCTATTTGTTGTATTGTGTTTAGTTCTTGTGTGTAGTTCTGTTCGTTCATGGGTGATTTGTTTAATCTGTGTAGCATGAATCTCATCTTTGCTTGCTTATGTGTCAATGTGTGTTTTGATAGCTTGTGAATAGTGGTGGCTGTGGTTGTTAGTTTCCTGAACATTGTGAAACTCTTGAAAAACTTTTGATGCTTACACACCAAAGAAATTTACAGACTGTTAGTCATAAAGAATTTTATAATTACTATTTTCAAGTTTTTATTAAAAATATAATATGACTCATTACTCAACTTTTTAAGTATTAAAGCTTTCAGTTATTGAAGGAGTTAATACAACACTAATGGAAAATGTGGCAAGGATTTGCACATCAAGGTAATTATAAATGAGCTGTTTCAGTTAAAAAAGTATTACATGAATGCAAAAAAAACATTGAACAATATAGATGAAGCCAATTTTTATTAAGCGACTTGATTTTGGGGAAAAAACTTTATAATATAAAAAAAATTAAAATTATTTTTGGAAGTAACTAAAACTAAAAGTTAATGAAAAAATTATAGAAATTTCTCACTGTTTATAATAATGACCCACTACGTAAAAAGGTTGACAAAGCTGAAATCAGTAATTAAAAAAGAAATTTTGAAATAAAAAGTGTTGCTTATTCATCGACAAAAACGTTTCATTTGGAAGATATTATATGTTTAGATCTAGCTACATATAAATCAAAAGATATAAAATTAAAATTTTATGAACAAGGACTAGAGATAACAAAATTTCCAGGCAATAAAACTTTTGTTAACTGGTTTGGTTTTGGGGAAAGATAACTTTATAATATAAAAAATTTAAAATAATTTTTCGACAGTTACTGAAACTAAAAGTAAATACGACAAAATGTGATTTACTGTATAATTAATATACTGTGCTGGCGAACCTAATGTGTTAAAATGATTGCAATGAAATTCAATGCTGATATTTCTTTGTGTTACTTGATAAAAAGGTTATTGAATTGGTGTAATAATCAAGTTCTAACACTTTTTCACAATTAGGATATCTCTTGCTAATTTCGTCTAATTGTTTTTCTAGTCTTTTCTGTGTTCAAAAGTTATCATCATACAATTTTAAAATAACAAATTTTGGCAATGCTGATCTTAAATCTTCATTATTTGTTCAAGCAATTGTATGTGATATTATCCTACTTATTTCATAATTTTTCCATTAGTTATACTTGAATCAACACTGACTGTTTCTCTTAAATTTTCTGTTCAACTCTCTCCAGTTTCATTATTTCTTCATAATTTTTATTGACTAGTGCATTTATGTTAAATTTTGGAAGTTCTTTATACAATAATTTTGTGGTCTACTTGGTTTCTGTGGAATTTGTAACTTGTTTTCTCATTTTATCTTCACCTTTTTGCCTTACAGATGATAAAACATCTTTAGTAAGCCAGTTGCAAATTTTTTAGCTTCTCTTTTTTTAGAAGGTAAAATTAAGCAGTATCAACTAGTTTAATTACCTTTTAGTCCCACCTGACACATGCCATTTCATTTTCATAAGTGTCTATTTCATATTTATCAACAATCGTTTTGTAATCGCTTGGTTTGTGGTTTCATATTCTAATTTTTGCAGCAACATGATTAGAATTAAACCAAGGATAATTTTTTCCCCAATTAAAAGGATTCTTTTCTACTAAATACATTTTTATTGCTCTTAATTTGTTTAATTATTAGGAAAGTTTTACATTTGAATTTTTTATTTTTTGTTCTTGTTTTTTAATTATATAGTTTTTTTAATTTCACTTCTTCTATTTTTTCTATTAAATTTTTGTGTATAAGTGGAAACTAACATCTGGAAAAAGTATGGGGCTGAGGAGTCAAATGATAATTTTACTTTACAGAAATATACTAATGATGGTTGTAGAAGAATGTGTAGGGCTCTTTTATATGAAAATCATAAATAAAACTACATAATAAAAGCCAGAGTCGTTCTGATTATGGGAAATATGTTACTAAGTATTATTAGAAAGAACATTTAAAACCAAGTATGACTGAGAAAGACTCATAATATTATTATAAATTAAAAATGTTGATGGTGTTAATTAAAAAAATGAGTAAAACATAAATTCAAACAATGTACAAATTGTCAAGTAATTAAAGATTTAAATTGTTGTTATAAGAATCTATCATCTAAGGACAAATATTTCTTTAAATGTAAAAAATTACTTCCAATTGAATAACAAAAATGGGAAAATTTATAATAATCTGTAATTATAATATTTTTTATACTATACATAAAATTAAAAATTCTGTCAGTGACAGATTACTGATTTTATAATATCCATATGTAATATACTTATTTCATTTTCTGAAATGTATCTACTATTATCATGAGGACCTAGTCTTTTTACTAATCTTCATAAAATCAATTTCTTACTAATTTCTTAGTTCTATATTGTTCTTTATTGTTAAACAAAGAACATTTTATAATTTTGTAAACATATAAAAATTTTAAATCATTTTTCTTAACTGGTTTAGAATTTTTCTCTTCCTTCTTATCAATTTTATAAGCGTATATTTATGTTCTTGAACCACATAATGCTTCCATGTTTTTTCATTACATTGGTCCTTCATTTTTCGCATATTTTTTACTATTTACTTGAGGTATACTACAAATACTATCTGCTGAATAAGCATAACATCAAATTTATTAATCATTGACTTCATAGCTTCAGTATCTTGATACAAAGTTCAATATTTTCTCCACATTTTGGTTGAATAACATCACAGTGAAATCTATACCATCTGTTTTCGATGAATTAGTTATACTAATTCCAATATAAATAGGTTAACTAAATAGAATTTTAGATTTACTCATATAGAGAGCAAGTCAGTTTTCATTAAATATTGTTATTCCTTTATGTGCTCTTTTGCTACTAATTTATCACATTTATCTCATTTTGAAACTAATTTTCCAACTACTCTGATTCTTATATTTTCCATTGTTTTCTCAAAATCAAAATTATTCATCAGTTTGTACAAACCTTTCTAAGAACTTTTTTTTGCCTTAGTTCTCATTTCTGAATTTACATTTTTATACTTCTCAACCAATCAAATTTTTTAGATTTAAAAACTATTCATATTTTATTAATTGCATCCATTGAGATAAATATTTCTTAAGATTTCTATAGTGAGAACATATCTTATTTGTTACCTAAGTAGTTAATAATTTCCTTTCTCTAATTTAAACACTAATTTATTTTTAGGAGTAAGAAGTAGATCTGCATGTGGATCATATAAATTTTTAGGGTATTCTAAATCTACTTAAAGAAAGTGGAGCCTATTTAAGAAGTGTATGAAATTTCGGAAATTTTTTTAGAGTCAGTCGAATTTGGTTCAATGCATTCGAAACCTCAATAAGGCAAATATTGTCATGCAGCATAACTATATAAATTACTTGGTTCTTACTATATTAATGATTTCGGTATCATAGATTTATCACAATGTTCCATATATTTATTATTTGTTTCAAGGTATCTTTTATGACATTTTGATATACCTTCACTTATACCTTTTTCAATCATTAAAATTATATCATAATTACCTAATAATTCAAGTGATTTTCCTGTTATATTAACATGGAAACGAAGAATGAACCTGAAGCTGTAAAACAACAACAAGGGTCTAAGTTATGAAGTTTTGTACACATTTTTTCTGCAGTTTTCAAAAACATCAGCTAATAAAGAGCCACCATATACTACTTATGTCTTTCAGATGTAAACACTCAAATTACTTTCTACAAAATATCTATATTAGTAGCTTCATTCTTTGGAATTTCATCATCTAAAACCTAATTCTCACCTTCTTTTAGCACTAAATCGCCAATTTACACCGTTCACAATCTTCGTCTCTAGCTGATGAGATCACTATTTTATGGTTTCACAGATGCATCCATGTACTTCCACTGATACAAAATAAAAGTCGTCTTCACCTGTTGGAACTATCGCTAAGAAGATTCAGGGGTATCTTCACTTAATATTTACATCTACATCTACATTTACATTTATACTCCGCAAGCCACCCAACGGTGTGTGGCGGAGGGCACTTTACGTGCCGCTGTCATTACCTCCCTTTCCTGTTCCAGTTGCGTATGGTTCACGGGAAGAACAACTGCCGGAAAGCCTCCGTGCACGCTCGAATCTCTCTAATTTTACATTCGTGATCTCCTCGGGAGGTATAAGTAGGGGGAAGCAATATATTCGATACCTCATCCAGAAACACACCCTCTCGAAACCTGGACAGCAAGCTACACTGCGATGCAGAGCACCTCTCTTGCAGAGTCTGCCACTTGAGTTTGCTAAACATCTCCGTAACGCTATCACACTTACCAACTAACCCTGTGACGAAACGCACCGCTCTTCTTTGGCTCTTCTCTATCTTCTCTGTCAACCCGACCTAGTACGGATCCAACACTGATGATCAATACTCAGGTATAGGTCGAACGAGTGTTTTGTAAGCCACCTCCTTTGTTGATGGACTACATTTTCTAAGGACTCTCCCAATGAATCTCAACCTGGTACCTGCCTTATCAACAATTAATTTTATATGATCATTCCACTTCAAATCGTTCTGCACGCATACTGCCAGATATTTTACTGAAGTAACTGCTACCAGTGTTTGTTCCACTATCATATAGTCATACAATAAAGGATCCTTGTTTCTATATATTCGCAATACATTACATTTTTCTATGTTAAGGGTCAGTGGCCACTCCCTGCACCAAGTGCCTATCCGCTGCAGATCTTTCTGCATTTCGCTCCAGTTTTCTAATGCTGTAACTTCTCTGTATACTACAGCATCATGGAACTTCCGAGACTATCTACTAGGTCATTTATATTTATTGTGAAAGGTAATGGTCCCATAACACTCCCCTGTGGCACACCAGAGGTTACTTTAACGTCTGTAGACGTCTCTCCATTGAGAACAACATACTGTGAGATGTTTGGTAAAAACTCTTCAATCCAGCCACACAGCTGGTCTGATATTTGGAAGGCTCTTACTTTGCTTATCAGGCGACAGTGCGGAACTGTATCGAACGCCTTCCGCAAGTCAAGGAAAATGGCATCTACCTGGGAGCCTGTATCTAATATTTTCTGGGTCTCACGAACAAATAAAGCGAGTTGGATCTCACACGATCGCTGTTTCCGGAATCCATGTTGATTCCTACAGAGTAGATTCTGGGTTTCCAGAAACGACATGATACGCGAGCAAAAAATATGTTCTAAAATTTTACAACAGATCAACGTCAGAGATATAGGTCTATAGTTTTGCGCATCTGCTCGACGACCCTTCCTGAAGACTGGGACTATCTGTGCTCTTTTCCAATCATTCTGAACCTTCCGTTCCTCTAGAGACTTGTGGTACACGGCTATTAGAAGGGGGCAAGGTCTTCCGCGTACTCTGTGTAGAATCGAATTGGTGTCCTGTCAGGTCCAGTGGGCTTTCCTCTGTTGAGTGATTTCAGTTGCTTTTCTATTCCTTGGACACTTATTTCGATGTCAGCCATTTTTTCGTTTGTGTGAGGATGTAGAGAAGGAACTGCAGTGCGGTCTTCCTCCGTGAAACAGTTTTGGAAAAAGGTGTTTAGTACTTCAGCTTTACGCGTGTCATCCTCTGTTTCAATACCATCATCATCCCGCAGTATCTGGATATGCTGTTTCGAGCCACTTACTGATTTAACGTAAGACCAGAACTTCCTAGGATTTTCTGTCAAGTCGGTACGTAGAATTTTACTTTCGAATTCACTGAACGCTTCACGCCTAGCCCTCCTTACGCTAACTTTGACATCGTTTAGCTTCTGTTCGTTTGAGAGATTTTGGCTATGTTTAAACTTGCAGTGAAGCTCTGTTTGCTTTCGCAGTAGTTTCCTAACTTTGTTGTTGAACCACGGTGAGTTTTTCCCGTCCCTCACACTTTTACTCGGCACGTACCTGTCTAAACCGCATTTTACGATTGCCTTGAACTTTTTCCATAAACACTCTACATAGTCAGTGTCAGAACAGAAATTTTCGTTTTGATCTGTTAGGTAGTCTGAAATCTGCCTTCTATTACTCTTGCTAAACAGATAAACCTTCCTCCCTTTTTTTTATATTCCTGTTTACTTCCATATCAGGGATGCTGCAACGGCCTTTATTATCGCTATTCCCTGTTCTGCGCTTACATAGTCGAAACGTCGGGTCTGTTTGTTATCAGTAGGTCCAAGATGTTATTTCCATGAGTCGCTTCTCTGTTTAATTGCTCGAGGTAATTTTCGGATAGTGCACTCAGTATAATGTCACTCGGTGCTCTGTCCCTACCACCCGTCCTAAACATCTGAGCGTCCGAGTCTATATCTGGTAAATTGAAATCTCCACTTAAGACTATAACATGCTGAGGAAATGTATGTGAAACGTATTCCAGATTTTCTCTCAGTTGTTCTGCCACTAATGCTGCAGAGTCGGGAGGTCGGTAAAAGTAGCCAATTATTAACCAAGCTCGGTTGTTGAGTGTAACCTCCAGCCATAATAATTCACAAGAACTATCCACTTCTACTTCACTACAGGATAAACTACTACTAACAGCGACAAACACTCCACAAAAACATGCAATCTATCCTTTCTAAACACCGTCTGTGCCTTTGTAAAAATTTCGACAGAATTTATCTCTGGCTTCAGCCAGCTTTCCGTACCTATAACGATTTCAGCTTCGGAGCTTTCTATCAGCGTTTGAAGTTCCGGTACTTCACCAATGCAGCTTCGACAGTTTACAATTACAATACTGATTGCTGCTTGGTCCCCGCATGTCCTGACTTTGCCCCGCACCCTTTGAGGCTGTTGCCCTTTCTGTACTTGCCCGAGGCCATCTAACCTAAAACACCGCCCAATTCACGCCACACAACCCCTGCTACTCGTGTAGCCGCCTGCTGTGTGTAGTGGACTCCTGACCTATCCAGCAGAACCCCAAACCCCACCACCCTACGGCACAAGTCGAGGAAGCCCACACGGTCTCAGAACCGTCTCAGCCTCTGATTCAGACCCTACGGCTACATCATTAAACTTATGGCTAGTAAATAGTACCTCATTGTAATTTTCCATACATTCAACCTATACTTAGTTCATACTCGCCTCTGCCTGTCTCCTGCACACAGAATTTTTCGTCAGACTTTTCTTTCCCCAAAATCTTCATTATCTAATACACAGCCGGAAAAAATTACTACACCTGGAAAAATGTCATCGATTTTGATCAGATGATGGCATGTGTCACTTGGGGGACAGTAGGTGTACTGATAATGGTTTCAAGATTGTCAGTCATCGTACAGTGTAGTGGCATAGCTACCAGAGTGCCACCTGTGTGTACCCCTTAATAGGGATTGCTCACAGACAGAAGGCTCAGTGTGGTGCAAACATCTGAAGCAATCAGGCAACAATGCCACAGAGACACCCTCATGTTTCCTATAGCCAACTGAGCATGTTTGAAAGGGGCAAAATTGTGGCCTTCCGAGTGGCGGGATGGCCTTTTCGCAGAATTGCCAGACAAGTTGGACGTGCTGCAATAGTTTTGCAATGATGCTGGTATCCGTTGTCACGTGAGCATTCTCACACCTGTAGACAAAATTCTGGATTTTGACACAGCACAGACGGGCGCCAAGATCGTCTTAATGTAAGGGCGGTAGTCGCAGACCGTATAGCTACCACAGCACAGATTAGAGGGCTTGTGAGCACAGACGTCTCTATACGAAGTGTTGCGAACTGGTTAGTAGCAGTCGACTACGGATATGGATAACTCTAGCCCATCTTCCACTCACGCCACAGTATCCACGTGTACAGCCCTACTGGTGCTGTCAGAGGATCACTTGGAAGATGGAATGACACACTGTAGTCTTCAGCGATGAAAGCAGATTCTGCCTGTACAGAAGTGATGGTCGTTTGCGGTACAACGTAGACCCAGTGTGCGTTGTCTCGTAGAGTGCATTCGTCCAACACACTTTGGCCCCATTCCAGGCCCTCTGCTCTGGGCTGCAGTAAGCTACAACTCTCGTTCACCTTTGGTGCTTCTAGAGGGGAAGCTAACCAGCGCTCGGTACGTGCAGAATGTAGTTAGACCCGTTCTTTTGAAGTTCTTGCAATAGGAAGCTGATGTGTTCTTCCGTGCTCGCCCATACACAACGTGCCCTACAAGACGTGTAGCAATTTCCCTGGCCAGCGCGATCTCCTGACTTGTCTTGAGTCGAACATGTGTGGGGTATGATGCGAGGAGATGTGACTGGTGCGACTCGTCAACCAACAGATCTTACATATCTACGTGAACAGGCCGAGCACGCTTCGCATAACGTATCCCACGACAGTATTCGCAATCTGTACGGTCGACTGGAGGCCAGAGCCAGTGCCTGCATTGCCGCCTGTGGCTGCTACAAATCGTACTAATATGGGTGCTTCAACACAGGTCGATGCCTGGTACCTCATAACCACCTTTGCTAATTTTTTTTCGGTGGTGTATATACTGCTTGGTGCCTTAACCTCTGAAAATGTGAACTAATTTTTTTCAAGTAGCGTATATTACTGCTTAGTGCCTTTTCTTTTTCCTTTTAAATTGTTTCCCACTGCTCCAAACTTTATCCATACTTTCAACTGTTTCAGTCACCCTTGCTTACGTCCTGTTCTCTTGTTCTTCATAGATTCTCGGTTTAAGTACACGTCTGTTTATTTTTCCTCCTCCGGAGCTACGTTGTAGGGAAAATTAGTTTTCCGATCTCCTGTCTAGGTTTTTGTGGTCCGTCAATCGTTGGTCCCTCAATTCATCAATTCATATACCGATTTCGAAAATTTTCATCAAGATTGTTACTCTTCTCATTCCCATTTTCTTGCCCAATTTTTTCACGAAGTCTACAAATTCATCTATCGAATTGGTCAGACCATGTACCTGCTCCCACTGCAGAAAATCTGGCAACTGTCTCTTGAGTGTAGTAATTCCAGTTAATATGCCCAACGGCATTAATTTGGTCAATTCCAGCACACAAAACTGCATTGAAATACTTCCACTCGTGCAACTCACTCCATTTTAGAGTTCTTTCTGAACTCTTGTTTGCTTCGCTTCACTGCAAAATTTGTTCAAAAACCATGTTTCGAAAACCTCATTAATATTTCCCAGGAATGTAAGTCACTTTGTAACTGCCTTCTTGCAAATTTAATTTTAACGTCATCCATCTATACCGGCACAAAATCGTCTCTAAAAGCAACAAGAAAATTTCCGGTTGATACTTTCCGTCATCTGAAAAACATTTAGCAGCTCCCAGTCTACCCCAAAGATACATTAACTATCTACCGTCCTGATCCATTGCTATGATACTCAACTCTTCATGTACCCTTTTAAATTACTGCTCTCACTGTACCACTTTGTCCCCAATTCCTGCCTCAAAACTTAGTTTTTATATAGAATCTTTTTTGACACTTTTCACACATTTTTCCACATAAACTGTCGTACCTTTTATTCGTCTTCTCCTCTAGCGTAGTTTGTCTTTGCACACATGCATTTATTCTAGCACTAAGTTCATACTGTATCTTTTTAATCTCTTCCGAATGACTTCTCGTCTGAATCAACTTCGTTGTTAACCAGCCCAACATCATTCAAAATTTTTCCCATTTTTGTTTTTACAGCCATTAAATTTTTCTCTGTACTAGATTGTTATACGCTCACAAACACTGTGTAGCTCTACAATAAATCAGTTTAAAAGATACAAATTTGTGATACTGAATTCCAGTTAAGATTGCGTAAATCTTTGTAATGAGAAATCAATAAATAACCAAGTCCCATGCTTTGAACTAGGCACAAACAATCTCAAAGCAGCAAGAATTCATGTCAGACTTCCGCGAGCCGTATCTTGTGATTATCGCTGACAGAGTTCATTCTAACTCATTGAGTTGGAGTCCCACTTTCCTCGGTATTTCGCTAAGTCAGACCAAATTTTAAAGTATTTTCGCCTGCTAGCTGCATATATTACATCACTTTACCCCACTAACTGCCTTGCAACATCAAGTCCCTCCTGTATGAAATCTCGACACGAATTTAAGTGTTATGCACCGTCACACCCAGTCCTCCACTCTCGATCACCTCATCAAGTGTTTGAACTTCCTGCCTCTCCCAGAAATCCCTTCTTGCTCTCAAGAGCCACTCCACGAATCAGAATGTCTGAGAGCTTCACCACCCTCGTCAATAAGAAAGATTCACTCGCCCAACAAATGGTAGGAATTACTATAATCTAAAAAATGGCCAACCATTCGAATAATAATAAACTTATGGATTAGATATATTGCTTAAAGAAAATTACACCCCGCTTTTGTGGAGACCAAACATGATATTGTATGTACATATAAAATCATGGGCATAATTAATTAACCATGACCTATCAGATATCCACTTACAACAAATAATAAAGAATACCCATTAAAACATACGAAATATAAGTTTGGCCAGCTCATCTGATGTGTTCTTTCAAGTTCAGTCTATTTACTGTACCAAATTTGATGGATTATTTGCCGCATTTTAAGTTACAAGGATCTTGATACTTGTCGACACAACTTCTACTCATCATTCAGAAACAGATGATAAATGAGATGAACGTAATATGGTCGCATAGCCCTAGGCCTGAGAATTCCCATACTGCATTCATTTGCTATATATCCTTAGAGAATACTATGACCTGACACATATACATAACAAAAAGACACAAAACGCAGTAATTCATAAAATAAAATACGTCTCAATGTGTATCATGGATGCTAGCAATAGTCCTGAGCTAACATTCAGTACTTCCTTTATAAATATTGCAAGATATGTTCAGTATTTATTAATTAGCAGTGACAACTCTAAGTATAATTGTTTAGCCAGTCCTTTGTCGACTCCTGCAGTTCATTCAGAAAGTTCTTACAGCCAGACTGCACTCCCATGATAGATTTTAAAGCTGCTCGCTAGCTGATTTCTCTAGAATATGCGTCGTTATCATGGTAGGTAACCCTAAACACTTTCCCATGAAGGAACTGACTGTCTTGTCTCACAACGGAATAATTGTATTAAGAATTACAGTGATTAATTTTGAAATAATAAACAGTTTACTTATTTTTTACCATCTGTCTTGTGTTGTGTGGCCTGTATAGATGTAGAAAATCAAGCATACTATATTATTTGAATTCAACCTGTAGGAAATTTTTCTCAAAGCAAGAGAAAAACAGATATTATAGGTTTTTTTAGTTAATTACTTTGTTATAGGGCCAGTCTATGGAAGAAAAGAATGCTTTAGTGCTTAGATCGTAAAGGAGAAAGGCAATCATACTGAGAAAACAGATCTTCTTTGGAACATCGCAGACTCTTCTTCCTCATTTCAAATGGTAAAATTGAGTATAGAAATGCTGTGTGTTTTCTTCAGTGACTTTTATTTTACGATATGACTCAGCACCATATCCAGAAGTATTTTGTGCTAATTGTGATGTTACTGAATGAAAATATTTCAATGACTCATACATTTTAATAGCGCTGTCAACGGAATGCACTACTGACGCCCGATTAAAGATGTAACTTCAGTTTTCATTCGAAATCCGATGGATTTTATAGTCATGCTGCATAAGATACAAAAAGGATCTTCCTTATTATTTTGGGTGATCTTTTGTCGGCCTGATTTGTATGCCTGCTGCTCTACGAACTGGAACATCACTGTCTGAAAACGTGCTAAGTTAGAACGTGTGACATGCTCGATAAGAGAGCCTGTCTGGTATGCGAGCTGGCTCGTTCCATTGAAATGGCTCCCTTAATTTCCGCAAGTTAACAGCCTCCTGTCGGAGCTTGAGAGCTGTGTATAAAGAATAACGTCCACTCTTTGTACTTGGAGTCCTGTTTGTGTAGCTGTTCCAGCCATCCGCTGTGACCGACCGGTTTTAGGCGATTCAGTGCGGAACCGCGTTGCTGCTACGGTAGCAGGTTCGAATCCTGCCTTGGGCATGAATGTGTGTGATGTCCTTAGGTTAGTTGGGTTTAAGTAGTTCTAAGTCTAGGGAACTGATGACCTTAAGTCCTTCGGTTAGTTGGGTTTAAGTAGTTCTAAGTCTAGGGAACTGATGACCTTAAGTTCCATAGTGCTTGGAGCCATTTGAATTTTGTAGCTGTTCCAGGAATCTAGACTTGGGAAATCGTGTAACCCTGTGCCAAAACACGCCCTACAGTTCTCCAAAAATTGTAAGGCGCTCATTAAGTTAATACCCCCATTCAACAAACGGACCACGACCAACTTAGTTTTATTTCCTCACAATAGACAATGGAAGTGAAGTTTATAAGCTGACCCACGCTTTTGGCACGAAATTTGGTAATCGGCAAACATTGTGCTCAAGTGCTTCAATACACTATAAATTACCATTAATATTTCGAGAAGAGATGGTCCAAGAAGGGGCCCAAAATATATTACTTACCCCCACGTACATTTCATGAAATGACCACGACGGAAAACTCGGTTAAAAGCTGGTGTTCATATGGAGGCTTACTGACGACCGATCTTGTATGACGTACTGGAAAAGAAGGAAATGATAATCGTATCAGAAATACCCTTCGTCACACACCGTAAAACGGCCTGCGGCGTATAGAGGTAGATGTACATTTTCAGTTTTTCTACATTTTCCATTCCAGTTCCTATTATGAAAATTCTTCCACCACAGAAACTCGAACTACTTAGTGTAGTGAGTACCACATGTGATAACAGCTATATGGTTGTCGAACTTGACAGGCTTCTTGTCCTTTTGAAATGAGGCATCGTAAGATTCTCCCGTTTTACTTTCTTATTTTCTCTATTTAAGATACGCAAACTTTTCCTTTATTTCAATTAAAAAGATTTATTTGTTTAACACGTAACTGCAAAGCTTTACTATGAAATAAGACTATATTGTTTGGTTCTTAAAACCTATGACAATGTAATAATTATGACAGTGGACGAGAATATTCCAACAGAACACTTATTTCAACAAGATAGACATTCTATGTCACTTATACTCTGAAACAAACAAAAATGAATTTATATGTGATATTTCTTACTAATTTCTAACATTAGCACGTAGATTCATGTGAATTTAATAACTTTTTCAGATTTATATTTAAAAATGTATTAACAAGTAGCTCTAAAAGTTTCGGGGATATGAACGTATCAGCTGCTAAGCTAAACATCTAGAACTTGGTATCTGTTCTATGGAGTGAACGAGAATAATTCTCCAGCCTAAGTACTTTCAAAAGGGAGAAACGATTTCAACAAAATACAGTATACATCTATTTAGTGAGCGTTTATTGTAAACATATGGGGAGAAAGAAAGATGTGTGCGTTTCACATTCAAGAGGCATTCAGAGGACTACATACTAAAACAATGCTTTTGAGAACCTCGAAGTGCAACTTTCTCAATTTACAGTCCTATACTGCATCACGCTACGATATTTTTATTTAATAAATTGCTACAACATCCACAATTTTAACTACTGTTCTGTGTTAAGTGACAGTACATTCGATATTCACAGGAAGTACTTTAATGCTCAAAAGTATCTGAACGACACGAATTACATTCTGCCTGAATTGTATGCAGCACATATAACATAAAAATCCTGTAGGTTCTCTAATTACTCATTGGGTAATGTCGTTTGACTATTCAAAGTGGTTACCGTTAGTGACAAATAGAGATTACTGCTCTGAATCCCAATAAGTACAAATGTAAGTTAGTACCACACTGCTGAAAACACCAGGAAACACGTTAAAAGATGAGACAGTCCTTAACGTTTAGAAACTAAAATTTATTACAGTTTATTCATACATTCCTAAAATTTTACCACTCCCATTAATATCTGAGGCTACTAATGGCTGTAGCTGTAAAATGTTACATAATTCGTTTCATAATGCTTACTCGAAATTAATTTTCTTTTGGGAATAAAGGATTGTACAAGATTACCTGGACTCTTGAACTGATAATTCTAAGTATTCTTTCTCTCTAAAAGCTTTTCGAACCACCTATTAACCATCGTACGCTTAGCGAATGGTCTTGCGTAAACTGGTTGATGAACAAAGAAATTAAAAAATTTGCAGTCAGCAGCCTCAAGCGCTCTATGAAAATTTCACCGTCAATGGCGTATTACTAGTAATTTCATAGTATTCGTCATGGATCGTGGATGTATGCGTAGTTCGGAAGTCACCTATCGCCTTTGATATCCAACACAAAAAGACTTTAAAAATGTAAATTATACGTGAGCATCTAGTTGTGTACATATTTCAACTTTAAGGTGGGCTGGGTTGTTTTGGGGAAGGAGACCAAATAGTGATATCTTCGATCTCATCGGATTAGGGAAGGATGGAAAAGGAAGTCGGCAGTGCCCTTTCGAAGGAACCATCCCGGCATTTGCATGGAGCCATTTAGGGAAATCACGGAAAACCTAAATCACGATGGTGGGAGGTGGGATTGAATCGTCGTCCTCATGAATGCGAGTCCAGTGTGCTACCCACTACACCACCTCACTCGGTTTTTAAGTGACATAATGGACTCTCTTATTCTGGATATGGTTTAAAATGCAGCACCCACAGGGTGTTCATGGAGGTATGTTTAACATTCGGGGATATGAGGGGAAGGATCATTTCAAGTAGAAAGCTTTATATGTGCGTATGGCCTATTCCGGATGCTTTCTGAGACAGAAAACCATTATTGTACATTGTTGTTATTTATTGTTATTTATTTCATAAATTATTCAGTAGATTGTCACGTTTACACAAGGGCAACAGCAAGTAAACAAAAAAAGTATCAATTGAAAAAATGTATTTATAACACACTGATACGTGAAGAAAGTCCCCGTGTGCTGGTAGTAGGACTACGCTGCATCATTGCAACAATGTGTCGATGTTCCTGCACAGGTAGTTGAACCACACATTCGGAAGAAGAATGGGAACGTGGAAGAATTCCTGTTTCACCAAATGTGCTGAAAACTCTGGTAAACACTCTACGATCAGTAATTCTATGTCTCGGGAAAAGGCTCACAGTATTCTGCAACAGAAGCAGGAGCACTACAATCAGAGAAACCCTAAACATCTATATCTACATCTATACTCTGCTAACCACAGTCAGGTGCATGGCAGTGGGTACGTCCAATTGTACCAGTTATTAAGGCTTCTTCCCATTCCGTTCACGTATGGAGCATGGAAAAAACGATTGTTTGCATGTATTAATTATTATAATCTTATTCTCACGATTCTTACGTGCACGATAAATTGGGGGTTGTAGTATATTCCAAAAGTCATCGTTTAAAGCCAGTTCTTATAATTTTGTTAATAGACTTTCTCGCGATAGTGTACGTCTAACTTCAAGAGTCTTACGGTTCAGACCCTTCAGTATCTCTGTGGCACTCTCCCATGGATCAAACAAACCTGTGAATATTCGTGCCGCCCTTTTTCTGTTTAAGTTCAATATCTCTTGCTAGTTTTATTTGGTAGCAATATTCTAGAACCAGTCGCTCAATTGATTTGTAAGCAATCTACTTTGTAGATTGATTGCACTTCCCCAGTATTCTGTCAATAAACCGAAAAGTCTACCACCTGCTTTACCCACAACTGGGCCTATGTAATCATTCCATTTCATATCCCTATAAAGAGTTATGCCCAGGTATCTGTACGAGCTTGCCGATTCCAACAGTGACTCACTGACATTACAGTTATAGGGTGCTACGTTTTTTTGTTTGTTTGTTTTCTTTTTTGTTTTGTGAAGTGCACAGTTTTACATTTATGAACGTTTAAAGCAAGTTACCAATCTTTGCACCAGTTTGAAATCTGATAAAGATCTGACTGAATATGTATGCAGCTTATTTCAGACAGTACTTCATCATAGAACTTCCTTAAGTCTGACTAGCTTATGTCACTAATCAGCATGGCTTTAGAAGGTATCGCTTGCGAAACTCAGTTTGCACTTTTTCACAGATATACTGAGAACTATGGATGAAGAGCAACAGGTAGACTCCAAATTTCTAGATTTCTGGAGAGCATTTGACACGGTACCCCATCGCAGGCCTTTAATGAAGGTACGAGCATCTGGAATAAGTTTACAGATTATGAAACTTCCCCATTAAACAATTGTACATGACTGTGCTTAAACTGACACACAATATTTTGTTAGCGCAACGCAATCTGACTTTCAAAATTCCCTACAAAAGAATGGCCCTGACTAACATTAAACTATACCTTTCACAAATCACTTACCTCACAAAAATCTTCGCTGCTCAAGCTACTGCAATACAGCGAGCGCCACTACTGCCAGCTAAATAAAAGATTCAAACTACGGAAGGCACTAACTACTGATAGGCATAGTTAGCAAATGAAAGATATTAATAGAGAACAAACAATGTATTTACCTTGATATCATCATATATAAATATAGCAGTTCATGACAAATTTCAAAACTCCGCCATCTCTCTCCCCACATCCACCACTGCTGGCGGCTCACCTCCAACTGCGCAACGCTACGTGCTGTTCACATCCAGCTGCCGCTGCCCAACACTACAATGGCGAGTATTACAACAATGCAAAGCAGCCACAGACTGCACACAGCACAGCCAGTGATTTTCATACAGAGGTGGCGTTACCAATAAAAAAACCTAAACATCCTACTTACATAGCCCCCATGCTCCCCACAAAAAAATTTTACAAATTGGATTGGGCAGTGGCCAATACTGATTTGATAAAATTTTTCATAATTACAATAACAAAGAAATCAAATGCACACACTTATGGATATTATGTTGGTCAAAAGCTCAAATTTTCTCACAGTCTATAAAGACAGTCCTGATCACTCATCACAGTGAAACTGCCGTTTCTTTTCTCAAAGTCTGAGCAGTAAAAAAAAATGCACGCGGAAGTAGTGGATTTCCATGCAGTCTTGAAGAAGTAGTGTTGTCCTTCCAACGGAAAGACAGTGCTACTCTTGACATGCATACAGGTAATGGGCCACAACAGAGCAAACCCACAGCAGAGTCAGTCGAAATTTTGAAGAGTATTGGTAGGTAGGTCATCACAGAGCAGACCCACTGTAGTCCTGGTAGAGATTACGGTATTGGTGGGCCACCAGAGGTGCAGACCCACTGCAGTCCTTGTAGAAATAATGGTATTGATGGATCATCAAAGATGTAGACCCACTGTAGTCCTTGTAGATATAGCCAGCAGCCATCTGTTGTGACTGTGCAGGTGCACATTCACCATCGAAGAGTCTTGCGGAGAATATAGCAAGTCCATAAACCACCACTTGTGCACTCACAAAGTTTTCGGAACTGTCCTTAGAACCAACAATGCTGTTATCCAGTCCCTTGCTGAATTAGTAACACACGTGCAAACACTATCAGTCCCTACTTCTCACATATTGTCCATATACTATGACCAACAGAAACGTGTGCAGTGAAATGTAACTTACAAGTTAATAATAAGATGAACTGGTGTCAATTACAATTTTATTAATTTACAACATGAAAATACAATTACAAAGGTACAAAATACATCATTAAAGAACATAATAATACAGATAACATTTGTAGTACAGGCTTTACAAAAGAATAGAAATAGACATATACGTCAGTGTTACAGGAATTATGACATGAGTACATACATAAAAGATCAGAATAACTTTTGAAACATCAACTTCACACATGAGCATTAACACAAAATAGAATAAATAATGTCTAAACATCTTTACAATGTAAATAACACATTATTAATGTCAATTATATTCGAGGATAACAGTATTCCTCATCATAGTGAATGTAGCTTAATATTAAAAGAAAAAAAATTCTATGAAACTACACAGAGACAGGAAGAAAACAAATACACAAGGGTACACAAACACATAGTGGGATAACACAAAAGGGAAGGACAGGGTTAGTTTTCAGTGTAACATTTGGTACTGCAGTCCTACCCAAAACTTCATATATCTTTCCTCTTATTTCATCCTTTGTTTCCACCAAAAAAATTCTATCTAAGCATGCTTTCTATATTTATATGTTGACACATTTCTTACCTCAACATTTATTTTCAAGAAAATCCTACCTAAACCTGTTTTCTGTACTTTTTTTCGTATGACTTCTGAATGCCTTTCTTCCAATTCATCACAACTCATTCTCTTAGAGGCTACCCCCTCTTAAGCTAACTTAAATCTACTGAGCTCAGGGACGAGGCAATGCAGCATCACATAAAACAATGAATATAAACAGCAATGAAAAAAACGCAGATTTGCAAAGCAAGCAGCATTAAGAGATTAGCAAAGCAATTGTAATATTACAACTAATCTAAGGCAATGTGCAGCAAACAATAAAAATAAATCATTAGTAAAACTGGCTTAACAGAATAATACAAAGTCAAATTCAATAACACTATGCCTGGAAAACAGCAGCAACTTATACCTAAACATGACATAGCTCAAGCAGAAAAAATAGTACACTAAAGATAACAATGCAGATAAGGGAAATGTATAATCACATCTTAATGTCTAAGTAATTAAAGTGGTGCACCACAACAACTGATTGTAAAAGGAAATATTACCATGTACTTGAAAAGAAAATTATGAATGCAGTTCCAGTTACTGTTACTAGTCCCTTCTTATTGTTCTTTCCTTTCCAAGTGCTCCTTTTTTTAAAGAATGTGGATTACAAAATTATCATTTAATAGATCTGTTGACAGAAAGTGTTCACATTAGCAAATGCATTTCATTTTATAAAAGCAATGCTGTAGCACAGCTGGAAAACAGGTATCAAATGAAATAAGCAATTACGCAAACCAAAGCATAAAAATATCATTCAATAGTCATGTGACATTTCATACGTTAGTAGCTCTCAACTCTCGTAGAAAGACACTTGTCATTATCAGGTTTGCAGATGTAAGAATATTTCCGAGGATAATGGCCTCCCCTTTTTTTTTCTACCTGTGCCGCTGAAAGGCTAATGGCTTTTTTTTCGGGTGGCTGTCGCCCAGGTGGGTGCCCGTGACGCATTACGTGCAGGTGGTCACTTAACTTTCTTACGGAAATATCTACAACAGCAGTTTCCGCTACAGTGACAGTCTCATATAAAAATTTCACACGTCGAGAATTTACGATGCAAATGTGTAGAAACAAAATCCTATGAATATAACTGTGTCCAAAACAATTTTCGCCGGCATTGTGATACATTCACGCATTTCATAACTCTTAAAGTACGATTCTTGGTTTCCATCATCCTTTTCCACAAATCAGAGTCCCTATCCACTATTCATTACTCCTTACCTTATTAAACATATACATATTCGTCGTCGTAAAAATAACATCAAAGCACCTAAGTCAAATCTCAAAAACGTCGTAGCTTTATGCAATAATTTCAAAACCTAAAGAAAATTCTCTGCTCATTTCAATAGTGTCATCTACCTCAAACGCACTTTAAAATCATGATCCCATACGAAATATATCATTCAAAGCTCTCATAGTATCACAATGATTCCGAAAAAATATGAACAGTTTACAAAGTACAGACAAAATACAGTTTCATAAGTGTGAAGTTATCCAACTGTGTAATTGCGTAAACATCTGTCACTGCTGTAATAAAAAAAAGTTTAGATAGCTGTGTAATTTGTGTGTTAGAGAAATATGGTACCGATGTGTAAAGTTGTATAAGCAAATACCATATTAGCTAGGGCTCCTTGTGCTTGCCAAACACATGGTACACAAAGTAAGCATGTACCCCCCTGAGGATTAATGTAATTATACCCTCAGGTGTTACAGATTACAGCAATGGAATGAAATGTATCACGGAAAACTTTCTTTGTAATTCAAAAATATTTAAAAATAAATATTTCAAGTACAAAATTAATCACTCAAATACGTGTACTGTAGCGCTAAATGTGCGTCTTGTTGCAACATAATCTGTGTGGAAGTGTCGTAGTTATCGTCCTCCGAAAGCTAAGTTCTGCAGAAGTCAATGTACTTACCTCATAATACACAAAAGTTAAATGCTTTGCGTATAAATGTCTTAGTTATTACACTTATTGCCGTGATGAGGAAAGTACTGTGCTGTAACGTATTGTTGTGCTACGGAAAAGGCAGTCTCATTGTAGCTATACCACAAAAGTTACTACTAAAACCTGTTTTACTTTCCAGAATAAAACAGAAAACTGTGCAGATATAAAACAGAAACACTGCAAAAGCATCATTGTAAATTGTCACTCATTAGTAGCGTCGTGATAAAATCGTGTAGCTGTCACATAAACTAACCACTGTGACATCTGGTATCTCACTGAAAGTACTTAAAATCCAGAATATATTTTCAAGTAAACCAAAATGTTGCATTAAAATCTCATTAGCAGTACTGGTAAATGTTCTAAGTATATAAGCCTTATAGTCGTTCCATAATCATGCAACTAACAAGCAAGAATGTGCACACACAATAACACTGTGACGTCTGTTCACTATAACAATGCATTCGTTATTTCTGTTTCAATAAGTTCTCTTGGTTCTTGACTGTATATTTAACTTCAAACATTGTTGCAAGTTAACAGATTCTAAGTCTGACAAGCATACTAGTAATGTAAAGTGAAAAGTTTTATGGCAATGACAAAGTTAAAAAGCAGATTATCTTTCAATAAACGGTTTTACATGTGAAATGTGGTGTAAACCTTTACTCTTCCTAGTACGCAGAGTTTCAACTTCAACGCAATTATCATGTGGTATACGTCAGATTCTGTAAGGTCCATTGTAAACTAGAAAGAATTTGTGACTCAAGTGTTTCTTCTTATGTGACAATGAATGAGCTTTAATGAGAACTTTCTGACCAATATATAATTTCTTTGCATTTGCTTTACCGTGTAGTTCTCTCCTTTTGTCTGCTGCAGATTTTATATTTTTAAGAGCCAAATCAATTATGTCTTTGTGTCGAAGTTTACGTGTATTCGGGAAAGGTACAAGCTCTCTGATTCTGTTCGGTGGTTCTTCATTCTTCAGTACAAGAGTAGGTGGTAAAGCAGTGGAATCATGAGGCATTTCATTCAGCACATTTTGAAATAATTGTAGATATCTGTCCCAATGCTGATGCTTTCTGTGACAATAAAGTCTGCAACGCTTATTGATTTCTTTCATAATCCGTTCAGACGGGTTGCAATGTGGTGAGTACAATGAAATAAAAACAGGTTTGATTTTATGATTCCGAAGCGTGCGTGACCAAACAGCAGATCTAAATTGCGGTCCGTTATCTGAAATGACTTTAGCAACGTGGCCAACTTCACGTACGAAATTTTTAACAAAGGCGTTGGATACAGATCGTCCAGTGGCTTTACGTAACGGAGTGAAAGAAACAAATTTTGAAGTAAGTTCAACAGCGACTAGAACGTACGAAAATCCATTGGATGTTCTGACAAGCGGTCCCAAGAGATCAACAGCAGCAAATTCTTTTAATTTAGAAGGAATAATAGGAAACAACGGAGCACGATGTGAGACAGTAGATGTTTTCGCCTTTTGACAAAGTTTACAAATAGACAAGACTCTTCGAATTCTTTTTTCCATATTGTTAAAATAACAAGTCGTTCGAAGAATATGATAACATTTTCGTGGACCAAAATGTGCGTAGCTGAAATGAATGTACCAAATGAGCTTATTAACAAAATTGTCAGGAATGCAAAGTACCCATAGCTTGTCATCAACAGTGCAGCGTTTGAACAGTATGTTGTTTCTAACCAGATAATAATGCCGAATCTGTGTGTGTGTCTTTTCATGCCATTTGCTCTTGATGTCTTTCCAAATCGGATCTTTATCTTGTTCATGAGCAATGTCCTTTAAAGATGTGGTGATGAAGTTTTCAAAGGCGACTTTCTGAATATAAAGAATACTGAAATTTTTCTCGAGGTTGCCTTCTGTGGTACTTTTCTCAAGCCCAGCCGGTGCGCGTGACAGTGCGTCCGCAACAATGTTCTCCTTGCCGGGAATGTAGACTATTGTGAAGCGGAATTCTTGCAGAAACAATGCCCAACGTTTTAACCTGTCATGATTTAATTTTGAAGACATAAGAAATTGTAATGCACGATGATCACTGTATACTTTTACGTGCTTACCGGAAAGAAAGAAACGGAATTTGTTAAATGCCCAAACGATAGCTAACGCTTCTAATTCAGTAACGGAATAATTTTTTTCAGATTTTGTTACCACTCGGCTAGCAAAAGCAATGGTTTTCTGAATGGTAGTGTCATTTTCTATGGCTTCTTGAAATAAATGGGCACCAAGACCGACTTTAGAAGAATCCGTGCTAAGGCAGAAATCTTGTGACAGATCTGGATGAGCTAAGATTGGCGCGTGAAGTAACGCTTCTTTCAAAGAATTGAATTCCAATTGTGCTTTTCGTCCCAGTTCCAAATAGTATTTTTTCCAGTGAGAGAACAAAGTTTTGGTGTAACAAGAATTTGCATATTCAGAAAACGACGGTAAAAATTTACGAGACCTAGAAAACTGCGGACTTGTCTTTTTGTGGATGGAACTGGAATGGCTCTGATTGCTTCTAACTTTTCAGGATCCGGCTGAATGCCTTCAGAAGAAATAATATGTCCCAAAAACTTCACCTTTGTCCTACCGAATTCAGACTTTTCCAAGTTAACTGTAATTCCAGATTCTGCAAAAATACGTAACAAACTGTTGAGGATGCGATTATGTAGTTCCCATGAAGCTTCTGCTATTAGAATATCGTCCACATATAAGGTGATGTGACGTTTTAAGAACTCAGGTAATATGAAATTTAGCCCGCGAATGAATGCTGCTGAGGAAATGTTCAAACCAAAGGGAAGTTTCCGAAACTGATAACAAACGCCGAAACAAAGGAAAACTGTGTATTTTCTACATTCTGGATGAAGTTCGATCTGATAAAAGCCGGATCTGAGATCAATGGAAGACAACACTTTTACACCATTAAAATTTTGAAGAAGTTCTTCCAACGTTTGCGGCCTGTCTGTTTCAGGAATAATGATCGTATTGATTTGTCTCGAATCTAAGACAAGCCTGATCGATCCATTTTTCTTCTCAACAACATGTAATGGATTGTTGTATGAGCTTACTGCAGGCTCAATAATGCCCTCGTCAAGCATAGATTGTATTTCTGTTCTAACACGGTCCCTATAATGTGCTGGAATTACATATGGTCTAACACAAAATTTAGTATGCTCACGAACACGAAATTGGTATTGAAATCCCTTGATTGTTCCTGTTTTATGAGTAAAAACTGTGGAATGTTCTTGTAAAATCTCAAAAAGGTCCTGCCTATCAGTGTCATTACAATTCTCAATTGTTTGAATTTTATTCTGAATTAACTCATTAATTACAAATATGCCGTCGATATCATCCCTGTCAGTTCTTGCAGAGTGATTGTTAGTGTCTAGTTCCGTAGAAAATTCCGAACTGTTGTCCAACAGAAGGTAAAGCCGATTGATTTCTTCGTCATGGTTTGAGAGCCAATCTTCAAATTTCAAAGCTATTGAGTTACCTTCCTTCTCTAAACTTATTTCAGCATCGTGAAAGTTTAAGATTGCTTTGAATTCATTAAAAAAGTCTACTCCCAATATAATTTCCGTCGACAATAATGGAACAATAAGAAAGTTCGTAGAGAAGCTGTGGCTTTGACAAAAGAATTGTAAGTTGGTTTGTTGGCGTACATCTACACTTTTTCCAAAGATTGCACCTTGTAATTTAATCTTACGTAACGGAAGTGTAGGGCAATCGTTCGATTTGCTGCATTTGCTAAAGGCTGTTTCACTAATTACTGAGACGGGACTGCCAGAGTCAAGAGCTGCCGTAAATTTTACGTCATTTACAGTAATGTGAATCACAGGATATGCAATGTTGTTAAGTTTTACGTCGTGTTCCTGGAGTAAGATGTCCCTAATGTCTTCCATTTTTACGTAATTACTAGCTACGGCAGCTGCGTGATCAGTTTCATAAGTACGTTTTGTTGCTGCCAGCGGTGTGAGTCATTGCCTATTGTCTCTTTGTTGGCGCGCGTCGTTATTGGGATTTGGAGACCTAACTTCTACAAATTCACCGTGACGAGAGGGCCCTGCTCTGTTTGAATCCCGCCAGTTCTGATGCAATTCAGGTCTGTCGTTACGATCATATCGTCTGTCGTCATGTCGGTAGATTCCATAGTTTCTTTCTTGTCGGTCACATGGTGGAGAATTTCTCCCTGAATCGTAACTGCGCGCTGGTCCGTTGCGTCTAAAGTTATTCTGTCTCCCTTGATAATATTTATTTTGGTTCCCATATTGTCTGTTTCTCTTATTGTCTCTGTGATAGTCATTACCACGGAGAGGTGATCTTTCCCTGTAGTTATTACTACTCTGCCAACGGTTGTCATACGGGTGCTGTCTGTTTTGGTCACGATTTGTGTTGTGAGAATAGCCTTGTCGTGTCAAGTTATTACTTCTTTCATCGCGGAATTGCGACGGATGTGACCTGTAATTGTTGTGTTCCTGGTTTCGCGTTCCGCGATTGTCAGTGTCAATTTCTAATTCTTGTAAAAGTCCCTGAAATGCTTCAATGTCGTCTTTGCAACGTCCTGCCAAAATAATATGTCGTAAATGTTCAGGCAGTTTGATTAAGCAAATGCGGATGAGTTCTGAGGGGCTGTATGGGTTTGAAAGATACTGATTCTTATGCAACATGTCTTCAAAATATTTCATAAGACTGGAAAATTCAGATTGTTCGAAACGTTTCATCATTATGATGCTATGTTTTACTCGGTCTTGTGTGGCTTGAGACCAATATGCTGAGAGGAAGGCATGGTAAAACTCTCCTTCACTGTGGCAATCGTGAATTACCGATCGCATTCTTACAGCTGGCTCATTCTCCAAGTAGCCACACATAAATTCTAATCTGTGTTCTAACGACCAGTTGGGAGGAAAACAATGCGAGAATTGATGGAGCCATGCTTGTGGATGAATGTCGTTGCCAGAATTCTTAAATGTTTTGAATTTACGTGTAGTAATGAACAGCTTATAGTCAAAATCATCATGCCGGCGAGTCGCATATCGGTCATTGTTAGGTCGTGTCGACCGTTCCATATCAAAATTCGGTGCACATTGCCAATTTCTTTCATAACTTCCGAAATGCCCTGTGTTATTATTTTGTGGCTGTTCCGTATTTCTGTGTCCCTCTTCCCGTATTGGGGCGCGAGTATCCTCTGAAATACGCAATTCTTGAATTACCTGTGTCAGCTGATCTTGTACTTCCCGGATTTCTCTTTTGTACTGTGTATTGATTTGATTTTGATTCTGTTTGAATTTTCTAATTTGTTCATACTCTTCTGTGTCAGTGAAGGCTACAGGTCTTGTGTCATTCAGATCATCATCTACCTTTGTAGATAAGTTAGTGACCTGATCCGAAAGTTCGGCTACTTTCTCCGATAGTGAACACATTTCGTCAGTGTGTTTTTCTGAACCAAGTTTCAGAGTGTCCATTTGTGTTGAAATTGAATCTACTGTGTCCTGTAAGTTTTCCTGAGTTATTGCAAGTTGCGTAACCGAATCGGTAGATGCAACTGAGTCAATTTTAGCCCACAAGGTCTCATGATTTTCATGAACAATGGCTTGCAGTTCTTTTATGGCTGCTTCGTGATTCTGTAATGCATTTTCATGCCGCAAAAAAATAGGTTGAAAATGCTCACAAATTTGTGTTTTTACGTCATTACAGACTTTTTGACATTTCGATTCAATGTTATGTAACTCAGTAGTTAAATCTTCACGTGTTTGTTCAAGTGTGGTGTCTAACTTTTTAAGATTTTGTTCCACTGTATCTAACTTTCGAAGATTTTGTTCCATTGTGTCTAACTTTTGAAGCTTTTGCTGTGTTTGTCCCATTTGCTGTATTAATTGTAATAACAATGCACTGGTGTCTGGAACATGTTCCTCAGTGCTTTTCGGCAGTGAATTTGCACCGGAAACATTCGCATTTTGATAAGCAGAAAATGTGTCTTGACTTATTTGAGAAAACGGTGAGGATCCAAAACCTGAATCTACAGTATTTGCGAGATTGTTTCCTGTCATTTCGGATTCCTGAGGCGAGCTGTTGCCGACCGATCGATCGATAATGCTTCCCTGTTCTCTGATTGTTTCACTGTCTACACCATTGTTTGCCGCCCACTCCATTTCCCTATGCACAATTACCAAATCACTACTTTGAACATTAGTTAATTCATTTCTCTGCGGCGCTAACATACTGCTTTCGTCTTCACTGTCATTTCTCAATTTACTTTGGAGCCTAGTATTACGTTTTTCACACGCCATTATTGTCACAATATTTCACGATAACACAGAAAAGCACAATCTGAAGGGCAAAAATAAGAGAACACATTAACATAACACTGAAAATAATATCTAGTTAATTGCAGCTGCGAAATACTTGGTGCAAATCTACATGCATGCCACAACTGTTTTACTGTACAACAATGAAAGACTGCAACTACAAAGGAGATTTTCTCTACAATTACGCGCTAGCAATAAACAAAAGCTACACTAATTACACAAACTACAAGGGAAAAAAAAATCAGAAAATTGCAGGTTCGAATCCTGGCAGGGTCGCCATATGAAACTTCCCCATTAAACAATTGTACATGACTGTGCTTAAACTGACACACAATATTTTGTTAGCGCAACGCAATCTGACTTTCAAAATTCCCTACAAAAGAATGGCCCTGACTAACATTAAACTATACCTTTCACAAATCACTTACCTCACAAAAATCTTCGCTGCTCAAGCTACTGCAATACAGCGAGCGCCACTACTGCCAGCTAAATAAAAGATTCAAACTACGGAAGGCACTAACTACTGATAGGCATAGTTAGCAAATGAAAGATATTAATAGAGAACAAACAATGTATTTACCTTGATATCATCATATATAAATATAGCAGTTCATGACAAATTTCAAAACTCCGCCATCTCTCTCCCCACATCCACCACTGCTGGCGGCTCACCTCCAACTGCGCAACGCTACGTGCTGTTCACATCCAGCTGCCGCTGCCCAACACTACAATGGCGAGTATTACAACAATGCAAAGCAGCCACAGACTGCACACAGCACAGCCAGTGATTTTCATACAGAGGTGGCGTTACCAATAAAAAAACCTAAACATCCTACTTACAAGATATGTGAGTCGCTCGAAGACTTCTTAAATAATAGAACACAGTATGTTGCCCCAGACGGCGAGTGATCGTGAGAGACGAGGGTATCGTCAGAAGTGCCCTAGGGAAGTATTGTTCTCTATGTACATAAATGGCTTGGGGTTTGGCTGACAGGGTGTACAGCATACTTCGGTTGTTTGCAGATGATGCCGTGTTGTATGGTAAGGTGTCGAAATTGAGAGACTGCAGGAACATACAAGACGCCTTAGACAAAATTTCCAGTTGGTGTGATGAATGACAACTAGCCCTAAATGTGGAAAAACCTAAGTTAATGTGGATAAGTTGGAAGATCAAACCTGTAATATTCGGATACAGTATTACTAGTGGTCTGCTTGACACAGTAAAGTCATTGAAATATCTGGGCATAACGTTGCAAAGCGATATGAGGTGGAAATAACATGTCGGAACTGTGGTAGGGAAGGCGAATGGTCGACTTTGGTTTATTGGGAGAATTTTAGGAAACAGTGGTTCACCTGTAAAGGGGACCGCATATAGGACGCTTGTGCGATCTGTTCTTGAGTACTGCTCGTGTGTTTGGAATCCGTACCAGGTCAGATTGAAGGAAGACATTGAAACAATTCAGAGGCGGGCTGTTTCACTTATTACCGGTAGGTTTGAACAATATGTAAATGTAACGGAGATGCTTCGAGAACTCAAATTGGAATCGCTAGAGGGAAGACGACGTTCTTTCGAGAAACATTATTGAGAAAATAAAAGAACCGGGATTTAAAGCTGACTGCCGACAGATTCTACTGCCGTCAACATACATTGTGCCTAAGGACCACGAAGATAAGGTACCTGAAATAAGGGCCCATACGGAGGCATACAGATTGTCGTTTTTCTCTCGCTCTGTTCGTGAATGGAGCAGGAAGGTGTGTGTGTGAAATCTCATGGGACTTAACTGCTAAGGTCATCAGTCCCTAAGCTTACACACTACTTAACCTAAATTATCCTAAGGACAAACACGCACACCCTTGCCCGAGGGAGGACTCGAACCTCCGCCGGAACCAGCCGTACAGTCCAAGACTGCAGCCCCCTACACCGCTCGGGTAATCCCGCGTGGAGGAGCAGGAAGGGAAATGACAAGTAGTGGTACGGAATACCCTCCACCACGCACCGTACGGAGGCTGCCGGAGTATCTGTGTAGATGTAGTTAGATAACTGCATCATCTGAAAAACATCAGAGGTTACTATCAATATTGTCTGCAAGGTCATTAACATGCAACATGAACAGTAAGGGTCCCACTACAGTTTCCTGGGGCACACCTGAAGCTACTTCTACATTTGGCGATGGACAAATGCACGATGAACAGGTTGTAAGCAACGAGGAACATTGGGTTAGAATCAAGTGTGAGAGATGTTGGGTGGGCACAACAAATATGTGCGCACCACTAGCCCAGAAACAAATGACCATTAAACGTGTTGTATCTCTGAAACTACTCGGGATAGGGTATATGAAGTTCTCTTGTTCTCTTTTATTTCCTTTCTGCTCAAAATGAGTATTCCTGTGATATCCCCGAATATTGACTACTGCACCTGGGACACCCTGTACAGCCATTGATAAATAAACATAGCTTGCGTGCCTGACTGAGACTACAACAAAGCACTGATCGTCACTAACTAACCATAAAGAGTTGTAATGAACCTAATTTTTTAACTATTATCAGTTAGAAAATCTGAACTTGAAATTAAATAACGAACACTTTTGTACCGTACACTGGGACTCCTTTTCAGCTGGACCAGGACTCTTTTCCAGCAACTATTGCATTCTTAATTATCCATGAAAAATGATAACTATGTTTTCATTCACAAGTAACAAACTTGAAATGGCGTGACGTAAAGTTTTGTGGTGGATGGTGATTTTAACCCAGTACATAATCGGACTGTTAAGCGGAGTCAAATATCTATTTTTTTATAAATAGCGAGATATACGACCCTGAGGTGATGAGATGTACGAATAACTTTTGTCAGCCTAGAATATGAACTAGGCACCTTTCGCCATTGTTTTCTAGCCACGAATGTACGTTCTCTATAGGTTCGTTTCATCAGTATCGAGATGTGCACGTGTTTGAACTAGAAATTACGCGACGAAGATTTCAGTGCTGATTGAAACTTAAGCCTTGCATAACCACACGAAGAGACATTAACTGACGAATTATTTTTCAGCGGTAGCTAGGAGTGACATGTTTGAATTGGAAATCATACGACCAAGAGTTTAGCGTTGGCTATGAGTCGAACCTCGCACTTATCGTCAGCGACCGCACACGAAGAGATAATTGTCGAAATCTTTTTCACCAGTAGCTAGGAATGCCATGGTTGAGCTTAAATTATCTGACGACAGTTTCTGCGCCTGTGTCGGAATTGAAACGGTTACCTTCGTTGTTATTTTATTGTTCATAATGCAAGAAGAGGCTTTAAAAAACAAAATAGTTTTCCACCATCAGTTAGGTGTACACATGCTAGAGCCTGAAAAGAAATGATGAAAATTTCAGCCGACCAGGAGTCTAACACAGACATGTGCTTTAGCCAGAAATTTTGGAATCATGGGCAGACAGAAAAAATGAATCTGTATCGCCACGAAAAAATAAAATTCTGACAAAGAGGTGTTCCGAGTTCTAATTCCTGTCAAGCTCCAATATTTTCAACATCTCAGGTTCAAATAAAATTAAACCGCAAGCTCAAGGAAGCTTACTGGTGGCAGAGTTCCTCCATGTTACGACTACTGCCTCTGTCATGGCTCAACCTAACCTCTAGTTGTTAGCGAAGGGATAATACATGCAATGTGAATTTGGAACCATGGTGCAGTTATTCATTTGGCGTCAACCTAGAGATGAATAGGATCTGGTTGGGCCTATTAAATTATTCACCTAGTAATCTTACCCCCCCCCCACCCGCCACACACACATCACTTTAAAAATTCTCAGTCTTTGCACAAATTTTGAAAGCTTTGAGAGCTGTAAGATATACAAAAGAATAACTTTTATTTATCTTCATCAACTCGTTGTTGTTGTCGATGGCTCAAAGTCCTATCTAGGGTACATTCTTGTAGCTGAAATTTCGATTTTGTAGGTTCTAGTGGCTCTATATGATTTAACATCTGAGGTCACCAGTCCCCTAGAACATAGGACTACGTAAACCCAACTAGCCTAAGGACATCACACACATCCATGCTTGAGGCAGGATTCGAACCTGCGACCATAGCAGTTGCGCGGTTCTGGACTGAAACGCCTAGAACCGCTCTGCCACCACAGCCGGCTATTGTAGATTCTTGATGACTAAATAACTGATGAAGATTTGCCTGTATTATTCTTGAATTTTACTCTTTGTCGCATCTTCCAACATCATGCCGTTTTTACGTTTTCCACATTAAAAAAATAATCAATAATTATATTTTTGGTGACTATCTTAGAGGATGTCTACTTCCATCAGAGGCATGCCCACCACTGCTTACATTCTGTGGTACTCACATTATTCCAAAGAGTTTACAAAGCAATAGAGTTTAGAAACTTTCTATACCAAAGATGAATGTTCACCAAACTGTATCATTATTTTATAAATAAATACAAAAATAAATTTATTAATTACAGTTAGATTGTGAAATTAATAATATGAATTTTAAGTATACCAGAAATTTCGTAATTTCAAATAGTTTTAAAACAAGAGTAATTTTGACTGTTAGTACATATCGACTGTAACACATTATTTTTTTATACATTTTAACCTGAAATATAATACATGATATACAAAATCATATGAATTCTTTTAATGAAACAGTTGAGATAATTTTAACCCATGCAAGAATTGAGAGTATACATGAAATCAGTTACCTCTATAAAAAAAGGTAATGTTAGAGGAGGGTGATTCATTATAACCGGAAGTTGGAATAAGATCCACCCCTTAGGCATAACAACCTAGCACAAATCCACCAGATCACAGAACTCTATAAACGGCTGAGTTACGATTTTGTCGTAACATTGGTCTGCAACACTGGATGTGAATGGTCAGTGCTTGCGTCAACTGAGTGGATTACAGGCTTTTCAATACATTTATTTCTTTATTCGATTTAACCATCATTCTAGACAGAAACCTGTGTATTGACCTGAAAGAAAAGGTTAAAAATTTTGGCACAGCAGAGTAAGTAAACCTAGTGAACAGGAACGATTTGTGCAGTGCTAGAATTTCTTCATTAAAATTATTTATTTACAAAAAACAAAAATTATGTTGCTACAGTCACAACACAGATTTCATTACCAAGATCAATTCTGCAATATGCCAGCAGTGGTGGCCTAGTGGTTCTATGCACTTCAGTCTTGAACTGCATGACTACCACGGTCGCAGGTTCGAATCCTGCCTCAGGCAGGGTTGTGTGTGATGTCCTTAGTTTAGTTAGGTTTAAGTAGTTCTAAGTTCTAGGGGACTGATGACCTCAGATGTTAAGTCCCATAGTGCTCAGAGCCATTTGAACTATTTTTCTACAATATCATGTGTTTCTTATCCTATGGTCGACTGGTTACGGAATGTAACCAGAAGTTTTATGGTGGGAAATATATCTTAAGGTTTACCTCCTGATTTTCATTCTGGCTACTTGTAGGGCTGTTAACTGCAATGTAAATGTTAGCCACCAGAATGATTTGAACCTTGGACTATCACAGCTTTGGCTTTTTAGCTGACAATGTTTCCACAGAGCTAAAGATCAACTGCTGTGTTCAGTCCTACCTCCTTGTCCTTGAGATGCTTAAGACAGGTAATTCAGAAAGTAAAAGACAAAATTGTTGTAGTTTCTGTGTAGAATGACCATCCTGGTAAAAACATATATTTGACAATAATTAGATTATGTATCATAATTGAAATACTTTTGAATACCGAAATGAAATACCAAGAAAATATTAATTTTATATAACAGGATAGTTTCATGTCACTCCAGGAAGTAATACAACTGTTGCAAGGTTGCCACACACATTCTACAATGTCGCCAAGTCTCAATCACACTCACAACAGGCACAATACATTCGACAACCGGAATATTTCTTGAGTAGTCTAGTAAAAGTGGAGTAAAGCTTGCACTTTGAAGACAAAGCCACCAAATCGACACCTGCCTGAAATATGACATGTTCGAGCAAATGTCTGTAAACCAACCAGAACACCATAAATTAGGCATGGGAGAAATTAATTGGGCAGTCTTCACATTACAGGTATCTTAATTTAATCTTTTATTGTCAAGATTACCAGATTATCTACTTGAGAATTCTCAAGGAGTAGAACCACAGCAGTATCTGGCGATACAATCCAACGTTATAGATGTGCAGGTGATGCTGGAATGTGTGGAGACTATCCAGATATTGTTCATTTATTATGTCAAATTACCAAATTTTGTTTAACATTGAATGTTGACAGCCAGATTATTACTCAGACTTCCTCACCAGTGTGTGAATAGCTTCAACACAAGGAGGTAACTGTATTTAGAAAGGATAGATTAAACAGAGTTGGTAGTGGAGGTATTCTTGCTGTCAGTAATCGTTTCCATGAAATCGAAGAAGATAGTTACTGTTTGTTAGTATGGGCAGAAGTTATACTTAACAACCAGAATAAATTAATAATTCATTCCTTTTATCGACTTCTGACACAAATGATACAGTTACTGAACAGCTCAAGAAAACTTGAGTACCATTTCAAATATGTTCCCCACACATATAGTTATAGTGAATGAATTCGAGCCATTCTCGATACATTGGCAAAAATACACATTTAAAGTGGGAGGTAGGCATAGAACTTCGTCTGAAATAATTTTCAGAAAATTGCTTTAAACACGTAGCTCAGGAACCCTCTCAAAATGTAAATAGTTGCAGCAACATACTCTTAGCAACAAATAATATTGAGCAAATGGGGAGTATCATGATGGGGGGGGGGGGATTAGTGACCACAAGGTGGTTGTAGTGAGACTGAATACTGTAACATCCAAATGCACCAAAAATAAATGCAAAACATAACTGTTTAAAAAAAATCAGATGAAAGTTCAATTGACATCTTCCTGAGAAACAGTCTCCACTCCTTCCAATCTGAATATGTTACCATAGACTAGACATGGCTTAAATTCAAAGAAACAGTATTGATGGCTAACGAGAGACATATACCAAATAAATTAATAAGAGATGGTACTGATTCCCCAAGGTACTCTAAATAGGTCAGAACACTGTAGCAGTACCAACGAGAAAAGGTTATCAAATTTAAAAGAACACAACACCCCCAAGATTGGTGAAGCATGAAGTTTCACAGAAACTTGAACTCGAGGATCACCCACGCAATTTGAAATTCTACTGAATTATGTTTTATATTGTGTTCATTGTCATATATATTAGGTGATGAAATTTCGCTTATCTTATGTGCATTCTGTAAATAAGCTTTATATTTTAAGAATTTATTTATAGTTTATCATTATTGTAATGATTTTATATCATAAAAATGAGTTACTTATTATTTTAAATCAAAAAAATATGCATATAGGAGACAGTGAAATAAAAAACAAGAAATCGTCAGTGCATGACATAAAAAATATATACAATTTGAAAAAATATCAGTAAAATAAGTAACTAGAGTAATAATGAAAGTTTCGTTATTTTGTTAGATATTATGAAAATAGTCCGACAGTTAATTTTAAAGACCTACAACATAATTTCCACAAACATGCTTTCAGAAACCAGCTTTATTAATGATGCATGCATGTGTCTTGAAAGCTCCTTCAATTTGTGTTGTAACAAAAGTTTTCATTTTTCAAAGTTAATTAACGGTAATGAGTTATTTTGCAAAATTATATAACTATTAATTGTACAATCTGCACGAAAATGATTTACATTATCAACTTTTACATGAGAAACGTCTTTATGTATTGTCATTTCGAAAATCTGCCCTCTGAATGTAATATGACAGAAGTAGCTGAAATTGCTGAGGGTGCCCCAAAAATTAGCTATTAACAATTTTCACCCTACTCGGCTAAAAACCTCTACATTCCAAATACTGGTGCCATTTAACTCAATTTATTAATTAAAATTTCACCAAATAGTGTGTAATAGAAAATCTTTCAAATTAAAAATTTCAAATGAATATGAAAATAACTAAAACATTTGAAACACCACACTCAAAAAAGTTCAAATTTTTATTTTTCATTTATAATATGTAATTATTTTTCATGCCATTTTAAAAAATCTAATGTTTTATTTTACATTTTTTAAACTATATATATTTTTCTGTTTTAAAGATCTAATAGAATCATTTATTTTATATTATTTAAAAATGTAGAAATTTGTTTACTTAATTTTTAAAAAATTTAATAAAATCTTATTTTTCATTTACAAAAATGTAATAATATTTTTTCCTTAAAAATTATAACAATAAGTCTTATAATATAACTCTCCCATATCCAGAAGCCTGTTCCTTTTTCCATTTTTAAATCACCTAATAAATTATAAGAAATTAAAATATGACTAATTTATGGAACAAATTTAACACAAATACGTGTTCAAAAATTAATTAGCCAACAAAGAAACAACTTCCATTTCGTATTTGCGAGTATTGTTTACACTGATTTGATTCAAAATTAGAGCATTTGAAAAGTATAGAACATAATAAAACTATACAGTACATTAAAGAATTTTATGATGAAGATACATATGAATTTGAATTCCACAGTTATAATAAAAATTTGCTAGAAGTATGAAAAGGAACTGAAAAATCAAACTCTCTTTATTATAGCTTTAAAAGTATTTCTAAATTGAAATATTATTATTAATATTGATTACAAAATCTATTTTATTTCTGATGAAATGATAAAAGGGCTTTATAATTTAACTGAAATTATAAGATTATACTATTGTTTATATGTTTTTTAAAGATTTCTCATTCAATAACCAAAAAATTCAAATCTATTTAAAAATTCTAAAATAACATTGGATGTTATAAGTTAAAATATTTTTTGTCCATAGAAAATTGTACAAGTTTGAGATTCACTAGGAATTCTATCTTTAAAACTACCACACAATTTCACAGCAGTTTTTTTTATTTGCCGCAATACATATCGAAATAATATGCATTTATATCAGTAACCCCTTTTAATTATACTAAGAACGACATCACCTGCACAGGAACTTAAATTAAAAATAACAGTTAAATCTCTGACATTATATCTTTATTATCTTTAAAAAACCTGCCACACTTTTCTAATGGAAAAATTACTTTATTTTCTTTACTTTTTATTTTACCAATATTAGTTATATGTTCTTCCATATAAATTTTTCAAGGAAGAGTCTAAGATAAATTTGATAAAACGATTGAAGAAATATAAGGGAGTGATATTCCTGACATATTATTATTTAATTCTGTGTAGTTATAAAATCCTGTAATTTTTGCAACATAATTGCCAGTTAACTTTTCATTAGATTTGTCATAATATGTAGAGGAATTTGATTCATCAGTTTCAGTAATTGTAAAATTCATATATAAGTGAGTATGATTTGGATAACCCCTACCTATATCAATTTTTTATGAAATTAATATACCTCTAATAGGAACATTTAAATTATCTGAACTATTTTCATTAACATGAAGAGAATAAAATTGATAGTTCTCAATTTTCTTCATTTACATAGGTAACAATTTTAAAAAATTGAATGGAAGAGTTATATAAAATTTATAAATCACATCGATTTTGTATTCCATACATTATTCCTTAAAGAGCTGCACCTGTTAATTTGTCACCAAGTGAAGGGACTTCATATACATTCTTTTTTTCTCATGAATTGTAGTTCTTACCTGCTTTGCGCCTTTTTTATGATTCTTTATTGCTTCTGTATCCAATATCATATTTTTACAGGCTTTGTCTGATAGAGTTGTTCCTTTATAACCTCTCGCTAATCTTTCAACTACTTTTGCTCCTAGACCACTCTAATTACAACAAGTACATGCATTTCAACACATAATTTTCTTATTAAACTATTGACTAATCCTTTCCCACACTATCCTGATTTCCAAAACCTGAGGAAAATAATTCAAAAACCTAATGAAGTAAGTTATTTCTTTTTGATGATAAAAGTCACAAAATTTATTTGTCAACAAGTTTGTTATCCCACCTTTTTCATTACAATCACTTTTATTACCATCTAATTCTTCTCAATGAATACTCATAACTGCTAATCTATTGATTAAACCTCTACCATCATTTATCCAAACATATTCAGTTGATTTTTCCAAATATTTTACTAACCTTCACCTTTTATTTCATCTTATCTTGAATTTAAATATACTAGTAATCTATTGGAAAAATGAACACCTACAATTTCTTTTCTCAAATATTTCTATTTTTTAGCTTTCCTTGATTTTATATGAATTTGGTATATCATCAGAATATAATTCAACTGAAATATATAATATCTGCACATAATATGATAATCCAATCTTATCAAATTTTTTATTCATATCCTCTACAGAAACCTGTTTTTAATTAAATTTTCATTAATCAGTCTGTTCCTTTGTATGTTTTATCCCCAAATGTTAATTTGTCACCATCAAACTGTACTAGTTGTTTACTAATGAATTTAAATGTGCCAATAGGTCTAAATTCAAAAATCGGCTATTCACTGTGGTTGATATCCTGTAACATTCCTTCACTTATATTGACTTTTTTTAAATATTTGATCCTTGGTCTTCATTTTTTATTTTTTCTTTCTTTTGTCCCTTCTTCATATTCATTCAATAGATACTGAATTACTGTTTTGCTAACTGTATAATTTCTACCATATTGTTTAAATGCTGTTATATCATTAAATTATTCTAAATAAGTTGTTGATGAAACATGCCAATTGGTTTTTAACTTCTTTATTTCCCTGAATTGCTTTAGAACTTTATTGGCTATATCTTTGAATATACTAGTAATAGTTAAATTTTTAATGTTTTCATATTGGTTCTAGATTATTTTTCCATTTTTTAATTCTTGTTTCAAATGTTTCTTTATTTTTCTTTTTGTTTAGCATTCTAACAGCCTCTAGATCATATTTTGCTATTATTTCGTCAGGATACATACATTAATTAATTCATTTTTAACATTTTATTTTTAACATTTAGAGTTTATTTTCAAGATTTACTGTTTGTGTTTATCGTTTAATTTTATGTTTTTAAAAATTTTTATTTTACATCTATATTTCGCTTCATAAATTTTTTTGTAGAATCTATTGAAATAAATCGAAATTTATTTGAATTCCAATATTTAGTATACATTTCCTTAAAGTCATCAAATATTAAATCACCACCAACCAATTTATTATATATATTATTTACATTAGTATCAACTTCTCTAAAAATATTTACAAAATTTACTTATATCTTACTAATTCGTTTGGTAATTCTGAATAATTTAGACTAAATAAGAACAATCACTCCTTTACATCTTCCTGTAGTAAAACATTCTCAATCTATGTCTTGACTTTCAGGAAGCAAATTATTTAAAAAAAAAGAATTATTTTCACATTCATCTAATGGTATAATTCCTTCAATATATGCAATAAAAATAACCACTCCTCTATCATCTTTCTTTTCAGTTTTTTAAATATTTTTGTAATTTGCAAGTTTTTTGGCGATATAAAGTTCTAGTATTAATTTATTTTAATTTAATGATCTCAGAACTGAAATACAATTGCCAAACTTTAATACTTTTTCTACTTCTACTTGGTTTGATTATTGGATATGAAATAGAGATTGGTAAAAATTGACCAAGACTATTTTTTAATTTTTTTCTCACAAATTCTTATTTTTGCCTCATAATCTATTTTACTAGTCATTTATTCTAATAATTATTTATTAATTATTACTAAGTTGTATAGTCCAGTTAAATGACAATTCATTAATTCTCAACAAAAGATGAAGTCGCTTTGATTGGTTTTTATATGACTTTTTAAACTCCAAATATTTCATCTAAAAATAATAAATTATGTTGTGATGGACAAACAATAAAAATTTCGGTTGACCAATATAAATTCAAAAGCTTAGAAAAATTTATTCCTATTAGAACAATTCTGAAGCAGAGATAATTTGTAATAAAATAATTACTGAAAGGGATGACAAATTATATGTCGATATAAAAGCTATTATTGGTCAATATTTTGGAATTTTGCAATCAAACCACTCCAGTGAAATAAAAAATTATTACTAATCATTTGAAAAAAATAATTCAATACGAATTAATTGATGTTTAGCCTAATTTAGCAGATGAAATGTTTATAAAATATAACGATTATTCTCATGGAGGAACAGGTATTATTGCTGTTTATAACTACAACTAATAATTTCAGCTGAAATATTTTATCAACCTCATCTATTTCTTATTATTCGTAAAATATTTTAAGATTTAGAAATGTCTTTAATTGGTTGAAATAGTAATATGATTGATTTCAATTGCACTATAGAAGTTATTTTCAGAAATGAATTAGTATTTTTTTAAAAATTAGACAGTTGTATACATTTTTAAATGCAATAATTTTAACAATCTCTGTAATAAATACGTTTTTCTAAATATTAATTTTATTAAATTTATATTAACTTTTTACCAAACATAAACTGTTTTACAATTAATTATACTATGCTGCTGAGTGATGAATGTAAACCTGTTGTTGTGGTCTTCAGTACTGAGACTGGTTTGATGCAGCTCTCCATGCTACTCTATCCTCTGCAAGCATCTTCATCTCCCAGTACTTACTGCAACCTACATCCTTCTGAACGATTTTTACCTTCCACGCTTCACTCCAATGCTAAATCTGTGATCCCTTGATGCCTCAAAACATGTCCTACTAACCTGACCCCTCTTTTTGTCAAGTTGTTCCACAAACGTCTCTTCTCCCCAATTCTATTTAATTCCTCCTCATTAGTTTTGTGATCTACCCATCTAATCTTCAGCATTCTTCTGTAGCACCACATTTCGAAAGCTTCTATTCTCTTCTTGTCCAAACTATTTATCGTCCATGTTTCACTTCCATGCATGGCTACACTCCATACAAATACTTTCAGAAACGACTTCCTGACACTTAAATCTATACTCGATGTTAACAAATTTCTCTTCTTCAGGAACGCTTTCCTTGCCATTGCCAGTCTACATTTTATATCCTCTCTACTTCGACCATCATCAGTTATTTTACTCCCTAAATTGCAAAACTCCTTTACTACTTTAAGTGTCTCATTTCCTAATCTAATTCCCTCAGCACCACGCGACTTAATTTGACTACATTCCATTATCCTCGTTTTGCTTTTGTTGATGTTCATCTTACATCATCGTTTCAAGACACTGTCCATTGCGTTCAACTGCTCTTCCAAGTCCTTTGCTGTCTGTGACAGAATTACAATGTCATCGGCGAACCCCAAACTTATTATTTCTTCTCCATGAATTTTAATACCTACTCCGAATTTTTCTTTTGTTTCCTTTACTGCTTGCTCAATATACAGATTGAATAACATTGGGGAGAGGCTACAACCCTGTCTCACTCCCTTCTCAACCACTGCTTCCCTTTCATGCCCCTCGACTCTTATAACTGCCATCTGGTTTCTGTACAAATTGTAAATAGCCTTACGCTCCCTGTATTTTACTCCTGCCACCTTCAGAATTAGAAACAGAGTATTCCAGTCAACATTGTCAAAAGGTTTCTCTAAGTCTGCAAATGCTAGAAACGTAGGTTTGCCTTTTCTTAATCTTTCTTCTAAGATAAGTTGTAAGGTTAGAATTGCCTCATGTGTTCCATTATTTTTACGGAATCCGAACTGATCTTCCCTGAGGTCTGCTTCTACAAGTTTTTCCATTTGTCTGTAAAGAATTGGTGTTAGTATTTTGCAGCTGTGACTTATTAAACTGATGTAAAGGTTGTGACACGAATTTTCATTTTTTGTTAACACATAATGCAGAAAAGTAATAAATGTACAGAAAAAAGTATAGTGTTACTGCAGAAAAAATTGTACCTGTAATCTTCAAAAACAGTAAATGGAAATTGCAACAACAATGGATAAATTTCAAGCTCATGGTTGGGGCTTGAGATTAAATAAAATTGTTGGAGTACAGTTAACAATTAATACACATGTTCCTTTATGAGCCTTCTCTTACATGGAATTACCAGAAGAAATAAAACAAAAACTGTTTTATATAATGTAAAAAATAATGATCAAAAATGATTTCTCCGGTCTAAAGTCTGTGCATTAAGTCTACTAATAGAGAGAAATGCAAAAATTCCTACAGAAAAAGTAATTATAAAGAGTTAAAAAAAATTGAAGAAAAAAATAAGTAATATTTCGTTACCTGCTGGATTTACTAATATTCCGAACATTGAAACTATAAATAATATATATATATTAATATTTGTTCTTTCGATAAATATATCAAGTATATCCATTAATAATAACAAATTCTAAGAAAGAAAACACATTAATTTATTACATTTCAAAATGGAAAATAATTCTCTCTACAGCGAGAGTCATCTATACTTGCTTCAAGTGAAGCTAATAAACACAGGTTAAAAACTTATTTGTCATATAAGTTTTTACATTTTAATAACAAACGAAAGTTAGATGAGCACCAAAATAACTGTTTAATTGGTAAACCAATAGAAGCAGAACTACCAGAAAAAGATCAAAATTTAAAATTTAAAAATTATGAATTTAGCGCAAAAAGTTTCTTTTGTTATTTATGCAGATTTTAAAAGTTTATTATTAAAAATAGCTAATTGTCAGTGTGATCCAGAAAATTCTCTTACTACAAATATCATCAGCATTTGCTAAGTTGTTTTTGTTATTATACTAAATATATAAACAGACATTATAAAAATCTGGTTGTTTACTGTTGATCAAATAGCCATAAATATTTATAGAATATATTAAAAAGAAATTAGGAAAATTTATTGTGAAGTTGGAAAAACGTAACCGTTAACTTCTGAAGAATAACAAATACATGCTAAACCTAAAATCTGTTCTTTGCTTTGAAAACTTAAACAGAAAATAATAAAAAATTCTGTCATCACAATCATTTGACTGGAAAATATATAAAACCATTATGCTGTAAATGTAATTTTCATTTAAAACATTATGCTTTTGTACTAAAATATATAAATAACTGATCAAGATATGATTCTCATTTATCCTTGACCACACTAGGTACAATCAGGCAATGTTGCTTTCGATGTTTGGCCTTCCTTTGCGTCCAAATTTGTTTATCCTTTCCCTCAGACTAACTTTCCAGCTACTTTAAAATCGTCCTTAATCACAATTATCCATTTAATTGGCTCAGTTTTGGACCTAATTCTGCTTTTGTAAAATTCTACTGTTTGTTTGGGAAACTTAGTGGGTGTCATTCTTTAATGTGACCATAAATATCTGCGTATTTTTCTATTTCCTTGTTACCTCTCAGCATATAAGTTTCTCTATCAGTAATTTTGAGGTGAAATGTTTTCCTCATAATCTTTCTTTCTTCCTTTGGAATTTCTTCAGTATACCATGTTCTATTTAAAATTAAAGTTTCTGCTCCATAAAGATGTTCACAAATGATTAGTGTTGTAATGCCTAAGTTTATTGAATTTAGAAGGAGATTTTTTTATTACAAATATTTTATGTTAATTGACTACAGTTGCCATTTTTTGACAGTGAGATTTGTTTGCGGCCTTTTCCAGGCCGTTTTCTTGCATGTATCCCCCAAGTATTTAAACAGAGAAACCTGTTTATCTTTCCATATTTCGTGTTGAAAATCGTTGGCTTGTCTGTTGCATGTCTCATATTCCATCTTTTCGAATGATATTTCTATTCCTATTTTTTCCAAAATTGCTATAAGAATTTCGATTTGTTTTTGAGCTGTGGTAATATACCTACTTAAAATTGACAGATCATTTGAAAAGGTGAGGGCAGTTCATAGAGGAACTTGATTATGATAGAAAAAAATTAATTTAACGACAAATAACGAAAATAAGTACATTAATTTAAAAGAAATTGTAAATTTGTAAATAACATTTATTAATACATTTGGAATTATAGACTCATAAACTGATAAACTTTCTTCAAAGTTAAGAAAGTAACAAATGATAATATTTGAAATTTTTGATGAAAGAACTAATAAATTCAGTAATTAGAAGGGAATTTATTCTTATGATTATATGAACAATTAGAAAAAATTCGAAGAACACAGCTTCCACCAAGAAAGTGAGCTTTATGAGTGTGAAGGAAGTTGTGAGAATCATAAAAATTGACAATTACTTTGTGAAAAATTTAATATAAGGATATCATGATTTATATCTTAAAAGTGCTGTTTTATTGTTAGTTTATATCTTTGAGAGTTACAAGCATAACATGATGTAATAGGAGCAACGATGTATAAGGCATAATCTTTTACCAAGTAAAAGTAAGTTATAATGCACCTAGTATATCTACAGATATGACTTGTTCCTACATCAAAATCACAAGTCTCACTAACGTATCCATTGTATGTCCGTAAAGTAAGTTATAGTGCACCTATTACATCTACAGATATGACTTGTTTCTACATCAAAATCACAAGTGTCACTAATGTATCCAATGTATGAAACTTGAAAATGGCCTAAGGCCGAAATTGTACAATCATACAGGAAATAAAGAAAATTGCAGCTGAAGGCTTCAAGGAATCATTAAAAAAATTTATCACAGCTGTGGACCCTATCAAATTGAAAACTATAAATAAAAGTATACTATTTAAATCCGTCTTGGTGTTGTACAGCATCTAGGTTATCTTTTGATGTGATGTTAAAAATGACTGAGCAGTCAGTTCAGTTATTACATGACTATGACTTGTTTTAATAGTTGGAAAATAAATAAATGATGTTATATTCGAATGTAGTAAAACATATTTTAAAACAAATAATAAATATAAATGAATTTTTTAAAAATATTATACCAAATTTCTTTAAAAAATTTGATGCAAATGGTTTATATTGTTATACTATGAGCCAGCATTTAGCATATTGTGGATCTGAATGTGGTGAACCAAACAAAAGTGAAATTGGGTACGAACAAAACAATACACATTGGAACATTTTTTCTCCTATACACACCAGCTATGTTTAATCAAGTTCATGTATTTCTACTGGGAATATTCCCTTGTTAGTTTTTCTCATATCGTATGCTGTCCAAGCTATGATTACAATATAGTTGTTATTTACAGTCTACTTTCGGTTTATCGAGCATATTTCACACTAAATGCTATATTATAATGTTAAATAACCTAATACCTGACAATGCATATATCCACTATAGATCATAGGTTTTAGGTGCAATTCAACGAAATCACATAGACACGCCAGCTGTCATCAGGTGGCTGTCAGCCAGTGGAGAAAAAATTGTTCTGATCACAACAGACAGTCACAGGCTCTCTCACAGAAATTTTTTCCAAGCCTTTACTGCTACTCATGAGATAGAAAGTGAAGTAGATTATCCCTGGGTTTACAAGAGATTGACACTGTTAGCAGACATAAAATGTGTGGTTAAAAATTTACAGAAAAGTGGGCTAAATAAAATATATCTTCTCTTGCATTCCATGATGTTTTTCAAGAACTGATACTGCAGCAGAGTAGCTGACGTGGAAGGCAACACTTGCTGTAGAAACTTCTGTCTGTATTTGTGTAGATGGCCATTAAGTGATTTTTATTTCAGTGATTTAAAAATTAAGCTGAATGATCTCTAAATGTAGGTGAGGCAGCTGGTGACCGAAGATTGGATCGAACAAGGGAATGACTGTATTGAAAAGGCTGTAATCCACTCAAGGGCCTCTATGAGTCAGAATTCTCATCTAGTCTGCATACCTGTGTTCCGAAAAAATCATGACCCAGGCATGTGTGCAATTCAGTGGTCTGGTGGATTGCTGCTAGATTCCTCTGCCTGTAGTCTGAGTTCGATTCCTACTTCAAGAGACCACTCTTAATGGGCACAAACAGATCCTGTTAATCGGATGATGCCAACTGAAGAACATAGGATTGCACTGTGATTCTAGATTCACATAAAACATGATGTTCCTTTGTGATCGTCTAGACGTTAGGTTGGGCCACAGCTAATTTGGAAGTCTTGGTGTGTAGAAATCCTTTCAGCATTAAGCTTTGTTACACTAGTAGCATTACCTCAGTTAATGAATCAGTCGTCATATACGGTCACCGGGGACTTATTCCATCTTTTATCTGAACTTGAGATGTTGAAAATATTGGTGCTGAACAACAGTTTGAACTCATATCTTCTCCTTCTTGGAGTTTCGTCCCTTTGTGGTGATACAGTTCCGTCTATTCCTTGTTTGCTCAAGATTGCTAATTTCTCAAGGTTTCCTTGTAAGGTATGTCTATAGGTTTGAATCCTAGTCTCCACAAAAATTTGTAATATTTTTTTCATGTTTTAGCAAGTACACACCTAACTGCTGGCGGAAAATAATTTTTATTTTTAGGGCCTATTCATTCCTTGTCAACAATAACGACATGTTATGGCTTCGACTGCCATCAGATACTGAAATTTTCATCACATCCTTTCAAGTTCAAATATGTCACTGCTAACTATTGGTGGAAAAGAATTCGGTATTTAATGTCTCTTCACGTGTAATCACTATGACATATACCGGTTTCTACTTCTAGTCAGCACTGAATTCTTCGTCATTCTAGTTCAAACATTAGCACATCTCACTACTGGTGAAAGAAACCAATATTAATGTGCATTTGTGGCTAGAAAATAACGACGATAGGTGACCAGTTCCATCCCCAGGAAAGCAAAAATTATTCTTTTGTCATTTCAGGTCCAGACTTCTTGCTACTACTGAAAAATATTCGATATTCAATATTTGATTTTACCTAGTTAACAATCCGATTAGGTGCTAAGTTCTAACCACCATCCAACCCAAAACCTTATATCACGTTATTTAATGTTTATTTCAAGTGAAATTATTTTGGAAATTGTTGGTAAGTTCCTATGCAACCAAACTGCTGAGGTCATCGCTCCCTAAGCTTGCACACTACTTTATCTAACTTAGACCCACTTACGCTAAGGAAGGATAACACACACAGCCATGCTCAAGGGGGTAGTCGAACCTCCGATGGGGGGGGGGGGGGAGCCGTGTGAACTGTGGATAGGCACCTCAGTGTTGTAAAGTGAATTAATCCGTATTTTATCGTTTGTCATTTGATTTCAAGTTCGAATTTGCTAACTGATATTGCTTAAAAACAGGTATATCACATTTCCTTATGACTCGACACAATGATGATGAGTCCTTCATTTGAGTGTTTGTCAAGCACGAAAGCTTTGCCTAGTTAGGATTGCGTATAGGTGCTGGGTTTGAATCCATATCCGGAACAAAACAACTCATAGTGTCATTTAAAGATCAATCAAAAGTACAAATAGTTGCTTGTGAATAATTTAGATGTTTATTGTTATTTTGTATTCGATATCAATGATGATGGTTGACTTTCAGACTGCTTATAGATCCAAGTGCCATCATGAGCACAGTGAAATAATGGTGAGATTCCCATAGAGCTATTGTGGTTGTTACATGCAGTTTTTGTAAGTGGTTATTCACTTAAGCAAGTTATGAAAAACTGCTTGTCAAGTAGCTGACGGTTAATTGGTAGCTGGAAAACCTTTTACAGCCTAAGAATGTTTCTAATTACTGTAGAGCTCCAGGAGTCAAGATATTTTCTAAAATCTCCCATTCGCAAAAAAATTTGTTTGAATAAGTATTATGGAGCGATTTATGTGACAAACACATGGACATTTAGTTGTCTCAGATAGTAGCGAGGGTTACAAAATTTTAGAAATGTCAGTAATTGTAATAAATATGAGTTTATAAACGTCAAGAACTGTTTCTTCTCTAATAACATGTTTCTTGATATTTGCAGTATCATGGTACTAACTTACATCAGGACTCATCATCATACAGAGAAGTGTTGTCTAGTGATCACTTATGGTAACTGTTTTGTATAGTCAGATGAGTGTGCCAAAAGGAGATTAGAGGAACAGCAAGAAAGTTACGTTATGTGAGCTCCATGGAAATCAGCCAGAACGCAATTCATATCTTTCAGATGCTTTTCATCACGATAGTACATGTAGGACGACACAATGAAATTCTTTTCCAGGAGTCAACTCGACTATAAAAAGAAGAACATGGCAAATATCAGGCTGCAAAACAGTGCATTATTTATTGTCAGTCTCTTCAGAGTAACCCCAAGTAGTACTTCAGACCTAAAAAATGAATATTCGCCACTGTTACAAGTGAAGAGCAACATAATCCTGACGTCAGTGAACCACAAAATACAGGTTTCTGTTTAAATATGTAACGTTTTAATTGTTCGGATGACGATGCAATACAAAGTATACAGCGTGGACTTACAGCTTCAGTGGTGCCGAGGTGATTCCACAAGTAAAATAGGGAAGAGAATTTATATAAAAGTCTGTCAATAAGTTTCTGTAAGAATGCCACACTAACCCCTTGTCTTCATGTCAGTGTGTATATACCCACATATAAGAAGTTCTGGGTTGCATGGGATGCATATATGCAGTAGCAACGACCGTTAATGGAAACTTTTTAATTGTCCTTTACGCTAACTGTATCGGATAGCAAAATGAAAATTTCGTAGTCGCCCGAAACAATCACGGTTTCAACGAACAGTGTTGGTGAAATGAAATTACAACTGTATGGATGTGTCTGCTCTAATGGAGACATGGAAGCTGCAATGCTCTTAATGTACTGTTCTACATGGTTTGAGGCAGATTGTGTTGCATATATTTTTCTGCATGATTATCACACCAGTGTAGAGACTAGCCATTTTCAAAATAGTTGAACTTACCCCTGGCTGCGAAACTGATGGCTATCGTTAGAAGCTTTAGATTTTAACCGACTTTGGTGCAAAAAATTAGCAAAAATTTTATAAGATGACCCTTAATTAATGTGAACCTTGTATGAAGCAGTCAGAAAATTCGTTTACAGTGTATGTAGCAAAATAATTTTGTATGTTCTGGGACACTAAGACAACTTTAAACTAAATTCTGTACTTTATAAGTAAAACAACTGCTTTTTAAAAATTCAGTACATTTAATTAAGTAAACTGATTTAAAACATTAACTAAATACCTGATTTTTACAATAACTAAACTAATTATAATAACCAACTGATTTATAACTAAATTATTTAATTTACAACACGATTTAAACACGATAACAAGAATTATTTAACAAAAGTAAGTTTTCTTTTTAAATTAACACTGTAAATGTAAGTAAATTAATAAAAATGTATTAGTTAAAAAACAAATTGTATTTAAAAATCACATTGTGAAGGTAAGTAAATTAGTTGAAATGTGTTAGTTAACAAAAATAATTATTTGTAAAAAATCACATTATGAAGGTAAGTAAATTAATTAAAACCTATTAGTTAACAATGGTAAATATTTTAAAATTTTCACTTTTATTTTTTCTATCTTTCTTAAAATGTTTCAGTAATGTATTTAAGTATGAATTTTACACTTTTATAAATTTTTTTAAGTTTTTTGTTCATTGAAATAGAAGCAAATATCAATAATTTAAAATTTTCTGTAAGTAATCAATGTTGTGCATCATATGCAAGATTCTTTGTACCATATACAATTACAAAAGCAAGTGTATCATTTGGAATTTTATGATTAAAAGTTGCACAAAGTTTCATATTTGCTTTTTGTGTAGTTATAAAATTCTCCTATGTCACATATTTATTACATGAATTGGATAATTAGTTATAAAACTAAATGGATTAATATCAATATCTGATTTTAGTAAAGTAATTCTTTTAAAATCAAGAAATGCAACCTATGTTTTTAGAAAATTATTTAGTGGATTAATATTACACTTTTCATGAGGAAATACCTCATTTTTACTATTTTTTAAATATATATTCTCTAGTTTAACATTATCAAATGATGATGAATCAACTAACTGATTATTTTTACGATTTGTCTGAAATACAACAAAATTAAAATATGGCATATGAATTTCTACAGGGTAATAGTAATTTATTGTATCTAGTTAAAATTGTTTTTACCAGATAATCAAGCAAATTCTTCTGTTTGAAGTTCATAAAAAGAAATAGGAATTTTAGGACTTTTTAAAATTTTTCCACATTGTTCAAGTTCGTAATTTGGTTAATATTTAACAACTGGTGCACGTATTTAAATATGTTCTATAATAATTTTACCTTCTTTAGGATGTGTATTTTTAATTTCAAAACCAGCATCATTTTTATCAAACCAACGTAGAATTGCATCTCCAGAATATGAACTACATGTAAAAATTACAGTTAAGTTTCCTTCAAACATAATTTCTTTATAATCTTAAAGAAAATCCACTGAGCATTGACAATGGATATAATAGTTCATTTTCTTACTATTTATTTTTCCTGTATTAAGAATATATCCTTCTACCCTTATTTTGTCAGTAACAGATGAAGTTAGATGTAGTAAAACTGTTGACGAAACAAAATGTTGTTCAATTCTAGATAAAATATTATTTCCTTTTTTATTGTTATAAGGACTAACAATTTAATTAAATAATTATCAATTAATTTTTATTTCAGTTCCCATCATGCATTGTATGAAACGTCCCCTTAGAACAATTATACATTATACATTAAGAAAAGGAAATTCATTAAAAATTTTGGAAATGGTGAGGGTTTTAATAATATTAATGAAAATAAAATTAATTAATCAGATAAACCAATAAGAAACCATTTTGAAAGAAGAAATGTTGTTTCAATTGGTATAGATGATTTATGGCAAGCTGATCTAGTTGGAATAGATTCAGGAAATTTAAAATGTATTTTATAAATAAACAAAGCTTATAAATATTTATTAACAATAATTGATGTTTCTTTCAAAATATGCATTTGCTGTTCCTATTAAAGATAAAAAAGCTAAAAATATAGCTGATGCTTTTCAAAAAATTATCATAGTTAGAAAGCCAAATAATTTACAAACAGAATATGGTAAAGAATTTTCTAAGAAAGATTTTCGAGAAGTAATGAAGAAATATAACATTAATCATTATTGAACTTTTTCAGAATTAAAAGCATCTGTTGTCGAATGATTTAACAGAACACTTAAAGATAAACTGTGGAAATAATTTGTTTTACAAGGATATTATTAATTGTTACATTTACTGAAAAAATGAATTGATGACTACAATAACACAAAACATTGCACAATAAAAATTAAACCAATAGAAGTTGTGAAAAAATTTCAAAATAAGTAATATTATATCTCACGAAAATGCTAAAGTTGAAAAAGGAGATAAAGTTAGAAGTAGTAAACTTCAAAATCTTCTTGAAAAAAGACATACAGCAATTGGTCAACAGAAATATTCGAAAATGAAAATTTATTTAATCTAATCCCATTATATATAAATTAAAAGATATTAATGGAAATTTTTATGAACAAGAACTACAGAAAACAAAATATCTAGACCATTATAATTATCCGGGCTGTTATGCTGTGGTCGGTTGATGAATTCTGTGGTGATTCCCAACGTTTCGTCTCCGACTGCGGGAGACATCTTCAAGGGGGTCTGTAGCTTGATGGAAGGTCCAACACACACACTGGCTCGTGTGTTGGACCTTCCATCAAGCTACGGAACCCCTTGAAGATGTCTCCCGCTGTCGGAGACGAAACGTTGGGAATCACCACAGAATTCATCAACCGACCACGGCATAACAGCCCGGATAATTCTAATGGACATGATATTTCCGGCCATGAAAGTTTACATTTTAGTATAAAATATCTAGACATATACTTAGTTGAAAAACTTTTAAGAAAGAAAGGTAATTAACTTTATGTTAAATGGTAAGGTTTTGATAATTCACACAACAGTTGGATAAATAAAGATAAAGTAATTTTATATAGAACTAGTTTCCTATTTAGTTTAACAATCAGGTAGTTTAATATTTACTTTAACAATCAATTAATTTTTACATAAGTTTAAAATATCTCCATCAAATTTTGAATTGGAACATCTTTCGATTCAATTATCTCATCTTTTACTTTAATCCTTTCGTCTTTTTTGTTAATACTTTCATCTTTCATTTTAATTCTATCTTTTATTTTTATTATTTCATTGTTTATTTTATTCAATGTTTGTAGATTTTGTATACAAAATTCATGGTGTTTTATTTGTTCTTAGTAAAAAGTTTCCTTTAATATAGAAACATTATATACATAAAAAATTATATTAATGTTGTTGTTGTTGTTGTGGTCTTCAGTCCTGAGACTGGTTTGATGCAGCTCTCCATGCTACTCTATCCTGTGCAAGCTTTTTCATCTCCCAGTACCTACTGCAACCTACATCCTTCTGAATCTGCTTAGTGTATTCATCTCTTGGTCTCCCTCTACGATTTTTACCCTCCACGCTGCCCTCCAATACTAAATTGGTGATCCCTTGATGCCTCAGTACATGTCCTACCAACCGATCCCTTCTTCTGGTCAAGTTGTGCCACAAACTTCTCTTCTCCCCAATCCTATTCAATACTTCCCCATTAGTTATGTGATCTACCCATCTAATCTTCAGCATTCTTCTGTAGCACCACATTTCAAAAGCTTCTATTCTCTTCTTGTCCAAACTATTTATCGTCCATGTTTCACTTCCATACATGGCTACACTCCATACGAATACTTTCAGAAATGACTTCCTGACACTCAAATCAATACTGGATGTTAACAAATTCCTCTTCTTCAGAAACGCTTTCCTTGCCATTGCCAGCCTACCTTTTATATCCTCTCTACTTCGACCATCATCAGTTATTTTGCTCCCCAAATAGCAAAACTCCTTTACTACTTTAAGTGCCTCATTTCCTAATCTAATTCCCTCAGCATCACCCGACTTAATTAGACTACATTCCATTATCCTTGTTTTGCTTTTGTTGATGTTCATCTTATATCCTCCTTTCAAGACACTGTCCATTCCATTCAACTGCTCTTCCAAGTCCTTTGCTGTCTCTGACAGAATTACAATGTCATCGGCGAACCTCAAAGTTTTTATTTCTTCTCCATGAATTTTAATACCTACTCCGAATTTTTCTTTTGTTTCCTTTACTGCTTGCTCAATATACAGATTGAACAACATCGGGGAGAGGCTACAACCCTGTCTTACTCCCTTCCCAACCACTGCTTCCCTTTCATGTCCCTCGACTCTTATAACTGCCATCTGGTTTCTGTACAAATTGTAAATAGCCTTTCGCTCCCTGTATTTTACCCCTGCCACCTTTAGAATTTGAAAGAGAGTATTCCAGTCAACATTGTCAAAAGCTTTCTCTAAGTCTACAAATGCTAGAAACGTAGGTTTGCCTTTCCTTAATCTTTCTTCTAAGATAAGTCGTAAGGTCAGTATTGCCTCACGTGTTCCAGTGTTTCTACGGAATCCAAACTGATCTTCCCCGAGGTTGGCTTCTACTAGTTTTTCCATTCGTCTGTACAGAATTCGTGTTAGTATTTTGCAGCTGTGACTTATTAAGCTGATAGTTCGGTAATTTTCACATCTGTCAACACCTGCTTTCTTTGGGATTGGAATTATTATATTCTTCTTGAAGTCTGAGGGTATTTCGCCTGTTTCATACATCTTGCTCACCAGATGGTAGAGTTTTGTCAGGACTGGCTCTCCCACTGCCGTCAGTAGTTCCAATGGAATATTGTCAACTCCGGGGGCCTTGTTTCGACTCAGGTCTTTCAGTGCTCTGTCAAACTCTTCACGCAGTATCATATCTCCCATTTCATCTTCATCTACATCCTCTTCCATTTCCATAATATTGTCCTCAAGTACATCGCCCTTGTATAGACCCTCTATATACTCCTTCCACCTTTCTGCTTTCCCTTCTTTGCTTAGAACTGGGTTTCCATCTGAGCTCTTGATATTCATACAAGTCGTTCTCTTATCTCCAAAGGTCTCTTTAATTTTCCTGTAGGCGGTATCTATCTTACCCCTAGTGAGATAGGCCTCTACATCCTTACATTTGTCCTCTAGCCATCCCTGCTTAGCCATTTTGCACTTCCTGTCGATCTCATTTTTGAGACGTTTGTATTCCTTTTTGCCTGCTTCATTTACTGCATTTTTATATTTTCTCCTTTCATCAATTAAATTCAATATTTCTTCTGTTACCCAAGGATTTCTACTAGCCCTCATCTTTTTACCTACTTGATCCTCTGCTGCCTTCACTACTTCATCCCTCAAAGCTACCCATTCTTCTTCTACTGTATTTATTTCCCCCATTCCTGTCAATTGCTCCCTTATGCTCTCCCTGAATCTCTGTACAACCTCTGGTTCTTTTAGTTTATCCAGGTCCCATCTCCTTAAATTCCCACCTTTTTGCAGTTTCTTCAGTTTTAATCTACAGGTCATAACCAATAGATTGTGGTCAGAGTCCACATCTGCCCCTGGAAATGTCTTACAATTTAAAACCTGGTTCCTAAATCTCTGTCTTACCATTATATAATCTATCTGATACCTTTTAGTATCTCCAGGGTTCTTCCATGTATACAACCTTCTTTCATGATTCTTAAACCAAGTGTTAGTTATGATTATGTTGTGCTCTGTGCAAAATTCTACCAGGCGGCTTCCTCTTTCATTTCTGTCCCCCAATCCATATTCACCTACTATGTTTCCTTCTCTCCCTTTTCCTACACTCGAATTCCAGTCACCCATGACTATTAAATTTTCATCTCCCTTCACTATCTGAATAATTTCTTTTATTTCATCATACATTTCTTCAATTTCTTCGTCATCTGCAGAGCTAGTTGGCATATAAACTTGAACTACTGTAGTAGGTGTGGGCTTCGTATCTATCTTGGCCACAATAATGCGTTCACTATGCTGTTTGTAGTAGCTTACCCGCATTCCTATTTTCCTATTCATTATTAAACCTACTCCTGCATTACCCCTATTTGATTTTGTGTTTATAACCCTGTAGTCACCTGACCAGAAGTCTTGTTCCTCCTGCCACCGAACTTCACTAATTCCCACTATATCTAACTTCAACCTATCCATTTCCCTTTTTAAATTTTCTAACCTACCTCTCCGATTAAGGGATCTGACATTCCACGCTCCGATCCGTAGAACGCCAGTTTTCTTTCTCCTGATAACGACATCCTCTTGAGTAGTCCCCACCTGGAGATCCGAATGGGGGACTATTTTACCTCTGGAATATTTTACCCAAGAGGACGCCATCATCATGTAATCATACAGTAAAGCTGCATGCCCTCGGGAAAAATTACGGCTGTAGTTTCCCCTTGCTTTCAGCCGTTCGCAGTACCAGCACAGCAAGGCCGTTTTGGTTATTGTTACAAGGCCACATCAGTCAATCATCCAGACTGTTGCCCTTGCAACTACTGAAAAGGTTGCTGCCCCTCTTCAGGAACCACACGTTTGTCTGGCCTCTCAACAGATACCCCTCCGTTGTGGTTGCACCTACGGTACGGCTATCTGTATCGCTGAGGCACGCAAGCCTCCCCACCAACGGCAAGGTCCATGGTTCATGGGGGGGGTTATATAGAAATAATTTTATTAATTTTATAAATAAAAATTTTTATTACATTTTTTAATAACTTATTATTACCATATGGTAATGTATATATCTTACTTTCCAATACATATCTTTTATTATCATGAGGACTGATTGCTTTTTTGTTTATTTGCATTGTATATATTTCATGTATTTCACTTTTATTTAAATTAATTTTTCTGTATTGTTCTGTATTGTTAAACAAACAGTCTTTGTGATCTTCTAATCTTATTTTATTTTTAACAACACATTTCTTTATTGCTTTAGATTTTTTCTGCATTGTCACTAACTTTATAAGCATACTCCTTTGCTCTTATACCTAAAAATTCCCCAATTACTTTTCCATTACATTCATCTTTCATTTTACCAACAACTTTTTTGTTTACTTGTGGAATATTATATATATTATCTGTGGGATAATCACTTGTATCAAATTAATTAATCATTGATTTAAAATCTTCATAAAAGTCTCCAGTTTTAATAATGTAAATATAACTATCTGTATCTTGATAACACAATTCAATATTTTCTCCATATTTATGTTTCAAAACTCTATAGAGAAAATCATACATTAATTCTTTAGATACATCAAGTATACAAAATCCAACATAAAGAGGTTTATCAAATGTAATTTTAGATTTATACATATGAATAACAGCAATATTTTCATAAAATATAGTTCTACATTTAAAGTTTGGTTCAGCTACAAGTTTATCACATACTTTACAATTTGAAACTAATTTTATATATTGTCTGTTTCTTATATTCTCCATCGTTTAACCAAACACCGAATTATTCATTAATTTATAGAAAACGTTTACAAAATATTTGTAGCTTTGGTTATTAACTGTGTGTTTAAATCTATATCATCCCATTGAAATCTATGTATTTTTCAAATACATCACTAAACAATAGTACATCAGTTTTAAGATACAAATCATGATATTCACCAAGATTTTTTATATTGAACTTCTCCCAAACTAATTTTGCATGCTCATAATCTTCATCTGTTATACTACAATCATTTAATTTTTTGTAAAATTTTTCTTTTGTTGGTAATTGTGTTTCTTAAGATTTTTTCCAAGAATTCATATGATCATATGGATAAACACCTTTTAAAATTAAAATTAAATTATTCTGGTGAAAAATACTTTTGATGTTTTTAATTGATTTTTCTTTAAATTTGTAGAAAGTTTATCAAGTGAAGAAGCCATAAATCTAAATTATCAACAAACCTCATTTTTAAATTTTTTGTATGTTTACCAAAACTAATGTACTTATTTTAATTGTTTGGTATTAGTTTATTTCTTTATTATCATAACAAAGTTCTTTTAGAAAAAGATGAGGATCATAACCAGATAAATTACGTTAATAAATAGGTACACAATCAGGTTGTTGTAGTCTTAAATTACAATTTTTGCACAGTGGAGCAATATATTTTCCAGTTAGACGATCATGATTTTTTATTACTTTTTGTATAATGATATTTATACCTTGTACAAAATTTAGAATTATAAAATGTAAGTGCTTTCATTTCTTCAATTTTAGAATAAATTATTCCAATTTCTTTGGCTTATTGTTTTGTACATTCAATAAGTTTTTTATAACAATTTGGTCCTCTATAAACAACAGGATATTTATATATTCCATATATATATATATATATATATGATATATTTCATTTTATATGATTTTTGTGGTTTTGGTTCACAGTTGTCCATATTTAAAAGTAAACTTTCAAAGTCAGCATAAATAACAAATCGAACTTTTTGTGTATATTGATAATTATTAAATATACACATGTTCCTTTATTTGGCATTTCTATTTTTCATAGTGTTTTGGTTAAACGATTAGGTACATCGTTATCTAGATTTTCTTTACACTTGAAATGTAGTAAACATAAATTGCAAATAAATTTTACTTCACTATGTCTGCTAATTTGATTTGATACAAGTCTAGATAATTTTTTTATGTACCAATAGTGTGAATTTTTATTTTTCTTGAAATAAATGTTTTTCTTTTTACATTTTGTAATTTTTAATAGCTACACTTGAGATTCTTCATGATCAAACGAATTAACATTAATAGATACAGGTTGCAGGAAACAGCAGTACAGCCATAGACAATATTTTTATTCATTCCTCATTACTACATGGGCGTTCTGTTAGTAAAAGGGTGAATCTCCTTTCAGATCATAATGCACAGATTTTAATAGTAAAAGGTTTTTGTATTCAAACAAATGTTGTATTACAGAGACCAGATTCTATGCGTTTGCATGTTGCATATTCATTTGCATATTTGGCTCCTTTTCACCAGTTATTGCATATTTTAACTAAAAACTAGTAATTATGCTTATTTTCGCTCTATGTTTACAATATTTTAAAAATTTAGACAGGCAGTCTCTAGCTCAATCTAGTTTTGATGTCTCACAGATTGACTGCAGCCGAGAACTGTGTGCAATCTCTAACCGAGAGCCCACTACCTAGCTAAATCATTACAGAAGAGGAACAGAAATAGGCAGACAGAGTCAATGCTCCTACGCCAGCGCCTCTGGTTGATTCCCTCTGCTCTCATTTGTATGCATCGGCAATAACTAAACTAAACTACGCAAGGTTTCAGTCGCACGTCCACTGTTTCAGTTCAGCTTTCTATTTACATGTACACAGTTCAACATGTTTACAACATGTAGTGTGTAACGTGTAGTGTGCAATGCCACCCCAGGAAGTTTCATGGATAGCTCACCACCCTGGAACATTTACATATGATGGAACTGCTTTATATTGTCGAATTTGCGAGAAAAACGTTTTGTGCAAAAAAAAGTTTCAAATGGACCAGCATGTTGAGACAAGTCTTCATATCACAGGAATGCAGAAGAAAGGTCCACGACAACCACTTTTGACAACAGCAAGTTGCAGTAGCAGGGACTTGTCCAAAGGTAACCAAAAAACTTCCTGGCAGATTAAAACTGTGTGCCCGACCGAGACTCGAACTCGGGAGCTTTGCCTTTCGTGGGCAAGTGCTCTACCACTTGCCCGCAAAAGGCAAAGGTCCCGAGTTCGAGTTTCGGTCAGGCACACAGTTTTAATCTGCCAGGAAGTTTCACATCAGCGCACACTCCGCTGCAGAGTGAAAATCTCATTCTGGTAACCAAAAAAGTTGGTTTAACATGGATTTATGTGAAGCATTCATTGCAAACAACATTCTTCTTCACAAACGTACCAACCCTATCCTCAAAGGCTTCCTGCACAAATATTGTTTAAATCAAAACATACTAGATGGATCAACATTGCGTAAAAATTACATACCAACAATTTACTTAAATGTTCTGGAAGAAATATGCAGTAAACTCAAGGACAGCATTATCTGGATTTCAGTTGACGAAACTACAGACACTTGCGGCTGTTACATTGCAAATTTAATTGTAAGTGCATTAAAAGAAGAGCTTTCTTCTTCCTATTTAGCGGACTGCAAATAACTTGAAAAAAGTAAATCATTCTAGGATCGCCAGATTTGTGAACTACGATATTAGAAAAATATTTCCAGAATCTTCTGCAGAACAGTGTTTGTGTTTATTTCAGATGCTGCTCCCTATATGATCAAAACAGGAAAAGCTCTCTGAGTATTTTACCCCAGTCTGATTCATGTGACGTGCTTTGCTCATGGAGTACATCGACTTGCTGAAGAAGTACATTCCATGTTTGTGAATGCAAATAAATTGATACCATCAGGACCTACAAAGAAACACTACCAAAAGCGCCTTTACCTCCCGAACCAGTGGTAACTCGTTGGGGTATGTGGTCGAAGCTGTGTTGTTTCACAATGAACATTCCGGGGCAATTAGTGGGGTAATAAACGACTTTGATAGTGCAGAGGCTTTGTCAGTTTCCCAGTGAAACGAAGCTTTTAATGATTCCGGTATTAAAAAAGAGATTCCTGTGATTAGCACTCATTTTTCTTATATACCTGCAAGTAGTAAACAGAAGGTTTGGCGTTGAATGAATCTATTCAGTTAATGAATAAAATTATTCTAGTGAACTCTTCATTGCCAGACGTAAGAAAACTTAAAAGTTTGAAAACGTTTTAAACAATAATACAGGCTTTGAACCCTTGTGCCAAATTGATAGTTTTATTAATGGGACAGGTGAACCTATACCACAAACAATACATGCCAACATAGCACCCAAATTCAAATACTGCCCATTTACCTCAGTTGATGAAGAATGGTCTTTTCCTGCTTATAAAAATGTCTAGAGTGAGAGAAGACACAATCTTACTACCGAACATTTGGAACAGTACTTAGTTGTTTATGTTTAAAATAGTAGAAAAATGTGAAATAAATTGTGTATGATGCTTTGGTGCAAAGGTACTAACTAAAAGGTAATGCTGTTCAAAAAACTTCATGATTGTATGTTGTTTTTTAAATAAAACATTAGGGAGTATTTGAACATGCCCATCTGCGTGCAATGTATCTCACAGTAGGTCCTGTAGATATCGACTGTTTTGCTGTGACTCACTCGCATCGCATCCACTTATTACCGACAACAGTAGCAAAGAAGGAAAAATTCTTGAAACACGGCATGCATCCCTATTTTGCGAATTTTTTGAAAATAATCCCAGAAAGGCCCCCTTCCTAACCTCTACCAGAAAGTATTCAGAAAAAGATATCAGCGTTGTAAATGTACCGATTTTTCATGTGGCCAGCCCTCTTCCTCATACTTGATATGCACAGGTTCGGCTTTGAGATATATTGCACACAGTAACTACTATGTTTTTTTATTATTTGATCTTGCATATTTTGATAGTTTTCTTGTATTTTTAAGACTTTCCAGTGGCAACAGAGAGTTTTTTAAACCTCGTTAAGGAACAAGAATGGCAGGAAGTTTATAGTGCCGATAACATAGATGACAAATATAACACATTCCTCATACTCTTTGAAAGCTGCTTTCCATTATAACGTTCTAAACAGGGTACTAACAGTAAAAGGCAGCCTGGGTGGCTGACTAGTGGAATAAGGATATCAGGTAGAGCAAAGTGGGAATTACATCAGAATGTTAGAAGTAGTCACAATCAAGCAAAGTAGACAATTACAAACAGTACTGTAAGGTGCTTAAAAATGTCATTACGAAGGCAAAGAGTATGTGGCATGCAAATAGAATAGCTAATTTGCAGTATGAAATTGAAATGTTATGGTCAGTCATGAAGGAAATGCCTGATCAGCAGCACAAGGTCGACGATATATAGTCAGTTCGTTGTAAAAATATTTCTGTTACTGATAAGTCAGATATACATAGAGTAGTTAACAGTCACTTTCTGAGCATTGCTGTTGAATTAAATAAAAACTTAGTTTCTACAGGGAATCGTATAACTCACTTGGAAGAATGCCTTTCCGAGATTGATGTCTGAAATACTCTTCTGTAATACTGACAAGAGTAAATTAAGTCAATAATTAAGTCACTAAAGACTAAGGACTCTTGTGGGTATGATGGAGTACCTAGCAGAATATTAAAGTACTGTGCTGCACATGTTAGGCCTGTAGTTAGCCATACCTGTACGTTTTCCTTTAAGAATGGTCAGTTTAATGAACTTTTTAAGTACTTACTAGTAAAGCTGCTTTATAAAAATGGGGAAAGCGATAATGTAGACAATTTTAGACCTACTTCTATGCCATTAGTGTTTGGTAAAATTATTGAAATGGCTATGTATGTAAGGATAATTCATAATTTTATTTTACATAATTTCCTATGAAATGTACAGTTCGGTTTTAGAAGTGGTTTAACAATTGTAAATGCTGTATTCGTTTTTCTCTCTGAAGTAATAGACGGATTAAAAAAAGGATTCGAATGCTAGGAATATTTTGTTTATTTAACTAAGATGTTTGATTGTGTTGATTACAAAATATTGCTCCAGAAGTAGGACCATTATGGAATACGGGGAGATGCTCACAATAGGTTTGCAGACAGAAAAAAAGTCATTATCCACAGTGTTGACAATGGCTGTGATATGGGGTCTAAGTGGGGCACAGTCAAATGCGGGGGGGGGGGGGCGGGGGGGCGGGGGGGGGGGGGGGGTGCCCCCCAGGGATCAGTGCTGTGGCCACTCCTGTTCCTTATTTATATAAATGATATGTCCTCTACTATTACAGGCGATTATAAAATATTTCTGTTTGCTGATGACACTACTCTGGTAGTAAAGGTGATGACACAAGCTTGGTAGTAAAGGATGTTGTGTGCAACATTGGCACTGTTTCAAACACTGCAGTTCATGACAAAAGTCCATGGCTTGTAGAAAATAAAGTAACGCTAATCATAGTAAGACTCAGTTTTTACAGTTCTTAACACACAATTCAACAAAACCCGACGTTTTAATTTCATAGAATGGGCATATGATTAGTGAAATTGAATAGTTCAAATTTCTAGGTGTTCAATTAGATAGTAAACTGTCGTGGAAAGCCTACGTTGAGGATCTTGTTCAAAGACTTAATGCTGCCATTTTTATAATTCGAACGGTATCTCAATTAAGTGATTGTTCGACACGAAAAGTAGCCTACTTTGCTGATTTTCATTCGATTATGACGCACAGTATTATATTTTGGGGTAATTCTTCCCATTCTCAAAAGATATTTTTGGCTCAGAAAGGAGTGGTTCAGGCACTAAGTGGCGTAAGTTCGCGAACTTCTTGCCACTCTATTCATTCGTCTGTGTATTCTGGCGCTGGCCTCTCAATATGTATATATTCTTTACTGTCGTTTCTTCTTAACAGTATCAGCTTATTCCCAAGAATTAGCAGCTTTCACTCAGTTAATACTAGGCAGAAATCCAATCTGCTTTTGGATCGTACTTCGCTGACTCTTGTGGAGAAAGGTGTGCAGTATACTGCTGCATTCATTTTAAATAATCTGCCACAAGAATTCGAAAATCTTAGCAGTAATCCACGCGCTTTCAAATCGGAACTGAAGAGTTTCCTTATGAGTGACTCCTTCCATTCCGTCCAGGAGCTCCTAGACAAATTAAGGTGATGCCTGTGTTATATTATTGGTTCTGTTTACGTAAACTTATGGACTGTCTTTTTTGCATTTTATTTTATCTGTTATTACTTTTATACTGTAATTAAATGTTGTGACATGTACCATGACCTTGGAGATTTGCTTATCAATCTGGTCCTACGAAACTAAACGTCTAAAATAAAAAATACAGTCAATTATCGACAATTACTGTTACCGCTCTTTATAATATACTTCGGTGACGATTGAACGTTCCAGCGATATGGATCTTTCAGTATGAATTTGGTTAAGTTACGTGATTTTTTCCAAAAAAACTGTCGTGTAACAAGTGCTACCCACTGTCTCTGCCGTCCCTGTATAAGAGATACCATGACGTGATACTGCAGAGGTTAACGCAGAACAGGGAATCAGCGATCATAAAGCGGTTACTGCATCGATAATTTCAGCCGTAAATAGAAATATTAAAAAAGGTAAGAAGATTTTTCTGTTCAGCAAAAGTGACAAAAAGCAGATTACAGAGTACCTGACGGCTCAACACAAAAGTTTTGTCTCAGGTACAGATAGTATGAGGATCAGTGGACAAAGTTCAAAACAATCGTACAATACGCGTTAGATGAGTATGTGCCAAGCAAGATCGTAAGAGATGGAAAAGAGCCACCGTGGTACAACAACCGAGTTAGAAAACTGCTGCGGAAGCAAAGGGAACTTCACAGCAAACATAAACATAGCCAAAGCCTTGCAGACAAACAAAAATTACGCGAAGCGAAATGTAATGTGGGGAGGGCTATGCGAGAGGCGTTCAATGAATTCGAAAGTAAAGTTCTATATACTGACTTGGCAGAAAATTCTAAGAAATTTTGGTCTTATGTCAAAGCCGTAGGTGGATCAAAACAAAAAGTCCAGACACTCGGTGACCAAAATGGTGCTGAAACAGAGGATAACAGACTAAAGTCCGAAATACTAAATGTCTTTTTCCAAAGCTGTAGTTCCTTCTCTAGATTGTCGCACAGATGACTAAATGGTAGATATCGAAATAGACGACAGAGGGATATAGAAACAATTAAAATCGCTCAAAAGAGGAAAGGCCGCTGGACCTGATGGGATACCAGTTCGATTTTACACAGAGTACGCGAAGAAACTTGCCCCCCTTCTTGCAGCGGTGTACCGTAGGTCTCTAGAAGAGCGTAGCGTTCCAAAGCATTGGAAAAGGGCACAGGTCATCCCAGTTTTCAAGAACGGACGTCGAACAGATGTGCAGAACTATAGACCTATATCTCTAATGTCGATCAGTTGTAGAATTTTGGAACACGTATTATGTTCGAGTATAATGACTTTTCTAGAGACTAGGGATCGGCATGGGTTTCGAAAAAGACGATCGTGTGAAACACAGACCGCGCTATTTGTCCACGAGACTCAGAGGGCAATAGACACGGGTTCCAGGTAGATGCCATGTTTCTTGACTTCCACAAGACGTTTGATACAGTTCCCCACAGTCGTTTAATGAACAAAGTAAGAGCATATGGACTATCAGACCAATTGTGTGATTGTATTGAAGAGTTCCTAGATAACCGAACGCAGCATGTCACTGTCAATGGAGAGAAGTCTTCCGAAGTAAGAGTGATTTCAGGTGTGCCGCAGGGGAGTGTCATAGGACCGTTGCTATTCACAATATACATAAATGACCTTGTGGATGACATCGGAAGTTCACTGAGGCTTTTTGCAGATGATGCTGTGGTGTATCGAGAGGTTGTAACAATGGAAAATTGTACTGAAATGCAGGAGGATCTGCAGCGAATTGACGCATGGTGCAGGGAATGGCAGTTGAATCTCAATGTAGACAAGTGTAATGTGCTGCGAATACATAGAAAGATAGATCCCTTATCATTTAGCTACAAAATAGCAGGTCAGCAACTGGAAGCAGTTAATTCCATAAATTATATGGGAGTACGAATTAGGAGTGATTTAAAATGGAATGATCATATAAAGTTGATCGTTGGTAAAGCAGATGTCAGACATATTCATTGGAAGAATCCTAAGGAAATGCAATCCGAAAACAAAGGAAGTAGGTTACAGTACACTTGTTCGCCCACTGCTTGAATACTGCTCAGCAGTGTGGGATCCGTACCAGATAGGGTTGATAGAAGAGATAGAGAAGATCCAACGGAGAGCAGCGCGCTTCGTTACAGGATCATTTAGTAATCGCGAAAGCGCTACGGAGATGATAGATAAACTCCAGTGGAAGACTCTGCAGGAGAGACGCTCAGTAGCTCGGTATGGGCTTTTGTTAAAGTTTCGAGAACATACCTTCACCGAAGAGTCAAACAGTACATTGCTCCCTCCTACGTATATCTCGCGAAGAGACCATGAGGATAAAATGAGAGAGATTAGAGCCCACACAGAAGCATACCGACAATCCTTCTTTCCACGAACAATACGAGACTGGAATAGAAGGGAGAACTGATAGAGATACTCAAGGTACCCTCCGCCACACACCGTCAGGTGGCTTGCGGAGTATGGATGTAGATGTAGATGTAAATGTAGATGTAGATCTAGTTTCCACGTTTTATGTACATGTTCTTTTCAGAATCTTCCTTGTCAAAAGCGCCAGGTGGAGGGTAATTTGTTTCAGAATAGTATTGTAAAGAAATGAGCAACTAGGCCCTTGCAAGAATCATTGTTTCCACTTTACGGGAATGTAGTCATAATGGTTCCAGTAAAACATGAAATTTCGCGGTCCTTATCCCAAAATAACTTTCAATAAAGCGGCGTGCATGTCTTAGGCGGTAACTTAGTATTCTGTCAGATTGTGATAATGATCGGTTGTTGTAGTCAGGATATGTCTGCTTCATGAAGTTTCGTAGTAGAGGAAGCTCATCATCTACTACAAACACGAACGGTACATGGTTTTCTTTCCCCGGCATTGAGATGAGCTCAGGAAAATCCGATGTCCCATTATTATTTTTTTTTTTTTTTTGAAACGCTGTGTATTTAAAGACTCTGCAATCAAAAATTCTTCCTTGAAATCCCACATTCAAGTATACGAAACTGTAGTTAGCATCAGCTGCAGAAAACTCAACAATGCTGAAGAAACGCTTATAATTAAAAGACATACTTCCGTTGTGTCCCCGGGCCGCAACCTGCACGTGTTTTCCATCAACACTGCAAGCAGTCAGGAAAATTCCATTTTCTTGAGAAATCATGGGGCACTGTTAACCATTGAGAGCTTTAATTATTGCAACAATAAGTCTTTACTTTTATAGACCTATCTACATGAAAAGTATGAGTGTTATGATTTTATAAAACACGCACACACATACAGAGAGACATAGAGGGAGAGAGGCTTGTTTTGGTAAACACTGTTTGTGTCACACTTAGGAGGGTTAATAATAGTTATATCAAATGGCTTTCTTTAGTACTTTCAAATATTTGTTGTGTCTGTGATCAATTATGTTATTAGTTTTTATTAGGAGCTGAATGTTTAAACCAACAAACACACAAACACACAACTGTAGGTGTAAGTCAAGTAACTGTCGCTATGGGGGTACGGAAAGTAATGCTGCTTCCTCCTGAGTACCTGCAGCGCGCTTAAAAACTCGTGAAGACTTCGCTGTTTTTACAACTGAGGAATAGAATGCATGAAAACTGACTCAGGCACTGACAGATTTCACTGTCTTTGGGAACTTTGTTTTGGACTCATAGAGGACGAGTAATAGACAGAATACAGAAATAACGACAGCAAAGAAGTATTACCGATATTCTATTCAGTTTGCGAAGATGGGCTTATCGGGCAACTGACACAAGAAATTTATTTCGACGAAATGAGAATCTAAACACATTTTCTGTACACAACTTGGGCATTCCCAGCCCCAGTCCAACAGGTTATAAGTCTCCAGATAGCAGTATCTGCTTTAGGTCTCCGTCTCTAAATTCTGAAAGCATTTCTTGTACTGAGTATAACGTATAGTCATATGTACCCAGCTACAAAAAGGTAAAGATCCGTCTTATGGCTCTAGACGGGCCAATTGGGCCCAACTGACCCCCATGTCATCCTCAACAAGTGGGGTCATCGGATGCGTTATGGATAGGCATATGGTCGGCGCACCGCTTTCCCGTCCGTTGTCAGGTTTCTTGACCATGGAACCGCTACTGATCGACCTAGTAGCTCCTTAGTTGCCTCAAAAGGATGAGTGGATCCTCCACTAGTCCTCTGACTAAGGAAAAATCCCTGGTAGTTCTGGGAATCTAACTCAGGATCCTCTGCATGGCAGTCAGTCGCGCTGAACACTCGTATAAATGGACAGATATTCTCCCACAAATAATTGCACAGCATAATCGAACCAAACATAGCACAATAAAAAAGAGACCAATCGATGTTCGTGAAAATGGACTCATGGATACGGCATACTTTCGTATTAAAATGCTCGATATACGTAAACAGAATTTTAATGTGGGTGATTTAGTACGTATCCCAAAACACAAGACAGCGTTTGAGAAGTCCTACCTTCGAAACTGATCGAGTGAGAGATTCACCGTTTCCAAAGTGCAGAAAACAAATCCTAGATCTTACATCTTAAAGGATAGCAGTGGCACTGAAATTACGGGGTGCTTTTAAACCGAGGAAATGCAGAAATGCTCAGAACCATACGTGTTGCTCATAGAGTGTGTCATAAGACGGCGAGGGAAAAGAGCACTAGTTAAATGACTTGGTTTTCCTGCAGCACAAAACAGCTGAACCGACGCTGATGGTTTGCAGTATAACGGAGTTCACAGAGCACAACCAGGACAGTAGCATAACATGCGTGATAGGAGACACATTATAGGAGACAGTGATATTCTCAGCAAACTTACTGTCAAATTGCATATTCCGGGGTATAATTACTGTGGACCTGGTACAAAGCTTCAAAACGTTTGGCTCGTGGTGATAAGGGGAGTAGCCTACTTGACGAGGCGTGTTTCGAACACGACGTTGCAAATGCAAAACATGAAGATATCTCTGGACATCACGCTGCAGATCGAATTTTAGCCGATAATGATGATGATGAGGTCCCATACTCCGAGGAGTATAGGGGACGATGCGGGAAAACCGCACCGCTGCACTAGGCAACGTCCTAGCGGATGTGGTTTGCCATTGCCTTCCTCCGACCGCAATGGGGATGAATGATGATGATGAAGACAACACAACACCCAGTCATCTCGAGGCAGAGAAAATCCCTGACCCGCCTGGAATCAAACCCAGGACCCCGTGCGCGGGAAGCGAGAACGCTGCTGCAAGATCACGAGCTGCAGACTTAGCTGATAAAGCCAAGGCAATAAGTGCGAGAAAGGATATTGGTATAGGACGCCGCATTCCAGGATTTGTAGTTGATAAAACCATGCATGGTAAAATTAAGTTGGCCTTGAGTGTGAATTTCAAGCAAGTTACGATTGGTGCACATCGTGCACTAAAGAACAAAGGACAACGAGGAAGAAGAAGAAGCCATGGCAGGGGAATTTAAAAAACTGTATCCTGAAAGCGATATATGCCGCTAAAAGTGCTCTGAAGCATAAAGAACCCGTTAAAGCATCCCTGGTTCTGCCTGTACCAAAGATATCAGGTGGAATTTTCCCCTTCCTTATTTCTGTTCTCGCACGACTCTCAACGATCGGTTCACTGGCTGGTAGTGCTGTGGCTATCGCAAGAACAGTGAAGAACGGACAAAACTCTCAGATGTAACCACATGATGAAAGCAGCAGTCATCGGAAAAAGACTATACCTGAAGCCATACAAGAAAGGACTAGGTCTCTCAATATATAAAAAAGCCCGTTAGCTATCCTACAGGATAGACCGCTTACAAATACAGATCTGCTCAAGTTTGTCAGGAAAAAGTTAAGCATTTTAAGATTACGTGGAGTGTTTATCCAGGATACATTACTGAAGACTATATGAAAATCCAGAGAATGTGGAATTGCGAATTTAGATGTTGCTGGGGGACCAGGATCCCGCTGTGTGGCGCATGCTAAGAAAAATACAAATAACGTCTTCTATTTCGACTCATTTAGAGACTTGTAGCCGCATCGATTCTTCAGCGACAGAAGGCGTGTGTTCTACAATGTACATCGCTACCAAGATTTTAATAACTATTTAAGCCAGCATCTGTGCATCATGTTCGTCCTAGGGTTTATATATATATATGTCGGGACACACTCTATTCCACTCCGTAATTGAAAACGGAAACCACGTGTGTACGTTTACCTCACCCCTAATGGTATTGTACATGTGCGTCAGTGAAAAAGACCAATAAAAAGATGTTAGCATGTGGACGTAATGTGCTTTCCCAGTCTCTTCTGTAGCTAATGTCCATCACCGTTCCGTTTGGATCCCTATGTAATTCGGTGCTCTCCGATACACACGATCGAACAGCGGAGGAGTGGTACTCAAGCGTCAACTTTAGGTTACAATATCTACGGATGTAATTAACATTTCACAATGCAACAAACGGCACTGATTACGTATTTGTTTATATGTTCAGATGTGCTAACAAAACTAACGGGGTTCCATTTAAAAAAACGTAGGTTTGTGTTAAAAAACATACTTCCGTGCAGTTTTTTATGGTTTGTATTAACCAATTACACTAGCCCCTCTCCTCACGTTCGGTCTGTGGAATCGATTCGTCAGTATTTGATGTGGTTTACGAAATATATCCAGCGGTAACGTTAGGTGACTCACCCTGTGTATATAGATGGCTCTGAGCACTATGGGACTTAACATCTTATGGTCATCAGTCCCCTAGAACTTAGAACTACTTAAACCTAACTAACCTAAGGACATCACACAACACCCAGCCATCACGACCTATATATATATATATATATATATATATATATATATATATATATATATATATATATATATACACACTCCTGGAAATTGAAATAAGAACACCGTGAATTCATTGTCCCAGGAAGGGGAAACTTTATTGATACATTCCTGGGGTCAGATACATCACATGATCACACTGACAGAACCACAGGCACATAGACACAGGCAACAGAGCATGCACAATGTCGGCACTAGTACAGTGTATATCCACCTTTCGCAGCAATGCAGGCTGCTATTCTCCCATGGAGACGATCGTAGAGATGCTGGATGTAGTCCTGTGGAACGGCTTGCCATGCCATTTCCACCTGGCGCCTCAGTTGGACCAGCGTTCGTGCTGGACGTGCAGACCGCGTGAGACGACGCTTCATCCAGTCCCAAACATGCTCAATGGGGGACAGATCCGGAGATCTTGCTGGCCAGGGTAGTTGACGTACACCTTCTAGAGCACGTTGGGTGGCACGGGATACATGCGGACGTGCATTGTCCTGTTGGAACAGCAAGTTCCCTTGCCGGTCTAGGAATGGTAGAACGATGGGTTCGATGACGGTTTGGATGTACCGTGCACTATTCAGTGTCCCCTCGACGATCACCAGTGGTGTACGGCCAGTGTAGGAGATCGCTCCCCACACCATGATGCCGGGTGTTGGCCCTGTGTGCCTCGGTCGTATGCAGTCCTGATTGTGGCGCTCACCTGCACGGCGCCAAACACGCATACGACCATCATTGGCACCAAGGCAGAAGCGACTCTCATCGCTGAAGACGACACGTCTCCATTCGTCCCTCCATTCACGCCTGTCGCGACACCACTGGAGGCGGGCTGCACGATGTTGGGGCGTGAGCGGAAGACGGCCTAACGGTGTGCGGGACCGTAGCCCAGCTTCATGGAGACGGTTGCGAATGGTCCTCGCCGATACCCCAGGAGCAACAGTGTCCCTAATTTGCTGGGAAGTGGCGGTGCGGTCCCCTACGGCACTGCGTAGGATCCTACGGTCTTGGCATGCATCCGTGCGTCGCTGCGGTCCGGTCCCAGGTCGACGGGCACGTGCACCTTCCGCCGACCACTGGCGACAACATCGATGTACTGTGGAGACCTCACGCCCCACGTGTTGAGCAATTCGGCGGTACGTCCACCCGGCCTCCCGCATGCCCACTATACGCCCTCGCTCAAAGTCCGTCAACTGCACATACGGTTCACGTCCACGCTGTCGCAGCATGCTACCAGTGTTAAAGACTGCGATGGAGCTCCGTATGCCACGGCAAACTGGCTGACACTGACAGCGGCGGTGCACAAATGCTGCGCAGCTAGCGCCATTCGACGGCCAACACCGCGGTTCCTGGTGTGTCCGCTGTGCCGTGCGTGTGATCATTGCTTGTACAGCCCTCTCGCAGTGTCCGGAGCAAGTATGGTGGGTCTGACACACCGGTGTCAATGTGTTCTTTTTTCCATTTCCAGGAGTGTATATATATATATATATATATATATATATATATAGGGTGTTACAAAAAGGTACGGCCAAACTTTCAGGAAACATTCCTCACACACAAAGAAAGAAAATATGTTATGTGGACATGTGTCCGGAAACGCTTACTTTTCGTGTTAGAGCTCATTTTATTACTTCTCTACAAATCACATTAAGGGGCTCCGGAACGCCCTATACTTGCAATGTTAAAATAACGCTTATAAATTACATCTTTCCTCACAAAGTATTTGAGGTAGGAAGTTGAACTTTTTACAGATTATTTATTGGAATATGGGCTACAACTTAACACAGGGATTTTACAAAATTTTAGTTCAGTTGTTAAAGATGATTCTTTTTTCAATTGTAATGAAAATTCACAACATTTTTTTGCAATTTTTATTTATATATTCAAAAATATACGGTTTTTTGGAAAAAGGCTGTGTTAAATTATGCAGAAGGTACTGTGTAACATTTACTGAAAGTTTGAAACAAATATGTTTGGAAGATCCTTAGAAAACATGTAATTAGTATAAGAAAATAAAAGTTTTGGGAATCGAGCGACAAAGATTGGATTAACTTTTTAGTGCATTCCAGGTCCATAGGATGGATTATCTTCATCTTCTGCAAACTCCTCCTGCAGCTTCCTCTTGTTCCTCCTCCTGTTTACTCTTGCTTGTATTTCTAGACTCTTTACAGCCCTGTCTGCAGCCCGAAGGCGTTCCTTGTCTAAAGCAAGCATCGCTCGTTGTTGTGTTCGTAGATTTTGCTACCATTTTCTTCAGTTGCAGTTACTGCAACACTGTTCCAAAAGGTGGTCATGTATGAACACTTATCACATTTCAGTTGTATTTCACTAGCAAGTCCTACGTGCTCTATTATGGAGAGTTCCAGACCAACTTCACTACAATGAATACATCTTACACAGTTTGAAAAAATTCCTTTGAGAACCGACATATGAAATATTTCATTCACATCCGATTCGCCCATAAAACATTCATAGTTTTCACTCATTGAACCAAGCTTCTTCTGTGAAGTATTTTCTTTCCCACTTTGACTGCTATGGGCAGGTGTACTTGAGAGGTTAGGTTCACTCCCTTGGTTATCGTCTTTATTGTTTACAGTAATAACACATACCTTTGGCTTTCCAACATTTCTCCTTTTCGTAAAAGCCTTCAGAGGATTTCTAATAACTTTACTTTTACTCATTATTATACTTCAACAAAACAGAGACTCAAGAAACAGAATTAATTACGAATATTTTCGAGATAACGACAGAGTAAATAAACATGAAGCAATCGACAATCACACCAGCGATATATATTGAACCATCACAGGTTAGCCACAACACATACTTTATCTCACATCACTAAAATGTACCTGATGAACACGGACGTTAATAATAACACCATTTGACAGCAGTTTAACAGCGCCACAGTGGGTCACGCCCATGTAGAATACATTTCAAAAAAAATTTAAAAATAGTTGTAGCCTTCGAAATTGAATAAATTATATATCTATTAAAAGGTAATAGTCTGCAGATTCAGAAAACGCAAAAAAGTGAAAATTGAACTTTTCATGATTTTGAGCCTTTCCGGAGCCCCTTAATTATGGAATGGAAACACACAGCAACAGAACGTACCAGCGTGACTTCAAACATTTTGTTACAGGAAATGTTCAAAATGTCCTCCGTTACCGAGGATACATGCATCCGATTCCTTTGTCGGATATACTTAGGATACTCAAGTCCAGACTACCCACCAGTATAAGGAATCAGCTGTTATATATAAATGATAAGGATATAGACTCATTTATGACTACGCTTGATCATATTGATATAATTGAGGAGGACAATAAAAGGGCAAGAGAAATGTCATATCAAAGAAGAGTAATAGAAGCGAATCCGAGCTGCAACTCGAATGGGAATGGCAGTAATGGTAGCAGTAACAATAATCATAACCAACTAAACTCTCTGAGGAGACTTAGCGATGGACAAAATGTAAACAATAATTATTACCATAATGGAAACTTTAGTAATGGTGCAGCGAGGGGCTGTTTTAGGAACAATAGGAATTTTAATCGATATAATCCAATGTATGGTAACACAGGACAGTTCTACCAACACCAGCAGAACAACAACAATAATTACACGAATCAAGCAAGACAATATAAGACCGAATTCACCACAACAACCGATAATCACTGAAGTAGCTGAAGAGAGAAATACCAATCGGACCAACAATCAGTCAAACTAAACATGACCGCATCGTGCCCCGGAGGAGCGGTCAGGGGATCTGTTAGGGTCGAAACAGTAAAATTAGAATTTTTAAGATATAATGATGGTGAGCTGTTGACTGAAGAGTTAACAAAGGATTTAATAACGTGTCGTACTGACAGATCGAGTGTTCCGGTATCGGAAGTATTTGTTGAAATAGAGGAAGTTCCAACAAATGTGATATAAGACACCGCCGCTTCCGCCAATATCATCTCAGGCGCTCTTTTTTGGAGAATTATTAGGAAGAAGAAGTTACCAATTTTGCCAGTACAGAACTGCAAAATCATCGGAGCTGTTGGAGCACGCTCTCCCAATGTCAAAATACAAACACAATTAGAGATGAAATTGGGAAATGTAGCAATAAAATGCACGTTCCTTGTAGTGGAGAAGTTATTAGTGGACTGCATTCTTGGTATTGGGAGTATGCAGGAGTACGATTGTCAGATTGATTTTTTGGAAGGAATAGTTAAATTTAGATTAAATGGAGAAGAGATAGCACTGGATTTAAATAGAAAGGAAACGGTGAATGAGAAATATTATCGCGGTGCCATAGTTCAATTAATTGACACTACAAACGGTCGTTTGAAGGAGCTTTCAAAGGATTTGATACAACAGGAGGACTTTAACCAAACAACAATGATAAAAGCTAGTGAATCAAATCGGCTTACCGGAAAACAAAGGCAGCAGCTTCATTATTTGTTAGGGGCATATGAAGAGATTTTTGATGAGAAACCAGGAATTATTAAAGGGTATATTTGTCGCCTACAAGTGAGGCCATATCAGACTTACTGTTACACGCACTATCCGATCCCCTGGCGTTTAAAACAATCAATTCAAAGGGAGATAAATAGAATGTTAGAATGGAACTTGATTGAGCCATCAACTAGTCCATATTGTTCTCCGCTCTTAGTCGTCCGAAAACCTGGAGGTAACGTTAGATTAGTTCTGGATGCGAGAGAGATTAATAAAATAATAGTACCTGTAAGAACTCATCCGGAAATATAGATGAATTAATTCAAAATTTCCAGGATGTTTCGTACTTAACTAGTGTTGATTTGAGAAGTTCGTACTGGCAGGTCCAAATGGATGAAGAATCTAGGAAATATACCGCATTTATCTATGCTGGGAGAAGTTACCAATTTAGAGTTGTCCCATTCGGACTTAATATTAGTGCCGGAATATTTATTTCAGCGTTGGATTATGTTCTTGGATCAGAATTGTGTAGTCGTATAACTGTGTTTGTTGATGACTTATTAATAGCCACGAAAACATGGGAAGAGCATTTGCATATTTTGGAAAGGATTTTTGCTGTTTTCAAGGAAACCGGAATTACAGTAAACTTACAAAAGTCTCATTTTGCTTTACCACAAATTAAGTTCTTAGGACATATGATAGATGCGAAAGGTATCCTGTCTACCGAGAAGAAGATAAGTGCAATTCGAAATTTTCCATCACCACGGAATAATAGACAGCTGAAGGGATTTATAGGTATGGTATCATTCTTCCGTCGTTTCATAAAGACTCAAGCCATGAATTCTGAGGCATTAAACCGGCTTCTACGGAAGGATGTGCCATGGCAATGGACTGAAGAATGTGAACTAGCTTTTCGAAACATTAAAGACCAACTCGTTAATGCATCCTTATTATATCACCCTGATATGAATTGTGAGTTCTGTCTGTCCACGAATTCATCGGATGTTGAATTAGGTGCTTGTCTCTTCCAAATAAGGAAAACAAAAGGGGTACCAACATTCTGTCTGACAGCATTTGCTAGTCGAGTGTTATCGCCCTGTGAAAGAGCCTATACGACCACAGAACTTGAAGCACTTGCGGTTATCTGGGCATTCAAGAAGTTTAACTATTATTTATATGGTTCGAAAACGATTGTGTATTGTGAGCATCAATCACTAACCTTTTTGCAAACATGTAAATTATTACATCCTAGACTGTCACGTTGGACAATGACACTACAACAGTACCAATTTAAAATTATTCATGTGTCTGGCAAAGAAAATATTATTGCGGATGCACTGTCAAGATCCCCAGAAGGTTTAACGCCGGAAATAGAATCAGTAAATACTTCGGATTTTCCAGTATTACTGTCGCAGGACAATATCTACAAGACTTATTATGTATCTTTGTAAAGATATGGGAAATTTACAACGAAAAGACCCTCGATGGAAGAAGATAATTCAGCTAAAGGAACAACAAAATTCAAGGGCTAGTTTAGATCATTATAAATTAGTAAATGGAGTATTATTCTTCATATGTGGGAAGGACAACAATCCACGGAGGTGTGTATATATCCTGAAGGAATACGAGGGAAAATTAATTTGGTTTACCCACTTATCATGGGGACATTTTGGTGTAATTAAATGTGCCAATAAAATAGGAGCATACTGTTATTTTCCGAATATTCGGAGGAAAGTGCACCAAACAATACAAAACTATTTACTCTGTCAAAAGGCAAAACCGGATAATAGAGGTAGTAAGCATGTTCTGCATTCAATTATTCCACGAGAGCCAAGGGCGTTAATTTCGTGTGATATCTGCGGCCCTCTCTCACAATCAAGACGAGGAGTCAAATTCATTGTTGGATTCTTTGACGTGTTTACAAAATATGTAAAACTATATCCATTAAAGTGTGTTACTGCCAGAGCTGTTGTAGGGAGATTGGTGCGTGACTATCTTCCGCATGTAGGTTTACCAAAATCCATAATTACAGATAATGGCAGAATTTTTACTGGATCTAAATGGAAGCAAACATTAACACAACTTGGTATTCGACAAATTTTGACATCATGTTACCTTCCACAAGGTAGTCCAATAGAACGAGTTTTCCGAGAATTAAACCAATTCATGCGTACATACTGTCACAGTAAACAAACATCATGGGCTGATTATTTGTCAGAATTTGAACAAATATTTAATAATTTGACACATACCTCAACTAACTTTACTCCAACAGAGCTTATGTTTAGTCAGATTGAAAAGAACTTCTGGATAAACCATCTGCCAAAGTATGAAGACCAGAATTTAAGATGGGAGGAAAAGATTCGACTCACACTTGTCAATTTAACTAAAAAGGCAATACAACGAAAATTGACATATGATAAACGGATTCACCTGATTCAGACGTTTCATCTTGGAGAAAAGGTTTTATTGAGGCGACACATCCATTCCTCGAAACTGATGAAGAACATAAAGAAATGGAATCTTATTTATACCAGACCATATGTTATTGTAAAAATACCAAATCCTGGATCATACTTGTTGGCACATCCCGAATCGAAAAGAATAAAGGGATTATTCCCGCATAATGATATTAAGAAATTTTTTGAAGGATCGTAGATCTGTGATACCAAATATGGAGAAGAATTTAGAGTGGAATTTGACTATGAGTCGAATGTGTATATAAATATCAAGAAGTTTATGTTGTCTAGAGGTTAAGAGACAGTGAGATTACTCCTGTGATAGGTTAAGAGACAGTGAGATTACTCCTGTGATAGTTTAGCACAAAAATTTTAAGATAGGTAGAAGAATTTGTTAATTACTAGTGTTTGTAAGTGTGGACTATGAGCAGAAGCCACAGTGATATGCAATGAAAGTGCATCTACATTTCCTCAAGACATGGCACTTATGTGAGAATTGCGTGAGAACTTGAACAGTGTGGGATATGTAGGTAAATACGCTGTGTGTATGATGTGCGCTGTTCGCACAAGAAAACAAATGAACTGTGAAATGAAGCAACAGTCGATAATGTTACTGTTGCAAACAACTGAAGAAACTCTCTGGTTGCGCGAGAGAAAATTATTATAATTTTTAGATTTTTCATTATGCCTTCTTTACCAGGAGAATTAATTTACGAATTTTAATTAACATTTTAAGAATAGCAGTTTGTGTGTTTCATATTATGGACATAATTGTTGAAATATATTTCCATAAATGTTCATGAGAGGATGAAGAAGATTCTGCGAGTGGATGATTTGTTAAATGAACATACGTCATCATTAATGATATTTATTTGCAAGTGGATCCAAAAAACAATTAATTATAAGAATAATGAAAATTTTTCAAATTATTCCTTTTGTGGAGTCAGTGTCATATGCCTATATTTAAAATTTTTCATCAGGTGTAAACTTAAATTTTATCCATAATTTCGTAATTGAAAGCAAACCTCGGACAGATTCAATGCTCTACTTCCACCTGCACTACAACAAAACGATTAGATTAAAAAATTTTTTGAGAGGAATACATTCGATATGAGCTACAACAAAATTTAAATGCCCACAGTCTATTTGGCAATGTTTTGGACAATCAGCAGTTGTAATGCAAAACAACTTTGGTATTGAGGAAAAAAAAATCGCGATTGTCAGGACTGATGGATGTTCCAGTCTAGTACAGATGGAAGAATATAAGAATCCACTCCGATTTTGAGTTCAACGATGAAATATGGACTTCGTTGCCTTAATCCACTCTCTTCCAGGGATTTATTCAGTCAGAACCTTTTCTTATTCCACTTTAAACCTGTTTCATGTTCACGTCCCTGACGATCTGTTCCTGAGATCATCTTCCTGTTCCTACGGCACGTTACCAGCTTCTATCCTGTACCATAAGCCATCGCCTGTCCTCCGTGCCGCCTCCACCAAACGCTGTACGTCGCCTACCCGGTGTCCGTACCCAGTGTTCCTGTTCCATCGACTTCACAACGAGATCGCCGGCTACATCGTCGAAAGAAGAATTGTGAATTTTTTTTTTTGAGCAATATTGTAAATTTTTTTTTTGGCAATGAGGCACTTTTCCTTCTATCTAATCTATGGAGCTTCTATATATTTCAAAATTACTGGATTTAGGCTTTCCTATCTTCTTTAATACCTGAGCTGGGGTCTATTCTTCCGTGTTTTCCAGGGTTTCCCTGTGAAGGCCAGTTCCCAAATGGGTAGACCTTTTTCGTAATTACACCAATCTACATCTCCCCCATTTATGTACTCGGGATGCGGGTATACCCCGGTACATGTAAAAGCTACAGCTTAGGTATTCTCGTAATTTATTGTCTTAACATGTTACCCATACTCTCTATAGTAAAATTCTACTAATTCAAAATATTCCTCTTTTGAATAAACAACCCAACAAATTTTTTCTGTTAGCTTGCAAAGTGTATTATCATTAACTTTGCTCGCTGCGAAGGGCAATTGTAATATCTCTTTATATTCGATGAATGATTCAGATACAATTCTACCCTTGAATGACGTTTACTAATTTTCTATCTTCATACTCGCAGAATCCATGCGAAAAGTAGTTCATACAATAGTTATGCCATGAGCGCATAAGTATTCTTTGTAGTACTCTCTCTGGTGGTTGTTAAAAATTAAAAAAAAAGGGGAGGCTTCCGAGATTGTCTTCGTGCCGATTAGCCCGAGCTTGGTTTGAAGAATTGTAATCTGATTATTGAGATTTATGACAGAAGATAACTGAGACGAAATTGTACGATTCAAAAGGAAAATATATATATATTGCTCCTTTATACGAAAGGTGTGTATTTGACAATTGAGAATTAATGATATTCATCGATATATTGCGTAGTTGTTAATCAGAAGGGAACTTCCGAAAGACTGGATACGAACCTGCATTTAATAATCCAAGAGCTCCATTACTTCTTCGGAAGGTTAAACTTCATCAAAGCCAAATATCCGCTTGATCTCAGGTTTCCCGACTGGTTATACAACGCTCCCAAAATTACGAGGCATTTTATTTATACAGATTAGCAGACTGCCGCAAAGCACGAGCCTGCAGAGAAGAAGAATCATCGCCTGATTTCATTCTAACAAGTAAAAATTTCTGAATCATTTTTAGTGACTGAGCTATGACTGTGTTTCCTATCATGAATGATTGATTGCTCGACCGAATTGAGAGCTACAGACTTACGTAGATAGGAGGAAAAATTTACAAACACTTCGACTGACATGTGCAGGAGCTCCATCGTGCATGAACCACATGTTGTGTCGTACTTGTAAAGGCACATGTCAACACAAGCACCGAAGTGAACATTACCTTTCTTCAATTGGGCCAACTGTGCGGTGAATCGAGGAAGTACAGTACATACGGACGAAACTAAAATGAGCTCTAACATGGAAATTAAGCGTTTCCGGACAGATGTCCACATAACATCTCTTCTTTATTTGAATGTGAGGAATGTTTCCTGAAAGTTTGGCCGTACCTTTTTGTAACACCCTGTATATATAAGGAGGTGCATTAAGCATCCACCCATCAGTCGAGGTTCAGATGTAATGTCGTATACTCTGATTTTATAAGAACGATCGATAGTATTACGTCAGATTTATTTCCCACCGATTGATTCAAGAACGAGGAGTGGAGTATTGTGCTGATTGGACTAGAGACTTACAACAGCATTCCGAATGTCAGAGGGGCTAACAACAAAATTCAACTGGAAATTAATCGTGGAAAAGAAATTGTGGAAATAGAAATTGGTGCATACGATACTGGCGATTTAAACGAAGTTTTAAAATGGTCTGGAAAAGGGATATCGCTATGCGCAAACATCAGTACACTAAATCTTAAATAACGATTGACTGTAACCAGAATGGTTCAAGAGGATGACTACCGGGTTTCACAAAAGGACAGGTTTTGAAGAAGAATCCTAATAAATTCTATAGATGTAACCAGTCAGTGTATATACTTCCTGTCAATACAATCCGTATCGAGTGTAACGTTACAACAATCTCTTGTCTCAACAACAGATTGATTCATACAATTTACGGGTTCTCCCATCAGTGGGGCAGGATGTAAGATCGTTGAGACCCCGATCAACACTATTTACCTCCCAGTAACAGTTCAGGCAGTCGACTATCTGGAGCTGCGTATTGTGGACCAGGATAATCAACTTGTCGATTTTCGCAGAGAGGAAATCACTGTGCGGCTACATTTATAGTGGAACCAGCAGTGACCTTGAATATGCAGAGACCCAGAAGCGGCAGTGGCCTTCAACCAGCCGGTGTCTGTTGGTGGCAGAAGCGACGACATTTAACTAGTCGGACCGGAAGACAGCATTTGAGAAGTCATACCTTCGAAACTGGTCGAAATACATCGGCATTCAGAACTGGGGTGTGTTTTCTGCACTTTGGTTCTATACGTCACGCCCATCCTGTCTTCGTTGACAGTACGGGGATGTTGCAATCCCTGACTGGTTGAAGCTCAGCGTTATCTTTCTGTTCATGGGAGGTTTTCAAATACCCACTGCTACCGACAACAGGTAGACAAACGTGGTGTGTTAAGACCTCTGCTCAACTGGAGACGCCGAGGTTCATCATACTTGGGTTTCAGACCAATGGAAGAGGGAATATAGCAAATGATTCCACCAAATTTGATAATTGCAGGTTAACTAATGACAGAGTCTACCTGAACTCAGAATTCTACCCTTATGATAATTTACACCTTCAGTGGGATGAAAATGTATACAAGAGGAGGAGGAGGAGATTACTGTTTAATGTCCCGTCGGCAACTAGGTCATTAGAGACAGAGCACAAGCACGTATTAAGGAAGGATGGGGAAGGAAATCAGCCCTGCCCTTTCAGAGGAACCATCCCAGTATTTGCGTGAAGTTATTTAGGGAAATCACGGAAAAATAAATCAGGATGCTCACATGTGCGTCTGAACTGTTGTCCTCCCGAATGTGAGTCCAGTATGCTAACCACTGAACCACCTCGCTCGGTAAAATGCATACAGTTTAGCATATGACATGTATGCGAGGTTCTGTGCTTCATACTATGAAGAGGAAGGATGTCTACTCAGCCCATGAAAATTCAAGGAGCTGACGCCAATCATCACAATAGACTACTCGAAACAGAACGAGATAATTAAACCTGGGCTCTTCAGTCCAGAACCGCGCTGCTGCTACGGTCGCAGGTTCAAATCCTGCCTCGGGTATGGATGTGTGTGATGTCCTTAGGTTAGTGAGGTTCAAGTAGTTCTAAGTCTAGGGGACTCATGACCTCAGATGTTAAGTCCCATAGTGCTTAGAGCCATTTGACCCAATTTGAATTAAATCTGGACGTATAGACGTACGAATTGAATTTGACACTTCAGCAGATTTCTCACAACACAGTGCAGCGTATGCTCTAGTCCTACATGACCGTGTGATTAAGTATTGCCCTCTCACCGGTATTGTGCGACGATCTTTATCTATGAACAGGTGCTATGCCATACCCAGGGCATCTCAATGTGCGAACTTAATTGCAGACGCACAGGGCTTCTATGCTGATGAGCGTAGACAGATCGTATTTAAAGATGTTGCATTCATAGCGTACACAAAAGATGTCGGAATAATAGAGACGTACTCAGCAAACATTACATTACCGAGGTCTCTCAAGGATGTGAAGTGTGATAAAACACGGAGGAGTGCAAATTGGTTCACATTTTTCTACCATGGAATTCACTGAGATGATCCTGTCATAACATATGAAGATATGGTGATTTCGCTTCCCCTATTAGACAGCACGGATACCGTCATCCACGTGTAGGGGAAGGAGAAGATCGCATGGATGCATCGAATCTTCAAGTTTGCTGTTATTCAAGACCTGGAATTCTATGGGTATCCTGCTCTCCATCGAATCAAGGCGAAGAAGAAGAAGAAGAAGAGTGAAAATAGTATTGCTGTATCTGCTTATGAAAATGTACAATTACTTTTAAGTTGGATGAAAAATAAATGGTTTTACTATCTCACAATCAGTGTATGATTTTTATTCGCCCTGTTCCCGCTTTGACAGTATACAGTGTCATTCAGATACTATGTCTCTGATTTTCTACGAGTACTGGTGGTATAATTTTATACATATTCTTTTTGTGTCCATGGAAGCTGGCATGGTCACGTGCTACCTGCTCGCTTAACCCAACACGTGCAGTACGATAAGTGTAATCCCATGGACCCATTCTACATATTTCCACGTTAAACTTCACTTCATTTGTGTCCTGCACATCCATTACATACACAACGCAATAGAGGATAGGTCTCTTGTAAATAACAACAACTAAGACATATGATAACAAATTCAATTCCCACAGATTCAGTTTGATTTTTGAGATACAGTTCAGTTCTTGAGGTACAATATACCACTTGATATTACAATCTAGTTCTTGAGGTTCAGATCAGTTTTTGAGGTACAGTTCAGTTCTTAAAATACAATTTGACTCAGATATTTCAATGCAGAGATATTTTTAACTTACACGCTATTACTAATCACTAGGACAAAAGGAACCTCTCAACAGTAACACTGGTTGAGAATATTTTTATAATTTTCCAGTAGCACTGCATGAAAATATTTAGAATTTTCCAGACTTATAAATCTACGCTAAGAACTAATGCGAAAATTTTACTACAACTTAACTCCACAGTGCCAATAGCACAGGTTTTACTCTGAGGGACCGTGAACTACCTGTACTTAAAAATTAATCAGTCTTGGACAGCTAGCAGTAGGTGAAACTTAAAAACTATTCTATTTACTTGATACACATGATGCATAGATATATTCATGTGTGTACACAGTACACACACAATACACACACACACACACACACACACACATTTACTTACACTTTCTCCCTCACTCATTCTCTCTCTCACTCAGAGTGCCCCACACCTTCTGTCGCTACAAGTGAATAGTGTGAGTATAGGCGAGTTTCAATCCCATCATCACAAATGTCGCTCTTATCCTCATGAGGTGACGTGCTGATTTTGAACTGCAGCACAGTGTACACTTCGCGTCCTCTCGATCGAATGCTAGGCTGCCGTACCATACGCGCATGCTGCGGGTGCGGTGCAGCAAGAGGAACACCGCTGTACACGCACTGCAAATAGTCTTCGACAGAGAGGGCTCTCGATGCCATACGATGCACATCTTTAGCTCGCCTCTGGGTGGTAGCTTCCAATGTGCGATACGCATAGATTTTTGATCGTAGACCTACTCCACAATCGACAACCCATGCGCCTCGTCTTTCACAAGGCCGATAACCCTGTTCAGGGAAGCAATCCCATGAGGACTATCAGCCGTGAATGAGGACATGTCGAAAAAAAAAAAATGGTTCAAATGGCTCTGAGCACTATGGGACTTAACATCTGTGGTCATCAGTCCCTAGAACTTAGAACTACTTAAACCTAACTAACCTAAGGACATCACACACATCCATGCCCGAGACAGGATTCGAACCTGCGACCGTAGCAGTCGCACGGTTACGGACTGAGCGCCTAGAACCGCGAGACCACCGCGGCCGGCGGACATGTCGAATTCATTATCGTGGTACCTCACTACTTCGTACAGATTGCAGTTCTTCACCCAATAGATGAAGCTTTCTGTGTCCATATAAAGTAACCTTGGATCTGCATAATGAGTTTCCTGAAAGTCATGATGAAAACGGTACATGTATAATTTGGATAGGTCTGGTATGCACATCCCCAAATAAATAGGCGTCGTAAACTCTACTGCAGTCTTCGACATCTCTACAGTAACAAAGCTGTCATTCCCTCAAATTCTCCATTGTTTTGCCGAAAATTTAATTACTCATTAACTTATAAAAAACTTTCTCAAAGTCACACGTCGCGGAAGCGCTCTGGCTCGTATTCAAATGAATGTACTTCTTCAACCAGGGGGATTGCTTGAAGGGGATAGCCCGGAGACTATAACCAGATCCATACCCAAGCTCAGACACTGCTGGATATTACGATAACGAATAACATATCTCCGCTTATTCCCCAGCGTTATCATCAGTTTTAGTGCGGAGCCACCTCGCGGAACTAGTTGCTCCGAACACAGAGGAAAATTGCATGTACATCATGCAAAGCAATAGGGCATGTGAGTTCTGCCTCCACCACATACCCCACAGCAGAATTAGCCGTCAAGCCCCCCACCACCACCACCACCCCCACCACTCCCACCCCCTTGATTTTTCCACCTGATTCATCTTCAGGCACTCATTGAAATTCGCGAGTAGCCAGTGATTGCTGCATGGCGTGCCCGTCTAATTTATTTACATTTAGGTAAATGATGTAACTCGAATCAAGGGATGCGTTGAACCGGTCACCTGTCCGTAAATTATTTGCCTTGGCGTGCATATGGACACATTGTCAAAGTACCCCAAGGATCCCTCACTCAAAGAAAAGAAGGATGTCGGGATCGGTCAATAATTCGATGCTGCACTTAGTTTTCTTGAGCACAGCGTCTCAAGACAACCCAGGTACCGAGTAATAAAAGGTAGGATCCAGAGAATATGTGATCATGCATAGACTCCCGAATTTCTCGAAAACATCCGCAAGCAAGAGCACGACAGTGTCCATGTAAAGCTGTGTGTAGTCCTCTAAAGTGGAGATGTTGAATTCTTGCCAGACATTCACGGCATGCTCATATTCTGCATCCGTTATAGCATCGACTGTAACGTTGCTGGAGAATGCAGTTAAGTCAGGTAGTCTGGTTTCGTCAATTTTGGCTATACTATCCAGATACTCCACTTACATTATGGAAGAAAACGGGTATGCGCCTTGGTAGCTGATACTTCAGATTACATGAATTGTGAGCTGCGCCACGAATCTTCCTCGTAAGATGACAGTAATCCTTGCGAGAAGTTTCCACTTTCCAGTCTAAGGGCAGCCCACAAGTATGGCAGTCAACCGCGTTATTGTACAAATCCTAATTCTCTTTGATTTGGTAATGGGAACGTTGTCGCTGTAAGGCTTATCAACGTCCCATGAAAGTATTTCGAGCTCATAGAGATGCAAAATCTCAGGACTATCCTTGACATAAAATTGAAGCGGTTATGACTTGAATCATAGGATCAAACAATTCGTTACGCTGCCGCATATGATACGTGTTTTTCTGTGAAGGTAGTATGTGAGGCTGTGGGGTCACCTTCACAGCGGATCACAGGAGAAAGGAAACATTCAAAGCCGGCGTACACCGGAAACGGGTATCACTTCTGATAGTGAGCAATTTTATACTTTATGAATTTGTTTTTCTCAGTATTCGTAATAACACGTACCGGGTCCTTGGAAGCGCAATCTTCTAGATGCGCTCTTAATAACTTGTCTGAGGAACAATAATTCAGACATCTGAAGCAACATATGTTCACTCACCTGGTAGGAAAGGAGTCAGGATATGTCTTTAGTCCAAACATAATGATAATTGTCTTTCTCCTTATTTTTCTCATCGGAGAATAGGAGCATGTTTATATGCAAGTTACGCTCACCGGTAAATTTTGAGAAAAGGAGGGGCCGACGACTATAAGTTTGTTCTACTCATCTGACTTGCGTTTCTTCAGACCTCAAACATGAAACGATATTGCGGTATTCTGAGCATCAAATTTAGGTATGTCTTGGACCTTGACGGGGAACTCGAAGTTATAACACTTAAAACGTCAATAGCACAGCGGCTTTTTCTCGTGATTTCTCTCGCAAGCTAGGATTGACCATGAAAAACAAGCCGTTGCTTTTTATTTTCGACATTAACGTTTGCTTGCTTGGCTGCTATATCTTTAGGGAGCTCGATATAGCTAGACCCTCCGTTTACCTGACCTTAGGTATGTGTATAGTTGTCCAGTTGTAGTGTTTGGCTGAGTGCTGTAGTTGTCCCTCTCACTTCCATCTCGGAAAACCATTCTACACTCCTGGAAATGGAAAAAAGAACACATTGACACCGGTGTGTCAGACCCACCATACTTGCTCCGGACACTGCGAGAGGGCTGTACAAGCAATGATCACACGCACGGCACAGCGGACACACCAGGAACCGCGGTGTTGGCCGTCGAATGGCGCTAGCTGCGCAGCATTTGTGCACCGCCGCCGTCAGTGTCAGCCAGTTTGCCGTGGCATACGGAGCTCCATCGCAGTCTTTAACACTGGTAGCACGCCGCGACAGCGTGGACGTGAACCGTATGTGCAGTTGACGGACTTTGAGCGAGGGCGTATAGTGGGCATGCGGGAGGCCGGGTGGACGTACCGCCGAATTGCTCAACACGTGGGGCGTGACGTCTCCACAGTACATCGATGTTGTCGCCAGTGGTCGGCGGAAGGTGCACGTGCCCGTCGACCTGGGACCGGACCGCAGCGACGCACGGATGCACGCCAAGACCGTAGGATCCTACGCAGTGCCGTAGGGGACCGCACCGCCACTTCCCAGCAAATTAGGGACACTGTTGCTCCTGGGGTATCGGCGAGGACCATTCGCAACCGTCTCCATGAAGCTCGGCTATGGTCCCGCACACCGTTAGGCCGTCTTCCGCTCACGCCCCAACATCGTGCAGCCCGCCTCCAGTGGTGTCGTGACAGGCGTGAATGGAGGGACGAATGGAGACGTGTCGTCTTCAGCGATGAGAGTCGCTTCTGCCTTGGTGCCAATGATGGTCGTATGCGTGGTTGGCGCCGTGCAGGTGAGCGCCACAATCAGGACTGCATACGACCGAGGCACACAGGGCCAACACCCGGCATCATGGTGTGGGGAGCGATCTCCTACACTGGCCGTACACTACTGGTGATCGTCGAGGGGACCCTGAATAGTGCACGGTACATCCAAACCGTCATCGAACCCATCGTTCTACCATTCCTAGACCGGCAAGGGAACTTGCTGTTCCAACAGGACAATGCACGTCCGCATGTATCCCGTGCCACCCAACGTGCTCTAGAAGGTGTAAGTCAACTACCCTGGCCAGCAAGATCTCCGGATCTGCCCCCCATTGAGCATGTTTGGGACTGGATGAAGCGTCGTCTCACGCGGTCTGCACGTCCAGCACGAACGCTGGTCCAACTGAGGCGCCAGGTGGAAATGGCATGGCAAGCCGTTCCATAGGACTACATCCAGCATCTCTACGATCGTCTCCATGGGAGAATAGCAGCCTGCATTGCTGCGAAAGGTGGATATACACTGTACTAGTGCCGACATTGTGCATTCTCTGTTGCCTGTGTCTATGTGCCTGTGGTTCTGTCAGTGTGATCATGTGATGTATCTGACCCCAGGAATGTGTCAATAAAGTTTCCCCTTCCTGGGACAATGAATTCACGGTGTTCTTATTTCAATTTCCAGGAGTGTATTATAGCACTCAAGGTATATTTACGAAACCACTTGGTAATTTATGTGCTCCGTGTTATCATTCCATTATCCACCCAAAGATAATAAAGACTTTTCTCTTCAATACCAGAGGCATGTTTGGGAGGGGGGGGGGGGGGCGGAGGTGACAGCTCGATACACAGCATTGCACCGCATTTAATGGCGGGATACCGCAAATCATTAACCTCCTTGAAGAGCTCCATTTCCACGACAGGAATGCACACTCTTAGAAACCCTTCAGGGTGTCGATACCCTCCTGCCGGCTTCTTGATTCTAGTGAACGAGATTCGCTTGACAGTCACTGAGCATTCTAACTGCGGTATTGTGTCACTGATCTGATGTCCTTCAGGGACAGAAGAGGAAACTGATACCAGCCACAGGATTATCGCTATTACTAATAAAGTAACTAGACAATGACTGCGTCCACTCCGTTGGTGAAAGTGGTGTGGTGAGGTGTCGAGAGATATGCGTCTAGGTGGACGTACCTTGCTAGATAGCCAAGGATGAGAAGATGGTGGAGGAGGAGATGCTGCACTGTCGGGCCAGCGCAAGCAGCCTGGCTGTGGCTGCTGCTGCTGCTGCTGCAGCCCTGACCCGCCTGCCGGAATGAGGGTGCCACATGGACCCCAGAGCGGTGATGGGGCGGCACCGGAGGCGGAGACGGCGGTTAGGGTTGGGATTACTTGTGCGGCGGCGGCTTCTCACGTGGCGACTAGTGCCGCCGCCCTTGCCAGGGAGGCACGCCTCACCTGGCCTCACTTTGGCGAAGCATGTTTCAACGCCCCTGTTACCCATACCATGGCGTATTGCGGGAATTATCCAGCAGACGCAGCCACTGTAGAAGAGAGAAAGTAACTAACCTAAATCAGTAAAGCATTCCAGACATCATCAGCTGCTGCTGGTGGAAGCAATCAAAGAACATAGATTACTATTATTTGTAAATTAAATGAGTTCATGTATATAAATTAACTACTTCGCTCTGGCTCCTTGGCATCTGACTCACATCATTTAACATCTCCTCACGCCGAAGAAGGTCTCTCTTCATCTCCTCCACCCACTGTGACATTTCTTCCTCGCCTGAACTGCGGAAGAGCCATCTGTCTATCTCACTGATACCACCTAAAACCATACTATAAAAAAAACCTGTAAGAAAAGAAATTCTTGAATATTTAATTACAGGAGATCTGTGATGGCTCCTGCTTATCCTTAACACTTAACCCTCCCCGTTCCTCTTCTTCTGCTAGGAACAACAACAAATAAAATGCACCATATTAAACATATGATGAAATTTTTGTCAAACAGCAACATGTTACATACAGGGAAACAATTAGTGAACTATATGAAATAAAATCATCATAACTCATGAACGGTTTGCGTCAGGACGTTCAAACTGCACGATTGGCCATGGAGCATCATGGGAATTAGTATGCGCACGTGTGGTTTGGTTATGTGACGAAGTCCACTTTCATTTGAATGGGTTCGTCAATAAGCAAAACTGGCGCAGTTGAGGGCCTGAGAATCCGCATTTCGTGGTCGAGAAGTCTCTTCGCGCTCAACAGGTGTCTGTGTGGTGTACAATGTCCAATCATGGACTATTCGGTACGACAGTCCTTGATGGCACGGTGACTACCAAACGGTACGTGAAGGTTTTGGAAGATGATATCATCCCTATTATCCAAAGCGACCCTGATTTCAAAAATATATCGTTCGTGCAAGACAGAGCTCGACCCCATAGAAGCAGGAAAGTGTTTGATGTCTTGGAGGAGCACTTTTGGTATCGCATTCTGGCTCTGGGGTACCCAGAAGCCACTGGCATTGGCCTCAATTGGCAGCCATATTCTGCGGAAATGGACACATACGACTCCTTTTTGTGGGGGTGCATTAAAGACAAGGAGTACAGCAATAACACCAAAACCATTGCTGATCTGGTAACAGCTATTCAGAATGTCTTCGACATTATCGATGTTCCGATACTTCATCGGGTCATGCAGAATTTCACTATTCATATGAACCACATCATCGCCAATGACGGCAGGCATATCGAACATGTCATAACCCAACTCCGAATCTCCGTAGTTACGTTTACATGTTGAATGAAGTGTGGGCACGTCGTAGTTTGTAACCTATTTACTTTTTTTTTTCATATAGTTCAATAATTTTCACCCTGTATACACAGTACTACGAAGGAGACAAATATATATACTTCCGATATTTTTCACGGGTTTGCAGCCGGATCATGTCGTCGTCCAGACACAATATTTCGGCGGACCAGCTGGCCGCCATCTTCAGGTGAGTTAATGCTCGTGCACTGCCTCGCCGAAACTGAATTCCAGCCACAACGACGGAAAGCTTTATACACCATGGACAGAGCACCGCGCGTGCGCGAGATGATGGGCAGCGCCTCCTGGCGGCAAGTAGACACGCAGCGCTCCGGTGGGAGAAGACGGCAGAAACGATAAATCGTAAAGCACTAGTTGGAAGAATCCAATGATTGAAAAGAAGACCGTTGTTGTTTAACGTCGGTCAAAATCGGATTCCATATCTTACGTAGAGGAAAACCTTTATCCCTGTTAATAATATCACTTGATAATCTAATTTCAGTGGATTCTTTAAGAACACATTCCCAATAGCGAGAAGCAGGAGAGATCAATTGTGTCTTGTCATACATCATCCTGTGTCCTTCGTTAAGGCAGTGTTCCGCCACTGCCGACTTCTCAGGCTGGAAAAACAGAGTGTGCCGATGATGTTCCACACACCGGTCCTGATTAGTTCGAATAGTTTGACCAATATACTTCTTTCCATACGGAATTTCATAAACCCTGGGCTCCCTCACGTCCAAATTATCTTTAACTGAGCCAAGTAGGGCTCTAGTCTTGGTCACCGGCAAAATAAAAAATAAAAACTTTTAATATCATATTTTCTTAAAATTATTGATATTTTGGATGATATACTTCCCGCAAAGGGCAAATAAGCAACAGCTTCAAAAGTATCCTCTATTGGCTCGCGTGTTGGACTAAACTGAAGAGCACGACATATTTATTGTTCCGTATATCCATTCTGTTTAAAAACAGTCTTCAAATGATCAAGTCCTTCTTTCAAATGTTCCTCCTCAGAAATGGCATAAGTTCTTTTCACCAGAGTCCGCAAAACTCCACTACGTTGGTGTGGTGGATGACAGCTGGTCGCATGAAGATAGCGGTCAGTATGAGTAGGTTTACGATACACACTGTGTCCAAAAGTCCCATCGTCCTTTCTTTGAACTAAAATATCAAGAAATTGAAGTTTATCATCACTATCAATTTCCATAGTAAATTGAATACTCGGATGTAGACAATTAAAATGATCTAAAAAGCGATTCAAAGCATCAATTCCATGTGGCCAAACCATAAAAATGTCATCAACGTATCTCAAAAAACATTTTGGTTTAAGAAACGAAGTTTTGAGTGCCATGTCCTCAAAGTCTTCCATAAACAGGTCGGCGACGTGAGAGAATAACCGTGGCGTTACCTTTACCAGCCGGAAGAATTATTAGATCCCGAGAGTGGACTCCCCATAGCCACTCCGTCAGTTTGCTCAAAATATACATCATTAAAAAGAAAATACGTTGAGGTCAACACATGACGACATAACTTGGTGGCTTCTTCATCTAATTTCTCACCGATTAGTAACACGGACTCTTCAAGAGGAACCCGCGTAAGGGGAGAAATAACATCAAAGCTGACGAGTAAGTCAGAAGGACCACAGTACAAAGATTTTAATCGTCGAATAAAGTCGGACGAATTTGATATGTGATATTCACATTTTCCCACCTATGGCTTGAGGACTGAAGCTAAATATTTGGCCAAATTATAGGTAGGGACGCCCAAGTTTCTGACAATGGGACGCAGAGGAATACCACTCTTATGAATATTGGGTAAACCATACAATCTCGGAGGAACAGCCGCACCAGGATGAAGTTTCTTGGTGACATCACGAGGTAAGATGCTCTTCTTTAAAAGTAAGAGAGTCTTCCATTTTAAACAATCTGTGGGATCATTTTTGATTTTTCGATAGGCCGATTCCTCTAACAAAAAATCCATTTTGGCGATATAATCCTCACGTGAGAGAATAACCGTGGCATTACCTTTACCAGCCGGAATAATTATTAGATCCCGATTTTCTCTCGGAGACCGAATAGCAACCCTTTCACAAGATGGAATATTATTCAGTGAAGCGGGAACTCGACGAAGTTTATAGGCAACCTCCTGCCTGATCTCTTCTGCCCTGTTCTCAGGAAGGCGGGTCACAGCTTGTTCTACAGCACAAATAAAATCAATAATATGAGTCCTCTTAGGAGTAGGTGCAAAATTCAAACCTTTTTCCAAAACAGATAATGTCGCATCATCAAATTCCTGATTCGTAAGACTAATAACCACCCGTTGTCGGGTGTCTTCACCAGACATAATAGGAGAAACACAGAGACGTTGGAACTTAGATGACTGTTTACTAGTAGCAATTTTCTGCACGGAGTCCGGAAAAGCCCATGAAGCGCTATCCACCCATTCCCACGATGTGGCAGTCTTGAAGAAATTTCCAAACGCAAATAATATAAATCTTTGGATACAAAATCCAATTGTCGCCGCGTAAAACGAATACGTTCCCGTACCAAGGCAAGATTGGCCTGCTTCTTGATTTTGTTGGCCGCTTTTGTGTCGATATAATGATTAATTTTGGCAAATTTAAAGTTAATACCCTCACCCCGACATCTCAATAAAGACACAAGTGCACTCAGTAACTTCCCTTTCGTCTTGCGAAAGTTATCCAACGTTCTAACAAGACTCATCATCCCCTCCCCATAGAGGATTTGGATGTGATTTCATAAACTTTCCCGTCGTAATAACTGTTGATTCTCTTCACGGGTTTGCAGCCGGATCACGTCGTCGTCCAGACACAATATTTCGGCGGACCAGTTGGCCGCCATCTTCAAGTGAGTTAATGCTCGTGCACTGCCTCGCCGCAACTGAATTCCACTGCTGCTCACATCTTTTACTTTCCCCTCTTTGGGGAAGTGTGTGTGGGGGAGTTTGTAGCCTTTCGGCTTTTACTCCCCTGTGAACGTGTGTGTGTGATTTTTCTATAGTTTTTTGGTGTCTGTGACTTGTGATGTTTGTTGTGAGTGAGTCTAGTACTTGCCTGAGGTAGGCGAAAAGATTGGTGTTAAATGGGAAGGAACTGGATTAGGGATTGGGTTTTGGGATTTTCTCTTCTACTTAATCGTCGAAGATCGTCATAGGGCGCTTATGCTTATCGCGGGACATGTCATACCGACCTAGGGAGTGGATGAGCGCGTTTCCGGATCTGGAAGAACCCTCATAGAAGGCCCTTGCCAGATCCTGGAAACGCTCTCTCAGGAGAGGGATTTCGGCTGCGGCGTGCAAGTCGTCTGTGGGGAATCCAAGAGGTAGGTGCAGTGCCCTTCTGAGGGCGCGGTTCTGCAGCCTCTGGAGTTTGTCCAGGTGCTGCTTTGCCGCGTATCCCCAGACAGGGCACGCATACTCCATTACTGGCCGGATCAGGGCCTGGTAAACATTTACTGCTACTGGGCAGGGAAGGGAGCTCTTTGTGTTCAGGATAGGGTATAGGATGGACATTCTGGCGCAGACCTTCCTGTGGACCTCGTCTATGTGGTGTTTCCACGTAAGACGAGAGTCCAAGGTTACGCCAAGGTACTTGGCGGTTCTGCGCCAGGGACTGAATTCCAGCCATTTTTTTTTTTTTTACTTTATTGTTATTTTGACACCTGAACAATCAGGTAGGCTGGCAGCATCACAATACGCCGCTCTTCAGCCGAAGAGAGTACAATGAGATAAACAGAGAAGAGACATCACGTAAAAAATCGGCGGGAAAAAACAGTAGACACATGAACATAAAAACACAAGAAGCCATTCACACTCGATGGCAATCCACACGACGAACGGGTGACACGAAGCACAAGCACTGAAGAAGACGACGGCACTGGTGAACGATGGAGTGTGACGGTGAAACACTGAACACTAAACATGACAGCACACACGATACACTGACGGCGGTGATCTCCGGCGCGCGAAAGTCCACTGAGCGTGTGCGAGTCCGGGGACCTGCCAATAGAGGAGGAGGAGGAGGAAGGGGAATTCCAGCCACAACGACCGAAACCTTTATACACCACTGACAGAGCACCGCGCGTGCGCGAGATGATGGGCAGCGCCTCCTGGCTGCAAGTAGACACGCAGCGCTCCGGTGGGAGAAGACGGCAGAAACGATAAATCGCAACAATACTAGTAGGAAGAATCCAATGATCGAAAATAAGACCGTTCTTGTTTAATGCCGGACAAAATCGGATTCTATATCTTACTTAGAGGAAAACCTTTATCCCTGTTAATAATATTACCTGATAATCTAATTGCATTGGATTCTTTAAGAACACATTTATCGATTTTGATTTTCGAAATCATGTACAACACCAATGACTCACTGACTTACCACTAAATAACAGCAACATATTACGTATATTAAGATGAAAAAATATAAATACTACTTACGGTGCTGTTGCTGTTGCTCCCGCTGCAACCACTCTGCATCCAGCTCATCCACAATTTGGTAGACATATGCTGAAACAATTAGACGAAGCGAATTTAATACCGCTACTAGGAAACTCCTTTTGGAAGAAAAAGTTACAGTTGCTCATTTTAATATTAACTTACCAGGTAATTCCCATTTCTGCGACTGCCTTTGACGTTTGCCGCCACTGGCATTGGCGCTGCTGCTGCCTGATGCCGCTGCAGAACGCTTTATATCGGTACAGAGAAGACGACGCCGAAGCAAACGGAATAGTAACGCACCAGGGATAAATCAAATCGAGCTGATTCCGCCCCGGACGATAGCAGTTTGAGGATGGGAGGGGAGGGGGGACGATTTATATATCTTCACTGATTCAGCATCAGCCAATATGAATGCAGTATTCTGAGGAGGAATGGAAACCTCCGTCTGCATGTTTGGAAACGTTGTTTCACGCACAAGCAGGAAGGTGAGATAGAGCATAAGTGGTTTCCTGGGTATCAAATATCAAAGAGTTGTAGCCACCTGATGCTTTGTTCGGGGACTAGCGCGACTTCCGGCCTGCGCGCCGCGCGAGCCGGCCCTATGTGAGGGCCTCTCACGCAGGAATACGCGAGGCGGCCGGCACGTCTGCCCTATGGTCGCTGCGAAGATGCCATCGGAAAATTTTTAACGGTGTAATTACGTGTGGCGAATGATGTTGATGTCGATTTTGTATCGGTATTCCTTGCGCGATAAAAAAACGCTATCTATTTAATTATTTCTTTTCGATGTATTTTAGAAGACCTTCAGCTTCCAAAACAGCAGACAGTGATAAACATTTTCCGCCAAATAAAAGAGAGATCCAACCCCTGCGAATTGAATTTTATAAATAAACAATATGATAATGAAGGACTGCTGAACAACCCGGTATATACCTACAACAATGAAAATAAGGCAGAAAACCATCAGAACGTACGACCATTAGTCGAAGAACCAACTCCGATGGAGGTGAAGGAGGCAATAAAAAGACTGAAGAACGGGATGACCCCTGGCATAGCTGGCATAGACATGATATCAGCAGAGCTCATCGAAGAAGGGGCAGAGAAGATACATGAATGGTTAGGCGAACTGATAAAAGAGGAATGGAGAAAAGAAGTTGTTGTGGTTGGCAGGAGAGCCCACACCGTGTTACTAGAGGAAGCCGAAAGGCACGCGTTTTAGCTACGCAGGCTGGCGTGAGGTCTGGAACAGGACAAGGAAATTAGAATTTAGAAAAAACGGACGTAGCTGGTGGAATACTTAACTTTAATCCATTAATGGTGAACGTCGCTCTTGACGGTACATTATGCACAGTATCAATAGCAACTGGAAATGGCGCCTTGCTAGGTCGTAGCAAATGACGTAGCTGAAGGCTATGCTAACTATCGTCTCGGCAAATGAGAGCGTATTTTGTCAGTGAACCATCGCTAGCAAAGTCGGTTGTACAACTGGGGCGAGTGCTAGGAAGTCTCTCTAGACCTGCCGTGTGGCGGCGCTCGGTCTGCAATCACTGATAGTGGCGACACGCGGGTCCGACGTATACTAACGGACCGCGGCCGATTTAAAGGCTACCACCTAGCAAGTGTGGTCTCTGGCGGTGACACCACAGAAGTAATGCAAAACGAATGGGAAACTGCTGCTGTATGTCCTATATACAAGAAAGGAGACAAAATGCTGACACAGAACAACACAGGGATATCTCTCCTATGCACCTGCTATAAAGTAATATCAAGAATTACACTGAACAGGCTCAACCCATACGTGGAGGAAACATTAGACACAGCACAAGCAGGGTTCATAAAAGGTAAATCAACAATCGACCAAATATTCACACTAAGACAAATATTAGATAAGAACTGGGAGCACAATCAAGATACCATTTGCCTGTTTACAGATATCAACAAAGCATATGACAGCATAGTAAGAGAGGAAATGTGGAGGATAATGGCAGAGTATGGGATGCCTGACAAGCTGATAAAGCTAACTAAAATGTGTGTGATGGATCCAAAGTGTAGGGTGAAAGTACAGGGGAAGTTCCCAGAAGCATTTGAAGTAAAAAAAGGAGTGAGACAGAGAGATATTATATCACCAACCCTGGTCACTTTGGCCTTCAACAATACCCTAAATAGAGTAACATGTGAAAGTGCAGGAGTCACCACAGGAAAAATAGATAAACGTCCTAACTTTTGCGAATGATATTGTGCTGACAGGAAAGAACATGGAAAACCTGGAGAAAATGGGGACTGTGCTAATGGAAGAAGCTAAGAAAGTAGGTCGAAGTATAAATGAAAGTAAAACGAAGTTCATGGTAGTAGGAAGAAGAGCTCATTTAGGACGAAACCCTCTAAAAATCGGAAATCTAAAATTACAGAAGACAGACACATTCATGCACCTCGATGTCAACATCAACCAACAATCCTTATAGAACAAGAGATAGTAACAAGAATTCAAGCTGGGGGAAAATGTCTAGGAGCTATGCACAACATCATAAGATCGAAGTTACTATCTAGGCAGGCAAAACTAAGAATATATCAGACCATCATCAAGCCAACAGTGTGCTATGCAAGTGAGACATGGACCCTGACAAAGAAAACAGAGAAAAAACTCATCACTTTTGAAAATAAACTACTGAGAAAAATATATGGACCAGTGAAAGAAAATGAACAATGGAGAATAAGGAAAAACAGCGCACTGAGACAATTATACACAAAGCCTGACATCATAGCGAGTGAGAAAATTATAAGAGACTAAGATGGTACGGACATGTGAGGAGAAAAGGGGAGAACATGGTAATAAAGGCTGTAATGGATGTAAAAGCTGAAGGAAAGAGACCACTGGGACGGCCGTGAATGAGATGGAAGGGTAATACAATGGGAGACATGCAGATACTGTGTCTGGGAGATGAAGATGCAGATGGCAGGAAAGTGAGGAAGGATGAACTGAGTGAGTCCCAGGACTGGCTGCAGTTTGTGTGGCCATTATAAGGAAGAAGGATATGCTTTACTAAGCAATTGTCACTGATTAAATTTCATATCATGAGATCCTTCCTCACTAGCACATATTAAGTCTTTCTCCCGCCAATTTCCAGATGGGAAAGGGGAGAGGCTGAGCTTTTCCCGCCAATATCCAACTGGTAGTGCCCAAAATAAAGAAAATAAACTACACTATGTCTTTCCTCTCCAGACCGAGTCTTTTTGCTTCTGTTTTTTCTGGGAGGGGAGGGGGATGTGGGGGAGGGGAGGGCTGTGGATTTTCCAGAGAGGGATGGGGGTAATTAACTGATCAATTTAATTAATTAGTTTATTAATTATATATCAAAGGTGTGCTTGTATCAGCAAGGGGATTTCCCAGAGGGATGGGGGAGGTGGAGGAGGAGGAGAAGGGTGGGGATTTCTCAGAAGGATGGATTACCCCAGAGGGTTTTAAATCAATTAGCAGAACAATATGTTAAGGGAAGGGGAAAGGCGAGGGGGAGGGTTTCATGAAAAACCACTTAGCAGGACAATAGGTTAAGGTTATAAATCACTCTGCTGTCACAATTTAATTACTTTGCGTATCAATTTGATACCGGGCTGTCACTCTTAAAAAATTTACGAACCATTCGTTATCTTCCAGTTTTAGTATATCCAAGACATCATTGTCATTGCATGGCTCATTGGTAGCACTGAATAGCTTCCGTGTCCACCATTTTTCTCCTTTCGTTTGTCTAGGTTTTTAATCAGAAGTAAAGCCCATCTGAAAGACTTGCGTAGGCTAGTTCCAGAGACATTTCGTGCAGTGCTCCCATTTGAAATGTCAGTTGCTTTTTGTTGGAGGAATGTCCTGAACAGATGTGAGGCATTAAATCAGACCAGCCCCACAATAAAGACCCACAACATTGTTCTGTTGTGGACTAGGTTTAAAGAACATGGTATTACCAGCTTGAAGCTGTGATTTATAGCTACAGACTGGATGGTGTGTTTGACTCTATGATAAACTAAGTGTATCAAATGCAGGATTTAGAATATGCTTCATTGTCATCTGTGCCAATCGCTTGCATGAGGTGTAAACTATGAGAGAGCTTAAAGAACAGTTGCTGTGTTGTGTGTAACATTGTTCTGTAATTTGTCCACTGGGACATGCCGAATGTAGTGCGGTGGCCAACTACGCTAGGTTACTCGATTGATGATCCAAGGCCGAAAAAACCAAATTGAGATGGTCCCATAGATTCTCGATTGGGTTGAAATTCGGGGAGTTTGATGGCCATTGAAGTACTGTCAACTCATCCTGGTACTCTTAGAATCACACACACACACTGCGAACTGTGTGACACGTTGCGTTGTCTTACTGGTAAAACCCATAATGCCGAGGAAAAACGCACTGAATGCATAGGTGGACATGGTCCCCAAGGATAGATGTATACTTGCGTTGATCCGTTGTGCCTTCCAGAATGACGAAATCACCAAGGGAGTGCCACAAAAACAGTCCTCCAGGCCATAAAGCTCTCTCCTTCAGCCAGGAACCAGCTAACGTTGTTGCAGGATATATGCTTTCTGTCTGATGGAACATGAAACGTAATTCATCTGAGAAGGCCATCTGTCGCCACTCAGTAGACTTGCAGCTGCGACACTGACTTGTAAATTCTACCCTTCATCGCCAATGAACAGCAGTCAGCATGGGTGCATGAACCAGGGGCTGCCGAGGCACATATGCAGCAATGTTCACTGAACAGTCATTGAGGAGACACTGTTACTAGCCCCTTGGTTCATATGCGCTGTCAGTTGGCTCTGAGCACTATGCGACTTAACATCTGAGGTCATCAGTCGCCTAGAACTTAGAACTAATTAAATCTAACTAACCTAAGGACATCACACACATCCATGCCCGAGGCAGGATTCGAACCTGCGACCGTAGCGGTCTCGCGGTTCCAGACTGTAGCGCCTAGAACCGCACGGCCACTCCGGCCGGCCGCTGTCAGTTGCTCAACAGTTTCACGCCTGTTTGCCCGAACACATCTTCACAGTGGTCATTCTCCCCATATCATCTACGAAGTGTAGTGTACCCTAGTTGCCTTGGCGCCAGTTTCGGATCGCACCTTTTGCTATGCATGGTATACTTCAATCATGGCAGCATGGAAACAGCTTACAAATTTAGCCGTTTCAGAAATGCTTCCAACCTTGGCCCGAAAGCCAGTGATTAAGCCCTTTTATAGGTCATGCAAATCGCTCTGCTTCGGTATTACGACAATGGCTGCACTGTTTTCCACATCCCCCTACTTGCTTAATTTTACCTCCAATGCTAGTGCTGCCACGTGCCGTCTGTGAGTGGTTATTGTACATTGTCAAATATAGGTTGTGGTCACATTAATGTGACTGGACCATATATTAAAGTTAGTGAAACATATTCTTCTCAATCTAGGACATTGTTCTCCACAATTCCGTCAAATATAGCTATTGCTTAATTACGACTGGTTTCCACAAATAATGTTAGTGCACCGGTCGTAAGCAAAAGTACCAATATATTAAACAGACTTAAACCTTCTCTACGAAGGAAGTTACGCCTTTAAATGCAGTTAATGTGTTATGTGGACAGAAAAGAAAACTAGAAATAGAAGAGACCAAAGTCAAGAAATGAAACTCGAGTATTACGCGAAAACAATTGCTATGAAATAAGGATATAAACTGCTACTGGGAGCAGAACAAGCCATTGCAGATGTGCAAGTAAGGCTTACAAATTACTTTAACAACAACGTGGAAAAATATGGATATGACTCAAGGAATATAAGATATCGGCATATACTGTAAAAAGCAACGGAAAGTGCCCATATGATGGTGTATTCGTAGAAAATGATGCATTATGGGCATTTGCTATGCTAAAGGACACAAGCAATATCTGATTATAACCCTCTATTCACCTTTGGACTAGCTTAAAGAGGATCCTTACATTGTACCTAAATATGTTGAACTGTACATTGTGTATCTAGCAAATGAAAAGCTGTTTGCAGAGTTTAAAACTGACTGAATAAATAAATTTAACAGATATTCCTATACAAAAGTTATAGTCTTGAAGATCTACATGGAAGTTGCACAAGAATATGGAAGAGCTGAGTTGGTAACGTACAGTCAAGGAGAAGTGGAATGTCTTAACAAAAGTGTAACGCAAGAAATAAAAGGCAAAATTAAAGTTCGCGATTGCTCGAGTCGCTTTATGCTGATGCTAGGTTATTTCAGTGTAGCTAATGTGGGAAGAGGTCTGCAGGGTACTACATTGCATAAGGAGAGTAAGACTTGACTACAGGAAGCAGATTCAAGAAGATGTATAGAGTAGAGTGCCGTGAAAAGTTGAATCAAAACAGTCTTCAGACTGGCAAACATGAAGATAAACGAAACAACACCTAACTACTAAGACAATCAAGAATGCTCGGGAGATAGTCACTAAACAACGCCGGACACAGAAGTGCGGATCAAGTTGCACTCCGAAATGAAGTAAGGATCTGTTAAACGAAGAATCAAAGCGGCAATGTGGACTACATAATTTCTCCGTCGCATCTGGCATACTTGCAAGCAGCTTTCAACGTAAGTAGTCAAGATGCTGAGCATCAGCAGCGGAAGCTCTGGAAATTTGCATGTGGGTGACGTCATGAATATGGAACAGACATTACACAGTGAAAAGTTCGGCAGAATAATTACTTGCTATAGATTACGTTCATTTTTCAGTATATGTAGTTGGTGTTCTTGTGCGTCCAAAATATGACAATTTATAATTGTCCACAGTTGAGAATTGAGAAATGTAGTCACAAATAAGACAGACACCGAGACGTTCGTTAGAATTTGTATGAGGAGTCGCTTAAGACCTACTTAAAAATACCATCTTGACCAGAACATTAAACCGCTTTCTGCTCAAAGCACAGTTGTGACTGCGGCCACATTACTTATAAGAAGGAGGATTGGAGTTTAACATACTGTTGGCGTCAAGATCATTAGAGACACAGCGCTAACTCTCATGGGCGAGAATTTATATCGGTAATGACTTTGTTGATGAAATGACACCTGTGTTCACTGTAAATCCTGTGGAAACGTTTGGTGTCTTCACTGATCAACCACAACATTATGACCACCTTTGGCATGGATAACAGCGGCGACGCGTCGTGGCATGGAAGCAACGAGGCCTTGGTAGACCTCCGGAGGCAGTCGGCACCACATCTGCACACACAAATCACCTACTTCGCGTGAATTCCGGAGAGGGGGCGATGAGCTCTGAAGCCACCTTCAATTACATAGCAGATGTGTTCGATCGGGCTCAGATCTGGTGAGCTGGGGGGCCAGCACATCAATTGGAACTCTCCACAGTGCTTCTCGAACCATTCCATCACACTCCTGGATTTGTGACATGGCGCATAACCTGTTGAAAGATGCCACAGCCGTCGGGAAACATGATCGCCATGACGGTTCAAAATGGCTCTGTGCACTATGGGACTCAACTGCTGTGGTCATAAGTCCCCTAGAACTTAGAACTACTTAAACCTAACTAACCTAAGGACATCACACACATCCATGCCCGAGGCAGGATTCGAACCTGCGACCGTAGCGGTCGTGCGATTCCAGACTGTAGCGCCTTTAACCGCTCGGCCACTCCGGCCGGCCGCCATGAAGGGATATACGTGGCCTGCAACCAGTGTACAATACTCCTTGGTCATCATATTGCTTTGCACGAGCTCCACTGGACCCATGGATGCCCACGTGAATGTTCCCCAAAGAATAGTGGAGCTGACGCTAGATTGTCTCCGTCCCGCACTACAGGTGTCAAGGAGCTGTTCCCCTGGAAGACGTCGGATTCGCGCCCTCCCATTGGCATGACGAAGAAGTATCGGAATTCGTCAGATCATGCAACGCTCTGCCACTGCGCCAACGTCCAGCAACGATGGTCACGTGCCCATTTCAGTCGTAGTTGCCGATGTCGTCGTGTTGGCATTGACACATGCATGAGTCGTCGGCTGCGGAAGCCCATCGTTAGGAGTGTCCGGTGCACTGTGTGTTCAGACACACTTCTACTCTGCCTAGCATTAAAGTGTGATGTTTGTTCCACCACAGATCGCCACCTATCCTGTTTTACCAGTATGGCCAGCCTACAAAGTCCAACATCTGAAATGAGAGGTTGCCGCCAAACCCCACGAAGTTTGGACGTAGTTCCATCTTTGTTTCTTCACGTGTTGAAGACACTCACCGCAGCTGTCTTCAAACACCCGACAAGTCGTGCAGTTTCCAAAATGCTCATGCCGAGCCCCCAGGCCATTACAATCTGACCTCGGTCAAACTGAGATAGATCGCGCGCCTTCCCCATTCTACACGCGGACAGCACGCTCGCTGATACTACATGCACCCTGCATGTGCCTGACTAGCAGTCGTCCCTCGCCAGCTTTGGATGGGTTTGAATCGATAGTAGGTCGGTAGTCATAATGTTCTGGCTGATCAGCGTATTCGACGCTTATAGGTGCGTCTCCTGTAGACCGGTGCAGTGCTGTCAGGCTGCTTCTTTTATTTTCAAACACGGGTCTAAGGACGGCAGGTTGGCGTTAAATCACCATCACATCTATGATGTGAGTCCTCGCGTGCGTTCAGTGCTGTTACCAAACGACTTCTTAGCTACCATTCGAATTGACTAATCTGTTAGATAACCAATAATAAAACAAAACAACAAACCCTGGATTGCTAGTATTTGAGTATATCTAATTTTTGTTCCTAGCTTTCCGCTGTTTTCCTGTCATGAAGAACATATTTTCAGATTTAAATTCATATAAATTGTTTGGGACTTTTCTAAAACTGAATCAATCTCTTAAAGTTTGTGGCCATAGCTTCTATTCTTCTTGTGAGCCTGTAACTGCGAACGGTAGTCGAAATTCATTAGTTCATCCGTTGCTGAGCAGAATGCTCTCATACCCTAAAACCTTAGACTGATACATGGGAAGGCTAAATAAAAAACTGCAGTTGCCTAACTGGATTCTGACTGTGGCTTTTTCTACTTCGAGGCACGTCGTTTTACTGTTACACCAGCACAGTCCATCTCTGCATATTGCCGGCACTTTCTAATACACCCTAAAAATTCTTCTTCAGGATCTTCAATAGGGCATCTTGCAGACTGATGGAATCATGAAAGCTCTGATTTTGCAGCTATTAGTAGCTAGGACATTAGATAGCCAATTACTAAACTGCATGAGGAGAGGGCCTGTCGACACCTGCACGGCTGCCCAGTGTGGTGAGTTGTCCAGACCTTCCTCAGCAGCCATCTCGTCCGGACAGTGGTGCGGCAGCCATCACCTGATGTCACCCGGTCCTGCGGCAGGGCGGAGCTCCCATGGGCTGCCAACTTGCCTCCCCGCGCGTGTGTCACTGACTCAGCGCGGTGCTCAGCGTGAGACGCTGTCTGAGCTACTGCAGCCTGAAAATACTTAAATAAATAAAACAGCGCACCTCAACCCAAATCCTTCACCCATATGACTAACGGCCGGAGCAGTAGTGTCAAATTGTTTGAATAAAAATGTTGAACGCATCCCACATATACAATGCTGAGTTGTATCGACGAACTGGTGGTAGCAATTGTTTAAACATTAAACATACTAGGGGTGTATTTTTTCTTCAACCTCCGATCGGTAGCGAAATGCAAAACACAGTGAAAATAAAAATTTATTATTTGTAACAGTTATCTACACTTACAGTTACTTCTCTACACAGTCACGCTCCGACTTAAGAAATTTCCCGCAGCGTGGTACCTACTTTCCAACACCCTCATTACAGAAGGCAGTCACCTGTGATTTCCGCCAACTCCCTACGGTGGTCAACAGTTCGTTGTCTGTGCACCAAAATGCTGTCCTCATAGCCAGCCGTTTATGTGAGTGAAGAGATGAAAATCAGAGGGAACCAAGTCTGGGCGGTAGGGTGGGTGATCAAACACTTCCCGCCGAAAACGCTGCAGGGGCGTCTTCGTTGCATCTGCAACGTGCGGTCGAGAACTATCATGAAGAAGGAAACACATGCCAGTTGCTTTAAGTGTGCTGCATGAAATCAGACGAAACCCCTCAACAGTCACTTCACACTTGGCGGGAGACATCAATGTTCTAGGAATCTTTACGTGTTGTCTATGCACTCAGAAATTAAAAGGCGACATGATGCGATAGACGGGCATACTAGAGAAATTGTGTAGTGCAGAGTTCCACTGTGATTTAACTTTGCAACCAATCGGAAGTTGAGAAAAAAATAGCACTTGTATAAGGCCGATGGTTTAAACATTAAGTATGAGAGATTTCAACTTAGGGCATGTGTGCTTGGGGAAACGTAGCGGGTGTCTATTTTGGACTTTTCTCCATTTTAAAATTAGGGTATGTGGGCTAGTTTTGTCACCTTTGATTTTCTGAATTTCCTGCCATTTTCGACAAGTGGCCTAGTGCCGCCATCTTGGACTGTGATATCAGAAATTGATGGAGAGGAGAGGGCGGGCAGTGTGTGTGTGTGTGAAGGGGAAAATATTACAATGTTGTATGGCATCATTGGTGTAAATAGGTCATTAGAAACCTGGCAGCCACGCAGGCGTGCCAACTGCCCCACTTCCCGTCCACTCAAGCTTACACAAAAGCACAACATGATGAAGTATCTTATAGTAGTAACGAGTTTCTAAATATTAAACACGAATTGTGAAATTTGAGCTTCTAGTTTCACTATCTGAAAACGTAACGATTAGCACCTAAGTAGATACTGTAAACTCTGAATACATGCCATAATATCAGCTGCTCGTTACTGTTTAAAAACCTGGTAGTATCAAGCCCTAACGATCTGTCCCCGTAAAAATATTTCAAAAAACAAAGTGTGAACAATACAATTCGCCAATGAATAAAAAACAGCAACTGAGAGTGAACTGCAGCTAACATTCAAGCATACAACCCGCATGTCACCATGAGGCAGCTTGAATGTGCGTGTCGGATCAGGCAAAGGAGAGTTCAACTGATACTATATCCCGACGCGTTTCATCCTTCCCACATTTCACTCCGTGAACAGCAACATGACAGTTACTTGTTTCAAAGTCAGTTACAATTTGTGACGAGCCCTTTAGATCCCACACTTTCTTCTCCGATCCTTTTTTTAGGGCTTTTTGCATTGTGATAATTCATCTTCAGTGCAACCGAGTATGTTATTTAAAGCCGCACATGGACATTATTTAAAACAATCTGACCGTGGACAGTCTAACACCCAGGTGGCTTACGGATTCCACGTTTGTAGTAACCCGCAGGTTCAGAAATAACAATTTCTTGAAATCAGGTTCGAAGTACATTTTCGTGTGGAAAGTAATTATCTTGATAGCTTCTTTTGTGAAATCAGCCGAGTGCAGGCGGGTCTAATCATGCAGAAGCATCACTCGATGTAGTTTTCGAGTTGTTTTTTCTGCACTTCGACCGAAAGGCGTCTCAGTTATTGGCAATAAATGCCAGCTACGATGGACACAACCCTGTGGAGGAGCCCGTGGCAGACAACACTCTTTTTGTACCACCAGACACAAAATATTATCTGTTCACACTGCCCTTTATTGAGGAGATGTCTTTTGTTACGGATCACAGATCAGCCATCAATTTCTTCTTGCAGATTTCTTATGAATTTAACTCATGATGCCCAGTACTTTGCAACCTCCAAGGCGCTTGGAGTGGCTTCCAGGAGTTCATTTTTTGTGCAGGATGTAGGGCACAAAGGGCACTGAAGCACGTGGCTTGTGGTTTGTCCTTGTCCACAATCAGAGGACGTATCTTCTGTTATGAAGCCCCATCCCTTCAGATCGTCCTTGGATCGTCCATCTCCTGATCGTAATCTGTTTAAAGATTTCCACACAAGCCAGCTTTCATTGTGTCCAGGTGGTAGTTCTTCAGCTTATGGCATCCATCCACGCAGGTGAGGCGTCGACTTTTTCCATAACTCCAGCCTTGTCTTCTCTGGTGAAATGGTGAGCTTCTCAGATGTCCTCAGGAAGCTCTTTGGCGAGCTCAGCCGTTGCTGTGGTGGATTATGTCCGTGCAGTGGATGGGCACTGTTCTGTTTCACTTTCAGTCTCTCCCTGTTGGCAGCCACTGCTCTGCGTACACATGGTGGCGCTATTCCAGCCAGGTAGTAGAGCTTACCAGATGGGGTAGGTCTTAAGCAACCTGTGATCAACATGCAGGTTTCATTGAGAGCAATGACTACTTGTCTAGTATGGGATGGCCTGTACCAGACTGTGGAAGCATACTCGGCAGTAGAAAAGCACAGTGCCAATGCAGAAGAGCGAATAGTTTGTGGATGTGAGCCCCACTGTGTCCCTACTAGTTTGCGAATTAGGTTGTTTCGAGTGGATTCTATTCAAAATCATATGTTCGAACAGTTTATAAAAGTGACTCAAAAGGGTAACTGGTCTGAAATTCTTGGGATGATTTGCTTCCTTTCAGGTCTCTGAAGAACTATCACACTACTCTTTCGCCAGATCTTTGATATTTGGCACTGGTTCATGCAGGGTTCATTTTCTTGTTGCTGGACCGAAATTCTTGATTTATTCCATACGGATGTCATCTAAACCGGATGCTTTACCAGTTTTGCTCTCGTTAATAGCTTTGTTTAATTCAGATATCTCGAATGGGAGAGTCGGATCCCTCGTTTCTTCTTGGGCCCCTTGTACTTTTGGTACTGATTCTATGGCATCCGTTCCCATGCACTTAGTACATAGCAATACTAGATGGAAGAATTGAGAATTTACAAGAAAATGTGAATACATGACCACAGCTTTGAGTTTTATTGATTTGAATGAAGGCATGTGGCTTCTGAACCTTGCGCATAGAATGAAAATGTCTCACGAGGGTTAAATGATAGCAGTTCATCATATGTGATACCTGTTGGGACTTCCTGAATGTGGAAAATCATTCATTCCAGAACGATTTCTTGAATCGAGAAATCCATTTTTTTGTGTCCTGCTCACTCGTCTAATATAGGGTGCCTAGGAACCTGTTTTCCTGGATCGCTAGACAACAATTGTTTTTTTCTTTATTGTAATTTCATTCCCTGCCCCCACATGGACAGGGGAGGGCTGGCAGTAGCACAGTCCACCGCTCTTCAGCCAGTTGGCATTACAAATATACAGAAGGGTGATTAAGTAAAGAAGGGGAGGGGGTGAAAACGGGGACATAAGAAACACAGTAAATGGAGATCATGGAAGTTAAAATATACACTGAGATGGGGGACGTGCACTGGGAGACAGTTAAAAAGTTGACTTAAAGTTAAAAGAACACAGCTGGCAAATCAAAGTGCACTTAAAAATCACTGGAGGCAAACACAAGTTCAAAGTCGGCCACAGGATAAAAATCACACAGAGCAAGACATTTAAAAAAAACACTAGAAACGACGGGGCACTCATGAGAAATAAAAAACCGCAGGTAGGGACCTGCCGAGGGACTGGGGGCTGGAGAGGAGGGAAAAAGAGGGGAGGAAGTTGCAGTGGGGGGGGGGGGGCTCGGGTAGATGGAAGGAAGAGGAATAAGGGGGCCAGAGGAGCACAAGAGGCAGGAGACAGGCAGGGTGGGAGATGATGAAGGAAGACAAGACAGGAGAGATTGCAGAGACACTGAAGGGGAGCACGGGAGAGGGAGGGGGTGTAGGAGGGGGAAAGCCGTTCAGAAGAAGGGAGGGGGAGGAGAGGGAGCCCTGAAAATGAGACAGGATTAAGGTGGGATTAGAGCTGGTAGGAGGGGTAAACGTCAGGGCGAAGCTCATCATCCAGGAGGGGAAGGTGCTGGAAATTGCGTTGCGAAAGGAGGTGGAGGGTGTGGAGATGGAGAGCGGGCAGGACACAACAGTAAAGGCGCAGCAATGGGCGGAGAGGAAGGGGGACACCAAGGGGTGGGGGGGGGGGGATCGAGTCGGTGGGCAATATACAGGGTGCGGTCATGTTCAAAGACAAGTAGAAGACAGGAGAAGAGGATGCAGTCGTAGAGGATGCACGTGGGGGATGGAAGGCAGATATGGAAGGCAAGTCGGAGTGCATGGCGTTCTAGGATTTGGATGGTTTTATATAACCTGGGAGGGGCGGAAATCCAAGCAACGCTGGCATAACAAAGGATGGGGCGGATCAAGGATTTGTAGGTGTGAAGGATGGTGGAAGGGTGCAGTTCCCATGTGAGGCCAGACAGGAGTTTCAGGAGGTAGATTCTGTCGTGACCTTTGTGTTGGATTATAAGGGGATGGGGAGTCCAGGAGAGGTGGCGGTCAAGGGTGAGGCCAAAGTATTTGAGGGTAGGAGTGAGGTGGATAGGACGGCCATAAATGATTAGGTAGAAATCATAGAGATAGAAGGAACGGGTGGTATAGCCTATGATGATCGCCTGGGTCTTGGAGGGGATGATATGAAGGAACCAGTGGTTGCACCAAGTGGTGAACTGGTCAAGGTGGGTTTGGAGGGTACATTGGAACCATTGAAGGGTAGGATAAAGGGCTAGGAAGGCAGTGTAATCAGCAAATTGGAGGAGACAAACAGGTGGGGGAGGTTTGGTAATATAAGCAGTGTACAGGAGATAGAGGAGAGGGGAAATGACAGAGCCTTCGGGCATGCCAAAGGAGGAATAGAAGGTACAGGGGTTGGAATTGTGGATAGTGACATAGGAGGGGTGACAGGAGAGGAAGGAAGCAACAAGGTGGACGAAATTGATAGGGAGAGTATAGGTCTGGAGTCTAAAGAGGAGCCTAGGATACCAGACATGGTCGTAGGCATTCTGGAGGTCAAGGGAAACAAACATAGTGGAGCAACAGGAGTTAAGTTGGAGGGAAGAAGATTGGCAAGGTTAAGGAGCTGGTTGTCAGCTGAGAAGGAAGGCTGGAAGCCATACTGGGTAAGGGGAAGGAGATGGTGCTGGTAAGGTGGTGGTGAATGCGGCAGGAAAGGATGGTCTTGAAGACCTTACTGAACATGGAGGTGAGGCAGATGGGGCGATAGGAAGAGTTACCAGAGGGGAATTTGTTGGGTTTAGGGATTGCAGGACACAGGAAGTGTTCCACAGGTCAGGGTAAAAGCCAGTGGAGATGAGGACATTGTACGGGTAGCAAGGACAGCCAGGAAGGATGGGGGGGGGGGGTTCCTGGAGGTGGCGGTACATGACACCATCATGACCAAGGGCAGTGTTGCATTTGGAGTGGAGGACGAGTGTGATGTCATGTGCAGTGATGGGAGTGTTGATGTCTGAAGGGGGTAACTGATCCAAGTACTGGAAACTAGGGGTGAGTGGTGGGGCAGAGGTATCAGTGCAGCCAAGGACGGTGGGGACGAGGGAGTAATAAGAATGGGTACCGTTGGGAATGGATAAGACCTCGGAGAGGTGCGGAGCAGAATGGTTAGCCCTACTGAGGTTGTCAGGGAAGGGGCGATTGTCATGGAGAATAGGGTAGTGCAGAGTGGGGTGGCTACCAGTGAGTCGTTGGAAGGCTGACCACTACTTGGAGGAGTTGACAGGGAGGGTGGAGTTGAGGTGTGTGCATGTCTGGCGCCAGTCCCAGCGTTTCTTTGCTGTAAGGAGGTTCCGGATGTGTCGCTGTAATTCTCGGTGGCAGATGAGTGTATCCCAGTCACAGGTGCGGAGGAAGGAGCAGTAGGGCCTGCGGAATTCACGAATAAGAAGGGCCGCCTGTGGAGGAAGTGTAGGGCAGTGAGCGTTGATGAGTTTGGCCTCCACAGTGTCAGTAATGGTCTTCTGAAGGAAGGAAGAGGCATGGGTGATGTCAGTGAGACAGCGAAAGGTGAGGGGGTGGCTTTCTGCCTGTGGGGCAATGGATTCCTGGTAGGCAGTGGTCATGGATGGACTGGAGGGGCAGCTGGGCGTGGGGTTGCAGGGGGGGCGCGGACAGAGGAGATGGTGAGAAGGACAGGGAGGTGACCACTACCAACAGGATTGAGGACGTCCATGGCTATATGACCAAGAAGATTGGGGGAAGTGAGTATAACATAGGGGGTGGAGTTACTTTCAGGACAGGTGTGTTGTGGGAGAGGAACAAGGTCACCATGGAGGGTGGTAAGGAACTGAGGCCACTGCCGAAGGGTAGCAGGGTCACGGCTGTGGATGTTGAGGTCGGCAGCAATCACATAGTTGGAGAAGGTATGATCAACATGGGAAATGAAGTTGTAGGGGAGAGGAGCTGTGGGATGGATATAGATAGTGGTACAGGTGATGGTGAGGGAGGGAAAAAAGATGCTGAGGAGAAGGTGTTGAGTCAGGTCATTGAGTAGGGGTTGTGGCTGGACAGGGAGATGCTTGAGATGTCCAATAGCGACCCTGCCCCAGGGGAGGGGAAGAGGATTGTTGGTGTGGTGAAGGAGAGAGGGAGAGGTGCAGACAGGATGGTGAGGTTGGAGGGAAGGTTTCATTAATAATGAAGGAATCAACTTGGTGCTAGGATAGGGTATGCATGAAGAGGTATTTGCTGGCAGGGAGGGAGTGTATGTTGAGGTAGAGGAGACGATACTGATGACACACCAGGAGGTGGGAGGGGGGAGGAAGCAGGGCGAGGAGAGAGGGGTTTAAATGAGAGTTTCTAGGTGGGTGAAGGAGAAAGTGGGCCTGGTTGTGGGACTAGGTGCTGTAGGTATTTAAATGGAAAATAGAGTGGGCAGCAACGGAAATCTGCAGGAATTTGTGGGGGCACTGGAAGGGCTGGATGTTCTGCAGGTCGACAGTTAGGAACCAGATGATGTCTTCTATTCTAGAGGGAGTGCAGAGGGAACCGTTAGGGTGAATGGGCGAGTCGATGGGGCAGATGGGGACAGTGAGCTCAGGGTTGGTGGGAGGGGGGTTTTGCTTTGCATTTTGGGGAGTAGGTTGGATGGGGTTCATTGCAGGTGTTGCAAGAAGGGGGAGAGATGAGGTTAGGACACTGTTTAAGGAAGTGGGAGGCTTTACAATGGGGGCAGGTGGGGGAGTTCTAGCAGTTTTGGGTGAGGTGGTCATTGTACATGAGAAAGTGCTGGCAGCAGTAGGATTGAGGCAGGGAACAGGACAGGTCAACAAGGTGGCGGCTGTTGAAAATCAGGGCTCCCTGTGTGAGGAGGTGATTGATGGAGGAGGTGGACTCAGTAAAGATATGCATGATGAAGGTAGGGTCAGATAAGTTGTAAATACAGTGGGCGGAGAGGATGTCCAGGGCAAGGTGGGCATTCATTTCTGCCAACACCTCCACCTCTGTGATGACAGGGCTGAGTTTTGTGATCACGGCGGTGAAGGTTGGCGGACGGTGAGGGCGTTGGGGCTGACTAGGAGAGGAGGATGTGGAAAAAGGGGTGAGGGATGCATGGGGGCCAAAGGTGATGCAATGAAAGTGCTGGAGAAGATCAGTATGGAAAATTGGGAGAGGAGTACTTGATGAGAACAGAGTCTCTGCGAGGGTAAGTTGGATAATGGGTGCACTAGGGATATATTTCCGGATTTCAAGGGTGAGGGTGTGGGCGTCTAGGAATTTTGGATCAGGATTGTCAAGGAGGAGGATATACAGGGTGGGAGCTGGGGAGGGGGGAGGAGGGGTGATATCCATGGCGGAATCAGAGGGAATTGGGGCTGGTGGTGGTTTTTTGGAAGAGAGGGTGGTGGTGAGGTCACCACTTGGGCACTTGGAAGGTTTTTTGGCGGGTGTGGCCTGGAAGGAAGGATGAGGGACTGGACGGATGGGGAGGTGGTATGAGGTAGGCCCCTCTTGTGAGGTGGCAGCACTGGGTATGGGTGTGGGGCGCTCTGTGGTGGTGACTGTGGCGCAGTGGGCAGTTACTCGGGCTAGGGAAGCAAGAGTAGCTGTAGTAGGCCAGGTGGGGAGGGAGGGAAGTGGTCTCGGAGGACGACAGCGGCGGGATGGGTGGCAGGAGCAGGGGAAGGAGCAGGGGAAGGAGTAGGGGAAGGAGCAACATACAGGTGGGGATACAGGGATGAGGAGGAGACAGAAGGGGAGGAGACTGTGAGTAGGGGAGGTGGATGAGACGGGTTAAGCCGAGAGGAAGCACTCCACGAGGTTACAGTGGGGGCAGGTGAAGGTGAGATGTAGATGATGGTGGTAGTGGGGGTGTCCATGATTGAAGGCGGCGTCCACTGGCGACAGGAGTCACCGAAGTGCGAAAGGAACTAAAAACGGGGACCGGCAGTGGCGGCGGCAGCCGTCACCGGGCGGTGGCGAGCACCGGGAGGCGGCTACGGCGGCGGCAGCGGTGGCGGCGGCGGTGGCGGCCGGTGGCGGCGAGCAACGGGCGACGAGCGGCAGTGACGGCGTGCAGACGGACGAAAGGACGACAGCGACTGGCAGACGGACAGGCAGCCATGGCAGGAGGCTCTTCGGAAGGACGAGTACACCCTGAGTGTAGCTCAGGCAGTGTAATTCCTCGACGTGGAACTGAGAGGATCAAACCCACGAATGTAGACAACAATTCAAGCAAATCATATTAATGGAGTTTATTACAGTTAGTTAAACTGACAATACTTCACTTTTCCTTTTCACAAAGGTGTGTCCCAAGCAGATGGTGACATGCAAACAATCAATGTCGTTCGGCATATAGAATTTCAATGCAAGCAGAACAATACAGTTCATAAGTCACTGCTGTAGCATCTGTATGACGGCTCTTCTTCCACTCCGGTCGCGGCCAGTCGGCGCGGCGTTTATATTCTCTTCGTGTAGATGCCGCTCCTGTCTTTGGGTCGTCCTAGAGAGCGTACTATTGGCTGACGTCGTCTCACAGCCCTCTCTGCTCTTCCGCTCTTCATCGTCGTGCCTGCGCTTGTCATTACGCTGGAGCAAGTTTTCTGACGTGATTTCTCCGATAGCACTCGCTTCGCACAAGGCTCAAAAGTTACGAGTTGTCTCCACCACTTTCTTAATCCCAAAGTGAACAATATGTTGCCAGTATTATACCTTCTTCCACTTGAGATTCCATTTTGTCACACTTAAACAACATTTTTAAGCTTCAAGGCTGCAAAATCCAATACGTAATTACAAAGGCAAATATTAAATTTCAGGCGAAAAATTTAGATTAATATATACACCCATAGTAACCTTCTCGTCAACACGGCAAACATAAACGTTTCAAACATTTATACTATCCCAATTTTGTTTTGGGTAGCTTTTAACTGACATGGTATCTTTACACACTTTAGTATTCTTCACTCATAATGGTCCGTAAGCAGTAGCCGCACCATTGTGTTATTGCACGATGTTAACTCGTTTATCGAAGATATTTCACACAGAAAAGCGAAACACAATAGGAAATAATTTTATGCTTTTCAATGCGAGCATGCAGCCACCACCTTACTGGGTATCGGCAAATGACAGGTGGCCGGTGTTCGGTGGTCGCTGTGTGGCTACAAAACTCTCGAGCACAAATTCTTTCGTATCTTAATACAGCCACCAGCTCTTTTACGGGAAGGTTTCTGTAACGTTTTGCTATTTCGGACTGTTAGAAAGTGTAGCAAATTATATTTAAGGATGAATGGGACTGATGCTTTTAGCAGACAAACGAAATGCAGTTAAAAAATTAAAGGAAAGAGTTGACTCGAAGTCACGTCATCTAGTCTTCAACATATCACGAGCAGATACGACACTACAACACTTCGAGGGGAAGACAAAACTTGCTCCAGAATCTTTCACATCCTACACTGAAGAGTCAAAGAAACTGGTATACTTACTTAATATCGTGTAGGGCCCCCCACCCCCCCCCCCCCCACCCCCCCGAGCACGCAGAGGTGCCGCTACACGACGTAGCATAGATTCGACTAATGTCTGAAGTAGTACTGGAAGGAACTTACACCATGAATCCTGCAGGGCTGTCTATAAATCCGTAAGAGTACAAGGGAATGGAGGTCTCTTCTGAACAGCACGTTGCAATGCATCCCACATATGCTCAGTAACGTTCATGACTGGGAAGTTTGGTCACCAGCGAAAGGGTTTAAACTCAGAAGAGTGTTCCTGGAGCTACTCTGTTGCAATAATGGGCGTGTGGGGTGTCCTGTTGGAATTGCCCAAGTCCGTCGGAATGCACAATGGACATGAATGGATGCAGGTGATCAGACAGGATGCGTACGTATGTGTCACCTGTCAGGATCGTATCTAGACTATCATGGGTCCCATATCACTCCAACTGCACACACTCCACAACATTACAGAGCCTCCAAGAAGTTGAAAAATCCGCTGCTGACATGCAGGGTTCATGGATTCATGAGGTTGTCTCCATACCCATACACGTCCATCAGCTCTATACAATTTTAAACGAGACTCGCCCGACCAGGCAACATGTTTCCAATCATCACCTGTCCAATGTCGGTGCTGATGGGCCCAGGCGAAACGTAAAGCTTTGTGTGGTGCAGTCATCAAGGGTACATGAGTGGGCCTTCGGCTCCGAACGCCCGTATCGACGATGTTTCGTTGAATGGTTCTCACGCTGACACTTGTTGATCGCCCGGCACTGGAATCTGCAGCAGTTTGCGGAAGGGTTGCAATTCTGTCACGTTGAGCGATTCTCTTCAGTCGTCGTTGGTCCCGTTCTTGCAGCATCTTCTTCCGGCCCCAGCGATGTCGGAGATTCGATGTTTTACCGGATTCCTGATATTCACGGTACACTCGTGAAACGATCGTACGGGAAAATCCCCAGTTCAAGGGTATCTGGGAGATGCTGTGTTCCATCGCTCATGCGCCGACTATAACATCACGTTCAAACTCACTTAAATCTTGATAACCTGCCATTGTAGCAGCAGTAATCGATCTAACAAATGCGCTACACACTTGTCTCATATAATCGTTGCCGACTGCAGAGCCGTTGTTCGTAATTGTAATTCAGTTGAATTAAGTATTTTCAAATCTGTGTGATTTATCTTGTAACTGAAATTTAACAGATTCCTGCTAGTACTCAGGTGGATGACTTCACGCTTTTCGTTATTTATAATTAAAATGCAGCTATTCACGAAGATCCAATGTGGGCTGTAATTATCGAATGCCAGCGAAGCTTGGTAGATATGCTAATGCATTAATGCGGATCCGATTTACATTGGAAAAAGCATTAGTTCCAATTGTAGCCACCAGGTGCAAATTTCACGGCTGTACACTTTGTGTGACGGTATGATATCCATTCTTTCATTTGACAAGCCATAACGTGAGCGAACAGTATGGACACCTGGAAGAGAGACCGGGCACTGTTAACGGCAAAAATTACAGCGCTGCATTGAGGGAGCGTCGGCGGCTGGAAGGTCTGAGGAGACGGTGTCATTAAATCGTTTAAAGTTGATGATAATGAAATTCGAAAACACGGGTGAGCTTGGTGTGGCACCTGGAAGAGGAAGGCGTCCTATCCCGGTGGAAGTTATTGGCGAGGCTGTAACTTACCATGCAGCACAAGTCCCAGGTAGTGCTAGTGCTCGTGCAGTATCACGAGGGCTGCCCATCCCATGATCAACAGTACGGAAAGTTTAGCGGTCTATTTTACATAGGTATCCGTACAAGGTGCAGACGATACAGCAACTAAAATCTCATGAAATTCAGCAACGTTCTGGATGTGCTCTTCGGTTTACGGCACGGATCTAAGTTGATGACATGTGACCAGGCAATATTCTATTGAGTGACAAGTCACATTTTACAAAATAGGCTGCAGTGAATACACGGAACTGCCGACTTTGGGGTACTGTTAATACTGTTAAACCACTTGTTGTGCTCGAACAGCCATTGCACTCGCCGTATGGGACTACGTGGTGAGGATTCACAAGTGTCTTTATTCTCGATCCATTCTTCTTTGAAGGGAATACACCCAGAGGTGTACCATGACATGTGCATGTTAACGATACCTCCTTGTGCAGCGTGTCATTCCTGCTTTGGAAGAGAGCAACTATGTGGAAACCACTGTTTTCATGCAAGAGGAGGCAACACATCATGTCGCTCGCCCAGGGAAAAATCTGCTTAATACAACCTTCCAGGAACGTGATATCTCCAGAGCTTTTCCAGAGGCATGACTTGCAAAATCATCTGATCTGAATCCATGTGACTTGCGGCTCCGGGGATATATAAAAGAACGTGTTTACCAGGGACACGTTCGGTCTCTACCTGATCTGAAGGCAAGTATACAGAAACACATTGCTCAGATTTCGCTGGAACTGGTACAAACAGCTGTTGATCACGTCGTTTTACAGATACAGCATCTTTTCGATATTTCTGGAGCCCATATTGATCAACTTGTGTAAGTAGCCCACGTCCCGTTCCCAGTCAGTTACATATGGAAACAATTCTATACGTCTTTTTTGCATTCACAGAGTTTTATTTCCACCTGGTGGCCAAAAGTGGAACTATTTTTTTCTGCTGTAAATCGGTTCCGCATTATCACACTAGAATATCTACCAATTTTTGCTGCCATACGACAATTACAGCCCACACTGGACCTTTGTTACTAATTGCAATTTAATTAAAACCACTTGGTATAAATTAGAAACAGCAGAGGGTTTGTAGAACTTTCTTGAGGAATGCCTGATATAGCTTCTTTATCACTCGACGACTTTCCGTCAGTTAGGGCTAACTGTGACCTTTCTGACAGAAAATCACAAATCCAGTCGCACAACTGCGACTGCATTCCATAGGGGCCAATGTACGAGGTAAGATTAAAGTATTTGTACAGTTATCAATATTTATTTTACAAAAACTATAGAACTTACAAATCTGTGATTTGTGACAAATGAAAGAATATATCACCAAGTCTTTGTTACTATGTCAATAAACCTCAACATGTGTACCGTTTGTTGCTCGAAGAATGTCTAAGCGGTATTCGACTTCACGCCATACGTTTGAAAATATTTTTTGTGTAACACCAGCAACAGCATCTGTTATTCTTCTTCTTAACGTATCGAGATTCGGCCGCTGTGTAGCGTAACCCTTGTCCCTTACGTAGCCCCACAAAAAGAGATCTAAAGGCGTTATGTGTGGTCATCTTGCAGACCAGAAGCTGGGACCATCACGCTCAATCCAAATGTCAGACAATGTCTCATTAAGAAAATTTCTAACAGTTAGCCCCCAATGCGAAGGTGCACCATCTTGTTAGGAAATCGCATTAGGCTGAAAGTCAGTTGCGGTTCCGCAAACTGTTCTATCACGTTCAGATAGATGTTAGCTGTCACTGATTTTTCGACAAAAAAGAAGGGGCCAATGACTCTGCTATGTATTAAACCGCACCACGTATTGTTTGTGGGGAAAACTCAAACGTGTTCTAAGGCATCATGCGGAATTTCCGGACCCCATATCATCACATTGTGATTATTAACCTTACCTGATATGTGGAAAGTAGCCTCATCTGAAAAGCAAATTGACGCTCATTACTGGTGTCGATCCATGCCAGTACCTCAGGCGCAAAAGCTGCTCGACAAATTCCTTTATCTAATTGTAACGCTTGTCTTATCTGGAACTTTATGTACATGCAGGTGAACTCTTCGCACTGTGGTCCTAGGAATCCCTAACTCACGTGATGTGCGTTGAACGGATTTGGAAGGGCCTCTTAGGAACGCCTATTGCACATCTCCGACACTGTTCACTGACCGAAGGCCGTCATGTTCCTGGAAGATCCAACACACTGCTCGTTTGTTTAACCTTCATGTGCCTCGCAACATGATTTCTTTTTCTTATCAGGTTCACCTGCTTAGCCGGATGGTAACGTGCTTGCCTCCCATGCAGCGGGCCGGGTTCGATTCCCAGCCGGGTTGGAGATATTCTCCGCTCGTGGACTGGGTGTTATGCTGTCCTCATTATCACTTCATCCTAATCACCGGCACGCGAGTCGCCCAATGTAGATCCGACTGCATAAAGACTCGCACTTGGCGGCCGAACTTCCGTGGATGGGGCCTCCCGGCAAGCAATGCCATGCGCTCATTTCATTTTTCCTTTTATCAAGTGACTCTCTTCCGTATTGTCTTCGAAAATTTCGCGGCATAGTAATTGCGGATTTGGTCTCGTGACACCACAGAACACACTGCGCCTCTTCCTCGAGTGACGCAATTTTACAACACCAGCGACTGTAGTGCTCTCTACTCAGCTTCAACCTGCAACAAAGATATTCAAACAAAAATGGCGATTTATTCTTTCGTTTGTTGTAAACCGAAAATCCGTAAATTCTATAGTTTTTGTGAAATGAATAATGATAACTGTATAAAGACTTTAGGCCCACCCTGTATACAGGATGTCTCAAAAGGAAGTTTATATTTGATGTATCAAAATAAAATTAGAGGTCGATGTCTATTGACAAAATCTTTATTTATTATATAAATATACAGTTTAGGAATTTACTTTTTAAAAATATTGTCATTTAAATGCAATCATGTATGGCTAAGTCACTCATTTAAATGATGAACAAAATATTGTGTGGCGGCTCGGCAAGTAGACGCTGGGGTGGCTGCCGCTTCGCTACGGACATTCTATTTCAATTCCTCCAGAGAAGTCGGATTATTGATATACATTTTAGATTTGAGGTTCCCCCTCAAGAAGACTCCACAGGGCTCAAATCTGGACTGCCTGGGGACCAATTTATGTAACCCCTCCTGGAGGTCAATTTTTCAGAAAAAATTTCACGAACTCGCAGAATAGACGCATTCGTCGTGTGTGCCATGGCTCCGTCTTGCTGAAACCTTGTTCTCTGGTTATAACCAGGACATTTTTGCAAATCAGGCCCCAAAAAGTCATTTAACATCGTCACATAACGTTCTGAATTCACTGCTACTGCTCGACCGCTCTCGTCCTCGAAAAAGTATGGGTCAATTATTCCTCCAGCCGACATCGTAGCCCGTAGAGTAACTTTTAGCGAATAAAGGGATTTCTCCTGCTACTATTTAGGATTTGTTGCACATGTGCAGAGAGCTCTTCAAATATCAACCGTTTTTTGAGACACCCTGTATTACTAAAGACTATCTCAGAACCCGGGGCACAGAACCCAAACCCATTTGCAAGTTGCCTGTCTAGCTTCCAGGGTCAACAAACATTTGATTTTCAATATTTCGCTTAACTATTGAACGAATTTAAATGTTTAAAATGTTATAATCTACTCATTAAGAGGTATAACCTTATGTTAGAAGTTTAATAGACTAGAAGAAGTTTTACAGTTAGAAATTGTGTGTTTGTCTTGAGGTAATGTAACAGATGGTGAGCAAATGCTTGGAATTTATTCATCCAATATTCAAGAATAAGAGCATTTAGTGACATTCAACAAATTTTACACATAATTTCAAACATTTTCGAATCTTTTTCTCGCTGACACTCTCCCCTCCCTGCCCCCCTCCCCACCTGACACAAAATGAGGAGAGGGAAAAAGTTTATCGCTTACTACATTTCCACTGTTCATGGCGTAAAACAGCAGCAACAGGCGTCACGTTTTAATGTATTACTGCTTTACTATTTACTCTTTACGCAAGACACTTTGCAAACATTATCTACATTTACAGGATATAACAGATATAAGTGCAGATATTTTTATATGTGGTAGCTTAATATGTTTACACATCAGTTTGTTAGTTTTTTTTTTCTCTCCGCCAAACAGCCTTCACACAAACACGTCGCAAACTTCACGACCTGATGTTGAAACGTCCCCTTTTGAAAAATTATACATGACTGTGTTTAAACTGACACACAATATTTTTAGCGAAACGCAATCTGACTTTCAAAAATCCCTACAAAAGAATGGCCCTGACTAACATTAACCTATATCTTTCACAAATCACTTACCTCACAAAAATCTTCGTTACTCAAGCTACAGCAATACAGCGAGCGCCACTACTGCCAGCTAAATAAAAGATTCAAACTACCGAAGGCACTAACTACTGATATGCATAGTTAGCAAATGAAAGATTTTGATAGAGAACAAACAATGTATTTACCTTACTAGTGTTCAAAAGTCATAATATATATAGCAGTTCATGACAACCAGTCTTACAAATTTCAAAACTCCGCCATCTCTCTCCCCACATCCACCACTGCTGGCGGCTCACCTCCAACTGCGCAACGCTACGCGCTGTTCACTTCCAGCTGCCGCTGCCCAACACTACAATGGCAGACAACAATGCAAACTAGCCACAGACTGCACACAGCACAGCCAGTGATTTTCATACAGGGCGCTACGTAACGTTGCCAATAAGAAAACATAAACAGCCTACTTACATAGCCCCCATGCTCCCCACAAAAAAATTTACAAAGTGTTTTGGGCAGTGGCCAACAATGATTTGATAAAATTTTTCATAATTACAATAACAAAGATATCAAATACACACACTTATTGATACAACGTTGGTCAAAGCTAAAATTTTCTCACAGTCCATAAAGACAGCCCTGATCATTCATCACAGAAAAATTGCAGTGTTTTTCTCAAAGTCTGAGGAATAAAAGAAAATGCACACGGAAGTAGTGGATTTCCATGCAGTCTTAAAGGAGTAGTGTTGTCCTTCCAACAGAAAGACAGTGCTGACTCTCGACATGCAGACACGTAATGGGCCACAACAGAGCAAACCCACAGCAGAGTCATTCGAAGTTTTGAAGAATATTGGTAGGTAGGTCATCACAGAGCAGACCACTGTAGTCCTGGTAGAGAGTATGGTATTGGTGGGCCACCTGAGGTGCAGACCCACTGCAGTCCTTGTAGAAATAATGGTATTGGTGAGTCATCAAAGGTGTAGACCCACTGTAGTCCTTGTAGAGGCGGCCAGCAGCCATCTGTTGCGACTGTGCAGGTGCACAATCACCATAGAAGAATCTTGCGGACAATATAGCAAGTCCATAAACCACCACTTGCGCACTCACAAAGTTTTTGAAATGTCCTTAGAACCAGCAATGCTGTTAACCAGTCCCTTGCTGAATTATCAACACACGTCCAAACCTTAACAGTCCCTACTTCTCACATATTGTCCATATACTATGACCAACAGAAAAGTGTGCAGTGAAATGTAACTTACAAGTTACTTAATTTGATGTACTTGTGTCAATTACAATTTGATAACATAAGAATACAATAACAAAGGTACAAAATACATCATTAAAAACATAATAATACAGATAACATTTGTAGTAAAACAGGCTTTACAAAAGAATAGAAATAAACAGATACAATAGTGTTACAGGAATTATGACATAAGTAAATATATAAAATAATGAGAATAGTTTTCGAAACATTAATTTCACACTTGAGCACAGAAACAGAACAGAATTAATAATGTCTGAACATCTTTACAAAGTGAATAACATATTATTAATGCAAATTATATTTGAGGATAACAGTATTCCTCATAATAGCGAATGTACCTTAGTACTAGAAAAATTCTACAACATAAATCGTATTAGCTAAAAACATAAAGACAGGAAAAACACAAATATACAAGAGTACACAAACACATAGCAAAATAACACAGGGGGAAAGGACAGGGTTTGTTTTCAGTGTAACATTTGGTACTGCAGTATTTTGCAAACAAAACCTTTTTTTTTTCTTGGAGATCTCCCTTCGTTCATCATTATTCCCAAAAAGTCCTATCTATACCTACTTTCTGTACTTTTTTCGTATAACTTCTCAATGCATTTCATCCAATTCATCGCAACTCATTCTCTTATATAGTCTACCCCCTCTTAAGCTACCTTAAATCTACTGAGCTCAGATACATATACTAAGGGATGAGGCAATGCAGCAGCACAAAACAATTAATACAAACAGCAATGAAAAAAATTCAAATTGGTAAAGCAAGCAGCACTAAAATAAATTGGCAGAGCAATTGCAATATTACAACTAATATAAGGCAATGTGCAGCAAACAATAAAAATAAATCAGTAGTAAAACTGGCTTATCAGAGTAATACAAAGTCAAATTCAGTAACATTATGCCTGGCAAACAGCAGCAACTTATATCTAAACATGACAAAGCTCAAGCAGAAAAAATATTACAGTAAAAATGGCCATGTTTAATACCTATGTCACATCTTAACACTAGAGTGATGCATCACAAAAACTTACTCTGCAAGAAAGTTACCAAGTCATTAAAAAAATTATTTATGCAATTCCTGTGAAGGGAAATGTCTATTTATGTGCCCTCGTTTTCTTGGAAGTAGATCATAATATTTTTTACTGGATCTGTAGGCATAAAATAACTATATTAGTACATCTATTAAATTTTATTTTAACCAATGCTGCAGTGCAGCTAGAAACTAGATATTAAACAAAATGAGTAAATAAATACATAAAGCAAGCCATATGGCATTTCTCTCAACTAGCAAGACAATAGCCGTGAAATGTTTCTCATCATTTCATTAGGCATTTTAGTAAATATTATAAATTAAGAGCTCCACAGTGTAATCATATATTTTCATGTTTGAGCGTGTCGTATTTGCGATGCTTTCTACAAAGGAATGTCAATAGCGAGGATAATGGCCCCTTTTTTTTCCACCTGTGCCTCTGAAAGGCACACACTAATGGATTTTTCCCAGGCGACTATCGCGCAGCTGGGTGCCCACGACTCATTACGTGAAGGTGGTCACTTAACTTTCTTACTGAAATATTTACGACACCAGTTTGCATTACAGTGACAGTCTCATACAAAAAATTTCACAGGTCGAGAATTTGCGTTGCAAATGTGTAGAAACAAAATCCTATGAATATAACAGTGTTCAAAAAGTTTTCGTCGGCATTGTGATACAGTCACGCATTTACACACATTTTATAACTCTTAAAGTACGATTCTTCGTTTCCAACATCCTTTTCCACAAATCAGAATCCCTAACCACTACTCATTATTCATATATGTATTTGTCGACACTTTTTCAATATTTCATCACAATAAATACGTAGCGTAATCAAATTCCTCATATACGGTAGCATCATCTTATTGATCATAAACATACCTCAACAGCATAACACACATCGTCGTCATAAAAATAACATCATAACACCTCAGTCAAATCTCAAAATCATCGTAGCTTCCTCCAATAATTTCAAAACCTAAAATAATTCTCTGCTCATGTCAAAAGTGTCATCTGCCTCAAACGTACTTTAAAAATCATGATCCCATACCAAATACATCATTCAAAGCTCTCATAGTATCACAATGGTTCTGAAAAAATATTAAGAGTTCACAAAGTACAGACAAAATACAATTTCATAAGTGTGAAGTTATCCAACGGTGTAATTGCGTGAACATGTGTCACTGACGTAGTAAAAATATGTTTGTTTCTCTGTTAAATAATCAGATAGCTGTGTGATTTTGTGTTAGAGAAATATGGTACCGATGTGTAAAGTTGTATAAGCAAATACCATATTAGCTAGGGCTCCTTGTGCTTGCCACACGCATGGTACACAAAGTAAGCGTGTACCCCCCTGAGGGTTTATGTAATTATACCCTCAGGTGTTACTGATTACAGCAATGGAATGAAATGTATCACGAAAAACCTTTGTATCTTTGTAATTCAAAAATCTTGAAAAATAAATGGTTTAAGTACAAAATTAATCACTCAAATGCGTGTCCTGTAGCGCTAAATGTGCGTCTTGCTGTAAGATAATACCGTGGAACTGTCGTAGTTATCGTCCTCTGTAAGCAAAGTTCTGCTGAAGTCAATGTACTTACCTCATCATAAACGAAAGTGAAATGCTTTGCGTATAGATACCGTAGTTATTACGTACCTTACCGTGATCAAGAAAGTACTATAATGTAACGTATTGTTGTGCTACGAAAAAGGCTGACTCATTGTAGCTATACCAAAAAAGTTACTACTAAAACATGTTTTACTTTCCAGAATAATACAGAAAAACTGTGCAGGTATAAAACAGATACAGCGCAAAAACAACATTGTAAATTGTCACTCGTCGTGATAAAATCGTGTAGCTTTCACATAAACTAACCACTGTGTCATCTGGTATCTCACAGAAAGTACTTTAAATCCAGAATGTATTTTCAAGTAAACCAAAATGTTGCATTAAAATCTCATTAGCAGTACTGGTAAATGTTCTAAGTATGTGAGCCTTATAGTCGTTACGTAATTGTGCAACTAACAAGCAAGAATGTACACACACAATAACACTGTGTCGTCTGTTCACAATAACAATGCATTCGTAATTTCTGTTTAAATAAGTTCTCTTGGTTCTTGACTGGATATTTAACTTCAAACATTGTTGCATGTTAACAGATTCTAAGTCTGACAAAGCATACTAGCAATGTAAAGTGAAAAGTTATACGGCAAAGACAAAGTTAAAAAGCAGATTACCTTTCAATAAACGCTTTTACATGTGAAATGTGGTGTAAACCTTTACTCTTCCTAGTACGCAGAGTTTCAACTTCAACGCAGTTATCATGTGGTATATGTCGGATTCTGTAAGGTCCATTGTAAACTAGAAAGAATTTGTGACTCAAGTGTTTCTTCTTATGTGACAATGAATGAGCTTCAATGAGAGCTTTCTGACCAATATATAATTTCTTTGCATTTGCTTTACCATTTAGTTTTCTCATTTTGTCTGCTGCTGATTTTATAGTTTTAATAGCCAAATCAATTATGTCGTTGTGTCGAAGTTTACGTGTATTCGGGAAAGGTACAAGCTCTCTGATTCTGTTCGGTGGTTCTTCATTTTTCAGTACAAGAGTAGGTGGTAAAGCAGTGGAGTTATGAGGCATTTCATTCAGCACGTTTTGAAATAAGTGTAAATATCTCTCCCAATGCTGAAGCTCTCTGTGACAATAAAGTCTGCAAAGCTTATTGATTTCTTTCATAATCCGTTTGGAGGGGTTACAATGTGGTGAGTACAACGAAATAAAAACCGGTTTGATTTTATGATTCCGAAGCATGCGTGACCAAACAGCAGATCTGAATTGCGGTCCGTTATCTGAAATGACTTTACTAACGTGTCCAACTTCACGTAAGAAATTTTTAACAAAGGGGTTGGATACAGACCGTCCAGTGGATTTACGTAACAGAGTGAAAGAAACAAATTTTGAAGTAAGTTCAACAGCGACTAGAACGTACGAAAATCCATTAGATGTTCTGACAAGCGGTCCCAAGAGATCAACAGCAGCAAATCCTTTTAATTTAGAAGGAATGATAGGAAACAGCGGAGCACGATGGGAGATAGTAGATGGTTTCGCCTTTTGACAAAGTTTACAAATAGACAGGACTCTTCGAATTCTCTTTTCCATATTGTTAAAAGAACAAGTCGTTCGAAGAATACGATAACATTTTCGTGGGCCAAAATGTCCATAGCTGAAATCAATGTACCAAATGAGCTTATTAACAAAATCGTCAGGAATGCAAAGTACCCATAGCCTGTCATCAACAGTGCAGCGTTTGAACAGTATGTTGTTTCTAACTAGATAATAATGCCGAATCTGTGTGTGTGTCTTTTCATGCCATTTGCTTTTGATGTCTTTCCAAATCGGATCTTTATCTTGTTCATGAGCAATGTCCTTTAAAGATGTGGTGATGAAGTTTTCAAAGGCGACTTTCTGAATGTAAAGAATACTGAAATTTTTCTCGAGGTTGCCTTCTGTGTTACTTTTCTCAAGCCCACCTGGTGCGCGTGACAGTGCGTCCGCAACAATGTTCTCCTTGCCGGGAATGTAGACTATTGTGAAGTGGAATTCTTGCAGAAACAAATCCCAACGTTTTAACCTGTCATGATTTAATTTTGAAGACACAAGAAATTGTAATGCACGATGATCACTGTATACTTTTACGTGCTTGCCAGAAAGAAAGAAATGGAATTTGTTAAATGCCAAAACGATAGCTAAAGCTTCTAATTCATTAACGGAATAATTTTTTTCAGATTTTGTTAGCACTCGGCTAGCAAAGGCAATGGTTTTCTGAACAGTAGTGTCATTTTCTATGGCTTCTTGAAATAAATGGGCACCAAGACCGACTTTACAAGAATCCGTGCTAAGGCAAAAATCTTGTGACAGATCTGGATGAGCTAGTATTGGCGCGTTAAGTAGCGATTCTTTCAAGGAATTGCATTCCAACTGTGCTTGTTCGTCCCAGCTCCAAATAGTATTTTTTCCAGTGAGAGAACAAAGTTTTGGTGTAACAAGAATTTGCATATTCAGAAAACGACGGTAAAAATTTACGAGACCTAGAAAACTGCGGACTTGTTTTTTTGTGGGTGGAACTGGAATGGCTCTGATTGCTTCTAACTTTTCAGGATCCGGCTGAATGCCTTCAGAAGAAATAATATGTCCCAAAAACCTCACCTTTGACCTAATGAATTCAGACTTTTCCAAGTTAACTGTAATTCCAGATTCTGCAAAAATACGTAACAAACATGTTGAGGATGCGATTATGTTGTCCCCATGAGGCTTCTGCTGTCAGAATATCGTCCACATATAAGGTGATGTGACGTTTTAAGAACTCAGGTAATATGGAATTTAGCCCGCGAATGAACGCTGCCGAAGAAATGTTCAAACCGAAAGGAAGTTTCCGAAATTGATAACAAACGCCGAAACAAAGGAAAGCTGTGTATTTTCTACATTCTGGATGAAGTTCGATCTGATAAAAGCTGGATCTGAGATCAATGGAAGACAGCACTTTTACACCATTAAAATTTTGAAGTAGTTCTTCCAACGTTTGAGGCCTGTCTGTTTCAGGAATAATGATAGTATTGATTTGTCTCGAATCTAAGACAAGCCTGATCGATCCATTTTTCTTCTCAACAACATGTAATGGATTGTTGTATGAGCTTACTGCAGGCTCAATAATGCCCTCGTCAAGCATAGATTGTATTTCTGTTCTAACACGGTCCCTATAATGTGCTGGAATTACGTATGGTCTAACACAAAATTTAGTATGCTCACGAACACGAAATTAGTATTGAAATCCCTTGATTGTTCCTGTTTTGTGAGTAAAAACTGTAGAGTGTGCTTGTAAAATCTCAAAGAGGTCCTGCCTATCAGTGTCATTACAATTCTCAATTGTTTGAATTTTATTATGAATTAACTCATTAGTATCAAATATGTCGACGATATCATCCCTGTCAGTACTTGCAGAGTGATTGTTAGTGTCTATTTCCGTAGAAAATTCCGAACTGTTGTCTAACAGAAGGTAAACCCGATTAATTTCCTCGTCATGGTTTGAGAGCCAATCTTCAAATTTCAAAGCTATTGACTTACCTTCTTTCTCTAAACTTATTTCGGCATCGTGAAAGTTTAAGATTGCTTTGTATTGATTCAAAAAGTCTACTCCCAAGATAATTTGCGTCGACAATAATGGAACAATAAGAAAGTTCATAGAGAAGCTGTGGCTTTGACAAAAGAATTCTAAGTTGGTTTGTTGGCGTACATCTACATTTTTTCCAATGATTGCACCTTGTAATTTAATCTTACGTAACGGAAGTGTGGGGCAATCGTTCGATTTGTTGCATTTGCTAAAAGCTGTTTCACTAATTACTGAAATGGGACTGCCAGAGTCAAGTACTGCCGTAAATTTTACGTCATTTACTGTAATGTGAATCACAGGATATGCAATGTTGTTACGTTTTACGTCGTGTTCCTGGAGTAAGATGTCCCTAATGTCTTCCATTTTTACATAATTACTAGCTACGGCAGCTGCATCGTCAGTTTCATAAGTACGTTTTGTGGCTGCCAGCGGTATGAGTCATTGCCTATTGTGTCTTTGTTGACGGGCGTAGTTATTGGGATTTGGAGACCTAACTTCTACAAATTCACCTTGTCGAGAGGGCCCTGCTCTGTTTGAATCCCACCAGTTCTGATGCAATTCAGGTCTGTCGTTACGATCATATCGTCTGTCGTCATGTCGGTAGATTCCATAGTTTCTTTTTTGTCGGTCACGTGGTGGAGAATTTCGCCCTGAATCGTAACTGCGCGCTGGACCGTTGCATCTAAAGTTATTCTGTCTCCCTTGATAATAATTATTTTGGTTCCCATATTGTCTGTTTCTCTGATTGTCTCTGTGATAGTCACTACCGCGGAGAGGTGATCTTTCCCTGTAATTATTACTACTCTGCCAACGGTTGTCATACGGGTGGTGTCTGTTTTGGTCACGATTTGTTTTGTGAGAATAGCCTTGTCGTGTCCAGTTATTATTTCTTTCATCGCGGAATTGCGACGGATGTGACCTGTAATTGTTGTGTTCCTGTTTTCGCGTTCCGCGATTGTCAGTGTCAATTTCCAGTTCTTGTAACAGTCCCTGAAAAGCTTCAATGTCGTCTTTGCAACGCCCTGCAAAATAATATGTCGTAAATGTTCAGGTCATTTGATTAAGCAAATGCGGATGAGTTCTGAGGGGCTGTATGGGTTTGAAAGATACTGATTCTTATGCAACATGTCTTCAAAATATTTCATAAGACTGGAAAATTCAGATTGTTCGAATCGTTTCATCATTATGATGGTATGTTTTACTCGGTCTTTTGTAGCTTGAAACCAAAACGCTGAGAGGAAGGCATGATAAAATTCTCCTTCACTGTGACAATCGTGAATGACCGATCGCATTCTTACAGCTGGTTAATTCTCCAAGTAGCCACACATAAATTCTAACCTGTGCTCCATGACCAGGTGGGAGGAAAACAATGAGAGAATTGATGAAGCCATGCTTGTGGATGAATGTTGTTGGCAGAATTCTTAAATGTTTTGAATTTACGTGTAGTAATGAACAGCTTATAGTCAAAATCATCGTGTCCACGAGTAGCATATCGGTCATTGTTACGTCGTGTCTGCGGTTCCATCTCAAAATTCGGTGCACCTTGCCAATTTCTTTCATAATTTCCGAAATGCCCTGTGTTATTATTTTGTGGCTTTTCCGAATTTTTAAGTCCCTCTTCCCGTGTTGGAGTGCGAGTGTCCTCTGAAATATGTAAGTTTTGTATTACTTGTGCCAACTGATCTTGTACTTCCCGGATTTCTCTTTTTTGTTGCGTATTAATTTGATTCTGATTTTGTTTGAATTTCTTAATTTGTTCATACTCTTCTGTGTCAGTGATGGCTACAGGTCTTGTGTCATTCAGATCATCATCTACCTTTGTAGATAAGTTAGTGAACTGATCTGAAAGTTCAGCTACTTTATCAGTTAGTGAAATTATTTCCTCTGTGTGTTTTTCTGAACCAAGTTTCAGAGTGTCCATTTGTGTTGAAATCGTATCTACTGTGTCCTTTAAGTTTTCCTGAATTTTTGCAAGTTGCATAACCGAATCGGTAGATGCAACTGAGTCAATTTTAGCTTGCAAGGTGTCGTGATTTTCATGAACAATAGTTTGCAGTTCTTTTATGGCTGCTTCGTGATTCTGTAATGCATTTTCATGACGCGAAAAAATAGGTTGGAAATGCTCACAAATTTGTGTTTTTACGTCTTTACAGACTTTTTGTCATTTCGATTCAATGTTATGTAACTCAGTAGTTAAATCTTCATGTGTTTGTTCAAGTGTGGTGTCTAACTTCTGAAGATTTTGTTCCATTGTGTCTAACTGTTGCTGTGTTTGTCTCTGGCGTTGTTCCATTGTGTCTAACTTTTGAAGATTTTGTTCCATTGTGTCTAACTTTTGAAGATTTTGTTCCATTGTGTCTAACTTTTGAAGCTTTTGTCCCATTTGTTGCATTAATTGTAATAACAATGCACTGGTGTCTGAAACAGGTTCGTCAGTGCTTTTCGGCAGTGAATTTGCACCGGCAACATTCACATTTTTACAAGCGGAAAATATGTCTTGACTCATTTGAGAAAACGGTGAGAACCCAAAACCTGAGTCTACAGTATTTGCAATATTGTGTTCTGTCATTCCCGATTCCTGAGGCGAGCTGTTGCCGACCCGATAATGCTTCCCTGTTCACTACCTGTTTCACTGTCGACACCATTATTTGACGCCCGCTCCATTTCCCTATGCACAGTTACCAAATTACTACTTTGAATATTAGTTAATTCATTACATGGTGGCGCTAACACACTGCTTTCATCTTCACTATCAGTTTACTTTGTCAGTTTACTTTGGAGCCTAGTATTACATTTTTCACACGCCATTATTGTCACAATATTTCACACGACAACACAGAAAAACACAATTTGAAGAGCAAAAATAAGAGAACACATTAACATAGCACTGAAAATAATATCTAGTTAATTGCAAGCGCAGCTGCGAAATACTTGGTGCAAATCTACATACGTGCCACACCTGTTTTACTGTACAACAATGAAAGACTGCAACTACAAAGAAGATTCTCTCTACAATTACGCGCTAGCAATAAACAAAACCTACACTAATTACACAAACTACAAGAAAAAATCAGAAGATTCCAGTGAGGTATCCTCGGCTAAGGGTCGACACATGAAACGTCCCCTTTTGAAAAATTATACATGACTGTGTTTAAACTGACACACAATATTTTTAGCGCAACGCAATCTGACTTTCAAAAATCCCTACAAAAGAATGGCCCTGACTAACATTAACCTATACCTTTCACAAATCACTTACCTCACAAAAATCTTCGTTACTCAAGCTACAGCAATACAGCGAGCGCCACTACTGCCAGCTAAATAAAAGATTGAAACTACCGAAGGCACTAACTACTGATATGCATAGTTAGCAAATGAAAGATTTTGATAGAGAACAAACAATGTATTTACCTTACTAGTGTTCAAAGGTCATAATATATATAGCAGTTCATGACAACCAGTCTTACAAATTTCAAAACTCCGCCATCTCTCTCCCCACTTCCACCACTGCTGGCGGCTCACCTCCAACTGCGCAACGCTACGCGCTGTTCACATCCAGCTGCCGCTGCCCAACACTACAATGACAGACAACAATGCAAACTAGCCACAGACTGCACACAGCACAGCCAGTGATTTTCATACAGAGCGCTACGTAACGTTGCCACTAAGAAAACATAAACAGCCTACTTACAATGTTCTCTGCATGGCCATACCTGGGCCACGAAGTGATCGATGCCTGGCAGTATAGGTAATCCGTTCTGCATCCACACGGCCACTCTTCGACACTCGAGTTGTTGCCCAGAGGAAAATAAGCATTAAGTGCTTGCTCTTGCCTCATGTACTTTGCGGTACTAACTAACCTAAAGACATATGACTTGTAACAGTTATAATTACTAGTCTGCAAATGACGTAAATACAGGGTAATGTAGCTCTGTACACCGTTCTCAGTCACTAATAGAAATATCTGCACTTGTACCGTTACACCCTGTATATCACTAAATATACCTGCAAATGTATATCATTGTGTGGCACATAGTTTAGGAGATAAGATGTCATAAACATTGATAAGCTAGCTTTTTCTTAAAACATCGCGCAAATTACCCAGTTTATATGAATCCAGTGTTTCATAATGAGAGCCTTTTGCGATTTCTAACAAACTTAAAGCATAATTTCCAACCTTTGCTATCATGCCTAAAAAATTTAAAACTAACTCATTTGTAATCAGATGTCTGAAGCTCTTTTATACATAGTAGTTAGATTCTTTAAATAATCTGGGTTTACTGATTTGATTAGAAGTCGCTTGTTAAGAACGATGTGAAAAAGCCGTCTGGGAATCTTGAAATATGAAATCAGTTTCAGATTCGCTGCCTATAGCACTCATTATTTCGTGTAGGTAATGAGCTAGATGTGCTTCACAACAACGATATTTTCTGAATTTGTGCTGACCATATGCCAATTGATCGTTTCCTTCGAGGTAATTCTTAATGTTTGAGCACAGTAAGTGTTCCGAAATCTTGATGTAAATTAATGCCATTCAATGGGTCTATAATTCAATGGATTATTTCCTTATTGTGTGTTGGTGCCATCTATGCAACTTTCCAGTCCTTAAGCGCGGATCTTTCGTCGAGCGTGTGGTTGTAAAACAGCAATTATTTGAGTAGTCACAGCACCAGCTGGCTTATGCCATCGACAAAAGTCACTAGTCAATAACGGTATAAAAATTAGATACGAAATAACTCATAAGTTCTCCGAATGGTGTCAAACAAAACTGCAAAGTGATGGGACATTTTTATGCAAGATTTTGATTACGAATGAAGCATTATTTACAAACCATCGGCAAATCAGTCTTTGCAATTTTCACTAGTGTTCAGGTGAAAATCGACACTGGCTGAGAGAAGTGGGTAAGTAACGATTTTGGTCAGTCAGTGTGTGGTATATTCTTTTCAAGAATCGCATACTGGTCCCATTTTTATTGACCGGTATACATCTCTAACTGATCTGGTAGGGCAGTTATTGAATGACATCCCACTGTCCAAAAAGCAATTCATGTGGTATCTACGCGAAGAATGTCCCACCCATTATGCACTGCAAATTACTGGTCTCCGTAAAAGAACATTTGTAGATCGTTGGCCGGCCGCTGTGGTCGAGCAGTTCTAGGCGCTTCAGTCCGGAACCATGCGGTTTCTACGATCGTAGGTTCGAATCCTGCCTCGGGCGTGGATGTTTGTGATGTCCTTAGGTTAGTTAGGTTTAAGTAGTTCTAAGTCTAGCTCTAGGGGACTGATGACCTCAGATGTTAAGTCCCTTAGTGCTTAGAGCCACTTGACCTTTTTTTTTATATTTTGGATCGGACTATCGGGAAACACAAAATTACCTGAACGTTCACTGGGCTTAATATCTCTGGACGTTTACCTGTGGGTTATATTAAAACAGGGGATTTACAAGGAAACACTGACGGCACACGAGAACACGAAATGCAGTACAGGGTGTAACAAAAACGTCTGGCCAAATTTTCAGGAAATATTCATCACACATAGAAAAATAAAGTGTATTATATGGACATGGGTCCAGAGCTCATTTTATACTTATCTTCATAACCACATTAATCATGGGAAACACACGGAAACAGAACGTCCCAGCATGACTTGAAACATTTCTAACGTGAACTGTTCAAAATCCCTCCTGGTCACATTTGGTTAGAACGCACAGTAAGCTGCAATTCTTATGTGCCCCCCCCCCCCCCCCCGACCCACATCCTCCTCCCCTCTCAGCGTTTGTTGTTCAACAAATGTTGACAAGTGAGTCACCTTATTGCTTGTGTCGCCATGCGACTAACCTCATTGCTCTACTAGCATCAATCACGTAGCATCAGCCGTTTATTGTTAATCACGGACTGTGCAAGCACGTAGCATCACCTTTTTAGTGTTCATAACGGACTTAGTTTCTGGAACAGTGCAATGGTGTACTCGAATGCAGAATGGACAATTGCCCGTTTGCTGTACGGATTAGCAGATGGTAACGGAGTAGCGCTGAACGTTTGTATAGGAAGAGTTCCAGAACGACAGCGCCCACACGGGGGGACGTTTGAAGCAACTGATCGTCGTCTTAGGGAGCATGAGGCGTTTAAGCCTACTAATTGTGACCAGGGGAGACTTAGGACGAGGACACCTCAGCTGGGGAGGAACTTCTTCTTGTAGTTGACGGCAACGCTTTTGTCAGCGGAAGACGATTAGCTGCACAAAGTAATGTTCACCAAATGACTGTCTGGAGAACACTGCTTGAGAACCTGCTGTACCCGTAACATGTACAGCGTGTGCAGGCACTATCAGCAGCTGATTTTCCTGCACAGGTACTCTTCTGCGAATGGTTTATTGACCAGTGTGTCAACCCTCATTTTAGTGCAAATGTGCTGTTCACGGATGAGGCTTCGTTTCAGTACGATCAGATCGTAAATTTTCACACTCTGCCCTTATGGGCTGCCAAGAACACTTACGAAATTGTGCAGTCACGTCATAAGCAAAGATTTTCTGTCAACGTTTGGGCTTGCATTGTTGATGACTGCTTGTTAGAACCTCATATTTTTCCACCCAGACTCAACGGAGAAACTTACCATGCTTTCTTAGAGAATGCTGTACTGTTTCTGCTAGAACATGTCCATTTACGAGTGCAACAAAACATGTAATTCAAGCACCATGGAGCTTCTCCTCTTTTCGTCAATGTTCGTAGGCTTCTAAACAAGTATTACGGTGACAGACAGATAGGAATTGCGGGGGCATTTGGAAACTCTTGTGTACGGAACACTGGTACAAAATGTGCCCGTTTGTGGAAAGCTGTGAGACAATACACAATTCTTCAGGGATACATCAGCACATCAGAGATTCAGTTCGACGAGGGGTTTATGTATGTATCCTTGCTGACGTAGGGCCTTTTGAACATTTCATTTAGGAAAGTGTTTCGTACTGTGCTGATAAGTTCCTTTTCTGTGTGTTTCCCATGATGAATGTGTTGAAGAGCTGTACAAATTAAGTTATAACAATAAAACGAAGCGTTTCCGAACCCATGTCCGTATAACACATTTTCTTCCTCTTCGTGTGAGGAATGTTTCCTGAAAGTTTGGGGACACCGTTTTGCTACACCCGTGTAAGACGGATCTGTGGCTGGATGAAAGCGTGCAGTGTTACCTTTCCGAAATCGCTTTATTGCGTGTATCAGTGTTGTAAAGACACGAATAGTACCACAGTTACGTGTTTTTTTTATTATTTGGTACAGCAAGGTAGACGTTTCTGGAACCTTCTCTGTTGACGGTGAAACAACGATTTGCAGCGTTGTTAACTTACTACGGTTTGATCAAGTTACACGCATATTGTCTCGTTCATATGCCCTTAGAAGGCCCAATACAGTGCCATACAAAAACATACGGGGTGGTTATAATTAAACTTCCTTTACTTGAGATGGCTCCCATAAAAGCAGGTGATCGTAAGACAATGAAACTTTGTGAAAACATTTTTGAGGACATGTGGAAGAGAAATAACGAATAAACCACGGAAAGAAACACATGTTAATTCCACATGGGAGGGTAAAATTTATTAATTGCGTACCATGTTTATGTTACAGGTTACGGACGTTGTTCAATGTGCCGACAGTCAGCGTTCACGACAGCATAGAACCGCACTAGGGATACCATTTAGCAATTGCTCGCAGTGCTGTCGTGACACAGGTCGCGCACTACTTGAAGATCGCACATTGCGTCCGGCACTCTCAGCCCTGGCAACAATAGCGTCTTCAATAATTTGTGGCGCACTTGGCCGTCGGCCTCTCTCAGGAGCAGTTCCCAAATCGCCAGTGAATTCGAACTTCAGAATCATGTTCCTCAATTCCGATGCGGAAAGACGACCTCTCCGTATTCCTTTAATGCGTCGATACTCGAGAATAACAGCAGCATTATTCCTGTTGTCTTGATAAAACGGTTTTCCGAGTAAAGCCCTGCTCACTTCGTCCAGACCCAAGTTCACTGTCTGCAACTTTAATGCAACTGACCCTTGTGTTTCAGTCCTCCGTCGCCGTACCAGTACCGGCGCCTAGCGGTACTTCGTGAAACTAACGCTACTATCAACGCAAATCCTGCAGCGCACGGCCTGAATGTAATTCCTATAAAGTTGGGTACCCGTACGATAAATAGTTTTTCGTCTACACTAGCTCCAATAGGAAAAGTTTAATTATAACCATCCTTCAATGGTTTCATTAAAAAAAATATTGGTATCATAATTTGGCAACTAGAAACGTTTAACAATTACTTGGGTACGTCGAAAAATTCGCCACATTAACCTCTATAAGTTAGAGGAAATTAAACGTAGATATATTTACTCGATATAGTTATATCTAGGGTGGGCTGCCTTAGATAGCTCCCACTGAAGGCACGATGTAGCTTCTGTTTCTTTTCTAAGCAAGCACCTTCCATTGCGTTACCATAAATCTTTTACTCATCTATGGAACGTGAAATCAACAGATTCGTGACGAGACGTACGATACTTCTCACTGTGTGAGCTGGAACATGTTCACGTGGCAGTGGCTGAAAACAGAGCAGAATTTCACGAGACTGCAACATGTGTCCAGAAGGCGAAGAACTAGGCCAAACAGTCTAGGCTCCGGTTTTTGAGGGCACCAGCATACAAAAACAGCGGGCTTCGTGCTTTTTGTTATGTTCGTGTTGCAAGTGTCTGAAATTCAAGTCAAGGTTAAGGCCATACGTTAAGCACGTGACGACTCTCGAAGTCTTGCGTCATCAGAGACTGGCCTGTTAAGATTTCATACTCAGTTTTCGGAACACAGGCGAAGCCTTTTACTACGGAGTATTTGTGAGGGTTCTGTAAATCTCTTTGCGGGAAGAAAAGGGGTTAAGTCTGCTACATAACAAAACCTCGTAACTAACCTGTTCTTCTCCTTTGTGAATCGAAAATTTAGAATATTTTCTATTATCTGTAATGTCCTAGCGATAACCAAGCTGTTACTTATCAGTGTTTCTTTTGATTAATTTTCCACAGTTTAACTACGTTTAAAAGAGATCATGTTTCCGGGAAGTACTTGTAAATCTCTTGCCAGGAGTCATTATCAACCAAGATTCTGCTGCCAGCTATACAGTTGAAATCCAACATCAGAGCTGGAAATTCAGATTTGAAAGGATTCGCAACTGGTCACGCCTTCGATGTAGGCTACCCGGCGAACAGCTCTGCAGTAGTCTAATGCTACGAGAATTCCACAGAAACTTCAAACTAAATTTTTCGTTGTGTATCTGCAGTACCCAAAGACGCCATAAAGGATTCTTAGCTCTATAATTAATACTCCAACAATATCACCCGGTAATTGACTTCCCACAAAGGCTACATAAAATTATTACAGTCATCGTTATCCACTGCGTATGCAAAATTTAAGTAACTTTCGTATGATGTATCCCTGCCAAGAAACATATCTCGATGAAACTTGGGCCCTACATAGAAAGCAGTACTGCAGTGTAGTACAGAAGGGAACTGAAATAAATATGCCGTGAACTAACAGATGTGACACTTTTATTCAAAGACGAAATATACACTGTAGTTACCGCGATTTCTGATGGTTCCCTGGGCGTTAACAAAGGCGGGACCTGGTTCTTAATGCACGCTCCGCAAAGTGCTTCCATGCTGGTCACAAGTTTGGCAACGATCTTGCGGTAGGGCGTTTCATCCCTCCAACAGCGCGGTTGACAATTTCTGGATGGTCATTGGTGTATGTGAAGTGATGGAGCCGGCCGCTGTTACCGAGCGGTTCTAGGCGCTTCAGTCCGGAACCGAGGTGCTGCTACGGTCGCAGATTCGAATCCTGCCTCGGCCTTGGATGTGTGTGATGTCCTTAGGTTAGTTAGGTTTAAGTAGTTCTAAGTGTAGGGGACTGATGACCTCAGATGTTAAGTTGGTTCAAATGGCTCTGAGCACTATGGGACTCAACTGCTGTGGTCATAAGTCCCCTAGAACTTAGAACTACTTAAACCTAACTAACCTAAGGACAGCACACAACACCCAGCCATCACGAGGTAGAGAAAATCCCTGACCCCGCCGGGAATCGAACCCGGGAACCCGGGCGTGGGATCAGATGTTAAGTCCCATAGTGCTTAGAGCCATTTGAATTATTTTTTGAAGTGATGGAATACGTCTACCCAACGCCCCCAACACTTCCTCGATGCGATTTAAGTCGGCGGAACGGGTAGGCCAATCCATTCGCCGAATATCGTCTAGTTCCAATAGTTCCTCCACATTCGCTGATCGATGTGGTCGCGCATTGTCATCCATAAAAATAAATTGAGAGCCGAAATCACCCCTGAAAGACGCGCATGGGGAATGAGTAATGTGACGCAATAACTCTGACCAGTGAGAGTATCGTGTTCAAAGATTTGTAGGTCAATACGCCCATATAACATTGTGACTCCCCACAACGTAACATCAGGAGCACCAAAACGATTATGTTGGAGAGTGATACACGTACCCTCGTAGGACAGAGAGTGCCACGGATATGATACACAAATGGTAGCTGCAATCATTATAAGAAACTTGTTTTTCGTTTCGGCAGAATATTCTCACGAAATTCCAGTCACCAACTTTCTCCTCAGAGAGTAAAAACATTTTGTTGGCGCCCAACTACGTAGGAAGAAATGATCATCATTATAAAATAAGAGAAATCAGAGCTCACACGAAAAGATTTAAGTGTCCGTTTTTCCCGCACGCAGTTCGAGAGTCGAACGGTAGAGAAATAGCTTGAAAGGTTTCGATGAATACTCTGGCAGGCACTCAACTGCAAATTGCGGAATAATCATGTAGATGTACATGTATCATAGGCTGGGACACGTAATGCACCCAAGAACATTGTCGTACGTGATCAGTTTGGTGGTACAGGCGTGTGGTGTGGCCAGGATATATGTCTCATGGGCGTGCTCCCTCCCAATCTTTGAACATATCAAGCTTACCAATTAATTTTATTGTAACACCTTACTCCTTCCCCAGGCGCTTCTTTTCAGGGCTGCACTCGGACCTGACTTAATTTTTATGGATGACAGTGTGCGACCGCATCGAACAGGCAGATGGAGGAGATCTCAGAGGAGTAGCCTGCCCTTTACCCTAACATAAATCCTGTCGAGCGCATGTCGGATGCATTGAGGAGACGTACTGCAGCACGTTCACATGCGCCAACGATCATCAACCGCGCTGATGGAGGAATAGAGCGCCCCACCTCAAGAACAGTGGTGCTCATACACCCTATTATGAACCATCTCTCGCGTTTTGTAATGTCCAAGAGACCACCATAAATCGCACTGACTTCAGTGCAAGTATACTTATATGGATATGGTGTCTGTTCTTTCGGACATGTCCTAAAGAACAGACACCATATCCATATAAGTATATAGTTCTGGCTCTACCGGCCATGACCTCCTTCTTCTGTGCGGATGCACACATATTACCCGACCTCTTAGGGGACTTGGTAAGAATGTCTTCCACGAGTAATGTGTGTGTTGGGTAGGGACACTACGAATGTAGTGTGTGGACATATAAGGTGAGAATGTGGGTCTCGCGGGAGGCGCGCGGGAGATAGTCCCTACAGTCGCACTATCCTCTGGGCCCTCGGTGGGTCAGATGGACGCCGGCACGGTAGCTCAGCGTGTTCGGTCAGAGAGCTGGTTGGCCTCTGTAATAAAAAAACTGAGTGGAAGGATCAACAAACGAACTTTAACGGATGTCATCATGTGACGTCCGCAACGACCAAACCAACGATATATATATATATATATATATATATATATATATATATATATATATATATATATCATTTAGCTACAGTATAACAGTTCAGCAACTGGAAGCAGTTAATTCCATAAATTATCTGGGAGTAGGCATTAGGAATGATTTAAAATGGAGTGAACATATAAAATTAATCGTCGGTAAAGCAGATGCCACACTGAGATTCATTGGAAGAATCCTAAGGAAATGCAGTCCGAAAAAAAACTAAATAGGTTACGGTACACTTGTTCGCCCACTGTTTGAATACTTCTCACAGGTGTGGGATCCGTACTAGATAGGGCTGATAGAAGAGATAGACACGATCCACGGAGAGCAGCGCACTTCGTTACAGGATCATTTAGTAATCGCGAAAGCGTTACGGAGATGATAGAAGTTTTGAGAATACATATATATATATATATATATATATATATATATATATATATATATAGAGAGAGAGAGAGAGAGAGAGAGAGAGAGAGAGAGAGAGAGAGAGAGCGAGCGAGCGTCTGCCTTGTAAGCAGGAGATCCCGGGTTCGAGTCCCGGTCGGGGCACACATTTTCACCTGTTCCCGTTGATATATATCAACGCACGTCAGCAGCTGAAGGTATTACTATATGATTCTAAATTCAGTGCAAGTATGTTTTTTTGAACAGAAGTATCGTTTCTGTTCGTCTTATTTCTTTCAGTTACCTTCTAAACTATAGTGTGGCAGTTTGTTTCTATGTGTGGTCCAGGCTTCATCGAGCTATGTTACTTATCAGTGACACATCACGCGAAAGTTATTTCCGTCCTTAAGTTTTGCACACGAATGTATTTATAATTATATCGAAAGAGGAAGGGTCAGATATTGTTCCATTCCTGAAAAAAGAAAGTCACTGCGGCTGCTAGAAACTAAAGATAACACAACAAACTTAGTTATACTCAATAGATTGTAGAGAGGGGAGTGTGGAGGGAGCGGCAACACCGTGGTGAGTTAGGTGCTAGGTTTGAGAGAGGAAGCGTATTCAGTTTCTGCTTTGTCCTTACAAATTCAAGATTTATCGAAAAGCCATCTTTAGTTCCTTCAACTAACTCATAGTCCGATTCTCCATTACTAACAAGCTGAACCAGTGACCCATTTCTGGCGATCGTACCGTTAAATGAACATTGATTACGAGAAGAGGCTGATATATTTCAAATATGGTAACTGTAGTAAATATGAAGCTATATTAAAGACTCGTGCTCCTTTACTTTCTGAACCTTTCCTCCCACATCGAATACATCAAATGTCATTAACTCAGGAACCTAATCCGTCCAAATTTCTCTGAATGTTGTTATACACATAATAAGTTACAGTTTCGTAGTGAACCTGTTCGTTGATACTGGGCGAATAAATCTTGCACATTGTTTTCTAAGCCATTTTGAGTTGCTAGACAGGTCCTTCTGAACGATATTCCATTGCCTTCCTCCAGCATGATAATCGTCTCACACAGCTAGCTACATGAATTACAAGCACGGTGCATTTTGACTACAGCATTTCCAAATATCCAAAATGCGTTAATCGTATGAAACATTACAATAACCAACGAAGGGACAAATTTTGGACTTCTGAATTTGTCAGCATATACCATGATTTATGGATGAAGCTACCAACATACCTTTATGGAAATTAACTGTGGACTGTAACGAAAATGCATCTAGAATGAGATTTTCACTCTGCAGCGGAGATATGAAACTTCCTGGCAGATTAAAACCGAGTGCCCGATCGAGACTCGAACTCGGGACCTTTGCCTTTCGCGGGCAAGTGCTCTACCAACTGAGCTACCGAAGCACGACTGACGCCCGGTACTCACAGCTTTACTTCTGCCAGTACCTCGTCTCCTACCTTCCAAACTTTACAGAAGCTCTCCTTTCTTTCAGGAGTGCTAGTTCTGCAAGGTTCGCAGGAGAGCTTCTGTAAAGTTTGGAAGGTAGGAGACGAGGTACTGGCAGAAGTAAAGCTGTGAGTACCGGGCGTGAGTCGTGCTTCGGTAGCTCAGTTGGTAGAGCACTTGCCCGCGAAAGGCAAAGGTCCCGAGTTCGAGTCTCGGTCGGGCACACAGTTTTAATCTGCCAGGAAGTTTGAAAATGCTTCTGATCCACAGATTTTATTCTAAATCAGAGGTTCACTTATTCCGATTCTTGTCATGTAGTAAGCACAATTTACATGCGATTCTTCTGTTTCTCCTAGCATGTTAGTTGATCAAACAGTCCATGGGTGCACTGCCAAGTACACTACTGGCCATTAAAATTGCTACACCACGAAGATGACGTGCTACAGACGCGAAATTTAACAGACAGGAAGACGATGATGTGATATGCAAATGATTAGCTTTTCAGAGCACTCACACAAGGTTGGCGCCGGTGGCGACACCTACAACGTGCTGACATGAGAAAGTTTCCAACTGATTTCTCATACACAAACAGCAGTTGACCGACGTTGCCTGGTGAAACGTTGTTGAGATGCCTCGTGTAAGGAGGGGAAATGCGTACCATCACGTTTCCTGCTTTGATAAAGGTCGGATTGTAGCCTACCGCGGTTGCGGTTTATCAAAAATGGTTCAAATGGCTCTGAGTACTATGGGACTTAACAGCTGAGGTCATCAGTCCCCTAGAACAACTTAAACCTAACTAACCTAAGGACATCACACACAGCCATGCCCGAGTCAGGATTCGAACCTGCGACCGTAGCGGTCGCGCGGTTCCAGACTGAAGCGCCTACAACCGCTCGGCCACACCGGCCGGCTGCTGTTTATCTTATAGCGACATTGCTGCTCGCGTTGGTCGAGATCTAATGACTGTTAGCAGAATATGGAATCGGTGCGTTCAGGAGGGTAATACGGAACGCCGTGCTGGATCCCAACGGCTTCGTATCACTAGCAGTCCAGATGACAGGCATCTTATCCGCATGGCTGTAACGGATCGTGCAGCCACGTCTCGATGAGGGAAGCGTCAACGAACGTTTTGTCTCTAACAAAAGTTGTTCCCCTGAAGTGATCTATCATCCCTAGGATATACATTTTGTCTTGACTTCATTTTTATGGATGATAATGTTTGACCGGATCGAAATGCTCAGGTGGAGGAACTGTTGGAAAGACAGTATATTCGGCGAATGGACGAGCGTGCCCTTTCCCCCGACTGAAATCCCATCGAGCAAGACGGATGCATTGCGGCACGTCCACCTGCAGCAACGACCTCACAGCAGTTAATCGTGCTGAAGGTGGAATGGAACCCTCTACCACAAGAACTCCGAACCAACCATGTGGCCAAGATGTGAGGTCATTGCAGAGCATGCCTGGTCGTCCGTTAAGATCACACAACCTATTAAGAACACGTCCCGCCTTTTTTAATATCCAGGAACCATCGTAAATAGCGGTGACTTCAGCGTAATTATTGTCTTTGAATAAAAGTGTCATTTCTGTTTCACCTCACTGGGCATTTCTTTCAGTTACCGTCTGTACTATAGTGTAGCAGTTCTTTCTATGCGTTGTCCAAGTTTCATCAAGCTATGTTATTTAACTGTGACACATTGTGCGACAGCTGCTTTAATCCTTCAGTTTTTCACATCAGTGTAAAATCAAACGAATTTCGTCACCCCCTGGTACCATATTCGCTTTAAAGTGCCTTATTTCTCAATGCCGAAAACAAATTGGAACCTACGAAAGGGCTTAACGTCCCTTTGCAACAAGGTCATTAGAGACGGAGGCTGAATCAAGGATAAGGAAGGAAATCTGCCGTGCCCTTTCATACAAATCATACCGGAATTTGCCTGGAGCCGGCCGCTGTGACCGAGCAGGTCCAGGCGCTTCAGTCCGGAACCGTGCTGCAGCTACGGTCGCAGGTTTGAATCCTGCCTCGGGCATGGATGTGTGTGTTGTCCTTTGGTTAGTTAGGTTCAAGTAGTTCTAAGTCTAGGGGGCTGATGACCTCAGATGTAAAGTCTCATAGTGCTTAGAGCCATTTGAACCATTTGACTTTGCCTGGAGCGATTTGGCGAAATCACGGAAAACCTAAATCTGGATGGTCGGACGCGAGTTTGAACCGTCGCCCTCCCGAATGCGAGTCCACCTCGCACAGTCCTCGTCTTTCCATCTGTGCGCCAGTCAAGCAGTGGTACGGTAGTACCCTGACGTGCAAATACGTTTTGAAATGCAGTATATTATATTTCTGTTTTCTGTCTGCTGTCTTGACTTTCAACACTACACAGATCCACGAGAGATTGAATGGAACGTTTGGACCCGTTCATTGACTTTACTTATGACTGCAACTTCCTAGAATTTCCTGACAGATCTTTCGCCAAGATCAGGGTGTGAAATTCATTACAGGTTTCACGCCTGGCCTTTATAATGGTGCACGAGTTGCTACTAAGTTTGCTCTGTCAGTTTCCCTGCAGCCTTTTTGGTAGTGAAAGTGACATAGTCTCTCTTTTCACAACATTCTCTGTATTATATCACTAATGGAAGGTAGATATTCGCTGTATTTTGTTGCTTGGGACGTATTTATTTAGCTGCAGCTTATAACGTCCTTCAGCTTTAACCCAAATTGTTCTGCGTTTGACAGATCTGAATTAAACCTTACCCGTTTCTCTTTTGATATAGCAGTGATTGTCCCTCAGTTTGAGCAAACGCAAATACTCTTCTAGTTTTCTTCATTACCTTTCAGCCTTTGGTGGCCATCGTTCCTGTACTAGTATCATAGTAGCTATTTCGTCTCTTATTGGTAACACCTTCGAAAATGTCGCGTGTGCTACGGTGTAGGGTGTAAAGACAATTCCAGTCAATTCATATCGGACATAAATGTACCTTTCTATTTCATCCCTCTCATCGAAACTTCTTGTGGTAAACTGGAATAAATGATTACTATGATGAATCGAATTCTTCATCAATACTTGTTCCTCTATAGCATGAATAATTCAGCCCTCATTACTTGAACTGTTTCATTTTCAGCTTCAGAACCAAAGTTATTCCCATATAACAGACCGGTTTGATATGACGTACATCTGCATCTACATCTACATGGCTACTCTGCAAATCACACTTAAGTGTCTCCGGAGAGGGTTCATCAAACCACTTTCCCACCATTTCTTCATTATTCCACCCTCGAACAGCGCGCGGAAGAAAATGACACCTATATCTTTCCGTGCAAGCTCTGATTTCCCTTGTTTTATTATGATGATCGTTTCTCCCTATGTCGGTCGGCGTCAAAACCATACTTTCGCATGCAGAAGAGGAAGTTGGTGATTGAAATTTCGTGAGAAGATCCCGTCGCATCGAAAAACACCTCTGCCCTATTTACCGATGATACTAAACGTGTTGCCTTTCTTTGCATTTTCCCGATGTATTCCATTAATCCTATCTGGTAATGATCCCACACCGCGCAGCAGTACTCCGGAAGAAGACGGATTAGCGTAGACTATGCAGACTCTTAAGTAAATATGTTGCATCTTCCAAGGGTTCTGCCAATAAAACGCAGTCTACGATTCACCTTCCCCACAGCATTTTCTGTGAGTTCTTTCCATTCAAGTAGTTCGTAATTGGAATTCCTAGGTATGCAATTGAATTTACGGTCTTCACATTTGATTGATTTATCAGGCAGCCTAAATTTAACGGATTACTTTTAGCATTCACATAAATGACCTCACTCTCTTCATTATTTAGGGTCAATTGCCTATATTCACACCATACAGACACCTTACCTACATCGTTTTGTAATTGATTTTGATCTTCTCATAACTTTGCTACACGATAAAAGGCAGCATCATCTACAAATAACCTAAGAGGGCTGTGCATATTGACTCCCAAATCGTTTATATAGATAAGGAACAACAGATGGCCTATAGCACTACCTTGGGGAACGCCAGAAATCACTTCTGTTTTCCTCGATGACTTCCCATCAATCACTACGAACTGTAACCTCTCTGACAGGAAATCATGAATCCAGTCGCATGCATGAGACGATATTCCAAAAGCACGCAATTTGATTACAATCAGCTTTTGTGCGGTACAGTGTCAAAAGGCTTCTGGAAATCTAGAAACACAGAATCAGTTTGAAATCCCATGTCAATAGCACTCAGAACGTGTGAGTAAAAAGCTAGTTGTGTTTCACAAGAGTGATGTTTCCTAATTCCGTGTTGACTGTCTGTCAATATACAGCTCTCTGAGGTAATTCATAATGTTCGAACACAATATGTGTTCCAAAGTCCTGCTGCATACCGATGTTAATGATATTGGCCAGAAATTTTGTGGATTACGCCTGTTGCCTTTCTTGAATATTGGTATGACCTGTGCAACTTTCCAGTCTTTAGGTACGACTCTTTCGTCATGTGAGCGGTTGTGTATGATTGTTCAATATGGAGCTCTTGCATCAGCATAATCCGAAAGCAACCTGTTGGTATACAGTCTGGACCAGAAGCCTTACTTTTGTTTAGTGATTTAAGTTTCTCCACTGTTCTGGGGATATCTGCTTCTAAGTTACTAATGTTGGCAGCTGTTCTTGATTTCTGAAGGAATATCGGAAGACTATGTTTAGTAACTAAGCTTTTGCAGCATTGTCATCGATAGTATTTCCATTGCTATCGCGCAGAGAATGCATTGACTCTGTCTTGCCGCCAGCATATTTTACATACAACCAGAATCTCTTTGGATTTTCTGCCAGATTTCGAGAAAAAAGTTCCGTTGTGGAAACTATCATAAGCATCTCGCGTTAGAGTCCGCGCTAAATTTCGAGCTACTGTAAAAGATCGCCATTCTTTCGAATTTTGAGCTCGTTTGAATTCGGCATGCTTTTTTCGTTGTCTCTGCAACAGTGTTCTGACCTGTTTTGTGTGCCATGGGGGATCAGCTCCATCATTCGTTAATTTATCTGGTATAAATCAATTGATGCCGATACTATTTCTCTGAATTCAAGCCACATCCGGTCTAAATTTACATTGTTAATTTGCAAGGAGTGGAGATTGTCTACCAGGAAGGCGTGAAGAGAATTTTTTCTGCTTTTTTGAATAGATGAATTTTTTGTTTATTTTTGGTGGATGTAGGAGTTACGGTATTCAGTCTATGATGACCCTGTGTTCGCTAATCCCTACATCCGTACCTTTTAACTGGTTTCTACAACCCACACTTCTGGAAGTTTCTCGTTGACGGTACATACTGAGGTGACAAAAGTCATGGGATAGCGATGCGCACATATGCAAATTTCGGTAGTATCACGTACACAAGATATTACGGGGCAGTGCACTGGCAGAGCACTCAAGTGATTCGTGTGAAGACGTTTCCGACGTCATTATGGCCGCACGGCACGACGGGAATTAGCAAACTTTGAACACGGAATTGCAATTTGAACTAGACGCATGAGACAGTCCACTGCGAATATCTTTAGGGAATTCAATATTCTGAGATTCACAATGTAAAGGGTGTGCCGGGAAAACAAATTTCAGGCATTACTTCTCACCATGGACGACTAAGTGACCGACTGCCTTCGCTTAACGACCGAGAGCAGCGGCGTTTGCGTAGAACTGTGAGTGCTAGCAGACAAGCAACACTGCGTGAAGTAACCGCAGAAGTCAATTTGCGATGTACGACGGAGGAATTAGATAGGACAGTACAGCGAAATTTGGCGTTAAATGGCTATGGCAGCAGACGACCGACGGGAGTGCCTTTGCTAACAGCACGACATCGCCTGCATCGCCTCTCCTGGGCTCGTAACCATATTGGTTGGACGCTAGATGACTGTAAAACAGTGGCCTGATCAGATTAGTCTCGATTTCAGTTGGTAAGAGCTCGTAAGAGCTCATGGTTAAGTTCGAGTGTGGAGCAGACCCCGCGAAATCATTGACCCTAGTTCTCAACAAGGCACTATGCAAGCTGTTGGTGGTGTGGGCTGTGTTGACATGGAATGGACTGGGTCCTCTGGTATGTTCGGCTACATGGAGACCATTCGCAGGCCTTCAAGGACTTCATCTTTCCAAACAACGGTATCATGTCACCGGGTCACAGTTGTTTGCGATTGGTTTGAAAAACATTCTGCACTTTTCGAGCAAATGATTTGGCCACTCAACTTGAATACCATCTAACTTTTACGGCACATAATCGAGAGGTCAGTTCGTGCTCAAAATCCTCACCCGTCACAAAAAATGGCTCTGAGCACTATGGGACTTAACTTCTAAGGTCATCAGTCCCCTAGAACTTAAAACTACTTAAACCTAACTAACATAAGGACATCACGCACATCCATGCCCGAGGCACGATTCGAACCTGCGACCGTAGCGGTCGCGCGGTTCGAGACTATAGTGCCTAGAACCGCTCGGCCAACCCGGACGGCGGCACCCGTAGCACTCCCATAATTATTGACAGCTATAGAGGGGCATGTCTGAATATTTCTGAAGGGGTCTTCCAACGACTTGTTGAGTCTATTCCATGTCGAGTTGCTGCACTACGCCGGGAAAAAGAAGGTCCGACACAATATTAGGACGTAACCCGCGACATTTGTCATCTCAGTGGATATTTAAGTATTTCTTTTTCTTGTGGCTATTCTCTTCCTTCACGTTATGCTAAGTTCAACTGATCACTGATGATTTAAATTACACGTTTTTTATAGAAACGAATACTTGGTTTGCGAATGATTTCATGCACATGCAAAATACACTGCCAGGCAAAGAAAGTGAAGCACCCAGAAGATATGGTCGGATGTCAACCTAACTTTTTAGACCTACTCACCAACGGCAGGTACGTCAATGATTAGAGTTGTGACAGGCAGAACGGCCAACAGAGTAGATTAGTGTTGTTGGGTTTTAGTGTAACAAGTAATGTACTCCCTAGAACATTCTGTGTCATCCCTTACCATTGGTCCGAGACTAGCAGCAGCCGGTGTTGGTAATAACTGTTTCACGCGTACTCTGCCGTTAACAACCAAACACAAACGGCGGCGTTTGGAGTGGTGCCGTCACCGGGATGCATCGACTGCTGACGAAAGGTGTCGCATTGTGTTCAGGGATATTGTCGGCGAGTATGGCGGTGAACTGAGAAGTAATCCCAGGCTTCCAACGTTTTGTAGAGGCACAATGCTGTTACTGCTGGCACCATGGTGTAGGGAACCATCAGGTATGACTTCAGATCATTGCCGGTAGTGATTAAGGGAACCCTGAGGGAACAACAGAACGTCAGTCTTCCCGCGTCCTCGTGGTTACCTCTCATGTGACATTATTATGGTGCTGTAAAGTTTCATTTCGTTCCTTGCACTCTTTCTGAGTACTTCACCCAGTTTTTTTCAAGCAATATACCATTAATATTTAAACATCTAAATATACAATACTACGTGTTAGTTTGCGAAAATTTTCACCAATATTGTTCCAAACAAAATTTACGCACCTTTGTGTGGTAAAAATAAACTAAATGATGCTGCATTGCGCTATTCTCGTGTAGAACACTGCCTGGGCGCCCACTGTTGCTTCGACCTTCGTTAAGAGTCAGTCGAGGGAGGACAAGTGGGCAGCACATTGCCGTCCCGGTCATTATATCGGCTTTCGAACCGTAATACACTTTCTCGAAGTACGCCTTTAGTTTTTCCCAATAGGCTTGTAAAACCGTGTTACAATCCTCTCATAACAGAAAAAATCCCTGTATGGAGAATCGAATGCGATCCCTGTGTGTGGCTGTTAGACACACTGATGTGGGATTCCCGCCAACAACTTCGATATTTCAAATTATTTACAATAATAACAGGTTCGCAGGAGAGCTTCTGTAAAGTTTGGAAGGTAGGAGACGAGGTACTGGCAGAAGTAAAGCTGTGAGGACGCGCTGTGAGTCGTGCTTGGGTAGCTCAGATAGTAGAGCACTTGCCCGCGAAAGGCAAAGGTCCCGAGTTCGAATCTCGGTCCGGCACACAGTTTTAATCTGCCAGGGAGTTTCATATCAATGCACACTCCGCTGCAGAGTGAAAATCTCATTCTACAATAATAACTGATCAACTACTGCATCAATTGACTGACCTTTTTCTTTGACATAGCTGATCCTTCCAAACGATTTCTTCTCCTGAAGATGTTAGTGTTTGAAAATAGATAGGGAAGCTGTAGTTCAAGTAATAAACGTCAGCAGCTTTCGTCATTTACGGAAACCATTTAGTCGTCCTATACTTACTGCAGTCTGGTAGCTTAATTAACGTATTGACAGAACATAGAGTACAAAAGTGTAGAGACTTCCCTCCATATTTCAGAGTTTTCGCGTTTCTCGTGTAATGTGTTGTATCATCACATTAAGTTCATAAACAAAACCACAAAGAGTATTATCTAATTCACTATCGAAGGACCAAAGAGATAAAACAAAGAGTTCTTACCAAGGAGGTATACCAAGATCGTTTAATGAACAAGGCGGCTGCTCGAGATAATTAGGAGATCGGGTTTCGAATCCTGGTCTGGAACAACTTTCTATTTCTCACCACATATTCTTTCGTAGCTCGGTCAGTTGTAAAGAGAACTGGAATGTGCTTACAAACACGCTTCAGACTCCTTAGTATCAGTGAAAACACATGATGAATAATTGAGCCTCTTTCAACACGTAAAGAGTGGTACAGATTGTCGTATTTTTTTACGCTGCATTCATAGACCGTCTATATGGCATAAAGTACTTAATAACATGATGAAATAAATACAGCTTTCTACCATACTCCTCAGAGATATTTACAGGCCCTTTTAGGGCCGATTCATGTTTGTTGGAACGCAACGTCACATCACGTCAAAACATTGCACACTGGATTTCGAATGGCGGCATTCAAATTGACCGCCAACGGCACGTCACTGTCAGGGTTTCTCGGGAAGACAGTCGGACGGTGACGTCGATCGTCTATTGTTGATCACGTGACCAACAAGATCATTTCCTTTCGCTACACAGCCATGCTCTCACCACGCTTTCCCACTCCGTACTTAGTTTCGTCGTGCTTGTGTAAGTTGTGGTTCTCACTACTAGTTATCGTCTTTGCTTTTGATATACAAGTTTGTCACTGTTCCGTAATTTATTATTGATTGTTGTTTCTTTTCGTTATTCGTTGTTTCCTTTTCTACTCTTAGTAATGAATAACAAATTTTGGCTGAGTTAGTAAGACAGCACTCTAAACTGAACGACATGAGTGATAGTACATATTCAAATGACCTTAGGAAAGGAAGATTGTGGAACAAAATATGAAACGAAATTGGAGTCTCAGGTAGGAGAAATTGAAATATATTTATTTTAAGATTTACTTAAAACAACAATTTAGACACACATTTTGGTTGACATGAATTAAGCAGGGTCAGGTGGCTCCTCCCGTATAAGAGCTCCTTGAAAAAGTATTTATATATTGTTTTGATAAGAAATGCCGAATTTGTACAGCAACTACCTTGCCTATTAAGATTGTTTCCTAGTTTGTCTAATGAATCGTAGGTCGGTCATGCACAACGTGATATTTTATGCAATTATGTAAAATGCGTGAAATCATTGTAATTCTGCCTACGTTTCCTGTGATAGCATATATTCCTCGGAAGTGTATTCGAAATTTTTGTGTTCTTTGTTTTTTTTTTCTTTTTTTGCAGAAACGTCTTCATAACATGGTATTATCCTGATTGCTCCATTTACCTGAACATTGATTTTTACATGTGGAGTATTAACCCACACCGTAGCACAGTATTCAGCGGCGCAATAGACGAGTTGTAAGGAAGAATATCGTAGTGTTGTAGCTTTTACAGCACATGAAGTACCACTCAGCTCCTGTATTATGTTACTGCGAGATCTCTACTTTGCAGCGGTGTTTTCTATTGTTTCTTGAGCTTCCTCGACTCTGTTTCAGAGAATCAGATGTATACAAGTTGAAGAGAACTGGTACCAAAACAGAGTCCTAGGGAGTACCATTATTAAGTTTCTTCTGTCTCCCTAATCGATTTCCGAGGACCACTTGGAAGTGTTGCCCAAATGACATGTTGTTTGAGTCTAATTATGGTTTGGCGGTGTATAACACTTGCGAGTTTGTACAGATGTCATTGTTTCTATTCTGTATGAAAGACAAATATAAAATCTAGAAAGCTACTGATATTTTGCGTTGGAACTCAGCCTCTATATGTGCGGTTAAGCTAAATACTTGATCTATACACGTTCTGTTTGGTCTGGACGCTGCTTGCCCGATGGGAGTAACTTCATGGATCTTTGAACCGATTCTGTTGATGAGTGTTTCTAAAAGCTTATATCGGCAGCTCAGGATGGCGACTGGACGGTAGCTAAAAGCTTTATTCTCATGTTTATTAGCTTGCAGTACAGCCATGATTTTTATTCTTTTGAAGGCTTTTGGAAGGCAACCCGATTGCGTAATATTGACGAAGAAGCTCGCAAGCCTCTGGCGAGTCTTGCTTCCACAATCGATGAGGAACTCTGAGTGTACCTTGACAAATCCTGAGCCTTTGCCTTTTTTTCATATCTTTGAGTGCTGCCTCGATCTCATCTAAGATGAACTCTTCGGAATACTCTGATTTGTTGGGTGCCTTTTGCTTCAGGTTGCTAAGTTCTTTCTTAACGATTCCTGTGTTTAGCTTATATCAGGGTGCTTTGAAGAGGGAAGTTATTCTATTTGCACACATATTTTAGGAGAGAAAGAGTCGTTCTCTAGAATTGCTTAAAGTGTTTACTGTAAGTGCTTGGCAGATTCTCCTCTTTGGGGACGTTCAATGTATTCCTTCCAGCGCTTTACCTAGTTGTGGATGTGCATTGATGACCTCATCATTTTTTTACCATAAGATCAAATGAATTCGTATTGTGCATCAACCAATGCAAGCTGCACAATCGACAATTTATGTTTCTAGTAACATAATCGTTAGCCACTGTGTGGTGGTGCAAAAATTTGTACATGTTTGCCATCAGTGGCACCCAGCAATTTGGAATGTTCCACATTTGCCAGAATTCTTCTTAAATTCGCTTCTAGTACTTCTTAGTTATCCAGGGCGGTAACAGAGTTATCATGACATCACTTAAAGCTTGACACTGTAGAGTGACCAGGGCGGAAACTGAAAAAGTGAGTTTGCAACGAATCGCCGGTTGCTATGTACCTGCAGATTTTTAGAAATGGTCTTAAGAAATGCACGTTATAATAATGATATCTTACAAATCATATTTAGAAATATTTTAACAGTTCGCTTTATGTAAACTATATTAATGAAACGCAGTAGTTTTCTGTGTTTTATACTTTCCTATGCTACTGTACAATTTTGAAAATAATCTGAGGTTTAATTGTCTTTCTCCACTTTAGTGTACATAGAGCATATCTTATAAACTGATTCAAATTATTAATGATTCTGTCATTATTCATAATGTACACTAGTCACAGTTAAGTAACTATCTTAAGCTTATTAATTAGTTCTGAGAAACAGTTTTTCCATCCTGTGCCCTTGGATGTGTACTTGTGTGTGAATCAAATTACAATAATTTGTGTTTATTTCAGGTCACTAATTCAGATCTAGGATGGTCTCTTTCATGGACCCGAATAGGAACATACTCACTAACAAATGTTGCCTCACCAACTACTGACGAGTAAATAGTGTGTGTAGAAGAAGATTAAAAATATCAAGGACATCATCATCTGACTCCACCAGTTTCACAGGTGAGGGCTTGTCAACTCCAATTAGCTGAGTCAGTAAGCAGAAGAACTGTTGCATCAGGAAAGACAGTGCCCAGTTATGTTGTCTTTCAAATGTTCAAATGTGTGTGAATTTCTAAGGGACCAAACTGCTGAGGTCATCGGTCCCTAGACTTACACACTACGCTAAGGACAACACACACACCCATGCCCGAGGGAGGACTCGATCCTCCGGCGGGAGAAGCCACGCAATTCAAAAATGGTTCAAATGGCTCTGAGCACTATGGGACTTAAATTCTTAGGTCATCAGTCCCCTAGAACTTAGAACTACTTAAACCTAAATAACCTACAGACATCTCACACACCCATGCCCGAGGCAGGATTCGAACCTGCGACCGTAGCGGTCGCGCGGTTCCAGACTCTAGCGCCTAGAACCACTCTGTCATCCCTGCCGGCCCACGCAATTCGTGACATGGCGCCTCTAACCGCGCGGCCACTCCGCAGGGCTGTTGTCCTTCATAAGCATGAAAGCTACGATGGGAACACTAACATTTCATAGACAGAGAATTGCCAGGCACGTAGTATGTAAAATGGTCAGTCTGGCGTGAAGTCGGTCGCTTGACGGCGCGTTCGGCGCGGCCCTGCCCGTTGCCGGCGCGCCGTAAGGCACCGAGGCTCGCACTGGGGCGTATCGCTTCTAGTCGGGCGTGCCGCGGCAGTCCTCACAGGGGCTGTTATGCGTCTCTTATAGCCTCTACTTCCCAAGTGGCTCTTTCCGCCTTCCGTTGGTGCCAGATGTTAAGCTTGGCGTTCTGCCTTGCGACAAAAGGGAGAGCTGCGACCCAACCCGATGCGAAGGCGAAGGGTGCGTGGCACAGGGGGAGCTGTGTCGAGGGACCGAACACCAGTCCCTTTCCGTTCGCAGGGCACAGACCAGCAGGTGCTCTCCATGCCGGCGACTTCGTTTGTCGGCGTGGGATCGCGGCACGAGTCGGCAAGGGTGCTTCGCCGCGCCCCTGGGTAACCGGGGCGTGTTCTGCCAAACCCAGGAGGTGGTGACATCGCCTGGGCTAGGTTAGATGGGCCCAGGACGCCGAACGACTGGGGGACCGACCCACCGCCTGAGTAGGAGTGGGTCCTTGGCCTTCAGGTGGAAGCTCGGGCAAGTAGGCGGCGAAGGGCGAGGGGTGCATCCGCCTCTCCGGAGTGCGGGGTGTACTTGCCGAGGAGCGTAGTGTGAAATCGTCGACGACGAGGCCATCGATGGGGACTAGTGCGCTGGCGACGGCGCGCTGAACCCGGCAGCTCTGGAGTGCCGTTGACCTAGGGGTGAGGTCGGTGGGCGAAGGCGAGCTGCAGAAGTCCCCCCCCCCCCCCCCCCCCATGCCAGAGGAGCCCGTCCGGGGCAAGAGACGGGCTCCCATCCTTTTTCACTCGTCTACAAACATGGCTGACTTAGAGACGAGTGACTCTAGTGCGACCTCGAGGGCGTCGATAGCGACCGTTCCTGCCTCACAGGAGAAAGCGGAACAGAATGAGCAGAACACTCTTGAAAGACACACTAAAATAAATCAAATTTTGGACTCAAGTGTGAAAAATCAGCCAGGCTGCAGTCCTGGCAATCAAAAACGAGCTCGCCACCTGGGCTATTGCCAGTGCAAAGCTTGAGGGGCGACTCGAAGACTTAGAGAAAGAGAACAATAGATTAAGGCAGCAACCAACCAAAACCTGGCTTGCAGTGGCTGCGCAAGCAGTCACAAAATCTCAAACCACAAAGGAAGCAATCGCAAAGGTCTCAAAAAGGCCGGACACGGCGGTCTTCTTAAGACTCCTGCCCGGACAGACAGTCAAAAAAGTGCAAGAAATATTCACCATTACCATTGACCCCGCTAAGGACAAAATAAAAATAAACAAAGTCAAGGCAACCAAAAACGTAATTGTAGTTGATGTGGCAACTGAGGAGGACAGAGACAAGATTTTAAACAACACCAAACTTAACACAGCAGTTAAAAGTGAACCACCAAAAAAGCGGAATCCGCTGGTGATCCTTTACGATGTACCGGTAGCACTAACAGAAGTAGACATATACGAAACCCTATACAATCAAAATTTTGACGACATGGAATGGGAAACATTCAAAAACGATTTTAAATTACGTTTCAGAACAGGGCCCCGGGAGCGTGACGTCGTACATCACGTTGCCGAGGTCTCTGGAAAGATGTGGCGCAGAATCACCACCATGGGGAGAGTCTACATAGGTTTCCATGCGATAAATGTAAGAGATTACCTAGTGGTTCCCAGATGCCACAACTGTGGAGACTTAGATCACGTACACAAGCATTGTGAGAGGAAGCCGGCCTGTTCCAGGTGCGGGGCAGAGGATCATACGAGAAAGAACTGCAGCAAAGCTGGAATCTGCATACCCCGTATAAAGAGAGGCAAAAAGTCATGCAACACCACTGGCAGAAATTGCCCTACCTACAGGATGCTTGAGCAGAGACTCATAGCACGAATCGACTATGGCTGACTCCCTAAATGGGAACAGGAAGCCCAAAAGAAAGTCTCCAAGCAAGAGGTTGAGGGATGCAATAAGGACCAATAAATTCAAAGAATTTATTCAGAAGATCACCAGGCCACAACACTACACAATCACAATGAAAGATGTCTGTATCCAAACAGACCCTTGTGATCAGAATGATGCACCCTCCCCTCCGAATCGGGGACAAAGGTCGCCTAAAGATCAAGCACGACCACTTGGGCATCCTGTGGTAGGGAAATTATCACTGACAGAAGATCCAAAGGCAAATAGTCATGAAGAGCAAGTGCAGGTAAACACAATAAGCAGCACAAGTGTACCAACAAACACAAGTACACCAATAAGCCAACCTACCGAACGAGGGCTGGGAATAGATCCTGCTAGGATTTACCCCAATCTGGAGCACGCTTTACAGCTGTCTAGACTGGAAGAGCCAGCCACCCTCACAACAGCCTTAAGGCATGTGGTGCATGTCGGCCATGAATATGGCAGAGACATCACCTTCCCAGTGATGGAGGCTGTAGATAGAATACAGCTTAAGACAATGAATCTCTCCATAGACTTCGGAGCCCTGTGGGACCTAGTTAAGAAAGTATTCGAAACGCGAAATGAAAAGTTCGACCTTAATGAATTGTACAATCAATCTGTCATCACTAACGGCAGAATAGCACACGACTGGCGCAAAAACTGGCCGGAGTCTCACATTCACACATACTTCCCACATGAGCCTGTTAAAAGTGGGACAGATAAACACACACAATAGCAAACTGGTTCTGCAGGAACTCCGGAGAGTGGTGGAGGAGAACAGTCTAGATGTACTGTGTATGCAGGAGCCATACTCCCTGGCTGGACGGATCCCATTCACCGCAGTCAACTGGCAACAGATCTATAGCGGAGCGGAAACAAGAGCCGCGGTCATAATCACAAACAAAGCACTGAGAGCCACAGTATTAGCACAGTTTTCAGATGACCACTACAACGTCGTGGAGCTTCATTCACCAACGGGAGTACTATATGTTGTTAACATGTACTTCCAGTACGGAAGACAAATAGACGAATTCCTGGACAAGCTCGTCCAAATAGCCACGGCGTTGCGGGGACGAAAAATTCTCGTGACAGCAGACATTAACGCAAAATCCCTCCTGTGGTTCAGTGGTACTCAGGACGACCGAGAAGAAAAAGCTGTCGATACAATCATGGCACTACAATTAATGGTCGCTAACAAACAGGGAAACCCTCCCACCTACATTGGTGGTGGAGGACAGGGCACAAACATTGACGTTACTGTGGTAACGCCAAACCTCGCAGCAAAAATATCGCACTGGACAGTATGGGACCAAATCACCACTAGTGACCATAACGTAATAACATTCACCGTTGGAGACAGCGAGTGCCACTGGGACATGGGGTGGGAAACGCAGCTCAACTACAATAAAACCGACTGGGATCGCTTGGCGAGGGAGTGTGACATTCCTGCATTGCTGGAGGGTGATGTCAACGTAGAAGAGTATGCCAGAGATCTAACAAGTGCGATAACTAGGGCAGTGAAGGCAGCTGTACCAACCAGGAGGAGGGCCGTCGCGGCCTCCCCCTCACCATGGTCAGCCGAATTGGGGCAAATGCGCCAGGCAGCAAGGAGGGCGAGGAGGTATTACCAGCGGTGTGTCGTCTGGCATGAAAAGCAGTGCTGGCTGCAGGTATACAGAGAACCAGAGAACAGTTCCAACAGGAACTCAAGGCTGTCAGGATGAGGAGCTGGGAGAACTATGTACAAAGCCAATTGGCTACAGACCCCTGGGGACTACCATACAAAATAGTACGGGAAAAAATCAAATCACCTATGGTGCTATCTACCGTCAGGGACAGGGACCAGATGACGGAGACCTGGCAGGAAACTGCGGGGGTCCTACTCCGTGCCCTGCTACCTGACGCTAGAGAGGATGATGACTCTGATGAACAACAGAGAATAAGAAGAGAGAACCAACGGGTCTACGAAAACAACCTAGTGGTTTACCCCTTCTCCGAAGAAGAGGTAAGCTCCCAAATAAAAGCTCTTAAAAAAGGCAAAGCTCCTGGCCCAGACGGCATTACTGCGGAAGTGATGCAATACCTCGCCCCCCAGCTGGTGGCACCTCTCACTCAGCTGTACAATGAGTGTTTACAGCTTCAGACATTCCCCTCAATATGGAAGAAGGCGAATGTAGTTATAATCAAAAAAGGCCCAGACAAAGATACCAAAGAAGCCAAGTTGTACAGACCTATATGTCTACTGGACTTGTTGGGCAAGCTTTTTGAGAGGTTGCTGGCAGATAGGCTGGCTGCACACCGAGTCCTGTGCGGGATGAGTGACAGACAATTCGGTTTTCGGACAGGACGATCGGCGTCTGACGCAATCGCCCTGGCTGCGGATGTCTGTGACTCCGCCCCGCACAAGTGCATAGTTGGCATCATGGTGGACATCAGTGGCGCCTTTGATAACCTGTCGTGGCCTTCGATCTTCTCCTGCTTGCGGGAGAAGGAATGCCCAGGGCCGCTGTATGGCTGTCTCAGGAGCTATTGTGAAGAAAGGGAGGTCTGGCTATCGGCCCCTAGCGGCAAAGTCAGCAAGAAAATCACCAAGGGGTGTCCTCAGGGATCCGTCCTGGGGCCACTCTTTTGGGACATAAACATGGAACCACTCTTAGAAGAACTAAAGAGCAGTGAAGATGTGCTAGAGGTCATAGCCTACGCAGACGACCTCCTCCTGCTGGTCGGCAGCCGTAGCCGCGAAGATTTAGAGCCGAAAGTAGAAAGAGCCATGACAATATTGACCACATGGTGTCACGAAACAAAAATGACCATCGCACCTAACAAGTCAACCTACCTGTTGCTCAAAGGTCAACTTATAAGAAATCCCACAGTCAGAATAAATGGCCTACCGGTCCTCAGGCGCCGAGAAGCCCGGTATCTTGGTGTCATCGTCGACGAGAGGTGGAACTATGCATCACACATTGACACGGTAACACAGAGATCACTAACATACTAAACAATTTAATCGGAATTGGACACAAAAGATTCCATCTCCCACCTGATCTAATCAAATTGTATCATAACAGCATCCTTACATCCATAGTAGGCTACGGGTCAGCGGTCTGGGCACACAGGCTCACGAGGGTCATGCCTGCCGTGGCCGTAAGAAGAGTGCAGCGAAATATGCTCCTACGTTCAGTAGGCGCATATAGAACAACTCCAGGAGGGGCACTTTTAGTACTGATGGGGTTATGTCCACTGGACATAAAAATTAGGGAACAGGCCACCTGGTATTGGATAAAGAAGAACAGAAGAGAAAAAATTGAAGAAATCATGGGGGTATATGTAGGGGATAAACGAAGTATTAAAAGAAGGGGAATTGAATTATGGCAGGAACTTTGGGATAATGATGAGACAGGCCGAAGAACACACGAGCTACTTCCAAACATACAAAAACGCCTAAAACTCACTTACATCAAACCCACTAGAGGCTTGCTGCACATTCTTAATGGGCATGGACCCTACCCGACATATCTGTGTCGGTTTGGGAAAAGGGCAACATCAGCGTGTGACTGTGGAGCAGTGCAGGGCACTCCAGACCATGTGGTGTACGAGTGTCCCCTCTTCGACGATGTTGCACAACAATTTAGGGAACAACTGCCGAATAACGATACGCACCACTTGCTCAGGCACGAAAACGCTTTTAACGTCTCGAATCACCTAGCAGACGCAATCTCAGGTAAAGTCCTCAAAGAATATCTAAGAAATAATCAATAAATAAATACCAGACTTGACACGCACACCTTCCCTGTTCCGCCGGGACTTGGACTTGGCCAGCCGTCTCACGGCTGGAGCCCGCCAGGTCTTCGGAATAGGTTGGGGGGGGGCAGAACATCACCATCGGACTTGACAACGCACCAATTACGACATTAGATATGGGGCTAGTTATAGTTTCAAATTAGGATAATAGAAATAGTATAGAACTGCAGCGACCACGTCACCGGACAGCCCAGTGCCTGGGGCACTCCCACTGGGATTAGCTCAGTGGGAAAGGACAACAATTAGGTTTGTATCTTATTGTGGCACACCTGTAACGCTGCAGGTAGAGTAGTCATAGTAACCTATTACAAGTAGTATCCCAATTAACAGTAGCTAAAATTAAGGTAACACTAAAACAATAGCATAGTACATTATAGTAGAATAACCCCCATAGTGGTGAAGGATCACAGCAGAAACCTGTAGTGTTAAAAATAACAATAGCTGCAGATTGAATATTGTAATAGTTAAAAATAGGACCTAGTAATGTATTTAGGTAGTAGGTTAAATTGTATCATAATAATGATCGGATAAAGATTTTTTTTTTAAAATGGTCAGTAGGCTAGAGAGTAAAGATGCAGATGTCATAAAGTACCTATTAGGATTCAATCGTGGTTTACAGTAATGTAATTTTTTTAATAATAAATTACTTTAAAGAATGTGTAAGTTCTGATACATAAACCTCTCAGACCTATTTTTTACATTTATGTTGTAGGTGTCACATACCTACATAGGATTTTCAGTAAGACTTCTCAGTTACTTGCCCTCTAATAAATTTATAAAGTGGATATTTACATACAATGACGTGCAAAAAATGGCTCTGAGCACTATGGGACTTAACATCTCAGGTCATCAGTCCCCTAGACTTAGAACTACTTAAACCTAACTAACCTAAGGACATCACACACATCCATGCCCGAGGCAGGATTCGAACTTGTGACCGTAGCGGTCGCGCGGTTACAGACTGAAGCGCCTAGAACTGCTCGGCCACACCGGTCGGCTGACGTGCAAAACTTAAGGACGAAAATAGCTCGGTAAAATTGGCACCATACATGGAAAAAATTGCTACAGTGTAGCGCAGAATGTAAGTGATAGAAATACGGAATTAGACAAACAGAAATGACACTTTCGTTCAAAGACAATAATAACCCTGAAGTCAACGCGATCAATGATGCTCACTTGGACATTAAAAAAAAGCGGGACATGGTCCTTAATATTGTGTGTGGGTATCCCGGGCAACAGTGTATACTCTGCAATGTGCTTCCACGCTGGTCACAAGGTTCGTTAGGAGTTCTTGTGGTAGGGCTTTCCATTCCACCACCAGCGTGGCTGCCAACTGCTGTACGGTCTTTGGTGCATGCGGACGTGCTGCAGTACGTCTGCTCAACATGAGCAAGATGCGCTCGGTGGAACTTAAGTCGGGGGAACGGTCAGACCAGTCCATTCGCCGAACATCCTCTGGTTCCAAGAGCTCCTCTATCTGCGCGGTTCGATAAAGTCGCGCATTGTCATCCATAAAATGAAGCCAGGGCCGAATTGACCCCTGAAAAGACGAACTCGGGGAAGGAGTACGGTATCGCAATGACTTGACCAGTGAGTGTACCGTGTTCGAAGATTTGGAGGTCAGTACGCCAATTTAACGTTACGCCTCCCCACATCATAATACCTGGACCACCAAAACGATCAGGTTCGACAATGGGTGCATTATGTGTTCCCACATTTCACCATATGAGTGTATGTCCAGAATCACAATTCAAACTTAATCTGACCTCATCCGGGAAGATTCAAATGTTTCAAACGGCTCTATGCACTATGAGACTTAACATCTGAGGTCATCAGTCCCCTTGAACTTAGAACTACTTAAACCTACCTAACCTACGGACATCACACACATGCATGCCCGAGGCAGGATTCGAACCTGCGACCGTAGCAGCAGCGCGGTTCCGGATTGAAGCGCCTAGAACCGCTCGGTCACAGTGACCGGCCATACGGGAAGAGACCGTGCTTCCAATCCTAGTCGGCCCAGTCCCTATGCTCTTGACGCCATCTCAATCGTTACCGCCGATGTCCATATGATAGCCGGCCGGGGTAGCCGATCGGTTCTAGGCGTTACAGTCTGGAACCGCGCGACCGCTACGGTCGCGGGCTCGAATCCTGCCTCGGGCATGGATGTGTGTGATGTCCTTAGGTTAGTTAGGTTTAAGTAGTTTTAAGATCTAGGGGACTGATGACCTCAGAAGTTAAGTCCCATAGTGCTCAGAACCATACGAACCATTTTATCCGTTTGATAATGGAACACAACGTACTGGTCGTCGGACAAAGAGACCACCCTCATACAGTCGATGTGCCACTGAGGCGTGTGATATTGCGTGCCTTGCAGTCCTGTTTGACGCGCGTCCCGTCTTGCCTGTTGCACAACGCAGTGGTCACGTACTGCTGCAGTTGACATTGATCGACCACCTCCTCTCCATTGGGGAGCAATATCTGTGGCTCGGAACGCTCCCCAAGTAAGTGAAAGAATGCACTGAGCAGTACCAAACTGCTGGGGTACACTAGTCACACTTCGTCCTTCTTCAAGTTTCCCGATGACTCCTCGCCGCGTGAAGTCATCTAGATGTTGTCTCCGGACCATGTTCTAACGAAAAACGCTACCACAGTGCACTTTAACTGCTCGGTGGTTCACACACATTGTCTTTTGCCTTTCCGTCAACTGCCTGGTGTGGCGGTGCCAGCCCCATTTGGCGATTTGGTCACCCTGATCTTATACCGTGTGACGCCCACTTCTCTCTGCACGATTGGGAGACCCCTGGCAACGTGCTTACGCAATTCCATTGATTTGCACCGAGTTTTCGATATGTTATGAACCTTTATCTATTTCTTCCTTAAGTTTTTCAGAGAAGTATAAATATTATTTTAAAATGAAATGAATAGCGAATTGGCTGCAATTTGACGTGAAAAGGGTACTGTGGGTAGAAGCAGATTGGTCCGTATGTGGAATTAGTTTGTATGTTGTCTTGCATTTGTATTGTTTTATAAAGAAATGTAATGAAATCTTCTGATACTGCGACAGAACAATACATCAAGAAATGTATTGCAGTTGTTTGTTTAAATAAGGTATACAATAATCGCATATGGTTCGTAATGTCTAACAACCAAGAGTTTGTGAAAGTTAGACTGTTATGGAACGTAGCATCATTTGTGCTACGTTACTTTTACATCTATTTGCCTGTGGTTACTATTGATAAAATTGCTTATTGCTGGCATCTTTCAGATTAGTGATAATCTGAGCTCTTATTTGTGGATCGACGACAGGACATACCAATGTTACATTATATAGGGTGGCCCAAGAGCAATTTTCACTACTCAGAGACATGACAGGAACACTCATTTGAAGCGAAAAAATTCATACGGACATATACCCTATTTCTAATGGTTTTCGAGATAGAATACATTTACTATCACTTTTTGCTTTTTTCTTGAATAACTCGAAAATTGCGGTCTCTAGCGAAAGCGTGTCGCAGTAGGATATCAAACTACGTTAAATATTCTACGAAAACGGTCGTATTCATTTTTCTCTAGGAATAATAGTTTGGTCGAAGAGAGCGAGAGAATATAGAAAATCTCATGCGATTCTCGTGTGCTGTAGGTAGGTAGTTTCTGTAGGTCAATACGAGGTCGTTTCCCGACTAGATAGACCACAAGTGTGCTATATAAAATTGTTCGTCTCGACTTTCTCTACAGTACCGTAGAATATTATAAAAAATGTACAGAATAATACAGAAAATAAATAACAGTGTACATTAAATGCGTTCTGTTTCGGAAACCATTAGGAATAGGGCATACGTCCGTATGAAGTTTTTGTTTCAAATGATCTTTCCTATTATATCACCGAATACTGACCATTCCTCTTGGGGCACCCTGCCGACTCTCAGCACCACATAATTCTTGATAAATTTCAATTTGTTGTGAAAGATAAAACAAGAGATAAAATAATTTAGAGATTCCATTTTCCACATTTTGATACACAAACAAGCTGAGCTCATTTTTAAAAGATTTTGAGGCAATACAACACTATAATTGCGTGTGAATAATGTAACAACCATATTGAATTGTAGAATTAATAACGATGTACTAATCTCACTCACTATCTCTTTCTCTTGTGTGTAAAATAGTTGTTGCAAGCAGCAAAGGTCCACGTTTACGTAGTTTCAATAGCTATCCCCAGTACACTTGAACAATTAAAACTCAAGTACAAGATATAATGAAAACCTACAAATCTTTAAGGGAAGCATATTGCGGAAGATGTAACTATTACACAAAAATTTGCACAGGGCTGGCATCCAAACGTACCTTAAACAAACCGTCAGTACTTGTGCGCGGTTGACGGCAGCTCATAAAACTGTGTCCCTTTGAGTAATTTTGGATACTATTTGACGCAAACAATGAAAAAAATTGGTGCTTCAATATTCTGAAATATTTATAAAACGCCTATTCTTCTTCCACTAGTTCCTTGTAGAGCGCATGAATTTCCCCTCCTGTACTACGTAATGATAACATTTTTCGGATCCACACTCTCCGTTTGCGTTGCTTCACACTTTTCCTTCCTCCTCTAGTATAAGATCAATCACGGCAATTTTTGAACTACTGAGCCTGATAAATACCATTTTCATACAAATGTGTACTCCAGCACTCACGTATGTAAGCTACCACACTGAGTCTGTACTTCCCGGCGTAAAAACTGCAGAAAAGCGTCTTGTGAAGTGCGCAGTACTCGCGATAAAACCATATGTGGTGAGATGACGTGACGTGACGTGAAGAGACGAGACGAGAGTTGACCTGACGTGACGTCCAGTGTGAATACATCCTAATGTTGACGCGACGTGACGTAACGTGGCGTCCCGTCCCGTTCTGGTCCGTTGACGTCTAGTGTGAATAGGTTTTATGTGGACGGAAGCACACCAGAATATGCATTTCTCGCGTTCTGGAAGCATTTCACACCAAATCGTCGCTGGCGTCAAAAAAGATGCCTCGCATTTGCTGTAACGAAGAAAACAAGATGTACACTGCAGAACGATATGACAGTCTAATTGCTTTATCTGAAACAGGTAAAAGCAGAAAACTGGTTCTAGATGAATCTATGAGCCATGCCAAGAAAGTAAATAAAAGCAAAATAGTAAGAAAGGCAAAGCTGTCATCAACTGGAATACTGGTTTAAACATCGCAGTGGTTTTCCTTATGCCTTCCCCCGACCTTTGAACAGATATACCTAGTCAGTTATAGGTCGATCTACATACAGTTTAACGTGGACTCCGAGCTACGGTGCAACTCAGAATTCTTCTCGAAAACAAGCACCTCCAGATGTGAAATAAGTCACAACAGACAGATAAAAATTGTAACACTTACCAGTGATCGAAGCCCAGACCTTTGAAAGCCTAGTTTGGCACTTCACCACCGAGCCATTTAGTCACAAGTAAAATAAACTCACTAAGGATGCTTCCAGAGGCACATGTTTTATTATCAAGGAATAAAAGGAAGAATGTTTAGAGTCTGAAATGCTGTCGACGAAGAGTTTGTTAGATACTGAGCACAAGCTACGATTTGGAAAATATGACGAAGGTAATCGGCAGTGTCCTTTTGAAAGAAACCATCCCAGTCTTTTCATTGACAGAATTGGAGAAAACACACACTATCTACACTGCCTAATAGAAAAAGTGAAGCACCGAGATGGGAAGGAGGAAACGAAATGAGACTTCACGGGTTGATGGGGTATTTGATGTTAATGCAGTGATTAAAAAATCGAGTCAAATTTACAAAGAACCTTGTAGCATGCACCCACCTATCAGTATGACGTTGCACCCCATATGGCCTGCATGCATGCACTGATTCGGTTGGGAAGGGTGTCATAAAGCCGTTATATCCACTTCTGAGGCAAACAGGCTCACAATTGTTGTAAATGGTACTTGATATCCCTGACACTGGCACTGGGATGGAGCTGGTCCCACAAATGTTCTATTGGGGACAGATTTGCGGATCTTGCTGGCCACAGGATTACTTTAACACCACTTAACAGTTCACAGAGATACGCGCCACATGTGGACGAGCGTTGTCCTGTTGAAAAATGGCATCACGATAATGTCATACTGTCGCGCGAGAGGTTAGAAATGAGTATGCAGGATGTCGGTGCCGTCAGAGTTTCTTCAGTCACAACCTGCCGTAATGTGAACTCATACCCAATGGTTCCCCACACCGCGACAGCAGGAGTAACACCGCTTTGCCTCTACAAAACATCGGAAGATCGGACCTCTCCCCCTGACGCTGACATATTCGCCGACGATGGTCACCCATGGTACTGCAGAACAGCGATGCATCGCTGAACGCAATGCGAAGCCATCCATCAGTAATGGATGCTTTCTAGTCACGGCACCGCTTCAAACGCAGCAGTTTATGTTGGGGTGTTAGCAGCAGCCCACGCATGGATAGTCATTCCCTAGTCCGATTGCTGCTAGCCTCTGACTAATGGCGTAGGATGAGACAGAATGTTTCAGGGAGTCCATTACTTGTTCTGACCATATCTGATGGGGTTACGATGTGTTTGACGCATGGTAATCTTCTTTTGTGGTGATCGGACATCGTCGACCGGAAACTTAGTGACTAGCATGCCTGCCCTCAAGTTCCCATTTGGTCCAACATCAGGTCACTGCCAGATCCGAATTCCCATCAAATCTGGATACTGCTCGATTCGACCAGCCAGCCAGATAAGACTCACAATGATGCCCCTTCCAAATTCTGTCGGTTGCCGATAACGCTTTCTCAGACGAGTACGGAGGATCTACTTTTGTGGTGATCGGATATGGTCGATCGGAAACTTAATGATTAGCATGCCTGCCCTCAAGTTCCCATTTGGTCCAACATCGGGTCACTGCCACATCCGAATGCCCATCAAATCTGGATACTGCTCGATTCGACCAGCCAGCCAGATAAGACTCACAATGATGCCCCTTCCAAATTCTGTCGGTTGCTGATAACGCTGTCTCAGACGAGTACGGAGGATCTACTTTTGTGGTGACTAGTACGCCTACCCTCAAGTTCCCATTTGGTCCAACATCGGGTCACCTCCACATCCGAATGCCCATCAAATCTGGATACTGCTCGATTCGACCAGCCAGCCAGATAAGACTCACAATGATGCCCCTTCCAAATTCTGTCGGTTGCTGATAACGCTGTCTCAGACGAGTACGGAGGATCTACGTGTCCTACACAGTAATCACTCAACTTGTGACACAGTTCATACCCTTTATACAAATTACACCCTACCACACCTGGTAATAACACCAAACACGAACAACGCTAATCTACTCTGGTGGTCAGAGACAATTGCAGCTCTAATCGTTTACATACCCAGTGATGTTGTGTACATGTACGAAGTTATATTGACATCCGAGGACTGTGTCTCTTGGTGCTTAACTTGTCTTTTCAGGCAGTGTAAATATAGACAGACGGACAGGGATTTGAGCTAGCGTCCTCCGGAATGTGAGTCCAGTATCTTACACTGGGCCACATCGCTCAGTATCAGGGAGAGAAACTATATAGCCATTGATGGAATAACTATCGCTAAGGACATGAGCCGCTAAAGGTCAAGAGATCCAACAGATAAGTAGTAAATTTGGAAAAAGTTCTATGGGACCAAACTGCTGAGGTCATCGATCGCTAGGCTTAAACACTACTTAACCTAATTTAAACTAACTTACGCTAAGAACAACGCACACACCCATGCCCAAGGGAGGATTCGAACCTCCGAGCTAAATTGTAACGATCACATAGATAATTTTGTAGGTAGAGCAAACCAAAGACTGCGTTTCATTGGCAGAACACTTAGAAGGTGCAACAGGTCTACTAAAGAGACTGCTTACACCATGCTTGTCCGCCCTATTCTGGAGTATTGCTGTGCGGTGTGGGATCCGCATCAGGTGGGACTGACGGATGACATTGAAAAAGTACAAAGAAGGGCAGCTCGTTTTGTATTATCGCGAAATAGGGGAGATAGTGCCACAGACATGATACGTGAATTGGAGTGGCAGTCATTAAAACAAAGGCGTTTTTCGTTCCGATGAAATCTTCTCATGAAATTTCAATCACCAGTTTTCTTCTCCGATTGCGAAAACATTCTGTTGGCACCCACCTACATAGGGAGAAATGATCATCACGATAAAATAAGAGAAATCAGGGCTCGCACAGAAAAATTTAAGTGCTCGTTTTTCCCGCGTGCCGTTAGAGAGTGGAACGGTAGAGAGACAGCTTGAAGGTGGTTCACTGAACCCTCTGCCAGGCACTTTATTGTGAATAGCAGAGTAATCACGTAGATGTAGATGTAGGGGAGCAGCGCGAACCGTAGCAAGGCGCCCAAGCCCGCACGGCTGCCCCGCGCGGCAGAGATAAGAAATGAAGCATTTTATATCTACAGCAAAATTATAAAGAATTACATGAAACTATGAAGCATAATTCAGCGAAATACTAGCGCGTAACTGGGAAGTAGCAACACCGTCTCGTCCTTTCATTCCTTAACTATGAAGAGACCTTAGTTTTATGAACTAACCTAGTTCTCACCTAAAGCAGACAATAAGAGTAGCTGCTAAAGGACGAGTCTTGGGCGTATCGGATACTTTCCCACTGCAAAATGATATTCGTAGTCGTAAAGTAGAGGTCTTACAATAGTTAGTCACAATCAAAGGCCAGAGCGAAGTCTTAAACAGCTTATAAGTCACGTCTTTAACTCTATGGAAGCTACTGTTACTGCATCTTGAGCGATAATACGGCGTTAAGAGAGTTGTTAACACGCCGCCTGTTGCTCATTCAGTAAAGAACGCGCTTGTCTTTCACGGATCGTGTTAGACAGTGTGAGTGTGCCGTAACTGGATCGCTCTGGATGCAAAATGTTTGTAGAAATTAACAAGTTCTAGGTTTTTGGTGTCGAAGTGACGTCACGGTAATGAAAACGCGTCCTACATGCGCGGAGAGGAAGGCTCGCGGGGCGCGCGTGTGCCAAGACGAGGTTTTGCGCATGCGCGTGTTAGGCGCCGCGCAGACTTGAACGCCGGCTGCTGCCGCAGGCGCGAATTCGCGCTTTCTTACGAGTACCAACACTGCTCGCCCGTCCTTCGCCTGTCTGCCACCAGAGGAGCGCTACTTCACCGTGAGTACTTAGCCTGCACTCCCTCCGTAACAGCATCAGCTATGACACCGTATCACTTGTCACGTCACGCCAGTTACACTGCCATTAATTCACAATGGAAGCATGCAACCAATAGCTTACCGATTTTGCTTGTCTTTCGCACGACCGCAATACATACTTCTATGTGACTTTCTTTTGCTAATCATTGCCAGACATATTTGTATCATTGCACCTAATCATCTTTCTTTAGAGAGGAACAGTGATATTGATAAACATTACGGTACATTCATGGCGAGGTATAATCAAAATGTGATAAGGAATCACGATGACATGAACTTTTATTTGTCCATAAATTGATGCGCGTATAGCAATGACATCCTACTGAACTATACCTGCATTGAATAACGTACCTTACATTTGCTATACGCGCATACATTTTTCGATAAATGAATATTCATTTCATCACGGTTCTTTATTACATCTCATCATGAATACACCAGAATGATCATTATGATTATTATTATTGTTGTTCCTTTCCGAAGAAAAATGATTAGTTTTTGCCATACAAGCGTTTAGTGAAAGATCAGAGAAAAGAAAAGTTATGCGACTCGAAGCACCACGAGCAGGGTTCTAGTCTGTCGCATTAGCCGCTTCCGCTTACTCCGCTGCTCGACAAAATGTACTCTCGTAAGGTTTTAGACAGACTCGTAGGAATTTGAACTGCGATTTCTCGAATAGGCTTGAAGAGCACATTGCTCTAAATCAGCATCTGTTACACCTACGTACGTGCTACAATTATGTGAAAGGTAAGCAAAACCAGTGACCCTTTGAGTGCATGCTTCCCTTATCAGAGAAAACCCTTTCTACCGCAATCTCTGTTGTCGGTTACAGTTTCCCTCCGACGCTCTACAAAGTTCAGTGAATTTCTCTAATGAATATTATAGACATAGGATACAAATCCTCAAGATACGCAGGATCATATTTTTGCTTTTTGTCATGGAAGAACGTATTTCCCTTTCGCAACGAGAACAGCTACTAGAAGTTCTATATCAATACTTTCCAGAACATTCCCACACGTGAAATGACAAGGATTCGAAGACTCTGAAAATTTAGTACCAGAGGCTGCTAAACAGATGTCAATTACCATGCGCTGCGTTCACATTATATCTATTCTAGTCAGTGAATATCTTTCCGTGCATATTGCAAGTCATGTACCTGAAAATTTCTCGAAGTTAAGGACGTTTGTTAAGTTTTTCAGAAGCGAAAATCTTATAACAAAATTATGAAACCTGAAATATACACTAACAAAGGCAACTTCACGTTATTTTTCTATTGGAAGCAACAGCAATATATGCTTGGACTACATTGCGATTATGCATTGCACGGGTACCATCAATGTTTGTAAGAGCTCTTTCGTCAAAATAGTTTCCGTCAACCCTATTAAAAGACGTCTACTCAAAAAAACAATAAATGCATAGTTTCCACTCAATAAATAGACTGTACAACTGTTTGCAGCTGCATAATCATACAGTGTTTGTGCTGCTTTTGCACAGACAAAAATTTCAATGATTTCTGGAAACTGAATGACGCTTCACGAAATTAATAGTAGTCGAACCTCTCCATTTGCAGTATTAAAAGAGCATGAACCATACATTGATTATCTTTCGTGTCTCCTGTATATGATATCAGTTATAACGAGTTTGTTTGCGTGGCAAGCACAGAAATATTCATTTTGTAAATAAAAACCGCCTTTTCTTGCTGCAGTGTATTTTATTTCTTCCAGACGCGTTTCGTCTTTTACTTTAAGGCATCTTCAGTGGAATCTAGAATGATACAGTTTTGTTTTTATATGCGATATTTGTAGATTATAAAGCGGGTGCCAACCAAACATGCGAATAACTGTAAGTAATCACTTATTTACGTAAAAAACAAGGAGTCAACTTTTTTGTAATCTACAAATTTCGCATATCGAAAGAAAATTTTATCATTCGAGATTCCACTGAAGATAAGTAAAAGGCCGCTGGAAGAAATAAAATACATTGCAGCAGAACAATGCGAATGATCAGTTATATCTCCCATGTGGATTTTTCTGTAGCAGTATCTTCCCTACTGTATTTATCATAACGTAAGTTCCTAACAAGGCCAAACTGTGCAGATGCGTACATATGTTCTAGAATTTCGCTCATTTGTAGTACTTGATTCATACGTTCCTCACCTTTTCTGAAAGCCGAAATTTCTTGAGAAGGGCAACACATCATTTATATACCAATCGACTGCTTTGAAAGTATTATTTAATTAAGACGGCCATATTATTGACTATTCATTGCTGATTCCATGCGCTGCACTCCTTGAAATAAAAAATTCCGAATGTGTATCGAAAAAAGTTAAGCTGTAAAATATGTAATTCAGATAAGTTGGTGCACCTTTGCTTCTATATCAATGCTCATTTTACTCGTACGGAAGGTACTCCCTCCTGGACAGCCTCGATGGGGCATTCTGTAAATATACTCTCTCCTGCTTTCCTGTTTTCCTGTCTACTTGGTACACAAATTGTTAATTTGAAGAATATCCATTTGTTAATTACTTTTAAGTTTCCAAGTATTTAAAGCTGCAACTTTTGTAAGACTTTGTTGAAATACTAATAGATCAATTAAGCTTCGTATAATGTATATGTACAATTTAATACTGTGGAAAACGACCTGTGTTAGTCACCAGTTATACTAATCTACGCGATTACAGTTTGGAAAGCCGTATTTATCCAGATAATATTTTATTCACAAGTAACATAGATAAGCACTTACTGTATAGTTCACATTTTGAAATATTTACAAACAACAACATTATTAGGGCAGTACAATAATGAACATTAAGCTAAGCTCCAAACGTAACAATACGAAATCGTACCTGGCTAGAACTGATTACGAAATTCACCTCTTGCAGACAGCAGCGAATGCCGTGTCCCTTTAGATACCTACTAGAATTCATTCTCGTCCTGCACAATGGGCATATTTTCAACAGGGACGTATCCAGTGAACTTTCGGGTAGCATAAATTCCACACATGAAAGAACAATGTGAAGCTCTTAATAACCGTATTACAAAACTGTTCAATACAATGTGAAGCAATTCTATAGCCCTAGGAAACCTGCACAACGACTATTGAACATATGCCGCTTTTTACTGTCGTAGAACAACCACTGGTGAGTGACGCTAAGCCTACCCTTGTATTATATTCCCAGAGATTGTTAATAATGTCTCCTACTCCACCACAGCATTAGGACAGCATTTCGTACGAAGCTGTTTGTCTTGTACAGTACGAGTATGGACCCAAAATTCTCTATAAACCCTTTCCTGGTCGTTTCGAAGACCGTAATCATGGAACTCATACAGTGAATTATCCCTTTTGCTACTATTGCAGTGTTTTATCTTCAGAAATCGCTTCCAAATAAATTGCCATACACGGAAGACTGAATTTGTTTCCGGAACTACTGATGCAGTGTGAATAGTTATTTCTGGGTTTCTGGGCGAAATGATCTGGCACGCAATCGAGTCTATAATTAATCCCAAAGATGTAAGATGGGATTTAGTTCAGTAAATACACTAAGTTTACTTCGAATGATGGTGCAGTGTGCTTTCTTTGTGGAGAGGAGTGTAAGAATGCTGATACAGAAACGGATCGATTACGAACTGTTGCCAGCGCATAGAAACTACAGTGTTATCTGAAATAGTATCATAAGCAACTGTAGTGTTTTTTCCTTCAATCAAAACTAATAGCACGAACCCACAGCGTTTCTGTAGTAATGCTATTCTAGCGTTTAAGAATTATGTCACCTCTAGTGAATCGAAGTAAGGAACAACATTGTGGAAGAATTGCGAGACTTTCACAAGGTGTTGTCAGTTAGAATGAGATTGAAATTCAAAATGAGAATTAGATTCAATCAGTAAGACTTTAGAGATACCGAGCATCGTATTCTCATTTACAGGTAAGCTTGGAAGTTGTAATCAAGAAACTCTGGAAATAGTGCAGTTCTTTCATCCAACCAACAAATTTAAGCTTTAGATGTGCAGTTAGATGTTCAAAATATGTAACGAGTAAATGTAAACATATTCTCGTATTTATGATCTTACTTATACGGTAATAAAGGAAATGAGAGGATGAAAGCAGCTATGCTCGTAGCTTACATCCCTGCAGGAACCAGTAAAGGACCTCCACGTTTAAAGCCTGTCTCTATGCGGAATAATCATCAATAGTTTCTTCTTACAAGGTTACGTGATGAACCTGAAAGGGATTATATTCCGACCATATTATTTCCTTCAGTACTGTCGTTTACTTTATTTCATTTTCGGCAATGCGAACCACAGACCAACCTATTCCACATGTAATCTTGATCATGTTAGGCCCACAGCTGATATTAATGTTAACGATTAATGGAAACCACCTAAGCTGTATGATTACAAATTTATTGTGCTACTGCCTATTTCGTGTCTTTGAACATCGTCAAATTGCCTTACAGTAAATGTTCACAGAATTGTACCGTAGTCACGACTTAAATGACCGTTTATGTCATGAATTCAGCATAACTCGGTGAGGATGTAGTTTAAGGCGACCTAAAGATCTTCAAAGAAATGAAATGACCAGACCAAAGATGTTCAAAGAAACGAAACCGGTCGTAACACAATAAATGTTTAATCTTACAGCTGGGGTGGTTTTCATTAATCATTAACTATTCCAGATGTTCACTTTCCTGTGTTTAACTTTTCAAAAATCTTTTCGCACTCACATTTGAGAAGCCCCCGTTAAACCCAGCTGTTATCTGTTCCTGTTTTACGATTTTCCTTGCAGCCTTACCATATTATCTTGTCCTTTTAAAGAAAATTACCTTTCTCGGTATCTGCCTTGGTAATCCTCCTAACAAATTACTCTCCAATTCAGTAAATCGCCCATTTTAACGTTCTTAATTAAAAATATGTAAAAATTCCATCAATTGAACTTTTTAAGCACATTCTTTCAGAACTTTATGAACGTTTCTTAGGTATCTAAGGTAACTAAGCTTCAAATAAGAAATGGAGATTAGGTTTAACGCTCTTCTATGGCGATGTCTTTAAAGACGGGGCCCTTGAACCTGATGTGGTTAACTAGAGAGGTGAAGAAAAAGTAGAATCACATTAATGCTCATCATCATCAGCATCATCATCTTGTTCTTCTTCTTTTTCTGCTTCTTCTTCGGCACTACAGCCCATGACGGGCCTTCACCTCTTTATCAACAAGCCTCTATACATCTCTATTCTCTTCCTTCCTCGGATGTCCATTTTGGTAAGGTCAGCCAACACAGTGTCCAGCCATCTAGCTTTTGGTCAGCCCTTCCTTCTGATGGGATACAATCTGCGTTTCATTATTCGTTTGAGAATCATGTCGTCTATCCCCCACTTCATATGTTCTAACCAGCGAATTATTTGAGATTTTATGAATTTCACTATAACTTTCTCTTGTATAAGCCCTTGTATTTCAAGCTTGTACCATAGTCTCCTATCCTCTGTATCTCTCACACGTCCATATATATTTTTTTTTTTTTTTTTTGCAGAATCTTTTCCCAAATTTCCTTAGGTCGTTTATGCTAGTTTCTGTCATCGTCCACATTTCTGACCCATTTGTAACAACTGGTCGTACAAGGGAATATTATACCCTTAATTCATTGTATTTGTGACTGAAGACTTCTTAATACCTGTAAGATCAAGTAACTGGTTCTGTTTCCCGCTTGTATCCTTTCTCTGATACGTTGTCTGACATATTATCGTTGGTTAAGAGGACACCTAGACAGATGAAGCACATGATAGCTTTAAAATATTTATTGGAGGTCTTCAGGTTATGTGCTGTTTTTCTATCCTCACAATTCGACATTGCTTTGTATTTTGCCTTGTTTTCGTTTACAGTAAGTCCAATTTTTGTTCCTTCTGTTTCCAATATTTAGTACATTTCTTTAAGAGTGTTTACATATCTTTACACGATTGCAACATCACCTGCATATGCACTTATCTAACGGATTTCACCATTCTTGTTCCTCTCTTGTCTATTTTTTGTATCAGACTAAGCAGTGTTAAGTTAACAGGACTAACGAGAGACCATCACCCTGTTTCACTGCATCTGTTAAATTAAAGTTCTTGGTCATTTGTTATTCACTTTTACTTTTGCCTTTGTGTCCTTCACTGTTAACCTAACTAACCTTCTTAGCTTGTCACAGGTGTCCAATTCTTTTAGCACTTTGTATCATGCTGGCCTGTTAACATTATAAAAACCTGTTCCAAATCAATTGACAAGAAGTGGAGATCTCTGTCAATTTAACAAATTTTTCCAATTTTTTTCTAATAGTAAAAAAGTTGGTCAGAAGTGCTTCTGTTTGGCCGGAAACCATATTGGTTTCCTCCAAGGATATTTTTCAACGTACTTTTTTATCCTTTTATTCAGCACCCCTGAAAATATCTTGTAGGTTGAATTCAATAGAAGTCATGCCTCTACAATTTTCACAACGTAAGTTTTCTCCTTTATTATATATATTGTGAAAATTATAGAGGCATGACTTCTATTGACTTCAGCCTACAAGATATTTTCACAACATAAGTTTTCTCTTTCATTATATATCTTGTGAAAATTATAGAGGCATGGCTTCTATTGAATACAGGCTACAAGATATTTTCAGGGATGATGATTATATATATGGGGCATATTATCCTGTTAATGCTCGTACCACCAATAATGAAACGTTCTCTATATTGAATACGCCTTGAGGAACATTATCCTAACCTGCGTGTAAAATTGTTCTATTTGCCTGTACCGAATATATTACGAAACACTCTCTCTATAAAACAGCTACCGAAATCCACTAAATCCAGTGTGCTGCAAGATTTCTCTCAGTTTATGCTTAAATGATCTCGCGATGAAGTGCCACTTCTGCAACATAATCGCTGGCAAGAACTGCCAAAACTTTGTGTTGGGGACAGTAATTCAACATCACAGGTTCACGTCAAGCTTTTAAGAATTCTAATACTTTGTAATGAAGTTTAGCGCATACCACTAGTTCATTTTGCCTGATTAATTCTAACACTGTACACCTAACACTTTCACACGATTTATAACCCGTGTTATACACATGAAATCAGAAGCGTCAAGAATTAACGTAGTAACTGCTACAGATGTTAGTAGTTTATGCGTTAAAACTAGTGCAAGAATTTTTATAATTTCAAAATTCGAACTCCTGATTTTTAACAAATGAGAGCTTTTCTGACATCGGTATCTGAGAGATCAATGAAAAAAAATGTAATTGGTTGAAGTGAACTTTATGTTTCAATTAATTGTGAAAATCAATTTTCTGTGTTATGCATGTTGGTATTATGCAAATAACGGTGACATTTGTGAGTTTTTGAACCAAATAACGAGGCGAGGGCAGCATGACTGGCTTTCTTTGTAGTGAGTAGAACAGTCTGTCTCCTTCGTGAGGAAAGTCAGTAATATGTCAGAACAATAATAATCTCTTTATTCGAACTAAGAGGCAACGATTTAGACGAATATTTAATCCAATACGTAATATTTATTTATATTACTGCAGATATATGTACTGAAAGACTTGGAAGCATATCATGCTATTTAATTCTTCGATGAAAAATTTTGCCATTGATCGTATTAGAATGAAGGGTTTAATCTCAATGCTTATGACAGAGCTCTAGCTCTGCTTTACTCGCAGCGGGTCACGGGGAGTGTGACGCGGCTGTTGAGCTTGCAGTAAAATTTGCGGCTGCAAGTGGCGACCGGGAGTAGGGGACTGCTGGGGTGTTGGTAGGGCGGGGGAGCTCCCTGCTGGCAACAAGTGTTAATGGGTTGCCTACGGGCAGGCGCATGCTGTGAACCGAGGGACCACCCAGCGTTTGCACAGTCTCCCATCACGACAGCAGCTTCTGCGATCGGCGTATACGGCTTAATTTCTGTTATTCTAGACCATATAAAAATTATCTTAAATATATCACTGCTCACGTAACACAATGAACATATCTCTAGTTTCCTGAGAATTTCTCCTGTAAGTAACAATCCCAGCATTTCTGCAAAATGATGGTCGATTTTATCTTATATCGACTGCGGGACGTCTTATAATAAATTCCACGTTGTCAAAGCAACTGTTTCTACGAATTTTATTTATTCCTAACGATATAGGGATATTTAGACAGGTTATTTATTCATTGCAGTGATTTGAGCTGTTCTGAACTTTAATTGTATACGGTATTTCTACAACACGAGATACTCATCGTTTGTGTACCGTTGGCATCGTAAACAGTTTATCAGTGTATGTGGACCTAGCCAGTTCTCCCAAAACGGGAATAAATGCGTGTAAAATGCCATCTTCGAAGCTAAAACTGATTATCAGCAATCCAGCTGTATCTTCTATTGACGTGCATTGCCTTTTACATTTCAACAACTTCATTACCACAGGTATCTCAATTATTTGATTATCATTGAATTTCAAACAAGTATTTGAAATACTTTCGCAATGATCTTTATTTCTGTACACAACATTTACAAATTGCAACTCTACCAGTGGTAAGTGTCCCAGATTCGCAGCTAGTGTACTTCTTATGAAAGAAATTAATAAAGAAGCGACAATAAGTGCTTCGATAGGTATAACAAAGCAGAAAAGCCTCCATCACCATCACCTTCAGAACCACAACACAGTGATTTTTAATTTCAAGTAGTTTTTTAATTCTGACTGAAAGCACAAAAATTCGCTTTGCGAAAATAGCATTTACATTTAGTAACTGTTAGTGTATGCAAATTTTTACCTGCAAACTGATAACCGAGGAAATACGACTCCATAGCAGGTAATTGCTGCAGAACCTTAGTCAAACCTCTATAATATTTCATAAGTAAGAAAAAAATGAAAGAGATTAGACAGCTTCTATAGCTCGTCTGATGTATTCATTTATCTTTTGCGTACCTTTGAGATAAAATTAATTTCATATATGTCATTTCTCTCAGAAATATGAAGAAATCCTGCTGTTACCACCACAGATGTTAGGAAGATACATTTGTCACAGTTTTAGAAAATTACGTTTGCGCAAAATTACAGTAACCAAGGAATGTTACATTTTACAATTCAAGTCACAGCTATTACTTATACGTTATAACAGAGAAAAGGCAAAGAGGTAGTAATAATCAGCAGTCCATCCTGTATTCATTTAGAGGCATCGTTCACTGTAAGTAGTACCAATGTATCTCGTGATCCATCCCTGTCGTAAACAATCGTGCCACTAATCTTCACAGATCCAATACCTCATGTATTTATTTGTTGCTTTTTGTCGACTGTTTGTAAAACTTACGAAAAACCCTGAACTCGTGTTCTGGAGGGGCCGAATTAAAATACTGAGTCCGCCTCCTGATTTGGGTTTTAAATCACTTCCACCAAGAAGGTCACGTCCGATTCCTATTTTGGTCTTGGTCATTCGCCACTTCCTTCTCCTTTCCTCTCCGAAATGAACCAGCGCTCCGCCTTTAAGGACGTCGGCGAAGTTGTGACGTCAATCTCAGTCTTTCTCTCCTTTCTGCCTCTTCATCTATATCGATAGCAGTCCTTCAAAAACTTGCGGTATGCACAGTCGAACTATATTTCATTATTTCGCGTAACCGAAAGTGATGGTGGAACGCATGTTGCTGAACTGACATTTGATAGGCACAGAAATTAATACACCGTCTGGCCAGTTTGAATCATGCTTTTTTTTTTGTTCCACCGTATATCTTGTTGGCCGCAGTGATCAGCCCTGTTACTATTTCCCATCCCTATACAAGGATGCGAACGGTCCGTTTCACCTAATCGTGACGGAACGTGAAATTCCTATCTTTTTCTTTAGGGAGGTCTTCCGACAGCAGGAATGAAATAGTGCTAAATCCAGTGTATCCTTCACTTGTTTAACCCCCTTCCCCGCTACCCCACCCCCACCATGTAGAATCGAAAGAAATCCCAAAGTTTTCGCTATACAGCTATCAGCTGAGATTCCTCGTTCCACTTTTTCTTGTATCGAAAGAAATGGTGTGATCATTAAGTCACTGAACTGACATTCGGAAGGCGCGGAAGTAAATTCACTGAGTAGCCAGCCAGATCAACGTTTTCCTTGCTTATCCTCGTCAATGATGCTGAATATCTGCTCATCCGCTTCAATTTGACCAATTACTTTTTTTGTCCTTATGCAAGAAAAAGCGTGGTCCGTTTCACCTAAACGTAACACATTGTTAAATTCTATCTTTCCTTCCTCCTTAGACAGATTTCCTTCCACACTTCTTTCAGAGTAAGACCATAAGACCACAGAAATGAAATAGTACCGCATTACACGTAGACCCCTTTTGCTTGGTTCCCCGGTATCAAGTATGTCGAATGTCTCCTTTTTCACTTTGATGATGCTAATTGTTTTTTCTGCCCTTATCGAAGGGATAAGCTAATCATGACACTATGTTAAATTATATCTTCCGTACCTTCGTAGACAGATTTCTCTGCGCAGTAAGTGGTGGTGGTAAGTTCCTGTGGAGCCAAACTGCTGAGGTCATCGGTCCCTAGGCTTTCACACTATTTAATGTAACTTTAACTTAATCTAAGGACCACACACACACACCCATGCCCCATGGAGGACTGGACTCTCTGACGGGGCAGCCGCGCGAACAGTGGCAAGGCACCCGAGACCGCGCGGCTCCCTCCACACTTCTTTGACAGTAATGTCACCAGACTGGAGTAATAAATAATGTTAAATCCAGTCTAACCATCAGTCTCAGTCTTCTTCCTGGTTCCCCAGTGCTAAGTAGATCGAGTACCTGGTTTGTCCTGTCCTTTATCTAAGAAGGTGAATGCTCCGTCCCAGTTAATCGTGACGGAACGTTCTATCGTTCTTGCCTTCATTGTTAGATGTTCCTGCACTTTTTTTTTTTTGACAGGAAGGTCATCCGACGGCAGAAAAGAAATTGTGGTAAATCCAGTGTAGATCCCCCATATGTAAAAATGGTGCCAAATAAAAAGAAAGTCAAAGTGTGTTCCTCGGAGACACAGCCTTTCAATCCCTACCAGGAAATACGTGAGTCTCCGTTCCCGGAACAGGAAGAGGAAATCGAAACGGCATTCCGTAGGACGGCGACGACTAAGGGCAGAGGGTGGAGGAGGGGGTAGGGGGGTGTCATGCAGACGTGGGATCTCACTACGGGAAACTATAAATTGTGCGTCGCTTGTCAACACCTTGCGCTGGCGTGTGAATTCGCAGGATGCGGTAGATTGTGGCGGCGTGGGGCGACGCGGCGATTGGCCGCGCCTGAGGTAGATTTATGTGTTTCCTGGGCGCCGGCGGGCGCGGCGCGCTGCGCACCGGCGCGCGCAGTCGCTCTCTTGCTTGAGTGGTGTGCTGGTGCTGGTGGCGCGGATACTAGCCTAGCGCTCGGCGGACGCGACACTCGTCGGCAGCCGCGCAGCGCACGTGCTACACCTCGGGATACGCTCCAGGACAGCTCACGGTAACCGCTGCTGCTAATACCTCATCTCTGGATAGCAATTACTTTTGTCCTTACCTATCCCACCTCGACGCGTCAAATGGTAGTTCGTGTCTGTAACATATTTTGTGTAGACTTCGTTGTGCGATCTCGTAGCACTCTCCGTCGTAACATTACTATCCGTAATTACTTTTATTTTCAAGTCTTTCCTTAACACACAAATGACGCTCGATGTTAGCTGTTTTGTAATCGTAGTTGAACTGTAGCTGTCGGAATTAAAAACTGTTTTAACGTTAAATAAAGGCAACTTTTCTTCTGGACGTCGTCTAGTCGTTCAGCGGAGCTTCGTGTATTTTTATGCTGTGACTGTCGAAGGAATCTACACTCGTGACGCGAATTCTCATTTCAAACCGTAGATATCAACCATTTTGTCCACTTTCAGTAGCTACAATTTTTTTTTTCTTCTAAAAGTCGTACACAGCCACATGAGTGATATCTCTGTTTTATCTGCACCACTGGTTTGAGTCCCATATGCGTAGATTTGGTCAGTCTTCTCACTGGAGAAACCCTCGATTTCACTAGCAGGTATTTATCTCTTAGTTTCTCTTGTTCGGTTTTTCTGCCGTATAGATAAGTATAAACGCGGTATAGATTTATTTCATTCGTATACCTAACTGTTGGCCCCAGAAACTGGAAAATGAAATATAGTGAAATGTTTCAGCCCTTTATCAGGAAGTCTGTACTGTTAACAGAGCGCTTCCTGTATCTACTGCCTTTATACGAAATATACGATCCCTATAGGATACTCAAATACTTGCTTCTCTCACTGCCGAAGTCTTTGGTTATACAAGCAGGTACGTACTCTTAGCTTCTCTTGTTCGCTTTTTTACCGTATAAATAACTATGCATATGGTGTAGATTAATTTTGTTGGCACCCCCAAGCGTTGGCTACAGAAACTGACAAATAAAGTATAGCGAAATTTATCCAGCTCTTCCTCAGGAAGTCTTTCCTGTAGACGGAGTGCTTCCTGTAACTACTTCTTTATACAAAACATACGATCCCTAAGGGACACTCAAAACGCTTGTTGCTTGCTTCTCTTACCGCCGAAGCCATTCTTTATATAAACAGGTACATCCTCCTAGTTTCTCTTCTTCACCTTTGTGCCGTGTATATTAATTTCGCTAAGAATATAAATAAATAAAGTATAGAGAAACTCTGTAGAATCAGCAGAATCCTCCCTGTAACCACTGTTTTTACACGAAATATTCACTGCCTAAAGGCCATTTAAAATGCTAATTTGTTGGTTCTCTCACTGTACACGTCTTTGGTTATACAAGCAGGTATACCCCCTTTGTTTCTCTTTTTTTTTTTTTTTTTTTTTTTTTGCTTTGGGAATGAATATAAATAAATACGGTATAGGTTAATTTCTTTGGAATCCAGCGCGTTCTCTGCAGAAATTGGTAAATAATGGACAAGGAAACTTATTGAGCTCTTCCTAAGGACGTCTGTGCTGTCAAGAGAGTGCTTCCTGTAGCTACCATCTCTACGGAATTAAACGGTACTCTAAGGCTACTCAAAATGCTATTTTCGGAAATTTTGGTCTTATGCGTCATCCGTGTGTTGAGGATTGTGTGAGCAACAGGTAGCCAGGAGGCGTCGCTCAACAGGTGTGAGTGCTGCTGCCATACACTTTGTGTAATTCCGACGTAGGTGGCAGCGAAGGCATGGATTCGCACATCTGATCGTGTATCATTTGATTTTTTATTCGTTTTGTAACGCGGTGCACAGTGAATAATCTGTTTGGAAAATTTACACACTATATCGAAAAACTGTACTGTATAATGTTATTACACATTGGAAGGTGCACGTCCCACAATGCATAGAGAAACATTGTAGTGGACAGACAGACGCGTGTCCTACCTAATGTGGTGCGTGTGTGTTCTGTGGATCAGACTATTATGAGAACTCGTTGCCTGTTTCTCAATCCGTGCACGGTTAGCGAATTTCCGCTATACTGTACGTTAGGCTGCTTGCCAGTGGAGAAGTGGTAGAGTTGGAAAAAGATATTTCGGTCATTCTATTAAAGTATAGAAGTGGGTCGCTAGACTGTCGGTACGAAACGGTCGCCAAATGACCGTGACACCTTTTTAATCTCATCCGGTCTGAATAATTCATGCGATTCGGCGGGGGACGATAATGAATGACGGTTCGCTGAAGGGCTGAGGATTTTCGCTCAATAAACGAGGAATTTAGGAGAAGGACAGTTATAGTAAGTCTGAGAAGCGTGCATAATAAGAGCCTCACATGCTCCGCTAGATCATCCAGTTCACTTGTACTTGAATTTCTTCTTTCCACAACTGTAACTGCTAAATGAACGCATTCACATGCTGCTCCTTTAGACTAAAAAATAGTTTTCTTAATAAGTGTTCGCATAAAATTAAAGTTTAAAAGTGGCTTCACGTTGGATAAATGTCAGACTATTAATTCTAATATCCGGGGTTCGATCCTCTTTTGGTTTCTGGACCTTTTGTGGTTGCTAACGCGAATTCCGCATCCGGCAGCATTTTTCTGTATGTAAACAAATCACGTTACGCGGCGGTAATTGATATGACACGTTACACTGAAGGTAAATGAGTGAATGTGTCTGTTGACAGCTCTGAGAGACACGAAACGGACCACTCCCAGTAGAGTATTGCCCTGCTCAATCAAACATCTGGCTCAGTAGCAGCTTTACTTCACCATTAATTTTCATAGAACAATCTGTACTGTAAGGGACACCCACCACAATGGTACCATGGAATGATTCCAATCAAAAGTAATCACCACACGCGTTAAGACATTTATCGCACTGAGAGACGCGTTTCGTAGAACGCGGCAGGCTGCTGATGGGTCCACAACTGTACCCACTTTTACATTGCCTCGTCCGACGGAAACAGACATTCACGCATGTTGTTCTTCAGGACGCCAAAGATGTGAAAGTCACACGGTGAACAATCCGAGCTGCAGTGTTTCCCAACTGAATCACGGAAGCGTAGCCATCATCCGACTGGTAGTGTGGGAGCTGACGTTGTAGTGCATCGGGATGATTCTGTCCGACAGCGTTCTCGTGCTAAAGATTTTATAGCGAGTCGCAGTTTCTGCAAAACGCCTTCATAGCGAGGCGTGCTGTTGTGGTTCATTGCTCGAGGAACTCGGCGAGCGGAGAGCCCTGCAGTCGAAATAAGGTCCTCATGACCATACATGATCCCACCATTTCGAGTCCGAGGGCAAACGGCGATTCAAGCAATGGAAACATTCCATATGCTTCCCGCCAAATAAAGCCAAAGCTGTGCACACAAATTCTAGTAAGACATGTTTGGACGTTGACCTCAGTCGGACGAGGAAGTGCGCGATTGGCTGCGGTTGTGGATCCGTCTGCGGTCGACCGCGTTCTAAGAAACTGGAATCGATGGTCTAGTCTCCCATTGAGATAAGTGTCTTAATGCGTGTGCTGATTATTTTTGAATGGAACCATTCCATAGTCCCACTGTCGCGCGTTTTCGGTTTTTATTTGACTGCCCCTCATACAGCTGACACGTTTTTTTTTTTTAGCGTAGGTTAATTATACATAATTAAATATTAAAAAGCTTTTGAACTACTCATGAGCCAACTAGCCGTCGTTGAATTAAATAATAAGTGCGTTATTTTCACAAATGTAGTTTTCTTATAGCTAGTTTAAGGAGTCTTTACTCCTGCCAACGGATGATAAAAAGTTTCAAAGTTATATACACTTCCGCATCCGTTAATTTTTTTATTACAACACTTCTGTAAGATCTTGGTTTCAAAATTGCACATAAATTTTGTAGGAGCTGAATTTACGGGTTGACAAAATGGCAAAACTTTTTAATGTTATATATCGCGATAACCAGTATAGGCTTTAGAAAGCCCGTGTTTCTTTGGTATATACTCGTCACGTATCTGGTGTTTCCAGTAGCTGTTGACTCACAGGCATGTTAATTTTATAACCATAGTCAGGAAATGGTAATGAAATTTGTTCACAACTTTCTTAGATGTAGTGGATGTGACGTGCGAATACGTGTCTATGTGAACTGACTGAAGCTGCCTTCATTTTGTGTGGTGCATAAACTACTCCCCAATTATTAAATTATAATAAAAGAAGTTAGTTGGACGCATGTCAAATCTCTGTCCGTGAATGAAAGACCTGCACTCTAGACTGACGCACTAGTGACTAAATAACCGCTGCCGTGTGATACACGACCTCGTGTCTCTTCGTCCGCGTCCGGCAATAACAGAGCTGTCCGCTGCGAAGTTTCATCTCAGCTCACAACAGTGGTTGTATTTTATTTTCAGACCAGCTGGATGAAAAGTACGTACAAGCTACAATTTTAATCTCTCGGCAATCTCTGTTTCATTCTGGCTGGTGGTGATGAAACGTTGAGATGAAGGAAAGATTTCGGTATCCCAGTTGTATTTCATAGTAACCGCATAATTATGACTGGAAAAGAATACGCATTCGCTCAGATTACGAGTCAGAGGAAAATAACGGAGCATTTCGTGCGACATGCAAAAACTTTGTTTCGTCTTCTCTAAACCAGGACTCAAGATTTCCATTACGCAAATCTAATTTCTTCCAAAAGAGTTGTATTTTTATGTGCTTAATATCCTTCAGTACGTCGTATAAGTACTTTGTACTATCGTGTGTAGGAGTACATTCATTCCACCTGAGACGCGTCTTTTAATTTTCTCTGCCCATAAGATATTAAATCAACGTCAGAATGAAACTGGATCTGTACGTAAATAGTAATGAAAATATCAACAGCCAGGTCTCAACATTTTATTTTGTTTTGAATGATATGAGTTCACTATGCCACTAAATGATTTATGTACCTTAAAGTCGTGTTTTCGGAAATTAATCAAAGTGATCTCTCAACTGAATCAATCATTATCTACGTCCGAAAGTTTTCACAGTACATACGATGTATTAGGTGAATATTCTCACTTTTATATCTCTGCTTGGCCGAACAAGGTGTTGCAATGGTTGAGACACTCGGTTCGTATTTGATGGAAGCGCAGTTCAAAGCTCATTCTATTATTCGTTTAATGTACTCTGTGGTTTCCGTAATCACTTCAGGACAGTGTCTCTAAGACATTTTTCGACAGAACTAATGCTTCAACATCAATGAGACTTTTAATTCCAACCTTCCTTCGTTTGATGCCTCTTCCAGGACGAAATGTTGATATTTTGCCACGGGCATCTCATTCACGTCTTCTATAATCCACTGTTGTCATAAGTCGGCCTTACATGGTTCCTTATCATACTTACATTTAGCACCTTTCTTTTATATTTAATTAAGTATTTCAGAAAAGAGAGCTCTCAAAGAGATAGTTATGTACAATATATGCCTTAGGACTTTTACTAGTCATCTTCCACCGGTAAGGTATACCGTTACGCCACTCACCACCCTCCAGTATAAGAAGTGAAACGTTTTTACTTTTGGGATGTATCATTAAAGAAATATTATTTGTAACATTTTGGAATGGTAACGTTAAGTTTAATAGGAATACATAAAGCAGCAATAGATCTAAGAGGTCATGAACCTCCGGAGTTCCATAATAAGCGAAATGTCTGCGGGACGGTAGCCCCATGGCCGTTGAAGGCTTGCCACCACTCCGTAGTTTCAACCTATAATTGTTGTACTGTTGAGAATCTCTCCCCTGGGAGTTGACAGCACGTTTCCATGTAGCTCTGGAGCATCTGAGCGAATGACGCACTCACCGAACACGTAAATTTACAAGTTTATAAATAGAATATACGTGGGATAAAATGAAAACCACGACTTTCATCGCTCGGACGCGTACAGCAAATAGCGTGCTACGGCTGGCGGCCAGCCAAGATGTATCTGGACCACAGATATGAATGAAGCCGTACCGGCGCGTCTTACGTGCTTCTCTACTTGGCGTCTAGCCTTACATTTTTTTATATTAGTAAGACACTTAAGTATGAGAACGTGAAACAGAATTACTCCCTAACTACATCTATAACCCATAAGCTACCTTAAGGTTTGTGTCAGACGGTACTTCTGATACCATTCTCTGAGGCCCCCTTCCCTGTTTCATTAGCGAATGGAACTTGTAAAGCATGACTGTCGTCAGACCTCCTTAGCAAATCTAGTTCCTCCGCTTTTCTCGTTGTGGTCATTCCGCGAGGCGTATCAGATACAGGTAACACCCTCATCCAGGAAAGCATGATCTCGGAAATTCAACAGTAAACCTGTCCATCATTCACAACGCCTCTTTTGTAGCGTCTGCAACTGGAGTTTGCTGAGCCTCTCAATAGCGCTTTCGAGCCAACTAAACGATTCCATGACGAAAAGTGTTGCTCTTCTTTGGATCTTCTTTATCTCTCCTATTAATCCCACGTGTTATGGGTCACCGACTGATGAGCCACACTCAAGACGCTGCCGAACGAGAGTTTTTTTCGTGGATGAATTACATTTAAGACTCTCCCAACGAATTTCAGCCTTGTATCTGCCTTATCTACAAATTAGTTTTATGTGGCCATTCCAACTTTAGGTCGCCCCGGACGGTTACTCCTTGGTACTTTACAGCAGTTACCGTTTCCAGCAATTTGGCGCCAATAGCGTAATCAAGCATCAGCTGTATGACGACGATTGATTTACAATTCAGATATAGTTGAGGACATATTCGGCGCGCGACTTGAATATCGTGGGATTAACGAATTAGCATTGCATACAAAGTTCCTCAGATATCACGGTTGTAACGCGTCCTGTTATAGTGCTGTCTAAGCCCCGTTTACACAGCTCAGTTTCCCTGACTGCAGGCTTGTGCATGCCATTAAGCTCGTACGTCAGCTGCACGCCGAACCCGTGTGTAGAGTACCTGCCTGTGCTATATAATATGCCGTGTGAAATATGGCCCCCAATGTTTTTGAAATTTTAAAATGTGTTATGGACACGAACTTCCTGATTGTAAAGTAAGCCAATGGTGATCTCTACAGAGATTCGAGCTTAAAACTCTGTGTATATTTTGCAAGAGATGAAATTTACAGGTAAGCACAGTGGTGTATAGAACATCAGACACCCGATTTGTTATAGCATGCTTGCGTGTGAGCCTTCGTGTCGAGAAATATGTGAAAATCACCCTACAAAAGTGAAGCACCAGACGCTCTTCCAAACTGAGGTGTGTGGAGCTGGTCGGTACTGTGTGTCCGTCCTGGTACGTTCTCGTAACTCTAGCCCTGAATTGTGTTTCAGAAATAACGGCGAATACATTCTCGTATGCTGGATGAATTGCTTCCGACTCATGGCAGGCCGTTGAATTGGCTGACATTAAGATTGCACGCTTAACATTAAATAAATTGGTAGTCATGCATCTGTGTTGCAATGCCACAAATTCTAATGCACACGCAGAAATGAGGATTTATGCACAATATTGTTCTCGGTTTGATGCATCTACTCGAAATAGTAATTTCTGAGAACATTTCTCGTGGAGAAACAGCGGTGTGGCTAAAAGTGCTTTAAAATTAATTAAAAAACAGTCTTGACGACAAAAAAATTCGGTGTTAATCGGTTTCGGTCAGTGTTGACCATCCTCGGACCCTCATACCATGATGGTAAGGCGTGGCGGTGTTGTTGTTAATGAAAGCCCTCATTACACCTTCCAATGTCGCGAAAGACAAAATTTCAAGGCGAATTTGTGGGCTGGTGTCTTAGGATAGTACATCATGGAATTCTGTGTTAGTCCACCGAATCTAAGTGACGTGAATTTAGTTGATTTTAGTAAATGCTACCGCATTTAGTCGAAGTTGTTGTTGAAACTGGGGCGAACGTCTGCATATAGTGCTATGTCATTAGATTCAACTGTAATTGTGCGAAACAACATTCGTCAGACGTAGGTGTATGTAGCGTTACGGATCATTTCGTGGCCTGAAAAGAGCACAAATCTAAACTCATCGTTTTTTTTCTGTATTTATAACACCCTCGTCGTATCCTAAACGGATCACAGCACTCGTATTGCTGTCTCTACCCTTGTAATTCAGACGAACTATGGCGTTTTATCACGCCTGGGTGAAGCTGTGGCAAAGCGGTGAGACACTGCACTGGGGCAAGCGTGCTAAACATCGAGCATGTATTGTGACACGTGACATTCTTATACGCTTTTGCTGTCGTCACATATAGAATCTTCCCTTTGTGACATTTATTTGTCTATCATGTTTGTTTGTTAAGCATAGGCTGCTGACAATAACATGGAACGTTTTAAGCTGGGGTGTGTGGCGTGGAGGTTTTTGCAATTTCTTGCCTTGTTAACAAATCTTAGAACTTTTCTGTGTTTATAAGACAAAACAAACACTTATTTATAAGCAATGCTGAAATGAAAAGGTACGAAATGTCGTTACAACCTAACCGGTTGAAATTTACATGTGCCTCTTTGGGGTAACGTAGTGAGTCATCTAGGGACGTGAATATAGTGTCTTCACTGTCCCCTAAAATATTCAGAGCTGTGCCCTCAGCAGGCAACTTGATTCTCACCGTCTTTTTCGACGTCCGAAGTCCTGTAGTCATCGAATTCCTCGACCACGGCAAATTCATTATCAGTAACGCATACGGTGATATACTATGTAGCCTAGCAAGTCTATCAAGAGCAAATAGCCTGTCCTGTTCACGGAGGGGGTGATTATACTCCGCGATAACGCACGTACACACTTCTCCAAGGTTACACGAAGTGTTATGGCCAAGTTCCAGTCGGAGCGGCTTGAACATCCGCCCTACAACCCGGACATGTCGCCCTGCGACTTCCATGTGTTTGGTCCGCTAGAAAAAACATCTCAAAGAGAAGCCTCTCAACTCGGACGACGAACTGCAGGACCCTGTGGAGTACTGTATCCTTTCACAGCCGTCGGAATTTGGGAGACAGGCAATCCTTCGGCTCGTGAAACAGTGGGGTAGTTATCGTTTCTGGCCAAATGTGCCCTTCGAAGAATCTCGCTGCAACCGACCATTTGAGGGATTAAATAGGAACGCACGCCAAGGCTCTACTAGCTCAGATGGCACGCATGTGTGTGCAGGGAAGAGTATTGTAGCTAGAGGCTAGTGCACCTACGAACCCATAATGTTTCTTGGTCGATACTTGAATCTAGTGGCTGATTTTTAAATCTCATGAAGAAATGCACACCAGAGAGTGCCATAAACACTTTCTGCAATTTTTTGTTATTGTTAGGGATGAGGTTTCTTTGTGTAGCATTTGTAAATATTTCCAGTTGTACACATTTAAGTGCTGTTTGTAATATACTGTTAATTCGTCAGTTACAGAATTTTATGGCAAGTAAAATCGTATATATTTTTGAAACTAGTTATATAACCCGTGGACGGTAAAGCCGTACTTGGTCAGTCGTGTACCATCTTGTACATCGGAACGGAAGGCGGTCTTTCTCCAGGATAAGTGGGATATTCGCAAATTAATCGATTTTCACTAATCTGTTAACAATTTACCTGTCTTGAAGATGAAAATTTGCGATAGATTCCAATAGCTTCGATTTCAAAATGTTTTAAACTTGTAACTGGTTTTTGATGATAATTCTGCTTAATTTGATTTCTCTTGACGATTATTGGTCCTTAGTGGATTAATAATGTAAGAGTATTAAATACGGCAATGACAAGATTTTCTCGATTAAAGCGCTTTTAAATTTCAATTGACTATTTGCTTCTAGGTACATGATCATGTTGTACGTTGGAACAATTTTTTTTTATTTTTCTGGAGTAATTTCCCAGAGACATTTTTGTCATTTCAGAAAAATACTGCAGCACAAAACAGAAATGGCATCATTTTAAAATGGAATAACAAAATGTATTAAATTTCTGTTATAAAGAAGTGAAAATTTGGAAAGTGTCACAAAGCACAACACTCATCCTTGCTGTATATTCTGTAAAGCGGTCTCCAGATGTCTCGCCAACTGATGGACAACAAACATTCAGTATAAAACGGATTGTCTCGGAGTCCTGTGTATACTTGTAAATGCCCTTCGTTTACTCCCTGTAGAAAAAGAATATACACAGTTTGGTTGTAGGTCATAGGATGACATTGAATATTGGTCGCCGGCTGCTGAGACCTATAGAGTGAATTTACAGTCCCGGAAGGAATGGGTTTCTGACGATACCCATTCAAATCGGGAGCTATCTGACTTACGGTATACGCAGATCGTCCCGTATGGCGCTGCTGACGCAACATTTGCGGTCGTCAAACATTTGTGGTCCGTCATTGCGGCGATTTACTCATGTGGAAACATCGTCTCGGCGGTGTTGAAAATCAACTCTAAGACGTCGATGACCTCGTAAACCCGAAGTCTTGTGTAATCGCCGATATGTTATGACCCGTAAGCCTTGCACCGATTATCATCCCACGTTCGAAGTTGGATAACTCCCAGCGTACTGCCATGTTCATTTCACACATTTCTGTTACACAGAGATACCGCGTTTACACAGCGCCACTCGTCGCATCTAGCCGCATCATTCGGCACATTGTCAAGTAGCACCACCCATCTCCCGATACTTTTGACGAGTCATTTTATTAAATTACCTCATTGAGGTGTTAGTCTAAGAGATGAGGCATTTGAAAGACTAGTTAATGAGATATTAGGAAGTACTGCGCTGCAAAATTATATTCATTTGGTCATGAAGCGGCTTTCGGCTTCTCAGGCCATCTTTAGGTGACAACTGAAAGTCGCAGATACAGATAAATATGATGTGCGACTTAGTATTCATTTAGAAGATATAAAAATGACAGTGTTATCATAGGAAAACATTTATTTTTCACATAGAAATAATCTTTTAGCAAAAAGCCGGAGATCATCAAACACATGACACAGCCTGCCAGCCTAGCAATAAAAGTTTCCATTTTCCCCTTTGTTAAATTAAGTTTTCATTACAAATACTAGATTCAAACTGTAAAGGCATCTTATTCCTCATCTGTTGTTAGGCATACCCCCATCGAAAAACTTTGTTTACCCCTCTTTTAGTTAATGTTGTTATTTCTGTGTGACAAAAACAAAAATAAAAAGTAAGGTTTTCCTATGAAACACTGTCATTTTTTATCTTCTGTATAAATAATATCAGTGTAACTTGCACATCGTGTTTATTTTGTTTGCAACATTCAGTTGCACCTGAAGATGGCCTCAGAAGCCGAAATCCGGTTCGTGGCCAAACAAATATATTTTTGCAGAATGTCAGGATGCTTTCCTCCATTTTAATATTGTTATAAAGTATGCTCAGCTATCAGTCCCAGAAAATATTTAAGCCACGACTATCTAGACCTAGAACATAGCATAAAACTTGATTTGGTATATTCACTACATGTTTCGGCATTTATATCTCAGAGTAGCACTTGCAACCGACATCCTCAATTATTTGCTGGATGTATTAAAATCTCTGTCTTCCTCTACAGCTTTTACCCTCTACAGCTCCCTCTAGTACCGTGGAAGTCATTCCATCATGTCTTAACAGATGTCGTATCATCCTGTCCCTTCTCCTTGTCAGTGTTTTCCACATACTCCTTTCCTCTCCGATTCTGCGCAGAACCTCGTCGTTCCTTACCTTACCAGTCCACCTAATTTTCAACATTCGTCTGTAGCACCACATCTCAAATGTTTCGTTTTCTTCTGTTCCGGTTCTCCCACAGTCCATGTTCCACTACCATACAATGCTGTGCTCCACGTGGCTACAGTTCCACAAACACTTCATTTCTTCGTAAAATGGATGGACTTAATAGCTTCAATTTGAAAGCAATTCCGTTGGTAATTGTATGCCATCAGATTTGGTAGGTGGTAAAATTATTTGCCAGATGCTAATTGTCCCGCACAGCAATATCCCGTTCCCAGTTAAACATAGAAGGTTGCAAGCGAATGGCATTCGAACCCAATAGATGAATATCAATCAATTTGTGTTCGTGTATCCATTAGTCAAACGACAGAATAATGTGTAAATGAAGTGACCCTAGCTTTCGAAGGAGAGAAAAGAGGGAGGCTAGGGTTAGCTTCCCATTGACGACAACCTGGAGGACTCATACAGCTCGTAATCAAAAACCGAAGGTCTTGCAGTGTATCTTTAATTCACACAAATGTACAGAATCATATTTTATTACATTAGACACAAAAGCACCTAAGGATATCTGCGACCATATTGACACTAAATGTTGAGACAATTGTTTCGTAGCCAAAACAATTTTATCATCTCAAGAAGCTTCTGATGATGAGGTTCTCCCGAAAGGAGTCCTGAGCTGATAACTAAAAAATTATATTGGCGATCAAGACAAATATCTTACTGTTTACACAGACTCATGTTCTTTTATTCCAAAGAAAACAGTCGTCGAACCTACTGCAAAGTGAACTGTTTATATTAGAATTCGACTCTACTGAATATGAAGGGGATCCGTGTCAATTTAGACTACCAGGGAATACAGAGCACAGCACGAATAGGCTCAGTATTTTTTGTCTCACGGGAAAGTGTAACGGAAGTGATGAAAAATACAAACAGGCAAACAGTTGAAGGTGGGCAACTGATAAACGGTAAAACATTTGATCCGGAACTTTGAAGAACTGGTAACAATGCGATATGTAAGAATATTCTTCAACCTATTTTCTACATCGTCCCTAGGGTTCGTGAAGATAAAACTGAATGAGATCAGTTTGCGGAGACGTATATAAGCAGTAATTCTTTCTGTCTTTCATGTGTAAATGGAAATGAAATAAAGCTTTCCCTATGCTGCGGTAAAATATTCACTTTCCCATACATTTTACAGTAATTGATGAAGAATGCAGTAATGTAGAGAAACGTACGTTTTTGCCGCCAGCAAGAGCAAGTGACTCGCAGATGAGGATGGATTCAAACTATCATTTTCTCTTATTGGCGTTCCAGACCTTTGCTATAGGGCAGGATTGAGGCAGGTTAGATTTCAATGACACGTCGATTTGAGGTTACTAGGAGCGGAATGCAAACTCAGTTGCACAAGGACGTGGAAAGATATCGGCAACTGCTTTGTAAAAGCCCATCTCTTCAAATGCCTGCGGCGTTTTACGTAAATAACGGAAAACATATGAGAGAGTGTCGAAAAGTAACGACTACGCATATTTTATGTAAATTCTCTTAAAGCTTTTTAAATGAGACGAACTTTATTAACATTCTAAATCCTTATTCTTAAAGTCTACATATTTATTTCTCAACATACTCACCCTGGCGATGAAAGCATTTCTCCGAGCGAGAGACCAATTTGTTGAACCGTCACTGTAGAATGTTTCACTTTGTTGACGGAGCCACAACCTCTCCTCTGACTGCACCGCTTCATCACTGTCAAAGTGAAGTCCTCGAAGGTGTTCTTTGAGTTCTGGAAACAGATGATAGTTGGATGGGGCCAAGTCGGGACTGTATCGAGGATTATGGATGACAGTGAAACCAAGGCGTCATACTGACGCAGATGTCGCAGCGCTCGTGTGTGCTCTGACATTGCCATGCTGAAAGAGAAAGTGCTCCATGTGTGGAGGAACTCTTCGAATTCGAAAACCGATTGGAGAACGCTGTTCCTCACGCACCGACATAGTTATGTTACACACCGCCACGTTACATGCTACAATCCGGGCCCTCTAGCGGCAGAGGACTGCAGATATGTAGGTATGAAGAATAAAGATGTAGAATGTTAATAACGTATGTTTTATTTAAAAAACCTAAAGGTTTTCACATAAAACATTCGGAGGCACTACTTTTCAGCACGCCCTGTATATCATTATGACGACTGTATGAACACCACTCCTTCCTACTAAAATTCAAGTGTTTTTTCAAATGTGTCGCTACACATAGGATACTATCTGAATTTTATTGTAATGGATTTTGGCATCGACCCTGATACATAATGTAACTTTTTTCCAAAACCATTTCTTAGACCGGATATTTATTGCAGTTGCGCAGAGTATACAGTCTCTTCTCAAAAACTACATTACCTTGCAATTAAGCATCCTTCGGTCTACGACGGAACAGAAAAATTTCTCTCCCCGATAGTGAAAAACAATGCACTGATTAGCCGACACACTTCCCTTTTAGGTCGATGCACGTGGTCCAACTTTTTTTCAATGATTATAACCACTTCGTAGGACTCAAAACATTTATTAGCTACAAATTTCATTTTTTGTGTGAACAGGTGGTAGATATACGAGTAGGTCATAATTCTCTTTAATGTAGTAGCTGTTCCGGAAAATTTTCAAAATGGTTCAAATGGCTCTGAGCACTATGGGACTCAACTGCTGAGGTCATTAGTCCCCTAGAACTTAGAACTAGTTAAACCTAACTAACCTAAGGACATCACAAACATCCATGCCCGAGGCAGGATTCGAACCTGCGACCGTAGCGGTCTTGCGGTTCCAGACTGCAGCGCCTTTAACCGCACGGCCACTTCGGCCGGCCGGAAAATTTTACCTCATATTTATTTTTCCCACTGCCAAAGCACCTTTTTGAACACGTTCACTTTTTCAGAAAATAATTCTTTTTTATATATTTTTCTGAAACCCAGGACTCATCTCGCGTTATTTTCATCAAGGTCGTCCAGGAGACGTGAAAAGTATTCAAAAATCATTGTTTTGCCCTTTTTAAAGCACTCAATTAGAAGAACTCCTTTTGCGCTCCAGAAAACGTCATCTATAATCTATCCAGCATTTGAAATAAACATTGCGTTTTTGCTTCCAGGGCACTGCCTTGAAGCCATTCCTTTGGTTGCCATATCGATTCAGGTGTGAACTGCTGGACCCACATCTCGTACACAGCAACAACATGGTGCTCAAAATCAGTTATTCTTCTGTCGCTCTCCTGTTCGTTGTGAAACTTAGAGTCTTCAAAAATTCTCCACCAGTTATCACGCTCCAAACATCGTGCGTTCCATCCCCTCCAGCTGATTTTCTGTAGATCCTCCATAGCTCCATCTATCCATTATGTTCTCTCTTGACCCCGTTCTCTTTGACCCTCTGGATTTCCGTCTCATTTCCTTTTAGTTACTTCCGTATCACTCATGCGCGTCAGGCGCCCCGCCTGTCTCAATCTGGCTGATTTCACTAGTCTTCTAATACGTAGATCTTTATATATGGTGTACAGTTCGCCGTTGCACCTCCTCCCACATATTCCCCTTTTACAGTTGGAGCCAACGGTTCTTCAGAGTAACATTCGCTTTCTTCAAGTTAATGAACACGTTTCCGAGGCATATGTAAAAACTGGTCTTATAAAGGAAGCAAAGCAAAGCTGTGCGTTCTGACCCAGATGGACCAATCGTGACCGGTTGACCGTCGTGCCACCCTCCGCCAATGGTGTCATCTGGATTCAGCAAGGAGGGAATGAGGTCGGCACGCCGCTCAGCCCGTCGTTGTCAGCCGTCTCGACATTGGAACCACTATTTCTCAATCAAGCAGCTCCTCAATTGGCCCCAAGATGCTGAGTGCACCCCGTTCCAATACTCCCACCAAGGAAAGGTTCTTCGTAGAGTCGGGAATCGAACCCAGATGCCGGCCGGGGTGGCCGAGCGGTTCTAGGCGCTAAAGTCTGGAACCGCGCGACCGCTACGGTCGCAGGTTCGAATCCTGCCTCGGGCATGGATGTGTGTGATGTCCTTAGGTCAGTAAGGTTTAAGTAGTTCTAAGTTCTAGGGGACTGATGACCTTAGAAGTTAAGTCCCATAGTGCTCAGAGCCATTTCAACCATTTTTTTGAACCGAACCCAGATCCCCCACATTGGAGCCACACACGCTGACCATTGAGCTATAGAGACGGACATTGATCTTTTAAGTGCTTTATAAAACGTTAATTTGGTGGTACTGGTAATAGCCTTGAGGAAACTGTTTCTTAAATGCAAAACAGGTTCTGTTAGCTGATATCAACCTCTGTTTTGTTTCATAATATGTGTCAGTTGGATGGGTGACTGTCGATCCTAGATATTTAAACTGACCAACTATATACACAAAATCAGTTCGGTTATTTTTAAAACGACCGACATATTGTTGAAGACATTGTTTTCGCATTTGCTTTTTCCTCAAATGAGTCAAACAGCCGGCCGGTGTGGCCGAGCGGTTCTAGGCGCTTCAGTCTTGAACCGCGCGACCGCTACGGTAGCACGTTCGAATCTTTCCTCGGGCATGGATGTGTGTGATGTCCTTAGGTTAGTTAGGTTCAAGTAGTTCTAAGTTCTAGGCGACTGATGACCTCAGATGTTGAGTCCCATAGTGCTCAGAGCCATTTGAACCTTTTTTGAATCAAACAAGTAGCATAAAGCCAGCTCAAATACAATTTTCGTTTAAATGTACCGACTCTCTCGGCCGATATTGCGCCTTCGACTGCCGATCGTCTTATACCACATTGCGAATTCTCTCGATATGTTCACATTCTGTTGCAGTTTATGAGACGCCCTTAATAAACTGAAGGAAAAGAAATCGCAACACCAAGACGGAGTTGTACGACATAAACGAAAGTTGGCAGACATATTTTCTACATCTGATAGATGATGTCTACTCAAATTTCGCGCCAGTCGCGCGAGAGCGGCGCTAGTAGAACCAGAAGGAGGAATCAGATCTGGTTTGTTTTAACAACACGCTGTAACCGCCGTGAGAGTTAGTTACCTTTGAGATTGGAAGTGGTGAGTTAATTTTAGTCAAGAATGCCTTTAAGGCGATAAAGACGCCATTATCAACACCTCACTGAGTGTGAAAGAGGTCTTGCAATAGGACTACGAGGAGCTGCATGTTCGTTCTGCGATACTGCAGAAAGACTTGGCAGAACTGTAGGCACTGTACATGACTGCAGTCAACGGTGCTCACGAGAATGTACGGTCGCAAGAAGACTGGGCTCCGGACGGCCACGTGGCACTGCAGAGTGTGAAGACCATTGTGTTCGGTCTATGACTCTGGTGCATCGTACTGCATCTGCAAAAGCAATTTGAGCAGCAGTTGGCGACACAATGAACTGTTACAAATGGTTCAAATGGCTCTGAGCACTATAGGACTTAACTGCTGAGGTCATCAGTCCCCTAGAACTTAGAACTACTTAAACCTAACTAACCTAAGGACATCACACACATCCAAGCCCGAGGCAGGATTCGAACCTGCGACCGTAGCGGTCGCGCGGCTCCAGACGAACTGTTACAAATCGGTTACTTCGAGGACAGCTCCGAGACAGATACCGTGTAGCGTGCATTCCACAGAACAAAAAACAACGTCGTTTGCGACTTCAGTGGTGCAAATCAAGAGCTGATTGAAGGGCAGGGTGGAGGTCTGTTGTGTCTTTTAATCAAAACTGGTTCTGCCGCGGTGCCAGTGATGGCTGTGTGTTGGTTAGTAGGAGGCCAGCTGAGGGCTTGCAGCCAACCTTTCTGCGTGGTAGACGCGCTGGACTTACCCCTGGAGTTATGGTCTGGGATGCGATTTCGCATGACAGCAGGAACTCTCTCTTGGTTATCCCACGCATCCTGACTGCAAATCTGTACATCAGTCTGATGATTCGATCTGTTGTGGTGCCATTCATGAACAGCATTCGTGGGGATGTCTTGCAATAGCGTAACGCTCGCCCACATACCGCTGTTGTAACCCAACACGCTGCGCGTAGTGTCCACACGTTGCCTTGGCTTGCTCGATCACCAGATCTGTCTCCAATTGAGCACATATGCGACATCGTCGGGCGACAACTCAGGTGTCATCCACAAGCAGCATTAACTGACCCTGTATTTACCGACCAAGTACAACAGGCATGGAACTCCACCCGCAAACTGACATCCGGCACCTGTATGTTTACATATTTGTATTCAGCATTCTGGCAGTTACTCCGATTAGTAATTTACCGCATTTACATTTGCAATAGCTTATCTCGCGCTTAGATTAACCTTTGATTTTGCGATGTTAACAGTGAAATATGTTTCCTCGACAAGTATATTCACGCAATTTCATTACTCTACTCTAATAATTTCTTTTGGTGTTGCTATTTTTTCCCGTCGGTGTATCTATAACCTTACAAAGATTTTTTTTTTACCTTCTAAAGGAAGCGAAAAGCTAATAAGTAGGCTACCATTTCATAACAGTTGAAAATGAAAAAGCCGTTACTAACATTGTCTTCAATTACAGTTTATCCAGTTGAACTGAACATAGCTATTACGAATACTTTGCAACACATATAAAGAAAACAAAAATTCTTTTTTCATGTTTTCCATCGTTCTTTAATTGCTTCTGTATTCTTGGAGGTGTGGTCCATCAGTTCAACCAAATAAAAGCCTGTTTGTTTTGTACTACACGCGTTTCGCTTCTTTTTATTTGTGAGGCTTCTTGAATGCCATATAACAGATGTTTGTTCTATGTATATAATAATTGCATTATACAATAATTACAGATATGTTACTAAATTACACTTTTTTTTTTGTTCCTTTGTCGTTGGGCGAGGAACAACTTTTTGCAGAGCAAGTTTTGTAAGGTTGAATTATAAGGAGCGATCGAAAAGTTTCCGCCTGAAGACAATCCTGCAGCTGTATGCAACGAAGCGCGACTCTGAAGCTGGTATGTAAGCACCGACATGTATGTAAGGGATTGGTGTAGCATTTCTGTGTTTTCGACGAGCGTGCGGTAAATGCAGATACGTCAACTACTGCAAAGTTATTACCAAACGCAACCAAACAAGAGCCACGCTTGGCTGCCGAAGGTCCAACACCGGTAGACATCCATCGGTGAATGAATAACGAGTATGGGGCAGCATGTTTGTTGAAAACCACCGTTGTGGAATGAAAATTGCGACAAGGCGTGCTGCTGCTTCATGATCACACACGTTCCCATGCCGCAAATGTCGTAACGCAAAACTTCGCCAACTCAAGTGGGAGACATTCGAGAACCAGCCCTATAATACTGGTCTCTTCACAAGTAATTTTTACACCTTCGGTCCCTTAAAGAAGGGCATGAACGGTCGACGGTTCCATCGAACGAGGATGTGCAGCAGGCAGTTACGGAGTTCTTAACGCAGCAGGACAACGTGTTTTACCCAATGGGTATCTTCAACCTGGTGAGTCGGTGGGATGATTGTCTCAACGCTCACGGCGATTTTAACTAATCGGCATATCGATTATGGACGGTACAGCCTTAGAACTGAAACATTTTGATTATCCCTTATTCTATTTGGTTTTACTTACGAACTGTGATGTTATTAATTCATATGTGTCGTCATGGAATTTTGCCTAGATAGTCTCTGTACACCAGACGGCCCGACTTTCTGAGTTTTTCGAACACATTTCTGTTGAGTGATTCACTTTTCCTGTTCACTGTGTGTTGGTTGTGTGTGTCTCCCGTATGTAGTGATGTAGTATTGTCTAATTTCGATCTGTTGTTTTCTATTTTTGTTTGTATGTAGTATGATATTCGTTTGTTTGTAATTCTTTTTTATGCAGCCCAACAAAGTTAAACTGGAGGTAGTCACATATGGATTAGTAAGGTCACAAATCTGTGCGGCTGGTCCCGGCGGAGGTTCGAATCCTCCCTCCGGCATGGATGTGTGTGTTTGTCCTTAGGATAATTTAGGTTAAGTAGTGTGTAAGCTTAGGGACTGATGACCTTAGCAGTTAAGTCCCATAGGATTTCACACACATTTGAACATTAAGATCACAAATCGTTAGCAGAACCAAACAGCAATTTAACCTTACAACACTCGTGCATCAAAACGTTGTTTCTCGCCTAAAAACAAGGTAATAACAAAAAAATGAAATGAAGTACCAGGCCTGTAATTATTATTTAACGCAATCTATCTCTCTCTCTCTCTCTCTCTCTCTCTCTCTCTCTCCCTCTCTCTCCCTCCCCCTCCCTAGTCATTTAGTCTGTTCCGACTGTCCGTGACCCCATGAATTAAAACACGCCAATTTTTTCTGTCCTGCACTATCTCCCGCGGACTTTCCCTGTTAGAATCCATTACTCCTCTGATGCCATAGATCCATCTCATCCTTTTTCGCCCTATTCTCCTTGTGCCTCCGATCTTACCCACCACTTAAGCCTTTTCCAGCGAATCATGTCCTCTTATAATGTGTCCAAAGTAGGTCAGTTTTTGTTTCAGTATTAGACCACCCAAGGAGCAATCTGGTTTTATTTGCTGTAATACACCGACCTATTCGTTCTCTTTGCTGTCCATGGAACTCCAAGGAGTTTCCTCCACCATCTCAATTCAAATGAGTATTCTACGCCGTTCATCTTTTCTTATGGGCTTGGACTCGCATCCGTACATGACAACTGGCTAGACCATAGTTCTTACTATTCGGATCTTTGATGTTAAATTTATGTCTCTATCCCTTAATATATCGTTAAGGTTGGACGCTGCCTTTCTAACAAGTAACAAGCTTATCTTGATTTCGTGGCTGCAGTCACCATCACCAGAAATCTGGGAGCCGAGATAACTGAACTATATAGAAACTAATCTCTATTGATTCTCTTCCTATATTCCATGAAGTGATAGGTGTAGTTGCCATAATTTTCGTTTTCTTGACATTCATCATTACGTCAGCCTTTGCACTTTCTTCTTTCACCTTCAGTAAGAGGATCTTTTAAGCTTCTTCACTCCCTGCCATCAGTATGGTACCGACTGCATATCCAACGTTATTTATATTAATCGTAGCTATTTTAATTCCGGTTTCTTCTACATCTAATCCGACATTCCTGATAATGTGCTCAGCTCACAGATTGAATAAATAAGCTGACAATATGCTGCCTTGCCCCACTCCTTTCTGAATCTTGGTACATTTCGTTGCTCTATATAGGTTTCTCACTGTGGCTTCTTGGTTAGTGTATAAATTCCGTATGACGTAAATGAGGTGATCTGGTACTGCCACGTTTTTGTACCCCCATAATTTGCTGTAGTCGTCATAGTGCAAAGCTTCAGCATAATCAGTATCGCAAAGACACACATGTTTCTGGAATTCTCTTGCCTTCTCCGTAATCCATCGGAAGCTGGCAGTTTGATGTCTGGTCCCTCTACGAAATCCAGCTTGTTCTTAAGGCAGCCCTTGGTCTGTCTACGAGGTGTGATCAAAAAGTAACAGGAATTTTTGTTTTTCTTAAGGCCTCTTTATTTATTCATCGTCATCAGCTTTGTCTCCTTCAAAGATCAATGTAGATGTAGATGTAGATGTATTTTGTTGAGCCCAACCTACATAGGTAGGGATGATCATCAAAATAAAATAAGAGAAATCAGAGCTCGAACAGAAAGGTTTAGGTGTTCGTTTTTCCCGCGCGCTGTTCGGGAGTGGGATGGTAGAGAGATAGTATGATTGTGGTTCGATGAACCCTCTGCCAAGCACTTAAATGTGAACTGCAGAGTAGTCATGTAGATGTAGATGTAGAAAGTAGTCCCTGTCATACATTACACACTTAGGCCAGCGCCTTTTTTCGATTTTGGAAGCATTTCTGGAACTAAGTTTTCGTCATAGTGTTCAGCTCCTTCAGCGATTCCGTTTTCATCTCTTCAATGGTGACAGAACGACATTCTTTCGTGATTCTTTTCAGCCTCTGGAATAGAAAGAAATTGCAGGGGCCTGTTTCCGACGAATACGGTGGCTGAGGTAACATAACGGTTTTGTTTTTTGCCAAAAAGTCACGAACAAGCATCGAGGTGTGAGCGAGTGCATTATCATGATGCAATTTCCGCGAGGGGTTTTGCAACAATTCTGATCGTTTTCTCGGAATTGCTTCACGCAAACGGTGCATAACTTCCAGGTAGTATTCCTTATCGACCGTACGACCGTAAGGCAGGAACTCGTGATGCACTATCCCATTGTTATTGAAGAAAACAGTGAAAAAAAATTCCACATGTGCTCGAACTTGCCGGGTCTTGGCACGTCAAGCAGTTTGCATTAGGACGAATGGTCCTCGGTTTCGACGTCCCGTATACCCATGTTTCGTCACCTGTTATACCCTTTTACAAGTTTTGGATCGTTGTCGACTTCATTCAGCAATTCCTGAACGATGTCTACTCGAAGTCGTTTTTGGCCGAAATTCAACATTTTCGTATCAAGCTTTTATGCTACATATTTCATGTCGAAAACATCCGAAAAAGTTGCGTGTTCTAAGCCAAAGGACATGCCGACATCACCAGCAACCTCTCTCAAGGTGTTTCGGCGATTTTCCAGAACCATTGTCGGCAGTAATTGATGTGCTAGGGCGTCCAAGGCCGTCGGCGTCTTCAACGTCTTCTCGATCCTCTTTGAAACGTTTATACCACACGTAAACTCTTGCCTTACTCATTGTATATTCGTCAAAAGCCACAGTCAACATTTTGGAACGCGCTGCAGCACTTTATTCCTTTTTGCAAGCAAAAGTTAATACAAATCTTTGATCCATCTTTTTCGAAACTAAAAATTCGCTGAGCACTCGAAAACACGTGCAACCTTTTAGACAGTCAACTATAAACTAAATTTTCAAATCAGCTGAAAATGCAAACACACATCAGGAACATGCGTACGAACAAGATATAAAAAAAAGAAATTGAAAATTGTGTTTATAAAGCCCGTGAAATTAAAAAATTCCCCATACTTCTTGATCACATCTCGTACTGGACTAAGTCTACTGTTTTAAGTTTTTAAACATGACTTCTGTAGCACGTGAGATACGTGCGATTGTTCGGTACACAAAACAAACTTGTGTTAGAGGCCACTAAAAATGCTTCATAGATAAAAATAAGCGAAACGTGTATGTCATTTCATTTAGCTGCGTAGACGGACCATATCTCCAAGAATACTTAATTGATACAAATCCCCTGTTCCTGCCAGACTGATAAGTTTTCTTAAAATAAAGAACAACCGCTTTCAGTCACAATCCCTAGGGGCTCATTTTCAGGTGCTTTGACAGACCACGTCAAGTATTTTTCCCGATTTAGATTATTTCTGGTGCTGGTAAGATTATAATGGTATATTAAAAAGCGAGATCATTGTGAATATAAGTCTATGAAACTAATATAAATCGAAAACCAACTTACTGTTTTCAGTGGTGGGTATATGATTTTGAAGAACAGTATGAGCAAACATGTATACGTATATATAAATACTTTTCATTCCACAGCACGTAACAGCTGCCCTGAATTTTACATAGGCAAAACAAAAAGAACTTTCCACACACGTTATAAAGAACACATTGATGTTTTTAGAATTAATCACATTGACAAAACCACAATAGCTAACCACATGTAGCTTATCAGACACAGACAAGGGGCGTCCACAACTGTCTAACTGTACTCCACACAGAATACCATGGCAAAAACTTGATCTGCTAGAACAATTAGAAATAATGTTACACAAAAAAAGTCTTCTGAAAACATGTTGCATGAACAAACAGAGTTTAGCAGCTACTGCCTTTTTCAAAAATTTTAAAAGTTTATTTTTTCCTAAAGAAACACAAAATGGTTCAAATGGCCCTGAACACTATGGGACTTAACATCTGAGGTCATCAGTCCCCTAGCTTTAGAACTACTTAAACCTAAGAACATCAAACACATCCACGCCCAAGGCAGGATTCGAATCTGCGACCGTAGCAGCAGCGCGGTTCTGGACTGAAGCGCCTAGAACCGCTCGTCCACAGCGGCTGGCGAAACAAATATTTAGCAGTGCAAGCATTTGATAATATAATTCACATTTGACATATTCACAAATATTTGTTTTGTAAGTAATATCCTGTATAGGTGATAATACAATGACTTTGTGTCTCTTTTGAAATAATATCTGTGTATTTGTGGAAATGCAGCGTCTTTTCATTTGAAATTCGTTGACTTGCTTTTCCTTGCATTTACAGAATGTGGTATAGAATGAAAAGTGTTCTAGGCGCTACGGTCTGGAACCGCGCGACCGCTACTGTCGCAGGTTCGAATCCTGCCTCAGGCATGGGTGTGTGTGATGTCCTTAGGTTAGTTAGGTTTAAGTAGTTCTAAGTTCTAGGGGACTGATGACCTCAGAAGTTAAGTCTCATAGTGCTCAGAGCCATTTGAACCATTTGAAACGTGTTTCTATGTACATAAGTATGTTTACTCATACTGCGCTTCAAAATCATGTGTCCACCACTGGAAACAGTAAGTTATTTTTCGATTTGTATCAGTTTTGTAAACTTATATTTTCAATGTACCTGCTTTGTAATATACTATTTTAATCTTACCAGGATCAGAATTAACCTAAATCCGGAAAGATAATTGATGTCAAAGCACCTGAAAATAGGCCCCCGGGTTCCAAATACATTGTGTATTGAAATAAAATCACCATTGTAACTGAAGGCGGATGTTCTTTATTATACGGAAGTAACACAGTCACAGAAGAAACACTGACGGCAATGGATAAAATTAAGTGATAAGTTTTCCTTTTGCTGTTGTAGTTTAATTATAGTATAATAGTAACTAACACAACCGGAAGAGTCCAAAACGTGCGTACAGCTTCCAAAATAAGGCAGCTGGTTTGCGTTGACGGAAGGCAGCGCAATTTGTAAGTTGTAGGCGCGGTATCGTTTTGGGCGTGGAACGCGTGGGCGGTGTAGGTGGCGGTGGCGCGGGCGGACGCGCCTTGTTATCGGCCCCCGGCGCCCAATCACGGCCCCCGCGCCGCGCCAGCCGGCCGGCCGGCCACGCCGCCGCCGCCCGTGCGCCCAGAGACCGATCCGGCGCCGCCTTCCGCTCCCCACATCCTAAACGCGCCCTCTGCCGGCTACATTCGTCCCACGTGTCACACACCGACAGGAGGCGTAACCGACTGTGACAAAATCCTGGAGCTGGTCTCTGTATTAATACAAAATTCCGGGTGTACACATACGTATGGGTGTATACATACGTCGAGCATTCGTGAAAGAAATGGTGTATCGAGGATACTTCCGGTAATATTACAAACATAGAATTTCGTCCTAGGGTGTATATTTACTAGCAAGCACTAGAAATCATGTATATATTTTTTTTCGTGCTCACTTTTTAGCAAACTTACTGAAGTGACAGGCACGATGTTGGCACACTGTACATGAAAAAATTCCGTTCTCGTTCCTTAACCGTTTCGTCTTGTACAGTACATGACGGAGATTGTTCTTCTTTCGAAGCACACTAGACATAGTTCACCCTACGGGACCCTCTCTTATCGCATCTCGCAAGGGAAGCGTAGATGCAGCGGGTATAACCACTACGACTATCGGTAGTGTTATGACAGTCAGTGGTACTCCTTACAACGTTTTAATTTTAAGCTGGCCGATCCACTCGCTCCTGATTCGGTACAGGTCGGTAAAAGTCAGAGGGCTTCGGCTGGTAGCTATTTGCTTTCGCCTGCAGCCAGTATTAGATGGCTTAAAGTACTGAGTGAGGTAGTCATTGATGTCTGCTGGGTTACTTTGTTAAGCTTCACTGCAATTCGAACAGTTTCCTTTCTTTGCAATAAGTGTTCGTAATTGCTGCGGTTAGGATCTTTATTAAACATTTCAGTGCGTAAGACGATTTCAGCTTCGTGTAAGAACAACATTAAGCGATTTTTACTCCTGTGCCTCACTTCCGCTTCCGCGAAAGCGTGAAGCGTAGTTCATGGTGCCAGCACTGCAGCGGTCGCGTTCGTTTCATTCCCAGCTTACTCCGAAATAAACGTCAAAACGCCGTGGCACTCGCTGCGACTGCGAAACTCGTAGTCTGTCCAGGAAACCGGGAGTGATACCAGCTCCTCCGCGGTGCGAGTGGACCCCCGGAAATCGATACGTATTTACAGAAAAAACAGTTAAATATTTGTGACGGGGGAGAATATGAATATCATAATGTAAGCTGTCCTCTTAGATTCCCGCCTAACCTCACTCTAAGAAACTGCGACGTATTAGGAAGAAACCGCCAAATATTTGTGACAAGCAAGAACACAAAAGCCATTGCTTGTCGTGTCATTCGCAGCACATTCTTCTTTTGTCTCTTAAGCAGTCACAAAATCGGACAAACTCATTTCCGAGATGGCACACCCTTATATGTAAATAATATCAAATGTTTCTGAACTTACTTCTACAACATTAGTAGAAATTCTGGGAGTTTGTTAGAAATGCGAAGGTAAAACAAAGTAAATTAACATGTACTGGTACACCGACCTGTTGTCCCAGAACTCCAAACCTCTACTCAGTGGTTAATTTTTAAAATTTTAGGTGCCGGAACACACTTATTCAACTGTACAACCTCACCCCTCCCCTTCCAAGCCATAAAAACCACAAGTTTCAATTTCTGAAAGCTTGTAATACAACTAACAACGAGAAATCATTTCTTTTCACAAAATACGGTTCTGATTACAGGTTTTCAAAACAATTTATTATAATCAAAACTATAAAATCATAAAGTTTAATGCTACTTCCCGTCCCCGTAACAGTGTCATTTTGCCCTCGACACGTATCAGCACAAATCGGCAGTATTCGATACTATGACGTTACATTTTCAACTGCTGCCAGCCGCACAGTTCAAACAGTCGCACTGTAGCTACTTGGTGAACGTGTCTCCAGTATTAATTAAAACAGCGTTGAACGATGAATGATGATGTTGATGAAGACAGTGGTGGCCCATTAGGGTCATGTACAATTCTAACTCCACAAGGAGTTGAGGAAAGCATAACACGATTTGACATGAGATACGGAGTTAGATGCTTAGTAAATGCTTTATACGTTATTTGTATTATACTCATTGAGTTGTACTATAACTGGATTGATTTAAGTTCATATTCAATACAACAAATAAGCAGCACATTTGAACAAGAACATTCACTTAATACGTCTTCACGAAACGTAAATTCCTTATGCCAGTTGTACGACAGCAGCGGATCGGTCCGTGGCTCCAGAATTGGTAGCAATGCAAGAGAAAACCATTCCCCACCTCCACCCCTCATTGCGCGGTTGCGATACCTTCCCCCTCTCATCACCAACTCATGTGACCCTGTTATGGGGACAGACTGCACGTAATATTATGTGGTCAGATTTCGTCGTTCGTAACTTTCATAATAATGAGTAAAACAGAAGTCTCTAGTTTTATTTATACAAGTTATAAGCAAGCTTCTAACCGTAAAATCTAACAAGTCGAACAAAAAATATCTGCGACATATGTACCGACCCCAACTTCGGAACGAAGCTCAACTTATCTAGGGTAAACTGCGAACACACACACACACACACACACACACACACACACACGGTACCTCGCCCATCCCCTGCCCCTGCCCCTGCCCATGGCCCCACGTTTGTCACCCATTGTCACTTTCACTGGGGGTGGTAGCGGGGCGCCAAATTATAGTTACGTTGCGATTTGATACACGTGTACTATTTTAAAAGCCCAGTGCCTACTTGTTCCAGTGAGTTCAAAAAAAAAATCCCTGCGACCTGCCAGACCGGGACCCCGCGCATTCGGGGCGAAATTACACCCTACCTTTGCTCACTACGCTACAGGGAATTCCAGCTTCGGATACTAGCTGTTATCGTACGTTTTCCTTAAGGCTAATCGACCAATGTGCCATTAATAGACACTTAATTGTAACAAATATATATTTACAATAAATCTTCATGCGCCGTTGTCTTGAAACAGCATACTGTCATAACACGCAACTTGTAACACTACAGCAACACAATTCTTAAATCCAACGTGGAGTCTCTAAAGTAATTTGTCAACTGCTGTCGAGTTTCGTGTCGCATCGAGTTGCACGTCATTTTGACGTCTTTTCCGAGCAAGACACGGACATATCTCACGCTGCAGAGGGCAGTCATGGTCTGTTCACCACGCACCTCTCCTCACCCCGTGGCGGCCTATGTGGGGGCCAGGCTTTCTTTCTCCGCTCCACACTCCACCCTTCTGAAATCGCCCAACTTGCAGTTAACAGACTGTACGCATAGCTCGGTCTCAGGAACATTCGAAGCTGAAAGCCCCTTTCCGGCGTTAGAAGTCGTTTGTCTTCCACTCATTATCTAACCGGTCACGGCCCTTAGACGATCAGTCTTATAGAGCAATACTACCGAATGTGCAACAATTTTGAACATGTGGGGTTAAACTGAGAGGTTCTGCAATAATATTGAGCCCACGCAAATCTTTTGAAATATATTCTGCTTCCTGGATATATAACGCCGTCTGTGAGCAGTATTGTCAATGTCCATGATAGTCACTCATGTGCTATAGTCTTTGGGCCTCTTTGTGTTCGCTATTCGTTTTTGTTGTTGTTGCGTTGAAAATGAGTTGAAACTAAGGCTTTGTGCTCGCCTTAGAGTGCACCGATATGTGTAAATCAGTGATAATTTTGTTTGTATGTGCGTCCACAGGCTAGATGTATTTCATAAAAGAAAACGTCCGTTATAAGCTGTAAATTTATCTTTTATTTTTTGCGTTTTTCGCTAGTTTCAACCAACGAGTGACTATCAGGTAACTATACAACACATCAACTATTGAAGAGTGAAGCACATAATTTGTATAACAGTCTGAATGTCTTATAAACATAGTAAACGTCGTAATTGCGGCATAAGGTATCTTCCATTACTTGCGACCTCAATCTGTATGTTGATGTAACAAATGCAGACTGCCCAGACCTGAATAACCACCTTTTGCAGTGCTTATCGCTGCGACAGGTGTAGCAAGAGAGTCAGTGAGGTTTCTGGAAGGTACCAACATGAATATAGAGCCACGCAGACTCCCATACCGTGCTGCGCTAGGTTTCTCGGTTAAGGATCCATATACCGGCCGGTGGGGCCGAGCGGTTCTAGGCGCTTCAGTCTGGAACCGCGCGACCGCTACGGCCGCAGGTTCGAATCCTGCCTCGGGCATGGATGTGTATGATGTCCTTAGGTTAGTTAGGTTTAAGTAGTTCTAACTTCTAGGAGACTGATGACCATAGATGTTAAGTCCCATAGTGCTCAGAGCCATTTGAACCATTTTTTTTTTTTTTATTCTCGATTGGGTTTAAACCCGGAAGTTTTTGGCCATGGAAGCACGGTAAATTCATCCTCGTGCGCTTCGAAACACAACCGTGCACTGCGAGCTGTATGACTCATTGCAATGTCCTGGCGATGGATGCCATCCTGCCGAGGAAAAACAAACCGGATATAGGGCTGGACATGGTCTCCAAGGATAGATACATGCTTGTGTTGATCCACTGAGCCACGACAACATTTCCCAGACCATAGAGCTCCCTCCTCCGGCCTGGACCATTCCGACGATTGTGCAGGGTGTTGGCCATCAGACATTTCATGCTCTACACGTCAACGGCCGTCTGTCCGATGGAGCATAAAATGCGACTCAACTGAAAAGGCCACCTGTCATTGCGCAGTGGATACCCAGTTGCGTACTGGCGTGCGAATTCCAAATTTCGATGCCGATGAACAGCAGTCAGGATGGATGCATGAACCAGGCGCTGCAGCAACATTCGCTGAACGGTCGTTGAGCAGACACTGTTAGTAGTCCCTTGGTTCATCTGACCGATCCGATCAGTTGCCCAACAGTTGCCCGTCTGTTCGCTCGTAACATGTCAGCAGCCATAATTCAGCCCTGTTATCTATGGCCTGTGATGCACGACAGCTGCCTCGGCACCGATTTTGAATAGTGCCTGTTTTGGATAGCTCCATTTTGCCATGCACGGTATACTTTAACCATGGCGACACGCGAACGGTTCACAAACTTACCCCTTTCGGAACTGCTTCCATCCTTGACCCGAAAGTCAAAGATCATGTCCTTTTGGACGTCAGATAAATCGCTCGGTTTCCGCATTACGACAACGACTGCACTGTTTTCCGCGTGCCTTCGATACGCTTTATATACCCTCCACTGCTATTGCTCCCACCTGCCCTTTGTGAGTGGTTATTGCACGTTGATGTCAAACATAGGTTGTGGTCGCATTAATGTTACTTGACCATGTATGTTGATCCGTTGTGCATTCCAGATTGATGATATCATCCAGCAAATTCTACGAAATAATTCACCAGACAATAATGCTCCCTCTTCCGGCGTGGATCCTTCCTTCGATTGTTACAGTGCGTTTGCTTTCAGACGTTTCACGCCGTACACGTCAACGACCATCTGTCCAATGAAGCATAAAAGGTGATTCATCCGATAAGGCCACCTGACGCCATACAGGTGTGGTACTGGCGCACAAATTCGTCTTCGTCGCCAATGAACTGCAGTCAGCACGAGTGCATGATCCATGTCCCTGCTGTAGAGGCCCAAGCGCAACAACCTTCACTGAACAGTTGTTGAGGAGAACCGTTGGCAGCCCCTTGGTTCACCTGGGCAGTCAACTGCTCAACAGTGTCGGAAGTTCCATGCGGCTTTTCGCGGATGATGCTGCAGTATACAGAGAAGTTGCAGCATTAGAAAATTGTAGCGAAATGCAGGAAGATCTGCAGCGGATAGGCACTTGGTGCAGGGAGTGGCAACTGTCCCTTAACATAGACAAATGTAATGTATTGCGAATACATAGAAAGAAGGATCCTTTATTGTATGATTATATGATAGCGGAACAAACACTGGTAGCAGTTACTTCTGTAAAATATCTGGGAGTATGCGTGCGGAACGATTTGAAGTGGAATGATCATATAAAATTAATTGTTGGTAAGGCGGGTACCAGGTTGAGATTCATTGGGAGAGTCCTTAGAAAATGTAGTCCACCAACAAAGGAGGTGGCTTACAAAACACTCGTTCGACCTATACTTGAGTATCGCTCATCAGTGTGGGATCCGTACCAGATCGGGTTGACGGAGGAGATAGAGAAGATCCAAAGAAGAGCGGCGCGTTTCGTCACAGGGTTATTTGGTAACCGTGATAGCGTTACGGAGATGTTTAATAAACTCAAGTGGCAGACTCTGCAAAAGAGGCGCCCTGCATCGCGGTGTAGATTGCTCGCCAGGTTTCGAGAGGGTGCGTTTCTGGATGAGGTATCGAATATATTGCTTCCCCCTACTTATACCTCCCGAGGAGATAACGAATGTAAAATTAGAGAGATTAGAGCGCGCACGGAGGCTTTCAGACAGTCGTTCTTCCCGCGAACCATACGCGACTGGAACAGGAAAGGGAGGTAATGACAGTGGCACGTAAAGTGCCCTCCGCCACACACCGTTGGGTGGCTTGCGGAGTATAAATGTAGATGTAGATGTAGAACAGTTGCACGTCTACTCGCAGCTGTCGTTCACTCCTCTCATCTATGGCCCGTGGTGCACCACAGTTACCTCGGCGCCGGTTTTGGATAGCACTATTTTGCCATGCAAGGAATAACTTAACGACGTCGGCAGGCGAACAGTTTACAAACTTAGCGATTTCAGAAATGCTTCCACCCTTGACCCGAAAACCAATGATCACGCTCTTTTGGACGTCAGATGAATCGCTCTGTTTCCGCGTTACAACAATGACTGCACTGTTTCCCGCGTCCCTCCCTCCTCAACACACTTTACATACCCTCCACCGCTAGTGCTGCTACCTACAGCACGTTGACATCGAACATTGGCGTTGGTCACATTAATGTGACTGGACCTTGTATTATTTGAAGTTCGCACGTGATATGACGTGGTCCTTTGGCGAATGGATGTTAACTGCGTCCTCAAATTATGCTATACGAGGAGCCACCACATATGCTACTCTCCTTTATCATATTCGATACAGAGCATTGAAGTGTGCATTCGCACGTAGACCGGAAAATTAATTTGCGCATTACATCTCATGCAACTTGGTGCATAATGTTACTGCATATGTGAGGGATGGATCGTAACTTATGCTGAAATTCCATATTTTTCATTTGTTATGTTTTATGATCTTTAAACTGTTATACATACAATGTATTTGTTTCTTCTGTAGTTGATATGTTTTATAGTTGTTTGATAATGACGCTTTAGTTGAAATTGGCCAATAGCACAAGAAATAAACGATAAATCTACAGCCTATAGTGGACTGACTTTTCTCGAATCATTTCAGGCTTTGTAGGATGTTAGAGTAGATTAGTATTAAAACACGAATATTAAGAACGAATCGTATGAGTTGTTGCTCAAAAAATGTGGGAATGGTATCCTCCTACCACGAAGGTAGGTGTTTTAAAAAATGTAATTAATTGATATATATATATATATATATATATACACTCCTGGAAATTGAAAAAAGAACACCGTGAATTCATTGTCCCAGGAAGGGGAAACTTTATTGACACTTTCCTGGGGTCAGATACATCACATGATCACACTGACAGAACCACAGGCACATAGACACAGGCAACAGAGCATGCACATTGTCGGCACTAGTACAGTGTGTATCCACCTTTCGCAGCAATGCAGGCTGCTATTCTCCCATGGAGACGATCGTAGAGATGCTGGATGTAGTCCTGTGGAACGGCTTGCCATGCCATTTCCACCTGGCGCCTCAGTTGGACCAGCGTTCGTGCTGGACGTGCAGACCGCGTCAGACGACGCTTCATCCAGTCCCAAACATGCTCAATGGGGGACAGATCCGGAGATCTTGCTGGCCAGGGTAGTTTACTTACACCTTCTAGAGCACGTTCGGTGGCACGGGATACACGCGGACGTGCATTGTCCTGTTGAAACAGCAAGTTCCCTTTCCGGTCTAGGAATGGTAGAACGATGGGTTCGATGACGGTTTGGATGTACCGTGCACTATTCAGTGTCCCCTCGACGATCACCAGTGGTGTACGGCCAGTGTAGGATATCGCTCCCCACACCATGATGCCGGGTGTTGGCCCTGTGTGCCTCGGTCGTATGCAGTCCTGATTGTGGCGCTCACCTGCAAGGCGCCAAACACGCATACGACCATCATTGGCACCAAGGCAGAAGCGACTCTCATCGCTGAAGACGACACGTCTCCATTCGTCCCTCCATTCACGCCTGTCGCGACACCACTGGAGGCGGGCTGCACGATGTTGGGGCGTGAGCGGAAGACGGCCTAACGGTGTGCGGGACCGTAGCCCAGCTTCATGGAGACGGTTGCGAATGGTCCTCGCCGATACCCCAGGAGCAACAGTGTCCCTAATTTGCTGGGAAGTGGCGGTGCGGTCCCCTACGGCACTGCGTAGGATCCTACGGTCTTGGCGTGCATCCGTGCGTCGCTGCGGTCCGGTCCCAGGTCGACGGGCACGTGCACCTTCCGCCGACCACTGGCGACAACATCGATGTACTGTGGAGACCTCACGCCCCACGTGTTCAGCAATTCGGCGGTACGTCCACCCTGCCTCCCGCATGCCCACTATACGCCCTCGCTCAAAGTCCGTCAACTGCACATACGGTTCACGTCCACGCTGTCGCGGCATGCTACCAGTGTTAAAGACTGCGATGGAGCTCCGTATGCCACGGCAAACTGGCTGACACTGACGGCGGCGGTGCACAAATGCTGCGCAGCTAGCGCCATTCGATGGCCAACACCGCGGTTCCTGGTGTGTCCGCTGTGCCGTGCGTGTGATCATTGCTTGTACAGCCCTCTCGCAGTGTCCGGAGCAAGTATGGTGGGTCTGACACACCGGTGTCAATCTGTTCTTTTTTCCATTTCCAGGAGTGTATATATATATATATATATATATATATATATATATATATATATATATATATGTGTGTGTGTGTGTGTGTGTGTGTGTGTGTGTGTGTGTGTGTGTACATTACTTACCCGAATATAAACCTGTAGTGCACCTATAACTGCATGACACGTTTCTATATCTATGTCGCAAATACTTTGAAGTGAAACTGCACTTGTAAATTTCATATCTTCGAAAGAACTGCCAGTAGCAAGATATAGATAAGCGCTGACTTGGTGGACATGCGCCCCTCATTGTAGAGTTTGGTTTTGTGATCGTGGGGATAACCATTTCCAGGAATGTATCAAATGCTGGATCAACACAGAGTAAAAATTTATGATAATTTTTTTCAATCTTAGTTCTCTCAACAAGTTTTTGTAAGTGAATCTATGATGCTCCTTATATCAATTTTTCATCCACTTTCCTTCTTTTTCCTGTTTGGCACAAAGGAGAGCAAGTATCGAAGCTAAAGCGTATTGGTCGTCCGACATTCTGAACTAGAGTAAATAGCGCACAATATTATTGCACATTTCAATGAGCAGTCTAAGGAGAACTTCACTGTTACTGTACAATATTACTGTGCAATAATATTGACCGTCTAGGGTCCGCTCTATGCGAGGCGGAGGCGGTCGTTTATATTTCACGTGCATTGGTCGTATGCAGTAAAGTCGCAGCAAAAATATATCGTCAGTTTGCATATTTAGTAGCAACAGGGTCCACAGACGTGATAAACTAGTTGAAAGAAATAAGTTTCCTGCATTGACTATTATTCATTTCCATTTTATTTTGTGTAGACGTGTCGGCTTTTTAGCCATTTCTAAGCTAAATGTTTAGTCAGTTAACTACATATGTTTTGGGTTACAGCCATATAATTTCATGGGCAGTTCGTGGTAGGCCAGGCTTGAGTGCTATGGCCATGATATTCGGTTCAGTACAGTAGTCGCACACAGAAAAGCAATTTACTAGTGTGAGGGAACACTGAACCGTGTGCAGCGACATCTCGTGAGAAACAAGGCAAAGATAAACCTGTGTGGGGAGGTACGATCCATGCATGACCTGCGTTATCTAAGTTGGTAGATGCTGATAAAATGTGAATTTGGAAGTGAGTGAATCGGTTAATTTACCGAGGGTTGTGGGTAATTACACACGAATTCTGTTAATAAATCAGTAACGTCATTGTTAGTCAGCGGTATCCGTTGGCAGCCTATATTATTATCTGAACCATTATTAAGACTTCCATGAGGTGTTGTAAGGTGATAGTTGACTTTGTAAAAGCAATAATGCAATGAAGAACTGTGTTACTTACGAATTCAGTAAAGGACGTAAATGGCTAGAACTGTTAGTCTTTTAAAGCTACCTTTCTCACTTCAACTGAAAAACTTTAATATTCGTAAAGAAAAGAGATACGTTTTCGTTGCCTTTAACACGTTTACATTTTATACGAATCGCGTTCTTTCTGTTAAGCATGCCTTACCCATGTTTGGTCGTCATAAAAAAAGTTGTTCCAGTTAACAATCAGCAGAATATGGCGGAAGGGAGGTTATAGACCGTAGTACATACATGTTACAAATTTTGCACTAATATGATACGCTTCTGAAGCGTTTTCGAGTAATCGAAGTTCAGAGGTTTAAGAATGTGTTAAACACCGTACGAAAGTACCAACTGTCGGGCAGTGACATTAACGCAAAGTCTACGGCTGTGCTCTACTCACTTCTTTTTCTAGTCTTCCAAGAAAACACTTGTTTTGATACAATGATTAATGTTTCTTCAGAAAGGTATGATAACTATGAGAATAAATATTGTGGTACATTCCGGAAGAGCAATACTCAAGGTGTAAACAGGATCTTTGATGAATTTGACATTTACTTGTCGATTCACCCATGCGTGTATCGCATTGAAGTCATATCCAGCGTATCTGTTCTGAATAATGTCCACTGCATTTGAGGTACAGGCATCACGTATCTTTATCTACACTAATAATAAAACTAAATCTGTCGTGTCTGCACATTGAAAATAGTTGTTAAAAACTGATTGTGAGTGATGTAGGGAGTGTAACAGAATTCAATAAGACTATTTTTAAAAACTTTTTCTGTCTGCCTGTTTGAACATGCTTATCTCCAAAACCAATGGTCGAATTTTCACGGTGTTTTTACAGTAACCTGAGCGTAACTTGTGGCAAAATACAGGTTTTATTTCATTAAAATCGCATAACGAAAAAATATATCTGAATTTAAATTTTTGGGAGTTTGTTCAGCTTAGTACGAAGACCTGCTGAGAAGTAATGCCTCCAAATTATTAAGTAAAAACTCTTAATATTTTTCAAATACAGAAAGGTTACTAACACTCTACATCTTTATTCTTCGTGTCTACATGTTTGCAGTCCTCTGCCGCTAGAGGGTTCCATATGGTAGCGTGTAACATGGCGACGTGTAACATAATTATATCGATGCGTCAGAAACAGCGTACTGTAATCGAGTTTCGAATTCGAAGAGTTCGTTCACACATGGTGCACCCTCTTATTCCGCATTACAGTGTCAGACCACACACACGAGCACTCCACGATTTGCAGCAAGCCAACGCCTTGGGTTCATTGTCATCGGTCATCTTCCATATAGTTCCGATTTGGCCTCATCGGTTTTCCATCAATATCAAAACCTTAAAGAACACCTTCGTAGACTTCACTTTGATAGTGATGAAGCGGTGCTAGCGTGATGTGAGGTTGTGGCTCCGTCAACAAAGTCAGACGTGCTACAATATCGGTATCAACGAATTGGTCTCTACTTGGGAGGAATGTGTTCGTCACCAGAGAGACTATGTTGGAAAATAAATATATAGGCATGAAAAATAAAGATGTCGAATTTGTTTTATTTAAAAAGCTTTAAGAGTTTTCATATAAAAATTCGGAGGCATTACTTTTCAACATGCCCTCATAGTTCAGATGCTTACTTTAGTGACATGATCATCGGCAGTGTTAGTTTTTTTTCACCTCATTGACAGAAGTATTTTCGGAAGTTTACATGAAAGACAAAAATAAGCGCCACAATCTTATCTTTGCGAATACAAACTAATATTGAATTTACTTGGCTAGGATATATAAAATTTTCTGATTTCGCTTTGTGTGTAAAAACTTAACCTTATTACTGTGCTTCTTTCGATAGTTTTTATTCATATTTGACTTCTTGGTTAGGAAAGACGATTTAATGAGTTTTGAGTGATTTCAAAAAAATTGTTCAAGTGGCTCTGAGCACTATGGGACTTAACATCTATGGTCATCATTCCCCTAGAACTTAGAACTACTTAAACCTAACTAACCTAAGGACATCACACAACACCCAGTCATCACGAGGCAGAGAAAATCCCTGACCCCGCCGGGAATCGAACCCGGGAACCCGGGCGCGGGAAGCGAGAACGCTACTGCACGACCATGAGCTGCGGACTTTGAGTGATTTCGACGCCTACTTATTACGTTTTGATTTCGTTTTCTTTACAAACATAAATGCCAAAAAATGATTGTCTTTCTTAATGAGCTATAATGTGTAAAAGACTAGGGACTAAGCCGTCTAAAGAAACCAATGAAGATCGCGAGGCGAGATTTGCTGCAGCTCGATAACATCAGCCCTGAAGTCACTGTTTGTAAATCCCTTCCAAAAACGAGACGCGATATAACTCTGATCGAGGACATTATGCAGTATTACGCTCCTATAAACAAGTCGTCCGGTCGTAGTTAGTGCTACCTTTGTGAAACTAGAGCGGGTCGCTCGTCAATAAATAACTGAAGAGTGGAAATTACTAACGTTCTAAGCGTCAGATCTCACATTTTTCAGGATAGTCAGGAAACAATATATCTCTTTTTATGAATAACTTATTTATATCCAAAAAATTGAGAAGGTTAACCACATCACCACTGTATAAAATAATGAGACAAATTAGAAAATAAATAATTTATGCAGCGTGTTCTAAGTGCCCTACCAGGGAACCGATTGGTTCTAACTGCCAGTACGAACTTTTTTTTTTTTTTCAAGTTTTACGGAGGCACTACGATTTGTTTGTGATAGTACAGGTGCAGAAATTCAGCAGCAGTGTTTTAACTAATAGAATTGTTGACAACAAAAATCATTTCTCATATGATTTAAATTTTTGAAAGAGAATAACGAAATTAATTTCAAGAAGAAAATCTCTCAGTACTGACTGTTGTTTCTTGCACAACCTCATGCTTAGGATCAGTTGTTACTAAGTATACTGTAGCTCCATGTGCTGTTGAGAAAGAAATGGCAACATGATCAACGAGTTTTTTTGGTTTACAAGTGATAAACATGGCTAGTCTTCCAGATCAAGTACGGCATGGCATACATCCGCCATACTCTCTGCTCTTTTGGATACACTGACTTTTCTCATTTTTCTGTTTCAGAATGTGAATTTTAATAGGTGTTTGAGATGGCTGAGTTTGTAACACTTTTGGCAACATGATCAACGAGTTTTTTTGGTTTACAAGTGATAAACATGGCTAGTCTTCCAGATCAAGTACGGCATGGCATACATCCGCCATACTCTCTGCTCTTTTGGATACACTGACTTTTCTCATTTTTCTGTTTCAGAATGTGAATTTTAATAGGTGTTTGAGATGGCTGAGTTTGTAACACTTTTATTACAATGCATTTGGAACCTTACACGCCTCCATTGACAACAATGTTTCAGTACCATCTTTAAAATCAAAGAAGTCAGTCTGTATGCATTGAATTTAAATGGAATGGATTCATAACTTTAACTAACTAAACAATATTGTGTAAATCTTGCGGAACAAAGAGTTTGCCTACCTTTCTTTGTTTCTCTGTAATTGCGAAATCTTTGTCACAACTCAAACAAGTTGTGCCCACTCACCAAAAACTGTTGTTACTTCTTCATACCGTCCCAGGTTAAATAGAAGAGACCCTGGCGCATAGCATTTGGAACTCAACAAGGAGCCACTGCCTAGCGCGAAGACCATGCACCATCTAGTAGCGAATGCTTGAAACATTTTCTCCATGATTTGACACTTGGAACAAGTCTGCGGACGCAACAGAGTACCTAGAATAAAACAGCACTGAAAATGCGTTTTGTGACAACGCTAAGAACGTTTTTTCATCACGGTTCCTTATTACACCTCGATTATATCTCACCACGAAACAACCGGAATGACTATCATTATTATTATTTTTTGCTTTCCGAAGAAATGTGATTCGTTGTAGCGATAAACGATTTTTCAGGAAGAATAGAAAAAAATGGTCGGACTCAAGACAGAACGGGCGGACCTTTTTTGCCCGTTGGGCTAACGGGGAGACTCAACGGCTGGTGCTGTCATACGATATTTACCAGCCTCGTAAAAATCTGAACATCGATTCCCTGCAGAAGCTTCAGAAGCTTCAGAAGCGCATCGTACTATAGAAGCTTTTGTTACTTCTAACAATTAAGTACAAAGTACAATTGTGCGAAACGTGAGCCAATTGGTTGATCCGTTGGGTGTACGCGTGCCTTATGAGTAAACAAACTGTCAGTTCTGGAGAGGTGAGGTTCAAGTTCAGCATCATAGTCTCCCTCAATAGTTGACGGTGGTTTCTTTGACATCGGCATGGCCCGTTTACCACCCCATCTTTGTCTAACACGAGTTTGTGCCCAGTATCTAACGACCGCGCAGTCGATAGGACATTGAACTGTATTCTTCCTTCTCTCATTTTTCTGGTAATCCATTTCCGGTAATGTCTACTTTGTGGATAGCCACCGCCAGAAGACAACACAGGATGTCACACTCTCCAAGAATTCTCAGATTAAAATTTACATCCATGTCCGGAATGAGAAACTACCAGCACCTAGTCTTAGCTACCATTGCATATCGTAAATCTACCGCATTTAAATACAGTAGTAGCAGCATGACGATATAAATGTCATCACCTGTTCGACTCTACCAGTAGATAATTTTTCTACGGATTTTGTCTGCCAGTGATTGACAGTAGATGTATCTTTTAAAGGTGGACACAACGGATAACAGAAAAGAACTGTTTTCAAAACAAATTTGTTAGGTGCCTCATTTCTTTCTTTCAAATACGAAGAAATGTCGAGCAACGGTTAAGAGTAAATCTCTAGACATATATTTGGCAGGAGTAGTACTCTTAACTCTGTTATACCACTCCGATTTAGATATGCCATGGTTTCCCTGAACATCACTTCAGAAAATACCACGATATTTCCATAAATAGACTACGACTGTTTCCTTCATTCCCCAGATGAGCTTACCTTCCGTCGATGATGAGATCGACATCGACATCGACGAGTCGAAAATTCTATTCTTCTGTGTTTTTCTTCAAACGTATGAATATCGAGAGTAGTGCATGTGTCTTCGTATACAGGCCTAAAGTATGCCAAGGCACTGCACGTTATTTGAATGCATCTTTATCTCTGTCAATAAAAGTAGTCATAAAAAGTTCAAGATCGTAAGTTTATTTTTCCTTGGCTGTTAATACTGGCCACATATGAATAGTCACCGTATCAAACCTCATCGTACATTATAATCTTCATTTAATATGAGCCTTAATCTCGGTTTGAAGGTAATAGTACCAAAATAATTTTAAATCGTTTCTAATGTGCACAGTCGCAAGAGAGCTTACATTGTATATCCGTAATTCTCATGTGGTCGCCGTAATCGTTGTTACTATGTTTTTACAAAACTTATCTCTGTTCCATACAGTGAGGCATCTGCCCGGGCACATTATGCGTGATTATGTGTGTAAGCAGCTACTGAAGTGGCTTCTATGGTCTGCCTCACTGAGTACACTCGCTGGCTCATACAGGGGGTTCAGAAATTCCCGGTACAAACTTCTAGAACTTGTAGAGGGAAGTGAATGCACAATATTTTGAATCGGATCCCATATCCAGAAACGTATCGTTTCCGTTCTACGACGATTTCAGTTCAGCTGTGTACCGCGTCCACGTCTGCTGAGGGAAAGAGAAAAGTCTCACAGTTGCTTGCCCTGGTATGCAATTGGGTAGACAGAATGATGTGGACTACTTCTTGTGGGGTCGTGTGCAACATTCTGGCCACTGCACGAGAAACTGAAGAGACACCACTTGGGATGGAGAGCGTGCACCAGAACATGCTTCTTAAGTAAAATCTCTGTAACAACGCTGGTGGTTGCCACATCGCGCCGCTGGGGTAATGCATCACCACTGTTCTGTACGTACCGTATGTTGGGTTCATTTTTGATTTAGAATAATGTAAACACGTAATGTTTAAGTGATAATACAAACAAATATGCTTAAATGACAAATGGATGCTTCGTTATGTTTTCTTTCGAGCTGTTACCAAATGATTGTACTGCGTCACGCCTAATACAATTCCTATCAAGCGGAAGTGGATGAGTTAAACATCTGAATAAAACCGCCATAGAACGGAAAAGGTACGTTTCGGGACATGGAATCCTACTTAAAATATTATGTACTCACTTCTTCCTACAAGTCCTAGAAGTTTGTAATGGGAATCTCCGAACACTCTGTATTTACAAGATGATCAAAATAAGTTACACAACCGGAAATCCTGCTTGATGTTAAATCTATTCTACAATAATTTTTCACTGAGAAAAAATCGCAATTCTATTGATTGTCATTAAAAACTTATGCTGTCTGCCGGATCGAATGCGACGAGTGAGTGAGGTCAATGGTGTCGAGTGTTTTAAGAACAGAAGGAGATATAGAAAGTCCGCCCGTCTGTAGACTGTACATAAAATACTAAAAAAATTAGAAAAAACAGGGGTCTCGCAATATCTTAACTATCAGACAAAACTCTGTAGATATGTGGTATTGTCGTCACCGAAAGATTAGGATATCACAAGTACTTTAGTCGTTGGGTGCGAAACTCCTTACATACCGAGAACCACAAACCACAACTGCTGACTACTTTTATTTAACTTATTTTTCGTAAGAAGAAGGCCCAGTGGGGAAAAATCGTGATCACACATGACTTTACCATACTAGATCGGAGACAAAGCGGCAATCAATATTGTCTCAGCAAACAAAGTAAAATCGAACGCGTCTAATTTTACCAGCTGTAAGCTTACGAGAACCGTTTTTAGATGCTATAGAAATTGTGTTTGTGTGTTTTATGAAGTTTGTTGTTGTTGTTGTGGTCTTCAGTCCTGAGACTGGTTTGATGCAGCTCTCCATGCTACTCTATCCTGTGCAAGCTTCTTCATCTCCCAGTACCTACTGCAACCTACATCCTTCTGAATCTGCTTAGTGTATTCATCTCTTGGTCTCCCCCTACGATTTTTACCCTCCACGCTGCCCTCCAATACTAAATTGGTGATCCCTTGATGCCTCAGAACATGTCCTACCAACCGATCCCTTCTTCTGGTCAAGTTGTGCCACAAACTCCTCTTCTCCCCAATCCTATTCAGTACCTCCTCATTAGTTATGTGATCTACCCATCTAATCTTCAGCATTCTTCTGTAGCACCACATTTCGAAAGCTTCTATTCTCTTCTCGTCCAAACTACTTACCGTCCATGTTTCACTTCCATACATGGCTACACTCCATACAAATACTTTCAGAAATGACTTCCTGACACTTAAATCTATACTCGATGTTAACAAATTTCTCTTCTTCAGAAACGCTTTCCTTGCCATTGCCAGTCTACATTTTATATCCTCTCTACTTCGACCATCATCAGTTATTTTGCTACCCAAATAGCAAAACTCCTTTACTACTTTAAGTGTCTCATTTCCTAATCTAATACCCTCAACATCACCCGACTTAATTCGACTACATTCCATTATCCTCGTTTTGCTTTTGTTGATGTTCATCTTATATCCTCCCTTCAAGACACCATCCATTCCGTTCAACTGCTCTTCCAAGTCCTTTGCTGTCTCTGACAGAATTACAATGTCATCGGCGAACCTCAAAGTTTTTATTTCTTCTCCATGGATTTTAATACCTACTCCGAATTTTTCTTTTATGAAGTAGAGAACAACAATCAACACTGAAGTCGACTCTAGAAATCACCAAAATTAGAAAAAGACAGCCGAGATAAATATGGGCTTTTGACTACCAGTATTGTGCTTTAGCACGACAATGAATGACCTGAGTCTGCTCGCCAAACCAAGAATTATTGCGTCACTTCAAGTGTGACGTTTCTCCACATTCACACTATATGCTGGACTTAACTCTGATTTCCATATCTTCATGCATTTGGTCTCTCGCTTGACTAGAAACGTTTTGACTCCGAGGTAAAACTGAGAGACCCTATCGCGTGCTGGCTACGATTTCATGTGGCAGAACGTGATACAGAGAAAATTTATTGACTATACATGAAATGTGACAACTGGTCAAATTTACATAGTGCGTGTGTAAAAAAGTAATACGAAGGTTAGGATTTAAGATCTTTCTAATCAATTTTCTTTACGTATTCAAGAATTGTATTTGTAACGCAACGAAGATTACGTTCTGAATATCTGTCCTACATATACTAATTTCTAATTATTTTCTCTTCAATAAGTAGAAAGTGAGCCCGTTAATACCCTAAGCGGGTGTCCGGATTTTCCATACCCGTCCTAATTTAGTTATTATTTTAGGCTCTCAGATCACTGCAGGCACCTCAGTAAACGTTTTAAGTAAGCAGATAAAATCAAATAACTTTCAAAGTATCCATTAAAGGATCTCTTATATTTCAATGAAATGAAAGTGTCACACGCACAAATTTTGTAGTACATTCCAGTACTACAAACTCCATACGAAGATGATGACAATCTTAGAAACGTATGATGGAGAAGGAGATACACTAATGTAGCTGGTATTAAATTTAATGTGATCCAAAAGTGGAACATTCATTTAGAATGACGGTCTCTTATAAACTAACAGTTAAAACTGGGTGAATGAAATAAATTAGAAAATACATCCGGGAATAATATCTAACTGTCTTACCTACTTGAGCTGATCGACAAACATTGAAATTAAAATTTGTTTTACGACAACCGGTAATATAAAATATTAACGTATTTCATAATAAAATTCGGTCGCCAGTTGCAAATATATTTAAATTTCGCTTTATTGGTTTCAACAAATTAGTTTGTCAGCATAGAAGCGTATTTTCCGAGTTGGCCTGCACAAGAGGGATACGCACTGAAGCGGTTCGATATCGGAGCCATAAGAAAAAGGTAACACATGACAATACAAGGACCTTGTGTAGGGCTGTGTTCGGGAAGTGTTTTCTCAGTGATCAGAGACCCATAGCATACTGCGTGTAGTACATTACCGTCATTTTGCTAACGTATTGGAGATAGTTATTTAAAATATAAACTGCTCAGATGTCGTTTTCATTAGCAAACACATATAAATTCTATACTGTATATCCAAACGAGCTGATCAGAATGATATTTCAGCGCTTAATCTCCAAGCATGCGGAATTTTTGTAACAGACGTAGTACCTTCCTCTGAGAAAAAAAAGAAAAGCAATGCTAAGGCCCTACGTGATCTGCTTGTGGTGAGAGAGAACTCTGCAGGTAAAGAAATGATTTAACAATAAATGGTTCACGCGTTTTCCGTAGTTACCCTAAATCGCTGGTGTATAGTGTGCACTCTCCAGTAAATGAACAAATTTATAAAAAATCTGAAAAGTAGCTTTATTTAAATACACATTGAGCCCTGTTGGAGCCTGAATCCATGCCATGGCAACTTATAGTATTATACCCGGGAAGATCTGTATAATGGTCCACCACAAATGAATAAAAATCGCTTGTCTGCAGTAACGTTCACGCGACGTGAACGTGTTTTATTGCTTTACGAGCAGTTAATCTTCATGATGGGTAAATTCTTGTTGGTAAAAGTTGGAAAGTGAATCAGAGTCTTTGTCAGGAACTGGTGCAGAGCCCCATCAAAAAAAAGTAGGAAAATATTTGAAAGAACTGCTTCGTCGCCTTCAGTAACCGGTGTAGTTTGTATTATTCTACCTCATATCTCTGACGGTAAAATTAGAAGTAAGATTATAACCAAAATTCTGATAATGTAAATATTCTGGAAAAAATGATTTTACGATAACAATAACAGTGAATTCTGTAAGTACACTGTTTCTGCTATTACTGAACGCCGAAATTGGACAGTATATGCATAACTTGTATCTGGGATCGGAAGTTTCGAATTATCCATTAAGGAATGAAATATTTAATAAATGTATACCATGTTAATTTGAAACTAGAATATAAGATCATGCAGCAAAAGAACAACTACACATAAAACATCCGATTTTTGAAATAATTAACAGCTTAGGGCATTTTCCAATAGTTTTATGCGGGAATTTAAAATTCTTTATCAAGTGTTTAACCAGTGGCAGCTTACCTAATTACATCTTGTAATTTTTTACGAAGCTTTTTAGCGGTGAAGGTGCTCTTACAACTGACCATACACTTCCATGACCAAATACGCGGGTATTACACTTTTCATTAAGCAACCACGACTCAGAATGCGTGCGCGTTGTTCAGAAAATTGTGCACCATAATGAATGACGTGAATTGCCATACTACATTCAAATAACATAGTTTTTCACGAAACACAGAACGAATGTGCTCAAATCTCTCTAAATTTCGACAGTATTCGAATTTCTTAAATGTGTCAGTTTTGTAGCCATTTTCTCTTTTTAACATTAACGGTAATATGTTTCCCTATTTTCACGCCGTTCTGTAATACTCGTAAATCTCATATTATAATGTACTAGAAATTATCCTCTGTTTATGACGCAAGGCATGTTGTTCGCATAGTCGTGGCCCTGATTCATGATATCTGACACAGCTGTGTAGTATTTCTCTAAAGGTAAAATAGGAGAACTCAAAATAATTCCCCTTAAATAGGGGAAATCACACTGAATAATGTCTTTTGTCGTACAGTCGTATTCGTAACAAAATCAACTCGCTCATCCCGTAACAAAATCAACTCGCTCATCCCGAGTAGTCGTCCTTTGCACATTCGGCTGTTGTACTATGCGATAAACATCTTCTGAGTGTTAGAATGTGCGGCTATATCAGCTAATCTCTAGATTCCGTGAAAATCTATCATTTCTCCTATCTCCAGGTATTGTATATCACATTTCCAAAACCAGTTCACTCACACACCGTGACTCTAGTGACAGTAATTTAGCCACAATTACACATGCCTACGCAATGTAATACATCATTCCATACATAGCATTTTGAAAAATATTCGTATTTGCTTACGTACACCACCAGAGGGTATCTTTTCTAATATTATAAATTATTTTACAAGTGAGAAAGTCTTCCTGTTCTTTCTGTTTATTTTTACATCCACTTCATGTATTATTCCTTATATCTCTCAAATTATGATTGCCCGTTTTCCCATTTCCTTCTATCAGCTGTCTGTGCTTCTAGTAGGTAACCACCATCTAATCGAATCTCAGTGCTGGGAGAAATCAATACTTCCTCCACTTATCCCTTTTGCCATCCTGTGTGACTATGTGTTCTATATGCACGTGTGTCCAAATTATTCAGATGTGACTGGCCTGCTAGTCCATCGTCCACCAGTATAGGCATAAGAAACTGCCTGTCGGTGTGTCAGATGCGCCGTCGTCAAACCAACATTCAGATTGTTTCCGAAATTGCCCACTTCACCGTTCCAAGTTTCAAAGTTAATAGTTACGTACAGATAACTTTTCCTGGTTTTCCGCACGTTGGTCTTTATAAAAATAGCACATAAGATTAATGTCACCATGATTCTTCAAGATAAATATCAATCTATTACTTGTACGCAACAGAATCCTAGCCTAGCATCCGTTTTTAGAAGATGAGGCAGATTTTAATTGCGCGACAATCACCTTACATCTTCAAAACATTATTATGCTTTTTCGTAGTTAGTGATGAAGAAAATTAATGACATCACGTACTGCACCACTATTCTTTCTGACCGGTACGACTGTAGTGTCAAGACGTCAACCAACCGTATGTAATATATCACTTATATCGCTTATGCATATTGCTTCATGTAACAAGTTTCACTGGAAACTAATCTTTACAGTAAATGGAGCTGTACAACATTTCATGACACTAATATAGCGTCTGTAGAGCCTTCATTTCCCTTGGACATTCGTAGGGGAGGGCTAGGTGTTCTCGTTTTAGAATTTGACGAAAATGTTTAAATGCAACTAGACATTTTCTGCTCGATCGCCTTAAATAAAATTATATTTGCGTAGCACAAAACAGAAACCAGTTGTTAAAACAAATTTCGAAGCAGGAATTATATCTAGTGTACATCAGGACTGACAAATAACCATATGGTAATGGTGTGTGCTGCTGTCTCCGGAACTGACCCGCTCGGTTTTGGGGAATTTGTAGGATTGTTTCGAGTGGTTTCTGTACGTGGAAGTAACAGCAAAGTCAATAAGCTGTTGTAATCCCTTCTTTACTACGGTTTGGCAAACCATGCGCTTTGCTTCCAAATAAAAAAAATCAGTGTCAACCCCGACTGAAGATTACAAATTTCAGTTTGCTTACAATTACGGAGCGGGAGGAAGTGTCGCCCACTATTAAACTTTAAGTCCGTGGCAGAATGTACGGTATTATGAAACCTCATGACAGATTAAGGCTATACACTGAAATGGGAGTCGAATACGCACCCTTGGCTTCACAGGCATCGACTGAATTATCCGCCCAAGGCTCGGATAACATTTTCAGTCCAAGTGTACCTATATCTTACTTACCAAACTCTTGTCCAGAAGGGTTCAGAGATGAATTTCTACGCTGTTGATGAAAAAGGAAGATAAACTCTACGGCATATTTAAACTGTTACGGTGTCCCCAGAATGTTTACTCAGTAGTAGCATAGCTCCTGAAAAGTCAGGCTCCAGGTTCGGATTTGGTGCGGTACACACTTTTAATCTGTCAGGAAGTTTCACGACAGATATGTTTCGTTTTTTATGTACGGAAAACGTCATTCATCGCTCGCAACTCATCTACAGCTGTATTTAGAGCTGTGGCACGAATGTCCTGGTGGCGGCTGTCTTCTCCACAGAGACAAGTCTTTACATGTGTATCAGATAAAGTATGTAAAGAAAGACTGAATTATATGCTAACAGTGAAGCTTGTGTAAACTGTTATTCCAATTCCAAACAAAAATGATGCACATATTAAAATTCCACGTTATATCCTGTATAAGATAGCATACAAACGTCATAAAAGGCCTCAAGAAATGACTTTTGTTTTCAAATAAACAGTCTGTAAGCTCAGACTTTCAGTATAACGGCCTATACTACTCGTACCTGAGAGGAATCCCGGTTGCTAAACGTGATAACCGAGCGAGGTGGCGCAGTGGTTAGCACACTGGACTCGCATTCGGGAGGACGACGGTTCAATCCCGTCTCCGACCATCCTGATTTAGGTTTTCCGTGATTTCCCTAAATCGTTTCAGGCAAATGCCGGGATGGTTCCTTTTAAAGGGCACGGCCGATTTCCTTCCCAATCCTTCCCTAATCCGAGCTTGCGCTCCGTCTCTAATGACCTCGTTGTCGACGGGACGTTAAACATTAACCACCACCACCACCTAAACGTGATCGTGTTCAGTGAATCAGCAGAGTGGACGGCAAAAGCGCCATAATTAACTCAGTCAAGTCTCTTTAAAACCTTCTCATACCGAAAGTAGCGCTATCTATTACAAGAGATATTGTTATACAGGCTGTCATGAAATTTGATGACAGATTAAAGCTATTTGGCAGTACGGAACTCCAATTCGGACCCTTGTCACGTAATGTGTAAGTAGGAGAGCGCTCGAGGCTTCATCATTCCCTCGTGTTAATGAGTATGGCAAAGGAATCTGTATAGTGGTTTCTTTTATCCAGGAATCAGGGGTCACTTCTGTCGTAAATTTTGAACTCCAGGAGACGACTTCGAAATTATCGATCAAAGGTTTTGCCGCATAGGCCCGCTGTTTTGCATTTACAAATTGAAATATGAGAATGTTACAGTAGTTCAGGATAGTGAGAACTCTTCGACAATATTTGTTTCATTCCAGCATCCTTGTCCGTTACCGGAATTTCCTTTCTTAGTTTTAAAATTCGTATACGTGCACCTAACCACGATGTCTTGGACGTGCCACAAGACAGTTATTAGTAGAGTGCTGTCTTCAGTTTTTATTAATCATCGAGTAAACATACCACTATTAGGTATCGACGGAATCATTCGACTGTTTACCGCCTTATAATCTGGAAAATAATATAAAAAGTGTGCTAGTGGCAAATTGGATGAATTTAAATATTTTCGAGAGTGTATTTAGCGTTTCACTTTTCGTACAAAAACTGAGTTCGGGAAGAGCAAGAAATACATTTATAGACATGGCGTTAAGTTAACCGAGGCGAATATAATCCGAAAATGATTTTGACAGATGAGAGCAGAAAAAAACCGTTAAACTTCTAACAGTAGGAGTAAGAATATCAAGATTTTCGTCTGTGCTCTGCAATAGACATTTCTTAATGCATTTGGCTGCTAGTATTACTGGCTTCGTCTTTGCTGTTTCATAATCATACACAAAAATGTGCTAGATTATTTACAGGTGATTTTTTTTTCACTCTCAAATATTTGGCTGCTTATTATTTCATCTCGTTAATGTAAATAAATCATTATATTGTACAAGAACTCGGATAGCATGTATCTGTCCTCGTGGAAGACAATTAAATTTTCAGAAGAAGGTAGGGCATATAGACAAAATTTCCTATCTACTAGTTTCCCTCCTATACTTACATTGTGAAGTACAAGAACTGTGCACATATCATGTCGATCAAATAATCCTCTTTTACGCTGTCGGTGCTATTCGCATAGCCATTCTCACAACCAAATCACTGGAAAACCTCACCTGATTTAGTGAAACAGCAGGTAGTGGTGTCAACTCGTAAAATTCCTAATGATTATCAACATGTACGGTGGTTGTTCGTGAAAGTAATGTGCGATGGAGAGCATCGCTCGTTACTTGCACGATTATGGTGACTGTACGGACACTCTCATCATTGTAATAATGGTTGAAATCAGCACTACGAGGAAATCTCGCCAACACTATTCTGACTTATACATACACAGGCGTGTATTGGCCAGTAGAATTTTCTCCGCTTCGTTTGGTGTTGTGCGACAAGTTTCACACTCAGTTTCTCGAATGTTTTACAACATTGCAGCAAAGAAACGAATATATGATTAACATCACATATTTCACAGTGACTCTTTATGAGTACCGTAGGAGTCACTTCTAAGTTATGACTTGCGAGTGATATGTCGTATGTTCTAAGGCGACAAATAACTGAGCCGTATCTCTGCTACGTTATACGATCGAGTAATCGAGTCACTTTTGTTCCACAGCTTCGAAAATTTGATCGTCAGTTTGCGTTTCTCAGAATGAGATTCAGTGGATGAGCAGAAAGGGAAGAAACTTGCATTTATTTTCAATCTATACGTGCACCAGTTTCCCCATTCTGAGCGAAGCGCGTGGGCGTGACCTTTTCTGTCACCTGAATTTTTGATACCACTATACAAAGTTCAAACTCTATATACCATTCATCTGTCAGTTTCTCACAGGTACTAAAAAGTAAAAGCATAAACGGAAACAAACAGTTCAAAAGTCTTCTGCCACATCTAATTACTATACTTTACGTAACTTTCCTCGAACTTTCGAAAGAATTCACATTTTTCTGTTCCCTGTTCTATAACAAGTGACTAGTACATTGCCTGACGAAAGGTATCTGGACACCTATAAGTGAACTTTAGTATCGGGTGTGTCTACCCTTACATTTTATGATGGCTTGATCTCTACTGGGGACACCTTCACTGAGGTTTCTGAAAGCCTGTGAGGGAACTGCAGTCGGTTATTTCTCAAAAGCCGAAACCAGGGAAGGGAGTGACGTTGGACGTTGGGACGAAGTCGACGTTCTAACTCGTCCAAAGATGTTTCATTGGATTCATGTCGGGACTCAGGACAGACCAGCCGATTTCAGGAATGTTATTATCCTCAGACATTTGCCTCACATGTGGCTCTATAACAGAGTACTTTCTCATGCTGATGCAAACACTCGTCGTCTCCGAACTGTTCCTTTACTGTACGCAATACACACAATTCTTGAATGTGTGTTCATATCCTTCCGCGTTCAGCGTTTTCTTAACCGCAATAATGGAACCGCACCATAACAACGGGAAGAACCACTGTACCATAACACCACCTCGTCTGTACTTCAATGTTGGTACTACACATGAGACAGGTGACGTTCCCAAACCTACGCATCAGTGACGTCATCCACTGTCCAGTGACGTGACTCTGTACACCTCAAGCGTCGCTTAACACTGACTACAGAAATGTGTGGCTTTTGAGAGGCTGCTCGACGATTGTATCTCATTCTTTTTAAGTCCCTCTTTGCAGGCAGTGTGTTAGCTACACTGCTGGTCCACTTCACAATCACATCACCAACAGTCAACTTGGGCAGAGTGAAAATGTCCGTTATGGATTTGTTACTCAGGAGACATCCAGTAACTAGGTTCAAATGGCTCTGAGCACTATGAGACTTAACACCTGAGGTCATCAGTCCCCTAGAATTTAGAACTACTTAAACCGAACTAACCTCAGGACATCACACACATCCATGCCTGCGGCAGGATTCGAACCTGCAACCGCAGCGGTCGCGCGGTTCCAGACTGGAGCGCCTAGAACTGCTCGGCCACCACGGCCGGCTCCCAGTAACTAGTCCACACTCGCAGTGACTGAGCTCTCCCGTCCGACCCATTCTGCTATTACTGCGTCTCTATTCATAACACAATGCTCCCCACCTACTTGTATAATGACAGAACCGCCTTCCGTGACATCGTGTGATTAATTCCGCATGACACTGGAATGGAAATTGGAAATTTGTGGTAATTCTACGGGACCAAACAGCTCAGGTCATCGGTCCCTAGACTTACGCACTACTTAATCTAACTTAAACTATCTTACACTGAGGACAACACACACACATGCCCAATGGAGGACTCGAACTTCCGACGGGGGGAGCCGCGCGAACCGTGGCAAGGCCCCAAGACCGCTCGGCTACCTCGCGCGGCTACACTGGGATGCTCAGATGATTTTATCAGATTGTGTATGTTCGCATGAACAAAGTCTTCGGTGCAAGATAACTTCGTATATGACTTCGCATCGCTAATTTTGTCTATTTATGCGACTTTTGTCTGTTTGTCTCTTTCCTCTTCAACTACATTTAGCAAATTATCAGATTTATATTCTACATTTCGTTTTTGCCGTCGTACATGCGAAGCAGATATGGAGTACGTTCCTCTAAGTGTAGTCTATGCGAACCATTTTGAGAAGTAAGTCATCATCTTCATTTCAGAATTACCGACAAAGCTGATCCATCGTCATCTTGCAAAGCTTTTACCATGGTTGTGTTAACTACGCTGGGCGAATTCCAAAAGCCTCTGGAGGAAAGCGCGCATTTTTATCTGGCCTGCAAACGCAAACGGAATTGCGTCCATAATTATACGACGAAGGAAAGCGCCAAAGCCTCGTGAATAATGAAAATAAGCATAAAATAAAAGAACTAAGAATTAATTATAAGAATTTAAAAAGATTCTAAACACTGAGAATACCATATACATATGTATTACATAACAAATTCATGGCATTTATTGTGAAAGTCAGTTGTAAGTTGCGTCCTTGTACCCCCTCACTTGATAATAAACGTCCGTGTAGTAACTTTCTAAACACGTGAGTAGATAAATGAAAAAAATAAAAACAATAAAAGGATTTCAAGCACGGGACGCAGAAATGAGAGGCCGCGACGCCAGCCACTGTAGCACCAGTTCGGCTCAGTGTCCGCTAAAATCCATCTAAATTACGTCGAAAACTTTTACGATAGTTTCCTCAGAAACGGTCAAATATCTACCGATAAGGCGAGACACGTGTTCGCTTATTTTGGCTCCTCTTCCACTGAGCGAAGTTTCTGAGACATCGGGTTATAGCACTTTCCGTGCTTTCTCGTCGATCACTTACACTGTCACCAAAATTGAGTAGCAGTAGTTGTTGTATGAATCAGCAAAAGATGGAGCATTTTCTTCGCTATCCGCGCTTAATTACGTGACTGTAGATGGTAGTATGAATGTGACAAGCAGCACACAATGAATATTGTTGTAAGGCGTTCTCTTAAGACACTACACATGCTTTCCTCAACTAAAAGACACAACAGTAAGTAAGGATTAAATTTACTCAATTACTCTTTAATGTCGTCCATGAAGTAGGATGTCGCAAAAGAAAGCGACGTTTTCTTTCCTAGACAATAGATACTGCATTAAATTAATTCGTATTTGCTACTCAAACGTGGTGAACTGAAATCATCTTACATTAGTGTATCGTCCTTTTCGAATAATTCCTAAAAAACAGGCAATACTTACTTCAACTGAAGCGATAGTGAATATGGAAGACTTATCTGTTAGTGATTCACTGGTGATTAGACAAAACAGAGAAAGATTTTCGTTCAGCAAGTTGCACATGATGGTTCAAAGCATCCGAAACTGTAGTAATTAATCGGAAACAATTCATAGTATCAGCTGCAATTTTGCTTTTTAAGACTAAAAATTTAGATTTCAGCTGGTGCTGTAATTCTTTTCCTCTTAGAGCTGAGAAACGTAAGGGATGATGCGTAAATGATATTTGACATCTGGAAGAAAGGCCACTGTAATCCTTAAGCGTGACTTTATGTCTGTTCTCAGAGACGCAATCTGTGTTGGGATGCCGACCTAAAAGGATTTAGTGAGGTTAACTTTTAAGAATATTTCATCCCAGTTTTTCTAGTCCTGCTTGAAGAGAAAACCTGCATCGTTGTTGTTTCATAGCAACTCTTTCCCCTTAATCGAGACTATTTCGAGATCCCTAAACAGTAATTTAGCCGTATTCCATGGATCCAGTGATGAGGGGATTCAGCGATGTGGCAATAAATCGATGATGCACGCTTCACTCATTCACAATACAGTTAAATGACCTGACAATATGCATTATGGTTGTATTAAAATGCTAATCTTTATTCCGTTATAATTTAATAATTTAAGAGTTTCTATGAAGAAATTTTTCAATTTCGTATGAGGAGTTTATCAAAATAAATTATAGGCGGTCAGAAACAGCCTGCAAAGCTTGTAAGGCTGTTGCAGGGGAGCTGGTTCTGTGAAATAACTGTAAAGAAAAAGAGTCGATACGTTGCACCGTTTCCTAGTTATTTAGCATTGGAGTTAGCCAATCAGGTAGTCGGGCGCGCCACTTCAAGCAGCCTGCCTGAGTGTCGCCAAACGCGTTATTCGCTTGATTTCCTCAAACCGAACAAACGTAGCTTTTGCTCGTCTAGCGTAAATTAATCCCCTACGAAAAAGGCACATTTAACTGGTAATGACCATTTCAGTAAGTGGTAACTAAAGGACCCACAGATGTCTGTCTATTACCTTTTAGCCCGCGCAAGTGCTTCAATTTTGAGCGCGCAATGACCTGATTGGCTAACTTCAATGTTAAACAACTCGGAAACGGCACAACGTAACGAATTTTTTTCTTAAGTTATTTCTCAGCACAATCTCCCTTGCAACACCTTACAAGGTTTTCAAACCGTTTCTGACCGCCTTATATGTGTACTCATAAATTTGTCTAGTTCCTCTACCAAAGTGAATTCATTCTGATCTTGTAGAAGGTTGTTTTCTGATCCAATCTGATATTCAAGCCTTGCACTATATTTTCAGAAAACATGGTAACGATAAGGGCATTGGCGAATATACAAGGCGTTTAAATGTCTTTGTGACAAACGTCTCATGGTGGTGGATCATGGCATAGGGAACAACTTTTGTTAGTCAGAATTTTTGCCGACGCTTCCCGACGACGGCAGGCGTCCATTATTATTCGACGGCCCTGGGACGACGAAATTTCATCGAACCAGAAGTGGCTACTAACCAGGTGTGCAGCTTACTACGTACCCCAGTAAACCGATAGACTGATTTTCAACAAGAAAACCACAACAATTAGTGTTTCTAAGCGGAAAAAAAATTTTAGAATCGAATCAGGAACTTCAGTTTTGCTGGGCCTACCGCCTTTCGCAGATGATTGTATGATAAGCAACACACACCACATACGAATGCTGCAGAGTGCATAAGCCTCGCTGCCTGTCAGGGGCATAATCGCTCTTAAACGACACCTAGCATCGCTGGGGAGCATCACCGACCATTTTGTCTCTAACAGCAGTTGTTCCCCAAAACCTGATTGTTGCAGGGAAAATGAAACACTCTGCATGTACTGAGTATCCACTTAAAAGCACCCTCATGGAGAAATACTGGTTCGTTGCTTGAAATGAAATAGTCTTTATGAACTTGTTACTATGCTATTCACTATGATTACATAAAAATTATTATCTTGCACTTTCTATAAAGGTGTTCCCAAGTGGATGTGGCATGCCCTCCAGATATACCTTAAATACATTGTTTGTTGTACAGACGATGCTGACTTGTGCACATGGTGTTTACTTCGCGATAACATCTGGCTTTGGGACTTAGGCCGTGATCTGAAGCATAATTATCTGCTTTCAGATGGAGACAAAATGTTGAATAGAAATTTATGTCGATGACTAAGCTTCAGAAACTATAAATCACCCAGCAACGTTATTTTCTATGTTCCAATCAGCTACCGATCAGTTTGTGCGTAAAATCGAGTATAGCAATTATTCATCGCCCAGTATCTTATCATAAGCGGCCCTACACACCGCGTGAAAGGTGTACAGTATATGAGACTGAACGACGTAGCTTAGTGGTTACATGAACCAGTGTAAATAATCGCCGAAGTGTACAGTCATTCTAACAGGCAGATGGAGTACACGTCAAATTCGTGTCACGTGCTGGCGTCGTCCACCTTCTCCAGGTGACCAATGCACTCAGATTGGTAGCTGCTTTCCTTCTGAATCAGTGGCGTTTGTGGCGCATTTTTCTTTCATGTTTTGTAGTCATGATTACAAGGTCTTCATTGAGGTAATCAAGTGCCTAAACAGCGCTTGTTTGGAATGGTAAAAGCCTGCAGATTGCCTTACATATAAACTTAATTCTGTACCGTTCCTCTCTCTAGACGCTGATTTTCCATATTTGTAAATAAATGCGTTCCAAAAGGCCGCCCAGAATTCTTCGTTTTGGTTCAATCAGCGCTCGTTAATATTTCCATTGCATGTCACAAGTAGACGGACAGGCGGAACGGAACTAGGGCAAGTCACAGCCAGCTGTTGGCAGCTACCGTATATTTTCTTGACAATTCTGCTACTCTGTTGTGTTTAATACCTACCCCATTTGCTTTTGTAAGCTCTGCGTGGCCAAAACTCGTGGGAATATACTGTGCGACGTGCCGACCGTCAGATGCTGAAGCCTGCGCGATGCATTTATCTGCGAACAGTCCTGGTAAAAACATGTTCCTGATGCCGAGTTGACTCCTAGCAGGCCGTCGATCGACCCATGTTCATCTGCAGAGCCGACGAGACGACCATTCGTATAACACTTGTGATCGCCCTGTGCGGCGATTTACGCGTGTGGAATCATTGTCTCCATATGTTCATTACACACCTGTCGGTAACAGACTGCTCAGAAATCTGTCTACACTCGCTCATATGCAACATTCTAGTGCACGTCAAGTTCTGATTATGGAACGTTACTGAAACACTTAGACGCCACATTAAGCTCACGAGTAGTTCCTTTCAGTTTTAATTCTGTCATATTTAATTATGTGTGTGTGAAATCTTATGGGACTTAACTGCTAAGGTCATCAGTCCCTAAGCTTACACACTACTTAACCTAAATTATCCTAAGGACAAACACACACAGACATGCCCGAGGGAGGACTCGAACCCCGCAGGGACCAGCCGCACAGTCCATGACTGCAGCGCGTTAGACCGCTCGGCTATTTAATTACGAAAAAAACCGCCCCCCCTCCCCCACACCGGACAGCCGTACGTGTAAAAGCGCAGCTTCGGGGACAGGGAGGCGCGTCGATCCCGGATCCAATCCGCTCGACGGATTAATGCCGTGGGTCGGTGTGCCGACCAGCCTGGATGTGGCTTTTAGGCAGTTTCTCACATTCCACTAAATGAATACCCGGCTCGTAACGAAGTCCCGCCTCAGTTACACGATTCGCAAAAATTTCGAAAACTTTCGCTCACTTTCACATAAATAACGCCAAATGCAGACACTTGGGACACACATACTCCGTCCTGGCAGGTAGCACGGTGGCGACAGGAAGGCCACTGGCCGCCCCTTAACACTAACGATGCCAAATGCGCTAATAACCATGCCGCCCCGATCCGATGGGGGACAGAAGCACAAGAAAAAAGAAGATATTTAATTACCAAAAACAGAACTGTGCAAGAAACTAAGCTTTTTAAGTTTTACTCAGCCCGTTGGTTGGGGTATAAGTTGCATATATTGTAATCATTGGTAGCTTCATACATACCCACTTCAGTGTTTTTGTTGTTTTTTCTCCGCGTCTAACATTCTTCACGCAAACACCTTACATAATTTACTACCTGATATTTCCTGCACGACCGTAACCGCACCACTAAGTGGACTAAGCCTGTCACTATAGACTGACCGTTTTGCATCCGCACGTCCACTCTTCAACGCCTGACGTGCTGTCCAGGGAAAAATCAGCATTAATGACTTGCTCTTGCCATATGTACCAGGAGGTACTGACCAACCTAAAAACATGCTGCCCCTAATAGTTATGAATAGTAGCCCGCAAATGAAGTAAATACTGATGTAATGGTGTTCAGTACACTGCACTCAGTCACCAATAAAGATATGTGCACTTATACCCGTAACACCATGCATAGTGTTTCGATTCTTCCTCTACATTGTGAACCAGAACTCCACCGACAACTTTCAGAAGTGATAGTATGGACAAAAACAAGAAGAAATGTTCAGTAAACGTGGGCTCTAAAGTGTGTACCTTAAGAGCTATGATCACCCGTTCAACTTCGCTACTGTGGAACTCAACTCTACTACTATACAAGTACTCAAAGCTCTTAAGATATGCATTTTAGAGCCCATGTTTACTGGACGTTTTTCTTGTCTACGTCTGTACATTCTCCTCCCGAATAATGGAAAGCAAAGAGCTTGCAGTAGAAGAGATGTATTTCACAGTACCGAAAACGAAGAAGTGCCCTTACATCTTGAAGTACGCATTTTAGAGCCCATGTTAACTAAAAATACTACCACGTCTGTAAGTTTGTCGGTGGAGTTCTAGTTCACCTTGTACAAGGACAAGTTTGGTAGAAATTAATGTTGAGACTGATATGGAACTGCCTACGACAGCTTTGTATATTTCGACGCATTTCACATTATCGTTACACATAATTTTCATACCAGCTAAAAGTGGTAATAAATCCTCTTCTTTATTTTTAAAAGCGCGGAAAGTTTTTTGATATAAACAAAAAATATGACCTATACAAAGTCAGGAAAAATATGGAGAAAGAGAAAATAGAAGGGATAGGAGTTAATGCATCGTCGATGATAGTTATTTGAGGTGGAACATAAATTCGGATATGTCATAGACAGGATGGAAACTGGGCATGTTCTATGCAAAGGAACCATTCGGTAATTCTCGTTAATCTATTTAAGAGAGCAATGGAAACCCTAAGTCTGCATAGCCGCATAGATATTTGTAACAACGATTTTCCCGAACACGATTTCAGTGCCTTCATCGCATCGTACTCACGCTTGCTGAATGGACACAAAGCTATTAAAACTGCAATTAGGAAAAGTTTCCCTGAAATATTAATTATGCTATTCCACGTGATGAGTTACATGTGTATGAGGGAACAAAAAACAAATTCAGTACTGACCTACGGAAATGAAGTATCACCTTAAAGACTTCATGACGTCTTGCCGTCGAGTTGCTACGTTCCCTCCTTCTACAGGTGCGGGTATGCAGCATGTCAGTCTGATGCAAAAGATAACAATAACATAACGACAACAACCAGCAATGCAATAAAAAGACAGGGCCAAATTATTCGGAGTAGCTGCCACGTTTTAATAAACAACGTTTCAACGGTTAATAGGTGACGACATAGCAATTTATTCACGTTTACGACTGCTAACAAGCATGAACAGCTCCTCATCTGCCATTCAGAGCGTATCAGCACCGCTGAAGCAATTTGGGGCAACGGAGAAGGCGGCACAAAGGAGCGCTATTTGAGAGGAGGGCGTGAGAAAGCCGTTGGCAGCTGCGACAATCATCACTCTCGGCGGAGCTTAAACTCTGCTAATAGAATCAACTTGCAAAGAAAGACGCCGAATTGGCTAGGAAGCGGCCCAAAGTAATGGGCTCGATTGCCTAGTTCCGCTTAAGCCGCCTACAGGCTGCGCAACCTCTTGATAGAGCTTCCCACCCACATGTTCTGAGTGGGCGCCACACACAACAAAGCCATGCAACCACATGTGTTACGCCGGCTGTAGGTTGCCGTCGACCGGCCGGTGTGGCCGTGCGGTTAAAGGCGCTTCAGTCTGGAGCCGCGTGACCGCTACGGTCGCAGGTTCGAATCCTGCCTCGGGCATGGATGTGTGTGATGTCCTTAGGTTAGTTAGGTTTAAGTAGTTCTAAGTTCTAGGGGACTGATGACCACAGATGTTAAGTCCCATAGTGCTCAGAGCCATTAGGTTGCCGTCGAGGTAGCACGCTACAGTTACAAAGATCGTAGAAGCAGGGTGCGAATAAGCATCAATTCCGAGATATAAATTAGGAATCAGATGTGCAAGTTATCAACTAAGCATGAGTAATAAAAAAAAAAAAAAACGCATGGCAACCTACAAACCCTTCCCTCTCTCCTCCCACTTCTCCACCGAGAAAATTTGTAAAACTCACCCAGTCACTGCACCGTATTTCATAGTTCATACCTGGTTATTGCTTTGACGAGAAAAACGATAGTGTTGAACACAATCTACATTTCGTGCCATAACAATCTGACATTTCATATAATGTCTCGTCCTACTGCAGAAAAATTTTTTCAGAGGAAGGTTTTTGGTATAGATTTCATGGATGGCTAAAATTTTCAGCGTAGTCGTAATACAGTTGATTGTTGATTCTACTGCCAACGAGTTTTCAGCAACCACATTACCATGTTCCATCCGGGAACAAATTTTTTCCTGAAGTTCGGACAATGATCGAGGAGGCCCGATACTTCAAACACTTGCCCTGAATTCGTCATATCGTAGAAGTGTCTACGCTTCTTTGAATACTCCTTTATCCTGAAGTATAAACGTTTGGATATCTAATATTGGACCGAACGATACGACTCTCTTTACATTTTCCTATCAAATCTTTAGAATATTTAGTAGTGAGATGATTATATCATGAAAGTAATATACAATGTTACTTTCTAGTTGCACAGAGAAATATCGCCTTACACACGGAATCGGACTCGCAAACTATTGTGCATTTCTCATGCACAAGGTAGCATACTCTGAAAACTGTGTTCGCTGTGACAATATTTTGTTTGATAAAAAATTTAAGTTAACTTATTGCACCTTTAAAGTCATTTGCAATGGAAGGAATAAATCGCACTATCTGATTTAAGCAAACTGATGGAATTTCTCATTGCTTCTTACATCCAAGGTACCCAAGGAATAAAATTGGAAAATGATATTACCGCAATTTAAAATCGCATTTCAACGCATCTACTTTCCGTGTCTTTCACCTTGCATATAAACCGATGCAAAGGTACAATTAGTAAAGTCTGTGGCAGAAGTATAACTAAATGACACCAGGACTGATTTTCTCAAATACAGCATTTCCAAACTCAGCAAGAAATCTCCACGCATGCGCACAATATCTGAGGTAAATTAAGCGTATATTTCTATTTAACTGTTATAGAGATTTGCATTTTTATACAGACATGCAGCAATAACCATTTATGTAGATAGTGGTGAATTTTCAAACACACAAGAATTATGAGTCCCGATAAAATATTTACAAATGGTATAGAAAATGAAGCTATAGGCATTCTTTATCATACGGAAAACAACAATTACACTTACGTGTACACAATTGCCTTTTTAAATTAGATGGGAATGAATTATTTTTATTATACCGATACACAGATATATTTCAAAAAAGATTTTTTTGCTGTAAAGTACAAGACATTTATTATAATGTCGACGAGTAGTATTAGGAAGCAGTTTATTTGTGAATTTGGAGATACAGGTAACCACTCTGTTATGTACGTTTCAAAGAGTGGGATTACTGTGATGATACAACACGAATAAATATATTCCAGTTTAATATATAACTCCTTTAACAAGTACACAGCAACTCCGTGTGTTTTTAAAAAACATAAAGCTTTAATATTCAGGTGTATCAGGTCTATCAAAGGCTAACGACGAAAACTACTTTATTTTACAAACTGCACCTGGAAGTTGCAATAATTCATTTCTCTAGATGGTAATGATCTCGATCATCTTATGACTGAAGGATCTCAGTGGGGGCGTCATGAACTCTACTGGTTACAATTCTGTTTCCTTCGTAGGAAGAAGTCAATACATCCCAGCGTCTGAGGAACTAAAAGTGCACTAGGGATTTGTTTTACATCCCCAAGCGCACTCTTTTGTTGTGGAAAACGTAAGTAGATGCTGAGTCAGACATGCGACTGAAAGTAAATCGAGAAATGGAGGAAAATTGTATTTGATACAATAAAAAGAAAGATGATGATAAATGGAATTACACTAACTTTGGATAACGCACATCATTTTAATTCTGTTACGCACTCCTTAATTTAACATAAATGATGCAGCTCTTCCTGTAATAAGTTTGTGTCAGTTTCAGTTCCTGTCATAGTCGAGTAATTTCTCAGTCATCCAGTACACCATTTTGGATTTAGACCGTAACTATTCCGTACGTCTCACAAGTAACTCATCATCAAAGATACAAAACGGGCTTTTGTGGGCTTATTAAAGATAAACTGATGTTTGCTCTGTTGTATAACCTTTGTTCAGATATTCCCTGAGATTTAACAAGGAATTGGCAAAAGGATGAAGATTTGTTTATCCGACGTTACATTAGCTTTGATTCTGAAATAAACTGGCGATTACGAAGCCAGCCGTAGTAAGTTTACTGAGTAACCTGACATTCAATACAAGTCTAACATGAAGCTATAGGTGCAAATTCTCAACTGAACAATTTTAATTTCGATTCCGAACTCAACTGACGGTAAAAATTTAGCAAAAGTTTCCATATCAGCACCCTTAAAATATTGTGTAGTTTATATTTGTAGTTTAACATAAGCCCAGTCAAATTTTCGTGATTACATTTAAAATTTACGCCAATACCTTCGACATTTCAGATGTTGTTTACTGTGTTGTATTTTCTGTTTCATTTTATGAAAACGAGGAATGAGAAACGAAGTGTAGCAGTTAGTGAACACACATATCAGTTACGTTACTACTCACACGGATACAGCAAAAATTAGTTACGCAACGTATAGTACCATCCTAATGAAGGATAAACATCTGGATTCTATTTAAATCACAAATAATCCCTAAACACCAGATGTAATAATATGGAACGTACTTTTTTGCTTCTGAGGATCCTCGATTCTTCCAACATCCAGTCTTAACACATACTATAAAACATGGACAGTATTTTTGACCTCGTGATGAAGCAGTCTCTTTTTATGGAATACCTGTGACAGAAAAACTATTTCATTATTTCACGTAAATTTAACAGTTGTCAATGTTCCAATCACCCGCACATTTCAGCCGCCTGTTTGGTGATGCGATGCCGTCGACCCTAAGGTTCCCCCTTGCGGCGGAAGCAATTTCCTCATGCAGCATCTGACTATCAAATGGGGGTATGTGGCGGAATGCTGTTTGTCATCACCAGATTGTGTTCCAGCTTAAGTTCGACGACGGTTCAATCCCGTCTCCAGCCATCCTGATTTAGGTATTCCGTGATTTCCCTAAATTGTTTCCGGCAAATGCCGAGATGGTTCCTTTGAAAGGGCACGGCCGATTTCCTTCCCCATCCTTCCCTAACCCGAGCTTGCGCTCCGTCTCTAATGACCTCGTTGTCGACGGGACGTTAAAACAACACTAACCTAACCAGCTTAAGTTCCATATCTTTCCGTTTTGCCATACGGTATGGTGACATGAAATTTTCGACGGTGAACCGTCAGTAACCAGGGGGACGTAAGTCTCGGTAGCTATGTTGGTATTTTCTGGTATTTTCAGCTGGAGCAGTTGTTTCCTTTTATTTTTTCCATAACCATCAAGAACAACGGCAACACATCACTGCAGTGTACAACTACTCTCAACGTTACTCAAACTGTGCAGCTACACACGATAAGTATACTTTGTATAAAGGTAAAGGCCTTACAGGAAGTGTAATGTGAGCAGTTTCTCATTGTTACGTATGTCACTTAGTGAGATGCGTATGACAGATAATATAATTACTATTACCCCTAATACCAGCAGCGGTTCCTCTTGCAATAAACTGGCTACAATCGTCTCAAATGTCGTATGAATTAGAGGTTTTCATCTGAAGTTTATGCTCACTAGAACTGATCAGTGTATGTAGTTCCACGTAAATCCGGAGATGGGGGTGTTGAGGGAGGGGGGGTGGCACCTGCACTCGAATTCCTTGACACTCGTTCGAGCATGAAATGCTCGAATTGATCGGCAATCTACTACAGTTACCCGAGCTCCGCTCAGTCGACCGCTGCTGGATCATGGCACGTGAAGCAGAGTACGAATGCGAAACCTCATTCGAAAGAATGTCATGAGTGCGGAATACGGTGATGGTAACAATGTTTGGGAGAGATTTTCATTAGTGACTAATAACGATATTGACTATATGTACTGCGGAAAGTGCTCTGCTATCCTGTCTTACAGATCCGCCACCATACACCTGAGGGCATATGACTGCAGAACACGATAAGTGTAAGTTCTGAAGCATTACCAGTTTTAGTGAAAGCTATAGTAATGAAAAAAGTGCGTTCAAATGTGTACCAGAGATAATCGACCGTTTATTTTAACATCAGCTGTAGGATTCAGCGCTTTATGTCAGGAGCTTGTAAACGTCGGTTCAGAATTGGGACATATAGACGTCTCCAACATTTTGCCTCATTCTCTGTCAGTAGCACGAAACACTGAAATACGAGCGGATGAAATACGAGCGCGTATGGCGCCCACCATTATCCAGGCCATAGACGGAAAGCATGTGGATGCACAGCGGATATATGGACCGATAAAATGAGTTACCTATCTATTACTGAATACGTTCTTCATAAACGTTAGATACTACCAAATACAGTCGTATTATAGTGTATTAACTGCAGATAGTACGATTGCTGGAAGATCGCTGTCTCTGACAGATTAGAAAGTCCAAATTCGGGCGTTGCACAAAATAGTAACATTCCTATGGTCGCCCTTCCGATTACTGGAAACGATGTCTATTTTTGATAGAGATCAGACTTTCAATACTGTGCGTCCAGTGTGAGATGAAATATCAGCTCCTGATAAGCTGGAACAAAATTATAACGTGTCAGTAATATCTCACTCTGTTTTTATGATATCTGTAGATATTTATTTAGTGGCGTTGAGAGAAGAACGGTCACGCTCAGGAGCCAAAAAATATTCTGTTTTCGGAGTGGTCAGACTATGGATAACGTCATACTCTGTCTACCGATGAGGTTGATTTCTATTTAACCCCAACTGATAATGGCGACGACGAAAATCCGTTTGAGAGGTGAAAGCGTAACCGTAGACTCTTTCCCAAGCTGTCTAATTTAACGATAGGAATGTTTTCTATTCCAGTCTCAAATGCGGATAGCGAAAGAAATTTCAGTGCGGAATGGAACCTTATCTCGAACAGACGAAGCAAATCTAATCCGAAACGAGTCGCACCATTGTAATCAAGCCAACATGAAATAATTTGGAGACAATTTTGTTCCTGTTAGATTTCTAATTTATTTGATGGTCAAGTAATCGATGTACATTTGAATCAATAAATCACATGGTATTATATGGAAAAAACAGCAATGTGATTTTTCATTATGAGGCTGTCAGAAGTTGGCAGTTACATAGTTTTCCTGTGAAGTTCCAAACAGTTTCTTAATTTTTGTTATTGCATAAAGCAAGCTATTATCTCGTATGTGCCACAGTGATGTCACGATTGGACACTAAAGCCTAGTTCCATCATCTGGTGGGTGTATGTCAGGAACGGCACGAGCCTGCAGACACGAGAGGCTGTTACTAAAATGGCCGCAACAGAATTGTGGCATTCAGAGTGGCCTCTGCCCTCCGCAGGGTGCCCCGTTCTACCACAGCCTGCCACGTATGCGGGCAAGCCATGCACCTGCGCGGTAGGGTCAAGCGAATATGAGCCATCAAAACGCCCTATTTGCAGACCTCTAGTATGAATGTTACTGTCTGCTATCTTTCCTATCTTCCCTCACTTGGAACAAACGATTTCGCTTTGATGTCTCAACGACTGCAAAGTGATTAAACATGCAGTTCGCACTGCAGTCGTCTGTAACGAACTCACTCCGGTCAGTCCTTTATAAACACTACAGATGTCGTCATAAGAAGTCCTAGAATATTCTTTTTTTCGTCAGAGATTCTGGGTCGTGATGACCTGTTGCGAGCACCTTGTCGCATCAGTTATTCAGTTTCAAAAAATTAGACGCTGAGATTCCTTAAAAGTAAAGCCGATTACATTTCAAGTTTTTGTGTCCATCCTTCTAACCGGAGGTATGAAGGTCTTCGGCCGTTCCCTTATGTAATAAAACGGAACAAAGAAACATGGTTCAAATGGCTGTAAGCACTATGGGACTTAACATCTGAGGTCATCAGTCCTCTAGACTTTGAACTACTTAAACCTAACTAACCTAAGGACATCACACACATCCATGCCCGAGGCAGGATTCGAACCTGCGACTGTAGCAGCAGCGTGGTTCCGGACTGAAGCGCCTAGAACCGCTCGGCCACAGCGGCCAGCAAAACGGAACACCTACAGCTATCGTTACGATGTTATTTATTATGTGGCTACCAGTTTCGGTGCATCAGTGGACCATCTTCAGGCCTTAACTGACGCTGAGCGTATACACGATTCATCAATGGCCAACATCTATGAACTGGGTTTCGCAGACTACCTGTAACAGCCATCAACTACCAGTAGTTGACGGTTAGAGACACAACACAGTTGTTACAGGTGGTCTACGAAAATCAGTTCTTAAGTGTTGGCCACTGCTTAATCATGTATACGATTGGAGTTAACCCCCTGAGTGTCAGTTAAGGCCTGAAGATGATACACTGAAGCATCGAAGTTGATAGTCATACAATAAATAACATCGTAAGGGCGGCTGTAGATGTTCCATTTGATTACAGTTCGTGTTGCTGTTTTTTAGAGATAAGGTGAAGAGATCTTGGTCTGTGAAGGACAGTGTTTTCTTAGACACTAGTTTATGAAATAGATCCCGTCTATGACAATGCACATTGTCCAACAGTTTTCCATGAGTAGATTTCATCACTGGGATTCGGCTGTGGAAGGTCTTGATGGTACCTCGTATAGCTGCCATAACAGCTTCGTTGGACACAATATTAGCTGCTCTTTTTTATAATTCTCGAAGAAGGGTTGGAAAATTCGTTTTTGGATTTGCTTATAATCAGCGATATATTTCTTTATACGCGAGAATAGGTGGAATTTAGCGGGGTGCCAAAATCTGTATAATATTGTCGCTGTCTTTAGTCATTCGTGCTTCCAGTTCTCAGATTTCCCATTGCCAGAGCCTGTTCACAGGCTGCCGTATTGCCCTGATGAAAAATCTATTTTTCTTTTACAATCCTGGCCTCATCTTATGTATGATTTGATTCAGATGGCGCAGAAGACCTGCATTACATTCGCTACTTACGGCTTTACTCCCCTCAAAGTTTTTAAAAAGAGAAACTCTTTTGAATTTCAGACAATATTGTCTACAGTCTTTTCGGGGACTTTATCTGTCTCGAAGCTGATCGTAGGTTATGTTCCAAAAATGAACAGCATACAGACAGAAGTGATGACACTTTCTGCGGGACCTGACCATCATTTTGCAGGACAATGCTCGAGCACGTACAGTGCAAACTGATTTGTTTGACTGATGGGGCTGCTAAGCGCTATACCACCTATTGCATTCCCCTGACTTAAGCCATCGTGAGTTCAACTCGATTTCTAAACTGAAGGAAACACTTCACGGCATTGGCTTCAGAACTGCTACAAATTCGTCGGGCAATAGACCGCGCCTCTCGAACTGTCAAAACAACTGGCACTGCTAAGAGTATCCTACGACTTCCACATCGTTAGAAACGGGTTATACACAATGCTGGTGACTACTTAGGTCAGTAAAACTTTGAAACACGCATCTATTTTATTCGAGCTGTAAATAAATAGTTGCCACTATTAAAGTTCCAACTCTCGTATATTCTCCATTCTCCGATGAATGTCTGCTGGTGTAGTCCGTCGGCAGCCAAGAAAAGACTATCAGCACGTTGGTCTTCTTTGGACACATTTGGTAATAACATCGCCATAGTTAACGTTTCCGCGTTTGCCACACGCACGTTGGAATGCCACATTGATCTCTTCCTAGATACCTGTGCTTATGTACCCGCATTATACTCAAAATGGTTCAAATGGATCTGAGCACTATGGGACTTAACATCTGAGGTCATCAGCCCCCTAGAACTTAGAACTACTTAAACCTAACTAACCTAAGGACATCACCCACATCCATGCCCGAGGTAGGATTCGAACCTGCGACGTAGCGGTCGCGCGGTTCCAGACTGAAGCGCCTAGAAACGCTCGGCCACACTGACCGGTCCGCATTATACTCTGCAGCAATGCCCTGAAACGGAAACTTTTTGGTCGCCCCTTATATATGCGTGGATTTGTATGTAGATGTAGAATACGAGAGTATTAGAATCAAATCTTGGCACATTCACCCTGGTTTAAATTCTCTGCAATGTGTTTCACTTGAATACTACGATCTCCGCTTTCTCAGACAATGGTCTGTTGATTCCGTCTGAGCTAGTAATCCGTATCTAATCGAACGTGGCACTGGCGGATTGTTTAACGCAAAGAAAACAAAAAAGAGAGTACAGCCAAACATGTTCTTATGCAATAAGATGTTGTCATGTTATTTTGTATTTTTATTTTATGCATAAATGGCAATATCTCCTAAAATTTGCCGTGTTAACACTTATGTATGCCATACTAATAAAGAAAATCAAACCGCAGCTCCCATTCTTATCTCCGTTCCCGCGCGAGCCTGATCAGAGAACAGCGTAAGGTTTCTCTGATCCTCAACATATGTTTACAAGCCATCGACAAAGCATGCTGTTCTTCTTTAAGGTCGTCCTCGTTTTTGAGCGACTCCTAATAGCTTTGTTTAGACTACCAAGAATAGAGCACAGCAGCGCCTCAAGAATTTATTTTCTGAAGGACGTTACGTCTGTGTTAAATTCAGTTTGCTTTTTGCCTCACTAGCGAGTTATTCCTTGTCTTCCTACTATTTGTGGTCCATCCTTTCGAAGATTACTATTATGTATATTACATCCGATTCTAACAATTTACTTACTTGTTTCAAATGCTCGTCAGAGGCATGGAAAAAATTTCTTGAGAAATATAAGAGCTTAACTGCGTATCGTGGTCCCAGATTTAATTTCAGCTCGATGTAATTATCCCCCCTGTACTGACTGTTTTTCTTTGGGTATGATCGTTTGCTTTAGAAATGATTCTGTGTTTGTGGGCCTTCCTATTGGTACATTCTTAGCCTATGTCCTGAGAGCGCTCTGTATTTCTGTTTGTAGTGTGCTCTTTGTCATGTGTTGACAACTGCTAAAACTAATGGGGAGTCGTTGCAGCATTATCTTAAAATTTATGGAAAACTGTTTACAAATGACATAAGATTAAAGGCGTATGGTGGTGGTCCTTTTCTGGAACAGCGATTCGATCTAGAAACTGTTCATCTCCATATCTTTGGAACAACGATATTTTTCGTCCAGTCAGAGCTGACTTGACCTGCAGCTTAGAGTATGTCTTTAAACTCATAACACAGACAAACAGCTACGACGGTTTTACTTGAAACCATCCCTGGCACCTGAAATTCTTAATTTGAGCTGGAGACGTTCCACTTTGTAAAATAAAGAATGGAGGTTAGAATTTAACATCTGTTTCTGTGTCCTTCACACATTCCCATGAATTTTTTTACGTTAACATCAATACGAAATTTCGTAAGCTATGGAGAAGAAAACAAAGGGGCAATTTCATGTAAGGAACATTGTTCATGCCAAAGTTCTCAGCTAAAACCGTTTGAAATACCTATTAATATGGAGTGAGAAAAGTAACATAACTTCATTAGTAGGCTTAATAATTGCATTATACAGTCATAGACAAAATGTGCAAAATCGGGTCGAGCTCCAAATTGAAATCTCACACTGTTTTCTTGTCACTGAACTAGGCGATATAGATGAGGCAAGAGCGAACTTCTCGATCTGCAGTGGAGCGTACATTGTAATTAAACTACTTCACAGAGTAAAATTGACAGATTGAGTGATTCGAGGCACTTTTAGTCCACAAGAAATAGCTAAAAGTACTTTCCAGGAATGTTGCGATTATACATATAGCAGATGAGAATAATGTCAGCATCTCGATGCAATACGAGACTGCATGTTTTCCACGAAACTAATAATTAGGTATCACAAAGCAATTATAATGCAATATTTTTAGTTTCCCTATTCGACAGAATGTGCGCTGCAAGAACTGCGAGCACATTTTCATTATTTACATTAAAAAGTGTGTCCGTCTCTGTTTCGTAATCGGCCGCTAAACACACGACTTTAGTGTTCTCAAACCAATATTTCATGACCATCGTTATGGTCATTGTAACCACTGCTATAAGTATTTATATTTCTCTTCCATACCTCAACTAAGTCTTTGCTCAAAGCAGGAAATTAATAATCTCTCCTTCATCCGTCTCGGTACTTATGAATGTAAATTTCTTGGAAATTTAATACTGAGTTCGGTGAGAAAAGTTTAAAATGAAGGGTAATTTGTTCAGTGACTTACTGTTAGACTTCTTTTGATAACATAGGGTAATTACCCTGTTGTGGTGGTTGTTCCCGTGTGTTAATCACGAATTAGGAAACTTCAGCTTCTCTAGATTCCAGATCACTTGTAGTGTAATTCCCTCCAGAGTGAAAGAAAGAAAGGACGATCACGGTCCAAGCAGATCAGCAAGACTAATTAACATGTCGACTAAGCAATATGGGACTTGTTCGAACAAGGAAAAGTGATTATTCAGCGAGTTTAGACTTATGAAATTAAGTTAGTTGAGTTCTGTACTACACAGAAACTGATAGCTTAATTTCTCACTAAAACTCCAAATATTTATGAGAATGTCAGGAGTGAGGCTTCAGGTTTCTCTGTAAATAATAAATAAGATATTCCATTCATGAATAAGAAAAGAAGCTGGATTAATGAAAGACGAACTGGATGGTGAACCTATTACTGAAATGACTTTGAAATCGGTTATAGAGACGAGTTTTTGGTGAATTTAGACTTTGGAATAACATTGTTTACTTTGACAACTCTCATCAACAAGTGCTCACTTAGCTGTAAGTTAGATCATCAGTAGTACTCACGTGTGTTTTGCAGTCTTATAGGACCATTCAATGAATTTCGTGCACGGTATTAATGCGTGGTACGAAGATCGAACTACGCTCATCTACTAACATGTAGTTTATTTTGGTAGTCCCTGTAAGCACTACTGGCCATTAAAATTGCTACACCAAGAAGAAATGCAGATGATAAACGTGTATTCATTGGACAAATATATTACACTAGAATTGACAAGTGATTACATTTTCACGTAATTAGGGTGCATAGACCCTGCGAAATCAGTACCCAGAAGAACCATCTCTGGCCGCAATAACGGCCTTGATACGCCTGGGCATTGAGTCAAACAGAGCTTGGATGGATGTACAGGTACAGCTGCCCATGCAGATTCAACACGATACCACAGTTCAAGAGTAGTGACCGGCTAATTGTGACGAGCCAGTTGCTCGGCCACCATTGACCAGACGTTTTCAATTGGTAAGAGATCTGGAGAATGTGCTGACCAGGGCAGCAGTCGAACATTTTCTGTATCCAGAAAGGCCCGTACAGGACCTGCAACATGCGGTAGTGCATTATCTCGCTGAAATGTAGGGTTTCGCAGGGATCGAATGAAGGGTAGAGCCACGGGTCGTAACACATCTGAAACGTAACGTCCACTATTCAAAGTGTCGTCAATGTGAACAAGAGGTGACCGAGACGTGTAACCAATGGCACCCCATACCATCACGCCGGGTGATACGCAAGTAGGGCGACGACGAATACACGCTTCCAGTGTGCGTTCCCCGCGATGTCGCCAAACACGGATGCGACCATCATGATGCTGTAAACAGAACCTCGATTCATCCCAAAAAATGACTTTTTGCCATTCGTGCACCCAGGTTCGTCGTTGAGTACACCAATCGCAGGCGCTCCTGTCTGTGATGCAGCGTCAAGGGTAACCGCAGCCATGGTCTCCGAGCTGATAGTCCATGCTGCTGCAAACGTCGTCGAACTGTTGGTGCAGATTGTTGTTGTCTTACAAACGTCCCCAGCTGTTGACTCAGCATACGAGGCCATTGGGATCCAGCACGGCGTTCCGTATTACCCTCCTGAACCCACCGATTCCATATTCTGCTAACAGTCATTGGATCTCGACCAACGCGAGCAGCAATGTCGCGATACGATAAACCACAATCGCGATAGGCTAGAATCCAACCTTTATCAAAGTCGGAAACGTGATGGTACGCATTTCTCCTCCTTACACGAGACATCACAACAACGTTCCACCAGACAACGCTGGTCAATTACTGTTTGTGTATGAGAAATCGGTTGGAAACATTCCTCATATCAGCACGTTGTAGGTGTCGCCACCGGCGCCAACCTTGGGTGAATGCTCTGAAAAGCTAGTCATTTGCATATCACAGCATCTTCTTCCTGTCGGTTAAATTTCGTGTCTGTAGCACATCATCTTCCTGGTGTAGCAATTTTAATGGCCAGTAGTGTATAAGCAATACAGAAAATTTAGATGTGGAAAGATTTCATTTGAATGTCCTTCATTTATGTAAACTGTAGAACCAAAATTAAAATTTTGGTCGTTAATATGTGCTCCTTAACCATGAGTTCTGTCACCAGTGACAATATGCAGGCACATCTATCTTTTATCTTAAAGAATGTTTAATATATGGCAGAAGTTCCGTGTGTATTTTGTGCTCAAAGACTTATGTATTTTGAGAACTAATGCAATTTTATTTTTGTGCAGAGTTTGAAGTTTCATTGGCAGTCAGATATCTGTAATTATACTAGCATATTATGATAAGCAACCTGCGTGAGTTTTGCACTAGACAAAAGATAATTATTTTTTTTTGGGTTACAAGGATTTTATTTTAGGGATATCGACATTTAACCTCTATTTTGTTTCGCCATCGGCTTTGGCCCTGTCTCATCTCTGTCTCCTTCCACGATCACCACCGTCTTTGGTCGTGTTTCTGCTGAATATAAGCAAGCAGTTTTGTGTATTACGAAAAGATGCAGTTTAGATGACAGATTGCAAAAAATTGGTGGTTGCTGAGGTAAAAAGGTTACCGAAAGGACTTGTAAAAATCACACATGACAGTTCGTTATATAAACCACCATTAAAAGCATCAGATTGAAATGCCAACACCCTTTAAATATCTGGGATGTTGAAATATAATTGTAACACTTGACAAGCATCATAGAACAATTTAAATGTGGTAATATTTAATTTGAGGATCCACCGTACCTTACACTAAGTGTAGGATTAACTAACAGGATAAATTACATTCTTTCAGTAGCTTGCAGTAATTCAGACTGCCTGTTTATTTGCATGCTTCACTGCTTAGCGTAGTATTTTAGAACGTGCGTTTTCTGCTGTTATAAGCTCATTCAAGTTAGTTATGATTTGGGGTCAGAGGAATGCACGCTACGGCGCTTCTGGCTCGGAACCGCCCTTGGAGTAGCCGATTTGTAACAGTTCATTGTGTAACTGTGGTGCCAACTGGTGCTGAAATGCCATTCGATGCGCCAGACCCATACGCCGAACACGATGGTCTTCCCTCGGTAGTGCCGCGCACTAAGGAGTTATGCGACGTAAACGAAAATTGGTAGGCTCATCTGAAAGATGAGGTCTGCTCAAATTTCACCCCAGTCTCGTAAGTGTGGCACTAGTAGCGCCACTATGAGGACGGAAATCAGGTTACCTTTAGTAACATGCTGCAAAGGTCGTGAGCATTAGTTACTTTTGAGATTGGACATTGTGAGTTGATTTTATTCAACAAGGCCTTTAAGGCCGCGACAAAGACGCCATTATCAGTACCTTACTGAGGTTGAACGCGGTCGTGTAATAGGGCTACGAGAAGTTGAATGTCCCTTCCGCGATATGGCAGAAAGTAATGTAGCCACTGTGCATGAATGCTGACAGCGGTGGTCACGAAAATGTGTGGTCGCAAAAAGACTGGACTGCGATCGGCCTCGCGGCACTACCGAGGGAAGACCATCGTGTTCGGCGTATGGGTCTGGCGCATCGCATGGCATTTCAGCACCAGTTGGCACCACAGTTACACAATGAACTGTTACAAATCGGCTACTCCAAGGGCGGTTCCGAGCCAGAAGCGCCGTAGCGTGTATTCCTCTGACCCCAAATCATAACTATTTGCGACTTCAGTGGTGTCAAGCGAGAGCTCATTGGAAGACAGGGTGGAGGTCTCTTGTGTTTCCTGACGAAAGTCAGTTTTGCCTCGGCGTCACTGATGTTCGTGTGTTGGTTAGAAGGACGCGAGTTGATGGCCTGCAACCAATCTGCCTGCGTGCTAGACACATTGGACCTACACCTGGAGTTATGGTCTGGCGTGTGATTTCGTATGACAGCAGGAGCACTCTCGTGGTTATCCCACGCACCCTGACAGCAAATTTGTACTTCGATCTGGTGATTCGATCTGTTGTGCTGCGTTCATGAACAGCATTCCAGGGGTGTTTTCTAATACAAGAACGCTCGCCCATACACCGCTATTAGAATCCAACATATTCGTAGTCTACAGAGTGTCAACATGTTGCCTTGGCCTACTCGATCACCAGATCTGTCACCAATCGAGCACGTATGGTTCAGCACTAACACTACCTGTACTGACCCGTCAAGTGCAACAGTCATGAACTCCGTTCCAGAAAGTGACATCCAGCACCTCTACACACAACGCATGCTTGTTGGCATCCTTGCATTCAACATTCTGGCGGTTTTACCGGTTACTAATGTGCCAGCATTTCACATTTGCAATATTAATCACTTAAATATGTTACCTAGACAAATGTATTCCCGAAATTTCATTACTGTGCGTTAATTACTTTATGATTTTACGATATTTTTCCGTCAACGTATATGACCACGGGCTGCGCCTGTGCAGTGCCCTCAATACGTTGCAATGTCAGTCATAGTCAGAACAGTGTTCTGTTTAGTTGCGATCGTGGACAAATTGTTGGTGCTCGTACTGTGTGCGCTTCCGTAACCAGGCTAGCCGAAGTGTTTAGTGTTCATATCGAATACTCATACCGCATACGGCGAATACAGTAAAACATTATCCGCTAGGAATATTGTGACGTAAAACAATAGGAAGACAGCTGCAAAAGTCACAGCGAAACTGAATGTCACACTCGCGAATACTGTCAGTCCCAAAACAACACGAAGGGAGCTCCATAAGCTGGGAACACAGGGCAAGTTGGAAGTCCAAAACTACACATCAGTTATGAAAATATCCGTAACAGGAAAATGCAGTGCCGAAGCCATATGAGCTGGGTTATGGAGCAATGTAAGAAAGTCATTTGGTCGGACGAGTCTTGTTTCACACTGTTTCCAACTTCTGGCACAGTTTACGTGACACGAGTGAGACATGGCGGGAGCTCGGTGATGATTTTGGCAGCAATATAGTGGTATACCACGGGCCCCATGGGTACTCTGCGAGGTCACATTACCGCCAAGGATTATGTGACCATTTTGGCTGATCAGGTCCATCCCATGGTACAATGTTTGTCCCCCAATGACGATGATGCGTTCCAAAACGACACGTTCCCTGTTCACACAACTCGTACCATCCAGGACGGGTTTTGTCAGCACGAATATGAATTGTTACATTTCTTCTGGTAACCACAGTTCAAATGGTTCAAATGGCTCTGAGCACTATGGGACTTAACTTCTGAGGTCATCAGTCCCCTATAACTTAGAACTACTTAAACCAAACTAACCTAAGGACATCACACACATCCATGCCCGAGGCAGGATTCGAACCTGCGGCCGTAGCGGTCACGCGGTTGCAGACTGTAGCGCCTAGAACCGCTCGGCCACACCGGCCGGTGGTAACCACAGTCACCGTATGTCAACATTATTGAACATTTGTGGTGTACTTTGGAGAGAAAACCATACAGAACCTGTAGTAGTATCCATTCCGAGACGACTTGAAGCTGTTTTGAGTGCCAACGGTTTCCCTACATCGTATCAGGCATGGTAATGTGTTGTGTTTCTGATTATCCATATTGTTGTCCACCACTTGTAGGCGATTCTCGGTACGTCGTTCTAAACTGAAGAGCATCGTCAGATGCTCTCTGAGGCTGCTCGCAAACGATGCAGTCGTTTGTAGGGAGTTGACATCGTTAGAGACGTGTTACAAAATGCAAAAAGACATGAAAATGATGAAATCCTGGTGCAAAGATTGGCAGCTGATCCTCAACATAAACAAATTCAACAGAATATTTGTAAGTGAAAGGTCAGATTTCGTTCGCCTACATAGTTAACGACCACTCATTGGAATCAGTCACACCCGTAAAGTATTTAGGAGAGATTTAAAATATAAAACTAGACAATCTAGCTGTGAGGGAGACACATGCCACATTCAGATTTATAGGAAGAACGCTAGCGACGTGCAAATCACTCACAAAAGAGGTTCCCTTTAAAAAAAAAAAAAAACCGCGTTCTACCAATGTCTGTGTTTCATTCGACGGACTAGAATTTTTACCAAGTTGGTTCAAAGGAAGAGAGAGATGATTCAAAGAAGAGCTGCGCCTTATTTCATGGGTTCGTTTGGTCAGTGAGAGAGTTTCATAGAAGTTGTCAATAAACTACGGTGGGAGGCACCACAAGCAACGCATTGTACATCAAAGGGAGCCCACATTCCAAATGAGCCAATAAACATATCATTCCTCAAACACAAACCACGGAGGTGAAATTAGAGAAACTTTGTCTTGTACTGAGAAATGTCAACTACCTTCTTCCTCGTACGATAAGAACAGAACGGGAAGGAAGAAAATGAATCTGTGCCCTCCGCTCCACAACGTAAGGTTGTTCATGGAGAGGAGATATAGGTGCAAATGTTCAATAAGATTCCAGTCTTGGTGACACGATAGCTACGATTTTCGAAGATTCACTCACTTGGTAACATGCCGTTCACCACCTAAGCTCTGTGGAACGAATGGCGTCACTCATAACAAACAGAGAAGAGTCGATATCACAAGCAAAAGGTCGAGGATCTAGTCTCTATACGAACGACTAATCAAAGACCCTTTCCGTAATATGTTGACATTGACTCAGTACCACACATACGCTTATTATCGGAAGTACAGTCGTATGAAATACCAGTCGAGATTTGTGACTGGATTGAGAATTTCTTGATGGAAAGGACACAGCATGCTACCTTGGATGGAGGATCATCGACAGATGTAGAACTAACTTCATGAGTGCCCCAGGGAAGTGTATTGGGACTCTTGCAGCTCATGTTGTATATTAATGACCTTGCAGATAATATTAATAGTGACATAAGACTTTTCGCAGGTGATGCAGTTATCTGTAATGGAGTACTTTCTGTAGAAATCTGCACAAATATTCAGTCAGATCTTGATAAGATATCACAATGATGCGAAGATTGGCAACTTGATTTAATGTTTAGAAATGTCAAATATCGCGTTTCAAAAAAACCCAATACTCATTTTCTGCCTCTTTAATATCAATGATTCACTGTTGGATCTGGTCAGCTCGTATAAATACCTGGGTGGAACAGTCGGTAGGGATATGAAATGGAACGATCACATAGGCTCAATCGTAAGTAAGGCAGATGGCAGGTTGCTGTTCATTGATAGACTACCCGATTCATTAGTGTATGAAAGTGATTACATGCAAAACACTCGTGCGACCCATCCTATAATATTTTACAAAGTATAGATGTAGATTTACATGTAGAGGTAGACGTCCGTACATCCACCAGCGCAGACTGCCACTTGCATCATCAGCCCACTACTGAGATACTAGTGTGTTTCGGGCAGAAATGTGTAGTGTTTTCTGATGTTCCAAGCTATCTCCAGATGTACTGTAGTAGCATCGGTTGTCAAGCTTGTCTCCAGTCTGTGTGCCCAAAACAGGACTAAATCAATACTGATACTGGTACTTATTTGTCTAAAGTCACTTAATGTGGCTTACATCTTGGATATTAGTGCGTAATAATCGTTTCACGAAGATGACTGCGAACAATTTTGTTGATATTCGACTTGCTGTTTCTGTTTGCAGAGCCTGCTGTTGTTGAGATTTGCTCTACCACCTTTGCCTGCGGATCGTGAGCTGGAATAATCGATTATCTCGGAATGAAACTGTTGTTGGACGACCTTGCCCTGATCATAGAAAGTCTACTGTTGTGTGACAGCGAATTCACAGTCGGGTAATGAAGCTCCGAGGCAATCCCATATATTTCGCTATTTCACGTTGTAATTATGTATCTAACAACGGCTCACAATTCATAGATTCCAGTAAATCTCTTTACCAAGACATTGCACCATCCTCAATCGTATCGTGCCTCCTAAAGACACAGTGCTAAAACAACGACACACTTACCAGAGACTTGTCTGCATGAATTGAACGACGTTCTTCTTCTTGCTGTAATAATTCTGAGCAGTTTAACTTGATTATGTTCCAGGCTCGATGGTCCCTATGTGTATCTTACTTTATGCCCTTTTTGTTTTGATCAATGTAGTTCGTTCATTTTATAAATAAAATATGACAAGTTTAATACACTGTCAAGGTACGTTAATGTGACCACCTGCGAAAGTCTGAGTAACCACCTTCTGCAGCGCCGACCGCCGCGAGGTTCGCAGGAAGAGAGTGAGACAGATTCTGGAAGATACCGACAGGGATGTGGAACCAAGTCGATTCCAGTGCCGTGGCCAGCTGCGGTGGGTTTTTCAGTTGAGAATCCGTGCCGTCAACAGCCCGATAGAAGTGGTCCCACAGATTCTCTATTGAATTTAAATCCAGGAAGTTTTGGGGCCAGAGGAATACGGTAAACTGATCCTGGTGCTCTTCGAACCACTCACGTACACTGCGATATTGTGTGACACGTTACACTGTCCTGCCATCGAGCCGAGGAAAGACAAACTGCGTACAGGGGTGGACGTGGTCCTCAGGGATAGCTGCATACTTGTATTGATCCATTGTGCCTTCCAAAATGACAAGATCACCCACGGAATGCCCTCCGGTCTGGACCCTTCTTACGCTTTTTGCAGAGTATTTACTTGCAGACGTTTCACACGATATACACCAACGGCCATCTCTTCGATGGAGCAAAAACCCGATTCATTCGAAAAGGCCACCTGTCACCACTCGTTGGTCGTCTAGTACCGATATTGGCGTGCTAATTCCAGCTTTCGTCGCCAATGAACAGCTGTCACCATGGCTGCATGAACCAGACAACTTTCGCCGAACGGTCGTTGAGGATACACGGATACACTGCTGGTAGCCTCTCGGTTCATTCGGGCCGTCAGTTGACCTACAGACGCACGTCTATTCGCCAAACACATCTCAACAGCCGTCATTCGCCTTTGTCATCCTTGGCACACACAGTTGCCTCCAAGCCGGTTTTGGCTAGCACCATTTTGCAACGCACACTATATTTTATTCACGGCGGCAATTGAACAGTTTAAATACTTAGCCTTTTCAGATATACTTCCACTCTTGGCCCGAAAGCCAATGATCGTACGCTTTTGAACGTCAGATAAGTCACTCCGTTTCTGGATTACGGCAACGACTGCACTGTTTTTCTGCGTCCCCCCAACATGCTTTATATAGCCTCCACTGCTAGCACTGCCACCTGCCCCGTGTCAGCGAACATTGCACATATACGTTGAACATAGGCAGTGATCACATTACTGTAAATGGTCCGTGTATAATTCCAGGACATTCAGCTAACGAGGTAATCTTGTATACAGAAACGACAGGTCTGTGCGACCAGATAATTCTCCCAGGTCTGTTTCCAGTGACACGTATACTGACACCTCTGACAACTGCAACACCTTGGAGGCGTCACGCAACAAATGTGAATGTGGCATCAAGATTACTAGCCCACAAGCATTAATATGTAAATGACTAGCAATTTAGGTAGGACTATCGCTACCTACACTGTGTACATAAGGGAAGATTACGCAACGGATTTCTCACTCGGATATTTCATATGAATATTGGTTGTTTGTAAGATGATCGAATGAGGCCTCGTGTTAGAAAAAGAGACGTCTACCAGCACGTATTGGAATTCGAAAGCGGCAGGATCGTGACCTCTCGAGATTGTGATTTATCTTTTTTACATTGCTACTCTCGTTGGTTGGGATCCCTCGATTGTCACATGAATATGGTGTCGACTGAAACAGAAGGGCAATATTCAGCGCCGTACAGTATGTCAACGGCCCCACACGAATAGCTACCGAGAGAACAGACGTTCTCGTATTGTTCACTTTTCCCTGCAGGGCCGCACAACCACGTCACGTACCTTGAGTAATGAAATAAGCTTCTTTGCAGCAAGACAAGCATCTACATGGTCAGTGCGACGAAGTCTGGAGCACTACGAGCGAGCAGAATGGCAACCATTGTTGCATCCTCCCACGGTGCTGCAGCAGGGAGAGACGCGTCGACTGTGTTGCGCCCAACGATAACACTGGGCACAGGAGTGCCCCTACGCCGCCTGTTCCTGACGTCCTGTACATTCTGCACGGTCAAGCGAATAATGTGTCTGTGCTCTCGGGCGATAGTCGCGTGGGGCCATTCATGTCCTCCATACTGTTGACTGTGACCATCCTGTATCCGTGGTTACCATATACGAGAGCTGAATCATCATAATTTTTTTTACGCTCATAGTTTCTCACGCTAGACTTTGATCTTATGATATTCTGTTAGCTTAATGTGGACTAAAAACCATGCACTAGTTTCACAGTTGTCATTCCCGGTTCCTGGCTGTGAAGGGTGACCAAGATGAGGCATGTTCTGTATCACCTACCACACCAATGGAGGTGACGCTCGATAATATCGGAAGATCCGGAGTTTTTTCAAACGCAATCACTCCTGATGCAACTTGGTTACATCGTTTTGATCCTGAGAGCAAGCAGCAAAGCTCAGTGCGAAATCTCCATCACCAACCCCCCAAAAAGCAAAAATCGTTTCTTCTGCTGGGAAAGTTATGATAATCTCATTTATTTCTATTTTCATGAAATGGTTTATCTACACACACAGCAAGAACAGGACTGTACTATAGAGATGTCCTGAAAACTTTGCAAGACCATATCAGGCACAAAAACCGCATATCCGTGAGACAGTCTCGATGCTGCACCACGATACTGCACGGCCGCATACTGAAAGTACTGTTACTGCATATCTTGCAAAAATTTATGTGAAGTGCCTCCTCACACGTCCTATAGTCCGCATTTAGCCCCGCGTGACATTTTTCTGTTCCATAACCTGAAACAAAATCTTCGTGGGAGGCATTTCCCATCATCAGAAGCACCAGTGAAGGCTGCGGAGGCGATTCTTTACGGTACTTTCAAAAAATTGTTTTCAGAAAGTCTTCTCAGACTGGCACAAACGCTAAGACAAATGCATCGCATCCAAAGGTGACGATTTTGAGAAGTAGCATCAAATTTATCCGAATGAATGAAGGAATGTTGTCAGAGCTTAATGATTACTCTTTATTGAACGGCCCACGTAGTTACGAGGGGCATTCAGTGAGTAAAACCCTATTTTTCAGCATAATCTGCGTTCAATGCGATGGCCTTACGCCACCTCACTGGGAGGGCCTGTGTACCTGCATGGTACCACTCTACTGGTCGACTTCGGAACCAACGTTTTGCTGCATCAATAAACTGTCCATCTTCCAGGAATTTTTTTCCCATGGAGTGGATCCTTCATTGGGTCAAACAGATGGAAGTAGGAAGGTGTGAGATCCTGGCTGCAGGGTGGATGAGGAAAAACAGTACAACAAAATTTTGTGAGCTCCTATCAGGTGCATCAATAAACTGTCCATCTTCCAGGCATTGTTTCCCGTGGAGTGGATTCTTCATTGGGCCAAACAGATGGAAGTAGGAAGGTGTGAGATCCGGGCTGCAGGGTGGAGAGGAAAAACAGTACAACGAAATTTTGTGAGCTCCTATCGGGTGCCGAGATGACTTGTTGTGCAGGGGGGTGTTTGATTGTGATAAATCGATCACCTCGAATGAGAGTGCTCGCACATTCCAACATTGCAGGTGTCACAGTTGTGTGTGGTCAGCCGGCACGTGGGAGATCGGACGTGTTTGCTCGACCTTGTCGCGATAACAGACGCCTCGCTCAACGACTCGCCGTGCTTTTCTCCACTGCGAGGTCTCCGAAGACATTCTGGAAGCGGCTATGAAAGTCTACGATGCTCTGGTTTTTCCGCCAAAATAAGCTCTCTGCTTGGAACGCACTTCCGTTACAGTCGCCATTTTGAAGGCTAAGTATGGCGCCGATCAGAGCTTCATTAATTATAGGGGCTGAAACGGGAATATTCCACGAGGTTCCACAACAAATTCCGCAGTTTTTCAACCAAAATCTGCCGATAAGGAAGTGTGTTGTGTCACTTATTCAACCTAGAAGGCAACAACATAGCGGAATGAAAACCATAGTCTCAATAGGGCACGATCCTACCGCTGTAGAATTACAGCAGGTGTTGGTACACTGTTCTCCTTCGTGCAAATGACATAGCACGATCTTCTAACACAAAAAAGAAAAAAAAAACTAAATTCAAGTGCAGTTTCTGAATGAGATGTCTGGTAGTAATATTTCCTTAAGTACATAATTTAGAAGCCCTTACTGCCTACTTTGTGCGACTGCGCTCAAACACTAAAAATTTGCTTATCCAAGCGTGTAGTACACTTCATACCAATATGACGCTTGCTGCACGCCGCTTCAATGGCGTCGCAACTTTAATGGCCAGCGGTGTATTGGAGTTTGTACTGCGTGTCATCTGGGATACCAGAGATATGTTGCACAACGGCTAACCCGCATCTTCTGTTACTGGCTTGTATTTTTAAAAAGCTAATGTATGATGAGAGTCCACTACATCTGAATTTTCAACAGCCTGGCAAGTTTCTACCTCATGATAACGTAATACAAACAGAGTAAAGCCGAAGTATTTACTTAAATGTACGTCACAGAGAACTACAGTCATTCCTTTTCTCTTCATTTTATTTTTTGGTTAATTCATTTAGTAATGATATTTTTCTGCCATGAACAAATTAAAACGAATAGACTTTGAGAGTGTTTATATTTTATCTTTGATTATATCTCAGGAGCTCTATGACTTCAGAAACACGTTTTAAAGTGCGTAAAATACCCGAAATTGAATACGATATAATCAAAGCCCTTTCCGCTATGAATTATGTTCTGTAATGGTGGTTATTACAGTGACCATATGTCGTTCTTTACGCTTGTTACCTGTAGAGCGTTCGGTTTTTAACCACGTAATATTTATATTTTATATTTTCGTCAGAAAAATAGAAAGTTTTGACAAATAGAGGAATAAACATTACCCAATAATGTTTTATCGAAAATACCACAAATCTTCCACAAGAGTAGACATTTCTGTTGAAAACGTTTGTAGAAACTTCATGTAAAAGGAGAGTAATATCCCAGCCAAATAAGTTGGAAGTTTCATTGTGATAATAAGGAATGAAGTAAATATTTAGTCCCAAAAGAACGGGAATATTGATTATTTTGCAATCATTATTTTCTTTCAAGCTTTGTCAGTTTAAGAGATGGTCTATAATTTACAACATGGCTGCAAAAACTTACAAGCCTTTAATCGCTGTATTTAATTTCAACTAAGTTCCTTATTCAAAAGTCAAAGTGATCCCATACTCGAGGAACAAATGTAGGAGAGTAGGTGCAGGAATCCTGCATAGCCACTTTCGGCAACGTCCTATTACAGGTGGTTTGCCGTTGCCTTTCTCCGACTAGTTTTGAAGTGACAAGTGTGTTTCTATGTCTTTTTTGTGATAAGAGCTTGTAGAGTGTAGTGTTGTATTTGTACTGTAGTGAATGAAGGGAATAACACCAAGGTATAAAAATGGAAATGTCGTGTGGCTAGGGCCTCCCGTCGGGTAGACCGTTCGCCTGGTGCAGGTCTTTCGATTTGACGCCACTTCGGCGACCTGCGCGTCGATGGGGATGAAATGATGATGATTAGGACAACACAACACCCAGTCCCTGAGCGGAGAAAATTTCCGACCCAGCCGGGAATCGAACCCGGGCCCTTAGGATTGACAGTCTGTCACGCTGACCACTCAGCTACCAGGGCGGACATAACACCAAGGTGAAAACTGAGCTTAGCGCTCCAGTCCAAAGGGCGGATCACAATCAGTGGTATATGTAGATTGAAGGTGGAGGTTGGAGAAAGGAAAGGAATTATTGATATCAGCTGCATCGGGACATTACGCGGAATCAGCAGCGGCGAGTGAAAATGTGTGCCGGACCGGTATCTCCCGCTTCCTAGGCAGTTGCGTTAACCACAACCCCACCCGGACACAGGGTTTATCATAACCGCGCGGACTGTCTTGGCAACCCTCTTCGCCGAGCCACGCTCTCACCTAGCGCCAACAATCCGCAGTTTCTGTCCATGTCCTCCATGCTGGCTACTCAGAGATTTCCACAGGTGGTCGGACGTATCCGTGCATCAGCGCTGAAGACGTTGGATTCGTTGCCCGCCTAGGAGAATCAGTTATATGAATGCTTGGTGTTTTTCTTCTGGATATATCCGAAAGAACAGACACCACGCATTCATATAACCACCAACAGTGTCACATACCTTCACCTCACGAGACATTGTGTAGAGGTCTGGAATTTAATTCAGAAAAGTTGGTTAGCAAATTTACCCCACCATCTCCCCTCCCCTTGCCAGCCAAATAGTGAAGTGAAAATTTTACACCGCTAGAATTAGAACAGGCTTACTTCCAACTCAAGCGTCACAGCAGAGGCGTGCGTTAGGGTCCTTGGCTTCGGAGGTGTATGAATTCCGTATTAACAATAGTCAAAATTTTACTTGTGCAATTGCCAGCCTTCACGCGGCTATCCCCGTCGGAGGTTTGAGCCCTCCTTCGGGCATGGGTGTCGAGGCGTAGAACTCCATTATAATAAACCACTACCAGCTCGCTAGCTGTTTGTTACCTGAGAGCTGAAAAGTGCAGTAACTGTACTTATCTGCAAGAATAAGTGGCGGTGAGTAGAGAAGACAAAAAAGCTTACGTGGTTTGTTTCTTCTTTTCCTTCATGGTGTTGCAGAACAAGTAGTTTACTATCGCCAAGACCGATGACCCAGAACTTTACGATCAACTGCTTTAAAAACCAGCCCAGTAAACAAAGACTAAAAAACGTCGAATAGGGAAAAAATCGCAGTCACAAATTTTTGTACGCTCTTAAGATGGAGTGTCACGATGGGGTGATTGCGTGGTTTCTTTTTGGGGGGGGGGGGCGGGGGGAGGTGGCGTTTAGAGGTCACTTTCTTACGTTTTTCTTGAATAACTCCAAAACCGCGGCTTCTAGTGTAAATGTTTCCAGTACACTGTTAAACTAGATTAAATTGCCTACAGCCGAAGTCCTATTCATTTTTTCTCTAGGGCCATCAGATTCCACGTTGCAGCAGATGGAAAAATCACAGGTTATGAAAAAAATAGTCTTTTAATGGTATAAAATTAATTTCACTGTTAAATGAATAGCCGGGAGGTCGGAGGCGCCTCGCCAGGCTTCGCGCGACTACACCCGTCGGAGGTTCGAGTCCTCCCTCGGGTATGTGTGTGTATGTTGTCCTTAGCGTAAGTTAGTTTAAGTTAGATCAAGTAGTGTGTAAGCCTAGGGACCGATGACCTAAGCAGTTTGGTCCATAGGAACTTACCACAAATTTCCAAATTAAGTGTATTAAGGAAATATATTAAATGTGTCTGCCTGTCTAACAAGGGAATGGTTGAAACCTACCCTGACTTTTTTCACGCACACCGAAAGAAATGCACTGACCAAATGTTAACTGCTAAGGCGCACTGCAAGTATTTTTAAAAAATATTAGTCACTCATTTCTGCTGCACGAAGAACCGCTTAAAACAGCGGTTTATACAGCCCTTCCAGCGTAGCGCTCGAATCGGCGAATAAATAGACAGCCGTGACAAGATAATGTTGCGCCAAGTAGCGCGAATACCAAAGTGCAATTTTAAGCTCTTAAACCATATCAAAAATGTCTCAAATTATCAATTTTTTTAATAACTTCCTGTGCTGATGTAATTGCTGCACAAGTGACTAACAGAGGAAAGAAAATCAAAGCAGTATCTGATGTTGCATTACAGACGACCACCATCAAACGGTACTTTAATTTGTTAACATTAAACATTTTATATCAATTCTTGTATTACACTTCTTACCATAATTTTTGAATAACGTATATTTTGCTAACAATGCAACAGTTCCCTGTGTATTACCTGTAGTCAAGTAGCACACCTGATAAATGAAAAATCAATGCATTCAGGCACTTTTCAATAATTACTAGTTTTGCTTTTGAATACATTATGGGAGTGGCAGTGATCAATGTCTTATAAATGTTTACTATTAAAAACAGTCTTGATTACGGTTTATTTATCAAGGTGACCGGTTTCGACCACTACTGTGGTCATCTTCAGACCTACAAGTTGTATACAAAGCATTAATTAGAGGGTTACATACATTAAAGAAAATACATAAAGTTATAAGGCTATAAAACGATGAATTACCATTGAGTAGGAACCTCTTTCTGTTGGAGAATCACTACTGGAGAAATCAGTGCACGTCTTACTGTATATAATGGAGGCCCCGCCCACTTCTGATGGCATGATGTCATTACTAACCAATGAGTTATAAGTCGAATAACAATGTAAAATTGCTTAGTTAAAATAACATTGTCATGAATTAAAAATAAATACACACTAAACTTAGCTTATTAAACAGCTATTGTCCATTAAGAAGCGTTAAAAACATATACGTAGGATAAATGAACTTCGGTTTGGCAGTACATGGGTTGCCCTCTCAAGGCTTAGTGGTCGAAACTGGTCATCTTGATAAATAAACCGTGATCAAGACTGTTTTTAATGGTAAAAAAAAATTACATGGCCGTTGTTCTGCATATCGTGCTGCGTAGCAGGCATACTTGATCAAATTCGTAAAATGTCGTCAAGCAAGCTGACAATGCTGAAATGACCGAAGTATAATAATATTGTTCCGCTGAGAAACCTGAAATGACAAAGAGCTGTAGGTATTTTTATGGTCCGACAGTTATCTGAAAAATACTTTACACCGTTGAGAAATGTAAACTACTAGTTTCGTGTGGAATACTAATTATATTAAGTCTTTTCATCGTCGGCGCGGCGGTGGCCGAGCGGTTCTAGGCGCTTCAGTCTGGAACCGCGCGACTGCTACGGTCGCAGGTTCGAATCCCGCCTCGGGCATGGATGTGTGTGATGTCCTTAGGTTAGTTAGGTTTAAGTAGTTCTATGTTCTAGGGGGCTCATGACCTCAGATGTTAAGTCCCATAGTGCTCAGAGCCATTTGAACCACTTTTTTTTTTTTTCATCGTCCTCCTGAAGACTTTTCGGATGTAACATTCAAAATTATTCTCTCCCATTTTCCTAGATTTTGCTATATCGATTAGATTTTCACTAATAAACAGTCCTTTTTTAAATTGTTTGTCCTAATTTTCCTTGGCGTTCCTGAAGACAGAGGTGAAATAGCGAAAACGTATACGAAAGTGTCGTAGCATTCATAGCCTGCGCAAGCAACTCAATCGTGCATTCGCACCAAATGATAAAGTGCGGTTTGCACAAAACCTGACTGATTGGCTTTATATGCAGCTTTCAGGGGATAACAAGAAGCTTCTCGTCAGCTACGAATTTTTCTATAGTATTACCTGTTAATGACATATCCTATACACGTTTGTTTGAGGTAAACTTCGTAGATTTGTGACTTCCTTCTCCCTATACTTTCCTAAATCTGTTTAACCAGACCGAAGAAGCTTGGAAATCAATAATGTTCATCTCACCTGTAATTCAGAGCGGCCAGTCTTCTGTTCAGTCTTGAATCTTAAGAGCATTGTTAAATCTTTCGGTCTGAGGTGCCATGTCTCGGCCCGCGCGGATACCCCCATCGGAGGTTCGAGTCCTCCCTCGGGCATGGGCGTGTGTGTTGTCCTTAGCGTAAGTTAGTTTAAGTTAGATTAAGTTAGCTTAGAGACCGATGACCTCAGCAGTTTGGTCTCATAAGACCTGACCACAAATTTTCAATTTTTGTTAAAACTTTGGAATAGGTTTTCTGTCACACTTTCACGAGTTTCATTCTGGCGCCTATTTGGTACTTCGTGCAAATCTTTCTGTAATTCATGTTCAGATTTTATAAAACGAAACTGGCTTTGCACAATAGTTTTCTCCCTCCTTCGATAAGTCAAAAAATTTACAGGCCTTTCTTTGTCGCAGAAATCTATTACTGTACATGTTTTATTTGGCCTCGCAACAGAGTCTATTTTTCTTCTGAAGTTTAGTTAGCACAACGGTCATTGTTTGAACCAATATTTATGGAATTGTCCGAGTTACTTCCTGCTTCTTATAATGTTTCCAAAATTTCTAACGATACGTCGATATTATTGGAATGAATGTCCAAGAAATTTACTACTAATAACACATACATAGGTCTTCAGGAGAAGTAGGTGATTTCGAATACGCCGGCCGTAGTGGCCGAGCGGTTCTAGGCGCTACAGTCTGGAACCGCGCGACCGCTACGGTCGCAGGTTCGAATCCTGCCTTGGGCATGGATGTGTGTGCTGTCCTTAGGTTAGTTAGGTTTAAGTAGTTCTAAGTTCTAGGGGACTGATAACGTCAGAAGTTAAGTCCCATAGTGCTCAGAGCCATTTGATTTCGATTGTATAACACGTTCTTCATATCTTATGTTTGCAAGATTGAAGACATTAATTGGATTACACGTTTCTGTGAAACTCTGGGACGTGCACAGAGACATATGCTACCCGCAAGCATATGCCAAGAAATCGCAAAGAAAATAAATTCAGTTTTATCTCCATTGTTTACACTAAACGATACCGCAAAAGAAACTGCAAATTCTAGCGAACAGCAACTGTGAATAGCTGTATCTGATAAACTATCAACGGAACCTGGATGAGCTTCACAAATTACGGTACTGTTGTGTCGTGTTACCTGTTTACCGATGCGCCGTCAGTCAAGGATATGCGTCCGTCCTGTAGCGCATGGGCTGTATACTACAGCCACAGGTGCACACAATTATCCAGCGCCAGGAGAACTTGGTTCAGATGGCTCTGAGCACTATGGGACTTAACTTCTGAGGTCATCAGTCCCCTAGAACTTAGAACTACTTCAACCTAACTAACCTAAGGACATCACACACATCCATGCCCGAGGCAGAATTCGAACCTGCGACCGTAGCGGTCGCGCGGTTCCAGATGGTAGAGCCTAGTACCACTCGGCCACCCTGGCCGGTGCCTGGAGAACTAGGAATTTGGTGAATTTCAAGAAAAAAATACTTGTAGTTTGTCTTAGCAACTAAAGTTTTGACATTGTGTTTCTTTCGGTGTATTCTTCCTGTATGAAAAATTTCAGGTCACGTTTCGACATGTTGGTTTGGATAGTCCCCTTGTAAGTGCATTAGAGGCGAACTAAGGGACAAATTATGTTCTCGTGGAGTAACAGAGCGGAAGGTAGAAGCGCGAGCAAAGGCAGTCGTCAAATTGACGTCATGCACTTCCCTCCTTTATAGGTCTGCTAACCGAAGAGCGAGCAGACGATTTCACACTCTATCTACCCTACTATGCCACAAGAAGCAACTACAAGGTGATTTACGAAGCTATACCGACCCTCCGCAGTGCACCATATGTGCTGACACATTTTAAACAAAGTGCAATAACACATAAAATACAGATACATGTTGTTAATAAAACTAAAGCGAGAAACGCATATGGAGAGAAGATACGTAAATCTCGGCACACTGTTCTATAATGATAGTGAGGAAATTGATTCCTGGTCATCCTCTATGGCAGCTGTAGCATTCTTCCAGAAAAGGCAACTTCCTCCATCACGAGCGCTGCTCGTTTTTCATTTTTCAGCCAGACTATACCTCCTCATCATTTCTTATCCAGTTCTCTTATGTGCGTAAACAAAATAAATTAACTGAGCTCGTGTTTATATAGTGGAGTCATTTCCATTTTATTAAGTGAGTACTTATTTGCAGTTAAATGGGCTATTATGTAAAAAAGTGCAACAGCTGTAGCTGTCTACTGCCTACTACACTAAAGAGCCTGTCTCAAGTGTAACATGCTGTGAATGTGTATTCGACAATGTCGATTTAATTGTCTCCACTATCACTGGCTGGAATACTTTCCCCAGAAGGAGGGGTACCAAAAATGCATCACCCCAGCTTAGCTCTCCCAATCTCTGAAAAGATGTCTCCCGCTGCAACAGAAGGAGGTCACCTATGTGTTATGCAACGTCAGCTATTCCTTCTTAAGTCAAGCATTACATTACAGCAGATAGAAAGATATGCTGTGGATGTGTGGTAAGAGGTTCCACTCACTGCAGCCTATTCTACTAGCGCCAGCAATTCCTGAATCGAAGAGATTTATGCAGTCTGCTAGCAACACAATTAATTGTGAAAGAAGTGCAGTAACTTTTTGGTTATTCATTAATTCACCATCAAGTGACTATATTACAATCACACAGCTCTACAATATGCTATTACCGTTAGACAACGGCAAGGTGCCACATTTACCAATCCAGTCCCTTTCCCGCCAACACTACAAAGTACGCTGACAACATCACGCTTATGAATTTTACACTTCTGAGTCATTGTCGACAATAACGTATTTTAGATAAAAGCCCACTTAAGGGGAGTCGTATGCAAAATTGCAATACTTGGGAAAAAAAGCTTATAAAGCCATAATTTTTCACGACAGTGTCACCAAATTTGGCACAGTTATTAAGAAACGTTATATGCATACGCACATTAGTTTTAATGCTTAATCACGTTACACATTTTTAATTAGAAAAACAATTTAATTTTTGTCAGCAAAGTGAGCACAAATGTTTCTTTTTTGAAAACTCCATCTGAACTAAATTAATGAACTTTTATACAAAGTCTGATATACCATTATTACAAATACCTGTGGAACTGAATTTTGATATCTTCTTTTACTGGATTTTTACAGCTCTCCAAATATCTATGAAAAATGAATCCACACATTTCAGAGATTTTCTCTTACATAAATGCCTTATTATTGTATTAAATGAGGACTCCTTCCACCGAATGTTTCGCTATAGCATTGACTAGTTACTTGCTAAATTTAAGTACTCTAACGTCAGTGGTTTGCGAGGGAAAGGTATATAAACTTTCCAAAATGTACGTTGCGAGAAGTCTGAATCAAAGATTTGCCGGCCGGTGTGGCCGTGCGGTTAAAGGCGCTTCAGTCTGGAACCGCGTGACCGCTACGGTAGCAGGTTCGAATCCTGCCTCGGGCATGGATGTGTGTGATGTCCTTAGGTTAGTTATGTTCAATTAGTTCTAAGTTCTAGGCGACTGATGACCTCAGCAGTTAAGTCGCATAGTGCTCAGAGCCATTTGAACCATTTTTGAACCAAAGATTTGTCAGTGTTTATATTAGGTCTTACCTTATCTGGGTGAACTAGTGCTATCCATACGCATACTGCTCTTTATCTTCAAGCAGTCTTTTCTTTGCTTGTCTTCTTTCGTTAACCTAGGTGGCAATGATGTCAGCTTCAGCAGTTCTGCCGGCCGGAGTGGCCGAGCGGTTCTAGGCGCTTCAGTCTGGAACCGCGTGACCGCTACGGTCGCAGGTTCGAATCCTGCCTCGGGCATGGATGTGTGTGATGTCCTTAGGTTAGTTATGTTTAATTAGTTCTAAGTTCTAGGCGACTGATGACCTCAGCAGTTAAGTCGCATAGTGCTCAGAGCCATTTGAACCATTTTTGAACCAAAGATTTGACAGTGTTTATATTAGGTCTTACCTTATCAGGGTGAACTAGTGCAATCCATACGCATACTGCTCTTTATCTTCAAGCAGTCTTTTCTTTGCTTGTCTTCTTTCGTTAACCTAGGTGGCAATGATGTCAGCTTCAGCAGTTCTGCCGGCCGGAGTGGCCGAGCGGTTCTAGGCGCTTCAGTCTGGAACCGCGCGACCGCTAAGGTCGCATGTTCGAATCCTGCCTTGGGCATGGACGTGTGTGATGTCCTTAGGTTAGTTAGATTTAAGTAGTTCTAAGTTCTAGGGGACTGATGACCTCATAAGTTAAGTCCCATAGTGCTCAGAGCCATTTGAACCATTTTTCAGCAGTTCTCCTCTTATCTATTTCCTCAATATCGATAGTGTGAACGTTCTGGATCAAATCATAGCCTCTGTGGAGTCTCTAGTCTACAAGATGAACTCAGTAAAAAACTAAACAACCATCATATGCTGAAATTTCAGCAGCGGTTGTGGAGAGAAGTGTTATCTTGGGACATCGCTTCCATATCGGAGAGTTGTAACTTTCATTACGATATTGAGTTTTCCCATTCACACGCTTTTGTAGAAGTCTTGGCTCAAACTTTCACTGCATTTTCATTCCATAAAACTGGAAGAAAATACCGCATGATTATAAAACATAAGGAAATATAGTGCAAAAAAGGCCAGGCTCCGTGCAAGCTTTCTTTAATTATTATAGGCTCCGTGCAAGCTTTCTTTAATTATTATTTTTGTCACACTTATAAGCGAAATTGGAACCTAATATTCAGGAATTGTAATTTCAGTACCTTGTAGTAAATGAAGATCCCATAAAACATGTTTCAGAATTTTGGCCGCTTTCATGTATGTCCCGCTTTAACAACTGTAAATAAATACAAACACAAGCTGAGCCATTTTACCTGCGCACATAAAAGAACTGGACAGGAAATCCCAGGGAGGTATAGTCTGTCTGGAAAATGAAAAGCGACCAGCACTCGTGGTGGGGGACGTAGCCTTTCCTGGAAGAACGCTTCAACTCCCGTACAGTATGGCTAGGAATCAATTTCCTCTCTAGTAGTGTAGAACAGTGTTCAGAGCTTTACGTAGAATCTGTCTAGATGAGCGTCTTGCGTTAGCATAATTAGTAACTCTTATCTCTATTCCATTTAGTGTTAATGAACTTTGTAATAACATACCTCACCCCACTCCCCCCTCCCCCCTCCCCAGTGCCCTGACCACCTATCGTACACCACTGATTCATAAGGCACACTACGGAGGGCCGGTATAACTTTCTAAATCAGTAGTTGCGTCTTGTGACGCTGTAGGATAGACAGTATGGAATCCGCTGCTTGCTCTCCAGTTTTCAGACCCATGAAGGAGGGAAGTGGATGACGACAGTCCGACGACTACTTTACCTCGCGCTTCTACGCTTCTATTCTCGACCTCGCACCCCACCACAATGTTACACCGGAAGAACACTATTTGCTCTTAATACTGTTCTACTGCACTTAGACGTGGTAAATACATTTGATATTTGTACTTAACCCACTTCACTTAACAGTGAACATTGATTTCACGCGATTAAAACGCTGTTTTAATAGTTTGCATTTTTTTTTCTATCCCCTGCAACACAGCACTATTAGTCCTATAAAAAATTAATAGAACTTTCGTTGCTGGAAATTTAAACTAGTTTTATTTTGCACTGGAAACATTTTCCTTTTCGAATTATTCAAGAAAAACACAGAAAAGTGACCTTTAAAGCCCCCCTCCCTCCGACGCTCACGTCTCACCGGTGGACATTTTCAGTATTATCTTGATGATGCCCGCCCGGCTAGCCACGCGGTCTTACGCGCTGCTTCCTGAGCGGGAAGGCGTGCCGGTCCCCAGCACGAATTCGCCCGGCGGATTAGTGTCGAGGTCCGCTGTGCCAGCCAGCCTGTGGATGGTTTTTAAGGCGGCTTTCAATCTGCCTCGGCGAATGCGGGCCGGTCCCCTTATTCCGCCTCAGTCACACTGTGTCGGCAATTGCTGGGCAAACATCGTTTCCACGTACACACACACCACCATTACTCTACCAAGCAAACATTTGGGGCTACACACGCCTGGTATGAGACGTTCCCAGGGGGCTCCACTGGGGGCCGAACCGGAAAATAACCCTGGGTTCGGCGTGGGGCGGCGGTGAGGTGGGTGGACTGCTGTGGCCTGTTGTGGGGTTGTGAACTACTGAGGGCTACGGCGGGACAAAGCCTCTCTTTCGTTTCTAGGTCCCCAGTACAATACAATTATCTTGATGATACTCCCTCTTACTAGTGTACAAAAATTTGTGAGGGCATTTTTTTAACTTACTTTTCCGTCGCTGACTGAGCTAAGCGCAATACAGCAGCGATACTGTGTGCCACGGATTTGACAAGCCCTTGGTTCATTTCCCGAGGACTCTGACACCAGATTTTCATGCACAAGTCACGCAGTTCCCGTAAATTATAGGCCAGTTGTTTTTGAGCGCAGAGTTGGTGCTCTATAGCGTCCATATATATTCCATCGTGTTCAGATCAGGTGAATCTGGCGCAAAGATGTCAATGTGTGTTCACTATGATGTTTCTCAAGCCACTGTAGCACGAGTGTGGCCTTGTGACACGTACAGTTATCCCACTGGAAGATGCCATCGCCGTCAGGTACGACATCAAGCGTGAAGAGATTCAGGTGGCCCGCAGTAAGTAAATGTAGCCCTTGAAAGCGCAGGCCCATCCCCCAAAGAATAAAAGTGCTCCCTCCAGCCTGCATCCATAGAACGATGAACATTTCGACCAGCCGTTGGCCTAGATGTGTCGTATCCGGACACGACCATCGACTTGGTGACAATAATCATGACTCATTCGATCAGGTGACACTCTTCCATTGATACACGGTCTAGTCTTGACGAGCCCATCACCACATAAAACTCAGTTGACGATATCGTTGGGTCAGCATGAGAACAGGTGGAGGTCATATGCTACAGAGCTCAATGTATGCTGAATTGTGTGCTCCGAAACAACTGTGTCTACACCAGCATTGTACTCTGTCGTCAGATCTTCCACACATCGTCACCTATGCTTCTCTGCCGAGCAGGCGGTGCGGACGTCCAACACTAGGTCGCCTACTCGTGGTTTCACTGTCCTTCAACCATTTGTCAATGTCGCTTATGTCGGTGGATTGCCCCATTTGCGACCGGTATCATCGCTAGAACCATTCCCCATTCGTCTCGATACTTATTAGCAGACATTCATGTAGGGCATATTTACCCTTCGCCTTTGTGGTGGCTTGAACTCTGCTTCTGATGCCTTCACTGAGGTGTCCAAATGTCTGTGGAGGAACAGCAGCCTATTCTTCCTCAAGAGCCGAAACCAGAAAAGAAAATGTTGCTGGACGCTGGAGTCTGGAGCGAAGCTGACCTACTAACTCAGTGGTTCTCAATCTGGGGTAACTGCCCCTCATGACTAAAATGAAATTTTCTGAGCGATAAAAACTAAACGATTCGGTTCTGTTTCAGTCACGAAACTAAATCATTTTCGAAAGATCATTACTATTACGACAGTTTTTTAAGACGCTAATATTGATTGTATACAGAGTGACAATTATTTAACTATATGAAATACAGTCGTCGTAACTGCTGAACGGTTTACGTTAGGACGTTTAAACTATACGGTTGGCCGCGGGGCATGATGAGGATTATTGTATTGCGTATTAAACTTCGGACCTAGAAACGACGGAGAGGCTTCGTCCTGCCATAGCCATCAGTGGTTCACAACCCCACAACAGTCCACAGCAGTCCACCCACCCCATCGCAGCCGCCGCACACCGAACCCAGGGTTATTATGCGGTTTGGCCCCCAGTGCCCCTCCCCAGGAACGTCTCATACTAGACTGCGTGGTAGAGTAATTACGGTGTACGCATACGTGGGGACAGTGTTTGCATAGCAATCGCTGACATAGTGTAACTGAAGTGGAATAAGGGGAACCAGCCTGCATTCGCCGAGGCAGATGGAAAACCGCCTTAGAAACCATCCACAGGCTGGCCGGCACTCCGGATCTCGACACTAATCGGCCGGGCGGATTCGTGCTGGGGACCGGCACGGCTTCCCGCTCGGGAAGCAGAGCGTTAGACCACGCGGCTAGCCGGGCGGGCGTGATGGGGATTAGTATGCGCATGCATGGTTTGGTTTAGCGACAAAGCCCACTTTCATTTGGATGGGTTCGTCAGTAAACAAAACTGGCGCATTTGCGGGACTGAGAATCCGAATTTCGTGATCGAGAAGCCTCTTCACACTCAACGGGTGAGTGTGTGGTGTGCATTGTCCAGTACGGAATAATTGGTACGGTACTCCTTGATGGTACGGTGACTACCGAACGGTACGTGAAAATTTTGGAAAATAATTTCATCCCCATTATCCAAAGTGACCCCGATTTCGACAAGATGTGGTTTATGCAAGACGGAGCTCAACCTCATAAAAGCAGGAGAGTATTTGATGTCCTAGAGGAGCACATTTGGGGACAGCATTCTGGTTCTGCGGGACCCAGAGGCCACTGGCATGGGCCTCGATTCGCCGCCATATCCTCCGTGTCTGAACACATGCGACTCCTTTTTGTGGAGCTATATCTAAAACAAGCTGTACCGCAATAGCCCCAAAACTATTGCTGAGCTTAAAACAGAAACTCAGGAGGTCATCGACAGCATGGATGTTCCGACACTTCAGCGGGTCATGCAGAATTTCGCTATTCATCTGCGCCACGTCATCGACAGTAATGTCAGGCATATCTAACATGTCATAACCTAAATCCGAATATATGTAATGACTTTTACATGTTGAATAAAGTGTGTGCACGCCGTAGTTTGTAACTAATTTACGTTTTTTTCATATAGTTCAATAATTGTCACTGTGTAAGTTATCAATAATTATTTTTTCTCAATTAGTAGTGTTAATGCGGTTGTGGTTACAGGTTCCTCAAATAGTCCACCCACTATACACATAAGTTTTGCTTTGTCCCTTACATAGCTGATAATAAAAATATATCTCAAGAAAATGTCTTCTCTACATAACAAATGCTAAACATCTCAAGAAAATGTCTTCCCCAAGTTGTAGATAACACCTGCAGTAGTTCATAAATTGCTTCATTACTCGCTTTGAAACAGATAAATGAATTAATTGACAGCACGACGCAGTGGTAACTACATAAGGGCTACTAAGGTGCTGTACACAGTATTATTATTATTATTATTATTATTATTATTATTAGAGTGGTTAGACAAAAAGCATTAACAGCCTCAGGTCGTCCAGTTCAGAAGTAAGGAATTCAACGATCAACTGATTTATAAACAGTAAGTACAGTGCACATATGTGAACTTGTTTGATTTGAAATGGGGGTTCAGAGTGCGGGTCAAGCAAGTGCCGCATTGATGAGGAGTAATGCAGAGGAAGTATGTTTTGTAACAAGTGTGTTCCTTCACTGTGGATAGTTAGCTTTCTTATCTGAGGAGGAGTTGTGGGTAGCGCTTGTGATGTACCATGAATTGCTTCATCACTCATTCTAACAGACTGCACACAACACACACACACGCCCAATAAAAATGTTTCAAGTAAAGTCTTACATTCTGCAGTTTAGTTAGGCACTAAATTTGGTGACAGTGGAGATGGGGCAGACGGCAGGGGGAGAGGGTAGAAAGGGAGGCACTAGCTAATGTCTGATTGGCCTCAGGGGTAATAGTCTAAGAAAGGTTTGAAACCACTGTTATAACTCATCCCAAAGGTTTTTCGTTAGGTTCAGGTCGGCACTCTAGACAAGCCAGTCCATTTCAGGAATGTTATTGTCCACAAACCATTGCCTCATAGATGGTGCTTTATGACAGGGTGCATTGTCATACTTACACAATCAGTCATTGTCTCCAAACTGTTCCTCTATTGTATGCATAACACAATCTACATCTACATCTACATTTATACTCCGCAAGCCACCCAGCGGCGTGTGGCGGAGGGCACTTTACATGCCACTGTCATTACCTCCCTTTCCTGTTCCAGTCGCGTATGGTTCGCGGGAAGAACGGCTGCCGGAAATCCTCCGTGCGCGCTCGAATCTCTCTAATTTTACATTCGTGATCTTCTCGGGAGGTATAAGTAGGGGGAAGCAATATATTCGATACCTCATCCAGAAACGCACCCTCTCGAAACCTGGACAACAAGGTACGCCGCGATGCAGAGCGCCTCTCTTGCAGATTCTGCCATTTGAGTTTATAAACATCTCCGTAACGCTATCACGGTTACCAAATAACCCTGTGACAAAACGCGCCGCACTTCTTTGGATCTTCTCTATCTCCTCCGTCAACACGATCTGGTACGGATCCCACACTGATGAGCAATACTCAAGTATAGGTCGAACGAGTGTTTTGTAAGCCACCTCCTTTGTTGATGGACTACATTTTCTAAGGACTCTCCCAATGAATCTCAACCTGGCACCCGCCTTACCAACAATTAATTTTATATGATCATTCCACTTCAAATCGTTCCATACGCATACTCCCAGATATTTTACAGAAGTAACTGCTACCAGTGTTTGTTCCGCTATCATATAATCATACAATAAAGGATCCTTCTTTCTATGTATTCGCAATACATTACATTTGTCTATGTTAAGGGTCAGTTGCCACTCCCAGCACCAAGTGCCTATCCACTGCAGATCTTCCTGCATTTCGCTACAATTTTCTAATGCAGCAACTTCTCTGTATACTACAGCATCATCCGCGAAAAGCCGCATGGAACTTCCGACACTATCTACTAGGTCAATTATATATATTGTGAAAAGCAATGGTCCCATAACACTCCCCTGTGGCACGCCAGAGGTTACTTTAACGTCTGTAGACGTCTACCCATTGAGAACAACATGCTGTGTTCTGTTTGCTAAAAACTCTTCAATCCAGCCACACAGCTGGTCCGATATTCCGTAGGCTCTTTCTTTGTTTATCAGGCGACAGTGCGGAACTGTATCGAACGCCTTCCGGAAGTCAGGGAAAATGGCAAATACCTGGAAGCCTGTATCTAATATTTTCTGGGTCTCATGAACAAATAAAGCGAGTTGGGTCTCACATGATCGCTGTTTCCGGAATCCATGTTGATTCCTGCAGAGTAGATTCTGGGTTTCCAGAAATTACATGATACGCGAGCAAAAAACGTGTTCTAAAATTCTACAACAGATCGATGTCAGAGATATAGGCCTATAGCTTTGCGCATTTGCTCGACGACCCTTCTTGAAAACTGGGAATACCTGTGCTTTTTTCCAATCATTTGGAATGCTGTACATGTGTTCATATCCTCGACATTTAGCGTCTTATTAAGCGCAATAAGGAGACCACACTCTAAGCACGAAAAACACTTCCATACCGTAACACCTCCCCCAACGTACTTCAATAGCGGCACTTCACATGATGGCAGATAACGTTCGCCAGACCTTCCACCGGGTCCGCAGAGGGTATAGCGTGATTCCTCACTCCAAATAACTCGTTACCAGTCATCCACGGTCCAGTGGTTTTGCTCTTTACACCACCTGAAGCGTCGCTTCGCATTGACTACAGAGCTGCTCGACCATTTTACTCCACTCTTTTCTCACTCCCTGCGCATGGTCATAGCATTGCTGGTAGCAGTTTGCAATTCAAGAGTGATTCCTTCCACTGATTTCATGTGATTTTTACAACCACTCTCCAGAACGCTCGGCACTCCCTGTCTGTCAGCACGTGAGGTCTGACTGGCCTTTATTTAGCTGTGGCTGTTCATTCGCGTTACCTCTCCAGGCTCCAAGTCACTGAACTCTTCCGACCGACACATTCTGCTGTTACTGCTTCTCTACTGAAAACGCAACTCTCACCTCCAGCTTATATATTGATGGGTTCGTCTCTCGTAATATCTAGTGGTCAATACCGCATTACATAAGGCTCCGGATACTTCTGATCAGATAGCGTCTTTTCCTTACCAAATCACGTGCCCACAACGCCACGAGGAGACATTCGGTTTCGTGGTTGACTCTTCAATGTATATACCGAGTACGGTGTACACCACTCGGCATGGAGTAACAGTTTAGGACTCGAACTGGAAAATGAGGCAATCTTACTGTTCCTTGGAAAATAATTTCTGCGACTTTAATATAAATTATCTCAAAATCTTCTTAAAGAGGATTGGTGTTAGATCTAAGTTAACTGGTTAACTCCATAGAAAGTCGTTCCATAGATGAATTACTACCGAAAACGTCAATTTTTTTTCTATACACACGAATAAAAGCCATTATAATGCTCTTCGTTGGTTAAAAGAAAGCGCTACTTGTAATTGGGGTACATGATGTCTCGTGTTTGAAGCGACGCAGTACACCTAAAACTTTGACAAAATCAAATCGCTTGACGTTCCGAATTAAGGCAGCCAAGCGAATCTGAGTCGACACTTCGAGACCTACATGCGTACTCCGCAAGCCACTTGACGGCGTATGGTGGAAAGTACATAGTGTACTTAAATTTTATTGTCCTCTTCCTGTTCCACTCGCGGCTGAACAAGAGGAGGAGGATTCTCGTCGGTACTCCAGTGTCTAAGCCCGAATACCACTGAGTTTTATCCTATGATCATTGCATTATCTGAATTTAGAGGATAGCTCTCCACATTGTATAATATTTTTGTTTTATGTCATCCTGTTAGAGTTTGATGAGTATTTCCGTTACGCTCTTGGGCTGACTAAACAACTGCATCTGTGTGGTTATTCATTTACGTGAAAAGATAACAAAGGTGATCTTAAAGTCCGTGACGCTATTTTGGATTAAAAGCTTGTTAAATAGTAAATGCTCGTTATTGAAAATCTCTCTAAAGGGTTTCCCAGTAAACAATTCTTTCACGCTCAAGATCTTTACCAATATGCGATACCACCAAGTTAATAGAGAGAAATAATTTTAATAAAATTTCATTAAATGGTTCAAATGGCTCTGAGGACTATGGGACTTAACTGCTGTGGTCATCAGTCCCTTAGAACTTAGAACTACTTAAACCGAACTAACCTAAGGACATAACACACATCCATGCCCGAGGCAGGATTCGAACCTGCGACCGTAGCGGTCACGCGGTTCCAGACTGTAGCGCCTAGAACCGCACGGCCACTCCGGCCGGCATTTCATTAAAGATGTCCAAATTTTTGTAGTTGTTTCCCCCTACTTCAAAAGACACCTCATCCCTTTTCATTATAGTTTTTTTTTCGAGAGTAACCGCTCACATGCGTAAAGGATCAAATTATATTTAAATTTTTGACCTCGTGCCTATTCTACGTACATACGGTAGTTATTGTGTACTAGAACAAATGGTGCAGATGAATAACACAGGATCTGCATCGGCCCACCAATGTATGCCTTACCTTAGACTGTTTAAATTTAAAATTTTCTCGTTTCTCAACTCAAGTGCGCAGAAGAATCATCATACGCTACTTAAAATGCGCATACCGAGGAAGGTGGCGCATTGGTTAGCACACTGGACTCGCATTCAGAAGGACGACGCGACGGTTGAAACCCACGTCCACCCATCCTGATTTGGGTTTTCTGTGATTTCTCCAAATCGCTTCAGGAAAATGCCGGTGTGGTTCCTTTGAAAGGGCACTCACGACTTCCTTCCCCATTCTTCCCTAATGCGATGGGACCGATGACCTCGCTCTATGGTCCCCTCCCGCCGAATCAACCAAACATTTCCTGAGAAAAATAAAACCCATGAACAAGGGGTATGCAATGTAAGTTATAGTTTCTTTCGAACCGCAGGGAAAACCTTAAGTAAGCAGTCGCCAACAGTGCAATATGAAATATACATCGAAATCTGATTGTTTTGCTCGACTGGAACAGGAAACGCATGTCTCATTCGACTAACTAATTGAAATCGGTGTGCTCGCCAGCCTACATGTGGTTTTAGGCAGTTTTCCACATCCCATTAAGTGAATTCCTGGCTGGTACCCAAATCGCGCCTCAGTTACACGATTCACAAACACTCAGAAAACTTTCCGTAACTTTCACACACACATTCCGTGACAGGAAAGAGCATCCGGCCACCCCTTGAATTAACCACTCTACATCCGTTAATACCCATGCTGATACGGGACAAAGTAAATGTACGAATATCTCTTTCACTAGACTGAGGTCCAAGTTCTGATTGGCTAAGTATGGGTTTCACAAACTTTGGTGTCAACCTTTGAGTGCAGTACCTACTCATAAATTTTTAAAAACAAGACGAGAAACAGGTCGGCAGTTCCTGACATGTGTGAATTCTCTCTCGTTGTAGAGAAGCCCAACAATTATATATTTCACTCGGTCTGGGAACGTGTGCTCAATTAATTATGCTTTTCTCGTATGACTAACAACATTATGTATTTGGGACCACAACCTTGTATTGTCTAATTGAAGATATCATCAACGCCGTAGGGACTTTGCTCTTTATAATCTTGATGATTTTTCCTATTTAGCAAGAGACATTTGCTTTCCTCGGTGTACTCATACGTTTTCTTTTCCTAACTATTTGCACAATTTTAGCCACCTGATTTTAAAAACCAATTGTTAAAAATATTTGCCAAACACGATTTTATAATAGTCCTATACTTTTTAAGAGAAATACAAGGGCGTGCAAAAATTATGGACGAGAGAAACTTTCGCACGATGTCTCGCTGCTGAGTAACATAGCTCAATGAAACGTGGATCATACATGGGAAGACATGCTACAGTATAGTTGAGAAGGTAACCGAAAGAAATATGGAACGAGACGAACAGAAACGACGCTTTTGTTCAAAGTACTAAAGACACCGTGATTTATGATGGTCCCTTGGACAATACAAAAGGCGCGACATGATTCTCAAGAGGTTCTGTGACCACCACCACCAGCTGCAGCTCGTGCCCTGCAACGTGCTGCCACGCTGGTCACAAGGCTGATGAGTTCTTGTGGTAGGACGTTCCTTTCCTCCACAACAACTGAATGGTCGCTGGTGCATGTGGACGTGTTGCGATACGTCTGCCCAAGGAATCCTACACGTGCTCGATGGGATTTAAGTCGGGAGAACGGGCAGGTCAGTCCATTCGCCGAATATCCTCTCGTTCAAAGAGCTCCTCCACCTGCGCCGTTCGATGAGATGGTGCGCTAGCATCCATAAATATGATGTCAGGGCCAAATTCATCCCTGAAAAGATGCACATTGGGAAAGTAGTACAGTCTCACAATAACGCAGACCAGTGAGTGTATCGTGTTCAAAAATTTGAAGGTCAGTACGCCCTTGCAACAGTCTGCCTCCCCACTCCAGTAGCGCTGGACCACCAAAACGATCATGTTCGACAATGTTCCTGGATGCATTACGTGTTTCCACCTCTCGTCATATGAGGTACGTCCAGCACTCTCGAATATGATCGTTTTGGTGGTCCAGGTGTAATGGTGTGGGAAGTATAATGTAGCATGCATATAATGACTTCCAAATCTTTGAACACGGCACACTCAGCGATCGACGTTATTGCGACGCTGTGCTCCTTTCCTATATGCGTCTTGTCAGTGGTGCATTTGGCCCTGACTACATTTTTATGGATGACATTGAGGGACAGTATCGAATAGTGCAGGTAGAGGAGCTCGTGGAACGAGAGGATGTTCGGCGAATGGACTGGCCTCCCCGTTCCTCCAACTTAAATCTTATCGAGCACGCGTGATATATGTTGAGGAGACGTGTTGCAGTATATGCACACGCACCAATGACGATCCAGCAGTCGTCAGCCGCGCTGGTGGAGGAATGGACCGCACTATCACAAGAACTCTTCACCAACTTTGTGGCTAGCATGGGAGCGCGTTGCAGAGCATTCACTGCTGTCCGTGGTGATCACAGATTCTATTAAGAACCATTTCCCATCTTTTGTAAAGTCGCGATGACTTAAGTGTAATTATTCTCTTTCCTTGAAAGTGTCACTTCTATTCGTCTCGTTGCGTATTTCTCGAGCTATGTTAGTCAGCAATGACGCATTATGCCAAAGTTACTGTTGTCCTTAAGTTTTGCACACTAGTGCAGTTTAATCCTCGGTTGTTTCTTCGGCTGTCTTTCTCTTAACAATATTTAATACTTATCTTTCCTTAGTGGCTAACTGCCAATTTCAGATAAGATGTCACAATCTTAGATCCTTTTATTTCGTTTCTTAATGCGTTACACCTCTTTTTAAAAAACTCATTACCCACTGACGATTTGGTAGATATTTCTATTTCATTTTGAAGATACTGTGGTACTTGTATTGGAGCAATCTTTCTTTGATTACTTCATGGTACTTCGTGTGTGGTGAGCGATAGAGAGTAACCCTGGACAATAGCATCTTGCAAAGATGACTTCCAACTGTATTGTATTGTATGTTAACCGGGGGCCTAGAAACGACGGAGAGGCTCCGTCCCCGCCGCAGCCGCAGTGGTCCACAACCCCACGACGACTACCGCAGTCCACTTCACCCCTTCGCCGCCCCACACCGAACCACTCTTTCAGGGTTATTGTGCGGTTCGGCCCCCGCCGACATAGTGTAGCTGAGGCGGAATAAGGGGAACCAGCCCGCATTCGCCGAGGCAGATGGAAAACCGCCTAAAAACCATCCAGAGTCTGGCAGGCTCACCAGACCTCGACGCAAGTCCGCCGGGCGCATTCGTGCCGGGGACCAGGCGCTCCTTCCCAATCCGGAAAGCCGTGCTTTAGACCACACGGCTAACCGGGAGGTCACTTCCAACTGTACACATTCTGCAATGGTGAAAACAACAGTTGCAGATATATTAAAACGATTCTAAAAGTAAGATCGGTTAGAGAATCGTCTCCATCGTGAACGTCTTCGTATTTTTACGTACCGAGACCAAACAGCGATTACAAAAAAAGGTTATCTAGATAGAATTTATTACAGACAGAACAGTAGCTCAATTGGAAATGATATTGAATAAATATGTCTATGGAAGAAACCAGAACTTATGAAGACGTGTCCTAAGATAAGGTCCTCAAGTTCCGTAGTGGCAATGGAAGCTAGACTTTGCGAGACCACTGAACTTCAGACTATTGGCAGGATGCTGCGTTAGGCTGATTTTCACTGTTGTACGCTTCTGCAAAAGTCCTTCAAAAAAATGGTTCAAATGGCTCTGAGCACTATGGGACATAACATCTGTGGTCATCAGTCCCCTAGAACTTAGAACTACTTAAACCTAACTAACCTAATGACATCACACACATCCATGCCCGAGGCAGGATTCGAACCTGCGACCGTAGCAGTCACGCGGTTCCGGACTCCGCGCCTAGAACCGCTAGACCACCGCGGCCGGCCAAAAGTCCTTCGTGGATAGCATTTGCAAGATGAAAATATTGAAGTTCGCAAAGCAGAATTCTCAGACAGCTACTGTGCGTCGCAAACGTAAGATATTTTCGGATGAGGAGAAGTTCAAAGTGGTCGAATCTGAAAGATGGTCGTACACCTGAAGGAAACAAAAATCTCAGTTGGATCCCAATTACATGCAGGCCGACGTAAAATACGGAATTTTTAAGTATAATGGGTTGGATTATATGTAAGCTACTAACATCGGAAGCGAAGTATTTATAGACGGTTAACTGAACACCCAAAGATAATTGGTCATTTAGAGACGCAAATTTGAAACATTGCTTCATAACCAGTGACAGAAATGCTCTTGAGCCTGCAGAAAACTTCTGTAGCTCTCTAAGGCTTTTCGTAGACGGCGCAGTTTTGTCCACTGAGGTGACATCGTCAGAAAATTGTTAATAACTGTAGAACTCTAAAAGATAAGCGACTAGTGAAAACAGTAGCCCCTGACACTCAACATAAGCAAAAGCAATGTATCGCGCATTAATTGACGAAGTATCCCAGATTGTTTGAATGAGTTATCGCCGCCAATTTACTTTTTTTTTCAAACTGATCTCAGGGAAAGCTCATTTCATCAGAAACAACGGTGTCTAATAATAACATAAACAGGTCATTTATCAGACTTCTTTACAAAATTACAAAATACAAAACGCGACTGTACGAGATGATTAACCTACGAAATGCATTAGAGTGTCTGCAACACTACAATGAAAAATCACATATTTTTTATATATAATCCAATTATACAAGGTGATCAGAAACAGTCTATAAACTCTGTAAGGGCATTGCAGGTTAGTGCCTGCTGAGAAACAATTATTAAGAAAAAAATTCGATACGTTGCGCCGTTGCAAGTTAATTAGCATTGAAGTTAGCCAGTCAAGCCGTTACGTGGGCAAATTCCAACGGCCCGCCAAAGGCTGTGCCGCCAAACGTGTGTTCCGTTTGCATTTCTAAAACGAACAAGAGATCGATACAAATATTGGACATGGGACGATATTAAGGATCGAACACGAGCCAAAGGCTGAGAAGTTTCGTGCACTGTCATCTACGCTATGAGAGCCGAACGAAGTGGCCGCGCGGTTTGAGGCGCCATGTCACGGACTGGGCGGCCCCTCCCGCCGGTGGTTCGAGTCCTCCCTCTGGCATGGGTGTGTGTGTTGTTCTTAGTATAAGTTAGTTTAAGTAGTGTGTAAGTCTAGGGACCGATGACCTCTGCAGTTTGGTACATAGGAATTCACGCTCATTTGAACATATGAGAACAACTGACACTAATTATATGTGGCTGGCGCTGGAATTTGTGCGCGCAACGGCCTGATTGTCTAACTTCAATGCTAATTACCTCGGAAACGACGCAACGTATAAAATTTTTTCTTAATAACTATTTCTCAGTACAACCTACCCTGCAACACCCTTCCAAGAGGAACCGATGACCGTCGCAGTCTGGTCCCTTTAATCCCACAAACCAACCAACCAACCCTTCCAAGCTTTTCAGACTATTTCTGACCACACTGTATACGAGGGAGGGTCGAAAAGTTTCTAGCCTAACAAACAAAGAGTGACAGAAATTTCATAATACCAATTTATTTTTCAATATAATACCCGTTACACTAATATACTTGCGGGCATGCTCAGATAACTTCGGCAAACCATTCAAATAAAAGGTCTTTGATTTCGAGTTCAACCACGCCTTCACAGCATCAATCAGTGCATCACCATTGTCAAATCGTCGTCCTTTGAGGTCATTGTTTAGGTTTGGGAAAAGAAAAAAGTCTGATGGAGCTAAATTTGGAGAATATGGCGGATGACGTAACAATTCTAACCCGCAATCACGTGCGCCGGTGCATTATCCTCATGCAAAAGAACTCAGCGCGCCAATTTTGCTTCCATTTTTTTATTTCTCTCTTCTCTCAAACGGCGCAGGAGCATGCAATAGTATGATGCATTGATAGTTACGCCTTTTTGCAAGTAATCCACCATAATTATTCCTTCCGCATCCAAGAAGACAGATGTCATCACCTTACCGGCTGATTTTTGCAGCCTGAATTTTTTTGGGATTGGGGATGAAGGATGTTTCCATTGTTGTGACTGTTATTGTCACATGATCAAAGTCGTGAACCACGTTTCGTCCATTGTCACATACCTTGCAAGAAAGCCGTCTTCATCCGCTCCAAATTGGCGGACGATTTCTTCACAACACTGCAACTTCTCCCGTCTCTGATCTGCATTCAAGTCTTTCGGAACCCACCGAGATGAAACGTTCCACATTCCAAAAATATCCAGTGTCATGATCACGCCTATGGGAGATTCAATGTGCTGCAATGCTGCAATGTTGTCCGACGATCCTACAAAATCGTATCGTGAGCTGCAGTCTCTCTTTCGTCAGTGGCAACGGTGACAGGCCTTCCGCTCCTTGGCGCATCTTCCACACTCGTTCTTCCATGTTTGATGTCGGACACCCAGTTTTTCACTGTTCCACAACACGGAGCACTGTCCTTAAGTGTATTCCGCATGTCCTCCGCAATTTACTTGGGAGTCATTCCCTTCAAATGAAGATATTCAATCACATAATGGTTCTTGATTCTCTAGATATTCGTCATTTTGCTTACACTGAGGTATACAACGTATCCTAACGGCAAAACTAACGAAGCAGTAGCCGCGAAATTTGACTTGTAAGCGCACAAAGCGTCACTATAAAGTAGGTGGTGTTGTTTGTGCGAGACATTGCAGTAATAAACTTTTCGATCATTCCTCTCATATACATAATGAAACATAAGAAAAAATCCGTAAATTTTAACGTTCCAGTTCACAAAGGTGGATGAAATTGCAAATGCACTGCCTGACAAAATAGTGAAATAGCCAGGATACGAGAAAGAAACAAAATAAACTTTACAGGTTATTTCAGTGACTACAAAACTGAGTCAACCTACAAAGAACTTGGCAGCATGAGCCGACATAGCAGTATGACGTTGCATCCTTCTGGCCTGGATGCAAGCACTGATTAAGTTAGGAAGGGTGTTATAAAGCCGTTGCATGCTCTTCTGAAGCAAGCTGTCCCACAAATATTTTGACTAGTCCTTGATATCCTGAATGCTGGCACTGGAACGTACACTACTGGCGACGGTTCAATCCCGTCTCCAGCCATCCTGATTTAGGTTTTCCGTGATTTCCCTAAATCGTTTCAGGCAAATGCCAGGATGGTTCCTTTGAAAGGGCACGGCCGATTTCCTTCCCAATCCTTCCCTAACCCGAGCTTGCGCTCCGTCTCTAATGACGTCGTTGTCGACGGGACGTTAAACACTAACCACCGCCACCACCATACACTACTGTCCATTAAAATTGCTACACCACGAATATGACGTGCTACAGACGCGAAATTAAACCGACAGGAAGAAGATGCTGTGATATGCAAATGATTAGCTTTTCAGAGCATTCACACAAGGTTGGCGCCGGTGGCGACACCTGCAACGTGCTGACATGAGGAAAGTTTCCAACCGATTTCTCATACACAAACAGCAGTTGACCGGCGTTGTCTGGTGAAACGTTGTTGTGATGCCTCGTGTAAGGAGGAGGAATGCCTACCATCACGTTTCCGACTTTGATAAAAGTCGGATAGTAGCCTATCGCGATTCCGGTTTATCGTATCGCGACATTGCTGCTCGAGTTGGTCGAGATCCAATGACCGTTAGCAGAATATGGAATTGGTGGGTTCAGGAGGGCAATACGGAACGCCGTGCTGGATCCCAACGGCCTCGTATCACTATCAGTCGAAATGACAGGCATCTTATCTGCATGGCTGTAGCGGATCGTGCAGCCACGTCTCAATCCCTGAGTCAACAGATGGGGACGTTTGCAAGACAACAACCATCTGCACGAACAGTTAGACGACGTTTGCAGCAGCATGGCCTATCAGCTCGGAGACCATGCATGCGGTTACCCTTAACGCTGCATCACAGACAGGAGCGCCTGCGATTGGTGTACTCAACGACGAACCTGGGTGCACGAATGGCAAAACGTCATTTTTTCGAATGAATCCAGGTTCTGTTTACAGCATCGTGATGGTCGCATCCGTGTTTGGCGACATCGCGGTGAACGCACATTGGGAGCGTGTATTCGTCATCGCCATATTGGCGTATCACCCGGCGTGACGGTATGGGGTGCCATTGGTGACACGTCTCGGTCACCTCTTGTTTTCATTGACGGCACTTTGAACAGTGGACGTTACATTTCAGATGTGTTACGACCCGTGGCTCTCCCTTCATTCGATCCCTGCGAAAGCCTACATTTCAGCAAGATAATGCACGACCGCATGTTGAAGGTCCTGTACGGGCCTTTCTGGATATAGAAAATGTTCGACTGCTGCCCTGGAAAGCACGTTCTCCAGATCGCTCACCAATTGAAAACGTCTGGTCAATGGTGGCCGAGCAACTGGCTCGTCACAATACGCCAGTCACTACTCATGATGAACTGTGGTATCGTGTTGAAGCTGCATGTGCAGCTGTACCTGTACATGCCATCCAAGCTCTGTTTGACTCAATGCCCAGGCGTATCAAGGCCTTTATTACGGCCAGAGGTGGTTGTTCTGGGTACTGATTTCTCAGGATCTATGCACCCAAATTGCGTGAAAATGTAATCACTTTGTCCAATGAATACCCGATTATCATCTGCACTTCTTCTTGGTGTAGCAATTTTAATGGCCAGTAGTGTAATTGACATCTGCGCTGGTAACACACATGTTCTATCAAAGACAGATCTGAGGACCTCGCTGGCACCTGTCAATATCTTAACATCACTCAGACAGTTCATAGAGTCACGTTCCGTGTACGGACTAGCAGTGTCATGTTGAAAAATGGCACCACAATACTGTTGCATGAGAGGTAACACGAGAACACATGATGTACTTCACGTACAGTTGTACCGTTAGAATTCGCTCAGTCAGAACTAGCCGTGACCTGCATTTATACCCGATTGTTTTCCATACCATGACGCCAAGAATAACACCGCCGAACTTCTGCAAAACGCTGGGAGAATGGAACCTCGACCCAGGTCGTCCTGAGTAGTACAGAACCATGATTCATTGCTGGAAACCTTGTGACACCATTCATCATCAGGCAATGGTTCCCGCTCACGGCACCACCTCAAACTCAGCCGTTTGTGTTGTGGTGTTAACTGCAAGCTATACATGGGATCTTAATTTCATAGTCTGGCTGCTGCCATTCTCCGACCCACGGTGCGGGATAACGCAGAGAATTGCAGAGATTCTAGGATATCAGGTGCAGGTGTGAAAGGGTCAGTGCTTCGTACACAATACGGCAGTCCTTCCTTGTAATGGTCAGATGTGGTCAACCGGAACTTTGTCGACGAGTGTGCCTGCCCTCACGATCCTATGCAATCGAGCATCGGGCGTTTGTCACAAATTCTCCAAAAATCTTGATATTGCGCGATTCGACCATCGGGCCAAATCGAGGACTACATAGACGCCCCTTTCAATCTTTCAGGTGCAGATAACGCTGTTCAGATGAATACGCAGCATCTCCATACCCTTCAAAGTGATCACTCAACATGTGACGCTGTTCACGCACCTTATAAACTCTCGAGACCTGCTACCAACACTAAACACGAGCAACACTAACACACTCCGATGGCCGTTATAACTGCAGCATAAAACTGCAACTCTAATCATTTACATACCCGCCGATGGTGTGTACGTGTACTAAGTCACTGATATATGATCAAGTCTTCTGAATGCTTCACTTTTTTGCAAGGAAGTGTACTTTTGGCAACGGACCTACCGATGGAACAAAGAGCTACCTTAAGAAAAAAATAATCTTTAAATTTTAAAATATTATACAGTGTAATTGTTCTTGGTGACTGTTATTAATCAATGTCTATTGATGTAAATACAATGTCCTCGTCAATGATGCAGAAATCACAGCTTAGAGATGGTATTAATTTTAGCCAGTGTCTCGTTTTGTTAGTATTCGTGTGACCCGCTCTTACACAGTTAACATGACAGAGTGCAGAAAAGTAACATTTCTGATATTTTATTCTTTTCTCAACCTCGGTTGAAGTATTACATGTCAAGCATCGGCAGAGGATTCAGCAAAGTGTCAAAATCGGTCGAGTAATATGCGTGACATCTAATGCCTCAATCGACTTTCCCGCTTATATGTGACGCAAGTTTCAACCCTCGGTCACTAGAGGGCTCAGAATTGTTGCGTTTAACATGGCAGTGTGTACGTAACTATGTCAGTGGGTGAAAAACAGCGGACTGTAATCGAGTTTCTAATGGCAGAAAAAGTGGCCCCAATTTAAATCCAGAGAAGAATAAAGACTGTGTGCGGAGAATGACGGAAACGGTGGCGCTAGCTTGAACGTGTGTGACAGAGCTCGGAGTGGACGAATGCGTGCGGCAACCGACGACTCTCATCGGAATCGGGTTGATGAACTCATCGGAGAAAGTCTGCCGGACCGAGCGAGGTGGCGCAGTGGTTAGCACACTGGACTCGCATTTGGGAGGACGACGGTTCCATCCCGCGTCCGAACACCCTGATTTAGGTTTTCCGTGATTTCCCTAAATCGCTCCAGGCAAATGCCGGAATGGTTCCTTTGAAAGGGCACGGCCGACTTCCTTCCTAGTCCTTCCCTAATCCGATGAGACCGATGACCTCGCAGTTTGGTCTCCTCCCCCAAACAACCCAACCCATCACAAAGTCTGCCGAGTAGTATACATGCCATGTAATGCCTCAATCGATACTGAGAACGGATTAAAAATTTCAGAGGCTTTACTTTTCAGCAAGGCCACGCAGTAACAACTTCTTTTCACGAGAGCACCGAGTTTAGAAGCGAAAAGTGCCATGGAATCACCCAATACCATGTACCTTTTATGTTCTGGTCCTCGTCCACAGGCATTGCTCATTCTGTTTTTGCTTCGTTGGTGAGTGTATCATGAAAATTATTCTATGGTAGAGGCATGTCAGTGAGAAGTAGACGCTACTCGATTCTCGCTAGTTGCATTCGTTCATTGCCCCCATGCCCGCAACACCAACATGTCCCGATACCCTTGATCGGTATGACAAGAGTCTAGAATACAGGTGGGCAACGGGCGGCCCGCTGGCCGGATCTGACTCGGGATTGGTTTCAGTCCGGCCTGCGGGAGTAATTCGTGGAAGACAGGGACAAAGCGAGGAGCTGCAGAATTTTGCAACTGAAGTTTTTAAGGCAGTTATTGTCAAATGCCATAAGTAAAGGAACAATGTTCACGACGCGTAAATAAATATAAACTTTTGAAGATGGGGTGAACATAAAATGAATGTATTGTTGATGTGGCTTTTTGAGAAAGAGGTGCCATTCATATCGCTGCGTTTTCCAATAAATATTAACGTCACGGACGCTATAGTTTTGCCTTTATGTGATAGGAGCGCTGCTGTCGAGTCGCGTCGTGTGAAGAGGTGAGCCGTTTGCTTAACAAAGAATGTGAATCAGGGCTGCGGCTCAGCAAAGGCTGACCATGCCTGGCCTACAGTTACCTATTCCGAGAGATTTGTGGTGGAACGACTACATAAATGTAGCTGTGAACACAGTAGAGTCCACACTCACATTTCTTGAAGAAATCCTAAGGATGTGTAAATCAGGTACTCGTGAAATCATTTACAAAACACTCGTTCTACTGATTCTTGAGAATTACTCATCCACAGGGGACCCTTACTAGGTAGGGTTAGAGAAGATATAGAAGAGCCAAAGATGAACGGCGTTTAGTAAGCACGAGAGTGCCACAGAAATGCTCAACGAATTGCGCTGAGGTACGCTACATGGAAGACAAATGCATTGTACAGAGCCTTGCTCACAACATTTTGGGATCTCACGTTCCAAACCGAGTAGCGCATTACGTCCCACAACATACATTTCGCGAATGACTGGGATCGTAAAATTAGATGTCGAATTACACACTATATTGCGGCTGCTGGAGCAGACGAGATTTGTTGTACTTGCTAAATTCCTCGTCTGCTGCGACTTCCTGAGTACACGTAAGTCTCTACAACACTTGTACCCAGCAGATATAGTAGTCCACGATGTCCAGGATGGCCTTCTTTATCCATAAAGGCTAGGAAAGATGTTGTCTCTCTGCTGCGCTCCAGGGCATATGGGTATTAAAAAAGGGAATCGAAATGGTGGCAGCGAAAGATGCGTGATGCGATCCTCAGATATTTCAGTGTGCCCTCCCACGACATGTAATCACATAAATGTTGAGGTACAGAAACATGCATAGATGGGAGGAAGAGTGACTGGAAGTGACGGACAATAAGCTACACATACTAAAGTCAACAAAGCGCTATGACGTACCTCTATCCAGCCACGCAGAGGGAATGAGAGCCTTCTTATTCGTCCTCTTAAAGGACACAGCCCTATGACGTATGGCTTCTTGCTCCAATGAAAAGACCTTCCAATTTGTGGTGCTTGTGGCCTAGGGATCTCAGAGACCATATTTTAGTAGACTGTGTTTTGTATTCAGACAAGAAGGCAGCAGCTCATTTGCCGACGGATCTGCCATCTGTTTTAACTGACAATGAAACGAATGAGGTACGACTTTTAATGTTTTGTGAAGTGTCCGAAGTGCTTCCTAAGGTTTTAGTGTTTCATTACGATGACTGGCTCATCCATGTTTTTTGTATGTTATCAGCCAGTCATATTTTCCTGTGTAACTGGCGGTTTTAGAACAGCTGCCCACTTTAACGATCCCATAGTAGATGAGAGTTAGTGTGAATGTGCTAATTATCGTGAATGAGGTTGTGAGAGGGTTTGTTAAGTGCGCAAGACTTACTCTTCCTGGTATTATGACTTTTTAACCACATTTATTCGTATTAATATTTGTAAGGGCTCTGATAACCTCGCTGTTAAGAGCCCGTTGGCCACAAACAAACACTCAGTAAAATGAGAGTGGTTTGGGTTTGTACGAAAGGGCACCGACAGCCCTTCTTTGTTCGTACCATCTGCAAACGGAAGAGGAAAGGGGCAAATTAATCTTGTACGATAAATGGTTCAAATGGCTCTGAGCACTATGGGACTTAACATCTATGGTCATCAGTCCCCTAGAACTTAGAACTACTTAAACCTAACTAACCTAAGGACATCACACAACACCCAGTCATCACGAGGCAGAGAAAATCCCTGACCCCCCCCGGGAATCGAACCCGGGAACCCGGGCGCGGGAAGCGAGAACGCTACCGCACGACCACGAGCTGCGGACTCTTGTACGATACGTAACCTCTGCCTCACATCATACAAATGCATTCCGAGTACAGATATATGTAGGGGCTTCTGAAATTAAGTTGCACTTTATTATAGCAGGCCAAGTAACTTTTATTGAACGCAGTATTACACTCCAGAGTGGCACAATACGTGACAATATTTTCCAACATAGTTACCAAGTCTTTGTAACAACGGTCCCGACGTTCTACCACTCTTTCAATTCCTCGATGATAGAAATCCACTTCTTGGTTACGAAGCCATTCGAGAACGGCTGTGCGAACGTCCTCATCGTTGGAAAATTTATTTCCCCAGATGTTCTTTTAGTTTGCCAAAAAGATCGAAACCGCTTGCTGGAAGATCTGGATTGTATGACGGATCAGCACCTCCCATTTCTGTACTGCCTTGGTCAGATGGTTGGCAACGTTTCACTATGGCTGGGTCCATTACTTCATATGCCGTCAGAATATCACGATGACTATTTAGACTATTTGCCACAAGAATAGTACTGTCGCACATACTTCAACTGTGGAGTACGTTTCCAGTTGTTGCGCCATTTCACTCCCATTTTGTTATGCACCTGTTATCCGTACCGCAGCACAACTGTCTCTGCAGTAAAGGCAGAACATAAACTCGATACGATACGATATTGCAGTGCCTGTGTTGTTCTGATTTACGATGGAAAGTCCCTTTCGACATGCATGCATATCCAGAGGAACTTTGCATCGTAAATCGGAATAACACAGGCAATGCAATATCGTTCTGCCTTATGATCATGAACAGCGCCGTATGGCCGGAAAGCCGCCATGACGTCCTCTGCAGGTACCTCGAATGGCAGTTCTAACACGCGAATAGTTCTAAGGCCTAATCCCGCATGCTCGATTTCGAACACGCCGACGTTTCCGTCAGCGTAACGGAAACGGAGTCCCTGTTTGCTCGCGTTTAAAACGCGCTCGCACGCTGCGTCATCGATCATTTTATCGTAAACGGTGCTACTGTGAATCGAGAAGTGAATACCCAGAAGTTCCGATGGTGGGATCTTCGTTGCCTCACCGGACGAAACTTCCACATCAAAGGCTTTCGGTCGTGCATATTCCAGACAAAAATGGAACGTAATGTCGATTTCCCGAACCTTTTTGCTATGATCTCACTGCGCGAAGCAATGTAAACAAACTCGAACTCACTCGCTCCGCAAGCGGCAGTACGGAACGTCCTCTCCCAGCGGGTGCTAAAGCCAGACTTTTGAGCCATCCCGACACGGTGGTCATTGCAGCATCACTGACTGCCCTAGCACGCTTCCCGTCAGACCCAGATTCTCAACTGATCCACAGACGAATGTAGTACCCATTGCACATTATCCGCATTAACCGCGACATTTCGCCGATTCCCGTAAGGGTTTTAGCCCGTTGTGCATCTGCACTGAAGAGATCATTGGCCGGTATCACCCTATATATATATATATATATATATATATATATATATATATATATATATATATATACTCCTGGAAATGGAAAAAAGGACACATTGACACCGGTGTGTCAGACCCACCATACTTGCTCCGGACACTGCGAGAGGGCTGTACAAGCAATGATCACACGCACGGCACAGCGGACACACCAGGAACCGCGGTGTTGGCCGTCGAATGGCGCTAGCTGCGCAGCATTTGTGCACCGCCGCCGTCAGTGTCAGCCAGTTTGCCGCGGCATACGGAGCTCCATCGCAGTCTTTAACACTGGTAGCATGCTGCGACAGCGTGGACGTGAACCGTATGTGCAGTTGACGGACTTTGAGCGAGGGCGTATAGTGGGCATGCGGGAGGCCGGGTGGACGTACCGCCGAATTGCTCAACACGTGGGGCGTGAGGTCTCCACAGTACATCGATGTTGTCGCCAGTGGTCGGCGGAAGGTGCACGTGCCCGTCGACCTGGGACCGGACCGCAGCGACGCACGGATGCACGCCAAGACCGTAGGATCCTACGCAGTGCCGTAGGGGACCGCACCGCCACTTCCCAGCAAATTAGGGACACTGTTGCTCCTGGGGTATCGGCGAGGACCATTCGCAACCGTCTCCATGAAGCTGGGCTACGGTCCCCCACACCGTTAGGCCGTCTTCCGCTCACGCCCCAACATCGTGCAGCCCGCCTCCAGTGGTGTCGCGACAGGCGTGAATGGAGGGACGAATGGAGACGTGTCGTCTTCAGCGATGAGAGTCGCTTCTGCCTTGGTGCCAACGATGGTCGTATGCGTGTTTGGCGCCGTGCAGGTGAGCGCCACAATCAGGACCGCATACGACCGAGGCACACAGGGCCAACACCCGGCATCATGGTGTGGGGAGCGATCTCCTACACTGGCCGTACACCACTGGTGATCGTCGAGGGGACACTGAATAGTGCACGGTACATCCAAACCGTCATCGAACCCATCGTTCTACCATTCCTAGACCGGCAAGGGAACTTGCTGTTCCAACAGGACAATGCACGTCCGCATGTATCCCGTGCCACCCAACGTGCTCTAGAAGGTGTAAGTCAACTACCCTGGCCAGCAAAATCTCCGGATCTGTCCCCCATTGAGCATGTTTGGGACTGGATGAAGCGTCGTCTCACGCGGTCTGCACGTCCAGCACGAACGCTGGTCCAACTGAGGCGCCAGGTGGAAATGGCATGGCAAGCCGTTCCACAGGACTACATCCAGCATCTCTACGATCGTCTCCATGGGAGAATAGCAGCCTGCATTGCTGCGAAAGGTGGATATACACTGTACTAGTGCCGACATTGTGCATGCTCTGTTGCCTGTGTCTATGTGCCTGTGGTTCTGTCAGTGTGATCATGTGATGTATCTGACCCCAGGAATGTGTCAATAAAGTTTCCCCTTCCTGGGACAATGAATTCACGGTGTTCTTATTTCAATTTCCAGGAGTGTATATATATATGAGGTGTATTTGGAAAGTAAGTTCCGATTAGGCACGAAATGGAAACCACTGTTAAAATCCAATGGATCTTCCCACAGATATGTTGGGTAGTGTATTTAGTATGCATGTCGACCGTTTCACGTCGCTCTTTTCAGCTGAGAGCGCAAACTGATTATTTAGAAATCCCTAAAACAACAGTGTCTCTGGCCAAGTATATGGATCTGGTGAGAGATTTCGCCTGAAGCTATGCAGCCAACATAATATAAATGTAATGCGTTTCTTTCTTCAAGACAATTTTCAGCTGCATTCTGCAGGGGCAATGAAGACGCCCCTGCAGCGTTTCGATGGGAAGTGTGTGATCACCCACAATACAGCCCTTAATTGGCTCCCTCCGTTGTTCACCTCTGCTCACATGAACCGCTGGGTACGAAAAAAACATTTTGGCACAAAGAACAAAAGGCAGACCAGCGCAGAGAATTGGCGGAAAGCACAGGCGGCTGCTTTCTGTGACGAGGCTACTGGAAAGTTTGTACAAAGCCACAACAAATGTCCGTCGACTATTTAGAGAGGCAGCTGGCGGACCTTACTTTTAGAACACTCCACACTCCTCGTATATATATATATATATATATATATATATATATATATATATATATATATATATATATATATACGTCCGAAGGAACAGAAACCACACACACCTGAGACAAACTGCAGGGACGGATTCCTGACTAGAAATGGAGGGAAAAGATACTATGAACTGTAAGGTTGCGGGGGTTATGTAGTTCTTACTTGCTTATTCTTTAATTGAGAACACTGTGTGAGTTGTGAGTGTGAGTTTAATGTCGCAATAATTCTCACCACATTACAGCTTTTTACACAGTTTTCAACTCGTCAACATAAAAACAGCGCAATGGATAACGCATCTTGCCAAATTCAAAAAGTGAAATAAGTTTAAAATGGTTCAAATGCCTCTGAGTGCTATGGGACTCAACATCTGAGGTCATAAGTCCCCTAGAAGTTAGAACTACTTAAACCTAACTAACCTATGGACATCACACACATCCATGCCCGTGGCAGGATTCGAACCTACGACCGTAGCAGTCGCGCGGTTCCGGACTGAAGCGCCTAGAACCGTTCGGTCACCGCGGCCGGCGAAATAAGTTTATACACAACAATGTTAAATATTAACTCTCTGAAAGAACATTAATCTTAAGCACAATATTATGAAAGTTTGATTGGAAGTTTCTTTACATTAATCCTAAGCACAATAATATGAAAGTTTAATTGGACGTTTCTTTACAAAATTGCTCCTACACATACGTTATGATGTTGGTCAGTACTACGAAAATCGTCCGATTCCGGTTCAAAGTTCGGTACTATTTAGGATGCAATCAAGTCTACGGTGGATGGTTAGTTAAGTGAAAAATTTGAGTGCAAGATTACCCAAGGCCGCTCGAGTTTACAGCGGACGCAATCTGGTAGGCCAACAAAGTTTACACCTCTGTACGCAGTATTTACCTTAAGCTGCGACGTGCTGCTGTCTGCAAGGCCGCTCTCTCCCACTGAAATTCCTACAAAACTAATCTGGCCTTTGCTGAACTTTCCAGCAGAAAATTTTCCTATGTTTCTCGTTATGCGAGAAAATATGTACTCAGCCCTAGTCTTATTATGTGGCGATATACACGCGCATGGTTGTAACAGCGTGCATATTATAGTGCCCTCTCAGTTCTCGCAAGAACAATTAACTAATTTGGCTGGTTCGTTTCTCCACAGTTGGAGCTAAACGTTGCTACAACTAATTTTAGATGGAGTGCAGCCACTGTGAACGCAGTGTCCACACCAATTTTTCTCTGCGTCGTACGGAGCGTTAAGCACTCTGTTCTGCACTTGACGCCAATTGAGAGAAGAGTTCAAAAATGGTTCAAAATGGCTCTGAGCACTATGGGACTCAACTGCTGAGGTCATTAGTCCCCTAGATCTTAGAACTAGTTAAACCTAACTAACCTAAGGACATCACAAACATCCATGCCCGAGGCAGGATTCGAACCTGCGACCGTAGCGGTCTTGCGGTTCCAGACTGCAGCGCCTTTAACCGCACGGCCACTTCGGCCGGCAGAGAAGAGTCCTCACCAAATTTTCTCTCTTGTCCTCTCGTGGCAGAACTGCCTTCCTCCACTTGGGTTCCTTCCTCACGTCACGGCTTTTATAGGAGCGTTACTCTCATTTTGTAGAAACACCCTCTACCAATGGCAACGTCCCTTCTATCAAACTGCGTCGAAACTTCGGTAGTTTTCTCCTTCCTCGTGAGTTTCCGCCAATCGGACGTTTTGTGCCCTTTCTACATGCCTAAAGTACATTGACCTTTCCGTGTGTCGCACTCACTGGACGAAAATGCGTCACTTGCTTTTGTTCATATCCCGTTGGAATATCGAAATGCACTTTTCTAAAGCTTCTTCTCTGCTCTTGTACTGATGCCCTCGCTACACGCGGCTCTCCAGTTTGAATCACCTGGCCCGGGGTCGCTGTCCTCTTTCCTGCCACCCACTTAAGTGGTCGCCGGAGTAATTCCTGCAGCGCGGTTTCGCTATACCATTGTGGAACTGGATTTTCAAAACTAAGAGCGACTCGACTCGCATTCCCTGTTCTACTTTCCGCTCAAAGACATGCATTTCATAGGAATGGTGTGTTAATTACCGTCGATTGACTGTCATCCCTTTTTGCATTACATATTGATAGGCAAATGTTCTCATAACTGTCGATTTACATTAGGTGTCATCTTCACCTTCTCATTACGATTTGTAAAGGTCTCATGTAAGGTGCGAATTCGACCATTTATTCTGCCATCTTACAGAACATGTCTGGAAATGCATCGCTACCATGGTAGATGGCGATGACGAATAACAGTTCCTCTGACCACTTGTCGTGTGTGCGGCGTGTGCTGCAGGCTGTGTGATTGATGCAGCATACTGTAAGCAGCAGAATGGTCAGGTATTCATGTTAGGAACGAGCGAAGATGGTGTTTGTGTACGGCCAAGCGGATGGAAACGATGTAGAGGCAGCACAGCTATACCAGATCAACTACTTTCACAGACACCAAACACATCACACAACATTTCAGCCCTTTTTTGGGCGTTTGTGTGATCATGGATCCTTACAGACAGACGAACGTGCAGGAAGATGACGGACTGTGTGTACACCAGATTTGGAGGATCGGGTTCTACAGGATATGCTGCCTCTCGACCGTTTCCATCTACTTGGCCGTAAACGGACACCATCTCGTCTTATCCCCGACATGAATAAAATGGTTCAAATGGCTCTGAGCACTATGCGACTTAACTTCTGAGGTCATCAGTCGACTAGAACTTAGAACTAGTTAAACCTAACTAACCTAAGGACATCACACACATCCATGCCCGAGGCAGGATTCGAACCTGCGACCGTAGCGGTCGCTCGGTTCCAGACGGTAGCGCCTAGAACCGCACGGCCACTCAGGCCGGCCGACATGAATACCGGACCATTCTGCTGCTAACAGCACACTGCATCGATCACACAGCCTCCAGCACCCAAGGAACCCACGGCACATGGTGAGAGGAACTTTCCTTCGTCAGCGCCATCTATCGTGGTAACGGTGCATTTCCGGACGCACGTTCATAGAACCTCTTTTCCTCCAATCCGTCTCTCCTGTTTATCCGTTTTATTGATGTTCACCATCCATCTGAAGTTTCGGATGAGATTATCTCGAAAACTATACATCGGGTAAAAATAGTGGATAAGACAAGTTCGTAAGCTCAGAGGGGGACATCAAATGATACGACACGTGACCTCCAGCCCCCGCCCCCTTGGGTGGGGCAGGGGGGGGGGCAACTTTTAAATTTTAAATGGAAATACCCATTTTTATTACAGATTCGGATTCTCCATAAAAAAAGTAATCAAGTTTTGTGTGAAACATTTTAAAGCCATTGACAGATGGCATTGAAATCGAGAAAAAAGTAAAACTGGTGAAGAACTCTGATTTACTTAGAATTATCCGAGATAGACACGTCAAATCTATACAAAATGTGCACCAATCCTTTCGTTACGCCAAATTAAGCTATTTTTGTACAAAATGTACTCCATCCTACTTTTAGCGTTACCCAGGAACAACGACATGGACGTAGTAGAAAGAGGTTCCCATGGGGTGCTTCATTAGTGTGAGTCCCTTTGCCTCTCACAATTTGGGGTGCTTAATTAATGAATTTAGCCACGAAGAAATTGTTCAAAATTATCCCCATTTTCTTCAATGCATGAAGTCATTCGTCTGCGAAAGTTGTCCACAGTTTTGAGCAGCACATCCCGTGGTATGGCTGTACACGATCTTCGAATGCGCTGCTCCATATCGTTTCGGGTTGTGGGCTGTCTTTCATAAACAATATTTTTTTAAATAATCCCACAAGAAAAAATCATGAGACGTTAGGTCTGGTGAACGTGGAGGCCACTGAATTGGTTCGCCGCGTCCTATCCACCGGCCAGGGTACCGTAAATTTAAAAAATTATGCACTTTTTAGCATAATGGGGAGCTGCTCCGTCCTGTTAGAACCAAATTCGTTGCCTATTTTCTAAGTCAACTTCTTCCATTTGCTCCAACAAATCATTGCGGAGAAGTTGTAAATAAGATTCCCCAGTAACATTTCGGTCAAAAAAATACGGTCCTATCAAGAAACCGTTTAAAATTCCACACCAGACCATTAACGACTATTTGTGTTGATTTTCAACGGGTCTGTGCCAGTGTGGATTGTCAGGGGACCGATAATGACAATCATGACGATTTAATTCGCCATTGTTGTTGAATGTGGCGACATCGGTGAACATAACGATTCAAAAAAAATCATTGTCACCTCTTATCGTTTCCAAGGCCCATTGGCAGAAATGCACGCGTATTTGCATATCTTTCGGCGTTAATGCCTGTGTCGGTGTGATATGATACGCATGATATTTATGTGCCTTCAAAATCCTCAAAACAGTTGATTTCGGTATTCCAGTTTGTCTCTGAATCGCACGAGTACTCAATTCGGGATCCAGTTGAACACAGGTGAGAACGGTAAGGGAACGAGCGTCATTTTCATTGTATTCGCGATGACGAGGTGGACGGTGCATGTATCCATTTCGATCTCGTTGAGTGCAGTTTCGAATAATGTTTTCGCTTGGATGTCGTCTGTTTGGGGAAGCGATCCGCATACAATTGCACACCTGCAGCGTAACTTTTATGGCATTCACGTAAAATTAACATCATATCAACAATCTCTGTAGGATGATAGTGAGCCATGTTTCGTTAAAGAATAATTTACTTTCGTCAGTTGATGTTTACGGTTCACAACCTGAAAGTGGAGTGACGTCTGATCGCATTGCACCGATCTTTATATTGAGCCATAGTTCGCAGTTTGGCCAAGGTAGCGCCACAGTCAGGTGAGTAATGCAATTGTGAAGAGTTCTCTAAAAAGATTTTAATACCATTCCGCCTCTCTCCATCAAAAACTGTGGCGGGTAGGATACATTTTGTAAAAAAAAAATAGCTTAATTTGGCGTAATGAAAGAATTGGTGCTCATTTTGTATCTATTTGATGCGTCCTTCTCGGATCATTCTAAATAAATCGGAGTTCTTCCCCAATTTTAATTTTTCTCGATTTCATCGCCATCTGTCAATGGTGTAAAAAATGTTTCAGACAAAACTTGATTACTTTTTTCATGGAGAATCCGAATCTGCAATAAAAGATGAGTGTTTCCATTTAAGATTTAAAAGTTGCCCCCCACCTCACCCTAGGGCGTGGGGGCTGGAGGTCACGTGTAGTATCATTTGATGTCCGCCTTTGAGTTTACAAACTTGTCTTACCCACTATTTTTGACCGATGTATAGTTTTCGAGATAACCTCATCTGAAACTTCAGATGGACCGCCATATATATACACTCCTGGAAATGGAAAAAAGAACACATTGACACCGGTGTGTCAGACCCACCATACTTGCTCCGGACACTGCGAGAGGGCTGTACAAGCAATGATCACACGCACGGCACAGCGGACACACCAGGAACCGCGGTGTTGGCCGTCGAATGGCGCTAGCTGCGCAGCATTTGTGCACCGCCGCCGTCAGTGTCAGCCAGTTTGCCGTGGCATACGGAGCTCCATCGCAGTCTTTAACACTGGTAGCATGCCGCGACAGCGTGGACGTGAACCGTATGTGCAGTTGACGGACTTTGAGCGAGGGCGTATAGTGGGCATGCGGGAGGCCGGGTGGACGTACCGCCGAATTGCTCAACACGTGGGGCGTGAGGTCTCCACAGTACATCGATGTTGTCGCCAGTGGTCGGCGGAAGGTGCACGTGACCGTCGACCTGGGACCGGACCGCAGCGACGCACGGATGCACGCCAAGACCGTAGGATCCTACGCAGTGCCGTAGGGGACCGCACCGCCACTTCCCAGCAAATTAGGGACACTGTTGCTCCTGGGGTATCGGCGAGGACCATTCGCAACCGTCTCCATGAAGCTGGGCTACGGTCCCGCACACCGTTAGGCCGTCTTCCGCTCACGCCCCAACATCGTGCAGCCCGCTTCCAGTGGTGTCGCGACAAGCGTGAATGGAGGGACGAATGGAGACGTGTCGTCTTCAGCGATGAGAGTCGCTTCTGCCTTGGTGCCAATGATGGTCGTATGCGTGTTTGGCGCCGTGCAGGTGAGCGCCACAATCAGGACTGCATACGACCGAGGCACACAGGGCCAACACCCGGCATCATGGTATGGGGAGCGATCTCCTACACTGGCCGTACACCACTGGTGATCGTCGAGGGGACACTGAATAGTGCACGGTACATCCAAACCGTCATCGAACCCATCGTTCTACCATTCCTGGACCGGCAAGGGAACTTGCTGTTCCAACAGGACAATGCACGTCCGCATGTATCCCGTGCCACCCAACGTGCTCTAGAAGGTGTAAGTCAACTACCCTGGCCAGCAAGATCTCCGGATCTGTCCCCCATTGAGCATGTTTGGGACTGGATGAAGCGTCGTCTCACGCGGTCTGCACGTCCAGCACGAACGCTGGTCCAACTGAGGCGCCAGGTGGAAATGGCATGGCAAGCCGTTCCACAGGACTACATCCAGCATCTCTACGATCGTCTACATGGGAGAATAGCAGCCTGCATTGCTGCGAAAGGTGGATATACACTGTACTATTGCCGACATTGTGCATGCTCTGTTGCCTGTGTCTATGTGCCTGTTGTTCTGTCAGTGTGATCATATGATGTATCTGACCCCAGGAATGTGTCAATAAAGTTTCCCCTTCCTGGGACAATGAATTCACGGTGTTCTTATTTCAATTTCCAGGAGTGTATATATGGCGGTCCATCTGAAGTTTCAGATGAGGTTATCTCGAAAACTATACATCGGTCAAATATATATATATATATATATATATATATATATATATATATATATATATATATATATATATATTTCAAGGTGGTTTCATAAAAGGAAGATCCTATGTGGAACAGATTTTCTCTCTGAAAATCATCCTCATTGCAAGAGTAATAAGAGGTTGTTGTGTTCGCTTCTCTAGAAATGCCATTACCAAGAGAAAATCTAAAATTATAATAGTGTTTAAAATTAAGTTAGATAAAGTAGTGTATAAGCCTAGGGACCAATAACCTCAGCAGTTTGGTTCCATAGGAACTTACCACAAACTTCCAAACCGTCATGGATTTCTATTCCTCTATTTTCGTGAGTTTGTAGACTGATGGACTTACGCATTTACAGATAGATACCGATAAACGATAAATGTGTCTTGCAAATGAGGAGTCTTTCACCAATCACTAATTGTAAAATTTTTTAGTTATTCAGAGTCAGAAGAGGGCTTCAAATCAGTACCATCTTTAAAAATAAGTCAGTCCTGCAACTGAGATGAGCTACCGGACACTCACTATGACTTATGTGAATCAGAAAAACGCTAAGAGTAGAATTTACTATGGCTTCTAATATGGTTCGGCAGTAGCAGGGAAGAGTGCTGTACCTGGAGGATTGTGAACCTAGGAGCACAGGCTGTTTCCTGGTCAGTGTTTTGGTCTAGTGACTGATTTTAGAATCATATGAATGAATGTGCATTAGAAACTGCCATAAACTGTTTCCGGAATTTTGCACCGTTTTTGTTGTTGTGACAAATGAGGTTTGTCTTGTACAGCGTTTGTAAATATTGCAATTTCTACATAGTATGTTCTCTTTAATTTATTAAAGCTATTTGAAGGATACTGCTAATTCTTCATTTACATAGTATTATGTTGAGTAAAATTCTGTGTATTTTTAAAACTAATTACAAAGTTGTGGACGTTAAGCCATACTTCGTCGGTCGTGGACCATGGTGTATCTTGAAACATAAACAAGCCGTCTATCATGGAACACGTGATAGTTGCAAATGAAATGATTTTCTTTAATGTCTTCATAATTTTCTCTCTCTTGAAAACTGAAATTTGTGTTCATTGCCAATAGCTTCTATTTCAAAATGTCTTTAACTTTTAACTGGTTTTTAATAATACTTGTTTTGAATTTGATTTCATTTACTGAATATTGGTGTGTAGTAGAGTAATAGTGTAATACATTGACTATTAAATTCACTGCTGACATGACTTTCTCAATTTCAACACTTTTATATCTGAATGATACATTTGTTCCTAGGTAGATGACCAGAACCTGTTTCTTGGAACAGATTTTCAAAGTTATAAAAAGATTTCTCTTCCGGAGTCATTTTTGTAATTTCAGGAAAAGACAGCAGCACACCCAAACTGAATGCTATTATTTGAAAATGAATTAAGAAAATACATTAAACTTCTGTTACTGGGCTGGCTACATTAGAAAGTTTTAAGAGAGTTCTCAATTACAACACTATCCCTTAGGTACAACATAAATTCAATATCAGCTCCTAATAGTTAACTGAGATAAATCGATCCTACTAGGTACACAGAAAGTTTTCCAATGTTTTTAGTCTAACTTAGAAATTAAAAGGAAAATACCTGATCCAACTGCTTGTAAGGTACAAGTATAAAACATGAATATCATAACAACAATCACCTTATACACGAAAGTAAGGAGCACAAAATAAATAAATATCGCACATACGCACTGCAACTAGTCTGAATTTATAAACAACGTTTCCTGATGCCTGCCTCAAAAGACACGAAATGCAATGATTATTGCAGATGCAGTGACATATGCAAAGAGTTGTCACAAGGAGACACCCACTGAACTTAACGTAGCAAAGAAACAAAAATCACAAATAGTTTTCAATGGCAGCCGCCACAAATGGGTGAATCAAATACACACACTGTGAAACGCGGTACGGACTGTCTTTATGTACAAATGAATTTCCGCTTCCGTTATCCCACATGACTGCCATCATATCACTTCTCCCAAACTAAGTATTGTTTTTGCATTATGTACTTGTATGCTTCTATACTGCCACGTTTACATTCTTTATGAAAAGCAAGATGCACTGCATCTCCATTTTCATCAGATGTTGTGCACTAAGCCTGAAACATAACCATTTAGCAAGCAAGGCGGGGAAAATGTAACAAACTAAATCGGGTAACGATGTACATGTACGTAGCAAAGAGAAGAAACATAAAACGCTGATCTTCATCTGCTGTTACGGCTGTGGATCATATTCTGGACTCTGAACTGGACTGCGTATTATTAGTAGTTTTATGAACGCGTGCAAATGCATACGTGGCGCCATACCGACTTTCGTCGCGCATAGCATTATAGACTGAAACTGAAACTCCATTCTGAGGAAGTACTAGCAGGAAGTTCAAAATGGTTCAAATGGCTCTGAGCACTATGGGACTTAACTGCTGTGGTCATCAGTCCCCTAGAACTTGGAATTACTTAAACCTAACTAACCTAAGGACATCACACACATCCATGCCCGAGGCAGGATTCGAACCCGCGACCGTAGCGGTCACGCGGTTCCAGACTGAAGCGCCTTTAACCGCACGGCCACACCGGCCGGCCTAGCAGGAAGTTATTTAGTCTCAAAAATACGTTGCTACATGACGTTACCACTTCCGCTAAAGGCACAAGAAACAGTAAGATTACAGTAATCATTAAATGTATGCCACCTTGATTACATGATCCCACCCAAAGAAAAATTTCTGCATAGAGGTCGTATGGTTACTTCCCCAGAGCTTCGGAGAATAAATGCCAGTGAAATAGACAGCCCGAGGCAGGGAGATGCAGCAGAACAGGCACCTCTGGCAAAAGGGTCGACGCTTCACTGAGCAACTAATCAAGCTTCTGCTTCTGGCCCTGATTAAAAGTACGACAGTCATAACCAAGGTGCTCCGGGATCCAAACGCACTACCTATTCATTTTTTTTTTTCGTTTCTCTTCTTTCCTTGGCTATTCAGTCGGTCCAATCCCGCTGTCTGGGAGGCACACTAGTATAATAAAAGAAAAAATTACAAGAGAAGAGCGGAACTACATTTCTGGAAAAAAAATTCGTAAGGATTGTGGAAGGAACACCCCTGTTATTATACTTCCTCCTCTATCAGAACCACGACAAAAGATACAATGCAAATATCACTGAAGTACGACAAACAGAAACCTTCTTTCTTTCTATTGATACATGTCCTGATAACATAAAAATTCTGAGAACAAGCTGTTTACACTCGTTATCTTTCAAGCAAGTATATTTTATTGTTAATTTTTCGTTTCGTGTTGCTGCACTTCAGTGGATATTGAGCTCATTGGAAGTAATGGAGAACTATATTTTCTCCGATAAATCTTTTCTGACATGACAGATATTTTGTACTTCGACGTACTTATTCGTGTCATCATGCCGAAATAAATTAAATGTGCATATAGCTAGAGCCTCGTGGTGCAAGTCTGTTTAGTTGTCGCCACTTCGGCGACTTGCATGTCCATGAGGATGAAATGATGATGAAGACAACACAACACCCAGTCCCCGAGCGGAGAAAATTCCCGACGCGGCAGGGAATCGAAACCAGGTCCCTCGCAGGACATTTTGCCAGGCTGACCATCCAGCTACGGAGGTGGAAGTCAAACAGGAGAAGACGATGCAAGGGATAGGACATCCCTATTTAGGTGGAAAAGATTTTAAAATTTCTTCCTTGCTACCCTTGTAAATGTTTCCCTCGATTTAAATAAATTGAGGTTAACACCCGTGATCCTGCTCAATCTTTAATGAATGAGTTAAGCTGTAACTGCCTTTTCTTCTAGAGTACCCTCTGGCCTGATGTTATAACTGTTCATTTCGGATGGCTGTCCCAAAGTGTGCAGGTCGAACACAGGAAGAACGTAGATCCAGGGACCATCGGTATGATTGTTCTAAATTGTCACAGCTGTTTTGGGAAAGTAACAGAGCTCCAAACGCTAATAGAAAGCACTGATGCTCAAAACGTTATAGGCACTGAAAGGTGCAGGTCGGACACAGGAAGAACGTAGATCCAGGGACCGTCGGTATAACAGTTGTAAATGGTCACAGCTGTTTTGGGAAAGCACCAGAGCTCCAAACGCTAATAGAAAGCACTGATGCTCAAACCGTTATACGAGGTGCGGCTAGAAAAAAACCGGACTGATGCTGGAGAAAACATTTATTTACAATTATTTACAATTTCATGTTATCTCCTTCAATGTACTCTCCTCCTCGGTCTCTACACCGCTCCATACGAATTTTCCACTGTTCATAGCAATGCTGCAGATCATTTTCGGTAAGTCCATACATTACTTCCGTCGCTTTTTCTTTTACTGCTTGAACAGTCTCAAATCTAGTTCCTTTCAAAGCTGACTTGACTTTAGGGAAAAGAAAAAAGTCACAGGGGGCCAAATCAGGTGAGTAGGGTGGATGATCTAAGATGGGAATGTTGTGTTTTGCCAAAAACGTCTTCACTGACAACGCACTGTGAGCTGGGGCATTGTCTTGGTGAAGGATCCATGACTTTTTTCTCCACAAATCGTTCCGTTTTCTCCGTACTCGCTCACGTAGGGTAGCCAGGACGCTAATGTAGTAATGCTGATTCACTGTTTGTCCCTCTGGTACCCAATCAATGTGCACAATCCCTTTGATGTCAAAAAAAACAATCATCATTGCCTTGAATTTCGATTTTGACATTCGTGCTTTTTTTTGTCGTGGAGAACCAGGCGTTTTCCAATGCATCGATTGGCGTTTAGTTTCGGGATCGTAAGTAAAAAACCACGATTCATCGCAAGTAATAACATTTTGTAAGAAGGTGGGATCACTTTCAATGTTTTCCAGGATGTCAGAACAAATCATTCTTCGGCGTTCCTTCTGTTCAATTGTGAGACACTTTGGAACCATTTTTGAACACACTTTGTTCATGTGGAAACTTTCATGAAGAATCTGCCTAACACTTTCCTTGTCAACTCCTGTTAACTCAGACACTGCTCTGATTGTTAAACGGCGATCTTGTCGAACAAGTTTACCGATTTTTTCAATGTTTGCATCAGTTTTTGCTGACAATTGTCTGCCAGTGCGAGTGTCATCACTGGTGTCTTCGCGGCCATCTTTAAATCGTTTAAACCACTCAAACACTTGTGTTCGCGATAAACAATCATCGCCGTACACTTGTTGTAACATTACAAACGTTTCACTTGCAGATTTTCCTAGTTTGAAACAAAATTTGATGTTAACACGCTGTTCTTTCTGTACACTCAACATTTTCCGACGCACAGACAAAACGTCAACTACTTAATACAGACGCCACGGGCAGACTGAGTGCAGGAGGCAGATGAAACTCGAGCAGTAGGCGGAGCGAGAGTCACGTGACAGGCCACGCGACTTTCAGCCTTATTGCATTCGTTTTATTGTTTCACCAGTACTAGTCCGGTTTTTTTCTAGCCACACCTCGTAGGCACTGAAAGCTGTCTAAAGCCGGAGATGAGTTCAGTCGAAACTTTTGCCAAGAACCTAATGGTGTTCCGGAAGGATAGGCTAAACACAGTTGGAGGTGGTGTGTTTGTTGCTGTTAGAAGTAGTTTATCTTGTACAGAAATTGAAGTAGATAGTTCCTGCGAATAGTATGGGCAGAGGTCATTGTTGGCAATCGGAATAAAATAATAATTGGATCCTTTTACCCACCTCCCAATTCAGATGGTACAACTGCTGAAAGGATCAGAGAATGCTTGAGTTTAATTTCAAACACCTACCCAAATCATGTAGTAATAGTTGGTGGTGACTTTAATTTACCCTCGATACCTGTATGTTGGCGAAAAAACGTGTTTCTATCCGAAGGTGTGCAAAAACATCATCCGAAATTGCACTAAACGCATTTTCTGAAAATTACTTCGAGCAGTTAGTTCATGAGCCCACGCAAATAGTAAACGGTTGGGAAAACACACTTGACCTCTTAGCAACAAATAATCCTGAGATAATAACGAGCATCAAAACGGATACAGGGATTAGTGACCACAGCTCTGTCGTAGCGAGAATGAATATTGTACCCCTAAATCCTCCAAAAGTAAACAAAAATGGACCTATTCGAAAAAGGAGATAAAATTTCATTTGACGCCTCCTCTCCTTCCAGTTTTCTTGTAGATCAGATGTGTGTTGGATTCAGAGAAATAGTATCGACAGCAATTTAGAGCTTTATACCAAATAAATTAACAAACAGCTGAGCTGATCCCATTGGTACACAAAAAGGATCAAAACACTGTTGCAGAAACAACGAAAAAAAGCATGCTAAATTTAAACGAACGTAAAATATCCAAGAACGGCGATCTTTTACAGAAGCTCAAAATTTAGCGCGGACTTCAATGCGAGATGCTTATAATAGTTTCCACAACGGAACTTTGTCTCGAAACCTGGCAGAAAATCCAGAGAGATCCTGATCGTATGTGAAGTATGCTAGCGGCAAGACACAGTCAGTGCTTCCTCTGCGCGATAGCAATGGAACTACTATCAACGACTGTGCTCCCAAAGCGAAGTTACTGAACACAGCCTCCCGAAATTTCTTCACCAAAGAAGACAAAGTAAATATTCCAGAATTCGAATGAACAACAGCTGCCAACATGAGTAACTTCGAAGTAGATATTCTTGGGGTAGTGAAGCAACTTACATCACTTAATAAAAGCAAGTCTTCCGGTCCAGACTGTATACTAATTAGGTTCCTTTCAGAGTATGTTGATGCAATAGCTCCATACTCAACAATCATATACAACCCATCACTCGGAGAAAGATCCGTACCCAAAGACTGGAAAGTTGCACAGGTCACACCAATATTCAAGAAAGGTAGTTGGAGTAATCTACTAAGTTATAGGCCGTTATCATTAACGTCGATATGCAGCAGTAGTTTGGAACACATATTGTGTTCGAACGTTATGAGTTATCTCGATGAGAACGGTCTATTGACACAAAGTCAACACGAATTCAGGAAACATCGTTCTTGTGAAACACAACTAGCTGGGTCCTATTGATAAGAGGTTTCAAATTGATTCCGTATTTCCGGGTTTCCAGAAAGATTTTGACACTGTATCACACTAAAGGCTTGTAGTGAAATTACGCGCTTGTGGAATATCAGAAAGGTGACAGTTCGTACTAACTGACGGAAAGTCGTCGAGTAAAACAGAAGTGATTTCTAGTGTTCCCCAAGGTAGTGTTATAGGCCCTCTGCTGTTTCTCGTCTATATAAACGATTTAGGGGACAATGTGACCAGCCGTCTTAGGTTGTTTTCAGATGATGCTGTCGTTTATCGTCTAGTAAAGTCATCAGAAGGTCAAAACAAATCGCAAAAATAGTTAGATAAGATATCTGTATGGTGCAAAAATTGGCAATTGTCGCTACATAATGAAAACTGTGAAGTCATCCACATGAGTGCTAAAATGAATCCGTTAAACTTCAGTTACACGATAAATCTGTCAAATCTAAAGGCCGTAAATTCAACTAAATACCTAGACATTACAATTACGAACAACTTAAATTAGAAAGAACACATAGAAAATGTTGTGGGGAAGGCAAACCTAAGACTGCGTTTTATTGGCAGAACGCTTAGAAAAGAAGATAGATCTACTAAAGAGTCTGCCTACACTACGCTTGTCCGTCCTCTTTTAGAATACTGCTGAGCGGTGTGGGACCCTTACCACATAGGATCGACTGAGTACATCGAGAAAGTTCAAAGAAAAGCAGCAAGTTTTGTATTATCGCGGAATAGGGGAGACAATGTCACTGATATAACACAGAACTTGGGGTGGACATCAATAAAACAAAGACGTTTTTCGTTGCGGCGGAATCTTATCAGCCGGCCGGAGTGGCCGTGCGGTTCTAGGCGCTGCATTCTGGAACTGTGCGACCGCTACGATCGCAGGTTCGAATCCTGCCTCGGGCATGGATGTGTGTGATGTCCTTAGGTTAGTTAGGTTTAATTAGTTCTAAGTTCTAGGCGACTGATGACCTCAGAAGTTAAGTCCCATAGTGCTCAGAGCCATTTGAACCATTTTTTTGTAAAATTCTGCGGATACCCAGATGCATTTCATACCTGCAACCGAGAGGCAAATACACTGCTGCATGTTGCGTGAGAGAGTGAGCACTGTTTTACAATGACATACCTGGGAATCGCCATTGGTCGGGCTGTAAAATACAAGAGACACTATGTTAACATCTGACAAAATGTTTCATTCCGAAATACGACGTCCGAAAATAAATCCACAGCAAATGGGAAGCCTGTACAGTTGAGTTGCGAACCTCAGCTTTTGTACTCATTTCATCTGCTGAAGTGTCAGCAAGCCCTATGCCCTATGTCCCATTCATAGTATGGGGGTAGATACGGCCCTTATGAAACCTATTTGTGCATCTAACCAGCACTCATTCAGAAACCTTACTACCAGGCTAGTATGACATGCCGAAACAAGCGGCAAGATCTAGATGCATATTTCAGAGAGAACCTGCAGTTATAATTCTTAAGTGCAAGAAAAATTTCCTCCATACCACGTGTGACTTGGGTAAACCACCGATAACAGCAAGTCACAACCTGTGACGGGAAAGAATAAAGCATATCACAGCGTAGATGCTGTCTCCTGATCCTCGACTACCTGGAAATCTGTAAGAGTGGTCAACCTGGAACATACTGAATCCATACTTCAAGACTTTGAGTAAAAACGGAATTGCTGTTGCCTGTTTCTGGGTAGTTCCTCTGTGAGATATATTTTGGGCACAAGATTTATTTGATGATTTTCGCATTCCTAATTTTATGTTTTATAATGTTTAGTACTCTGGCAAAAAATAATAATTACAGATGATCCTATGGATCTATGTAACGTTTAGTTTGATACCCAACTACGCTACGCCCAGCGCTGTACTCGATTTCAGTTTGTATTTCAGGGATGCCCGATAAGCATTTCATTTACAAAATAGTTTAATGATCTGTATGCCTGGTGGGGAAAGCACTGAGCCCACTTCAGCGAATCTACATCCATAATCTCGTGTTGTTGCTTAGTATCCATACCCATAACGCTGTGCTTCACTTCATATTAGATTTTCATTGGTAGATATTATGTACGCCAGAGAAGCTAACGTTTCCGCTAAATATCCCATTTTACTACTATCGCTGTATATGGATTATTTCCAATAAGTTAACATAAAACGTAGGATTCTACACAAAGTAAGAGCTTTTGCGTGAATGTTTTTGAAGATTTCAGTTGTCTCCTAAATAGTTCCACTGAAGCCATGGATAAGTCGACATAACCAACAGCCGAGACTTCTTCGGTATATTGCTAAGATTTAAGGCCCCGCTATAGCAAGTTTAAAATCAAATTCTCTCCAGCATACATTCCTTAGCCAGACTGCTGTTTCATTCAAAGTTAATGGATGATAGCTAAGAATCGTGGATGTTATATCCATGGACTCATTTCTTCGTGGAAAACCGATGTCATAAATGCCCATCTCCTACAATTTCCTCTTGACAAACACGCTCAGGATCCCTATCAATGTTTCAGGACCAAAGTAATTAATTTTTAATGATTTGATCCCATACAGGCCGTAGGGAATATACAGGGCGGTTAAATTAAACTTTCGCTACCTGAAACAATGAAGACAAAGCAATTTTTACCGCATGGGTATTTTATTATTTATTTATTTACTTGCTGCCATTTACAAATGACACGTCACCTTGTTACTAAGACATGTCGTACTTTCACAATACGAAATCGTACATGTACAGAATGTGAAACTAATTTGTTATTTCTTATTTTTAATCAGGATTAATAATACTGCAGATTTAAATACTTATAAACTTAAAAATAATTAAGAAACGAAAATCCTAAAATTAGCAATTTATGAATGGAAGATAGGAATTTATGAAGACAGAGAAGAGGTTATGCCACATTATAACTTTAAGACATATTATGCATTCCGAAATTTTTTCTTAAATAAACTAGATTCTTGCATTTAAAATGGATTGATAAAAACTAGCAAACATTTATGAAATTAACAAAATTCTGGAAAATCGAATAATAAACCCTAACCATATTTTCTGGAAGACTACATACAGAAGATAGGAAATGATAGTGGAAGAATGTCCCTTCACCAAGTGTGTATGACAGAATTGTCCATCAAACCACCGACCGCCAATCATAGCTCTTCATCTAAATCCAACATCTACACTAGTTCTCCTAACAATTAAACCTTGACCTCTTTCTTTTTAAGGCTGTTGTGTTGTTTATTTCGGGTATTTCTTCAGTTTTATTTACGGTTGTGTAAGGATCGGTGTCACCAGGCGATTCCATGTCAGAGTCAATGCCGTTTTCCACCCTGTAGATACCTTCTTGTCTTTGGATATAGGCTCGTTGTCTGGCTCGGACATACTCTCTATAGGTCGCTTCGGATATATCGTCAGTGAATGTGAAACTTCCTGGCAGATTAAAACTGTGTGCCCGACCGAGACTCGAACTCGGGACCTTTGCCTTTCGCGGGCAAGTGCTCTACCAACTGAGCTACCGAAGCACGACTCACGCCCGGTACTCACAGCTTTACTTCTGCCAGTACCTCGTCCCCTACCTTCCAAACTTTACAGAAGCTCTCCTGCGAAACTTGCAGAACTAGCACTCCTGAAAGAAAGGATATTGCGGAGACATGGCTTAGCCACAGCCTGGGGGATGTTTCCAGAAGGTCCCGAGTTCGAGTCTCGGTCGGGCACACAGTTTTAATCTGCCAGGAAGTTTCATATCAGCGCACACTCCGCTGCAGAGTGAAATTGTCATTCTGTCAGTGAATGTGTTTAACGTGGTCCATAGGTCTTCCTCTCTGAGCATTGCACGCATGGTATCTTCAACATTGTTGAAGTTTAAGTGTATTCTGTGTCTCATGTTGGTATATTGTCCGCATAAAAAGACGATGTGTTCTGGAGAGCCTTCTTGTCCACATGTGCGTGTTGGTGCCCGCCTCAGGATCACGCTGTTCAAGTGCGTGGGATAAGTGCCATGTCCTGCTAAGAAATAGACCATACCGCGGCTGAGATCGATATGTTTGAGTTTTAGTCTCTCCCTTACATAGGGAAAGAACTAGTGTAGCCTGCGGCCCTTGTCACTCGTGTCCCACTCTCCTTCCCAGGTATCCATCTTCCAATTTTTAATTGGAGTTTCGTGTCAATTGGTACTCCAGTGATCTTTCGAACCTGGTCGTGCCTTCCACCTTAAACCAATACATAGCCGCTCCGTATCTTAGCGTAATGTCAATTGGGTAGATTCCGAGCACCACACAGAGTGATTCCGCTGAGGCGGTGCCGAAAGCTCCCCAAATCTAAGTAAGCCGCTCCTGTGTCCTCGTCTGCCGAGGGTCCGGTTTGTTGAAAGGATCAGCCTTTGAGCCCATGTGCTGGCGGCGAAGCTAAGTACCGACTCGAAGAGAGCACAGTGGTGTAACTGACAAGGGGAGTTTAAATTGTTGTGAATTTATTCTTGCCAATTTGTGTAGTATTTTTTTCTGTTTTGTTTGTGACAATGCGAACGTGTTTATGGAAATTTTGCTTTTCGTCTATGTGTACCCTAATAGCGTGTTTTGGCTGCTCGTTTAATGTGTCTGTCTCCTATTTTAACACCAGTGTTTCTCTGGAGAGGCATAGGTACTCACCTTCATAGGAACAATGTTCAGACCGTGCACTACAGGATTTGCGTTATTTGTAGTGTCGGTGTCACGACTTGCTGTTAGGCGCCGGTACTGGTACGGCGAAGTAGGTTTGAAACACAAGCATCAGCGTGCATTTCAGTTGCAGTCAGCATGGGTCTGCACAAGGTGAGCAGGGCTTGGCTCATAAGGCTTTTTTTATCAAATCAACAGCAATAGTGCTGCTGGTCTTCGCGAGTGTCGACGCATTAAAGGAACACGAGGAGGTCCTCTTTCCACACCGGCATTGAAGAACGTAATTCGGAAATTCGAATTAGCTGGAGATTTGGGAAATGCTCCTGGGAGAGTTTGACGGCTAATTGTTGGAGAAGCCACTGTTGTTATGTCTGAGAATTCTGGCTGTAATGTGAGATCTCGGACAGCAGTAGAACAATTTCTAGTGAGGTTCCAGGCTGTTGTGGATGCAGATGGACGTCACTCTGAGCGATGGTTGTAACCTGTAATTTAAACATGGTATGATACACAAAATATCCACGGATGTACTGCCGGTCTACAGTGTCCAACGGGCACAATATTTCGGCGATCATACATATCGCCATCATCAGGTGAACTGACGGACTGAGCTCCTGTGAACGTGCCGGCACGGAGATCCGTACGCTATGGCTGCTCAGAGGGAACTGGGTTCGGTCGCGGCGGCGGCCGATTTAAATACTCTCCGCCACGGGCGGAGGGTATTTAAATCGGCCGCCGGGGTTAGGGATTTTCTCTGCCTCGTGGTGACTGGGTGTTGTGTGCTGTCCTTAGGTTAGTTAGGTTTAAGTAGTTCTAAGTTCTAGGGGACTGATGACCATAGATGTTAAGTCCCATAGTGCTCAGAGCCATTTGAACGCCACCGCGACCGAACCCAGTTCCCTCTGGGCAGCCATAGCGTACGGATCTCCGTGCTAGCACGTTCACAGGAGCTCAGTCCATCAGTTCACCTGATGATGGCGACATGTATGATCGCCGAAATATTGTGCCCGTTGGACACTGTAGACCGGCAGTACACCCGTGGATATTTTGATTATCAAATACGCCGGGAGAAACTCAAGAATCACATGGTATGATACAATCTCGTATGGAAATTATAATGTGTTTCTTTCAATGGCTTATTCGTTATTTCTCTTCCACGTATCCTCGCAAATGTTTCCGCAGAGTTTCGTTGTACTACGAACATTAGTTTTGCATTGGGGACCTCTCAATCAGTGTAAGTTAAATTATAACCATCCTTGTATACCTTTCTAAATGCCTCAGAGCTGAAGGAATTCCATTAAGAAGTCCCTGTCAGCCAATGTATTTTTATACAGTTATTTGTTTTAAATTGTAGAGTCGTCGGACAATTTTTGAGCAGGCTTCTGCTTACCCGTAATATCAGCAATGGCCCATAAGTATTATTTCCCTTCTGTTACTAACAAACACACAGCGTAGTGATCAAGAGACACATCAGAAGCGCTGCGGGCGAAACAGTTAACAGCGGGAGACGTCACGCTGATACCGTGTAACACCGCCTTTGGCATTGATAATGGGGCCAGTTTGGCGAGAAAGAGAATCCACAAAAATTGTCCGTTATGTTATCTTCAACTACAACCACGCAATGATATCTGCAGGACTGCTGACAGCCACTCTTCAGACGTTTTTCCCGATAGTACCGGCCATTTTCTATGGGATTTAGATTTTGTGATTTAGCGGACCAGTTATCGCGAGATAAGATGTCTGTGGATTCATCAAACCAGGAACGTATGGGAGCAGCCCTGTGAAAGCGATTTTTTTCTTCTTGGAGTTGGAGTGTTCACAGCACACTCATCATAAAGATGCAGAAAAGAGGGTAACACCTGGTACATTGGTACTGGTACAATATACAATACAGTACATACAATGTATTGTAGATAGAAAAGTGCTGTACTACTATATACCGTAAAAGTTAAAAAGCGAAAATCTTTATTTAAGTACAGTGCCACATTAACGAATTCCGATACACTAGTACACTCCTGGAAATGGAAAAAAGAACACATTGACACCGGTGTGTCAGACCCACCATACTTGCTCCGGACACTGCGAGAGGGCTGTACAAGCAATGATCACACGCACGGCACAGCGGACACACCAGGAACCGCGGTGTTGGCCGTCGAATGGCGCTAGCTGCGCAGCATTTGTGCACCGCCGCCGTCAGTGTCAGCCAGTTTGCCGTGGCATACGGAGCTCCATCGCAGTCTTTAACACTGGTAGCATGCCGCGACAGCGTGGACGTGAACCGTATGTGCAGTTGACGGACTTTGAGCGAGGGCGTATAGTGGGCATGCGGGAGGCCGGGTGGACGTACCGCCGAATTGCTCAACACGTGGGGCGTGAGGTCTCCACAGTACATCGATGTTGTCGCCAGTGGTCGGCGGAAGGTGCACGTGCCCGTCGACCTGGGACCGGACCGCAGCGACGCACGGATGCACGCCAAGAACGTAGGATCCTACGCAGTGCCGTAGGGGACCGCACCGCCACTTCCCAGCAAATTAGGGACACTGTTGCTCCTGGGGTATCGGCGAGGACCATTCGCAACCGTCTCCATGAAGCTGGGCTACGGTCCCGCATACCGTTAGGCCGTCTTCCGCTCATGCCCCAACATCGTACAGCCCGCCTCCAGTGGTGTCGCGACAGGCGTGAATGGAGGGACGAATGGAGACGTGTCGTCTTCAGCGATGAGAGTCGCTTCTGCCTTGGTGCCAATGATGGTCGTATGCGTGTTTGGCGCCGTGCAGGTGAGCGCCACAATCAGGACTGCATACGACCGAGGCACACAGGGCCAACACCCGGCATCATGGTGTGGGGAGCGATCTCCTACACTGGCCGTACGCCACTGGTGATCGTCGAGGGGACACTGAATAGTGCACGGTACATCCAAACCGTCATCGAACCCATCGTTCTACCATTCCTAGACCGGCAAGGGAACTTGCTGTTCCAACAGGACAATGCACGTCCGCATGTATCCCGTGCCACCCAACGTGCTCTAGAAGGTGTAAGTCAACTACCCTGGCCAGCAAGATCTCCGGATCTGTCCGCCATTGAGCATGTTTGGGACTGGATGAAGCGTCGTCTCACGCGGTCTGCACGTCCAGCACGAACGCTGGTCCAACTGAGGCGCCAGGTGGAAATGGCATGGCAAGCCGTTCCACAGGACTACATCCAGCATCTCTACGATCGTCTCCATGGGAGAATAGCAGCCTGCATTGCTGCGAAAGGTGGATATACACTGTACTAGTGCCGACATTGTGCATGCTCTGTTGCCTGTGGCTATGTGCCTGTGGTTCTGTCAGTGTGATCATGTGATGTATCTGACCCCAGGAATGTGTCAATAAAGTTTCTCCTTCCTGGGACAATGAATTCACGGTGTTCTTATTTCAATTTCCAGGAGTGTATAATACAGTATTAAAATTTCTTTCCTGCATTCTGGAAGATTGGTTTGAAATTACAACTTATTTTTCCGGAACCACAGGGTCACTTACAATTATCTTCACAGTATGTGTTTCAACTGATAACGTAGATAGAGTCCCTCTTCATCACTTTTCACTAAAAAGTAGTGTTTCGTTTCAGTTTTCTTACCTGCACAACTGCCTGCTTACATGAAAGTAGCGTGAAGCTAAGTTCAGTTACGTCACCTTCATCTTCTTCTTCGTCCAATCGTCCGTTCTCTACACTGTCACCACAACCTTCTTGATGAAGCTATTGTATGAGTTCACTTATGCTATTTGATTAATTTTCATCGACATTAGCATATCCCTCACATACACCAAATTCGTCTGCTAAAGTCTGAAGTTCATGCTCATGTTCCGTCGTCAATCGTTGAAGCACAGTCATTAAAAATGACACCTGCGTTCTTGAAACAGTTTCTGACTGTAGTGCATGTTACTTGTTTTAGCGCTGAGGAAATCCGCACAACTGCGTCCAGCACAATGATACATTTTCCGTGTTCGTATCCAGATACAACACTGTCCATTCGAGACAAAATAAGACACTGCACTTCTTTCCTATTAAACGCTTCGAAATTTTGAATAATTCCCTGATGCAGCGGTTGGCAACGTGAAGCTTATTTGGGCGACAAAAAGATTATTTTCATATTTTTTGTGTAGAGTCGCAATGGGAAGGAGCATTATTTTATTTATAAACAAAATCACTTTCCTCCTTTGTCTTTCCATACACACAGTGGAACAGGGATTCTTTCTTTTGAAACTTTGCCTCCTGAACAGGATTCACCATTCAAGGCCATTCTTTTACTGGGAAGAGTTCTGAAGAAAAGACCTGCCTCGCCACGGTTAAAAATGTATCTTTCTTCGTTTTCCTTCCTTCTTTCCCACGCTCTGTTTGAGAGTGGAACAGCAAAGGAAATGACTAGCAGTGGTGCGTGTTATCCTCCGTCATGCACTGTACGGTAGCAAATGGTTCAAATGGCTCTGAGCACTATGGGACTTAACATCTATAGTCATCAGTCCCCTAGAACTTAGAACTACTTAAACCTAACTAACCTAAGGACATCACACAACATCCAGTCATCACGAGGCAGAGAAAGATTCATCACACACGGTTAGAAAAAAGATGTTGTGTCGACTCCTAAATACACTACTGGGCATTAAAATTGCTACACCACGAAGATGACGTGCTACAGACACTAAATTTAACCGACAGGAAGAAGATGTTGTGATATGCAAATGATTAGCTTTTCAGAGAATTCACACAAGGTTGGCGCCGGTGGCGACACCTACATCGTGCTGACATGAAGAATGATTCCTACCGATTTCTCATACATAAACAGCAGTTGACTGGCGTTGTCTGGTGAAACGTTGTTGTGATGCCTCGTGTAAGGAGGAGGAATGCCTACCATCACGTTTCCAACTTTGATAATGGTCGGATTGTAGCCTATCGCAATTGTGGTTTATCGTATCATGACATTTCTGCTCGCGTTGGCCGAGATCCAATGACTGTTAGCAGAATATGGAATCGGTGGGTTCAGGAGGGTAATACGGAACGCCGTGCTGGATCCCGACGGCCTCGTATCTCTAGCAGTCGAGGTGACAGGCATCTTATCCGCATGGCTGTAACGGGTCGTGCAGCCACGTTTCGATCCCTGAGTCAACAGATAAGGACGTTTGCAAGACAACAACCATCTGCACGAACAGATCGACGACGTTTGCAGTAGCATGGACTATCAGCTCTGAGACCACGGCTGCGGTTATCCTTGACGCTGCATCACAGACAGGAGTGCCTGCGATGGTGTACTCAACGATGAACCTGGTTGCACGAATGACAAAACGTCATCATGATGGTCGCATCCGTGTTTGGCGACATCGCGGTGCACACACATTGGAAACGTGTATTCGTCATCGCCATACTGGCGTATCACCCGGCGTGATAGTATGGGTTTGCCATTGGTTACACGTCTCGGTCACCTCTTGTTCGCATTGACGACACTTTGAACAGTGGACGTTACATTTCAGATGCGTTACGACCCGTGGCCCTACCCTTCATTCGATCCCTACGAAGTCCTACATTTCAGCAGGATAATGCACGACCGCATGTTGCAGGTCCTGTACGGGCCTTTCTGGATACAGAAAATGTTCGACTGCTGCCTGGCCAGCACATTCTCCAGATCTCTCACCAATTGAAAACGTCTGGTCAGTGGTGGCCGAGCAACTGGCTCGTCACAATACGCCAGTCACTACTCTTGATGAACTGTGGTATAGTGTTGAAGCTGCATGGGCAGGTGTACCTGTACACGCCATCCAGGATCTGTTTGACTCAATGCCCAGGCGTATCAAGGCCGTTATTGCGGCCAGAGGTGGTTGTTCTGGGTACTGATTTCTCAGGATCTATGCACCCAAATTGCGTTAACATGTAATCACATGTCAGTTCTAGTATAACATATTTGTCCAATGAATACCAGTTTATCATCTGCACTTCTTGGTGTAGCAATTTTAATGGCCAGTAGTGTATGTCAAGCCAACCTACAGATGCTTTAAAATCGTGAAGTACTAACTCATTGGCGATTGAGAGTGCTATCTCGAGGATGAGAGGTCCACTAATCGGCAATTTATTGCTGCGAGCACTGCAGAACCACTCAAAATTCAACTTGTCAACTTTTAATCCTGGTGCGTTGGAAAAAACGAGTTCACTGATAAAGTTATCATTATTTTCCTACCAGCTATTTCAGAATGTTCTTTTCGATTTTTAAAATGACACTGAGGTGCGTTTTTACAACAGTAAACATCGTGGCCATATCTGTAACACTAAACTGTTCCTTTTCGTAGATACTGATGATCTCGACCGTTTCATGCCGCGTTAACAGTTTCCGTTTTTGTGACGTCTTAGCACTAAAAACAGATAAACTTTCTCGCTTCAGGACATAAATAGTACGCACTTCAACTTACAAAACATTGAAATCCATGATAGTGTTTGTTGCCATTTAATTTATAAATGTCTTTTTCTTTCACGCGTCCGTTATTTAGAAGTTTTAATTGCTGTTGGGATATAGATTTCAGTTTCCGCGTCCATCATTGAAAATGTTCACTATTCGGAAGAATTTTACCATAAGATCTAGTGTTACTTTGCAGGGTAAATTTAAAATGTCCGCTATTGGGAAATGTCCGTTATGGGTAGGTCTACTATACATTGAAATATGTTGCTTCATGTTCATAGTAATCTGAATGAGTGGGTCCAAGTCACGTTACGGAAAACACCCCCAAAATATCACAGAACCATGCCGGACCTGAACTAAACCCTCCACATCCAATGTTTTAAATGCCTCATTGGGCAGACAGCGCATTTGACACATTGCATCGTTTGAAAAAAGGTAAATCACGACTCGTCGGATCGCACAATACGCCTCCAATCAGCTATTCTCAAGTTTCTGTGTTGTTTGGGCCACTGACAGCGTGCAGATTTATCCACTGCTGTGAACAAAAGCCTTCACCGAAGTATCCGACTCCAAACGTCCATCGCATGCAGTTCCATTTCCAATCATTGCCAGGGAACTGTTTGAGATAGGCCTACGTTCATTGTTAGCAGCAGTTCCTGTCGGATTTGAAGCCGATTGTCGTTAGCAAGACATGCCATTCGTCTCCGGTTGTTGTGGGTTAGGAACTTTTTACAATCACTGTTCTTCCCTGCCATGACTTACGTCGGCACAGGACGTTCACATGACCACCTGCTACCGGCCCTCTTCCATACAGCGCTCCGAAGTGATCAGTGTGTTCTTTTATTTGGGTGACTAAAATTATTTCCGGTGTGCTTAATTACATCAGCCCTATTCATATTCCAATCTGAAATTTGGCTTTAACGTCTCAACTAAATACTTAGAACGGAGTACAAGTTCGGGCTGAAGAATAATTAAGCAGAATTGGACCGTGATCTTATCAAAGAAATTATCGTGTCATTCGCCTTAACCTAGGAAAACGTGACTCGCGATCTCTCTCGTTCTCGCCTTTTAACTTTCCCCTCCTTGGGGAAGTGTTTTGAGAAGTGTGTAGCCTGTTGGCTTTTACTCCACTGTGTGCGTTTTGAGTGTGTGATTGTCTTTGACTGTTTTGGCTGTCTGTGTGTTGTGTTGGTGTTCTGGTTGTGTCTAGTACTTGCCTGAGGTTAGCAAGATGTTTGGTGTTTCAAGGATTAAGGATTAGGGTTAGGATTTGGGGATTTTTGGGATCTTCTCTTCGACTTAGTCGTCTAAGATCGTCATGGAGCGTTTGTGCTTGTCGGACACTTCATACCGACCTATGGATTGGATAAGGTTATTTCCAGATCTGGAAGAGCTCTCATAGGAAGCCCTTGCCAGATCCTGGAATCTTTCTTTGAGGAGTGGGATTTCAGCAGCGGCGTGCAAATCGTCAGTGGGGAATCCCATGGGTAGGTGCAGTGCCCTCCTAAGGGCCCGGTTCTGCAGCCTCTGGAATTTGTCCAGCTGCTGCTTTGCCGCGTATCCCCAGACAGGGCACGCATACTCCATTACTAGCCGTATGAGGGCCGGATAGACGTTTAGTCCTACAGAGCAGGGAAGGGAGCTGGTTGTGTTGAGGATTGGGTATAGGATGGACATTTTGGCGCAGACCTTCCAGTGGATCTCGTATATATGGGGTTTCCACGTTAGTCTCGAGTCCAAGGTTACGCCGAGATACTTGGCTGATCTGCGCCAGGGTAGTCGGGATCCATGTAGATGCAGATGAAGGAGGAGAGCGTTGAGGGGGTCCGCGTTTCCCGAGTCTCTGGGTGATCAATATAGCCGGTATCTTTTGAGGATTGATGCTGATGCGCCAGCGATGGACCCAGGTTTCTGTGTTGTCAAAACCCTTTGCAACCTACGAATGACCAGGTCGTTATTCGCATTACGAGTGTAAAAGGCGGTATCGTCAGCGCACTGTGCGGTGTGCACCAGGGGGGCCGTTGGAGTGTCCGCAGTGTACAGACTGTACAAAACGGGCCCCAGGACCGATCCCTGTGGCACCCCAGCACGAATACGCCTTTTGATGGAGGCAGCTGTTTCTACCTTGACAGAGAAGGTTCTATTCGCGAGATAGCTTCGGATTAACCTTACTATGCTCCCGGGGAACCCTTGTGTGTATAACTTGTATAGTAGCCCTTTATGCCATACTGAGTCAAAGGCTTTGGCTACATCAAGTAGCACTATCCCGCAGTAGCCTCTGTGGTTGAAGCCTTCTGTGGCTGCTTCCTCTAATTTCATAATCTGTTGTGGGGCGGAGTGCTCCTGTCGGAATCCGAATTGGAAATCCGGCAAAAGTCGCTCGTTGGCGATGTGGTCTCGTATGGGAATAAGCAGGAGGCGCTCATAGATCTTGCTGAGAGTTGGCAAGAGGCTAATTGGCCTGTAGTGCTGCGGGAATAAAGGGTCTTTCCCTGGTTTGTGTATAGCGACCACTTCCGCGTGTTTCCAGTATGCTGGGAACGCGCAGGTACGAGTAATCTCGTTGAAGACGTTCGCGAGGTGTTCGATAGCCGAGGGCGGGAGGTTTTTAACTAGCTGGTTGGTGACACTGTCGTGTCCTGGCGCCTTTTTTGTAGGGAGGGACCTAATTACTTTCGCCACGTCTTTGGGGGCGAAAAATGGGGTTCGTCCTCTGCGTCTTCCTCAGCGTTGAGGAAGACAGCCAGTTGACGACGGACTACCTCCTCATGCTCGTCATCCTGGGGTGCTGCCGCTTGAAACTGCTTCTCGAAGGTGTCGGGGAGGGCGTTGGCCTTTTCAGCATGGCTGTAGGCCAGACCCCTCCCGTCGTGCAGAGGCGGCAGCCTAGAGCGTCTTTTGGTAAATTGTTTGGTTGCTTGCATAGTGTGTGATCGTCTACTTTGAGGGCTGTGAGGCGGTTTTACCATTGCTGGTTTCGGTGCTCATTGAGCGCTACCTTCAGCTCTCTCTCCTTGTGGCCTGATTTCTGGTGACCTTCCGCTCTGTTCTTGTGACGGATTTGGGCTAGTAGATTTTCCAGGAGTTGTACTTGCAGGGGCGGGCCATCCCTTTGTGCGGGAGTGGCATCTTCCGCTGCCTGCAAGTTGGTTCCTGTTAGGTCTTTTAGTGCTTGTTCTACTGTTTCGGCAGTAGGTGGTGGAGCGCGAGCGATATCAGAGGCGACAGTTTCTCGGTATCGCTCCCAGTCAGCATGTTTGTAAGACGTCTGCTACCGTGGGAGTGCTACCCATTCTTCCACATCGACCTCTAGAATCACTGGGTTGTGATCGGAGGACATTCTGTTGATTGTCCTTGCGGCCACAGTCCCCGCCATCCTCCTAGTGAGGGCTATGTCTAACACGTCGGGCCTACCTCCATTTTTTGGAAAATGTGTGGGCTAGTCTTGACTACATGTTTCGAAGTGGTGGTCGCGCGCTAGTCGTTGCAGTGGCACTGAAATCGCCCCCTATTGTGAGTTTGCCTTCAGTTTGCCCTAGTGCAGCTATGTCTCCCTCGTCTATCTTGTCTTGTGGGGGTCAGTAGATCGCAACAATTGTTAGGGGTCCGGTGGCAGTGGTTACTTCCACGGCACTGCTTCGATTTTATTGGTAGCTAGTATGAATATCTGGTGGTGGGGGCCCCTCTTTTTATGTAAATGGTCACTCCTCCCCCTTGGGTTGGCCTGTCTTTACGGTAGCTAACATAGTTGGGTACTGTCGCTTCTATTCCCGGTTTTAGGTGCGTTTCCTCCATCATGCATATGACGATGGAGAACTCCTACATGAGTTCTCTGAACTCGACCTTTTGATTAACAATGCCATCTGCATTAAAGAGCCGGGCGCTACAGTCTGGAACCGGGCGACCACTACAGTCGCAGGTTCGAATCCTGCCTTGGGCATGGATGTGTGTGATGTCCTTAGGTTAGTTAGGTTTAAGTAGTTCTAAATTCTAGGGGACTGATGACCTCAGAAGTTAAGTCCCAGAGTGCTCAGAGCCATTTGAACCATTTTTTGCATTAAACATGCACATTGTCAGGCCTTGGATATTTGGTTGTCTATCCATGATGGTGTTTTGTGACTACTGAGGAAGTCGCAGAGGGGAGCGTCTGCTGGACTGATGCCTGAAGGGCAACGAGGATCTGAGCCCGCACCAGTAGTTGGAATAGCAACAGCAAGACTAAGGTTTTTCTGCCCAGTGCGTAGGATGCCGCTAACAAAAATGTTCAAATGTGTGTGAACTGCTAAGGGACCAAACTGCTGAAGTCATCGGTCGCTAGACTTACACGCTACTTAAACTAGCTTATGCTAAGAACAGCACACACACACACACACATATGCCCGAGGGAGGACGCGAACCTCCGGCGGGAGGGGTACCGCTAACACTATAACACAGATGCCTAAACTGTGCCATGACATGACCTGGTGCATGGTAGTCCATTGTGATCAGCGAGGAATCGCAGTTGTGCACTACCCCAACTAGCCATCGTCGGAGAGTATGGGGGCCATTTGGGGAGAGGTCCCATTTTTCATTTTTCCAAGGTTTTGGAGAAGCAAAGCAGTCTTAATCCTGGTGTCATGGTGTGGGGACAAATCAATTATGGCTGCAGGTCATGATTGGTAGTGATTGAGAGAACACAGACGACACAGTGGTAGATCATGGACATCCTGCGTCCTCATGTGCTACCTCTCATGCGAGTATCGTGGTGCCATTTTTCAACAGTACCATGCTGGTCCAAACGTGGTACGTGTCTCTATGATCTGTCTGAGTGATGTTGAGGTAATTCTGTAGTCAGAAAGACCTCCAGATTTGTCCTCCGATAGAATATGTGTGTGGCCTGCTCGGACGTCAGTCCGGTCCCACTGCCAGTAACCGAGCAACCCAGGACCACTTACAACAGTTGTGGGTATAGTTGTCTTAGGAGAGGATACAACGGTTTTATGACATCCTTCCAAACGGAATTAGTGCATGCATACATGCCAGGGGGGTTCAACCTTATACTGACTGATAAGTGGGTTCATACTGCCAACTTCGTTGTAAATTTGACTCGATTTTTCAGTCCATGAAATAACACCATACACGTCCTCAACCTGTGAAGTTTATTTTATTTCCTCCTCCGTTTTTAGGACGCTTCGCTTTTTTGACAGTGTATTTTTGTGTTCCAAATACGAAATCGGAGTAATTAAGAAGTAGCATTCATAATGGTTCTTAAAAATTCTTGTGTAAGGGTCTCTTACAATACATCAAATATTATTTTTATGTCGAGCATGAGAAAATACACCCAACATATTTTCATTGCATGTTTCAAAATTATTGTCATTTTCTAAATTTAATGTTGAATTCTTGTCTCATTTTTATTTGCTACGTATATGTTTATTTCCTAAGAGGCCAACAGTGATCTATCTCAATTTATTACAGAGCAGTCTGATTTGAATATTTGTACGTGTAGACGCAGTCAGTTGTTCCCAGGAGAGTATATATTCCACAGGAGTTACGCTTGTACTTCTACATGTTCCCAGAAAGGAAGGTGAAACTATCAGAGTACTGAGGGCGCAATGTGTAAGGGAAATAGGATTCCAGATTTCGTGACCCCTTGTTATCGTTACTAGCCTGCAAATCAACGATGAAGGTTCCACTTCCGTTTCTGGATTAGCAGGAGGAAAACGCGCAAATTTTAGACAGATACAAGATGATGACACCTACAGGCGCAGATTTCCCATTGAAATAGAACTTCCATTCAAGAAAATATTCTCTTAAAGCACACAGCATATAGGAGGTTCTGCTTCCCTGTTCGATCCCAACGTCCGTTACAGCACAGTGTCAGAAAAGACTTAATCTGTGGGCCAAGGATTGCGAGGCAACCTAATTGATCACATTATCGAAGAACAAATACCAGTATTCACCTACGACTGTTGTGGAAAAGGTAAATCAGGATGGCAGGAGGAAGTTTAATTCTAGTTACTCCCGAGAACTACACTCATCGTCATAAAAAAAAGAGCTGCATCCATAAGAATAAGGCAGATTGCGATCATTGTTGGCAGGTAGGTAGATGATGGTACCCCGCATATGACATGATTACACTTTCAACTTTAGTTCTGATGACACGCTCCGTGAACACCAAATATTCTCGAGTGGGGAGAGATCAGGCGATGCGGATGGCCTTGGCAGAATATCCACAGCTGCAAGGCACTCTCTGGAGGTGGCAGCGGTATGAGGACGAAAGTTTTCCTGTTAAAATAGGGCATGGACATGGGCGTGGGCGCTGACGAGCAGCAGAGCTACCACTTGCAAGGCTTCACCCATGTGCTGTACGGATGTCGCGGAACCCATTAGGAACACTATCGGTGAACAAGCACCATAGGATATCTTTCCACACACCATCACACCAGGCTGGTGTGAGGGATGATGGGAAACCACAAACCGCTCTTCGTGGCGGTCTCCGCTGCGCCTTCGGTCACGGGGCCAGTGGTCGTCACCTCCAAGATAGAAGCGGGACTCGTCACGAAAGATGACCCACTGCCAGTCTGCAGCGCACCATGTTCATTGTTGCTAACACTAGCCAACTTGGGCGTGACATTGCGTGGGTGTGAGTGGCAGGTGGCATAATTGTCGGTGTGCCGCGATACCTGCGTCATGCAACCGCATGCCAATCGTACTAGCAACTACGGGATGTTGCACAGAAGGCAGGACAGCCCGTTGACTGGCGCCTATCGTTTTCGTTGGATGTGATCGCGCGCGGCGGACAATCCGTCGGTGTCCTCTCATTGCGGTGCGTGGCGGGCGTCCAGATCCTTCAAGTTGTGCACAAGTGCCGTCCTGTATCCATTGCCGCCAACAACTGGCAATGGTGGTGTCCGCACGATCGGTGTCGCGCTCGCAGTACGACCACCCAGCCTCCCGCAACCCCACGATAAGGCCCCTCTCAGACTGGTCTAGCTTAGGAGTCTGTCGCTGAAGGTGTCACCTGGGCAAAGCGCACGTCCAGCTGACGCTTCCCGTGTCGTGTTGGCCTGCACGGTCGTGTGGGGCCCTCGTATATCAGCCGATGGGCACGTCACGGCCTCACCCACACTCCACGAGCGCGCGGCCGACCGTGAAAAAGTAATCATTGCATAGCTCATGGCGTGAAACATACCCACTCAGAGCAATCGGTCGGATCCTTCTGAGTGCAGCTCTTTTTATGACGAAGAAGTATTTCAAAGGTGTTTCTGCTGCACCATCTTATCAGTATTACAGCATCGTTTAGATAATAGCGTCTTATGTATTAAACTTTCCCCGTAATTTGGTCAGTTTAACACTAATTGGGAATCCGTATGAAAATTAGATGGACACACCAAGAGAAAAACACGAAGTACATTATCACTTCTCTCTCATAAAGTTGAATTTTACAAGATAATGTTACAGTTATTTAAAATTTATGATAGAAAATAAAAAAGATTGTTAATGAACTCGTTTCTTGAATGAAGATGAACACTTAAGATAATGATTCCTTATTCTACAACTTAAAGTCCCTACGTTGGCCGGCCGGGGTGGCCAAGCGGTTCTAGGCGCTACAGTCTGGAACCGCGCGACCGCTACGGTCGCAGGTTCGAATCCTGCCTCGGACATGAATGTGTGTGATGTCCTTAGATTAGTTAGGTTTAAGTAGTTCTAAGTTCTAGGGGACTGATGACCTGAGAAGTTAAGTCCCATAGTGCTCAGAGCCATTTGAACCATCCCTACGTTGTTTTTCCTTCAAGCTTGAGCAGTGTATTCACGATATTCCAGAACCAGCACTACCTACTTACAAAGTAGATAATTTTCCTCATTATGTATAAAATAAAATGTCAGTTTTATTTCTGTACGTTCAGAATAGAGAGCATCAGGCTGACATAGGGTCGTCAGTGCTGCAGTTGTCTACAAGAATATTTAACGATGATTACATAGGCAGCCGTGCTTTCCGCAAGTGAATTCCAATGGAGTTACGTCGACGCCTCTGCACTCTACGTAACTCATATAAGAATTCAGATATTTACTGCAGGGAATTTCCATTTTGAGAAGCTCTATGACAGCTGAAAGTAAAATCTCATGCGACCATGTATGGAGGAATGCAAGATAGCGTCTGTTGAGAATAGAGAAATAATTCCAGACACATAAGGCAGGCTACAGATACTCGTTGTATGTCACGGTGTAGCTTCAGTTAAATCTCGTTATGTTGTTATTCGTCAACCGCACATTTTCAGTTACAATATGTAAGATTACATTGGGAAAATTTACTCGTCCACTGAAGAGTTCTCTCTATTTGGTATATCTATATGTAAATTAATAAAAGCTCCGTGGATATCACAGCGATCGCAGAAGTTATTACTAGGGACAGAAAAGTTTCGCAACAACGATAAAACTAAAAATAGCACGAAATTTGCGATTTTTAATGACATAATGATAAATAGGCGACATTTACGAAATTTCGTGAAATTTTGTATTTTGTCTGTTCCCGTGCAAAAATGTAAGTTTGGTGGCAGTAGTTTATTAATATTGATAAAGGATAGTTATTGAATGTTGAAATGGGATTATGACTTTTTCTCAAAGCTGAGAATTGTGTATGGTCTTAAAATGACTGTTAATTTCCTACGTACTGAACAACGGCTGTACATGCGGGTTAAACCAAAATATCCTACTTCCAACGATTTCTGTTACAGTAACAGTTTTAATCACCGAAGTGACATTTCCCGATACTATTGCAAAACCTGTCGTACAAAAAATGACTCGTTTTTGGGATATATTTAATGCGGTGCATCAATTAAACTACACATTTCCGTAGTATGCAAACAGAAATATGAAAAATTCCAAATACGACACTATAAATGTTAAAACACGTAACTCAACATGACCTATCCTAGCCGCAGTCTGCAATAGATCACGCAATCACAACAAACTTCCTTCACAAAATAGTAAAAGTAATGTTCAATAAATATAGAGCTAAACATTCTCAGTGTTTTATTTTGCCGACAGAAACACGTTTACGCGACATCACATGTCCCGCGCTCTGACAGGCTGACCGATCGAATGCCATGTTGAGTTAAGTGTTAATGAAGCTAAAATAACGTAGATGGCGATTTTCGTGTTTATACTTGCGTACTGCGAAAATATGCAGTTTAACTGATGCACCGCATTAAAAATCTCCACTAAACGTGTCGTTTATCGTATGCTTTTCTGCATAAAAATATCGAGATATATTACGTTACTGGATAAAACTATTACCTGCGTAGTCGGCCGCTGTGACCGAGCAGTTCTGTCAGAGGGTTAGCTGCCCTCTGCAACAAAAAACCTGAGTTAATGGATCAACGACGAACTGAAACGGGTCTCCTGCGACGTCCGCCCCGAGCAGATGCAACGAATGAAAACGAACAAAATGAGAATAAAAAAGAAAAAGCTCTTGTAGGAGCTTTAGTCCGAAACCGCGTTGCTGCTACGGTCTCAGGTTCGAATCCGGCCTCGGGCATGGATATGTGTGATGTCCTTAGGTTAGTTAGGTTTAAGTAGTTCTAAGTCTATGGGACTGATGACCTCAGATGTTAAGTCCCATAGTGCTTAGAGCCATTTGAACCATTTTATTATCTGCGGTCCAAGTTCAAAGTAGGAATTGTTTCATTACTGTGGGAAATTAAGTTTTAAGGATTAAATCAGCAAGATCTTGAGTCATATTCTTTAGGAGGCATCAATACTTCAGGCAGAGATGAACCAAAGAAATTTAACGTAGAAGGTTGCTCCTTCAGACTATGATAGTAACCCTTATGGTCATATATCCATGTAACCACAGACCTAGGTTCTTGTTTAAACTATGCGATGACATTAAACACTGTTAATACTGAAATAACAAAGAGTCTGTTATGTGTATCTAGAATAGCAAGTCTCAGTCATTAAGATACTATGAAGTGATACAAATCTCTTCATAATTTAGTGGAAAAGCGACTATCCTTGCACACGGGATGTGTGGAAATTGTTAAACGTCTGATGTTCTGTTGATGGCAGTTTGTCTCCCTTGTTCATACAGTGACGGAAAAAATCGCAACACCAAAACATAATTTATGTAGAGTAATGAAATTTCTGGAATATATTTGTCTATGTAATATATTTAATTGATTAATATTGTTAGGTCACAGGTTAATGTAAGCACGAGTACTCCATTGCAAATGTGATGGTACATTAATAACCAGTTTAACCGCCAGAATGTTGAATGCAAGCACGCAAACGCGCGCGCGTTGTGTTGTACAGATACTGGATATCAGTTTGTGGAATGGAGTTCCATACCTGGTGAACTTGGTCGGTCGATTATTGCTGTTTGTGGATGAAGCTGGACTTGTCGCCCGATGATGTCCCACATGTGCTCAATTAGAGACAGATTCGGTGATCAATCAGGCCAAGGCAACATGTCACCACTCTGTAGAGCATGTTGGGTTACAACAGCGGTATGTGGGTGAGTGTTATCGTGTTGGAAAACTCTCTGTGGAATGCTGTTCATGAATGGCTGCACAACAGGTCGAGTCACCAGACTGACGTACAAATTTGCTGTCAGGGGACGTGGGATAACAACGTGAGCGCTCCTGATGTCATGCGAAATCGCATCCCAGACCATACATAACTCCAGGTGTAGGTTCGGTGTGTCAAGCACGCAGACAGGTTGGCTGCAGGTACTCAACCAACACACGACACCTCAACCCCGCCCTCCAATCAGTTCTCGCTTGACGCTACAGAAGTCGCAAATGGTGGTGGTTGGGGCTCAGTGGAATGCACGCTAGAGACCGTCTGGCTCGGACCTGTCCTTGAAGTAATCGATTTGTAACAGTTCGTTGTGTCACTGGGTGCCAACTGCTGCTCATATTGCTTCTCCAGATACAGTATGATGCGCCAGAGCCATACGCCGATCACAATGATCTTCTCTCTCGGTAGTGCCACGAGACTGTCCGCAGCCCAGTCTTCTTGTGAATTTCGTGACCACCGCTGTCAGTAGTCATCTACACAAGCTGTATAACTGCCAAGTCTTTTTGCAGTATCGCAGAGGGAACGTCCAGCTTTCCGTAGCCTTACTATACGACCTCGGTCAAACTCAGTGAGGTGTTGATAATGGTGTCTTTGTCAGCTTAAAGGCATTCTTGACTAACATCAACTCCCTACGTCCACACTGAAAGATAACTAACACACACGTCCGTTACAGCGGTTATTTTAAGAAAACCCGATTGGCATCCTCATAGTGGCACTACTAACGCCACTCTTATGCGACTAGCGCGAAATATAAATACACTACTGGCCATTAAAATTGCTACACCACGAAGATGACGTGCTACAGACGCGTAATTTAACCGAAAGGAAGAAGATGCTGTGATATGCAAATGATTAGCTTTTCAGATCATTCACACAAGGTTGGCGCCGGTGGCGACACCTACAATGTGCTGACATGAGGAAAGTTTCCAACCGATTTCTCATACACAAACAGCAGTTGACCGCCGTTGCCTGGTGAAACGTTGTTGTGATGCCTCGTGTAAGGAGGAGAAATGCCTACCATCACGTTTCCGACTTTGATAAAGGTCGGATTCTAGCCTATCTCGATTGTGGTTTATCGTATCGCGACATTGCTACTCGCGTTGGTCGAGATCCAATGACTGTTAGCAGAATATGGAATCGGTGACCTCAGGAGGGTAATACGGAACGCCGTGCTGGATCCCAATGGCCTCGTATCACTAGCAGTCGACATGACAGGCATCTTATCCGCATGGCTGTAGCGGATCGTGCAGCCACGTCTCGATCCCTGAGCCAACAGATGGGGACGTTTGCAAGACAACAACCATCTGCACGAACAGATCGACGACGTTTGCAGTAGCATGGACTATCAGCTCGGAGACTATGGCTGCGGTTACCCTTGACGCTGCATCACAAACAGGAGCACCTGCGATGGTGTACTCAACGACGAACCTGGGTGCACGAATGGCAAAACGTCATTTTTTCGGGTGAATCCAGGTTCTGTTTACAGCATCGTGATGGTCGCATCCGTGTTTGGCGACATCGCGGTGAACGCACATTGGAAGCGTGTATTCGTCATCGCCATACTGGCGTATCACCCGGCGTGATGGTATGGGGTGCCGTTGGTTACACGTCACGGTCACCTCTTGTTCGCATTGAGGGCACTTTGAACAGTGGACGTTACATTTCAGATGTGTTACGACCCGTGGCTCTACCCTTCATTCGATCCCTGCGAAACCCTACATTTCATAAGCCAAAAAATCGTTTTTTGCAATTTTCAAAAAGGGCGACCCCTTTCTATACTTATTATCTCTGAATGAAATTTTGCTAGTCAGTAAAATATTGGTGCTGAAATTACCAAACATTGTGTTACTAAAGAAGACATATTTTTCTTCACCTTATTTGATCTGATTATTAGCATTTCCAATCACAGTTCAATGAAACAATCATATAGCTATGTGTTTTATGTGCGTCTTTCGAAACATAAACAATTGCATAATTCGTAAACAGACTTTCTGTTAAGTCACTTAACCTTTGCTTCATGAAAACTCTTTTCCTCGTCCTATCACTGACATCTAGAAGTGTGGGCACTGTTGGACAAGTTGCACAATGCCCAAATGCAAACGGTGTGCCGGAATGGGGCTCGAACCTGAAATAATGTTTTCTATTGACTGCTCTTACCAGCTGAGTTATCGAGACACGAGTCACAATCCACCTTCATAGCTTCAATTCCTGCAGTACCTCTTTCCTGCTTTCCAAAAAAACACAAACGCTCTCCTACACATCTTGTTGATCTAGCACTTCTAAAAGGAAGAATATCGCGGAGGAATAGTTTAGCCACAGACTAAAGGTCGTATCCAGAATGAGTTTTTCACTGCACTCCGCAGTGTACCCTGCTGTGGAACTTTCTAATGTAATAAATCGATGTTGCCGGTTGGACCAATTTCATAACAGTGCTCGGTCTTCTGCAGAGTGAAAGATTCGTTGTATAAATAATCCCTTAGCTGTAACTAAATCATTTTTTCGCATTACCCCTCCTCCAAGGAGTGTTTGTCCAGCAGATACGCAGTACAGCTTGAGAAGTGTCTGGAAACCAGGGAGATCTGTTAGCAGAACTGGAGCTGCACAAGGGTGACTTGAGACACAGCGCAGTATGCGGGAGTATCACCCAAGAAAGACATCGAGCCGGGTACGTGTCCCACCTCACCGTATACTTTTGATCATTTTGAGAGGCTCACAACAGCGCGTACTCCTCAGCAGAGTGAAAGATTCAAAATGAATGACTTCGCGTGTTACATATCACAAATCAACACGTCCTTCTTTCAGTACGACATTACCCAACAGTTCTTAGAGCACTAGTGCACAATGAAATCTGGTTCGTAGGCAGTCGTCATGGCAATCCAATTTAAAGAGCTCCTTGTCCTAACACATTGCATTTCACCCAGCTGCAAATCGCTGTCTGGTTCCAGACGCTAGTTGTAATTAAATCATCATTGATTTTTGACTATGTTAGCAAATCCAGTTTTGAGTACGTAGGTACTTCAGAAAGCAAGTTAAACACGTCGTCCCACGCTAAGGCCATTGTGTGACAAGAGTGGCGCATTGTCAGAAGAGAGTAGGGATTCGGGTTTCCCGCAGTACGGATAACAGGAGCATCACAGTGTGAGAATGAAATGACTCGGCAACTGGAAACGCAACCTAAAGTTTATAGTGCGATCCTTGTGGGCAACACGTACAATTTTCACACAACGTCTAAACTGCACACACATTCATCTTGAAATTCTGGTGATATCAGCGTCGCGTCCAGTCGTAGTGAGCTGATGCCAACAAAGTGATCATGCCGCACACTCGTGAGCGGTACTGATCTGCCATACAGTCCACATCTTGCACCATTCAATTTTCATCCTTTTGGCAAACTGAAAGAACACAAGAGAGGAAAGAGATTTTCCATCGATGAGGATGTTCCCATAGCGGTTTTCGAATAGCTCCGTGAACAAGGGGCGGATTTCTATCGTCGAGGAATTGAACGACTGATAGACCGTTGTTAATAGAGACTTCGTCATTACGTTGAAAAGTCGTGTCATGTATCTGTGTCACTTCGAAGTGTAGTGCAAGATTCGATAAAAATTACTTAGACAGCCATAGTAATGGGTAACTTACTTTTTGATGTTATCTTGTATGTGCCATTGATACTATACGAAAGACGGATAAAATTATGTTGTCTGCTGTTGGATCCACTACTCGATCTACAACTAGCTACGGGTATTTTCAAGAATAACCACTGCATAAAGGAAACTGTAGTGCTCACAGCCACGGCATCGTTCTGTTTTCTTTCGGAAATGGTGCGTCTGATCTTTTTCGAGAGAAATGTGTTTTAGGCAATAAAATGTGTTTCAGGTAAAACGATAAGGCCGAACAGAGTGGTGAAACATTACAATGCCTGGAAGCTGCTGGAAAATGGAGAAAAGTAACTCAACTTCAGAATTTAAAATGTGAGAAAATAAATTAGTATAATTAAAAAGAACTCTCAAAACTGAAAGTAATTTTCATTTTTTTTAATTTACGCTGTTCCTATGATACTATCAAAAAAACTCTTTCTCGCGACACGATATGTCACTCTGCAAACGGTAGCAGAAACTATTAAAATTACCGTAGCTTGCAAGTTTTCACTGCAAATGGCATGATTCGTTGCTAACAAGGAACGTTCTACTCCGTGTACATGTGGTCTAGTCGACGGCGATTAATAATCTACACAGCAGTTGACGTCCGTGGCTGTGGTTTTTCCGGAATCGAAGTACTCACGGCACACTAGTACCTTGACGGGATGTGAATATCGCATTGCCTGCACGACCTCGAAAGTGGAATTCTCTATGATAATGCAACGCACGATCTATGTAGATGGGAAAGCATATAGGAAAATATGAAACCTTTTGAAGCCATACTACACAGTTTAGTAATATTATGAAGAAGGATTCTTTTAGTGCAATATTTTTGGAGTGAAGTATGGAAATCTTGGAAAAAGTTATTTCTACTTTTATAACGTGTTTCCATTTTCTGGCAACCCAATAGCATACATCAAATTTAATTTTCATTCTCCATTTTTGCCTGTATGTACATAAATTTTCTTCAATTTTTCTTCTTCTAATTAATTTCTGAATCCCGTGTACTAATGTGGCCGGTAGTCTCCTTCTTTTCTTCCTTCCTGGTGGTTACCATGCCAGGATGCCTCTTGGCATTCTCTCTTCCGACATTCTTTTCGTATTTCCATTCCATGTGAGTTCTTTTTCTTCCACAAAATCTGTAATCAAACTTGTGATACTCATACGAGCTGCAAACATTACACGTGGTGACTAGTAAATCAGCGAATGCAGGGAGGCGATGCGTAGGTTGTGACAGCAGCTGTGACTGACTGTTTTAGCCGGCCGGAGTGGCCGTGCGGTTCCAGGCGCTACAGTCTGGAACCAAGCGACCGCTACGGTCGCAGGTTCGAATCCTGCCTCGGGCATGGGTGCGTGTGATGTCCTTAGGCTAGTTAGGTTTAATTAGTTCTAATTTATAGGCGACTGATGACCTCAGAAGTTAAGTCGCATAGTGCTCAGAGCCATTTGAACCATTTGACTGTTTTACAAGGAATGTTAATAAAGGTAAGAAGATATTTTTGTTTAGCAAGAGTGAAAGGATACAAAATGCGGTGTATGTGTGTAGTCAGCATCAAATATTGGATGAGGAGGACGAAGATGTAGAGCACCAACGGAAAAAAATTCAAAAGCATCGTGCGGTATGCCTTAGACAAATACGTTCAGAGAAAGGTCTTAAGAGATGGGAAGGACCCATCGTGGTTTAATAACCATGTGAAAAAAAGGCTACACGAATAAAGAAAGCTTCATTATAGATTCAACAGAAGTCAGAACCTAGCTGACAGCTGACAAACAAAAGCTGGACGAAGCGTAAATGAGCGTAAGAAGAGCAATGAGCAAAGCGTTCAGTGACTTCGAAAGTAAAATTTTGTCAATCGATATCAGTAACACCTCTAAGAGGTTTTGATCTCAAGTAGAATCAGTAAACGGATCAAAATCTTCTATTTATTCAGTCAGTGATCATACTGGCACCGAAACGGAAGATAACACAGAGAAGGGCGAAACTCTGAATTCGACCTTCCGAAATTGTTTCACTGCGGAAGTTCGTAACACGGTCCCTCCTTGCAATCGTCTACAAACGCTAAAATCGCAAATATTGAGATAACCTATAACGGAACAGAAAAACAAGTACAACACAGTAGTGGACAGGTACCAGGACCAGACGAGATACTTAAAAGATTCTACAAAGATTATGCGAAAGAACTTGCTCCCCTTCTAGCAGCAGTTTATCGCAGATTTTTGGAGCAACGGAGGGTACCTAGCGACTGGAAAAAAAACCGCAGGTCATTCCCGTTTTCGAGTAGAGCAGTAGGACAGATGCACATAGTTGTAGGCCGGCCGGTGTGGCCGAGCGGTTCTAGACGCTTCAGTCTGGAACCGCGCGACCACTACGGTCGCAGGTTCGAATCCTGCCTCGGGCATGGATGTGTGTGATGTCCTTATGTTAATTAGGTTTAAGCAGTTCTAAGTTCTAGGGGACTGATGACCTCAGATGTTAAGTCCCATAGTGCTCAGAGCCATTTGAACCATAGTTGTAGGCCCATATCGTTGACGTCAATCTGTTGCAAAATTATGGAACATGTTTTACGCTGAGGAATTATGACGTTTTTGGAGAACGAAAATCTTCTCTATAAAAACCAACATGGAGTCTGCAAACAGAGATCTTGCCAAACTCAGCTTTCTGTGTTCCCACGTGAGATCCATAGCGCTGTAGACAACGTCGCCCAGGTTGATACCGTGTTCCGTAACTTTAGGAAGGCATCTGCCCTCCCGCGCTGCCGTTTATCTAACCATATTTAATACTGGATTCAAGACTTCCTTGCGAATAGAACTTAATACGTTACCCTTAAAGGAATAAAATCGACGGGTGTAAAGGTAAAGCCGTCCGCTGTGACCGAGCGGTTCTAGGCGCTTCAGTCCGGAACCGCGCTGCTGCTACAGTCGCAGGTTCGAATCCTGCCTCGGGCATGGATGTGTGTGATGCCCTTAGGTTAGTTAGGTTTAAGTAGTTCTCAGTCTACCTGGGCGCTCGAAACATGAAGACGAGTCGTCATGTCTTCGTTTCATGAGCGCCCGAGGTCATTTACCCACCGGGGCCCCCGGGGTCAGCATGGCGGCGGTCCCTGTCCCGCTGAGATAATTTGTCCTTTTAGGACAATTATCTGAGCAAGCACCCACGCCAGCAAAAGGTTGGCACGTGTAAAAGTTTTCGTTTTGGAGTGACAGACATATGAGTATTGATAACTGCAGTTGGTTAGCAACCACTCCAGTAGAGAAGGGGCATGCTATTGTTGTCTGTACACTATGTCCTCTGAATCGACTTCGAGAACTTCTATTGTCGCTAACGAGCTGCCAGAAATAGTAAGTACACTTCTATTACAATGGAAACTTTGTACAAACTTGCACGAATTGCTGTTTGTGGAAGACTACAAAATGCGTTGGATGTTTTTCAATTAGATGTAATACAAACTATACGGGAAGATATTCTGTTGGAATTTCGTGTTTCGAAATTTAATTTCATGTTAAATTCGTATAGGTTGCCAGAATGTTATATATTTAATAAAAGTGAGAATGTTCCAACGATTCTAGTGGACTGATGACCTCAGATGTTAAGTCCCATAGCGCCATTTGAACCATTTTTTAAAGGTAATTTCCGGAGTACCCCAAGAAAGTGTGATAGGACCGTTACTGTTTACAATGTATATAAATGATCTAGTAGAGAGCATCGGAAGCTCTTTAAGACTGTTCGCAAATTGATGCGGTTGTCTATAGAAAAGTAGCAACGTGAGAGGGCAGTATCGATTTGCAGAATGTCCTTCCGAGGACGGATGAATAGTGCAGGCTCTGGCAGTTGACCTTGATCTTAAATAAATGTAACATATTTCCCGCGCATAGGAAAAAGAAATCTACAATGGTACAATTATATTATGGGTCACAAACTGCTGGAAACAGTAACTAATGTAAAATATCGTTTAGTAACCATCTGGAGCGACCTTAAGTGGAATGATCACATAAAGCAAATAGCAGGAAAAGCAGATGCCAGACTGACATTCATAGGAAGAGCATTAAGAAAATGTAACTCATTCACGAAGGAAGTGGCTTATAAGGCGCTTGTTCGACAAATTCTTGAGTACTGTTCATCAGTATGGAATCCTTACCAGGTAGGACTAATAGAAGAGATAGAGAAGATCCAACGAAGAACAGTGCGTTTCGTCACGGCATCGTTTAGTTGGTGGGATCGTTTAATCGCGGCTCGTTTCGTCACGGGATCGTTCGCCCGGTGGGAGAGTGATATACAGATGCTCAACAAAGTACAGTGACAGACTTTACAAGAGAGGTGTTGTGCATCACGGAAAATTTCGAGAGAACACTTTCCAAGACGAGTCGGACAACATACCACTTCCTCCCATATACATATCGCGAAATGACCACGATGAGAAAATTCGAGAAATTGAAGGTAATAAATACAGAGGCTTACCGATAGTTATTTTCTCATGCGCCATTCGCGAGTGGAAAAACAATAGGTGATCAGTTAGTGGTACCAGAGATACCCTCCGCCACACACCGTTATGTGGCTTGTGGAGTATGCTGTAGATATAGATGCAATCAGAACGAGGTGACCCTATGATTAAGACGCTGGACTCACTTTCGGTTGGACGAATGTTCAAATCCACGTGCAGTCATCCAAATTTAGGGTATCCGTGAATTCCCCACATCGCTAAGGCAAGTCCCAGCAACAACTCTTTTTTCCTCAATCTGAGCATTTATTCAGTCTCCCATGACCTCAATGTAGGTGAGATGTTAAATCCTAATGTTCTTTCTTTCCTTATGAAGACACTTTCAGCTGAAAACCAGGTATTCCGGTTGTAGCAAGGAGTTTTCACTGTTACTATTACTTATACCAAGTCTTTCCTTTAGATTTATTAACACCTCAGGTATGCGTCAGAATAACTTGCTACATTCGAAGAGGAGGTGGCAGTGGCAGACAAGCTTTGAGTCAATTTTTCAGGCGTCTTGAGGTAGCCTAGCTGCGAAGGGTTCTGTTATCAGAAGTAAGATTTTAAAGCTCTAGCCTAAGTCCAGAAGAAAATTTTATTCTTCACCAACGATCAAGTAGTGGAAAATGGATTAACATTCTCCATTAGACTGTGAAAGGATGGCAGGACTATTTTTTTCAGTTATTCTCGTTCTGATCAGTATAGCATTCATATGATTGATTAAACTGCACTGTCCAGTCACTTTAACCTGATCACGTGTCAAAAGCCTGAATAACCACCTTTTGCAGTGCGAGATATGCAAGAACAGAGTCAGTGATGTTCTGAAAGGTACCGACAGGGAAGTGGCGCCCCCCCCAGGGGGTCCACAACTCTTTTGTGGATACGTGCGTAGCGAGCACGGGACCCCGAGCTAATGTGGCCTTCCTTCCTTTCCGGGCTGCATACCTTCCCTTTCCGCATCCTTCTCCATCCCCCATCTTCGCCGCCCCCCCCTCACCTCCGCCTCTTTCCTTCCCTTTCTCCTCCTCTGGGAGTATGTTTTGTGCCTACGACCGGAGACGGACGCTCGAAACTGTAACAAATTCTTTGCTTTCTCTGCATGCAAATCTTCATCCTTCCTTTGTCCTTCTCTTTTCCTTACCTCTTCTCTTTGCCCTTTTCTCCACTGCGGCGTTTGAGACCTCTCTTCTTTCCTTTCCCTTTCTCTTTTTTCCTCCCTGTGCGTGTTTGAAGGCCGACCCACTCACTTCCATGCATAGCCGGTGATGGGGTAAAGCGTAATTCCCCGCCCCGGGTAGACAGGTAGAACACGTACATACCCCCTGGGAGGGGTGAGTACCCGAGCTGATACCTTCCGAAAGTGGCGATTGGTCCCTCCGTCCGTTTGTCGGGAGGTGTGACCTGAGGTGTGAACAATCACATAAGGCGGGAGTGCCCTTCGAGAGGGCCCCCACAAGGAAGGAGCGCGCCATCGGAGACGCCGGTAATCATGGGGGATACTTTCGCAATGGTTTCCTCATCTTCTACTATGTCAGCTCACAAGCGTAAGTTCAATGAGTCTCATCCACAGACAGTCCTTCCATCATTGCCACAGTTCCTTGTTGTTTCTCGGTCTGACGAAGGTCACGACTTCTCCACGGTCAACCCTTTCATTATTCAGAAAGGTGTCGACGCAATTGCAGGTCCTGTAAAGTCTTGTTCCAGATTATGAAATGGCACCTTGTTGTTAGAAACAGTCAGTGCCCTCCAGGCACAAAAATTGCTGCGTACTTCACTGCTACACACCTTCCCCGTCCGGGTGGAACCACACCGTACTTTAAATTCATCACGTGAGGTCGTTTATACACGCTCCCTGGACGGATTGTCCAACGAGGAAATTCAACACTACCTGTCTGACCAGGGCGTAACGGCAGTTCGTAGAGTCATGAAAAGGGTTGACACGAACATCATTCCAACCCGTACTGTCTTCTTGACATTTGACAAAGTTCAACTCCCATCGAAAATCAAAGCAGGCTATGAGATAATTTCAGATCGCCCTTGCATCCCAAACCCTACGCGTTGCTATCGGTGTCAGCGGTTCAATCACACCAGCCAGTCCTGTTCCAATCCAGCCAAATGTGTTACGTGTGGCAAGGATGCCCATGAGGGTGGTGGTGGTTAGTGTTTAACGTCCCGTCGACAACGAGGTCATTAGAGACGGAGCGCAAGCTCGGGTTAGGGAAGGATTGGGAAGGAAATCGGCCGTGCCCTTTCAAAGGAACCATCCCGACATTTGCCTGAAACGATTTAGGGAAATCACGGAAAACCTAAATCAGGATGGCCGGAGACGGGATTGAACCGTCGTCCTCCCGAATGCGAGTCCAGTGTGCTAACCACTGCGCCACCTCGCTCGGTCCGATGCCCATGAGGGTGCTTGTCCACCTCCATCCCCTCGTTGCATCAACTGTATGGGTGACCATGCTGCTTCCTCTCGAGATTGCCCCACTTTTAAAGACGAAAAGCTCATTCAGGAAATCAGAGTGAAGGAAAAGGTGTCGACTTTTGCTGCTCGAAAATTATTCGCCAGTCGACAACCCACCGTGCCTCAGACAGGAAAATACAGCACTGTCCATGCCTCTCCTCGGCCAACAAAGGAGGCGGCCACACAGACTTGTGACCTTACCTTTAGTGCCACGATCGTCAGATCGGCCAGCGCAAAGATCGTCCGTTCAACCTCCCCACTTTCGCCTGCCCACTCTATTGCTCACCCTTCATCGGGTTCTGCTAAATCTCGAGCCCAAAAGTCAGACACGAAGACTTCGAAAAAAGAGCATACTCGTGAAGATTTTTTACGTACCCCAACTTCACAACCATCGGTTCCTCCTTCATCTAAACATCATGTTTCCAAGAAGGCTAGTAAGAAACCCAGTTCATCTCCTTCTCCGCCAAGGAGTGTCTCATCTACAGCACCACCTGGCGGTAATCGCCCTCGGCCGTCTTCTGTGTCGCCGAGGTGCACTGCTGGCGGCCGATCAACCGGCCGATCGCCGGTGGCAGGAGCTGCTCCTGAACAACCTATGGATCAGGATCTTCTGCCTTCGACTGAATGCCATTCCATGCTGTCGGTCGCAAGTTCTGAGCAGTCGCTGAGTTGACGGCAACCTTGGTCACATTCCTCCATTTTCTGTTCACCCTATGTCCATTATCGACTGGAACATCCGCGGCCTTCGAGCCAATCGGGGTGAATTGTCGATCCTCTTACGATCCTACTCGCCGGTCATCTTCTGTCTTCAGGAAACAAAGCTGCGTCCCCATGACCGCTTTGTTATCCCCCATTTTCAGTCCGTCCGATTTGATCTCCCCTCTGTTGAAGGCACTCCAGCACATGGAGGACTCATGATTCTTCTCGATGATACTCTCCATTATCACCCAATCCCCTTAAACACTTCCTTCCAAGCTGTCGCTGTCCGTCTTTCACTTTCTGGATATACCTTTTCTCTTTGTACTGTTTACATTCTACGTCGACACCAATGGCACCAGCTGATCTCCTTCATCTTCTTGGTCAGCTTCCACCCCCCTATTTGCTGGTTGGGGACTTCAATGCCCACCTCCCGCTTTGGGGATCTCCACATCCTTGTCCGCGTGGCTCACTATTGCTAGAGGTCTTCCACCAAGCGGATCTAGTTTGCCTCAACACTGGGGACCCTACATTTTTGTCTGCCTCCACGACAAATTTCTCTCATTTGGACCTTTCGGTCGGTACTGTTCCGCTAGCTCGGCGCTTTGAATGGTTCGCCCTTGATGATACACACTCGAGTGACCACTTTCCATGTGTCCTTAGACTGCAGCCTCAACAGCCATATATGCGCCCGCGACGCTGGAAGTTTGGCCAAGCCGATTGGACACTTTTTTCGTCTCTAGCGACATTCGATGACCGTCACTTTCCTAGCGTCGACGATGAGGTCACACATATTACAGACGTTATTCTTACAGCTGCGGAACGTTCAATACCACGCACCTCCGCATTGCCCCGGCGCCCCCCAGTTCCTTGGTGGAACGCGGCATGCCGTGACGCAATACGTGAGCGGCGACGTGCTCTTCGCGCTTTCCGCCACCATCCTACTTTGGACAACTGTATCCGCTATAAGCAGTTCCGAGCGCGATGCCGTCGCGTCATCCGCGATAGCAAGAAGGAAAGCTAAAAATTCTTTACTAGCTCATTTAACACCTTCACTCCCTCCTCGGAAGTTTGGAGTCTGATTCGACGGTTCTCAGGCGCGCCTAGTTTCTCCCCGGTCTCTGGGCTCACTGTCGCGCATGATACATTAGTGGACCCCGTCGCAATTTCTAACTCATTGGGTCAACACTTTGCTGAGATTTCGAGCTCTTCAAATTACCCGCCAGCGTTTCTCCCGAAGAAACGTGCAGCGGAAGTAGGACCTCTTGCTTTCTCCTCTCAAAATGGCGAAAGCTACAATACTGTTTTCTCCATGCGGGAACTCCAACATGCACTCTCTTCTTCTCGCTCCTCCGCCCCAGGACCAGATGGTATCCACATCCAAATGTTGCTGCATTTATCATACCATAGTCTGCTTTACCTCCTTCGCCTTTATAATCGAATTTGGACCGACAGTACTTTTCCCAGACGATGGCGGGAAGCTATCGTCGTTCCTGTTCCGAAACCTGGAAAGGACAAACATCTCCCCTCTAGCTGTCGCCCCATTTCTCTCACGAGTACTGTATGTAAGGTTTTGGAGCGTATGGTGAATTGCCGTTTAGCTTGGTGGCTGGAGTCCCGCAGTCTTTTATCACCTGCCCAATGCGGTTTCCGAAAACATCGTTCTGCAGTGGACAATCTTGTTGCTCTCTCCACTTATATCATGAACAATTTTCTCTGGAAACGCCAAACAGTAGCAATATTTTTTGATCTGGAGAGAGCATGCGATACCTGTTGAAGGACAGGCATCCTCCGCACACTGTTCTCTTGGGGCTTTCGAGGTCGGCTGCCCCTTTTTCTTCACGAATTTATGGCAGAGCGCACATTTAGAGTGCGGTTGAACACCACACTCTCCCGTACTATCTCCCAAGAAAACGGGGTACCCCAGGGCTCCGTGCTGAGTGTTGTACTGTTTGCCATTGCCATAAATCCGATTATGGATTGTCTCCTTCCTGATGTTACGGGCTCTCTCTTTGTGGACGATTTTGCGATCTACTACAGCTCTCAACGGACCAGCCTTCTTGAACGACGTCTTCAAGAATGTCTCGATCGCCTCCACTCTTGGAGCATCGAAACCGGCTTCCGTTTTTCCCCCAGTAAGACCGTTTGTGTTAATTTTTGGCGACGTAAGGAGTTTCTTCCACCCTCCTTACATCTAGGACCTGTCAACCTTCCGTTTTCGGACGTCGCTAAATTCTTGGGTCTTATGTTTGACAGAAAACTGTGCTGGTCCTCCCACGTTTCCTATCTTTCGGCTCGCTGTCTGCGATCCCTCAACACCCTCCGTGTCTTGAATGGTACCTCCTGGGGAGCGGACCGAGTGGTCCTTCTCTGCCTCTATCGCGCCTTAGTGCGCTCGAAATTGGACTATGGAAGCATAGTTTACTCCTCTGCTCGGCCGTCTGTTCTTCGGCGTCTCGACTCTATCCACCACCGTGGATTACGTTTACTGTCCGGAGCTTTTTACACCAGCCTTGTGGAAAGCCTTTATGCTGAGACTGCTGAACCTCCGCTGTTCAATCGGCGAGCTGTCCTTCTGAGTCGTTATGCTAGCCATCTGTCTTCCATGCCTGCTAATCCGGCCCATGACATTTTTTTTGACGCTTCCTTGGATGTAGGGTATGCAGGCCGCCCTTCCTCCCTACTACCACCGGAAGTCCGCTTCCGTCAACTGCTCCATTCTCTTTCCTTCCACTTTCCTAAAACCTTCTTGACAACTTGGGGTACAGCACCGCCTTGGCTCCGTCCCCGGATCTGCCTGCTCCGTGACCTTTGTCAGTTTCGCAAGGATGGTACCCCTTCACTTGTTTATCGTCGGGCATTTGCTGCTCTGTGTGCACAAATGAAGGAAGCCACATTTATTTACACTGATGGCTCGGAAACATCGTTAGGTGTAGGGAGTGCCTATATTGTTGGCGACACCCCAAATCGATTTCGGCTTCCCGACCAGTGTTCGGTTTATACTGCGGAGCTTTACGCTGTTCTCCAGGCTGTCCAATACATCCGCCGCCATCAGCGGATACAGTATGTTATCTGTTCAGATTCTCTCAGCTCTCTCCTCAGTCTCCAAGCTCTCTACCCTGTCCACCCTCTGGTCCACCGGATTCAGGACTGCCTGCGCTTGCTCCATTTGAGGGGTGTCTCTGTGGCGTTCCTCTGGCTCCCAGGACACGTTGGTATATGTGGCAATGAGGCGGCCGATATAGCGGCCAAGGCTGCAGTCTCTCTTCTTCGGCCAGCTATTCGATCGATTCCCTTCGCCGATCTACGGAGCGTTTTATGTCGTCGTGTTGTTCTTTTATAGCACGCACATTGGTCGACACTTCCCCATAATAAATTGCGGGACGTGAAAGCTCTTCCCTGTGCTTGGACCTCTTCCTCCCGAACGCGTCGTCGGGAGAAGGTAATTTTAACTAGACTCCGGATAGGACACTGTCTTTTTAGCCATCGACATCTTTTAAGCGGCGATCCTCCCCCACTCTGTCCCCACTGCTCTCAGCTGTAGACGGTAAGACACCTTTTAATTGAGTGCCCCTATTTTACTCCGTTACGCGCCCGTCTACAGCTGTCGCCTGATATATCGTCCATTTTAGCAGATGACACGCGCTCGGCCGATCGCGTTCTCGAGTTTATTAGTGCCAGTGAGATGACGTCAGTCATTTGAAGTTCTTTTTGGGGACAACCATCCCCTTTCTGTAGTGGATTTTTACGCTTTCCTTCTGCTTTCAGTTTCTCCAATTTTTTGAGTTTCGTTCCCATAGCTGCTGCTTTCCATTTTCGTTTTATACCGTTTCCTAAGTCACAGACCGGGCGCTAATGACCATAGCAGTTTTGCGCCCTAAAACCAAAACAAAAAAAAAGGGAAGTGGCGCCATGTCGACTGCAGTGCCGTGGCCATCTGTTTAAAGTTTATCAGCTGAGGATCTAAGGCGAGAACAGCCCGATCGAGGTGGCCCCACAGATTCTAGATTAGGTTTAAGTCTGGGGAGTTTTATCGTCAAGCAAGTACGATAATATCATCCTGGTGGTCTTCGAACCTCGCACGTACACGTTGCATTGTCCTGTTTGTAGAAGCCATCGTGGTGAGGATAAACAACCTGCATGTAGGGGTGTACATAGTCTCCAAGGATAGATGCATACTTGCGTTGTTCCATTGTGCCTTCCATAATTACGAGATTACCCAGGGAATGTCACTAAAACATATACAGACCATAACACTCCCTCCTGGTAGCAGGGTGATTCCTTTCAGACGTTTCACGCCAACGACCATCCGTCCGGTAGAGCATAAAACACTATTCATCTGAAAAGACGACCTGTCGCCACTCAGTGCAGTTGCTGCACTGGCGGGCATATTGCGCCTTCGCCGCCAATGAACGGCAGTCAGCACGAGTACACGAAACAGACGCCTCCTGCGGAGGCCCATATGCAGCTAGTTTGGCTGAACGGTCGTTGAGGAGACACTGTTGGTAATCCGTTGGTTCATCTAAGGGGGCAGTTGCTCAGCAGTTGCCCATCTTGTCGCCTAACACATTTCTGCAGCCGTTGTTCATCACTGTCACCTATGGCCCGCGTTGCTTGCCTGTGCGCCGGTTTTGGATAACACCATTTTGTCATGCACGGTATACTTCAAGCAGGCCGGCACGCGAACGGTTTACAAACATAGCAGTTTCGGAAATGCTTCAACCCTGGGACCGAAAGCCAATGACCATGCCATTTCCGACCACAGATAAATCGTTCTGTTTCCGCATTACGACATAGACTACACTGTTATCCACGTCCTCCCGACAAGCTTTGTATACCCTCCAATGTTTGTGCTGCCACCTGCCGTCACTGGGTGATTATTGTAGGTTGACGGAAACGTAGACGGTGGCCACATTAATGAGACCTACCTTCTCTGTCTATCCGTGCACTTCTCACCTTATCAGCTCACTGAACAAAAGATTAGGCACCCCTTAAAAGAGCATACTGGTCGTTTTGCAGCGCTGTAGCTGGTGTAGAACTGGAACCAGGCAGTCAGGCGACCGTCCATCGCTGACGTAAGTCACTGAGGTGAGGCGGTGTGTTGTATGTTCCAGTTCGATGTGTAAAATCAGCGCGGTAAGCTGGGTCTGTGCGGACATTGACAGAATGACAGAAAAAAACTGTCGAAATACCCGTGACCACCCTATGAATCAAGTTGCCCGATTGGTTGATGAATCAGTGTGGACTGTCAAGTATGTGTACAAGAAATGGTGTGCTGCTCGCAGCTGCGTAACACAGAATAACGACAGTCGTCATAAAAAGACCCTAACCGACATGGGCGAGTGTCATGCCTCATCAGTGACAATCGGTTTCAAATCAAGCCCAACGGCAATTATTTCTGTCAGTCAATCGAGGCTCATTCTGAGAGAAGCTCTTGAAGGAAACTGCACTCATGTTGAGTTCGGTATCTCGTAAACGGAAATTGTTTACAGCGTAACAAAAAAATTGTTCAAATGGCTCTGAACACTATGGGACTTAACTTCTGAGGTCAATAGTTCATTAGAACACACATCCATACCCGAGGCAGGATTCGAACCTGCGACCGTAGCGGTCGCGCGATTCCAGACTGTAGCGCCTAGAACCGCTCGGCCACCTCGGCCGGCTACAGCGTAACACAAAGCTGCACGTCTTCAGTGGACCAAACAACAGAAACTGGATAACGGCGGACTGGAGGCGTTTATTGTGGCCCGATGACTCACGATTTTGTCCCCTTTCGAATGATGCAACGTGTCGAGTGCACCGACTGTCCACCAAGGGGACTCACTCTGCCATATGTGAAACTCCAGTTGGATGTAATTCAGATTCCACCGGGAACAACCAATGTGTCTCTCGATATGGACGTTTTTCGACTGTGGAAAGTATTTTTAAGACAACTGTCGGACAATATAATTTTTGATAGTACTCTTAAACTGCGGTCATTAGTGCATTAGCAGTTTGCATCGGTACTTTTTACGAACTGCTTTAAGTATAATGAGTTTGTTGCATTTCCATCCTCCTCAGCAAGCACAGAAATATTAGTTTTGTAAATAAAAACCGTCTTTTATTACTGCACTGTATTTTATTTCTGCCTGACGCGTTATTTGTACATTGTAAAAAAGTTCATATATCGTTTTTCGTGTAAATAAGTTCTTCGCGTTGCGGCATCTGCATTTCCTCTCAACTGGTCACATGCTGGAGGTCGCACTACAACTCTATTTACGAAACATAAGCTTGTTTTTATGTTTAGACCTTCTTTCGTCCCACTTTTGATCTTGCTTGCTGTTACTGTTGTGATGCACCAGCAGTTTTCTGTAGCTAACTACAGACATTTGACAGAAAACTGTGATTTCAAGGCCGGCCGGAGTGGCCGAACGGTTCTAAGCGCTACAGTCTGGAACTGCGCGACCACTACGGTCGCAGGTTCGAATCCTGCCTCGGGCATGGATGTGTGTGATGTCCTTAGGTTAGTTAGGTTTAAGTAGTTCTAAGTTCTAGTGGACTGACGACCTCAGCAGTTAAGTCCCATACTGCTCAGAGCCATTTGAACCATTTTTTTTTTTTTGTGATTTCAAGACATAGCTACTCACAGTCATTCAAATGACACTTCATTTTATTAAGACGGATATGGGCAATAAACAAGGAACTGTTTCATTATTCAAAAATTGTCATAAGAAAAGTGATACAGGAATTGTTATAAAATAATGTATGTGTAAGGAATACTTCATTTCAATATATTATAGTCATGACTGATGGAAGTCGTCTGTAATGTAGCATCAAACACTGCCTTGATATATTTTCTTCTCCTACCTACCTTTGTAAGAATTACATATTTAGCTGTTGATATGAATTGCCTCTTATTCAAGACATTAATGGTACGTGACATGTTTTGTATGGTTTAGGTGCTTGAAATCCGCTTGTGCTACTGCGAATCTTAACACTTCGCGGCACTATGCCCTATTGTCAGGGCCGGTCGCACTCTAGGCATAAAAGGGGTGTCAGAAGCAGTTCTTGCAACAAAAACGAGTAACTTAAACAATTTTTAAATATACTTACAGTGCGCCTTAGCAGCTAAAATTTTAATAGTGCATTTCTTTCGTTGTATTCTTTCTGCACAAAAAAATTCAGGGTAGGTTTTGACATGTCGGATTGGACCGTTCCCTTGTCAGTAAACATAGGTCCGCAAACGAACCGTTCGCGTGATAATTGCAATTTTGTGGTTGCCTGCTATTTTTGACGTTATTCTGTGTAAACAGAGCGTGCAGGTCCGTGGTGTGATCTTTATTTACATTGTCGAGACTTGGATTGGTTGGTTTGTTGATTTGGGGGAAGGGACCAGACAGCGAGATCATTACTCCCATCGGATTTGGGAAGGACGGGGAAAGAAGATGGCCGTATCCTTTCAAAGGAACCATCCTGGCATTTGCCTAAAGAGATTTAGGGGAATGACGGAAAACCAATATCAGGGTTTGAACTGTCGTCCTCCTCAATGAGAAGCCAATGAGGTAACCACTGCGCCAGCTTGCTCAGTCGAGACGCGGAGCTGTAAACAAAACGTATGTATTACACAGAGTGTCACTCACGTCAGCTGTTTGCGGAGCGTGAGTTGTGTTGTAGGAGTGTTGGTGGCAACATGGAACATTACAGTAGAGAGGAGTAAGCGGATATGCATTTTATGTATGGAAGGTCTAACAGCAATGCACGGAAGGCTGCAAAAGCATACTCTGCCCGAATGTACCCCAGAGTCTAACGTTTACAAGGGTGCATCAACGCCTCCGAGAAACTGGGAGCTTTGCACATGTTGCGGGAGTGGGTAGGCCTGAATGAATTACGGCTTTGCTTGAATGTGAAGTGCAGGAAACAGTCGAACACTAATAAGGAATCTCGATAAGGAGACTTGCCACACAAATCGCTGGACTGTACCACAGTAGTGTTTGGTGAAGAACGCATCGCAGTGCAACGTATCTGTATCACCCCCGATGAGTTTAGTGTGTTAGTGAGGCGGACTTTGGTCCTAGATTAACCGGATTTCAGTAGAAGCAACGACAAGAGTAGCCAACCCTACGTCTGACAATAACATTTTATTTACAGATGAAGCAGGATTCACTCGCGATAGTGTGTTTAATTAACACAATTCTCATGTTTGGAGTCATCTAGGCTTCAACCCACATGATTTGCATGAGTCTTCACATCAGCGGCCTTTTTCACTAAATGTGTGGTTCGGGGTACTAGGTGATCGTCTTACTGAGCCGTACATTTTACCAAACAAATTCAAAGGACGAATTCCTCCGGTTTCTCCGGCATCATCTTCCAGGGTTCCTTTACAGCAACACCAGAGGATGTGATACATGCATGATGGGGCACCGGCACATTTTGCTGCTATGGTAAGATTCAATATGGCCAAAGATGGACTGGGCGAGAAGGACCTGTACCGTGGTCTCCAAGATCACGTGATTCGAACCCTATGGATTTCTGTGTTTGGGACAACCTTAAAGGTGTAGTGTACGCCACTCTGGTTAACACGGGTGACGAACTGGAGCAGAGGCTCGTCACTGTTTGTCAGGAAGTTCGAAATAATCCAGACGTGTTTGAAACGATTCGAAACTCATGACTGCGACGGGTACAAGTCTGCATCCGGGTACAAGAACGACTCTTAACGCCTTCTTTAACTACGACTAGAGTCATGTAACTGTTGTCGTGTTCATTCCCTCCGTCACCAAACTGATTATTCGTGGATCCTCAGAATGTGTCTTATACATCAACCACTTCTTTTAGGCTAGTTGTGGCATAATTTTTTTTCTTCCTGATTCGATTCAGGACGTATTCGTTAGTTATCCGATCAACTCAGCTAGTCATCAGCATCCTTCTGTAGCACCATATTTCAAAAACCCTCTATCCCCTGTTTCTCTCTACTGTTTATCGTCCGCGTTTCACTTGCGTACAGGGCTACATTCCAACAAATGCTTTCACAAAAGACTTCCTAATTTTTAAATTTCTATTGAATATATTCCAGTTTTTGAGAAAAACTTTTCTTATTGTAACAGCTCTGCATTTTATTTCCTATCTGCTTCTTCCATGATCAGTTATTTTGTTCCCCATTGTACAAAAATCGTCTATTACTTTCAGAGGTCTCATTTCCTGTTTCAATTCCCTCAGCTTCATCTACTTAAGTTTCCCTATATTCCATTATACCTGTTTTACTTTTATTGATATTCATCATATAACCTTCTTCCAAGTCACTATACTTCCCGTTAAACTGTTCTTACAAGCGTTTGCTGTCTCTGACAGAAATACAATACCATCGGCAAACTAAACTTTTAATCACTTTTTCTTAAACTTTAATTCTCTAACGAAATCCCTCCTTGGTTTCTTTGACAACTTCCTCTATGTGCGGATTGAATAAAATAGTGGATAGGCTACAATCCTGTCACGCCCCCCCCCCCCCTCCTCCCCCCACCTGCTCCCCCCCCCCCCCCCAGTTCCCTGTTTATGAACTTCGATCCTCATAAATGCAGTATGGTTTCTGTACAAATGGTAAGATACCTTTCGCTCCTTTATTTCGCCCTTAATAGCTACAAAACTTCAATGAGTATATTCCAATCAACATTTTCAAGAACCTTCTCTAAATCTACAAATGCTTAGTGCATTTCCTGAGATACACTGTATGATCAAAAGTACCCTTACACCACTTGTAATGAGAAACTGACCACTAGGTGTTACTACAGGCGGACAAACTAGTATATAAAGGACGCGAGGAATGAAGTGTTGTCAGTAGGGAAGCAGTAACAGTTGACAGGGTGACTCGGGAGGCTGAATGACTTTGAACTTAGACATGTAATTAGCTGTCACTTTAATCAGAAATCCATCAGGGAGATTTAAACCCTTCTAAAGTTGCCCCAGTCGAGTGTTGGTGATGTGATTGTGAAATGAAAACGCAAAGGAACAACCAAGATCAGACAGACCTCATGTACTGACGGAGAGGGACAAGGAGCATTGCGAAGGGTGGTTGTAAATAATCGCATGTATTCAGTGGGAGTAATTATTCGTGAGTCCCAGAGTCCTACCAGCAGTCCAGCGAGCAGCTCCTCATAGGCCTCACACTTCTGTACTCAATGATAAGCGACGCTGAGGCGGTGTGAAGAGCGACTGGACAGTGGATCACTGGAAACGAGTAATTTTGGAGTGACGATTTATGCTGTACCCTGTGGCAATCCTACGGAATGGTTTGGGTTCGGCGAATGCCGGAAGAACGTTACCAGCTATTGCGTGTAGTGCCAAAAGCGAAGTACGATATGCGGGGGTTTCTCGTGGTTGGGGTATGGTCTTCTTATTACCCTTAATAGAACGCTAGAATTTTACAGGGTGGTCCTAAACTATATGTCAAAAATGTAAAGGCAGGTATAGGGGACCTAAATACGCAGGTTTCGTGGAGGAATGTGTGTGCGGTAATGACACATTACAGCTTGTACAGCAGCATGAATCACAGGAAACTGAGAAGGCATGTAAAAACAAATAGCATCAGAAATGTATTAATAGTTTAGAAGAGGTGCTCGAAAGAGTGGCCACCAACAGCGATACACACTTCACAGCGACGGCGCATGGATCGGCGTATATTAGAAAAGACGTCAGGAATGTCGATTATATGTCCAGCAGCAATAGACACGCGGGTAACTAGATCTTCTTCAGAAGTGACTGGACTCTCGTACGCCAGTCTTTTCATATGATCTCATAAGAAAAAAATCGAAGCAGGTTAAATCGGGAGAACGCGGTGGCCAGGGAACTGGACCGCTTCATCCTATCCACTGCTGGCCGTAGACAGCGTCCACGTGATTGCTGACATTTCGACTAGAGCAACCAAGGGCTCCATCCTGCTGGAACCGCATTCGTCTGCGGACAGCTACAAGGAATATCACCCAGAAACTCAGGAAGATGTTTTTTATGTGTGGCCAGTTAAACGACTAGGTAGAATGTACGGTCCTACTGTGTTATTGTACACAATGCCTGCTCAAACGTTAATAGAAAACCTTTCTTGGTAGGCGTGTGCTGTTGTGACATGTGATTTACCATGATCCCACAGTTGAGAATTATCGATGTTCAACATACAGGACTGCATAAAGATAACCTCATCAGAAAATAAAACGTGTACAGGAAAGATACCATTGGCTGCAGTCTGCTGAGGTACCAAGGAGCAGAGTTGAGACGTGAAAGATAATCGTCAGTGGTCACTGCTTGCACTCTCTGTAAATGATACGGATCCATTCCGTCTTCATGTAAAGTCCTCAAACAACTTTGATGGCTCACATCCAAAGCACATCCTACCTCTCTCGAGCTTGCCGAAGGATTACCCTCTACTGTGTTCAGTATTCTTTCTTCCACTGAAGGAGTTCTGTGATACCTTCCAATGTCAGTTCCACACCTGGAAGCATAAAAAATTCAGTCGTGCGTAACTCACGATGAAGACGCTCAAATGTTCGGCGATCCGGCTGATTCCTATCCGGGAATCGCTCCCTGTACATCCTGTGAGCAGCTACTCGATTTCCTTGTGCAGCCCAATACATGAACTGTATGTCGGCCAGCTCCGCATTCGTGAAACAATGCGTGCTGCTCGAGATCCGTGTGAGAAATGATGAATCCAGCTAGCGAAGCGCTTTTATACGGCGCAATCATCAGCACTCTGTATTGGCTCAAGGCGGCATTACCGCACACACTTTCCTATACGACATCTGCTTACTTCGGTCCCCTCTACTTGCCGTTACATTTTTAACATATTACTTGGGATCATCCTGTAGAAAGAGTGTTCACTTTAACTAAACACATTGAAATGTCTCGAAAACAACACATCGGATCGAAAGTGGTTATAATTCCAATTTGTTTCTCAGGGAGGGGGACATCCAACGATTCCACACTCGACCCGCCACCCTTCCCCATGCGTGGGTGATGAGGGGCGTCCTTGGAATCTTCAATGGAAACCCCTATTTTTGCAGATTACGATTCTATGGCAAAGTCTACATACGTATTGCCTGAAGCATTTTCTTCGTTTCACCACAGATGGCGTTTTGATCGGAAGAATAAAAGTGGGTACGCAGTTGTAATTTACGACATGCTATTCAATGGTCCTTGAATATTCAATGTCACGTATGAAACAGAGGATGACAGGCTAAAGGCCGAAATACTAAATATCTTTTTCCAAAGCTGTTTCACAGAGGAAGACTGCACTGTAGTTCCTTCTCTAGATTGTCGCACCGATGACAAACTGGTAGATATCGAAATAGACGACAGAGGGATAGAGAAACAATTAAAATCGATCAAAAGAGGAAAGGCCGCTGGACCTGATGGGATACCAGTTCGATTTTACACAGAGTACGCGAAGGAACTTGCACCCCTTCTTGCAGAGGTGTGCCGTAGGTCTCTAGAAGAGCGTAGCGTTCCAAAGGATTGGAAAAGGGTACAGGTCATCCCCGTTTTCAAGAAAGGACGTCGAACAGATGTGCAGAACTATAGACCTATATCTCTAACGTCGATCAGTTGTAGAATTTTGGAACACGTATTACGTTCGAGTATCATGACTTTTCTGGAGACTAGAAATCTACTCTGTAGGAATCAGCATGGGTTTCGAAAAAGACGGTCGTGTGAAACCCAGCTCGCGCTATTCGTCCACGAGACTCAGAGGGCCATAGACACGGGTTCACAGGTAGATGCCGTGTTTCTTGACTTCCGCAAGGCGTTCGATACAGTTCCCCACAGTCGTTTAATGAACAAAGTAAGAGCATATTGACTATCAGACCAATTGTGTGATTCGATTGAAGAGTTCCTAGATAATAGAACGCAGCATGTCATTCTCAATGGAGAGAAGTCTTCCAAAGTAAGAGTGATTTCAGGTGTGCCGCAGGGGAGTGTCATAGGACCGTTGCTATTCACAATATACATAAATGACCTTGTGGATGACATCGGAAGTTCACTGAGGCTTTTTGCAGATGATGCTGTGGTGTATCGAGAGGTTGTAACAATGGAAAATTGTACTGAAATGCAGGAGGATCTGCAGCGAATTGACGCGTGGTGCAGGGAATGTCAATTGAATCTCAATGTAGACAAGTGTAATGTGCTGCGAATACACAGAAAGATAGATCCTTTATCATTTAGCTACAAAATAGCAGGTCAGCAACTAGAAGCAGTTAATACCATAAATTATCTGGGAGTACGCATTAGGAGTGATTTAAAATGGAATGATCATATAATGTTGATCGTCGGTAAATCATATGCCAGATGAGATTCATTGGAAGAATCCTAAAGAAATGCAATCCGAAAACAAAGGAAGTAGGTTACAGTACGCTTGTTCGCCCACTTCTTGAATACTGCTCAGCAGTGTGGGATCCGTACCAGATAGAGTTGATAGAAGAGATAGAGAAGATCCAACGGATAGCAGCGCGCTTCGTTATAGGATCATTTAGTAATCGCTCAAGCGTTACGGAGATGATAGATAAACTCCAGTGGAAGACTCTGCAGGAGAGACGCTCAGTAGCTCGGAACGGGCTTTTGTTAAAGTCTCGAGAACATACCTTCACCGAGGAGTCAAGCAGTATATTGCTCCCTCCTACGTATATCTCGCGAAGAGACCACGAGGACAAAATCAGAGAGATTAGAGCCCACACAGAAGCATTCCGACAATCCTTCTTTCCACGAACAATACGAGACTGGAATAGAAGGGAGAACCGATAGAGGTACTCAAGGTACCCTCCGCCACACACCGTCAGGTGGCTTGCGGAGTATGGATGTAGATGTATATGTAGATGTAGATGTAGATGACCCAACCTCCCTGCTGCGAAGGTAGGTAAGGTCAGTACTTCAGAACTTTTCATTGGAAACCCCATTCGCAGTGTAGTATTCCTCCGACATATCGAAGACGATGATGATTGGTTTGTGGAGCGCTCTACTGCGCATTCATCAGCGCCCGTACAAAGTCCCAATTTTTTTCACAGTCCAGTTTTTAACATAGTCCAATCTAGCCACTGTCTCGAATGATGATGATGATGATGAAATGATGATGGCAACACAAACACCCAGTCCCCGGAAAGAGAAAATCCCCAACCCGGCCGGGAATCGAATCCGGGACCACCTGATCCAGAGGCAGCAACGCTAGCCCCTAGACCACGAGCTGCGGACACATATAAGAGGACACAATTCGACGCGCCACCGTGGCCGTGTAGCGATCTGAGACGTATCATTAAAGGCAGTACACTGCGACTGGAGCTCACGTATCGTAGATCAGACAGCGGCTCTAAACATTACAATACTTGCGCAGTATTTATTACCTGCACACCTACCTATCATTTGGAGAATAGACGTGCAAGTGGATGATGAACGTTGCAACCACAGAAGATAAAATTGAAATGGTACTGATTTACAGAGAATGTAGTCGAAAGAAGTATCATCCATACCATGTGTCACTGCATAAAGAACTTCAGGGTGCCGATTTCCATAACCGACCCTCAGTTCTTTGCCGAGGAACTGCTTTCGGATGGGTCTATGTTCACAAACCATGGTAGCATTAACCAGCATAACATGAATTACTGGAGTGTAGACAATTCCCACTGATTACGGCAAGTTGACCACCAACGCCCTTTATCGGTTAACGTATAGTGTGGCATCATGGGGAACAAACTCACTGGTCTGTATTTTATCGACAGCACGTTGAATGGATTCAAACATCGAACGCTTTCAGAACAGGAACTACCGGTACTACTGCAGGATTTTGCCCTGGACGTTCGACAACGTATGAGGTCTCAGCATGACGGTTGCCCAGCGCATTAATTGAAGCACGGGAGGTATTAAACCGTGTTGACGCTGGTCGGTGGATCAGCAGAGGTGGCCCCATGAATTGCCCCACTAGGTCGCCGGATTTCTTACTGTGGGGATATTTAAAAGGTCGACTGCATCAGAAACGCCTGTACTGACATTCCCACAGATACGCTTCAGTCCTGTGTACGGTCATTTGAAAGAAGATCACTAACTGTATTGAAGTTGGTGGTACAACATTTGAACACTTATTCTAATTGGAAAAGTAGAGTAGCGTTCGCCTCGAGCCACGGCTACAGTGGTGCATCGAGTAGTTCCCTGTTAGAATACAACGTTGCGAATGGGGTTTCCAGTTACAAGTTAGGAAATACTGGCCTGTCGTAGCCTCACAGCATGGAGGTGGGGTCCCACGCGCCATTGGATACTCAAGTGTCACTGAGTAGCATGTAGTAAATTACGAGTGTGTACCCATCTCTATTCCTGCAATCACAGCGCCATCTCTGGCGAGACGAAGAAAATGCTTCAGAAAATACGTATGTAGATTTTGCCGTAGAATCGTAATCTGCAATAGAAAAGGGTGGATCCCAATGAAGACTTCAAAGTTGCCCCTCGCCACCCACGCACAGGGTGGAGGTGGGTGGTCTAGTGTGGCATCATTGGATATCCTCCACCGAGACAAACAAATTGGAGTTTTAACTTGTTTAGATCCGATGTGTAGTTCACTTTACAGCATCGTGTACTGCGTACTGTAGAGGAATAGTTTGTACCAGCAAGACAATGCATCCCGTCATAAAGCAACATCTGTGAGGGAATGGTTTGTGGGCAATAACACTCCTGAGGTGGACTAGCGTACCCAGAGACCCTATCTGAACCCGCTGGGACACCTTTGTGATGAATTAGAACACCGACTTAGCTCCAGACCTCAGCGTCCAACATCACTATTTTCTGTAGTTTCGGCTCGTGAAGAATGGACTGCCATTTCTCCCCAGACATTCGTACACCGAGCAGATTTCAAGCTGTCATGAAGGGGATGGGTCGACACAAACCATATTAATGTTCACTAATAAGTGTCTGGTTACTATTGGTCAGTTAGTGAACGTAACATGATATGAAAATTCTGAGACAATCTCGTCAACTTCAGGAGCCTTATTTCAGCTTAGATTTTTCAGTACTCTTCAAATTCTCCTCGCATTACTATAACTTCCACCTCATCTTCATATATTTCTTTTTCCCTTTCACTAACATAGTCTTAGAGTTCGTTTCTTTTGTGTAGCCCATTTACATATTCCTTCCACCTTTCACCCTTGCCTTTAGGCTGGCTTGCATCTAGGCTCTTGATATTCACAGAGTTACTTATCTTTCTCCAAATTCTTTCTTTAATTGTCCTGTCTTTCCCACGCTTTTACAGCTATCCATTTCTGCTCCCTGCTCTGGATCTCTAATTTTTAGAAATCTGTATTGACTTTTTCCTACATCAATTGCTGCATTTTTATATTTTCTTCTTTCATCACATTAAATATCTCGCGTGTTCGCTAATAATTTCTGCTGGACCTTTCCTTAGTGCCTAGTTGTTTTTCTGCTGTCTTCGCTATTACATCTGTCAACGCTGCCCATTCGCCTTCTATTGTAGTATTTTCCCGTGTTACATTCAATGGTTGCCTAATACTACCTTCAATTTATCCAGGTCTTATTTCCTTAATGTCCTACTTTTCTGCAGTTTCTTCAGTTTTACCTGAAGTTAATAACCAATTAATTACTGCAGAGTCTACGTGCGTCTTCGAACTGTCAACTGAGTTAGTACAATTTTGTTCGTATGCAGGTCCAGATACCTCCGCAAGATTCGCCAAGTTGACGTTTTATAGAGCCGCAACCGTTGAGATCGTCTTGAAACTGAAACATTCGGTTCTTCCTCTATACTGGCCGCTGCTGTTGTGCTATTGTCCTTATTTCACCCTTAACGTTCTGTTCTTAGTGGCTTCTGGTCGTGTAGAGCGAAATCCCGCTCAGACTTGGCCACAGTGCGACGTTTCGCCTCAACAGAGAAACGGTGACGACGACCCAGCTCTTTGGTGAACAAATTACAAGAACCCACAACTGAGCTGCGACTTTGGTAAAACTGTTAGTGATTTCTAAACCTTCAGGAAGCGCGAGTCGCTGCATCGTGAAACTGCAAATTGTACTGGATATTTTCACACGTGGAAGCACACAAAAATATAGTAGAAACTGTAAATTACAACTGGAATTCAAATGAGTTTCAATGACGGATACCAGTATGTCGTTCCATACTACTTCAACTCTGTGGCATGATTCATCAATCATAGAGTCTGGCGAGTGATGACATGCCAGTCTCTCATCAAATGGTTCAAATGGCTCTGAGCATTATGGGACTTAACATCTGAGGTCATCAGTCCCCTAGAACTTAAAACTACTTAAATCTAACTAACCTAATGACATCACACACATCCATGCCCGATGCAGGATTCGAACCTGCGACCGTAGCGGTCGCGCGGTTCCAGACTGAAGCGCCTAGAACCGCTCGGCCACTCCGGCCGTCCAGCCTCTCATCATCCATGACCAGATGTTTTCAGTAGGTGAGAGATTTGGAGAATGTGCTGGCCAGGGCAGAAGCCGAACACCCTCTGTATCGAGGTACGAAGCGACAGCACAGCGAACAGGCGGTCTTAGGATATCTAGTTCAACGATAACGTCATGGAGACCATAAAGACAGGGCACAGAGACAACGCCTACTCTCCAAGTTACCGATTTTTCACGCCAGAGGTGATCATGTTGTGCACCCAGTGGCACCCATTACCATCACGCCAAGTACTTGACCCACACTGAAGAGCCAAAGGAACTGGTAGATCTGTATAATATCGTGTGGGGCCCCCGCGAGCACGCAGAAGTGCCGCAACACGACGTGTCATGCACTCGACTAATGTCTGAAGTAGTGCTGGAAGGAACTGACACTATGAATCCTGCAGGGCTGTCCATAAATCCATAAGAGTACGAGGGGTGGTGATCTCTTCTGAACAGCACGTCGCAAGACATTCCAGATACAATCAATAATGCTCATGTCTGGGAAGTTTGGTGGCCAGCAGAAGTGTTTAAACTCAGAAGCGTGTTCCTGGAGCCACCCAGTATTGTCTTGCTGGAATTGCCAAAGTCCGTCGGAATGCACAATGGACACGAATGGATGCAGATGATCAGACAGGATGCTTACGTACGTTTCACCTGTCATAGTGATATCTAGACGTATCAGGTGTCTCATGTCATTCCTCAACCAGCTTGAACAGTCCCTTGCTGACATGCAGGGTCCATGGATTCATGAAGTTGTCTCCATACCCGTTCACCCATCCGCTCGATACAATTGGAAACGAAACTCGTTCGGCCAGACGACATGTTTCCAGAATCACTGTCGGTGTTTACGGGCCCAGGCGAGGCGTAAAGCTATTTAGGTATCTCTGTGTTTGAATATGCATGCCTATACCAGTTTCTTTGGAGTGTCAGTGTGTATGAAGATGTGAAATGCAACTTGGTAATGTTCGTTCCCCTTGGAGCCTCCACGTACTGATGACGTGTCTCTCGTCGTGCTGTACGCAAACCTGGACTCGTCCAAAAAGACGATGTGGTGCCACTTGTTGTGCACCGCTTCACACACAAGTAAGGAGAGCTGGAATACAAAGTGGTGCAGCAGCTTTCGCCCTAGGAGAGCTGAACAGGAGCAGAAATGATTAGGGAACACGTAAATATAGTAAAGAGAAGTTTTACTTAGCTCGTAGTTTTCTTCAAGCGGTGCGAAAAAACTTTAAAAACAAAAAAGAGCAATAAAGTCCATCTATTACTAGAAGCAACTAAGGCATTGTGCAGCGTGAGGCTGCAGCTACTATTGCACGAGCGAACTGTTGGAGGCTGACTAAGGCTGGCGACTTTCGAAGACAGCGACTGAGAGTGGGTCGCGTAGTTGCCGCCGGTCATCCCATATCGCGGCGACATAGACCGCCCGTAGTCGGAGCCACTGAAGGCGTGGCTCAGCGGCAGCACGTCATTGGATCCGCCGGTCCCCGCGTGACCGTTAGCGGCGTCTGTCGGAAACCTGCGTTTCCGTTGCCAGCTGTGAGACACTGGCGAGGTTGGTACAGATCTACGATACCACACCACTCCTGTGTCCAGTGTTGTTGCACCTACCCTCACATGGCGAAAGGTGTGAACACGTAATGCACCAAGGAACAATGTCGAGCGTGATCATTTCAGTGCTCCAGGTGCTATGGTGTGGGGAGACGTAATGGTCCATGTGCGTACTGACCTACAAATCTTTGAACATGATACACTCACTGGTCAACGTTATTGTGATACTGTAATCCTTCCATATGTGCGTCTCTTCAGGGATGCATTTGACCCTAACTTCATATTTATGGATGACAGTGCGTGACCATACCAAACAGTGCTGGTGGAGGATCTCTTGGAATGAAAGGATACTCGGCGGATGGACTCGTCTGGCGCTTACCCCCACTTAAATCCCAATTGGTTCAAATGGCTCTGAGCACTATGGGACTTAACTTCTGAGATCATCAGTCCCCTAGAACTTAGAACTACTTAGACCTAACTAACCTAAGGACATCACACACATCCATGCCCGAGGCAGGATTCGAACCTGCGACCGTAGCGGTCACGCGGTTCCAGACTGTAGCGCCTAGAACCGCACGGCCGCTCTGGTCGGCCTTAAATCCCATCTTGGACGTTTGGCATGCGTTGGAGAGACGTATTTCAGCACGTCCACACGCATCACCGAACACCCAGCAGTTGTCAACCACGCTGTTGGAGGAATGGAATGCCTTACCACAAGAACTCTTGTGGCCAGCATGGCAGCGCTTTGTAGAGCACGCATAACCATCTGCGGTGATCACACACTCTGTTAAGGACTATGTCCCACCTTCTGCAATGAATCGTGGTGATTTCAGTGTAATTACGGACTTTGAAGAAAAGTTTAATTTCTGTTCATCTCACTGCGTATCCTTTCACTTCTGTACTGTACTGTAGAACTTCTTTCTATGAATGGTCCAAGTTATCGGGCTATGCCACTCGGCAGTGACATATATGCGAAAGTTACTTTGGTCCTTAAGTTTTGCACACTAGTGTATAAATGTTTATTTATTGCGTGTCTATACTGCGTAGATGAATGTGATGAGTACGTCTAGACGCTGATTTTGTAGCTAAAGACGGTGAAAGAATAGACAATAGCAATCAAGTACGCATAACACAATTTACCCACCCAGTCAATAGAGCGCGTTTAACCCCCTCCCCGGATCTAAACCACTTCGCGTATTAACGACGTGTGCTGGTGAGCTGTGATTTTCTCTCTCTCTCTCTCTCTCTCTCTCTCTCTCTCTCTCTCTTTTTTTTTTTTTTTTTTTTTTTTTTTGCTAGTTCTCACATGCAAGTAGCTAAATGCGGTGATGGTACTCATAACGCGCCTCAGATACTCAGATATACGATACTCAAACATTTAAAAAGCATTCTCACACTTTAACACAGATTTTCTGTAGACTCAGACGGATGGGGTACACAGATACCGCCCCAGGACGAATGGTAGCGTTACGAAGGGCATCTGGCCACCAATCGCCACTAACATGGCGTCAATCTACATAAAAATGCCGACCCTGTAGGATAAACGAGACAAGCTACAGGAAGAAGCAGTAGCAGAACACAATTTCACTTTTTTTCAAGCACCATATCTCGCAAATAATAGGTACATACTGACATCTATATTTTTCTTCTTTCATTTCCAAATGTGTAAAACACTGCACTACGTTGTCATTTGGTTACTAATATACCATTACATGGAGTATCTTCGCAAATTCGTCAGTGTTTCGAATTTGATGATAATTTCGTGTGGATCAATGGTCAGGTGCAAATCTTTCAATTGGACACAACTTCGGCGACCTGCGTTTCTCTAATATGCCCCACATATCCAACAGGATAAAGTGAATGTACAGTTTAACGTGAACTGTTTACATCATCGAGAGATGAAGGCTAGATTAAAGGCAAATTGAAAATTTTCACATTTTTTGGTGCGCCTTTCTCCTTATCTAACTAAGTTTAATCTCAAAAAAGTAATGAAAATCAAATCTACCCCTACTTGGTCAGCCACTTTTACAATACCATTAAAAAATTAACTATCCACCTTCAGGCGTTACCCCTAACTATCCCAAAAATAAATTCTCCCAAGGAGGCAAGCTGCATGGCTCTATAATTTTTTTAATTACATAATTATGATTAGTAGATGTTCACAAATGAAAATTTTATAAAACAGAATGTTAAAAAAATTTGATTCAAATGATAAGTGAAAACACGCAGCCAGACAGGCAGAAAAAAATTAGTACACCCCTAGATTTCAAATTCACACAAGATTTATTGTTGCAACAGTGCATATGGAGTACATGAAACGATTACATCTACAGATCAACAGCACAACCTCATCTACGGGCTTGAGAATGTTCATGTGACCATTGATACCGGCATCGTTGCAAAACTGACGCAGAACGTCAAACTTGTGTGGCAGTTCTCTGAAAGGACATACCCACCGCTCGGAAGGTCACAATTTGACCCCTTTCAAACTCGCTCAGTTGGCTGAAGGAAGCACGGGTGCATCTCCGTGGCATGGTTGCCTGCTTGCTTCACACGTTTGCAACACACTGAGCCTTCTGGCTGTGAGGACTTACTATTAAATGGTAGGCACAGATGCCGCTCTGTAGCTACGCCACTATGCTATCTGTTGGCACAGGACGTTGAAACCATTATCAGTACATCTACTATCTACCAGGTGGCATATGCCTTCATCGGATCAAAACTGAGGTCGTCTTTCCAGGTGTACTAATTCTCTCCGGCAGTATAACTTTGTATATTGCTTCTACGATTTCAGTTAAAAGAAACTTTCTTCAAGAAATAGTGCAAATGGGGATTTCTTGTCCCCTGTCATTAGCGTTTTCTGTCTCCCATAACGTCTGCCCGTGCCCAGACGTTAAGCAGTCCCTGCCCTCCACCACGCAGGAAGACGGTGAGGGTGTCATAACGTACTTAAAAAATGTGTGTCCTGTGGATAGGAAATAACCAAAGGCCGCCTGAAGTCTGTGACATATCACCGCCAGTAGAAGAGGACCTGTGCTACGTGACTGAGTTTTGGCGCCACGTAGAGGTTCATACATTCCACACGTTGCAGCTGGTTCAAGTCCCAGAACTACCAAACTTCTCAGTTCAGTAACTGGCGGGAGGAGAGCGACAGCTCCCGGCCTGAGACTGCGTCCAATATTCAGCGACGCCGATTTATTTATGTTCAGTAGACTGCCCACAGCCTGTCCATATCGTTAAATCCAGTTTACTATGCTACGGACTTCATCAGTGGAATGAACCAGCAGTAGCAGATCGTCGGCTTACGCCCTATAGCGGAAGATTATGTGCCGCAGTGTGATACCATATGGCCTGTGGTTCACACCTCTGAGGAGTGGCTCGAGCGCGATTACATAAATGTAGGTAGAAAGGGGGCAGCTACGTCGAAGAGACCTGTTAATGGGTATTGGACCCACTGTCCACCTGTTGATCAGGACCTGAAAGCTGGGTACTGCAAGAAGGAGCCGTAAGGTGTCGATAAGCCTCGGGGGAAATTCCATATAGTCCATCACTTGCAGGAAAAAGTTATGCTGCAACTCTATCGAAGGCCCAATTGAAATCGATGGAGACGATCGGCACTCTCAGGCGACACTCCGAGGCGATCACTATTAAGTTCGTGCAGTGGCTGGTGGCCATTTGTATGTTAGCATCTCCTCCCTGCGACGTCTAGTCTGGGGCGAGAATCATTGGCAAAATCTGCGAAACGTCTGACGAAGATCTTGTAGTCGACGACCAACACTGTAAGTCGCCAACAGTCATTGACCGACTGCCCTCCCGCTGACTTGTGTACTGGTGTGAGAAGTCCTTCGGCTAACGTAGGCAGTACTGTGCCGTCCGAGGACGTGAGTTCTCGAAACATTGTAAATCAGCGGCGCATCATGATGTCACAGAAGGTCCGGTAAAACTCGACTGGTAATCTATCGACAGCTGGAGACTTACTGAGAACACCTTTGTCCCCCCCATCTCCGCAGACGAAACTTCCTCCATTAATGCTGTCACTGTTGTGTCAATTGTGCGTGTCACCAGTTGTAATGCTTCCGCAGTGGCCTCGTCATCTACGTTTCTTTCCTGGTAAAGATGACGACAATGATCCTCCATGGCTTTCACTTGGTTGCTTGGGTCGTACAGGAGCGACTATCTCCCGTCGTTAAGCATGTCATTAACTGTCGGCGGTGTCGGTGCATGCCCACCACAATGTAATGCATTGTGGGTACCACTGCGGCCGTTCGGTCGTGTCGTCGCGAGCGCCCGACGACGCCTTCTAATCGGCACTTCGTCAACGATAGTATGTGAGTCTTCATTCGTTGTCGTTCTCGTTGTCTGTCCGGCGATTGGGGTAGAGGGGCGAGGTCCCTGAGAGCTGCGTAGTAAAAGTCTAGGTTCTGCCGGTGCCACGCAGACGTGTTCTTGCCAAACTTCATTAGTGTCTTGCGGATTACCGGTTATGCTCAGAGGAGTCTCCACAACAGAGTACAGTAGTATCGGGAATGACGTCGTTCGCAGTTGGCCCACATTGCGGCGACATGCCAATAGCAGTCCGGATCCTGGAACTGCGTTAGGTTCATTTTCTAAAGGTCGTTACTATGCTAGACTTGTAGATGGTGGAAATTCATCGTGCAGATATAGCCACTGTGATCAGAGAAGGCCAGAAGCCATCGTTCGGCGGCCACCATTGCTGTGTAAAACCTTATGACACATTTAGGCGATCCAATCGGTTCGCCGAATGGCTGGTAAGATGCATGTGTCCAGAGCTGTCGCTGTGTATCTTTTCCTACGTGTCACACAAGTGAAGATTTTGAATCACCGTACCCAGTCCCAGACAAAGTATGGAGTTCGGGATTTGGTACTTGGAATGTAGGACGCAATTAAAATCACCGATGAAGACTCTGCGTTCGTACCGTCCTAGGAAAAGGGGAGCAATGTCAGTAGAGTAGAATCTGGCGTGCTCACAACGTTTGGTGGCGCCTAATGGCGCGTAAACTTTAATGAATTGGATGTCGAATGCCATGACTGCTAATCATCATATGGAGGAGAGACACGTGATGTTGGTGGCTTCAATACCGTCAAACACTAAAATCAACACCCTGATGTCTGATGGACGACCATGCATCATATACGTTACATGGCCATAAAGGTTCAGGAATAAATTCATTCGCACTTCTTGCAGGAATGCAAAGTCGACTCTTGTGGCTCGTATCGTTTCTCTCGGGAGTTGGATCTTGGCTGGAGAGCTAGCCATGTTGATATTCATCGTGACGCTGCGATGCGGTGCGATGGTTGGGCAGGGTTATCCATGGTGATGGTGGTGAGAAGCAGATGTCGCGAGTGACATCACATCCCTCCGATCGTAGCCCATCCGATGTTGTTCTGACCTCAGCTAGTCGCGGATCGAAGTGCTGTCCAGTGTCGATGTCCTCAACCCACGATGTGGGTGCGGAAGTGTGTTCATTATCCATCAGGTCGTGGTGATTGATGGAAAGGGACTGTGCGGCTTCGCAACCTGCATTGGAACTTTCCTGCTGATCACTGTTCCTCGCAGAGGACTGGCAGACGGATTCCTCCACCCCCCACCCTCCCCTTCCCACCATCCAGTTGCAGGGGTGGAATTAGTCGCAGTGGTGTCAGCCCTGTGGTTGGAATCCTGCACGATCAGTCCTTCTTCCTCCTGCGAATGGGAACTGCCGTGCCTCGACACGGTCCTGCGACGTCGCTTTCGTCGTTTCGATGAACGCTGTTTTCGTGTCTGATCTTCGTATCGGATGATGGCGCTCACTCACGCCTCTCTGGCACAAAGGCTTGTGTTGGTACAATAAGTGTATCGATTGCCATCCTGCTGCTAGCGGCGCCTGCAGTGTTCGGGCGCATCGATGACGTTGTACAGAGTTCTGTCACTGACCAGGCTGCATACTCGGCCAGGCGTCGGTCTGCAGAGACTGGTTCCGGTACTGCAACGTCATTCTGTTGCGTTTGGACAGACAGAAATGTCGTGAGCGCCACCGCATAAGTTACTGGAAGTCGGTGTCGGTGGAGGCGCAATGTCCTGCGGTGGAAGTTGCATGATCCGACGTTGAAGGCGCTCGGGGCGTAGGTGAGCTTCCTTGCCGCATCCGGAACACGTTTTAGGTTGGCCGTCATAAATAACTTTGGCCCGGCAGCCTCCTGTTTCAAGATACGATGCTACGTGTCGTCAGTGTTCAATGCGCACCTGGCGTTCTCCGTTGAGTTCTGGATACATGTTAAACCGGCTCCACTTTTCGCCACATGTTCTTGTACTGACTGTACCGTGTTGGCGGAGCGCCGCCACGACGTTTGTCGCCAGGGTTTGGGAAGGTAGTTCGAATATGCGTATAGTCTGCAGTCCTAGTGCGGCGTGGTCAGCCTCGACGTTGCCAACATTTCCGTCTGCGTGGCAGAAGTGGAGTCCTTATTCCATCACTCGAAGAATTCCGTCGCATATATCATCATTAATAAGTTTCACATAGACCGTGTTCCTTACGATCGAAAAGTGGATGGCGACGATGCGGAACTGGCCTCTCCTTTTAAAAAGCGCGCGACATCAAGTGCTTCTAGTCTAGCAAAGTCGTTTCTAAAAGCGAATTCCGATGCTGATTTTCAGTACTGATTCGCCATAATCCTGCAGCACTACGGCGTGACCTTAGTGTCGGTCGAAGGAAGCAAACAAGCTGAGCGTGCTCGCGCTGCAGGTTGGAACTCACCGCACGTCCGTTCCGCTCGGCCAAAAAAGCCGGATCACGTTTCGAATATGATAACAATTTCGTGCGGTTCAATAGTTGGTTGGCTGATTTGGTGGAAGGGACCCAGCAGCGAGGTCATCGGTTCCATCGGACTAGGAAAGGATGGGGAAGTAAGTCGGCCATGTCCTTTCAGAGGAACCACCCTGGCATTTACCTGAAGCGCTTTAGGGAAATCAGGATGGGCGGTCGCGGGTTTGAACCGTCGCCCTTCCGAATGTGAGTCCAGTGTAGTAACCACTGCGCCACCTCACTTGGTTATGGTTCAATGGCGGGGTGCAAATCTTTCAATTGGACACCACTTCGGCGACCTGCGTTTCCCTAATGTACCCCACTTATCCGACAGGGTAAAGTGGATGTACAATTAAACGGCGACCCTTCATATCGTTGAGAGCTGAAGGTTAGAATAAAGGCAAATTGAAAATTTCCTTAGTCCGAGCGAGATTCGATCCCGCGACCACTCTGTTTTGAGGCAAACGCATTACCATTCGTACACACAATGGTTCGAATAATGTTTAGTGACAGAATGCAGCAAGATCTAATGTTCGGTAATATTCAAGTAAATGGAAACTAACGCCGGGTGCGGCTCAACGTAACTCTATGAGACACCAAATGCTCCCAACATACATAAACGATATATTGTATTGCATCAGCAGCACTCTCATTTTCTTCCCTGATAGTGCTGATCTCTACAGGAACAGAACATCCGTAGTTGATTGTAAGGAAAAGCTGAACGACTTATGACATACTACCATGTGGTGTAGCAAAGCCAACAAATCAAAGATAATCCCTTACACAGGCGGAAACTTCATAGTGGCAGATTAACAAATTATTGATATTTTCTAAGGCCTGTTAAATCGTCAGGTATTGAGAGCCAACCCTGCAGAGCATTATGAAGTGGAACTAATACGTGAAATTCATAGCTGGAAAGATGAATGGAAGACCTAAATTTGTTGGAAGAATTCTGAGAAATTCAGTATATCTGTTAAAGAAAGCGTATGTAAGACATGAGTGCCACTTATGTCACACTGCTCTTTCGCTGTTTGATGTCATCTGGTTATAGCGGAAGAAGGCGACGACGGCATTCAGAGGCGCTGACTGGCTGGTAACAGGCCGCTATAGCCCACACGAACGAAACAAGTGTTCAGGGACCTTAAATGAAAATCATTGAGAGATAAGAACTTTGTTCTCGTTAAATCTTGTTTGGTTTGTTTAAAGAACCAGCATTCGAGGTAGAGGGAGTAAACATTCTACTGCTTCCACGTACCGATGGGTCAAGGCCATAAAGCCGGCCGCGGTGGTCGTGCGGTTCTAGGCGCTGTAGTCCGGAACCGCGCGACTGCTACGGTCGCAGGTTCGAATCCTGCCTCGGGCATGGGTGTGTGTGATGTCCTTAGGTTAGTTAGGTTTAAGTAGTTCTAAGTTCTAGGGGACTAATGACCATAGATGTTAAGTTCCATAGTGCTCAGAGCCATTTGAACCATTTTCAAGGCCATAAGTAGAAATTAAGAGAGTTTAGAGCCGTGCTGGGCACAACAGATGCTCATAATTTCCCTCGTTCCATTCGCGAAAGGAGTTGAATTGTTAGTGGCTACTATTGGTACGAAATATCCCATGTCATCCCATGCAGAGTGCCTAGAAAATCTGAGATACCACCCCATTACTATTACGAGGGCATACTGAAAAGTAATGCCTCAGAACTTTTTATTCTGTTCTCAGTATCGGTTGAGGTATTACACATTCCGTTACATGGCTCTTAATGTTAGCATGTAACAAGGCGGTGTGTAACGTAACAATGTCGGTGCATGAGAGACCCTCAGGAAAGTGAAAGAACGGAATCGAAGAGTTCGTCCACACATGGAGCACCGTCTCCTTCAGCATGACAATGCCGACTACACAAGAGTGCTGCGACATCTGCAACGATCCGACGCCTTGTATTCGCTGTCATAGTTCTTCCTCCATACAGTCCCGACTTGGCTCCATCTATTTCCAGAACTTAATGAACACCCTCGAGAAGTTCGCTTTGATAGTGTTGAAACGGTGTAAGCAGAGGTGAGGTTGTGACTCCGTCAACAAAGTCGAGCATTCTACAGTAACGGTATCAACAAACTGGTCTCTCGCGAGAGATGTGTTCTACGCCAGGGTGACATGAAATCAAACATGAAGAATAAAGATGTAGAATGTTAATAAAGTTTCTTTTATTTAGAAAGCCTAAAGTTTTCGCATAAAGAATTTGGACGCATTCCTTTTCACTATGCCCTCGTAGTAATCCGAATGCCATTAATTACATGGCGGTGAGACTCGAAAGCTCATCAGTATTACGCGCGACTTTTCACATGTAGCCGGCCAGCGGCAGTTTTTTAACAAGGTAGTGCTCGCCTGCATATGGTTCAAGCTACGCAGCAGCGGTTACGTCGTATGCCAACGATTCTGTAACGTGTCCGGACATTTGAGTTACTGCCGGCTCAATATTGCGAGACAGGATAGCAGCCTAAATTTCTTCAGGTGGTAATCGTGAACCCACTTTGGAACAGGTGAGGGATAACATTCCAGAGGATCACACACGACTGCTCCATATGAGAGCTAATCGCCTCTCTGCATATGTCTTTGCGTGCTAGTCTGCGACAAAAGGTCAGAAATGTGACTTTTTAATGATATAACAATGATTTCTGTATTTCTTCTATATGCTCGTATCTTTTTTATTCATTTCGAATTCAATAGTCTGTATGGATCTGGCTTTGGTATGACCTGGCACCAAGAATGTTAATTTCCATTGACAATTTATGGAAACTAAGCTTCGTAAAGCGAAATATTTTCTTTAGCCGTAAATTTAAATCATTGGTGGGTTAGAATGTTAGATAAAATAGTAGAGGCGATGCAATAAATGTGCTGCCACTCGCTTCCAGAATGTGTGTACAAATACAAATGTAGTGGTAACAGAGTGTCTCCGTGGTAGAACGAGATATCCGTCTCATGTGCGGCATAATAGACACACACACACACACACACACACACACACACACACACACACATATATATATATATATATATATATATATATATATATATATATATATATATATATATATATATAAATGGAACAACATAGTGTAATAAAACAGAGATAAAAGACTTAGACTACGCATTATCATAGCGAGTTTTAGGCAGCAGGTAACGGCCGTTATGTAATAACAACGAAAAAGAAATGAAATGGAAATGAGTCTCTCTCTGTGAGTAAAAGTCTGAACAATATATTGTCTGTCAAAAAATGCTATAACACCCTACTTAAGCGACGTTTCATTAGACAGCCGATAACTGTTTTTTGGAAGTTTTTCACGTAGTATGCCAGGGCGCCTCACGTGTTGAGCACCTTGTGTCATCCTTGCACTGCTGATTTTATATTTCATCCAGTCTTATATTCGTACCCATTTGCTTATTTATGCGCCATACAACAATAGATTGCTTTCAGTTTTTTTTATATTACTTGGGAACCAACACATTAGAGATTTTCCCGTTTTAAGTCACAGATAATAGCAACAGCGAAGGTGAGTCTATGGATATAATATTTCTATACATTTATCCTGTCTTTATTTGATCTTATCAGTGAAATTCCTATCTCAAAAGTCGCGTAGACCACGAAAATACATCACGAAACAAGCAGTTCCACTGGCGCATAACCACTTGAATCTTGTACAGCTATGTTTTAAAGAATATCTCAGCTTTTGGATTCGATTTTCACGCAACCTTATCGTAAAACATGGTATACCAAGTTATAAATGTTTTCATAACTGTTAGTAAAGTGAAAGCGCACATCGCAGGACCTATTTAGAACTGAAAGGCAACATGTAGTGTGCGTATCTGCTTCTGCAACCGTTAACGCTAAACAACTGGTGTAAAGCGCTCGCACCATTACTGGAGACCTCCAGCAGACTGAAGAATGGTTTCTCTTTACCACATGCCTCAACGTAATGTGTTACATTGCTAACTTGTTCGCACTTTCTTGCAGAGTGAACCTGGAGCTGATTCGTACACGTGTCGAGGTTCGAATCCTGCCTGGGCATGGATGTGTGTGATGTCCTTAGGTTAGTTAGGTTTAATTAGTTCTAAGTTCTAAGCGACTGATGACCTCAGCAGTTAAGTCGCATAGTGCTCAGAGCCATTTGAACCATTTTGAAACCATATTTGCGGATATGCGGAAGAATAAAATACACTCCTGGAAATTGAAATAAGAACACCGTGAATTCATTGTCCCAGGAAGGGGAAACTTTATTGACACATTCCTGGGGTCAGATACATCACATGATCACACTGACAGACCCACAGGCACATAGACACAGGCAACAGAGCATGCACAATGTCGGCACTAGTACAGTGTATATCCACCCTTCGCAGCAATGCAGGCTGCTATTCTCCCATGGAGACGATCGTAGAGATGCTGGATGTAGTCCTGTGGAACGGCTTGCCATGCCATTTCCACCTGGCGCCTCAGTTGGACCAGCGTTCGTGCTGGACGTGCAGACCGCGTGAGACGACGCTTCATCCAGTCCCAAACATGCTCAATGGGGGACAGATCCGGAGATCTTGCTGGCCAGGGTAGTTGACTTACACCTTCTAGAGCACGTTGGGTGGCACGGGATACATGCGGACGTGCATTGTCCTGTTGGAACAGCAAGTTCCCTTGCCGGTCTAGGAATGGTAGAACGATGGGTTCGATGACGGTTTGGATGTACCGTGCACTATTCAGTGTCCCCTCGACGATCACCAGTGGTGTACGGCCAGTGTAGGAGATCGCTCCCCACACCATGATGCCGGGTGTTGGCCCTGTGTGCCTCGGTCGTATGCAGTCCTGATTGTGGCGCTCACCTGCACGGCGCCAAACACGCATACGACCATCATTGGCACCAAGGCAGAAGCGACTCTCATCGCTGAAGACGACACGTCTCCATTCGTCCCTCCATTCACGCCTGTCGCGACACCACTGGAGGCGGGCTGCACGATGTTGGGGCGTGAGCGGAAGACGGCCTAACGGTGTGCGGGACCGTAGCCCAGCTTCATGGAGACGGTTGCGAATGGTCCTCGCCGATACCCCAGGAGCAACAGTGTCCCTAATTTGCTGGGAAGTGGCGGTGCGGTCCCCTACGGCACTGCGTAGGATCCTACGGTCTTGGCGTGCATCCGTGCGTCGCTGCGGTCCGGTCCCAGGTCGACGGGCACGTTCACCTTCCGCCGACCACTGGCGACAACATCGATGTACTGTGGAGACCTCACGCCCCACGTGTTGAGCAATTCGGCGGTACGTCCACCCGGCCTCCCGCATGCCCACTATATGCCCTCGCTCAAAGTCCGTCAACTGCACATACGGTTCACGTCCACGCTGTCGCGGCATGCTACCAGTGTTAAAGACTGCGATGGAGCTCCGTATGCCACGGCAAACTGGCTGACACTGACGGCGGCGGTGCACAAATGCTGCGCAGCTAGCGCCATTCGACAGCCAACACCGCGGTTCCTGGTGTGTCCGCTGTGCCGTGCGTGTGATCATTGCTTGTACAGCCCTCTCGCAGTGTCCGGAGCAAGTATGGTGGGTCTGACACACCGGTGTCAATGTGTTCTTTTTTCCATTTCCAGGAGTGTACTTAGAGGAGTAGCCCGGAATAACACGATAACATGTTTAGATGTACCTCATGTTTACGTATTTTGTTGGAGATACACCCTTCAGATATGGAAGTCATCGACAACGAGATTTCATCTCTACTACACAGTGTTTATGTATTCCAAACCTGTTTTTTGTTTTACATTTCATTACCGGTTGTAGTTACAGAAACTGTTATCAGTATGCATTTCATAGACACACGTGACAAAAGTTAACTCCCTGACAGAAATAGTCGTGGCTCTGAACTTAACAGTATGCTGCTGGTATTTCAATAATGTTGCGACAAGAATCTTGGATTGGGGGACTTGTAAGACAGATGGGACTGGGCTCATACCTCCAGATCCACCATCTTGGACTGTGACATCATAGCTGATGACACTGCTATAGATGGTCCTCAAACTGGACTCTTATCCTCAGGTTAGCCATCTCAGAGCACGATCTTGGATTGTGACATCATAGAGCCTGTGCTCATATTCCCAGGTCAGCAATATTGAATTGTCGCCATGGGGGTTGACCTCGTATCCCCAGGTCCGCCATCGGATCGTCATATAACTGATGTGCTCATATTCTCCAAGTCAGTCATCTTGTATTTCATACGTACGACTACTGGGCTAGGTCCACCATCTTTATATATATATACACTACAAGCGTAAATTCTAGGGGAAAACAATTGGGTTCCTCTACAACACTTGTGAAAACTTGGAAATAAATTCAGCCTTGTCCATCATTGGAGAATCTTCCATTAAAATGTACCATTAAGAAGTTATGTCTTTGTATGAATATAACTAAAAATTCAGTTCATGTTCTCAACAGATGGCTATTTCCTACATTAAATGAACCAGGTTTTTGAGGTCTGAAAAAATTTCACCTGCGGTCTATTTTCGTAGATAACATAATTTATTCCTTTTGAGATGCAATAACTTAAATTTCGTGGCAAGTGATACCAGCTATTCCTTGCAGAATAAATGTGAACTAGTTTCTAAACAGGTCAAGAGTATCGATTCATTTAAGACCTTCTTGCTAGGGAAATACATAGTGCATTAGCTTGCGGGAAAGAAGCGATTAACAGAACCGGATCGCACAAGCACCCCAGGTCATCTTGCACAATGATTAGATTGAGCATAACTTCTAAGTAGTTTTCTGCACTTGTAAAGACATATATCACGTTAACTATTAGCATCTCAGTACAACAATTAAAGGACGAAAATATGCAATATTTGGAGCATACGACTTTGTCCCCCTTCTACGGTTAAAGCGGCGACGGTAGCTGCATTCGGTCGACCTCAGAAGTACACTAAAAATAGAGTTAGGACGGGTACCTCTGTTCATATGGTGGCCCCCGGGTACAGAAAAACAGTCACGAAAGACAAAAATGGTTCAATCAGTCCCATAGAACTTAGAACTACTTAAACCTAACTAACCTAAGGACGTCACACATATCCATGCCCGAGGCAGGATTCGAACCTGCGACCGTATCAGTTGCGCGGATCCGGACTGAAGCGCCTAGAACCGCTCGGTCACCGCGGCCGGCTCACTAAAGAGAAACGCCTCTTACTTTGTATAATATTTCGCGCTTCTTCACTAACAATACTCTACCATAGATAAATCTGTGAGCAATACAACTGTTACATTTACTTTCTTAGCCGAATAAAGTGTAATTATTAATGCAGATACACCAAAATTTCAGATGAATTTTTACAGAAAGCTGCAGTAAAGCACATCAAGAAGACCAAAGACTTTCGAAAAATAATTGAGTGCCTGGTAGGAATTGGATTCGAATTCTCAGCCAGCCAAAATTTTCCACGGATTTCTCAAGTTTTTTCATCCGAATTTTGGAACAGAACCTTCCCCACATTCATCAACCAGAGTTTTCTACTTTTTCTCTATTTATTTCACTGAAGATGGGACATTAAACGTGTACTGTAAATGAGGTATCTCTCCAATGTAGGAGATTTGGAGCTATCTCTGTTGCTATTGTGTAGTCTAATCGGTAAAAAAGAAAATATGAAAGCAAACAAACAAAGAATTCTGTAAAAGGCCTCATCTACACATCCGCGTGTAGAAAGGCAATACAGTTATGCGGCACTGATCTCCTGGACAAATTTCTGGTGGATGTGGTTTTTCTATGGCCTCCCCCCTCAGCTACAGTTTCTGTCCTTACCATCCACAGCTCGTATTCTAGAGGTTAGCGTCGCCGCCTCTAGATCGCGGGGTATCGCGCTAGATTCCCGGCCGAGTCGGCGATTTTTTTCGTTCAGAGGAACTAGGAGTTTGTGCTGTCGTAATCATTTCATCCCTTCTTCATCACGAAGACGCGAAAGTCACTAAAGTGACGTCAAACAGAAAGTCTTTCGCCATGCAATGGAACAACCAGGGGATGCGAAAGACCGATACCGGTATTTTAGTTCTGAGTAACCGGTATTTTTCGTTATTTGTTTGGTCTCTGAATGAGTCAAAATTTTTCCATTTTTGTTCGATTTCTATTTTTATTACAGTAAATAATAGGAATAAAAAACCGAAAATCGGTTATTTCAGAAAGCTATTTTAACACTCAAGTTAAACTAGCCTGGAAAACAAATGATGTAACCGGAAACCCGTTATTTCAGCGCTAACCCCCATTCCTATAACAGCCCCAGATGGGATCTCCAAACCAATAATTCCAAACGACCATTTCATTTCGGTGTCCTCACCCGTAATCCAGCCTATGACAGCAGCATGTGAAGTTGGAGCGAATATCTTCTCACACAATCACAATAAGCATGAACATTCTGAAGACCATCATTTTAGTGATCTTTAACAGTTTTGTCGTATGCTACGAAAATGTTAAAACAATATGAATTGCAGAATCGTAATAATTACGTACATTCACTACGGCTTTTGTCCATTGGAGCAACAGAGCATCTGAAGTACGATCGGAATCGAATGATATTTAGTTCACATGGAACTTACGAGATACAAAGTAATAATTATAACAATAAAACAGTATCATGTCGGCGAAGCCGGGACTCACTGCGACATGGTGTTTTACATGCTGTAATTTTTAATCGTTCATACTTGGACGCGTCTCTGAAAAACCAATAGGATCATTTGAACTGTCTAATGGACGAGCAACACGAGTGTGAATCGCTAATAAAATCCACAACGTTTCCAGAGAGGAAAGGTCAGGTAATCAGCCAGAGCAGGGATGATTGCTGTGTTCGGATGAGGGCTGAGTTGGCATCCCTTCGCTCACGGCTGCAAGCGGCGCTCACTTCGGTCGCGCAGCTTGAGGCTGTTGCCAATGGGCATCACTGTGGGGAGCCGGACTTGGGTATCACGGGGATGTCAACCTCGTCCCGTCTGTCCCCAGATCGGTCTGCCGCTGTGGTTACCCCGATTGCTGCCCGCAGTGGGGCTGAGCCCTCGACTGTGGTTGATTGGGAGGTCGTTCCAAGGCGTGGCAGGCAGCGAAAGACGTCCCCGGAGGCTGATCAGAAAGCCTCCCCGGTGCGTCTGACAAACAGGTTTCAGGCACTGTCTCTGGCTGAGCCAGATGCGGCTGCCTGCCCTGTTTCAAAGGATGTTTCTCAGCCTTCAAGGTCCGGGCAATCGCAGAGGGTGGGCTTATTGGTAGTTGGGAGCTCCAATGTTAGGCGTGTAATGGGGCCCCTTAGGGATATGGTGGCTAAAGAGGGGAAGAAATCCAGTGTGCACTCCGTGTGCATTCCGGGTGGAGTCATTCCTGATGTGGAAAGGGTCCTTCCGGATGCCATGAAGAGCACAGGGTGCAGCCAGCTGCAGGTAGTGGCACATGTCGGCACTAATGACGTGTGTCGCTTTGGATCTGAGGAAATTCTCTCTGGATTCCAGCGGCTATCTGATTTGGAGAAGGCTGCCGGTCTTGCTTACGAGATGAAGGCAGAGCTCACCATCTGCAGCATCGTTGACAGAACTGACTGCGGACCTTTGGTGCAGAGACGGGTGGAGGGTCTGAATCAGAGGCTCAGACGTTTTTGCGACCGTGTTGGCTGCAGATTCCTTGACTTGCGCCATAGGGTGGTGGGGTTTCGGGTTCCGCTGAATAGGTCAGGAGTTCACTACACTCAGCTGGCGGCTACACGGGTAGCGGAGGCTGTGTGGCGTGGACTGGGCGGTTTTTTAGGTTAGAAGGCCTCGGGAAAGTACGGGGTGGGCTGCAATCTCAAAGGGTGCATGTCAAATACAGAACGTGCTTGGGTCAAGGAATAGTCGGAACTGTAGTTGTAAATTGTTGCAGTTGTGCTGGGAAAGTCCCTGAGCTTCAAGCGCTAATAGAAAGCACAGAAGCTGAAATCGTTATAGGTACAGAAACCTAGCTAAAGCCTGAAATAAGTTCTGCAGCAATTTTTACGAAGTCTCAGACGGTGTTCAGCAAAGATAGATTAGGCAGAATTGGTGGTGGAGTGTTTGTGTCTGTCAGTATTGGTTTACCTTGTAGTAAAGTCGAAGTAGATACGCCGTGCAAATTGGTATGGGTGGAGGTTATACTTAACAGCCGAACTAAGTTAATAATTGGCTCCTTTTACCGACCCCCAGACTCCGATGATATAGTTGCTGAACAGTTCAGAGAAAATCTGAGTCTCGTAACAAATAAATACCCCACTCATACGGTTATAGTTGGTGGGGACTTCAACCTTCCCTCGATATGTTGGCAAAAATACTTGTTCAAAACCGGTGGCAGGCAGAAAACATCTTCCGAGATTGTCCTAAATGCTTTCTCCGAAAATTATTTCGAGCAGTTAGTCCACGAACCCACGCGAATTGTAAATGATTGCGAAAACACACTTGACCTCTTAGCCACAAACAATCCAGAGCTAATAGAGAGCATCATGACTGATACAGGGATTAGTGATCACAAGGTCGTTGTATCTAGGCTCAATACCGTTTCTTCCAAATCCACCAGAAACAAACGCAAAATAATTTTATTTAAAAAAGCGGATAAAGTGTCACTAGAAGCCTTCCTAAGAGACAATCTCCATTCCTTCCGAACTGTCTATGCAAATGTAGACGAGATGTGGCTCAAATTCAAAGATATAGTAGCAACAGCAATTGAGAGATTCATACCTCATAAATTGGTAAGAGATGGAACTGATCCCCCATGGTACACAAAACAGGTCCGAACGCTGTTGCAGAGGCAACGGAAAAAGCATGCGAAGTTCAGAAGATCGTGAAATCCCGAAGATTGGCTAAAATTTACAGACGCGCGAAATTTGGCACGGACTTCAATGCGAGATGCCTTTAATAAGTTCCACAACGAAACATTGTCTCGAAATTTGGTAGAAAATCCGAAGAAATTCTGGTCGTATGTAAAGTACACATGCGGCAAGACGCAGTCAATACCTTCGCTGCGCAGTGCTGATGGTACTGTTACCGATGACAGTGCCGCTAAAGCGGAGTTATTGAAAGCAGTTTTCCGAAATTCCTTCACCAGGGAAGACGAATGGAATATTCCAGAATTTAAAACACGAACAGCTGGTAGCATGTGTTTCTTGGAAGTAGATACCTTAGGGGTTGCGAAGCAACTCAAATCGCTTGATACGGGCAAGTCTTCAGGTCCAGATTGTATACCGATCAGGTTCCTTTCAGATTACGCTAATACAATAGCTCCCTACTTAGCAATCATATACAACCGCTCGCTCACCGATAGATCTGTGCCTACAGATTGGAAAATTGCGCAGGTCGCACCAGTGTTTAAGAACGGTAGTAGGAGTAATCCATCGAACTACAGACCTATATCATTGACGTCGGTTTGCAGTAGAGTTTTGGAACATATACTGTATTCAAACATTATGAATCACCTCGAAGGGAACGATCTATTGATACGTAATCAGCATGGTTTCAGAAAACAACGTTCTTGTGCAACGCAGCTAGCTCTTTATTCGCATGAAGTAATGGCCGCTATCGACAGGGGATCTCAAGTTGAATCCGTATTTCTACATTTCCGGAAAGCTTTTGACACCGTTCCTCACAAGCGACTTCTAATCAAGTTGCGGGCCTATGGGGTATCGTCTCAGTTGTGCGACTGGATTCGTGATTTCCTGTCAGGAAGGTCGCAGTTTGTAGTAATAGACGGCAAATCATCGAGTAAAACTGAAGTGATATCAGGTGTTCCCCAGGGAAGCGTCCTGGAACCTCTGCTGTTCCTGATCTATATAAATGACCTGGATGGCAATCTGAGCAGTTATCTTAGGTTGTTCGCAGATGATTCTGTAATTTACCGTCTAGTAAGGTCATCCGAAGACCAGTATCAGTTGCAAAGCGATTTAGAAGAGATTGCTGTATGGTGTGGCAGGTGGCAGTTGACGCTAAATAACGAAAAGTGTGAGGTGATCCACATGAGTTCCAAAAGAAATCCGTTGGAATTCGATTATTCGATAAATAGAACAATTCTCAAGGCTGTCAATTCAACTAAGTACCTGGGTGTTCAAATTACGAACAACTTCAGTTGGAAAGACCACAGATAATATTGTGGGGAAGGCGAGCCAAAGGTTGCGTTTCATTGGCAGGACACTTAGAAGATGCAACAAGTCCACTAAAGAGACAGCTTACACTACACTCGTTCGTCCTCTGTTAGAATGTTGCTGCGCGGTGTGGGATCCTTACCAGGTAGGATTGACGGAGGACATCGAAAGGGTGCAAAAAAGGGCAGCTCGTTTTGTATTATCACGTAATAGGGGAGAGAGTGTGGCAGATATGATACGCGAGTTGGGATGGAAGTCATTAAAGCAAAGACGTTTTCTGTCGCGGCGAAATCTATTTACGAAATTTACCAACTTTCTCTTCCGAATGCGAAAATATTTTGTTGAGCCCAACCTACAAAGGTTGGAATGATCATCAGAATAAAATAAGAGGAATCAGAGCTCGAACAGAAAGGTTTAGGTGTTCGTTTTTCCCGCGCGCTGTTCGGGAGTGGAGTGGTAGAGAGATAGTATGATTGTGGTTCGATGCACCCTCTGCCAAGTACTCAAATGTGAATTGCAGAGTAGTCATGTAGATGTAGACGTAGATGTAGATGAACCGCTGTCTACCACGCTCTTAAGTTCTGCAACATGTGAAATTGCGTTTACCTTCACGAATGCGCACAGTGAAGGTTGTTTCCCTGGGGTAGCGGTCAACGTTGACAATACTCGCACATCGGAAGAGCTGACACGTTCATTCCACGTAGTGGTGCTCCATATCATCGTGGGACGTGCTGGGCTCCTATAGTTCTGCATACTGCGCTCTGGTACAACGCGTTCACTTATACACCGTCTCAGTGTTACAACGGGAAAGCCCTTGACGCGGCCAACCGGTTCGGATCGTATTTACTAGGGCGCTTGAGTACAACCTCAAATGAAACACTCTAAGGTATTTTGGCTCGACAGCCCTCTGGTTTTGAGAAAACCACTCCTAAAGTTCACGACGTGTATCGACTCAGAAGCGAAACGATCGATATAAAATTGGAAACTGAGCATTTTTCATCATCAAATATGGGATCCACTGATGCATATTGTCCTAGAAAAAGTTGTTGCGTTTGACGTTTATGTACCTATAATGTAAACACTGTTTAACGAAAGCGTCGCTGGCGTAACGACGAAGACAGTTTGCTTGGGAAAAGGGAACCTGTATTCGATTCATAAATTGATTCTGCAGTTTTCTTACTTGTATTTTTTCCATGTCGAAACTGATAGGAATATGAATGTTAATAAGGTAATCAATAAGGAATGACAACAAGGTTGGCAAATAAATTTCTCAAACGACTTGGAATAGTAAGGAATTAAAATTTTAAGCCTCGTTGTGTGAAAACGATTCGGAGTAGTACTACTGCGAGTTCGTCACCACGGACTACAAACAGCCAAACGCGCGGTGCTTGTTTACAGCGAGGCGCAGTACTGAACTTTATTTGGAGGTTTCCTAATTGCAGCGTTCTTGTGGTAACCCAACAGGAACTGCACAACAGCGAGGGTGTTATCGTATGCGTGGTATGCATTAAAATTAATTCCCGAAAACTAAATATTTTGATATGTAATCCAAGCTTGTTTTAAACCAAATATTCGCAAGGAACGATGTAGTAGCGCGAAGATTGCTTTCATTGCATGTTCTTGGTGCTGGGAGTATATTTGCATCGAATGTTTATATGACGAGTACCATCAGTGCAGTTGTTCGAAGGAAAGTGAGGACACGTTACAGATGAGCGAATTCTTTACTAGTTCAAGTCGTTTGAGAAATTTATTTGCGTACTTTGTTATTCTTCCTTATTGATTACCTTGTTAACACGCCGGTGCCTACCATTTTCGATACGGAAAAAAATCAGATGAAAAGAAAACAGCAGAATTCATTTTGGGAATCGAACACAAGCTCTCTGCTCCCCAGGCGAACTACCTAGTCGCTGCACCAGAGACTTTTCGTTGAGTGGTGTTCCCCTTATGGGCACATAAGCAGCGGCCGTAGCAGTTTCTTTCTTCGATAATATGCTCAGTGTACAATTATCTGTCGATCCACTCAGTTCTGAGTCGGTGCCGCATTATGAACCTTAGAGGCGTTTTTTTTTTTTTTTCAAAAACTGGGGTGGTGAGACAAAACACAAGCGACACAAGCGACCCTTCAAAAATAAGCCTAATTCATTGGTCTGGTCGCGGGTTGTCCCCTTGTTAGCCAGCCATGACTGCGGTCTTCATTAAAACACGAGACTCTTTGAAAAAAAAAACAGTTTGATCAAATGATGATGACTCAGAACTAAAACTCCTCTCAATAACAAGTGTCAGTCACACTAAGGCTTGAGTAACAAACTCGGTACGGGAATATTGTACTATTACCACCTGAAAATCGGTAAAAAAAGAACGATATTCCCGCTTCATACCCGAAACCAATCTAATGTGCACTGTGCCATTGCATCTACATCTACATGACTACTCTGCAATTCATACTTAAGTGGCTGGCAGAAGATTCATCGAATCACTTTCACACTCTTTCTCTGCCGTTCCACACTCTAACAGCGAACTTGAAAAAAAGAACACTTAAATTTTTCCATGAGAGCTCTGATTTCTCTTACTTTATTACAAGTATCATTTCTTCCTATGTAAGTGGGCGTCACCAAAATATTTTCCAATTCAGAGAAGAACAATGAAGATTGAAATTTCGTGAAAAGATCTTGTCGCAACGAAGAACGCCTTTGTTTGAATGATTATCACCCTAACAGTACAGAGAATAAATATACCCAGTGCCGTATTTAGGACCTGTAGATCTCTTGGATGAACTTGTCGGGTGGGTCCTACCAGGATACATTTTGAAACAAGCAACCTGCAGAAATATTTTAGAATTAAAAACGCAGCATTTCAGATTTATTATTAAAATGTATAAAACTATACTGTACGGTTTGGTTTACTAAACTGTGACCTTAAAAAATAAAAAAAGTTGAAATCATTAAGGTAACCAACACAATTTATAACATCGCTATAAATAACTAAAGTTTTTCAAAAAAACAACAAAAAGTTGTTTCACGTCCATACAAAAATCAGTATTTCAGTTGAAGCATCCGCTACCACAAGTTTTTACATACATAAACCGATTTCATTGCTTGCATATAAGCGACGTCAACGAAGCAACTACGGTGGCAGCTTGTAGTAACGACTGTTGACAACAGATCGCAACGAAGCAACATTTCTAGATCACGTGTTCGCTTCAGTCCGGAACCGCGCGACTGCTACGGTCGCAGGTTCGAATCCTGCCTCGGGTATGGATGTGTGTGATGACCTTAGGTTAGTTAGGTTTAAGTAGTTCTAAGTCCTAGGGGACTGAAGACGTCAGATTTTAAGTCCCATAGTGCTCAGAGCCATTTGAATCATTTTTTTTTAAAATCACGTGTTCAAACCATTCTCCAGAATGTTTTGAAGAAGAGAAAAATGTTTGCGAAGTTTGTGCTGCACACCTTGACTACCGAGCAGAAACAAGAATGCGTAAACATCTTCCATGACTTCAAGGAAATGTAAAACGCCGGCATTCTTTCCTGAAAAGACTTGGTGTTATCAGTACGAACCCACAGCAAAACAGCAAAGTGCAGAAATTCACATGAAGCGCTAACGTTTTGATGACGTAACCGACATTCCAGCGATTGCGTCGAGCGAGTTGAACAAAATTCCAAACAAAGAATTTTATGACAGTTTCACATTGTTGTATGAACGTTCTGTGCGTTGTACGCAAGTGGGTGAAGACTGTGTAGAACACCTGAAGCATTAAAACAACCATCTTAACTTACATATATTTTTTATATATCCAGTCTCGAAACTTTTTGAACTGATGGGGCATAAGTTATGACACCAATATGAATGCCCTGAAAATACACATGAATAAGCATAAAATGTGATATTACTACCAGTAATGAAATATGTGGTAGTGAGCGAACTTTCAAAGCGCAAAGTAATATACACACATCAAAAAAGTTTTGCATCACCCCAGTTCCCCAAACTACTGAAGACAGACGTTGTCTGTGGATAACGTCACACAGACACAGTCCCTTTGACTGTTCAGAGATGTTACTAAACCTACCCAAAGATGTAAACAACCATGCATGAGCAGCGGCTATTAGACGGAGAGGGTCCGACAGCCGATCAGTTCCAGTCATTCTACCAGGAATGAGGTAGATGGCTCGTGTTGTCTGTAGTTCAACCGTGCCTAGACGGTCAGTACCGCAGTTCGATCGCATCCGCATTGTTACTTTGTGCCAGGAAGGGCTCTCAAGGAGGGAAGTGTCCAGGCGTCTCGGAATGAACCAACGCGATGTTGTTCGGAGATGGAGGAGATACAGAGAGACAGGCACTGTCGATGACATACCTCCTCAGGCCGCACAACGACTACTACTGCAGTGAATGACCGCTGCCAAGGGATTATGCCTCGGAGGAACCCTGACAGCAACGCCACCAGGTTGAATAATGCTTTTCGTGCAGCCACAGGACGTCGAGTTAAGATTCAAACTGTTCGCAATAGGCTGCATGATGCGCAACTTCACTCCCGACGTCTATGGCGAGGTCCATCTTTGCAACCACGACACAATGCAGTGCGGTACAGATGGGCCCAACAACATGTCGAATGGGCCGCTCAGGATTGGCATCACGTTCTTTTCACCGATGAGTGTCGCATATCCCTTCAATCAGACAATCGTTCGAGACGTGTTTGAAGACAACCCAGTCAGGCTGTACGCCTTAAGGTGAACACAGACTACTTGACGAGACGTGGGAACACGTCACGTCAGGCAGCGTGGGACCACGTCAGACATGAAGCTGTGTTCACATTCGCCTGACGTATAGCAGCATGAAACAACTACTTCGTCTGCATTGTATTTTCAGACAGTTTGTTTTGAACCTGCAACCATGAATGTACTGCGTGTTTTTGACATGCTGGAAGAAGAAGAAGAAGAAGAAATGCCGGCCGGGGTGGCCAAGCGGTTAAAGGCGCTACAGTCTGGAACCGCGTGACCGCTACGGTCGCAGGTTCGAATCCTGCCTCGGGCATGGATGTGTGTGATGTCCTTAGGTTAGTTAGGTTTAAGTAGTTCTAAGTTCTAGGGGACTGATGACCTTAGAAGTTACGTCCCATAGTGCTCAGAGCCATTTGAACCATTTTTTTGAAGAAGAAATGGCTGCTCTGTGTATTGCATCCATTTGCTTCGGGGAGTTCCAAAATTTAATGCCTCAACTAATAGAAGACGAAGAGCGGTTTAAGTGGTATTACAGAATGACAAAAACTGAATTCTACCATCTCCTGAGCTTGGTTGGTCCGATAGTAGAAAAACGCTCCACTCAACTCAGGGAAAGCATTCCGGCGGAGATACGACTTGCAGTTTGCTTGACGTAAGTGCTAATACTTTATTGTATTATATATCTGGGAGGGAAAAAATTATCACAGAGACATTTTGGAATTTTTATTGATTTTCTTTTCACAAAGTGCGTTTTATTATACATCAGAAAGGTAATTACAAATTAGAAAACAGAAATTGCTGTTTCTCTTGCCAAGTGTAGGACAACGTTGAGTCCGTTGAGCAGTCCAAGCTGTGTTCAGATCGTTGAGGAGATGGTGTTGAGGAGGATTGATAGAATGATGATGGATTTGTACTAAGAGTATTGTGGTAACCAGGATTCACCTGAAATGAGCTCCCACGTGCTGCTTGCAACGCTGCCCCCAAAACAATGTTGCTCACTTCCATCTTCACTCTAATTTGCTCATCAGGACGCAATTGTTTCACATTTTTCGCCATGCTGAGGAAAAAAAGTTCGCATTCATCGTCCACGTTGTCACTTGATGTAGCGTGTGCACTTTGAAGAAGTACTTGGGAGCACAAGCCTTAGTTGTCTTTCATTATTTTAACCATTTCTTGTACGGGTGACGACAAACTTTTTTTTTAACACAACCGACCGCTTTAAGTTCAATTGGGTGTTATTTTTAATTACAATTGATATAATCCAATTTGTATAATAGATATCTGTTATATTCATATCTGGTTTTACTTGTTATGGATTGATACTTTTTTCCTATCAATATAAAATATAACGCCGATTGAACTATTATAAATTGTAAAAAAGAAAAACCAATAAAAAATAAGGAAAAAGTAACTGTTTTCACTAACCTGTAATGCCGAGTTTTTCTCCTATTTCGTCCCAAGCCTCTTTTCTTGAATGCTGGTTACGATATTCCCGGTTTGTAGGGTCATACAGCACCGAATTTGACCGAACGTATTCAATCAACATCTCCTCCATCTTCAAATAATAACTGCAAACGGTAGAGGAGTAACCACTTCACACTCCTGACGCCTTCCCACGACTGACGAAAATCTAGAACTTTAGATATTCTTACCACGCGTCATAAGGCGTGTAGCGTCAGATTGCATCATCCAACGCATTCCCACGTCACGTCAGCTCAATATAAACATAAGCGCAGAAAACCCTGTGTTGGATTTTTATATCACGCGCGTTATGACGTGAGCACACGTGTTTCCACGTCACGTCAGAGTAGTCTGTATTCGCCCTTAGACACACTGTCCAGCGAGTGCAGCAAGGTGGAGGTTCCCTGCTGTATTATGTGGGGCCGACGTACGCCGCTGGTGGTCATGGAAGGCGCCGTAACGGCTGTACTATACGTGAATGTCATCCTCCGACCGATAGTGCAACCATATCGGCAGCATACTGGCGAGGCATTCCTCTTCATGGACGACAATTCGCATCCCCATCGTGCATATGTTGTGAATGACTTCCTTCAGGATAACGACATCACTCGACCAGGATGGCCAGCATGTTCTCCAGACATGAACCCTATCGAACATGCCTGGGATAGATTGAAAAGGGCTGTTTGTGGACGACGTGACCCACCAACCACTCTGAGGTGTGGGACAATCTGGACCAACAGTGCCTTGATGGACTTGTGGATAGTATGCCATGACGTATACAGGCACGCATCAATGCAAGAGGACGTGCTACTGAGTATTAGAGGTACCGGTATGTACAGAAATCTGGACCACCACCTCTGAAGGTCTCGCTGTATGCTGGTACAACACGCAATGTGTGGTTGTCATGAGCAATAAAAATGGCGGAAATGATGATTATGTTGATCTCTGTTCCAATTTTCTGTACAAGTTCCGGAACTCTCGGAACCGAGGTGATGCAAAACTTTTTTTGATGTGTGTGTGTGTAAACATGCGTTAACGTAAGACAAATTTACATCCAAGTTCTTCAGCAGTCCTAATGCAACTTATAGGTATGAATGTGTCTTTTCTTCTAGAAAATACACGTGCAATCAAGATAGGACTACCTTTTGTATGGCTTGATGACTAATAATAAAACAATGAATTCCTGAAATGTAATGGTTCAAATGCTCCTAGCACTACGGGACTTAACATCGGAGGTCATCAGTCCCTAGAACTTAGAACTACTTAAACCTAACTAACCTAAGGACATCACACACATCCATGCCCGAGCAGGATTCGAACCTGCGACCATAGCGGTCGCACGGTTCCAGACTGAAGCGCCAGGAACCACTCGGCCACTGCAGCCGGCTGAAATGTAATATGTCGAAATCTTCGTGACTGCAACATGCGTCTCGAAGTTCTCTTCAACTCGTGACTTGCCTTATCGGGCTGAAAATCGTATAGAGAATTAGAAAATGTGTCATCTGCTGCACGCAGTTATCGTGGCTTGGACTCTGCTGAAGATAGATCGTTTATAAGAGGGCGTGCTGAAAAGTAATGCTTCCGAATTTTCTATTCCGTTCTCAATATTGTTTGAGGTATTACATGTGATTTATATCACTCGGTCGACTTTCCCTCTTCGCTGACGCAAGTTGCAACCCTTTGCCGCTAGAGGGCTTCGAATTGTAGCGTAACGTAACTAGGTTGGTACGTGATAAACAGCTTGCTTTAATCAAGTTTCTAACAGCAGAAAAGTGCCACTAGTGAAAATCCATAGAAGAATGAATGCTGTTTACGGTGATTATTGTATTGATATCGATAATATGCGACGTAGGATTGTTAGTGCTTGTAATGAAAGAAACGGCGGTGCTAACCTCTACGTGTGTGACGAAGCTCTGAGTGGACGACCGCGTAGGGCAGCCGACGAGGCTCACTGGTATCGGGTTGATGAACTTGTCAGAGAAAATAGCTGGATGACACACACAGCTTTCAGGTAAGTGTGACATATCATGAGAGCGTGTACGGGTCATCATTGCAGAACTACGGTACAGAAAACTGTGCACAATTTGGGTGCCTCGAATGCTCACTCCTGACCTGAAAAAGATAAGATTGAACACATTTCGGCAATTCCTTTTGCGTTTTCAGCTTGAGAGTGATGGATTCCGTTATAACATTCTGACTGGTGATGAAAGCTAGGTACACACTCTGACTCCGAAAACAAGAGTGCATCAGTGGAGTTCTGCCACAAAGGATTACCGACGCCAAAAAAGTTCAAGACCATGCCATCGGTAGACAAAGTCATGCTCAGAGTGTTACGGGATGTTCACGACGTGGTGCATTTGAAATTAATGCCTAAAGGTACCACCATAAACTCTGCGAGGTACTGCGAGACCCTCAGAAAAATGAAAGCACGAATTCGTAAAGTTCGTCCGCACGTGGAGCATCCTCTTTCTTAGCATGACAATACCAGACCACACACCCGAGCGCTGCGACATCTGCATCAATCCGATAACTTGTGTTCCGTGTAATCGGTCATTCTCCATACAATCCCGAAATGATCCAATCCAATTTTTATCTCTTTCCGAAACTTAAAGAACACTTTCGAGGACTGCACTTTGATAATGATGAGGCGGCGCAAGCAGAAATGAGGTTGTGGCTCCGTCAACGAATTCAAACTTTCTACAGTGACGGTATCAACGGATTGGTTTTTCGTCAGGGTGACTACGTTGAGAGATAAATATGTAAACATGAAGAATAAATAACATGTAGAATAAATATGTAAAACGTAAATAACGTTTGGTTAATTAAAAAGCTTTAAGTATTTTCACATAAAAAATTCAGAGGGATTAATTTTCAGCACGTCCTGGTAGTAAGCTGTGCTCACACCTGCTGTTTCTTAGAACAAAGACTAAACGAGGACATGTGCCACTGACTCCTGAACCGTAGACGCAAAAAAATGGTTCAAATGGCTCTGAGCACTATGGGACTCAACTGCTGAGGTCATTAGTCCCATAGAACTTAGAACTAGTTAAACCTAACTAACCTAAGGACATCACAAACATCCATGCCCGAGGCAGGATTCGATCCTGCGACCGTAGCGGTCTTGCGGTTCCAGACTGCAGCGCCTTTAACCGCACGGCCACTTCGGCCGGCCGTAGACGCAAATGTCCACAACCGGACCATGTGGTTAAACAAATACCAAACGTTCACTAAAGCAGAAAAGAACCCAATATACTTTGAAATCTCTGTAACATTCTTAAATGAGTGGGAAGTAACGTGAAATTCGACCTATTTCCACGAATTACTTAAATGAAAGACCGGTATTGATCCTTGCATATTCGGACAAAGCCTCGATCAGAACGAAGAAACGTAACCTTACCCACATGGATGCTCAACTGCGCCTAAATTAAATCACGTCAATGCAGTGCAAGCACGTAGCATTCCCACTAAAATTCCTGAGAGCTATCTTAAATCATTCACAAGACACCATGTCTGAATTTTTACAGTCGTCGTCGTGTAGCGCGATGTAAACAACGTCAGCAGCTCCGAGTGTAGTGAGGTAGGACGGAAGAGTAAGCATGCTTTGTCAGCGCCCACGAGGACCGAGCGAACTCGGAACCGACCACCTAACGACCCGACTGGTTGTCAAGGCTCTTCCTTCAGAGTATTGCTTGCAGATATGCTGCACAATCAACCGTGAGACTGATTTAAAGGCAAAATCATAGGTAATGTCGTTCGGCAAGTGACTCGCCACTCATGGAGTGATACAGACGTTTCTAACAGACGGTTGTTTCAGTTTTAAAAATAACACACTGTAACCACAAGAAAACATGCTTGTTAGGCAAATACAAGATAACGAATAGAATGTAACAACCAAGCAAATTGTACTTATATTTAGTTACAATATGAAATTTTCCCAAACAATCGGTTTGAAAATGAAATTTTCATATACTATTATTGGCTAATTGCTTTGTACCTGCATTTCATACTAATCATGTTATTGATACTATCTCTAACTAGACGTGTCCGTACAAACGAAAATGGAATCTTCTACTGGAATCCGCTATTATGGAATCTTACTGTTATTAGTCCTATAATGATGGGAAGTCCATGGGCCTATTTATAATTTGTTACGGCTGTACTGGCGTACAATAAGATAAAAACATGCTAAAATGACTATCAGTTGCATAAGGTACCATTTCCAGCATGTAATGAGTACTGTTAAGCAGAAGAGACTATATGCTATAAACAAGCCATTATACCATTTATATCGAGTATTGATCTAAGATTAATCAGTAAGACTTCATAATAGCAGGTTCCAGTGAAAGATGCAATTCTCGTTAGTACTTAAACGCCCAGCTGCGAGTTAACAGGTTTAGAAACGCATTTTGTCTGCTGAGCTGAGCGAGCGAGCCGGCCGAAGTGGCCATGCGGTTATAGGCGCTTCAGTCTGGAACCGCGCGACCGCTACGGTCGCAGGTTCGAATCCTGCCTCGGGCATGGATGTCCATAGGTTAGTTAGGTTTAAGTAGTTCTAAGTTCTAGGGGACTGATGACTTCTGATGTTAAGTCCCATAGTGCTCAGAGCCATTTGAATCATTTGAGCGAGCGAGCGAGTTCAGGACTACCTTCGTGACGTACCCACCGTGGCCTGTCTTTCTCGTGGGCCTCGTCGGTAAGCCATCTGTCAGGCGATATGAATATTAACACATCGTGAACGTTCCGCACAATGTTTTTACAAGGAGTAAATTTACCTGAAAATGGTTTCCCAGGCTTAAAAAGTTCAAGAATCGTCGTCTGGCGACAGAAAATACAAACAATTTACAAGTTTTGTTTTGGATTAAATGAGGTATGAAAGAAATCAAATTCACTCTCAGCTGTCAAAATTCAGTTCACCATTCTTTTAAAACACTTTGTAATTTTTCCAATTGAAGTTTCAGACGTTCGGGCGCCACTGTGAATTTGGCGCAAGGAAGCGCGGGATTTGAGAGGTGGATACTGACTTAATTCAGATCAGCAGTCCATTGAAAAAATTCAGGTGAATAACCGCGTACAAAATAAGTAGGTCTACCTTTTTAACGATTATAACTGGGCCTGCAACACGCTGTTATAAGGGGCGATAAAAAGTTTTTATTCGAAGGCCATACAGTCCAGAGTCGGTATGCCAAGCAGAAAAAATCGTCGTGAGGATTGAGGCAATTATCCCACCGACATAACAGACTGAAGATACCTATTTGGTAAAATACCGTGTCCTCCTGCGTGAAGAAGCCCGTAACTGCTTGCTGCCGACTGGTGTGGCCGTGCAGTTCTAGGCGCTTCAGTCTGGAACCACGTGACCGCTACGGTCGCAGGTTCGAATCCTGCCTCGGGCATGGATGTGTGTGATGTCCTTAGGTTAGTTAGGTTTAAGTAGTTCTAAGTTCTAGGCGACTGATGACCACAGATGTTAAGTCCCATAGTGCTCAGAGCCATTTGAACCATTTTTGAAACTGCTTGCTGCACATCCTCGTCCGACTGGGATCGTCGACCATTCAAGATGTTTTTAAGGGACCGAAGGCCTGATATCCGCATACAATCGCATGGGCAGACATCAGGACTACAGGCGGATGCTCCAATATTTCCCACTTGAGTTGCCGTAACTTCTGCGTTACATCTGCGATATGGGGACATGAGTCGCGGCGAATCGCGACCAGCACGAAACTTGGCGCCCATTCCACAACGGTGGTTTTCGGCAAACATGCTGCCCCCACACACATTCTGCATCCTCCGATGGATGTCTTCCGGTGTCTGTCCTTCGGCAGACAAGGAAAGAATAACAGCACGTTGGTCTTGTTTAGACGCATTTGGTAACAACGCGCCATAGTTCACATTTCCGCTTTTACCGCAGGCAAAGACACAAATGCCACACTAATCCGTTATGTCGGTGCTTACAGTATATATCCGCATCGGAGTTGCGCTACGTTGCATATACGCTGCAGTAACGCTCTCAAACGGAAACATTTTGATCGTCCTTTACGAAACAGACACTTTTTTGGCCTAGGTAGCCTGTGGCCCTGAATGTCTCTAATGACAACAAACTGATCAGCAGGTCATTGATTCTTTGCAGTAACGCAATGTTGTTTCGTTTTGACGTATGCGCCTCGATATCACCGCAAGCCCTCTTTGAACCATGCTCACTCTCATCTCGAGGAAATCAGGGATTAGTTTATGTGTCACTAACTCGCTTTCATAGTGCCCAGGTGATTGACTGTTGAAATAATGGTGTAAGAATTAATGATTATTTGGCTGCATCGCCTAAACAGCTATTTTACTGTGTGTATTGATGAGCCTGTTGTGGTCATTTCAGGTCATGGGTAACCTGAAAGAAGACATGTCAGTGAATAATGAACATAGGCAATACTAAACGCGTGGCTGTGCTCCGATGTGGAGAAAACAATGGAGATTTAGCAGTACGGTTAATCACCATCAAGCGACAGAGAGTGGTGAAGCAGTAATTAAGGCACTTGACTGGCACTGAGGAGGACGGTGGTTCAAAGCCCCGTCCGGCCATCCAGATTCCGGTTTTTCATGATTCCAGTAGATCACGCGAGGCTAAGGCGTAAGATTTCTTCAGACAACACCGCTCGTGCGAAATTCAACTTGCGTTTTTCTCACATGATCTTGAAAGCCATAGATCAAGGCAATCAGGTGAATGCAGTATTCAAAAAAATGCTTCAAATGGCTCTGAGCACTATGGGACTTAACATCTATGGTCATCAATCCCCTAGAACTTAGAACTACTTAAACCTAACTAACCTAAGGACATCACACAACACCCAGTCATCACGAGGCAGAGAAAATCCCTGACCCCGCCGGGAATCGAACCCGGGAACCCGGGCGAAATGCAGTATTCCTTGACTTCCGGACGTCATTTGACGGGGTACTACACCAAAGATTATTAACAAAACTATGATGATATCATGTATCAAACCAAATTTGTGTCTGGATTGTGGATTTATTGATGGGGACAGAGCAGCATGTTATCTGGGATGCGGTGACAGCGACGGATGTAGATGTGACTTCTGGTGTGCCCTGGAGAAGGTGCATTGGGTGCCTTGTTGTTCATGATGTGTATTAATGATCTTGCAAGCAGTATTAATACAGTCTCCAACTTCTCGCAGATGATGCAGTTATCTGTGATGAAGAACTGCCTGAAAAAATCCACAGAAATATTTAATCAGAGCAGTGGTGCAAAGATTGGCAACTTTCATTATGTGTACAAAAATGTAAAATCATGCAATTCTCAAAACGGAACAACGTAATATATAAGGGCTTCAATGTCGATGATTCACAGATAGGATCAGTCAACTCACATAAATACCAGGATATAGCAATTTGTAGGGATATGAAGTGGAATGATCACATAGGCTCAGTCGTAGAAAAGGCAAGTCGCAGCCTTCTGTTCATTGGCAGGATACTGGGAAAACATTCAATCTACACTGCCGCAAAAAAAAAAAAAGAAAAAGAAAATAAAAATTTTAAAAATGGAAGAAGACATGATCATTTTATTGACAAGTACTTCAGCATTGTGCGAGTATATGTTAACAAATACAGAGCAAATGAAACACGTATGCCTCAGTAAAGGGTGCCAAAACAGTCTCATCAATACATAATGTATCTCCATCTTGTGACAACGCAGGCCTGCAAACGATCATAAAGGTGCGGAATGGTATCCTGCGATAGATTTACCCAAGTATCTTGCGCCTTTGTTGCAATTCGGCAATTATTGCAGGCACTGAAAAATGAGTAAGTTCCCGCTGCATTGCGTTGCACAGGTGTTAAACTGGCGAGATATCTAGCGAGCTCGCCGGGCAGAGCAGTTATTAGACACCACGAAGGGCACGTTGCGTCGCAGAAATGGCAGTAGCACGAGGATAACGTTCTAGGCAATGTAGCGGGCATTGGTTACTTTATCCTGCAAAAACACTAGTACTGAATGCAAACTACAATTGATTGCCCCCGCACCATGAAACCTCGGATGGAACCTGTACGTAGTGGGCGAATGCACTCTGGAATAGGCAGATCGTCATGTCTACGCCACACACGCATCACGTCCATTATTGGCATACAGACAGAATCTACTCTTATCACTGAAGACGACAGAGCCCCATTCCACTGTCCAGTCAACTCTTTCACGACACCTGAGTATGTTACATGAATGCGTGGTGTCATGTCCGAAAGAACAGGCACCACACTTTCATATAACCGGTTCACTTCGATGAGCAATGATTCCACAAGCTTCAGGAAGGATGCACATATACATCCGACCTCCAGTGGGAATCTAAGATTAGCGGGCACGGATGACATGAGCAGGGACAGCGGAGAGGTGGCGCTGGATAGGAATGTCAGTCAGCCAGGGAGCGTACAGAGACAGTCCGTACAGTGGCGTTAGACTCTGTGTCCGGATGGCGTAGTGGTTAGCGCAACTGCCTATTAAACAGGAGGTCCTCAATTCGAATCCTGGTCCGGAACACATTTTCACTCGTCGTCTCTAAAGCCGTATAAAGCCCCGATGCAACTGATATCAGTTTCTTCCATTTCCTTTCCTCCTCCTCCCCCCTTTTCACCTTTAGTTTACATAATAGACACAAGAGTAGCCATGATTAGGGTGTCGGGGTGTCAGTGGTAGCCTGACCAGAGGCACACGTGATCTTAATCTTGCTGAGAGTAAACGATTCATAATGGTCTCTGATGATACAGCAGATGCAACTTGTTGCCCGGATTTCGTCCCTGGATGATATTCGGTCCGGCATCACTGCACGCAAAATGCGTCGATCTTCAAACGATACTACACCGACGTCCAGAATACAGTTTACAGGTGTGGGAATGTTTCATGGGAATGTTCCACGGACCACTCATCAAAGCAGCGACACACCATCAGTACATTGTGCCCAACATGTACAGCATTCCGTCAATACGTCTACCCAGCTTCCCAGGGGCTCACTGTGCGATTCCGTTCAAATTTCTGAAGTTGTTAAACACGATTAAGTACTCGTCGGTGGGGCATGGTTGTACCCTAGATTGTTCGTCTCTAAACTCAGCAAACTTACAGTCTGTAGAGTCAAAACAGCGGTTTAAGAGACAGGCCTCCTGAGTGTCATCTGATCGCTGATGATCGTGACAAATGAATCATTAACGCCATAACCCCTCATTATGCACGTATTATACGCTGGTGCCACTAAACACAATCCTTGAGGGTAATGCATTTTTTTCCAACAGTGTACAAAGAAGTCTGCTTGTAAATCACTTGCGCGTCTCATCTTAGAATTTCGATCAGATATGTGGGACTTATATCAAATAAATCTAACAGGAAATACTGGACGCATCCAAAAAAGCGATACGAGCGTTCCAAGATTTGTTTGACTCACGGGAGAGCGTCACGTAAATGTTGGCAAATTTGAATTGCCACACTCTTGAAGACAGATGCCAACTACGCCACAAAAGGCTACTTACAGAACTTCAAAAACCAGTGTTAAGTAAACAATCTAAATATACTCCTCAGTCCCATACGTATCGGTCCGGTACGGACTGCGAAGATAAAATTGTCCAAATAAATGACGCACGGCTTTTCAATTATCGTCTTTCCCGCCCTTCGCGAATGATTGTAACGGGAATAAACCCTAACACTAGAGACGGTGCAGTATATACTTCATGATTTACAGAGTATCTTTATAGATGTAAATGTAGGCGTAGATGATTTCTTTGAAAAGGACACGTTAGATTTCCTTCCTCGTCCACCCTAACCATCTCTAACGACCTAGTCGTTGACGGGACATTAAAACCTCATCTTACTTCCGTCCTTCCTTACTGCTTTGCAAATAAAAAGGTTTCTCTTATCTCGAACACATCAGTTAATTTGTACAGTTGGGAATGCGAATGTCGAATTACTATTATCGAGTGTTCGTACAAGAGGGCGGTCAACGATAGTATACTCGGTGATTTTCTGGGTGTATTTTCTTGAAGTTTCTGGGCCCGTTTACTCAGATGACTCGTGTATCTGCCGTCTCTCGTCTGTGGAATTCTGGTTCATTCTGCCACCTTAATGACTGACGAGGAGAACACCCAAGTGCCATAACGGGATTTCCCAGAAACTACGCTTAGTGGAAGACATTTCAGAATATGCAAACATGTGTCTCAGCTTATCCGTAGATACTTGACCGTTTCTGAGGAAACAACGGTCAGTATTTCCGTTGTCATTTAGATGTCTTTCTGCGCTCAATAAGTTCAGCTTTATTGGTGAGTTGTGGCTAGCGTCGCTGCCTTCCACTTTTACGTCCAGTGTTCCAAACCTGGTTATAGTTTTAGTTTATTTTATCTTATTTTCATTTATCTACTCTTGTCCTTGGAAGGTTATTAGACGAATGTTTCTCATCAAGATATGGTATAAAAGGGCGTTATATTAATTGTAAAATTACGCCTTGGTTTCACAACAATTGTCATACATGTATTGTATAATATATGTGTGTATGGTATTTTCAGGGGTTACAGTCTTTTTTAAATATTCATATTCTTCTAGTCCATTCTTATGTCAATTCTTCATTCTTATACTTTATTCTTATGCTCATTCCTTAGGAAGATTTGGCGCATTCCATCGAATGATACCGATCGTAGAAACAGTCGAAACATAGAAATTCCGTACACAACGAGCGCCGCACGAAGACAGGTTTGCCACAGTGACATTTCTTCAAATGAATCTCACTGGAGAAAGAAACGTCGTTAACACAGGTGAAGATTTCACACGCTGGCAATCATTTTACGATAAACCACAGATAACGTATTTCTTTTCCGAAAACTGTCGCTGGCGTTTGATTATGAGTCAACATACACTCCAGAATTTTCACCGAAAACGACGTTATTTCAGTATACAACGTAAAACATTCGTGTAGCAATCTTCTACGGAAATGGATAGATAAAGGAAAACCAAAAATAATAATCGGGGCTCGAACACGGGGCGCAAAAGTGTGAAGCCACTGCGCCACCACTCCGTTTCAGCTACTTACTCACTCATAAGGTATATAAAGTACCTCGAAAACTTTCACCGTAGTTCTCTCTGAAACGTTCGAATATCTACCGATATCCCGACACAGGTGTTCGCTTATTTTGACCACTTTTCCACTGAGCAAAGTTTCTGGGAAATCAGGATAGCACTTGCCGCGTTCTCTTCACGAGTTGAAAATCAGCAGTCTTGGAGCCATGTTGGGCAGTTTCTAAGTAAAGAAATGCAGTTGGAAGTGGAAAGTACCGCGACGTACAGGAAGTGTGTGTGCGTGTGTGCGCAGGTGGGCAGCGGCAGTGGGGATGCGCCACTAGCGGCCACCGCCACCAGCAGCAGCACACAGCAGCAGCAGAGACCGGCAGCGCGGCGGCGAGCGACGACCTGCAAACGATGACAGACCCGCGAGGCAGCCCGCTGGGCAACGAGAAGCAGCTGCTGTCGCTCGAGATGAACCAGTGCGGCGGCTCGGCGCTGCTCGAGGCGGTCGAGGTGACGACCGGATCCGGCGCGGCCGCCGCCGTCGGGGGCGGCAAGACGTCGGAGCCGCTGCCCGAGCGCGGCACGTGGGCGGGCAAGCTGGACTTCATCCTGTCCGTCGTGGGGCTCGCCATCGGGCTGGGCAACGTGTGGCGCTTCCCCTACCTGTGCTACAAGAACGGCGGCGGCGCCTTCCTCATCCCCTACTTCCTCACGCTCGTCCTCGCCGGCATCCCCATGTTCTTCATGGAGCTCGCCCTCGGCCAGATGCTCACCATCGGCGGGCTCGGCGTCTTCCGGATCGCGCCCCTCTTCAAGGGTAAGCACACTTTCTTTGTATGGACACTTACCCGCCATGACCATTTGGCACGGTCATCTTTTTTTCTATCTCGATTCCATTTGTACGCATTGCATGTCAGGTTTTCTTTCTTGTTTTACATAGTTCCACCATTGCGTTGGGTGCAAAGAGCCAGCAACTCAATGTATTTACTACTTATTTTAATATACCATTTGTTATGTTGACCTGGTGTATAAACAAGTCTTTAGAATGTTCCATTGAAATTATGTTATAGTTAAATAATAGAGACGCGTGCTTTGGTTTGAAAATGAATGGTAGCGTTCTAAAATAGTCACAATTGAAGATTATACGTGACTGCCACAGAAAACTAAATAAATATTAAAGTTTAATAAGTTATACTTCCAAATTTTGCCACGAATTATTTACGGAAGAATGGAACAACTGGTAGAAGCCAGCCCCTGAGTATATCACTTTAGGCTCGAGAGAAATGTAGGAACACGCGAGGAAACTGATCCTACGACTTACAGAATATACACTGATAAGCCAGAACACTGTGACCACCAACCCACTATCGATATAAACCAGTCAGCGTCATCTGACGAGGAATGAGTGGTAGTCAGACACACGCAAGGTGTATGTAGTGTCAGCCAGAGTGCTGTCCTTCTGTAGAATGGGGAACTAGTGCGGTCTGTCTGAATTTGATTGAGGGCAGACTGTGATGGCCCAAAGGTTCGGCACGAGCATTTCGGAAACTGCACGACTTGTCGGGTCCTCGAGGAGCGCTGTGGTGTGTGTCTTCAACACGTGGCGAAATCAAAGTGAAACCACGTCCAGACGACGTGCGGTTGCACGGCCATTCCTCATTACAGATGTCGGACGTCGTAGCCTTGACAGACTGGTAAAACAAGGAAGGCAGCGAACTGTGGCAGAACTATCACCAGTCCTTAATTCTGGGCGGAGTAGACGTCTGTCTGAACACACAGTGAACCGAACACTCCAGACAATGGGCCTCCGCAGCCGACGACCCATATAAGTGCCAAAGTTAACAACACGACATCGACAACTACAACTGAAAAGGGTACGCGACCATTGGCACTGCACGTTGGCGCTGTGGCAGAGCTTTGCGTGGTCTCATGAATTCCGATACCTTCTTCATGATACCTATGAGATGGCGCGAATCCTTCTTCTTCCAGGGGAACAGCTCCTTGACACCTGTACCGCGGGCGGAGATAAGCTGGCGGCGACTCCATTATGCTCTGGGGAACATTCACGTGGGCATCCATGGGTTCAGTGCAGCTTGTGCAAGGCACCATGACGGCCAAGGACTATCGTACACTGGTACAACCCTTCATGACGACCAAGTTTCCCGACGACAGTGGCATTTTTCAACACGATAATGCGCCATCAAAAGGCCAGAAGTGTAATGGAGTGATTCGAGAAACACTGTTGCGAGTTCCAATTGATATACTGCCCCCCCCCCCCCCCAATTCATATCTGAACGCGATCGGACACATCTGGGATGTGATTGAATGTGGCGTCGGACCTCATCGTTCCCCTCCTGGAATTTACGAGGGGTGACTTTTGTGTGCAGATGTAGTGCCAACTCCTTCCAGCGATCTACCAAGGCCTCATTGCTTCCAAGCAACGACGCATCGCCACTGTTAAACGTTCAAAGTTGACATACCAGCTATTAGGTAGGTGGTCATAATGTTCTGGCTGTTCAGTGTAAGTTGAAGAAAGGCACACCAACCTTTATAGCATTGGTAGATATAGAGGAAGTTTTTGACCTTGTCGACTGGAGTACACTCTTCGAAATTCTGAAGATAATATGGATCGAATGCATGGAGCGAAAGGGTGTTTACAGCTTTTACAGAAACTAGACTGCAGTTTAAAAATCGTAGGACATGAAAATGAAGCCGTAGTTGAGAAGGGAGTGAGACAGAGTTGTAGCCCGTCCTCGATGTTATTCTAACTGCACATTGAGCAATCGGTAAAGAAACCAATAAAGTACTTGGGAAGAGATTGGATTGGATTGAATTGTTTGGGGGAAGAGACCAAACAGCGAGGTCATCGGTCTCATCGGATTAGAGAAGGACGGGGAAGGAAGTTGGCCGTGCCCTTTCAAAGGAACCATCCCAGCATTTGCCTGGAGCGATTTAGGGAAATCACGGAAAACCTAAATCAGGATGGCCGGACTCGGGATTGAACCGTCGTCCTCCCGAATGCGAGTCCAGTGTGCTGACCACTGCGCCACCTCGCTCGGTTGGGAAGAGAATTTAAGTTCATGGAGGATAAATAAAAATTTTAAATTCTACCGATGACATTCCGGATCTGTTAAAAACGGCAAAGGATTTGGGGGAATAGTTGAACGGAATGGTTAGCGTCTTGAAAACAGATTATAAGAAGAACACCAACAAAACTAAAACAAGAGTAATAGAGTGTAATCCAATTAAATGAGAAGATACTAAAGGAATTAAAATTATGAAATGAGAACTAAAAGAAGCAGGTGAGTTTTGGCATTTCTGAAATAAAATAACTTACAATGGCTGAAGTAGAGAGAATATAAAATGCGGACTGGCAACAGAAAGAAAACTGTCTCTGAAAAAGAGCAATATATTAACATCTATTATAAATTTAAATGTTAGGAATTCTTTTCTGAGGGTATTTGTCTGGAGTGCAGCCTTGTAAGGAAGTGAAACGTGGACAATAATCAAACTGATGTAAAAAGAAATTTATGGCACAACTTGACTAACAGAATGGATCGATTGATAGGACACATCCTGAGGCATCAAGGACTTGTCAGTTACGTAATGGAAGGAAATGAGGTGGGTAAAAATTGTAGAGGGAGACCAAGGCTTGAATACAGTAAGCAAGTTCAAATGGGTGTACATAACTGGAGCTATGCAGAGATGAAGGGACTTGCAAAAGATAGAGTTGCGTGCATAGCTGCACCAACGCAGTCTTCAGACTGAAGTCCACAACAACAACAAACTTACATGATCCTTGGTCTTGCACTTAAAATGCAGTGAGTTTCAAAAAGATTTATACGATACCTTCTACATAAATCAACACAGAAATCTGTAGTAAATTTTAACTTTTTCTTAGGACTACCTAAGAAACATCCTATTTCACATTAGTATATCTTTTACGTGCATGCACATGCAATGTCTTAGTACTTTTTATAATTACATTTAGCATCAAAGTTTCCATTCACTTTTCACAAATGTCCAATCTGGGTCCACCGTACGTACATCCAGGCGATGATCAAACTCGTCCGACAGTTTTTTGCGAGGTGTCTGACGATGCTGCATTCACTGTTGTTGCTATGCAGTGACGCACTCCACTCAAAGTTGTTGGAAGGGGGGGGGGGGGGGCGGGGCACATATGCGGAGTCTTTGACAAATTCTCGCAAAACAACATCACATACCGTGAGATAAAGCGCCACTGAAGGCCTATGGTGTAATGCTAGATCCGTACATCGTTTACGGCTGACACTTCTTTGAGACAACTCGTTAGGAATCGCTTTCACATGCAGGTGACAGTGAGGAGGTGTTTCGTCTCGTTGTATAATGAATATTTCGACGTGTTCTAGAGCTTATGGAAAAAATTAGATCTCCGAAATACCCAGGTGTGTCATTCCTGTAACCCTCTTTTAAAACAGCTTTAATCATTTTTTCATTTCTAAGGGAAAAGAAGCAAATCACATAAAGATTTGGAGACTGTCTCACGTACTGCAGTGTGGTATGTTGCTGCTGAGTTCCCCATACTCTTACATTGGGAAAGTTTCTATCTACATTCACGTAGAAGATACAGACTTGTAAAATTGGATAGATCCTTTTGAAACATCCTGTAACAATCTATCCTTTTAACTGCTGGGTGTTCTCCTTTCCGTCAAGAGGCACTGCTGCTACTTCGTTTCCTAGACCAACTTTGGCTACACATGTAGGACGGGTTTATGGCCGAAACGACACAAACTACCGGTTGGGGCGTCAAGCTGAGAGGATCGTCAAGAGCGAGATTTGTATACAGCGTTTATCACAATTTGTAGCGTAAACTGTCACAGGTAAAAGTGTACGAGGAAGAAAAGGGCAGCGGGAGTGGTACCAAATGATACGTCGCTTGTGTGAAAAAATATTCTCGAACCGTCCGTGTAGAAATGCAACCTGCTTCTACCTGCAGGCGGCACTTACAATATCACCAATATAACAGCTACTACGTTTCATCTGATAAGATAAATTTTGTGCATGATGATTAGCTTCAATACACGAAGTAGAACGGAACATTGATGTTCATACCGGATAGGCAGATGATCAAAACTAGAGAGAAAAAGTTACGCGATAAATTTTTAAAAATGAACAAGTTTAGTATTAATGAATTCTGGAGAGTGTGTAGTAGAATGGCAAACGATTTCTTGTCGCTCGAGAGATAAAAGTATTGTACATCTCAGAAATAAACAGATGCTAATAGTAGAATTCGAAAATGACCTTTGGAGAGAAAATCATTCTTTCCTCATTGTTTGTTGGCGAGAGGAACTGGTGCCTAACGTGGTGAGAACTTAGTCTGATGTCTCGTCGACGTAAATATTATTAAAGACGGACCAGTAACCCAATGAATTGGAGGAAGAAAACATAATGGTCACCTCCAGGATTTACGTGAAGAAATGAAACCACATAAAATGGGAAGCGGAACAGCTGGATTGAGAATCGAACTCTATTCCTCCTAAACTCCAGTACAGTGACTTAATTACTGTGCCACATCATTCAATACGTTCGACAGCAACTTAAAAACATACAGCTAGAGATCAGCTTGGCCTACTTTCAATTTTACAGTCGTGGTGTTTCATTCATTCTATATGGGTATAGTTTTCAAATTTAACAATGTTTAAGTTATAATTCTCTAACTGTACTCATGCGCAGGGGCTGGTTTTGTTTAACCAACTCCAAACATTGTCGTGATGGAACTTCTATGGCACTATTCGGAATTCTTTCAGCATCCTGTTGTTTCTCTTCAGCAGCCCTTGGACTGTCTGCAGACATTTGTAGCTACGTGCTAAGCGTCACGCAGTCACTGGCAGAATGCAAAACATGACATTATCCAGTGACGTTTCGGTTATTCCAGAATTGAAAAACGGTTGCAAGTAGTCGAGATTGTTCGTCACAGAATTTAGAAATGTTAAAAATGTTAAATTTGTGGTAACGTCTTATGGGAGAAATGTCTTTTAGCGAAAAGCCTATAAACATATGGTTCTGTGCAATGCTATGGAAAACATGATCTGAGACTCTGTAGATTTGACAGAAGCTTATGGAAATATGTAATAAACAAATCACAAGTATTTGAGTAGCATCAATGAAACTACCTGACGGACTGAAACTGTGTACCGGGTGGGAACACGAACCCGGTATCTTCGAGGGATGTGCTTTTATCAATTAAACCATACAGATACTGCCCAGGACATAGCTTTATTTCTGCAGCGCATCTGCCCCACTTTCCAAACTTTACAGAAGCTTTGCTGCATACCTTTCTAGAATAGCAATCTTGAAAGAAAGGACAACGCGGAGAAATAGCTTATTCACAGTCTTAGGGTTGTTTCCGGGATGAATCTTTCACTGTGCAGCGCAGCATACACTCTTATGAAATTTCGTGATGGATCAGGATTATCTTCCGGATCGAAACACGAATCTGGTAACACATCTTTTGCGGTCAGTGCTCGTAGCGACGAGTTATCAAGGTACTTCTCAAAACTCCCTTTCTGTTTCAGTTTTTCCTGGAGTAGCACAAATTATCAGTCAGTGAAGAAATTTGTAAAAAGCGCACACTCCACCATCGCTCAATTCACACACATCGGCACAACCGCTCGTCTACTTTCACCACTGACGAAACCAACCCCTAAATCTTCCGCGTAAATACACTGGGAATGATCAGTGACTTGCACAGAAGTCAATGTCTATGAGTTTCTTCAAAGCATTGTACATGATTGTTTGAACATCCTTTAATCCTTTAGCATCATCTGCACATCGTACTGAAAACAGTTTCTCACGGAAAGAAAACAGTTTGACAGGTAGTGGTTAGTAATCACACTGCAGTAACACTATTCAGCTTACGATGAAACTGCTAATTTCTGCGCCGGCCAGGGTGGCCGAGCGGTTCTAGGCGCTAGTCTGGAACCGCGCGACCGCTACAGTCGCAGGTTCAAATCCTGCCTCGGGCATGGGTGTGTGTGATGTCCTTAGGTTAGTTAGGTTTAAGTAGTTCTAAGTTCTAGGGTACTGATGACCTCAGAAGTTAAGTCCAATAGTGCTCAGAGCGATTTTTTTTTTCTAATTTCTGCCTTTTGTATGGTCAAAAATGAAACTGAAAGGATAAAGTTCCACGAATTCTGTTGAAGGCTATTTCTAATAGGGGGATTCCAGGAGCATAAAAAGAATACTCTATTTGTCGTGATCAGTCATAGACTGGTTTATTAATGTTGTACGTGTGTTTCGTAACTTAATCTTCACCTTTATATAGAGGTCTCGTGCATCTAATTCGGCATTCATCTGAACTATGCCGCTGTGCTGGTTAGACACAGACCATTGTTTTGCCATTGCTATGCACGGACAAAAGTAAAATAATATCAAATGTTTCAAATGGCTCTGAGCACTGTGGGACTTAACTTCTGAGGTCATCAGTCCCCTAGGGCTTAGAACGACTTAAACCTAACTAACCCGAGGACATCACACACACCCATGCCCGAGGTAGGATTCGAACCTGCGACCGTAGCGGTCGCGCGGTACCAGACTGTAGCGCCTATAACCGCTCTTCCACACCGGCCGGCAAATAATATCACTACGGCAGTTCATTAGAATAAAACTTCTCAAGAAATATTTCCATAAACAAATTGCTACTTTTTTAATGACCTCCTGCGCAATCGCATGGTGCTCAGCTGTAATATGTCTGATTCCGAGGAGTGTTTTGAACTATTATACGATAGCTGATCCAGGTGTACGTTTTCTGGAATGAAGCACTTTGAAGCATTTAGGTACAGAAAAATTGTATATTTTATAGATTTTGGGGATTTTTGAATATGTCGTCATCTAACTTGTACTCAACCGTAATCACCAATGAGAAAACAGCATCTATATTATCTAATCAAAAGTATACAGACAACTATTAGTGGACATTAATACGGGATGCCGGCCGAGGTGGCCGAGCGGTTCTAGGCGCTACAGTCAGGAACCGCGCTACCGCTACGGTCGCAGGTTCGAATCCTGCCTCGGGCATGGATGTGTGTGATGTCCTTAGGTTAGTTAGGTTTAAGTAGTTCTAAGTCTAGGGGACTGATGACCTCAGATGTTAAGTACCATAGTGCTCAGAGCCATTTGAACCATTTTTGTCCACACTTCACCTTCATGACTGCTGAACTCTCTAGGAACAATTTCAGTGAGGTGTCTGACATTCAGTATGTGGAGGAATGGCAGCTCATTCTACTTCAAGAGCCGAAAACAAAGATGGTAGTGATGTAGGACGCTGGCGCCAGGAGCAAGATTGTAACTCATCCCAGACGTGTTCCGTTAGGTTTAGATCGGGGCTCCTGGCAGGCCAGTCCATCTCAGAAATGTTATTGCCCACAAACCACTATCTCACAGATGCTGTTTTATGACAGGATATATTGTCATGATGAAACAAACATCATCGTCTCCGAACTGTTCCCCTCCTGTATGCATTGCACAATTCCGTAAAGTGTGTTCGTATCCTTCTGCATTTTGCGTTTTCTTAAGCACTATAAGGGGGCCACAACTAACAACACACAATACCTCTATACCGTAACACCATCTCCTTCATACTTCACTGTTGGCTGATTTCATGCGATGTTTTTACAACCACTCTCCGCAGTGCTCGACGGTCACTGTCTGTCACTACGTAACGAAGCCTTGTCTTAGATTAGCTGTAGTTGTTCCTCTAAGTTTCCACATTACAATCACACCATCAACAGTCGAGCTGGGCAACCTTTAAAGGGTTAAAATGTTCCTGATGGATTTGTTACTCGGGTGACATAGAATGCCTAGTTCGAGTTTGAAGTCATGAGCTCTCCTGACCGACACAACATCCTGTACTGCTTCTCTTCTGCCAATACAGTACTCCCCGCTTCCTTTTATACTGGAGGCTCCACCTCTCGTCACATACAGTGGTAAAATCCGAATTACAGAGAGGTGTCGGCGTACTTTTGGTCACATAGTATATGTAACGGTCCTGAGCAGCCTTTTTGATCGTCTCAGCTCGCTCACAGCGTTCCAACAACAATCGAATGCCACTTTAAAATAAGCGATAAAATATTAACATATGCACAAAAGTTTGGTTATATTACGCGTATGATAAGCTAAACAGATACATGTCGTCCCGCATTACTATCTGAGCAATATCATACGTTATGGTAAATAAATAAATGTCATGTGTTAGGGCCTCTCCTCTGTTATGCCAGTCCCACCTGGATATCAGCCCCCCCCCCCCTCCACCAAATTCAATTCTATAAGTCCCTCCAGATCCTTGAGCACCATGCAATCCACCTCATCTTCCATATACGCCTCCCTTCCCATATGCAGATTCTCTATGACCTGATTCCTTTCCCTCATCTGCTCCTATTCCTCGAACATATCCGCATACTCTACATCTCCCGCCGCCTTGATCCCCCTCATCCCCTAGTTGCGCCTCTCCTCTCCAATCACCGCTCTCTGCCGCGCCTTCACTGTTGTGTCCCCCCTACCCTCCATCTCTACACCCTTCATCTCCTTTCCCAAGGTGGCTTCCATCAACTCCACCTCCCAGATGATGCCATCTCTCCCTCCATTTATCCCTCCTATCAACTCTTATCCTCATCTCCCCCTCCTTTCCTCTGTTCTTTCCCCAGGCTCCCTCTTAACCCCCTTCCATCCTGTTTTTTCCCCACCTACCCTCTCTCTGCCTCCCTTCTCCCCCTCCCCCTCCGAGTCCTTTTGCATTCCTCTCCTTTGCCTTTCCCCACTCCCTCTCGCGTCTGCCCAGCCCCTCACCCTCTTATGAGTCCTCGTCCTCTGTCAGCTCCTTCTCACCCTCCCCCCCCCCCACTTCGTCTTTCCTCTCCTCCCCCCTTTTCTTTCCCATCATCTGTCCAGGGTACCCCTGTCTGCTCTCAGCTGTGGTGTGTCATATTTGTGACAACTTTTTAATGCAGTGTTCAAATGAGTGTTCAGTGTTGTGCATCTTTCCAAATTGTTGCAAACGGAAATCATGCTGTCTCTGGGTGTGATTTTTATATCTCTTGCGAACAGAAACCAGATTGTCACCGTGTTTTTAAATTGTCTATTGTTTTACGTGTCTGCTTCCTGTGTATTTTATTAGCATCACCAACCCTTTGTTTTATGTTTTAAGTTCGACAATTTTCCGACATTTTACCATTTAAGTTACCGATTTTAGCACCTGATTTTATTATTTATTATCTTCATTTTTTTCAAACAAAGTCTGTAGGCTGAAGAGCGGCGTACTAAGCTGCTACTAGCCCGCCCGCTTTGGGGGGAATCGAAACTCAATAAAGGAAAAAAAGAAAACAAGGGCCTCCCGTCGGGTAGACTGTTCGTTGGGTGCAAGTTTTTCGATTTGATGCCACTTCGACGACTTGCACGTCGATGGGGATGAGATGATGATGATGATTAAGACAACGCAACACCCAGTCCCTGAGCGGAATACGTTATGATTAGAGAATGTCTACACATCACCCTGTGCGTGTTCATCGTTGCACACAGAATCTGGCCCATTGCAGGTGGGGATTCAGGAATAGTTCCTGCGCCAATGCTTTAACAGATGGTTTAGCGCCAATGCTGTAACAGTTGGTTTTAACAGCGTATTATTTAAAACAATCGAAATGCAGTTTTTTGTATTAGACAAGTTAAGTGTTTGATGCAGCCTTTCATTTTCTCGTCGGCGGAGTTCTTTATTTCCCTTGACCTCCGTTTGTCCCTAATCATCAGTTGCTACAACGATATATGTTTTAAAGGTCAATATACGAGGTGCATTCAAGTTCTAAGGCCTCCGATTTTTTTTTCTCCGGACTGGAAAGAGATAGAAACATACGCATTGTTTTAAAATGAGGCCGCGTTCATTGTCAATACGTCCCAGAGATGGCAGCACCGTACGGCAGATGGAATTTTACCGCCAGCGGCGAGAATGAAAACTGCTCTAAATACTTAAAATGGCGACGTTTTCCTTACTTGAACAGCGTGCAATCATTCGTTTTCTGAATTTGCGTGGTGTGAAACCAATTGAAATTCATCGACAGTTGAAGGAGACATGTGGTGATGGAGTTACGGATGTGTCGAAAGTGCGTTCGTGGGTGCGACAGTTTAATGAAGGCAGAACATCGTGTGACAACAAACCGAAACAACCTCGGGCTCACACAAGCCGGTCTGACGACACGATCGAGAAAGTGGAGAGAATTGTTTTGGGGGATCGCCGAATGACTGTTGAACAGATCGCCTCCATAGTTGGCATTTCTGTGGGTTCTGTGCACACAATCTTGCATGACGACCAGAACATGCGAAAAGTGTCATCCAGGTGGGTGCCACGAATGTTGACGGACGACCACACGGCTGCCCGTGTGGCATGTTGCCAGGCAATGTTGACGCGCAACGACAGCATGAATGGGACTTTCTTTTCGTCGGTTGTGACAATGGATGAGACGTGGATGCCATTTTTCAATCCAGAAACAAAGCGCCAGTCAGCTCAATGGAAGCACACAAATTCACCGCCACCAAAAAAATTTCGGGTAACCGCCAGTGCTGAAAAAATGATGGTGTCCTTGTTCTGGGACAGCGAGGGCGTAATCCTTACCCATTGCATTCCAAAGGGCACTACGGTAACAGGTGCATCCTACGAAAATGGCCGGCCGGTGTGGCAGTGCGGTCTAGGCGCTTCAGTCTGGAACCGCAACAGAAACGTCCGGGAAGGGCTGCACGTGTGCTGTTTCACCAAGGCAACGCACCTGCACATCGAGCTAACGTTACGCAACAGTTTCTTCGTGATAACAACTTTGAAGTGATTCCTCATGCTCCCTACTCACCTGACCTGGCTCCTAGTGACTTTTGGCTTTTTCCAACAATGAAAGACACTCTCCGTGGCCGCACATTCACCAGCCGTGCTGCTATTGCCTCAGCGATTTTCCAGTGGTCAAAACAGACTCCTAAAGAAGCCTTCGCCGCTGCCATGGAATCATGGCGTCAGCGTTGTGAAAAATGTGTACGTCTGCAGGGCGATTACGTCGAGAAGTAACGCCAGTTTCATCGATTTCGGGTGAGTAGTTAATTAGAAAAAAAAATCGGAGGCCTTAGAACTTGAATGCACCTCGTATATTAACAAGAAGTTAAATTAGAGACACCAAACTAAAAGTATGCAGTACTATCTTTCGCCCCTATGGTGGCCACCTTTTGTCATGCCTGAACTTCACAAGACATCTAAACCGTGAGCACTCAGCAGCCACCAACAGAGCTCGGAGATTGGTCGAGGTTAGGTCCAAGACATTTTAATTCCGCTCGATGGTCAGTACTAGGTCCAAACGCTCTGATTTCGCTCTATGGCGTCACATGTGAGCTTCAATAGGATTTAGGTCATGTAATCTGTTAGGGCCACACATGCTCCCTCATACCTCTGGAATGGTCCTCAAACAATTGTGACTCACTTCGGGTGCGATAGGGTCGTGCATTGGCTTGCTGAAGTACAGATTGCTACCGGGTTGCTGTAAGCGGGCGCAGGACCCACGCCTCCCGCGGTCGTAAAAATGGGATACATGCCTCCTAGAAAGCTGGACTCACGCCCCCCCCCCCCCCACCCCCTTTCAAAGCAGGTAGTTGAAGCTGTAGGACATTATTCTGTCGTAAGTAATACGGAAAAACGGCTCTAATTATCCTGAAAATGAGTCTCTAATGTTTAAATATGAATCAGTGGTTTTTGTACCAGTTCATTTAGCGTTACACACCCTGAAGGTATTTTCAAATTTATATTTTTATATCGTTAAATATATTTCAAAATTTATTGTTATATTAGCCTACTACGTATTCCCATCTTTAAAATTGACAAGATTTTTTATTTTAGTTTCTAGTTCCAGGTTAGTTCTGCCCACATGGATGGAAGAAAGAGTGCGTTTTAGTCTTCACAAGCCTCCACTAAAAAATCACGAAACGTTTGTAGTTTTTCAGACACAGGCATCGCTGACATTAAGTGCTCAACAAAATACGGAGTGTTTGTAAATGAATATCGGGGTTTAAACGCTTTATAATATTTTTTATATTAAACTTACAGTTATAAATGATATGTCAAATGAAAGAGCAACTGAAACAGTTTTACCAAGAACCTTATAAATGTTCAATGAGAGCACCATTTTTTACACGACACACATCAGTCTATAGCCGAGTTCTTCCCAAACATTGATAAGTGTGTCTTCAGTAATTGTAGCAACAGCTGCTTCAATCCGACTTCTTAATTCAGGAAGGTCTGCTGGTAGCGGAGGCACGTACATACGATCCTTGATGAAGCCCCAAAGGAAACGTGGAGGCCATGCAAAGCAAGCCCTGTCATTGGGCCCCTTCCGGCCTATGCAGCGCTTGGGTGCAGTGAAGTTCAAGCAAATAATAATTTTTTTGTAAAACTCTAAATCCTCTATCTCAAACCCCACTCTATGGGGGAGAGAGATAAAGTTTTAGTTTTAGCGAATCAAGATTTACGAAGTAAATAAGTATTTTTTATTTATCCGTAACCATTTTCCAAGCAAAAATGAGGACATGGATTTTCTTGAATTACAGCGCCAACTACCAAGAATCAAAACAAATTTTTAAGACAAAATGTACGTAGTTTTTTATGTATAATCTGATTCTGCAATAAAAATGAGGGATCCCATTTGAAATTTTAAAGTTGCCTCCCGCCCGACACCCAGCTGGGGTGGTGGGCTAATTTTAGCACCAGCAGATGTCCCCCTCGAAAATAATCAGCTTTGGATTCTACACATTTTTGGCCGATGTTTTCGGTATTCATTTTTAAAGTAATTCTGTTCGAGATGCCACATTATGTCTGAGCTCAAAGTACGTTCTATTCACGAATGAAAAAAGAAAGAACAAATTACAGCTACACGAGTTTAATATCCCACATAAGTACACAAAAATAAAAAGAACACTACAGGATATTCATATACGATAGAGAAATAAAACCATTAATGCACATCGTAAAGAACCAGTTCGGTTATACATAAAACTCTTATGGGTAGGTCACCTGGAAGCGGGAAAAATGAAAGCTAGCAGCTCTGAAGATCTCGGTCACATCTTCAGTCATCAGTGGTATGGAAACAATTCTATGGTTTATCTTATCTCAATGAGATATTAATCAGACATGCAAGAAAATTAACAGCATGCACTTGGCACTGCGTGAACAGCCTTGCGGAAACATTTGGTTACGATTCACTAAGTTGAAGTCCATTCGTGAATCGGACAAGGGAAGTGATAGATTTACTGGCGTGGAACTGAATCAATTTCGTCTCTCTCTGAAATATCCCCTCAACCTTACGAACACATACTCGGACCTACATCTTATCCAGTGAAGCAGTGCCTACCAAACCAAAAGTCGGCGTCGAAGTCTGAAGGCAGCAAACTCTTGATACCAGTGAATCCCAACCCCTGTCCCGATGAAAGACTGAACGAAACGTGTCGGAGCACCTGCACTTGGCCACATCTGATGTCGGAGAGGAACTGTCGCAGAACATCACTTCTTTAGCCCCCTGAGCGTTCCGTGAAAGAGCAGCCCCACTAAAACTTCCTCAGCTAGTAACTAGTGGTTAGCCTGTGAGCTGAGCAGAGATCGACTTTTTGAAACCCCCTAATACAAAATTTTGAAAATATCCCAGTGGAAGTTCCCACGCAAGAAAAGAGAGAGAGAGAAAGAGCTGTTCAATGGCCGGCACGGCACTAGTTGGTGGTGACGTGCTTGTACTTAGAATACTGAGACATTCCATCATCCAGTCGCTGCGACAAACGAGTGTGTCCCATCCCAGGGCGTGACGGCCGCCTTCACGGCGCCAAAGGGTATGCCTCTTGCCTACTATGAGAAACGGGCTTCGACAATACAAGAGTTGCGTCTCTTACACCAGCTGGATACTCAAAGCGAGACCGCGCCAGCATCTCTATAAAGAAGAGAGAAACCGGCGAGTCTGTGCCCTCTTCGGTGGTGCTACTTTGCGGCGAGCCTAAGCGCAAACAAATCTCAAATTCCTACCCGACAGGTTTCCCACTACACACAAGAGGATGGCATACTTCAGTTAGGTGCGCTATGCTTTTGAAACTTCCTCTCTCACAGACTTTTTAAACGCAAATTAAATGAGCTGCCTTTTGTACAGAGACACGAAAGCATCGCCCGACCAAAATCCATCCTGGATGCTCTCCCGCTGGAATGACGACCCTAATCTTGTATTACTGCGGACGTAATCGTTGTCTTGTCCATTTTCGACTGCTTGCCTTTGGCCTCGTAATCGTCTGATGAAGATGAAGCAACTTCTTCAATTTCTTCAAGCACACACTCATCCTCGATTTCTTGGTGGGCAATTAGTCGTCTTGTACCACGAGTTGTTTCTCCGCTACCATTTCGAAAATTGTGCGAAATATTTCTTCTCCAATTTCCATGTGTTCTCGTGTTATTACTGCATAGGGTTTCGAAGTAATGAGATTGTTTTGGAAAAGGAGCTGTTCACTGTACACATGTGCCGATTTCAATCGTAGGTTTGAAACTTCACTGTAAAACGATTCGGCTTCACAATCAGGTTCACGTTCTTTTTCTGTCAAAATACCAGACACATCAATACATTTACTAGTAAAATTAGACATCTTGACATGTAACTACACTATGTAAGCAAAGGTTCTGGACACCTGCTGAAAATGATTTACAATTTCGTGGCGCCCTCCATTGGTAATGCTGGAATTCAACATGGTGTTGGCCCACCCTTAGCCTAGATGACAGCTTCCACTCTCGCAGGCATACGTTCAGTCAGGTGCTGGAAGATTTCTCGGGGAATGGCAGCCCATTCTTCACGGAGTGCTGCACTGAGGAGAGGTATCGATGTCGGTCCGTGCAGACTGGTACGAAGTCGGCGTTCCAAAACTTCCCAAAGGTGTTCTATAGAATTCAGATCAGGAGTGTGTGCACGCCAGTCCATTACAGGGATGTTACTGTTGTGTAACCACTCCACCATACGCCGTGGATTCTGAACAGTTGCTCGATCGTGTTGAAGGATGCAATCGCCATCCCCGAATTGCTCTTCTACAGTGGGAAGTAAGAATGTGCTTAAAACGTCAATGTAGGCCTGTGCTGTGATAGGGCCACGCAAAACAAGGGGTGAAAGCCCCCTCCATGAAAAACACGACCACACCATAACACCACCGTCTCCGAATTTTACTGTTGGCACTACACATACTGGCAGATGACGTTCACCGGGCATTCGCCATACCCACACTCTGCCATCGGATCGCCACATTGTGTACCGTGATTCGTCACTCCACGCAACGTTTTTCTGCTGTTCAATCGTCCAATGTTTCCGCTTCTTACACCAAATGAGACATCGTTTGGCATTTACCGGCGTGATGTGTGGCTTATGAGCAGCCGCTCGACCATGAAGTCCAAGTGTTCTCCCCTCCCGCCTAACTGTCATAGTACTTGTAGTGGATCCTTATGCAGTTTAGAATTCCTGTGTGATGGACTGGATAGATGTCTTCCTATTACACATTATGAACCTCTTCAACTGTCGGCGGTCTCTGTCAGTCAACAGACGAGTCCGCCTGTACGCTTTGTTGCTGTACGTATCCCTTCACGTTTGCACTTCACTATCACATCGGAAACAGTGAACCTAGGGATGTTTAGGAGTGTGGAAATCTCGCGTACAGACGTGTGACACAAGTGACACCCAGTCACCTGACAACGTTCGAATTCCGTGAGTTCTGCGGAGCGCCCCATTCTGCTCTCTCACGATGTCTAAAGACTACTGATGTCTCTGATATGGCGTACCTGATAGTAGGTGACAGTGCAATTCACCTAATATGAAAAACGTATTTTTCCGGGGGTGTCCGGATACTTTTGATCACTTAGTGTATCTCGGGGGCTAACATACGAGTGAAGTATTCTTGGTGTTCGTAAACGCTGTTCCCTTTCTTCTTCCACCAACCGCAAATTGTTTGTGCACATGCAGCTGTTTCTGGTGGGTCAAAAATAACTACAGAATTACCGGGAAATGGGCTTATATGATGAGTCGTACTATACCTGTACCTATATCTGGAAAATTGGCTCATAGTGGGTTGAGACGTACCCTCAGGAATACGGTTATAATGGTAAACTACTTCCAAAATTTTAGAGAAAAACCAATAAATGATTCCTTAGATACTGATAATTTCCACAGTCATAATAAACCTGTTATTAGAATTACATGGGAACGAAGAAAAAAATAGTAGTGGAAGCGAAAGTCGACACAGAAGCCTGCATCTTATGAACCGAAGCACTTAGTCGGTCGGCTACGGACCCCTTGGCTGCTAGCGTCCACTCGTTGGTATATAAGCATGCCTAAAGCTTTAAAACTCGATTTTCTCGAAAACGGTTGAGACTTGGCCTTTCCTTTTTACATATGTTGAAGTCCTAGCCGTTATCTGCACACCCTATTCAATACGAATCAGATCAGTGAGGGCAAGTATGTACGGTCCACTTGTTAGTAACATTTCAAAGTGGTACCCAGACTGGCAACTTGCATTAAGGGGGGTAGGACGTCAAACGGGCCGACTTGGAGCAGGAGAGGCATCACACGACATTTTAATTTCCAGTGTCTATACTTTTGCAAATAAATTCATCAAACTTTGTCAGCATCACCAGGAAGGATTCAGGATTCACACTCATTGCAGTGGAAGTTCGAAAACATAACAAAATCATTTTCTTTTTTACGTGCGAAATTTCATTATTTTTTCACTTACTAATGGCTGCATTTGTTGCTATAGGTACACTTTTCTTCATAAGTTAGTGAGTTTCTTCGATGAATTTTGCACAGCATACATACCATACTTACAGGTGTATGAAACTCTAGAATTTATTTAATTTATGAAAAAACGAATGAGCTGTTATATTTTAAACTTCATGTTTAGGAAAAACACAAATTTTATAGTTAATTACCATAATTTTTACCACAGTTTTTAATATATTTGGAAAATTCTGGAGTTTCATACACCTTTAAGTATGGTTTGTATGCTGTGCAAAGTTCATCGAAGAATCTCTCTTACTTATGAAGAAAAGTGTACCTATAGCAATAAATGCCACCATTAGTAAGTGAAAAAAATGATGGAATTTCACATGTAAAAAAATTACTTCGTTATGTTTTCGAACTTCCACTGCTATGAGTGTGAATTCTGAATCCTTCCTGGTCATGCTGACAAAGTTTTATGAATTTATTTGTAAAAGTATAGACAGTGCAAATTAAAATGTCCTGTGGTGCCGCTCCTGCTCCAAGTCGGCCAGTTTGACGTCCTACCTCCCTTAAATGTTCAGAAATGTCAATGTTCAGAAAACGAACAAACATTGTACTCTATGACAAAAATATCAGTGAGTCACAAGCGGAAACAGGTCACTCATACAAAAACCTCAGTATAACAATTTGTAGAAATATGAAACGGAATGATCAAGTAAACGCAGCAGTAGGTAAAGCATCTGGTAGATCTCGGTTCATTTGTTGCACACTAGGAAAATGCAATGAGTCTGCAGAGGAGATGGCTTACAAAACACTTGTGTGACCCATTGTCGAGTATTGCTCAAGTCTGTGGGACCAAACCAAATAGTAATAACAAGGGATAGTGTACGTACCCAAACAAGTACAGCACGAATGGTGACAGGTTTGTTTGACCCACGGGAGTGCGTCACTGAGATGCTCAAGCACTGAACTGGAAGACGCTTGAAGATAATACGCCACCTTTCGCGCGAAAGTCTACGTACAAAGTTTCAAGAAGCAGTATTAAGTGAGGAATCTAAGAAACAACAAGAATACAAGGATGACCTCAAAAGTAACGCCTATGAATTTTTTATGTGAAAACTCGTAAAGATTTTTAAATAAAACAAACTTTATTAGCAATCTACATCTTTATTCTCTATTTCTAGGTGGTTATTTCTCAACACAAGTTTTGGAAACACATGAAAATTGGATAGGGCCAAATCGGGACTGTATAGAGGATAATCAGTGACAGTGAAACCAAGGCTCGTATTGCTGCAGATGCAGCGGTCGTGTGTGATCTGGCATTGTCATGCTGAAGGAGAGAGTGGTCCATGTGTAGAAGAACTCTTCGAGTATGAAACTCGATTACAACACGGTGTTTTTCACACACCGTCATAGTTACATTACACACTCCCGTGTTACATGCTACAATTCGGAGCCCACCAGCGGCATAGGGCTACAGATATGTAGTAGACGTGAAGAATAAAGATGCAGAATGTTAACAACGTTTGTTTTATTTTAAAATGTTACAAATGATTACGAGCTTTCACATAAAAAATTCGGAGGCATTAATTTTGAGCACCCCCTCGTAATTTCGACGCTCACGTACCGGGTGGTTATAAATAAAGTGCAGCTACTCATAGAGGTCACGTGTGGGTTGTAATTAGCAGCGAAACATTCTAATGAATGCGGAACCGATTTATGCTGGAAAAATATTAGTTCCAGTTTTGGCCAGCAGATGCGAATCTGGCGATGTGACTGCAAGAAACACGTAAAGGAATGTTTCCATGTGTAATGCATTAGAAACGGGATAAGAGCAGGAAAGGACAAACAAGTGATAAAAACGTTATGTTGATTTTATTATTAAGCGCCACTTACACAATTTGTTCAATATGAGCACCGGAGACAGGACAAGATGCTGTACAGCGCCAGATTTGCATCTGCCGGTAAAATGGGAAATAATTTTTCTCCAGAGCAAATCGGTTCTACATTAACGTCTTATCATATCTATCAAATTTCGATGCCATACGATAATTACAGCCCTCAATAGAGCTCCGTGAGTAGCTGCACTTTAATTATAACCACCCAGTAGTACACTACTGGCCATTAAAATTGCTACACCACGAAGATGACGTGCTACAGACGCGAAATTTAACCGACAAGAAGAAGATGCTGTGATATTCAAATGATCAGCTTTTCAGAGCATTCACACAAGGCTGGCGCCGGTGGCGACACCTACAACATGCTGACATGAGGAAAGTTTCCAACCGATTTCTCATACACAAACAGCAGTTGACCGGCGTTGCCTGGTGAAACGTTGTGATGCCTCGTGTAAGGAGGAGGAATGCCTACCATCACGTTTCCGACTTTGATAAAAGTCGGATTGTAGCCTATCGCGATTGCGGTTTATCGTATCGCGACATTGCTGCTCGCGTTGGTCGAGATCCAATGACTGTTAGCAGAATATGGAATCGATGGGTTCAGGAGGGTAATACGGAACGCCGTGCTGGGTCCCAACGGCCTCGTATCACTAGCAGTCGAGGTTAGTGTTGTTTAATGTCCCGTCGACAACGAGGTCATTAGAGACGGAGCGCAAGCTCGGGTGAGGGAAGGATGGGGAAGGAAATCGGCCGTGCCCTTTCAAAGGAACCATCCCGGCATTTGCCTGAAACGATTTAGGGAAATCACGGAAAACCTAAATCAGGATGGCTGGAGACGGGATTGAACCGTCGTCCTCCCGAATGCGAGTCCAGTGTGCTAAACTAGCAGTCGAGATGACAGGCATCTTATCTGCATGGCTGTAGCGGATCGTGCAGCCACGTCTCGATCCTTGAGCCAACAGATGGGGACGTTTGCAAGACAACAACCATCTGCACGAATAGTTAGACGACGTTTGCAGCAGCATGGCCTATCAGCTCGGAGACCATGCCTGCGGTTACCCTTGACGCTTCATCACAGACAGGAGCGCCTGCGATGGTGTACTCAACGACGAACCTGGGTGCACGAATGGCAAAACGTCATTTTTTCGAATGAATCCAGGTTCTGTTTACAGCATCGTGATGTTCGCATCCGTGTTTGGCGACATCGCAGTGAACGCACATTGGGAGCGTGTATTCGTCATCGCCATATTGGCGTATCACCCGGCGTGACGGTATGGGGTGCGATTGGTACACGTCTCGGTCACCTCTTGTTTTCATTGACGGCACTTTGAACAGTGGAGTTACATTTCAGATGTGTTACGACCCGTGGCTCTCCCTTCATTCGATCCCTGCGAAAGCCTACATTTCAGCAAGATAATGCACGACCGCATGTTGTAGGTCCTGTACGGGCCTTTCTGGATGTAGAAAATGTTCGACTGCTGCCCTGGAAAGCACGTTCTCCAGATCTCTCACCAACTGAAAACGTCTGGTCAATGGTGGCCGAGCAACTGGCTCGTCACAATACGCCAGTCACTACTCTTGATGAACTGTGGTATCGTGTTGAAGCTGCATGTGCAGCTGTACCTGTACACGCCATCCAAGCTGTGTTTGACTCAATACCCAGGCGTATCAAGACCGTTATTACGGCCAGAGGTGGTTGTTCTGGATACTGATTTCTCAGGATCTATGCACCCAAATTGCTTAAAAATGTAATCACATGTCAGTTCTAGTATAATATATTTGTCCAATGAATACCCGTTTATCACCTGCATTTCTTCTTGGTGTAGCGATTTTAATGGCCAGTAGTGTACTAACTTCCCACTGTGTATTCTTAAATGATTTTCCATCAGTGTTTTTGTAGATCTTCCTTAGTTTCAGCCATAAGGACAGATAATAGCGGAAATCTGAATTCACTGTAAGGTTTCCCGCTTGGACACGTCTATCCGCCTTTGACAGCGACCACTCCGTGTTTTTGCTCCCCACCGCTACGTCATCGCAGCTGCAGCCACGAGGCAAGGACGGTGACTGTGGCGCGTGTCTGGCAGTGAGGACGGTGACCACACTTTCTGAATTCCGAAGGTGGTGTGAAGCCAGTCAAAATAAATTACTGCTTTATGTAATGAAATACTAAGCAAACGGACGAACTAAGTGAAAACGACATTTTATTTCCGAAATTAAATAAACACGACTAGTGACGTCTGGGACGCATGACTGTATTTTGGAGGTTAACGCGCAGTGCGATATGTGGAGAGACAGAGACAGGTCACATCACGATCGAATCTGCGTGGAGAATAAATGCCCAGTCGTCCGGTTCATGGGAGAGCGTGAGTGCCGGTTTCAGGCGATATTCCACCTTCGTTTCGGCAAATAGTGGGATGTGTGAACAATGTGGTGGTGTGTACGAGATCGCAGGAACTCATATTACTTGCCGCGCGGGATTCGCCGAGCGGTCTATGCGCTGCAGTCATGGACTGTCGGCGGCCGGAGTGGCCGAGCAGTTAAAGGCGCTACAGTCTGGAACCGCACGACCGCTACGGTCGCAGGTTCGAATCCTGCCTCGGGCATGGATGTGTGTGATGTCCTTAGGTTAGTTAGGTTTAAGTAGTTCTAAGTTCTAGGGGACTTATGACCACAGCAGTTGAGTCCCATAGTGCTCAGAGCCATTTTTTTTCATGGACTGTGCGGCTGGTCCCGGCGGAGGTTCGAGTCCTCCCTCGGGCATGGATGTGTGTGTTTGTCGTCAGGATAATTTAGGTTAAGTAGTGTGTAAGCTTAGGGACTGATGACCTTAGCAGGTAAGTTCCATAAGATTTCACACACATCTCAACATTTTTTTCATATTACTGATAAAAGGCACTTACCAGCCTGTAAGTTAGATGAGTGGCAGACTGGAACAGTAGAAGCACTGCAAGATGGGTTTGCAACATATTAACAATCATCAGGAACACGCTCATGATGCCCGACATTGTCCCTACTCGAGATACTGTGCACCAATTAACAGATCATAATCCATACCCCAAACACCAGCACTGAGTGGGATGTAGTAACATATCAACCCGTGAATATGGAGAGGAAGGTTCTGATGATCTTGTCGTTTTCACTTGTCCCCGTACAGAGAGAATGCAGACAATTATACTGCAATCTCCAAAATAGTAAGTAACCAGAGCTTATGGACTACAGCTAACATGATTGTACTATTAAATGTATGTTGTCTGTTCTTTCGGACGCGTACGAAGGCACAGAAACCGCACACGTAATAGTAATATCTAAGCCTTGACAGCATTTCATGATATCTTCAATGCGGATGCACTCTGGGTCATGTGAGATGCTGTGAGCAATGAGGAAAATATGCAGAGGACGCTACTGAAGTAGCGTTGCAGCAAGCTGGAAATTTAGGTCGGATGTGAAGCATGGTCGGATAGCCGAAGGTTAACGCGACCGTTGGCGTAAAGCGGGAAATCCCGATTCGATTACCTGTTCGGCACAAATTTTCATTTGTCTCCGCTGAATTACTTCAGTGCCCTCGTGCAGCTGACGTCGGTATTTCTCTTTCATCACAATATGATCTTATAATGAATATTTCAGAGGAAGCTGCTCAATTTTCAGTCTGTGAGATTAAGTGGACGCTCCAAAACTCAAAATAACGTCAACAGATCACAAGAAATGCTTTCTCCATTATAGAGAATGATCGGCACAAATAAATGTAATTAAGATAAGCTACAGCAAAATATTTAAAAAATGCAGTGGCCACCCACACAAGTATGCGTACATTAGAGGATTGCTGAGGCACGCATATACCAGTATGGGAAATGTAGAAAATTGTAGCAGATTTAGGTCTAGGAGTATGTATAGCTGTTTTGAGTCGACAAAGCTAGAGTTCTTCCAAGGCCTCCAGTAACAGACCTAGTAATATAAGCTGGAAGTTATTAACTTAGAACTTGAATTACGTTGCTTTTATTTCAAATCGTTTTTATCGAGTTATATTTTCAATATTCTGTTTTATTTCTGCATTAATATTAACAATGGTTGCTGTTAACATAATTTATAGCTACATATATATATAACATATGAAAATGGTGAGGAACGTAGACAGTTTGCAACCTTCAACCTGCTTAAGATCTCTAACCCATTTGCGTAGAAAAAAAGAGACACATAAGCTTACATGGAGTGCTAGGGGTTACAGATCTTTAATAGACTCCGTAATCGAAGAGGACAGAGTATGTAAACAGGTTCAAGATGTACATGTGCACAGACGAAGCGACGTCTGTTCTGATCACTATTTAGTTATCGCAACAATCATAATGATAGCCAAGAAACTTAGGCCAAGAAGACAAACAAACCTTGAGAATGTCTTTAAGATGTACCTTCTGGAACAAGGAAGTATTATGAAATTTTATCAAGGTCGGCTACAGAGATATCTCCTAGACGCTCAGCTGTTCAGGATATAGAGAAAGAATGGCAAAACATCAAAGAATGCATAGAAAGAGGTACTAGTAAAAACGAAATAGTCAAGTAAAACGAAACGATTAAGGGTCTGGGATGAAAATATCGCGAAGGCCGTTGAAGAAAAGGACAGAGCTCACAAAAGAACTCCTGCTGAATAAAACACCAGAAACTGAAGAGGAGTATAAACAAAAACAGAACCATGCGAAACAAATAACTAGGCTAGCACACGAAGAGTCATGGGATCGTTTCATTACTAAAATAGAACAAGATATACACAGGAGGCATACTTTTGCCTACGAACTAATGAAACACTTAAATAGAACGGACAAAGATACCGCAGAACTAAATACGCACAATTATCGACGATAAGTGGAAAGAATCTCATAAAAACTGTGGCAAATAGAAGATACAAAATTGAAGGAGGAGTAGGCGATCGCACCACATAAGTAATACTTTTAAAAAGTATGAAAAACAGGAAAACGTTTAGACCAGATGGTATTAATAAGAAACTTTTAAAATATGCTGGTCTCTTTAGTGATTTTAGATTATCACACTTATTTAATGAATGTTGCCACTGGTGTGAAATACCAAACTCTTCGGAATTGTCAGAGGTGATATTAATTTTTTTTTAAAGTCAAAGAAACAATTGTGAAAACTATAGAGAAATTAGCCTAGTAAATTCAATGTATAAAATATTTGCAAAAATAGTAAGTCATTCAAGAACAATAACAGAGACTAATAGGATTAGAAAAACCATGTGGATTCCTGAAAGGCCTTTCATGCAGTGACAATATATTTACCATAAAAATAATTTTAGGGAAACGACGATAATTCAATTTAGAAACCCATGTAGCTAGCTTTTGTTGACTTTGAAAAAGGATTTGATAGTGTGAACATAAATAAACTTTGGGACATAATGATTAAAGATCGATATCCTAGATGTCTTATTGAATCTATAAAAGCTTATACATGGACACAAACATGATAATAAAAGTAGGTAACAATAAAACTGAAGAAATCACTAGCGATAAGAAACTCAAACAAGGCTGTAGCCTGTCACCAACCGTATTTAATGTATATGTAAATGATATGATTAAAAACTGGAGACAGAAAGTAAGTGTAGGTATACATATTGATAAAAATAAAAATGTTGATATCCTTACGTACCGTACACAGATGTTGTTACCATTTTGGAAGAAAATGAAGATGAACTACAAAAAGCAGTCTATAAATTGCATCAATTAGGGAAAAGAGAATACAGCCTTCGAATACCAAAAAAGAAAAATTAAAACATGACTTACCATGGGAAATACCCCACACGCTCAAAAATAATAAAAGATAATACACCACTGGTACAGGTCTACAACTTTAATTTTTTATGATTTGATGTAAGCTATGGCATGGACAAAGTCATTGAAAATAGGATTGACAAATATCAATCAATATACGGAATGATAACAAAACATTCCAGAAAAAAATATGGAATGAAACTAAATTAAAATTTTATAAAACCGTGGCTACACCTGTATTGCAATGTGGAACTGAGTCATAGATCGCAAACAAACGTGATAAAAGTGAAATACAGGCACCAGAAATGAGATTTCTTAGGAAAGTGAGCCGTGTTACCAGGGAAGACCGTATAAGAAATGAAGATATCAGGAATGAACTAGATTCCTGTGATACTGATGAAGAGATTGAACAAAATAAAACATCACCTACAAAGAATGAGTGCAGAGAGAATCCCACGTCTGCCCATGCTGTACTAGCCAAGAGGAAGAAGGGGCGTAAGAAGACTCAAAATGAGGTGGCAGTGAAAAGTGAAGACGGAACAGGTACAAGCGTCTAAGCCTTGAAGTGCAAAAGAAGAAGATATATTATGTAAAACACTGTACATCCCATGAGTACTGGACATGTACGACATGTTTAAAGTTTCCAGATAACAGCTCTAAAATTCATGGCAGTATATTGATTTGAATCAATGTGTCCCAATTTCCGCTTTCAAAAATGCGATACAGCAGCAGATAAAATTCACTAACACAAAGAACAAAGTTTACTAGATTCACAGATTCCTGGCGTACACACCTTCCTTCCACAGATTAACTGACGACCGAGGCAGCACGGAACTCATCCAGCCACATAAGATAAATTGAATAAATTTGCGAAATCGTGAAAACAGAGGACCTGTAGTAAAAGATAAACGATAGAAAATAAAGAGTCACCAATAGGCAGCGTTAACGTTTCTTTCCGAAGTAATTCAAGCTTCCGTTCGAATTTCGGCTCGGATGAGCAACAGGCACGCCACCTCCGGGAATGTCATGATGTTAATTTTTTTCTTTGACTGCAAGGGTCCGCTGCTCATTGACTTTCTGGCAAGGACGCCACAATTAACACACAGCGCTACGTGGACATGTTGCAAAAATTGAAGGGCGCTATCAAGTCCAAACGCCCAGGAATACTGACGGACGGCATGATTCTATTGCAGGATAATACTTCAAGAATAATATAATAATCCCAATTCCAAAGAAAGAAGGTGCTGACAGGTGTGAAAATTACCGAACTATAAATTAATAAGTCACGTCTGCAAAATACTAACAAGAATCCTTTACAGAAGAATGGAAAAAATGGTAGAAGCCGACCTCGGGGAAGATCAGTTTAGATTCCGGAGAAATGTAGGAACACGCGAAGCAATACTGACCCTACACATCTCATAGAAGATAGGTTAAGGATAGGCAAACCTACATTTATAGTATTTACTGCCCTAGAGAAAGCTTTTGGCAATGTTGATTGGAATACTCTCTTTCAAATTATAAAGGTGGCAGCGGTAAAATAAAGGAAGCAAAAGGCTATTTACAATTTGTACAGATACCATATGGCAGTTATAAGAGTCAGTGGGCACGAAAGGGAAACAGTGGTTCAGAAGGGAGTGAGACAGGACTGTAGCCTTTCCGTGATGTTATTCAATTTGTATATTGAGCAAGCAGTAAAGGAAACAAAAGAAAAATTTGGAGCAGGAATTAAAGTCCAGGGAGAAGAAATAAAAAAACATTGAGATTTGCCATGACATTGTAATTCTCTCAGAGACAGCAAATGACTTGGAAAAGCAGATGAACGGAATGGACAGCGTCTTGAAATGAAGATATAAGACGAAAATCAAGAAAATCAAAACGAGGATAATGGAATGTAGTCGAATTGAATTAGGTGATGTTGAGGCAATTAGAGTAGGAAATGAGACACTGACTTTTCCTATTTGGGAAGCAAAATAAATGATGATGGTGGAAGTAGGGAGGGTATAAAATGTAGACTGGCAACGGCAAGAAAAGCATTTCTGAAGAAGAGAAATTTATTAACGTCCATTATAGTTTTAAGTGTCCGAAGTCCTTTCTGAAAGCATTTGTATGGAACGCAGCCATGTATGGAAGTGAAACATGGACGATACATAGTTTAGACAAGAAGAGAATAGAAGCTTTTGAAATGTAGTGCTACAGAAGAATGCTGAAGATTAGCTGGGTAGATCACGTAACTATTGAGGAGGTACTGAATAGAACTGGGGAGAAGAGAAATTTGTGGTACGACCTGACTAAAAGAAGGGATCGGTTGGTAGGGACCACCAATTTAGTGCTGGAGGGAAGCGTGAGGGGTAAAAATCGTAGAGGGAGACCAAGAGATGAATACAGTAAGCAGAATTAAGTAGATTGCAGCAGTTACTCGGAGATGAAGAGGCTTGCACAAGATAGAATAGCATGGGGAGCTGCATCAAACCAGTCTTTGGACTGAAGACCACAACAACAACCCACCCACATGTTGACAAGTTTGTTTCGACTACGCTGCAGAAGTTTCACTGAGAAGTCCTTACACACCCTTTATACAGTCCCGAACTCCCTCCATGCGATTTCCATAACTTTGGAGCCCTGAAGAAAGATATTTTTAGCCGTAGATTTGCTTTGGAAGGAGAGCTGCACGCCTAGATACAACCATGGTAATCGTAGTTTTCCATGAAGGCACTGACCGTCTTGTCTCACATTGGAATAAATGTGTTAACAGTTATGGGGATTACGTTTGAAACAACAAACAGTTTACTCAATTTTTTCTATTTGTGCTGTTTTCATTCGACTGCCCCTTATAGGTTAGGGTCAACAAAATATTTTGGAACTCGGAGGACAAAGTTGCTAATTGAAATTTCGTGAACAGATCTCGCTGCAACGAAAAAGTCGTGTGACACTATCTCTCTCTCATCCTCCCCCCCCCCCCCCCTACTTCACGATAATAGAAAATGAGCTGCCCTACTTCGATGTTTTCGATCAATTCTGTCTGGTAAGGATCCCATTCCACGCCGCAGTACTCCATCCAGAAAAGGACGGACAATCGTACTGTTGGCAGTCTCTTTAGTATATTTCTTGCACCTTCTAAGAAATATTTGATCACGCGAGGCAGTACTGAACCTACGACAAATCTCAGAAGACAGAATGAAGAAAGGCAAACCTACTTTTACGGCATTTCTAAATTTAGACAAAGTTTTGGGCAAGGTTGACTCCGATACCCTCTTTAAAACTCTGAAGGTAGCGAGAGTAAAATATAGGAAGAATAATTTATCTACAATTTTAAAGAAACCGGACTGCCGTTATGAGTAGAAGGACACGATGATGCAGAAATTGAGAAGGAATTGAGACCGCTTATCCTCGATGTTATTCTTAGATTAGATTAGATTAGTACTTGTTCCATAGATCATGAATACGGCACTTCGTAATGATGTGGAATGTGTCAGGTTAATAAAAGGTGTCCATACAAGATATTACATTAGACAAAATGTTACATGACACTCAATAATTATTTTTTTTGTGGAGGATGGGAAATTACCCACTTACTATATACAAAAATTCATCTAATGAGTAGAAGGAGTTGCCATTAAGAAATTCTTTTAATTTCCTTTTAAGTGCTATATGGCTATCTGTCAGACTTTTGATGCTATTAGGTAAGTGACCAAAGACTTTTGTGGCAACATAATTTACCCCCTTCTGAGCCAAAGTTAGATTTAACCTTGAGTAGTGAAGATCATCCTTTCTCCTAGTGTTGTAGCCATGTATACTGTTATTACTTTTGAATTCATTCGGATTGTTAATAACAAATTTCATAAGTGAATATATATATTGTGAGGCCACAGTGAAGATCTCTAGCTCTTTAAATCAGTGTGTGCAGGATGATCTTGGATGAACTCCAGCAATTATTCTGATTACACGCTTTTGTGCAATGAACACTTTTTTACTCAATGATGAGTTACCCCAGAATATGATGCCATACGAAAGCAGAGAATGAAACCATGCGTGGTAAGCTAATTTACTGAGTTGTATATCACCAAAATTTGCAGTGACTCAAATAGCACAAGTACCTGAACTCAAAAGTTTCAGCAGATCCTCAGTGTGCTTTTTCCAGTTCAACCCCTCATCAATGCATACACCGAAAATTTTCAACATTCTACCTTAGCTACCGATTTCTGATCGAGGTCTATATTTATTAATGGGTCATTTAATTTATTGTGTGGAATTGTATATACTGTGTTTTGTCAAAGTTTAATGAGAGCCCATTTGCAGAGAACCACCTAATGATTTTCTGAAAAACATTGTTTACAATTTCACCAGTTAATTCTTGATGTAACTCTTCGGGCTTTCCCGGCGATCTAATGACATCTTGGGTTGTCGGGTGTTCTGCCGGATATCAGCGTCGTACTTGCACGATATTTCGGTCACTTAGCTCGTAACCTTCATCAGGTGCGACCTGAGACTGCTCCTCGAGTGGCGAGTGGAGTGTCGGATGGGATATCTGTATCCCTCGTTTGTGATTCGAAGGACCGGACTGCTCGAGCCCATACCTTCTGTCGGATAATAAGGGTTTCGAAATGATGGGTTTAGGAGAATCGTGAATGGTGTTTCTTTGGATGTTGGTAGGATTGTATTGGAAGGATAATTCTGGTATGATTTAGGGTGTGGATTGGACTGAGATTGGGATAGGTTCGGATATCGACTTCTTCTTGGCTTCTCTGGCCCCAACGCGCCGACTGCGTTGTGGCTCGGCGAACGAACCCCCCCCCCCCCCCCCCTCGAAGAGGATGGCGAGATCGTTCTCGGCGTCTCGTGGTTCGGTCTGGACGGCTGTTGGCTGTCGTGAAACAGCCTTCTTCTGTTCTTTGATGGAGACGGAGGCCGGGGCTGCGTGTTCCTTGGTGGCTGCCTCAACCTTTTCGGAGGCGGCCAATGCAAGCAACCCTTCCAGGTCCTTGGAGATCCGCATCGCCATCTTCTTCTTGGGAGGCGGCGGTGCTGGATCTGTGTCCGTTTCCATAGCGTCCATTTGTGGGCTCCCCCCCCCCGTTGGGGTTGGAGCAGGTGGGGTGAGCCGCAGGGCTTTGGCGGCAGAAGCCACTTCAGCCCACAGCCGCTGGATTTCCCGATGAGCCGCGGCCAACTCGTCTCGTAGGGCGGTCCTCTCTGCCGCGAATGCGGCTTTGAAGTCCGCTACTGCGGCTTCTGTGGCCGCACGAAGCTTGTTGTGCGGCACAGCGTCGTCGAGGTGGCGTCTTTCGGGGGGCGGAGGGGGCCCCTGCTGCTCCTGGTCCGTCCCTGCCGCAGGCGCTGGCCCGCGGTCGGAACGGTTTCTTCGTCGCTTCCTCTTTCTCTTCTTGTTGCCTCTGCGACCCCAGTTATCAATGTAACTGCAGCCACGAAAGCTCGCGACGTGCTTTCCTCCGCAGTTAGCGCACTTCGGCGCTACGTCGCGCGGCTTTGTGCAGTCGCGGGTGTCGTGCGGCTCCGCGCACTTCATGCACGCAACTTGGTTGCGCCGGCAGTATTTAGCCACGTGGCCAATCTGCTGGCAGCGGAAGCACTGGACATCTCGACGTGGTTTGCCGCCACCGAAACCGAGCGCCTCACAAAAGACACGCTCCATTACGGCGGCAGAGTGGACCTGATCCAGTATTTATGCCTATGGCCTTCCCCCTCCACCAACGGCTTCAGGCGTTTCCTCTGTGGTCCGCGCCCATTCCCTGCGACCTGTTCGAGCGTTGCTGCTCCGTTTGTCGTCCGCTGCGGCTCTGGATGTTCCCTCTGCGGTCCGCGCCCACCAGTCCCGCTTCTGGGTGTTCCATCTTCGGTCTGGTGCGCCTGGCAGTCCGTCAGGGGCTTGCTTTCCATCTCCATGTCTCTGGTTCTTCTGTTTGTGTAGTGTTGAAGCTGGCCCTGTTGCTCCTTTAACAATTCCAGAGCCGGATCCCAGGCTCTGCTTAGCTGGTACCCTGTGTCACGTTTCATAAGATCGTCAGCCATTTTAATTTCTATCGATTCTCTTATAACACTGTCCCAACATCTGGGTGTTTGTGCTAGAATCTTGGTATCCTCATACTTCATGGCATGATCTAGTTCTAGACAGTGTTCAGCAATGGCTGACTTAGTCACCTGTCTTAATCTAGTATGCCTCTGATGTTCTTTGCACCTGATCTCCACAGTTCTTGTCGTCTGACCAATGTAGGACATGCCACATTGACAAGGTATATCGTAAATCCCTGGTTTTCGTAACCCCAGGTCGTCTTTGACACTCCCCAGCAGTCCCCCGATCTTGTTGGATGGACAGAAAACACACTTGATATTGTGTTTACGGAGGATCCTACTGATTCTGGCACAAATAGAGCCAGCATAGGGCAGATATGCCACCTTCTTTGTTTCATCTTGGTCTTCTTCAGGCACCTGTGGTATAGTGGCTGGTTGGAGTGCCCTCTCAATTTGTCTGTCCGTGTATCCATTCTTGGAGAAAACTGTTTTGAGACATTCTATCTCTATAGGTAGATTCTCTTGGTCTGACAGGGCATGTGCTCTGTGGACCAAAGTCTTCAGAACCCCATTCTTCTGTGCAGGGTGGTGACAGCTGCTGGCCTGCAGATATAAATCAGTGTGTGTTGGTTTTCGGTACACACTGTGGCCAATTGATCCATCTGCTTTCCTCTGGACTAGTACATCCAGAAATGGCAGCTGGCCATTCTTCTCCAGTTCCATGGTGAACTTGATATTAGAGTGGCATGAGTTAAGATGTTCAAGAAACTCATTGAGCCTGTCCATCCCATGTGTCCAGATCACGAAAGTGTCATCCACATACCTAAAGAAGCATGTGGGTTTAAATGTGGCTGTCTCCAATTCCCTCTCCTCAAAACTCTCCATAAACATCTTGGCAACCACAGGGGACAGTGGGCTGCCCATAGCTACACCTTCGGTTTGCTCGTAATATTGGTTTCTGTGCAGGAAATACGTGGATGCCAGTGTATGACTGGACAGATCCTGTACTCTTGGTTGTTCTGTCTCCCTTGTAATAATATTCCAAATTGTTTTGATTTTGTTATCAAGAGGTATTAATCTCAGACATGATGCACATGCTTCTGGACTTTTTAATAACTTTCCTTAATGTAACACAGTAGTTTTTATATTATTTGGCTGTTTCTGGGTCATTAATCTTTCTTGTTGTTAGATACAGTTCCCTTTTGTGGTTACAAGATATTTTTATTCCTTTAGTAAGCCAAGGTTTTTTGCATAGTTTCTTATAATTAGATTTAACTACTTTCTTGGGGAAACAGTTTTCAAATTCTCTTACAAGTGTATCATGAAATAAGTTATATTTTAAATTAGCATCGGGTTCCTTGTACACCTCATCCCAGTCTAACTGCTGAAGATTTTCTCTGAAATTTCTAATTGTTGAGTCATTAATTGAACGCACAACTTTGGAGGGTAGTTTTGAATTACTGAATGGAGCTATGTCATATACTGTAACTAGCTGAGCATCATGATCAGAAAGCCCATTCTCAACAGAACGAGAATTTATGTTTTTAAACCTATCTTGGTCTATAAAAGTGTTATCTATCAATTCTACCTGAACAATGGCCAACAGTAAGAGAAATAAAGGAGAAATTTGGAAAGGGAATTAAAGTTCAGAAACAAGAAATAAAAACTTTAAACGTTGCCGACGTCGTTGCAATTCTGTCAGAGACAGCAAAGGAAATCTAAGATAAATTGAACTGAATGGGTAGTCTTCTGCAAAGAGGTTGTAAGATGAAGCTCGACAAAAGTAAAACAAGAGTAATGAACTGTAGTAGATTAAATCAGCGAAGCTGGGGAAATTAAATTAGAAAATGGCATAGTAAATGTAATTACTACGTTTTATTACATTAGGCATCAAAATACGAGACGATGGCTGAAGTAGACGTGATATAAACATGTAAACTGGCAATAGTAAGACAATAATTTTTGAAAAAGATAGTTGCAGAAGTTATACAGAGATGAAAAGACTTGCCCTGAATAGCTTGGAGAGCTACATGAAACCAGTCTTCGTACTGAAAACCATCGTAACAACAAACTGGCCACTTTCTTGGCCACTAACAGATCCGGTTAGATATGCATGCAGTGTTCTAGGCCAATGGATAACACCGCCAAAACGGTCTTTTGCTCATTTAAATCTACATCTACATACATACTCCGCAAGCCACCGTACGGTGCGTGGCGGGGATACCTTGCACTAGTCACTTCCTTTCCTGTTCCAATCGCAGATAGAGCGATGGAAAAACGACTACCTACACTACTGGCCATTAAAATTGCTACACCAATAATAAATGCAGATGATAAACGAGTATTCATTGGACAAATATATTATGCTAGAACTGATATGTGATTACATTTTCACGCAATTTGGGTGCATAAATCCTGAGAAATCAGTACCCAGAACAACCACCTCTGGTCGTAATAACGGCCTTGATACGCCTGGGCATTGAGTCACACAGAGCTTGGATGGCGTGTACAGGTACAGCTGTCCATGCAGCTTCAACACGATACTACAGTTCACCAAGAGTAGTGACTGGCGTATTGTGACGAGCCAGTTGCTCGCCACCATTGACCAGACGTTTTCAATTGGTGAGAGATCTGGAGAATGTGCTGGCCAGGGCAGCAGTCGAACATTTTCTGTATCCAGAAATGCCCGTACAAGACGTGCAACATGCTCTCGTGCATTATGCTGCTGAAATGTAGGGTTTCGCAGGGATCGAATGAAGGGTAGAGCCACGGGTCGTAACACATCTGAAACGCAACGTCCACAGTTCAAAGTGCCGACAGTGCGAGCAAGAGGTGACCGAGACGTGTAACCAATGGCACCCCATACCATCACGCCGGGTGATACGCTAATATGGCGATAACGAATACACCCCTCCAATGTGCGTTCACCGCGATGTCGCCAAACACGGATGCGACCATCACGATGCTGTAAACAAAACATGGATTCATCCGAAATATGACGTTTTCCCATTTGTGCACCTAGGTTCGTCTTTGAGTACACCATCGCAGGCGCTCCTGTCTGTGATGCAGCGTCAAGGGTAACCGCAGCCATGGTCTCCGAGCTGATAGTCCATGCTGCTGCAAACGTCGTCGAACTGTTCGTGCAGATGGTTGTTGTCTTGCAAATGTCCCCATCTGTTGACTCAGGGATCGAGACGGAGCTGCACGATCCGTTACAACCACGCGAATAAGATGCCTGTCATCTCGACTGCTAGTGATACGAGGCCGTTGGCATCCAGCACGGCGTTCCGTATTACCCTCCTGAATCCACCGATTCCATATTCTGCTAACAGTTATTGGATCTCGACCAACGCGAGCAGCAATGTCGCGATACGATAAACCGCAATAGCGACAGGCTACAATCCGACCTTTATCAAAGTCGGAAACGTGATGGTACGCATTGCTCCTCCTTACACGAGTCATTACAACAACGTTTCACCAGGCAACGCCGGTCAACTGCCGCGTGTGTATGAGAAATCAGTTGGAAACTTTCCTCATGTCAGCACGTTGTAGGTGTCGCGACCGGCGCCAGCCTTGTGTGAATGCTCTGAAAAGCTAATCATTTGCATATCACAGCATCTTCTTCCTGTCGGTTAAATTTCGCGTCTGTAGCACGTCATCTTCGTGGTGTAGGAATTTTAATAGCCAGTAGTGTATATGCCTCCGTATGAGCCCAAACTTCTCGTACATCCGTGGTCCTTAAGCGAAATGTACGGCATTTTGGTGGCAGTAGGCTAGATCTGCAGTCAGCTTCAAATGCCGATTGAGCCCAGTTATGAAAAGAGGAAAATGGAAAGTGAATTGGTGAGAAATCACTATAAATTGTCATCAGTAGTCAAAATTTCCACACGAACTACAATCGTGTATTCTTTGTAAGAAATAAGTATTCCCTGCTTTCAATAGAGACATGGTTCAAAAAGATAAAGAAAAACAGTGCATCAGACACACAGTGTCTCATAAGTATTTGCATTATCATTGAGGACAGTGTGTAGTCCATTTGTGAAATTTAAAACGCAACGCATATTTCTCCAAGTAGAATCCTGTGGCGCGATGAAGCAGGTTAGACACGTACTGGAGTTTCAGTGACGGAAAATGTCGTTTCAGGGCATCCGACAAACAGGAAATGTACGCCTTAGGCCAGTGAAAGGCATTGAAAGTACAGCCCTGTCAAAACTGAATGGGTATCTGCCTTGTAGAAGCCATTTGGTCCCTGTTTTGTCGGCTAGAGGCCACGTACACTATTAAGCAAGTGAGATACACACCACAGTGTCGGCAGCGATGAATTTGCGACGGCTAGTGATTTCAAGTCTCTGACAACGCTTTCGAGGCACAGGCAATTTTCTTCATAGATCAGTACTGGATCGACCAATATTACTGATGTTTACAATATTGCAGTGCCTGTACTATTCTGAATTACAATACAATGTTCCTCTGGACATATGTGCATGCCCGAAAGAACATTGCATCGTATTTCGGAATAACACAGGCACTGCAATACCGTATTTATCCGCCAACACTGGGCAAGCGATTTTCACGTAAAATGTTTCCCCTGTACGGGAATATACATAATGGATGTACGAGTACAGGTCGTTGACTCAGTTGACGACATACGAATGTTCGGGTCCAGCGGCGAGTCGTGCTCGGATAGCCTAATGGTATCCGGCACGGTAGCTCAGCGTGTTCGGTCAGAGGGTTGGCTGCCCTCTGTACAAAAAAATAAAAAATAAAAATAAAATAAAATAAAATAAAATAAAAAATAAAATAAAATAAAATAAAAAAGAAACTGAGTGCATGTGGCAACGAAGAACTTGAACAGGTGTCATGAGACGTCCGATCCGAACAAATGCAACTAACAATAACGAACAAAATGAGATCAAAAAAAAATAAGGCGACCTCCCGATAAGCGGGAAATCCGGACTCGATACCGGTGTGGCACAAATTTTCATTGCCGTCATTCCATTATACAGTTGATTTTTGTCCACATTCGTAACTGCGAATATATTTCTTGTGTTACTGACGGTTTGCCGTAAGTCTGATGAATCCCTCTTCATTTTGCAAAATGATTCTAGTCTCATATTCATCAGGAGGGTAGGCGGAATGGTACCATAGGAACATAAAGAGACTGGTTTGGTGGTGGTGGGCTTCTAGTGCGAGAAACTATCGTGTCGGATGGTCATACGGAGCCTTCCACTTTCTGTTATTATGGTGGTAATACGGTTCACGACCAGAGGTGCAGAGCTGAGGTACTGCAAACACTTGACTTTTAAAAAGCGACACATCTACTTGGGAAGGAAGCGTGACGACTGCGTACCAAAGGATGGCAGCCAGTAGGCAAAATAAATAAACTGTGACTGTAGATAGAAACATACTTTTTTCAGAAGTGTACTTGGTCTATACATACTCGCTATGGAGGATAACGCGATAACGCCCGTTCACTTCGAGCTGCTATGGTGGATGAATATCCCACAGGTACACTGTATGGACCCCAGCGATCTAAATCCTACAGAGCATATCCGTGATCCACTGGGGATGCGAACTCCAGCTCATCAGCAGTCACTATAGACGCTTCCAGGCCACCACACAATTATTTCTCAGGCAGGGCACAGATTGTCAGTAGAGCATTTCAACCATATCGTAGAGGGTATCCTATGTCGCTGCCACGCCCTTGGTGCAGCTAGGAATAACCGTTTTCTTACTTATTTCTTTTGTTATTGTGGAAGAGATTGTTCCGATTTTGTTCATTTTTTATGCATATCCCCGTTTTCAGGACTTCCTAAATACAAATTTTTCACGCTTCTGTTATTCAGCTGGTGTGACTTGTACTAATCTTTTCATTCCCAGTTAACTACCGTAAAGGGTGTCCCATAAAGGACGCCACTTTTCAGTGTATAATAACATACAAATTTATTGATGATTTAAGTAATTCACACATTATTCCAGTATATGCTACCTGTGATTATGTGTGAAATATATTACTCAAATGCCCTCGACGACTCGGCAACCACACTCTTGTTCTTTCAATGAAATTTTCCATAGCTTTTCGGTACACTTGCACCTATAATTCTGAAATTACACTCTGAATCTCGGTCTTGAGCACTGGGAGTGATCGTGGTTTGTTGACGTATACCCGAGATTTCAAATACACCCACAGAAAGAAGTCACGTGATGTCAATCACAAGATCTGCATGGCCAGTGCACGTCATCGTTGCGAGAAATTACTCGCCCAGGCATCATCTCTCACAACTAGTCCATTGTTGCAATCAATGTATAACAGGCTGCACCATCTTGTGGAAATCAAACCTCTTCAACAATCACACGATCCAGTTCAGGCCGCAATAACTCTTTTAACATACTGCAGTAGCAATCGCCATCCATCGTTAACGCTTTTCCGGACCCATCTTCAAAGAAGTACGGCCCAATTACACCCCCAGCCCAAATACAGTATCACACGCCACTCGTTGCGGATGTAATGGCTTCTTCATAATTCCTCGAGGGTATTCTGTGCCTCAAATGCCGCAGTTTTGCTTTTTCACGGATCCATTCAACAGGTAGTATGCATCTTCTATGAACAGTATTTTACTGATGAAATAGCTGTCGCGTTTTATTTCGCAAGCATCCATGGGGAAATGCTTTGCGCTTTTCGTGATATTTAGGCTTCAGTTCTTGTGTCAGTTGGATTTTATAGGCTGAAAGGTGCATATCTTCTATAATACACTCCTGGAAATGGAAAAAAGAACATATTGACACCGGTGTGTCAGACCCACCATACTTGCTCCGGACACTGTGAGAGGGCTGTACAAGCAATGATCACACGCACGGCACAGCGGACACACCAGGAACCGCGGTGTTGGCCGTCGAATGGCGCTAGCTGCGCAGCATTTGTGCACCGCCGCCGTCAGTGTCAGCCAGTTTGCCGTGGCATACGGAGCTCCATCGCAGTCTTTAACACTGGTAGCATGCCGCGACAGCGTGGACGTGAACCGTATGTGCAGTTGACGGACTTTGAGCGAGGGCGTATAGTGGGCATGCGGGAGGACGGGTGGACGTACCGCCGAATTGCTCAACACGTGGGGCGTGAGGTCTCCACAGTACATCGATGTTGTCGCCAGTGGTCGGCGGAAGGTGCACGTGCCCGTCGACCTGGGACCGGACCGCAGCGACGCACGGATGCACGCCAAGACCGTAGGATCCTACGCAGTGCCGTAGGGGACCGCACCGCCACTTCCCAGCAAATTAGGGACACTGTTGCTCCTGGGGTATCGGCGAGGACCATTCGCAACCGTCTCCATGAAGCTGGGCTACGGTCCCGCACACCGTTAGGCCGTCTTCCGCTCACGCCCCAACATCGTGCAGCCCGCCTCCAGTGGTGTCGCGACAGGCGTGAATGGAGGGACGAATGGAGACGTGTCGTCTTCAGCGATGAGAGTCGCTTCTGCCTTGGTGCCAATGATGGTCATATGCGTGTTTGGCGCCGTGCAGGTGAGCGCCACAATCAGGACTGCATACGACCGAGGCACACAGGGCCAACAACCGGCATCATGGTGTGGGGAGCGATCTCCTACACTGGCCGTACACCACTGGTGATCGTCGAGGGGACACTGAATAGTGCACGGTACATCCAAACCGTCATCGAACCCATCGTTCTACCATTCCTAGACCAGCAAGGGAACTTGCTGTTCCAACAGGACAATGCACGTCCGCATGTATCCCGTGCCACCTAACGTGCTCTAGAAGGTGTAAGTCAACTACCCTGGCCAGCAAGATCTCCGGATCTGTCCCCCATTGAGCATGTTTGGGACTGGATGAAGCGTCGTCTCACGCGGTCTGCACGTCCAGCACGAACGCTGGTCCAACTGAGGCGCCAGGTGGAAATGGCATGGCAAGCCGTTCCACAGGACTACATCCAGCATCTCTACGATCGTCTCCATGGGAGAATAGCAGCCTGCATTGCTGCGAAAGGTGGATATACACTGTACTAGGGCCGACATTGTGCATGCTCTGTTGGCTGTGTCTATTTGCCTGTGGTTCTGTCAGTGTGATCATGTGATGTATCTGACCCCAGGAATGTGTCAATAAAGTTTCCCCTTCCTGGGACAATGAATTCACGGTGTTCTTATTTCAATTTCCAGGAGTGTAATTCGTTGCGTGGTGGTTCTGGGACTATCCAGTTGTTGTGAACGTAGGCGAATACATTTCACCGTTCTTAGTAGCAACATTATTATTCACGATGGTGATGTTTTCTGCAGAATAACTAACGCGAGGACACCCCAAGAATTTAATAGCACAACCAAAGTGGTTTTCTCAAATTAAGGGATCCGTTTCATCACAGTCGAGTTATTCGGCGCATTATGTTGACCAAACGATCCATGGAGTTCGCGAACAGCCTCTACACAAGTCACCACATTTGTAATAGGTTTTCACTATGACAATCCACTGTTTCGTCGTAAAGCGCTCCATTACTAATCACAAAAAAACATATGAAAATTTTGCATCGTTCACTGCTCCCTATTTACTAGAACAGAAATCACGGGGGTTTTAAAAGCTGAGTTCCTTATGGGACACCCAATACTACAGCCAACATCTTCCACAATCAGTTTTTTATATTATAGTCTTTGTGTTCCCTACTACCCCCTCCCTCCCCCTACAGCTCCTGCTGCTGTCAGGTTACTTATTTACCTAGCCGTCCTTCTGGTAAAAGCAGCCGCGCTGGATTAGCCGAGCGGTTTAAGGCGCTGCAGTCATGGACAGTGCGGCTGGTCCCGGCGGAGGTTCGAGTCCTCTCTCGGGTATGGATGTGTGTGTGTGTTTGTCCTTAGGATAATTTAGGTTAAGTAGTGTGTAAGCTTAGGGACTGATGACCTTAGCAGTTAAGTCCCATAAGATTTCACATGCATTTAAACATTTTTTGGTAAAAGCAATTCATACACTCATAGACTACCTTCCTCATCTGTTCTTTTTCATTCTTCTTCATTTCCTACTTTATCTGTCCACTTAATTTTTAACATCCGCGAAAGCATCACATTTCAAATTCTTCTTCTTAGGTTTTCGAAAAAAAAGGAACGACGATTAGTGTTTAACGCCCCATCGACATCGACGTCATCAGAGACGGAGCACAAGATCGTATTGTTTCAAGGATGGGGAAGGAAACCAGCCGTGCCCTTTCAAAAGAACCATCCCAGTATTTGCCTGGAGCGTTATAGGGTTGCCATGGTATACCTAAATCAGGATGGCCGGACTTGGATTTGAACCATTGCCCTCCCAAATGCGAGTCCAGGCGGCTAATCACTGCACCACAATGCTCGGTCCGGATTTCCGAATACCCATGTTTCACTTCCGTGCAATACTGTGTTCCAGGCGTACACTCTCAGGAATTTCTTCTTCATTTCCGTACCAATATCTGATAGCAGCAGAGATCTTTAAAACAATTTTCTTTGTCTGTGCCAATCAACTTCTACTGTCTCCCTTGTTTCGGCCACCCTGTGTTGTTTTACCTCCTATATAGGAGAATTCTTTCACTGCTGTGACGTTTCTAATTTTGATATTGGCAAAGTCATCACTTTTCTAGCTCGATGTTACCATAGGATCGAGCAGCACATATCTGTCTTCATTCTCCGCAGCTAATCCGCGGCAAATATATCAAAAAAAAAGTTTTGCATAATGGTCCCGAGAGTTCCGGAACCTTTACAGAAAATTGGAATAGAGATCAACATGAACATCATTTCCGCCCTTTTTATTGCTCATGAAAACCTTACATTGCATGTTGTAACACCATACAGCGAGACTGCAGAGGTGGTGGTCCAGATTGCTGTACACACTGTTACCTCTAATACCAAGTAGCACGTCCTCTTGCATTGATGCATGCCTGTATTCGTCGTGGCATACTAGCCACAAGTTCATCAAGGCACTGTTGGTCCAGATTGTCCCACTCCTCAACGGCGATTCGGCGTAGATCCCTCAGAGTGGTAGGTGGGTCATGTCGTCCATAAACAGCGCTTTTCAATCTATCCCAGGCATGTTCAATAGGGTTCATGTCTGGAGAACATGTTGGCCACTCTAGTCGAGCGATGTCGTTATACTGAAAGAAGTCACTCAGAACATGTGCACGATGGGGGCGCGAATTGTCGTCCATGAAGACGAATGCCTCGCCAATATGCTGCCGATATGGTTCCACTATCGGCCGGAGGATGGCATTCACGTATCGTATAGCCGTTACGGCACCTTCCATGACCACCAGCGGCGTACGTCGGCCCCACATAACGCCACTCCGAAACAGCAGGGAACCTCCACCTTGCTGCACTCGCTGGACAGTGTGTTTGAGGCATTCAGCCTGACCAGGTCGCCTCCAAACACGTCTCCGACGATTGTCTGGTTGAAGGCATATGCGACACTCATCGGTGAAGAGAACGTGATGCCAACCCTGAGCAGTCCATTCGGCATGTTTTTGGCCCCATTTGTACCGCGCTGCATGGTGTCGTGGTTGCAAAGCTGGACCTCGCCATGGACGTTGGGAGTGAAGTTCCGCATCATGCAGCCTATTGCGCACTGTGTGCCTGCACGAAAAGCATTATTCAACCTGGTGGCGTTGCTGTCAGGGTTCCTGCGAGTCATTATCCGTAGGCAGCGGTCATCCACTGCAGTAGTAGCCCTTGGGCAGCCTGAGCGAGGCATTTCTTCATCTTCAAGCTCCCTTTTGCCATTCCTTTTAGCACTTCTTGCTTCTTTGGTAACTGGAAGAGCGAATCTTACAGCTTCATGCACCCGTTGTCTGTCACATGCAAGCAATTGATCTTTCATATTAGAGCCACATTTTATGCCTAAATTTCTCAGGACGTCCAACCTTCCTATCACTTTATCATTGAAACATATCACTGCATCTAGTACACCAACTAGTCCTACAAAAACATTCTTGGGTAATCTTTCCCACAGGCAAAGGCTGAAACTTTCATTTGTAATCTGAGTGCCCCCATGAAGACATTTACTAAGCAAAACAGAGTCACTCAGGTCCCTAAAAATTGGTTTTCACAACATGCTCAGGAAGAGAATGCTTATGATGGTGCATTTGATCACTTTCTTTTGCTTTTTGGTAACCACACCAATAATCTGCTCCTTTAGGTCAAAGTCCGTGAACAGGATGGTCACCTATGGACAACTTATGAAAGTAGGTGGCCCATACAGCTTTTCTCATTGCTGTAACATCATTCAGAGGTGCAGTTCGTCTAATGGCCAGTCCATAATAACTCTGAAGAAGGTCTATTTCAGTTTCTGTCAATCTGCCTCGGCCAGACAGAGATTTTCCATCGGATAGCAACTTCCCTTTCATTTCTCTTCGTAGCTTCCTCAATTTAGCAACCATCCTCTTTTGCACATGTCCACAACACTCCAGTTTTGTTACCAAGGTATCACCATAAACACTGAACTCATTAATTTTATTGAAAGCTTTCGAGTCCCCATCGCCTAGGTACTTCGTATATCTAACGTTACAAACGGGGACCGACCTCTGAAATACTTTTAGAGCTCCATCACACTCCATACCTCCACTGTAACCATCATAAATCTTAGAATACTGATGTTGAATATGTCCTTCAGTGTTACCATGGCAGGTGTGACAGTACTTAGATAAGCACTTAATATCAACAACTTTTCCATTCTCCAGAGAAGTAGCACTTACAACACCATTCAAGGAACGATGTCCTCAACGTTGCCATGTCCCATCAAGTGCAACAGCAATGTCCCTGGTTCCACTAATATTTATAGTTTCTTCTACTGCACGTTTCATAGATGCCTTAGACACAACCTACAAGGCACCTAAAAGTATTTTTATGTAGTTGCTGAACCTACTGGGAGGAGGAGGAGGAAGGTCCATCAAACCACAAAACGTTTGAGCAGCCTTTTTTCCTTTTCCTATTGCACACATTGCAAACACTAACTTCAAATTCACATCATATGAATTATGCACAATGTTCGAAGTCATTTTCGAGGTAGATTTATTGCAGGATCTACACGGAACAACTAATTTTGACACTAAACCCTTCCTGCTACTTTGTTGTTCAGTTATTTCCAGACAGCCTACACATCACTTCCTTTATCAAAGAAGATAGGATGCCAACATCAACAACAACAAATCCACTACAAACAGCGTCATTGTTAACACAAAAATTTGAATCAGCAGGAGGCGTACCATGTGGGAGATTCTTCCCTGAAGAACTAATACATAGATTACTTTCAACAGTGTGGCTTGCTTTGTTTGTGAACTGGGTACCACGGAATTTCCTTTTATTGAATTTCTTGATGTGAGGCATACCTCGAATTTATTGTACACTAAAGGATACGTTCTTCCACAAATATATGTAGCACTTGGGCAACAAACGTTCAGTAACACGTGAACAAACTACTTCAGTGAAACAAAAGTAAATACTAACAAAGATAATCATTTACAGACACTAGAAACGTGCACTGTTACCAACAAGTACAATGTATCATACGTGTAATCGCTGGAAAAGAAAATCACAGTTCTTTTCTAAATAATATTGGTTTCTGTAACAGAAATAAAGGGGGAGTGGTGGCATACATGATCGTAACTTGGTATATATTGGTCATTTTTCATTTGAAACCCTACAATGTATATATCAATGAAATCAGGAAAGACTGTACTTAATAAAGTCATAAAAAAAATTCGATTATTCCACCTTTTATAAGTACCCTGTATCCTCAAGTTGGTCGCTCGAAAAGTCCCAGTCTCCACTTGACTCCCGTAGTGTTCCACTACACTCTGCTTTTCCACTGGCTGAAGGCCATCCCCACCAAAAATACATTGCCTGTAAGCTCTACAGACATGATTTGATTCATCTTGACCACTTTCCCGCGCTAAACTAATACATTACAACAATATTTAAATAAACAAATGTTATAAACTTTCTGTCATACTCAGACAGTTTAAAATAATTGTAAATTAAGGTTTCTCCATGAACAAATAAATATGCAGATGCGCTCACGATAAATAACAACAGACTGTCGTTATAGATTATTTAAGTAATTAAAAAAATGGCTCAAATGGCTCTGAGCACTATGGGACTTAACATCCGAGGTCATCAGTCCCCTAGACTTAGAACTACTGAAACCTAACTAACCTAAGGACATCACACACATCCATGCCCGAGGCAGGATTCGGCTTAAATATTTATGCCTTCTTGGCAGAGGTGTGTTTTGATTCTCTGTTCATTAGTGGTGTCCACTAACACATGCTACTGACCACTTTTAAATTAGCACAGTTTTTAATAGATTCTTCAAGTCAACATTTAAATAAAGTTACTGACAAAAAAGTAAACTGTTCATTAAATTAATACACAAGTATGACAAAATATGAGGTATTCATGCTGTATTCGTTTACTGTGTAACTATGGCGAATATAATATTCTGTCAAACATTTACATAACAAAAAAGTTATAAAAGACGTAATTAATAAAGAAATAAAATACATACAGACATGTAGCTTTCAGATGTGATGCCTATAGTGCAATGCTATCATCTGGGAGATCGTTTGTTGGAATCACACGATGCGATTAAAAGATGTTAATTCAGAGGTTCATTGCTTAAATGTTTATTTGCTGTGAAACATCAACTTTTAAAAGCATTCAAATGTTTTTGTGTCACTTAATGTGCCTCATTTTTCTGAGATGGCAGATGTATTGAGATTCGCTTTAGTATGTAACTGTGACTTATTGTCGAAGATCAGAGAGCTGTAACTTGGCCATCTTTAAGATTATCTGACACTCCGCCATTTGATGGAGCATCTCCTGCACAAAAGTCATGAGAGTAAGAGCTCATAAGCCACGAGGGGTAGCCGCGAGGTTTGAGGCACCTTGTCACGGTTCGCGCGGCTCCTCCCGTCGCATGTCAGAGTCCTCCTTCGGGCATGGGTGTATGTGTTGTCCTTAGCGTAAGTTAGTTTAAGTTATCTTAATTAGTGTGTAAGCCTAGGGACCGATGACCTCAGCAATTTGGTCCCATAGAACCTTATTAAAAAAAGTAATAGCCTCCAAATTCCCAGCTTCAGGATTTTCCCCATTTCTGGCGACGGTGCTAGTCTTCGTACTTGGACTCGCTCGTACCGGTCACCCAGCAAAAAGTCAGAACTGCTGCGGCGCGCCCTGAAAACTGGGCTCGCTAATGCTCAGCCATACAACAAATTCATCTTGCCGATTAGTTCGCCTAAATACGCGAAACGTTACATTGTGCGACACTGCTGGTTACTCTGATCAGTATTAAACGTCTGTCGTTCGGATATGGGATTAATTTGTTCAGGAGGGACTACTCGACACCAAGCAGGCAGTATCCCAGCGGTCCTGGTGACTAGCGCCAAGAGGACCGCCATACTGTTTGTTCGATCACACAGAATCGTACAGCTACATAACATACTTTGTGACAGGAGATGTGCTTGTTGTAGCAGTACAGGTATCCACATAGACAGTGCAACGACTTCTACAGCACCACAGTTTGTCGTCACAGTAACTTCTGTGGCGACAGAAGAGCGAGCGGCGCCAGCAGTGGTGTGCTCAAGAACACTGGACACAGCAGTGGCACAACGTCGTCTTTCACACAAGTCACAGTTCAGCAAACGGAGGACATATTCAGATGTGGAGTCTCCAAGGGGAATGAACGTTGCCAGGTTGCATTCGTCGCCTAGCACTTTATATTAGGGTGCAGAGTGCCATAGGTAAAGAACACTATCACCTCTGGTTATCATAGGTACTCATATGGACAGTAGTCATTACATTTCAGACATCTTAAGGCTGGTGGCTGCGCCCTATATTCTGCTTCTTTATGGCCTTATCTTTCAGCAAGATAACGCAAGACTAAATGTTGCTTGTGCTGTCCTGATCTGCCTCGACAAAGAGGGAGTGCAGTGAGACTGTTGCCCTGGCTAGCGAGTTCTCCAGATCTTTCACTCATAGAAAACCTCTGGTCATGGGTTACCGATAACCGCGCTCCAAAACTCGCCAGTCACCATGATTGATGGGCTCTGGCATACACTTGAAGCAGATCAAATGGCGTACTTGTCTATAATCCAAGCTAAGTTCTACTAGATGCCCATCTGGGCTAGAACCGCTTTTACTGCCAGAGATGGCTGGTCCATATTAGTTTTCACACCCTATATATCCCAAAATCACCTACGAATTCAATCATTTATTCTTCCTACTAAACTACATACCCAAAAAGTAAAATTTCGTTATTTGCTGTCTTTTCTGGAGTTGTAATTATAATGGTAAGCAGTGTATTACCCTGCATAACCTTCGTCACTGTTTTGTTTATTCTTAAACCACATTCTGTGGTCCATATGCTGCCCATTCCTTCCAACAGGTCCTGTATTCCTTTTTACATCCAGCCAGAAGGGCTATGTCGTTCTCTTCTGAAATTTTATGTCACTTCCTTCTTTACATCTTCGACATACAAGTTGAAAAACAGTAGTGATAAGCTGCAAACCAAGCTGAAACCATTGTCAACATTAACTTACCTTTTTTTTATCTTCCATTCTTATTACTCTCAGTCTTATTTCGTTAATTATTTGTCTGTTTCTGTACTTTAATCCTAACCTTCTAAGGATTGGAAACACATAAATATACAGAGTGTCCCAGAAGTGTTACAATAAACTTCGACAGATTGTAGATGGTATCTTCAGGAACTAATCCAGGATAGGAACTTGTGTCCAGAAAAGTCGTCCAACGACACTACAGAGCGTCGAAGTTATAGGCGCCGGCACCTACCACAAAGTCATCTTTTCGGCAGCAAACGTGATTTTTCTGCTCACATACCGTAAGCGGAACGCCTCCGATTGTTGTCTGTTATTCAGCGATCGCAACTGATTGCCACGATCGCCAATGGAGAAGATGGAGCTACACGCTTTGTAGAAAGGCTTTTCCTCCTCTAAGATCTCCAACGTTTGTTGGTACACAGCGGAAAAATAAACTGCAGATGGATACCTATGTCCTAAACCCTTCCCCAACAACACAACAGAACATTACATTCGTAGGGGACAAGGCCTATCTACACAGTAACTAATCCCATCTTCTCCATTGGCGATCGAGGCAATCATTTTCAATCACAAACAACATTGTGAAACGTTGTCCCTATAGTCAAAAATGGTTCAAATGGCTCTGAGCACTATAGGACTTAAATTCTAAGGTCATCAGTCCCCTAGAACTTAGAACTATTTAAACCTAACTAACCACACATCCATGCCCGAGGTAGGATTCGAATCTGCGACCGTAGCGGTCACGCGGTTCCAGACTGTAACGCCTAGAACCGCACAACCACCCCGGCCGGCCCTATAGTCCATCAGCATGTAAAATCATGTTTGCTGCAGAAGGGGTGGCCTAGTGACAGGCGCCGGCGCGTATAAAATCGACGCTCTGTAGCATCATTGGATGAAGTTTCTGGAAACGGGTTCCTATCTTCGATTTGTTCCTCAAGACACACTCTACTATCCATTGAAGTTTGTCACAACATTTCTGGGACACCCTGTATACATCCACACTCTGTATCAAGGAATGTGGCACAGCAGTAACCACAATCAACTCGGACTCAGGAGGACAGTGGTTCAAATCTGCATCTGACCATCCGGATTCAGGTTCTCTGTAATTTTCCTAAATCGCCCCAGACGAATGCTGGGATGGTTCCTCTCAAAGAGCACGGCCGGTTACGTTGATCAATCTGATCTTGCCCTCCATCTCTACTGATCTCCTGGTAGATGGGACATTGAATCCTAGTCTTACTTCCTTCCACACTCCGAAAACCGCTGTGAAGCGCACGGTAGATGGTATTTTCCATTGTACCAGTTGTTGGGGTCTTCCCGCTCCATTCATGTATGGAGAGAGGGATGAATGACTGTTTAAATGTCTCTGTGCATGCTGTAATCTAATCATGTCCTCATGATCCCTATGGGAGAGATAAGTAGGGGGTTGTATAATATTCCTAGGGCTATCCTTTATAGCCGGTTCTTGAAACTTTCGTAGGGTAGTCTGCGACTGTCTTCAGCCAGAGCTGGATCTGAGAGGGGGAAGTGGAATGTTGGTACGTGCCCAGGCAGCAGAATTTAGGGGGCAGCAAATTTTATAAAAGTATGAAAAAAAATTTTTTTGCTAATATTTAATATAGATAATTATTATGCAACTATATGTATGTAAAACAAGTGCAATAAAACGCGATACCATTCAATAAAACTAAAGTTCCCCCAAGTTAACAGAGAAATGTTCTTGGACGTGATGCCTGTATAGCCTATACCCTCCTGTCACATTGTATTCCATTGTTTGCTAATTGCTTATACTGTTTTACAGTATTTATCTCCCTTGTTTTCTTAATATTTGTGTATTTAAATTTGTTTAACAACTGTCATAATAATGGATGGTCGAAAACGAAGTAGTGGAGCGACGTATACAAAAAGGGCGGAAGAAAAGAGAAAGACAGTAAGTGAGGTGTTGTCCCAAACACGAAAATTGTATTCGCTTTTCACAAAATCTGATGCCAGTAATGAAAACAAAATACCAAGTAAGATTATATATTATAAATACCATTCAGAGCGGAGTAGGTGGCCTGGAAGAGTAGCGTTAGTCAAAGTTGTGTACAAGCATTTTCATAATAATCTTATAAAGGTTCTGGAATAAGCTGAAACATAACTTATCAACACCAGAAACAAAAACTGAGGCAACATCTATTTTAAAGAATACGAGAAAAATCAAATTCATTGCTTCAACTTGTTCCCAGTATGGAATATTATAAAAAATTGATTATGTCAATCAGTTTCTGCAAAGAGAAGACCTCACGATTGATAAATCTACTTTAAATATTCAACACTTTATGACGTTTCTTAAGGATTCTATAGACTCCTGTATCTCTGAAGCTATTTCTGGGGCGAAAGTATTAGCAGAAAATAATAATATATGAATGAAAATCTCAGAAAAAAGGATTAGAGGAAAGATAAAAATGGCCGACGAGCTTTGTGAGGATGAAGTAATTTGAACATTCACAGGAGGATTTTTTCAGCATGTCGCTGTTAAAAATAATTGACAGATCAATAATGGAACTAAATACCAGGTTTAAGGCACTGAAGAAAATTAGTGCAAAGTTTAGTTTTTTGTGTGGTGTGCAAATTCAAGAAATGGAAGTCGAGGACTTAAAGATCAAAATAATGGAATTGACACATACTTATATAGAAAATCTTAACAAGGAAGAATTTATTCCTGAAACTGGAAGTTTCAAACACTATGTTCTGGCAATAAGAGAGGCAAATTTAATAGTTGTATAACGAGTAGTTATGTTTTATTTCCTTGTAATTTTTTTTACATGGGCCTTAAATCAGTCAATAAAATAAGTTAATGTTATGAGATGGTGATATTTTTTTCAAAATTTAGTACCTAAATTACTAATATAAAAATGTTTATCTTTATGCAGGGAGGTAAAAGAAGAGGTGGCAAATTTACGCTTGGACCCCTTCACAAAAATCCTAATTCCAGCCCTGTCTTCATGTGTCTGCCAGTTCAGTTTCTTCGACACGGGTCAGACAAACCTATGACCATTCATGCTGCCCTTCTGTGTATAAGTTCAACATCCTCTGTTTGTCTTACTTTGTATGGGTCCCAAAGACTTGAGCAATATTCTAGGATTGGACACACGAGTGATTTGTAAGCAATCTGCTTTGCAGATGGATTGCATTTCCATTGTATTCTGTCAACAAAGCGAAGTCTGTCACGTGCTTTACCTATGAATGAGTGAATGTGATTGTTCCATTTCGTACCTCTACAGCGTGCTACACCCAGGTATTTGTATGAGTTGACTGATTCCAATTGTGAGTTGTTAGTACTCTAGTCACAGGGTACGGCTATATCTGCGAGAAGCCATATACTGGTGCACGTGTCAGCAACACAGGAGAGAAACAGTGACGACGCAAGTGGGGAGGCAGCCCGCGTACGGAACTCAAACCCATGCAAAAGTCGAGCAACAGAGCTGACTGAACAGTGCACCTGACACAACAAGAGCAAGTCAATAGCAACCTAGGCAACAACAGAGTGCAACGAACCTTCGATCTTTTTCCCTGTTTTATTTTGATTTCATTCCCCTGCCCCATATGGGCAGAGGAGGACTGGCAGCAGCACAATCCACCACTCTTCAGTCGAATGATGCACATAATAAAAAGATGAAAATGATACATATAAAAGGTGATAAAGGGGGAAATAAGACCATAGTAAGGGGAGACAGTATATACACGTACACGCAGACATCCATGTGGGAGAGTTAAAAAAAAGTCTACATAAAGTTAAAAAAATACAGCTGGCGACGTATGTAGCACGTCAAAAACACTGAAGTCGCACGCACAAGTTAAACATTGGCCACAGTATTAAAATACATCAGATCGACGACACTTAAAAACCACGGCACGAGACGGAGCACACATGACGAAGAGTAAAAACTGCCGGGAGGGACCTGTCGAGGGAGGGAAGGCCTGAGAGAAGGGCAAAAGAGGGGACAGGAGGAGGCAGAGGAGAATGGGGGCTGGAGAGGGTGGGAGGAAAAGCAAGGGGGTCGGGGGGTTCACCAAGGGGCAGGAGATGGGCGGAATGGGAGATGCAGAGGGAAGCCAAGTCAGAAGGGAGCACAGGACGCAGAAGGGTGCACTGAAAAGGGAGCGGGACAGAGGAGGGAGGAAAAAAACCTCTCAAGGTAAGGGAAGAGGAGGGGAGAGGGAGCTCTGAGGAGGGGTAGATATCAGGGCGAAGCTCATCAGGGAAGGGTAGGCTCTGGAAGTTGCGTTGAGAAAAGAGGTGGAGGGTGTGGAAATGGAGTGAAGGCGGGACACCAAGGTAAAAGTGTGGCAACAGGCTGCGGGTAGAGAGGACAGAAGACACCCGGGGATGGAGAGTATTGAGTCTGCAGGCAATGTAAAGAGTGTGGACGTGTTCAAGGAAAAGGAGAAGATGTGGGAAGAGGATGAGGTCATAGAGGATCCGTGTGGGGATGGGAGGTGGATATGGAAGGTGAGGTGGAGTGCATGGCGTTATAGGATTTGGAGGGCTTTATAGAATCTGGGTGGGGGGGGGGGGGGGGGACCCAGGCGACGCTGGCATAACAAACGACGGGACAGATCAAGGATTTGTAGGTGTGAAGGGTGGTGGAAGAATGTAGTCCCCATGTCTGGCCGGACAGGAGTTGGAGGCTATTGTGGGCTTTGTGTTGGATCGCAAGGATATGGGGAGTCCAGATGAGGTGACAGTCGAGGGTGAGGCCAACATACTTCAGGGTAGGAGTGAGGTGGATAGGACGACCAGAAATAATTATGTAAAAAATCGTGGAGGCGGAAAGAGCAGGTGATATACCCTATGATGATTGCCTGGGTCTTGGAAGGGTTGATGAGAAGGAGCCACTGGTTGCACCAGGTGGTGAACTGGTCGAAGTGGGTCTGAAGGGTACGTTGGGACCGTTGAAGTGCAGGGTAAAGGGCCAAGAAGGCAGTGTCATCAGCAAATTGGAGGAGGTGAACGGGCAGGGAAAATTTGGGCATATCTGCAGTATACAGGAGATGGAGGAGAGGGGAAAGGGCAAAACCTTGAGGCATGGCGGCGGTGGGATAGAAAGTATAGGAATTGGTATTGTGAATAGTGGCATGGGAGGGACAACGGAAGAGGATGGAAGCAAGCAATGAGACGGATGAAACTGATGGTAAGAGCATAGGTCTGGAGTTTAAAGAGGAGCCCGGAATGCCAGATACTGTCATAGGCATTCTATGAACCTTCGACACAATGCTGTCAACAGGTCAAGTACCAGCCACAATTCAAATCAAGACCAAAGAGAAAACCAATACCAAAGTGAAGTCATCGACGAGTAGACAGTAATATAGTGGAGATAGTAACGAATGCTATCAGATGAAGTACACGACTGACTGAGCAATCGAGGTGCAGCAGTATTTATGCCAGCTGTGAGGGCCACTATTGTCCAGCGTATTCACATTGCAAGACGGTGGTGCACTCACTAGGCGAGTGCAGCAGTGCAGCGACACTGCCCTCTATCGTCCATCGAGATCTGTTTCATCCAGCAAGCATCAACTTCTGTGCAGCCTGATACCAGATCTCTCCCCTACAGGGCCTGTGCATAAGGTTGGAAATGGCCCGGATGGTGCTGTGGAAGATGGAACTGAAGTATGGGCAAAGATGCAGTCTCATCGACTGTAGCTGTGGGGAGAATGTGCAATTGGCAGTGTCCATTGGAACAGCGCTGGAGATGGGCATGCCAGGGGGAACCACTGATCCATAGGAAGTCAGAGGGGAGGGTCGGGGAGACAACAGGATGTCTGTAATAGCCACCTGGCATTCTGACCATTTTGTCACATTGGCGCCAGAATACGGTGTGGAAAATGGGGCTGCAGAGATTATGCTTGTGTTGTTGAGGCCAAAGTTGGTTGTCATGATGGAGCTCAAGCCCCTTCTGTGTGTGGACCAACGTAACTGGTCGTCCGTGTGTGCACACTACTGTTGCAGGCATTCAAGCCTCAGCACTACCATAGGAGAATGCCCACACTGCTGTGCCAGGGGTGTGACACAGGGAGGGATTCGAGCAAGGTTCTGATGGCAATGGTGTCAGCAGATGAAGCAAGGGCCGAGTCTAACAACCGTGGAGGAGCTGTTCAGGGCTATGATCGTTAATCGATGTGGTGTAATAAGTGCTCAGAAATAAAGTAAGGGCCATCGTAGTGTTGGAGGATTCAATAGACTTCTTCATCTGCTGCATAAAAGTCCGGACTAGACATTCAGCTTCACCATTGGAGGAAGAATGGAACAGAGGGCAACAAATGTGTTTGAAACTATTGGCAGCACAGAAGTCCTTGAACGCAGAGGCCTTGGATTGTGGGACATCATCAGAGATCAATGTATAAGGTAGCCCTTCAATTGTGAAAACTTGCAGTGAGGCAGCAAGGGTGGTCTTGGCCATGGTGGATGCCATGCATACAACACAGGGGAACTTTGAATAAGCATCCACAATGATCAGTCACATAGAACCCAAAGACAGGCCTGCAAAATCGAGATGGTGGCACCAATGGCTTGTGATCTGTAATTACAGAAAGCTGCATCCCAGAAAGGTAGACATGAAATTCCTTGACTGTAAACACTATTGCCGAGGCCTTCTTTCTGATCTGGGAATAGTTGCTCTGTGCCATGGTCAGAGTCTTGGATGTATATGCTATAGGCTGTTTGGAACCATCCCCATTCCTGTGTGCCAAGACTGCCCCGATATCGTAGGCAAACATATCGTCTGCCATAGCCAATGGGCTATTGGTAGAATCGAGTGTAAGGCAGTTGTTTACGCAGCATTGTTTCCAGTTTGACAGAAACCTATTCACAGGCTGGAGTCTTGGTATAAGGGACCCACTCTTTAAGCAACTAATTGAGAGGTTGTGCATTGTGGGCTGCCTGAGGTAAGAATTTAGCATAATAGTTGAGCTTGCCCAAAAATGCTTGTGATTAGGTAAGTTGAAAGGGTGAGGTAAGGAAGTGACTGTGGCAGTGTTCTGATTAGTAGGCCAGATTCCCTCTTTAGAGAGCCAATGCCCCAAGTACTCCACTCCTGGCTGAAAAAGTCTGCACTTCTCCAAAAGATAATGCAGGCCTGCATCCTGCAGGTCCGTGAACAGGGTGCGGAGGTTGTCCAAATGCTCCTAGCGGGAGGATCCTGTGACAATAAGATCATCCAAGTAATTGACGCAAGCCAAAATATGCTGTACCAATTGTTCCAGAAATCCGTGGAATATTGCAGGGGCTGAGGAAATGCCAAAGAGGACGCTTGTACTTATACAACCCAAATGGTGTGTTAAGGACAACAATTTTCTGAGATGTCTCATCTAAAGGTAGCTGCAGGTACACATCAGCAAGGTCGATCCTTGGAAAAAAATTCCCCGCCCTGCCCCCCCCCCCTCCCTCCCAGTCATTTTTGCGAGGTCTTCTTGCCAGGGAATAGGATAGGTTTCACCTGCGACTGGGCATTCATGATCGTCTTGAAATCTCCACACAAGTGAGGAGACACATGCGGCTTCCGGGTGTGTCCCGTGCACTGAATTTGACAGGTTCGTCAACCCAGGCTGCTTGCAAACGATCGAGTTCCTGCTTCTCGGTAGTCCATAAGGCCACCGGAATCGGTTTGGCGCGGTAAAACGAGACGTGGCTTCCAGCCAAAGGGTGATGCGTGCCTGAAAGTCTGAGGCACATCCCAAATCCGGTTGAAAAAGAGACTAAAACGCCATGCAGAGGTCGTCCAGTTCCTAGAAAGGGACTGCAGTGGATACCCCCTTGACTTCATCCGAGACAGAGAATCCAAACAATGTGAAGGAGTCAAGGCCAAAAATGTTGGAAGCCGATGGATGGTCAACGATAAGGAACGCCAAAAGCCGAGTAATGTGTTTGTAAGTTGCCACAATCGAAAACTTCCCGTGAGGAGGAATCTACATCTACATCTACATGATTACTCTGCAATTCACATTTAAGTGCTTGGCAGAGGGTTCATCGATCCACAATCATACTATCTCTCTACCATTCCACTCCCGAACAGCGCGCGGGAAAAACGAACACCTAAACCTTTCTGTTCGAGCTCTAATTTCTCTTATTTTATTTTGACGATCATTCCTACCTATGTAGGTTGGGCTCAACAAAACATTTTCGCATTCGGAAGAGAAAGTTGGTGACTGAAATTTCGTAAATAGATCTCGCCGCGACGAAAAACGTCTTTGCTTTAATGACTTCCATCCCAACTCGCATATCATATCTGCCACACTCTCTCCCCTAATCCGTGATAATACACAACGAGCTGCTCTTTTTTGCACCCTTTCGATGTCCTCCGTCAATCCCACCTGGTAAGGATCCCACACCACGCAGCAATATTCTAACAGAGGACGAACAGCTGTCTCTTTAGTGGACTTGTTGCATCTTCTAAGTGTCCTGCCAATGAAACGCATCCTTTGGCTCGCCTTCCCCACAATATTATCTATGTAATCTTTCAAACTGAAGTTGTTCGTAATTTTAACACCCAGGTACTTAGTTGAATTGACAGGTTTGAGAATTGTACTATTTATCGAGTAATCAAAAATGGCTCTGAGCACTATGGGACTTAACATCTGTGGTCATCAGTCCCCTAGAACTTAGAACTACTTAAACCTAACTAACCTAAGGACATCACACACATCCATGCCCGAGGCAGGATTCGAACCTGTCACCGTAGCAGTCGCACGGTTCCGGAATGCGCGCCTAAAACCGCGAGACCACCGCGGTCGGCTATCGAGTAATCGAATTCCAACGGATTTCTTTTGGAACTCATGTGGATCACCTCACACTTTTCGTTATTTAGCGTCAACTGCCACCTGCCATACCATACAGCAATCTATTCTAAATCGCTTTGCAACTGATACTGGTCTTCGGATTACCTTACTAGATGGTAAATTACAGCATCATCTGCGAACAACCTAAGAGAACTGCTCAGATTGTCACTCAGGTCATTTATATAGATCAGGAACAGCAGAGGTCCCAGGACGCTTCCCTGGGGAACACCTGATATCACTTCAATTTTACTCGATGATTTGCCGTCTATTACTACGAACTACAACCTTCCTCACAGGAAATCACGAATCCAGTCGCACAACTGAGACAATACCCCATTGGCCCGCAGCTTGATTAGAAGTCGCTTGTGAGGAACGGTGTCAAAAGCTTTCCAGACTCTAGAAATACGGAATCAACTTGAGATCCCCTGTTGATAGCGGCCATTACTTCATGCGAATAAAGAGCTAGCTGCGTTGCACAAGAACGTTGTTTTCTGAAACCATGCTGATTACGTATCAATAGGTCGTTCCCTTCGAGGTGATTCATAATGTTTGAATATAGTATATGTTCCAAAACCCTACTGCAAACCGACGTCAATGATATAGATCTGTAGTTCGATGGATTACTCCTACTACTCTTCATAAACACTGGTGCGACCTGCGCAATTTTCCAATCTGTAGGTACAGATCTATCGGTGAGCGAGCGGTTGTATATGATTGCTAAGTAGGGAGCTATTGTATCAGCGTAATCTGAAAGTAACCTAATCGGTATACAATCTGGACCTGAAGACTTGCCCGTATCAAGCGATTTGAGTTGCTTCGCAACCCCTAAGGTATCTACTTCTAAGAAACTCATGCTAGCAGCTGTTCGTGTTTCAAATTCTGGAATATTCCATTCGTCTTCCCTGGTGAAGGAATTTCGGAAAACTGCTTTCAATAAATCCGCTTTAGCGGCACAGTCGTCGGTAACAGTACCATCGGCACTGCGCAGCGAAGGTATTGACTGCGTCTTGCTGCTTGTGTACGTTACATACGACCAGAATTTCTTCGGATTTTCTACCAAATTTCGAGACAATGTTTCGTTGTGGAACCTATTAAAGGCATCTCGCATTGAAGTCCGTGCCAAACTTCGCGCGTCTGTAAATTTTAGCCAATCTTCGGGATTTCGCGTTCTTCTGAACTTCGCATGCTTTTTCCGTTGCCTCTACAACAGCGTTCGGACCTGTTTTTTGTACCATGGGGGATCAGTTCCATCTCTTACCAATTTATGAGGTATGAATCTCTCAATTGCTGTTGCTACTATATCTTTGAATTTGAGCCACATCTCGTCTACATTTGCATAGTCAGTTCGGAAGGAATAGAGATTGTCTCTTAGGAAGACTTCTAGTGACACTTTATCCGCTTTTTTAAATAAAATTATTTTGCGTTTGTTTCTGGTGGATTTGGAAGAAACGGTTTGAGCCTAGCTGTTGTGACTTGGCAAGACACCCAAGCCACTAGGAGGTAGCCGAAAGGCACGCGTTTAAGCTCACGCAGGATGGCGTGAGGTCTGGAAAATGACAAGGTCTTTATAGTAGCAAAAATAGTACGTAGTTTCTGGAATACTTAACTTTAATCCATAATTGGTGAACATCGGTTTGACGGTACATGCATCACAAGATAAATAGCAGTTGATAATGGCGCCTTGCTAGGTCGTAGCAAATGACGTAGCTGAAGGCTATGCTAACCATCGTCTCGGCAAATGAGAGCGTAATTTGTCAGTGAACCATCGCTAGCAAAGTCGGCTGTACAACTGGGGCGAGTGCTAGGACGTCTCTCTAGACCTGCCGTGTGGCGGCGCTCGGTCTGCAATCACTGATGGTGGCGACACGCGGGTCCGACGTATACTACCGGACCGCGGCCGATTTAAATTCTACCACCTAGCAAGTGTGGTGTCTGGCGGTGACACCACACTAGCTACAATGACCTTGTGATCACTAATCCCTGTATCAGTCATGATGCTCTCTATTAGCTCTGGATTGTTTGTGGCTAAGAGGTCAACTGTGTTTTCACAACCATTTACAATTTGCGTGGGTTCGTGGACTAACTGCTCGAAATAATTTTCGGAGAAAGCATTTAGGACAATCTTGGAAGATGTTTTCTGCCTACTACCGGTTTTGAACAAGTATTTTTGCCAACATATCGAGGGAAGGTTGAAGTCCGTGACTTGAAACGCAGTGAAATGTTGCTTCAGTCGATGCACATATGTGTTCCAGTCCTCCGTAGTGTTACTGAAAGGAGGAAACGACGGAGGAAGGCACGTGGTGTCGAGTGCAGGGGGCGCCATTTCCTGGGACACAAGCACCTCCTGCAACGAAGTTTGTCTGCCAAGAGCTGAAGTGACGTTCGTAACAAGTCCGTCTGTATCTGCTGCTGGTGGATCAGCTGCTGCTGTTGCTCGAGCAGGCTCCCCAATTTAGCTTCCATGCTATGAAACGACTTCCTTTTTCCTCATAACCAATTGCTATATCCACGAGTAGCTCGATATAGGTGCACACGTCAGGAACACAAGAGAGAAACGATGATGATGCAAGGTGCAAAGACCACCTGCAGATGAGGCTGAAACCCACGCCAGAGTAGAGCTACAAAGCTGATTGAACACAAAAAGAGCAAGTCAGTAGCAACCTAGACAACAACAAAGTGTAACAAACCTTCGACACAATGCTGTCAACAGGTCAAGTACCAGCCACAATCAAAATCGAGGCCAAAGAGAAAACCAATACCAAAGTGAAGTTGTTGGTGAGTAAACAGTAGTATAGTGGAGATAGTAACTCATGCTGTCAGATGTAGCACAAGACTGCCTGAGCAGTCGAGGTGCAGCAGTATTTATGCCAGCCACGAGGGACACTATTGGCCAGTGTATTCATGTGGCGAGGTGGTGGCACACTCACTAGCCGACTGCAGTGCTGTGGTGACACTGTCTGTCTTCCATCGAGACCCATTTCCTCCAGCGGGCATTCAACTTCGGCACAACCTGATACCAGAGATACTATGGTTCTTTGTTTTGTGAAGTGCAAAATTTTATATTTTTGAACAATCAAAACAAGTTGCCAATCTTTACACAACTTTTAAATCTTATTAAAATCCGACTGAATATTTCTGCAGCTTTTTTCAGATTGTAATTCATTATAGATATGTGATATGTGATTTATTCATCTCATTACGTACAATTTTCAAATCATTTGATTTGATGTACAGGAGACATGTCAAGGTTTACAAAAGAAACTTTTTTCACTTTTTTAAGAGAAATACAAAAGTTTACATTATATGTTACATTTCTAAGTTACAGCTACACATGTACATAAAATAATACATGTAATACAATCCCTGTGTTCAGACTGTGACGCTGTCCTCAATGAATTCATCGACAGAATAATAACACTTTTCCACCAGAAGAGTAAAGAGCAATCTTCTCAGTGAACCAATCTCCATTTTAAATATATTACTGCCTTTTATTTTATTGAAAATTTTTAACCCCATATACTCTGGCATTTGGGCATAAAGTTTTAAATGATGTGTTGGAAGTTTGAAGCTACCTCTGTGGCGAGTGCTGTAGTTGTGGTCAAAACAGAAAGTGTCTAGTGTATGTTGATTTTTATATAGGAACACCACCATCTCATATATGTAAAGTGAGGGGATAGAGAGTATTTTTAAATTTTTTAACAGTGGTCTACAGGATTCCCTATTTTTTTTTTTTGTTTTGTTTTGCAACACACATGTTTCTAATTACTTTCTTTAGTAATACTAGGAGCCTAGTAACATTTGCTGAATGAAGATTATGCCATAACAAATAACTGACTCAAAGTAGCAGTGATAAACTATCTTTCTGGTATCCATTTTGTGGCACCTGACAAAATACACATTGCAAATGCTAAGTTGTTCAGTTTATTTGCTAAGTAATCTATGTGTACCTTCCAATTTAAATTTTTGTCAATATTTAGGCCTAAGAACTTCACGTGGTTTGCTTCTGTGATATCCTGATCATTGCAAGTTATCCTTATTTCACTCCTTTCTACTGATTTAGCTTCAAATTGCATCATTTTGGTTTTAGTTACATTTAGTTTTAGTCCATTTTGATAGAACCAAGATTCAAGTTTTTCTAAAGTATTTTTGGCTTTTTCTGGAATATTTTCAGATACCTCATTTTCAATTAGAACTGATGTATCATCAGCAAATTAGACTGAATGAACATCAGTAGCAAGTGGTAGGTCATTTACTACATCATCTGCAAAAAGTCTGAGGTCACTATTAATAATGCCTGTGAGCTGATTAATATACAACACGAACAGCAGAGTTCCCAATACATTTTCTTGAGGCACACTCAAAGTTATTTTTACATGTATCAATGATTCTAAATCCAAGATGACATGCTGTGCCCTTCGTCACAAAAAATTCTCAGTCCACACACAAATTTCGCTTTATACCTCATCCTGTTGATCATAAGCATAGATGTGGGAACTGAGTCAAGTGCTAGAGAAATACTGCATCTGCCTGACTGCCCTGATGCATGGTTTCAGCATGGGTGGATGTTTTCGGATCCATACTTTTTGACATGTTCTGTTATGTTTCAGTTCAGATTATGTTCTAAGATTGTACAACAAATGGATGTTAAGGGCACTGGATAGTGGATTTGTGGATCACTTCTACTGTTCTTGTTATGACCTTTACTTTCTTTCAACTACTGGGTACAGGTTTTTGTTCAAGGGGTCCACAGTAGCTTACAGTTAAAAGCCGTGCTAAGTCAGCCCCAAAATTTGGTGCAGAACATGGCAGGGATTCCATCAGGCCCTCAGTCTCTTTCCATTCAGTATTTTTGAAGGCTTTTGGTAGGTCCACAGAAGCTAAGAAGGTATTTTTATTTTTTTTGAGACTGTTTTCATTGTGAAAGACATTGTCAAAATTGAATTGCTTCTCTGGTACCTTTCCCCTCCCTGAAACCATAAGGATGTTCATTCAATGTGACTTCAATTTTTCTTTCTATCCATCAGGAATTTGACACATTCTGTATACGTGGTTTGTGATTAAGCTTTGCCATCATTTGTAACATTTTCTACAACCTGTTCATGATATGTTCTGTCATTTGTTGCTTATGATTAATTTCTGGTCTTTAATTTAATCCTAAATGCTTTTGTATAAAATTTGTTTCTGGTTTCTAGTTTCTGACAAAAATATTCAAGATAACTTTCGAAAATGTTTACCTAACTTCACTCGTAACACTTCTCTACTCTATGTGAAACACCTATTAACCTATTGCATGTAGATGACATACATGAACTTCAACTTAAATAAATTTTGAGTAAATTTTGCATTTCATATACTAAGTAGCAAGTAATTTCATATCAAAAATTAAGGATCACTCACTCTTCTGGAGGATTTTCTTATTCTGGATAGTTGTTGTCAGATCAACAGATAGGTTTGTGTGATTTGATGATAAGTTTATTGGTGACGTATAAATACATTTGAAGTCTTATGTGGCAACCCCATACATATCACTCCAATAAGGATCGCTATGACAAGATTAGACTAGCTGCAGCACACACAGAGAGATTTAGGCAGTCATTCTTCCTGTGTTATATATGTATATAGTACAGGAGGAATAATATATGATTCAGTAGTACCTCTCACAAAATGGAATGTACCTTTTGCCATGTACTTCATATAGGTTTGCATAGTATGGATGTAGATGCATAGCACACTGTAATAAATGAATTTAACTGCCACCGGTAAGATCCTGTTGCCTTTTGTATGCCCATGCCTTCTTCTGACCTTAGAAGTGGCGTATCCAGTTTTACATGGACTCTATACCAGTCACAAGTGTTTGAGAATTACAGTTGACAATAAGCTCCAATGGAAACAACATATAGACAATGTCTGTGGTAGGTTAAGCACTGTAATATTTACTATGAAACAGCCTGCATATTATGCCAAGAAACAACTTATTTGTACAGTGTATCATGCTCTGAAATATATTCACAGTATGGATTTACTGTTTGGAGAACTCCAGCAGCAATAGTACAAAAATAACTTTTGTATTGTAAAAAATGACCATTAGGACCAATATGAATAAAAAACAAATGGACTTTCCATAATCTAAAGATATTGACATTTCCATCCATGTACATATACAGAACAATAATTTCATTAACCAAAGAAGAAGAAAATGCAGATGTTGATTCACGTGACACAAGAAATAAAGATCAGTTGAGAAGTATACCACACAGACTGAGAACTACTGGAAAAGGTCCTCAGTACTCTGGTGTACAACTGGTAAGGCATCTTCCTAAGAGTCTTCAGGACAATAGGAGTAAAAAGACATTCCATAAACTTCCAAAGAATTACTTAATGGAAAAAGAATTTTGTAGTGCAGAGGAGTGTAAGTGTAACGAATGTGGAATACTATTATTATTTGTATGTATGTACTGTAATAACTTGAAAGTATTGTGGTTTGCAGTATGCAAATAACTTTAAGACCTAAATATTACTTGAGAGAAAAATGCTTGCAACATTACTATCATTATTGCCAATTCAACTCTTTATATATGTGGACTAAATATTTTAAGATATTGTATTAAGCTGACTTGTACTACATCAGATGTACACACTCTGTATGTAATATTATCAAATGGGACCAAATAAAAATCAATGAGTCAATGAATAAATTGCCAGACCTGAAAGAAGCAATAAGTGAAAAAAAAAGAAAGAAAATTTTGTTATGGTACTTACTGACTGTGCCACCAAATCTGATACATAACACTATTTACACATACACATACAGCCATTTACTAGTGTGTAACTTATCACTTTTCGTAAAACTTATGTAATTAGCAAGAATTCCATCATCAGGTTGTCACTTTCAAATGAAGAGAAGACAGAAAAAGCTTCCCAAATTACAATGAAAGTACCACTTGAAGATATAACAAGATACTGCTGTTGCACCATAGAAAGATATACTCAGTGAATGTAGAAATTTTTATAGTTTTCCCCAGCCAGTGCTGGTCCAAGCCAAGGCAGGCTCAAGTGCAAAATTGCAGCAACTGAGTCCATTGTCATACCCTACTTGAGTGAGAAATCAAAGTTGACACTTTAGAAAGATGACCTCACTGTGGAAGGAACATGACATGATTCTGACAGCACTGCAAGGTTCAATAAGAACATATAAATCTTACACAAGAATATGTTTCAGCCCACTGATATCACATAAAAACGCCAAGCTGAAGAGCTGAAAGCCACAGCTGAGACACCAAGGAGCGGTGAAGACTGCTGATGAACCCAGGCCACATTTGGTCGTGCTTGCCAAAACATAACATCATTGCTTCTGCCAGACACATATAAATACACAAGTTTCTGTGCCCCTCTATCTTCCAGTTTCAGTGCACCAGCATTGAGACAGGAGCTGTGAAGTGCTGACTACTGTTCACCAGATGACTACTATAATAAAGATTGTAGCCAGCCTGGCCTTCTGGATTTAGCTGCTGTGAAATGTCAACCTCTCATATGCTGATGTGAAGACTCGGAACTTTCTACCACTGGCTCACTAAGAGCCAAGCTGATGGCACTTGATGCACTATCACAATGTCACTGTATTTGGGAGGCACACTAGTTGCTGGCACACCCAACTCACAGCTATGGGTTGACACAGGTATCCATGGTCTTCCTCCAGTGCAGAGGCCACATCATAACTCAGCACTATCATTGCCATCCAAAGCAGAGCTGCTGGAACCTTATTGGAGCATTACCTATGAGGTCCACATGTATGCCCTAGTCAAAAGCATCATCAAACTGTTAGGCATCATCATCAGATGAGTTAAATGCCTACCATCAGCTGCGTGAGCTGCCATGACCTCACTGATGGCCTTGAGAGACTGCTGAGCTATGTGAATCTGCATCTTCCACTTTGCCTGCTGTGTCCACAGCCCTCCTCACTGATGGTGCAGAGAAGACAATTCAGTTGTAAACTAAAGCTAATAAATGTATAATTTTCTAATGTGACTCATATGTGTCCATGCCATCTGACGCCTTCACCCCTGTACTCCATATTTCATCATGCTGCATCCACAAGGGTCACAGCCCAATGACCTTACATTTTAGTGTCAGAACAGGCTGTCACCTCAGATTTCAGTGACAGTGTAATGAAGTCTGTGGCATCAATCGTTGTCAGTACCCATACTTCCAAACTAGTACAATGCAGCATGATTAGTGCAGTAGCTTATGTATTCTTGATTTTAGGGATCATGAGGGGTCAGTAGGTTTTGGCCAAGTGTCTGTTTGCACTGATATGTGGAAGATGTAGGAAGTCAATGCACATTAAACTCAAAGACTGCGTGTACCAGTTTGTAGTATTTTCGATGGGTACTGTGATTTATTCTGAGCCTTGCTTACTCATTGTCTTTTTAAGTATATGGTGGTGATACTCACTAGTAGCACTTCTGGCATAAACTGTAGTTATTACTATTTGTATATAGTAGTGTATTTAAGTCTCTACATCATTGTTTTGGGTTTTTCTCTTTTGTTTGGTTTTGTATGATTGCTAGCGGGTCAAACACATCATTGTCAACTCCACTGGGGGCTAAGCTGGAGGAAACAGTTAGAACTCTATCAGCTGCAGTAGCTCAATGCCAGGAGAAGATTTCAAAGCAACTAGCAAAGAGTACGAGTATGCTTAAAATGGTAAAGGTTATGAATGCTAATAATGCAGCTTTAGGTAAGCAAGAGAGAGAATAGGTTACTTGGTGGTAGTCCAGCAGTAAAACAAACTGTCTTTGTGAAGAATCAGGAGGAATTACAGTCCAAAAGTACTTGTGTGAGGCTAGGTGAGGTGAACAAGTACCAGGAATCAAAGGTTGTGGATATTCCTGCTGTAAGTTTACTTGATACGCAAAGTACTGACATTGTGGAAATAACAGAGAGTACTGTAAATGTATCAGCCCCAATTTTTTGTGAAAATGTAGAGTCTGAGGTAGCTGTAGTGCCAAATGAAACAAGTGTGTGCTGTGTGGAAGTAAATGGCTGTGTCAGTAGCAACATGGGAGATACTGATTTAGGTGGAGTAGTATCTATGCTGTTGGATAATGGTTGTTGTTTTGAGGCTGTGGAGCCTGTGCCAGTTGTACAGGGAAGTACATGCTGCTGGTTTTTGTGCCATATAGAGTGAACCTGCAGACAGTGGTTGTATGAATGGAGAATGCAGAGGTAGCTATTGATAATGTTAGTTGTGTTGTGAATGCTGTGCATAATGAAGTAGTACTGATATATTTATTTCTAAATGACACAGATTTGTCACCACTTGGAGTGGCAACATCATCTCCTTCTGAGAGGGGGGGGGGGGGGGGGGGGAGGAAGAGAAGAAAGAGGAAAAAGATTTGTAAGGTTGAGATCAAGCCAACAAAACTGAAATTTTATCACAAATGTGTGCCTGAGGCCCAGGGTAAATTTGATGATCCTCGCAAGACAGATAATTAGGGGAACAAAAAATGTTGTGTAATTTTTCTTAAAAGCACAGCCAAATGCAGGGAGACATTGTTTCAACCAGGGAGGACAGATGCAAGTGTTACAACATCACAAGGTTCTATTATCATGAAAGTAGAACCATCTAAACTGCATATGGCATCATCAAGATTCAGTGTTCATAATAAAGTACTTATGAGCACACGGAAGTTGGTTTTGCAAGCATATAAGAAAGCATGGACCCGCAAGGCACAGTCAGTCTGTAATCAGCTGAAAAATAAGAGAGGTAACTGAAGCTACTAACCAGCATATTGAATGGTTGTACCATGAGTAACTGTGTAATCATAGTTTTAAGAATGAGTGTTTTAAGAAAATGTAAGGGAAACTTTTGTTTCAAAGGTAAACTTCCAGATGTACGAAAACAGTGGATAAAAGAAAACCACTTGATAGAAAAAAATGGCTCTGAGCACTATGGGACTTAACATCTATGGTTATCAGTCCCCTAGAACCTAGAACTACTTAAACCTATCTAACCAAGGACATCACACAACACCCAGTCATCACGAGGCAGGAAAACCACTTAATAGACAAAGGAAGTTGTCAAACATGAGAAATTACTAGTGTAACTACAGAAGAGAAAGAGCAATGTAATAAAACTCTGAATCTGTATTAGTGTAAAACAAGTCAACAAGGACCACATGGAACTAAGAAACAAAACAAGGACTTTGTGAGTCAGCTTTCATGAACATTTCAATGATAAAAAATTGTGCAGTGCATAACTGAGTAGCTGTGGGTGCAAGTGATGTTTCATAAGAAAATGATCTTAGCACACATTTGTTAACCTCTTCACAGTAAATGAAGTGAGAGTGATTTCCTGCAAAGTTCAGCACTCTGTGATGATAAAGTTTAGACCTTTTGCCAATGCCTGCATTTAGAATACAACTAGAACAAGTGAAATGGCAGATGAAGGAAGAACTGCTGCTGTCTTTAATGAAGCTTCAAATATGCATTTTTTAAGTAGTGCAACAGCTTAATGTGTATGCTTTTTAAAATTACTTATAATGATATGCAATGCATATTTAAATATGCCCTGTTTTGAAATAATGGATGTACATCTTGAGGCAAAATCAGCATATTGACGCAATAGATCACAAGTTCCTTGAACATGGCCATATGTACAGAGAATGTGTGTGATGATGCAAAGAAATACTTGAAATATGTATTTGCTCCTCACGACATGATGGAAGCAGTGAAGGAGGTGAACCTAAAGTTTTCTGTGGCTAAAATGAAAAGATAAAACTTTCATTCAATTAAAGTCAGGCAATAACACAGGACACTGTTGTTACAAACACTCAAGGAAACATAATCTGATGGAGGAATATTAGTAGAATCAGCAAAGAAAATCCTCTAACATGCAGTTCAAGTATTCACTAAAACGTGATCTTGAGTTTATTGAAGTGGATTTTAGGAGGCATAATATTGATCACCCATCAATATCTCTTCTGCAGCTTTTGCATCAAGCTAAGTATGATCTAGTATATGAGATGAGGAAAAATTTTCAGCAAATAAAAAACTACATCTCTCCAATTTATCATGAGTTGTATAACAATACATATCCCTTTCCCAGACAGCAGTTACCATGGGTGTAAGAAGAGAGAGAAAAGGGCAAGCTGATTTTCATACAAGTGATGCTTTTTAAAACCCTGCTGATTCATGGACAAAGTTTTTGGTCTCTAAGAAATTTATTATATTTGAATTAGAATATGTCTAGAATTTTGTAGCAAACTGAAATTAAAAATATTAGTCTGTAATTTTGTGGGTCTGTTCTTTTACCCTTCTTATGTAGGGGAGTCATCTGCACTTTTTCCAGTCACTTCAAACTTTGCACTGGATGAGAAATTTGCAATAAATACAAGGTGAGTAAGGGGCAAATACTATAGAGTACTCATTGCAAAACTCAGCTGGGGTTCCATCTGGACCTTGTGACTTTTTTGTTTTTAATTCTCTCAGTTCTTTCTCTTATGACAACGTCATCAGTACGAGGCTCTGTGTGATGGTCAAATCATACTATGGTTGTATGATCCTCCTGTGTGAATGATTTTTTAAACACGAAATTTAAAACTTCGTCTTTCATTTTGCTGTCTTCTACTGCCACATGAGGCTGGTCAATGAGTAGCTAGTTGGAATCCTTAGACCCACTTAGTTATTTTATATAGGATCAGAATTTTCTCAGGTTCTCAGCTAGATCTTTTGCTAATACATGACAGTAGTAACAGTATGCTTTGTGCATAGACATTTTCACAGATGCACAAACCTCTCCTAACCTTTGCTTTTTATCACTGTGTGTTCTTTTTTGACTTAAGAGTACATCGGTCTTTACTTCCTCAGAGTTTTCTTAATTTTGTTGTTAAACCACAATAGGTCTTTTCCATCCTTAGCCCACTAAATAGACACATACTGAACAAAAGCACAATTTACAGTCTGTTTCAACTTTGCCCATAATTCCACTATACTCATCAAACTGGAATTAAATGATGTCAGCTTATTGTCTAAGTGATATGCTTATAACTGCTCATCTGCTCTTAAAGTAGAAACACTCTCCTTGCCTTCATGACAGATTTATTAACTTTCATAACAACAGTCATTATTATGACATCATGATCACTAAAATAATCCCCATAATGTTGGCAAATGTAAAATTTTTTGAATTTTTCCCCAACTAGTGCCAAGCCAAGCCAAGGCAGGCTTACACACAGAGTCACAACTGAAATGATAAACAGGCAGGAGAGCTTATACTGCAATATCATGCCACATCACTGAGACCATTACCACATATTGCTTGAGCAAGATGTCTGAATTGCCAGTTCAGCAAAATCAAAATGAGCTCAATGTATAAGGAACATGACATCATTCTGATAGCGTTGCAGGGTGCCATAACAACATATAAATCCCACACAAGAACACATTTCAACCCATCAATATTACAGAAAAGTACTAAGCTGAAAGCCATAGTTGGAACACCGAGACACAGTAAAGACTGCTGATGAACCCACAAAACGAGGGTGCATTTTGTCATCCTCATCGAGAAATAACATCATTGCCTCTGCCAGACAACTATAAATACTTGGTGTCCTGAGCTCTTACATCTTCCAGTTGCAGTGATATAACATTGAGGTAGGATCTGTGATCTCCTGACTACTGTTTGCCAAATGACTACTACCTTCGAGACAGTAGCCAGCCTGGTTTGCTGGACTTGGCCACTGTGAGTTGCCAACATCTCATCTGGTGATGTGAAGCCACTGGGAGCCAAACTGCTGGTGCTTGATGTACTATTACACTGTCACTGTACTCAGGAGATATGCTAGTTGATGGTGTCCTTGTCTCATATTTGTGAGTGGGCCCCTGGTACAAAGACCATGCAGTAACTCTGCTCTACCATACTGTCCTATGCAGAGCTACTGGAAGCTTACTGGGGAACTGTCTATGCAGTCTACAAGTTTGCTCTATTCATAAGTGTCAAGGAGCTGTTGGGTATCACTGCCAGATGAGCAATGCCTGCCACCAGCTGGGCTGTCTATCCTGCACAGCACTGCTCATGCTGCATGAACTGAGATGATCTTGCTATGGTCTCGAGAGACTGCTGCACTGTGCATGTCAGTGCATTCCACTCTGTTTGCTGTGTCCACAGCCCTCCTTGTTCTCTCTGCAGAGAAGGCAATTCAATTTTAAACCAAAGTTAACAAATGTATAATTCGCTAGTGCCCATGCAGTCTGACAGGTCCTCACCACCATGCTGTACACTTTGTCATCCTACAGCCATAAGGGTCACAGACCACCAACTTTATCACTACTTTGCCTTGTCTGTTACAATGGCTACCACCATGTAGAAACATAATACTTCAACTGAAGACACATCTATCAGTGCCTTCACTGGTCCAGGGTCCCAGCCTGTCTCTGACAAAATGCTGCTAAGTACCACAAATAGGATAAATAATTTGAAATAGTAGGCCACAAAAGGGAAAGAAGAAAAAGTAGTAGTACACTTCATATCCCAAAAACATACTTAGAAAATTCCAAAAATTTCTATTAAAGTGTAACTCATAGATATTTTTCACTCTCTATATAGCACTTTTTTAGAACTCCTTTAACAATCATGATGACACAACAAGACTAAAAACAGCTCATACAAAGATCTGTAATACAGTATTGTATTGTGTAAAAGTTATTTTAAAATCTTGCAAGCAATTCACTTTGAAAATGACTGAAGGTTTCCAGTTGAAATATCATAACAATAATTAATAATATCCCTAATGCATTTCCAAAAGATGATGAAATATTCAATCCACTGGGAAAACTTCAGTGACTGTTTTGTGTTTTAATGAAGTGTAACAATCAAGCTTCACTTGACACACAGTTTTCACAATTTTAGTTGATTTTATCATTATCATGACTGTTTAATATGTCACAGAAACCAACAGTTCTACATTATGGTAACATTCTTTCATAATATGCTTTCCAGTGAGCCCACAAAACCAGCAGCTCAACTTGAGAATAGCCGTAAGCTTGTTAGCCAAAAGATGTCCTGGATGCATGCCTCAAAGATGATGGACTAATACAAAATATTCTGTTCACTAAAGAGCATGATTTAGAATTTTGAATGGAGAATATTCTAATTAGCTTTTTGTGTTATGAGCAAGAGTGAGCAGCTTAATTTTTATCTTTGTGTTATATAATTTTGCACATGCCATACTCTCACTCTGTCATACAAATTAAAATTAATTTTTTATGTCATACACTACAAAATGAGTTGCTTCTTAAGGCCTAATTCGTAGATAAAATGAAAGTGTAGGAATATTAAAAATACATCTACATTACTCAATTAATGCAGTGCATGTATTTTCAGGTATTGGATATGCAGCAGCAGTAATGTCTTGTTGGATGAACATATACTACATTGTCATCCTTGCCTGGGCCATCTTTTATTTTTTCATGTCACTTCGTTCTGGTAAGTAGAAACTGTTATATATATATATATATATATATATATATATATATATATATATATATATATATATATATATATATATATATATATATATATATATATATATAATTACTACATGTACCAACAATCAATTTACAAATAAAGACAATATCACTGCTATTTCATGTTAAATGCAATGAGTGGTGTTATGCATACTGTGATGTATGACTGTGGTAAAGTGTCTTGTTTTTTATATATAAGTAATTGGATAGATAAAAAAATCTACTCACCAAGCGGTGGCAAGAAAGCACACATATAACAAGGTACTACAGTGTGCAAACTTGAAGAGGCAGCAACTTCTTCTGGCAGAAGGGCTGAAGGGGAAAGATGAGAGGTGAAGGAAAAGGTCTGGTGAGGTTTAGGAAACGGGGTAGAGTTCAGAAAAGTCCCTTAGGGGAGACTTATTGGACAGAATGGGAAGGAAAGAGTCCAGTAAGTCACCACTGACTCGGGGTTCTGGGGGACTCTACCACTTTTCCTAAAACTTACCAGACCTTTTCCTCCACCCCTCTTCCTTCCCCTTCAATCCTTCTGCTGGAAGAATGAGCAACTGGCTCCAAAAGCTCCCAAACTGTAATATTTATTTACTTATTTATTTATCCATCTGTAGACAATAAATGTTGTATGGATGTTGTCCAAAAGTACATGTCAATTTATGGGAAGCAATCTGTGCAAACGGAACATACAAAATTTTACATTAAGTAGTACAAAGAACGATACATACAAAATTGTACAAAAAATGGTCAAAGAATAATACCTCATCATACGAGACACAATAATACAACTTTTTAAACATGTATACTAACAGTATTGTAACTGCGTAGTCTGTTTGCCCTAAGGCTTTACTTTTGTCTTCCCTAAACAGGAATCCTTTATATTCACTACAATAATTCAGTAAAGATTTTACCACACCCAACAGCTGTCCATGAGATTTAAAAAATTAACAGAAACTTTATGGGATGAAAGACAGTGTTTTCAGTTTTGCGTTAATATAAACATTACTAAAATTATTTATTGGCCAAAATGGTCATTTACCGAGTAAAAACATTGTTCAAGTAGAAATTCTTTACATTCTACTTTAAATCTGTTTTCATCTTCTAACTTTCTGATGTTGGCTGGCAGTATGTTGTAGAGATTTTTACCCACATGGCTCACATGCATTTGTGTGTGTGGTTTTTTCTTGTTCTCTGAGTATGGAGTGCCGTGCTATTTTGAGTATTGTAGTTATCTAAGTCGGTATTTGTCTGAAAATCTGCAAGGTGAGCCCTAACATATAAAACACATTTGTATATATGTATAAGGAAGGTATTGTTAGAATTTTAAGCTTGTTGAATAAGGGTCTGTGGATGACTGTGTGTTATTACTGGGATAGCCCTCTTCTGTAACAGAAAGATTTGTTTTAGATTGTAAGTGGTGGAACCCCAAAATATTATTCTGTATGTTGCAAGAGACTGAAAATAGCCAAAATATGCCATCCTGGCACCCTCTGCAGTACAGACATTGGCAAAAATTCTAAGAGCAAAACAAGCTGAGTTAAGTTTCTGCATAAGTTTCATTACATGATCATTAAAATTAAGGTTTTCATCTACATGAATCCCCAACAATTTTGTTGATGCCACTCTGTCTATTGCCTTACCACCCAACAACAGATCAAGATTTACATTTGGACATATTTTCCCAAACTGCATAACTTTTGCCTTGGCAATTCCTTTTTGATATACCCTCTTGTAATTCTTAACATATTCTATGAACTGTGGATCTGTAGATATCTTCAATTCTGAATTTAGTCTCTTTAGAGTTCCACAAGAAGTTTTGATGCCAACTGTGATCCAAGAACTTGGCTTTGTATTGTGATGTGATTCTTGACAGCTTCTTTGGAAAGCACATTTCAAAATATCCCATGAAAATTGAAGAAAAAGTGTTATATGCATCATTTGTATTTGTTAAGGACAGCACTTCTGCCCAAGACTCACTAGTTAGGATATTTGTAAATTCTACACAGTTTTCAGCAGAAAATTTTCTTTTATACATGAAGTACACGTTTTTCTCTTGCAGCGGCATTGAAGGAATTTTGAGGACAAAAGCATTATGGTCTGGCAATCCCAAATCAGTATTTGTTACCTCTACTTCTGTAGATTGCACATTTTAAAATATATTATCTATCCAACTGTTTGTGTTATAGGTTATTCTTGTGGGTTCATGTATGTGTGGAACAGATTGAAACTGCATAATAGATTTAGGAATTGATTTTTTAGCCTACTTTCATTCATAAGATTTATGTTGAAATCCCCACAGACAACTACAGTGGCTCTTTCAGTAAAAAGAATGCTAAGCAGTGTTTCTAATTTATTAATGAATATGTCTGTGTCCTCAGTAGGTGGTCTGCATATTGCTATTACTGTGACTCTTCACTGTATTTCATACAACTGTATAGCTGCTGCTTCAAAATGATTTTCCACACTCAATAATTCAACTTCACATCTTCTTTTATACCTGATATTTGATTTAGTAAAGATACATACACCTCCATTTTTGGCATTTTTTTCCACAATACTGACTTGCCAACTTATATGGATGAATATTAATGATACTTAGTTCAAAAGTTCTGAACCATTGCTCTATAATGCACCTTCAGTCAATGTTTGCACCATTTATTGCTACCTCAAGTTCTAGTGATTTATTTCTAAGGCATTGAACATTTAGACTTAAAATCTCCAGGTGATTAGGGTGAAAACTGGTTACAATTTTATTTACGTTTTGTGCTGTCATATAAATTCCCATGTCCTGGTGAGATACCAAAATTCCTTGAGGACAGGTTTCCTGCACCTCTCGAGATGTACCCATACATTGGACTGTGGTGAGTTGCTTGTTGCCGTAATTGGTGCGGCTGCTAATGTACTTAATACTACCATTTCTGTTGTTCTTGTTGATGATGATGATGATGCTGATTATGGTGATGCTGTTTCTGACACTTCAAATGTTGGTTCTGCCACTACTGCTGTGTTTTCTTGTGAACTTCGAGTCTAGCTTTTCATATGTGTGTTCTCCTGCTGCTGCTTGGTGTGTATATCTTTTATCTATCCAATTGCCTATATTTTAAAAAATTTATTATTTTTATTTTTTGTGTATTATTTGTAATCAATGCTTTAGTGAAACTGTTGTGTTACTCAGTATTCAGACTGATGTTGATACTAAATTATGTAACTTCAGGAAAAAAGAGGAATTTGGCTTTTTTTAGTTACACCTTCAGAATGCAGAATATTGTTGGCCCTACTATATTTGTGAGCAATTCCTGCTCTTGTCATCACTACATATATATATATATATATATATATATATATATATATATATATATATATATATATATATATAAACACAAAGATGATGTGACTTACCGAACGAAAGTGCTGGCAGGTCGATAGACACACAAACAAACACAAACACACACACAAAATTCAAGCTTTCGCAACAAACTGTTGCCTCATCAGGAAAGAGGGAAGGAGAGGGAAAGACAAAAGGATGTGGGTTTTAAGGGAGAGGGTAAGGAGTCATTCCAATCCCAGGAGCAGAAAGACTTACCTCCTGGGATTGGAATGACTCCTTACCCTCTCCCTTAAAACCCACATCCTTTCGTCTTTCCCTCTCCTTCCCTCTTTCCTGATGAGGCAACAGTTTGTTGCGAAAGCTTGAATTTTGTGTGTGTGTTTGTGTTTGTTTGTGTGTCTATCGACCTGCCAGCGCTTTCGTTCGGTAAGTCACATCATCTTTGTTTTTAGATATATTTTTCCCACGTGGAATGTATATACCCCCATAGCTCATTACATTTCCTTTGCTGCTTTTATACCTTTAAGCTTTTTTCTTTTAAAAATACCTTTATATTTTTTTCAATTGTTTAAACATGCAGCATGATTTTGTACTGCATGCAATTTCTTGATAATATTTCTCCAAGGCATGAACTCTCATACAACTCTGCTAAAAAGTTCTCTTTGTCTTCTACTTCTGTTAGTTTCAAAGAAGAGTTTTCAGATCTAGAAAAACTCAATGTAAAGTATTGTTTGTATATTGATCTTAACCACAGTTACCATCATTTTTGTGTACAACCTCATTCTTTGGTCTCAAATAAGGACCACTGTGACTGTTAAAAAATGTTTATTGAAAGACATGACCAGTTTTACAAACTATATTTACATCAAAAGGTGTTTGTAGTCAGTCCATAAAAACAATTTGTTTAAAAGCCACGAAAAGCACATTCCTGAACATTCTTATCAATGTATTTAAAATTTCTAACTCAGAAATGTTTGAACATCCATAAATAAAAAAAGAAGCCTAAGCCCATCCCAAAACCTCTGATGTAGACAGTCTGGGGAGGGAGTACTGCTGTTGCCAATATTAAGCTAACCATAAACTGTAGCTTGGCCTATTCCGAAAGCTGTGCATGCTTACGGTTAGTTTAATACTTGAAACAGCAGTGCTTCTTCCCCAAGCTGTCTACATTAGAGGTTTCAAGATGGCCGTATCCCCCTTTTCTATTTCTGGATGTTTGGACACTTTTGAGTTACAATTTTAAATACCTTGGTGAGAATGTTGGCAAATTTGCTTTTTCTGGCTTTTAAAGTACAAGTAAGTTGTTAACAATCTTTAAACGTTACTACTTAACTTGCATTGGCCTCTGGTTCATTGATATTGTAGATGCTGCGAACAATGAGAACATCTCGAAAATTTCAAGCTTGACAAATTATTTATTGACATTAGTTGATCGACAGAAGTGACATAAGTGCAAAACAACTGACAAAACTGAGCTAAACTGAACTGAACTGAACTGCACTGACTCCTGAAGTAAAGAAAACTTGACGGACTGCCCTGTACAGGATCACTGCGTTGCTTTAAATACAATTTTAGCAATCGCTACCACTGTTAATTTATTACAAAATGTAACTTACAATTAATAATAATTTCATCTAAACTAACTGCTGTTACATTTGTACAGGCTATAAAATACAATGTCAAAAAACATATGTTTATCATCATCCTGGTTTTATGTGTGAAAATTAATTCACAATCTGATTTCAATGATTATTTTGACTTTACTTTAATTTCATAATTAGTGACTGCATGGATTTTATTGCTAACATTTGTTCAAAGTATACACATTCTTCTTCACTTCATTACATAAATTAAATACACACATTTTCTCAAATACCAGAATTTCATAAATTTGGGTGGTGTAGCCAACAAGAGGTTAATATCTGCATAATTTACAAGCATCATTAATTACAATGAATTACATAAAAATGAATAACGAATGAAATTACATCACTGGATAACGATTGTTATTTTCATTTGAATTGTAATGAGGTTTTTGTGTTAGCAAATTTACAAATTGCAATTATGGTAACTAGAGGCATTAGTTATTTAAGCTAACATTTCCACAGCCTCTTAATATTTGTTGCTAAACATTTATTACTTCAATTTCATGACCTGCTCTTTAATTTTGTATATGTACATATTTTTGTTAATGACAACAATCTATTAACAATCATGAGACTGTTCGTCATTCCAGAATATTCTATATGTATTTACAAAGAAGAATAGGTCCTTTAGGGAATAGTGGACTGAACGGTACCAATAAAAACAAACATAAAAGGCCCTAGGAAGCACTGAATTGTATGATAAATACACAGGTGCATATAAAAAGGTGGTATTGGACAGTTCATAATGATCTTGTGGGAGGCTGTTGCATTATAAGTTCTATGTTGACCAAAAGTAAGTTGTGTTGAATACCTTGTGCAATACTGCAATGTGTTTTCCATTTTGCACATGTCAAGCAATGGTTCTTGTATTACCTTGCTTTAGTTCTGATTTACTTTTAACCATGACCTGCATACAGATGGGTAAATGTGTTTCTAAAACTGAACAGAAACTGAAATGACCACTAAATATTTTTCTGAATGGATAGAAGAGGACAGCAACAGGTATCTACTTTTAAATCTTTCTGGTCTGTAGATAAGAAATAATAAGTGAACCAATTGTTCATAAATTGTTGTGATGATTTATCAGAATATTCATAAAGAAGTGAAAAGCAGTGGATTGTTAAAAATGTTTTATGAATTGGTGGAGCTGATGTATTGATTAGAGAGAGGACATTTCATGAGAGTGGTATACTGATACAATAATAATGTTGTAAAACAATCAGGCATAAACTGATTTCAATCTTTTAGATGACTGAGCAGTGGCAGCAATTATGGAGCAATGTAGTTAAGATCCAGACCTGCATGTGCAGTAAACGCTATTTTTCTTACTTGTGTAGAAATCTTATGTTCATGCAGAAAATCATTTCTGAGTGATTCTCATAATTTTCTTACTTACACTTCCTAATAATTTTTTCTAAAGGAAAGAACAGAAAGTGACTACATTTTTTGACCATTTTACCTATATACCTGCATGGAATGAGTCATGCCATACCCTTTATATGTAGACTTAAATAAAGCCATTAAAAGTGATTTACACATGATGCAATTGTCAATTTTTTTCTTATGTAACTGTTACAAACAATAACTCTGCCTCCACATAAAACAAGAAATTACTTCAGAAAGTAATAAAAGAAGTGTGATTGATTTTTTTAACATTATTTATTTCTCTTCGGTGTTAATTTTGAATGCTTTCTTGTAGTTATTTTATAACAATAAATAAAAAATTGAAATTTCTATTTTTCTCAGATGTTCCCTGGAGAACGTGTAACAATTACTGGAACACACCTAACTGTGTGAATGCTTACGAAAGAAGCAATTTGACTTGCTGGGAAGTGCCATATAACAGCACAGCAAATTCAAAAATATGTGCTGTGAATCAATTAAACATCTCTGTGAGGGAACTAACAGATCCTGTTAAGGAGTTCTGGGAGTAAGTCTCATTTTTTACTCTAATTCTGTTTTAATGTCAGCTTGCATATTTCCTGCACAAATATTTCTCTACATGAAGTGTATTCACATTTGTAAATATGGACAACATTCATCTGTATAATGGAATGATGACAATGAAAATTTGTGTCAGACTGAGACTTGAAACTGGATTACCTGCATATCGCAAGTGGTCACCTTACCACTAGGCTATCCAAGCACCACTCACAGACAGACACAAAGTTCAATACATCATCAACCATATGGTTACAGCCTGCACTTGTACATTCATTATAGATATTCCCATAGAGGGGAGATATTTTAATTGAAAGTTGCTTGCCTGCGTCAATATTACAGTGGCTGTGTTGTTCGGAAATACGATGCAGTTTTCTTTCTGACATGTGTGCATGTCTGAAGGAAGAGCACTGCAGCGGCTATAGCCATCATGGAATTGATGAAACACATTCATAGTTGTGAATGTGGACAACCATCAGATGTCTAATGGGGCTGGGCTCAAACCCTGATTTCCCACTTATCAAGATCAGTTTTTATTTATTTATTTATTTATTTATTTATTTATTTACTTAGCATGCTTGTATCTCATCATTATAAAAATGATATAGGATTTGTCATACATTGCCTTACATAGAAAATAGGACATGAAAAGATTTACAATTATATCTCCATAAATAAAGTATTATTACATATAACATGAAACCATATGCATAAAAACATTCATAATAGACTAAATTAGAATAATAGATGATTACAATTTAGTTTTCAATGAGCATTTTGGGTCATTACTATGAAGGAAATAAGCTACTGTATATTGAATGCTGGTGTTTTAAGTATTCCTTGACACTATAAAAACTCTTGATAATTAACATATTTTTAAGTTCTTTTTTGAATATGTGGAATTATGGTATACTTTTAATTTCCTTTGGTAGTGCACTAAATAAAAGTTTTGGCTGATAAAGAACACTTTTTTAATACATAGCTTTTGTGTGACTTTCTCTATGAAAGTCGTCTCCATTTCTCGTTTTGTAATTATGAACTTGACTGTTTAACAAAGAATGTTCCTGGTGTACCTTCATAAAACATATACTTTCATAAATATAGATACATGGTAGAGTCATGATTTGTAGTTCCTTGAAAACTTTTTTACATGATTCTCTGTGTGTCATACCTCTGATTATCCTTATTGCCCTCTTTTGAAGCACAAACAAGTGTTTGGCCAAACTGGTATTCCCCAAAATAAGATACCATATCTTAGTGTGCTATGTATTAGTGCAAAGTATGAACATAGCACAGCATTAATGCCACAGGAATTTTTTAGTATTCTAATAACATAACAATATTTACTTAATTTTTTGTTTAACATTTCTGTGTGTTTCTCCCACATTAAATATTCATCTAGCCATACTTCTAAAAATTTAGTGTGGGGGTTTTCTCTATCTTACACTGCCCAAGTTTTAAGTTAGGTCAGATTTTACTTCAATTGTTATATGTCTGAAGTTCGTCCAGACTATCTTTTTTGTCATTAACAATTAATTTGTTGTTTGTAAACCACATGTTTGCTTCTTCTGTGGGTACTGTGACTCTCTCCAGTAAGTCAGTTTCATTCATAGCTTTGACAAATAGACTGGTGTTGTCAGCAAACAATACTGCATCTGCTGTTGATAAATGGCTTGGCAAATCATTCATAAATATTAAGAACAGCAATGTCCCCAGTACAGAGCCCTGTGGCATGCCATACCTGACACTTTGGTATGCCAATGAGTAGACTTTACCTGCATGCTGTATCTCTACCTTCTGACACCTATTATAATGATAGGATTTGAACCAATCATGTGCTACTCCACGAACCCCATAGCAATATAGTTTCCTGAGCAGTGAATTATGGCCAATGACATCAAAAGCCTTAGACAGGTCCAAAACCAGGCCACAGTTTAATTCATTTTTGTCTACAGAATTTATGATCAGTTTTAAAAAGTTATAAATTGCTGTGTCAGTTGACCTATTTTTTCTAAAACTGTTTCGCCCTATAACTAGAATTTGATTTTTATTAAGAAAATAAGACAGTCTTTCATGCAGTACCCTTTCAATTACTTTTGAGAATCCAGATAACAATGATATAGGCCGGTAATTGATAACATCAGACTGTCACCCTTCTTGTAAACAGGCTTGACAATCGATTTCTTTAGTTTTTCTGGGAAGATTCCTGTGCTAAATGACATGTTAATCACATCAGCAAGCGGGAAATCTATGTATCTTGCATTGTTCATTATTACTTTATCTGAAATCCCATCACAGCCACATGTCATTTTATTTTTAACTGATTTAAGGCATTTTGTACCTCTAATGCAGTAACAGGGTATAGAAACATGGTTTTATCATTCATTGGTAGTTGCGCTCTGGAGTTGAAATCACATCTTCCTTGAATTCGTTTTGTTGCGATATTTGTGTAATGTGTGTTGAATATGTTGGCCATCTGTAGAGGGTCCTCAACTGTTTTCCCTTCACTTTTAATTACAAGAATGCTGGTTTTACTTTTTTGTTTACCTATGCTCCTATTTATTACCTCCAAGGTTGATTTTATTTTGTTAGTAGCTTTCCTGATATGAATCATTATTTAGTTTCTTAGCCACTATTATAACTTTTTTATATACTTTCCTGTAAATTTTCACATATGATTTTAATGCAACAGTATTTTCTACAAATGTGATTAACTTTCGAAGAGTGTGTGCAGATTTTTTTATTCCCTGTGTTACCCATGTCTTTGTTTTGGTTTTAATTTTGACTCATTTAATAGGAAATGCAATATCATAACAATGTCAATAATTTGCTAGGAATTACTCAAATTTTTTATCTACATCACAGGTTGATTCTGTGTCCCAGGTTATATTTTTTAACATGTGATTAAAAACCCTTATGCTGTTTTCATTTACAAATCATATCTCTCTGTATTTTTCATACACCACTGGATCCTTAATAGATATATTATATAATGTTAACGTGACTACCTTATGATCTGAGAACCCCATCTCTATTACTTCAGTGATATTCTCACATTTATTTTTACAAATACTTGATCAATTGTTGTTTCAGACCCATTTAAACATCTAGTGTTATCTGTTACTGTTGCTGCCATATTATAAGATAAGAACAGATTGGTCAGTTGTTGTTTACTGCAGTTAGTTTTAAAATTAACATTAAAATCCCCAAGGACAATTGTATTTGTTAATTGCAGTTTGAGTTGATTTAGCAGTATTTCAAGGTTGTTGAGAAAAGAAGTAAAATTCCCTGCCTTACCATTAGGCTATCTGAGCATAATTCACGGCCAACACCAGATGTCTCCCCTGTACAGGAATAAACATAATGAATATATGAGTCCAGGTTATAGACATATGTTTGATGACATATGTAAGATTGGGTCTGGTCATTAGTTGGACTCAGATAGCCTAATAGAAAGGCAACTGTTCACTATAAGCCAGAAATTGAGATTTGAGCCCAGCCCAGCACAAATTTTCATTGTCATCATTCCATTATACAGCTGACTGTGGTCCATATTCACAACTTCAAACACATTGTATGTATTTTATAATGTCTGTAGTCACTGCAGTGCCTTTCCTTTGGACATGCATGTATATCTGTGTATATCATATGGTGGAAATAAAATTTTTAAATGTGAACAGCTATCAATAATAAAAGTTTTAAAAACCTTCTCGGATTCTCAGCAGAACAGGATTTGTGTAGATTTATTTGATTCAGATTGAAAATAAAGCCTTCTATTACATATAACAAAAATATTTGTTTAATTTTTTTATAAGGAAACTCAAAAACTGTCAAATGAGAAAACTTTTAACAAGTTGTCATTAAAAATGTAAATTAAGTAATTTTTGGTTGATATGTTCATTACATTATTGACTTCTTGGACTAGCTAAATTAACTGATACTTCTTTGACCTTATCTCTTCACAAATTTTAAGTAGTTTGATGAGTTATGAATTAAGAGTAACTTAACCAAACAAATACTGGCTAACCAACTTTATGGCATTTAATGAGTTGATCATATACCAGTAATAAGCAGTTGCTGTAACTAAATTCCATCTAAGACTGCAACTCAAGCTAATAATTGCGTGCGTGCGTGCGTGCGTGCGTGTGTGTGTGTGTGTGTGTGTGTGTGTGTGTGTGTGTGTGTGTGTGTGTGTGTTTGTTTGTGTGTTTGTGTGTGTTTGTTTGTGTTTCAATATGGTTCAAATGGCTCTGAGTGCTATGGGACTCAACTGCTGTGGTCATCAGTCCCCTAGAACTTAGAACTACTTAAACCTAACTAACCTAAGGACATCACACACACCCATGCCCAAAGCAGGATTCGAACCTGCGACCGTAGCAGCAGCGCGGCTCCGGACTGAAGCGCCTAGAACCGCACAGCCACCGCGGCCGGCTTGTTTGTGTTTGTGTTTGTGTTTTTGTGTGTGTGTGTGCATGCACATGTGTACATTTGGGCATGTGTGCATATATCATGAAGTCTGCCAGACTACATATAACTGAGGATTATATGAAAGATCCCTTTGCAACATCAGTATATACCAACTAGCTTTTATTTTATCTTGCCTTTCAGACGACGAGCACTACAGATTTCAGAAGGTGTTGAGCATGTTGGCGGTATTAGATGGGAGCTTGCTGGGACTCTGCTACTTGTTTGGGTCATGTGCTACTTTTGCATCTGGAAGGGTGTCAAATGGACTGGCAAAGTAAACTTTTATTTATATGTCAGACTATTGAGGTATTTTATCATAAAGTATGACATAGCTTTGCTTGTGTAGAATAAATATGGGTTAAGTAACAAGAAAAATCTGTCATTGAAGACTAACACTTTTAAGAATGTAGACCAACACCAATCTTGTAGATGAGACAGCAGGTAAACAGTAGAATACACAATGTAGTGGCTTTTATTTGTTAGTTCTTCTTCTTTAGATTCTGTGTTAATTTAAAGAGATGTAAAAGACAGCTGTAGATGATAATTACCTTTGCCTAATACTCCAGGACAATATGTTACTATCTGGAAGCTAAAGTGATTATTTTACATTATTTGATCACTGTTCATTACTTCACCAATATTGTAAATGTCTCATCAGTTATTTCAATCAAATAAAAATATGATTTTAACAACTCCTTAAATTTTAACGATTTCGACATGAAGCCTGAATGTCACTCAGTGACGTGAGAGAGAGTGATTGAGAGTCAGGCTCAATCTCAAAAGTGTTAAGTCCTTTTCTAAACAAATCATCTTCACACTATTTCCACATATATCAAACAAAGATAAATATTTGACATGTTTTCTGTTGAAAGTAGTAAATAGAGGAAAAATCATTATGTGATAAGCTACATGAAAAACTTTTACATGGAAGACTGAAATGTTAGTTTTACAAAAGAAGTAAATTAGTGTTCATGTAAAAATTTCACAATGAAAATAAATCTGTACCTCTTAAAACAATTATTGTGAAAAGTTCCATTGAATGTTACTGATAATGTAATGGAGGATATAATTAGATCACATCTACTGTAAAAACTAAGTAATCTGGTTTAGTAGTTAAGATAAGGGACAAATTGGAGTTTCTTAAATTAGTGTAGGGAAATGACAGGATGGTTCTTTTGACAAGGCCATTTCTAATTTTTTTCTTCATCCTTGTCCAGTTCCAGTACTTTGACACTAAGCAAGTTATCTTTTATCTTCCTGCCACTGCAAAAACTTTTTTTGGTAACTTTCAAGTAAATTTTAACCACAGTTATTGTTCAATTTGAATGTCTGAGTCAAATTTTGAATGAATTATTACCCCAGAAGAAAACTACATGAGAAGTCTTGATCTTACAGTAAATGAATTACCTGTCAATGAGTTAAGTTTCAAACACTGTCAACAAAATAGATGTCACTGTATATAATGTGACATCTTACAGTGTTTAGCACGATATAGAAACTAGGACACACAGTTAAATGATTTGATGTTTTTAATGAAGATGATCAAAGTATGGAAAATTCTATCCCATTTAAAATTTCTAGTATAACACTGTGGGATAAGATTGTGGTTAACAGGACAGTGGAAACTATATCAGAAGTTAACATTGGATTTTTCTTTTGGATTTTATTTAACTTGAAATAAGAATATGATTCTTCTCCAGTTTAAAACCTTGAACTAACACCTATGTCTTATTTGATACTCGGCTCTAAAGAATATCAGAAGACAGCTAATATTTAATGCCAGTATGAATGACATATGCCAATGACCTTGCCATAGTGGTAACACTGGTTCCAATTAGATCACCAAAGTTAAGCACTGACAGGCTTGTCTAGCACTGGGATAGGTAACCAACCAGTCTGTCGAGCCCTGTTGGCAACCAGCGTGCACTCAACCCTTGTTAGAGAAAACTGAGGAGCTACTTGATTGAGAAGTAGCAGCTCCAGTCTTGTAAACTGGCATATGGCTGGCAGAGCAGTGTGCTGACCACATGCCCATTCATATCTGCATCCAGTGATGCCTCTGGGCTGTGGATGACACAGCAGCCAGTTGATACCGGTGGCCTGTTCAGGCAGAGTTTAGTCTAGTTTTTAATGAATGATATATGAGTGAAGTTCACAAATATTCAGTGCCCCTTATTATTTTCTTACTTGATGGAAGCCACAATGTTTCATAACAATCCAGACAATTTACTTTAATATTTTGAACTGTTGGTTGTATGATTCATCAGTTCAACAGAGTACCTGACAAACAAATGTCTCTTAAAACATATCATTCATAGGATTTATAATTTTCTACAATAATAATAATTAAATATTAATTTTTTAACTTTAGGTGGTGTACTTCACTGCTCTGTTTCCTTATGTGCTTCTGACTGTACTCCTGATACGTGGAATTACATTACCTGGAGCCGCTGAGGGAATCAGATTTTATATCAGCCCGAACCTGTCCAAATTGCAGGAGTCTGAGGTATGGTGACTTAATAAAAAAAAATAATGTAGTTAATTTATTTGTCGAATTCAATTCATTTACAAGGTTATTTCATATTTCATAGGTATGGATTGATGCTGTCACACAAATATTTTTCTCCTATGGCCTTGGACTTGGCACACTTGTGGCCTTAGGAAGTTACAACAAGTTTACCAACAATGTTTACAAGTAAGTAATAGTCTTGTTTGAACATATCTAAGATTTTAATGTTTTTGCATTCAATATTAGTCATATTGCCATTAATACACTGAATAAACATTTAAAGTACTCAGCATTGCAAGTAAATGATCTAGAGACACCAGATATTACTGAAAAGAACTATTTAATGTTTTGATAATAATTATAATGAATCCTCTCCATTATACATAAAAATATATAAATTAAACAACACATTCTGGACCAAAAAACTCGTTGTCCAATCCTTGAAAGCCCAAGGGACGTTGACTGGCCACTGTGTCATCTGCTGCCTTGTGGTATCATGCAGATGGATGTGATATGGAGGGGCATGTGGACACTGTACTGCTCTCCTGGGCATTTTGCTGTCCTTCCAGACTGTGAAGCCACTATTTCTTATTCAAGTAGCTCATCAGTTCACGCCATGAGGTGGAGTGTACCCTGTACCAGTCTTCCCACCAAGGAAACAGTCCTTGGCAGTATCAGGAATTGACCTAGGTCCTCCAAATAGCAGCCAGTTATGCTGACCATTCAGCTACAAAGCAGACTATGTTGATCCAGTGGACCTAAAATAATCAAATTTTCTCAGATTCGTTTTAAGTAGCACAACTGATTAAGATTTCTGTAGCAAGAAATATGGGGTGCTAGACGTAATTTGGTAATGTTTATATTCTCTTGTGACTCTACATGCAACTACTTGTTTGAATATTTCAAAAAAATTATAAAATAAGTGTAAATTGGCTCTCACTGGAACATAAGACTGTTTAGGTAATCTACTACTATACACTGAGGTATCTGTCCAAGCCAACATACGCTATGTGGCAAAAGTCTCCGGACATCCCACTAAATATGTTCTGCATGATGTCAGTCAAAACAGGGTATATAAGTGTAGCCACATATGTGTCTTCTGCCAGAATAAGTTAATGGTAATAATTAAGTGAATTAAAATGAAGCATGGCTGTATGTAACCACAAGTTGGATCTACAATCCCAGAGATTTCATACAAATTACATGTGCCTAGGTCAGTTGCTAATGAGGTTACTGTTAAGAAAACAAGTGTTAAATGAATTACTTCTCTGATACACTTAAGAAATTAACTGATAGGGGCCACTGACTATAAAGCGTGCTGGTATATGGAAACAGTTTAAGGCAACATTATGCTCCTCACACCATACCAACAGTTTGTAAATGGATCTCTGCTGTATTGGTGTCATAATCCTCCTGGCCACAAAGCAAGGTCCATTAAGTAGTAATTCATAGAAAATCTGGTGGATTTACTGGCATGTATTGCTTAAATTCAGATCCTGAATAACAGCATACATCTATGGGATGGGAACATAGTTTTTCATGACAACATTAATGGATAAAAGTTTCTTTCTTTCCTTTCCATAATGAGGGATAACTGATACCTCCAGCGACTTCCTTCATTACCATCATCAGCAGTAGCAGTTGACTGTCATAATTGAAGATGTGGTATTTTAGATCAATAGCAAGATCAATTCTGTAATGGTGATAGCACAGGAAATCAAGGAATTTATATATTCTGCCATTGATTATGTCAATCTCTATAATGGAGGAATGCTAGTAGTGGCACCCAGACCCATTGGAAAATAAGAAACTCAATGTAGACTTGTGGTCACACTCATCAATAGGGGCAATGTCTGTAATCGAAATGAGGCTGAGATGGCGACGAGTTATTGAACTTAGTGGTGATCATGATACACATTGGATTTTATTCTAGAATCTGTGGAGGCTTTAATTTTTTTCGTTTCTTGGGAGAGGTTTAACTTGCTGATTCTTGATTACCCAAACTGTTCTTCACAGATACTCTAAGATGGGATCTTATGATAGAGAAGTCATTCACAGTGCAATCTGAACACCAAAATAAATAACACAGTTAAGAGGTCATTTCTTATCTTATCATCAATGAAAACAATAAAATAAATAGTCATGTATGGTGTAAGGACTGTGATTTCCACTTCTTTCTGTTCTGGAATGTGTACTATCCTTTTGGAAGGACTGTGATTACCACTTCTTTTTGTCCTGAAATGTGTACTATCCTTTTGGAAGTCTTTTATGTATCTTGCATAATATCTTCATTTGTTCTTACACTTTTGTGACATCAAGTTCAAACTAGCATTACCACTCATCTATTTCCTTCCTATAACAAATAATTAAAATAAAAGAGAGGCAACCACTGACCTATTATCATTCAGAATCAATCACCATAAATAAATAGTGTATGCAAATAAGAGTAGTTTCCCTACATTTAAACAAACCCTTCACCAGAATAGCAATTACTTTGCAGTGTGTTCTACCTCCTCAACTATTTGTATACCTGTTCCATGCACCATTACACTCAGCTGTGCAAGTGTGTACAACATCTCCATTACACTCATATGGTAAATGTGTTGGTAACCTTACTCACCTTGCATGTCTCCTTGACTCATCTTGCCTCTTCTGTACCCATCCTCATCTACATCTTTCTTAAGCTTATGAACTGTTCACAAATCTCACCTCATATACTTTCCTAGTTCAGTATAACATACAGTTCTGCTACTTTGTTCTTCAAGTGTTATCTACATGACTGACTTGCTGGTCTCAAGTAGCTACATCATTGCCCCATTGGCATTCATTTTTTGTACTTTTGGTCACCATCATAGCCCTTGAAAGAACACCTGTTTCCAAAACAATATAGTGGATTCATTTTATATGTTTGTCTTGTTGCTTTTTTCACCAATCTATATTTTTGGTTAGCTGAAGCATTACATTCTGCTTCCCTAATAGCCACGAGAGTCTGCTCTTCCTTGCCAGTGTATAGAGTAAGAATTAAAGAACATGGAGGCAGATATATTGAGTGTTGTGCACTTTGTGTTCTTCATCATGGAGTGCACTCCAAGATCTTCTTTTTTCCAAATACTGCCATCTGACCAGTTCCAATCAAGCTGCAACATCAGGACAGGATCCGGAAAAATGTTGTTGTGTGTGTGTGTGTGTGTGTGTGTGTGTGTGTGTGTGTGTGTGTGTGTGTGTGTGTGTGTGTGCCTGCATGTGTGTATCCGGGCTGCAGATTGTTATCAAGAGTATGTGCATACAGACTAGGTTCCCAGATAAGCGAGTCACCCTAAGACTTTGTAAGTAATAGAACACAGTACATTGTCCTCAATGCCAAGTGCTCATCACAGGCAATGATGTCATTAGGAGAGCCCCAGGGAAGTGTGATAGGACTGCTCTTGTCCTGTACATACAGAAATGATCTGATGGACAGGATGACCAGCAATCTGCAGCTGTCTGCTGATGATGATGTGGTGAATGGGAAGGTGTCACTGTTGAGTGGCTGTAGGAAGATACAAGATGACTTAGACAAAATTTCTGGTTCGTGTAATGAATGACAGCAAAATAGAAAATATAAACATTAGTTTGAATAGTTTGAAAAAACACTGTCTTGTAAACTGGAAATAAGTCTAGCCCCCACTTTTAAAACTTCAGGGCTAGGAAAAGTTTCCTATTCTTAGTCCCCAAAACCATTATTTTGATAATCTAACCCCTGAAATGTTTAAAATAATAATTATATTACTATCAAATGTAATAAGTATTAATTTTATTATCAACAAACCCACAGCTCCTGTACAAAAGAATGTGCATGCAGTTCATGGTGCAGCAAATTCTAGTGATCTGTGAAGATAAATAATGGCACATCTGTAGCAATGCTCTGGATATTTGTAATCCAGCTCTTTCATCTCTTCTGCCATTCAGATGCAATATTTGTAATCTCACAATGAAATAATGTTTTATTGTTACCTGCCTGGTTTACAATACATCCAGGCTCCTTTGGCTTAAGTCTTCACACATGGTTCATTTTAATAGCGTAAGTAGAATGTCATGATGTAACAGCCCACAGTTTAGTCTACAGAGCATAGCAACAACCAGCTGCATTTCCATGGTTCACATTATACATGCTGTCCCAACAACTCTTCACCATGCACAACATTTAAGGTTTTTTAAATAACGTAGATGTACAGTCTCACAGTTTTTTCTACTTACTACATTTTTAAATTACATTCTTCACATTGTACTTAAGAAATATTCCACATCTGTGGTCATCAGATTTGATGTAGGATTAAGTTAATTTTGTTGTAATGTGTAAAGATACCATGCTTGGCTGATTGCTTGTAACATTGCAATTCTTTAATATACAGGGTGTTACAAAAAGGTACGGCCAAACTTTCAGGAAACATTCCTCACACACAAAGAAAGAAAATATGTTATGTGGACATGTGTCCTGAAATGCTTATTTTCCATGTTAGAGCTCATTTTATTACTTCTCTTCAAATCACATTAATCATGGAATGGAAACACACAGCAACAGAACGTACCAGCGCTTCTTCAAACATTTTGTTACAGGAAATGTTCAAAATGTCCTCCACTAGCGAGGATACATGCATCCACCATCTGTCGCATGGAATCCCTGATGCCCTGAAGCAGCCCTGGAGAATGGCGTATTGTATCACAGCCATCCACAATACGAGCACGAAGAGTCTCTACATTTGGTACAGGGGTTGCGTAGAAAAGAGCTTTAAAATGCCCCCATAAATGAAAGTCAAGGGGGTTGAGGTCAGGAGAGCATGCAGGCCATGGAATTGCTCCGCCTCTACCAATCCATCGGTCACCGAATCTGTTGTTGAGAAGCGTACGAACACTTCGACTGAAATGTGCAGGGGCTCCATCGTGCATGAACCACATGTTGTGTCATACTTGTAAAGGCATATGTTCCAGCAGCACAGGTAGAGTATCCCGTATGAAATCATGATAACGTGCTCCATTCAGCATAGGTGGAAGAACATGGGGCCCAATCAAGACATCACCAACAATGCCTGCCCAAACGTTCACAGAAAATCTGCGTTGATGACGTGATTGCACAATTGCGTGCGGATTCTCGTCAGCCCACACATATTGATTGAGAAAATTTACAATTTGATCACGTTGGAATGAAGTCTCATCCGTAAAGAGAACATTTGCACTGAAATGAGGATTGACACATTGTTGGATGAACCATTCGCAGAAGTGTACCCGTGGAGACCAATCAGCTGCTGATAGTGCCTGCTCTCACTGTACATGGTACAGAAACAACTGGTTCTCCCATAGCACTCTCCACACAGTGATGTGGTCAATGTTACTTTGTACAGCAGCAACTTCTCTGACGCTGACATTAGCGTTATCGTCAACTGCACGAAGAATTGCCTCGTCCATTGCAGGTGTCCTCGTCGTTCTAGGTCTTCCCCAGTCGCGAGTCATAGGCTGGAATGTTCCATGCTCCCTAAGACGCTGATCAATTGCTTCGAACGTCTTCCTGTTGGGACACCTTCGTTCTGGAAATCTGTCTCGATACAAACGTACCGCGCCACGGCTATTGCCCCGTGCTAATCCATACATCAAATGGACATCTGCCAACTCCGCATTTGTAAACATTGCACTGACTGCAAAACCACGTTTGTGATGAACACTAACCTGTTGATGCTACATACTGATGTGCTTGATGCTAGGCTAATACTGTAGAGCAATGAGTCGCATGTCAACACAAGTGCCGAAGTCAACATTATCTTTCTTCAATTAGGCCAACTGGAGGTGAATCGAGGAAGTACAGTACATACTGATGAAACTAAAATGAGCTCTAACATGGAAATTAAGCGTTTCCGGACACATGTCCACATAACATCTTTTCTTTATTTGTGTGTGAGGAATGTTTCCTAAAAGTTTGGCCGCACCTTTTTGTAACACCCTGTATATACCGGTATAAATGACAGTGTATGATTTGCATACAGTAGACACATCCAAGAATTAATTCAGGGAGAAATAAATTTATAATACTTATCAAATTTTAATAAAAAAAACGGTGACAGTGGAATATTTTTGGAAAATGCATCATTGTGTTCAGATCACTGATTACTTTATTTTCTTCAAAATACTTATTTTTTCAGGGATGCACTTATTGTCTGTTCTGTGAATTCAAGTACTAGTGTCTTTGCTGGTTTTGTCATCTTCTCGGTAGTTGGATTCATGGCCCATGAACAACAGAAGCCAGTTGCGGAAGTAGCAGCTTCAGGTAAACAATAAAAACTAATTCAGTCTAATGGAAAAAAATTCTCTAATGTGGTTATAGCACTGTTCATTGCTTCCTCCCAACTTACGGTATCTTATTTCATTCTCTCTGTTCTTTTGCATGCTTATTACCTATATATCTGCTGTGAATCTATGTCTGTTCATCATACAGTAGCTTGCATTATTCTGTGGCCATAACCCAACAACAACATCCTCCAGATCCAAATTTTCAGACAATTTTGCATGTAATCATAAAACCTGAAACACTCCCAGACAGATGCCTTTGATTTGTTTCATATATTTCCTAATTCCATTGTGCTCTGTTAATGATCATTACTCTGCATACTTTTTAGTGGTACCTAAAATCATAAGGCATTTACTGCTATAATTTCTTTAACTCAATACATGCATAATACTTAAATGTTTTTCAATATTTCATCAAATAAAGGCAATTTTGGCTACATATCTCTCTATACAGCACCTACCACATAGTTATGTTGTATCACTTCTACCATTAGTTTTCACCTTCTTATTTTCAACCGTTTTTAACTTCTTTTAGTCCCCCTTTTTGTCTCCTTACCATACAACTATGAATGTCTGCTCATTCTACCTCCATCACTTTCAAAAACTGTCCTTTGCACTGGCAGAACTCCAATATCACGTCCTCTTTCTGAAATCTTTTCTGGCACACAGAATCCCACATAATGGGCATACTATTAAAATTGGCATCTTCGAGTGTCGCCCATCCTACCGAAAGAACCTCCACCTTTTCCAGTTCCATCAGTCCCTCATCCTCACCAACCTGGGCCTTCATAAGCATACAATCCTAACTCAAAACATACCCGACAGCCTTCACTCCTTTCACAAAATCCTTGTACTCTGTGACCACAACTTTCTGAATGTCATGACTGCAATAGAAACATGTGCCCTTCAACAGTTGGAACATCATCCTGAGCACCATCTGAGGAAGCTGTACCAGCAGTTACAGCAGACATGTACAGACCAGGTCCCAAAGGCAGCCTATCATTGATCTGATGGTGCCCCCCTCCCCTCACCATTTCTTCTTGTAAATTTATTTTCATTTTAATACTCTCTCATTCCCTCCCTCAACCCTTTAGCCATTTTGCCTGAAAATGAATCAGAAGCAGTACAGCTGGAATTCATCAACATTCAAAACAATGAGACACTGTGAATTGCATTCCTTGGAGCAAATCAGTTGAACTGCTATCACTGTGTTGATAGAAACACTTATAAGTTACTGGAAGATAATGCATTAAGATGTGTTAGTCTCTTTGGGTCAATTTATATACTGAGTTGACAAAAGACATGGGATAGTGATACCCAAATATACAGATGGTGGTAGTGTTGTGTACACAAGGAATAAAAGGTCAGCTCATTGGTGGAACTATCGTTTGTACCCAGGTGATTGAAGTGAGAAGGTTCCAGTGAGATCATGGCTGCACAACAGTGATTAACAGCCTTTGAATGTGGAATGATAGTTGGAGCTAGACACATGGAACATTCCATTTTGTAAATCATTAGGAAATTCTATATTCTGAGATCCACAGTATCAAGAATGCGCCAAGAATGCTACATTTCAGGTATTACCTCCCACCATAGGCAATGCAGTGGCTGACGACCTTCACTTAATGACTGAGAGCAGTGACATTTGTGTAGAGTTGTCAGAGCTAAGAGGCAAGCAACAATATAGAAAACAACCACAGAAACCAATGTGGGATGTATCATAAACATATCTGTTAGGACAGTGTGGCAAAATTTGTCATTAATTGGCCATGGCAGTAGTCAACTAACACGAGTGCCTTCGCTAGCAGCACGACATCACCTGCAGCACCTCTCCTGGGCTCATGATAGTATCAATTTGACCTCAAATGACTCAAAAACAATTGCCTGGCCACATGGGTCCCGATTTAAGTTGGTAAGAGCTGATGGGAGGATTCCAGTGTGGCATAGACCCCACAAAGCTCTGGACCCAAGTTGACAACAAGGCATTATGCAATGTGGTGATGGCTCCATCATGATGTGGCCTGTGTTTACATGAAATGAATTGAGACATCTGTTCCAACTGAACCAATCATTGACTGGCAAATCATTATGTTTGGCTACTTGGAGGCCATTTGCAGCCATTCATGGACTTCATGTTCCCAAATAATGATGTCCTGTCACCGGGCAACAGTCATTTGCAATTGGTTTGAAGAACATTCTGGACAGTTCAAGCAAATGATTTGTCCACACAGATCACCTAACATGAATATCATAAAATGATTATGGCACATGACTGAGAGGTCAGTTTGTGCACAACATCCTGCAGTGGCAACCCTTTTGCAGTTATGGACAGATATAGAGACAGCATGGCTTAGTATTTCTGGAGGGGACTTCCAATGACTTGTTAACTTCTTGCTGTGTCAAGCTGCTGCACTATGCCAGGCAAAAGAAGGTCCAACATGATATAAGGGAGTATCCCATGACTTTTGTCACCTCCGTGTATATGCAAATGAATTTTACACATAATGAAAATTAACAAATAAAAAACTAGCACCCACTTGACAAATGACAACTTAGAGTAATTTTGCACTTGTCTAAAAAAAAAAAAAAAAAAAACCCTGAGCCAAACATCAAAGAAATTGTGAAATCAGTGGAGTCTCAGTTTTCAAATTAAATTTTGTAAACTTTTGTGAAACAGATGATGTGAAGTAATTATATATTTTTTGTGCCCCTTGCTTGGTTATGGTGAGGGTTTTGAGACCCACCATGCCTCACTGACTTATTCCACCTTCCACATTCCCAAAAACCTCCTCCATCCTCCATGAAATACGCTGCTCCTGAGCACCCACCCCATAACACTGTTATGAACCATGCTGCCAAAACTCTGACTCCTGTAGAAGTGTCAGTACGTTCTAATGGTCTCACCTTTAGTGAAAAATCCAGTTTCTACCATGCTAGACTTTTAAAGGACTATTTTTCCTTTACTCATTCTCTGCAATGAAAACATTTTTTCACCTCACACCTCACTGACAACAACCAACCAAAACCCCACAGAGAACTTTGTTTGAAACCGCAGTCTTTCAGGAATTCCTCACTTCTAACTTATCCTCATCTTCCTTTCCTAGATACTTCCCAGTGCATCCAATGTCATTTCTGTGGATTACACAGCTGAAACCAATCCAGATCTTAATGTCCTTTCCACAGACAAAGGCTCCACCACAGTGGCCATGAATCATACTGACTATGCCATTGAGGGTCTCTCATAACTTGCTGACAGCTCTGCGTACAAACCTTGCAACCATGAGCCCATCCCAGAAGTCAAATATGACCTCCAGCAGCCCCTGAAAGCCTTAGGTCCATACCAAAACCTGACACATGATTCCATTTTCCTCCTCACACCACACACCAATAAAACCTGCACTTCTGTAGTTTACCTACTCCCCAGACTCCACAAGCCCAACCCCACAGGTCTTTCTATTGGGTGTCCCATTGTAACTGGGTATAATGCTTGCACAGAATGAACTTCTGCCTTTGTTGACCAATACCTCCAAACTACTGCCCATAGACTCCTATCATACATTCAGACACTGTTCATCACCTTTCCAAAGTTCGTGTCTCATTTCTGCCAGGGTATTTATTGGTCACTGTGGATGTGACACCCTAGTGCACCAACATCCCCCTCTCCCAGTGTGTTCCTGATACAAAACCCACCACCTCTTTCCTGATTCTCAGAGCCAACCAAACCCTGACCCAAAATTATTTCACTTTTGAATGCCAAATGTATAAACGGGCCCATGGTACTGTCGTGAGCACTCATATGACACCATCCTTTGCCAACTTATTTATGAACCATCAGGAGGAATCCTTCCTATCCAATCAACACATAACACCCCTTGTGTGACTCATATTCAATGACAACATTTCATGATATGGATTTGTGGCATGGATGATCTTCGCTCTTTCTTCCATAACCTCAAAAACTACTCCCAAATCCACTTCACCTGGTCCTACTCTGCTCAATGAGCCACCTTCCTGGATGTCAATCTCCACCTCTCATATGGCTCCATAAATACATAAGTTTCTATCAAGCACATCAGCTACCAACAGCACCCCAACACTGATGGCCGACACCTGTTCTGTGCTTAAAAGTCACTTCCTTACAGCCTCATCACCTGTACATACTGCCTCTGCACCAGAAAATTGGAGTTGTTGAAATATACCAATAACTTTACCACAGCCTTTACTGAAAGACAGTATCCCATTCAGCACATTCATAAACAGATCTTCTGTGCCATCTCCTCTTCTAATATTACAAAACCTCTTAACCAACCAGCCCTTCTCTGATTACTCAGTGTCACCCTGGCCTTGAAAGCTCAACCACATCCTTCACAAGGGCTTTGCCTACCTCTCATCATGCCTGACATGAGGAATATCCTAAACAAAATCTTACCCACATTACGCAATGTAGTGTTCCATCACCAAACCAACCTACAGAATGTCCTTCTCTATCTCTGTTCCAATCCTGCTTCTAATCCTGCACCCCATGGGTCATTCCTTTGTGGTCGGCCCACGTGCAAGAGTGCCGTGCACCCACCCACCATCTCCCTCCTCTCAATTATGTCCCATAAATATTTGATGGGATTCATATTGGGTGATCTGGGTGGTCAAATCATTCACTTGAATTGTCCAGAATGGTCTTCTAACCAAATGCGTACAGTTGTGGCTCGGTGATGTGGCACATTGTTATCCATAAAAATGTCTGAATTTCTTGGGAACATGGAGTCCATGAATGGCTGCAAATGGTCTCCAAGTAGCCAAAAATAGCCATTTCCAGTCACCAATCAGTTTAATTGGACCAGACAACCCAGTCCATTCCATGTAAGCACAGCCCACGCCATTATTGATCATACCACCAGCTTGCACAGTGCTCTGTTGATAACTTGGGTCCATGGCTTCATCGGGGCTGTGCCAGACTCAAACCCTACCATCAGCTCTTACCAGCTGAAATTGGGACTCAGCTGACTAGGCCATGGTTTTCCAGTTATCTACAGTCCAATGGAAATAGTCACAAGCCCAGGAGATTCACTGCAGGTGATGTGCTGTTACCAAAGGCTCTCGTGTTGGCCGTCTGCTGCCATAGCCCTTTAACACCAAATTTTGCCACATTGTCCTAATGAATATATTCATGGTATATCCCACATCGTTTTCTGTAGTCATTTCACACTGTGTTGCTTGTCTGTTAGCACTCACAACACTACATAAATGCCGCTGCTCTCAGTCATTATATGAAGGCCATCAGCCACTGTGTTTTCCATGGTGAGAGATAATGCCTGAAATGTGGTATTCTCAGCACACTCTTGACACTGTGTATCTCAAAATATTGAATTCCCTAATGATTTCCAAAATGAAATGTCCCCGGTGTCTAGCTCCCACTACCATTCTGTGTTCAAAGTGTGTTAGTTGCTGTCCTGCAGCCATAATCATGTTGGACACCTTTTTACATGAATCACCTGAGTAAAAATGACAGCTCCACCCATACACTGTGTATATCTTGAGTTCAAAATGGTTCAAATGGCTCTAAGCACTATGGGACTTAACATCTGAGGTCCTCAGTCCCCTAGACTCAGAACTACTTAAACCTAACTAATGTAAGGACATCACACACATCCATGCCCAAGGCAGGATTCGAACCTGCAACTGTAGCAGCAGTGCAGTTCCAGACTGAAGCACCTAGAACCGCTTGGCCACAGCAGCCGGCTATACCTTGCATACATGATACTACAGCCATCTGCATATGTGCATTTTGCTATCCCATGACTTCTGTTACCACTATGTATTTACTAATGCTAGTATTACTTTATAATTTTGACTTGTTCTTCACAACTAATATGAGAAAAGAGTATACATGTTGTAAAGCTACTGTTTGATAAAGGACTGTATAATATGTTAGATACCAGCAGTAGATACTTTCACTGATAAATATTATTACTATCATTTCTGCAATTACTGTCACAGCTACAGAATGTGCATTTCATATTGATGTTTTTAACTACAGTTGGGATGGGAGTTTTCTTACTTGCCTGGTATATTATCAAAGAAAGGCAAAAACCTGGTCTGAAATTTGCATGTGTGTAAGTGAGACACATACCAAATTGTGAGATATGAGTAGAATAAAATAAGCTCAAAACAAGTTTGGAATACAATAGATCATGAGTGGATAATGCTTTGTGTATACAAGCTCTTTAGAACATGTAAACTCCTATGATTTGCATGTAGATCACCTCTCTGAGTCTCATAAAATGAGACTTGATGCACTTTTGATGAGTGAGCATGTGAATAATCCTGTATAGCAAGAAAGTAGAGTCACAACAAAAATCTGTGTTTTAGTGCATTAAAATTAAATAAATAGTTCAAATCCCATATCTATTTTGTTAGTGAGCATCTGGCCAGCATTTTTTGTTTTTCAGTCAGCCTGTAAAGATACTAACCAGTAAGTCTCATATGAGATCTTTCTTTGCTTCATTTCATCATAGGTAACAACCAATGCTAGCAAATTTTTATTATTAATGTACATGATACTGCAGATATTTAATTTAAGTACTTTGAACAGTCATTTATTCCAATAACTGCACTGAAATAGTTGTGGGCAATTTATAGTTTAAACTACCATAGTGTTGATATATAATAGGAGGCTTGCAAATAACTTCAACTCACAGAGATTTTACTTCAACACAAGTTTATGAGTGTCAAATTTTTGTAGATCAACATTGGTTCTTCAACCCTCATTTGTACATTACACTTATATATAGATTCACTTTATACACCTTTTTTTTACAAATTGACAAAAGATAGCTCGATTAAACTGTCAATAATCATATTGGAAACAGAACTTTAGGTAATGTTTTTATCAATTAACAAATGACATTCTTTTGTTTCCCTATTAATTCAATTTTATTTAACAACCTTATTTCCTGGCTTCTATTTTATGAGCAGATTTTTGGGTGCAAAAAATTCTCTCAAATGTTCTGTAAAAGCCAATAATTACGCCAGAAATAAAATTTTATAATCGAAATATTATAGTAAATAATGTAGTTTTCTAGAAAACTGTCTGCTTTATAAAAGTAGGAAAATCAACTGAGCTACCTACCCAAGCACGATTCATGCCCCGTCCTCACAGCTTTACTTCTGCCAGTACCTCGTCTCTCTTTCAGATTCTTTATTTGCCATCCAGCATTATTACAAACAATAGACTTAAAGGAGATATCAAGGTGGTAAGGTAATGACCATGGTTCTCTCTTCTAATCATCAATACTTTTATTACACGACAAACATACAGGTCGAAGGCTAGGCCGGAACTCAGGTCCCGGAAGTAGACAAAAACAAAGATCAGCTCGAAGACATAATATACATATGATGTTCTGGCCTATCAGTCAATGGATCGATGCCACACAGCCCCCCCCCTCCCCCCCCCCAGCAGTATGGAGTACGTGCCTGAAGGAAGGGGGGGGGGGGGGGTTGGCGAGAGTTCAAGTGGGTTACAGTGAGTTCCTCCATGTCTAACGGCACACGCAGTGTGGGAGGAGAGCGTGGAGCAAATCCTGGAATGCTGATGCTGAAGTCTTGAAGCGACCTCGGTGGTCATAGTTGTCGGCCAGTGCGGGAGTGCTGGTGTGGAGGGGTGTCGTCGGCAGGGAGCCTAATGATCACCTTTCCACTTGGCATAATGTAAGCATGTAGGTTGCCACACGTAGCACTTCAAGAGATTTTGAAACACTTCACTACACATTGTGCCACACCACCTAACGAGTCACACGTATCGTCACACGCAAGCAGCACTAATGCGGTATCACCACTAACGACAACAGATAAACCACAAATGTCATTAGGATGAATGTGGGTAGAGAACTCATAAGTGGCACCTGCTAACGGAGAGGTATGCTGAGCCCGTGGGGTGGGGAAACCGTAGCACGGTGAGGGCGGTGTGCTGTGAGTAGAGGGGTGAGTGTCAGATGGTGAGGTCTGAGTGGGCGTGGCAGGAACCTGTGGGCTGCACCGGTTAGAAGAGTGGCGTGGTGTGCTGTCGCATGAAGATGGAACTGTTATATTAGAGCCCTGGGAGCTGGGGCCTCTGCTATGGGAGCCGGGAGGCGGAAAACCCCGGAATGAGTGTGGGCTCATTGACGGGGTCGGTGTAGGTGTGAGTTTACTCGAATCATGAGCAGAGAAAGAAGGCTGAGGGTGGCCAGAGAGTGTGGTCTCTTCAGCGGTGGGTGAGATAGGGGAAAACTCGGTGTGAGCAGGTTTAACCCTGTTGAGGGAGACAGTCGTTACTGAGCCCTTAATTACAATGTCCATTGTGTTACTGGTTCGTTTGACAACTCTGTATGGGCCTGTGTAAGGGGGCTGTAATGGGGCTTTTACAGTGTCATCACGAAGGAACACAAATTTGCAAGTATCAAGCGCCTTGGGAACATATGTGTGCAGCAGAATGTGGCTGGAAGGGGGCGGGGGTTGAAGCTTGTTACAGTGTAACCTCACCCGTTCTACCAAGGACGGCAGTTTGGACGGTTTGGCGACTGGAGTAGGAGCAACAAGTTTGCCTGGCAGTGTAAGGGACTGGCCGTAGATGAATTCGGCCACTGAGCCTTTAAGGTCTTCCTTGAAAGTGGTCCACAAACCAAGTAAGACGAATGGCAGGGCTTCCGTCCAAAGGAGGCCATGGCAATGTAGGGCTGCCTTAAGCATCCTATGCCAATGTTCCACGAGGCTGTTGCTTTGGGGGTGGTATACTGTTGAATGAATTTTCTTGATGCCGCGCAGCCTACATAGTTCAGAAAACAAGGCAGACTGAAATTGACGGCATTGGTCGGTTGTCAAGTAAACAGGGCAACCAAAGTGTGAAATCCAAGTGTCTATGAAGGATCGTGCCACTGATTCAGATATAATATTGGGTATCGGGGCAGCTTCCACCCAACGAGAGGTTCTGTCTATAATAGATAGCACGTATCTGTAACCCTTGTAGAGGGTGAGGGGGCCCACCAAGTCGATGTGAATGTGCTGGAAGTGACTGGGAGGAGTAGCGAAGCTGCCTAGTGGGGGTGATGTGTGCCGTGAAACTTTATTTTGTTAGCACAGAATGCAGGCACGGGCCCAGGCTTGGCAGTCATGCCGCATGTCACGCCAGACGAAGCGCTCTGAAATAAGTATGGTAGAGGCCCTCACATCTGGATGAGCTAGGTTGTGTAATTTGTTGAATACTTGTCTCTGTAGAGGTTTGGGTATGAAGGAATGCAGCGTACCAGTTGATTTGTCACACCAAACTTCGCCTACGACACCGGGAAAGGTGGATCGCACAGGTTTGAGTGACGAGCTGTGATCGGAAATAACGTCCATAGTGTCCGTATCGGCAGACTGCAACTGAGGTAAGTTAGAGAGGTCTATCAGAGTTTTGAGAGCACCAACACGTGACAAAAAATCTGCAACCACATTATCTGCACCCTTGATGTATTGTACGTCAGAGATAAATTGCGATATAAAGTCCACATGACGGAAGCGTCTAGGTGGAGGGACAGTCAGGGGGTTCTTTACAGCAGCAACCAAAGGTTTATGGTTGGTTAAAATGTAGAAGTCCCTACCCTCAACCTCGGCGCGAAAGTGTTTCACAGCCTCGTAAACTGCCAAGAGCTCCCTATCAAAGGCTGAGTACTTTTTTTGAGCGCCATTGAGCTTCTTAGAAAAGAACTGCAAAGGAGAGGTAGTACCTGCAATGGTTTGGTGGTGGTGGTTAGTGTTTAACGTCCCGTCGACAACGAGGTCATTAGAGACGGAGCGCAAGCTCGGGTTAGGGAAGGATTGGGAAGGAAATCGGCCGTGCCCTTTCAAAGGAACCATCCCGGCATTTGCCTGAAACGATTGAGGGAAATCACGGAAAACCTAAATCAGGATGGCCGGAGACGGGATTGAACCGTCATCCTCCCGAATGCGAGTCCAGTGTGCTAACCACTGCGCCACCTCGCTCGGTGCAATGGTTTGGCTGAGGACAGCACCTACTGTGGTATCACTGGCATCCGCAGTAATAAAAAATGTAGCATCCGGATGCGAGTGGGCAACAGTCACTGTGTTTGCAAGTAGGTGCTTCAGTTTGTCAAAAGCTTGTTCCATGGAAGGGGTCCAGGGGACCAGGCGGATACCGGTCATATTTTTGCCAGCAAGGGCTTCTGTTAGGGGAGCCTGAACCTCGGCTGCAGCAGGCAAGTGCTTCCTATAATAGTTAACTGTTCCTATGAACCTGCAGAGCTCCTTAAACAAGTGAGGGCGTGGCAAATCCAAAACAGGTTTGATTTTATCCTCGGGAGGAGTGAGGCCCTTAGCTGACACGATGTAGCCTAAGAATTTTACCGAAGTCTGGTGCAACTGGAGCTTCTTATTATTCAGTTCAACACCGGCTGTGGTAAGAGTGTCTTTAACCATCTGCAAATGTTCCTTGTTCTTTTGCAAAGTAGGACTGAAAATAAGAATGTCGTCCAAGTAAACGAAACAAAAATCCAGATGAGACAACACCTTGTTTATGAATCTCTGCCAAGTTTGTGCAGTGTTTTGGAGGCCAAAGGGCATGAACCGGTACTGGTAAAGGCCGAAAGGTGTTGTAACAGGTGTCTTTTCAATATCCTCTGGTGCCATCAGAATTTGATGATAGGCCCTCCTACAGTCCACTACCGAGAAATATTTGGCACCTGCAAGAGCATGGTTTAAATCCACGATGTTAGGAACCGGGTACTTGTCTATGATAGTATGAGAGTTCAACTTAGTATAGTCGCCACCCATATGCCAGGTGCCATCACTTTTTGTGACGAAGTGGATAGGTGAGGCCCAGCATACGGCAGATGATTCGATGATGCCGGCTGTTAAGAGATCATGTATTTGTTCACGAGCCACTTTAATGAGTTCTGGCTTGAGACAGCATGGTCGGCGGTCCATCTTGCTAGTGAAGTTTGTGGGCAATGCCATCTGTAACCGCAGAAATGCGCGATGCAGTACACGAGGCGACTGTCTGTGGTATAGTGTGCGTGGCAGCCGCTAGGCTGGGTTGTGGCGAGGATGGCAAAAGTTTGCCTAAGTGTCAACTGTTGGGTGGCTGGGAGTGGCAAACAAGTTAGCTACGTGAAACAAAGTTGGTACACTGTTTATTAGTAACCGAAGGTGCCGCTATCGAGCTTGGTGGCGGTAGCAGGGGCGAATGAATAGCAGAGGCTCATTCGCGCTGCTGCTGCTGCTGCACAGGCAATTGCATTGAACGCCGCCACGATGCCTTACAGGAGAATTCATCGCCATTCTAAACAGACAGTTTATAAAACAATCGAGATCATCGAGTTCGCCACAACACCTGGAGACAAGAAGAACCGCATACCAGTTAAGAGTGTTGCTGCTACTGCACTTGTCGATGGACCTTGTGTTTTCTGTGGTTGTAGACTTAATTTTAGTATTGACATTAATGACACTTTCGACCATGTTAATGGTTGGCTCACTGTAGCCATTGTATGTAGAGTTACGGGAGTTCCTAATGTACCAGGACTTGGAAGTTTTGTTGATAGAGACATTATTGCCTATCGTACGTACCATATGGCAGAACTTGCTAATAAAGACTATGGTAAATCTGCTTATATGTCGCCTTCTGCATTGTCTTTGTATACTCGTAATAAGAGAAAAATATCTGTAAATGAGTCTGCGCCTGGGAAGTTAGCTGCCCAAGTGAGGAAGGTGATGAATGTGCACTCAAATTAACACAGTTAGAGCTGGCGGGAGTGCGGACACTGTACAGTTTATGTGGCACACGGTCACAAATGCCGGGTGCGAGAACACTGTAGTGGCACTGACTAACCTTGTGTGTTGCCGAGGTGTCGTCTGCTGCAAGCTGCCGCTGTGCCGAAGATAACTCGTTGCTTAAGTCATTGAGGCAATGGCATAGCTCAAGTTGTTCCAAGCACAAGTGTGTATACTCGACACGCTCTGTGAGCCACTTATTTGTCCATGACAAGAGCTCGGAGGAGGGGTTATTACACTTCCTAGCCAGGTGGACCTGTTTAACAGTACTATTGACACTCGACAAAGCACACGGGATGTGTTCCTGCATAGGGTGGTAAATGAGGTCAGGCCACAGTTTGTGGTGTCATAGAAAGTCGATGCCCAAAATGGGATCGTCGATGTCAGCCACCGGGAAGGGCCACTTCAGGTTGCACTCAGGCGAGAGGGACACTGCATATGAAGTAGAACCTAAGCACGACTAACTAGATGAGTTTACTGCACGTAGGACAGTTTTGTGTAGTCGGATCTTTTCGGTAGCAAGACAAGATGGAAGTAGGGAAACATCTGCGCCCATGTCGATGAGAAACTTTGTGCCAGAGTTCAAGTTGCGGACATAGACTCATCCATTCAAAGTATTAGTGTTGGACACAGAATGGAGCATGGGACGACGCCTGTTGTTTACGTCGCAGGAGGTGGCGCCGCTGCCTACTTGACCTGCGGTTGAAGTTTGGGTAGGAGCACGGCAGTTTACAATTGCGTGCTTGTTCCCCGAATTTTGCATGGAAGAAACAGTATTTATGGGCAGACGTCTGCTCCTGCGAGAGGTCAGATGGTGACGGCACAGAATCTTCCGCGGAGTCAGATGTGCTGTTGTTGTGTGGACGTGAAGTAGCCGGTAGTGCGGCGAGCTTGACAGACTTAGGTTTAGGGGGCGTCCACGTTGGGGCCCTGGTTGTGATTGGAAACTGGTGTAGCTGTCGGACTGCTGGGCATGGCGTTCATGTAGTAGAGTGGAGTAAGCTCAGTCGGTGGTGCGCAAGCATTCACTATTTGGTCTATCTTCGTAGGCAGAGATGGCCATTTGGACAGACAGAGGCAGCTTTTCCTTCCAAATCTCGGTGAGCGTGGCATCTGGCATGTCGCATTCACCGACGAGAAGTCGAAGGCATCGCCACAGCTGGGAGGGAGATCTGTCGCCGAGGCATTCTTCATAGACGAGCTGTCGAACATTTTCACTTTTTGTCTTGGAGACACGTTGCAGTATTGCTTGTTTAGCCATAGCATACTTCTTGTTCAGAGGAGGTGACTTAACCAGGTCATAAATTAAGTTGACACGGTCATGGAGGTGATTCATGAGACATGTGAAACGGGCGTTGTCATCAAGTATACAGACACTGAAAGTTTGCTCGACCAGGTTGAACCAGAATTACAGGTGGGCAGGTTTGAATGCCGGAAGTTTTGGTAGATTTGACGAACTGGCGGTCGAAGAATGTGGGCAATAGTAGCTGGAGGGAAAGCGAAATCCATTAGCAGGAAGCCTGGCGTGGAGCGAAGCGGGACCGGTTGTTGCGGCGGAAGGTCAAAGTGGTCACGGCGGTTGCTCGACAGGTTATTATGCAATTGCTACTGCACATCTGCAGCGAAATTGTCCATCACAGAGTCACTGATGAGCTTGGTGGAACCTGACGTGCTCAAATTACTGCACTGATGAACACTTGGAGTAACAGGCTGGTGAATGTCATTCACGTAGTGTGCAACTGGCACAGAGTGATACACATGTGGAGCTTGCACATTCAAAAAGGCGTCCTGTTGTGGCACATTATGAAAACTATGCTCCCCACTATTTACAGTACTTGCATAAAAGTTCGGTATCAGTGTGTAGTGGTTGCTTGTACTGCTGGGCAGCGAAAACTGAAGCACTTCGGGGCTAACAAAGCCGGAATCGGAGACTACTGGCATCATGTTCAAAATCACTGCACCTGACGAGGTCCCTGGCTTCTCGAGGCTATAGGACTGCGGAAATTCACATCAGGCACCAACTACAGCTGGCATGCTTCAATTTAGTTGCTGTTGTAGAAGGCCATTGTGTAACGGATAAAGGTCCATGCGGAACGCGGAAGCTGGCGCGGTAGTCACTTTGTACTTGGTTCGATGGATTATTCAAACTTCGGGGTCACCACTAAAGGAGATATCAAGGTGGTAAGGTAATGACCACAGTTCTCTCTTCTAATCATCAATACTTTTATTACATGACAAACGTACAGTTCGATGGCTAGGCCGGAACTTGGGTCCTGGAAGTATACAAAAACAAAGATCATCTCGAAGACATAATACACATATGATGTTCTGGCCTATCAATCCGTGGAGTCATGTTTAGACAAATTTTTATATATTTTATTTGTCATGTACTTAAAGCTATTGGTAGTTTTTGCTAATCTATTTTGTGGCAAGAACAGAAGTACAGATCCTCGTATTGTAGTCGTGCCTTTGATTCATTACTTTTTTTGCCCAGAGTACTAAATCATACCTTAAAACAGATTGAAAAAAGCAAAGGATGCCATCCTTACATTATTAGATGTCACACAGTTCATCAGTTTCTTTAGCAGATATGTAACTACTGAAAGCCTAACCACTGTGTGTTCAAGATGAGAGTTCCATGTTAGTTTATTGTCAAGTATGATACCTAAAAATTTTACTTTTTTCTATTCTTTCAGTCTTTGATAGACTGGACCACATATTCTGGGTCTTTTTCTCATTTAACAGTAGACCATTCACATTAAACCATGATATTGCTTTTTTCTTTTGCCAAATTCATACTACTAACAAGGTCATCAGATTCATAGTTCTCAGACAGAAAAGTTGTATCATCTGCATACGTAAATGTCTTCACGTCTATGTTTCCTGATAAGTCATTTATATGCACAAGGAATAGAAGTGGTCCTAATTTAGATCCCTGTGGCACTCCATATTGAACCTCAAGTGTGTTTGACAAATGACTTCCTAAACTCACCAATTGCTTCCTTTTATTAAGGTATGATTTGAGGAGTTTCAAACTTTTGTCACATATTCCATAGTACTCAGATTTAGAAAGCAAAACAGAGTGGTCCACACTTTCAAAGGCCTTGCTCAGATCACATAAGGTTACCTGTACATGAGCATGGTCCTCGAATGCTGCTAAAACGTCTCTTACTAAGAGTTCTGTGGCTGTATAGTTGACTTTTCTTCTCTGTAACCAATCTGTGATGTACTCAACAGATCATTTAGTTCGAGGTACTCGTACATCTGCTGACACATTGTGCCTTCAAAGGCTCTGGCTAGTTCTGAAATAAGGGAAATTGGCCTGTAGTTTGCTGTATCAGATTTACTGCCCTTCTTAAATTAGATTAGATTAGATTTACTTTCATTCCAATTGATCCATAGTGAGGAGGTCCTCCAGGATGTGGAACATGTCAGAAAAACAACAATACATGACAAATATTTACAACTAAAACAAATAAGCTAAAGTACCATTCCACAGGTCCCAAGTGGAATGATCGTCATTTTTTAATGAACACTATATGAAAGTCATTTTACAAATACTAAAGCACTGAATTTAAAATAAAAAAGTTTTTTATTTATTTATAAGGTAATAAACATGTAATACAACTACTATAATACTTATTTACAATGAACACATTACTGCGCTGGAATGGTGCAGAAGTTAGATTGTACTTACACACACACACACACACACACACACACACACACACACACACACACACACACATATTTACAATGAACACATTACTGCACTGAAATTGCACATAAGTTATATATATATATATATATATATACAGGGTTATTACAAATGATTGAAGCGATTTCACGGCTCTACAATAACTTTATTATTTGAGATATTTTCAAAATGCTTTGCACACACATACAAAAACTCAAAAAGTTTTTTTAGGCATTCACAAATGTTCGATATGTGCCCCTTTAGTGATTCAGCAGACATCAAGTTCCTCCCACACTCGGCGCAGCATGTCCCCATCAATGAGTTCGAAAGCATCGTTGATGAGAGCTCGCAGTTCTGGCATGTTTCTTGGTAGAGGAGGCTTAAACACTGAATCTTTCACATAACCCCACAGAAAGAAATCGCATGGGGTTAAGTTGGGAGAGTGTGGAGGCCATGACATGAATTGCTGATCATGATCTCCACCACGACCGATCCATCGGTTTTCCAATCTCCTGTTTAAGAAATGCGGAACATCATGATGGAAGTGCGGTGGAGCACCATCCTGTTGAAAGATGAAGTCGGCGCTGTCAGTCTCCAGTTGTGGCATGAGCCAATTTTCCGCGGGCTACGCGTGAAACTTGCCCGCACGCGTTCAACCGTTTCTTCGCTCACTGCAGGCCGACCCGTTGATTTCCCCTTACAGAGGCATCCAGAAGCTTTAAACTGCGCATACCATCACCGAATGGAGTTAGCAGTTGGTGGATCTTTGTTGAACTTCGTCCTGAAGTGTCGTTGCACTGTTATGACTGACTGATGTGAGTACATTTCAAGCACAACATACGCTTTCTCGGCTCCTGTCGCCATTTTGTCACACTGCGCTCTGATGGCAGAAACCTGAAGTGCAGCTTCAGCCGAACAAAACTTTATGAGTTTTTCTACGTATCTGTAGTGTGTTGTGACCATATGTCAATGAATGGAGCTACAGTGAATTTATGAAATCACTTCCATCATTTGTAATAGCCCTGTATATAATAGAGGGAAACATTCCACGTGGGAAAAATTTATCAAAAAACAAAGATGATGTGACTTACCGAACGAAAGCACTGGCAGGTCGAAAGACACACAAACAAACACAAAAACATATTTAAATATGTCTGCTTGTGTCTGTATATGTGTGGATGGATGTGTATGTGTGCGAGTGTATACCCGTCCTTTTTTCTCCCTAAGGTAAGTCTTTCCGCTCCCAGGATTGGAATGACTCCTTACCCTCTCCCTTAAAACCCACATCCTTTCGTCTTTCCCTCTCCTTCCCTCTTTCCTGATGAGGCAACAGTTTGTTGCAAAAGCTTGAATTTTGTGTGTATGTTTGTGTTTGTTTGTGTGTCTTTCGACCTGCCAGCGCTTTCGTTCGGTAAGTCACATCATCTTTGTTTTTTGATATATATATATATATATATATATATATATATATATATATATATATATATATATATATATATATATATATAATAAAAACAAAGATGAGGTGACTTACCGAACAAAAGTGCTGGCAGGTTGATAGACACACAAACAAACACAAACATACACACAAAATTCAAGCTTTCGCAACAAACTGTTGCCTCATCAGGAAAGAGGGAAGGAGAGGGGAAGACGAAAGGAAGTCTTCCCCTCTCCTTCCCTCTTTCCTGATGAGGCAACAGTTTGTTGCGAAAGCTTGAATTTTGTGTGTATGTTTGTGTTTGTTTGTGTGTCTATCGACCTGCCAGCGCTTTTGTTCGGTAAGTCACCTCATCTTTGTTTTTATATATAATTTTTCCCACGTGGAATGTTTCCTTCCATTATATATATATATATATATATATATATATATATATATATATATATATAAAAAAATCAGTTGGTTTTACTGAGAAATTCATCAATGGAGTTGAAGCAGTTGGCCACCAATAAATCCTTTAGGCTTCTCTTAAACTGAATTTCATTGGTTTTTAAGCTTTTTATGGCTGCTGGCAAGTTATTGAAAATGTGTGTTCCTGAATAATGCACACATTTTTGTACAAGACTATGTGACTTTAAATCCTTGTGAAGATTATTCTTATTTCTAGTATTGATTCCATGAATTGAGCTGTTGGTTTGAAAAAGTGATATATTTTTAATGACAAATTTCATTAAGGAATAAATATAAGGGGAAGCAGTAGTTAGTATCCCTAGTTCCCTAAACAGGCTTCTGCAGGATGTTCTTGAGTTCACACCACATATAACTCTTACTGCATGTTTTTGTGCCCGGAAAACTTTAGTTTGGCTTGATGAATTACCCCAAAAAATAAGCCCATATGACATTATGGAATGAAAGTAAGCATAGTATGTCAGCTTTTTCATTTTTATATCCCCTGTGTCTGACAAAATTCGCATTGCAAACAGAGATTTGTTAAGACGCTTCAGCAGTTCTGTGGTGTGCTCCTCCCAGTTGAATTTATTATCAAGCTGTAATCCCAAGAATTTAACACTGGAGTTACTTTGGATAGTTTGAGAGGATCAGAAAAACCCTTCTATGAGCCACAAGTTTATAGAATATGTTAATGGTGCTGCAATTTAATGTATTATTTCTTTCAATAGATTGTTTGACATATTAAAAATATCTGTACTATAATAATTTATCATTTCTTTGGCAATTATAAGAACTTCATCTTGGCATACCTCTTTGAAGTGTTTCAATGAAGGTTTGGCCTGATTATGATTTAAGTTTGTGCTCTTAAGATAATCTGTATATGTTACATTGTGTTTGCTACTCAACCTTTTAATTTCATCAGCACAGCTTATAAAATATGTTTTGTATGTGTTGCTGGTATTGGGACTGTCTTATCATAATTTCTGATTTCACCTTTAACAGTATTAATTGCTGACCAGGCTGTTTTTCACTGGTTTTTACTATTGTTTATGAGATTAGTATTGTATGTCTGTTTCACCAATAGTCACACTTTCTTATACAGTTTCGTACTGGCCATTTCAAGGTCCTTAATTTCATTAGAATTATTTACTTTGCCAAGGCACTTTAACGGTAGTAACTTATTTTTTACATTCTCCTGTACCACACTTTACCCTTTCTTGTTTTATGATATTTTCTTGGAACAAAATGAGCTTTTAACATACCTATTAAGTAGTTACAGAGTGTTTCATGAACTGTTTGGGCATTGGAATCGCATCTTTGAAATAATTTGTCCCAGGAGTTATGCTTAGTTGGTGAGTTAGTTTTCTGAGATTATTTTTTCTGAGTATGAAAGTATTAGATTTTGATAACATTTGTCCAGCCTTGTTCCCATCTCTTCTATAAAATGTCCTAACTTTACCATTAAAATGGAGTTGTCTGAGAAATCAAATTTCTGTACATTGGCGGAGTACATATCATGAGCACAGTGATAAAAGCATTATCTAAGCATGATTTTAGTCTTGTCAGTTCTGAATTTACATGATGGGAGTTGTGTTGCCTTAGCATATTCAGTAACTTATGTACACTGGGTTTGTTACATGTTATGTCTAAACTTGAATTGAAGTCCCACAATTATAGTTGCATGTTGTTTCCACTTTGTTACATGGCAGTGTACAATGTCTAAAATATCTAAAATAGCCTTTTCATCTGAGTCAGGGGAATGGTAAATTCATACTAAGATAAGTTTCATTACATCACATATGATTCCAGTAATTTCAAAGTGTTTCTCTACAAATGCCCAACTTAGATCTAGTGCTCTAAACTCTCTTTCATTTTAAACATAACAGTACCACGATTACGGTACTGGAATCTGCAAAAACCGTTTCCATGTTTAAACCTTCTGGTACATAGTATTCTATTTGTCCTGGTTTAAGAAAATGTTCAGATAAACATAGGAAAGAATACCAGTGCTTATTTCGTGACAATGACTCCCCCAGTAATTAAACTTTACTTTGAAGATCCTGAATGTTTTGAAATAGGATGTTACTGTGGCTTATCTGTGAGTTTCCTAGCTTGAAACATAAAACAATTGTCATTTAGTGACATAGATGTGTTTTGCCTTTGGCTCCTCCTTAAGCTGTGCTATATTTTTATTTTATTTATCCATCCATAGACAATAAATATTGTATGGATGTTGTCCAAAAGTAAATTTATGGTAAAAAATTTATGGAAAAGGAACATACAAATTTTTACATTAAGTAGTATACAGAATAATACAATTTTGTATAAAGAATAATACTTGGTCATACAAGACACGATAATACAACTTTTAATACATGTATACTAACAGTATTGTAACTTCATAGCCTGTTTGCCTTAAGGCTTTACTTTTGTCTTCCCTAAACAGGAAGCCCTTATATTCATTACAATAATTCAGTAAAGATTTTACCACACTCAACAGCTGTCCATTAGATATACAAAATTAACAGTAGGGGATGAAAGAGAGTGTTTTAAGTTTTGCCATAATATAAACATTACCAAAATTATTTATTGGCCTAGTCATTTATCAATTAAAAACAATGTTCAAGTAAACATTCTTTAAATTCTAATTTAAATCTCTTTTTATCTTCTAACTTTCTGATGTTTGCTGGCAGTATGTTGTAGAGTTTTGTACCAATATGGTTCACATACCTTTTTGTGTGTGTTCTTTTTGTTCACTGAGTATGGAGTGCTGTGCTATTCTGAGTAGTTATGTAAGTCGGCATTTGTCTGAAAATCTGCAAGGTGGGCCCTAACATATAAAACGCATTTGTATACATATAAGAAAGATATTGTTAGAACTTTAAGCTTGTTGAATAACGGTTTGCATTGTATCGGTGGATGACTGTATGTTATTATTTGGATAGCCCTCTTCTGTAACAGAAAAATTTGTTTTAGATGGTAAGTTGTGGAACCCCAAAATGCTATTCTGTATGTTGCAAGAGACTGAAAATAGCCAAAATATGTCATCCTGGCACCCTCTGCAGTACAGACATTGGCAATAATTCTAAGAGCAAAACAAGCTGAGTTAAGTTTCTGAATAAGCTTCATTACATGATCATTAAAATTAAGATTTTCATCTACATGAATCCCCAGCAGTTTTGCTGATGCCAGTCCGTCTATGGCCTTGTTACCCAACAACAGATCAAGATTTACATTTCGACATATTTTCCCAAGCTGCATAAATTTGTTTTATTTGCATTTAATGTCAACTGGTTTGCATTGAACCAAGTGTGGACCTTCTTTATTACTTGATCAGTAGTTGTTTGCAGCATTTACTTTGGTTCACCTGTTATCACACTAGTGTCATCTGCGAATAGTATGGCCTTTGCTGCTCCATCTGAGGTGTGAAAGTCATTTATATAGACAAGGAACAATAAGGGACCTATAATACTGCCTTGCAGCTCTCCTATTTCCAATTTTTTGCATCTGATACTAAATTTATTTTGTGGCTGGCACAATCTGACATCAGTGCAACTACACTGTTGTCTTCTTCTAGATTTTTGATTATTTGTTCATTGTAGCATATTAGTGCTGTTTCTGTCATTTTACCTGCTTGGAAGCCATGCTGATTTCTATTTAGTAACTTATGGTCATTTAGATATTTGTTGATTCTGTGCTTCATTAATTTTTCTATTTTAGAAAATTCTGTAAGGAGGGATATTGGTCGATAGTTTTCTACCTTGTGCTTGTTAGCATTTTTGAATAATGGCTTCACTTTTGACATTTTCATCCTTTCTGGGCCTTCACTAAATGATAAGTTGGCTATGTGTGCCAATGGCCTTGCAATTTGTGCAGCTGTCATTGTTACGATATAACAGGCACCTCATCTACTCCTGCTAACATTTTAGGTTTCAAGCTTTTTATTACTTTGAACACTTCATGTTCATCTGTTGGATCTAGCCTCATGCTACAAACAGCTTTTGGAAATTCAGGTTTTTCTTGGTTTGTAAATTTCAAGATTAATGAAGTTGTTGCATTTATGAAATAATTGTTGATGTAATTTGGCAAATCTTTTTCTTTTTTTTTTTTTTTAAATATTCACATTTTCTGTGTTTTTGAGAATTATATCCTAGTCTTTGCATCTCTTTCCTATTTCAGTCTTCACAGTATCCCATATGGCTTTTGATTTGTTATCAGACTGTCTTATTAAGTTGTTATTACTCGTAACTGCTGCTCCAGTTGTAGGTTCTGCTACTGCTACTGTTATTGTTGCTGCTGTTGCTACTACTGCTTCTGATAATGGCATTGCTGCTGTTTCACTTATTTCTGGTGTTTGCTCTTCCACAACTACTGTGCTGTTCTGTGAGCTGCTTGCATTTGGGGTGTTCACTTGTGTTAACAAAATCTCACATTTATCTTGGAGAGTTGTAGCTTTGCTGACAGCAGATTTCCCATTTGAGTCTCCAGGTAACACACATTTATTGTCCATGAGAGGTATGAATCCTTTACCATCACACTGCACAGTTGAGACTTTATTTACTACATCCAAAATTTTTGTTACTATAAGGTTTTTCCCAAGTTTATTTAGTTGAAAACCATGTGTTGTGTGGAATCTGTTCGCCAAATTTCTCATGTTCACAAATGTTACATTTTCAAAATGCCTGCAAATATTTTTCATCTCTGTATTTGCACTTTCAATTTGTTTGTTTACACAGGTCTTTTCTCTCAAGTCATAAAGATGTGGCACTGAAAAAACAATAACGTTTGTTCCTCTCAGCTCAAAAGCTCTTTATCTTTATTCTTTTCTAGATATAAGAAACTGGAATATAATGAGTAGTACAATGGAAGAGGTACAACTCATCACATTACACACTGATGTGGTTGGTATACTACATGTTCACCACTTGAAACTCCAAGAATGGTGACCACTTTCAAGCGTGTCATAAAAATGGAAGCATTTAACATGTATCAAATTCATATGTGGGTATTCGATGGACAGAATGATATTTTGAAGGTGTCTGGTAGTGTCCAGATGGAGCTTGTAACTTATTTTCTGTCAAGATGGCCAGTAAAAAGAACATTAATTGACAAAATATTTGAAAGTGATGGTAAAGCATATGCATTTTTCAAGAATAAAACTGCAGTTGCTGTTGCTGTCTCTAATGGTGAAAATAATCTTACTGTTTGGCTGTGAAATTTTTCACTAGAAAAGTCCTGATTACTGAAATTTATGAGACACTGCAAAGCTGATGTGAAATACATGGTGATCAAAATAAACTCTATTTACAGTCATTTTTAAAAGCTTGTGTTACAGAAACAATGACTGATAGCAGCTTCTATGAACAGTGTCTGACTGGAAGCTGGCTATGGAAACAGAAATGAATCCTCTGAATAAGGATTAAGTATGGGAATTAAGAAATATGGCTAAATCAAGTGAGGTGGTTGAAATTTAGTGGTTTTTGCTGAAAAATTTAATGAAAATAATAAAGTAATTAAGACTTGATTAACAGCAAAAGGATATACACAAAAGATTAGATTGACATATATAGATAGTAAGATTTGAGGTAGTGAGAGCTCTTTTGTGTGTAGCAGTTCAGTGGAATAAGTGTATGAACAGATTGATGTAAAGACTGCATTTCTCAGTGGTGTTTTGGAGGAAGAGGACAATGATGATGGTACAGGGCATGTGTGTAAATTGCTGGAAGGACTCTATAGGCTGAAGTAAACTTCAAAATTCCAGTACAAATGTCTTATTAAGTTTCTCAGGGACTGTAATGTATGGGAGAGCTGTACTGATCCATGCGTGTTCTATGCTGATAACATTATACTTCTTTTTCACATTAATGATAGATTGATAATGGACTCAGCTGATTCAGTAAGTAAATGTACAGAGCAATTGGTTGATCATTTTCACATCACTGTAAATGATGTTGATTGCTACCTGGGATTACAAATCAACAAATTCAACAACTGTATTCAAAGAAACCAGTCTGCATAAATGGAGAGAATTTTATGTAAATATGGCATGACATATTTTTAATAATTATATTATTAACTGAACCATGATGGCGAGTTGGTGAATCATCTCCTTTTAATAATATAGAACTCCAGCAAGAAATATTTGAAATATTTATGTACAGAATGTCAATCATACAAACTAATTGGGGGACATGGATGTCTGAAAAACTGGTTTAGTCAAATAATCAATCTTTACATTTTTATTTACCAGTTTACCAATACAAACTACAAATATTTATAATAACATGAATCTCTTTTGATATTAAAAAGGCAAGTACAGCAGGAATTTATGTAGTACAGTCTAGCAAAAAAAAATGTAATAAATAGGCATTTTGCACATACAGTACATATGTCTAGAATTAACTATTTTAAAAAAAATACTTAATTTTGATGTGTCTAAGCAAGCCTACCAACTTACAGGAAGCTAAGTCACATATTTTCCAGGGCAGATATCTCAGAACAGTTGCTTTCATCTTGAGCTTCAAATCATTGTAAGGCAGTTTCTAAACATCTAAGTGCTTCTGAAGCAACTAGTATATATTCATCTACGTTTTCTGGATCACAATTTCATGAGAAAGACACTGGCAGCATCAGGTTTATCAGTGCAGAAGTTTACAGTTTCACTATCCTGCATGGTTTGATGCACTGGAGCTGCATCATCAACGTTCATCCATTCTTTGCCATCTTCTTCATTGCATTCATGGAAATTGAGTCCTTTTAGCATGCTGAGCATTTCAGACATATCATTCTGTTTGTCATTTTCAATTAGACTTTAAGAACTTTCTGATACAGACAAACTTTTATTCCAGGCTATTTTTCAATTTCTGTTTCTTTACATATCTCATGCTGCTCTGATCACGTAGGATGCATCTACCAAATTAATATTTTTATGGTTTCTTCATAACCTTTCTTCTCCTGCCTCTTCTCTTTCTAAAAATAACCTATGTGACAATTTTCTCCTATAATATCATTTGAATGTCTCAGTAACACCTTGTTCCATGAGCTGTAATAAAGAGATTATGTTAGATGGAAGAAACATCACTGCTAAGAACTCATCATCCTCATGTAAGGTAACAAACACATGATGAATGAGTTGGTGCATTGTCAAGTACAAGTAATGTTTTCTCCCTTTAACCTTTCTTTAACTAATGAGCTATCACAGAGGGTGCAAAACTTCCATAAACCATTTCACGAAAATTGCACTATCCATCCAGTTACAGGGGGGATAGTGGCACAAGTGAGCAAGTAACAGTTCAGTTAAGCATTCATTTGGTTGACTAATGTTCAGATAATCAATGCTCTATTGTGCTTAACACAGAGTACAGGCTGTTAATGTTGTTTAAAGAGTTCAAGATTATACTGACCATACACAGGACAACAAGTGGTAATTTTCTCAAGTTTCAAGGTTGTCCAGTTATGTGCAAAAGTAAGGCTTCAATGGATGTTGAATATGTGGCTTCAAGTGATGCTTCCAAATCACATACATGGTTAGATCAGTTTTTGCAGGAAGTTATATATGGTAATGAGTCCTCAGTTCCTAATTTACAACTAGATAATCTAAGTTTCAACACATTTACTTCATAAACAATCTAAACTCACAGACACATTATGTCATTATATCCATCAGCTAGTTAAGAAGTAGATTAGAGTGAGTTATACATCAACTAGCAGACAGGAAGCTGACATTCTTAAAAAAGAGGTTAACATTTGTGAAGTTACATACGATGAAGGGATTCATTAGCATGGTGTTTACTTCATGATATAAAAAATTGTAGGAGAGTTATTTTGTTTGTTTATTTACAACATGCTCCATTACAACTTTTTTGTAATACTACATATGTATAATGTGCATGTGTGTGTGTGTGTGTGTGTGTGTGTGTGTGTGTGTGTGTGTATGTGTGTGTGTGTGTGTGTGTGTATGTGTGGGTGGGTGGGTGGGTGGGCGGGAGGGTGGGTGCAAAATCTAGTGGTCATGAACTTTATACTACCACCTCTCCTCCCCTTGCCACCCAAATACTGGCAGTGAAAATTTTTTCCGCCGCCAGGATTCCAACCGGTTTACCCATGTCCAATTCCACCACATAAGTTTGCATTAACAACCTCAGCCACGGAGTTGGAAATGTAGGAAAGTGTAAAATTGTTTGTGTGATCAGTGTTATTGTATCTTAGTACTCTTCGAATATGTGAACTAGTGGTGCAAGTGCTTTTGGTAGCTCTAGTTCTTTACTGCTGTTGGCACATGGGTATTGCATTGTATGACAGTGTGTGTAGTCATGCTTTTGATGAATAAAATAGAACTTTTTCTTCAACTGACATATGATATTGTAACAGAAATATTGAGTTTAAACAGACTTATAAATTTTAAACAATGAATATTCCATTAAATGAGATGCTCCTACAAAGAATGTTTTTATTGTGGCACTCAAAGAAAAGTAAGTTATATTTTAAACTATAAGAATCAGGAAAATACAGCTTGTAAAATGATACTAAAATTTCAGATAACTACTATATATATATATAATTTTAGTATCATTTTACAAGCTGTATTTTCCTGATTCTTATAGTTTAAAGTATAACTTACTTTTCTTTGAGTGCCACAATAAAAACATTCTTTGTAGGAGCATCTCATTTAATGGAATATTCATTGTTTAAAATTTATAAGTCTGTTTAAACTCAATATATATACATATATATATATATATAAGAGAAAGGTAGTGTTCATTTCTGTGCTCCTCATTACTGTGATTCAAATCTTAACCTATATGCTTATAGAAAACAAATGCTCAATATTTGTGAGGTTTTAGAACATTCTATAGTACACCTTGCATTTTTTCCAGTGTATTAGCAAGTTTTCATTAATATAATCGACTCTACATAGTTTTTAGTAGTCACTAGTCAAACAAATTATCATTAAACATTTTTAAACTAAACATTTGTTTAAATGCCCTCTGCATAGCATTATTGAATAAAATATATTTTGCACAGAAGTAGATGAAAATAGATTACAACATGATAACAAGCCATCATACTTAATGACATTTGTGTTTCTGATGGTTAGGTTAGTTTTAACCATTAATTAGGGCAGTAATTTATCCTGAATTATTAATATCCATTTTACAGCCTTAAAAAAATTATTTGACAGATACACAATACCACAAATGCCAGCCACACAACTAAGCAATGATCTGTAGCGGTAAGACTCAAAAATTCCATGAGCTTCATCCTTCTGTAAACAGAATCCAGTGTCCTCAGTTCCACCAAGCAGTGTGGCACACTGTTTAGCACTTCAGACTCAGAGCCGGTGGGACCAGTTCTCAAATTCCCGCATGATCATCTTGATGCAGGTTTTCTGTGTTTTCCCTAAACCAATCAAGGCAAATATCAGGATGCATTATTAGAAAAGGATATGGCTGATTTCCTTCCACATCCTTCATCCCCCCCCCCCCCCCATGAGAACTCATCTAATGATGTCATTGTCAGCTAGATCTTTAGCATCCTTCCTGCCTTCCCTCTTTCCAAAGTGTACAACATAAAAGCAAAGAAAACTTTATTGTCAACATGTTGCCTATAAACTATAGTCTTCATGCTTTGTGTTGTTGTTGTGTTGAAAAAAAAAACTGAAGTTATGTTAACATTTTTCAGGACCAGGGCTGGCATTTCTTGCTTATCCATCTGCTGTTCTACAGTTGCCTGGTGCTCCAGTATGGTCATGTTTATTTTTCTTAATGTTGCTTTGTATTGGCCTTGACAGTCAGGTAAGTAATTCAAATCAAAGATAACAGTTTCTATCCTTATCATTTTAATTTTCTTCTTCCTAGTGTCAGATGCTGCAGAAAACAGTATTACATAAAATTCAGTTGAATGAAATTAATTAATTGTAGCTGAGCAAAATCTGTTGATTGTAGAAGTATGTCATCTGAAATACAACAAAGATTAAATTATAATTTCATAAGACTGACCTTGTCCAAGTCTTGATGGTCAAATGGCAAAAGAGATAGGGGAAACTGACAGGATATCATGCATAATATAAAGATAATCTTTCAATTCATTCAAATTGTATCTGTTAGATAATTTGTAACATACTTAAATATATTGATAAAAGACATGAGAGGACAATTTTACACCAGTAAAATTCCAAAAGAACAGGTAAAGTAAATGTGGTACATTTTGCCTAATACAGTGTGTGCCCACCATGAACAGCTGACACTGTTCCACATACCTGTGACAGGAAATCTACGAGACTTTTTATTATGCCACTCATCGAGAGAATTGGTCTCCCTTCTGGAACAGTTATGGGAGATGCTGGCATACTGCAGTTTGTTTTTTGGGTGAATCCCAGATATATTCAGTAGATTTAAGTCAAGGGTAGATGCTATCCACAGAATTTAAATGACATTCTCTCTTAGTTGTCCATCATTTGAGTTCCTTCCATAAAGAGTAAAGAACTGCCTGTGGTACCATCACATAACAGAACAAATTTCTGGAGAAGCTCAACCCCAGTACTTTTGATCAGTCAAAGAACTATTCCCAATTATTAAAAGACCTGTATGTCCCCACTACTGATTGCTGCATACACTATGAGTCTGCCATGATGGAACTGGTATGTATTACACACAAACATTGTGTTGTTTCATATTTCATACTCTCTCCTGATGTAAAAATTTTGGTTGTGATGCCAAATAATAAATTTTGATTCATCAGAGAACAAATATTCAGTGGGCTTCTGTCCATTCATTTACCCATCAAACCAATATATTACTAAAATGGAATTACAGCAGTGGAGGAAAATAACAAACATAATAACTCTCTCACACCACTAAATACAGTCACTAAACCTAAAAATATTCCACCTACAGTAAGCCAGACGAATGAAATTAAAGAGCGGAAGAATAACAGTGATATCTCTGTATATTCCAACAGTCGTGAGAGAGGAATCACCAAAATTTTACAATAAGAACATTGTTTAAACACAAGCAGTTTCGTCAAACCAAGTGCATCCATGTGTGAAATCATAAAGAACTGCTGCAATACCAGTAACGAACAATGCAGGGTATTAATTGCCGGCTCCAACAACGTGTATAAAAATGAACTCAAACATGCCACAAAGTTATTAACAAAAATACTGATGCTACTAGAGAAACAAACAACAATTGTTTTGGGAATACCACACAGATTCAACCTCCCAAGTTTCTCCTGTGTAAACAAGGAGACTGGAAAAGCCAACAGGCAGTTTTTTAAAATCTACCAAGCCTTCAAAAACACATTCTTTCATGACATTGAGGATATGGATAGAGAATTCTATACCAGACATTGTTTGCACCTTAATGGGAAGGGAAAAAGTTTCATTTGTAAAAAAATTGCAGAAATCTTGAGGAATGTTCATGGCACATCTAGCTCAGTGGCCATTCCTTTACCCCAGTCAAACCAATTGTTCCACAAAGTGCAAATCATAGGAGTAACAGCACTATCTACAGTGCCATCTGGACCATAATCAGCAGATAAAACATCCCCCACCAACAGAAGAAGAGGAAACAACTGCAAGTGAAATGTGTAGTGAAACAGGCAGGCGAAAAATAGTGCCTCCATTCCACCTGAAAATTTTTTTAACATCAGGCATGAGGAAGAGCAAACCACAATTTTAAATAGAACCAAATGTTTAACTGTACATATATACTTTAGTATAAATAAGAAAACAGAAAAGAGTCAATGTAGAAATCTTACAAACAATGTTAATTTTGAGACTTTAGACAGAAATACAAGCACTTTAAGAATGCATTTGAACATTAATGGATTAGGTACAACCAATCATAATGGTAGATTGTTTAAAATTGATGAACTGCAGATTTTACTCTCAGAATGCAAAAGTATTAAAATTATTTGTTTAAATTAATATTGGCTTACAAAAGAGTGTGTCACAATTTTAAATAAGTTAAACAGTTTCAGTGTAGCCTCAAGTTTCTGTAGAAGAAATAGTACCTATGGAGGCTCATGCATACTTGTAAATACACTATGTGATCAAAAGTATCCGGACACATGTATGAAAATGACTTACAAGTTCGTGGCACCATCCATCACTAATGCTGGAATTCAGTATGGTGTTGGCCCACCCTCAGCCTTGATGATAGTTTCCACTCTTGCAGGCATATGTTCAATCAGGTGCTGCAAGGTTTCTTGGGGAATGGCAGCCCATTCTTCATTGAGTGCTGTACTGAGGAGAGGTATTGATGTTGGTCGGTGGTGCCTAGCATGATATCGGCATTCCAAAACATCACAAAGATTTTCTGTAGGATTCAGGTCAAGACTCTGTGCAGGCCAGTCCATTACAGGGATGTTATTGTCAAGTAACCACTCCATCACAGGCTTTGCGTTATGAACAGGTGCTCGATCATGTTGAAAGACGCAATCGCCATCCCCAAATTGCTCTTCAACAGTTGGAAGCAAGAAGGTGCTTAAAACATCAGTGTAGGCCTGTGCTGTGATAGGGCCACACAAAACAACAAGGGGTACAAGCCCCCTCCATGAAAAACAAGACCACACCATAACACCACCACCTCCGAATTTTACTGTTGGCACTACACACACTGGCAGATGATGTTCACCGGGCATTCACCATAACCACACCCTGCCATCAGATCGCCACAGTGTGTGCCATGATTCATCACTCCACACAACATTTTTCCACTGCTCAGTAATCCAATGTTTACACTCCTTACACCAAGCGAGGCATTGTTTGACATTTATCAGCGTGATGTGTGGCTTAAGAGCTGCCACTCAATCATGAAATCCAAGTTTTCTCACCTCCCACCTAACTGTCATAGTACTTACAGTGGATCCTGATGAAGTTAGGAATTCCTGTGTGATGGTCTGGATAGATGTCTCCTTATTACACATTATGACCCTCTTCAACTGTCGGTAGTCTCTGTCAGTCAACAGCCAAGATCGGTCTGTACGCTGTTGTGTTGTACAAGGCCCTTCACATTTCCACTTCACTATCACATAGGAAACAGCGGACCTAGTGATCTTTAGGAGTGTGGAAATTTCACGTACAGACATATGGCATAAGTGATACCCAATCACCTGACCACGTTCGAAGTCCGTGAGTTTCGCAGAGCACCCCATTCTGCTCTTTCACGATGTATAATGACTACTGAGGTTGCTGGTGTGGAGTACCTGGCAGCAGGTTGCAGCAAAATGCACCTAATATGAAAAACATATGTTTTTGGGGGTGTCCAGATACTTTTGATAACATAGTGTAACTATTTAGAATACAAAGTGGATGATGATTTCAATTTCCTAAATGAAGAAGGTGTATTTGAAAGTTGCTCAGTTGAATTAGAAAAACAAAATATTGTCATTATACCAATATACCAAATTCCAGGTGCAGCAGCAACAAAATTATTTTTACCAAAGTTAATGGGTCTTTTACAGAAAGTCAATAATGACAAAAAGAAAAGCGTTTTAATAGCCACTGATTTAAATACAAATTTATCCAATGAAACCAGTGACTCAATACAGTTTATGGACCTAATTCAAAATTTTGGGTTCAAGACAAACTTCACGGAATTCACAAGAAAAAATGACAATACAGAAACTTGCATTGATAATATTCTAACAAATTATAAATTCGATGATGCATGGAACCTGTGTGTAGATTTAGGACTTTCAGACCATTGTACTTTGTTTATTGAAATGACTAATACAAATAAATAAAGTACAAGAAAAACATACAGCAAAAGACATTTTACTGTCAAAAACTTAAAATTGTTCTACTCTAAATTAGAAGAGGTGGAGTCAAAAGTTCAAGATGAGATTCCAATCTCTGTATATTTTAACATATTTTTTTAAAGTTTTTATATGTATTTAATGAAATATTTCCACTTAGAGTGTGCCAGACAAAAGTGTCTAATAAGCTAAATTGGATCACTGCTGGAATAAAATATCCAGTGAAAAAAGACAACTGCACAAGGAACTGTAATACAACAAAGACCCTGGTTTCATTAACTATGTTAAACAGTATAAAAGCATATTTAAAAGGTTAGTGAAAGCAGCAAAAGAAATGGTTAATAATAAATACAGCTCAGCTCATGGAAACAAATCAAAGGTAGTCTAATCCATCATAAAATCAGAACTGGGGATTAGAACTGACAGCAAAGATATTTCTAAAATTAAGGTGGGATAGTAAAATTGTAACAAACCTGGCTCAGATATCAGAGTCATTCACCACTTTTTTAATAAATGTATCTAAATCAGTTGTAAATGTACATGCTTATGCAGAAAAAGTACATTTAACACACAAGGCACATGAATACTCTAACAAATTTGAGAAAATTTCAGTTAAAGATGTAGAGAAAACTATATTACAGCTAAAAAACAAACATTCTGCTGGGTGGGATGGCATACCAACCAAAGTAGTTAAAGCAGCTGCCAGCATAATAGCTCACCTTCTTTGCTCAATAGTTAATAAATCACTTGAAGAAGGCCACTTTCCAGATGTCCTAAAGTATGCATAGGTAAAACCTTTGTTTAAAAAAGGCCCAAGAGAAGATATGGGGACATACCACCAAATCTCTAGTCTCCCGATTATTTCAAAAATATTTGAAAAAGTGGTGGTAACATAAATTTAAAAAATTATAGAGAAATCAAACATATTTATTTATTTATTTATTTATTTATTTCAGATAATCACGAAGGCTTTCAAAACGGCAAGAGTACAATAGAAGCCGTTAATGAGTTTGTGAAAGAAATCAGTTCCACCTTCAACAAGTTGAGAAAAGTTGCAGGATTGTTCTGTGACCTCACAAAATCATTTGACTGTGTAAACCATCACTTTTTCCTGTATAATATGGGAAGATACAGAATTGGGGGTTGTGCTTTAGAGTGATTTAGGTCATACCTCACAAATAGAAAACAAAGAGTAGTTATATCAGCAAGTAAGGAAAATTATTTCTCTGAATGGATGATTATTTCACAAGGCATTCCACAAGGCTCAATTCTGGGTCCAATTTTGTTTTTACTTTACATAAATGATCTACCCTTGAACATAAATTCACTCAGTTTTATTCGCTGATGATACTTCTGCCCTTGTTGAAAGCAATGAACCCAAACAAATTTCTTCAACTGTCACAAAACTATTAGACAGTTTGGAAAACTGATTCCAACTAAATGGGCTGAAATTAAATACTGGGAAAACACATTTGCTCAGTTTAAAACTAAAAACTCTGAGGTAAAGGAATTCCACATTAGTCGTAAAAAACAAGAACTGAAAGAAGTGGACTGTGTTAAACTTTTAGGCATGCATTTGGACCAAAATCTATCATGGTCTTCAACATAAAGTATTTAGCAAGTAAATTAAATAGCTTGACATTTGCAATGAAAATTCTGTCATATTCAACTAGTGTGGAGATGTGAAAAACAGTTTACCGTGGCTACTTTGAATCAGTTATAATGTATGGGATTATTGTTAGTTCAGAAATTTTATTATTCCTTAGAAGAATTTCTTAATGATAATATGACAATCTGAGCAAGAAAGCAAGTGGTTGAAATGTTTTGTTAATTAAGCTTAGAAGTTTTATGTCTAATAAATGACTATAATAATTATTCTCTCTTTTTACAGTAATACTGCTGTTTGGTTACTCACAGTCTCTGTAAATTATAAATTAATAATTGTTGTTTCTGTAATACACATAATTGCAGTGTTGACGAGTCCTCTGTACTTTAAATCTTGTGATTTAACTTTTTATGTTATGGGACAGTAAAAATTCTGATTCTGAGTCTGTTATACTGTTAATAGGAAACACACCATGAGCCTCCATACAAGGTGCCAATTTTATTATGATAATTTTGGACAGTTTTTAATAATATTTTACATGCTGTTACTGCTTACAATTCAGCTTTTTTTTGCATATACCAGTATGCCTTGAACATGAGATAACAATCTCTGTTGCTGTATATGCTCATAGGTAATGTTTCCTTAGTATTCGTTGAATACTCCTCATTGTGTGAAATGAGTCTGTGGTTATGAGATGGACTCTCTACAACAGTCCAGTGGCATTTGCTATCTCATGCTGTAAATGATTACCTTTTGTGCTATCAGTGGCTCAATACACATCATATTCTGATAAATCATATTGCTAAGAAACTACACCATATTCTCTTCACAGTAAAATGGTTACTAATAGCCAGCCTTTATCATTCCAAGTACATTCACATTGACACAGTCCACATCATTACAAAGTGTCATACTCATGATCTATGGAACAGGTACTAATCTATGTACAAATGACATATCTAAATTAGCCAATCAGATATTTTTACTCTGTTTGTACCAATAACATACGGTTATATACAACACTGTTTGAGGTGCAACATTCATTCCAGTACGTATCAGGACATCTTAACAGGACAAACAATTATTTTCAGGAGTGAATATTACACACACTTGATTTTTTTTCACATTAAAATCACAGTGATACTTTTGAATAAATAAATACATTTTGGGACAATGGAAACTGATATTAAAATATGGGGAAAGGAAAAATTAAGGAAGGAATAAAATCTGACAAGCCTGATAAAGTTTATGCCAAAATACTGACTCTACATAAGTAAATCTTCATTTGATGTGTTGTAATCTAAAGAACAAAAGAAAAGAACCCTCAAATTTAATGCCCTATACCAATACCAAAATATGTAATGATAGAGCAACTAGACAATTATGGCAGAGGAAATCAGAGATCACCTTGTTGAAGGACCATCATGAATTGTGGAAAGTACAGGAAACCTAAATAAAGGTCACCAGACGAGAATTTAAATCTTAATCTTCCCAAATAAAGGTCCATTGTATTGATTACATCACACAACATTGCATGTTCAGTAATTCAAACCATTTTTTAAAAAAATTACATTGAAAACTGCAGAAAAAGTCTTGTGTAGCTTGCAATACTTCATCAATGTCAGGATTTGGAAAAAATATGAATAATTGGAAGAGTTTGTCATTTCACTTTATGCTTGAGATCTATATTTCCTTTTTGTCAAACTAGAATCACCAACAATACTTATTAATTGTTCGTAGCTATAACACAAACTAAGTTTTGCAGATCTACTATCAGAGGTGGGGGTGTATTAATGTATGTTAAGAGCACATTTGACTTTAATTCTGTAAATGTAAGTAAATATTCATTAGAAGGGACAATTGAATTATGTGCAGCATGTATAAAGATACCAAATGATGAAATTTATGTTACATGTTTATATAGACCATCAGGTGGAAACTTTGAAGTTTTCTTAACAATGTTTCGTGACATGATAGAGAATGTTTTTATATCATACCTGAACAAGTTAGTAATTATAGGAGATTTCAACATAAAGGTATTAGCAGATAAGTTACACACTAGACTATTCAAGAATACTCTGCTTGAATATAATGTAAGATACCTGATAAACACTGCAACCAGGGAGACTGAGACATGCCAGTCTGCAATAGATAACATAATCACTGGTATTCATCTTTACGATCTTACATCTTCTGTTATTATAAGTGCTTTGTCAGACCACCATGCAGTAGAACTAAGTGTGCACATAAAAAAGGTTCCTACACACAGTTGCTACAGATATATTAGGGTGAATACAGACCAAAATATAACTCAGTTGAATAATATGCTAAGGAATGTGGATTGGAACAGTGTTCTAATGACACTTCATAGTTATGGCAAATTCTCAAGTGAACTATTCTACATTCTTAACCAAGCCTGGCCATTAATAAAAAAGAGAATTCAGTCACATGTTATAACCCGAAACTGGATATCAAGTTCAGTCACTGAGGCTAGAGAAAAACTAAGATAGCATGAGTATGCTATGTTAAATGACTTGAGCAATAAAAAATTAAAAGAAGAATTCAAAAAGTATCAGAAATACTATTTAGACCTCCTAATTTCAGAAAAACAGAAACATTTTGAAAGTGTCATTCAGAACTCAAATAATATCTCCAAAACATCATGGTCACTAGTAAATAGAGAAATAGGTAAATCTGGGAACCATACAACCGAAAATCACTTGCTGATAAACAGCACAATAGAAACTGATCAGAATAAGATAGCAGATCTATTTAACAATTAATTTGCTTCTGTTGGCTCCAGCATAAACAATCAGCTTAAAAATCATAAATACAAATTCAGAGGAACACCAGTGTCAGAAAGTATATTTTTGATGCCAACAAGTAAAGAAGAGATAATTAAAATAGTGAGTAGCTTAAAGAATTCCCATGCAGCAGGATATGATGGTCTTAGTCTGGACACTCTTAAGAAATGTATACATAAAATTGCATCACCTTTATCAACAGTTATCAATTCTCATATGGAAGATGGTTTATTTCCAGATGAGTTGAAAATTGCCCGAGTTGTGCCTATTTTGAAAAAAGGAAACAGGAATTTAGTAGAAAACTTTCGACCCATTTCTGTTCTTCCAATAATATCCAAAATCTTTGAGAAAGTAATATACATAAGAATCTGGAACTTCCTGGTATGCAAAAAAGTGATTTCTAAGGGGCAGTATGGGTTTATCAAGGGGTCATCCACCATTACAGCAGCAACAAACTTAATTGAAGGTGTCACTCAAACAATAGATAATAAAGTGGCATCTTTCTAGACTTACAAAAAGCATTTGACTGTGTTGATATGACCATATTGCTGGACAAACTGTGGAACTATGGCATTCGAGGCACAGCCCATAATCTGATGAGGTCCTACTTGACAAATAGGAAGCAGTTTGTGTCTATTAGCACTACAGAGGGAACATACAAATCAAACACCACTGACATAAATGTTGGTATACCACAGGGGTCAATATTAGGACCACTCCTTTTTATTATCTATGTAAATGATATTCAGTCCATAACAAACCATGCAACAGCTATCTTATATGCAGATGATACCACGTTAATATGCAGCAATCCAAGCTGTTCACAGCTCGAAGTGGAATCCAATACTGCAGCAGGCTTAATTCTGCAGTATTTTAATGAAAACAAACTAAAATTAAACACAAATAAATCTGTCTATATTGAATTTGATCTTGGGAGGCAAAAAACTCATGAAAACCAAATCTTAATGGGTGACGAATACATTAAAAAACAATACTCGACCAAATTTCTTGGCCTGACACTAAATGCAGAGTTAAACTGGTCTGATCATGTGAATGATATTTGCAAAAAGCTATGTACTACCATATATGTCCTAAGAAAACGGACACCTTTTTGCAACATCACCACTCTGAGGCAAATATATTTTGCACTATTTGAATCCCATCTAAGTTATGGGATAGAGGTATGGGGATCCATCAGTAAAGGTAATATGAAAAGTGTACTTACCTTACAAAAGAAGGCACTTATAATTATGGGAAAGAAATGTGCCAGGGAGTCCTGCAGAAATTTGTTTAAAGAATTTAAAATACTAACTGTTCATAACCTGTATATGCTGAAGATAATCATTATGGCAGTAAAGAGTAACAAAACATTTAATAAAGAAATACACGATCACAACACTAGAGGTAGAGAGAGACCCCACATCATCTCTCATAGAACAACACTTTATGAGAAAAGCCCTCACTATGCAGGCATAAAATTACTGAATTGCTTCCATCCTAATATCTCCAAATTGCCCATTACAAAACTAAAAATGAAATTAAAATTATGGCTCCTAAACAATCCTGTATATTCAATAGATGAGTTTCTAGATTTAGTACACTCGTATGATGGAAGACCATCTATCTAAAAATATATGTCATCTCAGGTCTTAGACTGTGTCACAAACTGTAAATATTTGAATGTCAGATATGAATACTGTTACAAACTGTAGAATCCTTAATCTAAGTATGGCAATAACAACTTTTTTTTCTGTATAGTCCATATATGTAACTCTGTTCTGTCAACTAAATTTAGAAAAAGTTGTGTAGATAAAAGTGCCAGCCAATAATATGTAACCCTAGTAAGTAAGGCTCTGACTTATCCAGAAGACTGGAACAAAAAAAACCTTTTTTTGTAATCAGTTGATGTTGGATCAAAATAAAATAAATAAATAAGACACCCATAAAATAAGAGTAATTAATTTCTACATAGAAAGAATATGTTACAAAACAGATAAAAACCAAAGGAAAGTGAGATTCAATATTCATATTAGTAAAAATGTTTTCATGGTATGAGGTGTCTCAGCAAGTATCAAGCGACAGACAGGTGGTGCATTTAATAATTAAACAAATTTAAGCCCATACAGGGCACATATTATCTGATAACAGATCATAACAACACACCATGGTACCTGGCAACAAATGTAATTGTTTTAGATATTAGAGGGAAAAAAGTAAAGAACAATACAAGTACACTGATTTGTTCTGAAATGAAATTCTTACATAATTATTTTGGTGGTGGCTTCCAAGTCAACATTAAACAATAGATAGATATGGCACTATAACCTAGCAGACAGTAAATGGGATGGTACAGAAGCAAACCATCTGAGTAAACACTCAATTACATCACTTAAAAATTCCGTGTGATTCAGCAAGTAGTATTTTTTGCATGAGAATAGTTGTGAGACTAGTGGGAAATTTATGTGCAAACTTAGTCTGTTGTACAAATAGATGTGTTGGTCATGATACTGTTCACACAAGAGTAATAAGTGATTTAAATTACCTTCTGTTATTGTATGGCGAAGTTGGAGAGCCTCTGATACCTATCCTGCAGCAGAGACTGGATATGTTGACATGTTAGGGTCACATTGTTATGTAGGATGTAAGGTGTCATCTAACATACATCCAGTCTATAAAAAAAAGGCATCATCCTTTGCAGGAAAGTTGCAACAGTGCAAGTGTTACAAAAATTTTCACAATTATGGTTGCTGAACTACTTCTCAGAGTAACACACTTAACAATATCTTACTGAAGTACACCAATATTCCACCACAAATTAGCAGCTGTGGGTATTTAGCAAGTTTTCAAAATTCTTATGTGTTACTTCATATCATCTCTTTGATGGTAAAATGTTTTTATTATCTGAGATGTAATGAAATGTAAATGAGAAAGTGAGATCTTACCACTGTACCACATTATTATGTAAATATAGTTTATTAATAACAGTTCTAGTACAGTTTTACATCTCAGTGGTTGAAATTACATTTAGGAACAGGAAAATTAATCTAAATGTTTCTTATTTAAATTGAACTGGAATGCTAGATTTAAAATCACTGCTAAGTAATTGAACATTATTATTTCTTATGTTCTCACTTTTTAGTCTGATCACTTGGATCACTTTCTATTCTAACAGTTCTGTACAATGGAAGGATTTGTAACAGCAATGGTTGATGAGTGGCCACAGTTGCTGCGCAGAAGAAAAGAGATATTTATTGCTATTGTATGCTTCCTATCATATTTAGTTGGACTGTCCTGCATTTCACAGGTAAATAGTAATTATTAATTAACTATTTATTTGATGTAGTTGGTTTGATTCCTATTTTATTTAATAACTGAAGACAGATATGTTTCATTGGAGTTCAATATACTGTTTCTTTTATTTTAAATCATAAAATGCTTTTAGGTTCATGCTAAATGAGATATTTTATTTATGCATGGGTATAATACCTACCTGCATGCTTCTGTAACACACATATTGTTTTCCATTTTCTTTTATTTGAACACCATATTTCAATAATCAAGATTTATCACAATCATTTTACAGCTGTATCAGTTTTACAAAACATATCTTAGAATCTTATTTTATGACATTTGTGCCTATATTGTACCCTTATTCCGAGATTTGTAACACTCATCTATGCACTGCAAGTGAACAGCTATTATTAGGTCACAGGAGTTGCATTATTGCTTCTCTGTTTGTGAAGGGTAGTTCTCATTGGACTTAATTTAAAAATCCATTTCCTCCTTGTAACTTATATACATTTAAAATACATAATGTGCAAAACCAATTCTGATGTCACATTAGCAGACTTATTCTGACTTTACTGAATTTCTTCTTTAGAGAGGCTGTTATATGTATGCCACAGCATAAATGTACTGATTGCAGAATCACTTGTTAAGAGTACACTTCATCCCATTCTTACAGATTAGCACAAATGCCTTTAGTATGATGAAGTAATTTAAAAATTTAAGAACAAGGGACACAAAACAGATCACTTTTAAAATTAATAATATAGTTTGATGAATAGCTCTCAAATTAAGGACTGAGATTACACTTAGATGTGAACATCTATGAAAATGTTGAGACTGTTGTACTTCCTAGAAGTGCAAGACACTATGTGTATAACCACATTAATCTCATTATCAGTGGGCATGCATGTTATGAAGCTAAACCACTGCAGCCCATAATGTTCTCTGTACACCTGCAAGGACCTTGACTGGAGTGTTCTTCATGCATGTCGGTCTATAACTCTGGAACTAAAGCATCTTTCATCATCATCTGCAAGCTCTTGCTGTTTTCCAGGTCTCTAGAATTTGCACTTTTATGAGTAAGGTATTAATGACAGGCATTTAAGAAAACACTAACTTTTCTTATCTTAGAGAAGACTGAAGCCACCTCTTGCATTGAAAGATGAAGTACAACAGAGTTGTTGTGATATTTTAAACACAACTGGTTTAAAAAACAACAATGACTGGCATTACCTGTTGCAACTATGTCATATGGAATAAATCTGTTGGAGGTGCCATCCAACACCTGGTTCTGTTCCGTAAGCTCTTCATAGAGCTGAAATAATATTTATTTGTAGGCAATAAATTGTACGACTGTTCCCAGATGATGAGCTATGGTGGACTACGCAGATAACTTTACAAAGATAATTTATAAACATCCATAATTATTTCTTGCACTGGTCTTCCACTAGCAGTTATTCTCTAAATTTAGCCAATGATCTCATCTTCCAGCAATCACTAGTAAGAGCTTCACATGTCTATTATGTTAGCTAGAAGATTCTAGTCATCATTTGTCCAGAAATCAAGTATTGTGAAAGTTTTTTCAGTGCAGCCAAAGTGAAAATTCTGAAGCTCAAATGTTATAACAATGTGGTCACTCATAGTTACATTTTTATTTACTGTCTGGCCACTAATTCTCTCTATAGGTGATCTGCTTGGTAGCTCCAACTGATCTAGTGTAATATGTACAGGTTTCACCATCTCTAAGTAGGCCTAGCACATAGTGAAACAGCATCCATCACTTATCTGGGCCACAGAAGCATTTCCAATTAATTTTCTCAGAAAATCTAGAAGTGCCATAGTATCTGTAAATACTATGGAGGCATAATGGAGAATCAGAGAATCAGTCCATTTGAACAAATTGTGTATAAATGAGTGATATGGAAGTAACAAAGTATAGCAGTACCTCTCCTTGTAGTCAGTTAGCACACCATAAAAAAAATGTGTAAATCATGAGAAATTCCAAAGATGTTATGACAACAGACAAGGTTAGAGCTTTTAAGGTAAAAGTTACAAATGGCAAGGAATGAACAGCTAATATTAGTTAACATTAGTGAAATACACAAAAACAACAAAATTGTGAGCATTTGTTTGATATACAGCGTTCTCTCACTTGTTAAATTACCTCATCATTATTGTATACAGTTTCCATCCCCTATCTGGGTCTGTTAACAGCATAATCCTCTCCCTCTTTCTCTGTACTCCCACCATACTTCTCTCTTCACTCTGACCCAGTCTTCTCCTCTCTTTTCACAGATTCCTTCACTCCAACAGTTCACCTGTGACTTAGTCTTCTTCTAGGTCTCCTGCCTCCTATTGTCATTTCACAGAGCTGTCTCATTATTTTGCCAACTCTCATTCTTTTAATATGCCCATACATACTAATCTTGTCTTGTCTTTTCTTTGGTGTCTTGCTTGGGCTTCTATTTCACTATTTCTCTCACCATCTTATTCCTTACTCCATCCACTCTAGAGTCCTATTCTGCTTCTCTGAAATTTCATCTCACAAACCTGTATCCTGCTCACTTGCCTTTTCTTCATTATTTGCATTTCTGATGCTTGCATGAGTACTGGGGCATAATACACTTGGTATAACATTTGCTAACTTTTCGGTGGTATGTCATTGCTCCAGACCAAGCTTCTGACATTCTACAGTAGGCCATGGGCTTTCCTTCTTGTTTACTTTATGATTCCTGCTGGAGTCTTCTACTATGCTCATTAGTTACTTGAAACTCCTCATGTTCCTTAGCACTTGCCCTATAGTGCTTACACACATTACTACTCTAATCTTGAGCCTTATTGTCACCACCATTTCACACTTCCATCCTCTCCCACTACTTCCCCCTACACTTTAAGGCTTTCTTCTACCTCTCCTTCTCCATTTTCATATGTTACTGAATCATCTGCAAACATCATTTCGTTTTATATATTCCCCTCCTTTTCTCCCTGCCATTCCTGTCATTATCTAATCCATAAGGTGATGAAAATTAGAGAAGATAGTGCACTCCCTTGCTTCAGTCCACTTTCCTGTTCAGACAGTCTTCTCTTTTCTGCTTTTACACAACTCACAATTCCTTGATAAATGACCTTTATTTTTCTTGTAGTAAGCTTTCCAATGCCCTTTTCTCAAGGATTTCCTATATCTTGCTTGTCAGTGTCCTGGAACACCACTTCACCATGATCATAGTGTCTCTCTTGAAGATGCCTTACACTAAAAATTAGATATATCATATGAGTCCCTTTTTCCAGTTTTCATGTATCCTTTTATTCTTTCCATACTATTCTCATGACCCCATAGAACCACTGCACTTTGACAATGCCAGTTGCTCGCACCACCTCCACATTTACTTCATTGAGTTCAGATGATTTTCCTTCTTTCTTGATCTTTATGACTTCCTCTACTTCTGCCCAGGATAGATTTATCTCTACATGCCCTGGACCCTTATTTTCCTCATCCAAATTCCTGATTGGGTTTAGTAACTCTTCAAAATATTCTTTTAACATTTCCTTGATTTCCTATACATTCTCAATTTCCTTTCCTTCTTTATTGGCCATCCTGACATTACCCATCATGCCTCTCTTCTTAGCCATAACTGTGCCACCTTCTTACTCCATTCACTTTCATCTTCCATCATTTTGGCCAGTATCATATTATCTGCTAATCGAGCATGGAAGTTTATACTTTAAATATGACCAGGGACAAACTTTCAAAGAAGTATTTCTTGCTACAAGTAATTTTGGGAGACTGGAATGCTCATCTCATATTTGGTAGTCCTCCACGTAGAAGACAGGATGCAAATCTGTCTGGGTGGCCTGAGTAATCATAATTTATGGGATCAGAGTTTCCTAAAAATTAACACCAATTTACAACTTCTTGGTCTTTATTACGAATTTCCTCCACTTCATCATAAGCAATAGCCACGCAGAGTGGCCACGCTGTTTGAGGCACCACGCCACAGATTGCACAGCTCCTCCCGCCGGAGGTTTGAGTCCCCCCTCAGGCATGGGTATGTGTGTTGTTCTTAGCATAACCTAGTTTAAGTAGTGTATAAGTCTAGGGACTGATGACCTCAGCAGTTTGGTCCCTTAGGAATTCACACACACACACACACACACACACACACACACACACACACACACACACACATAAGCAATAACAAAACCCACAACCACAACAACTAAAACCTCTCCCCTCCTGTCTCTGCAGCTTGTGTATATATTTCTTTTTTAAGAATGAAGTAAACAAAACAACAATTATTGGAACTGCAAAATACATTACTTACAACTAAAAAAGTTAATCAAAAAAGTTCTTGCACAGTAGTTTTACATGAAATAAATTGTCGAATTGATATGTAGTGGTTGTAATTGTAAATTCCATCATTTACTGTGTAATATAATCTCTTACATCTGATCAAGTAATGCAAAATACAAAATTTTGATTTTCTCCTTAATAACAAATTGGCTTTTGTGGATAACATTTCCATGACTTCCAGGCATTGATATACTCATTAAACTGGTTCTTTATGCAGTGAACAGATTTTGGTGAAATATGAAAATATGATATCTATTTACAATAAATTTCATAAACTTGTAATTAAGAGGTCAGTTACATAAGTTCCTATTACTGTGGTTCTACATGGACTAAATTAATATATAATTATTATTATCTTGGATTTTCTGGTTTTCTTTGCAAAATAGTATTTTATGTCAGATCCAATAATGCAAAACATATAATACTGATTTTCTTCTTAATTACTATTTGGGTTTTGTAGCAGACATTTTCTTAAGTTCCAAATATAGTGCTTGGTATGATATTTATCTTTTTTTTAATGAAATGCAGAAGTTTCATCAAAATACGAAAACATGCTGTTTGTTTACAGTTAATTTTGAGAAACTAGTTTTGAAACCCTACTCTGTTACTTGGTTTGCTCACAAAGCTTTCAAGGTGTCATTAACATAGAATTCCACCATACAGTTTGTAGGAATATGCATAAATAAAATATGCAGAGATGTGAGACATTTGGTATTGGGTTGTTTACTAATATGTGGTGCTGTAATATTCTGTTAATCTATGTGATTTGTCCCATTACACCATTCTTCCATCCATTTTCTGCTGCCTCTCTCTTAGCTACTTTCTTCTTATCAGTGTATTCCTTCCATGCTTTCTCTGTTCTCTCCTGAGACCATATACAAAATACATTTTTTTTTTTTTTCAATTTCCTCCCTTACTGTACCATTCCACCAGGGAGTTTCATTCCACCTTTTCTTATCACTGGTTCTCCCACTCTCTTTCTCTGCTGCTTCTGCCATTGTTATTTTGAACCTTCCCCATTCCTCCTCAACTGATGGCTTTTCATTCCTTGGTACATTGCTCATTCTATTTTCTGAAATTCTTCTTTGTATTTTTCTACTTTCAACCTTCACACTCCTATCCTTCTTTCTTATCTTTTTTGTCCCCTTTTTCTCTTTAATCTCTCAAACTGTAACTAATAAAACACAGTGATTACTTATATATGGCTTCAGAAGGTATTACTTTAGCACGTGTGTCTATTACCTTCATGTCCTACTCATGCATTATGTAATCTATCACAGATTTTCCCAACAAACCATGGCTGTACTACATTACCTTATGACTTTCCTTCTTCTTAGGCCAGGTTTTGCCTGCAGCTAGTCCATTCCTTTTACAAAAGTCTAACAATTTTCATCCTTCCTTGTTTCTCCATCCCCATACCTGCATTTTCAATTCTTCGTCATATCCTTCTCTTCCCTTGCTCATGTGTGCACTTAGGTCTTCCATTATCATGATCTTCTGACTGGCTAGTTGTCTCTGCGTTTTCTGTTCAAAGTCCTCCTTCTCTTCAGCAGACTATCCAACTTGTGTGTGCTGTCCTTAGGTTAGTTAGGTTTAAGTAGTTCTAAGTTCTGGGAGACTGATGACCATAGCTGTTAAGTCCCATAGTGCTCAGAGCCATTTGAACCATTTGAGCCAACTTGTGTTGCCTGTACTTGCAGAATTTCCATGTCTTTCCCATTCACTTTCACTCTGACCTTCATCACCCTGGCTAACATTCCCTTCACCTCCTCTTTCAACCCCACTCTCATAACTAATTTCATTCCATGTCTCACTTCTTCTTTATTCCCACTCCAATACAGTCTATGTCCACTCCTCAGTTCCCTACTTCCTTTATTCTTCCACCTGACTCTTGACATTTCTAGAATATCCAGACTCCTGTCAGTGTCTGTATGTCAAATGTACCAAATCTTAGTCCTTGGCAATAACTGGGTAATCTTCCATTATTTTCATTCTTTGCAAGGCTTGTTACATGTTTGAAAGCACATATTTTCTCCACACTTCCTTTCTAAGCCTGTCTTAGCTGGGTTTGTTAATTGAGTCTTCTCTCCACCTATTTTTGTCCATGGGAGGTCTCTAACTTCCTTCCTACCCTTCAACAGTCAGGAGCTGCTGATGAACACTTCGCAGTCCATCATCTAGATGTGCACTCTGTAGGGTTAAGACAGCACTGAGTGAAGTATGATAAATGTAATATACATACAGTGATATATTTAACTTCCATATTTATCCATTCTCTATAATTTATAATGGGAAAAGCACAATATATGCAGTTGCTCTTCTGTAGTCTGCACATCTGCAGCAGTTCCACATATGGGAGTGTGTTCTTTCCCACACCCTATATATTTTGGTTTCTAACATTTCTTTTACTTCCTCTGTTACTCCTAAAAATAGTAAAATGCCTGAAATAGGCCCACAGCTGTATAATGTAGAAATTTTGGAATATTCTATGAGTTTTGTTCATCTGTAAACAGAGCCAAATGTGTTCCATTCCACCAAGCACAGGGGTACAATGCTTAGCAATGCGGACTTACACTTGTGGCTTGAATCCCTGTCCAGTCATCCATATTTAGATTTTCCAAAGTTTCACTAAATCAATTAAGACAATTGCAAGGATGGTTTCTTTGAAAAAGGTCACAGCTGATTTCTTCCCCATCCTTCTCCTGTCCAATCTTGTGGTCCATCACTAATGGCCTCATCAGCAGTGGTATGTTAAACTCTGATTTTCTTTTCTGTGTTTTCTCCTGTTCCCTCCAGCACAAACTATGTGTAACTGCTGTCATTTATGCTGATGGTCACTAATATGTGCTTGTTTGTTTGAGTTTTAATGCAACAGCTATTGCCCACAAATGAATCTTATTATCTAGATGTGTATAGCTTACAAATTTAGCTTATGAGAGCTCTGATAACAATATATATTTTCCTATTCTGAATAAAAGTTTGAAGAAACAGTCATTCACTAGAAAAAGAATAGGAAGATGAAACAATAGGAATCATATGGTTTCATTGTGTTTTAAAAAGCTTTTTCCAGTTCATGGTGGGATGATACAGCAACCAGTGACAAATGTTTTAAAGAGATAAACAGTCTTGGCTGTTTCGCAACCAAGATTGTTCATCTCTTCAAAAAAGTTTTAAAAAGGCCTGTTTTTCTTAAACAGTTTTGATGCCCAGGACACTCTCCAGAAAAACAGCCTCCTATTTCTCATTACACATGAATCTATAGTTTGAAAGATCAGGACACATTTCTATTTGTATGCTGTAATGGTAGCCACAGTTCCCATTGTTGAGGACTGTGTGCTCCTTTGTGTGTTAACAAAAAAATAATTTAGTGAAATCATTGAATTACGAGCCATACACAAAATTGATTAATGTATGTTGATTCTTTTGTTGCTCTAGGGAGGAATGTATGTATTTCAAATACTGGATTCATATGCAGTCAGTGGATTCTGTTTATTGTTTCTGATATTCTTTGAATGCATTGCAATTTCCTGGGCATTTGGAGTGAATCGCTTTTATGATGGAATAAAGGATATGATTGGTTACTACCCATTCATGTGGTGGAAGTTCTGTTGGACTATAGCTACTCCATTTATATGTGTGGTAAGAATTTTCCTTCAGTTCCATATTTTTTGTTTTGCTTGTCGCCTTCTTATAAATTTGGCATATTTTGTTTTCAGACAGAAATAATAATAAGAATTTAACATATTTTCAATGTCTAAATCATATTTACTACCAAATGCTTCATGGTTGTTGCTTGTTTGTTTTGTTTGTATAAAAGTAATAAAGAGGCTAGTGGAAGAAATTCCATTAGCAGAAAGAAACTGGAGCAGAGATTAGACAAAGTGCACTGAATACTGATTTGTTACTTCCTGCTAAACAGTAACACAAAGTTCAAAATAAATATCCAACTTCTTGGTTTCATGTCTTTTACTGCTATTTCACTATTAATTTGAATCTATTTGACTCTTGAACCACATAAAAATAATTTTGAAATGCTTGCTCTCCAATAAAACACATTTTTCAAACTTTATGACCATACCTCTGCACAACATAAACACTGTGCAGGATGAGTCTGAACCATACCAATAATCTTTCAGAGATCAGTGAATGTTGCTTGGTGAATCCTTTGATAAAAGAAACCCCTGGTCTCCATGTTGATGTTATGGAGTAGTTCATTCAGTTTATTTCCTTTGAACTTTATTGCATTGACAATGCTTGCACATCTGTGGAAATACATGTGAAATGAAATTTGTGTTGTGTTTTTAAGGAAAACAATTCCACTGATTCACAATACTCACAGATGAAAATATTGTTGCCCCCTTAGATTGCAATTTTGTCCTGCTCAATGTGGTTTCAAGTCTTGTTTCCCTTAGTCTTAGTTCTATGTAAGCAGACTTGACCAATAGCCACCTTATTTGCAGAGCTGCTGGGCAATTGAGGAGTTACTGTGGGTAGCAGTTCCCACAGCTATGGCAAACTCAGAGCAGTACCTTCGCATATGTACATAGGTGACTGGGTACATCAGAACACACTGCCTTTAAAAGGACATGTTAAACATGAGAGGTGGTAGTCTTGCCTTCACAGGGTGAAACATTACATGATTATGTGAGGATAATCCAAAGAACTGTTTTTAGAATAGTACCTGTATTACGTATGGCAGATGTAAACAATGTAACTGGTGGACTTCCCACTTCAAGCAGAGATAGCAAACTATTTCCTAAAGCAATTTGTAGAAAATTACCTTTGTCCTGCATATGTGTTTTACACAGGTGAAGCCATATTTAAAAAATATGGCATGTTCTGTGATTTGAATACCTATGTATGAAATAAAAAGAACTTATATACACTGGTATATCAATCCTGTCAGAACTATTATTTTCAATAGTTTCATGATATTATCATACATATTTCCCAACAGACTGACTGAAATAATCTAAAAGATGTTTCCTGAACATTTCCTACCTGAGTTTGTAGAAGATGTGCCACTGACATTTTGGTTTCAAAATCGTGGGGCAACGGAATTCTTTGCACTTTACACTATAAATCACATTTACATTCAGTTTTGGCAGTGATGGATTGGTCTGGTGGTCTCAATCCATAACCACCTCCGTCAGCAGACATGACATCAATGGATTTTTTTATTCTGGGGTGAAATGTCTAGTTTATGACTTTCAGATCAATATTCCCTTTGACTTTTCTGCTATTTTTGTCACAGTCACTAGAGTTGCATGCCAGCCTTTTGGGGTTCTTGAGCATGTAAGATTATTCATGGTGTGTTACTATACAATCTGTTGTGATAATACTGGTTGGTATTTTGAACAACTCCTGCATTGTATTGTACAGTAACAGGTTTGTTGCATTTTTTTCATTTGTACATTTTCATTATTTGTTACTGCAAGCATGATTGTGTCCCAGCATTGTAACAGTTCAATGCTGAAAGTGAAGAGGTAAAAGTGCATTTAAATCTGTTGTCAAAACAGAGTACAAATATCAACAGAAATGTTTTCTTCACAAGACACATTTTATAATACATAAACTTACACCATTTGGCCGGTGATATCAGGATATGGTTACAAAAGTATTGAGGTAACAGACTGGACAAATCAGTCTAGCCACTGATTACCAAAAGTTGCTTATTTGATAACACTCAACAACAAAAATCTGTCTGTGTTGATTACACTTTATTATGTAATTTACAAGATTACCAGTTTTGGCTCTCTGCCATCATCATATTGGTTAAAACTAAATGTAAAAACGATAAGAAAACATTAGAGATATAATATGGCTGAGGCGAAAGTTTACAGAAAAAAGTCCAGCGGTACGTAATAAAGATAACATGCCTGATTACCATAACATGCCATAAGGAGTATACTAATATGAGCATCAGTGTTGAATGCTTTCTATATTCTCGGTGCTAGAAGCGGCCTTAGTGAAGCCTATACTTATGAAAACATGTGAGGGTGCTAGTGATGAGATATCACAAGAGTCCAGCATCACAGATTCAAAAATTTTAAAATAGGATATTCAAATGTTTTCACATAAGCTATAGAGCAAAATGCAGCAACAATATATATACTTAAAATCAGAATAAAATGTGCAAAAGGTAAATAAGCAACTTATAGAAAACCTTTTAGCACCACGAAGTAAATGAAACACGATATTATGTGAAAACTGATTTAATGAAACAGCAACTATTTACTTCAATGGCTATAACAAATTCAGAGGACAGTCTGGACTTCAGCCATTTTGAACCTATTATGTTCAATTAGTGCTTTTTCCATTATGTTTTAACAGATATGATAATGGCAGGGAGCCAAAACAAGTAATACTGTGAATTATATAATAAAGTGTGATCAAGATGAACAGTTATTAATAAAGTGCCATATATGATTGCTGACCAATATACAGACTTTGTCTTCAGCTGATAAAAAAAATCTGGCCAACCCCTAAAAATCTGTTAGTAGACTTCAGGCATTCTCTATGCATAACAGCATATATTTTAATAGTCTTTTACAGACACGGTGTATACGTGGATGAGGAAAAAAAATTCCCGGATTTCCCGGTTAAAAATACACTTCCTCCCAGATGAAAATACACTTTTTCCGTGTTAAGTAACAGTATACTTTTCCTCAGAACTGTAAAACTTATTAATCCTTTCAATGGTTTTGGTTTTATACACCGGCATAGAATTTCCCGGCACTTCTGATGTGCAGCAACATGCGCACTGCATATTTCGTATTTCGAAAGTATAAATTCGAATTTCACCAAATACCGCATGTTACTTTCCGAAGGATTGAGATCGAGATTGCGATACATTTTTGTAAGCCAGTCGTAGCTCATGTCAAGCGATCTCGCCAGCCGATGACAGCGGATATTCAGAGCATAGGACACGTGATATGGTCAGCCAATAGCAACATCACTGTTAAGTAGCGCGAACACACAAATAGGGAAAAGTAATGGTTTAAATTAATATACATAGTGTTACTAAAAGAAAAGAAAAGCTTTCTCGTAGCCTATAATATCGGCCTCTAAGATTAATAAGCTACAAGAGCAGCTAAGCTTTCATACATAATGTTGATATTTTTTGCGCGTGTTACACTTTTAAGATATATCACACAAATGTGCCAGTAAAATTTTTAACAACGACATAACTGTCTGATCTTCTGGGCTCGAAAATATTCTAAATGGTCGTTCTCAAAGGTTTGAATTTTGAATGAGAGTCAAACGCTCTGTAATTTAATAAATTCATCGGACATTGGCGGATAGAGTTCATCTTGTGTAAAAGGAAATTAACTTTACTTGAAGGTAACGCTTTTCAAACAACCATTCAGAATATTTTCCCGCGACCTGTTAGAAATAGATTCATTTCAGCAGTTGCGCCAGATGACAAGCGTCGCCGTGCTTGCGCAGCTACGATGACGCAGGGAGCCCGTATGTTCGTACGTGTAAAACATTAAAAGATCTTACATTATGTCATAAAGGAAACAAGACGTTAGGGGATACTCTAAGAGCATGGGGATTTTGTGAACCCTACTAAAATGCACATTCGTATGTCCAGATTCAGATGTAAATTTTCTTGGAGTACCAGTACCATATTATCTCATGTTTGGTTCTTTATTATGGCATAATGCCATACGTGCTAGACAATGAAAACTTGAACTTGAAATGTAGTGAACAGTTGAAACTAGGCAGTAGTGTGGAATTAAACACTTCGTTTGAAATAAATTGACTGCCTCAGCAGAAAAGATTAATAAAAGTCAATTTTTTTAACAAACAGAGATAACATCATTGTTCTGCAAGGCGATTAACGCTTGACTGTCAGAAAGGTAGAAACAAAATAAAATCTGAAACTAATAACTTATTTTGGCCTTCTGTAATTATGTGAACTTTAGCCTTCCGTAATTATGTGAATGTATTTTAATTCACTTGATAGCTCCCGACCACAAAAATCCGTTTTGTTTTCATTTGACGTGAGAGCAATAAACAAAGAGGAAACAGCAAAACACTTAACGTAAACACGGGTCACGTGGAGACTACCACCTCCCCACTGCAACTCAGACTGCTCAGTGCATCAGGTCCGGATCTACGATATTTCCGAACCGCGGCATTATTAGATAGTGGCGCTCCCCCTCCCTCGAGCGTTTGAGGTAGGACGCCAAAAATTTAAAAAATCGGGTTTTCAAAAATATCTTTATATTGTAGCTCACATCTTTCAGAAGAGTCTGATACATAAAACATATATGATCGAGGGAACGGAAGACACGTTATTTGGTCTTAAGTGTGCCGAAGTGCAGTGCTAAGCCTCTTCACAGAATTATTACATCGCACGTCTGTGTATTTCGCTCTGTGGAATTCAAAGGTGTAATAATTTGTAATGGGTGCCATAAAACTATATTCAGCCCAGTGGAAATTAAAATGTTCTGTGGTGCGTCTCCCGCTCCCAGTCAGCCGGTTTGACATCCTGCCCCTCTTTAAAAAATCTTGCAATTAGTAGTGTATGGGATTATTTGTAACCGGGAGGACAAGAACTCTTCAGAAAATTTTCAGTCTTTACTGCCTTTTAGCTAATAACTTGCTGTTCCGTGTGACATAAAATTAAATATAGGATACATAAAACGAGTAAAGACAAGAGACAAGCAAGACAGTACACATTTCTTCAATCCTTAAGTCCTAGCTTTTTTTTTTCTCTCTCTCTCTCTCTAATCTTGCCACAGCTTAATATGGCGTACTTTCCTTTCTGGGAAAGAATGTATTACGCCATCAAAGTTCGTCAACGTTTTGCTACATGAAAAAACGCAGAAAAGCTGTTAATACAAATAGTACCAAAATAATCTGCTAGATAAAACGAAATAGGCCTGCTTAATATTGTAGCAATTGTTACACACACCAAATAAACGAGACTGTTTTGGCACAAATGGTCATTTTTATAACACGACAGAATATAATTCACGAAGTACCAATATCAAATGCATATTGGGCCTACTACAAGCAAAAGGTTTTATGTTAAGAAATAGTTTCACATTTCATTCATACTCTCTAGCTTCTGAAGCATGAAATCGAAAAGTAGTATTACGAAATTTTTATACAAATTTAGAATCGTCATATTCTTCCGTAATTTGTGAGAATCTCCGTTTCTTCTCCTTCCTCATTCTAACAATCTTGTCATCACTAATCCTGTAACTATTCCTGCCAGTGCCAAAATTTATTCTCTGGTTAACTTCACTAACCCTGTCACAATCACCTGTTTAGTTATCCCCCATTTGTTCTCCGGTTAGGCGTTATTAAGTGTTCATACAACGCGTTCTCCGCACTACTCCCAGAATAGAACTTTAGTGGCTGCTAGCCGGGGACTGTGTAACAAGCCCTTAGTAGGGTACCGGTCTGGTCAAAAATTTTCTGTCAAAATTTTATTTTCTTGGGTACAAGGAGAAGACAATACGTAATCTTAGTTGCCTGTTACTCCTGTTAGTCGTTTATTTCCACTATGGTAGTATGAATCTATGGAATTCGCTAGTAAGCATAACAATGCTAAACATTTGCAAACCCAGTCAACCACATAAAGAGCGATTGGCATTCACCCTTTCGGCTTTATTCGCTCAGCTCGTATAGACCCGTCCCCTTTTGTCTGTAGGAAAGTTTATTTCTAAATGCGATGGGGATTCCAATCGCAGAGACATCAGGTACACTATGCACGCATTCAAAAATCAACTCATGATTCATTCAGAAATCAACTTAGACTTTGATCAAAAATATTCAAAAACCAACAGGGATGCGTTCAAAATCATCTGAGTAATCGATAGACCAAAGTGCGCTGGATGCTAGGCGCTTTATGAAACAAGGCCTTTTTCCTCAATATTATGAATTTGGTGCTCCCCCCCTCAAAACTGCCGCCCGGGACAGATATATGCCCCGATTTGCCCCCGCCCCCTAGTTCCGGGCCTGTTGCGCATACATGAATCTGTCAGCTTAGGTGCACCAGTAAAATTTTTCCGGATAGCATCTGGCTGCTTGCTGCTATTGCTTATACAGCTAACTGCCACACTTCCGTAGCCAGAAGTGGGAGAAGGTACTACTCATACGCGACTCAACTGCACATGCGCATAAGCTCGCTAAAGCTTTCCCGGCGTACTGATTGTTCCATAAAAACACGGGAGAATCTAATGTAAACAGTTGTGACGTCGCGCTCATCAGAGGCAATTTGTTGTTATGAAACATTGCAGTCTTCCTTAAGCCTTTGACACATTTTGCTGTTCGCAGACGCTTGTATGAGCACTGTGTTTTGTTCCCGTATATGGCACATTTCCTTTGCAACTTAGGTTTTATTTTCGTTTTTTTCTCTCGTTCGTGTTTTATTGCTGCAATATTATTCTGCATTAGTGAGATACAGTAATATTCTTTGTTAGAGTATTGGTTCTTACTAGTCAAAGTTACAAAAATTGAACCAAAAACTAAAACAATGAAAAATTCCAGGAATTCTAAAAAATTCCCGGGCTTTTCCCGGTTTTCTCCCGGATGAAAAAATTCCCGGGTTTTTCTCGGATCTCCCGGTTGTCCTGGGTCATATACACCCTGTACAGATTCATGAAGATCTCGATTATATACCTCAATACACTTTCACCAGTTCCAGTGAATGATGTGTACTACATCACTGTGGCTATCATGCTCAATGAGCAATTTTTATGAAGAATACATCCCATTGTTTGCAAATGGAGCCCCACCTGTTAAAGTATAAGCATATCCACGCTGACTTAATGCATGAGGTATGTTTCCATAGTTGAATTTCAGTCAGTTAACTGTAGTCTGCTGTAGGGGACTAGAATATTGCATCATGTTTATGCTGCAGAAAATTTCAACAGCGAAGGTCTACAGAGCCTGCTGTCAGGCTAGTATCTCATCATCTTTCAAAATTAACACCTGTCACAATCTAGGTCCTGAAGAGAAACTTGAATCATTAGAGAAAATAAAACAAACAGCACTGAGAATCACCCTAATTGGATGCACAAGTGCCTAACAGTTTTGTGGATGCCACTTTCTTCTCCTTAAGCTGTAAATTCCGATTTATTTATTTATTCTAAGCACAGCCACTAGCATGTAAATGCCATTTTAGAGACAGTAGGAAAAACAGTTTCTGAATTATTACTTACTGTGGTATGAGGTGATCCAGTCTTTGTTTTCAGTAGTCCTTAATTCTGGTGATATATTTTGTTGGCCTGCAGAATGACTCTTTGAATAAATAAGCTCCAGTTCAATTCAGAGCTTCCTTTCTGGTGCATGTGCAACAATATCAGAAGATATACCTTTGCACTTTGTTCAAATAAACTACTTGCAATAAATTAAAAAAAAACTATACTTCCAAGCAACAGAAGCCTCTGGATTACTCTTATGTGTACATCTTAGTGTATAGTAATGTAAACAATCCCCAAAAACAAATATGTAAATACTTGCTAATCTTGCAAAAAATCAGAGAATGGAAAAGAGAAAATTACAGACCTCAAAATATGTAAAGCTGATGGGACTTTATATTATTGACATTGTTAAAATTGAATATAAAATTTAAACTGCAGAGTTATCTCTGGTATTTATAATAATAAGTATTTACAAGCTTTATCCGCCCAATAGCTACATGCATCAGCATGCCACTTCTGGGATTTGTGGAGGCTCACTGGCTCCATGTCAATTCTACCCAGTGGCTTAATGATCAAGGCCACCATGATGGCCAGCCTCAATGTGGCTTTTAGGTGGTTTCTCACATCTGGCTAGATGGATATCAGTTTGGAATCTATGGTCCATCTCACTTACATGATTTGCAAACATTTGCACATTTTCATACTGAATAATGCTACACAGAGACACACAGTGTACAAAAATTCCTTCCCAGGGGAAAGGGGATGGTGATAAGAAGGGCAACCATCCACCCTCTACCACTAGCTTACCAAATCCAATAATTAACATGACAACCCCATGAAAATAAAGGATAAAGAAGAAAAAAAGAAAACTAGTCTACAAGTTTTATGTAGTTTCAAACCAGACTTTAATAGACACTTTGATTCTTTTAGGGTTGTTTTGTAAGAGAAAAAGTTCAGATACATTAATTGATTTGGTATACTGCAAAGTGAAAATTCAGTCTGTAGGGTGAATATTATATCATCCAGTATAATTTCTGTTCAGCTACTAAAGAAATGAATATTAACTTCTATTAATAGTTCATTTCCTGTATGTCAATAAAGAATTATTAAAATTTGTGTTAGAAAATTTAACAGATTTCTTCAGTATCTCATATTTGCAGCTTTATGTTTATGACACTCTATTTTTATTTCAGGGTGTTTTCATATTTAACCTTGTTCAATGGACACCAATTAAATATCTGGATTATGAATATCCATGGTGGAGCCACTTCCTTGGTTGGATTACAGCTTTGTCATCAATGTTGTGCATACCAGGATATATGATTTATCTGTGGCTAAAAACACCTGGTGATTTTAGAATGGTAAATATTCGGTAATGGCTAAAGATGGTGTATCTAACTGGTTGTAGTTAAATTTTACTCTTTTAGTGTAAGGTGTTTCTGTGATAAATTCCTCATATCAGTGGCCTTAGCCATCATCCTGATTTGAGTTTTTCACTTTGCTAACTCAATTTAGACAATTGTGAAGGCACTTTCTTTCCAGATTTATTTCCAAGGCTTTGTTTCTGCCACCATTGCTTTCAATTCATGACTGTAATGCTTATTCCACTAGATGCATACTAATACAAACTGCCTTAGTTGGATAATAATTTATGAATTAAACTTCTTCCTATAATTTATAATGAGGAAATATGGAAGCGTCCGATCCCACCCGTCTGCTTTGACCCATGACGTCACAAATATGGTGGAAACAAAAACAAACACACACACTTTCCACAAGAAGCCTAATGACACTAACGGGACAAGCGCAGGAAATGGGGTGTTTTGGGTGGGGGGCAAACTAAATATAAACAAATTTAGACGCCTTGCGTAGCTACAATGTGTAAGTGAAGACAGCCATGCATGAATATCCACCCACCTCCCCAGGGGTCGTAACCCCTGCAACCCATAGAAGATAAATATGCTTCAGTAGGTGACTAGTGTTTTTTGTCTCTTTAAAAAAAAAATCTCACAGGATAGAACGAACAGATCAGAAAGATAAATATAATAAACTAAAACAGAAATTCGAGGAAACAGATAATTGAAATAAGTAATAAGTGTTCTTAAATTTAAAAAAAAAAAAATCTCACGAGATAGAACGAACAGAGCAGAAAAGTAAATAAAATAAGATAAAACAGAATTGGAGACAGCCACACTCAAACCAAACTCCGCGCCGTCATGACGTCACACACGACAACACCCTTACGTCACGGGTCAAAGCCGACACGTGGGATCGGACGCTTCTGTCGACCCTATAATGACAGCAAATACAAGGTGTTCAAGAATTCCCATGGCATACTTCCAGGACTTGTAGAGGGGAATGAGTACATAATATTTTGAGTAGGAATTCATGTTCTGAAATTTACCGTTTCCATGCTATAACTATTTAAAAACATGTTTGCTAGCTAGGCATGCAACAGGGTAGTCATGGTGGGTGGTGGTTATGTCAGGTTGGTTGATGACTTTTGACATCTAACCAACCTCCCTGATCTAGTTTGAGCCTCATTCATGTGTCTGTGAGTGTTAGAGTGACATGGTTGACTACACATGTGCAGAATAGACTGACACGACCCTTCTGAATGGCAAAGCTGACAGTAATGGAAGAGTTGCTCATCGCCTTTATCAAGATCACTCTTCACAATATCTGATTTCATTGCATACCCTTTTCACCATAATTGCACATCTAGTTCGATAAAGGATGCATTCACCATCAAGAGGCATGACTGTGGTGGTCCAAGGAGATGCCACACACCCAAATTGGAAGATGCCATACTGGACCACATTGAAGAGGGCCCACCAACAAGTATACAAGCAGTTTCTTTAGCTACTAATGAGTGGAACTGTAAAACAAGTGATGTAGTGGGTCATACCTAAACAATTTCTTGTAAAAGTTGTTGTGTCACCAACATGTTTTCAAATGGTTGTAGCATGTTCCTGGACATGGGTTCTAATTCAAAACATTATCTACTTGTTCCCCTCTACAAGTTCGAGAAGTATATAATGGGAATTTCTGAACACTCTATATAACAAAGAGTTAATTCAGCACAAAAATTACAAATGTTATGGGAAACTAGGTCTGTATGACACAGGAGATACACACACACACACACACACACACACACACACACACACACACACACACTCATGCATCTTTTATATATAAATAACAATAATGACTAGTGATTTTACTAGTAAGATAGGATACTGTTGCGACGGAAGGCTTTATCTGCCCAATTATAAAACTTTATGAGTGAAGTACAGATCTAACAGTAGCTTTCAAAATGGCAGAAGTCTGATGTGTTAGATTGTCAAGTTTCCCACAATCATAGTACTGAATGACGTGCTGCTTTTCTTTCACGATTTCCAACCTCATGACACTACGCAGAAGCATTATTTGCTTGTCAATACAGTAAGTACAAACATTTGTAAGAGAAGAGTGTACCATACTGGCATAATGCTGTACAATCACATGCCATCCTATCTGAAACAGATGCAAAATTTACAAAAGTTTAAAGTGAAACTGAAAGAGTACTTGCTTGACCACTGCTTCTATTCTGTTTCCGAGTTTTTCGAATACCAGAAAAGTATAGTGTAACTGCTCAAATATTCTTAACCAAAACGAAACTTCCTGGCAGATTAAAACTGTGCGCCCGACCAAGACTCGAACTCGGGACTTTTGCCTTTCGTGGGCAGAAGTAAAGCTGTGAGTACCGGGCGTGAGTCGTGCTTCGGTAGCTCAGATGGTAGAGCACTTGCCCGTGAAAGGCAAAGGTCCCGAGTTCGAGTCTCGGTCGGGCACACAGTTTTAATCTGCCAGGAAGTTTCATATCAGCGCACACTCCGCTGCAGAGTGAAAATCTCATTCTGGAAACATCTCCCAGGCTGTGGCTAAGCCATGTCTCCGCTATATCCTTTCTTTCAGGAGTGCTAGTTCTGCAAGGTTCGCAGGAGAGCTTCTGTAAAGTTTGGAAGGTAGGAGACGAGATACTGGCAGAAGTAAAGCTGTGAGTACCGGGCGTGAGTCATACTTCGGTAGCTCAGATGGTAGAGCACTTGCCCGCGAAAGGCAAAGGTCCCGAGTTTGAGTCTCGGTCGGGCACACAGTTTTAATCTGCCAGGAAGTTTCATATCAGCGCACACTCTGCTGCAGAGTGAAAATCTCATTCTGGATTCTTAACCAGTCTATCATTTTATTTCATTATATTAATTTTGTGATCAATATTCAACAGGTACTGAATAATTTTTAATTATTTATCTTTTTCAAAATAACAATGTGTATGATGTTGTATATACTGTTACAGCCTGACTTGCCTACATAATTTGTGCAAAATATGTACCTAAACACAATTTACAGGACCAATAAAGAAATACAAACAAATACAAATACAATACATAAATATACTTTTCACAAATCCAAATAATAATAATAATAATAATAACAATAAGAGAGAGAGAGAGGGGGGGGGGGGAGGTTTGATTAAATGATAGGCACCCATTCTTAACAGCAGCTAAATATAAATGTTATAACTATTGCTTTCAGAATTAATAACTAAAAATTTGTTTAGAGGAATTGGTAAAAAGAGGCTCTGAACAGAAAAATGTACCAATGTTCACCATTTTAGTAATTATGTATACTAATCTATAAAATTAAACAGCATTTTTGAAAATTAATAGTAACATATTGATCTTAATGTATTAATCATTCATGGCATGTACCATGTTCTCTTTCAGAAAATGAAACTGTTGGTACGAATAGAGGATGATATTACCACTTTACGTGAGAAAATGACAAGTGGAGTGTCGGATATAAGTTCATTATAATGAAGACCAATGATTTACTAAACTAAATAAAACTCTGTGTCCAAATACAGTGAAGAAGAATGAAATTATTTGTGAAGTGACAAAACAAAATGTTGTGTTCATGAGCAGTAGGGATATTTACATGAAAGTGTCTTCCATTGTAACACCAGAGTTTATCTAGTGTTCTAGAGTCAAGACAGCAGAATGGATTCATCTCAGTTAATTAGAAAATGCTTGATAATATACCTGTGTTAGTGTACATAAACCTCAAAAATGGAATCGAAGCAAATGCGGTACTTCTTTTCACAAATGTGATGTGTATCGCATTGGACATATGACATGGATGGGGAATGGAAGATTCATGCATTCTCTACAAGCACTTAAGGGAACAGAAACAGCAGAATTAAACATGTACAAATAAATGTTATGAGTGTTTTTAAATGATATTTGAGTAATTGATAATGTGGCTGTTGCTGCTGCTGTTGTTTGTACATGTACTTCTAGTGCATCTGTGTTAAAATAAGATTTCTGATCAATGTATCTCATAGTTTAAGAACAACCTCACTATTCATATCATTTTTCATTCATCAGAACAGAAGTTACATGCCACATAAACCAGATGTGGAAAATGTGGAACAACCTCCACATAAATAGAAAAATTAAAATGTCAAAAGTGGCATACTTTTGTTCAGTAAGAGCATTTGTTAGAAGTATATTAGTGTTTCCTTTATTTGCAGAAACAAGAAAAATAATTTCAAGTAATGTTTTATTTATTTCATTTTGTACATTAAATCTGTTTCTGTGTGCTGTTGACAATCATAGTACCCATTCACCTCTCCTGCATTTTTATGTTTTGACATTTTAATAATGGACAATTCTTTGTAATTTTAATAAAACTTTTTTAATGTAAAGCTTTTCTATATCCTCCAATGAATTTGAACAACTGAAGGGCTCTAGATGAATGTAATTATCCTTTCACTTCACTTATTCCTCTGGTTATTCGCGTGTGTGTGTGTGTGTGTGTGTGTGTGTGTGTGTGTGTGTGTGTGTGTGTGTGTGTGTGTGTGTGTGTGTGTGTGCATGTGAGCACCAAATTTTATTTCCCACAATGTAAACAGGAACAGGTTTTTTATTTTAAAAAAAGAAATTTGAAAGATTAAGTTCATTGTGTGTTTCCAGATGCATTGATAGCTGATCTATTTTCACTATCTGATCAACATAAAGATCTCATCAAACTGCAGTAAGTTGTTCTACATGTGGCATCAATTTGTCATGTCACTGTAGCAATGACATAGACAAGTGATACATTTTAGTATCACTGCAATAGTGGTATTCATTGGTTTACTTGTGCTGGCTTATTTTAGACAATATCATATCCTAAGCTGAGGAAGTGGACCTTTATTGAGATGATATGAACTGAAAGTACCTTGGCATGTGCTAAGCATCACCAGTTCAAATTTACTACAAAAAATTTTAATTCTCTCTATAAGTCTAAAAATTGAAAATTATTACAGCTGTAAATACATTTACTTCAAAACAGAGATTTTTTTCTTGTCATGCTGTAGGGAAATCATGCAAAAGCTGCCTGAAGATTATTAGCGAAGGAATGAAATAGGAATGCACTTTTTTGATGAAAAATGTTGGTTTCATTAAACAGAAGCTGCCATGAAAAATTATAGATGTTATTCATCAAAGATACAAAATAAAAAAATATATATTGTCTCCATCTTATAACATTTAAATGGTTAAAATATTTCATAATAAGTTGTTAAGGTAAATATTACATTTAAACTTCCTATTTTCTGTTGGCACTTACAACTTCTCTATTGCAAATAAAAACTGTATATGTGTATGGCCACTTATATATTCTGGACAATATTGTAAAAAATTATTAAAAGAAAAAATATGTGTGGCATTATTATAGAGTAGATGTCAGAGAGAACATGAACTTGTTCTACATGTGGTTTCAGTCTGTCATGTCATTGTAGCAATACCGCATTCGAGAGACTCTTTTTAGTATTACTATAACAGTATTATTCATCAATTTACTTGTGCTGACTCATTTTAGGCAGCATCATACCCTATCAAAAAAGAAGGAATAAAGCATCAAGGTATCAGCAGTTGTGATACAGTTCAAAAGAACTTACAGGTAATACTAAATTGAGATAAGTGACATGAAGTATGCATTATACAATGTATTAAGTGGAATGTATTGCATAATCATTTTCATTCTGTACAGTATCCCTCAAATCACAAGTTCACAATAGTTTGTGACATTACAAACACTATTGTAATGTCATCATTTGTAGACTATTCAAAATTTACTGGCAACTTTTAAGTCTACCATTTTAAGTACCTACTGTGTAATTTTTTAAACGTATCTGATCTTGCAGATTACATGATAATGTTTTATGTACACAGAATCATGCACTTTAGAAATCTATAATATCCTTCAGACTATTTTGAAAGCTTAATGAACATAAAATAATTCAATTCATTTACTGATGATGTAAAATATTACCATGTTGATAATCTGCAGAAAAACTGAAACTGCATGAATGAGGTGAAAATTATTCCATTATTTAACAAGGATGAGTTTACTTTCAAGGATGAATATTTTTCTTAATTTCTATGCTGGTGTATCACAAAATAACTAAGCTTGTTTTGGAAAATTGGTTCATTAAGACTGAATTGCTAATTTTGAAACTCAAAAATTGAATTGATAATTTAGTTTGTATTATAACTGGGAATATTTCTGAAATAAGACTCCTTTCAATAAATTCATTCTAACAGATTTAACAGTTTCCTTATAATTAAGTTGTGTTTAATAGCAAAAATATCATTGGTAGCACTATAACATACAAAAAAGTAACAAGAGCTTTTATCTGCAGTTTAAATTGTGGGAATATTTTGACATTGATTTTTCTATCATGTAATAATTCCAAGGACAAGTGAAGTATTTTACTGATCTCTATCAGTCTCTTTACAACATCACACACTGCATGTTTTGTTCATAAATACAGCAACTATGACTCTGATGCTAGTGAAAACATAGTTATATAAAATTGATAACACCAAGCCATTATAATTAAAATAGGAGGCACTAAAAGCATTAGAAGCTGGGAGAATATTTCTATGTACCTTTCATTGATAACAGTTATGAAAACAAGAAATCATTGTCCAACAATTTATTTAATGTTACACTGCAGCAGACAAGGAGAGGAGAACAAAAGTAATCAGTACCTCACATAAGTAGTACCAATAGGCACACTTCTGTTGATTGCATTTACTCTGAAAATGCAACTTTGAATGAAAATGAAATAGTTGATGATTAAATCAGTTTCATTGGATTCCAGGGGAGGTCAAGTTAGTAATCAGTTCATATCTTCAATTATATTTTTTACAATTATATCCAAAATATCATTAAGTTCATAGATAAACTGTCTTGAATTACCTGATTTACAACATTTTTTGTACATCATTAAATAAGCCTATTAGACAAGCCTAAATGTTCCCTGACATGTAGTGTGACTGTACCACCTATCACTTTCCTTACAGGCAAATGTACCATAATACTCATTCTGCAGACTAAAGCATAATTCATTTATGAATATAACAATTCAAATTCCAATCTTAATGTTTCTTCCTCCAGAATAAGCTGGGCTGTCTTTGGACTAATGTGAGTGGGCACATCGTTTTGGATGTTTGCCCATACTGCCTAACTGTTCCAGGCTCTGACATACAGTTTATTCCAAAGCTCTGAGGACAACTGTTTTGTAGACATCATACTTCATTATGTAGTTAGGGCCAGATATTGTTCTGTTGGGGAGTGGCCACTATTCACCAACTAGTACTGGGCTCTTATGAAAATTTCTTGTCTCTCAGTACTGTCAACAAAGCTTTTAAGTGATATTTTGTGTACATTCAATGCTGTTGGGGTTTAATTATGTGTCTGATACACTCATAGTTGTCTTGGTAGTCTACACAGATAAACAGGTGCCAAATGATGTCTTTGTGGCATTAAATCATCAAACTGACTAAGAGACCACACTCTGATCAACACAATAGTGAAAACCCAACAGACATTATGGATCTAACATATTGTCTTTCATTATCTTCGAATCGCTTACTTACGTGATACATGCATTATTCCTTTCCTATATATGTCACAAAATTTTAGTTCATGGGGATCTCTTGATATTTCATTCTAGTGATTGTTCATCTTTTCTCTTTTTAGTTCTTTTCCCAATCATGCTTAAATTAAAGACAGTAATTTATCTAATTTTATATATTCTGAAATTGACATAAAAGTAGATACTGATTTTTAAGATTTCTCCTTTATGGTAACATGATTTAACCTGTTCTTAAGTCACAGTAATACAGTCCATGCTTGTCCTTCCCATCATTTGAGAAAGCACAGTCACAGACTTGGAGAAGCACAAGATGTGTATGTTACTGAGGGTGTCATTGTCACCCATCTTGTAAGAGCAGCATTTTGACTGTGCAAAAAGTTTTACAAATCAATATAAAACATTTTTTCTCTCTTATGATTTTAATGTTGCAGTGGAAGGAATAATTACATAAGAAATGGGTAATTATTCTTCTGGTAATTATGAAAAAAAGTTGTAGTGTCAGCAAGTGGTAAATTATGGATAGTTCTCAAGACATAACTTTTTGAATGCAATGTAAGCTAAATTCCACAGAAACTCCACAGATAGGTTGTCCTTGTGGGACTGCCACTGTATCCTCCATCTAAGGCATAACTTGATGGTAGTACTGGATTGGCTGATCAGCACTTTTCCCTCCAAGCCTCACAGAAGCTTTCAAAAGTGAAGCTGCTATTTCTCAGTAAAGTAGGTCATTTGTAATCTTCAAAGGTCAAATGTATCATCCTTTATTCCTCCCACTGAGGAAGCTTATGCTATTAGAGACTGAACCTCATTCCACCACTGTCTGTTCACCCATACAGGTATACTTTAGAATTAAGACATTACACATTATTGTTTATTTCTCACCAGATTTCATTTGACAGAGGCTTTACAATAAATGGTTAAAAAGATTAACAGCATTTTTTTTTCACTTTGGGTGTCATGATTGTACAGTTGATAAGTGTGCAACTATGGTTAAACACTATTAAAACAAATTTAAAAACACTTAACTGGTCATTTTAGCTTAAAAAGTTAGCTCTACAGTGTACTAGTTATATTACTGATATTTGGCCATTGTGCTACACATTTATACTCATCTGTAACTGTAGTTACCACCTCCTGTACAAGAGTACTAATATCTGAACCACAGAATTCCATATCAAGTAGTGTGGTGCACCAGATTTGGGTATCCACTGTATGACAGATCTTTCAAGTGCTCATGTATCATATGAATGGGGTCATCTACACAATGTGGAGGAGATTATTTATGGGACTCTGAAAGCCCTGCTACTAGCATGCAATAAATTATAACATGTCTCCAAGTTCCACAAACAAATGTATGGTATACACAACATGGCAAAGTTTGACACACTTCATCCTCTGCATGTACAGAATCTGCTGATGAGAGACAATTCCCATCATATGCTGATATGTCACTGGATTCTGGGCGATCCTCATTTGTTTACATTGATACTTCACCCATGAGGAAACTATAACACTTGTTTCAGTAGATTGTGGTTTCCTAAAACCCAAAACTCACACAAGGCTTGCAACAGAAATTTTCATTCTTCACTCGTTGTGTTATGTCATTAGCTAGACCAAACACCACTAGGTCCCATTATTTTGGACTATCAAATGAAACATACAAACAGACAGTTTTTCTAACACACAGTATTACCAGTGACAGTTTTTTGATTACAAACACTGTTGTGGCAGAATGCAAATATGGCCTTTTCAGCTCACATTCTGCTAGTGACAGAGATTCCATGCTGGAGACAAATACTCCATGCACATGTAAGGTAACTTGTATTTAAATTTTACTGGTACCTAGATCTGTGTATATTAAGAATCTTCAGTATGTTTCTTTATGTTATTAGTCACAACACAATGGTGTATACCAAATAATTAAAATTTATATGTAGATACATCAACCATAACTGTCTTTTACTTTTCAGTGAACTGCTAACACTAGGCTTGCCATATGATATAAGTACAGAACAATTTATGGGCTGGCAAGTGAAGCATCTTCCGGTTTCCATTTCTAGTCATACTCAAAACAAAAATGAAAATGAAAATGGATAAGAAACAATGGTAAACATAAACACCAAAAGAGAAGAAAGAAAAATGGTCAAAAATGAGTTGGGTATGATTATTGCACCATTCTTAGCCACCTCAGGTTCATAGAAACAGGACTGAGCCCATTTCTTTATCATACACTAGCTTGTCCATCAACTATAAGACCAACTTAATGCTATTAAAAATTCAAAAATCTGTGCACTAACCACTGAAATCCAAATTATGCATGCCACACATCATCACCGCTTTGATGTCTAACATATACTGCAATATGTTACTTCAATTTGGAGCAGAGTTTAGGGGTGATGAAGGTGACTGTATTCCCACTTCATCATAGCACATGCTTTGCAGATCTCTCCAACACCAGCACTCAGTTCCTTGAAGGCTAGTTGGCTGTGTGATTTATCATAGTGGGTGGCCTCTGTGGTGTCAGAAGTCACAAATGACTTGGGCACTAATAACATTGCTGTTGTGTCTTGGAGTTGAAACGATTCCCAAGTATTACTCTCTGCAACACTGAAGCATAAGTACACAAAATGATGCATTCTTGAACATTGATATTGAAAACAGTCTTAAAAGTACATAATGCCCTTGTAGCAAACACAGGGCTAACCAGGAGTGTTTTATACTTGTGGGTAGGGAAAGTGTTCCAAATTTAATTTTAAGTATACTGAATACTCATCTTTTACCAATGATCTTTGTAGAAAAAGTGTTTGTTGTACAAAGATAGCCAGGCTTGAAGTTTATAAGAATTAAGAGACAGTGCATTGATTGTTGCTTTCAACTTCTTTTAGTTCATGCCTTTGTTGATTTTCCATTGCATATTTTCTCAGAAAGGAAGCTCATTTGAAACTATTTCACATTTTTAATGTAATGGAAGATCACCTTATAAAAGTTTTCACCATCATTCATCAGATGACACTATAAAATCACTGTGTGGTTATAGTCCAAGCATAGCTATGAGAAAAAGGATTGTGTTCTGACCTGTATTTAAGAGACAAAAAATGTACATCTAGTGCATTTAATATCTAAAAATAAATTGCTAACTATAGACTGCTGCAAAGTAGTGATAAACCAGAGTGTGTATTCTGATGCACATTTTGCAGTATTTAAGAACTATGTATGCCCACCAGAACATTCTGAATAGCTCTGTTATTATTTTAATTATTTAAGTGACATCCAGTTTTCTTGTTAGTGTAAATTTAAACAATATTATGTTTTCATATGAGGAAAAATAAAAAATAGTTAAAAAAGAAATGTACAATTATTACAAATTAAAGAGCAGAGGTTCCAGAATGTGACACTGATGAAACACTTTGCTTGTTTTGCACATGTGTATGACTTTTATAATGAAGAACAAATTTGATGGTGTGCAGTGACAATGTTCATAAGAAACACATATCTTCAGAATTATGATCCCACTTATATACCTCTGTTTTAAAGTGGAAATAAGAGGATGGTCAGCTTTACAGGATATTACATTCATCCTTTGTGACTGGCAGAAATGCTCTTGTTAATTATAAACAAATAGGAAAATATTGTAGCTGAATATGTTCCAGTGTATCATGTTCCAACAGATAACATGTTTCATGCATTTCAAAACTAAGATGGTATCAGGAACTTTATTACTGAAAGTGGTATCAAAAAATTTATTTTGTATAACTGGTATAAATGTTGGTTCATTACAGTATCCACCTCACAGAATGTTATTCAAAGAATATATATGACATTTTGTGACCCTATGGAACATATTCTCTCTAAAAGCTTAGTCATTTCACAGTTTGTAAATAAAAAAAATTATGGAAGAAATGTTAACTGTTTCTTTTAAAGCAAACATTGAAATTATTTTATAAAACTGTGAAATGTGACAAATACATGCATTAATAAAAAATTATTTTTAATGTAACAGGACCATTATGAATCATGACAAAGATGGATGAATAAACAAAATTTTTGTATAAAGATTACAATACGCAGGGGTGTCATTATAAAAAATTACAAGTCCACTAAAGCTATCTGAATATGAAAACTTGAAATATTCATAACAGTATGAGAAAATTCATTATGTTAATACAGTGTACTTCAAACATGTAATTATACTTTGTACTTTAAATGTTGTGAAAATTTTTCCTAACACTTCTTACACAGTAAAGTATTATTATTATTATTATTATTATTACTTTCATCATCATATAACCATTCAAGAAGCATAGATCAAAATGACAAAGATGCAAGTTTTAAAGTTACATTTGTCAAAAATGTGCAAGACACAACAGAACATTATACTCAAATGTAAACCAAAATGTTGGAAGTACACACATGTTAACCATATTTAAGAAAGATGTTTATAAAATAGTCCAAAGTTTCTCTTTTAAAGAGATATGGGTTCAAAAATCATTACACATTTAAGTCAGCTTGAATCACAAGGACATAATTAGTAAGAACTTTTAGGAAAATTTGTCTAACTGTTACAATAAAATTTCTTTGCATATATTTATTATGCCTTCAATACCACCGTTATATTAATGAGTCTTTTTAAATTGTTCACTTCAGGTTTGATAATTACATATATAGTTACAATGAACAATTACTTCAACACATGGCATTCAAAAGAACTTTTTGAAGAATACTGCCTGAAATCATCAACTTAAATATCTTGTATGTTGTTTTTCAAAAGTAAAAAACATATATCTGTCCATATTTTTGTTTGTGTTGTCCTTGTAATGAAGTAAAAATGTACTTATAGATTCAAATGACTTTTATAAAACACTATTTTGTAAATTCTTCTGCATTTCATACAAATTTTCCCAAATATAAAAGGTTGTGTACTAATCAATTTTGCAAAGTCGTCTCATTGATGAAGTGCATCCATCTCACCTCCACAAGTTATATTCTGAGTTGATCTGTCTCTCCCCTCCTACTAGTCACCACCTAGTTTTCTGGTTAGTCTTTTCTTGTACATGTCACCTACATATCTGAAAAGTTCCTCATGTGCCTCAATATTGTGAGCTGGTGTACAAGTGTATGAATGCCTTTAGCATTTCTGACACTTCAGATTCCAGAGTTTTCTTAACCTGGTAAAAAAATAAACCAGTAAGATGTCTACCAATTAATTATCATAGCATGGCACAAAATACTGGATCATCCAAAACAGACATTTGAAAGGACAAATACAAAATAAATATTTGAAAATAGTTATTAAAATTTTGTTTTATTTCAAATAATACTTGGAAAATCTCTCTCCTTACGCTAATTGTGGTACTTTACTCTGAACAGAGGGAGATTATTATTTCCTTGCAAATCACTGGAACAAATACAGATCACAATTAACTGGCTTGAAGTTAACTTTCTTTTCAGATTTATTTTTGCTGCCTGGTAACAGGGGATTCAATCCATGCACTGTGCAGCTATGCGTGGATTGCTTTTGAGTGTGGCTCAACCAGTAACACTGTTAGTTACATTTGCATAAATTTAAAATTCATTTCACCTTGTAGTTACAAACATCATCAAATAAAATCATACACAAGTAATGTTTCAGACCACTACCAATTTTTCAAAATATGAGCATACGCTAGTTTGAAAGAATATCTCAAACAAATGACTCATTAAATGGACCCTACAGATGCTTGGTGATGGAGTACTGTAAATATTTATGTAATAATAGCTGACTGAATGCTTTCTCCATGTAACAACTAAGAAATTTCCATTTCAACTGGGTAGTCCAAGAAAAAAACATATCTATGAATATTTAAAAGAAAAATTTAAGCCAAAGAACATATTACACTTTATTTTACAGCTTGACTGAGAAGCAGTAGAAGATAATCACAACATTCTCTAACAACCTATTGACAGGAAAGTAGAAGAAAAGAGTGAATCAGGAAATGAAGGGTGGATTCATGTATGAGGCTTAGCACTACCTGCCACATAGAGTATTCACTACAAATCAGTGAAGTCCCTACAACTTTGTCCTAGACTGGGTTAAATATCAGCAGTTTTCAACTTCATGTTTTATGACAAAACAAAACAAATGAAGTTATATTATAAATGTAGGAAAAAAATAGCATCTCTATAAATCATATGTTTTCCCAAGATGTATCAAATATCACCACACTTTTCACTTTGTGTTTTGTAAGAAATAAAACAGCCAAAATTGTATTTGAGGCTTTATGACCATGTCCAGTTCATTCCATTCTGAAAACAGGTCAACACATTTTACATCTGATGCTTTTAGCTATCAGAAGCATACAGGAGTGAAAATTATTTGTTCCCATACCAATGAATATAGATATGAAAAGACAATTAATCATATTCTATCAGCTAAGTATAAAATGAAATTTCCAAAGTTTCCAGTCTGACATTTAAGGGAAATACAATCACAGTGAATAGTGCACAGATTTAAAAATTTTAAGTTTGCCCATAGTTAAATTGTACATACTTAGCCACTGTCATAAGTCAGTAACAGATGTACTTACTAGGGTTTGAAAAACAAAGTGAAACTCCATATACTCCAGAGTCATAGACAAATGATTTTTACATCATGGAAAAGAAGCTCCTTTGCAACACTAGGTACACTAAAATGAAAGCCACAACTGTAACAGCAAGGCACTGATGTGTCAAATGTATCAAACAGAGCACATGCACTACTGTCAGATGTGTGTATGTCAATAACCACCTCAGTACTGCCGGAAAGTTGTCAAACGAACTACATAATACTACAGAGTACCACCAGATGGCAGCAGTCTCAACAAAACATATAATGTAGGAACAACATTATTTATTTATTTATTCTTCCATCTTTAAGTATTTGCATGCTATAAATATCATAATGAGTACTGCACAAAAGAATTTATAAAGTATATGTAAATGGCCCCATCTAACACCAGTGTAAACAGGGCATGTTAACGGCATGGGATTCCATTGCCTGTCACCAGATTCAAACATGGGTTCTCTGCTGGAAGAGGATGGTGAAGGTGTGTCCACAGATGGCTCCTGATGACAGAATGACAACATTTATGCTTCAGTTGCAATACAATGGTTGTGGGCCCTCTGGGTGAAGATTCCTTCCACTTTTAATATTCTTGGCTGTGATGGGGATGACTGGCAGCCATTCACACGTCCTCCCTCTGTTGCATCTGAAGCTGCACTGGCATAACTCAAATCTGCTGCCTCGACAGCAGTGCTCCAACCTTGCAGGGACTTACTGAGACAGCTGTTATCCCACGCCATGGGCCTCTGTTGTGCTGGCGGCTGGGAGGTGTGGCAGTGGGACAGGAAGTGCTCTGTCACAGCAGACATCCCCGCCACTGGCTGTCTGATGTTGGCAGACCAGAGTCCCCAGTTCCTACCCTGTTCATGGTGTTTTGTGGCAGCAGCACCCCATGATGATGGTGACATTGTATTACCACAACACACCCCAAGCAATGACACCCATGACAGGTGGCTGCCTGTTGATGGCATCTGATAATAATTACAGTGGTGTCATTGCTCTGCCATCTCCTAGGCAATGACCTGCATTACAGTGTTGACTATTATGATGATTGCAATGGCTGTGATGACTCTGAACTGGTGCTGACTCCAAGTGAGACATTGTGTATTCAAAGAATATTCTTGAACATCTGGAGCGGTTGTACAAAGCTTTTGATCATCGCAGTGCAGCATGTTTAACGTTGATTTTAGAGAAATGCCACTTTGTATTGCAAGAAGTTCAGTATTTGGGTCACATTATAGGGCAAGATGGAATTAATGCTGATCCAAAGCTAGTTCAGGCCATTCAGAATTTTCCAACACCCTCCAAGGTAAAGAATTGCAATCTTATTTGGGGTTTGTAAATTTTTAACATAGGTATGTTCTGAAATTTGCAGAAATTACAAGACCTCTCATGCAATTACTACACATAGGAATGAAGTTTCATTGTACAGATGAGTGTGAGGCAGCATTCCATAATTTAACAGATCTGTTGACATCTAGTCCCATCTTGGTCTCTCTGGATTTTGAAAAACCATATATTCCTTCTTGTGATTTGAGCAATTTGGTCCTAGGAATTATTTTCAGTCAGAATGTAGATAGACAGAAGCATACTATTGTGTAATCTTCATTGCAGCTCTATAATGCTGAACGAAATTATTTCACTACAGAGAAGGAAACGGTCGCAGTGATTTTTGGAACTCAGTACTTTTGTTGTTACCTCTGTGGAAACAATTTAAAGTGCTGAGTGGTCTCACAGTGCTTAAGTGGCTTTTAGGTCTTAAAGATCCATCGAGTAGATTGTTGAGATGAGCCGTGTCCTTACACAAGTTCGATTACGAGGTAGTACATCGGCTGCAAAGATTGCACGCTGACGTGGATGGACTCAGCTGTAGCCATGTGAATAGAGTTGGGTGTAAACAGATGTAGAGGCAGAATGCAGGGATACCTTTTCTCCACAGAAGGGGGGAGTGTAGGGCATCAAAAAATGAGAGTGATCAAGTTAGTTAAAGATAGGAATTTTGCAATAATAAAGTTAGTTAAAATGTGAAGAATACTGGGAGCCAGAAGTAGTATGTGTGTTACATTCATTTGTGCAGATCAGTGCTATGATACCATGGTGTAATTTTGTCAGCAGAACACCGAGTTCAGCAACATAATGGAGAACACTGTGCCAATGGCCAGTGACCTACTGGAAAAGAAGAACAGCAGACATCAGCAGAAGAAAGCCTTATTTAAGGACCGGCAGCCAGCTCATCAACATCATCCGTCATGAGGCATTTATGTCATTATTAAAAATTTTACTGGAACATTGTGAGATATGTCTTAAAGTGCAACACGTGCAAAAATTAATAAGCTGCAGGAGAAGCTAAGCTTTCACATATAATATTGATCTGCCTCAGTGGAAAAGATTAATAAAAGCCAAATTTCCTTAGAAAACCAACAAAAATTACTTCATTGTTCTGCAAGGCAATTAATGCTTGACTGTCAGAAAGGTGGAAATAAAAGATGAAACTAATAACATACTTTAGCCTTCTGTAATTATGTGAATGTATTTTAATTCACTTGACAGCTCCTGGCCACAGAAATCAATTTTGTGTTTGTTTGAATTGAGAGCAGTAAACAAAGAGGAAACAGCAAAATCACTAATAGTAAGCACGGGTCACGTGGAGACTACCCACCTCCCCAGTATAACTCAAACTGCTTCATGCATCAGCCCCGGATCTACAATATTTCTGAACTGTAGAAATCCTATATAGTGGCTGCCCCCCTCCTCCCTCGAGTGTTTGAGGTAGAATGGCAAAAATTTACAAAAATCGACTTTTCAAATATATGTTCATTTTGTAGTGCACATCTTTCTGAAGAGACTGATACAAAAACATATCTGTTTGAGGAAATATAAGCCATGTTATTTGGTCTTACATGTGCCAAAGTGCAGTGCCATGCCAATTCACACAGGATTCTTCTACCGCGCGTCACTGTATTTTACTCTGTGGAACTCAAACATGTATATTTTGTAATGGATGCCATCAAACTATATTCAGGACAGTGGAAATTAAAATGTCCTGTGCTGCATCTCCTACTCCCAGTTGGCTGGTTTGACATCCTGTCCCTCTTTTTTTAAAGAAACAGAAAGCAAAAAAACTAGCAATTAATCCTGGGTGGGATTATTTGTAACTGGGAGAACAAGAACTCTTTAGAAAATTTGCACTCTTTATTGCCTATTAGCTAATAACTTGCTGTTTTGTGTTATATAAAAGTAAATATAGGATACATAAAACCAGTAAAGACAAGAGACAAGCAAGACATTGCACATTCCTTCAATCCTTTGGTCCTAGCATTTTTTCTCTCTAATCTTGCTACAACTTTACATTGCATGCTTTCCTTTCTGCAAAAGAATCTATTACCTCATCAAAGTTCATCAAACATTTTGCTACATGAAAAATCAAAATGTCATTGTCTAATACTGAGAAAGTGGTTTATACAAATAGTACCCAAGACTGGTGTGGTTTCTCGATTTGATTTCTCTTTTGTCACTGTCTTCTACATAAAACAAAACATGCCTTTCTAATAATGCAGCAATTGTAACACACACCAAACAAAAGAGACTGTTTTGGCACAAAAGGTCATTTTTATAATGCGACAGTATATAATTCATGAAGTAATAGTATCAAATGTGTATTAGGCCTACTAAAAGCAAAAAGCTCTATGTTAGGAAACAGTTTCACATTTCATTCATATGCTCCAGGTTCTCAAGTATGAGATCAGAAAGTAGTGGTACAAAATTTTTAAATAAATTTGGAATCATCATTTTGTTTCATAATTTGTGTGATGTCCTCATTTCTTCTCCATCCTCATTCTAACAAACAATCTTGTCATCACTAATTCTGGAACTGTTCCTGCCATTGTCAAAACTTATTCTCTAGTTAACTTCACTAACCCTGCCAGAGTCATTGGTTTAGTTATCCCATGATTATTCTCTGGTTAGGCATTATTACATGCTTGTACGATGCATTTTCTGAGCTACTCTCAGAATAGAAGTTAAGCGGCTGCTAACTGAGGACTGTACAACTGGCCCTTATTAGTGTAGTAACCTGGCCAAAAATTTTCTGTCTAAATTTAATTTTCTTGGATACACTGAGAAGATCATACGTAATCTTTCTTACTGTTATTCCTGTTAGACATTTATTTCCACTCTGGTAGTCTGAATCTATGGATTTTGTTAGTAATTATAACAATGCTGATCATTCCCAAACCCAGTCAACCACATAGATAGACAGCAATTGGAATTCATCCGTTCGGCTTTATTCTGCTCAGCTCATATGGCCCCTTCCCCTTTCGTCTGCAGGAAAGTTTATTTCTAGATGCAACGAGTACTCCCCTGGCAGAGACATCACATACACTATGCGTGCATTCGAAAGTCAACTTAGATTCATTTGTAAATCAATTTAGAATGTGTTAAAAAATACTCGAAAACCAACAAGGATGCGTTTCAAATCATATGAATAATCAATAAACCAACGTGCCCTGAATGTTTGGTGCTTTGTGAAACAAGGCCTTTTCCTCAAGAATCCTCAAGAATATTGATTTGGCATTCCCCCCCCCCTCCCCCCCCCCCCCCCCCACCAGACTCACAAGATGTCTTAATTTATTTTTTCCCATACTAATGAATGTAGATATGAAATGACAGTTTATCATATTCTATCAGCTAAGTACAAAAATGAAACTTCCAAAGTTTCCAGTCTGAGATTTATGAGAAATACAATCAAGGCAAATAGGGCATAAACTTAAAAATTTAAAGTTTTCCCATACTAAACTTTTACATATTGAATCACTGTCATAAGTCAGTATCAGATGTACTTACTAAGCATTGAAAAAATGATACAGGATAAAATTACCAAACATGGTTGCAATGATATAAAAAAATCAAGATTATGCATTTACATCCACATTAAAATGTGTAACTGAAGCTTTTGGTGAAACACGACCAAATCTTTTCTGGTAAAATTCTGTTGAGCTTCCAACCGCATCCAATGGTTTGAAGTACATGAGCTTTTGGCCAAGCACTCCTGTTGATTGTCAGGTGGTGACAGTCTTTTGGTTGCTGCTACTGTCCTTATATAGTAGCATTGCCTTCTGTAATATCACTGGTGCTTGCTGCAGTGCAATATTAGGTAACGTTTTCATTGTGTACCCATCACGTCCACTTCTGCCTTCTAATGCCCGGGTCTCAAGTTGTGCATAGCTGGCTGCTGTCTTTCTTGAGGGTGCTGTCACAGTTTTTTTAATCTCAACTGTTTCTTTTATTACATCATCCCAGGAACTATTGGTTCATGTCTTGCCAAATGCAATATGATGTAGGTTTAATAGGGGATGGTCTGCTATCTCTGATTTCTCAGCATACCAAATATGAAAGAATCTCTTCTGTTCTACATAGCACTGTTCAGTAGTACACACACTCTGTCTGACATTGTGTTTTTGCTGTTCTGTGGCTCAGTAACAGGAAAGATTAGCCTGCTCCTAAAGAGGCATAAAATCAGTTTGGTCTTCAGAGCTCCAGCAAAAATTTGACAACACATGAGGCCTTTGAAAGATGGTGTAGGCCTCAGAATGCTAGAAGTATATAAAATACCATGTAGGTGTGGACAGTTTTATGTTAGACAGACTGTGCAAACTAGTGAACAGCGCTGTGCAGAGCAGAGATGCTTTCACCTTCGGTACCCAAAGGAACAAGTAGTAGCAGATCATGCTCTAGAAAATGGACATTCTATTGCATTCAATGAGTCATCTGTTATTACATGGACTAATAGTTTAAGGGATAGAGTAACGAAAGATGCGATTGAAATAAATCAACCTGCAACTAAGCAGACCTTGGTACCTGGAGACTGGAGGGTTGAAGCAGGTGCAGTAGGCACACAATGAAAACATTGTCATATGTGGCATTGGAGCAAGCACCAGTGATGTCGCAGAATGCAGAGCGGCCATATAAGGACAATAGCAGCAACCAAAAGACAGTTACCATGTCACAACAGCCAAGGAGTACTCAGCCAAAAGCTCATGAACTGTAAACCACTTGACACGCATGGAAGCTTAAAAGGATTTTATCAGTACATATCACTGCAAAACAATGCAGTCAAAAAATTTTTTCTGCTAGTACAGTACATAAAATAGTTATCACGGAATTTAAAACATGACTCATGAGTAGAACCGTCTAACAAAATAGAGGTAAACTGTGAAATTAAAAAATATTACATTAAAAGACAGTGCTATTACGAATATATGGTGACTCCAACATCATAGACAAATAATGTTTACCTCACAGAAAAGAAGCTCCTATGCAGCACTAGGTACACTAAAATGAAAGCCATAACAGTATCAGCAAGCCAATGATGTGTCAAATGCATCAAATAGAGCACATACTCTGCTATCAGATGTGTGTATGTTGATAACGAGCTCAGTATTGCCAAAAACTTGTCAGGCAAACTATATAATACTACAGAGGACCACCAGGCAGCAGCAGTCTCAACAAAACATATGATGTGCTATTTGCCTAAAGATAGCCTGTCTACCTATGGCCCCAAACTCAAGTACTTTACACATGGTGCCCATGAAGGATCCAAACTAAAATGGGAATGAATAAGTATTAGTATACTTAGCATCATGCTTGCAGAGGTCAGTTGGTAGAGCACTTGTTGAAGGTTCCCAGGTTGGAGTACCAGTTTGGAACAAACCTACCAGGAATGTTCACACCAACACTCTGCTGTAGGGTGGAAATTTCAGTCATTTAGGTTGTGACTAAGCTATGTCTCTGCAGTATCCTCTTTTCCAGGAGAGTAGTCCTGCAAGTTATGCAGAAGAGTTCCTGAAGTTTGGAAGGCAGAAATAAAGTTGTGAGGATGGGCTGTAAGTTGTGCTTGGATAGATCAGTTAGTAGAGAACTTGCCAACAAAAGGTGCAAGTCCCAAGTTCAAATATTACTCCAGCACACAGTTTCAGTCTGCCAGATAGTTTTGAGGGAGAAGTTCGGGTTGGTTACACCAAACAACACCCATTTAGCAGTACTTCATTTATTCACCTAAACACATGCAAGGCTCACAAAGAACTGAACATGACGGAACAGCCCAAAGACAATGCTCAGAGTCCAAAGATGAACGCATATCGATGCTGGTGTCGACCTCAACGGCGCCACATAGCGTCCCCCCCCCCCCCCTCCCGCAGTACAGAGTTCTCTTGAGAGGCCACGGAGGGGGGCGGGGGGGGGGGGAGTGACTAAGGTGTCGGCAGGGGTGGTCCACGGGAGCCAGACCATGGTCAGCTCGACAGCACCGTCGGGGAGCTGTGTGGGTAGATGTCGCGAAGGAAGGTTCGGCTACCAAACCTGGAAGTCGTTGAAGCGAGCCGGGCATCGTACTGGGCATGCTGGTCGTGCAGCGACAGGTAGGCTGGTGGTTTGCAGGTGCAACGGAGCAATATGACAATGTCTCCGGTGGGCGTGCTGAACATATGAAGCATGTCCAGGTCGACGTTGGGCGGGAGGGGAACACATTTCACCAGGTGGCAGGGAATGGCGGAGGTTGTGTCATGAGCACCGGATGAAGGGAAACACACGACGAACAGTGTATAATCATGCAGTATTATTGAGATGTTGTTGATTATGTCCAGGTAGACAGGCACAAAGACCTCGAGCGAGAACACGTTCAAGACGGGAGGGGGGGGGGGGGGGGGGGGCATGAGAAACCTCAACAGGGCGAGGCAGGCAACAGTGGAGTGGTCAAAGTGACCGGCGAAGGGCCAGTGGCAAGGGCGTGATCGTAGGTAAGCTCGATGTGGGGAGCATGTGGTCACTCAACGGAGTGCGTGAGAACGGAGCAGAGGGCAAGGTCAGAGGAGGGCTCGACGATTGGAACTGGAAGTCACTCGACGGAGCATGTGAGACCGGCGTAGAGGGTGAGGTCAGAGCTGTTGGACGATTGGAGTGTGAAAGTCCGACTTGGAGGGAGTGGTCAGAGTGTCGTGAGCCACGACAGTGAGTGGTGTGGTCGTGGCCTGAAGGGGGATAGAAGAAGGCTCGACATGAGCAGGCTTAAGTCTGTTGAGAGAGACTTTAACAGCTGACTCTTTCATCTGGATGTCATAGGTGTTGGCTGAGCACCAAAGAATTCAGTAAGGGCCAGTATATGGAGGTTGGAGGGGAGCACGGACAGTGTCATCTCGAAGCATGATGCATGACGTACTCACAATTGTCCAGAGATTTCAGGACGTGAACCTTAGTGCGGGAATGGCTGGTTGGCGGAGGGATATGGAGGTTGATGAAGTGGCGTCTGACACAGTCAACGAAGGAAGGTAAGTCAGACTGAGGGAGAGAAGATGAAGGGCTCACCAGTTCGCCAGGGAGAACAATGTTCTGGCCGTATACGAACTCGGCTATTGTGCCTTTGAGGTCTTCCTTATGGATAGTACGAATGCCGAGTAAAACAAGGGGAAGGGCCTCAGTCCATAGAGTTGTGACATCGAAGAGCCGCCCTTAGTGTGTGGTGCCAGCGCTCGACTAGCCCATTACTTAGCGGATGATATGCTGTGGCATGGATGCGCCGGATGACGCAAATGTTACAAATCCCATTGAATAGGGCCGACTCAAATTGTCTGCCCTGGTCAGTCGTGATGATAGCTGGACATCCGAAACGCGATACCCATGACTCGACATAAGCTCGAGCAACAGTTTCTGCCATAATATTGGGGAGGGGGACAGCCTCGACCCAGTCAGTTGTTCGGCCAATAGACGAGAGAACATAACGAAAGCCATTAGAGGGGGAGAGAGGGCCAACAATGTCAATATTAATATGCTGGAAACGCCCAGGAGAGATCGAAAAGGAGCTGAGGGGGGGTGAAGTGTGCTTGTGTACTTTGCAGCGCTGGCATGCGACGCAGAATCATGCCCATTGCTGGCAGTCCTTGTTGACGTTTCTCCACACAAAGCGCTCCGCTATGAGGCAGTTGGACGCACAAACACCGGGGTGGGCTAAATTATGCAATGCGTTGAAGACAGCTCAACGGGACGTGGTTGGGATGAGGGGGTGTAAAGTGCCTGTACTGTCGTTGCACCAGATCTCACCAGAAATGCCAGGGAAGGTGGTGCGGACGAAGTGTAGTGAAGAAGTAGAGTCTGAAATCAGGTTTTGTGTTTCCTCATCGGCGGGTTGGAGGTTAGGCAGTTCAGAGACGTCTAACAGCGAACGGATGGCGTCGACTCATGAAAGGAAATCAGCAACTATATTGTCAGCACCCTTTATGGGTCTGACTTCGGTGCTGAACTGAGATATGAAGTCCATGTACCTGAAGCAGCAAGGAGGCGGGTCATTTGGCGGGTTTGTAATGGGCGCAGCCAGGGGTTTGTGGTCCATTAAAACACAGAAAGGGCGTCCCTCAACCTCAGTCTTAAAATGCGTAATCGCTTTGTAGACCGCGAGCAACTCCCTGCCAGACGCAGAATAGTTCCGTTGTGCATTGGTGAGCTTGCAGGAGAAGAACTGCAGAGGTGAAGTTTGGCCGTCAATTGTCTGGCTAAGGACAGCGCTGATGGCAGTATCACTCGCATCTGTGGTGATGAAAAGCTGCGCATTGGGATGAGGATGTGCGATGGTGCAGGCCTCAGCAAGAAGATTTTTGAGGGCGGTGAAACAGTCAGTCATAGCAGGGGTCCATGAAACGGGCCAAGATCCAGAAGTGTTGGTGCCTGCCAAGGCATCCATCAGTGGAGCCTGAATCTCTGCAGCCAGAGGTAGATGTCGGCGATAATAAAAAACTGTGACCAGGAAGCGCCGGAGCTCTGTGAATGATGAAGGTATGGGTAGGTTTAGTATTGTTTGTACTTTCTCAGGGAGTGGTGAAATGCCGTCAGCAGAGACCCGAAAACCAAGAAAAGTGACAGCGGGTTGATGTAGCTGCAATTTGTCCTGGTTGGTCTCAATGCCTGCTGCCGCGAGAGTGTTCATAACAGTTTGCACATGTCGAATGTTGTCCTCAATTTAGGAGCTGAACACAAGAATGCCATCAAGATATGCAAAGCAGTATTTTAGGTCGAATTGCACTTCGTTGATGAAACATTGTCAGGTCTGGGTTGCGTTTTTCGGATCGAAGGGCATGAATCGAAACTGAAATAACCCGAATAGGGTGGTGATTGCTGTCTTCTCAAAGTCCTCAGGTCCCATGGGGATCTGGTGGTAGGCCCATTTGCAATCAATGATAGAGAACGTGGTTGCACCTGTGAGGGAATTGGTAAAGTCGGCAATGTTGGGTATGGGGTAGGTGTCCATAATTGTTCATGCACTTAGTCGACGGTAGTCTCCACACATGCACCAGGACCGTGATGATGAAAATGTTGCTGGCGGTACGGGAGGCAGTTTGTTTACAATGTGTGGTGGGCGGGGCAGGTGAGGCGTGGTCATGGTGTTCGGAGACGCTCAGCGGATCCGACGGGAGCCGAGGCGGCAAATTGTCCCAGGAGTCAACGTGACAAGATGGCCGCCGGCCCAAAGCAGTGGCACCGTGTTCGGGTGAGTTCGGTAGAGCTTGTGAACCATTAGTGAGTCCATTGTCCGAGGGCACAGCTTGTGGCAGCACGGTCGCGGGCGAAACGCTTGGTGCGAGTGCACTGTTTGTGTTGTCAGTGGCGGTCACACGGCGGCGCACAGGAGCCGAAGTTGCATAGTTTGAGGTGCTGTCCGCGAGGGGCGGGGTAGGAGCCGTCAGTTTGGGAACACGTGACGCTCGTCGCGCATTCACACTTGTGTCCGGCCGAGTGTCAAACGCTCCCGTGTTAGGAGGGTGTGGCCCTGTGGAACTGTCAGTTCACGTTGTGGCAATCTTGATAGCACAGTTGCGAGGGGTAGTGGGAGGTAAACACACGGCGGCTTGATTGCTGGGATTGTAAGCAGATTCGGCGCTCTTACTGACCTTGCTTTGTCCTTGCTGTAGTGTCTGTAATTCCTTTCCTGCACCAGAGAGCTGGAGCTGTGATTCGTGAAGCCAGAGGGAGAGCTCAAAGTTTTCCATGCATAGGCGAGCAACGTGTTCAAGCTCGACAAGGCACGTGTGTGTGGTTTCTTGTAACGTCGTCGACAGAGATGAGCATGCATGGATGAGATGAGCCCAGACCAATGTGTCACAGGGGGGGTTGCTCAACAGAGCACAGGGGAAGTGAGTCTTGGACGGATGATGAAACACAGTGTTTCACACTAGGTCCGATGAAAGTTTGTGGTGTCGCAAGAAGTCAGTGGCTAGTATAGGTTTGTCAATTTCGCACACTAAAAAAGTCCACTTGACTTTGCAGTTTGTGGAGAGTGAGACGACATGGGAAGTTGAACCCAAGCATTGTAGTTTAGTTGAATTCACGGCTTGCAGTGAAGTATGATGAGGGCGGATGTTTGCCGACGCTAAGGACGTAGGCAGCAGCGAAACATTGGCGCCATCCCAACTAAATGTCTTTAATGTAAAGTCGTCCGCAATTATCTGGTCTTTCCTGAACAGAATGGAGCACTGGGGGGTGCCTGTCATGTTGTGCGCAGGAGGCAGCACCTGGACCTACCTGCGATTGGCGTTTGGGAAGTAGCAGGGTGGTCTGCAGTTCCGTGCCGCCTCACCAAATCGTGTGTGGAAGTAACAGTATGGGTAGTGTGGTTGCATTTCCTGCGGAAAGTTCGTTGCCAGTGGCGGTGGCCGAGGTTCAGTGGCCGCAGCAGGTTCAGTTGCAGGAGGGGGGGGGGGGGGGGGGGTGACCCAGTTGCTTGTTTACCGCTTCCCAGAGCGAGTGGAATGGTCGGCACAGTACGGCCCCAGCCACGTCCAGCCGCAGGGCGATGAGCCTGAACCTGAGACTTGTCAGGTAGGCAGTGGCTGGCGAAATAGAGCAGTGATGCATCGTGTAGCTTGTCAGCAATTGTCATTCTTTGCTCGGCAGGTTCAGGAGACCTTTGAGCAAGAGCAAAGCGGATGTGAGGAGATAGTTTATCTGACCAGATGGCGAGGAGAGCTGTGTCAGAAAATAGATCGGCGCTGAACAGGGCACGTAGCTGTCTCCAGAGCTGGAAAGGTTTGTCATTGCCTAGATGCTCGATGTGGAGCAATTGCTGTATTGCTGCCTCAGTTGAGCGTGCAAGCCAACATAGAACTGTCTTTCTGGCTAGAGTGTACCGGGTAGATGAGTCCGGGGCGTCGACCAGGTCAGCAATCAAGTCCTCCTGGTCGTGCAGGTGGGTGATGAGGCACAGAAACCTGGTTGACTCATCGAGTTTGTAATGGTTGAAGACTTCATGCACAATTTTGAACCAGGCTGTTGCTCTGTCATCGGGATTAAACGGCGGCAGTGTTAGTAAGCATTGTAGAATGTACAGAAGAACAGGATGAGTTGAGTTTGTTGGGCACTGCTTGAATCGAGCTGTTGTTGCTGTAGTATTCCAAGAGTGTGTGCCTCCAGGGGATGTGGCAACGATGGCTATTCGGGTGGCAGCATAAAGGTGACATGTTGTGGTTGAGCGCAATCCATCGTGACACGGTAGGCCGACGCAGGTGAGACACCGTAATGTGTCGATTGCGGTTGCAGAAGCTCAACAGGTTGTGAGTGTGTTCGAATTGACATGTCGTGGAAGATCGACATGGATGAGGCACCGAGATGTGTCAAGAACAGTAGTGGAAGCTCGACTGGAGCTGGCGCGGGGGTGACAGGTGAGAAAAAGTTCAAAGTTTAAGAATGTGTGTTAGTCTGCGGAAAGCTCGACGTATGATCAGAGCCGGGGCCACCTGTGTTGCAGGGGGGCTGCAGAGGTGAGGGCTGTCCAGAAGCACAGTGTGGTAAATGATGTCGAACAAGGGACGAAACGTGTGAATGTTCACTGTTCATAGTCACTCCACTCAAAGTGGTGTGCGGATAAGGTGAATGTCATGGCACAAAACACTGAGGTGTAGCAGTGGGACGGAGGTGGAGGTCAGGCACAGATAACAAGTTATTGTTCCTGTTGCAGGCCGAGGTATCGAAGTAGGAAGGTATGTGCTGACGCTGAACCGAGGCAGGCACGGGCGCAGTCAGATGCTGAGGAGGTAGACGTGTGAACAAAGCAGTTCCGGCCACGTGGCAGGTATCCATGTGGTACTGCATGGATTGCAGCATGGCAATTCGTTGTACTGGTGGTAGTAGGTTGTTCGACGAAGCTTTTGCAGAAATCGGCATTGGTCCCGCACTGCACGGAGATCCGTAAGAGGTAATTGCACAGTCGATGAGGGAGGGCACATGTGGCGGGAACAAAGGCATTTGATAGCCAGAGTCAAGCGCACTCCTAACCTCACTTATTGTTGCAGGCTCGAAAACGTCCGGCAAAATCGGCAGAATCACCGAGTGAGAGGCATCGTGTTGCAGTCCTGGAGGGTGTACATCGCCCACAACATGATGCATGTCGATCACAAAATCCAGTGTTAGGCACTGGGCCGAAGTCATTGTTTTAATGCTGTGTCGATTTAATACATGCAAAAATAACCGAGCTGAGGTCGCGGACACAATAAAATGGTGAAATCAGAAGACGTTACAACTCGGGGTCACCAGTGAGGGAGATGTTTGGGTTGGTTACACCAAACAACACCCATTTAGCAGTAGTTCATTTATTCACCTAAACACATGCAAGGCTCACAAAGAACTGAACATGGCGGAACAGCCCAAAGACAATGCTCAGAGTCCAAAGATGATGCTCAGAGTCCAAAGGCGAACGCATATCGATGCTGGTGTCGACCTCATCGGTGCCACAGGTTCATATCAGTGCACAGTCCACTGTAGAGTGAAAATATCATTCTGGAATTAATCCATACTTCCATGTAAAACTGATGTTCATATATAGAATTGAGATGTACTATGAGAAAATTATTCTTCCTGTCTTTTTCACATGGCTGTATGACAAAGCTATCATTGACATTGCAAATTAATTAAATTATTAATCACTGTTGTGCTATGTCAATTTATTTTTGATGTGCCAAGATTCAGAGATGTAGTACCAGAATATTAATATCTCAGTGGCTCAGAACAAATGTTAGTTGTGATAATGCTTTGTACAGGAATACCCTTCCCAATAACATCTGCTTATTACAGAGTCTGAGATGTAGGCTACATCAGTATAACACATTTATAAAAAAAAATCTGATCTTTTACTAACAGTACCTGGTGATACAAAAATACAACTTTTAATTCAGCATTGAAAGTCATATGAAAAGCCATAATCAAAATGAATGTAATTTATTTGTCTCATCTTATAAAAGAAACACAGTTACAACTCAGGTACTATTACATAGGCCTAGTAAAGAGCACCTGACTCTCACTCCTCTTCAAAATGTTTGTATCATACTCCAGACATCATTTACAAAGAAGTAATAATGCAGGCAAAAAACTTTTCAGTAAACACCTCTTGTCCATTGCTTACAGACAGTAAATTAATTTATAACATTCTGCACTGTAATAAACATACAGTATGTGTTCAGATATTGGTACTTGGCATAGTATACCAGCACCCTAATTAAAGTAACTGATATGCACATAATTACCTTATTATCACTTTAGAGGGAGTCCCAGTTGGAATTTTTTGGGAGATATCCATTCCCATTATTTTCCTTGCAACCAATCGAACCTTCCAGAAAATGTTCATCAGAACTAACATATGGGAATTTATTTAATTTGATTCTGAAATTACTTGGTCCAGCCAAAAAACATGAAAACCTAGCCACTGGTCTGTGAAATATGGGAATAAATGTTGAAAATGTGCTCGACATGTGCAGTGTATCTGTTTTCTCATTTTATCTTGACACATATTTATTTAAAAAAAAAAAAAAAAAAAAAAGGATGATAAATACACTCCAATATGACTGATTTGGCCATCTTGAGGGTTGGAACATCTTACCTTCCAAGTGGAAGAATACAGTTGGCAGGGCTATCCCCATGGATTTGCCGATTTGGAAGATCGCCCCGCTTCACAGGCTGACACTTGCTGTTTCATCTGTCATCACTTGCTGTTCATCTGTTGCTGCCTGCTGTTTGTTCATTGCTTCCTGCTGTCCATCCATTGTTGACTGGAAAATTGCTGCCCTTCAGGCTGAGCTAGATCAGGCTAGGGAAGATCTGGACAGGTTAAGGAGGGAGAAGGGCAAAGAGAGGTGGGAAGTGGCAACAGGTAGCAGAAGGAACAGGCCTAGAACTAAGTCTGACAGTTTTGTGGTGAATGTCAAAAATAAGTTTGACCTGTTGCTTCAGTTAGAAACTGATGAGCCTCAAGTAGAGGTAGGTGTAGACAGGACACAACAAACTTTCAATAGGAAATTGAAAAAGAATGTAGGAAAGTCATCGAAAAGGAAGAAAGTTTTGTTGTTAGGCAGTTCTCATGCCAGAGGTGTAGGCCAACTTCTGCAGGAGGAATTAGGACCAGAATACCAGGTCACAAATTTTTTCAAACCAAGTGCTAGTCTGGATCAGGTGACAGAGGATTTAGGTTCACTCTGTAAAGGATTTACCAGGGAAGACACCGTGGTTATTGTGGGAGGGCCAGGGAACAGCATCGACAGAGATCCTGGGTACAGTATAGAGTGTGACCTGGTAAAGATTGCGTCGGCATCGAGACAAACTAATGTTCAATTTGTATCTGTCCTGAGATGCCATGACCGGCCTCATTTGGACTCTTCTGTTGGGAGAGTTAATTTGGAGTTGGAACAGCTGCTTGGGTCGGGTGCGGGGGCTCATATTGGTGTGGTTCCTGTTGATTATCTCAGTAGGTGGGACTATACCAGGCATGGCCTACATCTCAACAGGAAAGGGAAGGGGAAACTGGCTGGGGTAATAGCAGGAAATTTAAGGGGGGGAGGCACTGCCATGAATGGTAAAATACCAGTGGTTATAGGTGTTGGAGCAGCACCTTTTTTAGGATAGGTAAGACAGAAAGATGTCAAGTTCTACGAGAGGTCAGGATTGAAACAAATCTTCAGTTTAGGAAAGAAATTAAACAGCACAATTCTAGCACATTTGATCACCAATCACAGCTATCAATTATAAATTTTCACCAATCACCAGAAATTTTATCTCCACCAAGTTGTATCTCAGTCCTAGGTAATTGCATTGATGAATTAAAGTCACCCAACCCAGTTGACATAATCTGCCTCTCTGAACACCATGTGACCACTGGTATAGGAACTAGGCCTAAGCACAATGAGAAACTCAGACAGGAGAGTACTGCAAATGTTAGAATAAGGAAAGGTTCTCATAAAAGTATAATTAAAAATAATGTAAGTATATTTCATCAAAATATTGGGAGTTTAAAGAATAAAGTAGATGAGCTTCTGGTTTGTTTAGAAGATTTAGAAGCTGAGAATGAAATAGATATACTATGCCTGTCTGAGCATCACATTGTTACTGATATGGATAAGGTAAATGTAAGTGGATATAAGCTCTCTGCACATGTAATGAGAGAAAATATGGAGAAAGGAGGAGTTGCCATATATGTCAAAAGTTATCATTGTGCAAAAAGTATAGAAACAAAAAAGTTTTGTGTAGAGAAACATATAGAAGCATGTGCCTGTGAGCTTAAATTAAATAAAGGCACATTTATAATTGTAACTGTATATAGGTCCCCATCAGGAAATTTTCATCTATTTCTGAAAAATTTGGACTCCTTGTTGTGCTACCTGTCAGACAGGGGGAAGCAAATTATTATTTGTGGGGACTTCAATGTAGATTCTCTGAAAGAGGGTAATAGGAAAAATGACCTTGAAGTATTACTCGGTTCTTTCAATTTGACACCCGTTATTGATTTTCCTACTCGGGTGGTAAAGGATAGCAGCTCACTGATAGATAACTTCTTTATAGACCAAGATAAGTTTAACCAGATAAATGCTCAGTCTGTTGAGAATGGTCTTTCTGATCATGGTGCACAGCTAGTTACAATATATGACATAGCTCCATTCAGCAATACTAAACAGTCCTCCAAAGTAGTACGTTCAGTCAACGATTTAACAATTGCAAATTTCAGGGAAAGCCTACAGCAGTTAGACTGGGATGAGGTGTACCGTGAACCTGATGCCAATTTAAAATATAATTTATTTCATGACATTTTTGTAAATGCATTTGAAAACTGCTTCCCCAAGAAAATAGTTAAATATACTCGTAAGAAACCTTGTAACAAACCATGGCTTACTAAGGGTATAAAAATATCTTGTAACCGGAAAAGGGAAATGTATCTGACAGCAAGAAAGAGTAGTGACCCAGAAACTATCAAAAATTATAAAAACTACTGTGTTATATTAAGAAAAGTTATTAAAAAATCCAGGAGTATGTGTATCATGTCTGAAATCAGCAACTCTGATAATAAAATTAAAACAATTTGGAATATTATTAAAAGAGAAACAGGTCAACCAAGAGCAGAGGAAGACAGTATTACCATCAAATTGAATGAAAACTTTACGAACAAAAAGTCAGAAGTTGAAAATATTTTTAATAATCTTTTTCTAAATGTTGTGGATATAGTAGGATCCAGGTGTTCATTAGAAGATGCTAGGCTGTTAATGGAAGAGGCCATACCTATGCAATTTGATACAATTGAAATCTCACCCACTTCTCCCTCTGAAATTAGGAAAATAATAAACTTGCTTAAAAGCAAAAACTCACATGGAATTGATGGCATTTCCAGCAAAATACTAAAAGCTTGTTCTCAACAGATAAGTAAGATTCTCAGCCACCTGTGTAATAGCTCTCTGGAACAGGGCATTTTCCCTGATAGACTGAAATATGCTATTGTTATACCTTTGCATAAAAAGGGGGATAGATCAGATGTCAACAATTACTGTCCAATCTCCCTTCTAACAGCTTTATCCAAAATGTTTGAGAAAGTAATGTATTCAAGAGTAGCTTCACATATCTGTAAAAATGAAGTACTAACAAAATGTCAGTTTGGTTTCCAGAAAGGTTTTTCAACAGAAAATGCCATATATGCTTTCACCAGTCAAATTTTGAATGATCTGAATAACCGAACACCACCCATTGGGATTTTTTGTGATCTCTCAAAGGCTTTTGATTGTGTAAATCATGAAATTCTGCTAGACAAGCTCAAGTATTGTGGCATGAGTGGGACAGTGCACAAATGGTTTAATTCGTACCTAACTGGAAGAGTGCAGAAAGTTGAAATAAGTAGTTCTCGTAACATGCAAAGATCAGCACATTCCTCAAACTGGGGAACTATCAAGCATGGGGTTCCACAAGGGTCAGTCTTGGGTCCTTTGTTGTTCTTATTATGTATTAATGACTTGCCATTCTATATTCATGAAGAGGCAAAGTTAGTTCTCTTTGCTGATGATACAAGTATAGTAATCACACCTGACAAACAAGAATTAACTGATGAAATTGTCAATTCTGTCTTTCAGAAAATTACTAAGTGGTTCCTTGTAAACGGACTCTCACTGAATTTTGATAAGACACAGTACATACAGTTCCGTACAGGGAGTGGTATGACGCCATTAATAAATATAGACCTTAATCAGAAGCATATAGCTAAGGTAGAATATTCCAAATTTTTAGGTGTGTCCATTGATGAGAGATTAAATTGGAAGAAACACGTTGATGATCTGCTGAAACGTTTTAGTTCAGCTACTTATGCAATAAGGGTCATTGCAAATTTTGGTGATAAACATCTTAGTAAATTAGCTTACTATGCCTATTTTCACTCATTGCTTTCATATGGCCTCATATTTTGGGGAATTCATCACTGAGGAATAAAGTATTTATTGCACAAAAGCGTGTAATCAGAATAATAGCTGGAGTCCACCCAAGATCATCCTGCAGACATTTATTTAAGGATCTAGGGATATTCACAGTAGCTTCTCAGTATATATACTCTCTTATGAAATTTGTTATTAACAACCAAACCCAATTCAAAAGTAATAGCAGTGTGCATAACTACAATACTAGGAGAAAGGATGATCTTCACTATTCAAGATTAAATCTAACTTTGGCACAGAAAGGGGTGAATTATACTGGCACTAAAGTCTTTGGTCACTTACCAAATAGTATCAAAAGTCTGACAGATAACCAACAAGTATTTAAGAAGAAATTAAAAGAATTTCTGAATGACAACTCCTTCTACTCCATAGAGGAATTTTTAGATATAAATTAAGAAAAAAAAATATTTAAAAAATAAAAAAAATAAAAATAAAAAAGAAAAACAAAAAACACAAAAAATAAAGTTGTTATATTAACTTAAGTATGTTGTTAAATTAACCTAATTATGTCATGTATTAGAAAATTTGACTCGTTCCACATCATTACGAAATATCGTATTCATGATCCATGGAACTAGTATTAATCTAATCTAACCTAATCTAATCTAATGATGTCCATCTGTCACCGACTGCTGTCTTCCCGTTGTCTGTCCGTCGCTGCCTGCTGTCTCTCTGCTGTCCGTCTGTCACCGCCTGCTGTCCGTCTGCCGCCACCTGCTGTCCATCCACCACCACCTGATTGCTGCCTCCTGTTACTGTCATCATCCCCTTTCCTTCCCTTGCCTGTCTGTCCTCATTCCTTGGCTCTGCTTTCATCTCATCTTCATGCCTCAGTGACACCTGTTGCCAGTAGGCCCCGCTCTTCGCTATGAGCCCTCCCACCACTATTGTCATCTACATCTCCCTCTCCCCCACTCAACTATCACATCCAGGAGTGCCACTTCTGTCCTCCCCTTTACACCTTGCTTCCCCTACTCTCCCTCACCTTCCCCCATCTCCTCCCCAGCTGTCTACCCTGACCTATAAACCCTTCCCCCAGCCTCCACACCAGCATTGGCTATGGCTCTCACTCCTTCTCCTACCCCTGCCCTTATGTATGCATCTGCTGCCACCTCCGCTGCAACCTCTCAGCTGGTAGCCCCTCCCCCCCTCTCACACCCCCAGTCACCTCATCTTCTGTCTCCCCCTCCCGAATCAAATCATGCCAAACCATGTTTGCCATCACAGAACCCTCAGCACATCCGGCACTTCTGCCTCAGTTGAAGGATCTGCCACCCACCACTCTCTCTCCTCCCTGTCCCTCCCCTTCCTCCCAGGCTACCAGCATCAAAAAATCTCAGAAGTGCGCAAATGCTGACTCTGTTCCTGCCACATCCAACAAAAAATCACCATCCCATCCTCCTCCCGGCTTCATCTCCATTGATAAGACCCCTTCTCCTGTCACCCATACCGCCGGCCAGAGTGGCTGAGCGGTTCTAGGTGCTACAGTCTGGAACCGCGTGACTGCTGCAGTCACAGGTTCGAATCCTGCCTCGGGCATGGATGTGTGTGATGTCCTTAGGTTAGTTATGTTTACGTAGTTCTAAGTTCTAGGGGACTGATGACCTCAGAAAATAAGTCCCATAGTGCTCAGAGCCGTTTGAACTATTTTGTCACCTATACCCCTGCCCCCGACCTCCGCACCTTTGTCCTTTCGACCCCGGACGCCAAGTTCCTCAATGCCTGTACCCTCACCATGGAAATACAAAAGTATATCCCAGGTGCTCTTCCAACTGATTCCCTGCAGGGACTCAGTCCTTATTGTATCCTCCTCCCCTTCCTTTCATAGGGACCTCCTCTGTAAACCCCTGAGTATCATGTTTGGCCCCTGTGAGTCCCTCACACCCCTATCCTCCTCTTCCTCTCCTCACCAACTTCAGCCTCCCCATTGCCCCCAACCTACACCTCTGTGATCACCAAGCTCAGCCCCATGATCCCCAGATTTGTCACTGCCACCACCCAGTTGAATCCTTCCGCGTCTCCGTGAGGCTGCACCGCCAGCTGGGAAGCTGTCCTTCGCGATGTCCGTGAGGTCCTGTCATGGACGGACCATGCACCTTGGGGCCTCGCAGTAGTCAGCCATGGTGCCAACCGAACTCAGGACGACCTCCAGAGCTGAAGTTGACATCTGGTGGCGAACAGATGACTCCTGTGAGCTGGAACAGACTTCTGGAATCATCACCTACGAAGATTGAACATTCGGACATGGACCACATCCGTCCTCAGATCTGAACCGCTTTCTAATGACTTCTTTCTGTTGCTGCCTGCACTTCACTATTTACATCTGGCAGGAGGACGTTTCTTATGCTCGGTGGTAGCTTTCTGTTATTACTCCCACAGTATATCGCAGCGTAACTTAGCGTGCTGGCCTCACTTCCCCTTATTCAGCACTCTCCAGACTTCGCTCGGCACTTGGTCTGTGTGCGTCCTTGCATCAGTCTGTAGACTGCTGCTGTCAGCAAGGCTATCTGTGCATGCTTACTTCACAATGCCTTGATCACCGGCATGCCTCTGTTTCGCCATTCTCTACTGCGTGAAGCAATGCTTACTACATGTGGCCGCAACACTGCCTCTTCCTAAAAATTAAATTCGTCCCCAAATTTACCCTATACGTTAACTCTAGCTCTATCCTATATTCTACTTCTTCCCTACATACATCCAGGTTGCCCTGGCTCATGCCCTACTGGTAATCCATTCTACAGGAATCTCATGGAGCGGTCTTGCATTAACATGCTGAATCCTCCATCTTAATAAGACATATACCACACCGATAAATAAAATCAACACGGTAATAGTACTAGTTGAAATACCAAAGGTCACTATGCTACGTTTCCACCTGGTATCGTACTCCTCCACGTGCCTTAATAATTGCTGCATTGAAATTTGACCTTTCTCCAAATCTACTAGTTATCTACCATTTGCAATAGTGTAGCATCCAAGATGTTGTTAATATACATCAAATTTTCTCCTGGAGTGATGCTGAATGACGCATCTGCCCAGTACAACATCAGGTGAGTATCTGTAACCTTGGTGACTCCCGTGACTGTCGCTGGTAAGCTGAAACGATCCCCTACTATTTCATAATTTGTCCCGTTGATTAGCAAACCACTGTCCCGTAATTCCATCTCTGTGGTTGCTGTCCAGTTCCCATTGTCATAACACTTGGCTGATATCCCCTCCGTAGTGAACACTGAATACAACCAGTTCCTCCCAACTTGCTGAAAATGTAGTGTGGGCTTCACTATTATTCTCTGACTCTCTGGAGCTTCTGCTCCTGCCCTAAATAACTGGATCTCAGACGACCCCTTGCCCGTGAAAAAAACCTGTGATGGACAAATGGAAACTGACTCCGTTAGACATCTACTCAACTCTAAACTTGACATAGTAGCACGAGTATCCCCCTCCTTAGAAATTAATAAAACCTCCTGTGTCCTGAACTGTATGTCCTTCCCCATGAGCTCCCATCTGACTGGATAAGGATGCACTGTGTAACAGTGATACTGTCACCAAACACTAGTTACTGGAAATCTAATCTCTATATACATCTTAACTAGATCCGTTGTTACCTTAATCCTAGACATAAGATAAAAAAGTGACATACTTGCTTCAATTATCGGCACTACGTGCTCTACCCCCTCTGGAAACTCTCCCTCTGCCTGCTTCAGACGCCGTCTGAATTTTTCTGGTGACATCAACGTCACGCTCACCTGCCCATGCAATGTGTGATGTACTGCCTCTTGCAATTCATCCATCCTCACTCGTGCATCACCAACGCTGTTAACCAGTTCCCGCAGCAATTTAGCCATTTCCAGCTTCCTTTCCACTATATCCAATTGTGTTTGTACCTGTTCCAGATCTGTATTCAATAATTTCTGTGTTTGTTCTATATATGCTCTTAACCCTGTAGCCATCCCATGCACCATGCGTGTCACATTCAACAACTCTGTACCTAATCCCCATATCTCTGTTGTGTGTATATCCACTAACTTCCCTATGCTTTCCTCCCTGTCACGAATAACTGTTAAAGAATTGTTCAAACCCTCAAAATTGTCTCTATCCACTGTTCCAAAAATTGTTTTCAGCAACTTCCCACCTGCATTCAACCAGCCCCTCTTTATTCTCTTTCTCCACCCTGGAATCATACTCACGACACAGTTGTTCCCTTATTTCCTTACATGACCTATCCAAATCCTCGTACTCTTCTTGCATGTCCCATAATATTCCATTCTTAGATGCAACCATTTCCACACTCGATACCACCTCCTGTAGCTGCCGCATCTCGTTCTTTACCTGCAGGACATTGAGTGCCAGCCGAAGCGTCCACTCGTGACTCGTGAGGACCACATCCGGTTGTTTCCCAAACAACACCCCTCTTCACAACAGCATATCTTGTACCTAGCCAGCTTGTGTCAGCTGCCAGAGGATTACGCCCCATACTATCCACTTGTACCCCATCCTGTGTCACCTACAGAATGGAGAGAGAAGGAAAAAAACTCCCGTCACTACCCCTTAATACCAATAAAATAATCCTAGTCTGTGCACAAAAATAATACACACATGATAATTACTGCTAACTACACATCCCTCGAATGCAACTTATACTTAATACCCAGTTTACTGTCTGCTTCTGGCGCTTCTTTTCGCTTTCTGCCAGAAGGAGAAGTACATATACACGGATCTACTACCCCCTGGAACAGCTTAACACTATTAACGTGAACCACCGTTGCCTTGGTAGGCAATTGTAATTTTACATTGACAGATGATGTCATTTCCACTACCTGGTATGGTCCCTGGAACTTGTTTGTGAGCTTCTTGGTTCTCCCTTTTGGAACATACAGATTAGCTAGTAGCACCCATTGGCCTACTCTGTACTGTGGCAACTTCCTCATTGTACCTCCCATCTGTTCTTGTCATTTGTGTTAGCTTGGCTAACTCTCTGCCATACTTCCTTAATGGTTTTCGCAAATTGCCTTACATGCTTTCCCTCTGCTCCCAGCCTTGGACGAAGCATGTCAAAAGGTGATGGCATCTTCCACCCATACACCATTTCGTATGGCAACAATCCTGTCGACGTATGTACCTTACTATTATATGCATTACTTCATCAGATCAGACTTGAAATTAGTACCTTGATCAAAGATTAAGGACTGAGGTATCCCATACCTGAGTAACCAATTATCAACTAAAGCTTGTGCCATCGTACTTGCTTTCTGATCTGGTAATGCAACCATGACTAAATACCTAGAAAAGTGGTCAATCACTGTTAACACATACTTATTCCCTGCTGCACTCCTATTAAATGAGCCTAATAGATCAATTCCGATTTGTTGGAAAGGTCTGTCTGCCTCTGGTAATCTTTGAAGCTGAATCTTTTGATGGTTCGAGTCTGCACGATGTGCGCATGGCACACAATTCCTGATGTACTCCTCCACGTCTTGACGTCGTGTCCTCCACCAAAACTTTTCCGCCATCTGCCTATCTATAGCTCTTCTCTCACTATGTCCTGAAAGAAAATGGTCATGCGCCTGTTGCAAAACTTCAGATCTTAATGCTGCTGGTACGATGACGCGCGGGCTGCATTTTGTCGACCTGCAAAGTAACCTGTCCTGTACTAGGAACTGCGGTTGCTTTCTGAACAATTGGCAGTCACTATCCATGGCTTGCGCCCTTTTCCACTCATCTTCAGTCACCCCTGTTACTTGTAATACTGCCACGTTCCTGCTCAATGCGTCAGCATTGGCATGTTTCACACCTGGCTTGTGTCTTACCTCATAATCAATCTCACTGAGTTTCAGCGCCGATCTCATTAGCCTACTCACTGGGTCTTTCAGACCTAATAACCACTTCAGAGCTGAATGATCTCTCTCAACCTTAAACCTTCTACCATACAGATAACATCGAAAGTACAAAATCCCGTATATTACCGCTAACAATTCCTTCTCCGTCGTGGAGTAATTTCGTTCCGCCTTGTTAAGTTGACGAGACACGAACACAATTTGATGTTCTTTGCCATCAATTTCTTGCCCAAGTACAACCCCAAGAGCATGATTAAATGCATCACATTGTAGTATAAACTCCTTTGAAAAGTCTGGAAACTTCAAAAATGGATCTGATGTCAGTATCCATTTCAACTCTTGAAATGCTTTCTCGCACTCTGATGTCCACTGGAAGGTAACACCTTTTCTTAGCAACTTAGTAAGTGGCCACGCTATTTCTGTGAACCCTTGTATGAATTTTTGATAATAGCTCACAAGACCAATATACCATTGCACTTGTTTAACCGTTTGCGGAACCGGGAAATCTCATACTGCAGAAGTGAAACGAGGATCTGTCCATACCCCGTCCTGACTCATAACATGCCCAAGATAATTTACTTGTGCTTGCACAAATGGCATTTGTCTAACTTAATGTTAGCCGTTCTGCCTCTAATCTTTTAAACATCTCCTCTAATCGTTCCACATGCTGCTCTATATCTCTTGAAAAAACTATAATGTCATCCAGATACACCATGCATTTTTTCAGTTTCAACCCATGAAGGACTCCATCCTACAACCTCTGAAATGTTGCTGGAGCATTTTTTAGTACAAACGGCATTCTTTTATACTCGAAGTGACCACAATGCATCGTAAATGCTGTTTTTGGCCTGTCCTCTGGACATACTTCAATCTGGTGATAACCGCTTCGCAAATCCATAGAGCAGAAAAATTTACACTGCCCTAGGTTGTCTAACATTTCTGTAATATTCAGAATCAGATATACATCCACCACTGTCCGTTCATTCAAATGTCTGTAATCGCAACAAAAGCAAAATTTTTTCAACGCGTCCGGTATCTTCTTCGGAACTAGGACCACGCTACTAGACCAAGGACTATTACTGTGCTGGATTATCCCATTTTCCAGTTGTTGCTCTATTAATTGCTCTACTACTGGTTGTAATTGTTTTGGTATTCTGTATGGCTTACGATACACTGGAGCGTGATTCCCTGTCGGAATACGAGGCTCTGTTATTGGTGTAGCAGGTAACATACCTTGTGCTTCAAACAATGCTTTATACTTTAGTAATAATGCTTCCATACCCAAATGATCATTTCCTCTCAAATGATTTACCTTGTCACGAAGTGCAGACATGCTGATGGTTTGCTTTACATCATAGTCTAGCCTTGAACTATCAAGGTCCTCTTCATCCATTAAGTCCACTGTGGCTATTACTAATCCCTTCGGCAGATCGACATCATCCTGCCCGAAGTTATCTAAACTCACCGGAACCATAAACTGCTCGTTTATGTCTGTTACCCATGGTACACTCCTATGAATAAAGCAATGCTTTCCATCTAAAACCTCATTACTCGGTAGTGGCTCTACCAAGAATAACCCCTGCTGTGGCACATCGACATCCACCGGTACCCAGATCAACTTCCCTGTACCTGTTCGTACTTTGTCACACGACATCACCTTTAATGCACTAGTATGCAGTTTAGTTGGTATCACCTTAGCTATCAGTGCACCTTGTGACTCTGACACATTTGTAACGGCTGTACCCATTAAGAACAACTTCCCATCAAGTTCCAGTGAATTTTGCGAAAGGTCAATTTTGGCGTGATGTTTAATCAGAAAGTCCAACCCAAGTATCGCTGAAAATCTCGTCCCACAGTTGACAACACCTCCATTTGCTCCCGGAACCACAAGTTCCCTATCTTAAACTTGAGCTGTGCTGTCCCTAGTGCATCAAATTTTTTATCACCTACTGCGCGCAATCTGTATCTCGGAGCTTCCAATCCCTTCTTGCCCACGAGGTCCACACTGACAACTGATACATGCGCTCCAGTATCCACTAAAACTCTTCACCACTTATCTTTTATCCAAACCATCAAACTACAATCTGCCTCTTCATGCACTCTCTGAGTACCCTTTTTACTGGGAATGCCTCCCGACGGCAGGAACACTCCCTTTTTCGTTTAACAGTTTTTTACCTGCTGTATCATTAACCCGTTTTTTGGCTTTACACTGCCATGCCTTATGCCCTATATTCTGACAATTGAAACACTGCGGTTCCTGACATTGTCCCTTAAAATGATCTTGCTTCCCACAACGGTAACTATCTTAGGAAGACGAAAAAATTTTCTTGTCATTGCGACTTCTAGTGGCGCTTTCCACTTCCTGCAAATGTGTAGCTGCGCGCAATGCTGCTGCTAAGTCACTTGGATTTTGCATCCGTATCTGGCGTCAAAAATCCAGTGAGACCCCTCGCAAAAATGCATCTAAAGCTCTATTCTCTGCTTCTTTCAATAGAACTTCATTTGCACTCACATCTTGCGTTAACACGTAAGTGTGTACCTTCGTTCTCCTAATTCTGTCTGAAAATTCTTCTACCATTTCACCCATTTTTTGCATCATCCTCCCCAATTTTTCCCTAAAAAATCTGGCACTGTTTTGTTTCCTAAACCTTTGCAATAATCCCTCAGCCAACTCTGTGAACGTAGCAGCATCCTTTAACCCTTCGTGGTATGCCACATAAGTCTTTGCGTCACCTACTAACCGTAAACTTGCCATTTGCAAACACATTTCATCCAACCAGCCATACGGTCTAGCTGTACTACGTACATCACCAATAAAAACATTCACACCCTATGATGTTTTACCTGAGAAGGAAGGTATCAAATTAGCTGCTGAACAATCTGCCACATAAGGAAAGACAGTACCCTTGCATTCTACACTATCGCTTCCCCAGCCTGATTGAATAATTTGCAACAATTGTTGCTCCATCCTCTGCATGTGCTGCTTTTGCAACTTACTTTCTTCAATCAGTTTCTTAACTTGCTCTGTCAATATGACTACAGTGTGCTTGTCCCAATTGCATGTGTGTCTGGCATTTTCCATGTGGTATACCTCACCCCACAAAAATAAAATTGTATTACACAGAAGCAAGTTAATTCCTAGCACGTCTAATGGCAAGCCATCTAGACTTACCACATTGCCCCGTTACATGACCATAGAAGCTACACACATCACAAGTGCTTGGTACAAATTTATTGCAAGGATAAACGTGACCTGTTAATCCACACACTACACATTTAGATGATACTAAGTTAACGTGACTATCATTCCCACAAAACTGCAATAAGTCTGCAGGGCTGCTAGGCCTTCCAAATGACACTATCCAATCCCTTAACATTACCTTTGACATGTCTAGCCACACAGAAAACATAGAGAGAAGGCAGTTGCTGGACTCACCCTATTCGGTGTTTCTCGGTTGCTCCACACGGTGCTAGTCAAAGTCGTGGCGTAGGTGCACCTGACACCACTTGTTACAGCATCTGCACCACTTGTAAGCAGCAGATACAGTGGCTGCACCAAAGACTGAGATGGTGTGGACTTTTATAATTATTTATTGAACTTCCTTAACAACTTCTCCCTCATCGTTGCTGCCCAGCCCTGCGGACACCTCTGCCTGGCTGCTGCTGTGTAGATTCTCTGACAATGCACGCAACGCATGCCGCTGATCACACTCGGGAGCCTCAGGCCACCAGTGCTCCGCTGAAGCCAGGATGCCCTGTGGTTGAGATGAACTCGTCCCCGCTTGGCGCCCCGTGCCCCAGTATGGGCACGCCCACAGAGCTGCATCAGAGCCGCGTCGCCGTGAGGTCAGCTATCGACGCCTGCTGCACCGCCGGCTGTGAAACCATCAGTCACAATGTCTGCGAGGTCCCGTCATGGACAGAGCATGCACCTTGTGGCCGGGTTGCCGTGAAGTGAGGGCATCAGTCCCCGGCGGTGCCTGTGACCAAGACCGTGCTACGACCAGTCCTGCTGGAAGTTCTCGCTGTAGTTAGTCAGCCATGGTGCCGACCAAACTCGGGATGACCTCCAGAGCTGAAGTTGGCATCTGGCGGCAAACGGATGGCTCCTGTGAGCTGGAACAGACTTCTAGAATCGTCACCTATGAAGACTGGACATTCTGACACAGACCATGTCCGTCCTCAGATCCGAACTGCTTCCTAATGACTTCTCTCTGTTGCTGCCTGCACTCCACTATTTATATCCGGCAGGAGGATGTTTCTTACGCTCGGTGGTAGCTTTCTGTTATTACTCCCGCAGTATATTGCAGCATAACTTAGCGTGCTGGCCTCACTTCCCCTTACTCAGCACTCTCCAGGCTTCACTCGGCGCTTGGTCTGTGTGCGTCCTTGCGTCAGTCTGTTGGTAGATTGCTGCTTTCAGCAAGGCTATGTTTGCATGCTTACTTCGCAATGCCTCGATCACTGGCGTGCCTTTGTTTTGCCATTCTCCACTGCATGAAGCATTGCTTACTATATGTGGCCGCAACAGGGGTGTAAACATTGGACAGCTGAACAGTGGAAAAATGTTGTGTGGAGTGACAAATCATGGTACACAATGTGGCAACCCAATGGCAGGTTGTGGGTATGGTGAATGCCTGGTGAACATCATCTGCAAGAGTGTGTAGTGCCAACAGTAAAATTTGGAGGCTGTGGTGTATTGGTGTGGTCATGTTTTTCATGAAGAGGGCTTCCACACATTGTTGTTTTGCATGGCACTATCACAGCACAGGCCTACAGTGATGTTTTAAGCACGTTCTTGTAATGGACTGGCCTGCACAGAGTCCTGACCCACATTCCATAGAACACCTTTGGGATGTTTTGGAAAGCCGACTTTGTGCCAGGCTTCACCAACCGAGGTCGATACATCTCCTTAGTGCAGCACTTTGTGAAAGATATGGAAAGATAATCTATCATATTACATCAGCTAGGTACAAAAATGAAATTTCCTAAATTTCCAGTCTGACATTTAAAATACAATCAAGGCAAATAGTGCATAAATTTAAAAATTTAAAGTTTTTCCACACTAAACTTTTACATATTGAATCACTGTCATAAGTCAGTATCAGATGTACTTACTAAGCATTGAAAAAATGATACAGGATAAAATTACCAAACATGGTTGCAATGATATAAAAAAATCAAGATTATGCATTTACATCCACATTAAAATGTGTAACTGAAGCTTTTGGTGAAACACGACCAAATCTTTTCTGGTAAAATTCTGTTGAGCTTCCAACCGCATCCAATGGTTTGAAGTACATGAGCTTTTGGCCAAGCACTCCTGTTGATTGTCAGGTGGTGACAGTCTTTTGGTTGCTGCTACTGTCCTTATATAGTAGCATTGCCTTCTGTAATATCACTGGTGCTTGCTGCAGTGCCATATTAGGTAACGTTTTCATTGTGTACCCACCATGTCCACTTCTGCCTTCTGATGCCCGGGTCCCAAGTTGTGCATAGCTGGCTGCTGTCTTTCTTGAGGGTGCTGTCACAGTTTTTTTAATCTCAACTGTTTCTTTTATTACATCATCCCAGGAACTATTGGTTCACGTCTTGCCAAATGCAATATGATGTCGGTTTTCTAGAGGATGGTCTGCTATCACTGATTTCTCAGCATACCAAATATGAAAGAATCTCTTCTGTTCTACATAGCACTGTTCAGTAGTACACACACTCTGTCTGATATTGTGTTTTTGCTGTTCTGTGGCTCAGTAACAGGAAAGATTAGCCTGCTCCTAAAGAAGCATAAAATCAGTTTGGTCTTCAGGGCTCCAGCAAAAATTTGACAACACATGAGGCCTTTGAAAGATGATGTAGGCCTCAGAATGCTAGGAATATATAAAATACCATGTAGGTGTGGACAGTTTTATGTTAGACAGACTGTGCAAACTATTGAACAGCGCTGTGCAGAGCAGAGATGCTTTCACCTTCGGTACCCAAAGGAACAAGTAGTAGCAGATCATGCTCTGGAAAATGGATATTGTATTGCATTCAATGAGTCATCTGTTATTACATGGACTAATAGTTTGTGGGATAGAGTAACGAAAGATGCGATTGAGGTAAATCAACCTGCAACTAAGCAGACCTTGGTACCTGGAGACTGGAGGGTTGAGGCAGGTGCAGTAGGCACACAATGAAAACATTGTCATATGTGGCATTGGAGCAAGCACCAGTGATGTCGCAGAATGCAGAGTGGCCATATAAGGACAATAGCAGCAACCAAAAGACAGTCACAACATCACAACAGCCAAGTCATACTCAGCCAAAAGCTCATGAATTGTAAACCACTTGACACGGATGGAAGCTTAAGAGGATTTTATCAGTACATATCACTGCAAGACAATGAAGTCAAAAATGTTTTGATAGTACAGTACATAAAATAGTTATCACAGAATTTAAAACATGACTAGTGAGTAGAACCATTTAACAGAAAAAGTTAATTTTAGCAACAGGCAAGAATAAGAATGCGGGTATCCACAAAATCTATTGTTTTCATTGTGAAAGACATTACTGAATTCTGTAACCATTTCCAAATTTTTGACATAAAATTTCATATTTTTCTGGCAGTGAAAATTTTCCATGTTTATTAATTGCTCTTGTTTATTAATTAAATTCTGTAAAAGTTGTGAACACAAAATGATTCTATTTTGGTATAATGTTCATAAGAATTTAATTCATTTATTTACTTATGTGAAAAGTTTCCAAAATGAAGTTTTATTGCCTAGATTGTAGTTGATACATATTCAGATTACTAATTTTGGCAAAGTTATATTGCCATCTTTGAATCTGTAAGTGTTACAAACATGTTATGATGTTTGTAACTATCATACATAATTTTGAACAAAGTGTTAATTCAGTTTTGCACACCATCAAATACATAAATTATAAAGCCACTATATGTGGTACATTGTCATCCATCCACTGAAAAAAAAAAATTGAGGTAAACTGTGAAATTAAAAAATATTACATTAAAAGACAGTGCTATTATGAATACATGGTGACTCCAACACCATAGACAAATAATGTTTACCTCACAGAAAAGAAGCTCCTGTGCAGCACTAGATACACTAAAATGAAAGCCATAACTGTATCATCAAGGCAATGATGTGTCAAATGCATCAAATAGAGCACATACTCTGCTGTCAGATGTGTGTATGTTGATAATGAGCTCAGTTCTACCAAAAAATTGTCAGGAAAACTATATAATACTACAGACGACCACCAGGCAGCAGCAGTCTCAACAAAACAAAAGATGTGTTATTTGCCTAAAGATAGCCTGTATACCTATGGTCCCAAACTCAAATACTTTACACATGGTGCCCATGAAGGATCCAAACTAAAATGGGAATGAATAAGTATTAGTATACTTAGCATCATGCTTGCAGAGGTCAGTTGGTAGAGCACTTGTTGAAGGTTCCCAGGTTGGAGTCCCAGTTTGGAACAAACCTACCAGGCATGTTCATACCAACACTCTGCTGTAGGGTGGGAATTTCAAAGAGGCTTTTCCAGGACGATAGTCCTGCGAGTTATGCAGGATAGTTTCTGTGAAGTTTCGAAGGCAGAAATAAAGTTGTGAGGATAGGCTGTAAGTTGTGCTTGGATAGCTCAGTCAGTAGAAAACTTGCCCATAAAAGGTGCAAGTCCCAAGTTCAAATCTTACTCCAGCACACTGTTTCAATCTGCCAGGTATTTTCATATCAGCGCACACTCCACTGCAGAGTAAAAATATCATTCAGGAATTAATCCATACTTCCATGTAAAACTGATGTTCATATATAGAATTGAGATGTACTATGAGAAAATCATTCAGCCTGTCTTTTTCACATGGCTGTATGTCAAAGATGTCATTGACATTGCAAATGAACTAAATTATTAATCACTGTTGTTCTATGTCAATTTATTTTTGATGTGCCAAGAATCAGAGATGTAGTACCAGTAATATCAATATCTCAGTTTCTTAGAACAAACATTAGTTGTGATAATGCTTCATACATGAATACCCTTCCCAATAACAGCTGCTCATTAAAGAATATAGCATGTAGGCTGTATCAGTATAACAGTACCTGGTGACACAAAAATACAACCTTTAATTAGGCACTGAAAGTCACTTGAAAAGCCATAATCAAAGTAAATGTAATTTCTTTGTCTCATCTTATAAAAGGGATGCAGTTAAAACTCAAGTGCTATTACGTAGGGCCAGTAAAGACCATGTGGCTCTCACTCCCCTTCACAATGTTTGTTTCATGCTCCAGACATTATTTACATAGAAATAATAATTCAGGCAAATAACTTTTAAGGAAACACCTCTGGTCCATTACTCACAGACAATAAATTAACTTATAACAACATTCTGCACTCTAAGGAATATACAGTATGCGTTCAGATACTGGTACTTAACATAGTATACTGGCACACACTGGTGTACAAACCTCTGTAATAATCCTTAAGCACTCCCATTCATTTGCACAAATTTTCATATCAACTGATATGCACATAATTACTTTATTATCACCTTAGAGGGAGTCCCAGTTGGAATTTTTTGGGAGATATCCATTCCCATTACTTTCCTTGCAACCAATGGAACCCTCCAGAAAATGTTTATGAGAACTAACATATGGGAATTTATTTAATTTGATTCTGAAATGACATGGTCCAGCCAAAAAATATGAAAACCTTGCTCACTGGTCTGTGAAATATGGAAATAAGAGTTGAAAACTTGCTCGACATGTGCAGTGTACCTGTTTCCTCATTTTATCTCGACACACATTTATTAGAAAAAGATTGCAAATACACTCCAATATGACTGATGCGGCCATCTCGAGGGTTGAAACCCCTCACCTTCCAAGTGGAAGAATACAGTTTCCAGGGCTACCCCCGTGGACCAGATTTGCCGATTTGGAAGATCCCCCCTTCACCGGCTGCTGCCTGCTGTTTCATCTGTCATCACTTGCTGTTCATCCATCACTGCCTACTGTTTGTCCGTTGCCACCTGCTGTTCGTCCATCACCACCTGCTGTTCATCCATTGCCACCTGCTGTTCGTCTGTCACTGCAAAATACTGAAACAATGCCCATGTACTGCAGTCTGCTTATCATATGTCAATGTATTCTAGTAAAAAGTATGGAATAGATGTATGGGATGCTGCAACACAAGCAAATCTTCATAAGCTATTAAAGTTACAGCAGAAGACTGCAAGAGTAATTTGTGGAGCTAAACCAAGAGGCTCGTGCTGTGTTCTATTCCCTAAAGTTAGGATATTAACTGTTATAAATATCTACACCAATCAGCCAGATCATTTTGACTACTTACGTAATAACCACTATGTTCACCTTTGGCATGAATAACAGTAGTGATGCATCATCGTACAGACGCAGAGAGGCAATGGTAGGTCACTGAAGGGCATTGGCACCACATATGCACACACAAGTCACGTAATTCCCATAAATTCCGGGGAGAAGGGCGATGAACTCTGATGCCATGCCCAATCACATCCCAGAAGTGTTTGATCAAGTTCATATTTGGCTGGTTAGGGAGCCAGCACATCAATTGGAACTCGTCACTGTATTCCTCAAACCACTCCATCACATTCCTGGTGTTGTGACGTGGCACATTATCTTGTTGAGAAATGCCTCTGCCACTGGGAAACATGACTGTCATGAAAGGGTGTATATGTGCAACCAGTGTATGATACTCCTTGGCTATTGTCCGCAGCTCGTGGTCGTGCGGTGGCGTTCTCGCTTCCCACGCCCGGGTTCCCGGGTTCGATTCCCAGCGGGGTCAGGGATTTTCTCTGCCTCGTGATGACTGGGTGTTGTGTGCTGTCCTTAGGTTAATTAGGTTTAAGTAGTTCTAAGTTCTAGGGGACTGATGACCATAGATGTTAAGTCCCATAGTGCTCAGAGGCATTTGAGCCATTTGAACTCCTTGGCTATCATGGTGCCTTGCACAAGCTCCACTGGACCCATGGATGCCCAAGCAAATGTTCCCCTGAGCATAACGGAGCTGCCGCCAGCTTGTCTGCATCCCACAGTACAGGTATCAAGAAGCTGTTCACCTGGAGGATTCACACCCTTCCGTTGGCATGATGAAGAAGGTGTTGCAATTCACCACAGCATGCAACACTATGCCACTGCACCAGTGTCTGGTGCCGATGGTCATGTGCCCATTTTAGTTGCAATTGCCAATGTCATGGTGTCAACATTGGCATATGCATGAGTTATCGGCTGCGGAGGCCCATCTTTAGGAGTGTTTGGTCCATTGTGTGTTCAGACACACTTGCATTCTGCCCAGCATTAAAGTCCGATGTTTGTTCCAGCATAGTTTGCCACCTGTCCTGTATTACCACTCTGCCCAGTCTATGATGACTGACATCTGTACTGAGGGGTGGCCACCCAACACAATGATGTCTGGACTTAGTTTCACCACATGTTAAAGATACTCACACCATCACTCCTTGAACACCCAACTAGTCGTGCAGTTCTCGAAATGCCCATGTTGAGCCTCCAGGCCACCACAATCTGCCCTTGGTCAAACTCAGACAGATCATGTGCCTTCCTCATTCTACATATGCACAGCAAACTCACTGATACTACAATGCACTGTGTGTGTGTTTGACTAGTAGTTATTCCTCAACAGGTGATGCTGCTATTGTCTGGATGGGCTTATATAAATAGTAGATTGGTGATAATTTTCTTGCTGATCAGTGTATATTTTTAAACCGATTATGTTGCCCATTGCACTTAATCTAAATGTAAACTCTGACCTGAACAAACACAATACCAGAAACATAGATCAGTTTCATCTCATAAGCCACCAAACTGCACTTTATCAGAGAAACCTACTATATGCAGGATTGAGACTTGTCAGTTCATTTCAGAGTTTAGTCACATCACTCCCCACTGCAAATTTAAAGGACAACTACAAAGAATATTGATCACCAATCCACATTAACCACTAGATCAGTCTCTCTGTTTGTACAGAATAAAGGTAATTTGATATAGGCTTCATTATGTATGTTTAGCATCATATAATATAAACACTTTATCATCCAGTTTTTGTTGTAAGTTATTGCTTAAATAAATAATATAAAATAGATCTTAGTTGAAATCAAAAAATGTTTGATGTCTTTTTAATCATGAAAATGTGTCAGAACACCGTATTCCCCACACATACACAGAAAACAAATGCAGCACGACATCCCTTGCACCTTCCCCTATGAAACCATAATATATCATATTTGTAGTCAATACAGTTATTTCTTATTTAAATAATAAAATGTTTATTCAGACTAGAATAAAAAATCATGTCATCTGAGAGTGGTAATATGTACATAAAGTTTAGAAACACCATCAAATACAGTGCAAAACAATGCTTCTATTGAGCAGACCATTTTTACAACAATTTCAATGTCATTAATATTGAGCAATTTTATGTTTTAATTAATTCTGGGTAAATTGTCTATGGTCTGAGGGGAATTGGTGGAGAAAGACTTCTTTTAACATATTTGTTGTATTTATGAATTTTGGATATTTTAAATTAAGGTCTATTTTATGTATTTTTGTGATCATTACAAAATTTGATGGGTGTACTGAGAGCTTATAAGTGGGCACGTATGGCTGCTCCTAATGATTCTGCATTGACTGGCCATTGACATCAGGCGCATGTTGCAGAGCTGTTAGCATGGTTTAGAGCTCTTAAAGCTATAGGTTTCAAGGAGAATGTGGCTCTGCAAACACTTTAACTTACATTCATACTTAGAAGAATTCTGAGCTGAATGGGACTTAACAGTATGTGACCCATTTGGGACTTGGACATTTTGCGAGTGTTAGTCAATGAGCAGCACTGAATTATGAATTATTTCAGCAGCAATTTTGGAATTATTTCTGGTAGGCAGTTGCAATTACTCATGATTACACAAATTTAGGTATGTTAATGAATATACTGAATTTTATTTATTTATGAGCTGGTGATTATTTTGCATACAGTTTAGCAGAATGGGACTTGATATTTTGCAAACCACAGACATTTAGTTAGTATTTGGGGAATCTGCTAGTGCTTAAATATGCAGATACACAATCTTGGCCGGCCGGAATGGCCGAGCGGTTCTGGGTGCTACAGTCTGGAAGCGCGCGACCACTACGGTCGCAGGTTCGAAGCCTGCCTCAGGCATGGATGTGTGTGATGTCCTTAGGTTAGTTAGGTTTAAGTAGTTCTAAGTTCTAGGGGACTGATGACCTCAGAAGTTAAGTTCCATAGTGCTCTGAGCCATTTTTGAACACAATCTTGACTGCAGTTGATTCTTGTTGTTATTTTATTTCCTGCTTATACACATATTTGAATAAGTCAGACGAAGGAAAGTCCAGATTGGAATATCAACAATCATGCACAGATGACACATGGAGTTGCAGTCAGGTACATGAGTTTTTGGCCAAAACATTCTTCAGGAAAGAAAGGAAGACACACACATTCATACATGCAAGCACACCTCTCACAAATGTGTGTTTTCCTTTCTTTTCTAAAGAATACTTTGCCCGAAAGCTCAGTGTCTAACAGTCTTTTTGTTGTGCTTGTCTGTACTTAATTTTGCATAATTTGCCAAAACGTAGATTAATTTAAGCTGCGGATCACAAGTTAAAACAATCTTGCAGCAAGTTTAACTGTTGGGCATGAAAGCAGACTGTGCATTGCCTGACCATAAGACAAAATTGAGCTAATACTTCAAATAGAGTCATGAATTTGCCCAACTGAGTGTTTGTAAAGTATATCATTTACATTTGAAAGTTGCAATAAGGTTTTCTTATCTGAGTAATCATTTGGTGATGTAGCACACAGTGGGTTTTTTTTTTTAGCCCAGGACATTAATTTATGCTTGGTACAATTGTTATTGGAGTTTTAGTACAGAAATGAATTCAAGTGATTTTTCCTCCAGAAACTCACAATCAGCATACTCCACAATAAAGTCACAAATCTAAGGCATAAAGGGTAGTTTTGTGTGTAGGCACCATACTACAGATTTTGCAGCAGTTGTCTGCATATAAGTGAGGTAACAGAAATTAGGTGTGGGAAAGTTAAGAAGAAGAAGACAGTGGTAGATGATGGGTGGAATTTTATCGAGGATGTAAAAGTAGGAGCAGCAATAGAGACTTTGGTGGTGGCACAGGAATTGGCTGCAGCACTGAGGGTCTTCAGTTTTGGCATCAGTAGTAATTTTATCTCTGGCAACAGCAGTAGAGCAGAAGCAGCCAACATGACCGACAAGGTAACTACTGACATTTAAAATGTTAGTATAAATGAATTCACAGATTTGCTGTCAGGAAAGAAGTTTGGCATGATTAAACAATTACCAAGTTTATGTGAGTCACATAATATTAGTGGGCCAAATAGTCCAAGATCAGAATGTGGAAGAATGGACATGGAAGATTTAACAGTGAAGTTAAACCACATGGTGTCAAAAGCAACTAAGGATCTACAGTCTAACATGGAGAAAATGAAGTCTGGATTAAAATTCAAGATTGGTCATAGAAAAACTGAATTAAATACTCAATTAGATGGATTAGTATCCATAATTAATAATGACCCTACAGAAATAATTGATTCTAATTGGGGAATTTCTAAACCTGAAATCAATTATGGAGTTTAAAATGTTAAAACCAAAATTAAGGAAGTATTGATGAAGACGGGAAAATGGAATAGTTGAAGAGGAAAAAATATTGGAAGAAATCAGAATCCATCCACAGTCAAACGGTGAGGCTGAACACCTGGTCCGCATATTTAAGGCTCAGATGAGGAAACTCCTGACTTCTTCTGCTGCTGATGATGCACTTCTCCAATTTCTGGCTTCTTACCGTTTCACCCCCATGGGCGACCACAGCCCGGCTGAGCTCTTACATGGCCGACAGCCCCACACGCTGCTTCATCTTCTGCGGCCTTCCACCTCACGGCTGCGGGTGCCTTCGCTTGGCCGGTTCACCGCCGGCGATCTTGTATGGGTACGGGGATATGGCAGGCAGGCAAAATGGAGTCCTGGCCACATCTTATGACACCGTGGCTGATGCCTGTATTTAAATCCAGATGGACACGGGTGTTGCAGTGCATAATTCAGACCAGCTTTGGCCTTGTGTGCCGGCAACGCCTGTTCCGGATGCCGCTACATCACCTTCGGCTCTACCTGATGCTAGGGATCCTGGAATCTCTCATTACTCACAATGCAGTCCTCTCACCATCATATCGGTGCCACTACAAGAACTGACACCAACAGGAGATGTGCCCATGCAGGAACCAGATGACCACCATCTGTCGGAGCAACTCTACTCGCCTCCTTTTCCTACAGACACGGACACATCGCCCATGTCTCCTGTTATAAGAACCGGACTTGCTGCATTGGGCAGATTGGTGCACAGGGCCCCAGCACATTCGACCCACACATCTCCTGTCATCTCGACCCATTATCATCGGGGACACTTCCGTCTGTATGGGAAGCCTCCTCCTCAAGACTTTAAGGCCAGTCAAACAACACCTATGGACTTAAGCAATCTACAGGCCACCTCCATCAAGACCTGTGCAAAAACTTCAAAGAGAGGAAAAGTGTTGTGACTTGCCGATCTTTCAAAGTGCCGCCACGCAGTTACGCACGTCCTCTACATGTGGCGCTGTCTGCCAGCCATGCAGCAGCAGCGCCACCTAAGCGGCCAGCCAACCAGCAGCCGCTGGACTCGGACTCAGTTATGATTTGACTGTTAAGTGACACACATCTTACTCTGTTTACTTGATCTGTGACTTTCACATATTGTGTCGTCCTTGAAATATATCTGTTCAACTTGAAGTTATAACAGGGGAAGTATTTAGTACACATCATGATCACCTCTGGTTCTCATAGTCAGTAATTTGGACAGCAGCTATTACAGTTTTGAAGTGTTGATGTTAGTGGCTGTTTTCTATCTTCAAGGTCACCATATTAATCACTTTTGACACAATTATATTAGACTGCATGTTGCTTGTTTTGTGTGACCTATCTTGACACAGATGCTGTGTGACAGCTGCCCTGGTCAGGAAGCTCACCAGATCCCTCACCTGTCAAATACATCCAGTTGTATGTTGCCGAGAAACTGGCATGCCATCACTTACCAGCTAATATAATTGATTAATTCTTGCAATGAGTTGAAGCAGCATGAAATGATGTACACTTATTTTTACTTAGCTTGTTTTGACTCTTGGATTAATGTAACTACACTGTCAGAGGTGGCAGATCTGTGTACTAAATTTTGCACCCTGTATACTCCCAAGCACCTTTAAACTTAGTCATGTATTTTTCCTGTCATAAAGTATGCACACAATAAGAAATATTTAGTTATTTACTATTGTTTCCAGTGTTGCAGTTTTATTGCTCAGCAGTGCAAATAAACAGGCATTCAAGTGGTGATGTCTGTTATTGCATGCTCTCAGATAATGGATGGTGATACATATAGGGCACTCAACAGTGAGGTAATCAGCACCTGTACTCAACTGATAGGAGATGAATGTGGTTTCGTTTTGTGAAAAGTATACAATATATGATAAAATATAAAATGCAATCCTGAGCCACCCTGGGGCACTCTCCCTCACTCCCATGCAGAGCATGAAAAGATATGTGCAGTCTGTTATTAAAATACACAACCTATAAATACAGAACATCTAAAATAGTCTAAAAGGGAATTGTGCCTGGTTGACCATTGGAAAATAAAAGATGAAGCAACCCCCTGGAAACATGTTAAAATGTTTTACCTGAGATACCACTGAGAAGACCAGACATCATACTGAATCCTACAACATGAACTACATTTGATTATCATCACCTAAAATAGATGGCAGATCTGCTGGTAAGTGGGTTGCAGCCCTCATGGCTTGGTATGAAACACATTCTGTTAAAATTTGGGGCACAGATATCTGTATATGACAAAATCGGCATATTGGTGGTTACTCCTGCTGGAGAAGGAATCTAACCATCGGAGGACAACGGCACATTAAGAGTACTTCCCTTCACCTCACTGGCTGGCAGGAGGGATGCCATGGCCATGTTGTTACCTTCACTAGCCATAGCTTGTTGTCCTTCAAACCTAACTGCTCCACCTCCCACAGATGCATGATCCTCCATGTCAACAGTGAGATAATTGCATGTACAGGGGCATCACATTCAGAAATTGTATTTTCCAAGCAGACATTCTGAGCTAGAGACACTGCATCTGCTCCATTGCACTCAAGATCACACATATTAGGTTGATTCATATAAGTTCGAAGTGTTTTTGTTTTCCTTGTTGGTATTCCAGTTGCTATGGGTTTATTTGTCAATTGTCATTTTTATTTGTAATTCACTGTTGCTCTTTGAGTTTACATATTGTCATTTGGACATAGTGAGTGGAGCTGTGGATGCTAGAAAATGGAGTGCCAAGTGAAGAAATCTGAACAGTTCTGACATATTCTTCTGCTGGAGTTCAATTGAGGGGTGACAGCAGTAGAGGAAGCCAGAAACATTTTCACTATGTATGAGGATAATGCAATTGGACAGTGTATGGCAAAAAAATGGTTTCCTCATTTTGAGGAGGATCATTTTGATATTATTAATTCTCCACATCAAGGAAGACCTTCAGTGTTTGATGAAGATCTTTTAAAAGCAGTAAGCCACAATGACCTACATCAGTGTACTTGAGAACTGACAAATGTGATGAACTATGATCATTCCAGCACCGTGTCATGTTTGAATTCAATGAGGAAGGTTCAAAAACTGGGTGTATTGGTACCACATGCTCTGGCCCAAAATCACAAAAACCAGTGTGTGGCCATGTGTGCATCTGTGCTTGCTCATCATCAATTGGCTCGTCAACAACACCATCCATTCCTGTCCTCTATCATTACTGGTGACAAGAAATGGTGCCTTTTTGCTAACATAAGGAAAAGAAGGGACTGGTTGAACCAAAGCAAAATAGCAACTCCCCATACAAAGACCTGCATGCACCCATAAAAGATAATGTTATGCATCTGGTAGAACAGTGGTGGTGTGGTGTACTAAGAATTGCTTCCATGATATGTAACCATGACAGTTGATATTTATTGTCAATAACTAAGAGGTCTTGTACATGAAATCCAAGTACAATGACCTGCAAGACTGTGTGAAGTGATGCTACTCCATGATAAAGCCAGCCTGCATTCTGCCAGACTGACAAAAATCACTATACAGTAGTTGGGTTGGGAAGTCATTCCATACCCATCTTACTCACCTGATCTTGTGTCCTCAGATTTTTACCTTTTCTGCTCTCTATTGAACAACCTTCAGAGAACTTCCTTTGCAGATGAAGTGCACTCTAAACATTGCTTGACAAATTCTTTGCCTCAAAACCACATGATTTCTACCGTCACAGAATTGAAAAGTCACCCCAGCATCGCATTCGGGAGGACAACGGTTCAATCCCTCGTCCAGCCATCCTGATTTAGGTTTTTCGTGATTTCCCTAAATTGCTCCAGGCAAATGCCGGGATGGTTCCTTTCAAAGGGCACGGCCAACTTCCTTCCCCATCCTTCCCTAATCCGATGAGACCGATGACCTCGCTGTCTGGTCTCCTTCCCCGAAACAACCAACCAACCATCACCCCAGCATTGGCAGATTGTTATACATATTGAAATAGAATATATTATTGATGACTGAAGTCTCTGTTGGGTGTATCTGTTGTGTTTACAAAACTTATGAAAAAACGCTACAAACTTATGCACCAACCCAATAATTCAGCATTGCACACTTTGAATGTACCAGGTAAGTGAATCTTGAGAACACATTCTGGAAACAACACAGCACATCCAGTGGAATGATCCTGTTTAGATTCACCAGTGTAAATGACCATACAGTCACTGTGCTTAGATAAAATTCTGCAAAACAACAACTTAGAAACATAGCCTGGAGTAAAATTCTTTTAATAGACCAATAAATCTAAAATAATTCTGGATATCCTTATTAACTAGGGCGGCAACTGACTCCAACCTCAATGAAGCACAGAAATACGATTCACATTAAGAGCTATTAAGTCCTGCCACACACAAATTCTGAATTTCTTTGTTGCTCATGGCCTATTTCTGAACATTTGCTCCATTGGAGGGTAAGCATTGTGTAGAATGATGGATTCATGGGGTGGAGAGTAACTGCAAACATGACAAATCGTGAGTATCCACGACCAAATGGTGAGCAGTGGTTTGCAAGTCTCAACGCAGAGGCTGGGGATCAGGTTTGTGCTGTATGCTCTTGTCACCAACTGAAACCTTCATGGTCAACAGCATCAGTACTCTTAAGATAAGACAGCCTACTGAAGCCATAGACCCTTGGCTTTAATATTCTTAAGATGTGGTAACCATGTGAGCTGCTCATCAAATGTCAGGCCCAGAAACTGCACGGAACTTCTAAAATAGAGACCAGTGTCCCTCATTTTAAGAATAGGCAGGTTAAATGGGCGACAAGAACAATTAAAATTAACTTAAACACATTTCAATGAGGAAAATTTCAAACCTGTGTCATCAGCCAACTCCTCCAACCATCATATCATTAGCTACAACTGACAAGTTGTTATTGCATGGTTGGAGCAGGGGCAAAATTGAGCAAAGTGATCCTCAAACAATGAACATCAAACAGGAGACTTACCTATGGATGTAGTACCACTGATGCCAGTGGCAAACAAATGCCTGGTTGGAAACACGTACTGATGCAAGTTTCTTAATGTGTATTGGAGCAAATGAAGCTGAAATGGTTGGGGGTTGAAGAAATCTGAACACCATCTTCCGTTCATCATAGGATATGCACTTAGTTACCTACAGTGCTTGGATTTTCTTTTCTTTCTTGAACATCATACACACACTGATCAAAGTGGGATGGGGGTCTGAAAATTGACAGGGGAAGGACATGTATTTTCTGCAGCTTGGGTGGCCATACCCAAACTTCTGGCACACAAAGCACCCCATGAGGTTAAGGAAGTATGGTGTGACTTTTAATCGTAAGAATCAAATGTCAGTGTAAATGATTCTGATTATTCCAGTGTTCCAGTCATATGATGCATTACAATTCGAATTCTAACTTCAATAACTCCTTGGTCAGCCCACTCCTGCTTAAACGCTGTAGTGTTCATATGCAAGATGTCACTGCATATGAATACTCATTGACTGTAGCACAGAGTACAGTGCAGTTCAACTACAATAGTAACTCACTGAAATGTTTTGACTTTGGGATGTTGGTAACTTTCTATGATGTCCCTGCTTTGGTGAGTAATGTGAAATTATGCATCTGCTGAACAGAGTTGAGAGTTACAGCCAAACCATAAAGTCCTTTTTTGTATATAGAAGGGTGAGACCTTCTCAAACTTATGATCTTCTCTTTGTGTCACAAGACAGACATTTGACATGCTGGGTATGCCCCATTACAATACAGGGTCTAAACTATAGATGAAGATTGCTCAGGAGGCCTGTCCTTCCATACTTTCTTTGTAAGATGGGTTTGTTTATTGCCCAATAGACCACCTGAACTGTCAGGAATGAAGGTTGAGAAATTGTGGATGCCATAGGGATCCCACTAGCAGCCAGGGAAATAAACTGACTGTCCTGACAGGGCCCCAATTGCCTGAGTAAGCCTTTATACAAATGAGTTGCATTGGGTTCCCCAGAGGTCATCTGCTACCGACTGTTCCATTTCAACAGCCATTCATCTCATAGACGTGGAGCACACCTTAATATTGAGGTTTTTTTTTTTTTTTAGGGAGGTTTGTGCTGTCTTCATGATCTAGGTGGTTAAGCCAAGATCCCTGGTCCTTATGGCACACAATGTTCCACGAATGCGCTAGATGGTGGTCACAGAAAGACGCCCAAAGGTAATGGTGACAGAGGACTGGCAGCATCCACCAGTCCACAGCTCAGGAAACTGGGTTCACTAAACCTGTACCCAGCAAATGAATACTGTCCTCCCTGAGTGCTCACCATTTAGCATGACCTGGGAGGACACTGTGACTTATTGAATCCCACAGACACAGTGAACATTATCCCTCACACACACTCAGTTTCTGTAAGAGCAGTGCACAGTTGACAAGATCAGAGGCTCTTGTGAAATATCTCTTAATGAATTCCTGCAGTATTCTTCCCTTTGTGTAGACAGCCATACACTTTGTGCAGGAATTCTGTACTGACTGTCATGAAGTTGTGCTTTTTTTTAAAAACCCTGACGGGGTGAGTTTAGGACATCTTCACTTGTGAAGAAATCACTAAGCTGAGCAAAAATAGTGAATCCAAGTATCTTACTAAATGAAGGAATAGGTGATAGTGGTCTATAGTTTGACATTTACTCTTTTGATCCTTTTTCATGTGATGGTATGTCTACACTTCTTTTCAGTGCACTGGGAAATATGCCTGCTTGGGTCCTACAATTAGTTATATATGTAATTTGTTTAACCATAGTGTTTGCACAATTTTTAATTATTGTACTGGGAAGATGACCCCAAACAGTTGATTGTTTGCTTTTTAGTTGGTGAATTATTCAACAAACATCTGGCCATTTTACTGCTTCAAATTCAAAGCCTCATCTGTTATGTAACAGGGTATTGTCTAGCTATGTGAACCTAAGTCTGGAATTGTGGTGCCAGTTAGGGAGATAAAATTCTTGTTGAGACTAATTTGCAAACTGTTAGATCTTGTATCAGTTGACTTTCAGCTCTGATATTTATTATTTCCCCTTTTGTGTTTGTTTGACAGTATTTGTTAATAAATTTCCATGTGTCATGGCTTACATTTGCTGATTGTTCTATTGCACCACTGTGGAACTTGTTCTCTAAGCACAGAATTTCTGATTTGAAACTATGTTTGTAAGTATTTTTCTTTGAAAAGATGCAGCCAGATGATTTGTACAACACATAGAGGTCTTTCAAATTCTGTCAGAGATTGACCAAGCTGATGGATTATTGTAATTTGACACTTTTTCCCATTTATTTGGAGTTAATAATGTTGTTATTTGTAATGCTTCAACAAAATTTAATATAATTCATTTGATTTATTCAACCTTTCTAGATAGATACTACCACAATTATAACTAGATAGTGTATGTATGAGTGAATTGATGTCTCTAGCGTTTAGGATTCATTTCTTCTCAACTATTTTTGCAATTGCTGGATAATACACATTTACGCAGTCAATTTTATGAAATAATCATCAGAATAAAGCAATTTCAAGCTATTGAATTGAATACAGCTTTCAGCATATTTACTGATATTAAAATAACCTACATTTCACTATAGAGCCCCTCTTTATATGGCACTTCACTATAATGTTGTTGTTGTTGTGGTCTTCAGTCCTGAGACTGGTTTGATGCAGCTCCCTATGCTACTCTATCCTGTGCAAGCTGCTTCACCTCACGGTACGTACTGCAGCCTACATCCTTCTGAATCTGCTTAGTGTATTCATCTCTTGGTCTCCCTCTACAATTTTTACCCTCCACACTGCCCTCCAATACTAAATTAGTGATCCCTTGATGCCTCAGAACATGTCCTACCAACCGATCCCTTCTTCTAGTCAAGTTGTGCCACAAACTCCTCCTCTCCCCAATTCTATTCAATACCTCCTCATTAGTTATGTGATCTACCCATCTAATCTTCAGTATTCTTCTGTAGCACCACATTTCAAAAGCTTCTATTCTCTTCTTGTCCAGACTATTTATCATCCATGTTTCACTTCCATACATGGTCACACTCCATACAAATACTTTCAGAAATGACTTCCTGCCTTTTAAATCTATACTCAATGTTAACAAATTTCTCTTCTTCAGAAACGCTTTCCTTGCCATTGCCAGTCTACATTTTATATCCTCTCTACTTCGACCATCATCAGTTATTTTGCTCCCCAAATAGCAAAACTCCTTTACTACTTCAAGTGTCTCATTTCCCAATCTAATTCCCTCAGCATGACCTGAGTTAACTCGACTACATTCCACTATCCTCGTTTTGCTTATGTTGATGTTCATCTTATATCCTCCTTTCAAGACACTGTCCATTCTGTTCAACTGCTCTTCCAAGTCCCTTGCTGTCTCTGATAGAATTACAATATCATCAGCGAACCTGAAACTTTTTATTTCTTCTCCATGGATTTTAATACCTACTCCAAATTTTTCTTTTGTTTACTTTACTGCTTGCTCAATATACAGATTGAATAACATTGGGGAGAGGCTACAACCCTGTCTCATTCCCTTCCCAACCACTGCTTCCCTTTCATGCCCCTTGACTCTTATAACTGCCATCTGGTTTCCGTACAAATTGTAAACAGCCTTTCAGTCCCTGTATTTTACCCCTGCCACCTTCAGAATTTGAAAGAGAGTATTCCAATCAACAATGTCAAAAACTTTCTCTAAGTCTACAAATGCTAGAAACATAGGTTTGCCTTTTCTTAATATAGCTTCTAAGATAAGCCGTAGGGTCACTATTGCCTCACATGTTCCAACATTTCTACGGAATCCAAACTGATCTTCCCTGAGGTTGACTTCTACCAGTTTTTCCATTCGTCTGTAAGGAATTCGCGTTAGTATTTTGCAGCCGTGACTTATTAAACTGATAGTTCGGTAATTTTCACATCTGTCAACACCTGCTTTCTTTGGGATTGGAATTATTATATTCTTCTTGAAGTCTGAGGGTATTTCACCAGTCTCATACATTTTGCTCACCAGATCGTAGAGTTTTGTCAGGACTGGCTCTCCCAAGGCTGTCAGTAGTTCTAATGGAATGTTTTCTACTCTCGGGGCCTTGTTTCGGCTTAGGTCTTTCAGTGCTCTGTCAAACTCTTCATGCAGTATCATATCTCCCATTTCATCTTCATCTACAACCTCTTCCATTTCCATAATATTGCCCTTAAGTACATGGCCCTTGTATAGACCCTTTATATACTGCTTCCACCTTTCTGCTTTCCCTTCTTTCCTTAGAACTGGATTTCCATCTGAGCTCTTGATATTCATACAAATGGTTCTCTTTTCTCCAAAAGTCTCTTTAATTTTCCTGTAGGCAGTATCTATCTTACCCCTAGTGAATTAAGCCTCTACATCCTTACATTTGTCGTCTAGCCATCCCTGCTTAGCCATTTTGCACTTCCTGTCGATCTCATTTTTGAGACGTTTGTATTCCTTTTTGCCTGCTTCATTTACTGCATTTTTATATTTTCTCCTTTCATCAATTAAATTCAATATTTCTTCTGTTACCCAAGGATTTCTACTATCCCTCATCGTTTTACCTTCTTCATCCTCTGCTGCCTTCATTACTTCATCCCTCAAAGCTACCTATTCTTCTTCTACTGTATTTCTTTCCCCCATTCTTGTCAATTGTTCCCTTATGCTCTCCCTGAAACTCTGTACAACCTCTGGTTTAGTCAGATTATCCAGGTCCCATGTCTTAAATTCCCACCTTTTTGCAGTTTCTTCAGTTTTAATCTACAGTTCATAACCAACAGATTGTGGTCAGAGTCCACATCCGCCCCTGAAAATGTCTTACCATTTAAAACCTGGTTCCTAAATCTCTGTCTTACCATTATATAATCTGTCTGAAACCTGTCAGTATCTCTAGGCTTCTTCCATGTATACAACCTTCTTTTATGATTCTTGAACCAAGTGTTAGCTATGATTCAGTTATCCTCTGTGCAAAATTCTACCAGGCGGCTTCTCTTTCATTTCTTCCCCCCAATCCATATTCACATACTATGTTTCCTTCTCTTCCTTTTCCTACTATTGAATTCCAGTCACCCATGACTATTAAATTTTCATCTCCCTTCACCATCTGAATAATTTCTTTTATCTCATCATACATTTCTTCAATTTCTTCGTCATCTGCAGAGCTAGTTGGCATATAAACTTGTACTACTGTAGTAGGCATGGGCTTCATGTCTATTTTGGCCACAATAAGGCATTCACTATGCTGCTTGTAGTAGCTTACCCACACTCCTATTTTTTTTATTCATTATTAAACCTACTGCTGCATTGCCCCTATTTGATTTTGTTTTTATAACCCTGTATTCACCTGACCGAAAGTCTTGTTCCTCCTGCCACCAAACTTCACTAATTCCCACTACATCTAACTTTAACCTATCCATTTTCCTTTTTAAATTTTCTAACCTACCTGCCCGATTAAGGGATCTGACATTCCACACTCCGATCCATAGAACGCCAGTTGTCTTTCTCCTGATAACCACATCCTCTTGAGTAGTCCCCACCCAGAAATCCGAATGGGGGACTATTTTACCTCCGGAATATTTTACCCAAGAGGATACCATAATTTAACCATACAGTAAAGCTGCATGCCCTCGGGAAAAATTATGGCAGTAGTTTCCCGTTGCTTTCAGCCTTTCACAGTACCAGCACAGCAAGACTGTTTTGGTTAGTGTTACAAGGCCAGATCAGTCAATCGTCCAGACTGTTGCCCCTGTTACTACTGAAAAGGCTGCTGCCCCTCTTCAGGAACCACACGTTTGTCTGGCCTCTCAACAGATACCCCTCCATTGTGGTTGCACCTACGGTACGGCAACCTGTATCGCTGAGGCACGCAAACCTCCCCACCAGTGGCAAGGTTCGCTATAATAGCCTTTTCAAATTATGGTATTTTCTGGTTTACCACCCACATTTCATTACATGGACAATGGCAATACATTGTTTAGTTTGTTACACAGCCAATAGCGCAAGATGACCACCAGATTGGTTGTACCTCGATTTCAGCTCTGTGTTCAAATGGTATTTTCATACAGCAAGTGACGTAATTGGCAAGTATTTCCTGCATCTGCGTGTAGTGAAAGTGTCACTTATCCAAGCACATTGTTTCTGGAAGGGACATTAAGTGTAAATAAAGCAGGGTGAGTGTTTTAAAGCTTTGTGTGCAATCAGTCGCATGGAGAGATAATCGCATTTGTGCAGAGTGCATGTCAGTATTTGTGCTGTGCTGTGAGTCAGCACATCTCTGACATGAAGTAACCTGTGCCAGACACTAGTACCACCCTGAGGTGGTGGCTAGAAATGTGCTTGGCAACAGCTGTGATGGTAGGCATCATTGAGCAGTGTGAGACAGAATGAAGAGACTTCATGCAAGGGTTGTCAGCATGTTGTCTGACAGACCTGAGCACACCAGCCAAGTGGAATTGGTGTGAGTTCTGCTAGATGATACTGTTTCATGTGATTTAGAAGGGAAAGCTGCTCATCTTGTGCTCAGTGGCAACATTACTGATGATATATGTGTGGGACTGCATGGAGGACTGAGTCTGCTCAATTGAATGGAAATCGTGCATGAACTCTATAGATAGACTTGACTGCAGGAGAGCTTACCTTCCAGTAGTTTCCTGTTTTACACAGAGTAGAATCCACCTGGTGTTTATGTATGGCATATGCAGGGGTGCTTGACTACTGCAGCTTGGATTAATGTGCACTGTGCTATGTTGCTGTGATAAGAGGGTATTATCAGCATGATGAGTAGGGTCACACAACTGCTGTTCTCTGCACATGCAGGAACACTGTTTGTGAACCATCACTGTGCCTTGAATGGCTCTTGCAGTTGTACCAAGTTACACTGAGCTCACTTGACTTTTCAGTTTGTGTTGTGAGTGAAACTGCCTGTCACTGTATGATATATGTGTGTTAGCCTAGTGTAAACCTAACATAGTGGATGCATTGCAGGAGAATGTTACAAGCACTGCTGTATCTAAGAGGGTGTACTACTTTAATTATAAATATTATTTAGTCTTTTAGAATAGAGTAAGATCAAGGTTGTATGTTATCAGCTTGCTTACATGGCATCATGGCTAGGGTTGGTACTCATGGTCATGATGACAGTAGTTATTAAGATTTTGGGAGATTATTTAAATTGCTTTGAAATTGTGGCCATTTTGCTATAACTGTATGTTAGGTGAGTTCCAGCACTATAGTCAATGGGTGTGGATGGTCACTGATTGTATGACAATACATTAATAAAATTTTCTTTGCAGATGAGCATGTTGTGGGCATCTAAATTGTAATTAACTTGTGTGCTATCTTGTAGCAGCAGCACCGGGGCCTGAAGCATATTGTATACTGTAAACGAGTCAGCTGCTGTAATGTCAATGAGTCAGCTGCTGTTTGCTGGATAGAATACAAAACAGTTTGTTTGACCAACCTGTCTTTAATGCGTTCAGATGAATAATTGTGTTTTTAAAATTTATGGCTTTTTCTCCAGGAATGATAAATTAAATAGCATTTGTGAAATTTAATCTGATAAATGTTTTTAAATAATAAATTGTCCAAACTGTCATTCTGTGCTTGTTGTACCCAAAGTCTGCTTCAACCATCTGATGGTACAGTTCTATATCAGCTGAGGAGAGGCATACAGATCACAGTGTTGCACCTGGCACCCACTGACAGCTGCTTTGCCTTCCCAACCAGCTGCAGCTGGTGTGAGGCACGCCACAACTGACACATACAGTGCTGATTCTGGTGACTCAGCAGAAAGTGATGTAAGTGAGTAAGCAGCACAACTTAACATGGAGAAGTCACTCACTGCAATGTCTTCGACATCAAATGAGCAAACATATGTAGTCAAGATGGTTACATGGAAAGGAATGGTGGGAACTGTGAAGACTTATTCAAATGACTATGCTGAAGGGAAAACTGAAACAATTAGAGAAGAGGTGGATATACAATAGCAGTATGAAGATATAATGGTATTTACAGAAAATGAATTTTCTGGGCAAAACAAGATACAGCTAAATGACAGCAAATTAAAAGTGGAAATAAATGAGCAAATATCACAATAGGCATTAGAGAAGGCATTACTAATTGTCAGGTTGGAACAACCACAAAAATAAAATGACAGTTACAGAGAAAATTTACAAAAACCAAAGAAAACATAAGCAAGTGAATTGATAATGGTGTCACCTAGTAGAGGTGCAGCCAAAACAGCCTCTGCTGCTAAAATCACAGCATCACAGACAATGCAGCAAAACAAATTGTTCATAAAGACAAGAACAAATTAAGAGGCAAACAGAGTACAACAAAAACTAGTGACCTTAATAAACCCAACCAAAGTAAAAATTTGTATAAAGAAAACCAAGCAAACCAGTAATGTAGTTATCTTGGAACTGCTACACAAAGTGCCACGGGAAAGATAATAAATGACAGAAAGGTGTAAGAAACACTTAAATGTGAACAGCCTAAGAAAAAGAGACCTTAATGATACTGTATGACATTGCAGAGGACAAAAATGCAAAGCCACTAAGACACAATTTACATGCAGAACCTTGAGGATAAGCTGATCAAGGAAAGCTTCAAAACTGGCTTCACAGTACGATTCAGGACAGGACCAACCTTAAGAAATAAAATGTAATCATTTTATTCCATGTTTAAACATTTTATGATGCAACTTATGTCATCGTACAGAAATACATTAAACACAGTGTATAAAAAACAAATACACAAGAAATAATTGGACATTTTACACTGAAGAGCCAAAGAAACTGGTACACCTGTCTAACATCGCGCTAGAGGAGTTTTGAGGAGTCACAACTTGTGCAGAAATAGAGAAACATATCAATATAATCATTAATAATCAATAAGAAAGCTGCATGGCTGTGTAAAACATGTAAAACATGCCTCGAGTTAAATTAAATGCTGCTGCCTCGTTATATAAAGACGCAACAAGTCGTCAAAACATGGCTCCGTAGCCTGCAAGTACTGATAAGAGCAGCACCATATGTCACACTTCCTGCTGATAATCACACGCAGACTGGGCGCGGCAGGAAGTAGCGCCACGATAAACCGCAATGGCAGCCGCTTCCGGGACTTTTAGTAGTGGATCGCACTTAGTTAAAACTCTAGCGCGATCCTCTGAGCTCTAGCGGCGGCCGAGCGAAACTTGTTCAAGGTCACCCGCCAATATGACGGCGCACACAGCCGCAGTACAGGCAGCTGCACGCTCATTCGACTCGAGGCAGCCGCACTGAGCACACAGGGTGGGTTATTTGTTTTATTATTTTGGTATTTCATATATACTTCTACACATTGATCTTGCCAAAAGCCGAGAAGCGATTCTTCTTAGTGTTTTAGCACAGAAGTGCCATAACACAATATGCCATGGACTTGACTAATGTGTGAAGTAGTGCTGTAGGGAACTGACACCATGAATTTTGCAGAGCTGTATATAGATCTGTAAGAGTACGAGGGGGTGGAGATCTCTCACAAACAGCACATTGCAAGGCACCCCAGATATGCTCAATAATGCTCGTGTTTGGGGAATTTGGTGGCCAGTGGAAGTGTTGAAACTCAAAAGAGTGTTCCTGAAGCCATTCTGTAGCAATTCTGGGCGTGTGGGCTGTCACATTATCCTTCTGGAATTGCCCAAGTCCTTCAGAATGCACTATGGACATGAATGGGTGAAGGTGATCAGACAGAATGCATATATACATGTCACCTGTGAGATTCATATCTAGATGTATCAGGGGTCCCATATCACTCCAACTGCACATGCCCCACACCATCACAGAGCCTCCAAACCTTGAACAGTCCCCTGCTGACATGCATACAAGTCTGTCTGCTCGATACAGTTAGAAATGACACTTAACTGACCAGGCCACATGTTTCCAGTCATCAACAATCCAATGACAGTGTTGACAGGCCCAGGTGAGGCGTAAAGTTTCCAGTTGTGCAGTCATCAAAGGTACACAAGTGGGCCTTCAGCTCAAAAAGCCCATATTGATGATGTTTCGTTGAATGGTTCACATGCTGACACTTGTTGATGGCCCAGTACTGAAATCTGCAGCAAATTATGGAAGGGTTGCACTTCTGTCATGCTGAATGATTCTCTTCAGTTGTCAGTGGTCCCATTCTTGCAGGATCTTTTTACAGCCACAACAATGACAGATATTTGATGTTTTATCCAATTCCTGATACACTGAAGTGCCAAAGAAACTGGTATAGGCTTGTGTATTCAAATACAGAGATATGTAAACAGTCAGAATATGGCGATATGGTCAGCAATGCCTATATAAGACAACAAGTGTCTGGCACAGTTGTTAGATTAGTTACTGCTGCTACAATGACAGGTTATTGGAACTTAAGTGAGTTTGAACGTGGTGTTACTGTCAACGCACAAGCAAAGGAAGACAGCATCTCTGAGGAAGTGATGAAATGGGGATTTTCCCATACGTTCATTTCAAAAGTGCACCATGAATATCAGGAATCCAGTAAAACATCAAATCTCTGACATCACTGTGGCCAGAGAAGGATCCTGCTACAACAGGACCAACAATGACTGTAGAGAATCGTTCAGCATGACAGAAGTGCAACCCTTCTGCAAAGTGCTGCAGATTTCAATTCTGGGCCATCAAAAGAGCAAACCATTCAGTGAAACATCATCAATATGGGCTTTCAGAGCTGAAGGCCCACTCATTTACTCTTGATGACTGCGTGATACAAAGCTTTACAACTTGCCTGGGCCTGTCAACACTGGCGTTGGACTGTTGAGGACTGGAAACATGTTGCCTGGTCAGATGAGTCTCATTTCAAATTGTATCAAGAGGATGGATGTGTATGGGTATGGAGATAACTTCATGAATCCCTGCACCAGGGCCGGTGCAAGCCCAAGTGCCGCACTGTGCAAGCTGCTAAGTTGCCGCTGCCCCCCCCCCCCCTCTCCCCGCACACACACACACACACACACACACACACACACAACACACACACTTTTTTTCCAAAACATTTGTGGAATTTTACCTAAACAAATTTTTTACTTTTCAGATCTACCTAGGTTTTGGCCACTGAGTGGCCAGTCTCAAAGCTTTTAATATGTGCTTACATCTAAACCGTCATGTTGACAGTTACATTCAGCACACACACCCATGCCCGAGAGAGGACTCGAAAGTCGGCGGGGTCCAGCCGCAGAGTCCATGACTGCAGCGCCTTAGACCACTTGGCTAATCCGGTGTGGCATGAACTTACAGTTAACGTAAATAAACATTTTTCAATGGTTGTGAACAGATAATGTATTCAATGGAAAACAAAATATATTTACAATTTAACAACAATTTGGTTTGAACAATAATATTTACAATAACTATTTAATGTTGAACAAAATAAGAAACAATGCAGTAAATAACCAAGAAACTCATCATAATATTAAAATTTAAAAAAATACTAGACAAATCGAACCTTCCTGGCTTTTCCTTGTGCAAACTCTTTCACATTATCTGTGTAATTTAAGTCCTCTCTGCAAGCTCATGCTTAATCGATACTGTTGCAAGATCATTCAAACAAGTTTGGCTCATCGTTGATCGGAGGTATGTGTTTATCAACTTCAGTTTTGAGTAACTCCTCTCTCCACGCACAACTGTCACTGGGAGTGTTAGGAGAACTCTCAGAGCAATGTTAACATTAGGGCAAAAATTATGTCTTCCTATAAACTTTAGAGTCTCTTTTGGACCTATTCCAGGTTTCAACAATGTTGAAGGGAACTTTTAGTTCTTCCCTCAACTCCAGTGCATCAATGTCGCTTGACTCATGATCTTGCAAAATCACTGTGAGGTTTCTACACATTGTATCCAGGCTGTCAGGAGGTGCATTTTTCAGCTCACCAATGTTGTAGAGAAAATCAAAATAATCACACTGAGATTTCAGTTGACTGAATCTCTCATCCAAAGATGTGGTTACTATAACTAAAAAATAATAGTAGAATACAATCTTCTAACGTTTTGTTGGGTCATCTATTGTTTCATCCCTTCCATCATAGGTAAAGTGTATTGGCTTCTTACTTCGTCACCAGGAAACACTTATCCATGGTAAGGTTAGATCTTCTAGCTCTAATTCTGTAGCCAATTCTTTGGAATCCATCAAGAAAGACATAAACTTTTCTTCTGTTCTGCAGGTCTCAAAATATGATTTCGTTTTTTCAAGCATTTCCACGGCCTCAGAAACATTTATGTCAATGGTCTGGAGGGTCTTACTGACTACACTGATGTGAAGCAGAACGTCATACCAGATTACCAGAGAAGTGAGAAAGATGTAATTTTTTATTTGATTCCAAGTGACGTTGCTTCATCAGCAGTCATGCCATCGAATTCTTCTGATATCTGAACCAGTGCATCATAAACGCCTCCAATTTGAAACCTCAGGGGATTAAGTGCATCAATGCAACTTTCCCACCTAATATCATTCAGTGGCTTCAGCAACAGGTTAGGCAGATACTTCTTCAAGACACCCCAACATCAAATGGAGGATGAGAAGAAGGCATACAAGCTTTTCACTGTCGAAAACATGGAAACAGCATATTTAGAAGATATAGTGGCATCGTTTACAACAAGATTCAATGAGTGACTGCTACATGGTACATAAAATGCTCTTTTGTTCATATCTGAAATTCTTTTCTGGAGACCAGACTTCTTTCCTTTCACGTTTGCTCCATTGTCGTATCCTTGCCCTCTCTTATTACACAATATGATTTTTTTATCTTACAAGAACTTGAGTACAACCTGCGTCAAAGTGGAGCTTGAAGAATTGGGCACTGGAAGAAATCCAAGGAAATGCTCCTGAATTCAGACATCATATACCCCATCGAGTCTTGTCTCCTGGACGAAACATACCACAACGGTCATCTGCTCAACTTTTGAAATATCTGGTGTGCAGTCCAGAATTATACTGTAATACATTGCAGATTTCATCATTAATAGAATATTGGTGGTTATAGATGATCCTTTAAGATTAATTATTTCATTCTGTGTTTCTTTTCCAAGATAATGATGACCCTTGTTCTCACCTTGCTTTGTTCTGTGCAGGTGCTCCAACATCACAGTGTTGAACTTTCCGAATAATACAACAAGTTTCAAGAAGTTTCCATTGTCAGGCTGAAAGAGTGTATCTGTACTTCCTCTCAAAGGCAAACATTGCCGAACCAAGAAATGAATTATTGCTATTAAGTGCTCAAGAACATTTTTCCAATGTTCGTTTTCAGTATTCAGAAGCCTTTGATGCTGGGCGTCGACAGTTCATGACTTTTTCAGTATCTCGGAATACACGATCCACTTTTTATATGAATTCAAATACTCAGTAGACTTTCAAGATACAAAGCAAGGTGCCACCAGTCGCTTATACCGTTCTTTGCAATTTATTACTGTAGATGATAAAAAACGTTTGCAACAAGAGCAGAACACAGCATCCTTGCTCTTTGAGTACATCATCCAATGTCTATCTGCTTCTTCTAAATTCTTCAAACAATAGCTATAGTGCACAGGGCTGAAACGCAGCTTGGCCACATTTTTAGGACATTCTTCAGCTTCTTTAATGCGCTCAGGAGGACCTCGCATGACCAAAGTCGTTCAAATGCAGTCGGTAATAATTTCCGGTCATCTTCCGGGATCTGGGTCAATTGAGTCTTCCAGTTTAGGCTCGCCTTCAACCCCTTCTCCAGTTGTGAGTACCTTGGCTGATGTTCCTCCGGTATTTTCCGAATTGGGTCGCCTAATTTCAGTTCTGCCTGATGTTTCAATCTCGGAGCTTTCATCACAAAGCAGGTCTTGAGTCCAGACGAGGTCTGTTGAACATGTAGTGGATGGCCCACTGTCAGCATTGCTACTGTATGCAGTGGTCACAGTACTGTGTTCATCAACTTTCTGGTCATGTCCTGAAGATAAAGATGTAGCTGCAGTAGCTCCACTTGTTTCTGTACTTTCGGGGTCTATTTTTCCATCTCACCACTGCTAGGTCGTTGTCTCTTTGGCTTGAAATATCATTGTAGTGCATCCTTTTGCTTCTTATCGTCATCTTCCTTCAGCACCCATCTTTTCCTATATTCACTGCCAGGCAGTCTTTTTCTACCGTCAGACATGTTTCGATCCAGCCTGTAAAGAACGATTATGTGAAACTAACTGTTGATGTCAGTGCACTAACTTTATTTGCAGCACACTTTGCAGACAATTTCCTGATATTCCACTGCACGTAAACAGAAAATTATATTACTGTAGGATACACTGTTCAGGAGATGAAGTCGTAAGAATTGAGCCACATGAAATTGAATTTCAGGCCAGATTTCACTACAGACGCAGGTGAAACGGTCCAAGAGTGGGGCCGAAGACAATGGAGAGAGGAAGAATACGGAGATGGAGTAACATAATAATGCAATAAATACACACCCGGGCATCGATGTGTACTAATGCTAGTTGAAATATATTAACTCACTGCACTGCGGTTGTTCATTTCAAAGAACTGACACTCAACATCTGTTGTAATTTCCATGTGTCACTTCTTTTGTGTCTGATTATGGAATAAGGGGTAACAAATTAGTCATCACCATATCACTTCACTTTTCTTCGCTTTATTTTCATTCTAGCTATTGGGACGACGCGTGCTTATTTGCTGACTTGCCAATTTTTGAAGTAACAGATCACAAGAAAACTAAATTTTGCTATTCTGCAATCTTGAAGGAGAAAAATTCTAATTTATGAGTAATGTGCATGCGCAATACTAATTGTACATTATATGAAAAGCACTTACCTATTACGTCCCAAGTTGCAAGAAATTCGGACGCACCAATTCTTCTGTTCTTACGAAATGCAATGAAAGTGTTTCTGACCAATCTTGACTCCCTCAGCCGACCATCAAAACGAATTCTGTAGTTTTCGTTGTAGAGAATGCAACAATATATATTGCCTGGAAAGGCAAAGTGGTGATGCGGCAGTGCCAAGAACTAGGTCACGTGACGAGGTAAAGCGAGGCGACGGTTAAACTAGCGCCCAAGAAGAAGAAGCAAGAAGCTCACAATAAGTATGTGACTGATGATATGGATAAATGTATTATCAGGCAGCAGTTTCTATGGCATTACAAACAATAGAAAGAAATACGAACTTTGCGAAAACTGCACAACTTTTGTCAACTGGAAATGAGCTTCAAAGCTAGCAAGGAAACCCTTAGAAGCAATGTTCCATCTATGGATTTTCGTTTTAGAAGGTGTCGAAATTAACATTTTGTTTTGCACATATGAGAGGGCATTGTTGCTAAAGGACCATACTTTCTCAGGTTTTCATCAGAATCAAAGTGATCAGTAGTTTACTGAGATGAAAGATGGATTCACATGCATCATACAGTAAATAAATGTTGGCAAAGTGATAGTGTGCGAGTAGTATTGTCAAACAAAAGTGCCGGTCAGAGTTTGTTTTTCGTGCAGACGGAGACAGGTGTTTCTTGGCTCAAAAACCAAAACGTCCGACTATCACTCAGAAACGGATAGCAAAAAATTTCAAAAATACATTGAAACCCAACTTATGCCAGGCTTATTAGCAATGTCTTTATCCCTTGTAATTACTCGCAGCATATTTACCCTTTTGGAGTACTTCTAGCCATTGTAGGTGTTGGACATGTTTGACTGTAGTAATGTTCAACCATTTTTTTCCATAATGTGGGAAGAATAGAACACTTGGAAACTGCCATTGAAGGGCTTAGCAAAATTGCTTTAGGCTTAACATGTAACTGCAGTATCAAACATTGCATTCGAATTTCCAAATTAGATTTCGTCTTCTGCAAAATTAGTTGTGAGTAAACGCATGGCACGTAACAGGCTGGCAGCGCTCCACTCATAAGAATACTACTGGCATGTACATCAGACTGCTCCCCCCTCTCTGTTCCTCCGGCGTAAACACGGCGGTGCTGCCCTTGTTCCACAGGGTCGGCCAGCAGGTAGTCAAGGCACCATGCCACAGTTCCCGAAGCTGCTCCCTCCACGGTTTGGTTTTGAATCCCCTGTTGGGCATGAATGTTCGGGGGGGGGGGCAAAAAACAAAAAAAAAGGGGGGGTGGCATCAGATTAGCCACCCCTCGGAAAGTGCCGCCATGTGTGGCCGCACATTTCACACGTGCCTTGTGCCGGCCCTGCCTTCCACCCTGCATGTCCCACTGTTCAAGCTTGTGGAGGCTCTGTAATGGTGTGGGGTGTGTGCGGTTGGAGTGATATGGCACCTCTGATACATCTAGATATGACTCTGACAGATGACACATACATAAGCATCTTGTCTGATCACCTGCACCCATTCATGTCCATTGTGCATTCTGACGGACTTGGGCAATTCCAGCAGGATAATGCGACACCCCACACATCCATAATTGCTACAGCAGAGTGGCTCCAGGAACACTCTTCTGAGTTTAAACACTTCTGCTGGCCACCAGACACGCCAGACATGAACATTATTGAGCATATCTGGGATGCCTTGCAATGTGCTGTTCAGAAGAGATCTCCATCCCATTGTACTCTTACAGATTTATGGACAGTCCTACAGGATTCACGGTGTCAGTTCCCCGCAGCACTACTCCAGACATTAGTTGAGTCAGTTCAATCTCACTTAAATCTTGATAGCCTGCCATTGTCGGAGCAGTAACCAATCTAACAAATGTGCCAGACTCGTGTTGTCTTATATAGGCACTGCCAACTGCAGTGCCATATTCTACCTGTTTAAATATCTCGGTATTTGAATATGCATGCCTATACCTGTTTCTTTGGTGCCTCGGTGTATATGAAGAATATCGACTGCAGTATTTGGTCCAAATATTTGCAAATCAAAACTACAGGACTTTATAAATGAGGTCATGTATAAAACTCTTATAGTGTATAAAAATCTTTATATTTTAGCCTCTTCTTCATAACATTTTTAAAAGTAAATATAATATAATGGAACATGCTATGCCTCTGAAGGCAACAAGTTAAAAAACTGAACTCCTACATACTGGTAGCTGTCAATTCTCTTCTTAAGCCTAGTTGCTGGTGTGTCTATGTTTTCTTTATGTCATGTGTCATGTAGGTGAATTGACTTTCTTAGTGTACATTTGTGTTGATTTCCTTTTGTATTTATTAAACAACTGAGTATAAATAATGATGGGATGGTCAGTGTTTTCAGCTTTTTAAAATACACTCTGCATGAAGCCCTACTATCATAAATTCCTAAGATGCCCATGATGGCCTTTTTTTGGCAAATAAAAGATTTTCTTTGCTCCTGGTTAGTTACCCCACAGTAAGCTTGAGCTAGCTACATTTGAGGCATTGACAAACGTTATTAATTCATCAGGCATAATACTGACATCACTTTAAAGATTTCTATGGTTCATACTTTCACCTATTCCAGCCTTCACAACCTTCCAGGCAGTTTTGCTCTTATTGTGGGCATTACTAATATATTCATCATTTGACTGTCGTTTGGCATGTTTAATCCCTGTCCTGTATTTACTTTTTACTTTTAAGTTCTTCGCTTTATGACAGTTCTGTGATTTATCATAGTAAAATATGAATGAAGATCTAAGTTTTTGTAATTCAGGTGTGAGCCATTTACATACACATGTCTGTAAAGGCTTTATTGCTGAAGATCTGCATCTTCTAGCTACACCGGGAGGACATTGTTTAAGTGTATTGGAAAGTGCAGTAATAAATTTGCTAAAGGCAAAATTAATATTAACGTAGTCAGAGATTATTGCTTGCCATTTTATCATTTGTAGCTTGGTCCTGTAATCACCAATATCTGTGTCATTAATTATCCTCATTTGTTCAGTCTGCCTAAAAACAGTTTTAGTATTATTAACCCTAAGTTTTAATAAGATACCTTTGTGGTCACATAAGAAGTGGGTATCAAACAACTTTACCTCAAAGCTGCATTTATCATTATTTGTTATGACATTATTGAAACAGGAATACTGTCTCACTGGGTTATTATTAGCACAGAACATGTCATGTGACCTTAACATATTAAGAAAATTGAGATGTTTTGAAGCCCTGGTTCTGGTATCAATGTTGATATCCTTCAAAATAAAAAAAATACATTTAGTGTATATTTCTAACACTATGATCAGTTTTATTGCCTCAATGAGCAATTCAGTGCTACTATCTGGGGTAAAATACAATGATACAATAACAAGTTTTAGGGAGGGTAGTATTGTAGCAGCAGCTTTAAAAACTGGTCCATCAAGTTCCTGAAGTGAGCTCTGAGGTTAGAACTATTTTCATGAAGCAACAAAAAGTATATCTTGGATTTAATTTATTTTCAGTAAAAGACTACCATCTAGTAGTGAGGCAATGTACTTTGTGTCAAGGCCTTGGTCATCTGGCAAAACATTGTGGAAAACAAGTACCAATTTGTGGACACTGTGAGAAAGAAGGCCTTAACAAAAAAGACAGCAGTAAAATCAAACAAGTGGCAAGGAGGAGGAGGGACTTGGAAGGAGTGAGGAATTTCTTGCAAAATGTGAGTAGTAAGTATCATAGAAAAGAGCATGTGACACAGACCAAAGCAGAACTACATGTGCCTATGGAAAAGCAGGAGAGAAACTTATGGTGAAAATTCAGAACTATGTGGTGCAAGAGTGAAGCACAATCATAGGCAGATACTGGAGTGATATATGACATACGTGAGAAGGATTTGTTGACAGAAACCGCACAGCTGTATTTAGAATGTGACAGCACACAACCTGATGAAAATACTGCACAGCCTATAGATGTAAAAGATTTGCCAATGTAGAATATGACTGTGCAACAAAACCAGTATAAGACTCAAGAGCCTGTTCATACAGGAAACAAACACCTACTACAGAGAAGTAGGAAAGAGACCACAGATCAGAACAGATCCACAACAGATTTGTGAAAGCATAGAGAATGTGATGCAGTTAATTTGGCTGGAAGAGTTGATGCTGCTTACATAGCATTAAGATATCTGGTAAGGAATATGTACCCAAACGAAGAGTATATTCACCCAGGATTGTGACCCCAGCTGCCCTATGGTAGGCTGCGCTTCAACTCCTACGTCATGGACATTTGAAGGTCCCCCGAACCAACTCATTCGCCTATCAGCAATGGCAACATTGTGTGTCTTGTTGTGGCCTGCTCTCAGTGTGCCGCACAGCATGCGGAACTGCAGGTGATGTATTCTCCGTGGCCTGCACTGCTACGTCCATGGGAACACATTGATGTTGATTTTGCTGGACCAGCCCTCAATTCTTACTAGTTGTTGGTTGTCTATGCTTTCCCTAAATTTCAATATGTTATCCACTGACCTTCCACATCAGCTGCAGCTATGATTCAAGCCCTCTCAAACATTTTTTTCTATTGAAGGGTTGTCTAATATACTTGTGACAGATAACGGTCCACAGTTTGTCTCAGATCTTCGACAATTTCTGTGCCTGTCAAGGCATTCACCACATGATAGCTCCTCCTTTCCATTCCTAATCTAACGATGAGGTGGAATGGCTCATCTGCATGTTCTAGGTTCAAATGAAGAAGTATGTTGTGGACTCTTCCACAGACAATATATTGATGTGCTTCTTAAGTTCCTACAGGTTTACATTGGTTTGATATTGGAGTCTAGCCAAGATCCTCCAAGGTTGCCAGCAACATACCCTACTGCACCTCCTCATACTGCCCGCCAACATCCATTGGCACAACCCCCATTGAATTTCACTCCTAACTCCAAGGTCTACATACAGGTGTTCTGTGGATTCTGGCCACAGCCCACAGCTGACATGCAGCAGTGAGGGGCTGGTGACACACCATCATGATGATCTGTGTCCCTGTGCCACATTGAGTGCTGGGAGTCAGCTGCCACTGCGGCCTTCAACTCCTCCCTCAGCATCTTTCCTGGCCACGGGGGGCACCCCTGCTGTGGGAGTGGACACACCCTCATGTATGTTGCTATCTCCTGTCTCTCCTCCAGGGTCTGATGCCTTGATGGATGCTGCTGGCCCTTGGTGTCATCAGATCAATTATTTATTTATTATTTTTTTATCTATTTTTATTTACACTTCAAGTTCCGTAGGACCAAATTGAGGAGCTCCAAGGTCACGGAACATGTCCGTACATGAAATAACAACTTAAAAGTAGTAACAGATAAAAATAAAATGTTTATGAACCCAAAAAAATCAAGCGATAAGTTTAAGTAAACGCAGCCAACAATACAACAAGAATCAGCTTAATTTTACAAGGAACTCCTTGACAGAATAGAAGGAGTGACCCATGAGGAAACTCTTCAGTTTCAATTCGAAAGCATCTGGATTACTGCTAAGAGTTTTGAATTCTAGTGGTAGCTTATTGAAAATGGATACAGCAGTATACGGCACACCTTTCTGCACAAGAGTTAAGGAACTCCAATCCAAATGCAGGTATGATTTCTGCCGAGTATTGACTGAGTGAAAGCTGCTTATTCTTAGGAATAAGTTAATATTATTAACAAGAAATGACAGTAAGGAATATATGTATTGAGAGGTCAATGTCAAAATACCCAGACTCATGAACAGGGGTCAACAAGAGGTTCGTGAACTTACACCACTTATTGCCCCAAATGCCCATTTCTGAGCCAAAAATATCCTTTTAGAATGGGAAGAATTACCCCAAAAATATAATATCATATGACATAAGCAAATGAAAACAAGCAAAATAGACTAAGTTTCCATGTTAAATGATCACTCACTTCAGATGCTGTTTGAACAGTAAAAATGGCAGCAATAAGCCTTTGAACAAGATCCTGAATGTGGGCTTTCTATGACAGTTTACTATCTATCTGAACGCCTAGAAATCTAAACTGTTCAGTTTCACTAAACATATGCCAATTCTGTGAAATTAAAACGTCAGGTTTTGATAAATTGTATGTTAGAAACTGTAAAAACTGGGTCTTATCGTGATTTAACATTAGTTTATTTTCTACAAGCCATGAACTTATGTCATGAACAGCACTATTTGAAACTGATCTAATGTTGCACACAACATCCTTTATTACCAAGCTAGTGTCATCAGCAAACAGAAATATTTTAGAGTTACCCATAATACTAGAGGGCATATCATTTGTATAAATAAGGAACAGGAGTGGCCCCAACGCTGATTCCTTGGGCACCTGCCACTTGACTGTACCCCACTCAGACCTCACATCACAGCCGTTCTCAACACTGTAAATAATGACCTTTTGCTGTCTGTTGCTAAAGTAAGAGATGGACCAATTGTGAGCTACTCCCCGTATTCCAAAATGGTCCAACTTCTGGAACAATATTTTGTGATTAACACAAACACCTTAGTTAAATCAAAAAATATGCCTAGCATTTGAAACCTTTTGTTTAGCCCATCCAGTACCTCACAGAGAAAAGAGAATATAGCATTTTCAGTTGTTAAATGACTTCTAAAGCCGAACTGTGCATATGGCAGCAAATAGTGTGATATAAAATGATCCATTATCCTTACATACACAGCCTTTTCAATAACTTCAGCAAACACTGATGGCATAGAAATAGGTCTAAAACTGTCTACATTACCCCTTTCTCTCTTTTCATAAAGTAGCTTTACTACTGAGTACTTTAATCATTCAGGAAACTGACCATTCTTGTAGAAAAATTACAAATATGGCTAAATACAGGTCTAACATGTGCAGCACAGTACTTTAATATTCTGCTAGGCACTCCAGCACATCCATGAGAGTCCTTAGTCTTCAGCGATTTCATTATTGACTCAATCTCTCCCTTGTCTGTATCACAGAGGCGTATTTCAGGCATCGATCTTGAAAAGACATTTACCAAGAGAGTTATATGATTCCCTGTAGAAACTAAATTTTTATTTAATGCACCAACAATGCTCAGAAAATGATTGTTAAATACTGTACATATATCTGACTTAAACATATGTATTTTTACTATGAACTGACTTTATATCGTTGACCTTGTGCTGCTGACCAGACACTTCCTTCACAACCGATCATACAGTTGTCATTTTTTCCAGTGAATTAGCTATTCTATTTTCTTACCGCATACTCTATGTCTTCCTAATAACATTTTAAGCACCTTACAGTACTGTTTGTAATGGGCTACTATAGCTTGATTGTGACTTCTTCTAACATTTTGATATAATTCCCACTTTGTTGTACAAGATATCCTTATCACACTAGTCAGCCACCTGGGCTGCCTTTTACTGCTAGTAGCCCATTTAGAATGTTCTCATGGAAAGCAACTCTCAAAGAGCATGAGAAATGTGTTAAGGAAAGCATTATATTTATCATCTATGTTATTGGCACTATAAACATCCTGCCACTCTTGTTCCTCGACGAGGTTTAAAAAACTCTCTGTTGTGGTTGGATTAACTTTCCTACACAGTTTGTAATTATATTTGAAATTTGTTTGAATACAAAAGCCTTTTAGTGTCAAATTTTGTGCATCATTGTCTGAAAGGCCATGCACTCTTTTACTAACAGAATGCCCACCTAGTGATGAAGAATGAATAAAAATATTGTCTATGGCTGTGCTACTGTTCCCCTGCACCCTAGTTGGAAAAAATGCAGTCTGCATTGGATCAGATGAATTTAGGAGATCTACCAACATCCTTTTTCTTGCACCATCATATACAAAATTTATATTGAAGTCACCACATATAACTGATTTTTCACCACCAGCATCCCTGGCACTCCCACCTGAGTGGCCAGAACCTTGTAAAGGGACACCCTCCTCTAACATTACCTTTCTTCAACAGAAGTAATCAATACCAAAAATATTTTACAATCTTATATAGTTTAATTATATGACAGCTGTTTTGCTAAAGGAATTTCATATGATTTTGTACATGATGTATTATATTTCAGGCTTTGTCTCAACCGATATGTACTAGCTCCATATGTGCAGCTAAAATTACTCTTCTTTTAGAAATATTTGAAATAACGAAACATTTGGCTCACTTAAAATTCATATTATTAATTTCACAATAGACATATTTATTAAATTTATTTCTGGATTCATTTACAAGGAAATACAAGGAAAAAATGTTGGCAGCACTCTACATAAGCCAGAGTCGCAAGAAGTGGCAATGCTGTGAAAACAGCATACTGAACTGACACAGTTCTGTGTACATCATGAATGTTTGGTTTCGTTTTCTGTGAGATTTGCTACTTTTGTTAGTGTATACTTTTACTTCAGACATAGAAAGACTGCTAGTCTGTTCAAAAAGGCGTTTTCTGACTGATATATTGTTATAGAAATGTAAATACACTCCTGGAAATGGAAAAAAGAACACATTGACACTGGTGTGTCAGACCCACCATACTTGCTCCGTACACTGCGAGAGGGCTGTACAAGCAATGATCACACGCACGGCACAGCGGACACACCAGGAACCGTGGTGTTGGCCGTCGAATGGCGCTAGCGGCGCAGCATTTGTGCACCGCCGCCGTCAGTGTCAGCCAGTTTGCCATGGCATACGGAACTCCATCGCAGTCTTTAACACTGGTAGCATGCCGCGACAGCGTGGACGTGAACCGTATGTGCAGTTGACGGACTTTGAGCGAGGGCGTATAGTGGGCATGCGGGAGGCCGGGCGGACGTACCGCCGAATTGCTCAACACGTGGGGCGTGAGGTCTCCACAGTACATCGATGTTGTCGCCAGTGGTCGGCGGAAGGTGCACGTGCCCGTCGACCTGGGACCGGACCGCAGCGACGCACGGATGCACGCCAAGACCGTAGGATCCTACGCAGTGCCGTAGGGGACCGCACCGCCACTTCCCAGCAAATTAGGGACACTGTTGCTCCTGGGGTATCGGCGAGGACCATTCGCAACTGTCTCCATGAAGCTGGGCTACGGTCCCGCACACCGTTAGGCCGTCTTCCGCTCACGCCCCAACATCGTGCAGCCCACCTCCAGTGGTGTTGCGACAGGCGTGAATGGAGGGACGAAAGGAGACGTGTCATCTTCAGCGATGAGAGTCGCTTCTGCCTTGGTGCCAATGATGGTCGTATGCGTGTTTGGCGACGTGCAGGTGAGCGCCACAATCAGGACTGCATACGACCGAGGCACACACGGCCAACACCCGGCATCATGGTGTGGGGAGCGATCTCCTACACTGGCCGTACACCACTGGTGATCGTCGAGGGGACACTGAATAGTGCACGGTACATCCAAACCGTCATCGAACCCATCGTTCTACCATTCCTAGACCGGCAAGGGAACTTGCTGTTCCAACAGGACAATGCACGTCCGCATGTATCCCGTGCCACCCAACATGCTCTAGAAGGTGTAAGTCAACTACCCTGGCCAGCAAGATCTCCGGATCTGTCCCCCATTGAGCATGTTTGGGACTGGATGAAGCGTCGTCTCATGCGGTCTGCACGTCCAGCACGAACGCTGGTCCAACTGAGGCGCCAGGTGGAAATGGCATGGCAAGCCGTTCCACAGGACTACATCCAGCATCTCTACGATCGTCTCCATGGGAGAATAGCAGCCTGCATTGCTGCGAAAGGTGGATATACACTGTACTAGTGCCGACATTGTGCATGCTCTGTTGCCTGTGTCTATGTGCCTGTGGTTCTGTCAGTGTGATCATGTGATGTATCTGACCCCAGGAATGTGTCAATAAAGTTTCCCCTTCCTGGGACAATGAATTCACGGTGTTCTTATTTCAATTTCCAGGAGTGTATAATGTAGAGACTGAAGCCACATAGTAAACATGCTAGTGAAGAGTAGTTTGTTATCAATAGGAAATTTGTATTACCATTAACTCAACGATTTTTTTCAGATGATAGACAAGTGTTGTGTCCCACGGTGCTCAAGCAATTACTGATCCAGTGGCAATAAAAGCTACATCACGGTGTTCTGGTTCCAAACAGATATGGATATGCAATGTGAATGGTTAAAAGCTATTCCAGGGAAAGACTAGTTACCTTACAAGAGATCTGGGGTCTGTGCCAAGCATTTCAAAGTAAAGGGTGTAATAAACTTTGACATGTTTAAACATGTGCTAGGAAATGAGAAGAAATACCCAAAAGCTTGACTAAAATTAAGAGATGGTGCAATGCCAAGAATTTTTGCCAATCTAACACATTATTTACGTGAACTGTCTAAATCTGACTCTATACAAGATCCAGGTGAAATAAAATGAAAGCAAGAGGAAGATTTTCATAGGAGAAATGAATAGTGGCTTGCAGAAGATGTTATTAAAAGTTTTACAGAGTTGTGTGAAAACATCTGATAATAAAATTAAAGCAATTTGGAATATTATTGAAAGGGAAACAGGGCAACCAAGAGCACAGGAAGACTTTAGTGCCATAAAACTGAATGACAAGTGTACTAACAAACAATCAGAAATTGAAAATATTTTCAATAATCATTTTTTAAATGTTGTGGAGAAAACAGGATCTAGATCTTCACTAGAAGAGGCAAGGCTACTAATAGAAGAGGCCATACCTGTGCAGTTTGAAACAACTGTAATTCCACCAACCTCTCCCTCTGAAATCAGTAAAATAATAAACTCACTGAAAAGTAAAAGCTCTTACGGAATTGATGGTATTTCCAGCAAGGTACTTAAAGCTTGTTCCCCACAGATAAGTAGGATTCTCAGCCACGTATGTAATAGCTCTTTGGAGCAGGGTGTTTTCCCCGATAGACTGAAATATGCCATTGTAAAACCATTGCATAAAAAGGGGGATATGTCGGATGTCAACAACTACTGCCCAGTCTCTCTTCTGACAGCTCTATCAAAAAATTTTGAGAAAGTAATGTATTCGAGAGTAGCCTCCCATATTTGTAAAAATAAAGTACTAACAAAATGTCAGTTTGGTTTTCAGAAAGGCTTTTCAACAGAAAATGCTATATACACTTTCACTGATCAAATATTAAATGCTCTGAATAACCGGACATCACCCATTGGTATTTTTTGTGATCTCTCAAAGGTCTTTGATTGTGTAAATCATGGAATTCTTTTAGATAAGCTAAATCATTATGGTTTGAGTGGGGCAGTGCACAAATGGTTTAATTCATACTTAACTGGAAGAATGCAGAAAGTTGAAATAAGTGGTTCATGTAATGTTAAAACAACAGCTGATTCCTCAAACTGGGGGGGGCTAATCAAGAACGGGGTCCCACAGGGTTTGGTCTTAGGTCCTTTACTGTTCTTTTTGCTGATGATACAAGTATAGTAATAAATCCAAAAACCAAGAACTAAGTGATGTAATTGTAAATGATGTTTTTCACAAAATTATTAAGTGGTTCTCAGCAAACGGACTCTATTTAAATTTTGATAAAACACAGTATATACAGTTCTGTACAGTAAATGGCACAACTCCAGTAATAAATATAGACTTTGAACAGAAGTCTGTAGCTAAGGTAGAATTTTCAAAATTTTTAGGTGTGTCCATTGATGAGAGGTTAAACTGGAAGCAACACATTGATGGTCTGCTGAAACGTCTGAGTTCAGCTATGTATGCTATTAGGGTTATTGCAAATTTTGGTGATAAGAATCTCAGTAAATTAGCTTACTATGCCTACTTTCATTCACTGCTTTCGTATGGCATCATTTTCTGGGGTAATTCATCATTGAGTAGAAAAGTATTCATTGCTCAAAAACGTGTAATCAGAACAATTGCTGGAGCTCACCCACGGTCATCCTGCAGACATCAATTTAAGGATCTAGGGATCCTCACAGTATATATATTCACTCATGAAATTTGTTGTTAATAATCCAACCCAGTTCAAAAGTAATAGCAGTGTGCATAGCTATAACACCAGGAAAAAGGATGATCTTCACTATGCAGGGTTAAATCTGACTTTGGCACAGAAAGGGGTAAATTATGCTGCCACAAAAGTCTTTGGTCACATACCAAACAGCATCAAAAGCCTGACAGATAGCCAACTAGCATTTAAAAATAAATTAAAAGAATTTCTAGATGACAACTCCTTCTACTAATTGGCTGAATTTTTAGATATAAATTAAGGGAAAAAAACTTAAACATTAGTGTCATGCAATATTTTGTGTAATGTAATATCTTGTACAGACATCTTTTATTAACCTGACACGTTCCACATCATTACGAAGTGTCGTATTCATGATCTATGGAACAAGTATTAATCTAATCTAATCATAGGTATAATTTTGCAAAGTGACATGTAGTGTCACGCTGAAATTAATGATTATATATGTTCTTAATTGATATCAGTGGAAGGCATGCCAAAAATTCAAGTTAGTGTAAAGGCTCACAGTTGTATGCGTGTTCAAGTGTGTTCTAGCAATACCGTAAATGTCCTCGATCTGAAATGGATAGTGCCTCTAAACTTGAAAATAACACAGCTAGAACGCATTCTATAGTGTTATGTAACCATTGAAACATCCAATGGAGGTTGTGAGCTAAGAGACTAAAAGACTATGTTGCATATTTGGAGCAAAATTTTACTAATGGCAATTAAAACAGCACTTGTGTCAATATCTTCTGAGAACAAATTATGTTATGTGGTATGAAAAAGCAAAAGTACTCGGTCAGTATGTTCTCTCTTAATATTTGAACACTCCAGTGCAGCATACAATGCTCTTCATTCAAGCTGTCTTCTATATCTAACACATCCAAACGAAATACAGAAAGTTATTGCTTCCTTAAATGTTTCAGCAGAAAGTAAGTAATTATCATTTTCTTACGACTGTAGCAACCAAACTGCCTGAATAGGAAAAAAATACGTATTTTAAAGTTGGATGAGATTTATATTAATCCAAAATTTCAGTTCAAGGGAGGTGTTATAGCTGGTGTTGCTGAGAATTCATTAAGAACTGAAGCTAAAACAGTTCTAACTTTTCTACTATCATCTGCATTGGGGACATGAAAGAAATTGTTTCATTGCATCCAGTGAAAAATGTGTCTGTACAATAGGTATATGAAAAAACACTTGCAGTTTTACAACTTGTTAAGTCTTGTGAGCTTAAAGTCATAACTATAATCTGTGATAACAATGCTGTGAATGGAAACTTGCTCATGAAACTGCAGAAAACTCTGAAAGCAATTATTACTTCCATTTTTCTTTTGGCAGTACACATTATGTCATGTATGACACTGTGCATCTGCTTAAGAACACAATAAACAATTGGATAAACTTAGCAGATGCAGACAAGGCATTTATATTCCCATAATTTGATCAGACTTGTGAGCAAGTTTTAGAAGCTAAGTTTTCTGATGTCGTGAACTTCTACATAGCAGAATGTAAAGACATCCATAATAAAAGCAGCTCCAAAGTTCAATTACAAAAATGTGCATCCCAATGAGATTGAACATCAAAATGTAAACTTAGCAAATAACATTTTTCACAACACAACTGTTGCTGCTTTGATGAGTTTTGAAGTGTAGAGTGAAAGTACAGCCCAGTTTTTATGCATTATTACAGATAATGATTACAGATTGGTGGAAGGCAGTCAGCGTGAGAAATCCAGTTCATGGCTTTGTTTGTAATGATTCTCCGCTACAGCTTAAGGAAAATTTTAAATGTTGGTTAAGCAGGGGCAGTCATTAAATGTAAAGGGTTCATCACTTTCAACAGAAACACATAGCTTTTTACCAAACTAATGGAATTCTTTGCATTATTCAGTTATGTTTTAATAATTTCAAAATGCAATATTTTCTTACTGGAAAGTTTCAGATTCATGATTTAGAAGCAAGATTTGGATAATGCAGACAACTGGAGCAAATTATCACATCTCATACACTCAGATTTTAGAATCTGAAAAAAAAAGAGTTTACTTGATTTATGGTCTTCAGTGGGAATGGTCCAGTGTGTTTGTAGTGATGTGGATGACTACATTTTTCTAGCAAACCCAGATTTTGAAGATCCATGTATCAAAGTAATGAACGAAAATGATATAACTAATACTAATCCTATTTTTGTTTACATCTGTGGTTATGTAGCACAGAAGGCTTAACTAAAAGTGTGTTGCAGTTGTAAAGTCAAATGAATGTTGTAGCCTTTATTTCGACAAGCTCAGTAAGGGTGGCTTAACACTACCATCCTCAGCAGTTATAAAATTATGCCATGTGGCTTAGAGTTTGACGTGCGATGATATCATGATCCTACGGATCGTACTTTTTAAAAATGTTTAACCAAAATCAGGTTCTAAGGTTAATTCTGAAAAGAATGGCTTTTTCAGACAGCAGTTTAAACTTCTTTCTTCATGATACATGTTTGTGTGGATGATGCTCTAAGTGACATGTCTGAGGATACAGCCAGTAGTTTCCAATATTCTGCTGAATAATTATACTAAACAAAAAATGATGGCATACAGTCAAAAAAGTAGCAAATATAAATAAAAGGAAGCTTAATGTCTTTCAAGGAAAATAAAAATTTATTGACAGGGTGATGACCTTTTTTTTTTTTTTTTTTTTTGTGCTGCAATCCTGTATTCAAGTAATTTCATCTTTTGCTCTTACGTGTCTGATTCTGGTTTTTGCTGGTTGAGTCTACTGATTTAGAAAGTGTGGTATAAGAAAAGCATAAAGATTACACCAATTTCAAACAATGGTATGTGAAATTTTTCCTGCCCCAAAGTTTTCAGGAAAGTTACTTCAAGGGACGTTGGATTCACATGGCATCTTTCCCTTGCATTCCCTAATGTGTGAGCCTTTGTTTTGATTAATTGCAAATGGATTTACTGGCACCAGGAAATCAGTCAAAATAGCTCATCGGGACGTTGGATTCACATGGCATCTTTCCCTTGCATTCCCTAATGTGTGAGCCTTTGTTTTGATTAATTGCAAATGGATTTACTGGCACCAGGAAATCAGTCAAAATAGCTCATCAAATGTATGCTGCTTGTATTGAAATTCTAATGCATTAAGCAACTGTGTAAAAAAGCTAAAACCCACTTGATGCATATTTAATTTAATATGTAATAGCAAGTTGCTGTCATCTTTTACAATTATTGGCATAGAAAACTTGTTTTTTAATGTGTAAGTATATACTGATCATGCTGCCCTATCAAGCTATACAATATTTTGATTTCATGCATATAATAAGTTTTATGTACATTAAAATTCCACTCTTGAACATTTAAATGGGAAGTGTAATAGTGATTTGTTCGTGCACACTTCTGTTAGTGATGGAACTGAGCTAACGTCCTACCATATAACTGATTTCTGTACCACTTTATGTTTCCATGTATTACATTTTACGACACTTTAACAAGTGATGTGGCTATTTAAATATGAAGAACACAAGTGATTCAGTCTGGTGTGCATGCTATAATCATATACCTGCATTCATTACAGAATGAAACAGTTTTGTTTTTATCATGCAACAAGACATTTGTTCTAGAAAGCCAGCTGTCTATTTGAAAGCTGCGAGACATTGTGTGATAGTGCATAACTCAACATTGCACGGACTCAACAAGTTGTTGGAAGACCCCTGCAAAAATATTGAGCCATGCTACCTCTATAACCATCCACAGTTGCAAAAGTGTTGGCAGTGCAGTATTTTGTGCACAAACTGACCTCTCAATTGTGCACCAAATGTTCGATGCGATTCATGTTGGGCAATCTGGGTGGCCAAATCATTTGCTCGAATTGTCCAGAATGTTCTTCAAATCAATCACAAACAATTGTGGCCCGGTGATATGGTACATTGTCGTCCACAAAAATTCCACCGTTTGGGAACAAAGTCCATGAATGGCTGCAATTCGTCTACAGGTAGCCGAACATAAGCATTTCCAGTCAATGATCAGCTTAGTTGGACTAGACAATTCAGTCCATTCCATATAAACACAGACAACACCACCAGCTTGAACAAAGCCTTGTTGACAACTTGGGTCCATGGCTTCATGGGGTCTACCACACTTGAACCCTACCATCAGCTCTTACCAACTGCAGTCGGGACTCACCTGACCAAGCCACAGTTTTCCAGTCATCTGGGATCCAACCAATATTGTCCTGAGCATAGGAGAGGTGCTGCAGCCAATGTCGTGCTTTTAGCAAAGGCACTTGCATCGGTCTTCTGTTCCTATAGCCCATTAATGCCAGATTTCACCGCACTGTCATGACAGATATATTCATTTTACATCCCATATTGATTTCTGTGATTATTTCATGCAGTGTTGCTAGTCCATTAGTGCTGACAACTCTACGCAAATGTTGCTGCTCTCCATCATTAAGTAAAGGCCATCAGCAACTGTTTCGCCCATGGTTAGAGGTAATACCTGATATTTGGTATTCTCAGCATACCGTTGACACTGTGGATCTTGAAATATTGAATTCCCTAACAATTTCCAAAATGGAATGTCCCATGTGTCTAGCTCCAACTAACATTGTGTGTTCAAAGTCTGTTAATTCCCGTCGTGTGGGCATAATCATGCTGGGCACCTTTTCACATAAATCACGTGAGTATATATAACAGCTCTGCCAATGCACTGCCCTTTTATACTTTGTCTATGCAATACTATCACCATCTGTAAATGTGCGTATCACTACCTCATGACTAGGTATTGTCACCTCAGTGTATTACAGATAAAGTATGGGAAACACATGTAAAACAAAGGCTAGACCAGGCATGGAAAGCACTCAAAAGTCTGTTAGTTTAAATGTAGGTCTAAAATATGAGAAAGAAATTTCTCATCTGGAGCACAGAAATGTGCAAAAGTGAATCATAGATTGAGGAAAAGCCAAAACAGAAGACAATTGATACCTCTGACGTGTAATGTTACAGGGAGTGCTGCAAATTAAGTGGACTGACATGTTAAGAAATGTGAAGATTCTATGCAAAAACACTGAGGAGAGGAATGCGTGGTAAACACTAACTACAAGATGGGCGAGTATGATAGAATTTGTTAAGACAATAATAACTTCCATGGTACTTGAGAGAGATGCAGAGGGTAAAAAATGCATGGGGAGACAGAAATTCGGACATATAAAACAAATAATTGAGGAATTTGGGAGTAACTGATATTCTCAGATGAAGGATGGGAAACTGTAGCCAGCTGCATCAAAGTGATCAGAAGACTGATGAGATTCTCCTCCTCCCTCAAGAAAAAACAGATATTGTTTCCAACATTTTCCACATAATCTCTGCCATTATAACCAACACAAACAAGATGCAGTTCGAACAAGAAGCAAATACACGCCTCTGGTGAAGAATAAAGATTAGACATTGAAAACATCAAGAAAAGAATCAAGTATTTACAGAAAAAATTCTAAAATTATACATATGACAGAACAGATCATCTGGTATTGTTTGGATAATTCCTGCACTCCAGTGTTGTGTCAGTCCATTTTTTTTCCATTTTTCACTCATGATTTACTTTCTCCTCTCAGTTGCTGCTTACTTTTGCACTACTTGTGTGTCTGAAATGCTCTCTTCCTCAAACATCTTGGGAATAGCAGAAATAGCCACTTCTTTTTAATCTTTATTCATACACCACAATTTTACTCCTGAGTACCTGCACAAGCTTTAATATGTAGGACATCCGCGACTGAGAGGCATGATAATAAATTTAGAGAGGTCCACTTCAGCTGTACTACTATTTATTCAAACCATGACCAGTTTTGAGATCTTAAAATCCCTTCTTAAAGTGTTTGAAATTACTGTATTTGGTAATATACAACATGAGGTCAGGCCAGTCAGTGCAAGAGTTCCAGTCATTGCATATTGGTGGAAACTGTTTGCTGCCGGGCACCCACATGGTAGGAATGCCAACCACTGTCACACCATCCTTCATCTCAGAATATCAGTTAAGTTACTCCCAAATTCCTCAATTATTTGTTCTACACACCTGAAGATGGGATTTTAAAATCTTGACACTGGTTGCAGTTTGAATAAATATCAGTACAACTGAAGCGGATCTCTCTAAATCAATTATCCTAAGTATCTGATATACAGGTGACACAAACTGAAAATTATCATTTCAATTACCTATAACAACAGTTTCTTTTTTAAGTGTGAGACACATACATACTATATTTGATAATCAGCAACAGCATAAAGATTCTTTGTTGATGTCCATTCAGCACTTCCAGCAGGTTTCAAAAATTCCATGGCAATTTGACAAACCTCTCACCTACTATTCCATTTTCCCACCCTAACACCTTATGAATACAGAGTAATTATAGTTTCCAATGTTGTGAATTCAAGAACCATCCTGATTAATATTTATTCCCTTTATGTTGCATATATTGTCTAAATGGTAACCTCTTCATTCAAAGGATCATTGATTGATCTAAAGATAGGTCTCATCATCTTGTTTCAAGTATTCCGGTTGTAGGTTTTAGCAAAATGTAAGGAACATAAGATGATTATATATACTTGTAACCATCCCTATTCCTCCACTTTCAAACAGTAGTTCTTTTCTCCAGCAGTCTATAATATCTGATTTTATGTTACCCATAAGTAATTAAATTACCAAGAAGATAAATATTTCCTCTGTACTTAAGCCACTTCCAGTCACAAATCTTAAAACCATCCATATTTTTGCTCAGGAATATAACTGCACCATTGTTGTTTGTTTCAGTTATCACAAACAGAAGTCTCTCTGTTGAAAGTAGTAGACTAAAGAAATTCATTGATATTTTACTAGGGGAATGAATTTGCAATCAATCTTGTTTTGACACTGGATGATTCTGCATGCCACGTAGGATTCTCCTCATCCATAGTTTCACCCAATTTCTCCCCCAATTCAAATGTGGGTTCTTCATCATTGCTGATTTGGTCACCACAGTTACCAATATCCGCATGGTTTCCATTGTCACAAAACACATTAAAAAGGTCTGCTTCCACACTGTCACCACTATGTGAAGTTTCTGCATTCCTGGGGTTGCAACCATTGTCCTTTGATTTGTTATTTCTGAACTTGTAACCGCTGTCTTCAAATAATTGGTAAATTGTTCAATCCTCCTACACTTTATTGCGTCAGATTATCAGTTGTCAGTTGTTTACCCACCATTTCAAACAATGCACAAGAAAATTAAACCATAGGCACGAAAATGTTCCTTGAAACTTTGTGCAAACATGTGGGAACAGCTTCAAAACTAGCCTGAATAACACATATGTGGATGGCACACTTGTCAGTCACACTGGCTCACTCATAGAAACTGAAGTGTCAAGTGCACTAATCTCATGTTGACACTCACAGATATCAATGGCAGCTAACATGTTAAAAAACGAGATGCACAAGACACTGGAACACATTGGATTACAGTATTCAACTGCTCAATTTCAGTACACTTCCACAACATATGCCAATATTGATCATTAGGTAAACCAAGTGTAGCAAATAAATTTATAGTATGTGCATTATTGTATGTGACGTTAGGTATGTTTCTTGGTGGGCACAGCGGAACCTCATGCCTGGCACTGTTTGCCCACTGGTGGCCTCAAGCTCCACCTCTGTTTAGCACAGTGTATCTTTGGATGGAATGTATGTAAAACAGAACGTGTAGTTTGCTGATGAAACACATACTTTAGTTGAATGTGGCCTGTAAATGTGATGATTAGTTGGCAAAATGTTATCAGTTTAGCCTTGGTAGCAGTTGTGGCTTCTCACAGCTCTATTTTTTGCATTGCTGTGCATCAATTTGTATTTCTTCGTTCAGTTGATGCCATTATACATGAAATTAGGTATCACGTCTTTTTCAACATTCTCTAGGAGTCAGCAACGATTACCACAGTCTCATGGTTGGCTGGTTGGTTGATTTGGGGCAGGGAACCAAACAACTAGGTCATCAGTCCCGTTGGAGTAGGGAAGGATGGGGAAGAAGTTTGGGCATGCTCTATCAAAGGAACCATTCCAGAATTTGCCTGAAGCGATTTAGGAAAATCATGGAAAACCTAAATCAGGATGGCCAAACACAGGTTTGAATATTTCTTGAGACAGGTTTTTAAAATATGCATACAGCATGAGTCTTACAATAGGGCTCTCTGGCTTGACAGAATCTCACTCATAATTTTGCAGTTTTTGGACTAATGAAATTAACTGATTGGCAAGGCTTCACTATGTTCTCTTACTTACAGTAGTATAAAAATGTTTTCTGGGAAATATTCATATTGTCTCATGACAACAAAAATTTAGTCCTTGAAATTATATCTTTGCAAGTCCTCACACTGAAATACTGAATTAAGGTAATTTATCTTAGCACACCCTCACACTGAAATACTGAATTAAGGTAAGCAGAAATGGTCAGTCATTTTCATTTTCTAAAAATTGCATAAATAAAATGTAAATTTGAAATTAAAGAATTACAGCTAAACGGTACTTTTGTTTACTTGTGTTAATTATGAAAGCAGTCAAACTGTTTGGTATGTAAAAGTTTTGTGATGAGCAAATATGTTTAATATTATGGAACTTTATGAACATTAACCCTTTAACTGCTCTGGATGTATTAACATGCGCGCCTTTGTACCTGTCCCTGTGTGCTCTGAATGTGTTTATGCGTGCCACCAGTCCTTCTACCAGGTACTCTGAACGTGTCTACGCAGTCCTGCAGTTATGTTTCCATAGATGCAATCCTTGCAGTATTTATACATAGAAGAAAAACAAGAAAATATTTTTGCACCAAAGAAAAGTAAACATTTAAACATTTTCTACAGATTCATTTCATAGTTAACTTTATTCTTTCAAGTTAATCACGTGAAACTGCAGAAATTCGCTTGCTCCATCCCCCATGTGATACCTTAAAGTATCACGATTCAAACTGTGTGTTTAGTCATCAAACTAACTTTGTAATACACTTGTTCCTATCTGCCTAGATCATAAAGTTCCACACAATCAATAGCATCCCTGTATGACATGACTGCATTTCTTATAGGACTGCGCCTACTCACCTGTCCTGCAAAAACAGTTCTCAGCAATTCAAGAAATGTGTTTTAAGTGAAAGTCTCCTTGCATCTTTCAGTAAATAATGCATGGAAACATCGCCAAAATGTCGACCTATAGCAGATCTCACACTGAGAGGGGAACCCTAAGTTCATTTTGTCCAGTTCAGCAAAACAGCTGGATGTGGGACGCTTCTATCTTTATTAATGCCAACATAATTCAGAATTTCTGCAGACTTTACTCTAGGTGATGAAATTTGCTTAATGCATGAACACAGAGGATTCCAAAGAGGTCAATAGTCAACCACCATGGAACAATAATGGTATGAAAATGTCCAATTTCTGACATTTCACCTTATATTACACCATATCTCATTAATGACTGCTGCAATCACTGAACATCAGGACTGAGTTTTTTTATTAAAATCATATTTTCCCTGTTTAATATAAGGCCAAATAATTTTCACTTCTCACATACAACAATCAAATTCCTAATAATGTCAACGCTATCAAAAGGTGCTAAGCTGTAAATGTACACTTCTAAAGACGCTTTGCAAAACCCCATAAGTTGAGATGGCCTGACAATAAAAAGAAAGTTAACATGCAATACAGATTTTAAAAAAGTGAAAAACATACCATTCAATTATTAAAGGAATCACTTTTCTCTCATTCTGTTAAGACATGTACATTTTGCTGGTTTTCAGGGCAATTTATTTGGTATAAATTCTTACAAGAAATTCAAGCACTTGACAGTGTAAGTCAGGTTAAATACCTGAAAAGAAACAGTTTATGTCTGCTGAGGGACAATTAAACCAACCAACACATCAATAAACCAAACAACACATCAATAAACAAAACAGAGTTAAATATTGTAACATACTCTTCACACTGTTTGAAGCCAATAAAATTTTTCACGTCATTACCAATACAATTAAAAATGAAGTAGCAAACTGAATTTAAAATAACACTTGTTATCAATTTTTTTTTTTTTTTTTTTTTTTTTTTTACTGTATTAGGATATCAAAACATGCATTACACAGCCTGGAATGCAAGACAGAACTACTTTAACTATTACAAAGCTGTGGTGTTTTTATATTTAGATATTCCTTCTTGTGACCAACACCATTCAACATGACTTTGGCAATGACCACGGAAATTAATGTAAACTAATGACAAGTTTATTCACAGTATAAACACAGTTTCAACTGAAATTTTGTACATCTACTACTACGCTCTGAAGACAGCTTAGAGAGTATGGTAGCAGATACTTCCAGTATCATTATCATTACTCCCCCTCCCCCTACCTTTTTGTGGTCCATTCATGATTAGTGAATAAGAATAATAACTGTCAGCAATCCTTCCTATAAGAACTCGGTATAAGAAAAATAAAAATCAAGTTTATTCCAGGACACCTAATTCTTTAAAGTATATCATTAACAAAAACACTACAAACAAGTTCAGACATATAACCTATTCCATAAATATCAAATAAATGCAACTCCATCCAAGTCTTTTCTCAGCTGCTGCCAACTGTTAACATGAGTGTTCCATCATGCAGGAAACATTCAGGATGAAAGCAAATAACCCACCAGATTCCTAATTTGCAGTTTTGGGAACTACTCAAGTTAACACTACTACACTTCAAAAACAAACTGATATGACAGAAAATAACACATCAAAGTCACATTATCCATCAGATCTAAATCTTTAAATCAATCTCTTACAATAAAATATTATAATTCAGCAAATCTCCAACCATTCTCACTCCATCCCCACTACCACACTAGCCAACTCAAAGATCCCCCCCCAAGAAAAGAGAGACTATTAAAAAAAAAAAAAACACTTTTGAATTAACCTTCTATAAAACCTCAACAACACATTCGCAGAATACACTTACACAAGACCTATTTATGAAACAATGAAACAGAGATCTCTCTCACTTCCCATAAGTAGGTGTATGCGATATTACACCATGATAGTTTTGGTGTAACAGAATTCTTTCAAGAAATATACAAGAGTAGAGCTACCTCCATCCACAATAGTCTAAATAAAAACATTACATAAAAGTTTAAGGCATAAAAATTTACCAAGCCAAATGTTTAACTTTGTAAACATGTCCACAATTTACAGAACATTTAGGATAAGTTTGTTTTTGGATGCACTTGACAATTAACAGCAATAGCTCACTTGACTACAGAAGTTGTGTGTTGTGACTCGCCGATCATTCAAAGTGCCGCCGCGCAATTACGCGCATCCTCTATGTGCGGCGCTGTCTGCCAGCCATGCAGCAGCTGCGCCACGTAAGTGGCCAGCCGAGCAGCGCCCGCTAGACTGGGACTCGGTGCTCATTCGAATGCTAACGTGTACACATGTCTTACTTGTCAATTTACTCTTTGACCTATATGTGTTGTTGTGTCGTTCCGAAATATATGTGTTAAACTTGAAGTTCTAACATTATGCACCAGCATCAGATAATATAATTGCTTTGACCAATTTGTAATCATCTGCTTACAAAAACAAAAATTCTGAGGTCAAACACTGTACCTCTCAACTGCTGGCACAAAAGAAAATAGTTTGTTTTTGTCTCTACAATAACAAACTTGAAAGAAAATTTCATAAAGCCAGACCAATACAGAAAAAATTTAAATGCCACTTCAACCCAATGTAGTCTTATTTCTGCGTAAGGATGCAAAAGACGGTAGAGTAAAAAAATGAGGAAGCACCTATTATGCAAATTTTCAAGTTTTATGAGGTCTGCTGTGTCAATGATTAAATTCAAGAGTGTTTCTGTCACTCCAAAATTACTGTCCAAGCAATAAACTTGAACGATTTGAGACTGAGGCCAGTGACAAAAATGTGCAAGGCCAAAAAATGCATTAACAATGCCAACATCACAGATACATATACACTTTGCATTTTCAGTACATTAACTCAACTACTCCAGAGTAAAACGTCAACTAAGACAACCACTCATAACAAGACAGAGAAAATGTGCAGTATCAAGAAAAAAATAATGTATTTACCTAACTATTAGAAGACCATGAATATGAGATGACTCATTATTTTAATATGCTTCTTGGGAGTTATTTTTTATTTTAAAGAAATACTCGTTAATCAAAATTACAAATTGTCTCACTAATGTAAAGTACCTTAAGATCAACCAAAAAGATTTATGTTATTTTAAACACTTCAAAATTATTGGTTGCCTAAATTATAATGATATATTCCCAATCTTATGCATCTGCCCAAATAGTCAAGTACATTAGTATGCAGCTTCTGGGATTTACGGAGGTGCCCCATCCCATGATTGAATCCGTCAAGCAGATTAACGAGGACCAGTGTGCCAGCCCACCTGGATGTGGTTTTAAGCAGTTCATCACATTCAACTAGGTGAATACCAGGTTAGAATCCATATCCAGCCTCAGTTATCACTCGGATAACACTACACATAGATGTATGGGGATACACAAATTCCATCCCGTGGGTAGATTGAAGGCGGGGGGAGGGGGGGGGGGTCGCCAACAGGAAGGACATCCAGCCACCTTTTATCAATAATATTGCCAAATTCATAAAATAATGTGCTGATCCTGTGAAAATACAGAATAAAAGCCACAAAAAAGAAGAAGATATTCTAATGTTATACCCCACCTTACTGCCACACAGTTTTTTTGTGGCCTCTGCTTCAGGTATGAACATTAAAGTTAGCATCACACTGAGTTAGCATTACACTTGTAAACTGCCAACTGTTAGATCTACCTTTCTCAATGAAGTCACTGCTATGACTAGGATCCATAATCATTCTGTATAAATTACAATCCTTACAGATTTGATAATGAAAGCAAACTAAATGCTGTTGTCACTCTGAAAAAGATCATCATCATGATCTCCAAATGTTGGTTTACCAATTACATAAAATACTTGTAAATTTGATATCTGATATCAAAACAAGTATTAATTTTTGGTGTTCAGCAGCAATAAGTACACATTGTAAAACCGCTGAGGTCAAGTACTAAAGTTTCACCTGCAAATGAAAGATTGCAGGTTTTTGAAGGGTGAATTTGAAAAATTTCTTCTTATAGCCAGGTAAATACAGTATTCCTTCCACACAGTACAATACAGTAAATAGGACAATACATGGCGACAGTATTTACACAAGATGACAAACTTACTGAATTGAAGAAATCTATTTCAACAGCATGACACTAGATCACAAAGTGGCCATCAGCAAAGAAACTCTTAAAATTAAGTAATAATAAGTGTGTGTAAACAAAAGTTACAAAGCACTGGAGTGGATTCTTCGCTGATGTAAAGTTTCAATAGAAGGCAATAATGACAAAATTATAATGCTATGGTCACCAATTTTTCTTAATCCTCCCAACATATCTCTTGGAATAGACAAACAACAAAAAACAAAATCACATTTTGTATAACAATGAATGTCAAAATTTTAAGTCTCCATTGTAAAGTCTCTGCATCATTAACAGAAATCCTAATAGCATGAGAAAGAAGGATTAGTTAATAACCTGAATTAGATAAGAGCTTGAATAAAATAGAGAAGTAGTTTATTGCTTTAAAAAATCTAATATCAGTACGCTGACACAGTAAATGGCTTGTTATTTTCAATATTTGTGTAATGTGATAGTAGTAGAATTCAAATGCACATTTCAGAAAATAGTGGAAGTTTGTATAGTACATGACACAAAACTAAAATAACTGGACTGATGAAATTGTCAAACCACAATTAAGAGTAGAAAGTAAATCACTTGTACTCCTATATATGCAACTTAATAACATCACTGCCATTATAAGGAACTAATACTGTACGACTTATCTTTGCAGCATGAATATGATGTTCTTACTCACAAAAACTACAACTGCAAATTCTCATATATTTAATGGTAATTTTAAGGAGTTATTTTTTACTTGCTAATAGTGAGAAATGAATATTGTACTGTGGCAGTTCAATAAATGTCTATAAAGCGTAATATTGTATTCGATAAGTAACTACCATTTTACAAAGATTAATGTACATATATAAGAGAAATATGCAAGTTCAGTAAACACTTACATCTACAATACTTTATCAAAAGCCATTTAAATGATACACTGCAGTGATAAAATATGTCTTTGCCTTAAAAAATTAGTTAGATATTGGAACATTTCAGCCTTTTTAAACATCAACATTATTTTACAGTACTGTTGCATGCACTTTCACATCAGTTAAGTCTCACATTTCAAAATAAGCAGCATTTGAAAAAAATGCAACAGCATTATCATGTAGTAAAAAATAAAGCCAACCAGTTCTTGGTCCAACATCCATTTAAATATGCACAAAAACATTATTTTAAATTACTCTAATTTTAAAATTTCGCTTCAAGCATTTACTGTAGATATGAGTTTGGTGAATTTCATTGGTATAATATTTAACATTAATTGCTTAAGTATCTCTCTCATTCCTATTTCCTTTCATACTTAAATGAGTCACTACAGGAGACAAGCTGCCATTGGATTTTTGTTTTTTCATGTTACCATTACCACATGTAAAATGGGCATGACCCTACATTTAGAAATTTTACATTTCCAAATATATGTTCACAAATCACACCTTACCAGTTCCTTTCAATTGCCCAGGATAGCATCATATTATATATTTTTTCTAAAATAGTTTTCAAATTACATTTACACTATAAAACAATATTTTCATTTGATATTTGTCATTTTCAATCACCAAGCAAACTTATCATTGCCTTCAAACAAAACTTCGGAACAGATACAATATAAATAATATAATCATGATACATGGACTGTTCTTCAATGAACACTGTCAACAATGCTTAATACTGATGCAAATAAACACTTTGGTGAACAACAGAAAAACAAAGCTATAACCATTTAAATAAATGCTAAGTGCAATGTACTGACTAGGTAGGGAACTGTTGTAGCTGCAGGCCATTTACAGCTACTCATTGTTTCCTGCAACGTACAAACAGCAAGATGACCTCTGTTCTGGTTGTTGCCTTCTAAGATCCACTGTTTCCCCAATATACGGACGATCCAGTTTGGCTTCTAGCTGTGCCCAACTCTCAACAGCTAATGAAAATGCTTCTTGTACATTTGTTGCATCTTTAGCACTAGTTTCTACATGTGGTAGATTACCGTTTTCCAAACACCAAGCACGTGCTTCTTCTGTAGTAACTTCACGTTGCTCATTACCCATATCCACTTTGTTCCCAACGACCAAAAATGGAAATGCTGTACCTTCTTTCACGTCAGCATAATATAAAAACTCATTACGCCACATTGCCAAGTTTTGGAAGCTGGCTCGATCATCGACTGCATAGGTCAGAAGACAAATGTCAGAGCCACGATAAAATGGGGTACGGAGGCTTTTAAATCTCTCCTGACCAGCAGTATCCCATATCTGAAACAAAAGACACAAAGAATTATTTGAGTGACATCTTTTGTGTTATAAATAATATATTCATTTGTATGTTACAGGTAAGAAATATGCCAAAGACAATTAGACGATACACACTGATGCCATGTAAGTACAACAACACACAACACAAATAATTTTGCTGCTTTTCTAGCAGTTTCTCAGAATATAATATCTCCATATAATTAAACATATGTATAATAAATTTGTGCAAACAATAACTTGGATGAAATTACCACATTTAATTATTAAAAAGCCTAAAATTTTCTTTCATTCCATGGCAGTATAATCTACATCTTTATTCCAGATAAAAGATTCACTTTACACCTTTACACTTTGTGCAGGGTATCAGCCTTGATCACACAGCACTATCTTAGTACACAAGAACTTCACTTATCTGGCCCTCATTAAGTCCAATTTCTGGTTTACCCAGATTCATTTTTGTTTCCTTTTCTTTTTCTTTAAGATGAAAATGTGTGGTACACAGTTGGTACAGTGTGTTGTACATACAGCTGTTATATTTGCACCACAGGTAGTACAAAGAGCAGAGAATGGCAGCTGGAAGCTTGGGACTGGCATGCTCTATTCTACCTGTGGTGGAAACATAACATCTGTACATAAAACAAACTGTACCAACTGTGTACCACACATTTTCATCTTAAAGAAAAGGAAACAAAAATGAATAAATCTAACTTAATGAGGGCCACATCAGTGAAGTTCTTGTGTATTACGACAGTGCTGTGTGGGCAAGGCTGATACCCTGCACCAAGTGTAAAGGTGTAAAGTGAATCTTTTACCTAAAACAAAAATGTACATTGTACTGCCCTGGAATGAATGAAAATTTCAGACATTTTAATGATTAAATATGGTAATATCATCCAAGTTATTGTTTGTATAAATTTATTATATATATGTTTAATTGTATGGAGATATTCTATTCTGAGAAACTGATAGAAAAGCAGCAAAATATTTTATTCTATGGTCTGTATGGATCTGTTTGTTACAGAACTGTACCAGTATGTTCTTTTGTTCCTTTTTGAGTGTGCACAAGTGAAATGGCTTCAAAGTGAATGAAAGTGGTCATTTCAGTGGTCAAAAAATTGACAGCATTAGACAGAATAGACAAAAGAGAACTGAAAACGAATAACTGCAGAATATAGAATAGGGACATCAACTGTCTTAGACTGGAAGGAGAACTGAAAAGAAATGCAAGACTTCTGCTTCAAAAATATGACTACAGAAAGTTTGCAGAATTCTTTGAAATGTTAGCAAACATTCCTGGTTGTTCAGATGTAGACAACAGTGACACAGATGTCTTGTCACAGAATGACGGTGAAGCTGGTTACAGGATGATAACTGATGAAGAAATTTGTACTGCTGCCTGCTGTACTGCAGAGAACAACAGTGACTGCGAAGTAGACAATGATGTGGTGTTACAAGGGAAGAAATAAACATTTCACGCGGAGGCAATTGCGTAGCTAGAAAAACTGACAGTATATCCAGAATGTCACATGGAAAACACTCCAGCTGAACTGATTCCAGCGAAACATCTGTGCAATTGTGCTGCTCTCCTACACCAATCAAGTTTGCCACAAAAGACCCTTCACACTATTTCGATAAATTAACACGAGTAGATCACAGGAACTATGTAGTATAAGTGCCAAAAAAGTGTTTCATGTCAGTATCAAAATAAAAAGTTTGTATACAGCAGAATATTTCGGGGTCATCCAGATTACATCTGGTCCTGCCTAGTCCAGATAAATGAAGTTCTTGTGTACATGACGATCTCACCATCTTTTATCTTGACTATGTGATAAACTGCTGTTACAAGGACAGAAATAAACTGTAAAAAGTTATTCTGCTTTCATAACACATTACAAATGTGCCAGCAATGTTTGTAGCGGTAAGATTAAACATTAGGATGCTCCAATACAAAATTTCAAAACGTACAGCAATAAATTTTTGCTGTAAGTACAACACAGAACAGTGACCATCCAAAGCTACATGCATGATTCTAAAGGAATTATTCTCTTATATGGGTAAATCCTTCTCATCCTTCCCCACAGAGATCTGAACAATTATTTAACACATTTAATAACATATAATATAATGTGTGTATATGACAAGTAAATGCCGATTATCTGTATTTAAATTTTGTCAGTTCAGACTGAAGTTGCACAAATGCAACACCATCTATTAATTGCTCATGAAGCCACAAGTTACTGTTTTGAGTCAGTTGTCCTTTTATAATTGTGAGTGAAAGCAAGCAATGGCTTCAAAAAAATCATTGCTCTCATCAGTTACAAAGAGCATCCTGCATACCATTTTTGTGTGCAAAAGGGCCTGCAGCTGCTCAAATTAATCAGAACACAGTAATTAATGGTGTTGAGACTTTAAAAATGGCAGTACACACACACATTATTAAGAATGGAGTGCCAGGTCCAGTATCCAGATCTACGAAATAATGCAAGAAGTGATGATGGGTGCTCTCGCTGATGAATTTCCCTACATTGGACACACCAATATTATTTACACGAGTGTCATGGAAAAATTCGGATATTGCAAATTGTGTTTGTTCAAAGTCAGTACTGCAGACCCTACTGACCGACACAGAGCAAAGTATATAAATGCAGACAAAAGCTTATCGACCACTATCTACAAGGTGGGGATTATTTGTTTATTCTTGTTGTTATGGGATACCCAGAATCAGAAGAACCATCATAGCACGAGACCAACTTAGCCAAAACTTAAAACTTCAAGCAATCTCCTAACTCAAGCAATGGTTAAAAAATGACAAAGAAACCAAGCTTGCCACTGTCAGTCGACTTAATTCCCACACAAAGAACATCTACACAGAAGGATTTAATAAGCTAGGGTAAAATTATGAAAAATGATTTGAAGTGAAAGGCAACTTCATGGAAAAGTTAAGTAAGTTTGTAGAAAACTATGACTGCCAATGAAAGCTTTATCCAACTTCTTTTTAATGACCTAACAGCTCTTACTTTTCATGTGTCTCATACAATGCAAATATGTTCTCTCTCTCTCTCTCTCTCTCTCTCTCTCTCTCAACAGATGGCAATGCAATCATTAAAGATCATCATTAGTATTGGTGTTGTTTGTCGAAAGTATCAGCCATGTCCTTCATGAAATCCTTGCACTGGTAATTATCTTGAATGACTAGTGCAAAGCAAACAAACTTAATAGATGGCTCTGTTGAAATGTAAATCTGGGTTGCTTTAGAATGATCTAAAGTAAAGTACTGAAATAATCTGAGACTAATGAGGATCAAAAAAATATATGGCTGAAAGTGAATAAGATACTGACTCAGTTAAAACTGCACTCTCTCATTCACTTACACAATTATTTTCAACCACATTTTTCTAAAGCCAGCTAAAAACTTGTACAAAACAACATTGTAAAGACAAAATAAAGAACTCAGGAAAGTACAGCTGGCCATCACTTACAGGAGAAAGAGAGCGGAGGATCTGGATAAAAGAGAGGGAGGGGGGGTGGGGGGGGGGGGGGGGGGGGATTGAACGAGTAAACTGTGTTGAAAATACATTAAAGTCTCCTTCCCAATAATTTAGGAACATGAAACTTCCTGGCAGATTAAAACTGTGTGCCAGACCAAGACTAGAACTCGGGACCTTTGCCTTTTGCGGGCAAATGCTCTATCAACTGAGCTACCCAAGCACGAATCATGCCCCGTCCTCACAGCTTTAATTCCGCCAGTACCTCATCTCCTGATAGGATACTACACAATATTATGCAAATTATTTAACGTATACAGGGTCTTACAAAAAGGTACAGCCAAACTTTCAAGAAACATTCCTCACACACAAAGAAAGAAAATATGTTATGTGGACATGAGTCTGGAAACGCTTACTTTCCATGTTAGAGCTCATTTTATTACTTCTCTTCAAATCACATTAATCATGGAATGGAAACACACAGCAGCAGAACGTACCAGCATGACTTCAAACACTTTGTTACAGGAAATGTTCAAAATGTCCTCCGTTAGCGGGGATACATGCATCCACCCTCCGTCGCATGAAATCCCTGATGCGCTGATGCAGCCCTGGAAAATGGCGTATTGTATCACAGCCGTTCACAATACAAGCACGAAGAGTCTCTACATTTGGTACCGGGGTTGTGTAGACAAGAGCTTCCAAATGCCCCCATAAATGAAAGTCAAGAGGGTTGAGGTCAGGAGAGCGTGGAGGCCATGGAACTGGTCCGCCTCTACCAATCCATCGGTCACCGAATTTGTTGTTGAGAAGCGTACAAACACTTCGACTGAAATGTGCAGGAGCTCCATCGTGCATGAACCACATGCTGTGTCGTACTTGTAAAGGCACATGTTCTAGCAGCACAGGTAGAGTATCCCGTATGAAATCATGATAACGTGCTCCATTTAGCGTAGATGGAAGAACATGGGGCCCAATCAAGACATCACCAACAATGCCTGCCCAAACGTTCACAAAATCTGTGTTGATGACGTGATTGCACAATTGCGTGCGGATTCTCGTCAGCCCACACATGTTGATTGTGAAAATTTACAACTTGATCCGTAAAGAGAACATTTGCACTGAAATGCGGATTGACACATTGTTGGATGAACCATTCGCAGAAGTGTACCCGTGGAGGCCAATCAGCTGCTGATAGTGCCTGCACATGCTGTACATGGTACGGAAACAACTGGTTCTCCCGTAGCACTTTCCATACAGTGACGTGGTCAACGTTACCTTGTACAGCAGCAACTTCTCTGACGCTGACATTAGGTTTATCGTCAACTGCATGAAGAATTGCCTCGTCCATTGCAGGTGTCCTCGTCGTTCCAGGTCTTCCCCAGTCTTGAGTCATAGGCTGGAATGTTCCGTGCTCCCTAAGACGCCAATCAATTGCTTTGAACGTCTTCCTGTCGGAACACCTTCGTTCTGGAAATCTGTCTCCATACAAACGTACTGCGCCACGGCTATTGCCCCGTGCTAATCCATACATCAAATGGGCATCTGCCAACTCCGCATTTATAAACATTGCGCTGACTGCAAAACCACGTTTGTGATTAACACTAACCTGTTGATGCTACGTACTGATGTGCTTGATGCTAGTACTGGAGAGCAATGAGTCGCATGTCAACACAAGCACCGAAGTCAACATTACCTTCCTTCAACTGGGCCAACTGGCGGTGAATCGAGGAAGTACAGTACATACTGACGAAACTAGAATGAGCTCTAACATGGAAATTAAGCGTTTCTGGACACATGTCCACATAACATCTTTTCTTTATTTGTGTGTGAGGAATGTTTCTTGAAAGTTTGGCCATACCTTTTTGTAGCAGCCTGTATATATTTATGTCTACTAAAACAGAGTGCACGTCAGCTAGTACACAAATCTCTGTTCTCTTATCTGAATATAACATACAAACCATTAAAACATGAGACATCCAAATCTATGTCACAAGTACTGTATTTTTGTGGATCTTCCATCAGATCAGGAAGACTTGTCATCTGACTACTACTTATATGTACATGTGTCAGGTTCACCTGATCTGCATAGACTAAAGGAAGAAGGAAGTTTAGCGTTTAGCATCCCAGCAATTATGAGGTCATTAGAAAGAAAGCACAATCTCATACTGGGGAAGGATGGTGAAAAGCCTTTCAAAAGGCATCATACCAACATTTTTTTTAAGCAGTTTATAGAAACCTTTGGCAAAAAGGAGGATCCTTCAGCCAAGTAATTGGTTTCACAAGCTGTACCTTTTGTCCTTACACTATCAGATACTCTTCTGTCCACTAAAACATGACTCTGTACCTTAAAATCAAGGAAATGGCATGTAGGGGATAATGTGCTCAGCCATGGGATTTGCCACGTACATTACCTCAATTGCTATATTCACTAATTCCTTTTTCCAAAATTTCCTTGTGCTCTGACATCCATCAGAATGACACCCCCTAACCGGCCCTTGTACAGGGCTAAGGATGTCCGGAATGTTCTGGACTTTTATCTTTCTGGGTAGTCATGGATTCTGAGCTGATAAAGAATTTCACAACATGAATATGACTCAGAAAGAGCCTGCATGTATCCAAGGAAATCTCAAACATCTGGCACATAGCAGGCGCCCAGAGATTGACTGCAAATTATGGTTTCAGCTCAACAGCCACCTATCACTTTAGCATATAGAGTACCTAGAGCAAACTGTTCGAGCTCATGTGAAGACGGCCAAAGACAGATTTGGACCATTGTCCTCCCGAATGTGGGTCCTCAGTTTACAATAATGGAACAATGACGCACTGGCCAATCACAGCTGAAGAATCCCGAGCTCAAAAAAGCTGAACCTCGAATCCTGAGCTCGAAAAAGCTGAACCTCATCACTGTTGATGGAACTCAATGATAAATTAATATTGTATGGCCCTGGTGGCACATGTTGCTCACTGAAAGCTACAGACGAGGAAAGCAGTAACTGCTCTAAAACATTTTGACTGAAGAGAGCATACCTGCACTCCAAGTAACTACAATAAATTATTTTTATTACATTTACTTACAACAGTTCCAAAATATCGCTCAATGATTACCGGGAGACGGAAGGCAAGTGGGCTTCAAAAATTCGATTTTTAGATTTTGGCATATTTGAAATGCCTGGTCTTTCCCATGTAAAACAGTTTTTGTTTCGTATAAATATGACAATTTTTTCGTGCCATATGATTCCTGACACCCTGTGCAATCTGGCAATTAAATGCCACATCTTCCCTTTTGCGCAATGCAGAGATAATGCACAACATTCTTTCACTCATTGTATATTATTTCATACTTCTGTTTTATTGCTTCAACGTTTCCTACCCTGGATCTACTATCGATATTCGTTTTTCCGATCATGTTTGTTATTGTTTTCGAGTGTTAATGGTTGTGCTTAGTGAAGTTTGTTGTGAGTGAAGTACCTGTTGATTTGCATTTTCTTTGGTTCCCTGTGTTTTCAGAAAAAATTGCCTTCTGTCTCCCCTTAATTCTCTTTCAATTGAGCTTAATTTAGTAAATTTATTTCTGCACATCATTCTTCAAAAATCCCAGCCACATATTTGCCACAATTCTCAGCATTGTAATGACTATTTCTCAAAGCAACAAGAGAATATTAACACAAATATGAAAGGACACTACACTTAATACCTGACAGTTCATACAGCATAATAACAGTCATAATAACAGTCATACTAGCAGTCATAGAAGCAGCAGAAAACATGTTGTCAAAATTTGGAATCTGGCCCCTGGGCCTTTGACATCAAAGGTCTTCCATTCAAGGTACATTAACATCACATTACTTAAACATTCTTTTGGGTTTCATAATTTTGTGCAATGCTCTAGAAATAATCTGAATAAATGTAACAAAAGAAGTAAATGTTTGTGTAAAATATAGCACTTCCAGATTCAGATCCTTATGAAAAGTCTCCGTAGAAGTATTAACTACTGACCAACACTACAACTTTTGTTTCGTTGTCAACATTAGCAATTCTTATCAACTGGGTTGTTATACGATTATTAATAAATGCACTGGATAACATGAACATTTAAGTCACAACAGCTCACATCTATCATAAACTAATTGTTGCTAACAAACTGAGATACAGTACCTGTAATTACTTTGCACTGCAACATATCAAACACCCTTCAACTCTAGTACAACTTATGTCCCAAGTATAGATGGTAGTTCATAATTCCTACTACAGGATTCTAGGGTTCATAGAAGGGACTGAATATATAAAGTTTTGATATGGCACTTGTGTCCAAAAATGAACAATTTGGATACAAATTAAGTTTGAATATCAGATCAGAGGGATAGAGAAACAATTAAAATCGCTCGAAAGAGGAAAGGCCGCTGGACCTGATGGGATACCAGTTCGATTTTACACAGAGTACGCGAAGGAACTTGCCCCCCTTCTTGCAGCGGTGTACCGTAGGTCTCTAGAAGAGCGTAGCGTTCCAAAGGATTGGAAAAGGGCACAGGTCATCCCCATTTTCAAGAAGGGACGTCGAACAGATGTGCAGAACTATAGACCTATATCTCTAACGTCGATCAGTTGTAGAATTTTGGAACACGTATTATGTTCGAGTATAATGACTTTTCTGGAGACCAGAAATCTACTCTGTAGGAATCAGCATGGTTTTCGAAAAAGACGGTCGTGTGAAACCCAGCTCGCGCTATTCGTCCACAAGACTCAGAGGCCCGTAGACACGGGTTCCCAGGTAGATGCCGTGTTTCTCGACTTCCGCAAGGCGTTCGATACAGTTCCCCACAGTCGTTTAATGAACAAAGTAAGAGCATATGGACTATCAGACCAATTGTGTGATTGGATTGAAAAGTTCCTAGATAACAGAACGCAGCATGTCATTCTCAATGGAGAGAAGTCTTCCGAAGTAAGAGTGATTTCAGGTGTGCCGCAGGGGAGTGTCAAAGGACCATTGCTATTCACAATATACATAAATGACCTTGTGGATGACATCAGAAGTTCACAGAGGCTTTTTGCAGATGATGCTGTGATGTATCGAGAGGTTGTAACAATGGAAAATTGTACTGAAATGCAGGAGGATCTGCAGTGAATTGACGCATGGTGCAGGGAATGGCATTTGAATCTCAGTGTAGACAAGTGTAATGTGCTGCGAATACATAGAAAGATAGAACCCTTATCATTTAGCTACAAAATAGCAGGTCAGCAACTGGAAGCAGTTAATTCCATAAATTATCTGGGAGTACACATTAGGAGTGATTTAAAATGGAATGATCATATAAAGTTGATCGTCGGTAAAGCAGATGCCAGACTGAGATTCATTGGAAGAATCCTAAGGAAATGCAATCCGAAAACAAAGGAAGCAGGTTACAGTATGCTTGTTCGCCCACTGCTTGAATACTGCTCAGCAGTGTGGGATCCGTACCAGATAGGGTTGATAGAAGAGATAGAGAAGATCCAACGGAGAGCAGCGCGCTTCGTTATAGGATCATTTAGTAATCGTGAGAGCGTTATGGAGATGATAGATAAACTCCAGTGGAGGACTCTGCAGGAGAGACGCTCAGTAGCTCGGTACGGGCTTTTGTTAAAGTTTCGAGAACATACCTTCACCGAAGAGTCAAGCAATATATTCCTCCCTCCTACATATATCTCGCGAAGAGACCATGAGGATAAAATCAGAGAGATTAGAGCCCGCACAGAAGCATACCGACAATCCTTCTTTCCACGAACAATACAAGACTGGAATAGAAGGGAGAACCGATAGAGGTACTCAAGGTACCCTCCGCCACACACCGTCAGGTGGCTTGCGGAGTATAGATGCAGATGTAGATGTAGATCTCCCTCTTCACAGTACACACACAAACTATGAAGGTGGCAACGTTGTCTGTTGCAATTATGACATCACATACCATTTTTATCTGAAAGCAATAATGGCTGCAAGAAACTGATACATTTGCAACTAGATAGTTGTGGCACTCCACAACAGACACAACACAATCTCAACTTGGAAGAGGAGATCCTTCATCACGTAGAAGAGAATCTTATGACTAGATCTTCTCAAAACATTATTCATGCCATGGGCTCCTGTAAAGCACACAGATCAGAATGCAATAGTCTTCACTGTGTGCATATTGGAGTAGATTTGACAGTTATTCCATCTTCAAACAGTAAATTTCTAGACATGGGTTCATTATCAAAACTTATCTCCTAAGCCCTCCCTACAACCCCTAGAAGCCTGTAAGAGGAACTGTTAAACACTCTGCATACCAAATATAATATGCTCAAGCTGCAAAATTCAACCAACGACATGACACACATCTATTATCAATCAACTTTACGTACATGGTCCAGCACACTTATCATAAACCTATGACAGAAGCATTTTGAGTTATAGGGAAGAAGTTCAGCACACTTATCATAAACCTATGACAGAAGCATTTTGAGTTATAGGGAAGAAGTTCAGGAAGAGATCCAAAGATCTTTTGGTGATTTACAAATACATCCAGCTGAGGAACACAAGAAATTATCAATGTCAAGAAGAATATTTGCAGCCCAACATTCAAAGCATTTTAGGGGTGGGAGAGGGGGGAGAGTTAGGGGAGTAAACAGCAAGGTCGTCTGTCCCTCAGTCAACAGAAAGATCGCCTGGAGATAGTTTTGTCTGCCAGAAAGTCTGTTAAATTATTAAAGTATGTAGGAGTTGGGAAAGTGATGCAAAGTAAGCAAGACTGATGCCAGAACTGAGACCTAATCAAGGGAGCTAAAAGTATATGAGCTGGTCCAGCATGCAGGTCAGAGAGCCGACGAGGGCTCCCCCAAGGCTCACCTGTGGCTTGAGAAATGTGACTCACATCTGACCCCCATGAAGCCAATTAAACGCTAATACAGTTACAGAGGTTGTAATAGTAAAAGGAAGAATGCTAAAAACATAACAAATGTCTGTTGCACTGAGAACTATAAAATAATTACCAAAGAAAAATTGCCAAATAGCTGCCTGTTTCCAGAAGTTATTTTAATTAGACTACCACAGCTGGCATCTCATTAATGCCATGTTCAGGCCCATATGCACTCCATGTATAGACAATCAGGTACATGGATGAATGCATAACTGCAGCCATCAATATTTGGATACCATGAATTTTTTGTGGTGTGTGTACTTCACACTTGACAACAACTGTTGCTGTCAAATCTTCGAAGTACAAACACCACAAAAAACCATGGAATTCAGATACTGATAGCTCCAGTTATGCATTCATCGATGTACCTGATTTGTCTATACATGGAGTACATAGGGGCCTGAAAATGACATTAATGAGATGCCAAGAGTGGTCGTCTAATTAAAATAACTTCTGAAAACAGACGGCTGTTTGGCAATTTTTCTTTCGTAAATATATGACTGCCTGCTGTCCCGTATCCACAGTGGATCAACAGAGACTATAAAATAAGGTGAAAGAAACTCTCAGGTCAGAAGGTGTGGCAAGGTGAGTATGTGTTCGTCCCTCGCACAGCCCTCCCACTCTACATCAGTTACAGATACAATGTTAAAGATGTGAACAGCACCACATCTTCACGAAAGTATTAAACTTAGCCAACTGCTTTTTCATCATCAGTTAATATCAAGGATGAGAATCCATAAGGTACCACCTTAGAGAGCTACTCCTACAACAGAACATACGGTGTGGCAGAAAAAAAGAGGTAATCACATCAAACAGCAACTAAAAGAGTAAAAGAAGGGTGACCAAGGCAGTTGATAGTGGAGGAAGGCTCGAGGGTCCTCCAGACTCGGCATGTGGAGCCAGACACCCCATCCCCAATCATCCTGCCCTTTCCCCAAAAGCACTTTAAAACAATATATCAGAGAATAAAAATTACTTTCATGGAAAATACGAAGAACCAATGTGCATCATCTGCCAATAAAGGAGACAAAGAATCCAGAAGATCATGTTTAGCATGGAGAGCCAGAAGGAAGTGCATTCCATCAGGTCATGAGCTACTCTCTCCGTAACTCCAATGTGGGGACGCTTAGTTACAGAAAATAAAACTACAGGTTAATCTGGTATGACTATGAGGAAGCAACATATAATGGTGGATTCCTTCCGGGAATAATAGCAGGTGGTCTGAGTAGCGAGAGTAGACTCCTTGATATTGCAAAGTTTATTAGTTCTTCTCCAACTGAGGAGATGTCTTATCCACACCCACAAATCCGCAACTGGGATAGGCGACTTTCCTATGTTAAAAATGTGGTTTGGACTGTTTTTATTCTGAATGATTATAACATTTAAATAGCACTTACAGTCAATATTCTCATGAAATATTTGTTATTTTTATGTAATTAAAGCTTAAAAAATCATTAAATATAAAGACGTTCTGCCACCGAGCAGTGTGTCAGCAGTGGGCAAGTAGCAGCAAGTGGCTCATTTAGCGTTCATATAAGTGTTGTAGTCAAGTTGAAAATTTGTTCGAGTGTTCTTAGCACACTTATTTAATTAAATCTGCCAAATCATTGTGTAGTTTTGTAATTAGTAGAGGCAGATTTGCATTTTAATATCTGTGACATGTAAAGTCGCGTAGTCGTCTGTCATTTGCTTATTTCTTTCAAATAGTCTTTGTACGTTACTGACAGTACAGTTATCCTTCTGCTGAAGAGCAGTGTGTCAGCAGTGCACAAGTAGCAGCATTAATGCATTTACTAGGCGGTCTTGTATTTTAATAACCGTTTAAATTTTGTGTCGAATTGTTTGTGCTTTCTGTAGATTAGTTCAGACGTTCTTCGCACAACAGTATTTAGCATGGATAGGGACTGTGACTGCTGTGTTCGGATGCGGGCTGAGTTGGCATCCCTTCGCTCCCAGCTTCAGGCAATGTTGGCTTCAGTCACACAGCTTGAGGCTGTTGCCAATGGGCATCACTGTGGGGGTCCACACCGGGGCTTGTCGGGGATGGCCAGCTCATCCCACGCATCCCCCGATCGGACTACAGCTGTGGCTGCCCGGGATACTGCCCACATTGAGGTTGACCCCTCACCCATGGTAGAGTGGGAGGTTGTCTCGTGGTGTGGCAGGGTTTTTTTTGTGGTTTTAGGGTGCACAACTTCAACGGTCATTAGCGCCCAGACTACATTAGGAATGCGCCGCGAGTCACAAGTTTAAAACAGCAACGAAACGGAAAACACGATAAAAGACAGACTGACAGGCATAGGATTAAAAAAAAAACAGCATAATCAAATGTCCTTAGAGAGGGTTGTCAAGTTGATAAAATGAAGAACGCGAGCAGCTGCTCGTGGGTCATCCGCTAAAATGGCATCTAGAGTACATGGCAGGCCAAGATCAAGACGCAGTGTGTTAAAATCCGGACAGGACGTTAAAATGTGGCGGACCGTCAGCAATTGCCCATATGGGCAGAACGGCGCCGGCACAGCTGTCAGCAGATGGCGATGGCTAAACCGGCAGTGTCCAATTCGTAACCGGGCCAAAACTACCTCCTCCCGCCGAGAAGGGCATGAGGAGGACGTCCAAGCCACGGGAAGAGGTTTCAAGACCCGAAGCTTGTTGTCTGCAAGTGCAGCCCAATCGGCATGCCACAGCGATAAAATGCGCCGACAAATGACCCTGCTACAATCTGACGAAGGGACACAACAACAAGCTGTCCGAGGCTGGAGGACCGCAGACTTGGCCGCGGCATCTGCAGCTTCGTTCCCAGGGATACCGACATGGCCAGGAACCCACATAAAGCTAACCGGAGAACCGACGTCCACCAGCTGCTGAAGAGAGCGTTGGATCCGGTGCACGAAAGGGTGAACCGGGTACGGATCACTGAGGCTCTGGATGGCGCTCAGGGAATCGGAGCAGATGACATATGCAGAATGTCGGTGGCGGCAGATGTAAAGAACAGCCTGGTAGAGGGCAAAGAGCTCAGCTGTGAAGACCGAACAATGGCCATGGAGCCGGTATTTGAAACTTTGTGCCCCGACAATAAAAGAACACCCGACCCCGTCACTGGTCTTAGAGCCATCTGTATAAATGAAGGTCATATTAATGAACTTCGAACGAAGTTCGACAAAACGGGAGTGGTAGACTGAACCGGGGGTAACCTCCTTTGGGAGCGAGCTGAGGTCAAGGTGAACGCGAACCTGAGCCTGGAGCCATGGTGGCGTGTGGCTCTCGCCCACTCGAAAGGTTGCAGGGAGTGAAAAATTAAGGTGTTGAAGGAGGCGACAAAAGCGAACTCCAGGGGGTAGCAAGGCAGAGACATACAACCCGTATTGACGGTCGAGAGAGTCGTCAAAAAAGGAACGATAAGACGGGTGGTCGGGCATTGCCAGTAGCCGACAGGCGTACCGACAAAGCAGTATATCGCGCCGGTAGGTGAGTGGCAATTCACCAGCGTCAGCATAAAGACTCTCGACGGGACTAGTATAAAACGCTCCGATCGTAAATCGTAAACCACGATGTTGTATGGAGTTGAGGCGGCATAAAATGGATGGCCGTGCAGAGGAGTATACGAAGCTCCCATAATCCAGCTTGGAGCGGACGATCGACCGATATAGGCGAAGTAGGACGGTTCGATCCGCTCCCCACGACACACCACTGAGAACACGGAGGACATTTAGAGAACGGGTACAACGGGCAGCCAAATAAGACACATGTGGAGACCAGCTAAGTTTCCTGTCAAATGTAAGACCTAAAAATTTTGTTGTCTCCACGAATGGGAGAGCAACGGGACCGAGTCGTAAGGACGGTGGGAGAAACTCTTTGTAGTGCCAGAAGTTAATACAGACCGTCTTCTCGGCAGAAAAACGGAAGCCATTGGCGACACTCCAGGAGTAAAGACGGTCAAGAGAACGCTGAAGACAGCGCTCCAGAAAACACGTACGCTGCGCGCTGCAATAGATGGTAAAATCGTCCACGAAAAGGGAGCCTGATACATCAGCCGGGAGGCAATCCATTATTGGATTGATCGCTATGGCGAAGAGAGCAACGCTCAAAACTGAGCCCTGTGGCACCCCATTCTCCTGGCGAAAGGTGTCTGACAGGACAGAACCCACACGTACCCTGAACTGTCGATCCATTAAAAAGGAACGAATAAAAAGAGGGAGGCGACCGCGAAGGCCCCATGTATGCATGGTGCGGAGAATGCCCGCCCTCCAACAGGTGCCGTAAGCCTTCTCCAAATCAAAGAACACAGCCGCAGTCGGGCGCTTCCGCAAGAAGTTATTCATAATGAAGGTCGACAAAGTAAGCAGATGGTCAACAGCAGAGCGGCGCCTACGAAATCCACATTGTACATTGGTAAGTAGGCGTCGAGACTCGAGCAGCCAAACCAAACGGGAGTTAACCATTCGCTCCATCACTTTACAGACACAGCTGGTAAGCGAGATGGGTCGATAACTGGAAGGCAAGTGCTTGTCCTTCCCCGGCTTAGGGATCGGGACAACAATAGACTCGCACCAGCATGCGGGAACATGTCCCTCAATCCAGATGCGATTGTAAGTACGAAGAAGAAAACCTTTACCCGCAGGAGAAAGGTTCTTCAGCATCTGAATATGAATAGAATCAGGCCCTGGAGCGGAGGACCGTGATCGGCCAAGTGCGTTTTCGAGTTCCCTCATGGTGAATGGGGCATTATAACTTTCACAATTCGAGGAGCGGAAGTTAGGTGGCCTAGCCTCCTCTGCCTGTTTGCGGGGGAGGAAGGCAGGGTGGTAATGAGCGGAGCTCGAAACCTCTGCGAAAAAGCGGCCGAAGGCATTGGAGACAGCCTCAGGGTCCACAAGGACGTCATTTGCGACCGTCAAGCCAGAAACTGGTGAGTGGACCTTAGTGCCAGATAGCCGGCGCAGGCTACCCCAGACAACAGAAGAAGGAGTAAAACTGTTTAAGGTGCTTGTGAAAGCAGCCCAGCTGGCTTTCTTGCTTTCTTTAATAATACGACGACACTGTGCACGTAATCGTTTATAATTGATACAATTCGCCACTGTAGGGTGGCGTTTAAAGGTGCGTAAAGCACGTCGACGAGCACATAAAGCGTCTCTACATGCTGCGGTCCACCAGGGGACCGGTACGCGACGTGGAGAAGAAGTAGGGTGAGGGATGGAATATTCAGCAGCAGTGAGAATGACTTCCATGAGGTGTGCGACCTGACGATCGCAGCTTGTGAAGGTTTGATCCTGAAAGGTCGCCCTAGAAGAGAAGAGCCCCCAGTCTGCTTTGGAGATGGTCCAACTAGATGAGCACGGAGAGGGGGTATGCTGCAGGAGATGGATAACACACGGGAAGTGGTCGCTCGAATATGTATCAGAAAGTGCATACCACTCAAACCGGCATGCAAGTTGGGGAGTACATATAGAGAGGTCTAAATGGGAATAGGTGTGAGATGTGTCCGAAAGAAAAGTAGGGTCGCCAGTATTGAGGCAGACAAGATTGAGCTGGTTGAAAAGGTCTGCTAGCAGGGAGCCATTCGGGCAGGATGCTGGAGAGCCCCAAAGGGGATGGTGGGCATTGGTTGGTTGGTTTTGGGGATTAAAGGGACCAGACTGCTACGGTCATCGGTCCCTTTTTCCAAAGACAAAGAACACCCACAGAGAATAAAAACGAGGAACAGAATAGATCACAGACGATAGAGAACAAGAGAAACTGAGACAAAGAAAAGACAAAACGAACTAAAACCACACAGAGTGTGACGGTGGTTGGCCGACCATAGAAATAAAAAAGGAAAAGCCAACCACTTAGAAACACATTAAAAAAGCAGTTTAAAATCATAGGCCAAAGGCCAGAATCAACACAAAACAATAAGAGAAAAGAGAAACACTCAGATTAAAGGATAAAATCCCCCTGCCCGAATAAAACGTGAAACTAAGTCAGCCATAGTGGAGTCGTCTGTTAAAAGGCCAGGGAGCGTATCAGGCAGCGCAAATGTCTGCCTGACCACAGCTAAAAGGGGGCAGGCCAACAGAATGTGGGCCACTGTCAAAGCTGTCCCACAGTGACACAGAGGAGGGTCCTCCCGGCGCAGTAAATAACTGTATGTTAGCCTGGAGTGGCCAATGCGGAGCCGACAAAGGACGACAGAGTCCCTGCGGTTGGCTCGCAGGGATCACCGCCACACAGTCGTCGTCTCCTTAATGGCACGGAGTTTATTGGGTGTAATCCGATCGCGCCATTCAGCGTCCCAAAGTGCAAAAACTTTTCGGCGGAGGACTGCCCGCAAATCAGTCTCTGGGAGGCCAACATCCAGAGATGGTTTACACGTGGCCTCTTTCGCCAGGCGGTCAACATGTTCATTGCCCGGGATACCGACATGACCAGGGGTCCACACAAAGACCACAGAGTGGCCGCAACGCGCAAAAGTATGCAGGGACTCATGGATAGCCATCACCAGACGAGAACGAGGAAAACACTGGTCGAGAGCTCGTAAACCGCTCAGGGAATTGCTACAGATCACGAAGGACTCACCTGAGCAGGAGCGGATATACTCGAGGGCTCGAAAGATGGCAACTAGCTCAGCAGTGTAAACGCTGCAGCCAGCCGCCAAGGACCGTTGTTCGGAATGGTCCTCGAGAGTTAGCGCATACCCGACACGACCAGCAACCATCGAACCGTCGGTGTAAACAATTCCAGAGCCCTGATACGTGGCAAGGAGGGAATAAAAGCGGCGGCGGAAGGCCTCTGGAGGGACCGAGTCCTTCAAGCCCTGTGCCAAGACGAGCCGAAGGCAAGGGCGAGGAACACACCACGGGGGTGTACGCAGAGGCGCCTGGAAAGGAGGCGGAACAGGGAAAAACCCAAGCCCGCAGAGAAGCTCCTTGACGCGTACGGCGATCGGACAACCCGACCGAGGCCGACGGTCCGGCAGATGGACGACCGACTGCGGGAACAGGACACGGTAAGTTGGATGCCCGGGCAAACTAAAAACATGGGCAGCATAAGCAGCCAGTAATTGTTGGCGTCGTACCCGCAGTGGAGGTACACCTGCCTCCACTAGTACGCTGTCCACAGGGCTGGTGCGGAAAGCACCAGTGGCAAGGCGTATGCCGCTGTGGAGAATTGGGTCCAGCACCCGTAACGCAGATGGGGATGCTGAGCCATAAGCCAGGCTCCCATAATCCAGACGGGACTGGATTAACGCCTGGTAGAGCCGCAACAGGGTAGAGCGGTCGGCGCCCCAGCGGGTGTGGCTCAAGCATCTCAGAGCGTTTAGATGCCGCCAACACGTCTGTTTCAGCTGCCGGATATGAGGCAGCCAAGTCAACCGGGCATCGAAAACCACCCCCAAAAACCTGTGGGTCTCCACCACAGCAAGGAGTTCGTCGGCAAGATAAAGCCGCGGCTCAGGATGGACTGTTCGGCGCCGGCAGAAATGCATAACGCGGGTCTTGGCTGCCGAAAACTGAAACCCATGCGCTACAGCCCAAGACTGCGCCTTACGGATAGCGCCCTGTAACTGACGTTCAACAGCTGCAATGCCAGTAGAGCTGTAGTAAAGGCAGAAGTCGTCAGCATACAGGGAAGCGGAGACAGAATTTCCCACGGCCGCAGCAAGCCCGTTAATGGCTATTAAAAACAGACAGACACTTGAAACAGAGCCCTGTGGCACACCATTCTCCTGGACGTGGGAGGAACTATACGAGGCCGCGGAAGGTACGACACGACAGAAAATTGCGGATAAAAATCGGCAGAGGACCCCGAAGACCCCATCCATGAATCGTAGAAAGAATGTGATGACGCCATGTCGTATTGTACGCCTTCCACATGTCGAAAAAGACAGCGACCACGTGCTGACGGCGGGCAAAAGCAGTACGGATGGCCGACTCCAGGCTCACCAGATTGTCGGTGGCGGAGCGGCCTTTACGGAACCCACCCTGAGACGGAGCCAGAAGGCCCCGAGACTCCAGTACCCAATGCAAGCGCCGGCTCACCATCCGTTCAAGCAACTTACAAAGAACGTTGGTGAGGCTAATGGGACGGTAGCTGTCCACCTCCAGAGGGGTCTGTCCAGGTTTCAAAACGGGGATGACAATGCCTTCCCGCCATTGCGACGGAAACTCCCCCTCGACCCAAAGACGGTTGTAAAGATCGAGAAGGCGCCGCTGGCAGTCCACTGAAAGGTGTTTCAGCATCTGACAGTGGATGCCATCTGGCCCAGGAGCGGTATCAGGGCAAGCAGCTAGGGCACTGCGAAATTCCCACTCACTGAATGGAGCATTGTAAGTTTCCGGGTGGTTGGTGCGAAACAAAAGGCTCCGACGTTCCAGCCGCTCTTTAATGGAGCGGAAGGCCTGTGGGTAATTCGCAAAAGCGGAACTCATAGCAAAATGCTCTGCTAAGCGATTTGCAATGACGTCGGAGTCAGTACAAACGGCTCCATTCAGTGAGAGCGCAGGGACGCTGGCCGGGGTCCGATAGCCATAGACGCGTCGAATCTTGGCCCAGACCTGCGAGGGAGTGACATGGAGGCCAATGGTGGACACATACCGCTCCCAGCACTCCTTCTTGCCTTGGCGGATAAGGAGGCGGGCCCGCGCACGCAGCCGTTGAAGGCGATAAGGTGGGCTAAGGAGGGATGTCGCTTGTGACGCTGGAGCGCCCGCTGGCGATCTTTAATCGCTTCAGCGATCTCAGGCGACCACCAAGGCACAGCCTTCCGCCTAGGGGACCCAGAAGAACGGGGAATGGCAGATTCGGCGGCAGTAACGATTCCGGTGGTGACCGATTGAACCACCGCATCAATGTCATCAGTAGAGAGAGGCTCAAAAGAGGCAGTGGAGGAGAACAAATCCCAGTCAGCCTTATTCACAGCCCATCTGCTAGGGCGCCCAGAAGAGTGACGCTGTGGTAGTGACAAAAAGAGTGGAAAGTGGTCACTACCACACAGGCCGTCATGCACACTCCATTGGACAGACGGTAAGAGGCTATGGCTACAGATGGAAAGGTCAATGGCAGAGTAGGTGCCATGCGCCACACTGAAGTGTGTGAAGCACCATCATTTAACAGCGAGAGATCGAGCTGCGACAATAAATGCTCAACGATGGCGCCTCGACCTGTGGCCACTGACCCACCCCACAGAGGGTTATGGGCGTTGAAGTCGCCCAATAGCGAGAAAGGTGGCGGCAATTGGGCGACCAGTGCAGCCAGGACATGCTGCGAGACATCACCATCCGGTGGAATGTAAAGACTGCAGACGGTAACAGCCTGTGGCGTCCACACGCGTACAGCGACAGCCTCTAAAGGCGTCTGGAGAGGGACAGACTCGCTGTGCAGAGTGTGAAGGACATATATGCAGACGCCACCAGACACCCTTTCATAAGCTGCTCGGTTCTTATAATAACCCCGATAGCCACGGAGGGCGGGGGTTCGCATCGCTGGAAACCAAGTTTCCTGGAGAGCAATGCAGAAGAAAGGGCGAAGGCTGAGAAGTTGGCGGAGCTCAGCTAAATGGTGGAAGAAACTGCTGCAGTTCCACTGGAGGATGGTAGTGTCCATGGCGGACAAAGGCATGACGGGACTGGGAAGGCAGATTACGCCGCTGGGTCACCTGCTGCCTCCGATTGAGCACCCGTGCTAGCGCTATCCATGGCGTCTGAGGGACCGGCGAGATCGAGGTCCTCAGCGGACGCCAGGATCTCCACCTCGTCCTCAGACACAGATCTGGAAGGTGGCGGTGGGGTGGCTGCCACCGCGAGTTCCTTGGGCTTAGAGCTCTTCTTCTTTGATTTCTCACGCTGCTCCTTGGGTTTAACTGGCTGGGAGGGCTTCACCGATTCAGTCTCCGGGACTGAGGAGGATCGTGAAGCCCGTCGACCAGCTGATTGCGGGCACTTACGCCACTGTCGGTCGTCAGCCTTCCCACTGGTGGAAACCTGGGAAGGGAGGGACCCGAGGGACCCCTTGCGAGCGTGAGAAGCCGAAGAAGTTGGACGCTTCTCCGGCTTAGAAGCAGGGACGGACGTCCCTGATGGGGGGGATGGTGTTGCCCCTGAGGTAGGTGGCGCAGGAGCAACCCGGTGGGTAGAGCCCCCCACTGGCAAGGGGGCAGGAGGAGTCTTACTGCTTATCGAGCTGGCTGGAAGTCTCGAAACTGATGGGGCTAGCACAGGTGTTGTAGCAGCTGCATAAGAAGATGTCATTCTCACAGGATGGAGTCTGTCATATTTCCTCTTGGCCTCAGTATAGGTCAGCCGGTCCAGGGTCTTATATTCCATGATTTTGCGCTCTTTCTGAAAGACTTTGCAGTCTGGCGAGCAAGGTGAATGGTGCTCCCCGCAGTTGACGCAGATGGGAGGCGGGGCACATGGAGTATCGGGATGAGATGGGCGTCCGCAATCTCGACATATGAGGCTGGAAGTGCAGCGGGAAGACATATGGCCGAACTTCCACCACTTGAAGCACTGCATCGGGGGAGGGATATAGGGTTTGACGTCACATCGGTAGACCATCACCTTGACCTTTTCCGGTAACGTATCACCCTCGAAGGCGAAGATGAAGGCACCGGTAGCAACCTGATTGTCCCTCGGACCCCGATGAACGTGCCGGACGAAATGAACACCTCTACGTTCTAAGTTGGCGCGCAGCTCGTCATCAGACTGCAAAAGGAGGTCCCTATGGAAAATAACACCCTGGACCATATTTAAACTCTTATGTGGTGTAATAGTAACGTTAACATCCCCCAACTTGTCACAAGCAAGTAACCTGCGTGACTGGGCGGAGGATGCCGTTTGTATCAGTACTGACCCAGAGCGCATTTTAGACAAGCCCTCCACCTCCCCAAACTCGTCCTCTAAATGCTCGACAAAGAACTGAGGCTTTGTGGAGAGAAAAGACTCCCCATCAGCTCTCGTACAAACTAAGAATCGGGGCGAATAACTGTTACCTCCATCCTGAGACTTACGCTCTTCCCACGGCGTGGCCAGGGAGGGGAACGTTTTCGGATTGTACTTCTGAGCATTAAATTGAGCCCGAGAACGCTTAGAGACTGCTGGCGGCTGGCCGCCAGCGAGAGATGATGTACCACGCTTCACTGCGGGTCATCCGCCCTGATGCCACCTACTCCGACCAAGGGCCCTCCCCACGGGCGCCACCCAGCCACAGCAAAGGCCACCTGGCAGGATGGCCGTTGCCGGGAGTCCCGATACCCCAGGAGGATAGGCATCTACTCCTTGGCAGACGTGGGGAGTTAACGGCGCAGGCATCAGTAGAGCAATCCCTGTGTTGTCAGGGGGCTACAACCAAGAGGGTACATGGCGGCCCCACCACAACGGGCTGGCTACCGTGCTGGATCTTAGGTGCAAAAATGTCCAAGGTCGTCGTCGCAGTGAAAAGAAATACTGCAGAGGGCAGCGTGGTAATCGCACCCGGGGACGTATCCTCGCCCAAGAGATCGAAAACGAGCGGAACACCATTGCAGCGACGAGAAATCCGGCTAAAGGTCTAATTGCACGACGGATACAGTGCACCATGTAAGGCACCCTTCCCCAATTGGCTCGCTCTTCGGATAAATTTAGGAAGATGGAGGTCAAACCCGAGAGGGGACCATCACATAAGGCCGAAACATGTGAGACTCCTTTTAGTCGCCTCTTACGACAGGCAGGAATACCGCGGGCCTATTCAAACCCCCAAACCCGCAGGGGGAGATGGTGGGCATTGAAGTCTCCAGTTAACAAAAATGGTGCAGGTAGCTGAGCAATAAGTTGCATCATGTCTGCCCTGGTAACGGCAGACGACGATGGAGTGTAAACGGTACAAATGGAAAATGTAAAAGTGGGGAGTGTAATTCGGATGGCAACTGCCTGCAGGCCGGTGTGCAACGTGATGGGATTGTAGTAAATATCATCCCGGACCAGCAACATAACCCCTTCATGAGCCGGGATACCTACCACAGGGGGTAGGTCAAAACGCACAGAGGTGTAGTGTGCCAAGGCAATTTGATCGCATGGGCGTAGCTTCGTTTCCTGGAGGGCTACGACGAGCAAACGGTGCAAGCGGAGCAGCAACTGTAAGTCCTCACGGTTGGAGCGAATGCTGCGAATATTCCAGTGAATAAGTGCCATCGTAAGAAGAAAAGGAAGATGAAAGAAGGGGTCACCTCGAAGGCCGCTGAGGGCCTGGCTTCGAGCGAGCACTGCCGCCGCTATCAGTAGGCGGACAGTCATCGTCCATTGGTTCTATAGGTTCATCGGCCATCTTGGTAAGATGGCCGGGAGGGGGAGCTTCCTCCGCCGGTGAACGGCCAGATGTTCAGCTACAAGCGGTGCGGCCAGGCGAAACGGATGACGGCCTGGGGCGGCAACCGCTGGGTGGCGCAGGAGAAGAAATGCGCCGTGGCGGAGAAGGAGAACTGTGCTTCCTATGGGCCTTCTTGGAAGGTCGTTTGGTGGAAGTACCGGTCGATGGCTGGGAGGTCGAGGTACGTAGGAAGTCTGCACGGGACGGTTCCTTCTTGAAGGCCTGTGCATCTGACTTCTGGGTCTTCGTCTTAGCAGAAGCTGATGAAGGGGCTGGTGTCTGTGGGGTGATGGGAGGAAGAGGAGACGTCGACCACGCGATCTTAGCACTGGCCGAACGGACGACCGTGGTGCTGAAGGTCAGATCGCATGTCTGGGTTGCCACCTCCCTGGTAGACCGAGGAGAGGCGAGGACAGTACTGTATTGCCCCGCTGGGAGTAGCGTGGGCTTCCTACTAGCCAATAGCTTGCGAGCAGCTGAGGTGGACACTTTCTCTTTGACCCGAATTTCTTGGATACAGCGTTCTTCCTTATAGACGGGACAGTCGCGGGAGGATGCTGCATGGTCACCGTGACAGTTCACAAAACGAGGAGACGGAGGTGGACAGTCACCCTCATGGGCATCCCTGCCACAAGTGACACATTTAGCCGCATTGGAACAAGACTGTTGAGTGTGATTGAAACGCTGACACTGGTAGCAGCGCGTAGGTGTCGGGACATAGGGGCGAACAGAAATAACCTCGTAGCCCGCCTTGATGCGCGATGGCAGCTTAACACTATCAAAGGTCAAGAAAAGTGTCCGGGTCGGTACAAGGTCATTGTTGACCTTTTTCATGACCCTACGGACAGCCGTCACGCCCTGCTCAGCGAGGAAAGATTGAATCTCCTCGTCAGTCAGTCCGTCGAGGGATCTAGTATAGACCACACCACGAGACGAATTCAAAGTTCGGTGAGCCTCCACCCGGACAGGGAACGTGTTCAGGAGTGTGGCTCGAAGCAGTTTCTGTGCCCGAAAGGCGCTCTCAGTTTCTCGTAACAAGGTACCATTACGCAACCTCGTACAAGACTTAACAGTACCGGCTATGGCATCTACGCCCTTCTGGATAACGAAAGGGTTGACAGAGGAAAAATCCTTTCCGTCCTCAGATTGAGAAATGACGAGGAACCGTGGGGTAGGCGGTAGAACTTTTGTCACTGGGGGGCTGGCCATGTTTCCGTTTGTGGGCAAAAGTCGAGAGAGAAGAAGAGAAATCCATTGCGGAGGAATCCCCCATGATTGCCAGCGTCTCCGATGGCGCGCTCCTTCCTTATGGGGACCCTCTCAGGGGGCACTCCTGCCTTAGGTGAATGTTTACACCTCAGGTCACACCTCCCGAGAAACAGACGGAGGGACCAATCGGCACGGTCAGAAGGTATCAGCTCAGGCAATCACCCCTCCCTGGGCCTGGCCTTTACCAGGGGGAACGTGCGTGCCTTACTTGTCTACCCAGGGCGGGGAATTACGTGTTACCCCGTCACCAGCTACGCGTGCGAACGCGTGGGTCGGCCTTCAGGCACGCACAGGGAGGAAGGAAGAAGAAGAAAAAGAAGAGAGAGAGGGAGAGAGAGGACAGACTGTCTCAAACGCCGAGGCGGAGACCAGAGAAGGCAAGGAGAAGAAGGCAAGGGAAAGAGTAAGGAAGACAGTGAGATGGAGAAGAACAAAGAAAGGAACCAACCAAAGAAGGAAGAAACGAGAAGTGAAAAACTAAAAAGACCACAAATATAGGTCGTGGGACCGTCTGTCTCCGGACGCAGGCGCTAACTACCCCCTTGAGGGGGATGGAATCCTTTCAGTCACCTCTTACGACAGGCAGGAAGACCTCGGGCCTATTCTAACCCCCGGACTGGCAGGGGGTGAAAGACATTCCGGAGGGCTGAATGGAAGGCCTCTCCAGTTTGTCTGATGAACCGGTTTCAGGCTCTGTCTCCAGCTGATACTGATCTTTGGCTGGACATGTCTGCTTGTCCTGTTCCAGAGGTTGCCCCTCAGTCTGCAAGATCCGGGCAGTCGCAGGGGGTGAGCTTACTGGTAGTTGGGAGCTCCAACGTCAGGTGCGTGAAGGGCCCCTTAGGGATATGGCTGCAAGGGAAGGGAAGGGAAGAAAACCAATGTGTACTCCACGTAAATACCGTGGGGAGTCATTCCAGATGTGGAAAGGGTCCTTCTGGATGCCATGAAGGGTACAGGGTGCACCCATCTGCAGGTGGTCGCTCATGTCGGCCCAATGATGTGTGTCGCTATGGATCGGAGGAAATCCTCTCTGCCTTCTGGCGGCTATCTGATTTGGTGAAGAGTGCCAGTCTCGCTAGCAGGATGAAAGTAGAGCTCACCATCTGCAGCATCGTCGACAGGACTGACTGCGGACCTTTGGTACAGAGCCAAAGTGGAGGGTCTGAATCAGAGGTTGAGACGATTCTGCGACCGTGTGGGCTGCAGATTCCTCAACTTGCGCCATAGGGTGGTGGGGTTTCAGGTTCCGCTGGATAGGTCAGGAGTCCACTACACACAGCAAGCGGCTACATGGGTAGCAGGGGTTGTGTGGCATGGACTGGGTGTTTGTTTTTTTTTTGAGGGCAACAGCCTCAAAGGGTGCGGGGCAAAGTCAGGACATGCGGGGACCAAGCAGCAATCGGTACTGTAACTGTAAACAGTCAAAGCTGCGTTGGTGAAGTACCGGAACTTCAAGCGCTGATAGAAAGCACTGAAGCTGAAATCGTTATAGGTACGGAAAGCTGGCTGAAGCCAGAGATAAATTCTGCTGAAATTTTTACAAAGGCACAGATGGTGTTTAGAAAGGATAGATTGCATGCAACCAGTGGTGGCGTGTTTGTCGCTGTTAGTAGTAGTTTATCCTATAGTGAAATAGAAGTGGACAGTTCCTGTGAATTATTATGGGTGGAGGTTATACTCAACAACCTAGCTAGGTTAATAATTGGCTCCTTTTACCGACCTCCCGACTCAGCAGCATTAGTGGCAGAACAACTGAGAGAAAATCTGGAATACATTTCACATAAATTTCCTCAGCATGTTATAGTCAATTTACCAGATATAGACTGGGACACTCAGATGTTTAGGATGGGTGGTAGGGACAGAGCATCGAGTGACATTATACTGAGTGCAGAACCCGAAAATTACCTCAAGCAATTAAACAGAGCACCAACTCATGGAGGTAACATCTTGGACCTAATGATAACATACAGACCTGAACTTTTCAATTCTCTAAGCGCAGAACAGGGAATCAGTGATCATAAGGCCGTTGCAGCATCCCTGAATATGGAAGTAAATAGGAATATAAGAAAAGGGAGGACGGTTTATCTGTTTAGCAAGAGTAATAGGATGCAGATTTCAGACCACCTAACAGATGAAAATGAAAATTTCTGTTCCGACACTGACAGTGTTGAGTGTTTATGGAAAAAGTTCAAGGCAATCGTAAAATGCGTTTTAGACAGGTACGTGCCAAGTAAAACTGTGAGGGATGGGAAACACCCACCGTGGTTCAACAACAAAGTTAGGAAACTACTGCGGAAGCAAAGAGAGCTTCACTGCAAATTTAAACACAGCCAAAACCTCTCAGACAAACAGAAGCTAAACGATGTCAAAGTTAGCGTAAGGAGGGCTATGTGTGAAGCGTTCAGTGAATTCGAAAGTAAAATTCTATGTACCGACTTGACAGAAAATCCTAGGAAGTTCTGGTCTTACGTTAAATCAGTAAGTGGATCGAAACAGCATATCCAGACACTCTGGGATGATAATGGCATTGAAACAGAGGATGACACGCGTAAAGCTGAAATACTCAACAACTTTTTCCAAAGCTGTTTCACAGAGGACGACCGTGCTGCGGTTCCTTCTCTAAATCCTCGCACGAACGAAAAAATGGCTGACATCAAAATAAGTGTCCAAGGAATAGAAAAGCAACTGAAATCACTGGACCTGACAGAATACCAATTTGATTCTACACAGAGTAGGCAAAAGAACTTTCCCACCTTCTAACAGCTGTGCACCGCAAGTCTCTAGAGGAACGGAAGGTTCCAAATGATTGGAAAAGAGCACAGGTAGTTCCAGTTTTCAAGAAGGATCGTCGAGCAGATGCGCAAAACTATAAGCCTATATCTTTGACATCAATCTGTTGTAGAATTTTAGAACATGTCCTTTGCTCGCATATCATGTCATTTCTGGAAACCCAGAATCTATTCTGTAGGAATCATCATGGATTCCAGAAACAGCGATCGTGTGAGACTGAACTCGCTTTATTTGTTCATGACACCCAGAAAATATTAGTTAAAGGCTCCCAGGTAGATGCCATTTACCTTGACTTCCGGAAGGCGCTCGATACAGTTTCGTACTGTCGCCTGATAAACAAAGTAAGAGCCTACGTAATATCAGACCAGCTGTGTGGCTGGATTGAAGAGGTTTTAGCAAACAGAACACAGCATGTTTTTCTCAATGGAGAGACATGTACAGACGTTAAAGTAACCTCTGGCATGCCACAGGGGAGTGTTGTGGGGCCATTGCTTTTTGCAATATATATATAAATGACCTAGTAGATAGTGTCGGAAGTTCCATACGGCTTTTCGCGGATGATGTTGTAGTATACAGAGACGTTGCAGCACTAGAAAATTGCAGTGAAATGCAGGAAGATCTGAAGCGGAATGGCACTTGGTGCACGGAGTGGCAACTGACCCTTAACATACACAAATGTAATGTATTGCCAATACATAGAAAGAAGGATCCTATTTTGTATGATTATATGATAACGGAACAAACACTGGTAGCAGTTACTTCTGTAAAATATCTGGGAGTATGCGTACGGAACGATTTGAAGTGGAATGATCATATAAAATTAATTGTTGGTAGGGTGGGTGCCAGGTTGAAATTCATTCGGCGAGTCCTTAGAAAATGTAGTCTATCAACAAAGGAGGTGGCTTACAAAACACTCTTTCAACCTATACTTGAGTATTGCTCATCAGTGTGGGATCCGTACCAGGTCGGGTTGACAGGGGATATAGAGAAGATCCAAAGAAGAGCGGCACGTTTCGTCACGGGGTTGTTTGGTAAGCGTGATAGCATTACGGAAATGTTAAGCAAACTCAAGTGGCAGACTCTGCAAGAGAGGCGCTCTGCAACACAGTGTAGCTTGCTGTCCAGGTTTCGAGAGGGTGCGTTTCTGGATGAGGTATTGAATATATTGCTTCCCCAGATACATAGTCTGCTTCCCTCCCAAGGAGATCACAAATGTAAAATTAGAGAGATTCGAGTGCGCACGGAGGCTTTCCGGCAGTCATTCTTCCCGCAAACCATACGCGACTGGAACAGGAAAGGGAGGTAATGACAGTGGCACGTAAAGTGCTCTCCGCCACACACCACTGGGTGGCTTGTGGAGTATAAATGTAGATGTAGATGTTATCGAAAACACTCCATTATTGGCTGATCCTCTGGTGACATTACAGGCTAGGAGTAAGACGAGGTTATACTTGTATTATAGGAGTATTAGCCAAAGTTACGATGTTTTTACATACTTTCACTGCAAACAGTTTAGCTATTTAGTGATGGAAGACGCAATTACAAGTTTTAAGTAACAATAGAAAGGAATTTTGTGAATGCTGATGGTGGAAGCCTTGCCAAAGTTGATGCGTTTATGCTTCACCCATTTAGAGTGGCAATGTATGCAACAATGGACATTCTTTTCCCTGCTCCCTGCAACATCTTTAAATTCGCTCGAAACTAAGGAATTGTGGAACTTTTGCAAATGGGTCCATATATTATAACTGTATTGTCAGCTATCAGTCATGAACTACGACACAAAGCACAATAAAATTATTCTTGTTAAAACTTGGTGCCGATTTCCTCTGTAGAAGGAGAGTTATTGCATCCGTCAGGCATTCCGTGGAGGAACGGATAGCATTTTTGACTGCAGTGAAATGGGTCACATGTTCGAAGGACCATCATGGTAGCTCAGCATGTTTGGTTAGAGGGCTGCTTGCCTTCTGTAATAAAAAAAAAACTGAGTAAAGGACTCAACAATCAATTTGAGAGGATGTCATCTGACATCAACCCAGACCAAATGCAATGAACAATACCAAACAAAACGAACAAAGAATAACGTCCTGGTAGGGTCACAAATTTTTAAAAGTTTTACATGAAATACAAAAATAGTGTTAGCAAGAACTGATTGTAGGAGTTGTTTCAATTGTGAGGTGTATTATATGTAGCTTCAATTTAGTCTTATTTTGAGAAATGGACAATAGAGGATCAATGCATTTACTTTACAAACAAACAATTCATTCTTTTGGAAAGCATTGCTAATAGTGAAGATATAAACATATGTTCACAGTACAACGAGGTGTAGGACAATGAGGTTATACGGAGAGATATAAAGTGCGTACAACATGAGGCGACACAAATGTAAGGGCTGTGATGTTTGTTTGTGGAGACTAACATTAGCATTTGAAGCAGACATACTTCATCTTTATGTAGGACGATGAAACTGCAGAAGTTTAAACAATAAAGACATAGCTAGACAGTATGAAGATAAAAACATGGTTTCTAATAAAGTAAAAAGTGTGTGGCCACATTAACTAGAAAATATCTTTCTGAACGTGATGTGAGAACAGTGATTGCTAATGTAAGCACACATAAACGGCATGGAAAACACAATAATAATATGTTTCTGATTGGTGTGGTGAAATTTTATAATTGTAATTTGGTTTTTATATGGGAGGACAGTCACGTTATTTCACAAATAAGTTAAAATGTTTTTTCGGGTTGGATTTGAACCAGCACTCTATGGGCATCATCTAATAAAATTCGACAGTATCCCCTTTAAAAAGTGAGCTGTCACATAATTGTGATGTAGTTAGGTAAAACAACAATTTCAACTTAGACCTTAATTTCGTTGAATGACATTACCCTTCGTCGCAACAGTGGAAGAACATATCTTGGAGATAAGTTAATGTTAATTTCATAGTGCAAGACATTTTTTAATTAAGTCAGTGAACTTGTGTGTCGACATAGTGGCAATTTGCCAGTAAGTCCAACCGCATTTTATGAATCATCTCATTCTCTGGAACACTCAAAACCAACTTTTCAGGAGTTTTTGTAGATGTATTTGTACAGTATTCTACTACACACCATTTTTAACTCATTTTCCTAAACATAAATTCCAAAACAAGACTTCACTGTGAATTAGCATCATGAACTACAAGTAGCGAGCTAGCCAGTGACATCGTGACTAATGGAGCATTTTAGCGAGTATTTAAATTATTTGAATTTCATTCCTGTTTTTATAAAATCATATGGAAATTCAAGAGGAAAAATAACATATGAGGAGCATAAAATGACATAGTTAATCATTTAATACGATTTCCAGGGAACAGTCAAATACCCTATTGTTGAAACAAATGTTGGGCAAGTAATCTTTTCTCTAGCCGAACAGCTAGCCAGTTCATTCCCTGAGATACCCACATGACTCATGACCCAGAGAAAGAGAACAGAGCAGGCACTACGACTAAAGTCAGTCAGAAGGGCAGGAATAGCAGGTATCACAGGGTGACAAGAGTAACATCAATAAATAGCCTGCAGACTGCTCAGTGAGTCACTACAAATTAAAATGTTGTTGAGGGATGTCTGTCTAATAAAGCAGTGTTCTTTTAACGGCTATCAGCTCTAGTAAAAACACTACGTCCCCAGAAACAAACTTTGTTCTTGACTGTCCTACCCACGGCTTTACAGCCACCAGTGTAAATGATGGTAATACCCCTATACTTCTGAAGAACAAAGAGGAACACACACTGGAAAGTTGAACCTAAATCATAGTCTGGATACTAACCAATGGGAGGGGAGGGGGAACACAAGGAGCACATTCTAAGGATGTTAGGCAGAAGTCCCGGCAGAGTAGTCCCAGCAGAGTAGTCCCGGCAATGAGTAGACCCACCCCAAGGGTGGGGTCATGAGGTCACTGTCCCTTGTATGCAAAAGGAATTTGATATTTGGATTATTGGGCCGGAACCACATGGTGACTGCATAAATGAGAAGACTATGTACAGGACTAGTCTGGAAGGCACCATTGGTCAGTCTTACTCCACGATGAAGGACTCCATCCAACAATTTCATAGCTGAAGGTGCTGCTGAGCCATAAAGCTGGCAACCATAGTCCAATCAGAACAAAAGCTAGACCCATTAAACCTTGAGCGGGTGCGGCCATGTAAGAAGTACGCTAAACACGAATAATTGTTTTTCACTGTTCCAGCATTGTTTCACAATTGCGAACCGATACTCAGCCCTTCATTACTGATTCAGCTAACTCAGTGATAAATTGTGTTGTTATATGTCCAAGTCAGCATGCAGTAATATAAAATACACAGCAAGCTAGGTCAGAAAAAAATTTATAATCCATGCAAGAAAATGATCAACAATATGAGCTAACAGCACAACACCACAATGAGGCAGATGTCTACAAGATCATGGGTAATCGAATAAGCATCTGACTAGGATCTGATGCAGCTTCGAGTGGGTCATTACTGTGGATAACACCAGTCAGTGGCAACAAATGATACAAAGGAAGCTTAGTTCATTATTGTTTACTTAAACAGTGCTTTAATTCATATTATGCACATTTATTTTATTATTGTTTAATCAAACTATGTTTCACTCTTACATGTTTACCTTGGTAACATTAAGACAGCTATTCTTCGCATGGGCAGAAAGTATGTCGCCTGCCCACTCATGTTATGAAAACTTGCACATCCATTGAAGATTAAAATAGGGAAAAGTAGTGTGATCGGCAAACCAAGTGGTGTGAGCAACAAAACGGAGTGGGTTAAACAATTCATGCAGCTAGTCTTTAGTTCAATATGGGGCAGCCACGTCAGCTTTTTATCAACAAGGAGTCCAAAAATCAGGACTTCGCATCAACGTTCCAGTGCTGAGTACCCAAGTACAGTTCTTGGCCAGGACAGACCACACTGAGATGACAGAAACTCATGACACATTTTCATGATATAGAACTGCAATAATGGGAATGGGTACAATTGGCAGCTGTCTGATTGGTGCCTTGGAGTTGACATTTGGCCAAGGCTACAGATTGGGAGCTACATCAAATGCAAATGTTGCTGACGTGTTTGGACTAAGGCCACTAGTCATTAATGGCTATAAGGAGAGTGTAAAAAACAGCATGGATCCCTGTGGGATGCTGCTCCCTAGGACCCGTGGAGAGCTGAGTGAATTACTGAATACAGTTTGGTAGGGAGTCTCAAAAGCCCCCATCATGCAGGTTAAGTACATGATAGTCCCAGCCAAGTTGTGTTGTATGCCTTATGCACATTAAAAAAGATTGTAATGAGGTGTTGGTGTTTAGAAAAAGCACGTTGGATTGCTGTTTCCCACCTGAGCAGATGGTCAATATTGGATTGAGCTTTAAACCGCACAGATAGGGAGCAAAAGGCCCCGTGATTCGAGAACCGAGCACAGTAGTCAGGCTACCAATCTTTCAGACAGTTTGCGAACACACTGATGAGGCTAACTGGTCAGTAACTGTTGATGGACATTGGGTTTTAGCCTGGTTTATGGATTAGGTCGAGAGTACTATTTAGCCACAACAAAGGGAAAACACATTCTAGCCAAATATGGTTAAGATAATCAACAGATGAAGTATGAGTAACATTCAGATTTTGGGATCATGTGATGATGAATCACGTTAGGGGCTAAGGAAATATTGTGTGACAAGCCAAGAGCCTAAAGCAGTTGCCAGTCAGTGAAAGGTTCATTATATAATTTGATGTGATGGGGTCAAAGATAAGGGGATGTCCTCAACTTGTCTTTTTTTAATTTGAAAGATAGCCAGGTAAGAAGAGGACACCAATGCAGTCACAAAACAGGTCACGAGGTGTTCAGCAAGAAGTAAAAGTGTCAGTAAGTATACCACCACGAAGCGGGATATCAGGACATCTTTGGCGGCCCACTAGACTACAGAGCTTAGCACACACCTGGGATGAAAAGGCATTCATTCCCAAGGAGGAGCATTTCTTCTTACTGTGTTTAATTACATAGAGAGCCTTAGCATGCAGCTACTTAGAAAGTGAAGAATGTGGTCTGTGAAGGAAGTCACTTGAGGCATTGCAGGAGCCTTTTACGGACCTGAATAGGTGTTCCAATGTCTGTTGTCCAGCACAGCACTGGCTAACACTGGAGTGGGCCCATAGAATAAGGAAACTAGTTCCAGCAACACAGGTGATCTCATCAAAGATGTACCTCACAACCTCATCGATGCAGTGTGACAGAGGGGACACAAGTGATGGCAGAGATATCCAAGTGCCAGTTGGCTCTTTGACAAGCCCGACAGAGTAAATGGTCTGTCAGGCAGTGACAAGGAAGTGACAGCATCACCAACAAATGATCACTGTCACGAAGATTGTCGTGCAACATCCATTGTAGCAAAGCCCTGACATTGAGGGAAGAGTTCATAAGGTCATTAGCCAAATAGGTGCCATGGGCGACACTGAAGTGGGTACGAGTATAGTGATTGAGGAGAGGGAGATCAGGATTGGAAAGAAGCTTGTCAATCAGAAGGCAACTCTGAGGGGTGGTGTGCACTGAAATCCCAAAGGAGGAGAAAATGGTGGAAGAGTTGTTGGATTAATCTCAAGGTAAGAAAGTGACCTGCCTGGAGGTAAATAAAAATTACAGATGGTGATTGCTGGGGTGGTTTGCAGTCCAACTGTTATTGCTTCCAACGTGGTACAGAGGGAGCTCTACTCATTGTACAGATCCCTCCAGATGCTCTCTTGGGGCCAGAATAGTTCCAACACAATGCATAGTAACCTCTAAGATCTGGATAATGGTCATCAGTGCAGTGTGTTTCTTGAAGAGCAATGCAGATCACAGAACAGGAGGAAAGCAGCAGTTGTAGTTCTGGCAGGTGACAGTAATATCTGTTGCACTTCCACTGAATTACCATGTGGAGGGTGTCCTGGTTATGTCTGAAGGGGTCAGAAGGGCAGGTTACTCCCCAGGATCACTGTGTCACCAGTGGGGTGGAACAACATCAATGAACATTGGTTCGAAGTTGTATCTCATCGGAGTTGCAGTCTCTCAAGATTTCTGCTTTTTCTCTTTCACAACTTTTGGCAGTCTAGAATCTTGTGAAGACTTATCCACAGTGAGTGTAGGAAAGAAAGAAGAGCAGGCAGCCTCGAGACGAACAATCTGTGCTTCCTTCAGCAACTGGCTGGTGTGAGGTTGCTGGTCTGTAGGTTTTGGAGGAGAGGGTTCCTGAAAGGGAGCCCTGTCACTAGGAGAAACCAGAAGAGACTGCTGTTTCCCCAATCAGCTACAGGAAATGGTTCCCAGATACGGCACTACAGGAACCATGAAGCAGGTGGTCCTATTGGCTCCAAGTTCAAGTTTGTTTGCACGATTACTGAAGGCCAATGTAGAGGGAATAAATACACCTGGCACTGCTGACAACCTGACTACAGTAGTGGTGGAAGTTGATATTATTGAGACAGGACAGAAATTATCATATTTTTACCAAGTTTCAAAATATGAAAGGCAAGTGGTGACTATCAGGTCCTGAACTTTGCATTTCTTGGGTAGGACAGCACATCACGTGACTGGAGAGGGTGGTCATTCCCACATTTGGCATAGACAGGTGGTAGCATACACAGTGGATTTTCGCAAAATAGGATCATATGTACACTGGAGAGGCATATGCCCAAAGCACTGTCATTAAAAACACACCATCGACGTTAGGATATATGGCTTTGCACTGCAGCAGTAAACCACTACTTTGACCTCATCTAAAAGTGAATCCCCCTCAAAAGCAAGGGGTCAACTTTATTGTCTGGCAGTCAGGCATTGGTGCACATGCCGTGCAAAGTGGATCCGCACACTTCATGTGTTTGCATGGGGCTCCATCAGTCTGCAACATTATGCACCATGTTTATGTTCTTATAGAGGTCATGGTAACAGATACATCACAAGAATGTCTACAAAAGAGTAATGCCCAAGACTGTATGGGATCTTCCATGTTAATTACGATGGAATTACTTCATACTTGACAAAGGGAAGGCAGATTGCTAAATACATACTTCCTATTCTCCGCAAATAACAGCGGCTTAGCAGAGAGAAAGGACACTCCATCTGTCCACGTGCAAACCAGGAAATGAGGGGGAATAATCGTCTGCAAGTCACTTGGTTTTGTTTTTCTTCCATGGTGTGGCTAAGAACGCAAAGTTCCTAGGATCATAATGATCAGCACTGAATTGCAGTCTATCTGAAGAGACTGCCTGAGCACCATTGCCACCAGCTGATAACACTAGTTGTCTCATAACATCAAATATCCACCATGACGCCATCTACCCTAAAGGAAGGTTCTCTTCACAGGTGCCATCCAGAGACAGCAAACACCACCAAATGTGATGGCCAGTGCTTGCAGTCACAGTGTTCCCAAACAGACGTGCAACCACTACTCAGCACATACAGGGAGGTGACACCTCGGCATGAACTGCCAACCATGCTGGGTACTGGACAACCTTTCCTGCATTGCCTGCACATGCTGTAAAAAAATTTGAAAAGGTGGGAAAAACCCAAATAAGGGGACCTAACATAAGTTAACTGAAAAGTGTGGTGCAAAATAAAGGGAACAAAGTGAGAAAAGCCGTAAACAACATCCTACAAGAAAGCTAGCTTATCAGCAGGGAAACTTTCCTAGAGAATAAGTCTGAGAAAAGATATAATCAGAGCGCATGATAGCTCCACAGGAAATGAAGTAGTACGTCAATGCTCATCACACACACTCACAAAAAGTTGTGAGCCCCTGGGGGCCGCATCGTGGAGATGAGATAGACTAATTACAGCATGCACAGATGCACTCTCTCATATCTTCATACATGATTGGAATGGAAAGGAACCCTCTGCAGTGCAGTTTACTGTAATTTGCAGAGGATGTATTAGATGTAAATATATGCTACTTTCTGAGCCAATTTTACTCTGATTGTCATGTTGAGAGACACGCTTAGGAGTGTGACAGTAAACCACAATGTAATGCACAATGCCTCTCTTAGCAGCTATAACTGGACTTGGATCAGCATCGCTGTATCTTGCTAACTAGAGCAGTGATGAGACATGCTACTCTTCTTTGAACCTTCCCTATTTCCTCCACTAATTCTGTGTGTTGAGGGCCACAGGATGAGCAGAAATACTATAAAAACTGGCCAAATGAGGATTTTGTAAATTACATCCTTTATGAGTGGCATACATTTCTTGAGGATTCCTTCATTCCCAATTTGGCACCTGCCTTTCCTATGATTAATTTTATATGGTAGTTCCACTTCAAATTGTTCCATATGTATACTCCAAGATATATAAGCACTTAATTGTAGCAATATATCTGTAAAATAATTTAAAAATCTGTGATATCAAGCACATTTTGAAATGTTATTGTTTCACTGAACAAGGTTCCCATTAGTTTAGTCATTATAGTTAGCACTAAAGCCAAAAGTAAATGTTTTTTCTAGTGCACAGACTGTTAAGAAAAATGATCGTATCAGATATGCTTTCAGCACAGGTTCATACTGTTCTCAAAGTTTATTCTTCTCCACTGCAAGTAAATTGCAAATCTCCAGTGGTCACACCAGTAAACAAAAACATGGTTGAAAACTGCCAAAAAAGTACATTACTTATTTCTACACCTATATTCTCACCAGTGAAATGGTGTTGTAAACAAGCACAACATACAATAATGCCGTGAGCCTTCACCACACAAAATTTTCCTATAAAAGGAAAGTATCCACTAACCACCCATTATAAACAAACTTGCACAGCAAATTCTGTTCCATTCTGTGAGAAATGATTACTGAGATTCGCATCTTCAAACATTTGTTATTATTGTTGCTTACTGTTGTTATGTTGTTGTTGTCTTCAGACCGAAGACTGGTTTGATGCAGCTCTCCATGCCACTCTATCTGCGCAAGCCTCTACATCTCCGAATGACTACTGCAACCTACTTCTTTCTGAATCTGCTTCATGTATTCATCTCTTGGTCTCCCTCTATGACTTTTACTCCCCCCCTCTCTCTCACACTCTCTCACACTCTCTCACTCTCACTCTCACTCTCACTCTCTCACACACACACACACACACACACACACACACACACACACACACTTCCCTCCAATACTATATTGGTAATCCACTGATGTCTCAGAATGTGTCCTATCAACCAATCCCTTCTTCTAGCCACATTTGCCACAAATTTCTTGTCTCCCAAATTCTGTTCATTACTTCCTCATTAGCTACATGATTGAGCCATCTAATCTTCAGCATTCTTCTGTAGCACCACATTTCGAAAGCTTCTATTCTCTTTTTATCCAACCCATTTATCGTCAATGTTTCACTTCCATACATGGTTACTCTCCAGACAAATACCTTCAGAAAAGGCTTCCTACGACTTAAATTTACATTCAATGTAAACAAATTTCTCTTCTTCAGAAATGCTTTTCTTACCATTGCCAGCCTACATTTTATATCCTCTCTACTTCAGCCACCATCAGTCAGTTTGCCGCCCAAATAGCGAAACTCATCTACTACTTTCAGTTTCTCATTTCCTAATCTGTTTCCCTTAGCATCACCTGATTTAATTTGACTATATTCCATTAAAAGTGTTTTGCTTTTGTTTACATTCATCTTATACCCTCCTTTCAAGAGACAGTCCATTCTGTTCGGCTGCTCTTCCAAGTCCTCTGCTGTCTGACAGACTTACACTGTCATTGGCAAACCTCAATGTTTCTATTTCTTCTCTCTTGACTTTAATTCCTACTCCATATTTTTTCTTTTTTTCCTCTACTGCTTGCTCAATGAACAGATAGAAAAACATTGAGGGCAGGTTACAATCCCATCCCACTCCATTTCCAATCACTGCCTCCCTTTCCTGCCCCTTAACTCTTGTAACTGCCATCTGGTTTCTGTACAAGTTGAAGTATTTTACACAAGCTACCTTCACAGTTTCAGAGACAGTAGTCCAGTCAACACTGTTAAAAGCTCTCTCTAAGTCTACAAACGTTATAAATGTAGGTTTGCCTATAGTTATCGTATCTTCTAAGATAAGTTGTAAAGTGAGTATTGTCTCGCATGTTCTAACGTTTCTCCGGAATCCAAATTGATATGACCAGAGGTTGGCTTTAATAGTTTTTTCAGTCTTCTTTAAAGAGTGTGTGCAAGTATTTTGCAGCCACAACTTATGTAGTAACCAAAACCAACTGCGGAAACACCTTGGGCTGTGGATCGGAGCTGCCAGGCGGGGAAGCCGCCGGCGGTGGAGCACGCACCACCGGGTAAACACATGGATGAGTCGGACAACAGAGGAATGACAACTGACAACAACCGACTATGACTGACACAACAAGGAAGAGATAAACAACGGAGACTTGTGGAAACCACAACACCAAACACCAACAGTAAATCCACTCGGAACCAGAGCCAGGCAAATGTCAACAACACGCAACGACCAGAATGCAGTACCGCCGAGATAGAAACGAAATCCAGGGCCAGTACCGGACTGACTGGACTAGGGCAGAGCGGGTCCCTATATACGAAACCGGAGGGAGCGGCTATTGGCCGCTGTCTGCACGTGGTGTAGCGGTGGCGCCCTCGCTGTGCAAGAGCCGCTGCGCAGAATAGCCGCCGCGGAGGCAGAGCCCTCTATGGGCTGACCACGTCCATTTGTTCTGGCACGTGTTCAACTTGCGCGGTGGAAGGTACTAGAACTTAACTGATAGTTAGGTAATTTTCGCACCCACCAGCAAAGTCCTTTCTTTGGAATTGACATTATTACATTCTTCTTGAAGTCCGAGGGTATTCATCTGTCTCACACATCTTGCACACCAGATGGAATAGTGTTGTCGTGACTAGCTCTCCTAAGGCTATCAGTAGTTCTGGCAGAATGTCGTCTACCCCTGGAGCATAGTTTCAACTTAGGTATTTCAGCACTCTGTGAAATTATTCTTGCAGTATTGTATCTCCCATTTCATCTTCACCTACATACATTTGTTCTCTATCTATTCCTGCTTAGCAACTTTGCACTTCCTATCGATCTTAAACGTTTGTATTCCCTTTCACCTGCTTCATTTTTAAATTTTCTCCTTTTGTAAATTAAATTCAATATCTCTTGTGTTATCCAAGGATTTCTACTAGGCCTTGTCTTTTTTCCTATTTGATCCTCTGCTGCCTTCACTATTTCATCTCTTAAAGCTACCCATTCATATTCTACTGTATTTCTTTCCCCTACTCTAGTCAACTGTTGCATGACACTCCCCCTGAAAGTCTCATCAACCTCTGCTTCTTTCAACTTATCCAGGTCCCATATCCTTAATTTCCTACATTTTTTCCCCAATTTCTTCAGTTTTAATCTACAGTTCATTATCAATAAATAGTGGTCAGAGTCCACACTTGCCCCCGGAAATGTCTTACAATTTAGAATTTGGTTCCTAAATCTCTGTCTAACCATTATATAATCAATCTGAAACCTTCCAGTGTCTCCATGTCTCTTCCACATATACAAGCCTTCTTTTGTGATTCTTAAACCAGGTGTTAGTGACGATTAAATTTGCTCTGTGCAAAATTCTACCACACAGCTTCCTCTGTCATTCCTTTCCCCCAGTCCATATCCGCCTACTATTTTTTGTTGTCTTCATTTTCTAACAATTGACTTCCAATGCCCCATCACAATTAAAGTTTGATCTCCTTTAACTATTTGACTAATTTCTTTTATTCCATCTGACATTACTTCAATCTCTTCATCATCTGTGAAGCTAGTTAGCATGTAAACTTGTGCTATTGTGGTACCAGTGGGCTTCGTGTCTATCTCTGCTATGATAATGCGTTCACTATGCTGTTTGTAGTGACCTACTCGCATTCCTATTTACTTATTTATTAGTAAATCCTCTCCTGCATTACTCCGATTTGACTGTATTTATAACCCTGTATTCACGTCACCACGTTTCCTGTCCCTTCTGCCACCGAACTTCACTAATGCCCACTATATCTAACTTCAACCTATCCATTTCCCTTTTTAAATTTCCTAACCTACCTACCTGATTAAGGGATCTAACACATTGCACACTCTAATCCATAGAATGCAATTTTGTTTATCCTGATTACGCCAACCTCCTGAGCAGTCCCCGGCCAGAGATCCGAATGGGAGACTATTTTACCTCCAGAATATTTTACCCAAGAGGACACCATCATAATTTAACCATACAGTAGAGTTGCACGTCCTCAAGAAAAATTACGGCTGTAATTTCCCTTGCTTTCAGCCATTTACTGTACCAGCACAGCAAGGCTGTTTTGGTTGACGTTACAAGGTCAGATCAGCCAATCATGCAGACTGTTGCCCCTGTAAAGTACGAAAAAGCTGCTGCCCCTCTTCAGGAACCACACGTTTGTCTGGCCTCTCAACAGATACCGCTCCGTTGTGGTGGCATCTAAGGTACGGCTATCTGTATCGCTGAGGCACACAAGCCTCCCCACCAACGGCAAGGTCCATGGTTCATGAGAGGATGCGTATTACAGGGTGATTATAATCTTCAGTGAGAAACTGGTCTGATACTCTCCACATTTATATGTTCTGTGCACACCCTATTCCTGCATAACCACTAGTACATTCCGTGAAAGTCCCGTTCCTGCATAACTACTGCAACCAACACCTCTTTGCATTTCCTAATTTTACTAAAGCCTTGTCTCTCTCTCTCTTCTACTTTTTTTTAGCCCCACACTTCCGTCCATCACCAAACTGACACTTCTTTCATGCCCTAGCATGTGTCGTACCAACCAATCCGTTTTTCTAGTCGAGTTGTGCCATAATTTTTTTCCTTCCACTTCAATTCAGTACATTTTCATTAGTTATTCAATGTACCCACATAATATTCAGCAGTTTTCTGTGGCACCAGATGTCAAAAGCTTCTATTTGCTTCTCATCTGAACTGTTTGTCATCCAAATTACCTTCTGCAGAAGACTACACCCCTGGCAAGTACTTTCAAGAAAGACTTCCTATCATTAAGGTTCAAATTCCAAATCAACAAAATTTATCTTTTTTAGAAACGCTATTGCCAGCCTGCATTTTACGTCATCACTACTTCAAATATTGTCAGTTATTTTGCTGGCCATATAGCAAAACTCATCTACTGCTTTCGCTGTCTGCATATCCTAATCTCATGTCCTCAGCATTGCCTGATTTGAATTTGTCTACATTCAATTACCTTTGTCTGCTTTTGCTATTGTTCATCTTTCATCCTCCTTTCGAGGCACTATTCATTTCATTCAGCTGCTCTTCTAAGTCTCTTGCCATTTCTAACAGAATTACAATGTCATCAGCACTACTACCTCTCTTGTGGCTCTACAGCTCATTGTGAGCCTTGCCCTCTTCAACAATTTTCCACCATTTATCTCAATCCATTGCTACAGCTCTCCAATTTCTATAATTAATTTTCTGGAAATCCTCAATGACTCCACTTCAATGTCTAATTCTCAGCTGACCAGGCCCTCTCTGTCCTACTGGATTTCTTTGTAATACCTTTTTTGGGTACCTTTGCATCACTGATAAGTGTTACATGCCCAACCCACCTCAACCTGTAAGATTTCAATATTCTTCTGATAGGTGACTCTCTATAAATGATGTACAACTCATGATTGTACCTTTTCCTCCAAATTCCTCTTTCACAAACTGGGTCAATTATTCATCGAACGTGTTCTGCATTTCAATGTCTTTTGCTGTCAAGGCCAAGTTTGGGAGACAAGTGTAAAGATTGATCTTAAAAGTGTTTTGTAGATGAGTAACTTGGTACAGGTCAGAAGCCTTGATAAGTCTCTTTAGAGCAACTGAGGCTCTACTGGCCACTAGTAATCTCTGATCTCATAGGAAATGTCATTAGAATATATAATTGTTGAACCCAGATACTTGAACTGCTCATCTCTCTCAGAGGTATAGTTTCCCACCATTATTGAGCCAGCATGTTCTCCTTGCATGTCTTTTTGGCAATTATGTATTCTGTTTCCTGCTGGCTGATGTTTAAGCCCATATTCCCGCTAACCTGTTCAAGGGCACTAAATGTCTCATCCACTGCCTTTTGGGTTCTCTCCACTATATTTATGTCATCTGCACGAGTGAATATCTGCAATGATTCATGGAAGATCATCCCCCTGTTCAAAAAACCTCACTCTAATTTCTCCGGGGAAGCACGGAAAAGAAGCAGGAGTGCATCTCCCTCTCTTGTTCCACTTTCAATATGTACTGTATCGGAAAGCATTCTTCCTGTTCTTACGCTAGTTCCTGTCTCTCACATTGTCATTCCCACAACCCCTACTAATTTTCTAGGGACTCCAAATTCAGCCAGGGCATTATATAATTGATCTGTATCTACACTATCTTATGTTGCTATAAGTCTAAAGAAGTGACGTGTGCCAATCCCAAATTCAATCTTATTCTCTCAAATTTCCCTTGGAGTATAGGTCTGATTTATGGTTGTCTTTCTTGCATTTTACATCCTCCCTATTTCAAACATCATGTTATTTTGCTGCTCAAACAGCAAAACTCATCTAACTACTTTACCCTCTCATTTGCTAATCTAATGTCCATGGCATCATTTAATTTGACTGCCCTTATTTCGCTTGTGCTGATTTTCATATCGTCATATCTTTTCAAAATACTATCCATTCTGTTCAACTGCTCTTCCAAATCCTCTGCAGTCTCTAACAGAATTATAATGTCATCAGCAAATCTCAAAGTTTTATTTCTTCTCCCTGAACTTTGGTTTCCATTCCAAATTTCTTCTTCATTACCTTTACTGCTTGCTCAATGTATAGACTGAATAACATCGGGGACAGGCTATAATCCTGTCTCCCTCCCTTCCCAACTACTACTACCCTTCCATGTCCTTCGCTTTTAGTAACATCAGTCTGTTTTGTTCACAAGTAGTATATAACTTTTAGCTATCTCTATTTCATCCCTGGTCCTTTCAAAATTTCACAGGATGTATTGCAGTGAGAACTGTCGAAAGCTCTTTAAATCTTCAAATATCATGAATGTAGATCATATAAGGTAGGCTTTCACAGCCAATATTGTCTTCACTTCAAACTTCAGGTCTGATAGGCCACGACCAATGTATAAAACTCTTCCATGATGTTTTGTCTCTGACTGCGGGACACATTCTCTGAGGTAAAGTGGCGAACTTTCCTCAACCTATATTCTAAGATGAATAATAGGCTGAATATTGCTTCACATGTTCCTACATTTCACTGGAAGAAAAACTGATGTTACTCGAGATAGTTCTACCAGTCTCCTCCCCCCCCCCCCCCCCCCCCCCCGATTCTTATGTAAATAATTATTACATTCTTCTTCAGATCCAGTATTTCACCTGTCTCATATTTTACGTACCAGGTGAAATATTTTTGTCACCATTGGCTTCCCAACAACGTCACTAATTGTGAAACAATGTCATCTACTGAACAAGCCATATTTCAACTTGGGATTTAAGTGCTCTGTCAAATTCTTCTTGCAGTATCATATGGCCCATCTTCCTCTACTTAATCCTCCCATTCTATAGTACTGTCCTCAAATTTGTATTCCTTATATATATACCACCCACATACTCCTCCCACCTTTCAGCTTTTGACTCTTTTCATAGTAAGGGCTTGTCATCCGAGGTATTAATATTCATATAGATACTACTCTTGTCTTCAAAGGATTCTTTAATTTTCCTATAGGCAGCATCTATCTTCCCCTATTTATGTGCACTTCTACAGCCCGGTATTTCTTGTCTAGCCATCCATGCTTTGCCATTTTCCACTGCCAGTCAACCTGTTTTTTCTAGATACGTATTCTCTTATTCTTTATGTGCTGCACATTGTTACATTTTCTCCTTCCATCAATTAAATTCGATATCTCCCTTGTTATAGAAGATTTCTACTATGACTATCTTTTTTACCTTCTGCCGCCTTTGGCATTTTATCTCTCAAAGTTACCCATTCGTCTCCTACTGTGTTCCTTTCCCCATCTCCTTAAACAACTACTTTTCAGCAATTTCTTCAGTTTTAACCTGCAATTTATAATCAATAAATTATAGTCCAAGACCAAATCCACCACTGGGAGGTAGGGGGGGACAGACAGCGATGGATAATAATATAGAAGATCAGTAAATTGAAATCTAGTACTAATAAATCAGTAAATAAATACACACACACACACACACACACACACACAGACAGACAGACAGACAGACAGAGAGAGAGAGAGAGAGAGAGAGAATGTGTATTCATTAGTAATGTCAGAGTCAGGCATGACAGCAATTGATTAAAATGCGCAGTAATTTGAACAAATATTTTATATTTTAAACATAGTGGAAAGTTTTTGCTTATGCGACACTGTTTTTAGGCCCATACAAAGTCGATTGATGAAGCACTTGCTTTTATCAGTTACCAGAAATTAATACAGATGTGGTAAGGATTGTTCTTGTAGGACATAAACAATTTTACATTGTGCCGGCTGAATACACATTGCCACGATTGCATTCCTGGCATAGTGCAGCCAGCTGTAAATTACACTGGAGGTAAGTGCATGTCTCCAACACACTATGTCAATGTCAAATTCAAATACAACTGTACCATCAGATTGTCTGCTATGTACTGAATAATTAGGTTCTTGTAACATTGTAGTCCAAGCTGCAGTGTGGCTTCAGTTTAAGGAGTAAAATATCACTCTACCATTAGACAACTGAACAGAATTCTTTGGAGTAATCAGTTACATAGAAGTATGCAAATGAAAGACATTTGTTTTATGAAATGAGACTGAAATACATCCATGAACTGTGAAACACTGCTCAAATCTGAGAAAACTTTGTTCAATGTCTGGTGATTCACCACTTATATTTATATCAATTATCTCTCACTACCTATTGTGTGAGTGTAGTTTCCTTTGGAATAGTGTTACCTGTTAGGGGGAAAAAAAGGCAATAAAATCTATACATCTAACTTGGCCCCACCACTCTCTACACGTTACACACCGCCATTTTGCTCATTCTACATCTACATCTATACTCTACGAACCGCTGTGAAGTACATGGCAGAGGGTATGTGCCACTGTACTATTTATTAGGGCTTTTGCCATTCCATCAACATACGGAACAGGGGAAAAAATGACTGCTTAAATGCCTCTGTGAATGCTGTAATCAGTTTAATCTTGTCCTTAAGATACCTACGGCAGCAATACAAAATGGGTTGCAGTATATTACTAAACTCATCATATCTTAATTTATTAGCAGATTTTCTTGAGACAGTTTTTGTCTACCTTCATGAATCTGCCATTTCAATTCTTTCAAAATCTCAGTGACACTCTCCTGCAGGTGAAATGAACCTGTGACCACTCATGCTGCACTTCTTTGTATATGGTCAGTATCTTGTGCTAGTCCTATCTGGTACGAGTTCCTAATGTTTGAACAATATTCTAGGATGGGTTGCACAAGTGATTTCCAAGCTATCTCCTTTGTAGACTGATTGCATTTCCCTAGTATTCTATCAATAAACTGAGGTCTGCTCATTATACAGGGCTGGTTTGTAAACTTTATTAAATCTTAACTACAAGAAATGTGCTCTACAAATATGAAGTTACTTCAGTTAAAAATATAAGTGACATGATACCCACAAAATTAATCTTGTCAGTTCATCCGATGCCGGGTAACTAATTTTTTTTATTATGATTTAACAAATATCTGAATAAGTATGAACTAAGTTTATATATATATATATATATATATATATATATATATATATATATATATATATATATATATATATTTTCCACTCTAAAGACTCCAAAACCAAGGCATACACTTTTCAGTGGTAACTGCTAACATTCTTCCCAGCAGATCAGTATTATAGTTGCAGCAAATTACCACTGACAACATACAACGATGTACTCCACAGGAGCACTTTATTCCTCAAACTCCTGCTAATGCAAGATTGATATTGTATGAAGCAATTGCAATGTAATGAGTCTCCAGTGAACTAAAAAGTCTGCTCACCAGTCCATGTGCCTCACTGAAGCAAGCACTGAAATGCAAAAATTAGCTCCAAGACTTACTTCACACATTGTTACAATTTGTTACACTGAAATCAATTGTCAGATTATTGCTTTTAGAAATATGAACTCATGACCAAAGATTATTTTCATGAGCCCCAAAATTAACTAATTCCCACATATCTCAATCCAACAATTTTAAGTAGTAAATGTACTGGTAGCAGTGTCATTAGAAAGTTTATTTAAATAATTCTGATATAATCTTTTCAAATAGTTCATGTTCTACTGTGTAAATAATGAAGTTGTCACTCATTACACGATTGTTTCAATAGCATCCTGCTTTACTAGGCATGGCTGTTTTTGGGTCATGTATAGCCTTGATCCCCCCCCATGAACCATGGACCTTGCCGTTGGTGGGGAGGCTTGCGTGCCTCAGCGATACAGATAGCCGTACCGTAGGTGCAACCACAACGGAGGGGTATCTGTTGAGAGGCCAGACAAACGTGTGGTTCCTGAAGAGGGGCAGCAGCCTTTTCAGTAGTTGCAAGGGCAACAGTCTGGATGATTGAGTGATCTGGCCTTGTAACAATAACCAAAACGGCCTTGCTGTGCTGGTACTGCGAGCGGCTGAAAGCAAGGGGAAACTACAGCCGTAATTTTTCCCGAGGGCATGCAGCTTTACTGTATGATTACATGATGATGGCGTCCTCTTGGGTAAAATATTCCGGAGGTAAAATAGTCCCCCATTCGGATCTCCGGGCGGGGACTACTCAAGAGGATGTCGTTATCAGGAGAAAGAAAACTGGCGTTCTACGGATCGGAGCGTGGAATGTCAGATCCCTTAATCGGGCAGGTAGGTTAGAAAATTTAAAAAGGGAAATGGATAGGTTAAAGTTAGATATAGTGGGAATTAGTGAAGTTCGGTGGCAGGAGGAACAAGACTTCTGGTCAGGTGACTACAGGGTTATAAACACAAAATCAAATAGGGGTAATGCAGGAGTAGGTTTAATAATGAATAGGAAAATAGGAATGCGGGTAAGCTACTACAAACAGCATAGTGAACGCATTATTGTGGCCAAGATAGATACGAAGCCCACGCCTACTACAGTAGTACAAGTTTATATGCCAACTAGCTCTGCAGATGACGAAGAAATTGAAGAAATGTATGATGAAATAAAAGAAATTATTCAGATTGTGAAGGGAGACGAAAATTTAATAGTCATGGGTGACTGGAATTCGAGTGTAGGAAAAGGGAGAGAAGGAAACATAGTAGGTGAATATGGATTGGGGGACAGAAATGAAAGAGGAAGCCGCCTGGTCGAATTTTGCACAGAGCACAACATAATCATAACTAACACTTGGTTTAAGAATCATGAAAGAAGGTTGTATACATGGAAGAACCCTGGAGATACTAAAAGGTATCAGATAGATTATATAATGGTAAGACAGAGATTTAGGAATCAGGTTTTAAATTGTAAGACATTTCCAGGGGCAGATGTGGACTCTGACCACAATCTATTGGTTATGATCTGTAGATTAAAACTGAAGAAACTGCAAAAAGGTGGGAATTTAAGGAGATGGGACCTGGATAAATTAAAAGAACCAGAGGTTGTACAGAGATTCAGGGAGAGCATAAGGGAGCAATTGACAGGAATGGGGGAAATAAATACAGTAGAAGAAGAATGGGTAGCTTTGAGGGATGAAGAAGTGAAGGCAGCAGAGGATCAAGTAGGTAAAAAGACGAGGGCTAGTAGAAATCCTTGGGTAACAGAAGAAATATTGAATTTAATTGATGAAAGGAGAAAATATAAAAATGCAGTAAGTGAAACAGGCAAAAAGGAATACAAACGTCTCAAAAATGAGATCGACAGGAAGTGCAAAATGGCTAAGCAGGGATGGCTAGAGGACATGTGTAAGGATGTAGAGGCCTATCTCACTAGGGGTAAGATAGATACCGCCTACAGGAAAATTAAAGAGACCTTTGGAGATAAGAGAATGACTTGTATGAATATCAAGAGCTCAGATGGAAACCCAGTTCTAAGCAAAGAAGGGAAAGCAGAAAGGTGGAAGGAGTATATAGAGGGTCTATACAAGGGCGATGTACTTGAGGACAATATTATGGAAATGGAAGAGGATGTAGATGAAGATGAAATGGGAGATACGATACTGCGCGAAGAGTTTGACAGAGCACTGAAAGACCTGAGTCGAAAGAAGGCCCCCGGAGTAGACAATATTCCATTGGAACTACTGACGGCCGTGGGAGAGCCAGTCCTGACAAAACTGTACCATCTGGTGAGCAAGATGTATGAAACAGGCGAAATACCCTCAGACTTCAAGAAGAATATAATAATTCCAATCCCAAAGAAAGCAGGTGTTGACAGATGTGAGAATTACCGAACTATCAGCTTAATAAGTCACAGCTGCAAAATACTAACACGAATTCTTTACAGACGAATGGAAAAACTAGTAGAAGCCAACCTCGGGGAAGATCAGTTTGGATTCCGTAGAAACACTGGAACACGTGAGGCAATACTGACCTTACGACTTATCTTAGAAGAAAGATTAAGGAAAGGCAAACCTACGTTTCTAGCATTTGTAGACTTAGAGAAAGCTTTTGACAATGTTGACTGGAATACTCTCTTTCAAATTCTAAAGGTGGCAGGGGTAAATTACAGGGAGCGAAAGGCTATTTACAATTTGTACAGAAACCAGATGGCAGTTATAAGAGTCGAGGGACATGAAAGGGAAGCAGTGGTTGGGAAGGGAGTAAGACAGGGTTGTAGCCTCTCCCCGATGTTGTTCAATCTGTATATTGAGGAAGCAGTAAAGGAAACAAAAGAAAAATTCGGAGTAGGTATTAAAATTCATGGAGAAGAAATAAAAACTTTGAGGTTCGCCGATGACATTGTAATTCTGTCAGAGACAGCAAAGGACTTGGAAGAGCAGTTGAATGGAATGGACAGTGTCTTGAAAGGAGGATATAAGATGAACATCAACAAAAGCAAAACAAGGATAATGGAATGTAGTCTAATTAAGTCGGGTGATGCTGAGGGAATTAGATTAGGAAATGAGGCACTTAAAGTAGTAAAGGAGTTTTGCTATTTGGGGAGCAAAATAACTGATGATGGTCGAAGTAGAGAGGATATAAAATGTAGGCTGGCAATGGCAAGGAAAGCGTTTCTGAAGAAGAGAAATTTGTTAACATCCAGTATTGATTTAAGTGTCAGGAAGTCATTTCTGAAAGTATTCGTATGGAGTGTAGCCATGTATGGAAGTGAAACATGGACGATAAATAGTTTGGACAAGAAGAGAATAGAAGCTTTCGAAATGTGGTGCTACAGAAGAATGCTGAAGATTAGATGGGTAGATCACATAACTAATGAGGAAGTATTGAATAGGATTGGGGAGAAGAGAAGTTTGTGGCACAACTTGACCAGAAGAAGGGATCGGTTGGTAGGACATGTTCTGAGGCATCAAGGGATCACCAATTTAGTATTGGAGGGCAGCGTGGAGGGTAAAAATCGTAGAGGGAGACCAAGAGATGAATACACTAAGCAGATTCAGAAGGATGTAGGTTGCAGTAGGTACTGGGAGATGAAAAAGCTTGCACAGGATAGAGTAGCATGGAGAGCTGCATCAAACCAGTCTCAGGACTGAAGACCACAACAACAACAACATAGCCTTGATTTCTCAAACTTGTGAACCAGCTCATGCAACCAGTTATTCCTTGGTCCACACAGTTCATCATGGAAGCTATATCATGATATATTTTTCAAATGGCCAGAGAAATGCCATGCATAAAAAAAAACACACGCACACGCACACACACACACACGCACACACACACACACACACACACACACACACACACACACAGAGAGAGAGAGAGAGAGAGAGAGAGAGAGAGAGAGAGAGAGAGAGAGAGAGAGAGAGGCAGGCAACCTTGAAACTTCCAGTCTACAGCTTCACAGTGACTCACCAGACTAACAAGCCTCTCTACTCCCATATTAAAAAAAGCATACAGAAATCAGTAAATATTACTGTATCTTCTCAAAAACTGGCTTCCTTGCTTGTGTGTTCCCATATATGTATTCTTAAATCAAAGTAAAAATTTGTTTTCATATTTCAACAAAGTAATTAGTCATGTCAGTTATTTGGAAAAGGGGAGGAACATCGGTAGTAAATCAATATCTCATTGACACAGGGGTCAACAGACACCAAGCATTAGTTCAGGTTGGAGCAGGAGGCAACAGAAATTTTTACATCTTGGTTAGATTATCTAATCCCACAGCCAACAACTTTCTGCAGAAAGAGACAATGTTTCAGAGGACAGTGGAAATCCTGTAACAGTCTACAAATATCAACCTCATTATGAAAGAAGGACTAGTACCTTCATAGGATCAACCCGTAAAACTTCCTGGCAGATTCAAAGGTCATTCCAGATTGGTTTTCAGTTCACAATTTTATCCTTTATGGACAATGCTCATACTAATTCAGTCATTGGAGAAACCCTACAGCCCAACAATCTGCAACCACCTTTCTCCTACTGTCCAAAGTTCCATAGAAGCTCATATGTATACCTTGGACAATAAGGTAACGAAATGTTTAGTGGAAGATGCCTCAGTCATAGCCACTCTCCAACATATTCAGGATGTACTCCCGACCTTGACAATAACATAGTGGTTTAGAGGGTTCAAAAAGACAATGCTTGGAATCTACGAGAGATCAATAAGTTCTGGCTGTTACAGTGAATGAGAATTACTAACTCATCTGCCACAATTGCAAGAGGAGATAACTGAATAGCTCTAGATCCACCAAGACATATTTCACATGATAATCTGCACTTTTATGACTTCTGAACACAATCAGTTCCATTACATTTGAGGACTGGTAGACATATAGGATGAAATTTGTATGACATGGAACTGACTACTTTAAAAACAATCTAGACCTTCATAAAATCACTACATGAGTAACACAGTCACCCTTTATTTCATCATTCTGTAGCCACAAAAATTCCTCATTACTTGTATTTGTCATGTATACTAGAAAAAACAAACACACTGGTGGTAACAACATTAGCATATCCAATATCGCAGCTCTACCTTCATGCAACTAAACCAACTAGCCATTCATAGAAAACTGGGTTACAATAATCTAGAAAAGCACAAACCCACCAGGTTATCAGATTTAAAACATTGCCTAAAAAACTCTCAGGAAACAGCTAGTGCAAAGTAATAGAGAGATAGGCTGCTTTTTGCTAATAGTGCGGGTCTCACTGACAAAATTAGGCAACATGCACTAGGCTCAATAAAAGAGGAGGAAGAAAACAAACTATAAACTTGCCCTGTGAATTAATATATGGTGGGAGTAGTTTGGAGCATGACTGAAAATCTAACTAAGACGAGCACACATGCTTCCTACTGTGCAATCTTTGTACATTATTATTGACTGACTTACCCAAAATGCCATTAACACAATCAATTCCAACATAATTGCTACAACTTGTAGTGCACATATGCTACAATCATAGTAAACTGATATCTTGAAAATAATGAAAAGAAGTGCAAAGCAGTATGTAAAGGTTTCACACTGCAGGTCACCACAACTAAGATTTTGGGGTGAGGTCAAATACTACACTCTAGTTTAGATTTCATACTTTACGGTATATGTGATGACAGCCCACCGGAAACAAATGGAATTGTAATAGAGTCTGAAAAACAGTGACAGTAAATTTTCACATTCCGCAGAAACTACACCCTGCAAAACCACTTTTTGGCATTGATGGAAAAACAGTTTCAGCAGTGTATAGAAGATGTTATTTAATAAACACCCACACAAATGCTGTAAGAGGTCTCAAGCAAAATAAAGCCGTGCAACAGAGGCAACACTGTACCATCACATTATCCAATCACTATTGATGTACGGAAATATCTTTTGAGAGAACTCCATAGTTAGCAGCAAAAAGATTTAGACTACATAAAAACATTGTCAGAATTATAAAAAAAAAAAGCAAAACAGAGAGACTCCTGTAGACCAATATTTAAAAGGATTAATACACTGTCCCTGCATTATTTATACTCTCATGAAGAACTGATCTTCAAGAAAGGAAGATCCTTAAAAAAAAAATCTTCAAGCATAACTGTGATTTTCACTCATATGATACTAAGCAGAAGCATACACTACATGTCACCTTTTTTTATGATGTAGAGCACAACCTTCGAAAGGGCAAGTGAATGACAACAAGAGCACTTGACTTAATTAACAAATATAAATCAGGGTTTTGAAGATGATAAGTATACAGTACTGGTGCTTTGTTCTCTTACTAAACAGTTCGATGTAAGGCCATGCTCAGCAAGTCAAAATCATACGGTACTGGGGGCACTGTTTTGCAAACTCTTCAATCCTACCTGAATAATAGATTGTATCAATGCACAAACCATCCTGAAGTGGAAAAAACTAACACAACATACGTGCCATACAGGTACGTAATAAGACCTCTGTTGATCTTGGTTTTCATTAACAACATAAGCTGTAATGGGCACACTTTGCAATTTGCAGATGACACAACAGTGTTCTCAAAAGGGGAGTGTGTTGTTCAGGCTGTTCAACAAGCAGAAGCCCTGGTTTATTCCAAACAGATGAAAACTAATGAAGACAAAATACAGAGGACAGCATGCAGCCTCAGTGATAATGGAGCACTCGGTGATAAAGCAGCTGTTAAAGATACGGAATTTTCCATTTATACAAAGTTAAACTGGCAACAGCACACTAAACAAGTATGGTCCAAACTTTCACAGGTCATGTATCTCTTGAGGAAACTAAAAAGTACAAGATCAAACAGTATCTACTAACAGTGTACTATAATATTCCACAGCCATATCAGCTATGGACTGCTGCTGTGAGGCTACTTTGTAGACTGCAAGAACGTATTTTTGTTGCAAAAGGAAGCAATGAGGATCACTGTACCACAAGCAACAAAACTCACCACTGTACACTATTTTTTTCAGATTAGTTCTGAGTGATTTCAGCCAAAATATGTTCATCAACTACCTGATCCACACTAAGATAAATAATTCATTAGATATACAGGAACAGAAATGAGATTCATCAACACAACAAACTCAATAATGACACTATAGGTAGGCCAAGATGCTCATTAAGAACGACACAAGACAGTTTTCCAACAGTGCCCTAAAATTATTTACTGCACTACCTAAGGATATTCAATGAACAATACAGTAATTTAGAACTATAATTCTGTGTTAATTAACGAACCTTTGTACAGTATTGAAAAATTCTTCGCTGGTGATAGAAGTGTCTACCTCAACTGCAACCAAGGGTAATGACAACTCTGCCATTTAATTACAATATGTTCTAGAGTTTAGTTTATGATTGTGTTTTTATTGTAAGGGCAGTGTAATCTAGTTCTTCACTTTAAAACGTAAAGACCATCAATTTTAGTATCACAGTTTACAGAGCAACATTGCATTCATTTTACTGTGGTAATATTACTGTAATATTGATCTCCAGCCATAGCTGGTGAACACACAGAATTGGTAGCCAAAAAAAATTACAATAAATTGATAATAGGACAATTACAAATATTTGTAAAGGAAGAGTATACCATATTCTGATGTATAACCAACATCACCCTGTTTGAAGCAGATACCAAATTTACCTATGATTAAAGCAAAACTGAAACAGCACCTGGTTGATCACAGCTTTTACCCTGTTTTAAGTTTTTTGAGCCTCAAATGGAGGAAGTGATAACTGGTGCAAATGATCTGACATTCCGAAACACACCTATTGCAAATGATATGACATTCTAAACCACACTTATTGCTTTCTATCCCGTTATTTGTTTACATTATTATGTTATCAATACGCAATCAAGCAATACTTGTCCTATAGAGTATGTGCAGACTATGTACCAAATTACTATTTACGGTAGCAACAGAGAAATACAAATAAATGAACACCATATTTGTATTATATTGAATAAAATATTTGTTCATATGCGTATGAGAATTTGAGCATATTACAATAACGGGGTAGCACCGTCAGAACATTTAATTAAACTCACAATGTTTCAGTAATAAGGCTGAAAATGTAACACCCGTAACTTTCACTGAATTGTAATATGTCTCAGTTCTCACCATTTTAGCGTTTACTTCTGACATCACTGCAATATTAGATCTTACATGGGAATAGAGCGCGCAAACACACACATTTTCACTTAATAACAACAATTATGATCACTGCGCTCACCTGTAATGTGTACATTTCTCCATTTATTTCTATATCCTTATTAAGAAATTCTACTCCAATTGTATGGAAAGAATGTTCATCAAAATGATTGCTAACAAATCTATTCATAAGACACGACTTTCCAACTCCTCCATCACCAAGTATAACTACTTTCAGAAGCGTGTTTTTGCTTGGCTGGCGAGTGTGTCGTCCTTGGAATGTATTCCCTGCCATTAGATATGTAAATAATATCACAATCACTCTGTCAGATGTCAAATTGTCGGTGATGGCTATGTATGGCCCCAAAACACATACTGCATCTGAAACACAGAATGCATGAAGTTGCAACAATTCAGGTAGTTCATTTGTGTTAATATCGACCGCGTCAATCGCAGCATCTGCCGATGACTGTCGTCCACTGTTTTTAATTATTATTGTAAATATGCTACAAACAAACTGCAGCTACATATATTTAATATCTTTCCCAACGTACCACACACCCCACCATTCCTTAAACAACTTCTGATACCAACATCAGACTATTGTCAAAAGTGCGACACAAAGATGTTATGCACAAGCAAATGCAAGTCGCGACCGACTGCATATTAATGTGCTGTGTCTTTCATGTTACAGTTATATTTCCTTTTGATGACTATAGAACTACGAATTGCAGCGCTAACGAGAAACGTGGTCTATATCTAATACCTGTAGATGCATTTTTACTTACTTCGTTACTTCCCAAAACGTAATCAGAAGATTGTCTTTTAAAAAGATCTGACTGATTTCTCTGACATCATTCTCGAACTGAGCTAATGCTTCCTCTCCTATTACCTCGACAGGGCGTCAAACTCTAACATTCCTAATCAAACATAAATTATTGTCTAACAATATTTTTATCAGCACATAAGAAAGAATGCAACACGGTCTGATATGGAACTCCAAAACTACTTAACAGTGACGCAAATCCCGCAACAGGTAAACATTGATGCCTAAGCTATAAAATCTGGGCTATCGAGCAATGGAAGACAGTCATTTCGTCAGATGAGTGTTCTTTCACACTGTTTCCAACTTCTGGCTGAGTTTACGTCCCAAGAGTGAAACATGACGGTAGTTCGATGATGATTTGGGAAGGGCAACCATATCGTGGTATTCCATGAGCCCCACGGTTAGGCCTGATGTGCAAAGTCGAATTACTGCCGAAGATTATGTGACCATTTTGAGGTCTATCCCATGGTACAATGTCTGTTACCCTATTGTGATGCTGCATTCCAAGACAACATGGCTCCTGTAAACACGGCTCTCATCGTCCCGGACTGGTTTTGTGAGCATAAGGATGTTTTGTCACATCTCCTTGGCCATCACAGTCACCAGATCGCAATATTATTGAGACTTTGTGGTCTACTTTGGAAAGAAAAGTGTGATCGCAATCCATCCCCATCATCGTTACCAGAACTTGCCACTATTTTGCATGTAGAATGGTATAAGATTCCATTGAAACAGCTTAAGGAGCTATATCTATCCATTTGCCGTTTTGAATGCCAACTCTTTTCATACACTGTAATAGGCATGGTAATTTGTTGTGTTTGTGGCGTTTCGATATTTTTATCTATGCTGTGTAGATAAAGTACGATTAACACATTAACTGCATGGTGGGAATGAGTTAAGGTTCAGCAGCTTGTTTCCAGAGGTCTCCTTAGTCGTGAACAGAAAGCTGGACGTAACTTGATGTGATGTCAGCATGGCTATAGGGCCAAATTGTTTTTACCCTGAAACGAGGCAGCTGAAGTAACAGGGAAAGAAAGTGTGTGTCACTCAGCGAGCAGTTACAGTGCCCTGTAGTGGTGTTCTTCATTACAATATGGCTCAGTGACAACGTTTGGATTACTTCACATGAGGATGTATCATTGGGAAACTGGAAGGTGTTACGATGTGAGCAGGCATAATGTTGTATGGGCATACTGACCTTCATATCTTTGAACACAGTACATTCACCAGTCAAGATTATTGTGGTGCTGTACTCTTCCCATGTGTGTCTTTTCTGGAGTTTATTCGGCCTTGACATCATTTTAATGGATGACAATGTGCGACTGCACCAAACAGCACTTGTGGAGGAGCTCTTGGAATGAGAAGATATTTGGCGAATGAACTGGTGTGCTCAATACCTTGACCTAAATCCCATCGAGCAGTTGTGGGACGTGTTAAGGAGATGTACTGCAACATGTCCACAAGCACCAACGACCATCCAGAAGTTGTCAACTGCACTGACCAGTATGAGAGCACTTTGCAGAGCATACATTGCTATCGTTGGCGATCACATATCCTATTAATAACCGATCTTTTGTAATGTCCAGGGGATCAACACAAATCTTGGTGACTTCAGTGTACTTACTGTCTGAAAAAAATGTGTCATTTCTGCTCGTCTCCTTGCATATTTCTTTCAGTTACCTCGTATTTTACAATGAAGTAGTTCTTTCTATGAACGGTCCAAATTTCATCAAGCTATGTTACCTGGCAGTGAAACATCAACTCTCAAACTACTCCTAATATCTGAGCATGTGTTATTGTTGATTTCTTGCATCTGTCAAATGGGGATGTTAAGATTGATGGTATCCTGGCTGCTATACAAAATAAGAAGACTATGTGTTAAAGTGGGGAGTAACTTACTCCCTCTTCTCCATATCTTTGCCGTTAATAACATAATACATCAACCTACATGCACTCACAATAGTCACATGCACAAAACAGCTAGGCTCCGCATATGTAAAATACCCCAGTCAATGATGCTACGCGAAATGTAGATTTTGAGCCTTAAAATTTAAGGTATATACTAACATATCACCTGTTTATGAAGTTTAGATAAAAGTATGGCAAACTGTTGTTTTTTATAATTCAGTGTAAATTTTCTTTACTGCATCACAATGGTCTACAGACACATTACTCATGGAATATCTAGATGGGCCTAGACTCAATAAAGTACATCAAAATGTCAGGTCTAGTGCAGCAGGGGATACAACCCGTCGGCTTTGGACAATGACGTCACAAGTCGCCAGAGAGCAGTTTACCATTTTCGCTTTTGCTGTAATGTTTCAGTTTCGTTTTTTTACTGATTGCTTAATAAAGTGGATCTGTTTATTCTATCTCGTGAGATTTTTTTTAAAAAAGCCAAAAAACACTTATCAGCCACTGAAGGGAGCTACAACACTAAGAAGAATCGCTTCTCGATTGGCCACTTGTGATGTCATTGTCCAAAGCCGACAGGTTGTATCCCCTGCTACACTAGTCCCAAAATGTCAGTGTCCTCAGAATCGTGTGAATCTTAATATAATTATGAACTATTACATAATTATGTCTCAGTTATTATTGTTATCATTACTATTACAAAACATGAATCGACTCATGCATTTATTAACAACTTGTTAACTTGAATTCACTGTAGAAAATAGATTTTTCTAATACAAATTTTGAAATAAATAACTCTACTCATACCTACAATAAGATACTTGAGATTGCTTGTTTCCACAGAGACAGCTGATTTGTGGCGTAATCACTGACAAAGGAAACCTCATTCCTTCATCATTATATTTTATAGTCTCTCTCTCTCTCGTCGATGTTTTAATTTCAGGCAACAGTGAGAAGATCAGTTCAAACAAATATGTAGTTAAAAATAGTAATAATAAATCAACTGCTATCTCAGAGACTGCTGGGTATTCACAGCTTATTGACAACAAAATGAATCCAAAGGCACTTTGAAAAATTTAGATTTCTGTGTTTTGTCTGCTTTCAGATTTCCAAGTCCCTCTTATAAACCTAAAACTACATTATTTGGAAGATGGCCGGCCGGTGTGGCCGTGCGGTCTAGGCGCTTCAGTCTCGAACCGCATGACCACTACGGTCGCAGGTTCGAATTCTGCCTCGGGCATGGATGTGTGTGATGTCCTTAGGTTAGTTAGGTTTAAGTAGTTCTAAGTTCTAGTGGACTGATGACCACAGATGTTAAGTCCCATAGTGCTCAGAGCCATTTTTGAAGACGTTTCAAATCCACAAATAGCTCACCAACATAGCAAAAATCTTCAACATACTCTCCAAAATATTCATTGAAATTCTGCTGTAAGAGTACTAAATGTTCATTAATTAATTCCATCAACACTTCATCATCAGAGAAGGATCATCCAGTTGGGATCATTTAACACAACACATCTTCAATTATCTGTATGCACAAATTTAGTTCATTAATAAATCCTTCAAGATCATCTATACTAATCAAGATATTTTCATTTATAGCTTGCATTTTTTGTTTGGTTTATTGAAGTGTATGAAAATATCAGAAAGATGCCAACTTAGATATCCATTCATCATCTCCATGTAAATCTGATTCCACACTTCTGTTTTGACCAATGACATGACCAGTATAGTGGAAACGACCATTCACAACAACTTCCATAACGGGACTATGACGCCATTGCGTATACATGACAACAAACACAAAAACAGATCGAAAAATAATCAAATACATATTCCCCCAAAAATATAATGAAAGTAAAGGGACAAGTGGGGGAAACTTGGGGTTTTTGGGTGGGGGAAAGACTAAAAATAAACACACAGTACTAAAGCAAACGACAAAAACGATAAAATAAAAATCAACTACAAACAATATCCACTGGAGTCGAACACCTCCCTTGACCTATATAGGTCAACAGAAACTACCGATAGTAAATCATGAAACCCAAAACTACAACCACATCCACAAACATCACTACCTAAAAAAAACACAACAAAACAAAAAAATTTGAACCGAACATTCCCCTTGACCTATATAGGTCAACAGAAAATACCGATAGCAAATCATGAAACCCAAACCTACAACTACATCCACAATCATCACTACCTCAAAAAGCACAACGAACCAACAAAATTGGAATCGAGCACTTCCCTTGATCTATATAAGTCAACAGCAACTACCGATACCACAATATAAGTCTCAAAACTTTCATCACCACCACACTTAATCCTACCACAGAAAAGCAACTAGAAAATCAAAATTAGTATCGAACACTTCTCTTGACCTGTTATACTTACAACATCTCCACATATAGTCGTCCCTGATCCGAGATGCTGCAATTTTAGTAAGCCTCATTTCTTCACATCACAATGAACGCTTCACAACTTCAGCCAACAGATCGAATAGCTGAAGTTTTATTAGAGACCAACGCACTGTCCCCCATAATCGCCAACAACCAAAAACTGTTGACTTTGTCAGTCATATCCACACCTACTAAAGAAATAAACAAAGCGATTTACCAAAATTCACACACGATGAACAGAAAAAGCTACAATAACGTCGACATAACAAACCCAAAATCGTTAACTCACTGAAAAATATTCCGCTGAAAGCACAGTCACCACCGTTACCACACAAGTGCAATGCTTCCACGCAAATGAACCCCATACGCCATATAACACGCTCACCATAAACACACCACCATAGAAAACTACCGACCACAACAATACGCCACCTATAAACACGCCACACACACATACTAAACCAAAAACATCACCTAACACACAACACATAAACACACCACCAGAGAACATCACCGATCACATCAAAAAGACACCTACAAACAGGCCACTCTCACAAACTAAACTCCGCGCCGTCCTGACGTCATACATTACAACAACCTTACGTCACAGGTCAAAGCCGACGGGTGGAATCAGAAGCTTCGACTGTTCCAAAACTTCAATTACCGCATCTTTAAGTTCAAACATTCCTCTTACCACTTGATCTCAAAGTAATCTCTGTACATGTGTATATAGCAGAAGTGTAGTATGCAGTGACCCCATTTCTTGATACAAAAAGTGAAATATTCGCATATTTAGGGATTGCGATTTGATGTTGACGGCTTAGTAAGAATGGCTTCGCTCTGAATGAGACAATGGTCAGTTCATAAGTTAGGATTTACTTTTCTGATTTTACTCATGAATCCTTTTGGTTGGCCTGCCATGCAACCATCTCCATCTGTACAAACACTAACGCAATCCTCCCACGTTAATTCACTACAGACCAATTTGGTGTGATGTCACATGTGCTGCACGGCTGTTGAAATTGCTCGTTAATATTTTATAAAATTTTAGTGTCCAGTTACTTATTTTAAAGTTTATTTGTGTTAATATTTGCAGTAAAAGTAATTTATTAGTGTATTTTCATTAATGTCAGTCTTTCTTCCTGTGTTATTGACTCAAGTGATCTATTATTCGTGAGTGTGTTAACGTCGTTCGTCTAAGCATCACGCCTCAGTAGTGTGTTTACATTTTGCGGCGTGCACTGCATCTGTAACGGTTATAAAGCTAAGTACTGACAAACTTATTTGTGCACTGTTATACAGTTATTAAATTTAATAGTTTTCAGCGGTGTTTCGTGCCGAAATGACGATTTAATAAATTTTTGGAAACGTTCGCTCGCTGTGTTTTTTAGTGTTTCCTGTGCGTTCAGTAAATTTCGTTTCTCATTCCTTCTAGTAAAATATTTCTGTAAAATTTTCATTCAGTGTTTTAACTACGTTTAGTGTTCCAGTGGCCATTTGAATTGTTTGGTTTTAGCTAATAATTCTGTGAAGTTTTTTTGGTATTGGTATTAGCTGTGGTGTAGTTGTATTAATAAAAGTAGTTGCTTTCTTAGTAGGCAGAGAATTTCGAGACCATTATTGTTAGTTCTATAAATAGTTCTACTGGTGTAACTGAACGTTGGTAACGTAGACGTATAGTTTTTTTTCAGTAACTGTAATATTTTACCATGAGTGGGAAGTGTGGGCTCTGTTGTAGGTTTGTGAGTAGTGGGTTATGGTGTGGGATTTGTTTGAAGTATTTTATTGGGGGGAATGCAGTGGGGAAGCCAGTGGTCATTTTAGTGAGACCCTCTCGTGGGAATGCAGAATCTGCAGTAGAAATAAGTTGATAGAGGAGCAGGAGCGTAAGATCTGCACCCTTCAGGTGCAGTTACAACGCGGAAAGGAGGAACTAGATAGGTTGAGGAGGGTGAAGGGTGGTGGGGTGTGGGAACTGGCAATGGGCAAGAAGGCAGCTAGGAAGAGGAGGTATTCAGACAGTTTCACTTCGCGTATTTGCAATAGATTTGACCAACTGTCAGAGTTTGGTGGAGAGGAGCCTTGTGTAGCTGAAGATGCACGGAACATGCAGCAGTCATCGGCAATTACGATGCCTAGGTTAGTTGCAAAGTCTAAAAGAAAGAAGAAAGTTCTGCTGGTAGGTAGTTCTCACGGTACAGATATGGGCGAGCAGTTGCAGGAAGTGTTGGGGAGTGAGTACCAGGCCACTAACATTGTTCAGCCTAGTACAGGGTTAACTCAAGTGACTGACAGCAAAGGGGAGTTATGTAGGAATTTTACGAAGGAGGATCAGGTACTGATAGTGGGTGGAGCAGGGAACAGTCTTGGTAAAGATGAGGAATATGATGTAGGTGGTGACCTGGTAAGGATAGCTACTCCCAGTTGGGTCTATCAGTACATCGGGTTTCAGTAGGCACGGCCTGCACCTCAATAGGTATGATGAGGGGAGGCTGGCTAAACTTACAGGTCACAGTGTAGTAGGGGGTGGTGGTGGTGGTGGTGGTGGTGGTGGTGGTGGTGGTGGTGGTGGTGTCACTCGTGGAAAAATTACTGTAGTAGTTGGTGTTAGAGCTCCACCTTTTTTAGATTGAAGTCAGTTGATAGGTATACCTGCTTAAAGGAAGTCCCTCTAACTAAGAGCTCGCCTTCTGAGGATGTAAGGTTTCCAAGTAGAGAAGGAATTAGCATATTTCATCAAAATATAAGAGGTATTAGAGATAAAGTTAGTGAACTGCTTATAGATGTTGGCTCTGCAATAATTGGTATATCAGAGCAACACTTAAATAATTTGACAATTCGGAGGCTTCCTTTACCAGGATACAGTTTAGCGGGCCGTTTCTCAAGGAGTTCCTTGTGGGGTGGGGGGGGGGATGGCTATTTACGTAAAAAACAGTATTCCATTTGAGTCCATAGACATGTCATGGCACTGCACTGAACAAATATTTGAATATTGTGCAGGGGCAGTTGAATTTACTGAAACTAAACTTCTAATTGTTGTTGTTTATAGGTCCCCTAACTCTGACTTCAGAGAATTTCTGTTCAAGCTAGAGAGGGTTCTTGATTCAGTTTGTAGGATGTACCTGAAGTTAGTTATATGTGGTGGCTTCAATATAAATTTTGTATATGATGGTGCAAGAAAAAGGATGTTGGTAGATCTCCTAAATTCATGTGATCTGATGCAGGCTATGTTTTTTCCAACTAGGGTGCAGGGTAACACTAGCACAGCCATAGACAATATTTTTATTCATTCTTCATTACTAGATGAGCATTCTGTTACTAAAAGCGTGAATGGCCATTCAGGACATGATGCACAAATTTAACACTAAAAGGCTTTTGTACTCAAACCAATGTCATACTTAATTACAAACTATGTATGAAAGTTAATCCAACAGCAATAGAGTTTTTTAAACCTTGTCAAGGAACAAGAGTGGCAGGACATTTATAGTGTCGATAACATAGATGATAAATACAATGCTTTCCTTAACATATTTCTCATTATCTTTGAGAGTTGCTTTCCATCAGAACATTCTAAACGGGGTATTAGCAGTAATAGGCAGCCCGGGTGGCTGACTAGTGGGATAAGGATATCTTGTAGAACAAAGTGAGAATTATATCAAAATGTCAGAAGAAGCTACAGCAGCCCATTACAAACAGTATTGTAAGGTGGTTAAACATCTTATTAGGAAGACAAACAGTATGTGGTATGGAAATAGAATAGCTAATTCACAGGATGAAATTAAAACCATATGGTCTGTTGCGAAGAAAGTGTCTCATCAGCAGCACAAGACTGATGATGAAGTCAGTTTGCAGTAAAAATATTTCAGTTACTGATAAATCAGATATATGTACAGTAGTTAACAATCATTTTCTGAGCAATGCTGGTGAATTAAATAAAAATTTTGATTCTACAGGAAAACATATAAAATATATAAATAATTTTAGACCTATTTCTATCCCATCAGTGTTTGCTAAAGTTATTGAAAAGGCTGTGTATGTAAGGATAATTGATCATTTTATATCACACAATTTGCTATCAATTGTACAGTTCAGCTTTAGAAGTCATTTAACAACTGAAAATGCTATATTCTCTTTTCTCTGTGAGGTACTGGATAGGCTAAACAAAAGGTTTTCAACGCTTGGCGTATATTTTGATTTAACTAAGGCATTTGATTGTGTTGATCACAAAATACTACTCCAGAAGTTGGACCATTACAGAATACAGGGAGTAGCTCACAATTGGTTCACCTCTTACTTTAGCAACAGGCAGCAAAAGATCATTATTCGCAATGTTGATAACGGCTGTGATGTGGGATCTGAGTGGGGTGAAGTCAAGTGGGGGGGGGGGTGCCCCAGGGATACGTGTTGAGGCCGCTACTGTTCCTTATTTATATAAATGGTATGCCCTCTAGTATTACGGGAAACTGTAAAATATTTCTGTTTGCTGATGACACTAGCTTGGTAGTAAAGGATGTTGTGTGCAACATTGGCTCGGTTTCAAATAGTGCAGTACATGACCTCATTTCATGGCTTGTAGAAAATAAACTAATGTTAAATCACAATAAGACTCAGTTTTTACAGTTTCTAACACACAATTCGACAAAACCTGACGTTTCAATTTCACAGAATGCGCATATGATTAGTGAAACTGAACATTTCAAATTTCTGGGTGATCAGGTAGATAGTAAGCTATCGTGATAAGTCCACACCCAGGATCTTGTTCAAAGACTTAATACTGCCATTTTTACAATTCGAATGGTATCAGAAGTGAGTGATCGTTCGACACGAAAATTAGTGCACTTTGCTTATTTTCATTCGCTTATTTCGTATGGTATTACATTTTGGGGTAACTCTTCCCAGTCTAAAAGTATATTTTTGGCTCAGAAACGGGTGGTTCGGGCAATAAGTGCTGTAAGTTCATGAACCTCTTGTCGACCCCTGTTCATGAGTGTGGGTATTTTGCCATTGGCCTCTCAATATATATATTCATTACTGTTATTTTTTGTTAACAATATTAGCTTATTCTCAAGAGTAAGCAGCTTTCTGTCAGTTAATACTCGGCAGAAATCAAACCTGCATTTGGATCGGACTTCTGTAACTATTGTGCAAAAAGGTGTGCAGTATACTGCTACATCCATTTTCAGTAAGCTACCACTCGAATTCAAAACTCTTAGCAGTAATCCACACGCTTTCGAATCGAAACTGAAGCGTTTCCTCATGGATCACTCCTCCTATTCTGTCGAGGAGTTCCTTGAAAAATTAAGCTGATTCTTATTGTATTATGATTGCATTTACTTTAACTTACGGAGTGACTTTTTTCATTTTCATAAACATTTACTTTTATCTGTCATTACATTTATGTTGTAATTTCATGTACTGACATGTTCTATGGCCTTGGAGATTTGCTCCTCAATTTGGTCCTAATGAACTTGATGTGTGAATAAAATAAATTAGTCACATGAAATATTTCTTCATGCTTGGTCATTTGGATAGTCCTTTGCTAAAAGAGAAGTTACTTGCAATTACCTTCCCTTCAACACATGTACCTTCAGTAGGAAAGAAGTTTTGCATGACTGTCAGTATCAATGGACTCGTCAATTTGGAGTGAGAATTTACGACTGATCTTTATTTTCTCCTTCAAAATGTCTTCAGTGTCATTGCACGTGTCACTAAGTTGACAGCTGATTGTGTGACCAGAAAGAGGAATTTTTTAAATTTCAATAGCAGATTCTGAATTAGGAATTAACAACATTTCTGCTATTATGTGTGGATACTTTGACCTTTACAATATAAGTTTCTTCAACTTATAGCTAGCTTTCTGCACTCTCTGCGAAACACGTATCATAGTCTATAGCTTCACTTTTTTTTTTTATTTGGTCCAAAAAACTGATGAAAATAACTCACATCTTTACTTAACAACGACGAATGTTTCAGTTTACTGTAGTTCAATGGCGGTTGGCGCATCCCCGCCCAAATGCGGGAGATTGCTGCGTTGCCCGTTGCATGCGTCAAGCAAACTTACGTTTAGGGGGAGCGCGCAGTTTATGAAGTAAAGCCACCATGGCCACATTAACGCTTTCGCTGCTACAGAGATGTGCTCCCCGCATTCCGCGTTGTGCGCGATTTTGTCATCACTGCACTGCTCGTCTGTGCAGACACATGGTGTTCTGACTGCTTTGACACTTTTATCATTCGATTTCACAAAAACCATTTGGCCCAAAAATTTGATTTTCACACATCTTCTTGACTGATACCTTCCCCCAATAAATGACTTAATTTTGTTCTGATGTTCAAAGCAGTTATTGTGCAGCATTAAATGTAGTAAACCACTACACGAAATTTTGAAGCGTTTGCAGAGGTAAAAGTCCATAGCGTATACTTTCCGTATGGTTGATTTCAGTTGCCACTAGAAAATTCAAAAAATTACATTCAAACGAATAAAATTCATGAAGTAAGACACTTCGATATTGTTTTTAAATAAAGAAAATATTAAGCATCGAACAAGATTTGAACTCAGAACTTTTCACTTAGCAGCAAAACACTTTATCTATTATGCTAACGCAGCTCGTCAATCAATAGACTTTCTGGAGGCCTTTAAGCTAGGGCGCAAAATACCGACAAACACTGTTGGTATGACTATGAATTACTCACGTTTCGTCGAAGTACAATAGGAAATAAACAATTACCGCTGTTCTTTATTGCAAAAAAGCGGTTAGTGAGAATGATACAAACACCTCAATTAGGAGGCTTATTGCTTGTTTGGCTTAATTAATTAATAGAATATGAAGCAATTGGTATAAAGAATGCTTTTTTCAAACCTTCTATAAAAGAAATTCTGCTATCAAGACATTGCTTTCGTACAGTTACGACTGTTATGACTGAACGTTTCTAAAACTGAAGACACTCATCTGTGCTCTGTACTGCAGTCGAGCTCTGGCAACGTCGTTCTCTGTTCATTGGCCGACTGTGTTTTGTGACGTCAGATGCGCAGAAAGAACCTAAACTCGGCCGCCGTCATAAATGACGCGTACTTTAGGAGCCATAGCACCATTACTGAGTGTTTCACCACACACATTTTACTAAGAGATTCGGCATGTTATGTCACCACATTAAAAAACCTGTTATATAATTAATTATCACTATATTGCCTTCAAACTACTTTCTGCTTCTTTTCTTCAGGCTCGATGGTTTCACTACTTGCCTTCTGGAATGGGCCACACCATACAATGAAATTATCCATATCGAAAAAATAGTTTAATAATACCATAATAAAAAATACCGATGTACAATCATAACATTCATACAATTCCAGAACACAGCTGGGATAAAACTAAACTGGAATAATGTGCTTTTTGTGGGACATCCACAACTGTCTCTAAAATTTTTCATGAAAAATAACGCTGCTCCAGTAGTATTTGATTAATCCATTTTTGGACCCAGGTTTAAGGTTGTAAACTGAAAAACTCAAACAATGAAAACTCCTAGATTGAATAACAACAACATTGGAGAACTGAGATACTCTATTGTTCACTGACAATGTGTGGGTCCTTCGGTGGTTAATGAAAAGAGCAGTAAGGTTTAAGAAGCAGCCACAAACTCGAACAAATATCAAAGCAAGGCAATAATAATAATAATAATAATAATAAATCCCGTGGAGGCCCGGGAAAAGAATAGGCCTCCGGTATGTTCTGCCAGTCGTAAAAGGCGACGAAAAGAACAAACCACTAATAGGGCTAACCCCCCTTTTAGTGTGATTAGTTGGTTCAGGACAGAACTAAAGAAGCCTCGGACAAGCGCCGTCATGGTCGGGGACGACGCTTGAATCCTATGCCCGCCCACAATGGTAACGACACTGCTAGCCAACTGGAAAATGATTTAAATCCAAATAGAGGTGTTTTGCAGGATATGCTTCCTGCAACCACCCTAGAAGGAAAACAAAGACAGAGGATGAGATGGTCAGATGAAGTTAATCGACACCTCATGTTCTGTTATTACCAAGCAACAAACCTAGGAACCAACACAACTGGATACAGATCACAAGTATACACAACATTTATTACCAGATACCCAGAATTAAAATTTTTAACAGAACAACGACTAGCTTATCAGATCCATGTAATAATAAAAAATAACAGGATACCACAGTCAGAATTAGAAAACATCAAACAACAAGTACAACAAATACTGGAACAAAATAATGTGCAATCAGAAGAAGAAGAAAATACAGTAATGGACTCAAACATCCCAGAGCAAACAAACAAAGAACAACACGCACCAATTAAACAATCAGACGAAAACGAAATCTTAAGACAGCCACCAGAACAAGCACAAATAGAACACGAAGTGACACAGATGTTAGATATAGAAGAAAAATTTCAGCTAACATATATAGAATACAAAGACACAAATACAGACATTAGACCATTCTTGCATAGACCACCAAATAACCCACAAGTCGAAACAACTATAAAAACTATCAACACAATCATACACAACAAAATAAATGAAAATACAACTATGGAAGAGTTACAACTACTGGTTTATATAGGAGCACTCACTACACTAAATTTACACACTAGGCAGAGATCAGAACCAACCAACACACAGAAGAAACCCACAAAACCAGCATGGCAACACAGGCTACAGATCAAAATAGAAAAACTGAGAAAAGACATCGGACAGCTAACACAATTTATAAGAAATGAAATGTCAGAAAAAAAACGAAAAAGGTTAGGTAAAATCTCACAACAAGAAGCGATAGAGCAATTAGATGAAAAGAAGCAGAAATTACAAGCATTGGCCGAACGAAAGTGAAAATAGAAGGAAACAAAACCAAACATTCAACACAAACCAAAAGAAATTTTACCAGACAATAGATAACACACACATTAAAATAGACAATCCACCAAACATAACAGACATGGAACACTTCTGGAGCAACATATGGTCAAACCCGGTACAACATAACAGGCATGCACGGTGGATACAAGCAGAAACAGACACATACAAGATGATACCACAAATGCCTGAAGTGATAATTTTGCAACATGAAGTCACCCAAGCAATTAATTCTACTCACCATTGGAAAGCCCCTGGAAGAGATAAAATAGCAAATTTCTGGCTAAAGAAGTTCACCTCAACACATTCACATCTAACTAAATTATTTAACAGTTACATCGCAGACCCATTCACATTCCCTGATACACTTACACATGGAATAACTTATCTGAAACCTAAAGATCAAGCAGACACAGCAAATCCAGCTAAATATCGCCCCATAACATGCCTACCAACAATCTACAAAATATTAACTTCAGTCATTACACAGAAATTAATGACACATACAACACAGAACAAAATTATAAATGAAAAACAAAAAGGCTGCTGCAAAGGACCACAAGGATGTAAAGAGCAACTGATAATAGATACAGAGGTGACATATCAAGATAAAACTAAACAAAGGTCGCTACACTACGCATACATTGATTACCAAAAAGCTTTTGATAGTGTACCCCACTCATGGTTACTACAGATATTGGAAATATACAAAGTAGATCCTAAATTGATACAGTTTCTAAACATAGTAATGAAAAACTGGAAAACCACACTTAATATCCAAACAAATTCAGATAATATCACATCACAGCCAATACAGATTAAGCGTGGAATATACCAAGGAGACTCATTAAGTCCTTTCTGGTTCTGTCTTGCTCTGAACCCACTATCCAACATGCTAAATAATACAAATTATGGATATAATATTACTGGAACATACCCACACAAAATCACACATTTGCTATACATGGATGATCTAAAACTACTGGCAGCAACCAATCAACAACTCAACCAATTACTAAAGATAACAGAAGTATTCAGCAATGATATAAATATGGCTTTTGGAACAGACAAATGTAAGAAAAATATCATAGTCAAGGGAAAACACACTAAACAAGAAGATTACATATTGAATAACCACAGTGACTCCATAGAAGCGATGGAAAAAACAGATGCCTATAAATACCTAGGATACAGACAAAAAATAGGAATAGATAATACAAATATTAAAGAAGAACTAAAAGAAAAATATAGACAAAGACTAACAAAAATACTGAAAACAGAATTGACACCAAGAAACAAGACAAAAGCTATAAATACTTATGCTATACCAATATTGACCTACTCATTTGGAGTAGTGAAATGGAGTAACACAGACCTAGAAGCACTAAATACACTTACACGTTCACAATGCCACAAATATAGAATACATCACATACATTCAGCAACAGCAAGATTCACATTAAGCAGAAAGGAAGGAGGAAGGGGATTCATCGACATAAAAAACCTACATTATGGACAGGTAGACAATTTAAGAAAATTCTTTCAGGAACGAGCAGAAACTAGCAAAATGCACAAAGCAATCACTCATATAAATACATTGGCTACACCACTGCAATTTCATAACCACTTCTACAACCCTTTAGATCACATAACATCAACAGATACGAAGAAAGTAAATTGGAAGGGGAAGACACTACATGGCAAGCAGCAGTATCATCTTACACAGCCACACATCGATCAAGACGCATTCAACACATGGCTAAGAAAAGGCAATATATACAGTGAGACGGAAGGATTCATGATTGCAATACAGGATCAAACAATAAACACCAGATATTACAGCAAGCATATTATTAAAGATCCCAATACCACAACAGATAAATGCAGACTTTGTGAACAACAAATAGAAACAGTAGATCACATCACAAGTGGATGTACAATACTAGCAAATACCGAATACCCCAGAAGACATGACAATGTAGCAAAAATAATACATCAACAGCTTGCCTTACAACATAAACTTATAAAACAACACGTTCCCACATACAAGTATGCACCACAAAATGTACTGGAGAATGATTAATACAAATTATACTGGAACAGAACCATTATAACAGATAAAACAACACCACATTACAAACCTGACATCATACTCACCAATAAAAAGAAGAAATTAACACAACTAATCGAAATATCCATACCCAATACAACAAATATACAAACGAAAACAGGAGAAAAAATTGAAAAATACATCCAACTGGCTGAGGAAGTCGAGGACATGTGGCATCAGGATAAAGTTGACATTATACCAATGATACTATCAACTACAGGAGTCATACCACACAATATCCACTAGTACATCAATGCAATACAGCTACATCCAAACTTATATATACAACTACAGAAATCTGTAATTATTGATACATGTTCAATTACCCGAAAGTTCCTAAATGCAATATAACATATACCATACAGTTAAAAGGAAGTGACGCTTGATCAAGGTCCGCGTCACTTTCCATTTTTAACCAGACTTAACGTCTGAGAAAGTAAAGAAATAATAATAATGGAGGGACAGTTTTGATAATTCCCAGAATGTTAGGGGAAAACATGTACAGCCAGCCGTAAACAAAGTATGTGGTGTTACAAAATACTTTCACCTCTGGGGCCATGCCAGTGCAGTAGTGCAGGCGAGAATACAATTAACTTAAGGTAAGTAAAGTGTAACTAAATAAATTACTCATAATTTCTATGAAATATAAAAGTTACCAGAATGTATTACATAATTAAAGAATAAACAAGGACATTCTTACTTAAATTTGAAGGAAATAAATTACATTTAATTTCTTTAAAAACAAAAATTCGCAGTATGCCTAAAATCGAAATCCCTTAATTTCACAGAATACTATTTATATGTTTGTCTCACACCGTTTGCTTTCTGACAGCACATCAGTGTGCCACGGCACACACTGGTGTACCATATCAGATTGAATATGGCTTCGAAAATTAATGGAATACTAAGAACATCAAAAACATCTACATATAAAACTACACACCGCAAACTGCCTTACAAACTGTGTCAGAGAGTATTTATGTTACCAGCATCATCGGTGCATGGGAAGAGCTACTCTCAATAAACCACTGTATGAGCCTTTTACTTATTGTGTTAGCCATTCCTGAGACTTATGTGGGAGGAAGTAATATACTGGCTGAACAACACCTCATTTGAAGTGTCTTGTGACTGGCATTTTTAACATCTCCACAATTCTCTCACACTTACAAAACGATCCTGTGACAAAACATGCCATCCTTTGCACCATCTTTTTTCTCTCTTCTGTTAACCTGGTAAGAGTCCCAGACTCATGAGGAGTACTCAAGAATCGTTCTAACGAGTGTAAATTACATTTCCTTAACTTCTTTCATATAAATCTCAGTCTGACACCGGCTTTTCCTTCAGTTATTTTTATGTTGTCGTTTCACTTTAGATAGCTCCAGAGAGTTACATCCCAGTATTTTCCGGTTGTTCCTGTTTCCACTGATGTATCACAAATACTGTAATCGTCTGTTAATGGATCTCTTCACCTATTTATGTACAATACGTTAAATCTGTTTACTGCAGCTCCCTGCATCGAACATCGATCCCCCACAGGTCTTCTCGACTTTCAGTGTAGTCTTCTTAAGTTGCAGCCTTGCTATAGGTATCTGCAAACAGTGTCATGGAGCTTCCAATGTTATCTACTGGAACATCAATGTATATAGCAAATGGGAACAGCCCTATAACCGTTCCTTCGGGTACTCCTGAAAGTACCTTTACATCTGTTGATTTCATCTGTTAACAAGAATATGGCGCATTCCGTCTGCTGGGAAGTCCTAAACCTAGTCAGAAATCTGGCACAATACTCAATAATCTCGTCTTTTTTCAGTAAACAACAATGTGGAACTTTATCAATGTCTTATGCATTCAAGGAACACTGCATCAATATGTCTATGGTTCTCTGGATATCATGGATGAACAGTTCCAGCTATATTTTGGTTTATTAATGGAATCCACATTGATTTTGATAGAGGAGATTTCTGTTCTCAAAACCATAGTACTGTGTGACCATAAAAAATGTTTAACAATTCTGCAACAGACTGACAACCACAATATAGGCATACAATTATGTGCATCTATCCTACAACCCTTTTTGAAAATGGGAACAACGTGAGGCTTTTCCCAACCGCTTTGTGCCCTTCATTTCTTCAGGGACCAACAATAAACTATTTCTGGACGGTATAATGGAACTGGTCAGTAGTACACTTTCATTTCATAGTATACAGCATGGTATGTGCAAAAAGCCACCACTCAATCCAATGAAATTTTTTTACACAACATTGATTTTTTATTTTTATCAATGTTCAGACAGATGGTGAAGTATGATTTGTTTATACTCACACATTAAAATGTATAGTGAAAAGCTGTTTCAGAGAGAAGACTGCAATATTAAAAAAATTATCAGTCATATTTTATAATTTTGAAAAATATCCATAATGTCTATTATTCTTCTTGTTATTTCAACAATTATTATGACCACTTATAACATTTATAATATCAGTTATCAGAATTATAAATTAAAAACGAAATTGTCTTTGCTTGTACAGATCGGTTTCAAGCAACGTCTTTGTGTAGTGAAATACGCCACTAAACCACTGCCTTTCTGATGCATGTTTGGTAGTCAGTGTGGTTGTTGTTGAAAAAAATGTGTCATCGCATTGTGGTGTTAAGGTGGACATTTTTACACAAAACTTTTTGTAATTAAGGATTTGCATGTTGTTCAAAATAAGGAATTAAGTGAGGGAAATAATTATGAGAAAATTTTTTCTCAACAAATCATTTCTTAAGTTGATACATAACCAAAATCATGATCCTGGATCTCTCCTCTTAAAGCAGAAAATGCAATTCTAGGTTCACTATGTCAATGAGAAACTTTGAGAACACTAAAAAGAAGACACAGTGATAAGTAATAAACAATTTCAGAAAAATTGTGAGTTGTTACACCACACAATGCTAATCAACAAGTTTTTTGTGTCCTTTAGCTACAGAAAATTATTTGTCTAGACCACACAAATCTTCAGCATTCATGTTTGCTGAACAGTTTTAAATATTAGTTTCAACTCAATCCAAAAGATTAGATTAGAATATGGTGTCGTTAGCTGGGATTTAAAAATTAGCATGCATTATCTGAAAGAAAATGTTCAAGTAACAATACCGATATTACCAATAAAATTATTTGAACTCGAAAATTTTAAAGTAACAAAGCACTTGCGACATGAAAGTGTTAACAACAAAGGACTGGAGCATATGAAGATAGGTACAATCTAAAATTTTTTAAGTAGCCCAGTGAATCTATTCATCATTTCCTTTATTTTTGTGTTGTAAATGTTATGGGAGGCCTATCCACAATTTTTGAACAATTGCAAGTCAATGAGTGACTAGTATTAAGAGGGGATAAATATTTTCAATCCATTCAACAGTCGCTTATTTAAAGTACAAAACAAAATATTGCATACTTTGAATCAGGGGCACCTAGTTCCTGCATACTCCAGTATTCGCCCCATCCCCCTGAATATTTTTGTGTGCGCAGTACCCACAGGAAATTGGGAAGAAATATTTAAAAAATAAATAAAAACAAACATTGGGGGAAAATTCAAATCTGTCAGTTATGCTAATTTTGACGCAACGCTCTTGCATTGTCGCCTGCAAGCACGACCTAGTGCTTCTCAGTCATCCTGTAACAACTGACAGGTGTTCATCGCTACTCTCGGGGAACATGAAGGAAGTTTTTAAATTTTTCTGTCCAAGGTGCAATGGCTGGCAGAGATTAAAAACCACCTGCTTTAGATCGATCGATATTCTCTCTCTCAGTACCATTCTTCATGGAGCAGTGTGTTTTACTTTACATTGTTTATTGTGTAACACTATCATTTACAATTATTTACAATAATGATTTATTTCGTTGTTATAGTTGATTTTTGTAAGGGATATATTCATTGTTCTCTCGTCAGTAGAGGAAAGCTATTTGGCTACTCCATATACAGATGTAGTTTCAGTTGGCTCCGATTCAACTGCTGTGAATTAGACAAGAAAAATGGTCATGTAGATGTAGTGTTCTTCTAAAAACAGTGGTAAGATTAATTTAAGTGGATTAGATACGAGTGGTTTTTTTGCATGTAAGTTAATGAGTTCCTCTAATGGGTCTTTTGCAAAGAAAGCTAAACGAGATGAATATGAGATAAAAGCTTTCAGTTTTCTCCTTGGAACAAAGCGTCAGAAAGGTTTGCTTGTCCTGAAAAGTCGAATTATTGTATGTCTTGCTTAGTGCGAAAAATGTGACTAATAAAGGTGTGAACATGCAGCATCTAATACCTAATGGAAATGAGGAAAAAAGGAGTCTCCAAGAGCAGCTCTGTTAGGAATATTACCTTCTTTGCATTATCTCATGGTGCAAGGGTTCGCAAGCCATGGTCACATAGATGAAAATTCTAACTATTGTGGGTTATAGTCAGTTTGTCCTCTCGGCTTGAACAAATAATGTACAGATGGCTTTTGCATGACAACAATTGAATTAGGTCCTATTATAGCTAAAGTGACATGTCAACATGAGCAAATTTCGATTTGCTTTCAGTGTTAGCGATGATAATTTTCAAATTAGTGAATTACTTTTTGGTGTCAATAATACTGAATCTGCTACAGCTGAAGTACTGTTGACAATATAAATGGACGTTTCACTCGTTTTTCTCAAGGTGTTCCTACTGGTAGAGCAACAAATATAACCAGCACATTTTTTGGGTTGTAAGGAAAAATTAGAGAATTTGAGCATTAAGTTCTGCACGTTCATAGTTTGGCACATTTATTAACCTTGTGATCCAAGACGCAATACGAAATGAGAACATAGCGAGAGATTATCTTTGAATTGTGAAAGGAATGGCCACCTCTGTAGGTTGGTCCCCCAAGTAACTAGCAGTATTTGAGTGCTTGAATATTTGAATCTCTGCTAGCTGCCCAAAGTGCTTTATTCATCTTGTAGCTCTTTGGGCCTTTTGCCCTGACAGGATAGATGTTTATGACTGAGTGTTCCAAGGATCGATTTTCTAAATCTGCTATGACTAATTTCAAAGAAATGTAAACATTTCTTCTTTCCAAAATTAAAGATTTCCGTTATATAACAGGATAACGTAAGAATAACTTTGCACAGAAGTAAGTTGTTAGATGTGTGTAAATTTGAAAATTTTTTGATAGAAGGTACAGAAGACCTAGTGCTCTTCTTTCCCTCAAATATGCACATCGATGAATTGATTCCAGAAGTGATGAAACTGATAACGATTGCTTTAACTATTTCAGTTTCTACGTATACAGCAGACCGCTCTTTCTTCACCCTTAAAGATTAAAAACCTAACTGCACAGCACCATGATGCAAGAGTAATAGAAAGACAACGCTATCATGTATTTCCACAGACAAGAAGCAGAAAACTTTTACTTTAACACTATCGAACATTTGCATCAAGTGGTCCACTGTTAGTAGGAACACGTTCTTTATGAGTGAGAAGCAGAAATTACATAAAGATTTGATACTGGACCTCTCCTCTTCAAACAGGAAACATACTTCAAGACAGTGTGCCAATGAGAAACATTGAGAAAGCTACAAAGAAGAGACAAACGTAAAAAACGTAAACAAACAGTTTTACAAGTCTTTAAGGTATTTTTGTTTCTGTCGTTGCAACTACAAAACTGCGTAATTTTTTCACCACACGTGTTTCGCTTTATTGAGGTAAAGCATCATCAGAGGTTTGTAATTAAGTTATTTACATTTTGATGTGCTTTTAGTTCGAAAAACAGTTCGTTAAGAATAGATTGATTTGCACTTATGGTGGGAGACCGATAATATTGGTCTAGTGTTTATATGTTCTGCAGCACTATGCATTTCTTATGTTTTTCACAACACAACTATAAATCAAAAGCTCAATACCTCATAATCCTGCCGCTGTCGCATTCTGACAAGTGATGGTACACGTTTCTGGTTTTTACACAAGGCATAACACGATCTTCCTACAAAACACTGAAATATGACTACTGAGTGAAAAACACAGTGAAATCTTTCTTTATACACGTAATGTAGGTGATATTACTCCACCCAACATTCTGCAGTTGTGCTGAAATTCTTATCTTTTGCATATCCATATATGAAATACACTACATGTGAATCTGACTTCTGTTGCAGACGCTGTGATGTTAATGGCCAGTAACGTACAAAACTCTTTTTAAGATGCATAGAAAGGAAAAAATGTAACTGACCAATCTTGATACTATGCCATTTAAAAGAAAACGTCGACAGCTTACACTGAATTGACTAATTTAAGGCAAAACCACATTCTACAGCCACTTGATTGCCGATTTTGCCATATTTTTGGGATCTTCAGGTCTGTTATTCGCATGATACAACATGTAATGAAAAGTTGGGACAGATGAGTAATGTTGGGGAAGAGTGGGAACAGTGAGACAGTGAGACTTTTGTTTTATCTCTGGAATTTTGGTTTCAGTTGTTGGTACCTACTGTGAATGTGGTAACCATTATTATTTAGTCTATGGACTTCCATGTTTTGTACTTGACATTCTTGTTGTGATTTCGTTGTTGCTATATTTGTGCTCAGAAGTAAGAAAAGTATCTTTTTGCTAAATTTACATAGCTAGTTTCTAAGTAGACCATTGGTATTTTCAAATCATTTCATTAGTCACTCAAAACTGTGGTTTTTCCGAGACATATAAATCCCTTCATTGAACTGTTGGTTTAAGCTGAATGTGTCTGAAGCTATTTTGAAAAAAGTTTGCGACTGGTAACAGTGAGACATGAATAATGAGGATACAGTGAGTCATGTGTCACTGTTCCCAGTGCTTGTTCATAGTGTCTGACAATGCATGCTTGCTGTATAAAACAGTGATTTCTGTAGATTTTAGTGTGCAAACTTTTCTTTTATGTTATAAAATGCCCAGGAGAAAGAAGACTGATAAGAAAATAGGAAGGTTTTCAGAATCTTCAATAACGGAAGCTGTCATGCAGGTGATCGAAAATAAAATGACCATCAGCAGTGCATCTAAGCTGAAAGGCTTATCCTTTCAAACAGTTAGTCGATACGTTAAGAAATATCGTGAGGATAACACTTCAAGCATGTGTCCCAACTAGTCAGTGAACCGCATTTTTCCACCAGAATTGCAGCTTAGTTTGTGTGAATATCTAGGCGTGTGTTCTAAAATGTTTTATGGACTATGAACGACTGCCATACCTTAGCTTATCAATTACGTATTAAAAATAACAATGTTTTACCCATAACCTGGACTTTAAGTGAGAAAGCATCTACTGACTGGTTGAAAGGTATTCAACAGATTCCCCCAACTGTCTCTTTGAAACCCGGAAGGATGCAGCTTATCTAGAGCTACAGGTTTTAATAAATTTAATGTGTCAAATTTCTTCGAGTAACTGGAAGAAGTAATCGAATGTCATCCAGATTTTGCTGATGGATCACGTATTTTCAGTTCAATGAAATAGGAAAAACAATGGTGCAGAGACCACAGAAGATTTTGGCCTTAAAGTGTATGAAACAAGTTAACAAGGCAACCAGTGCAGAATGTGGAACACTGGTTACGACAATTTGTATTATAAATGCTCTTGGTGACAGCCTATCCCCTGTCACGATATTTCCACATGTGAATTTTAAAGATCATTTGATATTAGGAGCACCTTCTGGAACATTAGATCTTGCCGTTAAAGGAGGCTGGATAAACTCAGAATGTTTTGTGAAGGTCATTCATCACTTCAAGTTCTCTGCCAGGTCAAAAGAAAAATCCATCATTGTTACTGGTGGGTAATCATGAGAGCCACCTCTCAATAAAGGCAATAGATCTGTGCAAAGAGAATGGAATAACGATTCTGACAATTCCACCTCATTGCACAAATAAACCGCAGCCTCTTGATGTCAGTGCCATGAAACCTTACCATACATTTTATGATGCTGCTGTAGATACATGGATAATGTCTCATCCAGGTGAAACATTTTCAGTTTACAATGTTGCTCACTGTGTGGGGATAGCATATCCCCAAGGAATGATTGCTGTCAATATCATTGCTGGATTTAAGAGGACAGGAATATTTCCTTTAGATCGCCTTGTGTTCAATGAAGATGATTTTCTTCCATTCTCTGTTACTGACAAACCTCTGAATGAAAGCCTGGAAACACATATCACCCAAAAAAGACCTAAAACCTGAAACTGAAGCACAGTCTATAGCATCCAGTTCTTCACAATCACATGGAAAATCTGCATCAGTGTGTCATCTCTCTCCAGAAGACATACGAGGTTACCCAAAGAGACTAAGAAAAAGTTGCAGCCGCCGACAGCCTAAAGGAAGAACAATGATTGCCACCGACACACCAGAACGGAATGAACTACAAATAAAAAGGAAACGAAAAGACGTTAAGGGACCTAAAGCAAAGCGAGCTTTATTCCTAGTTGATGAAACTGATGTTGATGGAAGTGAATTAATTTTGCAAGATTCTTCAGATGATGAGACCACTGATCAGATAAAACTGCTTCCAGAACCGGAAATGGTTAACTTCGAAAACTTACAGCGCTCACTCAAAGTGGATAACTGTTTTAGTAGAGTTTGAGGCAAAAAAGAAAATGTATTATATAGGAAAAATTCTTTCAATTGTAGGAGAGTCATCCGAATGCGAAATTACATTTGTTAGGAAAAGTTTGAAACTAGAGAACAAATTTGTCATGTCTGTAGTTCCAGATATTTCGTTCTTTGACACAAAATGCATAAAAATGTTATTGCCTCTCTCTTCTACAACATGTAGGAAGACTAAAAGACAACAATCTGCTTTTTCATTTGAGATCAACTTTTCTTCTCATGATTATGACTAGAATTTGAGACAATGTCTCACTGTACCTACCATTAAAAATTGATGGGTACAGTGAACACTTTCATGATTAATTTTTTAAAAAGAAAGACAGTACATTAAAATATTGTTGTACAACTTTGAACATACTTAAGCAAAGTATACATGGTTATCATAAGATATTAAACCAATAAAGATTTTTTAAAGTGTAATTTGGATTTCCGTTTTTGTGTCTCACTGTTCCCACTCTTCCCCTATACAGGGATCCATCATGAGGTACATCTCCACCATATGATTAATGGGTCTGAGCATGGTAAATATATGCTGAAACTGGTAATCAAGGTGATGTAAAATATTGGCTGTTTTAACTGTTAGTAAATTCATTGTAAGCTTGGCCAGCAGGTGTATCCAAGCAATTCTAGGCGCTTCAGTCGAACTGCACGATGCTACAGTCGCAGGTTCGAATCCTGCCTCGGGCATTGGTGTGTGTGATGTCCATAGGTTAGTTTGGTTTAAGTAGTTCTAAGTTCTAGGAGACTGATGACCACAGATGTTAAGTCCCATAGTGCTCAGAGCCATTGTAAGCTTCATTGATAGCCAGCATTTTGCATTTTTCCTTCTGTGACATATGATATGGCAATTTTATAACATTTCCCTGTAATTCTAATGCGTTTAGTGTGTTTAAAAAACAAGAAAAGTAAAAAATATGACGACACACAAGTAAATTGTTTCTGTATGTTCATTACATTTTTAAGCACTAGTTACAAGTAATTTCACATCTTTATTTATTTATATAGGTTTTCTTCATTTTTTCTGTGCCTGTGTACAACATGGAAGAAGTTAAATTGTAATGAGAACTACAGGAAAAGAACATGTTTTAAATGATCTTAAGAGTACACTGACAATATAGCTCACAATTTATTTAAAATACACTACATGCTTGTGTGTACAAATAAAATAAAACGATCATTTCATATATATATATATATATATATATATATATATATATATATATATATATATACAGGGTGTCCCAAAAAAACTGAGGAACTTTATGGACAGGTTCCTTTTATACAAATAAGTAAAAATGTCTACTAAACATGTATTATAAAACGCATAACTTAAGAGTTACAAGCACGTGTTCATCTTCAATATTATGAAACAGATCTCTTTCACTGCAAGATCTTTGCTTTGCATATTTTGGGAGCAGAAAGTATTGACCAGAACAAGAAAGAATCTAGTAAACTTGGGGCCTAAAATGCATATTTTAAGAGCTGTGAGCACCTGCTTATCTTCACTAGTGCGAAACACATCGCTTCTACTGAACAGATGTTCATAGCTCTTAAGGTATGCATTTTACAGCCCATGTTTACTTGACTACTTTTCCTTGTTTTTATCTATACTACCTCTAAAAATACGAGAAGCAAAGAGTTTGGAGTAGAAGAGATGTTCATAATACTGAAAAATGGATGAATTCTCATCTCTTAGATATGCACACGAATGCCTCGCCAATATGCTGCCGATATGGTTGTACTATCGGTCGGGGGATGGCATTATCTTACCATACAACCATTACGTCGCCTTCCATGATCACCAGTGGCGTACGTCGGCACCACATAATGCCACGTCAAAACAGCAGGGAACCTGCACCTTGCTGCACTAGCTGGACAGTGTGTCTAAGGTGCTCAGCCTTACCGAGTTGCCTCCAAACACGTCTCCAACGATTGTCTGGTTGAAGGCATATGCGACACTTATCGGTGAAGAGAGCGCTTTGCGAATCCTGAGCGGTCCATTCGGCATGTTATTGGTCCCATCTGTACCGCGCTGCATGGTGTCGTGGTTGCAAATATTGACCTCACCATGGACGTCGGAAGTGAAGTTCGGCATCATGCAGCCTAATTTGCTCAGTATGACTCGTAGCACGACGTCGTGTGGCTGCACGACAAGTATTATTCAACACGGTGGCGTTGCTGTCAGGGTTCCTCCGAGCCATAATCCGTAGGTAGCGATCGTCTAACGCAGTAGTAGCCCTTGGGCGGCCTGAGCGGGACATATCCTCCATATCTGAACATCGCTTTGGTTCACTCAGAGACACCTGGACACTTCCCTTGCTGAGAGTCGTTTCTGACACAAAGTAACTCCATCGTTTTCATTGGCGATCGTGGCAATCAGTCGCGATCACTGAATAACGAACAACATTGGGAGACATTCCACGTACAGTCTGTCAGTGTACAAAGTCACATTTGCTGCTGAAGGGGAGGTCTAGTGGCAGACGCTGGCGTCTGTAATTCTGACACACTGTAGCGTCGTTGGATGATGTTTCCCGAAACAAGGTCAGATAATAGATTTGTTTGTCAAGTCACCCTCTACAACAGCCGAAAGTTTTTCGTAGGATTTCTGGAACACCGTGTATATATACTGTGTGTGTCTCTTAGGAGACAAAAGGTGTATTTTCTCTTGGTATTTCAGTAAATATTTGTAATTTAGATTTTGCATTGTGTAGCAGTAAACTGACTTATCACATAATTTCGATAAAAGAAACAATCAAATGGCCTCTGGAAGATGTAACTAAGCCCAAACAGTTAATGCTTGTAACGTCTTTCATGCAACGATCATTGTCAACAGGAAGCGTTGGTTTGTTTCCCATCATAAAGAAAATTATTTTTAAATCGGAATTTCAAGTGTCCTTTCGATAGACCCCTCCTAAATTTGTCTAATCCGATATTCGTTTTCTCAATATATTAACAGAGACAGTAAATGCGACTCAGTAGCGTAGCATGTTTGGCGGTTGCATACAGCGCGGACGATGGCAGTTGTGGTTGCTGGAGTATTGGCAATGTTTCCAGTTTTAACGTCCTTTTTAATACATATCGATAAAACAAGTATTTGCACAGACTAATCTGGGGCCGTACTTTCGAATGGTCTCGTAAAATTTCGCTTTAAAAATCATTTTCTTTGTAATGGAAAACAAGCGAACGCTTTCTGTCGACACTGGCTGTCACATGAAAGATGTGATAAGCTGTCTTTGTTTGGGCAGACTAGCTGCACAGTGCAAAAACGAAATGGCAAATAATTGCCAAAACACCAGAGAACGTGTGCCTGACGACTCTTAGGAGAGATACTCTGTATGTACAGGTCGTCCGTCATAAATAGTCTGTAAAGCTTGTAAGGGTGCTGCAGTGGAGGTTGTTCTGAAAAGTAATTGTTAAGAAAAATGTTCGATACTTTGATCTGTTTCCGAATTATCTAGCATTCAAGTCAGCCAGTCAGATTTTTGCGAGCGCAAATTCACGCACTTGCATGCGAGAAAATATGTTAATGCACAAGATGGTGTCTGCCCCAGTAGCTGAGTTCGACTACCGGCTGGGTCGGAGATTGCTCTGCACAGGGACTGTGTGTTTGTCCTAATCCCCCATCATCATCATCATCATCATCATCATCATCATCATCATCATCCCAAGCGACACGCAAATCGCCGAAGTGGCGTCAACTCTAAAGACTTTCACCAGGTGAACGGTCTACCCGACGGAAGGTCCTAGGCACACGACATTTCATTTTTTCACAATTTGGGTCCTTGAGTTACCACTTCTTTCAATGCTCATTATCAGTTAAAATGTGCCTTTTCTAGATGTGACAAATTTAGCTACATGAACAAATGCTACATTTGTTCAGTTTGAGGAAACCAAACGAAGAACAAGTTTGGTGACTGTCTCTGGCGTGTGTGCGTGTGTGCACGTCTTTAATTAAAATCGGTTTATTTCATGTGAAAAACATGGAACTGAAATATAACTGAAGAATTTTGTCAAAGATCTCAATAGACTTTTTTTACCAAGATCGGTTTACTCATTTTAAATGTTGTTTGAATTTGTTTTTACTAAATGTTGGTAGATTTATACTTCCTCTAGAAAGTTCATGTAGCATCCTTTTTGTCTCTGTGAATAACAGAAAGATTAGTGCTTATGTCCACTGTAGTGCATGAATCTACTAGAAAGATTGATACTAAATGTGGATCAGTTTGCTTTTGTTTGTATGTTCCTTGTCTGTTATAAAATTTTGTCCTGTTTGTACGATGTAGAACATTTTGTATTAGAACAAAGACTTACACAAGTTTATTCCGCTAGCCACTTGAGCAAATTAATATCAGAAACTTGCTACTACTACTTTGCAGAAGTGTTTCAACTAGCGTTGTGCCGTGAGATGGGCAAGTGGAAGTTTTTAATGTTGTGCTTAAAAACCATAGCAGACACCTCCATTGGGGCAATATTATTGTCAAATAAAATCGAGACGAAATTAAAAAAAGAAAAAAAGTTTTGTTGAAATGGATACATAGGCGTACATAATGTTTTCAAGAAAAATTTGAAGAAAAAACCAGAGGACTTCACTCCAATTAAACATTTCCTGAGAATGTCAAATCTACATCTGCAGCTACATGGATACTCTTCAAATCACGTTTAAGAGCCTGACAGAGGGTTCATCGAACCACTTTCACAATTTTCTGTTATTCCAATCTCGTATAGCGCCCAGAAAGAAAGAACGCCTGCATCTGTCGGTACGAGCTCTGATTTCCCTTATCTTATTCTGGTGATCGTTTCTCCCTATGTAGGTCGATGTCAACAAAATATTTTCGCATTCGGAGGAGAAAGTTGGTGATTGGAATTTCGTGAGAAGATTCCATGACAACGAAAAACGCCTTTGTTTTAACGATGTCCACCCCAAATCCTGTACCATGCCCATGACACTCTCTCCCTACTTCGCGATAATACATAACGTGCCGCCCTCCCTTGAACTTTCACGATGTACTGTGTCAGCCCTATCTGGTAAGGATCCAACACCGCACAGCAGAATTCTAAAAGAGGATGGACAAGCGTAGATTTAGGCATTCTCTTCAGTAGACATGTTACATTTTCTAAGTGTCCTGTCAGTAAGACACAGTCTTTGGTTAGCCTTCCGCACAACATTTTCTATGGGTTTCTTCCAATTCAAGTTGTTCATCATTGTAGTTCCTGGTCATTTAAATGAATTTACGGCATTTAGATTTGACTGACTCATCGTGTAATCGAATTTAACGGATTCCTTTTAGCACTCGTGGATAATCTCAGACTTTTCGTTATTTAGGGTCAACTGCCAATTTTTCCACCGTATAGATATCATTTCTAAATCGTTTTGCATTTGCTTTGATCTCCTGATGACTTGACTAACCGATAAACTATAGCATCATCTGCAAACAACCTAAGACAGCTGCTCAGATTGTCTCCTAAATCGTTTACATAGATAAGGAAGAGGAAAGGGTCCATAACACTACCTTGGGGAACGCCAGAAGCCAGTTACGTTTTACTCAATGACTTTCGTCAGTTACTACGAACTTTGACCTCTGACAGGAAATCACGAATCCAGTCACATAACTGAGGCAATATTCCATAAGCACAAAATTTCACTGCAAGCCATCTGTGTGGTACAGTGTCGTAAGCCTTCTGTAAATCTGGAAATACGGAATCAATTCGAAATCCCTTGTCAGTAGCACTCAACACTTCGTGTGAGTAAAGAGCTAGTTGTGTTTCATAATAACAGTATTTTCTAAATCCGTGTTGTGTCAAACTTCTCTTCGGTGTAATGAATAATGTTTAAATACGATATATGTCCCAAAATCCTGCTGCCTATCGACGTTAATGATATGGGCTTGTAATTCAGTGGATTACTTCTCCTACCCTTCTCGAATATTGGTATGTCCGGTTCAACTTTGCAGTCGTTGGGTATGTATCTTTCGTGGTATATGATCGTTAAGTATGGAGCTGTTGTATCGGCAGAGTGTGAAAGGAACCTAACTGGTATACAGTCTTCACCGGAAGACTTGCTTTTGTTGATTATGTTGCTCCACTACTCCGAGGATATCTTTGCAGCTGTTCTTGATTCTAATTCTGGGATATTTACTTCGTCTGCTTTGGTGAAGGATTTTTTTTTTTTTGTGGGGTTTAAGGGCGCTCAACTACTGAGGTCATTAGCGCCCAGTCACTGTTGTTAGAGTGTAAGTAGGCTGTTTAGGTTGTTTTATTGGTAACGCCACCTCTGTATGAAAATCACTGGCTGTGCTGTGTGCAGTCTGTGGCTAGTTTGCATTGTTGTCTGCCATTGTAGTGTTGGGCAGCGGCAGCTGGATGTGAACAGCGCGTAACGTTGCGCAGTTGGAGGTGAGCCGCCAGCAGTGGTGGATGTGGGGAGAGAGATGGCTGAGGTTTCTAATTTGTCATGAACTGATATATATATTATGACTTGTGATGATATTAAGGTAAATACATTGTTTGTTCTCTATTAATATCTTTCATTTGCTAACTATCCCTATCAGTAGTTAGTGCCTTTAGTAGTTTGAATCTTTTATTTAGCTGGCAGTAGTGGCGCTCGCTGTATTGCAGTAGCTTGAGCAGCGAAGATTTTTGTGAGGTAAGTGATTTGTGAAAGGTATAGTTTAATGTTAGTCAGGGCCATTCTTTAGTAGGGAATTTTGAAAGTCAGATTGCGTTGCGCTAAAAACATTGTGTGTCAGGTTAAGCACAGTCTCGTGTAGAATTGTTCAAAAGGGGACGTTTCATATGTCGACCCTTAGCCTAGGATACCTCACTGGAATCTTCTGATTTTTTCTTGTAGTTTGTGTAATTAGTGTAGATTTTGTTTATTGCTAGCGCGTAATTGTAGAGAGAATCTCCTTTGTAGTTGTAGCCTTTCATTGTTGTACAGTAAAACAGTTGTGGCATGCATGTAGATTTGCACCAAGTATTTCGCAGCTGTAATTAACTAGATATTATTTTCAGTGTTATGTTAATGTGTTCTCTTATTTTTGCTCTTCAAATTGTGTTTTTCTGTGTTATCGTGTGAAATATTGTGACAATTATGGCGTGTGAAAAACGTAACACTAGGCTCCAAAGTAAACTGAGAAATGACAGTGAAGACGAAGGCAGTGTGTTAGCGCCGCAGAGTAATGAATTAACAGACATTCAAAGTAGTAATTTGGTAACTGTTCATAGGGAAATGGAGCAGGCGGCAAACAATGGCGTAGACAGTGAAACAGGTAGTGAACAGGGAAGCATTTTCGATCGATCGGTCGGCAACAGCTCGCCTCAGGAATCCGAAATGACAGGACACAATTTCGCAAATACTGTAGATTCAGGTTTTGGGTTATCACCGTTTTCTCAAATAAGTCAAGACGCATTTTCTGCTTGTCAAAATGTGAATGTTGCCGGTGCAAATGCACTGCCGAAAAGCGTAGAGAAACAGATTCCAGACACTAATACATTATTATTGCAATTAATGCAACAAATGGAACAAAATCAGAGACAAATGGGACAAAATCTTAAAAAGTTAGACACAGTGGAACAAAATCTCAAAAAGTTAGACACAATGGAACAAAATCAGAGACAAACACAGCAAAAGCTTCAAAAGTTAGACACAATGGAACAAAATCTTCAAAAGTTAGACACTACACTTGAACAAACACGTGAAGATTTAACCACTGAGTTACATAACATTGAATCGAAATGTCAAAAAGTCTGTAATGACGTAAAAACACAAATTTGTGAGCATTTTCAACCTATTTTTTCGCGGCATGAAAATGCATTACAGAATCACGAAGCAGCCATAAAAGAACTGCAAGCCATTGTTCATGAAAATCATGAGACCTTGTGGGCTAAAATTGACTCAGTTGCATCTACCGATTCGGTTACGCAACTTGCAAAAACTCAGGAAAACTTAAAGGACACAGTAGATACTCTGAAACTTGGTTCAGAAAAACACACTGAGGAAATGTGTTCACTATCGGAGAAAGTAGCCGAACTTTCGGATCAGGTCACTAACTTATCTACAAAGGTAGATGATGATCTGAATGACACAAGAACTGTAGCCTTCACTGACACTGAAGAGTGCGAACAAATTAGGAAATTCAAACAAAATCAGAATCAGATTAATACGCAACACCAAAGAGAAATCCGGGAAGTACAAGATCAGCTGACACAGTTAATACAAGAATTACGCATTTCAGAGGATACTCGTGCCCCAACTTGGGAAGAGGGACTTAGAAACACGGAAAAGCCGCAAAATAATAACACAGGGCATTTCGGAAGTTATGAAAGAAATGGGCAATGTGCACCGAATTTTGAGATGGAACGGCCGACACGACCTAACAATGACCGATATGCGACTCGCCGACATGATGATTTTGACTATAAGCTGTTCATTACTACACGTAAATTCAAAACGTTTAAGAATTCTGCCAACGACATTCATCCACAAGCGTGGCTCCATCAATTCTCTCATTGTTTCCCTCCCAACTGGGCATTGGAGCACAGGTTAGAATTTATGTGTGGCTACTTAGAGAATGAACCAGCTGTAAGAATGCGATCGGTCATTCACGATTGCCACAGTGAAGGAGAATTTTACCATGCCTTCCTCTCAGCATATTGGTCTCAAGCCACACAAGATCGGGTAAAACATGGTATCATAATGATGAAACATTTCGAACAATCTGAATTCTCCAGTCTTGTGAAATATTTTGAAGACATGTTGCACAAGAATCAGTACCTGTCAAACCCATACAGCCCCTCAGAACTCATCCGCATTTGCTTAATCAAATTACCTGAACATTTACGACATATTATTTTGGCAGGACGTTGCAAAGACGACATTGAAGCATTTCAGGGACTGTTACAAGAATTAGAAATTGACACTGACAATCGCGGAACGCGAAACCAGGAACACAACAATTACAGGTCACATCCGTCGCAAATCCGCGATGAAAGAAGTAATAACTTTACACGACAAGGCTATTCTCACAACACAAATCGTGACCAAAACAGACACCACCCATATGACAACCGCTGGCAGAGTAATAATAGTTACAGAGAAAGATCGCATTCCGGTAGTAATGACTATCACAGAGACAATAAGAGAAACAGACAATATGGGAACCAAAATAAATATTATCAAGGGAGGCAGAATAAATTCAGGCGCAACAGTTCGACGCACAGTTACGATTCAGGGAGAAATTCTCCACCACTTAACCGACAAGAAAGAAACTGTGTAAACTACCGACAAAACGACAGACCTGAATTCCATCAGAACTGGCGAGCTTTAAACAGAGCTGGGCCCTCTCGGCAAGGCGAATTTGTAGAAGTTAGGTCTCCTAATCCCAATAACGACGCGCGCCAACAAAGAGACAGACAATGACTCGCACAGCAGGCAGCCGCGTGCGCCAGGTGGCTCAGAGAAAAATAACATAGACGCTAACCTTGAGAAAAACTCCAGTATTCTTTACCGACGTATACCGCTTGACAATTGCATTCAAGTTCAAACTCTGAGTACTATGAAGAGTAAAGGTTTACACCACATTTCACATGTAAAACCATTTATTGACAGATAATCTGCTTTTTAACTTTGTCTTTGCCATAAAACGTTTGACTTCACGTTACTAGTATGCTTTAGAAACTTACCATGCAACAATGTTTGAAGTTAAATATCCACCCAAGAACCAAGAGAAATTATTTAAACAGAAATTACGAATGCATTGTTATTGCGAACAGACGACACAGTGTAATTGTGTGTGTACATTCTTGCTTGTTTGTTGCACGATTACGTAACGACTATAAGGCTCCCATACTTAGAACATTTACCAGTACTGCTAATGAGATTTTAATGCAACATTTTGGTTTATTTGAAAATACATTCTGAATTTAAAGTGCTTTCTGAGAGATACCAGATGACACAGAGGTTAGTTTATGTGACAGCTACACGATTTTTATCACGACGCTACTAATGAGTGACAATTTACAATGTTGCTTTTGCGGTGTATCTGTTTTATATCTGCACAGTTTTCTGAATTCTTCTGGAAATCAAAACATGTTTTATTAGTAACTTTTGTGGTATAGCTACAAGGAGACAGCCTTTTCCATAGCACAACAATACGTTACAGCACAGTACTTTCATCATCACAACAATAAGCGTAATAACTAAGATATCTCTACGCAAAGCATTTCACTTTTATTTATCATGAGGTAAGTACATTGGCTTCTGCAGAACTTAGCTTTTGGAGGAAAATAACGACACTTTCACAGAGATTATCTTACAACAATATGCACATTTAGCGCTACAGGACACGCATTTCAGTGATTAATTTTGTACTTAAAACATTTATTTTTAAAGGTTTTTGAATTACAAAGAAAGTTTTCAGTGATACATTTCGTTTCATTGCTGTAATCTGTAACACCTGAGGGTATAATTACATTAATCCTCAGGGGGGTACACGCTTACTTTGTGTACCATGTGTTTGGCAAGCACAAGGAGCCCTAGCTAATATGGTATTTGCTTATACAACTTTACACATCGGTACCATATTTCTCTAACACACAAATTACACAGCTATCTGATCATTTAACTGAGAGAGACAAACATTTATTTTACTACATCAGTGACAGATGTTTACATAATTACACAGTTGGATAACTTCATACTTATGAAACTGTATTTTGTCTGTACTTTGTAAACTGTTCATATTTTTTCGGAATCATTGTGATACTATGAGAGCTTTGAATGATGTATTTGGTATGAGATCATGATTTTTAAAGTACGTTTGAGGCAGCTGACACTTTTGACATGAGCAGAGAATTATTTTAGGCTTAGAAATTATTGGAGGAAGTTACGACGATTTTGAGATTTGACTGAAGTGTTATGATGTTATTATTACGACGACGATGTGTATTATGTTGTTGAGGAATGTTTATTATGCTACGTATTTCTCACGATGAAATATTGAAGAAGTGTCGACGAATATGTATATGTATAATGAGGTAAGGAATAATGAGTAGTGTTTAGGGACTCTGATTTATGAAAAGGATGTTGGAAACCAAGAAACGTGCTTTAAGAGTTATGAAATGTGTGACTATCACAATGCTGACGAATATTCTTTTTTTGGACACATATTTATAGGATTTTGTTTCTACAGATTTGCAACGCTAATTCTTGACCCGTGAAATATTGTTAAATAGACTGCCACGGTAGCAGAAACTGCTGTCGTAAATATTTCCGTACGAAAGTTAAGTGACCACCTGCACGTAATGCGTCGCGGGCACCCAGCTGTGTCAGACGCCTGGAGAAAAAGCCATTATTGCGAGCCCTTTTCAGCGGCACAGGTAGAAAAAAAAAAAGGGGACGTGGGACGTGTCAAACACCTGGAGAACAAGCCATTAGGGTGTGCCTTTCATCGCTAATGCGACACCCTCGTTACTTGAAAACATATGATTACTCGCACTTTGTGCTAATTACTGAAATGCTTATGAATTGATGGGAAATATTCATACATCTGCACACCTGATTACGACAAGCGTCTTTCTACGAGAGTTGAGAGCTACTAACTTATGAAATGTCACATGACTACTGAATGATATTTTTATGCTTTGCTTTTCATAGTTGCTTATTTCATTTGATACCTGTTTTTCAGCTGTGTTGCAGCACTGCTTTTATAAAATGAAATGCATTTGCTAATGTGAACACTTTCTGTCAACAGATCTATTAAATAATTATTTTATGATCCACATTCTTTAAAAAAGGAGCACTTGGAAAGGAAAGAACAATAAGAAGGATCTAGTAACAGTAACACATAATTTTCTTTTCAAGTACATGGTAATATTTCTTTTTACAATCGGTTGTTGTGGTGCACCACTTTAATTACATAGACATTAAGATGTGAATATACATTTCCCTTATCTGCATTGTTGTTTAGTGTAATATTTTTTCTGCTTGCGCTATGTCATGTTTAGGTATAAGTTGCTGCTGTTTGCCAGGCATAGTGCTACTAAATTTCACATTACATTACTCTGTTAAGCCGGTTTTACAACTGATTTTTTTTTGTTGCTGCTCATTGGCTCATATTAGTTGTAATTTTGCGTTTTATTTGTTAATTTAGATTTACTGCTGCTTGCTTTGCACTCTGCATTTTTTTTTGGTCATTGCTGTTTGTGTTACATGTTTTGTGCTGCTGCATTGCCTCGTCCCTTAGTTTAGCATCTGAGCTCAGTAGATTTACGTTAGCTTAAGAGGGGGTAGACTATATGAGAAACTGACTATGGAGAATAGGTAAAGAATGCATTGCGAAGTTATATAAAAAGGATTTGGGCCCAAATGAGTATTGTACAATCAGAAATAATTATTTTGAAAGAAATATGAACAGAATACAGAAAGCATGCTTGGATAAGATTTTTTTGGTGGAAGCAAAGGTTGAAATAAGACGAATGATCTATAGAATGAAGTTTTGGGTTGGACTGCAGTACCACATGTTACACTGAAAACGAACCCTGTCCTTTCCTATTGGTGTTATCCCACTATGTGTGTGTGTACCCTTGTGTATTTGTTTTCTTCCTGTCTCTGTGTAGTTTCATAGAATTTTTTCTTCTTTTAATATTAAGCTACATTCACTATGATGAGGAATACTGTTATCCTCAAATATAATTGGCATTAATAATATGTTATTTACTTTGTAAAGATGTTAGACATTATTCATTCTGTTTCAATGCTCATGTGTGAAGTTGATGTTTCAAAAGTTATTGTGATCTATGTATGTACTCATGTCATAATTCCTGTAACACTGACGTATATGTCTATTTCTATTCTTTTGTAAAGCCCCTATTACTACAAATGTTATCTATATTGTTATGTTTTTAATGATGTATTGTGTACCTTTGTTATTGTATTCTCATGTTATAAAATTGTAATTGTTACCAGTTCTTCAAATTAAGTAACATTTCACTGCACACGTTTCTGTTGGTCATAGTACATGGACAATATATGAGAAGTAGGGACTGTTAGTGTTTGCACGTGTGTTGGTAATTCAGCAAGGGACTGGATAACAGCATTGCTGGTTCTAAGGACAATTAAAAGAAAAACTTTCTGAGTGCACAAGTGGTGGTTTATGGACTTGCTATATTCTCTGCAAGAATCTTCGATGATGATTGTGCACCTGCACAGTCGCAACGGATGGCTGCTGGCCGTCTATACCAGGACTACAGTGGGTCTGCACCTCTGGTGGCCCACCAATACCATTATCTCTACAAGGACTACAGTGGGTCTGCATCTATGATGACCTACCAACGCCATTATTTTTACAAGGACTGCAGTGGGTCTGCACCTCTGGTGGCCCACCAATACCACAATCTCTACCAGGACTCCAGTGGGTCTGCTCTGTGATGACCTACCTACCAATATTCATCAAAACTTCGACTGACTCTGCTGTGGGTTTGCTCTGTTGTGGACCAATACTTGTCTGCATGTCGAGAGTCAGCACTGTCTTTCCGTTGGAAGGACAACACTACTTCAAGACTGCATGGAAATCCACTACTTCTGTGTGCATTTTCTTTTACTGCTCAGACTTTGAGAAAAACACTGCTATTCTCCTGTTATGTACGATTAGGACTGTCTTTATGGACTGTGAGAAAATTTGAGCTTTTGACCAACATAATATTAATAAGTGTGTGCATTTTATATCTTTGTTACTGTAACTGTGAAAAATTTTTGTCAAATCAGTATTGGCCACTGCCCAATCCAATTTGTAAAAATTTTTGTGGGGAGCATGGGGGCTATGTAAGTAGGCTGTTTAGGTTGTTTTATTGGTAACGCCACCTCTGTATGAAAATCACTGGCTGTGCTGTGTGCAGTCTGTGGCTAGTTTGCATTGTTGTCTGCCATTGTAGTGTTGGGCAGCGGCAGCTGGATGTGAACAGCGCGTAACGTTGCGCAGTTGGAGGTGAGCCGCCAGCAGTGGTGGATGTGGGGAGAGAGATGGCTGAGGTTTCTAATTTGTCATGAACTGATATATATATTATGACTTGTGATGATATTAAGGTAAATACATTGTTTGTTCTCTATTAATATCTTTCATTTGCTAACTATCCCTATCAGTAGTTAGTGCCTTTAGTAGTTTGAATCTTTTATTTAGCTGGCAGTAGTGGCGCTCGCTGTATTGCAGTAGCTTGAGCAGCGAAGATTTTTGTGAGGTAAGTGATTTGTGAAAGGTATAGTTTAATGTTAGTCAGGGCCATTCTTTAGTAGGGAATTTTGAAAGTCAGATTGCGTTGCGCTAAAAACATTGTGTGTCAGGTTAAGCACAGTCTCGTGTAGAATTGTTCAAAAGGGGACGTTTCAAGAGCACATGGAATCTAGTAAAACTCAAGGGGAGGGGGGACACCAGAAAGACCTGACAAAGATGCAGATAAAATAAGTAAAAAGGTTAGATGTCTTTGGACAAGCCAGTCAAAGTTATAAAACGCAGAACACGAGCAGCTGCTCGAGCATCATCAGCTAAAATATCCGGTAAAGTAGATGGCAGGGACAGGACAACACGAGATTGACTAAAGCGGGGACACGACAATAAAACATGGCGCACTGTTAATGCCTGACCACAAGGGCACTGCGGGGCTGGGTCACCGGAGAGCAGGTGGCGGTGGCTAAACCGGCAATGCCCAATCCGCAACCTGGTCAGAAGGACCTCCTCGCGCCGAGATGGTCGGGAGGATGTTGTCCAAGCAGTTGGGAGCGGTTTTACTGCCCAGAGCTTGTTTCCTTGGAGGGATGACCAAGCATCCCACCACAACGACACAAGCCTCTTACATACATCCCCACGAACGTCAGATGACGGGACACAATGGGAGGCTGGCCGAGGCAGGAGGACTGCAGCCTTGGCTGCAGCATCCGCAGCCTCATTCCCAGGCACTCCTACATGTCCGGGAATCCACAGAAAGCTGACAGGAGAACCATTATCAGCGAAAGAATGGAGGGACTGCTGTATCAGTTGAACCAAGGGATGGACCGGATATGGAGCTCCAAGGCTCTGAAGAGCACTGAGTGAGTCAGAGCAGAGTACATACGATGAATGGCGGTGGCGGCGGGCATACTGAACGGCCTGATGGAGAGCAAAAAGCTCGGCCGTAAAGCTGGAACATTGGTCGAGGAGCCAGTATTTAAAGGTGGCGGCCCCGACGACAAAGGCACAGCCGACACCATCGTCAATTTTGGAGCCATCGGTGTAAATAAAGGTGTGACCGGCAAGTCGAGCACGAAGTTCGACAAACCGCAAGCAATACACTGCAGCCGGAGTACCCTCCTTCGGGAGTGAGCTGAGGTCGAGATAAATATGAACAGGAGCCTGGAGCCAAGGTGGTGTCGGGCTCTCACCCTCTCTGAAGGTGGTAGGGAGGGCAAAATCCAATTGTCGAAGCAGGCGACGGAAGCGGACTCTGGGGGGGCAGCAGGGCAGACACATACAACCCGTACTGACGGTCGAGAGAATCGGCGAAGAAGGGCTGGTAAGAGGGGTGGTCAGGCATAGACAACAGCCGGCAGGCATACCGACACAGCAGTACGTCGCGCCGGTAGGTCAATGGTAATTCAGCAGCTTCAGCATAAAGACTCTCAACAGGACTAGTGTAGAAGGCTCCGGTCGCAAGACGTAACCCCCAATGGTGGATGGAGTTGAGACGGCGTAAGTGGGATGGTCGAGCAGACGAGTAGACGAAGCTCCCATAATCCAGCTTCGATTGGACTATGGACCAATACAAGCGAAGCAGGACAGTGCGATTCGCTCCCCAAGATGAACCACTAAGAACTCTGACGACATTAAGGGAACGTGTACAACGGGCCGCCAAATAAGAGACATGCAGAGACCAACACAGTTTCCTGTCCAACGTGAGCCCTAGAAACTTAGTTGTTTCCACAAATGGAAGAACAACAGGACCGAGATGTAAGGATGGCGGAAGGAACGCTTTATATCACCAAAAGTTGATACAAACCGTCTTCTCTTCAGAGAACCGGAAGCCATTTGCCATGCTCCATGAGTATAGGCTGTCTAGACAACGCTGAAGGCAGCGCTCCAGGAGGCATGTTCTCTGGGCACTGCAGTAGATCGCGAAGCCATCGACAAAGAGAGAGCCTGAGACATTAGGTGGAATGCAATCCATAATTGGATTGATCGCGATGGCAGAAAGGGCTACGCTCAAGACGGAGCCCTGAGGCACTCCGTTCTCCTGGAGGAAGACGTCGGACAATACGGAGCCCACACGTACCCTAAACTTTCGATCCGTTAAAAAGGAATCAATAAAAAGGGGCAGGCGACCACGTAGGCCCCACCTGTGCATAGTGCGGAGGATACCTCCTCTCCAACAGGTATCATAAGCCTTCTCCAAATCGAAGAACACAGCTACCGTTTGGCGCCTTCGCAAAAAGTTGTTCATGATGAATGTCGACAAGGTCTCAAGATGGTCAACAGCGGAGCGGTGGCGACGAAGGTCGCATTGGACATTGGTAAGTAGCCGTCGAGATTCAAGAATCCAAACTAACCGAGCATGAACCATGCGCTCCATCACCTTACAGACACAGCTTGTAAGAGAAATGGGGCGGTAACTAGAAGGAAGGTGTCTATCCTTCCCGGGTTTGGGTATAGGAACAACGACGGCGTCACGCCAACGCATGGGGACCTGACCTTCGGTCCAGACGCGATTGTAGGTACGAAGAAGGAAGCTTTTGCCCGCCGGAGAAAGGTGTGCCAGCATCTGAACGTGAATGGCATCTGGCCCCGGAGCAGAGGACCGGGACAGTGCAAGCACTCGTTCGAGTTCCCGCATAGTAAAGGGGGCATTATAAGTTTCCAGATTCAGCGAGTGGAAGGAAGGTCGCCAAGCCCCTTCTGCCTCTTTCCTGGGAAGGAAGGCAGGGTGGTAATGGGTGGAGCTTGAAACCTCCGCGAAAAACCGGCCGAAGGCGTTGGAGACAGCCACAGGATCAACGAGGATCTCATTACCTGAGGTCAGGCCAGGTACCGAGGAGTGGACCTTAATGCCCGACAGCCGGCGCAGGCCACCCCATACGACAGAAGAGGGAGTAAAACTGTTAAAGGAGCTGGTGAAAGAGGCCCAACAAGCTTTTTTGCTGTCTTTGATGACTCTACGGCATTGCGCTCGGAGTCGTTTGTATCCAATACAATTCGCCAACGTAGGATGGCGGCGAAAGGTGCGTAAAGCACGTCGTCGAGCACGGATAGCGTCTCTACAAGCCTCGTTCCACCAGGGGACGGAAACGCGACGTGAAGAAGAGGTAGTATGAGGAATGGAACGTTCGGCAGCATTGATGATAACAGCCATGAGGTATTCGACCTGACTGTCACAACTGAGAAAATCGTGGTCCGGAAAGGTCGCCAGGGAGCAGTAAAGTCCCCAGTGAGCTTTCGGTATGTTCCAGCTCGAAGGACGTGGGGATGGGGTGTGGTGCAGGAGATGAACGACACAGGGGAAGTGGTCGCTCGAATAGGTGTCAGAAAGGACATACCACTCGAACCGACGGGCAAGAGTGGTAGAACAGATCGAGAGGTCCAAGTGGGAGTAGGTATGAGTAGAGTCCGAGAGGAAAGTCTCGGCGCCAGTATTGAGGCAGACAAGATTGAGATGGTTTAAGACATCCGGCAAGAGTGAGCCTCTTTGACAGGATGCAGGAGAGCCCCAAAGGGGATGATGGGCATTGAAGTCGCCAAACAATAAAAACGGCGGGGGAAGCTGAACAATCAGGCGCATCATGTGAGCCCGACTAACAGCGGATGACAACAGAGTGTAGATGGTACAAACTGAAAAAGTAAAAGCAGAAAGAGTAATACGGACAGCTATTGATTGGAGTGGGGTGGTCAATGGGATGGGATGGTAATAGACATCGTCCCGAACGAGCAACATGACCCCACCATGAGCTGGGATACCGTCCACAGGGGTGAGGTCATACCGCTCCGAGGTATAGTGGCTAAAGGCAATACGGTCAGTTAGGCGCAACTTGGTTTCGTGGAGACCAAGGACGAGCGGACAGTGCAGGCGGAGGAGCAGTTGTAATTCCTCCCGATTAGATCGAATACCACTTATGTTCCAATGTAACAAGGCCATCGCTAGTCAAAAAAGAGGGGGAACGAGACAGGGGAAGAGCTGGTCACCTCGACGGCCGCGGAGGGCCAGGTTTCGACGGAACAACGCTACAAGCGGCGGGAGGCTGATCCTGTTCCATCGAGTCGTCGCCAGCTGCGGCCGCTGTCTCTGGTGGTGTAGGAGGGGCAGCATCATTTGCCGACGAGAGGCCAGCTGAGCGCCTGGCAGCAGAGCGTCCCAGCGAAACTGAGGACGGCCGGGAGCAGCGACTCACGGATGGAGCGTCAGACGAAACGCGCCGGGGTGGAGAGGGGGATAGAGACTACTTCTTGGAGGCCTTCTTGGAAGTCCGAGGAGGCACAGGGATGGTGGGCTGGACCTGAAGAAGGTACTCACGCGTGGGGTCCGTTTTGGAACGCCGGACCTCTGAAGCTGGGGTCCGGAACGTTTGCCCGACGGACGCCTGAGAAGAGGATCGGGGGGGGGGGGGGGAGGGGGAGGAGGAGGAGGAGGAGGAGGAGGAGGAGGAGGAGGAGGAGGAAGGGTGGCCCCTGGAGCACAGGGGGGTGGGGGCCACGGGGGAGGAGGATTTGGAAGGGAGGGATTTGGGAGGCCGAGGCAGAGACCCCGGATGTGGGGAGGAGGTGGAGGGGGGACAGGATAGAGGTGAGGATACCGCAGAAGGAGCGGACACAACTGAGGCAAACGAAGTGGTCAAAGGCACGGGATGGAGGCGGTCATAATTCTTCCTGGCCTCAGAATAAGAGAGACGATCCAAAGTTTTGAGTTCTTGTATCTTCTTCTCCTTCTGATATACGGGGCAGTCTGAGGATCTAGGCGAGTGGATGCTAGGACAATTAACGCTCCGAGGTGGTGGGGTGCATGTATGTTCCTCACGAAGAGGACGTCCACAATCGCCACGAAGGGGCTCAGCCTCACACCGTGACGACATGTGCCCAAAGCGCAAACACCGAAAACAGCGCATAGGAGGCAGGACGTAAGGTCGCACGTCGCACCGGTAGCACATCACCTTTACCTTCTCTGGGAGAACGTCCCCCTCGAAGGCGAGGATGAAGGCCCCGTTGTCAATGCGACGGTCTTTGGGGCCGCGCTGGACTCGCCGGATGAAATGCACGCCTCGGCGCTCCAGGTTGGCCCTGAGCTCCTCATCAGATTGCAGCAGGATGTCCCGATGAAAAATAACCCCCTGCGTCCTATTTAGTGCCAGATGCGGGACAATGGACACTGGGATGTCCCCTAGGCGGTCGCACGCCTGGAGCGCCGCCGACGTGTGGCGGAGGTGGTCTTTATAAGGACGGACCCCGAACGCATCTTACTGAGAGCCTCGATTTCCCCGAAGATCTCCTCAATGTGCTGAACAAAGAACATGGGCTTGGAGGTGGCGAACGTCCCCCAATCGGTTCGAGAACAGACCAAATAGCGGGGGAAGTACTTCGCCCCAAGCCGGCGGGCCTGTCCCTCCTCCCAGGGAGTGGCCAAGAGGGAAAGGGCAGGAGAACCAGAACTAGAGACAGTACCTTTCCTTTTGAAAGACTCGGCCGCAGAGCAACCTGATACGTGTTGACGTTTCATCTGCGAAACGTCCGCCCCGATACCACCCACTCCAACCAGGGGCTCTCCCCACGGGCGCCACCCAGCCTCAGCAAGGGCCACCTGGCAGGATGACCATTGCTGGGAGTCCTGATGCCCCAAGGAGACGGGCATCTACTCCTTGGCCGACGTGGGGAGGGTGCAGCTCAGGTATCGGCAGTACGATCCCTGTGTTGTCAGGGGGCTACAACCTAGAGGGTACATGACGACCCCACCACAATGGGCTGGCTACCGTGCTGGATTTCTGGTGCCATGGAAAGTCCATCATGATCGTAGGTGCAGATGGGGACGCACTATGGGCGTAACTTGTACAACCCATCAGGCGTTTAGGCCCAATTTGAGGAATAGTGGGTATGGTTACAACGCCGGTACAATGCTGAGTGCCAAGGTCTTAGTGCACTGAGGACCAATGGTACACCACGTAAGGCGTCCTTCCCCAAAAGGCTCATACGTCTGTAGAATTTTGAAAAATGGAGGTCAAACCCCAAGGGGGACCGTCACAAGGAAGGCCGAAACGGTTGAAACTCCTTTTAGTCGCCTCTTACGACAGGCAGGAATACCTCGGGCCTATTCTTACCCCGGACCCGCAGGGGGTGTTTGGTGAAGGAATTTGGGAAGGCTGTGTGTAGTAACTCTGCTTTGGCAGCATTGTCGTCGATAATATTTCCATTGTTGTCGTGCAGAAAAGGCATAGATTGTGTCTTGCTGCTAGCATACTTCACATAAGTTCACAATCTCCTTGGATTTTCTGCCAGGCTCCGAGACAATGTTTCGTTGTGGAAACTATTATAAGCACCTCACATTGAAGTCCGCCACTCTGGGAGATTATGAGTCTCTAAATTTGACATGCTTTTTCGTTGTTTCTTCGTGTTCTGAACCGTTTAGTGTATCAGCTCTATCGTTTGCTAATTTATTTGGTATAAATCTATCAGTTGCTGTCGATACTATTTCTTTGAATTCAAACCACATCTGGTCTGCACTTACAGTGTTAATTTGGAAAGAGTGGATATTGTCTCTCAGGAAGGCATCACGTGAACTTTTATCTGCTTTTTCAACAGTTATATTTTTCGTTTACTTTTGAAGGATTTGAGCGTTACGGTATTCAGTTTCGTTACCACAACCCTGTGCTCACTAACCTCTATATCCATTTTGATGCTCGTTATTAGCTCAGCATTATTTGTTGCTAAGAACTGTTTTCACAAGCGTTTACTATCCAGTGGGATCATGAACAAACTGCTCGAAATAATTTACAAGGAATGTATTTAGCACAGTTTCGGATCTTTTATGCATACCTCCTGATTTAAACATGTATTTTCGCTAACATATCAAGGGTAAATTGAACCAACTATAATGGTATAAGTATGGTACATGTTTGAGATTAAACTTTGAGATTAAACTTTGACCTTTCAGCAATTGTATCATCTCAATTGGGAGGTAGGTAAAATGATCCAATTATTATTTTATTCTGGCTGCTAAGAATGGCCTACACCCAAGGGCATACCCTGGATCTAGACTGGGAGGGGGGGGGGGGGCAGGTCATACTAGTCTCAGGAAACAAGGACTTGAGACAACATACAGCACTTCTTATTAAATAAAACAGTAAACCAGTGAAAAACTGCTTTTAATAAACATTTTAAATACAAGAATGCACTTGTACAATCCGAGAAAACGAAGCATTTCTTATTAAATAAAACAGTAAACCAGTAAAAAACTGCGAATATCTTCTGGGGGGGGCGGCTACCCCCCCCCCTGCCCCTCGCTGGGTACACCCATGCCTATGCCCATGCTAACTCATGGGAACTATCTACTTCAATTTCGCGACAGCATTAACTTCTTCTAACAGCAAACAAACACGCCACTGCTGACTTTTTATCCTTTTGGAACACAGATTTTTCGCAAAAATTTCGGCTGAACTTACCTCTGGCTTTAGCCAGCTTTCAGTGCCTATAATTATTTGAGCATCAGTGCTTTCTACTAGCGCTACGAACTCTGGTACTTTCCCAACATAGCTACGACAATTTCCAACTGTCATACCGACGGTTCCTGTATCTACGTTCTTCCTTTGTTTGGCCTGCACCCTTTGACACTGAAGCCCTTTTTGTGTTTTCCCGAGACCCTCTAACATAAAAATACTGCCTAGTCCACCACAGCCCCAGCTACCCGTGTAGCCGCCTCCGCGTGTAGTGGTTTCCTGACCTATTCAACAGAATTCGAAACTCATCCACCCTGTGGCGGAAGTCGAGGAATCTGCAGCCTACACTGTCGCAGAACCATCAGCCTCCGATTCAGACCCTTCACTCGGCTCTGTACCCGAGGTCCGAATCGGTCCTGTCGATTATGCTGTAAATAGTGAGCTCTGCTTTCATCTTGCAAATAAGATTGACAGCCTTCACCACTTCTGTTAGCTGCTTGAAACCAGAGAGAATCTCTTCTGATTCAAAGTGACACCGTTATTGGTACTGATATGAGCCACCACCTGCAGTTGGCTGCACCCTGTGCTCCACATGGCATCCGGAACGACACATCACACACCTGGAATGGCTACATCTGGTATGCACATGGAGTGTACATTGGCTTTCTTCCCATTCATGGCAGCCATATCCCTAGGGGTCCCCATAACGCGCTTAACATCGGAGTTCCCAACTACCAGTAATCCCTCCCTCTGTGGTTACCTGGATCTTGCAGGCTGAGAGGTTTCCTCTGAAACAGAACAGGTGACTGCATCTGGCTGGCGAACAGTGTCAGCCACAGACACCAACTGGAACCTGATTGTCAGACTAACTGGGAAGGCCTTACCTACGGCCCCCTGGGAAGTCTTTGGCAGCAGTGTGGACCAATCAGAGTCAGCCAACAACAGTGATGCCGATCCACAGCAACTTTAAGCTGTGTAACCGAAGTTATTACAGCCTGCGGTTGAGAGCAAAGTGTCACCAACTCAGCTCGCATGCGCACACGACTTCTGAACATGTTTCGTCTTCTGCACAATCAAGTATTCGAAAACAGGATACAAAAATGCAGTTAACTCCGTCATAAAGAGATCGTCTTTCAATTACTATTTGATTTTTAGTTAAGAACAAGAAAATAAGGCACTTACATATTTCTCAAAGTATTTACTGTCAGAAACTACATTTGTACTCTTAATGTGTGTGTGTATATATATATATATATATATATATATATATATATATATATATATATATATATATATATAAATTAAATATCTCCATTCTCTCATGTATCTCATCTGAGTCACAGCGTGCACGATATAAAGTTTATTATTTTGATATTTCATAAGGTCATTCAAATATTCACTTAAAGAGAAAAAAATTACAAACAGTTACCTTGTAGGTGATGCACTTCAGCTGTATTGGGATAAAGTGATCACTTCACCTGTCAAAATGAAATTTTTATTACCACATACCCAAGTAGTACTGCAAACAATTTTCATGTTCTGCAAAAACGTGCAGAAGTGCTTGCTATACTATCCATTTTAATTTGTTTTTGTTTAGTGCTGGAAATAATACATGAGCAAGGTATCGACATTTATAATGAAGACGTTACTAAAATGTTTGAACACAGGTTTTATCCAGTTTTCTGTTGCTACTAGTGTTTTGTGAAGGGACAGAATTCGTCTCACAAGCAGCTAACAGTACAAGGACTGAATCTCCCAGGTTAAGGAGAACCCTTGTGCCAAGTGCCAACACCCTCTTTCAACGATGGATGAGTAGGCAGAAGGTAAGGCACTCACTCTCCTACCCTTGGAGTTGAAACCACTCCTGGAGGTGAATGAACCTGGTAAGGTCAATGGCATAAGATATGTAAGACAAGGGTAAACCAGAATGTTAAAACCAATGTGGTATCTAGTCCCACTGCATTGTGCTCTAAGGTCCGGTTCTTACTGAGAAAAAAGATTTATGGAAAAATATTGCAGCAGAGACTTTTTTGCATGGAAAATCTTTTAGGGCTAAACGAGGTTGATGGGAAGGAGAATTTTAATCAGGAGAATACAAGACAATTTACAGAAGACTGAAAAGGAATGAAAATGGCGTTGGAGTTGTATACAAGGAACATCTAGACAAGAGCATGGAAATGGTTATTCCAGTTAGAGGCAGGGTGTTAGCAGTGAAATTAGAATCCTGTGGATATATTTATTATTCACGTTTACATACAAACATTAGATGAAAGCGAACAGGAAATGAACATAATACATGAGCAGATCGAGGAAGGCTACAAATAAATAGGGAGAGTACAAGCAATAACAGTAATTATGAGAGGCTAGAATAGTATAGTGATAAAGGACAGTAGGGCGTGTTACATTACGACGATTCTGCCTCTCTCCATTCCATGGATTTAATGACATATTTCAATTACTGATAGTTTGAGGAAGCTTATAGTGATAGGTTCAATTCAAAACAGCTATTATTAGCAGATCACCAGCAGTATAGTTTATTATTTAAAATATTACTTGCTCTAAATACTTTTAAATATGCAAAGTTTAGCAATTTTTCGAAATGCCACCATACAGCACTGATCGGTTCACACAAATTCTAAAGTAAGCAATCATGTGTGACCCGTTAAATCAAAAGCGAATTAGCAATTTCATCCAAACAATGCCAGCAGGAACATCGTCTGAACTTCACTCAACTCGACTGAGGATTTGAGACTCTCCCCACACAAAGGCCACACTACGTGCTCTCCCCCAGCAATAACATTGTTCAAAGCATTTTCAGTGTGCAGAGATTACTTTAAACTTATATCTCAGTAAAATCAAAGGCACCTGCAATATAGACTCTACAATAAAGCAAATCGATAAATTAAAAAAAATAGTTCAAACGGCTCTGAGCACTATGGGACTTGACATCAGAGGTCATCAGTCCCCTAGAACTTAGAACTACTTAAACCTAACTATCCTAAGGACATCACACATCCATGCCCGAGGCAGGATTCGAACCTGCGACTGTAGCAGTCGCGCGGTTCCAGACTGAAGCGCCTAGAACCGCTCGACCACCGCGGCCGGCGATAAATTTAAGATGGAATGCTATAGATAATGACAAATATCTCGACATGTGACGATATAGGATGCTCACACGTCCCTGGATCTCAGAAAAAGTTCGCCTGGAAATTTATGGCGACATGAAGTTTATCTGTGAGACTCATCACTTACGAAGGGACCAGAAGACAAGAAAGACAGAACAGAACAAGAATACATACTGTTAAACTGGCAAGCTTTTTGATTATTAACCCTCAATTGGTTTTACTACACGAAAATATATGTTTAAAGTTAAGGTTTCTGTGACACTATCATACATTTCTTTATACTGTGACCACGAAAGTATTGGTAGAGAGGGCAAAAAACAAAACATTTAACAGTAGATGGTGACAAACAGCAGTACTGATTGACTTAAGTGTCGCTATTAATTTTTATAGGCACATTTTTAGTGCACAATCTCTGCCTCCGCCCATAAAAAAGTATACTTTGATTTAGCAACAATGTAGTTAAGAAATAAATGAACCAAGCATACTAACTAATGAAGTATTGAGCAGTTTACTCATAAGTTTCTGCTTTCAAAACAATGTAAATCAACTGATCTTATCCTATTTTATCCGTCATCAGAATGAACAAATTTTGTATCAAGACAAATTTTCTCATTTGTATTAGCATACTAAGCAAATATCAAATTTTTGTTTTATAATAAAACAAAAGTAGTTAAATAATCAAGAAAATGTACACACAAAATAGATAAACATATGTTAAATACACTAATGTTAAAAAATTAGTGAAGTAAGGCAGTGGAAGAAGCAACTAGAAAGGGACAGTTTTGTGGCATGCAGTGCACAGATTTAATAAGATAAATACCTAAAGACTCGAAATACTCAAATAGCAGCACTGTACTTTGCAGTTTTTTATTACATACATTCATTGCATTCGTGCATACTCTGATTTTGTAACCAACCCGACACACACTGTAAATACATCACATGAAATTGAACATGGCGTGGCTGCGCTGCTCCACGTTACACTGTTGAAGAAGAGACGCCTGTGTTGCCAGCTGTGAGATGACGGCGGCGCAGCCAGTTCCCGCAGCATGGCCGAGTGTGTCGTCTGTCTGGTGCACCATGTCTCTAGCGCCACCTAGGAAAAGATTTGTCAGCTGTTGGTTTTGCATGCTGTGACGTCGTAGATCTATGAGCCATCATCTTGCACGTTAACAAAAAGAGAGAAGAACGAGAAGAAGTGTTACTTCGATACAAAACGCACGACGCTGCATCATAAAATTACCGGTCGCGTGCAAGTTTTCCTAACACTGCACCATGACGTAGCTTCAAATACAACATCGCTCACCCCAATACATATTGCCAGTCCCAAGTAACTTTCTTTGCACACATGTAATATGTTTACACACTAGTCCACTGTTAGTAATAATGCATGAAAATAATAGAGGGGGTATGCTGAACCAGTTCCTTACACTGCGTCACTGGGAAATGTGCTCAAGCAGTCTACCACTTTCTAATACAAATATAACACGAAGATCTCATTCCTACAACATTATTCATTTTTTTCCATACGTCGATGGTACAATTTAATGTTCTCCAGATGATGTAGTTCAAGATACTTTATACAATAACGTTTCTCGAACTCAAAATTTGAAGGTGCTATCTGATGTCATGAATCTCTTCCTCTATCAACGTGGACACACTATCCTTCATACATACTGGTGCTTCCATTCAGTTACCTGTCTTCTTTTGGATAATTCTAACCCTGCAGACGCTTCTTTTTCTCTGACTAATCTGATGAAATTAACCTTCAGTTCTTAAACTGGCAGTCATCCATTCGATTGCTAAACTGTTGCTATTGTGCACAGAACTAGTGTACATCTATTCCAGGTTGATGTATGTATCTCTGGTGAACAGTGCCTAGTAAATCTATTGTGACCTGTCCTAAAGAAACAACATTAATGGAAATATGTTCCAATATTGTTCATTTTGCAACAAGTAAACACTGTCCCTTTTAAAAGTTTGCTTGTCATGGGCACACTCATTTCGGCCAGTTTAAATATTCTGCCATACAGTTTCTTTTCTTCTGAAGTTAATATGGTGGGTCTACCAACTTGCTGTTAAAGAATGCCACTTGAATTTGACTGCATCAAGTCCGGTAAGGGATCTGGAATTCCTTAGCAGTAGTTCTCTCACACATTCCATCAGCAATTACATCTGACGCATTCCCTAAAACTTCTCGTGACCACTTTCCTCACTTTCTGGATTTGTTATTGTCTCGCATATTTTTTCCTAAAAGCGGAAAAAGTATTCATTCATTTAGGCTTACTTATTTTATGAACATAAATTAAAGTCGTCAGCATTAGGCTTCATAATAACCTCCTGTCAGAAGAGTGTTCGCATGTCCCAACTCTCACATAGGCCAAAATCAATTATGACAGGACAGTGAGGTGTGAGTGTCAGGCACTTGGGAAGCGGAAGGTGGGGAGGAGTTTACTGCGTGGACAGTGTCAAATACAATGTCACCTTGTAGGAGTATGTAAACTGAAAACCCCACTTGAGTTCTGCAAGGTAGCTACTGTGGATGTTGGGGCCGACGGCAATAATGTAGGTAGGAAATGTATGGTCTGGTGAGCAAGTCATGGGGGGGGGGGGGGTGGGGGGTGGAATGAGGAGATCAAATGGAGATGGTCGGGCAAGTAACAGAAATTTGATGAAGAGGGTAAGCATAACGTGTTCAGTGGGAGGATTGTAAAAGGGTTGTGGCTGAGCAAGGATTTTCTTGAGGTGGCCGATTGCATCTCCACCTCTGGCCAGATGATGAGAATTATCTATATGGTGGAGGGTGGAGGGACAAATTCAGATGATATGATAGGGTTAAAGAAACGTTTCATTAAGGATAAAGGTTATGACACAGCATGAATTAAAATGGGCTAGATGGTGGAGAGGGAGTGCATGTTGTAGTAAAGGATGTTGTATTGCTATCACACTATGATGAGAGGCTAGGGAGTGGGTTGTGCAGGTGAGAAGTGAGCATTTGAATGAGGACACGAACTGGTGAATACAAAGTGGACTTGTTTTAAGCAGCATATGGTTCAAGCACTGAGGTAGAATGCAGAGTGGGCTGCTAGGCAAATTCGTTGGGAGGTATGATGTTTGAAGTGGTAGATATTTTGGCGAACGATGGTGAGGAGTGATTATATCTTTGGCAGTAGGGGGTGGGAAGGTGGAGTTTTTGATTGGCAGGACAGGCATGGTTAATTCTGGTTTGATTGGTGGGGCTAGGCTTTTCAATTGAAGGAGTAGGTAGGATGAGTATCATTGGAGATTGGAGGGGAGGCCAGGTTTAGAGATAGCTTGACAAAGTGGGAGGTTGTACAGTGAGGACAGATGGGAGGATTTTGTCATTGAGAGTGAGGTCATTACAAAGTAGGCACCTTTGGCAATGGTGGGACTGGAAAGATATTTGGAGGGTTCGATTTTGTGGTACCAGTTCTAAATCAGGGCTTCTTTAAGAAGGTGGATGATTGACTGGTCAAACTCAGTAATATCACGCATGAGGAAGAGACATTGCAGATGTGAAGAGCTGTGCAGATTTCTTTAGCAGGATGGGTACTGAGTTCGAAGACCACCTCCTCTGCTATGATCTCAGGGCCAGCCCTTCATTACCATGGCAGTCAGGCTGGGGTTCTTTGATTCGAGAGGTGGTGCTGAAGGTAGTGAAGTAGGCGTCAGTGCCAAAGGTGGTGGAGGCTGTCAGAGTGGGGTTTGTGGATTTAATAAGCAGTCAATTGCTGTGAGACATGACTGTGGCTATGGGAAGGTGTGGGACATACACCTTGATTTCAAGAATGATAGATTTAGCATTAAGGAGTCTGAGATCAGGGCAGGATAGGATGAAGGTGTGGACAACCAGGGAAGAAGTGCTGGAAGGAGTGGTGTCCATTTGTTCAATGGAATCCAATTTGCTTTGGTGTCTTGTGAACAGTGCTGGTAGTGGTTTCTTTGATTTAATGGGATGAAGGCGAGCTGGGGAATATGTTGAGGTACTGGTACTTCCATTTGGCTTGAGTTGGTGTGGCAGTTAGTTGATTGGATTACAGGTATTGCTACTTCTGCCATTGCTACAGTGACACATCCAAATGTTATATTTGTTTGTAGTGGAGTATGGGAAATGGAGTGGGAGAAGTTGGAGGTGAGATATAGGCAAAGGAAGTGGTGGGAGTTGGGGAAGAGGTAGTGGGAAGGGTAGAGTAGCTGAAAAAAAATTACTGCAAATCAAGATGAGACAATGTGAAAGAGATGGTGTACGTTCATTGGTGGATTTGAGGAAGTGCTTCACATAGTAGTAGTGATAGCAGGGAACAGGGTGGTACAGATGGAGGTAACAGGGCTAAGGGACACAGCACAGGTAGTACATGATTATTACCAGGGACGAGTGTGACAGATGATGGAGCATGACAGCTGGGGTGACTAGGGAGATGTGATGGTGAGGACAACAAGAGGTGAAGGCCGCAGTGATAGTGACAGTGGCAGTGGCGGTGGGGCTGGTGGCGATGGAGACAGTGCAGAGACAGAGGTAGGAGTGAAGAAAGCGACACGAGCGTCATGTCAAGAAGACTGCAGCAGAGCGGCGATAATGATGATGACAGAGTGATGAACGCACATGAAAGAAATCTTGACAGTATGAACAAAGACACACACAACAGGTATTGTTTTCAAAGCGTAGAAATGGACTCCAACAAGTCTACACTGGACAGGAGATGGGTGATTGGTGAACTATGATCTAGCACAATGGAGTGCTCAGGCCAATCTACTCAATAGCTGCAGGGGATGAGAAAATCCAACACTCATGTATGTTGCGCCAGAATGGGGCACCTGTCTACTTATATGCAAGTCAAACCATAGCCTTCAGAAATATAGCAAATATATATGGTGAGAAAAGAATCCACAACAGCAATGGACTGAGACGTTGTATGCAGCATCATAAAACAGACGACTGTTAGGTGCAGGACTCGACGCCACTGAGTGAAGAGATGTTAAACAAAATGGTTCACAACAGCACACAGTCCATCCATACACAGATTCTTGGGACATTACTGATGCATGTCCACATACCAAGCCACTGGACTAAGCTCAGGTTTCCCCTAAGGATGACAGCAGCCACTTGCTCCCACCACACATGGCAAGGAAGAATAGAGACAGGACGTTCATATTCACAGGATATGTACATTAGTATGTTCTGCAGAAATGATTATCATATCAGTCATCTGGGTTCAGCATGTGTCCTGTTGCCTAGTAGGCACAGGGTCCACCATGGGCCCTGATAACTTGTTCCATGCGTGATGGCATCGACGTGTATAGGGTGTGAATGGGGCCTTGTGGTATAGCCAACCATGCTCCATTCATCTGGTTGCAAAGTTCACCTGCGGTGGTTGGCAGTGGATCACAGCACTGCACCTGTCGTTTGACTATATCCCCCACTTTTTCGATTGGCGACAGTAAGACCTTTTTAGGTAAGAAACAATTTATGAGCTACTTTAATTGGTGGGGGGTACGTTTAAAAGTAAAATAGGATTATAGAAGGGACAGCTGTGGCAAAAGAAAACACTGCCCATTTCCCTAAGGTCACTACAATGAAAGAATACGCGAGTTCTGAAGAATTCATTATGGCCTTGGAAGAATTACGACATTTTTCTAAACGTTTTGAGGGCACTACCAATCCTGCATCTGTTTTCGAGCTTATTTGCTGTTTCACTTGAAAGCAACCCTGTGCATGTGTACGCACAGATTCGCCTTGTAATATTTCTGGCTTATTCAGCCATCATATTAGGCTCCAGGAAGCTATTCCCAGGGCAGTGCAGGTGCAAGAAGCATAGAGATGACAATGTGGGATGAGGTACCGGTGACAGATGTTAGATTCGGTACCATTCCCGTGAGAAAGACCGCCTGCATGATGCTGCTGCTCTGTGATTGGCTGCTGTGTTCGGCGGTAGGGCGACAAAACGTTAAACTTTAGTTGCTATTATTAATTAAACCTGTGATCCAAATTACCTCATTTTTGTAAATAAACATCTCTCAACAGCCAGCTATCAGTCATTTCGAAATTATTATAATCAAAGTATTACTAAAACAAAAGACCGACGATATTACTGCCGATGCACTTCGGTGGCGTTCGCGTCACGCCTTGCTGGCTTGGCGCGCGAAGGGTCTCTGGCAGTCCGGCTCTCCAGTTCTGACCGTTCCAGTAGACAGACGTCTGTTATAGCAGTATTTGTTTCATGCAATTTTATTTACTACAGTTCCGACCGTCGCTAGGTACAGACATGTCTGTAATAGTAGTATTTGATTCATGTAATTTTATTCTCCAGTTCTGACCGTTCCAGTAGACAGACATGTCTGTGGCAGGTTGTATTTCATGTTATTTTAGCCAGATATGACTGGAAAGATATGTTCAATACGTTGTGATCAAGAATAGCTTCTCGTGTCTATATCAATAAAAACGCGAGTGGCATCCCAAATGAGTTATAGTTTATTCGTAGCAGCAGTTCCTTGCGAAGTTAATTTAGGCCTGAAGAAAAAGAATTCACGACCTGCGTGCTGTTTTCTGCGCTGGGGACATCATGAAGACAGCAAGTTAGTGAACTGTACAATAACTTACGTATTCCACACAGGGCAGTGGAAACAACTAGGCACCTCACGTGTACTGCATGCACAGTACAAATGTGCTCAGTGACCGTCATCCGCAGTAATGCAGAGGAGGTAAAGAAGGATGAAAGTATTAACACTATCTCACTTTTATTCCCTTTTTCATGCCGTAGCCTGCAGTGTTATTCCTTAGTAAAGGCAAATTCTTTTATGTTAAAACTGTTCACGAGGTATACTTAGCTTTTCTCGGGAAGAGTTTACACGACTCCAAAATAAGTCTGCAAATAGGATAAAACGTTTCGATCAACATATGACTTCGAAAGGCTTTTTCGAATATGAAACTAAAGAAATCACGATTGTGGGCGACTTGAGTGCGAAAATCTGTGAAATTGTCTGTGCCTATCCATAAGCTGACAGTTTGTACAAGATAAAAATTAAATAACACCGAAAATTTGTTTAGTCTGTGATCTATGTTGGTGAGAAATATGAAATACAAAACCAAGTCATATGCACTGTGCCTTCATTGCCATTTAAATGCAGTGTGTTTGCAATATCACACTCTTCCCCCTCCTCGATGTCTGACAATGTAGTGTGGTGGTGGGTGAAGCATGCACCCGAGCAAGAGACTGTGGCGCTAGTGCCAAGTCATTGCTAGTGTGCTGAATTGTTGGCCACGCCTGCTGTATACTGCCACAGTTATGAGAGAAGTATTCTTCAGCAGCAACTTCCAGGTTCCAATCAACATTATTATCTATTTGTTTCAATATTTGACTTCCTGTGCAGCTTTTAGATATGTTGCAACTCCTTTTTCCATGTTAACTCTACATGAAAATGGTAGGAATCCTTGATATTTAACTTCTCCGTCCCTGTGCTTATGTGATGTTCAGAGAAGCACAGAACCTCTAACTTCAGAATTGTTGACATCTTCTAGGTATGCAAAAATCTCATCTATCTTCTTTTTGAACCCTCTAATGTTCTACCGAAACAAATTAATTTAATTTTTCTGCAAGCTATTATATATTATGACCCTGCTCTACCCCAGTTTCTTTCAATACCAGTAGCAGGACAGCGGGTGCGAGATAACCGTGACCCCGACCTAGGGGTCGTTCTGGAAATCCTGCCACCCTCAGGCAATTGTGCTTGTTATATTTCGCTGATATCAGCATTCAGCCATGATCATCCCCACCCCCCACACCCTGTGCTCCAGCAACTTGTACGAAGCACCGCCCTCCCGCGCTCGCCATGCGGCCCGCTCCCACACCCCTCCACTTTCGTTACTTCACAGTACTATTATCATGAAGTGCTGCATATGTTGTAAATGTTTAAAATGCTTATCGATGCACGTAAGTAATGATCTACCTATAATCGACATTACGTTTCTTTTAATTACAGCAGCAGCAGATTTTAGGTTTTTTTTTAAATATCCATGCATAGCACTGTGTCTGCATTTGTGCGTTTACACTGACTGATGACGTCGACCACGCGGATTTACAAAAAAGAAGCTCTCCATTCTTACACCACACTGTTAAACATTCAATTTTCTATATTCAATTAATTTATTTTATTTGCGCAACACGATATGATGGCAGCGCTGATGAATATCTTGAGGCGACTTCCTGTTATCGCTAGTAGGGAGGAAAATCCGGTATCATCCCACATTGCAGGTTGCCTACATCAGGGACAAGCATACACGAGGCAAACTTATTGTTCTCTTTTGATTGACAGCTCCCTAACATAGTTCTACTAAGTGAATTATGACCCCCTGGGGATAATCCATCCTAAGAAACCCACACCCCTCCCCCCTCCTCCACCTTCACCCCATGCTCCTTCCTCACCCCTCTAGGAACTCCCCTCATAGATACAACAGTTTTGATATAAATCTGATTGACTAATTAATAAAATCCATCAATTAATGAACACCTCCCCCAATGGGAATCTCTAGCCCTCTCTCTCCCCACCCCCACCAGCAAATTGTCGGGGAAAAGACTCAGTTCATTGGCCATTTGACAGTAAACCGATTGCAGTGTATGGAATATTGTTTAAACAATTTAGACAATTTGTAGAATATCGTTTATTTAAACCATTTATGGGCTACAAGGCGCTGTATAGAATATAGTTTACTTAAAGAATTTGGTGGGCAGTCGATTGCAGTGCATGGGATATTGTTTAAATAATTTCTGGTAGACAAGGCATTTTGTGGAATATTCATTATTTAAACAATTTATGGGATACAAGGCAGTATTTGGAATATAGTTTAATTAGTTGAAGAATTTCTCGAAAAATTTGCTGCAGTGTATGGAATACTGTTTCTTTAAGTAATTTTTGAGTGACAAGGTGCAATGGAATATTTAAACAATTGTGCGCTTTGTTATTCTGGTCGCACACGGAAATGCTGAGTGGGCTTGGATTATATTTGAGCTGCAGTCAGTGATAAGACTTTTTTTTATTTTCCTCACTTGTCGAAGAACACTGGTGTCTAAGAATAGAGAGGAAAATCAGAACAATTACATGTTTACAAGTTCATGACATTTCGAAACCCAAAACACATCGTGAAAAAAGAAACAAAATTCGAAGCAGTGTCCTACAGACGAGAAAAATAACGATTTTCGGCGAATTTTCGATGTCTTACAAATCATGGTATGGAAATGCTCTAACGCCACAAGGATGATTAGGGGGGGCAGTATCGCATCCGTCCCAACCAGAGGAGGCTGGCCTGCTTTTACTTGTTTCTAAACACTAACAAAGAATACATCACGTGACGTAAAGCAACACACTGTAGATACACTGCTCTGCCCCATTCTTGTTCGATCCAGTCTGTAGACTTCTATACCTCCTCAAAGGATGTCTTGTCACACTGACGTCATGGAATTTTCTGTGAATGGAGCATTCTGATTGGTTCTTAATTTACCCACCAAATTGCTGCTGCTCGTGTGGGAGCACAGTCCGACACTATCTACAGACGCATAAATTACGAGAACTCCAGAAGCAAACTATTTTGTACAGATCGAGAATCATACAGCAGTCATATTGCGCTGACAGTTAAACGCTGCAAAAGTGCTCTACAGATCATGAACGGAATGAAGTGCAGTACAGTAGCCACCATTTGGGGTCTCCCGCGTGTTTGTATCGTCAGGACGCCACTATGAAGTTCAAAATCGCCAAATGTCCTAATTACAGATCATGCTATTAAATGCCACCGACAAGGCACCGGAATCGGCCTCCTCTGATTTTTTAGTTTTATTTACACGTCAAGTTCCGTAAGACCAAATTGAGTAGCAAATCTCCAAGGTCATGGAACGTGTCAGTACATGAACTTACAACATAAAAGTAATAACAGATAAAAATAAGTGTTCATGAACCTTAAAAAAAGTCAGTCCATAAGTTTAAGTAAACGCTATCGGCAATACAATGAGAATTAGCTTAATTTTTCAAGGAACTCCTCGACAGACTAGGAGTGACCCATGAGGAAACTTCAGTTTCGATTTGAAAGCGCGTGGATTACTGCTAAGATTTTTGAATTCGAGTAGCAGCTTATTGAAAATGGATGCAGCAGTATAATGCACACCTTTCTGCACAAGAATTAAGGAACTCCAATCCAAATGCAGGTTTGATTTCTGCCGAGTATTGACTGAGTGAAAGCTGCTTATTCTTGGAAATTAACATTGGTAACAAGAAACGACAATAAGGAATATACATATTGTGATGTCAATGTCAAAATACCCAGACTCGTGAACAGAGGTCGACAAGAGGTTCGTGAACTCACACCACTTATTGTCCAAACCGCCTGTTTCTGAGCCAAAAATATCCTTAAACATACCATACGACGTAAGTGAATGAAAATAAGCAAAGTAGACTAATTTACGTGTCGAAGTATCAGTCACTTGATACCGATCGAATAGTGAAAATGGCAGTATTAAGTCCTTGAACAAGATCTGGAACGTGGGCTTTCCACAACAGCTTACTATCTGAACACCTAGAAATTTCAACTGTTCTGTTTCACTAATCATATGCCCGTTCTGTGAGATTAAAACGTCAGGTTTTGTTGAATTGTGTGTCATAAACTGTAAAAACTGAGTCTTACTGTGATTTAACGTTGGTTTATTTTCTACGAGCCATGAACTGCGGTCATGTACTGCACTACTTGAAACCGAGTCAATGTTGCACACAACATCTTTTACTACCAAGCTAGTGTCATCAGCAAACAGAAATATTTTAGAGTTACCCATAATACTAGAGGGCATATCATTTATATAAATAAGGCACAGGAGCAGCCCAACACTGATCCCTGGGGCACCCCCACTTGACTTTACCCCACTCAGATCCCACATCACAGCCGTTATCAACATTGAATAATGACCTTTTCCTGCCTGTTGCTAAAGTAAGAAGTGAACCAATTGTGAGCTACTCCCATTATTCCGTAATGGTCCAACTTCTGAAGCAATGCTGTGAGATCAACAATCAAATCTCTTTGTTAAATCAAAAAATACGCCAAGTGTTCGAAACTTTTTGTTTAGCTTATCCATTACTTCACATAGAAAGGAGAATATAGCATTTTCAGTTGTTAAACGACTTCTAAAGCCGAACTGTACATTTGATAGCAAATCTTGTGATAAAATGATCAATTAACCTTACATACACAGCCTTTTCGATAACTTTTACAAACACTGAAGGCATAGAAATAGGTCTAAAATTATCTACATTATCCCTTTCTCCCTTTTTATGAAGCGGCTTTACTACTGAGTACTTTAATCCTTCAGGAAACTGACCATTCCCAAAGGAAAAATTACAAATATGGCTAATACAGGGCTAACATGTGCAGCACAGTACTGTAATGTTCTGCTAGGCACTTTATCATAACCATGAGAGTCCTTAGTCTTCAGTGATTTAATCACTGACTCAATCTCCCTCTTGTCTGTATCACAGGTGTATTTCAGATGTCAATCTCCGAAAGGCATTTGCTAAGAAATTTATATGATTTCCTGTAAAAACTAAATTTTTATTTAATTCACCTGCAATGCTCATAAAATTATTGTTAAATACTGTACATATATCTGATTTATCAGTTACAGAAATATTATTACTGTGAACTGACTTTATATCATCGACCTTGTGCTGCTGACCAGACACTTCCTTCACAACTGACGATATGGCTTTAATTTTATCCTGTGAATTAGCTACTCTATTTGCATACCACATACTTTTTGCCTTGCTAATAACATTTTAAGCACCTTACAATACTGTTTGTATGGGCTACTGTAGCTTGATTGTGACTACTAACATTTTGATATAATTCCCACTTTGTTCTACATGATATCCTTATCCACTAGTCAGCCAACCGGGCTGTCCATTACTGCTAGTACCCCGTTTAGAATGTTCTAATGGAAAGCAACTCTCAAAGAGCATGAGAAATGTTATGGAAATATTTATCATCTATATTATCAGCACTATAAACATCTTGTCACTCTTGTTCTATATTATCAGCACTATAAACATCTTGTCACTCTTGTTCCTTGACAAGTTTTTTTAAACTCTCCATTGCTGTTGGATTAACTTTCCTACGTAGTTTGTAATTAAATATGACAGTGGTTTGTGTACAAAAACCTTTTACTGTTCAAATTTGTGTATCATTGTCTGAAATGCCATTCACCCTTTTACTAACAGAATGCCGATCTAGTAATGAAGAATGAATAAAAATATTGTCTATGAACGTGCTACTGTTCCCCTGCAGCCTAGTTGGAAAAAACAGTTTGCATAAGATCATATGAATTTCTTTCACAATCATATACAAAATTAATATTGAAGTCACCACATAACTACTTTCTGGTACTCCCTACGATGTGAATCAAGAACCCTCTCTAGCTTAAGCAAAAAATGCTCTGAAGTCGGAGTTAGGGTACCTATAAACAACAATTAGAAGTTTAGTTTTGCTAAATTCAACTAATGCTGCACAACTTTCAAATAGCTGTTCAGTGCAGTGTCGTGATACGTCTATGGACTCACATGAAATACTGTTTTTTTACGTACAGAGCCACTTCCCCACTCCATAAGGAACTCCTTGAGAAACAGCCAGCTAATCTGTAGCCTGGTAAAGGAAGCATTTGAATTGTAAAATAATTTAAGTGGTGCTCCGATACACCAATAATTTCCGAGTTAACATCTATTAGCAGTTCACTAACTTTATCTCTAATACCCCTTATATTTTGATGAAATATGCTAATTCCTTCTCTACCTGGGAACATTAGATCCTCTGGAGGCGAGCCCTTAGAGGCACTTCCTTTAAGCAGGTATACCTATGAGCTGACTTCAGTCTAAAAAAGGTGCAGCTCTAACACCAACTACCACAGGAATTTTTCCATGAGTGACACCCACCCCCCCCCCCCCCCACTACACTGTCACATAAGCTTAGCCAGCCATCCCTTCCCATACCTATGGAGGTGCAGGCCATGCCTAGTGAAACCCCATCTACTGACAGACCCAACTGGCACCACAGATGTGATCCATGCCCTCCATCAGTGCCCTTCCCCAGCCCCACACTAACGCGCCTAACAGCCGCATTAAGGTGAGGCCGATCATGACGCTGAAACAGTTGCACGAAATGCACATTAGTGCCACCAGTTTGAGTAGCTATCTTAACCAAGTCACCACTGACATATTCCCCGTCCCTATCGAGACTGTTCCCTGCTCCACCCACTATCACTACCTGATCCTCCTCTGTAAAATTCTTACGTAACTCCCGTATGCTATCAGTCACCTGAGCCAACCCTGCACTAGGCTTCACAATGCTGGTGATTTGGTACTTACTCCCCAACACTTCCTGCAACTGCTGTCCCACATCTATCGTGTGAACTACTTAGCAGCAGAACTTTCTTCTTTCTGTTAGACTTTGCAACTATCCTAGGCATCCTAATTGCTGAGGGCTGCTTCAAGTTACCTACATCTACAGCTACACGAGGCTCCTCTGCACTCAACTCTGACAGTTGTATGTCACATGTATGCAAAGTAAAACTTAAGACCTCTTGCTAGCTACCTTCTTGCCAACTGCCAGTTCCCATTCCCCTCCACCCTTCACCCTCCTCAACCTATCTAGTTCCTCCTCTGCACATTGTAACTGCACCTAAAAGGCGCAGATCTTACGCTCCTGCTCCTCTATTAACTTGTTTCTACTACAGATTCTACATTCCCAGGAGAGGATCTCCCTAAAATGACCACTGGCTTCCCCACTGCATTCCCCCCCAATGAAAATACTTTGAACAAATCCCACACCGTGATCCACTACTCAAACCTACGACAGAGCCCACACTTTTCACCCATGGTAAAATTGACAATAACTGAAAAAAAAACTATACGTCTACGTTACCGAAGTTCAGTTACACCATTAGAACTATTTAAGAACTAACAATAATGGTATCTAAATTTTCTGCCTACTAAGAAAGCAGCTACTTGTATTAATACTAATACAACACAGCCGATACCAATACCAGAAAAACTTCACAAAATTATTAGCTAAAACTAAAAAATTAAAACTACCACTAACACTAAGCGAAGTTAAAACACTGAATGAAAATTTTACTGAAATATTTCACTAGAAAGAATAATACGTCAGTTGAAAACTAAAGCACGAAATTTACTAAACGATTTCAACACACTGAAAACTCTATGAAAACACAGCGAGCGAACGATTACAAAAACTTATTAAGTCGTTATTTCGCCACAAACGGCACGCGACACCACTGAAATCTATTAAATTTAATAACTGTATTACAGAGCACAAATAAGTTTATCAGTACTTAGCTTATAACCGTTACAGCTGCAGTGCACACCGCAAAATGTAAACACACGACTGAGGCGCATGGCTTAGACGAACGACGAAAGAACACTCACAGATAATAGACCACTCGAGTCAACAACACAGGAAGAAAGACTGAGATTAATGAAAATCCACTAATAAGTTACTTTTACGGCAAATATTAACACAAATAAACTTTAAAATAAGTAAATGAAGTCTAAAATTTATAAAATATTAACGAGCTATTTCAACAGCAGTGCAGCACACGTGACGTCACACGTCATGCTCCAGCGCATTCTTTGTACCTACCTGCCCATCACAGACTGAGCTAATCCGTTCTCACACGAAATGTAGATTTCTCCCTTCTATACAACTTATTTTCAGAGACAGAATAAATCTGCGCACACACGCGTTTTCACATGCCTGAAGTATCATTACCTGTTGTGAAAATTCTGTAACAGTATGGCATAAGCTACATTTCCTCTAAGTATTTTCTCATCAGGCAGAAAAATTCTGTTCTAAGCAGCATAATATCTGTTACGTTATACATCACAGGACTAGAATGTTAAACTCATTTTTGGCTCATGACGGAGTGCTAAGATCTACCTCTGTCACAGGATGCCTCCTCAGTTTCGAACTCCCTTAAAGTACCCAAATGCTTCACAGCATATGAAGTCTCTTAAGATAACAGCACAGAGAAGTTGTAAATATCAGGTTAATACTATGTATCACCTCATAAATTCGGTAAGACATCTGATTTTATTATGATGCTCTTGTGGGAGGCAGAAATTTCAGTAAAAGATATCGCCGCAAAAAAACCTGACTATTGCTCCAGCTCAGGAATCACACCCATAGTACCCTAGCCATCGCTTCCACCCACCATTGATATCAAATTAGTAAGCTAAATAATTAAATTGGTCGTGAAAGTCACTTTGAATGGCGAGTAGTTTCTTTTTGTCGGGTTACACTCACCATGTAGCTGTAATGGGAATTCCTTGGGGAAAGACGATGTTCTTTTCAAGGAACACTGTTGAGAACCGACGTTTGAAGTTGACCATAGTGTTCTATCACTGGCAACAAAGGTTTAGTGTTTTCGCGCTATTAAAAACATGATCACAATGACTATGTTACCGTCACTCTAAATAAAAAACCATCTTGGTTCTACAGGAACACACAAGAGTCGCTGATAGTATTATGCTTTCTGGTAGAAATTCTATGTGCGATTTGGAATCAGGTCTACCAATTCAACCATATACCAGCGTTGGATCCTATAGAGACATCTTTTAATGTTTACAGCCAGTGGTGAACTACATTCATGCCACTCTCATATCTCGAAACGAGTCACCTGTTGCAGCCACATGTAGTAAGTGTTGCTTTACGCAGTGGAGAATGGCAAAACAGAGGCACGCCAGCGATCGAGGCATTGCGAAGTAGGCAAGCACAGATAGCCTTGCTGACAGCAGCTATCTACCAACAGGCTGACACAAGGACGCACACAGACCGAGCACCGAGCGAAGCCTGGAGAGTGCTGAGTAAGGGGATGTGAGGCCAGCACGCTAAGTTACGTTGCAATATACTGCGGGAGTAATAACAAAAAGCTACCACCGAGGGTAAAAAACGTCATCCTGCCAGATATAAATAGTGGAGCGCAGGCAGCAACAGACAGAAGCCATTAGGAAGCAGTTCGAATCTGAGGACGGACGTGGTGCGTGTCCGAATGTTCAATCTTCGTAGGTGACGATTCCGGAAGTCTGTTCCAGCTCGCAGGTGTCATCCGTTGGCCGCCAGATGTCAACTTCAGCCCTGGAGGTCAGCCCGAGTTCGGTTGGCACCATGGCTGACTAACTACAGCGGGAACTTCCAGCAAGACTTGCCACAGCGCGGTCTTTGTCACAGGCGCCGCCGGGGACTGACGCCCGGACTTTACGGCAACCCGGCCCCATGGCGCGCAGTCCGTCCATGACGGGACCTCGCGGACATCGTGACTGACGGCTTCCCAGCCGTCGGTGCAGCAGGCATCGGCAGCTGCCCTCACGGCGACGTGGCTCCGTGGGCGTGCCCGTACTGGGGCGCCGAGCGGGGACTAGTTCATCTCAACCACAGGGCATTCTGGCTTCAGCAGTTCATCTCAACCACAGGGCATGCTGGCTTCAGCGGTTCACTGGTGGCCTGAGGCTCCCGAGTGCGATCAGCGGCGCGCGTTGCGCGCATTGTGGGAGAATCTACACAGCAGCAGCCAGGTAGAGGGATCAGTAGGGCTGGGCAGCGACGACGAGGGAGAAATTGTAAAGAAAATTCAATAAAGAATTGTAAAACTCCACGCCATCTCAGTCTTTGGCACAGCCACTGTGTCTGCTGCTAACAAGTGGTGCAGAAGTCGTAACACACCTTTTTCGAACCTATCTACTAAGGATCCCATACAGTAAAACTCCAGTGTGGTTTTTTAGGCAATTCGTTTGCATCTTATAACTGTTCCTCAGTTTCTGCCCCGCCCTCTCTGCAGTTTTATCCCTGTGATGGTTCCAATTTAAGTCGGAACTGAATGGAAGTCGGAGAGCGCTGTATCCAACACCTTCTGTATCCTGTGGAGAAACAGGGTGAGCCGAGTTAATCCGACAGGGTCGTGTTTTGACCACTTGATGGAAAAGTGAATACGTTGTCGTCACTCTGCCAACAGTGTACATTGTGTAAGGCCGAGGCCAAACGAAACTTTCTGCTGCAACATGAGGTAGTAGAAAAGACAGTATATGCAGTTATGGTGGTGTTCCTTATCGGGAAAATTAAGAAGACTCCATATCATACAGGAACTGGAAGGACGATGAGGACTTTGCTCCTGCGTTGTGTATCTCAAAACTACATGCAGGTACTGCAGTCCAAGGGAGGTCTTCATCTCACATGGTGAATTTATTTATACCTGTCACCCAAACATTCTCTCCCTCCTCGTTATTTTGTAGCATCCAACAGATAAAAACTATGAACTTTACAACTCCACTAATGTCACCCAGTAGACAACTCGGTAAGATATTTCCAGGGGGTCTTCCGATATGTCAAAAACAAATACCGTCTGCATGCTGGCGTCGAGAATATGTCGGGAGCCTACTAAATAAACGGAAATTGGTCCACTGGAGCAGGTGGTCCGTTATCAAAATCGCTTCCACAGACCAGTGCAAAGTTTCATCACCTGTACTGTAGGAGGACCATATCCCACAGACTATCGCGAGAGAAGGTCCTTGTGTTGTTCTTTCACAAGCAATTTGATGCATTGTTTTTTTTTCTACTATAACACATCCAAGCAGTATATGACAACAGCTATGAACACCATAATCATTTTGGTTGAAATAAAAGAGAGAGGCGGTGTTTTTTATTGATAAAAATGTGGAAGACATCGCAACATTTGGAATCTGGAAGAATTTGCGGCATTGTGGAACAGTTCCAAACAGCTGCCCAAATTGACTGGTGGCCTCTACATTTAAACTCATCTTTCACAGTGACATAATAGTAGATGTCTAGGTGATCCGTTTCAACTGATTCCTCATATTGTAGTCATGTACTTGATTACTGTAGCGTGGAGGCCATCCCTGGAAGATGCTGCTTCCACCAAGACTCTCTTCCTCTCAAAAAAGGGACATCACTCAGCCTACTAGTGGATGGATCGGATAGAAAAGACACCATCAATATGGGGCGATGTAATGTAATAAACACCACAGTTGATAGTGCCTTCAATTTTAGCAATTTCACCAGTTTTTCCGTAATTTCAACGCTGACCAGTGCCATGATAGCATGCTTCCCAGTTTCTGTATCATCACTAAACCACCCCTCCACTACTTGGCTTGTACCATATAGTAGACTGCGAATGTAGGTAGATGTCTGTGCAGTATGTCCTTTCATGGTTAATTCTACACCAAAGTATACCAGACAGCGCCCAATACCGATGCAGTTAGGAAATCTACATATTTCTCGAACTTCAAACATCGTGCACAATTTATGATTACGATTGCCCATCTACCATTATGTGGATGGCAGCCACAGAGAATTCTCGCAATCTTAGGATAAAATTCTAGATCTCTCCGCATTGTCTTTCACTAACCCTCCCTACAACACTGTCCACAATTTAATTTGCAGCTGATCAAATGTAGGAGGGTATTAAACCCACTATATTCCACTTCTCGTGAAAGAAAAGAGCAAGCCGAGTCCATGTCTGCTTTTCAGCGAAGACTGTTCCGCAAAAATCTTACTCACAGCGCCATCTAAGTGCAGAACATCTCTCCAGAGAGATTTTGAGGAGGTTAGCACCCCTAATTGGTGTCTAGTAGATATGAGCTTTTTATGATGATATAACAGAAGGTTAAGAAGAAACATGTGGTTTATGCATGATGGAGCTCCAGATGGACGTAGTTTGAAACATTTTATGTAAATCAACCGTGCTGTCAGTTTTGAAGTATTGTTTCCATACCAATAAGATATCAGAAAGTGAGAAATGATCATGAAACATAAACACTTTCCAAAGACTAAACGGTTCCACAGTTAAACACACTATAAATCTAGAATGGTGCTGTTTCCGACCTATTAGTCATGTGGAATGCAACACTGTCAATATTCGAGTGTAAGAAGTATATTTCCAGCGCATGACATACATTCTCCATGCAAGTTTCTCTACGATAAAACATGGTGACATACTGTAAAGTGATAAAACTACTAGCTTACACATGAAAGAAAACATCAATTATTTGTGACACAAACACTACATAGGTTTCCAGAGGTGAATGACGGCTGCTGTTTATGAAGTTCAAGCCCGATTACGGTTCGGAAATTATGATATTTTCAGTACAGTCCTATGGAATGCCCGTCGGCAGCCGAAAATGCATGCGAAGAAACAGTGACATCTTACAAGGAAATGAACACCAAGATTAGTAGCCAGAGAAGATGTAAAAGACATGTCTCAGTTTACCACCATCCCTGGAAACCTTCCTATTGCACACATATGTCATGGTCCGATGATAGGTTGATCTGATAGTGTGCAGGTTAATATTGTCGTTTTGCCTTGACGCCACATCCCTAAAATGGCGCCTCTTTCCGCTATTAAGATGTGTTTATGTAGCATCATTTTACTGTCCTCCTCCAGGACACGCAATTTTATTGATTTTGGTCAGTACTCATTTCATGATATTTTTCTCTAATTTTACATATTGTCAGTCAATTTTCATAATTTTACGAAGTTTCGGTTATTTTATATATTTCATCGTATTTCCCTCAGTTTTTACGTGTTTCACATTGATTTTTCGTGATTATACCAGGTTTCCCTCAAATTTTACCAATTGTATGCCTTTTTCATATTTTTCCACAGTTTTCCGTTTGTATATGTTTATATTGCTGACATACCCATGTGCTGTTTGATTTTCTAGGAGAATATTTGCCTATCTTATACACCAACCCACTAAAAATGCTAAGATTTGCCCTCTGCCTTATGATCCACATGGACGCGTTTTGGATGGGACGAACATGAAAAGTATTGTAATTGCCAGTTCTTACCTATACGAAACTCAACACTCGGTTTATGTCCAAGATGTGGCAGGGAAATGGAGTTCTTTGCATACATCTTCGTTCATTGGGTTGGGGTTGGGCTGTTTGCGGAAGGAGACCTGACAGCGAGGTCATCTGTCTCATCGGATTAGGGAAGGACAGGGAAGGAATTGGGCCGTGCCCTTTCAAAGGAACCATACCAGCAGTTTCCTGGAGAGTTTTAGGGAAATCACAGAAAACCTAAATCTGGATGGCCGTACGCGGGATTGAACCGTCGTCCTCCCGAATGCGAGTCCAGTGTGCTAGCCAATGCGCCACCTTGCTCGGTCATCTTCGTTCGTCTAGAGGAGGGAGGTGAAATTGGTTTTCCATCGATGAACATGATTCGTCACAGATGTGTTCGAAGACCTCTGCTGACAGTGGTGTGGAAATGTTTGCTGTCAACAACTGCAAGTAGACTGCGCTCTAAGTCACACACAGAACAAGCATTTGTATACAAGTCGATCGCAAGTTATGTCACACAGCTAACGGAACCCAAGAGAGCAACGGAAAAAAACAGTTAAATGCGTGATAAATGACCTGCACTAACAGCTCCCTCTCTAGAGTGCATCATCAGTCTAGCATTAAATCATACTTTGTTACAACCCCTCTCAACCGATAACTCCATCTACTTTCTATCATCTCTTAACGAAGACATATGTAAATTTAGAGGCAGGTGGTTCTCTTTTCCAGGAAAGCATCAAAGACCGCAGTTAACTTGCATGTATCACATTTCCTCAATATACAGCTGAATGTTGATAAAAACCATACAGAAACTGTTCTGTACAGTATTTATTAGCTGACACTGTATAGTTGTGATTAGTAGAGAGTGCAGAGAATCACACCGTAAATACTGATTGCTAAGGCAAAAAACACCTAAACAGTCTTCTAGGAATATGGTCACATCATCACTGTTTGTTTTGCAATACTCCACAGCTGGCGGCAGGAGTGTTCACAAGAGTAGTTGGACAAAGTTTCTATGGCCCCACTCTGCATTGTAGCCAAACTTATTCAAGATGGCAGATTCGAGGTGGTGATGATATATATGGCAACATCACAATGACGTCATAGCGGGAAGTTCAAATTTTGGCGGGAAAATAGTTCAACTGGGCTACCTCCACTAACCTAATCCCCTCCCCACACCCCCTTCCCTCCCCTCCCCCAGAAAATGACGGGAAAGTTGTGGCGAGAAGAAAGGTCACTTGGGCTACCTCCACTAACCTAAGAAAGTGGTGGGAAATATTTGGAGAGAAAATAGGTGAACTGGGCTACCTCTGCTAACCTAAATCATCCAAACACCACCTCTTCCTTAGAATTGGCGGGAAAAGAACTCAGTCTGGTCTAGCTCCTGGAAAGGAAGAAGTGTATTTTCTTTATCTTCAGTGGGAAGTTAGAACAATTTATTTAAGGATGGATTTCACATAGTTTATCATGCTGATACAAAACTCTCGCCCTGACGTGCTTGGGGTCACAATACATAGGCTACAGACCTGCAAACTACTCGTAAATTACCGAAATAATGTAGTACACTGATGTACAGACACAACAACTCGTAAATTGTCAAAATAATGCATGTAAAACGCTCTTTAAACACACTCACTAATTATAAACTGTGGAAATAATGTTTTGCACAGCCTACATACATGTTCACAAAATAATGCAACTGAAACGTTCACTATGCATAAAATAGGCAAAATGTTACATGTATAATGCTCTGCAAAGACGCTCACAACACTTTATCTACATCTACATCTACAACCATACTCCGTAAGCCACCTGAACATGTGTGGCGGAGGGTACTTTGAGTACCTCTATCGGTTCTCCCTTCTATTCCAGTCTCGTATTGTTCGTGGGAAGAAAGATTGTCGGTATGCCTCTGTGTGGGCTCTAATCTCTCTGATTTTATCCTCGTGATCTCTTCGCGAGATATCAGCCGAAATAATGCAGTGTACAAACATTCATTCGAACTACCATTAAGAAATTTGACCACGACGTATCAGCGAACTATTCCCCACAGGGATCCAAGTCAGAATGATGATCAGATGCGTCGGGCGTGCACAGCGGTCTAAACCTGTACCATATGCGAGACGCGTCTGGCCCCATGCAAGTGTTTATCTCCCCAGCGAGGATGACACATAGCCGCGAGATGTTTACCTAGTGACTCAACCTTGGAGGTGCAGCTGAAAGGTTGCCAGTGTTATACTGACATCTCATGTTTATGTAAATAACAGCCAAGTCTTCCTCTGGAAGCGCTATAGAAATCTTTTGCAATGCTTTCAGAAACTGTTAACGAAAATATCCCAGAACAACACAGGATGCATTCTTCCTTGATCATTTTAGTCAAGTTTAGTGTTGTCTCCTTCAAAGCAGTTCCCCTCTGATTGCACAAACTTTTTCTACATCTACATCTACATTTATACTCCGCAAGCCACCCAATGGTGTGTGGCCGAGGGCACTTTACATGTCTCTGTCATTACCTACCTTTACTGTTCCAGTCGCATATGGTTCGCGGGAGGAACAACTGCCAGAAAGCCTCCGTGTGCACTCTAATCTCTCTAATTTTACATTTGTGGTCTCCTCGGGAGATATAAGTAGGGGGAAGCAATATATTCGATACCTCATCCATAAACGCACCCTCTCGAAACCTGGACAGCAAGCTACACCGCGATGCAGAGCGCCTCTCTTGCAGAGTCTGCCACTTGAGTTTACTAAACATCTCCGTAACGCTATCACACTTACCAGATAACTCTGTGACGAAACGTGCCTCTCTTCTTTGGATCTTCTCTATCTCCCCTGTCAACCTGACCTGGTATGGATCCCACACTGATGAGCAATACTCAAGTATAGGTCAAACGAGTGTTTTGTAAGCCACCTCCTTTGTTGATGGACTACATTTTTTAAGGATTCTCCCAATGAATCTAAACCTGGCACCCGCCTTACCAACAATTAATTTTATATGATCATTCCACTTCAAATCGTTCCGTACGCATACTTCCAGATATTTTACAGAAGTAACTGCTACCAGTGTTTGTTCCGCTATCATATAATCATACAATAAAGGATCCTTCTTTCTATGTATTCGCAATACATTACATTTGTCTATGTTAAGGGTCAGTTGACACTCCCTGCACCAAGTGCCTATCCGCTGCAGATCTTCCTGCATTTCGCTGCAAGTTTCTAATGCTGCAACTACTCTGTATACTACAGCACCATCCGCGAAAAGCCGCATGGAACTTCCGACACTATCTACTAGGTCATTTATATAAACTGTGAAAAGCAATGGTCCCATAACACTCCCCTGTGGCACGCCAGAGGTTACTTTAACATCTGTAGATGTCTCTCCATTGAGAACAACATGCTGTGTTCTGTTTGCTAAAACCTCTTCAATCCAGCCACACAGCTGGTCTGATATTCCGTAGGCTCTTACTTTGTTTATCAGGCGACAGTGCGGAACTGTATCAAAAGCCTTCCGGAAGTCAAGGAAATTGGCATCTACCTGGGAGTCTGTATCTAATATTTTGTGGGTCTCATGAACAAATAAAGCGCGTTGGGTCTCACACAATCGCTGTTTCCGGAATCCATGTTGATTCCTACAGAGTAGATTCTGGGTTTCCAAAAATGACATGATACGCGATCAAAAAGCATGTTCTAAAATTCTACAACTGATCAATGTCAGAGATATAGGCCTATAGTTTAGCGCATCTGCTCGACGACCCTTCTTGAAAACTGGAACTACCTGTGCTCTTTTCCAATCATTTGGAACCTTTCATTCCTCTAGAGACTTGCAGTGCACGACTGTTAGAAGGGGAGCAAGTTCTCTTGCGTACACTGTGTAGAATCGATTTGGTATCCCTTCAGGTCCATTGGACTTTCCTCTGTTGAGTGATTTCAGTTGCTTTTCTATTCCTTGGACACTTATTTCGATGTCAGCCATTTTTTCGTTTGTGCGAGGATTTAGAGAAGGAACTGCAGTGCGGTCTTTCTCTGTGATACAGCTCTGGAAAAAGGTGTTTAGTGTTTCAGCTTTTCGCGTATCATCCTCTGTTTCAACGCCATCATCATCCCAGGGTGTCTGGATATGCTGTTTCGATCCACTTACTGATTTAACGTAAGACCAGAACTTCCTAGGATTTTCTGTCATGTCCGTACATAGAATTTTACTTTCGAATTCACTGAACGCTTCACACATAGCCCTCCTTACGCTAACTTTGACATCGTTTAGCATCTGTTTGTCTGAGAGGTCTTGGCTGCGATTTTCCAGCGCTTTTGCCATTGATGGTAACATTTCTGGAACTCATCTTCTGTAATATCCTCCAAGACTCTCGTCGTAGCTTTTTGGACATCTTGTGTTGTCTGAAAATGGTGTCCCTTGACTCTTGGAAATAGAAAAAAGTCGTATGGAGCCATATCTGGTGAATAAGGTGGCTGTGGTAGTACCGAAATTTGTTTTGAGGTTAAAAATTGCTGTACTGACGGAGCAGTATGGGATGGCACGTTATCATGATACAGAATCCAATTGTCAGCAATGTTGGCACGAAGTCATTCTAAAATTTCTGTGTAGTAATTTTGGTTAACTGTTTTCCCAGGAGGCACCCACTCTTTATGAACAATTCCCTTGGAATCAAAGAAGCACACAAGCATGCATTTCATTTTTGACTTTGACATGCTTGCTTTTTTGGTCTGGATGATCCCTTTGAGCACCATTGCGAACTTTGGCCTTTTGTCTCTGGGTCGTACTGATAAAATCAACTTTCATCACCAGTGATAACACGGCTCAACAATTCTGGATTGATTTCCGTTTGCTCTAACAGATGAGCTGCCAACTTTTTCCGTGTTTCTCGCTGTTGTGGTGTGAGATTTTTGGGGACCTTTTTTGCACAAATCTTTCTCATACCAAGATCTTCAGTTATTATTAGAAAAACCGTTTCTCGATTGATGTTCAGTTCTTCTGCAATCATTTTCACGGATAATCTTCGATCAGACCATACAAGTTTATGCACCCTGGTCAAGTTGACATCCGTCCGTGAGGTTGATGGTCGTCCACTGTGGTCTTCATCTTCAATATTCGTTCTGCCTTCACTAAACATATTATGTCAATGAAAGCTCTTGACATAACCTCGTCTCCAAAAGCCTTCTCAAACTTACCATTAGTTGTCGTCGTATTTTCACCCAATTTAACGCAAAAATAAATGGCATACCATTGCGCAATATTATGTGGTTCAATTTCCATGATGAGAGACACAAACACATGTTAACTCTTTACAGCACAACTCACGACTGAGCAGTTGCATCGATGTGCTACTTGGACTAGAAGCAGCTTATAGACCAAGGTCAAAGATATTGTTCCTACACAAACCAGCAGTGTTGCCACATCTAGCAAAGAAAATCAGTCTCATTACTTTAATGTCGCACCTCGTATATCAGTCCCTTCTCGGAATTCGTAAGGAAATTATTAACGGTCGCTTTTGTTGTTGTAGGAGCTTTTGTCTGCATGGGAATTCTTGTCCTAACAGGACCTGTTTACGAAAACTGCTCAGAATAACACAAAAAGCATTCTTACTGATGGTCCTAATAAGGCATGCCTTCCATCATGTGTTACCCTTCCCAGAAATCATGATGTCCTGCTTTCAATATACATCTCAGAAATGGTAAAAGTTTTGCTCATGTTCTCATCACTAAAAGCGTTCATAATGTCTGTGCATGGTTGCAAAAACACCATTAATCCTAAAACATTTTTGATGTTTGGAAAGAGGGCACTGTCTAAGCACAGACAGGGGAAATCAGAACAATTATGCAAACAGAATTCGAAGCACTGCCCTACAGAAGAGAAAAATGGCTGGAATTTTCGGTATCCTACAGCTACTGGTCTGGAGATGTCCTAACCGCGGATGAGGGACAGCATCCTCCCAGATATGGATGGTCTGCTTCAACTTCTCTTCGATTGCTTGAACATAGAACACATCTCATTACTCTCAAATCTTTCCATAGATGCCTCGCCTCTATCTTGTCTGGACCAGTCTGTAGAGCCTTCCTATGTACCAGCAAAAAGGATGTCTTGTAAACGAATGAAGCATTCTGATTGACTCTTACTGAATTTACCCGCCAAATTACTGATGCTGCCAGGGTGGAAGCACTGTCCAGCATTTTTTTCTGCAGACGAAACTTTCCGTGGCAAAACTATTTTGTACACATTGCCATATTGCATTGACAGTTAAATCCTGCAAAATTGGTCTAAAGATCGTCAAATATGGAAACATACTTCCTCAATTACACTGCTCTGCCACTTACGAAAGGAGCTTGAATATTTCAGCGTGAAACCAATCTCCAACCCAGCTATATATCACCACATACTGTAGCGATGTACTGAATACACAATTCGTATACTACGCCATACAAAATCACCACTTCTGCATCCTGTATATAGCTATCGACCATCAGACACTCGTACATACAACACGAAGACAGACAGCATAAGTAGATATTCTTCACAGCACTAGATATTTAACTTAGCGTCAAGATGTCCGTGCATGGCTGAAACTTGTGTCCTCCAAAATATTGCACCGAAGCTAACCTATTCCCATCCTAAACAGTGGTGTCGCTACAATTCATACAGCGCAGTAACAGTAAACACATAAGTGAAACCGCGTTTTCTAGAAGGTAAAACGCGGTTGTACTCATCCAGGATTGACAGTGCTGTACAATAAGGCACATAAAAACGACGAAAACTAACATAACCTACAATACAATACGAAACACACAACTGATTGCAGACCACCTAATGGTAGGTAGAGTATTGTGAATAAGACATCATAATACCCTGCCTACCCATTTGACGGAGCACCTATGCAATGATTGTGCTAATGTATCCAACCAAGGGTCACGCAGCACTTCATACACACACGTGTTTATTTAGGAACATTTGCGTTTCCAGACTCATGTTTATTGGACTTGTTTCGATGAGTACTACCACCATTCAAAGAATTCGACACTTTTTTAACACACTGAGTATACTTTGAGACAACTGGTGATGATGGGCGTCAAGTGCCTTAGCTATTGCCTTGATATCTCCACACATATATGTCAGTTTTGTGCTGACTTCTTTAGTTTTCTGGTTGACATATATTTCACACTGCTGGATTCCAGCATTCAACACCTTGACATTTACAGCTCCTGTCTCGACAAGATTTTCCAGTTCCGTTAATTTACCATTGGTTGCCTCGATTTTTCCATAAAATAGACCTGTGTGCTTTGCGCTGTCTGAATGATTGTGTGGCACACATGCAATTTGTCCATAGTCTACAGTATACTTGATTCAGCTACGCTTTGATACACTGCCTTTTATGCAGACTCTCACTGAAGTTTCGTGTGTATCGACTCTCATTAAATTTCCTAATTCTATCGACAATAACCAGAAAGACACACTGTGAGTTATTCCAGCAATCCCCACAATGTTGTTGTTGTGGACTTCAGTCCTGAGACTGGTTTGATGCAGCTCCCCAAGCTACTCTATCCTGTGCAAACTTCTTCATCTCCCAGTACCTACTGCAGCCTACATCCTTCTGAATCTGCTTAGTGTATTCATCTCTTGGTCTCCCTCTACAATTTTTAGCCTCCATGCTGCCCTCCAGTACTAAATTGGTGATCCCTTGATGCCTCAGAACATGTCCTACCAACCGATCACTTCTTCTGGTCAAGTTGTGCCACAAACTCCTCTTCTCCCCAGTTCTATTCAATACCTCCTCATTTTCCATTGCAGTGTCATGAAATATTAATACGTTAATTGGCTTTATTTTGTCGGATGGTGTAATATCATTGCTTTTGCTGAATGCTTGATATGTTACTCCCTCAATGCCACGCAAAATCTCCTGCAATAGCTGATTTTTTCCGAAACAGAGGTTTTGAAAAAAATATATACATGCTGGAAGTGGATTCCCTCAGGATGTGTTAACAGTATTAGGACGAGATAGTTTTCCCACAGTCTGAAGGCCCAATAACTGATGCACATGTAATATTGGGACGTAATGATCCATTCATCTTGTTCTTCTGGTTTCCACCTTCATCACTGCAGGGCCAGCCGCTTACCACAAGACCCTTGTGGAGAAGTTATTTAGTCCACTTGGCCATGAGGTAGCTGTTCATTTACGCTGGAATGCAGGGGTTTTCATATACTCTTACATATAGCTGTGTATATAAACAAACTTAAATAACATCATAGGTCAATGCCCACATCTGGTAAGGTTGTGTCATACATTTCCATCGATGCACAGCATGCATTGTAGAGTTGATCTATGATTTCTTCTGATGGCCGGAGAGTTTGGCGAGCTAAGTCAAACATATTGGTCTACATGTCTAATAGAATCGGTAGACATATGATTGTCACCTTTGTCAACACTCTAGCTCATGCTATATTGCATAGCTGGAGTAGTGGAACAAGGGTGGTGCCACTCCCCATTCCATTGTTGAGAGATGTATCCAAGATGGCGGCGATGACATCATCCAAGATGGCGGCTTGTATACTTGGCAAAAACGCTTGACATCATTCAATATGGTGGCCATGAAGTCATCCTAAATGGTGGATTTTGGTGGGAAGATAGGTCAGTTAGGCTACCTCCACTAACCTAATCCCCCTCCTCCTGCATAAAATGGCAGGAAGTTCAAATTCCATCAGGACAATGCAACACACCTACGAAAATGGCAGGAAAATATGTCACTTGCGCCACCTCTGCTAACCTAAGTCATTTGACCGCCAACTCTTCCTAGGAAATGGCAGGAAAAGGACTTGACCTGTGCTGGACACAAGTCTTTATTTTGCATGCACTATTGATTTAAACAATATGAGGCAGTACCACCATCCAGTGTGTTTACCGCGAGCTAAAGACTCCAACTGACCTAGTACATAGTACTGCCACCAGAGGGCGGTGGTACTCGTTCTGTGTCTTAATCCAAGATGGCTGCCATGACATCAGCTGATGACGCAAGTACCATTATCCAAGGCGGAGGTAAACACTGTTTCTGCCACGAGGTCCGGGCCTAGTACACAGTACTGCCACCAGAGAGCACTATCATCCCACTGATCTGTTTGACTGCTTTCTGTCTCCCGTGATTCTGACAGGACACGTCTGAAGTGTATAGGCCTCCCGCACGCATACTGATGTCACAGCGTCTAGCCCGCACGTGCATATACCAGATTGTGTTCTAGAAACCTGCTGGTGATCCTAACGGAACATGTGTGACGTGTAGCTGACACATCGTCCATCTAACAAAGTTCTCAAGTCACATCACTTTATAAAAATATGAACCAAATCGAATTCTCGGAAATTCTATAGTGTCTAACAAATACTTAACCTAGTGTTCTGCACTTAACTTGCTGTTATGCTGTATGTCACCCACTCACGCACACACTCCCCTTAACTATTGTACCTCTAATTCCATATTGATATAAAAAAATTACGCAAATTAATTAAATCGATATTTTTCACATGTATGTGGTAGTATTTTTAATTAAGAGCAGCCTATTGGTTGGTGAAATCAATCGAATACCGTTTAAACAAAAGATCGCTAGTAAAAAACACATCCCGCCACTCGATGCCGCCGCCGTCCCGCCGCACCCGCAGCTGGCGCCGCTGCCCCCACCCCCGACCCCACTCCGGCCGTGGCTGCCGCAGTATCGCTCTGGCGTCCATTGAGCACCCTCCCTCAGGCTAGCGGATTAGGGCTGCAGCAACCTGGCTGCTCGCAGTGGCCCGATTCCATAGCGTCTCCTCCTCCGCCGTCACGTCCTCGCCCATTAGGTGAGGTACAGCACACGCCCTTGTCCACCTCACCACAGAACTCCAAGGCGTGCTCACACTGATCCCATATGCGAAACGCCTTCAGGCGGCACATGTGTTTACCATTGCTGACGCTATACCTATGGATACTGATGTCACAGATAGCGCTACAGGAATCTGTTCCAGAATAGCATATTCTGCTTTCTCTCTAACGATCTTAACGGAAGATATAAGCTGCATCTAGCTGTGCATACCTGCCACAACATGTCTGACACCTCGCTGCGAAACGTCCACATGGCGGCTCACCATCTCAAAGGTTCTCAATGTTTTGCTGATGTCACATGGTTATGTAAAAATAAGAACCAAGTCGAAACTAGGAAATTGTATAGTGTCCCAGAAATAGTTAATGCTCACTTTCTTGATGTCTCAACTTGCATGCACGGAAATTCTTGCTCTAACAGAACCTGTTTATGAAAATAGCGCGGAATAACGCCGATTTCATTCTTTCTCACAGTTCTAACGTGGCACCCCGTCCATCATGTGTTACCCTTCCTGCTTTCAACATAAGCAAGCGTTCTCACCGCTGTGTAGAGACTCCTATATCCCGGCACAAAGGATGTCTTGTGAAATGAATGGCGCATTATGATTGGCTCTTATCGAATTTACCATCTGAGTTACTGTTGCTGCCAGTGTGGAAGCACCGTCCTCCTTCTTTGTTTCTCTGTCTAGACCAGACTTTTAGCGGGTATTTTACACAGATCGCTATATTGCACTGGCAATTGAACCTTGAAAAATACCCTACATATCGACAAATACGGAAAGACCCCTACTAAATTACACTGCTCTCCTACCAAGGACAGGAGCTTCAATATTAGAATGTGAAACCGATCGCCAACCCATCAGTATACCAGCCCGTAATGTATCGATCTAGTAAACATGAAATTCGTATCTGGTGCCATACAAAGCCAGCCCCTTTACATAATTCATACATATACTGCAAAGACAGAATAGCAGCGTATATACCCCTCACAGCACTAGATATTTTCCCCAGCCGATAGTCACGAGTCACCCACTCCCAACACGTGACCAGAGCACCCTCATCGGACTGAAGTCACTCTCAGAACTGTTCTTCAAATTCAGCCTCGCTTCCTCCCTCGGCACAAACGCATTACTCTTTCTGATCTGGACCTGCTTCCTTCCTTGCTCGCTTTTCTACACCCATCTCCAGACTATAGGATTACAAGAACACATGTATTTTCACATGGTTTGCTAGAATATCACACCATTTTCGCGGTACTTCTCGATATCAAGCACACAGCAGTATCCTACTGATCACTCATGCAACATAATTCAGGAGATATAGGCTGGAAATTATTACTCTAGAAGCCCAATAGTTTAGCTAGGTGGAGCATGCTGTAAACCATAGAGTAACTAGAAACTTATCCCATCTGCAAAGACATATTTTTACACAGTAATGTGACTTGAGAACTTTGCTAGATGGACGACGTGTCAGCTACGTGTCACACGTGTTCCGTTAAAATCGCTGGCAGGTTTCTAGTACACCATCTGGGACATCAGTACGCATGTGCGGGCTAGACACTGTGACATCAAGATGTGTCCGACGTGGGCTACACACTTCAGGCATGTCCTGTAGAAATCGTGGGAGAGAGAAAGTGGTCAAACAGATGAGAGGGATGATAGTGCTCTCTGGTGGCAGTACTGTGTACTAGGTCAGTTGGAGTCCTTACCTCATGGTGAACACACTGGATGGTGGTACTGCCTCATATTGTTTAAATAAATAGTGCATGCAAAATAAAGACTTGTGTCCTGCACAGGTCGAGTCCTTTTCCTGCCATTTCCTAGGAAGAGTTGGCAGTCAGATGACTTAGGTTAGCAGAGGTAGCCAAAGTGACATATTTTCCCGCCATTTTCTTAGGTGTGTTGCATTGTCCTGATGGAATTTGAACTTGTCGCCATTTTATGCAGGAGGGGGGGGGGGAGTTAGGTTAGTGGAGGTAGCCTAAGTGACCTATATTCCCACCAAAATCCACCATCTTGGATGATGTCATGGCAGCCATCTTGAATTATGTCATGCTCTGTTTCCAAGTCTACAAGCCGACATCTTGGATGATGTCATTACCGCCATCTTGGATACATCTCTCAACAATGGAATGAGGGGTGGCACCACCCTTGTCCCACTACTCCAGCTACGCAATATAACAAGAGCTAGAGTGTCGATAAAGGTGGCTATATTTGTCTACCGATTCTGTTAGACATTGTGGACCAATATATTTGACTTAGCTCGCCAAACTAACCGGCCATCAGAAGAAATCGTAGATCAACTCTACAATGCATGCTGTGCGTCGATGGAAATGTATGATACAACATTACGAGACGTGGGCATTGAACTATGATGTTATTTAAGTTTGTTTATATACTCAGCTATATGTAAGAGTATATGAAAACCCCTGCATTCCAGCGTAAATGAACAGTTACCTCATGCCCGAGTGGACTAAACAAATTCACAACAAGGGTCTTGTGGTAAGCAGCTAGCCCTGCAGTGATGAAGGTGAAAACCATAAGAACAAGTTGAATGGATCGTTAGGTCCCAATATTACACGTACTTAAGTTATTGGGCCTCCAGACTGTGGGAAAACTATCTCGTTCTAATACTGTTAACACATCCTGAGGGAATCCACTTCGAGCATGTATATATTTTTTCAAAACCTCTGTTTCAGAAAAATAATCTGCTATTGCAGGAGATTTTGCGTGGCATTGAAGGAATAACATATCAGGCGTTCAGCAAAAGCAATGATATTACACCACCCGACAAAATAAAGCCAAACAGCGTATTAATATTTTATGTCACTGCAGTGGAAAATCAGAATGATTTCCACAGATATTTCGGCACTGGTTGCCATATGCAAGTCAATATATTTTATTTGAGCCACACATACTCAAGCATCATGAAGTACTTGTTCTGGTATAATGTGAACCTTAGTATCAGTTTCAAACAGGACAAGCTGAATTTAAACCATATGTATCAAGCACATGTAGGAATTGACTCAATGAATTCGTTAAAGCATGTGGGGATTGCTGGAATAACTCACAGTGTGTCTTTCTGGTTATTGTCGATAGAATTAGGAAATTTAATGAGAGTCGATACACACGAAACTTCAGTGAGAGTCTGCATAAAAGGCAGTGTATCAAAGCGTAGCTGAATCAAGTATACTGTAGACTATGGACAAATTGCATGTGTGCCACACAATCATTCAGACAGCGCAAAGCACACAGGTCTATTTTATGGAAAAATCGAGGCAACCAATGGTAAATTAACGGAACTGGAAAATCTTGTCGAGACAGGAGCTGTAAATGTCAAGGTGTTGAATGCTGGAATCCAGCAGTGTGAAATATATGTCAACCAGAAAACTGAAGAAGTCAGCACAAAACTGACATATATGTGTGGAGATATCAAGGCAATAGCTAAGGCACTTGACGCCCATCATCACCAGTTGTCTCAAAGTATACTCAGTGTGTTAAAAAAGTGTCGAATTCTTTGAATGGTGGTAGTACTCATCGAAACAAGTCCAATAAACATGAGTCTGGAAACGCAAATGTTCCTAAATAAACACGTGTGTGTATGAAGTGCTGCGTGACCCTTGGTTGGATACATTAGCACAATCATTGCATAGGTGCTCCGTCAAATGGGTAGGCAGGGTATTATGATGTCTTATTCACAATACTCTACCTACCATTAGGTGGTCTGCAATCAGTTGTGTGTTTCGTATTGTATTGTAGGTTATGTTAGTTTTCGTCGTTTTCGTCGTTTTTGTGTGCCTTATTGTACAGCACTGTCAATCCTGGGTGAGTACAACCGTGTTTTACCTTATAGAAAACGCGGTTTCACTTATGTGTTTACTGTTACTGCGCTGTTTGAATTGTAGCGACACCACTGTTTAAGATGGGAATAGGTTAGCTTTGGTGCAATATTTTGGAGCGCATAAGTTACAGCCATGCACGGACATGTTGACAGTAAGTTAACGAACGAGCGGTTGCAAAGTAGAATGAAGGCCACAGGGTCGTAGACCTGCTGAAAAGAGTATACACAGCGGTTTGCATGGCGCAAGTTACAGTCAGAAGGGGCCCACTGGCCCAACCCTGGTGTTATGAGTACGTGACTGGGAGAAGTGTGTTAGCAAAACAGAGGCACACAGCCACGTATAAATAGACCCCTGTTAGCTAACAAGGATTCAGCTATCCTGGACGGTGGGGCGTGTCACGCCACCGGCTACCCGCAGCAATAAATGGGTCACCAGGGTTCCAGTCCACAGCAGGTCACTGGTTCGGCCCTCTGAGGCCAACGCGGGGTCCGCAGTCAGCCAGCAGCAGACCACGCCACAGCTCGCTACTGCGGACAGTCTTGTTGGCTTCCAACTCACGCCGGAGGCATTGTGCGGCGAGGACTGCAGATTCGGACGCCGGATTGCGAGTGCTTGTTGTCGCCGGTATCACAGCCACGCCGGCGAGGAAGTACGCCATGGGCTGCCTTGCAGCTCCCAGTTGGTGGCGCTGAGGCGGCAGGGATGGAGACCGCTGGGTTGACTGCCGGCGCATCCTGACGTCGCCACAACTCCGCGGCCGTACAAGACCGACACACAGCAGGGCATTGCACAGCTTGTTGAGTCAGCCATTCCGCGCCAAGCTGTTTCGCAGACAGTGAAGTAGTGTTCTCAGCATTGCGGGACCAGGTGACACAGACTGAGAGGAACGGGGGCACTGTAGCTGGAAATAATAAATCACTTGGGAAACTCGGACCGGTTTTAATACGGCGAATCCTGACAGTTTCCATCTTTGTCCAACATTCCTCTACAGTATGTACAAATGGTGTAGTACATTTACGTTTCCTCTCTTCCCACACTTCTTAGTACTGGAAGACTAGTACCTAACAAGTGAAGTGGCGGATAATATTATCCCGCTATGATTTAGCAGACGGACGTAGCCTGTGAGCCCGCGCCCTCTACACTGAAAAATACCCACAGCACAGAGTGCCCTTTGATAAAGTGTTTGGCAAACGTTTCCAGCGTCTGAGGGACACAGGTACCCTCGCACCTCAGAAGACTGTCAGAGGAAGGTCCCGTACAGTCAGCACACCTGAAATGGAGGAGTGTGGGCTACATTTAGTGGGAGAAACCACAGGGACCAGTGTGCGACTATTAACGGCAGCAGAAGGCTTGTTTCACTCTCTTATTTGGGCAGTACTTCAGGAACAATTGCTGTATTCGTATCATCTAAAGCACTTCAGGCCCTAAGGCCACAGGATCATCGTGACAGGTGGCGGTTCTGTCAATGGCTGTTGCAGATTTAAATCCCCAAGCAATTCAGGGAAGAGGGAATCAACCACGATTCTGAATCAACATATGGGCAGACGTACTTGGTGATAGATTAATAGGGCCATACATGCTACCACAAAGGTTAACTGGAGCACATTATCTGTACTTTCTCATTAATGTATTGCCTTCCTTGCTGGAGGCTGTGTCACTGCAGCAACGAATACAAATATGGTTAATGTATGATGGTGCACCAACACCCTTTCATCTCAAGGTGCACAAACATCTGATGCCGACATTTCAGAACTGCTGGATTGACTGGGCGGCCCCACACCTTGGCCTGCTTGTTCCCCTGACCTCAAACTGGAACTGATCTTCGCCATGACAATCATCGATGTGCAAACACTACAGGGTCGTGTCTTCAAAGCGTGCCACCAGGTACAACAATCGGGTATACTTAAAAGGGTGCATCATTCTGTAACTGGAGGGCAGAGGGGTGCATTTTCATAAATGGAAATCACGTTGGACACCTCCTGTAAACACATGTTTATAGCAGAAAGTATGAATTTCCGAACCCATGTTTATTGGACTTATCTCAGAAAGTGTGCATTTCTAGACCCATGTATATTGGACCTTTTTTTTGTTTCAATGAGTACTACCACCTCTCAAAGTATTCGTCTGTTTTTTTTTAAACCCTGTATAAGTTTTAAACTTTAAACGGATTAGCATACAGCAGCATGCCGTCGAAAAAGTACAAAATTACTGAGTCGCGGAAGGCTATGCGATGGAAAAAAATGCTCAAATGTGTGTGAAATCTTATGGGACTTAACTGCTAAGGTCATAAGTCCCTAAGCTTACACACTACTTAACCTAAATTATCCTATGGACAAACACACACACCCATGCCCGAGGGAGGACTCGAACCTCCGCCGGGACCAGCCGCACAGTCCATGACTGCAGCGCCCTAGACCGCTCGGCTCGGCTATGCGATGGAAGTTGAGATTGTTAGAGGCAGGGCAGTTTCAACCACATCAGAATCTCTCGGAAACGTTTAAGCCAGTAACCGACAGTATGGATGGAGGCACAAAAGAAGAAGAAGACGAAGAATAAGTAGAAGCAGAACAGAATAAGAACACGCTATTACTGGCGTCCTTATTCTTTGCAGAATACTAAGATAGACGATAAGAGGTCAGCCGGACGAAATACTTAATGTTAGGCAAGTACCCAATACGCTTAACCGAGAATGCCGTAATAGTTGGGGATAAGGACTTAGAAAGAACGCCCAGTGTATTAGAGCTAATATTCCTACAAATTTCGAACTTCCAAAAGTATACCCCGAAAGATATAAAAGTGTATGTTCATGCGCATGACCAATGCACATAGCACCCCTGAAGGATGAATAAAAGCCTCAGAGAGCGAAAAATATATCAATATAATCAATCCAGCAGTAGCAGGTGCACATAGCGTGGGTAAGGGGGTTGAAGTTCAACATAAATGTCTGTACTTTCTACCTCTAGAGTGTATATATTACGATGATCTGAATTATGCCATGGATCTACTACGACTACTTACAGCGTTAGCTGTCTCAGGGAATACAGGTCACACGAACGAAATATTGCAATCATATCTGACCTTTGAGATAGACGCATCATCAAGTAACTATGGAGAAAGTGATTCATCAGTTTCACAGGCCTGCACGCAGAAAATTTATGTGCAGACATGTGATAATACGAGTAGCAGGCTGATCTCATAGATATGTAAGCCTATTCACCATCGAATAACGGTTTCGGCTACAGTCTAATGGTCGCAGATACATGTTCCAAATTCGCTTGTGCCCCTATTTGTGCAGGTAAAGACGGAGAAGGAGGTTTAGAAGGTTTCTGAACAACTGTTTCAGAATGGAACGAATCAGAGTCCCAACAACCTTCAGACCAACCGTGCAGGTGAATTTTACAATAGACATTTCAGAACGATAATGAAACGATATGGGATAAACCACTACTCAACATTCTCTCAAAAAATGGTTCAAATGGCTCTGAGCACTGTGGGACTTAACATCTGAGGTCATCAGTCCCCTAGAACTTAGAACTACTTAAACCGAACTAACCTTAGGACATCACACACATCCATGCCCGAGGCAGGATTCGAACCTGCGACCGTAGCAGTCTCGCGGTTCCGGACTGAAGCGCCTAGAACCGCACGGCCACCGCGGCCGGCAACATTCTCTCATTTGAAAGCTGGTATTGTGGAATGGTTGAACAGGGTGATCAAAAACTCGATATGGAAGCAATTTAATCTTCAATGGACGTACAAATGGCTGAACACCCCACCACAAATCATTGACGAGTATAATAGTATTACTCACCATAAGAGACCTATTGATGTCAATGATAATCGTCTTCTAAATACAGCATACTATCGTATTAACATGGTGGACCCGCGCAAGCAGAAGTTTAATGTTGGTGATTTGATACATACTTCGAAATACAAAACTGCGTTTGAGAAGTCCTACTTACCGAACTGGTCAACAGAGGTATTTACTGTTTCGGAGGTGCAGCACACAGACTCGAGAACATACATCTTAAAGGACTATGATGGTAAGGAAACTGCAGTGACTTTTTACACAGGGGAATTACAGAAAAGCTCTGAAACGAACGTGTTCCAATAGAGCGGGTCGTAAGACGTCGAGGGAACAGGGAGGTGGTGAGAAGGGCTCAGCTTCTCATCAGAGCACAACAGTTTGCTGAACGCTCGCAATTTGCTACATAATAGGAAACGCAAACCTCTTACCACGTAGTAGTGTGGTTTGAATGCTAGTAAACGTATCAACAGAAGATGGAGACCGTATTCTTGAGAATCTACCATTGGAACTTCATATGCCCGGATAAAATTTTTGTGGACCTGGAACGAAATTGAAACAGCGTCTGTCTCGTAGTGATAGGGGAATTAATATCCTACACAAAACATGCAAAGAGCAAGACATTTATTATGCTGCAAATAAATATCGTCGAATTACAGAACAAATATTAGATGATAAGGCTAAACTGATACGTCAAAGAAAGGAAAATAGTATAGTACAACGTATTGCCGCATTCGTGGTCGAAAAGGCAATGCGTGCCAAACTTAAATTGGGTGCTGGAATAAGGTTCAAGCAAGTAATGAGTGCAACTAGCCGCACATTGAAGAAGAAGAAAAAACGTATGGGGTATTTAATAAAACTGCCTCGAATCAGCGGTGACAGCGGCTGTAGGTGCAGAAAGGAGGAAGGAAAAGACGTGTTAAAACCCCCAGGGCCTGCCAACACCAAAGACATCTGGTGGAATAATTATGTTTGGTTAGCTGCAGGAGCCGCTGCCATAACTCAAGCAGTAAAGAATGCTCAAAACGCGGAGAAGCATTTAACAATCAGTATAGGATTATATGTAAAACCATACAGGTAACCGCTTTGGTTGTATATAAACAAAAGGAGGCACATAGCGATAACACCGGACACACCGCTTAGAAATATGGATCTGCTTAAACTCATAAGAAAACTCAAAATCCCGAGATTTGAGGCAATGTGAAAATCCACACGATGCAAGATTGTCAGTCTGGATGTTGAGTGACGATATGGAACTCACTGGGTTGCGTATGTTTAAGAAAAACTGAATCAGATCTACTACTTTGACTAATTACGCTCTTTTAGGCCGCCTGAAGAATTGTGTCGTTACTTGACCGTCAGGAAATAGAAGTTGTATAATTTTCGACGCAACCGAGGCTTCAGTTCATAACTCTGTGGACATTTCTGCATAATGTTTCTTCTGACAACTGCATAAAAACAATAATATGTACGAAGGTGGTTCAATAAGTAATGCCCCACATTTTAATATACATAGTCAAACGTCCTTGCTGGTGCTTCACATTTGATGTTTGTTCTGTGAGCCAGTGAAGTTTCGAACCGTTCTGGCAGATATCAGAGCCATACTACAGCGTCAAAATGGCGTCTACATCGACTTACGTTACAAGCAGCGTCCTGTTATTGAATTCTTGTGTGCATAAAAAGAAACTGTGGTGAACATATATAAACGTTTGTGTGCAGTGTATGGCGATGCTGCAGTTGATAGGAGTACAGTTGGGAGATGAGTAAAGAAAGTTACAGCCTCAGGAAATGCAGAAACAAAGCTCCATGATCAGCCACGCTGACATCCTGTCACAACCACTGCTTCACACATGCTGAGCCGTGCAGATGCCACTATTCGTGCCGACCAGCGCATCACAACTCGACAATTTGCTCTACAGTGGTAGGTCAGCATTGGAAGTGCGTCTGCAGTGATCGAGACTGTGGTGTCACCGCCAGACACCACACTTGCTAGGTGGTAGCTTAAATCGGCCGCGGTCCATTTAGTACATGTCGGACCCGCGTGTCGCCACTGTGTAATCGCAGACCTAGCGCCACCACCAAGGCAGGTCTCGTGATACGAGAGAGCACTCGCCCCAGTTGTACGAGAACCTAGCTACCGACCAGATGTACGAAGCCTTTCTCTCTCATTAGCCGAGAGACAGAATAGCCATCAGCTAAGTTAATGGCTACGAACTAGCAAGGCGCCATTAGCCATACAGTGATTGTAATTAAAGTCTCCTGTGTATCGTCAAGATCGATGTACCACAATGATATTAAAGATAAGTATTAATACAGCTACGTACTTTTCTTAATAACATTAATTACGTAGCCTGTTCCAGTACTTCACGCCCGTCTGCGTTAGTCTAGCGTGCATTTTCAGCCATCTCGAACTACACGGTGTCGGCCCAGCTACCGACACAACATTGGCGACGATTTAAAGTGTTCTTTCTGATTGCTTACATTTAATTGTGTCATGGCTTCGCCACATTCTCCAGATGTACTGTCCGAATTTTATCGCTTGCAGAATCAGCAGACGCAGGCGTTACTGGATGCCCTTGGACAGCTCGTCCAGGGTCAACGTACCATTCAAACCGATGCGGCCGCCGCCGCTTCTTCGCTACCGCTGCCACTAAACGCTGTTGCACCTCCCTTTCGACCATACGTGGCAGCCGATGAGACCTGGCACGAGTGGTCTCGCCAGTTCAACTTTCATCTAGCAGCCTACAGAATTCAAGGTAAAGAGCGGCAGCCGTTTTTGCTTTCTTGTGTCAGTGTGTCCACATACCGTGTGATAGTGAAATTGTTTCCCCGACGCGACGTAGCAACTCTGTCCTACGAGGAAATTTTGTCTGCATTAGATGCCTATTTCAAAGAAACAGTTAATGTGGTTGCAAAACGGTATACGTTTTTTCGTACAAAACGTACGGCCGGTCAAACTAATAGGGAGTGGGTAGCAACATTGCAAGGACTTACTAGGGACTGTGCCTTTGAATGTGACTGTGGTCTTTCTTATTCAGATACAATGGTGCGTGATGCAATTGCACAGAACGTTTCTGATGTTCGCATACGGGAGCAACTTTTGAAACTAGTTAATCCCTCCCTTCAACAAGTGATAGACATATTGGATAGACAGGACACACTTGACTGTGCTCAGGAATCTTTTGAAACTTCGCCAGCCGTGTGTAACATTAACCGGCCCGCTGGACGCGCTGCGCGGCCCGGTAACCGGGCCTTGCGCACGTCGACACAGCGGCCGCCGCGTGCTAAGCCAGGTGTGCCGCGCCAGCACACAAATGCAGTGAAATCATGCCCGCGGTGTGCTACTAGACATTCGCGTGAACATTGCCCGTCACGCCAAGCTATTTGCTTTTTCTGCAATAAGAAAGGACATGTTCAAAGTGTTTGCCAGAAAAAGCTCAGATCAGACAATCACAATCATTCCAGGCCCTTTGCTTCGCGCCGGAATCGAACCAAGGACACTCAGGCTCGTGGACCTTCGCCTAGGGACATTCATGTCGTTAATTCCACTTCGTCCAGTGACACTTTCTCTAACAGTAACTGTGATCGTCCCACAAAAACTGTGCGTCGACGTCGCCGGAAATCACGTCAATTAGCAAGTGATTCTGTACCAGTGTCTATTCAAATTGCACAAAACAGTCGCTTTTGTCGTCAGCAGGACAATAAACTTTTTGTGGACTTAGACTTTGAAGGCAAAGTGATACCATTCCAGCTCGATACCGGAGCTGCAGTTTCATTGCTCAATCACGACACGTACAAACAACTGGGCAAACCTCCGTTGCGTTCCGCAAATGTTAAGCTAACTACATATTCCGGACAGAAAATTCCTGTGTTAGGACAGTGCAGCCTTCTTGCAACATACAAGGGACAAACAGAACTTGTGTCATTTTACGTTCTTCGTTCTTCTTCTGCAGTGAACTTGTTTGGTCTAGATTTATTTCAGTTGTTTAACATGTCTATTGTAAATCAGGTGCTATCAGTGAATCAAACTGTGCCTACAAACAGTGTTTCTCGGCTGTGTGACGAATTTGCAGACATTTTTGCACCGGGCTTAGGTTGCGCTAAAAACTATGAAGCACATTTGGAACTGGAAGGAAACGCGCAACCGAAATTTTTCCGAGCGCGCAATGTTCCCCACGCATTGCGTCAGGAGGTCGCAAGAACATTGAACAATGTAGAATCACAAGGTGTGAGTGAATGTGCGCAATGCCTCTTTCATTTCAGCTCCGCTTCATCGCTTACGCCGTACAGGTGTTCCGTTCGTCTGGACGACGGAATGCGAACGCGCCTTTCGCCAGTTGAAATCGGCGTTGCTTTCTAATACGTGCCTTACGCCATTCGATCCCCAGAAACCCCTTTTGTTGATGGTAGATGCATCGGATTTCGGGATCGGTGCTGTGCTTGCGCACAAAGTTGGCTCCCATGATCGCCCTATTGCCTTTGCGTCCAAATTGCTCTCGTCTGCGCAAAGAAATTATTCACAGATAGAGAAAGAAGCTTTGGCTCTCGTGTTTGGTGTTACTAAGTTCTATGATTTCTTGTATGGTCGTCACTTTACCATCATCACAGACCACAGACCTTTGACATCGCTTTTTCATCCGACCAAGCCTGTACCTCCACGTACAGCGCAGAAATTCATTCGCTGGTCTATTTTCCTCTCGCAGTACCGCTACGATATCTTGTATCGGTCCACTGCTAAGCACGGAAACGCCGATGCGTTGTCCCGTTTGCCTGTTGCTGAGGATAAAGCATTCGATTCTTCCGAACTTGCTTGCATGTTCATTGATTCGGAAACCGATGAAGTGGTCGAATCGTTTCCGATTGATTTTCGTCGTGTCGCTACAGCCACAGCTGCTGACCCTGTCCTTGCTACTGTTTTACGTTTTGTTGCTACGCAATGGCCTTTGTCAAAGTCTCGGATCGAGGATCCGTTGGTTCGCCGATTTTTTGCTCACAAGGAGAGACTTTTTGTTCGACGTGGTGTTTTGTTGTTGCGTTCTGGTAATGATCAGTCCAGAGTCGTGGTCCCACGTTCGTTACAGTCCTCTGTTTTACGGCTTCTTCACCAAGGACATTGGGGTATAGTGCGAACGAAACAACTTGCTCGTCAGCACTGTACTTGGTTCGGAATCGATGCTGCGATTACGAATATGTGTTCTTCATGCCCGGCGTGTGCCGAACAACAGTCCGCACCGCCGCGGAAAGTCTTTGCGTGGCCAAAAGCCACTTCCCCTTGGCAACGCTTGCACATTGATTTTGCTGGTCCATTCTGGAATGCTCGATGGTTGGTTCTGGTCGACGCCTTCAGTAATTTTCCTTTTGTTGTCCGGATGTCTTCCACGACGTCCTCCGCCACCATCCAAGCGTTGTCTGCTATCTTTTGCATTGAAGGTCTTCCGCAGACTATTGTTTCCGACAATGGCCCACAATTCATGTCCGCAGAATTTCAGTCATTCTGCCAGGCCAATGGTATTCAACATCTGACATCCGCGCCGTTTTCGCCTCAGTCCAACGGTGCCGCTGAACGATTGGTCCGGACTTTCAAGTCACAGATGTTGAAATTGAAAGAGTCGCATTCTCGGGAGGACGCATTGTTGCTCTTTTTGTCTTCGTATCGCTCTCAACCCCGAGATGGTCGCTCGCCGGCTGAGTTGCTCCACGGTCGTCCTCATCGCACCTTGATGTCTTTGCTGCATCCGCCGCATCGGGTTCCTGTGCAGCGGTAGACTCCTGCTTTTGCTCCAGGCGACTATGTATTTTATCGCAACTATCGAGGTTCACGGCGTTGGCTCGCAGGGCGCATTCTTCGCTGCCTCGGTCGCGCGATGTATTTGGTTTTGGGGGCATCTGGTGAGGTGCGTCGGCATCTCAATCAGCTGCGCCTCTATCGTCGCTCGGGTTCTGCCGCTCCCCGTCTGCTTTCAGCGACGGTGCCGTCCGGTCAGCGCCCTGGGGACCCATCTACTGGCTCGCCTCATCCCCAGGTGTTACCGACGATGCCTTCCATTTTGCCCCATGGCGACGCGCCGCCGCCGCCGCAGCAGCAGCAGCAGCAGCCGCCGCCGCCGCCGCTTGTTCTCCCGCCGGCGCCGCCCGCATTCGACGCTTCGTTGCAGCCGCCAAGCGCCTCCCAGGGTCACGCGCCGCCGATCGCTTCCCGTGACCTGCTGTCCTCCGCCATGGAACTCCCGCCCGCTCCGGACCACATGACGTCATCGCGCGTCGGCTACCCCGACGCATTGGAGGTTGATTCTTCGGTCCCTCCTGTCTCTTTACGGGCGCATACACCGCATGTTGACGTGCACCCTGGACTAGTTTTTCAGGCGTTTCCTAGCTCCCCTCGGACCGAATGGCCGGGTGCGGGTGGCACAGCCTCGCCTGTTGTTAGGCTCCCCACCTCATCGCATACGTCAACATGTGGTCCTCCCCACGGCGGGCGGAAGCCTTATCACACGACCGTTCGCCGATTTGCGGGGGAGGAATGTGGTGTCACCGCCAGACACCACACTTGCTAGGTGGTAGCTTAAATCGGCCGCGGTCCATTTAGTACATGTCGGACCCGCGTGTCGCCACTGTGTAATCGCAGACCTAGCGCCACCACCAAGGCAGGTCTCGTGATACGAGAGAGCACTCGCCCCAGTTGTACGAGAACCTAGCTACCGACCAGATGTACGAAGCCTTTCTCTCTCATTAGCCGAGAGACAGAATAGCCATCAGCTAAGTTAATGGCTACGAACTAGCAAGGCGCCATTAGCCATACAGTGATTGTAATTAAAGTCTCCTGTGTATCGTCAAGATCGATGTACCACAATGATATTAAAGATAAGTATTAATACAGCTACGTACTTTTCTTAATAACATTAATTACGTAGCCTGTTCCAGTACTTCACGCCCGTCTGCGTTAGTCTAGCGTGCATTTTCAGCCATCTCGAACTACACGGTGTCGGCCCAGCTACCGACACAACAGAGACTCTCGAATATTCAGAGGTGCTCACGGTGGATTTCACGAATGCTCACAGCGGACCACAAGACTCCAAGAAAGGGCATTTCATCTGAATTCTTGGCGCGTTTTGAGACCGACAGAGAGGCCTTACTTTCACGGTTCATTACGGGGGACGAAAGCTGAGTGCACCGCTTTACGCCGCAAACAAAAAGGCAGTACATGGAGTGGCATCATCCTCATTCACCACAAAAGAAGGAATTCAAGGCAATCCCTTCTGCTGGAAACGTCATGGTGACAGTCTTTTGGTATTGTGATGGCGTCATTCTCGTGGATGTGGTGCCGGTCAACCATCAATTCAGAGGCATACGACAAGAATCTGAATAAACACAAGAACCGTTTCCACCGTTTTCGATCGGACAAGAATCCAGGAGAAACCCTTCTCCAACACGATAATGCACGCCCACACACAAGTCTGAGAACCCGGGAACATATCACAAAATTGGGTTGGACATCAATGCCTCATCTGGCAATCTGAGCAGCCGTCTTAGGCTGTTTTGCAGATGACGCTGTCGTTTATCGACTAGTAAAGTCCTCAGAAGATCAAAACAAACTGCAAAACGATTTAGAAAAGATATTTGTATGGTGCTAAAATTGGCAATTGACCCTAAATAACGAAAAGTGTTAGGTCATGTACCTCAGTGCTTAAAGGAGTCCGTTAAACTTCGGTTACGCGATAAATCAGTCAAATCTGAAGGCTGTAAATTCAACTAAATACTAAGGTATTATACTTATGAACAACTTAAAATGGAAGGAACACATAGAAAATGTTGTTGGGAAGGCTAACCAAAGACTGCGTTTTATCGGTATGACGCTTAGAAAATGTAACAGATCTACTAAGGAGACTGCCTACACTACGCTTGTCCGTCCTCAGAATACCGCTGCGCCATGTGGGATCTTTACCAGATAGGACTGACTGAGTACATTGAAAAAGTTCAGAGAAGGGCAGCACGTTTTGTATTATCGCGAAATATGGGAGGGAGTGTCAATGAAATAATACAGGACTTGGGCTGGACATAATTAAAACATGCCGGCATCAGTGGCAGAGTGGTTCTAGGTGCTACAGTCTGGAACCGCGTCACCGCTACGGTCGCAGGTTCGAATCCTGTCTCGGGCATGGATGTGTGTGATGTCCTTAGGTTAGTTAGGTTTAAGTCGTTCTAAGTTCTAGGGGACTGATGACCTCAGAAGTTCAGTCCCATAGTGCTCAGAGCCAATTAAAACAAAGGCGTTTTTCGTTGCGGAGGAATTTTCTCACGAAATTCCAATCGCCAACTTTCTCCTCCGAATGTGAAAATATTTTGTTGACGCCGACCTTCATAGGGAGAAACGATCACCAAGATAAAATAAGGGAAATCAGAGTTCGTGCGGAAAGATACAGGTGTTCGCTCTTTCCGTGCCCTGTACGAGAGAGGAAGAATAGCGAATTGTGAAGGTGGTTCGATGAACCCTCTGCCGGGCATTTAAATGTGATTTGCAGAGTATCCATGTAGCTTTAGATGTAAAAGTAGATCCATCCTACAGTCCAGACTTCCATCTCTTTAGGCTGCTTTGAGATTCTCTTTGGGGAACACACTTTGAAGATGACGATATTGTCAGCCATCCAGGAAAACATGGCTACGCCTACAGGATAAGAGCTTTTACTAGCAGGGAATACATGCTCTTCCTTAACGTTGGCATACAACCATAGAACGTGAAAAATAGGACGTGGACAAGACATGTTGATGTATATTGTCACCAAATTCTGACTCTTAACAATAAATATGATCTGAAAAAAAATGTGAGGCATTACTTATTGGTCGACCCTCGTACATCACTGCTTTATTCGAGGTTGCGATGCAATTTCATTCACTCTCGCCCTGAAAGAACGTTCGTTTAAATTTAAAGCGGACTACTTTCCTCCAATATATCTGAACCTGCGGTTGTGGAGTATAGCACCGATTGGTCTGTAAACAGAAACAGCATAGCTAATGTCACACAACTAAATAATAAACTGCATCTAGGGAGTGGGGAAGTTGTAGTATTACGTCCTGGCTCCTGTGACACTGACGATTTCAATGTGTATATAACACGATCTTTAAAAGGATCTGATCCACACGCAAACGTTAATATGTTTAAAACAGAGATAAAAACAACAGAAGAGACAGTGGACTTCAGTCACAAAGGTTCAGTAGGATCTCTGCTAGGTTTCTCGAGGGGCCAGCTGGTGGTGCATGATACCAATACAATTTATGAGTCGAATCAGCCAGTGGACATGCTGCCAGTCAGTACCATTTGTGCAGAGTGTAATATAGCGACGAATTCTTCCTTTAACGACAGATTAGTCCATGTTATACACGCATTCTTCCGCAGTGAGTCCTGGTTATTAAACTGCAGAGGTTCCCGGTAATCCGAGATGTCTCCCTGAGGCTATTCAGACATTAGACCACATCGAGATGAATATCACAGATCAGAATGCGAATCTAGTCGATTTTTTGCGCTGAGAAAATTATAGTACGTCTTCATCCGAAGCAAAATGATGGGTACTAAGTATAAACGAGCCTTATCGATTGATCAGAAGACCGCTTTGCAGCTGGGCAGAACGTGATAACATGCGAGAATTAGGAGTATCTTAAATCCATTGGACTGAAACCCCGCAATGATGTCACTCACACAAACTGTCTGCCTAAGCAAAGCTTAATAATAATGATAAGGTACGAATTATTATTCAGCATCAAGATTGACTGACACTTCCGAACAATAGCTTCCTATATTTGGAGGGGGTATTTACACATAAGAAAGTTGGGGCATAATCAGTAATATCGCGCCTTACACGTAATGCTTTGGCCTTTCTGTTGCAAGAAATAATGTAGGAACTTAATAGAGTTCGAGTCGACCACAACAGAAATGTGGGAATCACATCTACATACAAGACAAACGTCACTTCGTCAACACCGGATATGAATTCTCTAAAAGCGTAGGATGGTTCATAGGCGCATCGATGAATAACTCCTTTAGTGTCTGCATTCCTTTCAAAATAAAGAGCTTCTTTGAAGACAGCAATCGTATTGTGATGATGCTAAGCAGTAGCCGATTCTAGTGCTACAGATAACAACTCAAACGTTCTAGGACAAGGGAAAGAAAACCATAAAATTGTGCTGGGAAAATTGATATGGAAAGTACTACATTTAACACTATCAGATGAAGAAAATCTGAAACTTTTACTTGTGCAACTGTTCTTCTGTTGAGAGTTGTTTGAATACCCGATCGTTCTACAGTCATCTCGCCAAGCATGGACTCTTGGGCTTCTATCCAGCTATAAACGCCTCGCTTTATTATTTTGGCGCTGTAAACAGGCAGGGAAGAGAGTCTTTAAAAGGATTCAAGCATATATGACAACTGCAATATAAGCAGTACTAGAGCTTATCTAAACTCCCAGTTCCCAGTTTTTTCATACAATAATTTACAGCTAGACTGGAGTAGAAAAGCATACCGACTATTTTATGAAATGTTCACAAGATTTTACATGTCATATTATGAGACTGACGTTGGTTTCGGATCTGGAAACAGAAGGATTTTCTGCCCTCAAGCACTTGAAGAAGCTATACAGACAACATAGGTTTATCAACACTCCAGAAAACGTACAATTTCCCCACAGCAGGGTCTGGGTCGTAATATAGGTCACAGTATTACATTTTAATGGATAATTATCGCCTGTTAGCTGCTTAAACTTTATTGGTTTTTCGTACTGTAAACTTATTTCGGTGTTATTTCCATTTTACAGTACAACCTGCAATCATTATACATGTAGTTGTCATCAGTTAGATGGAATTTTACATTGAGTATGTACAAAAGAATACTCTGCGTTCCCTACTGTTGTATCATGAACAAGTATGTATTTTCCATACGATTTTACAGTTTTTTTTTCTATTTCGACAGCTTATTTACTTGATTCTGGTATAGTTACATTAAATTGTTGTAATGTGTTTATATACTGGATTTGTATGTGGTTATAATTTCCTTGCTGTCTTATATTGTGAATAATTACATATTTTTTGTAAGATCTGACAGCATTATAGCTAGAGCCAGAGATGCTGTATGTTTACGTTTGCTTATCTCTAACATAAATACTGCGGGTTGAGTTGTTGTTGGTGCAGTCTTTGCATAACGCTAAAACCGTTAGATGGAATTTACATGTAGGGGTTTGGTTGTACATTCTTGCAGTGTGCCCTTATATAAGCAACTACAGACTACCTAGGAGACTTAAAGAAACAACGACTGAATGGTATAGGAACAAATTAATAAATATAAATAATTAAATAGAAGGGAATTAAGGCAGTAATCCCTCAGGATATTAACGTCGGCTAAGCAGACTCTTGAATTTTTTCTGTAAATGTATTCACAGAAGACAAATTTACTTTGAGTGATGGCCCTACACAGGATAATATTATATACAGTAGTAGAGATGAGATCAGAAACAACTGTTATAGCAGAGTGAGCACAGCAATTTTAGAGACTAACTACCATTAACCAAGGGTATTGTGCAGTGTACTCAAATTTACTAGCCTGCATAAATTCGTAATTCTTAACAAACTCAACCAAATCTACAACTTCATCTAAATGACTACTCTACAGTTCATACTTAAGTACCTGTCACAAGCTACTTACCAGTATCCCCCTCCCCCTTCCCCCAAGGTCGTTGCATGCCTAACAGACCAATACGACATTTTATCTGTGACTTCTTTGCGCCATTGATTAACTGTGTTACTGGAAATCTCTTATACTTCAACATGATGGCGCATTTTCTCATACCATTTATTGTTAATAATCTTATACATTTTTATTATCAGTTGTGTCGTTGTTTTACCATTTTATTCTTTGATTTCTTTTTGTACATACATTAGATACAGAAATTTGTGTCCCTACTACAAGCGCGACAAATCTATTGTACTTTCCACCAGTTTTGTATGTGATATTGATTACATTTGTATAGATTAATATTTTTTACATTTTAAAATTTTCATACACACTTTTGACTACTTTTCATGTACCATACTGAGTTCACATAGTTGTTTCTTTTGTTATAAATTTCATACATTTTACTTTCTATTTTTTTGTGTTCTACTATCCAATCTGAATCATAATTTGTTGTGGTAGTATCTTATAAATCACATTTTGATTAAGATGGTCTATTTTGTGGACATGCACATTTATTCTGAGTGTCATCAGTACACAGTTGTATGAATAGTAGATTCATCTTTTTGTATTTGGTAAAAGGAGCACATGTCTGTAAACTGTCTGCTTAAAATTTGATTGATATATTGTGTGTTTTAATTTCAGAGAGCATACATTGATTATTTTCAATTTGAGAAAAGCTTTTTTTCTTATTATATTTTACTTTTTGTGTCTTTTACATATTTCCAATGTAAAAAAGTTAAGACTTTGTAACCTCCCACTCACTTATCGACCTTAATGACAGTGAAAAATTAAACCGCGTGTACCTAATGGAAATTTGGGAAAAGCAATCGTCACCGAAGTTAATCTGTCGGTAAAGAGGGAGGAAAGGGTTACATCTAAATGAAAGTAAAAATTCAAATGAAACTGGTGGAAATTAATTTTGAAATAGGGGTAAAGTTAATAAAGAAAGTAAATGTGCGGCCGTTATGCAAACAATTAACTAGCGGTAATTAGATATTTGAGATTTGGGGGAAATTACGGTCGCCAGTCCTAAGGACAATTACTATAGTAACTGAAAAAGAAAGGTTATTACACATATAATTAGCACTAGAAGCGTGGCAACTGGAGGTTGACATGTGTAGTGTGAAAACTGAAAGTTTGTCAGAAGTAATAAATTTCGCTACACTCTGACTTAATTTAGCAAAAGAGTTAACAAAACCGGAAAATCGAAAGTTAATTTAGTGACTGAAGTTAATAGTGAGCTTCCTTTCTGAAGCACATCGAAATTCAGTAAAATACGGTTAGTCTTGGACTACCTCAACAATCATTTCAAAAGCAACTTGACTCTACGCAATTTAGAAACAAGAGATTTAACTTTGAACTTGAATTAAATGATTCTGAACAATTAACAACAGTAAAATTTAGTACGTACCAAGCTGAGCTTCAGTCACAGGTAAGCTAAAATATGCTAACAAAACTCGCACTCTTAATTTGTGCTCGTGTAATCTAAATATTGTAGCCAGCTATGATTACTTTAACTGAACTTTGAAATTAAAGCAGTGAAATCTAATTATATTATTTTAATGCTGGCGTTTGAATTTCAACGACACTCGGGTTCATTTCGGAAAAGGAAGGGACCCTGCTTGGCAATGCAGTTGGGACAATGAGCAACAAAGGTTCATGCTAAGTTGCTGTAATTTTGCGAGGCAAATGGAACAATTTGAAAAGCTGAGGTCTGCCATACAGTTCTGAAACTTTACGTCTTTTTAGTCTTCCTTGTTGGTTGATTGAAGGTTTGAAGCCGTCGATCAAGGAGGTGGTGACAGTCACTCATTGTCGGCCGTCGCTGTTGCAGAAGCTGGATGTTGGCGCGCCTTCTTCTCAACACGGCCACCACACGAAACGGGCTCTTGATGTGCGCCAGCTAATGCTTCCCGTCCGCGACACCATGCCAGAAACTATCATCGCAAGTCGAGCGCAATTACATGCTGCCAAACCCCGAAAGCGCGGCAACTCGCGGGAGCTACCCACAACACACCTGCTCCACTCGCTACTCCAGCCAGACTCTCTCTGCTCTGCCCGCGCTCCACGCGGCAGAGTTAACACTACCAAAGATCCTACACACTTTGATTCTTCACACGACCTATCGATGTAATCGTTCGATAGCAGTTTTCCCTAGGCAAGACCCAGCGTAAAAATACAAATAATCTTTACACAACAAACCAATTACACATCGACATAAAAGCATAAATATATATATACAAACAGTAAAACAATTACAATATATAAAGAGACAGAAATGTCATATCTTGAGGTAACAAAACAAGGAAAAAAATAATAGTACAATAGATGGAAATAGGAGGATATGCATTTCCGGCGTTACACGTGCCCCACATTGTCTGAGGATGTTCGTGTAACGTAAACAGACTCAGAAAATGTCCCAAAAAAGAAACAGCGAAAATGCATATGCTCAAAACATCAACAAAATTTAGCATTCGCCTAATTAACCATAAACCTATTTTTAGACGATAATAATTGAGTGGAGACACTCCTAATCTTATTCCACTCTGTCATCTTGATCAAAATAAAACAGGTTGACAACATATTAAAATTCATAGAAAATACAGAAAATGGTTTAGCTATTCCAAAATCATTAAAATTCGTAACACTATGAGAAATGGAATACTATTTGCAAAATTAATTAGAGTGCATGGTCATAAAAACAGGTAAATCAAAATACGCAAATAAATAATTAAATAGACTACACATTTTATATAACCTTTTCGTAATTAATATTCTCGTCCGAGAATCTATTTAACGCTAAACAAGAAAATAATGTACAGCAGATCGACAAAACCATAAATATTAACAGCAGAATTCTTTCAGCTGTCCAGGAAGAAAAACAATTCCGCCTTCCGTACCCGCAAGTACAAAGAATGCCGACAGCGGCACAAGAGCCGACAGCGGCACAAGAGCCGACAGCGGCTTCGCCTCGCAAGTATTGTTGCGCCCGCCTGTGCGGCACGCTTGATCTCACTCGCCTCTGTAACGGCATTTCCAGAACGTCCGTTTCACTGAATTCTTTAGGAAAAACTCACTCCCGAGTAATCTCAAGGAGTCCCTTAATACTATCACAGTGGATAACTCAACACTGTCCATCATCACACGCATGTACTAGCCTGAAACATAAAACAGCGTCTAAGTACATCGGCAGTGAGTAATAAAACACACATTCATTAAATCTTACAGCAAGTTACAAAATCATATTTACATTCCTTAATCTACTGTGACTCAGCTGAAAACTTAAACTAGCAGCTTGGTTTTTTCAGTTGATTAGATCATGATTAAATTGATTAAAATTAAATTGATTAATCAAAATTAATTACTTATTAATTACAACTTCTTTAATGACCTCTAGGTCAGGCAAAAGCATCGCCACATGGCACATCCTTAAATCTTACACTCTATATCTACATACTGTACAAATTACCCTATCTGTGGTACTAATCAATCCTTGGTTGGTACAATTTCAGGTCTACAATGTTCCGTATACCTAATAGCTTTCCAGAGCTTGGATACTCTAAGCAATAAGCATTTGTGTGAGGTATACCAATGACTTTATATGGTCCATTATAAACAAACTTAAATTTATAGATTTCATTGTCTATCTCGCTCGATTTCTCATGAGCTTTTACAAGTACTAAGTGTCCGATTGCAAACTTAGCAAAACGCGCTTTAGCGTCATGACGACGTATGCGAGCATCGGCTTTTAGCTTCATTACTTCTCGCAAAAGATCCTTTTTCACACCAATACTAATGTCAATCCGTGGAGGGAATTTGATTATCTCTTCCACTAAACTTTTACTTCTGTCATCCAACAGGATTTCCTCTGGAGAAAATCCCGTCGATTCATGTCTCAAGGTGTTCATAATTCTCTCAAATACTGCTACATATTTGCCCCATGCCCTATGGTTGTGATGGCAATAGGTACGGCAAAGTCGGCCTAGCTCGCGCATATACCTCTCAGCGGGATTCCCAGCCGGACAATAAGCTGAAATATGGATCACCTCGACCCCATTACTTTCCATGCCTTCATTCCACAACTTAGAAGTAAATTGTGCCCCATTGTCTGATAGAATCGCCTTGGGCTTGCCAATATGAACAAAATAATCGTTCACAAGCTTGCTATAGACCGCTTTGGCTGTAGCTTTCCTAATCGGGTATAGTTTGATGAACTTGGAAAAAGCTTCTAGCACTACTAAAATGTAGGCAAAGTTTCCTGATGACTTGGGCAAAGGTCCGTACAAGTCCACGCACAGTAACTCAAAGGTGTCGTTAGGCCTTATACTTTGCATAGGACCACGACTCGTACAGTTGGTAACCTTCACCTTCTGACATAAATCGCAAGTTTTCACTCTGTCAGTAACTCGTTTTAACATGTTGTTAAAATGCACTACTCCACTCAGCTTTTCCGTACATTTCTTTGGTCCACAGTGACCATACGCCAAATGGTAGTAGTCTATTATTTCCGTGACGTATTTGGTGGGCCAGCATACCCGCCAAATATTACTATCTTCACCCTTACGTATGTACAAGATATGATCGTATATCTTGTAATACTTCCTTAATTTCTCTCCTTCTGGACTCTTTTCATCATATCGGGTTTTCACCATATTTAAACAACCATCCTCGTTCTGATGACGACGTAGATTCTTACAGATGTTCATTATTAATTTACGTCCCTCAACTTCTTTAAAATAGTACAATTTGACCACTCCATCTGCCTCATCTTTCAATAGACCTTGATTAGACTCGGGCAATCGCGACAGCGCATCCGCTACGCAATTGTCGGTCCCTTTTACGTAACAGATGTCATAGTTAAATTGCTGTAAATACAACGACCACCTAGTCAGTCTTTCGTGAAGTAGTTTACAATCCTTCAAATAAGTGAGCGCCTTATGGTCCGTATGAACAATCACCTCACGGTCCCATAGGTAACCCTTGAACTTCTTGAATCCCCACACGATAGCGAGACACTCTTTCTCAGAAATCGTGTAGTTTCGCTCACTTTTTGATAAAGTTCGACTCGCGAACGCTATCGTCCGGTGTTCCTTATCCTCTCCTTTACCAACTTCTTGGAACAGTTCTACCCCCACTCCGTAATTCGACGAATCCGTTCCCAGATGGAAGGGTAGCGATAAATCAGGATGAAATAGTATGTTAGATCTTAACAACTCGTCTTTTAATCTCTCGAAAGCGGTCTGACACCCGTCAGTCCACACAAACGGAACATTTTTGCGTAAGAGGTTATTCAAATTTTCATCATTAAACACTTGTCCTTTTACAAATTTACGGTAAAATCCTGTGAGCCCTAGAAAACTTTTTAACTGTTTCCTAGACTTGGGTGGAGGACAATTCCTTATTGCCTCTAGTTTCTCTGGGTCTTTCGTAATACCAGCAGTGGTAATTACATGCCCTAAAAATTTCAGTTCCTGCTTCACAAATTCACATTTCTTTAGCTTTAGAGTCATTCCGCCACGGCGCAATGCTCTAAAAACTTCATCTAACAGGTCACAATGGTCATGCCAAGTGGCATTGGCCAACAATAGGTCGTCAACAAATACAGTTAATCTTGAACTCAAAGCCGGTCCTAGCACTTTATCTAGGGCTCTGATGAATAAGGACACAGATATATTAAGTCCAAACGGCAGTACTCTATACTGATAACACCTGCCCGCAAACAAGAAGGCGGTATATGGCCTAGATTCTTCTTCGAGTTCTATTTGCCAGTAACTAGTCGTCAGATCGAGGCTAGTCATGAACTTAACGTCATGAAAACGTTGCAAAATCTCCTCCATACTCTCTGGTCTGTCTGTTTCGCGTTGAACGACCCTATTCAACGTGCGTGCGTCAATCACAATACGCACACTACCATCCCGTTTTGCTACAATGACCAAACCGTTATTGTATGGACTCGTACTTCTTTCAATCACTCCCCATTCGATCATCTTATCTATCTCCCGTTGCACTGCTTCCTTTTTGGACAGCGGTATAGCATACGGTCTCACGAAGAATGGTTCGTGCGGAATTACATGCAACCTGCATTTATAGCCTTCCACAAGTCCCGGTTTGTCTGAAAACACACTCTTATTCCTCATTATTACTTCATACAGGCCTCGTCTTTGTTCGTGTGTTACGTTTGACACACTGTCTACAATACCTTCCAATTCACTTTCTACACTATTGTCAATGCCGAGATTCCTCACATTACAGTAGTTCAAATTCATACCTACGTCAATACCATTCGGCCAGTTAACAATGTGTATAGGCTGGTATTGCCTATGCACACCGTCTCCTGCCTCGTCAAAACTAACTACTATTGTTTTATCTTGGGACGTACATGTCAAAGTTTTGCTTTCGCAATTAATCACTGCACGGTACTTTAATAGCCAATCTAACCCGATAATTACTTCCGTAGTTAAGTCTGGCACGACGACAAACTCTTGCTCAAATCGTGCCCCACATATCTTGAAGTTGACAAAAATCTGTTTTGTGACCGGTTTACTGGCCTTCCCAGTAGCACCGATAATTTTCACTCCTGTTACTGGCATAACTACGATGCCGGGTCTGTCTTTCAGTAACTCAAATATTTTCCCAGATACAGCACTCAATTCTGCACCGGTGTCAATCAACACGTTTAGTTGTAGGTCGTGCATGTTAACAGACACTACTATCTGTCTACACTTGTCCTCGACTGTTTCATTATTTTCCCACAGTAAATCCTCGTCTATATCCAGGTCATTCCAGAAAAAACCATCCGGCTTTGATCCTAACTAAATTCGGCTTATCTGGCGGCTTTTTCAGCCTCTGTTCACATACAGTTTTAATTTCAACACGTTTGTCCTGAGGCTTAGTCTGTAGCTTCGCCTCCAATACCGAAACCTTTTCCTGTAACTTGTCAACTAGTGAGTGTTGCTTTGCTATCAATTCACTAATTGTCACCTTCGTTGATTCCTCTTTGGTCAGATTGATGTCATCTGCCAATCTACCTGGAGAAATGTGCCAAGTAGTATCTGCAATTACTTCCTCTAGATCTGCGCAACCCACACTTCTATCGTCTGACCGTATAATGTCAGCTCTAACCTCATACACGCTGTAATCTACGTGCTTTTCTGCCAATCGTGTCCGGCTATCACCAAAATTTCCGTAATCCGTTTCCTTAATACTCTCGCAATGTTTAAACTGGAGGTTTGCGTCGGATGGGTCGGCTACTTCTACCACTATAACTTTCGGTAAAGTCTGCCGGTTAGGGCCAGAACTTTCCGTTACTACTTCAACATCCAACTCTTGCGGGACGAAACACGACGAATCTGACTCGTGCTCCCCATTAACATCAATTATTTCTGGTAAAGTCTGCCGGTTAGGGCCAGAACTTTCTATCACTTCACAAACATCACCTTCCTGCGGGACGAGACGCCGCAAATCCTGCCCGCGCTCCCCATAAACACTTCTCCCGTACAGGCCCCTATAATCTCTTAGTTCGTCGTATAAGCGACCGAACTGCCTTAACCAGACCTCATCCCTCTCTGCATCCCCTCGCTCAATGACGGACGTTTTATCCGACATCTGATATTCTCTCAACACTTGCGAATCATTCTTAAACTCAATCTCCAGTTCCGCTGTGGGTGTTACAGCTGCCACTTTATAATCGATTTCCGGAACACTACTTAAATTGTTCTCACTGACAGTGAAGGTATTTTCTACTGCCGTGTATACAGCTGATCTACTACTTGTGGGCGCACTCCTTTCTCTTAACACTGGCACACTCTCCCGCCGTTGATTATTCCATACGGAATTTTCATAACGACGACACCTGGGATTTCTCTTGTTATTGGGCCTCCAAAATTTCTCCACGCCCTGTCGGCCCCTCACCGGCGCGGCTAATGGTTTCCCTGTCTCGTCCCAGCAGATACGCTCCCCGAATGCTGCTGAGGCGGCTGATCACACCCTCTGGCGTTATTACTATTCTGTGAAGCCCGTATCACGTTAGTATGATACTGGTTTCCGTCATTCCTGTTATTATTTGCATTGTACCGGTTGTTATTACGGTCCGAACCATTATTGTTATTGCTGCCATGGTTGCGGTATGCATTATTCCCATGGTTATCGTTGTTGTGGTTGCTGTGGTACCCGTTGTTGTTACCACGGCCTCTGCCACTGTCGCGATTATTGCGCCAATTGTCCTCGTCCTCCACTCTTTCCAAGAAATCATTGATTGTCCTGTAATTGCTTCCTACGTATCGTTTTGTATCATCTGGAAGCTTCTTGTAGAGTTCCCAGACTATTTCGGATTCCGAGCGGCGATCACGCAAATATTCCAACTTTCGGATCCAGCCCTCACAAAACTCCTTCATCGAACCGCGCGAATTCGCATCGAAAGGCCTCGATACGACAAATTCGCGCCAGACACTTTGCTGTTTTTGCTCTGACCAGTATTCAGCCAGAAACAAATTTTTAAATTCGTCAAAAGTCAGGTTCGTAATGTTGAGGTTTAAGCCCCAACGCTTGGCATCACCAGCCAACACATCAATAATCGCATTAATTTTTCTCTCATTAGTCCATGATCTGGGTAAAACTCTTTCACAATTCTTAATGAAATCCGTCGCGTGTATACCGCCTTTTTTCAAGGGGTCGAACCGCTCCTCTTTCGTCAACAATTCCGAACTATGTGCACAGATTGGCACATAGCTTTGTTTTTCGTCAAGTTTCTTTTCTAATTCCGACACTCTCGTAATTACTTGGCAAGTGGTTGTCGCAAGCGTTTCTACTTCCCTTTTTTTCTCTTCGCAGGTATTAGCCTGCTTCGTCACTTTGGTATCTACTTCGGATACTAAAGCCTTTAAAGTTTCCACCTTCTTTTGATCCTCTTTTTTCACTAATTGAATTTGTTCCGTCACCTTATTCTCGATGATCGGAGCAACTGATTCTCCTACACTTTTCTCGATTCTGCTAATTTCGGAGTTAAAACGAGTATTTATGCTCGCAATTTCCGCCTGAACGCCTATCATTTCCTGTTTAAGATTACCGATTTCGGTATTAATTACAACAATATCTTCTTTGATTTTATCAACTTTTGTGTTAACAACTCCAACATTGTTGATAACAACGTTAATAGCTTTGTTCTGATTGTCTAGCATCCGTTCAAATTTTTCAGACTGAGCTTCTTGCTTGGCAGCCTGATCTTCTTGCTTGGCCGATTGACTCTTGATTTCGTTAATCAAAACATTCAATAAATCAGTTAAATTCCCGGAAACTACCGGTTTTACTTCCGTAGCGGCTTCCTCTTTAATTGTCCCCCCGTATTCTTCATCAAGGGATTCAGATTTGATTTTCACTTCCGATTCCGAAACATTTTCTAAAGTTTGGAATTCCATTTCTGCTCTTTGTTGCGTTTCGGCGGTCGCGTCTTTCATGCTAGCCGCCTGCCCCTGAACAATGGGTACCGCGGTGCGCGTTTCCCACTGTTCGACCGATTGTTCCGTATCCAAGTCAACCAAATTTTGGTAATTGTTGCCTTCACTCATTTTAATAATTTTCAATATAAATGCCAAATCTGAAATATAACTAGATTTACTCCCACTACTTAATGTCGCTGATGTAACGACCTGTTCGTAACCAATACTTTGTTACGAGATTTGCACCATACAAAATTCGTGTCCAGAACAACCTCAAAACTGGAGATTGTCCTGTCACCAGGTCGCCACGTGTAACCTCCCCCTCACTTATCGACCTTAATGACAGTGAAAAATTAAACCGCGTGTACCTAATGGAAATTTGGGAAAAGCAATCGTCACCGAAGTTAATCTGTCGGTAAAGAGGGAGGAAAGGGTTACATCTAAATGAAAGTAAAAATTCAAATGAAACTGGTGGAAATTAATTTTGAAATAGGGGTAAAGTTAATAAAGAAAGTAAATGTGCGGCCGTTACGCAAACAATTAACTAGTGGTAATTAGATATTTGAGATTTGGGGGAAATTACTGTCGCCAGTCCTAAGGACAATTACTATAGTAACTGAAAAAGAAAGGTTATTACACATATAATTAGCACTAGAAGCGTGGCAACTGGAGGTTGACATGTGTAGTGTGAAAACTGAAAGTTTGTCAGAAGTAATAAATTTCGCTACACTCTGACTTAATTTAGCAAAAGAGTTAACAAAACCGGAAAATCGAAAGTTAATTTAGTGACTGAAGTTAATAGTGAGCTTCCTTTCTGAAGCACATCGAAATTCAGTAAAATACGGTTAGTCTTGGACTACCTCAACAATCATTTCAAAAGCAACTTGACTCTACGCAATTTAGAAACAAGAGATTTAACTTTGAACTTGAATTAAATGATTCTGAACAATTAACAACAGTAAAATTTAGTACGTACCAAGCTGAGCTGCAGTCACAGGTAAGCTAAAATATGCTAACAAAACTCGCACTCTTAATTTGTGCTCGTGTAATCTAAATATTGTAGCCAGCTATGATTACTTTAACTGAACTTTGAAATTAAAGCAGTGAAATCTAATTATATTATTTTAATGCTGGCATTTGAATTTCAACGACACTCGGGTTCATTTCGGAAAAGGAAGGGACCCTGCTTGGCAATGCAATTGGGACAATGAGCAACAAAGGTTCATGCTAAGTTGCTGTAATTTTGCGAGGCAAATGGAACAATTTGAAAAGCTGAGGTCTGCCATACAGTTCTGAAACTTTACGTCTTTTTAGTCTTCCTTGTTGGTTGATTGAAGGTTTGAAGCCGTCGATCGAGGAGGTGGTGACAGTCACTCATTGTCGGCCGTCGCTGTTGCAGAAGCTGGATGTTGGCGCGCCTTCTTCTCAACACGGCCACCACACGAAACGGGCTCTTGATGTGCGCCAGCTAATGCTTCCCGTCCGCGACACCATGCCAGAAACTATCATCGCAAGTCGAGCGCAATTACATGCTGCCAAACCCCGAAAGCGCAGCAACTCGCGGGAGCTACCCACAACACACCTGCTCCACTCGCTACTCCAGCCAGACTCTCTCTGCTCTGTCCGCGCTCCACGCGGCAGAGTTAACACTACCAAAGATCCTACACACTTTTGATTCTTCACACGACCTATCGATGTAATCGTTCGATAGCAGTTTTCCCTAGGCAAGACCCAGCGTAAAAATACAAATAATCTTTACACAACAAACCAATTACACATCGACATAAAAGCATAAATATATATATACAAACAGTAAAACAATTACAATATATAAAGAGACAGAAATGTCATATCTTGAGGTAACAAAACAAGGAAAAAAATAATAGTACAATAGATGGAAATAGGAGGATATGCATTTCCGGCGTTACAACTTGCCCCTACATTCACGGCCCTGACTGACATGTTATGGAGAGCAGTAATCCTTGTCTTTATTTTGAGCGCATTGTGAAAACAACATGAAACAAGCCAAAAATTATTTTTAAAATGCTTGGAACTAACTTTGCATTGGAAGGGCTAATTCCGACCCATTTTCTTTTCACAAGGTGTGGTGTGATGAGACAGATCTCTCAGTACTATCTCATACATAGTTCACCTATTGTAGCATTGTCCTGATTTACATTACCACTAGACTTGGGTCATTCTCGGACTGGTCCGAAGGAAGAGTTCACTTTAGTGGACAGATGGATGGAAGAACGATTTCTGAGGACTGATTCTTCACCATTCACTTTGGTCATTTCAGGAACGATCAGTGGCAGGCCCTTGTTCCCAGAATGGTAGTTGCTAGCTGAAGTTCCAGGAATGCTCAGTCATCATTCCCACAATGGGCTGCCCTCATTCTCAACACTGTTAGTCCTCATTCCCAGTACTGTCCTTGTTCCAGAAACGTCCGTGACCTATCTCGATCCTGCCTCCTTCTCATTCTATTTTGGGTAGGCACTCATTCCATATCAACTTTTTTATACATTTTAGGTCACTTCTGCTTGGTTGAAAAACAAGGTTTTGATAGAACTTTATACTCTTATTAATTGTATAGTAAGAAAATTTCTATAAAATTTACAATTTTAACTTTTTTTCCAAAAAAGGAACATGACACTTACAGAGCCTATTATTTTTCAAGTTTTGTTGTTTCCCAGTACTGCCACCAATTTGATTTCTTTGCACAAAAAAATGAGCTGTTTCGGGTTTCAGCTCCAAAGAAAAAGGGGAGGGGGCCTCTCCATTTGGAAAATCGTAGGATGGCATATAAAATCATATTTACTTTTTATCTTAAAAATATTGTTCAGAAATAAATTTTTACTTTATTACTTTCAACTTAATTATTAATACTGTGCTGCTGCATTAACTTTAATAATACAGCATATAAACCTACTATTTGCTAAGCATGTGAGGCAAATATGACAATAAAATCACGTTTAATTTTAAACATAGTTATTCTTCAATGATTTTTTTGCCCTGGAACAGTAAGGGAGTACTCAGACACAAACTGAAGTGCACACAGTTTCTGTTTCTCTTTTTTAAATTCGTGTATTAGTGTGTTCCATGAATTGACCCCTATCTCAGTCAGATCATTTACATTTAGTTTAGTAACTAGATGTAGATTTTGACATCTTCAATTGCATGTCACTGTGAAGAATCTGTCTTAAGGAACTTGTCACTGATTTCATCGATTCCTACTTGAATCCTTACGCGCCTTCATAAGTTGGAAAGAAAACTGGCGTTCTACAGATTGGAGCGTGGAATGTCAGATCCTTTAATTGGGCAGGTAGGCTAAAAAATTTAAAAATGGAAACGGATAGTTTAAAGTTAGATATAGTGGGAATTAGTGAAATTCGGTGGTAGGAGGAACAAGACTTTTCGTCAGGTGAATACAGGGTTATAAATACAAAATCAACTAGGGGTAACGCAGGAGTAGGTTTAATAATGAATAAAAAAAAATAGGAGTGCGGGTAAGCTACTACAAACAGCATAGTGAACGCATTATTGTGGCCAAGATAGACACGAAGCCCACACCTACTACAGTAGTACAAGTTTATATGCCAACTAGCTCTGCAGATGACGAAGAAATTGAAGAAATATATGATGAAATAAAAGAAATTATTCAGATAGTGAAGGGAGACGAAAATTTAATAGTCATAGGTGACTGGAATTCGGTAGTAGGAAAAGGGAGAGAAGGAAACGTAGTAGGTGAATATGGATTAGGGGTAAGAAATGAAAGAGGAAGCCGCCTTGTAGAATTCTGCACAGAGTACAACTTAATCATAGCTAACACTTGGTTCAAGAATCATAAAAGAAAGTTGTATACATGGAAGAAGCCTGGAGATACTGACAGGTTTCAGATACATTATATAATGGTCAGACAGAGATCTGGGAACCAGATTTTAAATTGTAAGACATTTCCAGGGGCAGATGTGGACTCTGACCACAATCAATTGGTTATGAACTGTAGATTAAAACTGAAGAAATTACAAAAAGGTTGGAATTTAAGGAGATGGGACCAGGATGAACTGGCTAAACCAGAGGTTGTACAGAGTTTCAGGGAGAGCATAAGGGAACAATTGACAGGAGTGGGGGAAAGAAACACAGTAGAAGAAGAATGGGTAGCTTCGATGGATGAAGTAGTGACGGCTGCAGAGGCTCAAGTAGGTAAAAAGACGAGAGCTAGCAGAAATCCTTGGGTAACAGAAGAAATATTGAATTTAATTGATGAAAGGAGAAAATATAAAAATTCAGTAACTGAAGCAGGCAGAAAAGAATACAAACGTCTCAAAAATGAGATCGACAGGAAGTGCAAAATGGCTAAGCAGGGATGGCTACAGGACAAATGTAAGGATGTAGAGGCTTATCTCACTAGTGGTAAGATAGATACTGCCTACAGGAAAATTAAAGAGACCTTTGGAGAAAAGAGAACCACTTGTATGAATATCAAGAGCTCAGATGGAAATCCAGTTATAAGCAAAGAAGGGAAAGCAGAAAGGTAGAAGGAGTATATAGAGGGTCTATACAAGGGCGATGTACTTTAGGACAATATTATGGAAATGGAAGAGGATGTAGATGAAGATGAAATGGGAGATACGATATTGCGTGGAGAGTTTGACAGAGCACTGAAAGACCTAAGTCGAAACGAGGTCCCAGGAGTAGACAGCAATCCATCAGAACTACTGACAGCCTTGCGAGAGCCAGTCCTGATAAAACTCTACCATCTGGTGAGCAAGATGTATGAGACCGGCGATATACCCTCAGACTTCAAGAAGAATATAATAATTCCAATCCCAAAGAAAGCAGGTGTTGACAGATGTGAAAATTACCGAACTGTCAGTTTAATACGTCACGGCTGCAAAATACTAACGCGAATGCTTTACAGACGAGTGGAAAAACTGGTAGAAGCCGACCTCGGGGAAGATCAGTTTGGATTCCGAAGAAATATTAGAACACGTGAGGCAATACTGCCCCTACGACTTATCTTAGAAACTAGATTAAGGAAAGGTAAACCTACGTTTCTAGCATTTGTAGACTTAGAGATAGCTTTTGATAATGTTGACTTGAATACTCTCTTTCAAATTCTGAAGGTGGCAAGGGTGAAATACAGGGAGTGAAAGGCTATTTACAATTTGTACAGAAACCAGATGGCAGTTATAAAAGTCGAGGGACATAAAATGGAAGCAGTGGTTGGGAAGGGAGTGAGACAGGGTTGTAGCCTCTCCCGGATATTATTCAATCTTTATATTGAGCAAGCAGTGAAGGAAACAAAAGAAAAATTCGGAGTAGGTATTAAAATCCATGGAGAAGAAAAAAAACTTTGAGGTTCGCCGATGACATTGTAATTCTGTCAGACACAGCAAAGGACTTGGAAGACCAGTTGAACGGAATGGATAGTGTCTTGACAGGAGGATATAAGATGAACATTAACAAAAGCAAAACGAAGATAATGGAATGTAGTCGAATTAAGTCGGGTGATGCTGAGGGAATTAGATTAGGAAATGAGATACTTAAAGTAGTAAAGGAGTTTTGTTATTTTGGGGAGTAAAATAACTGATGATGGTCGAAGTAGACAGGATATAAAATGTAGACTGGCAATGGCAAGGAAGGAGTTTCTGAAGAAGAGAAATTTGTTAACATCGAGTATAGATTTAAGTGTCAGGAAGTCGTTTCTGAAAGTATTTGTATGGAGTATAGCCATGTATGGAAGTGAAACATGGACAATAAATAGTTTGGTCAAGAAGGGAATAGAAGCTTTCGAAATGTGGTGCTACAGAAGAATGCTGAAGATTAGATGGGTAGATCACATAACTAATAAGGAGGTATTGAATAGAATTGGAGAGAAGAGAAGTTTGTGGCACAACTTGCCTAGAAGAAGGGATCGGCTGGTAGGACATGTTCTGAGGCATCAAGGGATCACCAATTTAGTATTGGAGGGCAAGGTGAAGGGAAAAAATCGTAGAGGGAGACCAAGAGATGAATACACCAAGGATGTAGGTTGCAGTAGGTACTGGGAGATGAAGAAGCGTGTACAGGATAATGCAGCATGGAGAGCTGCATCAAACCAGTCTCAGGACTGAAGATCACAACAACAACAACAACAACAAGTTGGTTCTGCTTCACAATTCAGTGCAGTGGCCATTCTAACTTTGGATTCAGAAGATTAAGGCACTAGAACAAGGGAAAGGAACCATGAACGATATTTCAGTTTTTGTAAAGCCATATGCGGCGTATCACTATGAACTACCTGATACAAAAATACGAAATCCACGTGCGGAGTTTTGCCTCCTGAAGCGGCATGGGATCATACTGCGATGTACATAACGGTAAGGAAAATACAGACAGAACAAAGTACAGTTTTTCTTGTAGCCGTAATCCAGCTTCATTAAGGGCTATATACTTTTCAATACATACATTGTTTGCGCCATTCACCTTTGATGATAGAACCCTTTGAAGTATTGAAAGATGCTCCATGAAATGGTTCTTTGAAAAGAGAATTCGCAGTTAATTAAAAAATTAGCAACATAATCGTGTCATACCTCTTATGTTTTCAAGGCAAATACGAGAAATCTTCTTCCAAAATGTTTTCAATAGAAACGCATGGACAACTTTTTCCTGCACTTTTCCACTGTAAGTTAAACGACTGAAATATGCATAAAACTAGCAGCACTGAACTAGTAGTGGATTTCCTTTTATTCCGAAAAATATTTGTGTTTAAAATTTATCTTTTAAGTCGATTAATACGTAATTTACTGGTTTGTTGATTTTCATATTCGTTTCACTCTCTTCTGTTAATCACTGCCTGTGCTCGCTCAGAAGTTTCCTTTCTCAAATAACTGATGACTGATTCCATGCAGTCAGCAGGTGATCAAAAACTAGTAATCTTCTTCGATTGGAAAAAACTTGAAAGTAATTACAAGTGCTAATTTGTCAAGGTTTTGAAAAAAAGGTCGTTGTTTTTTAACTTGTTAAGGTTCGACGATATCCCAGTATATTTATGTAGCTGCTGCCATTGCTGATACAAACCTTCTTTTCTTAGTACGCAATTTCTCAGCACATGTGTCGGAGGTTGTTTATTTTCCAAGTAAATCTTTACTTCCCACACAGTACGACACTTTGATGTGTAGCTAATTTACACACCAACAAATTGTAAAAAAAGCTATTAATGGTGGTTTGACACACGACAGTTCACTTCCAATTATTTCATGTTGCCCACACAAATATACGTAATTTTCTATAAATGAACTTAAACGAAGACATTGTACTTGCTATGATTCCTTCAGAAATGGAGGATGATTGGGGTTGTCCATGATAGCTTGTAAACAGTGTCCATAAGTCCTACTGCTGTTCAGCTTGTTCTGGATTCTCTCTGCATGGCTTGAGATCATTGACCCATCAATTTACCTGACTGACGTGATGCATTCTGAGAACAGATTCAGCTAAGAAAATCTAAGGAAACAATCCATCTACATTAGATAATCAATTAATCATGGAAAAGTGTTACACTGATGGAGAAAAAACCACAACACCAAAAATCATTAATGTACAGTAATGTAATTTCGGAAATGCATATGTCTAGGTGTCATATTTAACTCATTTACACTGCAAGATCACAGGCTAATGTAAACGCAGGTTAAGCCATTGCAAATGGGAAATGCTGGTGAGATATAGCCGGCTGTTGTGACCCAGTGGTTCTAGGCGCTTCAGTCCGGATCCACGCGGCTGTTCGGTCGCAGGTTCTCCTGCCTCGGGCGTGGATGTGTGTGATGTCCTTAGGTTAGTTAGGTTTACTTAGTGCTAAGGCTAGGGGACTGATGTCCTCAGATGTTAAATCCCATAGTGCTTAGAGCCGTTTTTGACCTGGTGAGATAATAACCTGTTAACCGCCAGAATGTTGAATGCAAGCATGCAACCATGCGTGCATTGTGTTGTACAGTTGCCTAATATCAGGTTGTAGGCTGGAGTTCCATGCATGTTGCACTTGGTCGGTCAATACAGGGACGGTTAATGCTGATCGAGGGTGACGCTCGAGTTGTCGTCCAGTGATGTCCCATATTTGCTCAACTGGAGACAGATCTGGTGATCCAGCAGGTCAAGGCAAAATGTCGACACTCTGGGTTACAATAGCTGTATGTGGGCGAGCGGTATCCTGTTGGAAAACACCCTCTGGAATGCTGTTCATGAATGTCAGCACAATAGGTCGAATAACCAGATTGACGTACAATTTTGAAGTCAGAGTGTTTGGCATAACCACGAGAGTGCTCCCGCTGTCATAGGAAGTCGCAACCCAGGACATAACTGCAGGTATAGGTCCAGTGTCTAGCACACAGGCAGGTTGGTTGCAGGTCTTCAACTGGCCTCCTTCTATCCAACGCATGTCCGTCACTGGCACCGAGGCAGAACCAGCTTAAATAAGAAAACACAAAAGACATCCACCCTGCTGTTCAATGAGCTCTCGCTTGACGCAGTTGAAGTCGTACATGGTGGTAGCTTGGAGTAGGTGGAATACACGCTACAGGGCGTCTGGTTCTGTCCTATCCTTGAATTTGACGATTTGTAACAGATCGTTGTATCACTGTGATGCCAACTGCAGCTCAAATTGCAGCTCCAGACGAGGTACAATGTGCCAGCGCCATACGCCGAACACGTGGGTCTTACCTCGCGGTACTGCCATGTTGCTTTCCAGAGCCTCGTGTTCTTGCGACCGTACAGTGTCGTGACGACCATTGCCAGCAATCATGTACAGTGGCTACGTTCCTGCCAAGTCTTTATTCAAAATCGCCGAAGGAACATGCAGCTTCTCGTGGCCCTATTACACGACCTCGTTCAAATTTAGTGATGTGTTGATAATAGCGTCTTTGTCGCCTTAAAGGTATTCTTGACTAACATCTTGTCACCACGTCGCCATCTCAAAGGTAACTAACGCTCACAACTGTTACAGCGTGTATTTAAAGCTAACCTGATTCGTACCCTCACAGTGGCGCTACAAGCGCCACTCTTACGCGAGTGGAGCGAAATTTGAATAGACATCATTTTTCAGATGTAGAAACAAGTCTGTCAACTTCGCATATGCCGCACAACTCCTTCTTGGTGTTGCGCTTTTTTGCAGTCAGTGTACTTGTACGTATTAGATTTTTTGGAGCGGAAATTAATCTAAAATCCATACAGCACACAATTAGATTAAAAAAAGGAACGATGGATGAGTAAAAATGACTGGTTCTCAAAATGGAATGATCACCAGTGAATTAGTTCCCAAAGATGGACGAGTTTGCCCATCTCTGATTACCACTCACTATCTGTTTGTGAAGGTAGCATGCCACTCGGAAGGAAGAGAGTCATTTAACTCTAAATATTTACACTGGTATTTATGTACCCATGTCCTACCTATATCCTTTTCCTGTTATTTAAACCAGTATATGTATATGAGATCAGTAAATGTTAGTTTCCGAAGGGTAGCCAGTAACAGTTGCTTACTAGTGCAGTGTTGCTGGTAGTAGTAGCTTACGTGTAAAGACCAAGAGGTTTAACTATACTATCACGATAGGTTCCGACCAGGTAGTCGTGGTTAGTTTGGCAAGCGGGTGCCATGGTCATCTCTGGTGGCTATTCCCAACATAGGTAAGCAAGAAATAGTTTCTGCTTATCTGAACGTAATTTAGTGCTAAGTCTGGGTAAGAATGGATTTGTCTTCAGACAGTCTGTGGCTGGAGGTATCTGGATTTACTTAGTACAGAATGTACATATTTAAGAATCCTTCTTTCAGCATTCTGGATATCAGGGCAAATCATGCTACTTACTGTAGGAGTAATTTCGGATGTGAATTTAAATTTATTCTTGTATTTTGTGAGGGACTACTTTGTCTATGAGTGTGTTGGCTAACACTTAGTGTTCAGTACAAGGGAGCTTTATTCTCCAATAAAGCTAATAAAGTAAATATCCTTCCAAGTTAATAAAGTAAAAACGCTTCCAATGTGTAAATTAAATTCATAGAGCAAAGCCGGCCGGGGTGGCCGAGCGGTTCTAGGTGCTACAGTCTGGAACCGCGTGACCGCTACGGTCGTAGGTTCGAATCCTGCCTCGGGCATGGGTGTGTGATGTCCTTAGGTTAGTTAGGTTTAAGTAGTTCTAAGTTCTAGGGGATTGATGACCTCAGAAGTTAAGTACTATAGTGCTCAGAGCCATTTGAACTATAGAGCAAAATTGTGTGAAGTGGGGAAGTGAATTCCACATTTCTCGTAGGTTTCGTGGACTTGAATGTTCTTGGCTTTGTTCAGTTAGAAAGTGCAGGATCGACAGGGAAAATCATGATATTTTTTACATTACTCATAAGTACTTACACGATATATGTGCAGTTTTCCGAATTTGCGATGATATTTCTTGTAAAAAGAAAAGGGGTTTCTCTATATGCATACTGCTGCGTTCAACCAAGTGACACTCAGACTCCATAGAAAGTAATTTATCTGCTAACCATTCGACAGAACTAAAACTGCAGAGTGTAATCAGTACTTACATGAGAGGACTATTCTTCTTCTTTTTGGAGTTGTGTAATTTAATGAATTTTTTTTTTCTTTTTGGGTATTGCTCTGGATCGAACTAAGCCTTCACTGTTGATTATGTAGTGGGCCTTGTAATGATTACTGGGGATGAAGAGTTACCTTCGTTTCCATCCCCTCGTGAGTAAATCAGTTTTTGATTACAAAACTCCTCTCCTAAATCATGTCGTTTTCTGTTCATGAACATATGCCCATCTTCCCCAGTGACTATTCAATGTAGATATGTCGGTAAATTAATTTTTTAATGTAAAGTGGGGACCATGCCTATGTATTATGTGGACAAGTGTAGCTGCTTTACGTATTTAATTCACACCAAATGTGCTTGATGAATACACCTTAAAAAAAAAAAAAGGAAAGTAGCCCCAAGACTTATATATGACAACCAATCCTTAATGCAGTTAAGAGAGAATAAGAAAGATATTGCTAAACCGCTAAAAATGAAATAAAACTATCCATTACAATTATTGTAAAGAGGGCATTATTAGGTACAGATAATAAAATGTGGGCCATTAAACTAAATCAGTAATTAGCTAAAGTGAAAATATTAAAGTAACATCCTGCTCTGTGGTTGAACTGCAAACTACATGCACTTCATATCGCTACAGATTAGATTAGATTAGATTAGATTAATACTTGTTCCATAGAGCATGAATACAACACTTCGTAATGATGTGGAACGTGTCAGGTTAATAAAAGGTGTCTATACAAGATATTACATTACACAAAATATTACATGACACTTAATATTTTTAATTTTTTTGTGGGGGTTGGGGAAATTACTCACTTATTATATCCAAAAATTCACCTAATGAGTAGAAGGAGTTGCCATTAAGAAATTCTTTCGTGGCAGCATAATTTACCCCCTTCTGAGCCAAAGTTAGATTTGACCTTGGGTAGTGAAGATCATTCTTTCTCCTAGTGTTGTAGCCATCATGTACACTGCTATTACTTTTGAATTCGTTAGGATTGTTAATAACAAATTTCATGTTGTTGTTGTTGTTGTCTTCAGTCCTGAGACTGGTTTGATGCAGCTCTCCATGCTACTCTATCCTGTGCAAGCTTCTTCATCTCCCCGTACTTACTGCAACCTACATCCTTCTGAATCTGCTTAGTGTATTCATCTCTTGGTCTCCCTCTACGATTTTTACCCTCCACGCTACCCTCCAATGCTAAATTTGTGATCCCTTGATGCCTCAGAACATGTCCCACCAACCGGTCCCTTCTTCTTGTCAAGTTGTACCACAAACTCCTCTTCTCCCCAATTCTATTCAATACCTCTTCATTAGTTGTGTGATCTACCCATCTAATCTTCAGCATTCTTCTGTAGCACCACATTTCGAAAGCTTCTATTTGCTTCTCGTCCAAACTATTTATCGTCCATGTTTCACTTCCAGACACGGCTACACTCCATACAAATACTTTCAGAAACGACTTTCTGACCCTTAAATCTATACTCGATGTTAACAAACTTCTCTTCTTCAGAAACGCTTTCCTTGCCATTGCCAAATTTCATAAGTGAATATATATATTGTGAGGCTACAGTGAAGATCTCAAGCTCTTTAAATAGGTGTCTGCAGGATGATCATGGATGAGCTCCAGCAATTATCCTGATTACACGCTTTTGTGCAATGAACACTCTTTTACTCAATGATGAGTTACCCCAGAATATGATGCCATAGGAAAGCAGAGAATGAAAATAGGCATGGTAAGCTAATTTACTCAGATGTATATCGCCAAAATTTTCAATGACCCTAATAGCATAAGTAGCTCAACTCAAACGTTTCAGCAGATCCTCAGCGTGTTCTTTCCAGTTCATCCCCTCATCAATGCATACACCTAGAAATTTTGAATATTCTACCTTAGCTACCGATTTCTGATCGAAGTCTATATTTATCAATGATGTCATTCCATGTACTGTGTGGAACTGTATATACTGTGTTTTGTCAAAGTTTAATGAGAGCCCATTTGCAGAGAACCACTTAATGATTTTCTGAAAAACATCGTTTACAATTTCACCAGTTAATTCTTGTCTGTTGAGGGTGATAGCTATACAGGGTTATTACAAATGATTGAAGCGATTTCACAGCTCTACAATAACTTTATTATTTGAGATATTTTCACAATGCTTTGCACACACATACAAAAACTCAAAAAGTTTTTTAGGCATTCACAAATGTTCGATATGTGCCGCTTTAGCGATTCGGCAGACATCAAGCCGATAATCAAGTTTCTCCCACACTCGGCGCAGCATGTCTCCATCAATGAGTTCGAAAGCATCGTTGATGCGAGCTCGCAGTTCTGGCACGTTTCTTGGTAGAGGAGGTTTAAACACTGAATCTTTTACATAATCCCACAGAAAGAAATCGCATGGGGTTAAGTCGGGAGAGCGTGGAGGCCATGACATGAATTGCTGATCATGATCTCCACCACGAGCGATCCATCGGTTTTCCAATCTCCTGTTTAAGAAATGCCGAACATCATGATGGAAGTGCGGTGGAGTACCATCCTGCTGAAAGATGAAGTCGGCGCTGTCGGTCTCCAGCTGTGGCATGAGCCAATTTTCCAGCATGTCCAGATACAAGTGTCCTGTAACGTTTTATTCGCAGAAGAAAAAGGGGCCGACAAACTTTAAACCGTGAGATTGCACAAAACACTTTAACTTTTGGTGAATTGCGAATTTGCTGCACGAATGCGTGAGGATTCTCTACCGCCCAGATTCGCACATTGTGTCTGTTCACTTCAACATTAAGAAAAAATGTTGCTTCATCACTGAAAACAAGTTTCGCACTGAACGCATCCTCTTCTATGAGCTGTTGCAACCGCGCCGAAAATTCAAAGCGTTTGACTTTGTCACCGGGTGTCAGGGCTTGTAGCAATTGTAAACGGTAAGGCTTCTGCTTCAGCCTTTTCCGTAAGATTTTCCAAACCGTCGGCTGCGGTACGTTTAGCTCCCTGCTTGCTTTATTCGTCGACTTCCGCGGGCTACGCGAGAAACTTGCCTGCACGCGTTCAACCGTTTCTTCGCTCACTGCAGGCCGACCCGTTGATTTCCCCTTACAGAGGCATCCAGAAGCTTTAAACTGCGCATACCATCGCCGAAAGGAGTTAGCAGTTGGTGGATGTTTGTTGAACTTCGTCCTGAAATGTCGTTGCACTGTTATGACTGACTGATGTGAGTGCATTTTAAGCAAGACATATGCTTTCTCGGCTCCTGTCGCGATTTTGTCCTACTGCGCTCTCGAGCGCTCTGGCGGCAGAAACCTGAAGTGCGGCTTCAGCCGAACAAAACTTTATGAGTTTTTCTACGTATCTGTAGTGTGTCGTGACCATATGTCAATGAATGGAGCTACAGTGAATTTATGAAATCGCTTCAATCATTTGTAATAGCCCTGTACTTGTATCATCGGCAAAAAGTACTTGCTTTGTATCTTCGTGAATATAGAATGGCAAGTCATTAATATACATTAAGAACAACAGAGGACCTAAGACCGAACGTTGCGGCACCCCATTCTTGATTGTTCCCTAGTTTGAGAAATCACCAGTTTTTTGCATATTATGTGAACTGCTTATTTCAACTTTCTGCACTCTTCCAGTTAGGTACGATTTAAACCATTGGAGCAATGTCCCATTCATACCTCAGTACTTGAGCTTATCTAGAAGTATGCCATGATTTACACAATCAAAAGCCTTTGATAGATCACAAAAAATCCCAACGGGTGACTTCTGGTTACTCAGAGCATCTAATATTTCATTAGTGAAAGTATATATAGCATTTTCCATTGAAAAACCCTTTTGGAAATCAAACTGACATTTTGTTAAAACTTTATTTTGACAAAGGTGTGAAGCTACTCTACAATACATTACTTTTTCAAAAATTTTCGAAAGGGCAGTCAGAAGAGAGATTGGGTGGTAGTTGTTTACATCAGACATATCCTCTTTTTTATGCAGTGGTTTAACAATGGCATACTTCAATCTATCTGGGAACATACCCTGCTTCAGAGAGCTATTACATATGTGGCTAAGAATCCCACTTATTTCTTGGGAACAAGCTTTTATTATCCTGCTGGAAATGCCATCAATTCCATGTGACCTTTTATTCTTGAGAGAGTTTATGATCTTCCTAATTTCAGCAGGAGAGGTGGGTGGAATTTCAATTGTATCAAATTGTGTGGGTAAGGCCTCTTTCATTAACTGCCTTGCTTCTTCTAATGAACATTTAGATCCTATTTTCTCTACAACATTTAAAAAATAATTATTCAAAATGTTTTTGACTTCTGGCTTGTTTACCAAGTTTCCATTTGCTTTGATGGTGATGCCGTCATCCTGTACTCTTGGTTGCCCTGTCTCCCTTGTAATAATATTCCAAATTGTTTCGATTTTGTTATCAGAGGTATTAATCTCAGACATGATGCACATGTTTCTGGACTTTTTAATAACCTTTCTTAATGTAGCACAGTAGCTTTTATAATATTTGGCTGTTTCTGGGTCATTACTCTTTCTTGTTGTTAAATACAGTTCCCTTTTGTGGTTACAAGATATTTTTATTCCTTTAGTAAGCCAAGGTTTTTTGCATGGTTTCTTATAATTTGATTTAACTACTTTCTTGGGGAAACAGTTTTCAAATTCTCTTATAAGTGTATAATGAAATAAGTTATATTTAAAATTAGCATCGGGTTCCTTGTACACCTCATCCCAGTCTAACTGCTGAAGATTTTCTCTAAAATTTGTTGATTCATTAATTGAACGCACAACTTTGGAGGGTAGTTTTGAATTACTGAATGGAGCTATGTCATATACTGTAACTAGCTGAGCATCATGATCAGAAAGCCCATTCTCAACAGGACAAGAATTTCTGTTTTTAAACCTGTCTTGGTCTATAAAAGTGTTATCTATCAATTTGCTGCTATCCTTTACTACCTGAATAGGAAAATTAATGACAGATGTCAAATTGAAAGAACCGTGCAAGACTTCCAGGTCATTCTTCCTATTACACTCTTTCAGTGAATCAACATTGAAGTCCCCATAAATAATAATTTGTTTTCCCCTATCTGACAGATAGCACAACAAGGCATCCAAGTTTTCCAGGAATAAATGAAAGTTCCCTGAAGGGGACCTATATACTGTTACAATTATAAAAGAACACTCCTTCAGTTTAAGTTGACAGGCACATGCTTCCATATGTTGCTCTAGACAAAACTTTTTTGTATCTAAGCTTTCTACACAGTGATAACTTTTGACATATATGGCAACTCCTCCTCTCACCTTATTCTCTCTACTCATATGTGCAGCTAGTTTATAATCACTGATATTTACCTTTTCCATATTTGACACAATGTTATGGTCAGACAGGCATAGTATATCTATTACATTATTAGATTCAATGTCATCTAAATAAACCAGGAGCACATCTACTTTATTCTTCAATTCCGGAATATTTTGGTGAGAAATGGTAAAATTATTTTTTACTTTACTTTTGTGAGAATCTACTTTTTTCTTTAATCCACCAATATTTTGGTTAAATATGGTAACATCATTATTTACTTTCCTGTTATGAGAATTTTGTGAGTTTTGGACCCCTTTAGCACCTGCCTGCTGAACTTCTCATTGGACACTGACATTAGTCTAAAAAGAGGTACATCCATGAGTACTAGTGTCCCCCCTTATGGATTTCGCTAACAACCCTGCCAGTTTACCCTTCCCTTTCCTATCGAGGTGTAGGCCATGCCTTGTGAAATCCCTCCTATCAATAGCCTCGACAGGAACCAATCCAATGTCTGACAGAGTGGCTATCCTACGCAACTGATCCAACTACATATTTACCCTCCTGACAGAGCGGTTCAACTGGGGCTGATCATGCCGCACGAAAGCAGGCACCAGCCCAGCATTGGTATGGGTCGTTGCTGAGGCTATTTTCACCAGGTCACACTCAATACTCTGGCCCTGATCCCTATCAATACTGTTTCTGACTCCACCCACTATCATCACATGAGCCTGCTTTGTGAAATCCTTGCACAAGGAACCTATATCCTCTACCACCTGGCTAAGACTTGCGCTTGGCTTGAAAAAGTTTGTGACCTGGTACCTGTCACCTAATTTTTCCTGCAAATTCTGGCCCACACCTCTTCCATGGCTGCTACCTACAAACAGAACTTTCCTCTTACTTCCTCCTTTTTTTGATACAGTTGGTTTCCTAGTGAGATTCTGTTGCATCTTAACTACATCTACTTCTACTGGAGCCTCTTCTTTACTTAACTGTGGTAGCAAAGCAAATCTATTGGTTGTGCCAATTTTGAAATTGTCAGACACTGTCCTCTTTCTGTGGTCCCTGTTCCCAGCTACCACATCCCACCGCTGATTACCCTCCTCCCCCCTTAACCTCTTCAGCTCCTTCCTCGCTCTGTCCATATCAGCCTGAAGGGCTCTAATTTTCTCCTCCTGTTCAGCTATAATCATATCTCTCGAGCGAACCCTGCAAAAGAATGGAAGAGTCTAGTTTGCTTCCCCAAATCCCACGCCGCTACAATTTCCCCACAGCTGTCTCAACAGCTGCACAAAACCCCTGAACTAACTTTCCTACTGCAGCTCACACACTAAGTATCGGTGGTAGTTTGGAAATTAGTTAATAGATTTACTAAGTGATAACGATAATATATTAAATACAGATGCAAAAGGACACTAAATATGTTTTGGAAACTAATATGTGAGTAAACTATTACCAAATGCACTTAAATTTGTGGTACAACGCTAAATACGCACGATCAAAAATTAAACTAAACAGTCGAATGAAACGAAATCGAACTTTCTGCGATAAGTGGAAGAATACGTAAATAAAAGAAAAACCTTTAATGGCAGGCTTGATGAGCACACTAATGAACGTATTTAATTAGTTAATCTATGCGAAATGTACTTAAGATTGCGGTATAACGCTAAGTATGCACACTCGGAAAGTAAGACAAAGCCGCGAAATATAAACAAAACGAACTTTTCGCGATTACTGGAACAATACGCAAATAAAAGAAAAACCTTTAATGGTGAGCTTGAAAGGCACCATAATGAACGTATTTAATCGTTAAACTACAGCAAATACAATTCCAATTGCGGTATAACGCTAAATATGCACACTCGAAAAACTAGGCCTAAGCAGCAGTTAGTAAACAAACGAACTTTTCGCGATTACTAGAACACTACGCACATAAAAGAAAACCCTTTAATGGTGAGCTTGAAGAGTACACTGAAGAACGTATTTAATCAGTTAAAAGTGTTCAACTACAATTAATTACAACCTAAATTACTTAACTTTCATGAGAGCTCTGTCTCTGTACGTGTGGCCTTGTTCAGCGCTACCAAGCCTGTAATTTCCTAAATTACTAGTTAATGGGAACCTTTAAAATGGTGGCTATGCTTAGAATAGAAACGGGTCAGTAGTAGTAATCTTCCAGATTGTGGCCGTTCCCAGGATCATACATTTTACAATTAATACTGATATTTCAGTAGATACTAAAAAGGAGATTCTGGGTAGGAATGGCTGAAAAAATGGGTGTAAAATTTAAATCTGGACACGCACTGCTAAATAACATGCACTTACATCTATGTCACATTCACTGCCTATAATGCCTGTCTTTCATAATTATTAACGTATGTGAATGTGGGCCATTAAACAAATAAATTTTGATTTCACACAGCAGATAATGGGAATCTGTACAAGCATATAGTGGTAGGTGACTACAGAACAACTACACTAGGCTTTAGCTCATTATATATTTTTTAATTGGTTTATTACTTCCTCTAAAAGGTATGCTAATATTCCATTAGCATTATTCTTTTGGGGATACGTGTATGTGGATGGATAGGAAATGGAATGCAGAGTACAAAATCATTACAGAGACGTAAGATTATTTTTTCATGAATGCTGATGATTTATTCATGTCAGACATAGAACTGCCACTGATATCACTTTAAAACATATTTATAAAATGTTTTGAAGGTGCAAACATAGGTGTACAATCAACTCATGACTCCAATTCGTAATTCTTTATTAATTAGGGGGTCTCTTGATCGTTGTGAGTGGCATCAGCGTTGTGTTCAAGACATCTAAGTTGCAGAACATGTGACAAGATTCATTTAAATTCACATGAATTTTTAACTGTGCAAGAGCGAGCAATGGTCCATGCTATAGTCTACTCCCACTGATGCAAGCGAGGAATGAACAGAAAGGGCAGTGAATGGTATTGTCTCAAAGATGAATGGCCATAAACATTTTTTATTAATCAAGAAATAGTCAATGAATAATAATTCTTTGTCTATGAAGCTATTCATTAGAGGCAGAATTTCATGATCTACAAGATGCATGGTCGTGTCAACTGAAAATTATCCAATCACAAACACGTGGCGCCCTAACAGACGAGGGTGATCACATGAAACACAAAAGTATTCCAGTCAAAATAATACATAATTTAACCTATTATTCCTCACACTATGCATGAGTGAATAAGTGATCAAATTAGCAAAGGGGGAGCTCATAGTACATGGTGCATCAGACTCAGGACACACATGGTGGTAGCTCAGAGCCAAACAAAGCACACTTCCATCTGCGTACTCTCAGCTCACGAAATTAAATAATCAAAATCGGAAAAGGGATCATGAAACACATATCTAACATAACAAAGCTGCTACAGAATGCATTAATTAACACTGCAAACTACAATATCACATTCACTTATCATGATTCACAATCAAACAAGACATCTCAAGGGATCATATCTGTTAACTCACCAATTCGCTGCAAGAGTAATAAACATGGCGCTTGGCTGAAACAGTTTCTCTTTTGAACAGGTAGAGGAAAGAGATCCTGATACAGCTGACCAAATAAACCTGAACAGCATCCAAACTTAGCATTTGTCTTTTGACATGTCCACTGCTTTTGCTCTCTGCTATTATCTCCCCACAAGGTGAAGTTGGAAAGGGTTAACCGCTATGTTTGCTAACTGACCACCTGTGGAAACATTTGAAATCCGCTTGGACACATCCTCTTACTCATTCATGGTCATAGGAAATATGCATAACGATGAGAACTTATATTAGCAAAATAAATAAATAAATTGGTATTAACTTGATAGAGCAGTTTCTGGCATTAATGCGGCACAACTACTATGCAAGATTAGTTAGAAATCGGAGTTTTATGAAGCGGCTCTGACTGACCCATTTCAATGTTGTTAAGCATTCTACACCAATCTTTGGCTCACCTACATGTTCTGAAAGCACTGTACGAATGAGAAATGTAACCTAATCAAACAGCCAATAGGCTACAAGTATGTGAGAAACTTAAACATCGTCAGAAACACACAAATGCAAAGCATATAAATAACTTACCTACACTGTAGAATCATGAGTTAAAAATGTGAACTACTGATCATTCTGGATATTTATATTGGAAATTATGATGTTTCACCAAACAAAAGTTCAGTACCTCTTCGACTCATTATTGATGTACATATTTTTTTGATCTTATTTCTGTCACTGTTTTGAATAAGCTCAGAACACTCATCATACTGTTAAAACTCGGTCTGAATTCCTCAGAGGTTCCCAGTAATTACTACTCCCTCCAGAAATGTGTATTACTGGTGCTGAGAGAAGTACCATAAGGGAGTTTGCTCAATACTACTGTTCATTGTGATAGTTAGCCACCGACTTACCACAGCCGGCATTGGAAATAAGTACCATCTTTACCATCATGTCTATCTACTCTTTCACTACGCCAGTATCTTCACCAGTACCTAAACTACAAACTGATAATATAACATTAAATGATTAAGTGCAAGCGATCTATTAAGGCCCTACTTCACTTACTATGTGATTACAGAAATGTTAATGAACTTGAGGAGTTAGTTAACTTTGTAATGTCAATTCATGTTTTGACATCTGACATTACTGATTTCCAAAAGGAGACTTTCATAATACTACTCCACTCCAAGCACCTCTTACACTATTGAAGGTCTACCTACTCCACAAAGCTTCTAATCCACACAGCTTCCCTTGCAGCTATTATATTACCTAACTTTATGGCCACATACGTTTATCTCAGGCTTTCCACCAGGGGCAGCCTACAGCCATCTCTACGAAAAGATTCAACACATACTGTTCCCATTCACTACAGTATTTGCTACACAACTTTTCTGTCTTAGACGTACTTGAAAACATAAATTTTAGGAATAGAGTAAGCATAATACAGTGATAATAAGAGTGTCTCCAGTTGTCAGATATCTTAATGTTGTCTGACCCTGCAACTTATCTTAGAAGTCAGGTTAAGGAAAGGCAAGCCTACTTTTATAGCATTTATAGACTTACAGAAAACTTTTGACAGTGTTCTCTGGAATAATTTCACTGAAATTATGGGGTAGCAGGTGTGAAATACAGAAAGCGAAAGTCTATTTATAACTTTTACAGAAACCAGATGGCAGTTACAAGAGTCGAGGAGCATGAAAGGGAAGCAGTGTTTGAGAGGGGTTGGAGGAGATTGATTTTTAAAGAGGAGTAGGATGAGGTGGTCAGAGAAGGGGATAGGGGAAGGATGTGATGAACAGAGAGGATGGAGGAGTGGATGGCCAGAGATATCAGGAGGAGATGGGCAGAGAGAGTGTGGAGGAGGATGAGTTGAACAGAAGAGGGGGCAAAAGGGATGGACAGAGGAAGCGGAAGGAGGGGATTGTATTGTATTGTATGTTTACTGGGGACCTAGAAACGACGGAGAGGATCCGTTCCGGCCGCAATAATTCACAACCCCATGGATGATAGAGACGTTAAAATTACTGCCATGTAATGTCAGCATGATCAAATTTATACTGTTATTGGTCCCTGCACGATAGTGCACTGTACCCATATGTTCCCCAAAGACACGTGCAAAAATGCGATTTTTCATGTGGTCATATCTTATGTCCCATTGATCATGTAGATGAGCGATGAAATGTCTTGGATAGCGTTTGGCCTAGCGACTATTTGTATACCTATCAGAAGGATGGGCAGACTCATAATTTCAACATTACACACTTCCTCCAGCCCATGCACATTGAGCAAATCAGTTGGTTGTTTTGTGTTAGGTCTGGTCTAGTGTGACCCTCAGGCAGCTTACAAAAAAATCATTTGTTCATGTGTGGTTCCTGAGAAAACCCTGAAAAACCATGATTTTTAGTACAAAAAGTACCAGTTGTGGTGATGGTCATTTCTGTAATATTACATCAAGAAAGATCGTCGAATTTTTTACCATATGGTCTTAAGGTGATGTTTGTGGGGAACTTAGAAATTTTTTTCGATATCATTATCCGTTGGTGAGATCCAGAGGTTCAGAGATACTGTACTTATACACTTAAAACATGATTACAATACCTGGTCTGGGGCATAAAAGTAGTTTTAACTGACGTGGTGAACATTTGGAAATGGTTCTAAAGCCATTGTAACGGGCATGAGGTCACCAAACTAAGTTTTTAGTCAGCATTTTTTCGCTAGTAAAACTTTATGACACACCGTCTCTGTGCACTGGGCACTTCATGCCAATACAAATATGCAAAAGTGGTATTTCAGTGACAAAAAATGGTCTGAAAAGAGTTTTAACATGCCTGAAAAGAATTTAAAATGACAACCAAAAATTATGTAAAACTGGAAAAACTGAAAATTCAGTAAAACGTTCCTATAACATGTTTACTTTTTTAAGATATGAATCACAAGTCTGGCGATTATGGTAAACTGGGATTGATGAGCAAAGTAGACAGAAAAATTTAAAGCAAAGGATTTTGTGTTGACCTTATGTTGCACATACTTATTTGTTGTTTATATGTGTCAAAGTATATAAATTTGTCCAAGTATATAACTAAACTGTCAAAACTTTACTGACCTATAGAATTCAGTTTATACACTGTCTAGTCACATTATGTGACCACCTATCAAAACCCTGAATAACCCCCTTTGCAGTGCAGACAGCAGCGAGACATGCTGGAAAAGAGTCAGGAAGGTTCAGGAAGGTACCTACAGGAATGTGCAGCTATGCAGATTAAAGTGCTGTGGATAGGTTTCTCAGTTGAGGGTCCATGGTGGGAACATCCCGTACGAGGTGGCCCAACAGATTCTCGGTTGGTTTTAAATCCAGGAAGTTTGGTGGCCAGGAGAGTATGGTAAACTCACTCTGTTGCTCTTCAAAACATGCACATTGTGTGCTGTGTGATAAGTAGCGTTGTCCTGCTGGTAGATGCCGTTGTGTTGAGGAAAAACAAACTGCATGTTGGAATAGTCAGGGTCCCCAAATGCTGTGTCGTCTGAACAAGACACAGCCAGGGCAAAAGCACCACAGGCGTAAAGATGCGAGTTGGTGCCAGTGCCAGAGATGCGCAGTGTTGCAGACTTCATATTCCAACTAGTAACAAAGATAAGTAAACCTTTTTAATTCATTTGTGTGACATTGTTACTTCTTTGTTGAAGTGTTGTAGAACCTTTGTTCTCCTATCCATTTACCTGACACTGGGGCATTGCTGTGTAATAGTGGCAGGGAGTGGGTTGGGTTGGGTTGTTTGGGAGAGGAGACCAGACAGCGAGGTCATCGGTCTCATCGGATTAGGGAAGGACAGGGAAGGAAGTCAGCCATGCCCTTTGAAAGGAACTATTCCGGCATTTGCCTGGAGCGATTTAGGGAAATCACGGAAAACCTAAAGCAGGGAGAAATTGTCTTAGTGGTGTACTGCAAAAGAAGCTGTTTCATAAACTCACAAACTCGTCTGACCATAACAGCCATTGCAAATGGCCTCCACAGCAGTAGCGACGAGGCCTTTGCAAAACTGGCGACTATGGTTTACAAAACCAAAGATGGATACATACTTGTGTTGATCCATTGTGACTTCTAGAATGACGAGATAAGCCAGGGAATGCCACGAACATATTCTCCAGGCCATAGCTTTTGCAGCATCCGCCCCCGGTAGCTGAGTAGTCAGCGCAACAGAATGTCAATCCTAAGGGCCCGGTGTTCGATTTTCTACGCTCAGGAACTGGCTGTTGTGTTGTTCTAATCATCATCATTTCATCCCCATCGATGCGCAAGTTGCCGAAGTGGCGTCAAATCGAAAGACTTGCACCCGGCGAACGGTCTACCTCACGGGAGGCCCTAGTCACACGACATTTACATTTATTTAGCTGTTGCAGCGTGTTTGCTTTCAGACACTTCACGCTGTACACTTCAACAGCCATCTGTCTGATGGAGAACAAAACGTGATTCGTCTGCAAAGGCCATCTGTCGCCACTCAGCGGACACTCAATTGCGGTATTGGCATGCAAATTCCATTCTTTGTCATCAATGAACAACAGTCAGCATGGGTGCATGAACCAGGCCCACACAAAACAACGTTCACTGAATGGTCATTGAGGAGACTCTCTTGGTAGTCCCATGGGTTCATCTAGGTGGACAGATGCTCAACAGTTGGATTTTTATTTGCCGGTACACATCTCTGCAACTGTCATTCACCCCTGTCATCTATGGCCTGTAGTGCACCACAGTTGCTTTGGCAATGGTTTTGGATGGCACCATTTTGCCATGCACAGTATACTTTAACTGTGGTGGCATGTGAATAGTTTACAAACTTTGCAATTTTGGAATGCTTTCACCCTTGGCCTGAAAGCCCATAGTCATGCCCTTTGGGAAACGATAAATTGCTCCATTTCCACATTAAAACAATGACTGCATTGTGTTCCACGTGCCCCCAATGCACTTTACATACCCTTCACTGCTAGTGCTTTCACTTGCCATCTATGAAAGTTTATTGTACATTGACGTGGAACATAGGAGGTGGTCACAGTAATGTGATTGGACCGTGCATAAGGAGCACATCCTGCTGTAGCAGGGAAAAGAGGGAAATCTTCGATCGGAAGTCAAAAATGGCGAATATGTTCCTCTTTAAAAGACTCTGCCAGAAGAATGGTGAACATGCTGCCTCAGTCTTCAGTCTGCCTTCCTCATCAAAAACTTTGACATGTGAACGTATTCATACTTTTTTGTGCTGAAAGAGAGTAGCAGAGAGACAATGATGATGGAAGAAAGGAGAGACAGAACCGTGGGAAAGAAAGAGAGAAGAGACAATGATGGTTGGAGAGCGAAAATGGCAGTGAAAGAGAAAGAGAGATGGATGAAGGCAACAGCAGTAGGAGGCAGAGAGAGAGAAGACAGGCGAAATGAAAAAATACAGAAGAGTGTGGATCTGGACCCTCCCAGAATGGCGAACTTTAGCATGTTAGTATGGACGAGGGCACATATTAGACTGAAATTTTAAACACATAGTTACTGGGGAAAAAATCAGTAGGACCCACCACAGTAATTGAGCTGTCAAGGTATGGTGGAGACAGTGGCAGTAGGAGAGAAAGACAAAAGAAGAGAGTATAAGTTAGAAAGGAGACTGTGTCAGTTGAATATACTGTAAATCAATGTTGCAAAGGAAGCAGAGGGAGAGAGACACATATAGACAGTGTCGCTAAGAGGGAGATGCTGAGTATGACAGCTTCACTACAAAGAGAGACTGGGTAAAAGGATTTAGAATGTTCTGTGATACAAGAGTGTGGACATGTTCCCATGCTAAAATTTTTGGTGAGGAAAGTGGAATGAGGATTGAGGCAACTGGTTCCTCACCTTTCTGCCCTAGTCCTTTTAAAGAGGAACGTTTCCGCCTTTTTTGTGCTTTGACAGGAGCATTTTTCCGCTGGTTTAACACTTCATTCATACGAAATAATAATAAAGAAACTTACCATGATATATCACTTCAGTCGAACTGGACAATCAACAGAGTCTCAGTCACACTAAGTACTGCAACTACCTTTTTGTTATCAGTTTGACGAAACGTTTTAAAACTTTCACAAACTCCATTCATCTTTTAACCCTCATGTAAACAAACACAAGCTCAGTAATTGGTCAGTGACCCTAGGACACAACCCTGAGTGGTCTTACATTATTGGCCATTAGGCCAACCTAGCATTAGGTACATTGTTGTTACATTACTATGACTGAACCTGTGAGACGCTCTAAAGTCTAAAGTTTTAAATACGTTCGTGATTTTGGTAATCACTATATTGCTTAACCCATATTTCTTTTGCTTCAAGTTTTAATAATCTGAGACGTCATAATTCCACTTTGTAGATGTCGATAGAAGTCTATATAAGTTGTCGAACCTAAGTTACGCCTCGACCTCTGTGGAGTGTGAGGTACAGAGGTAGCAGGAAGGAGAACTCCATTACCACATTGAGAAGGGATGAAGAAGGGGAATGCTATCCATCTGCTGCACAATCATACATCTTTAGGCATGCATGTGCACTGATAATCAGCAGCTGTGGTGTAAATTACAAGGCTATATGAAAGAATATCATAGAGTTTTTCATGTTCACACACACTTTTTAAGGTATTTATTTTTCAGTTGACAGACACAACATGACTCCGCATTGCCTCTATGGTGGTATAGCTGTTAGAGCACTGAAATTGTCAACAGTCGTAAGTATAAGAGAGTCTACACAAATGGTACTGACATGCACTGGTAACAATTAGGGAGCCAAAGCTCAGCTTAGCATCGACAAATTACAGACATTGTGCCAGTTCTTGCTGCTGCCAAACTATGCAGTCTAACAGTTATTGTAAGTGTTCAACAGTAAAAATTTAATCTCATATTTATTACAACTAATAATTGCAATATTTCAATGTGGCAACTTAAAGAAAACAGCCCTTGGCTCAGAGGGGGGGGGGGGGATGGAAGACTGGAGCTCCTCATCCCACCCTTTATATATGGCCCCTGGCCTACCACGTCAGTTTGAGATTTAGACATAGGACTAGCCATCTGACTGAGCATACTTATTAATTCCATCACTGAGTTTGTGATGGAAATAGTAAAGAGCATTAGTTTCAGTGTTATTTAAAATGTGGATGTCATGTGAAAAAACAGTTAAGAGTACCCATAATGCCTATTTTCATTTTCACCTTAAATACAGATTCATATTCTAGGGTAACTTGACAGCAGTTAGGCGAGTTTTCAGAACAGAAAGAAAGACCATTAGAACCATAAAGGAAGTAAACCTAGAAACTCCTGTAATCCCCTGTTTAAAAGTTTAGGTATTCTACCTTTATTATGAATGTACACTTTGGAGACTCACATTTCTAAAAAAAACGAATGTTATGGGCAAGGAATGGCAGACTCTTTAAACAGTGCCAATCATCACCATAACAACCAATGTCTCGTTTGATGCAGCTCTCCACACTATTCTGAGCAAGCTTCTTCATATTCGAAAACCTGCTGCAACCTTCATCTTTTTATCTATTTACTGTATTTAAATTCTAGTAGTAGTAGCTTTATTCATTCATAGATCTCTTTTTACAAGGATATAGGACATTTCAAATTATTTACAAGTTTATATCAAATTAAAATAAGCTATTTTGTATACACATATATTTACAGACTTCTTGTTAAAGACAATCATTAGATTTACTCCTGGTATAAAATACTTTTTCTATAAATAACTTACTAAATAATTTAATGCCACACTGTTCACTCATATATCACTATCAGTCACTGCACACACTATACACACATTGTTTCATAACACTTCATTCACTACACACACACACACACACACACACACACACACACACACACACACACACACACACACTGGTGATCTCTGGGACATTTTCTGTACCGCAACTTCCCATTTGCTTATCTAAACAACTGAGTCAGCATCCCTCCATAATGAGTGAGATGTTAAGCTCACAAAGAGGAAGAGGTATTAGTATTGTGCTATACATAGCTTGGGGGTAAGTATTTCTAGAAAGGAAAGCAGAAGGATAAAAACGTAAAGTGAAGGTGTTATGTGGAATGTTGGATGTTTTATAATCACTATTATTATTATTTATCTGTATTACACTTTTTATCAAACCCCTCCTCTGTTTTATCTAAGTAATCTTTCAATGTACAAAATGTATTGCATAACAGGTACTTTTTAACTTCCTTTTTAAATAAGTGTATTTTTGCAATTTCTTTAATCTCTTTTGGTAATTTATTGTACCATTTTATTCCTTGGTAGAAAATGCTGTTTAGAGTTTTAGGTTTATTTTTTTCTTGGTAAATGTAAGTTGAGTCTGTTTCTTGTTGCATGGTCATGGACAGGGCTATTTGTGCAGTAATTACCAATGTTATTTTTGATGTGGACAACTGACTGATAAATGTATTCACATGGAGCAGTTAAAATCCCCAGTGTTTTGAGCAGATCTTTATAATGAGCTCGACTAGCATTTTTGGTTATTTTTCTTATGGCTCTTTTCTGGAGTTTGAAAATTGTGTTCATATTTTGCGTATTTTCTTCCCAAAAAAGAATGCCATAGCTATGAATTGAGTGTACATATGAATAATATACAACTAAAATACACTGCATGTTACACATGGATGATAGGATTCTAAGGGCATGACATGCTGATGACATTCTGTTTGCAAGTACCTTTGTGTATTGACACCACTTCAACTGAGAATCAATATTCATTCCTAGAAATTTTGCATTTGTTATAGAGGTGCCATCTACATGTAATTTAACACTGTCATTTTTCCTCTTCAAACTGAAATTCATGGCATTAGTTTTCTTTATGTTCAATGTCACTTTAATGCTTATTGACCAATCATAAACTTGCTTGAGAGTTTCATTTGCTTTCTTGGCAAGGAGTTCTCTTGTTTTCGCAGTGACTATAATATTGCTGTCATCAGTAAAGAGAATTTTTTCACCAGGAGTAACACTACTGGGAAAGTCATTGATGTATATCAGGAACAGTATTGGTTCTAATATGCTACCCTGCGGAACCCCTATATTAATGTATTTTGATTCTGATAAGTGTTTTACTAAAGGTTGAGATCTATTTTAAGTATGTGTTATCTCTACTCTTTGTGTCCTATACGTTAGGTATGACTGAAATCACTCATTAGGTACCCCTCTTATTTCTAATGCTTCTAATTTATTTAATAGAATCTTGTGGTCGTCTGAATCAAATGCCTTAGAAAGATCCAAAAATATGCCTGTGACACACTCATCTTTATCAAGATCATCAAGTACAACTTTTGTGAATTCTACTATGGCTGACTCCGGGTTGTTGCCACTTCGGAAACCAAATTGTGATTCGCTTAAAAGATTGTATTTCTTCAAGTAATTCATTAATCTGTCTTTCATAATTGCTTCTATTATTTTTGAGAATACTGACAGCAGGGAAATGGGCTGGTTATTTTCTATGTCTTCTGTATTACCTTTCTTAAGCAAAGGTACAACTCATGCCTGTTTCAACTGCTCTGGAAATGTCCCTGATGCGAAGGATTCATTTATTATATTTGTCAAGGGCCTTGTATAATCCCTATGCATTGTTTCAGTGCACACATTGGTACTTCATCTAAGCCTACTGACTTTTTACTTTTTGGTTTTTGAACAGTTTTATTGACTTCATTGTCTGTGGTTGGAAGTAACGTCATTGTATTTAGGTGCAACATTATTTACAGGTGTTGTGTTTGTTTTGGGGAATTTTTGCTGTAACTTCTCTGCTATACTTGAAAAATGCTCGTATAAATAGTTTGGTAAGTGTTGTGGGTCATTTATTACTTTATCCCCCTCCTTTGGCAATGGCCTTGTCGCATTGGATACACCAGTTCCTGCGAGATCACTGAAGTTAAGCGCTGTCGGGCGTCGTCAGCACTTGGATGGGTGACCATCCAGGCCGCCATGCACTGTTGCCATTTTTTGGGGTGCACTCAGCCTCGTGATGCCAATTGAGGAGCTACTCGACCGAATAGTAGCGGCTTCAGTCAAGAATACCATCATAACGACTGGGAGAGCGGTGTGCTGACCCCATGCCCCTCCTCTCCGCATCCTCCACTGAGGATGACACGGCGGTCGGGTGGTCCCGGTAGGCCACTCGTATCCTGAAGACGGAGTGCTTTTTTTTATCCCCCTCCCTTAGCAGTATGTTATTCTGCATTTGTTTGCCTCTCCCCATTTCCTTTTATATAACATCCCAAACTGCTTTGCTTTTATTCTCTGCATTATATATTATTTTGTCATTAAATTACTTTTTTGCAGCAATCAGCACCATCCTATAGATCTTTTTGTATCTATGATAGGAATTTAATAATTCTGGATCATTGCAAATCTTTTTCATGGTACTGAGGTGTTTAAGTGTTTGGGAGGACTTCTTAATGCCTGCTGTTATCCATCTGTTTTTGTGAGCTGTTGATACAGACATGCATACTTTTGGAAATGCCTTTTCAAAGTTCAGTTTAAACAATGTGGAGAATTCAGAGAATTTCATGTTCACAATGGTTTCCTCATACACTTCATACCAGCTTTGTTTTTCTAGTTCTTTTGAAAAATCTTTTATTTCGATTTCTGATAGATATCGTTTGTAGGCTTGTAGTTTAGGGAATGATTCGATGCCTGATTTTACTGTTGTTATTTACAGAGATGGTCTGATAGTCCGAGATCTTTTACAGCTACATCATATTTTTCACTGTCTATATTTATGGCCACATGGTCAATTACTGATGCAGTCGTTGTAGTAATCCTTGTTGCACTATTGACCAATAGAGATATGCCAAAACTTTAAAGGATGTTTATGAAGGTGCTGCTGGATTCATTTATGATATTAGTGTTGGTGTTAATGTCCCCACACTGAATTATGTTGACTTTTGTACCTGAGACTTTATCTAGAATTTCTGTTGATTTATTGAAAAAAGTGTCCACACTACTACTGGGAGATCTATACACACACAAAATGATTAATTTCTTGGCGATATCAAGCCCTGTTAATTCAATAGGTGATATTTCAAAGTGTTTATCTGCACTCACTGTACTGAAGTCATGTCTTGATTTGAACTGTGTTCCTTTTCTGACATAAATGCATGATCCTCCACCCCTTGAAGTAGTTCTGTAGTAGAGTTTGCCTTTTCATACGATGATAATACTACATGTTGGATTTCTGTGTCTCTACACCAGTGTTCAGTAATACAAACTACTGTACAGTTCAAAGATTGGAGCTCAACTTCTAATAGTTGTATTTTATTTTTTATTGATTGCGTGTTTTTATGGAGGACTTTTAAGTCTGTGAAATGCCCCATGTTACTCTTTCCAATGGTTTGTTTTTCTTTGTGTCATCTGGTGTATGTGATATTTGAAGTGTTGAAATCTGTTTTGTGGACGATTGTTTCAGTATTTTTTAAACTGCTGGAGATACTATTTAGGCATGGGAACCTGTTGTCTGTTCTTAATAGTATACACTGTATTTATAAAAGTAAATTCCAGCAGGGAATATAACACAGAAAACAAGCGAAATGGGAACAAGTAAGCTACATGGGAATAGGAAAGTGTAGCACACGTCTTAGCAGCAAGTTTTAGAACGGTAGACTGATGACCATAGATGTTAAGTCCCATAGCGCTCAGAGCCATTTTAAACGGTAGATTGGTGGAACACTTGCAGACAGGTGTTCTCTGAAGTCAGTCTCTGAAATATGATCATTTGACGTCTATTTCCAGCCAAAAGCGTCAGTGCAGCCATGCTGGTGTGAGACACTCTCGTACTCACAGCACCTCTATTTGTCTCAATCCAGGGTTCTTTGTGTTATCAACTAGTGCGGCGATATCTCGCAGGAGATTCGATGTATTACTTGTATGTCATCTCTGTCGTTTTTAAACGTCAGGATGTCGAAGTGCATTTCACGATATCTTCCCGCTGATTGTTTTGCTGTTATGTTACATCTTTGGAAAACACGGCCAGCATCATCTGCTGTCGCACGAGTGTGTCGTTTTGTAGTTGTAGAGTAATAGTGTAAATTTCTGTTTGTGTTGACTTTACAAGAAAGACAAAATGGTTTTAGCAGATCTAGGACGAAAAATCACCTCGGCATTGAGGTCTCTAAGCAATGCCACGGTCATTAATGAAGAGGTAACACTCTTTACTATAAAAACATTCATTGTTGATTAACAGCTGGCACTTTATTTGTGATTTACTGTTGTTTGAAATGACTTAGTTTTCTGCGCTAATAACATTATATAAGAAAATATTAATTAAAAGAAGGGTTACGTCACCTATACGAGTGATTCAAATATTTTTGTATTTACTTTGTGGGGGAAAGATTTTCTGAATATACATAATTTTTTTCCAATTGCTTGGGCAGAGACAGTCATAGAAGTATTATACCAGCGTTATGTTCCTCAGTCTCTTACCTTTAGTTGCTAGAAATGCTGTTGTTTTGGAATCTATCAAACAGCGCAACAAATTCTAGTTATTACTGGAGAGGTGTTCATCTCGAATTAATTGTTGAAGAACCTGTATTGAAATTTTCTGTGTGTATACCCACTGCTGCTAATGACTTGAGCGTATCACATAATAATTATAATCTGTGTTGTCAGAATTACCTAACAAAGGATTATGATAGAAAAATGTTATATTTTGTAGATTTTTATCACATTTAGTTCTGGATACAACTTTTTCCTCTGTTGTTATTTCCTTTCGAAACTTGCCAACAGTCATAATCTGAAAATAAAACACTGAAGTACAGTTTATTTCCTAAAATCACATCAGTCATATGACATCCTATTGAAGTAGCAAATAGTACAGTGTAATTTTTAAAATGGAGATTGCCCAGATATAATCAATAAATACATATGCTCTCTTTGTTTTCAGAGTTTAAAGACCTGTAATCTTCCTCTTAGACTACTGAGATTAGTTGTCATGATATGAAATCTCATTGCTTGACTCCACTTTTAAGTTTTCACTCGTGTGATTAAGTTTAATGGAGCATTGGCGGGTATTTTGTATGCATACCAACATATGTCAAATCAGTGTTAGTACAGTTTTTTTTAAGCTAAATGGAAGCTTTCTTAAACTATATGCCTCTCATAAAAGGTAATAATTCATGCTTGTTGCTCTACTCTGTAATTTTCTTCGCAATCTCCAGATAGTCTTCTGAGCTATATCCATTTCTGAAGCCAGCATATTCATTTCCTCATTAAAATCTGATAGTTTTTTTGCTGCAGATGATCATAGTTTATTGACAGGGTGTTAACAGAGCTATAGAAGTTGAATGGTTACTTCATTGTGCTTGTACCAGGTTTTGAGAATGGTCTTCTGGAGAAATTCCTTAAACGAATTTGAAAGTTCCTTTTTTTAATATTTTCCTTCCAGCTTTAACATTTTCTTTTGAAATGCCTTTATTTCTTTGCCCCTTAGCTCATGTCCCATGCTTTACCTGGCATTACTTCTGGAATTTCATTTTATTTATTTATCTACTAACTGTGTGTATGATTCATATCTTGAACCACACAGAGACATAAATAAATTTTAAAATGTTTGTAGGCTACAATTTTATGAGAATTGTTAGTTACTTTGTCACCTGTTATCTTATAAATATAGATACTTCATTCACCTTTGAATGTCTTTACGTGCAGTTGATCTCTTCAAAGATAATTATTATCTGCGAAAATATATATAATTTATAAAACAAATACTCTCAAAATTGTCACTAAGTTCAAGAAGATAATACAAGGTAGATGCACTGCATAATTAAGTAAATGACTCCAACAAAAAATAATTACATAACAGATCAACTACAAGATAAATGCTCTATAGAGCATGATGATATGATAAGTGCAAGATGATAGTAAAGTAGTAACACAAAATGGCATATGTGATTACATAATGAAATTGGTTGTTTATTTGTATTTCATTCACATCAGAAATGTAGGTAATTTGTTACATGCTCTTGAGCAGAGTAAAATCCTTTACGTTTTTTCCATTTTACTATTCTAGATTGAAATATATTTATTGGCACTCTGTAGACACTTGGGTAATTTTTTGAAGTGGACAGTGCCAAGGTAATATAGCTGTTAAGAGTCATTGGCAACCTAAAATATTCCATCTTAATTGTATGCCCACTTTTTGTGTTATAGTCATGGGTTTGACCTTAGGTCATTCATACTTAGGTTTTCTAACAAAAAGACAAGGCAGTTGTCGACATAAATGCTAGCTACTGTCATTCTATTTAGTTGTTTGAAATAGTCTTTACATGGCAGTACCTCATCTCCTATCTTCCAAACTTCGCAGAAGCTCTCCTGCGAATCTTGCAGAAGTAGCATTCCTGGAAGAAAGGTCCCGAGTTTGAGTCTTGGTCCGGCACATAGTTGGTCTGCTGGGAAGGTTCATGTCAGCACACACTCCGCTGCAGAGTGAAAATGTCATTCTGGAGTCTGTACATAATTCATATGGTCTTTCTTTTACCATGTAAACACTAATTTTCAGGCACAGATTTACTCCTTAGTAGCATTTCATAACACGTTGGAGTGGGAGAGTGCAAAATATGGATATAATGATAGTTCTTTATTGACAGTGCTCTTCAGCTTGTAGAGTAGATAGATGACAAGTATTAGTCAACGACATACTTTTCTCTTTCCGTGTGTGGGTATCTTGGATGTTGAAATGTGGTGTCTAGCCGTACAAGTGTTTTTGTCAGAAGCATTTCAGAATAGTTTCATTTGTTTCACTGTATTCTATCATGTTCCCATTATCATTTCCATCAAACTTTGGTGTTGGGTGCCTCTTTGAGTTTGTGATTATTTCCATCTGCTCTCTTGGTACCTGCAACTTCTTTTGGTTTTTGCGTAAGTGAAGTTGTTAAACAACAGCTCTTTTCATTTGGTAAGAGTTACTTAGTGCCATCCTCCTGGGATACTGAAAGAAATGTGCTTGAGGCTATATTTTCTAACAGTTGATTGTGCACTACCGCCATAATGCTCTGGACATCAGCTATGTCCCCGTGCCAGTATCCAGGATATTAAGGACCAGTTAAAACAGTTGTAGCCCAGTTTACCTCAGGAGAAGATGCAACGGCTTTATGATACACTTTCCAAAGTAATCAGTGTGTGCATACAGGTCGGAGGGCATATATCATCATACTGATAATGGGCTCATACTGCCAAGTTCTTTGAAATTTATCTGGATTTTGTAATTACTGAAGTAATGTCACATATATTCTCCACCCCTTGAGTTTCCTTTTGTTTTCTCCTCCCATTCTGGGTGCTTCGTTTTCTTCTTCAAGCAGGGTTGTATTATTCCCTGTAAGTGTTACAGAGATTAGCACAGTGAACTAATTTACAGTTTTTGATGCAAAGCTCCATGGTTCTGAAGGCAAAGGAATAGATGAAATGTAATCATACCACCAAAGTTCCTTCTTAGCTGCCCTTCAAGGTATCTGCTGCTTATTCTCAGCAGATGAATAACTACAGGACATTTATTTATGTATCACATTCTTTGGGATCATGCAAAAGACCATTGATCATTGAACCGATCAGTACAGAGTTTACAGAATGCTGATTAAAAATTTTATAACAGAGCAAGGTGGCACAGTGGTTAGAACACTGGACTCACATTTAGGAGGATTACGGCTCAAATTTGCACCCAGCGACCCTGGTTTAGGTTTTCTGTGATTTCCCTTGATGCTTCCGGCAAATGCCTGGATGGTTCCTTTGAAAGGGCATGGCTGACTTCCTTCTCCATCCTTCCCTAATCTGATGGGACAGATGACCTCCACATCAAAATGATCAATTTGACTGACACTCAGACTAGCTTGGCGACAATAAAATTTAACTTTTGATGTAGTTATGTATTGGGAACTGTATGCATTGCATTCTGTTCTCTGAAAGCCATTGCAGATGTTATTGACTACCATGTTAGCTGCATCATTTATATTACATATATTTCACAAAAACAATGGTGTCATTGACAAAGAAGAATTTTTTGTCATCTGTCACATTTAATGGCAGATAATTGATATATATCAAGAAAAGCAATTGGCACACATCAAAACTCTGTGGTATCCCCACTTCATGCCATCCTGTCACATTCAAACCTCTTCCCAGTTATATTAGTGTACAATTTTCTGCTTCCTACTTTCTGGATATGAAGTAAACCATTGTTGAGGCTTTCCCCTAATACTATAATGTTCCAATTTATGCAGAAGTATTGCATGCTTCACCAACGAAATGCTTTAGTTAAAGAAAATACTGTTCTCAACCTATCATTGAGGCCTGATAGTGTGTCTTGTGCAAAAGAATAAACTGTTTTCTGTACATACCTTTTCCTGAAGCCAAATTGCAAGTCTGACAGCAAACTGTGTGCACTGAGGTATGACATTACTCTCTCATTCATTGCTTTCAAAAAACTTTTCAAAGCAGAGGAAGCAAAAAAATTGTGTGGCAGTGGTCCACATTCCCTTTTTCATCCACATTCCCTTTTGCATCCTGTTTATAAAGTGGTTTCACTGAAGAATATTTCAGTCTCGTCGTAAAATTGACTGTGCCTGAAAGACACATTGCACAGGTGAATGAATACAGAAGTAATGTGTGGTGAGTGGATCTTCATAACCATACTTGAAGTTTCATCGTACCCATGGGGGCCCACTCTTTAATGATGTAATAATGGGTTCAATTACATCTTTTATTGTTTCCCATAATAATAATGGATTCAATTACTTCTTTGTTTGTTTCCTGTAACTGCATGTGATGTAGTTCTGTCAGAGCACGAGCTTCTAAGAGTTTGGCATATTTACCTGTACCAATAAATTTTTGATTTAACACGTTGGATAAGATTGATTATTAAATATTTTTCACATTGTTGACGGATCATCAGTAGTTCCATTCTCACACAAGATGGGTATAAAATGCCGAGTACCCACATTCTGCCCTGATACCTCATTCACAGTTGACCGTATAGCTTCAATTTTGTTCCGAGAGCTTTTTATTCTCTTCGTATAATGCATTGTTTTAGCCCATTTGATGACATTCCTCAGCATGTGTTAGTATTTTCTCTAGTGAGATTCTATTGCTGGGCTGTGGTGACTGCCCTTCATATTATAGTTCAGTCCCTATTTCCTCCTACATGAAATTTTAATGCCATTAGTAATCCAGACCAGTTTTATATTAGTGTTCCTTTTGGTTTCTGTAAAAGTTGTTGAGGCATCTGAAAGGGAAGCAGTGGTTGATAAGATAGTGAGACAAGGTTTTAACCTATCCCTGATGTTGTTCAATCCGTACACTGAGCAAGCAATAAAGGAAACAAAAAAGAAATTTGGAGAAGGAATTAAAGTTCTGGGAGAAGAAATAAAAGCTTAGAGGTTTGCCGATGACAACATAATTCTATCAGAGAAGGCAAAGGACTTGAAAGAGCAGTTTAACAGAATGGACAGCATCTTGAGAGGAGGATATAAGATGAACAATAACAAATGTAAAACAAGGATAACCGAATGCAGTTTTATTAAATCAGGCGATGCTGGAGAATGAGATTAGGAAATGAGACGGTTGGAGTAGTAGTGTTTTGATTGGTTGGGTTGTTTGGGGGAAGAGACCAGACGGCAATGTCATCGGTCTCATCAGATTAGGGAAGGATGGGGAAGGAAGTTGGCCGTGCCCTTTCAAAGGAACCATCTCAACATTTGTCTGGAGCGATTTAGGGAAATCATGGAAAACCAAAATCAGGATGGCTGGACGTGGGATTGAACCGTCGTCCTCCTGAATGCGAGTCCAGTGTGTTAGCCACTGTGCCACCTCGCTCGGTGTGTTTTGGTATTTGGACAGTAAAATAAGTGATGATGGTCGAAGTAGAGAGGGTATAAAAGGTGGCCTGGCAATTGCAAGAAAATCTTTTCTGAAGAAGAAAAATTTGTTAACATTGAATATTGATTTAAGTGTTAAGAAGTATTTTCTGATGGGTTTTGTCTGGAGCATTGCCATGTATGGAAGTGAAACATTGATCATTGCCAGTTTTGACAAGAATAAAATAGAAGCTTTTGAAATGTGGTACTAAAGGATAATGTTGAAAATTATATAGATAGATAGCATAAATAATGAGGAGGCACTGAATAGAATTGGGGAGAAAAGAAATTTGTGGCACAACTTGACTGGAAGAAGGGATTAGTTGATAGGACACATTCTGAGCCATCAAGGAATCACCAATTTAGTATTGGAAGGAAATGTGTGTGTTTGACTACATAGGCTTTCCCAGTGTAATAAGTTTTGAAAGTCTCTTCAGGTGTGCTGCCGGATCCTAAAATCAAGCAGCAAACCCGAAGAGACTTTCAGTGTGTGTGTGTGTGTGTGTGTGTGTGTGTGTGTGTGTGTGTGTGTAAAAGGTGTAGGTTGCAGTAGTTATTGTGAGATGAAAATGCGTGCACAGAAAAGAGTAGCTACACCAACCAAGTTTTCGGTCTGAAGATCACAACAAAATCAGTACTGCATATCTACCTGCAGTTGTTTCTATATGGAAAGAGCTAAAAAGAATGTGATAAAGGTTTTAAGAAATGTAATATATTTGTTCTTCAAACTGTAGAATTCTTTCCGAGTTGGCCCTTCGATATTGACTTTAAATGTGTGCATTGTAAATTGACTCATATCTCTAAACCTTTTGTTCACTACTTTAGGATATGATTCTGCCTTGAATCCTTTCTGTATTACAACACGTGCATCATGACCTGATAGGCCAGTGCTTGTTTTTCTCTCACTGACCCCTTCAAGTAATCTATGACCATTTATTTTATTTACCTATTCATCCATCTATCCATCCATTCAGGGATCATTACCCATTAATATAAAATTTGCCATCACAAGACAACAAAAATAATGATCTCCAGTACACATACACACAGAATATTTTAGTATGTTTATGAGGATACGAGAAGTGGTAAGCCATGGTCTTGCTGAAGGAACCTTTCCTGCATTTGCCTGAAATGATTTAGGAAAAACGAAATCAAAATGGCCAGAAAGAGCAAACTTAATCCTCTCAAATATGAAATCAGTGTCTTAACAACTGCACTTCCCCCCTGCAGGACTGGGGGTAACAATAGGTCTGAGGTATTCCTGTCTGTCATAAGAGGTGACTAAAAGGAGTCTCTCACATTTCAGCCTTTATGTGATGGTCACCTGTAGGGTTTGGCCTCCATTCTTCAAATTTTTTCCAAAGAGCAGTTCAATTGGGGAAGGGCACCTTACATCGTGCCTTGAGATCTGTTGCCCACTTTCTCGTCGTTGCATTGCAGTCCCGCCCATTCTCCATCTCTTGGGTGAGGAAACCTTCCTGGGTGCGTTTTCCACCACACACTTTGCAGTGTCGCTTTCTGTGCCGACGATGACCATGGACTTGTTTGCACCTGATATCCAGCATCGTAGTCAGCCTATTGTGGTGGGTCTGTCATGTATCCTATTGGTTGTAGCCCCCTGACAACACAGGGATCGCTCTGCTGAGCCTGCACCATTAACTCCCCACGTATGCCAAGGAGTAGATGCCTGTCACCCTGGGGCATCGGGACTCCCGGCAATGACCATCCTGCCAGGTGGCCTTTGCTGCAGCTGGGTGGCACCCGTGGGGAGGGCCCCTGGCCGGAGTGGGTGGCACGTCATCACTTGCTGGTGATCAAACACCAGCAGTCTCTAAGCATTCTAAGTTTCAGTAAAATGCAAGGAAATACGACTCTAAATCATTCCCCTCCTGGCCACACCATGGGAGGAATGCCAGGCTGAGGATGGCAGCAAACCTTATTCACCCAGGTACCTCGTATGTACGAGAACTGATGGGGACTCCTTTGTTTTGATGAAGCCACATTTTTTTAGACCATTTAGAGGACAAGTTTGGGGGAGGTGGAGGACCTGTCCAAAATGCGGTCAGTGTCAGTCTTGATAAAAACAGCATCCTGTGCCCAGCCACGGGCATCACTTGCTTGTCACAAGCTGGGGGATGTTTCCGTTACCATCACACCCCATAAGAGCCTAAATATGGTCCAGGGTATTATATTCCACAGGGACCTTCTTTCGCAGTCTGATGACGAACTGCGCGTCAATTTAGAGCAGCAAGGTGTTCATTTTGTCCAGCGCGTCCATCAGCGTCCGAGGGATAACCAAGTTGTGCGTTCATCTTGACCTTCGAGGGTGACACATTGCCCGAGAAGACCAAGGTGATGGTATACCGCTCTGATGTAAAGCCATATATCCCTGCCCCCTATGCAGTGCTTTAAGTGCTGGAAGTTCGGCCATATGTCTTCCCGCTGTACTTCCAGTGTCACATGTTGAGATTGTGGACGTCCATCACATGCCAATACTCCATGTGCCCTATCTCTCATCTGTGTCAACTGCAGAGAGCATTATTCCCCTTGCTCGCCAGACTGCAGGATTTTACAGTGTGAAAGGAAAATCATGGAATACAAGACCCTGGACAGACTGACCTACACTGAGGCTAAGAGAAAATTTGAGCATCTACATCCTGTGGCTATGACCTCCTCTTACGCCGCCGCTATGAGAACAGTTGTAGCCCCATCCATTCCACAAATTCCGGTCAGCTCTCTGAGCCAGAAGATTACACCTGCTCCCTTGATGGTGGGGGGCACTTCCCTCCCTGTTGCTCCCACACCACCTACCTTGGGAGCACTGCCCCCCCCCCCCCCCCCCCAACCATTGATTGGGGACGTCAGTCCCCACTTCTCAGCCGGAGAAGTCTTCTTTGGCACCTTTCGCTAGGAAGAGGTCACTCCCTTCCCAGGTTTCTGCTAGTGGGAAAGATGACTCCTGCCAGTGGCTGAAGTGCCCAAAAGTTGCTGGTCGTAGGGCTTCATGATCATCCTCAGACTGAATCAGTCAAGCCCTCCCAGCCAGAGAAACCCAAAGAGCAGTGAGAGAAATCCAAAACCCCCAAGACGAAGGGACTTGCGGTGGCACCCACACCATCACTATGTAGAAGCTTTGATGCTGAGGATGAGTTAGAGATTCTGGCGTCCGCTGAGGACATAGATCTCGCCAGACCCTCAGACACCCTGGCTACAGACTGCTCAGGAAATAAATAGGTGGCAGCAGGTGACCCTGGGGCGTAAACTGCCTCATTGAATGTTCCATGCCTTCCCAACCTCACGATTACGTTATCCTCCAGTGGAATTATGGCGGTTTTTTCCAACGCCTGGCTGAACTATGGCAACTGTTAAGCTGTACACCTCCTTTCTGCATTACCCACCAGGAAACCTAGTTCCCAGCAGTGCAGAACCCTGCCCTCTGTGGCTATAAAGGATATTACAGGAACTGTAGTTACAATAATCGAGTGTCAGGTGGCATTAGCATCTGTGTCCTGAACTCAGTATGCAATGAACCTGTGCCTCTTCAAACCCCTCTTGAAGCTGTGGCTGCCAGGATAAGGAGAACATAGGAAATAACTGTCTGCAATGTATATCTTCCTCCTACTTTTGGGAGATTTTAATGCTCATAACCCCTTGTGGGGTGGTACCGTGCTTACTGGCCGAGGCAGAGATTTCGAAAATTTACTGTCACAGCTCAACCTCAACCTCTGTGTGCTAAATACAGGTGCCCCCAAACATTTCAGTGTGGCACATATTCAGCCATTGATCTCTCGGTTTGCAGTCCTGGCCTTCTCCCATCTATCCACTGGAGAGCACATGACGACCTGTGTGGTAGTGACCACTTCCCCATCTTCCTCTCACTGCCCTGGCATCAGGCCCACAGACGCCTTCCCAGATGGGCTTTAAACAGGGCGTACTGGGAAACTTTCACCTCTGCTGTCACCGTTGAATCTTCTCCAATGGTAACATCGATGTGATGGTTGAGCAGGTGACTACAGCTATCGTTTCTGCAGCAGAAAATGCGATCCCTCGCTCTTTAGGGTTCCCCCTGCAAAAGGCAGTCCCTTGGTGGTCGCCGGAAGTCACTGAAGCAATTAAGGAGCACGGGCGAGCTCTACAGCGGCATAAGAAGCACCATTCCCTGGAGCACCTCATAGCCTTTAAACAGCTCTGTGCCCACATTTGCCATTTTATCAAACAACGGAAGCAGGAGTGTTGAGAGAGATACGTTTCAACCATTGGGTGCCATATGTCACCTTCCCAAGTCGAGGCAAAGATCAAACATTTTTTTAGGTAGCAGACCCCAACAAGTGTTCCCGGTGTTAACATAAATGGCGTGTTATCTACCAATAAAACACAATTGCTGAGCACTATGCTCGAGCCTCTGCGTCGGAGAATTACCACCCCAGCCTTTCGCACTCTCAAAACAGCGGCTGGAATGGAAACTGATTTTGTTCACTTCATGCCATGGTAAATCCTATAATGCCCCATTTACAGAGTGGGAGCTCCTCTGTACCCTGGCACTTTGCCCCGACACAGCTCCTGGTCCAGATCGGATCCACAGTCAGATGATTAAACATCTCCTTGTCATCTTCAACTGGATCTGGTATGATGGCATCTTTCCATCGCATTGGCAGGAGAGCACCATCATTCTGGTGCCCAAACCCGGTAAAAACCTGCTTGATGTGGATAGCTATTGAACTATCAGCTTCGCCAACATTCTTTGTAAGCTGCTGGAACGTACGGTGTGTTTGTGATTGGGCTGGGTCCTGGAGTCATGTGGCCTACTCGCTCCGTGTTAGGGCAGCTTCCACCATGGTCGCTCTACCACTGATAATCTTGTGTCCCTTGAGTCTGCCATCCGCACAGCCTTTTCCAGATGCCAACACCTGGTTGCTATCTTTTTTGATTTACGAAAAGCATATGACTTGACCTGGTGACATCATATCCTTGTTTCATACCAGCACACACTCCACTGCAGAGTGAAAATCTCATTGTGGTATCCTTGCCACATTATATGAGTGGGGTCTCCGAGGCCTGTTTCTGATTTTTATCCAGAATTTCCTGTCGCTTCATACTTTCCGTGTCCAAGTTGGTGCCTCCCATAGTTCCATCCATACCTAGGAGAATGGAGTCCCGCAGGGCTCCGTATTGAATGTATCTCTATTTTTAGTGGCCATTAACGGCCTAGCAGCAGCTGTAGGGCCATCCGTCTCACCTTCTCTGTTTGCCGGTGACTTCTGCATTTCTTACTGCTCCTCCAGTACTGGTGTTGCTGAGCACCGCCTACAGGGAGCCGTTCATAAAGTGCAGTCATAAGCTGTAGCCCACTGCTTCCAGTTTTGAGCCACTAAGTTATGTGTCATTCACTTCTGTCGGTGTCGTACCGTTCATCCGGAACCAAAACTTTATCTTACTGACGATCCACTCACTGTGGTGGAGGCATATCTATTCTTAGGACTGGTTTTCGATGCCTGATTGACTTGGCTACCTCACCTTTGTCAGCTTAAGTGGAAATGCTGGCAGCACCTCAATGCCCTCCGCTGCCTCAGCAACACCAACTGGGGTATATTTCGCTCTATGCTGCTGCAGCTCTACAGAGCCCTTGTTCAATCCTGCCTTGACTATGGGAGTGTGGTTTACAGCTTGGCAGTGCTCTCAGCGTTGCGTTTACGCGACCCAGTGCACCACTGTGGCGTTTGCCTAGTGACAGGTTCTTTTAGAACAAGTCCAGTAATCAGTGTCCTTATGGAGGCCGGAGTCCCTCCATTGGCGGTTAGGCGTGCACAACTGCTCACCAGTTACGTTGCACATGTTCGTAGTTCTCCTGCACATCCGAATTACTGTCTCCTTTTCCCACCCGTGGCAGCCTGTCTCACACATCGGTGGCCCAGGTCAGGGCTAATGATTGCGGTTTGCATGCGATCCCTTCAGTGTGAACTGGAGTCCTTCCTTTTACACTTATACTTGAGGTCCATTCATATACACCTCCATGGTGTACACCTAGGCCGCAGTTTTGCCTGGACCTTTCACGTGGCCCTAAGGACTCAGTTAAACCTGCAACTCTCCGCTGCCTCTTCCTCTTGATTCTCTGCAAGTACCAGGGCCATGAAGTGGTTTACACTGATGGTTCAATGGCCGGTGGTCACATTGGCTTTGCCTATGTTCATGGAGGACATATGGAACAGTATTCCTTGCCCAATGGCTGCAGTGTTTTCACTGCAGAGCTGGCAGCCATTTTGTGCTCTTGAGCACATCCACTCATGCTAAGGCAAGTCATTTCTCCTGTGTACTTACTCCTTGAGCAGCCTACAAGCGATCGACCAGTGCTACCCTTGTCATCCTTTGGTAGCGACCATCCAGGAGTCCATCTATGCCCTGGAACGGTCCAGTTGTTCAGTGGTGTTCGTCTGGATCACAGGTCACATCGGAATCCCAGGCAACAAACTTTCCGACAGGCTGGCCAAACAGGCTATGTGGAAGCTGCTTCTGGAGATGGGCATCTCGGAATCTGACCTGCATTCTGACTTATGCCGCTGGGTTTTTCGGCTTTGGGAGACGGAACGGCATAACAGTACACACAACAAACTGTGTGTCATTAAGGAGACTACGAATGTGTGGAAGTCTTCCATGTGGGCCTCTGCCAGCTCCACATTGGCCACGCTTGGGCGACCCAAAGTTACCTCCTGTGCCATGAAGACCCGCCTCAGTGTTGATGTGGCATGTGCTTGGCAGTGACCCATCTTCTGGTGCACTGTCCCACTTTGGCTGCCCAGTGACGGAATCTTCGGTTTCATGACTCGTTGCCACAAATTTTATCTGACAACGCCTCATTGACTGATTTAGTTTTATGTTTTAGTCGTTAAGAGTGGGTTTCATCATTTGATCTTAGTTTTTGCGTGTGCCCTTTGTCCCTCTGTTCCCTCCACCTTACTGCTTTTAGGGTGGAGGCTTTCATGTGTTGCAGAGTGGCTGGCTTCTCCTTTTTATTCTCGTGGTCTGCCAGCCATAGTCATCTGCTTTGTTGTTTTACTCTTTTCATCCCATTTCTTGCATTTCTGTGATTTTCTTGTCCCCCTTTGTCCATTTCCACATTTGTTGCCCTTCATCGTTCTTGTCATTTTTCCTTTCATTCCATTTTGTGTGTTCAGTCTCATTTGTTTTATTCTCACACTTGTGGCATTGTTTTCTTCGGGACAAGGGACTGGTGACCTCGTAGTTTGGTCCCTTCCCCTCTCTTGTAAACCAACCAACCAATCAAATGCACTGCTTTATTTGGCTGCTTCCTGGGCCACCCACATGTTGCTAAGGTTGCTTTGAGTATGTTGTAGAAGTTTTGCTGGGAAGCCCTTACAAATTCTCCATACAGTCCTGATCTCTTCTTATGCAATTTACATATTTTTAGGGCCCTGAAGAAAAATGTTTATGTGGGACGAATAGGTGAACGCCTAGGTGGAATCATAGTTCTGTAGGCAACCAAAACTTCTTTCCATGAAGGCATTGACAATCTTACCTCACATTGGGATAAATGTATGACATTTACAGCAGCTGCTTTTGAAACAATAAACAGTTTACTTACTTTTTTCCATCTGTCTCATTTTCATTTCACTGCCCCTTGTATTTTAGTAATTTTTTTTCATCTCATTGAGCAGATTGTTATATAATTTTGTTCCCTGTTAGAAAATGCAATTTTGAGTTTTCCCCCCTTGGTAAATGCTAGTTCAAACTAGCTTTTGTTAAATGTTTGTTTATAGAACTATTGCTGAAGTACTTACAATGTTTTCCCTCTCACACACAACATATTGATAAATGCACTCACTTGATGCATTAAGAATACCCAGTTTTTTAAACCGTTCTTTACAGTAAGCCTGACTCCTACTTTTGGTTACTAATCTTGTGGCCCTTATCTGAAGTTAGAGAACTTCATCCATGTTTTGCACCTTTGACCTCCAGAAAAGAATCCCATGGCTAAGAATTGAGGGCTTGGGGCACACCAATGTGTATGTGTTAATAAAAATTTATGCTCTACAGTACTGCTGTTTCCCTGAACATTTGTTGGAAAATATGTACCTGTTTGTAAGATTCAAGTAAATCCATCAACATTCTCTTCTCTGGGGAATCAGTCAGAAAGTTTATTTTGAAATCCTGATCCAAAATCAAGCTAGTGTCTCTCTTAAGAAGCAAGCTTAGCATAGCATCTAGTCTGGTGAGGAAAACCATGTAGTGTGAACTGGGGGCTCTGTAGAGGCCTACAATGAAAATTCCCCCCCCCCCCCCCCCCCCTTGAAAATTCAGACTCCTCTGCACAACCTTCAAAAATTTGGTATTTAAAATATTTCGACATGTCAGCTCTTTTGAATGAAACATTTTACTTAGCACAAATAGCCACTCCTTCTTTCTGCAATGAACTCCTTGTATAGAAATTGAGTAAGATGTACGCATCAAAGGAAGCCTTAATAATTTTTTCGCTGTGTGGATGGTGATGTGAGGTACTGATAATGTCAGTGTCCAGATCTGATAGCAGTTCACCTATTGTAACTTTAATTTCCCTGATATTTTGAGGAAACAAGCATACTGCACTTTCTGATCTGCATTCCTCATTGATTGCACCAACTTCCAGCATTAAAGTAGCCATTATCAATCATGGATACCCACTACCTGCCTCTATTCTAAAAAAATTGAGCTCGTCTCCCATGTCTACCTTTGGAGCTGGGAGATCTCATTCTGCTGGGTACTATAGTATGCAGGAATTCTGGGAAATTGAGCAATAAATGGAACCATTAAGAGTGTCTACATTAATAAAACAATGTCAGAATGTGTCATCCCCTTAGATGCTCTCACATTTATTGTTAAAACACAGAACCATGTGTGAGTGTGAAGAAAATTGGCTGATGTTAACAGTCCATTGAAGCCAACTTCTATGAAATTTCTCCATCCTGCTGCTTAACTGAGATGCTGCTTCTAAATGCACATCTCAGTAGGATGCAAGCATACAATTTGAACTCTTTATTTTAGCAGAAATGAAAGAAATGTTGTATGCATTTTAATATTTTGTGTTTTGTCAGATATCTTCCTTCCTAGTTTGGTGGGTAGGAAATTTTAGCGTGTTCTCAAGGTAATAAGCTTGTCCATTTATTTTGTAATTTATCATCCAGCCACATTCCATAAAATGTTTTAACCCTTATTCAGATGGCTATTCGTATTTTAAAACATATACTTTGTTAGAGTTTATGCAACTCATAGTGCCTGTGTAAACAGAAGAGACCATGGAAGTGTGTGTGGTTTTTGGTATTAGGCGGGTGTTCAGAATTAAAGCAACAAACTGCTATTTCCCCATCCTGCATTTAATTCTCAATATAATCATATAAATTGTCAACAGGTGTCATTACAACCGTGTTCTGCATGGAAGATGGCATTCCAATCAACAGACAACCATGACAGCAATGACAGTCAGGGCACGTATCAAGCGGGGTAGTGTTTGCAGAGTAGTCCCACCCACAGTTGCTGTGCAAAGTCACAGACAGTGCAGTATGGCACAGAGAATACTCCTACAGTCCCTCTGCTGTGGAGGGCCATCCGAAGAGTGAAAGCAGGAGAGTCGCAAACTTAATGTGAGTCATTCTGTTGTTTCTCGGATGAAGCAACAGTTTAGAGAGACCAAAACTGTATCCCAGAGACCAGGACAGGGCCAACATCATGTGACATCAGAAAGAGCGGACCATTATTGGTCTGTAGGGGCATGACAGTACCACCTTAATACTGCACTGCAACTGGCATCTGACCTTGCAGCATGCCGTGGACATATTGTATTGGAGCAGAGTGGCCTTTATTGTTGGAGACCTGCTGTCTGTTTACATCTGGTGTCTCTTCACTGAAGGGAGCATCTAAATTGAAGACGTCAACATGCCACCTGGATGGTCAAATGGTGGGTCGATGTTGTTTAGACAGATGAGTCCTGATGTGGTCTGGAGAGCGATTCTTGGCGGAATTGTGTGGGCAGGGTTGACCACTCAAACACCTCTTCATGGAATTGTATGGGTGAATCAGCAAGATTTAACTGCTGTCAGGTACCATGAGGAGGTCTTTGGGATCTCATGCATTGTTGTGAGAAGTGCTGCAAAGGAATGTTGAACATTATGGGAGCAGGGGTATTGGCTTAACTGCCTATATCATGAAGAAGGTACAACTAATGAGGGGAATGGGGGTTGGGGGAGGGGTGTGTGAATCACTTCAACCTCAAGGTGAGTTGTGTGCCATGAGGTGGATATTTCTTAAGTCAGAACAGTTGTTAGCAGACAAACTCTAGGTCATTTGTTGCATCACAGCTGTATCAGGCTTACTCAGTCTACAGGGCTCTGTAAAGTAGGGGGCGGGGTGGGGGGGTAAAAAAAACCCTCAGCAGAGAATGAGGAACATTGGTTAGTGCTAATACACAACCAATTATGATAACAAGTAAAAACTATTCTACAAAGCAGTTATTATTAATTGTAGCAAGATATGGCAATGTCTCAGACTATATTTTTTGAAACAGTAATGTCTGAAAGGGCCATTGGCTTCGCCAAAAAGAAAAATGTAGAATAAGTATTCAACATTCTTAGTTTGTACTAGGGTATTGTAACATGCAAACATCTGATGCACATCCCAGTATCAGACATGAAGGAGTAGTGCCTAGCAGAAAGTGTTTCAAATATATTCAACGTCAGGAAGAGAGAAAATGGAGTGTCACAAAGAAGTTGGTTTTCTTCTTTTCTTTTACACGCAGACATTATTTTAAATTTGTATTTAAAGGTAAGGTCCTGTATTCCAATTCCCATGCGTAACTATAATTCTCAAGAGTTTGGAGATTATATTGTTACATGTCGAGACAAAGCAAGATGCAAAAAATGTGTACCAGATCTGGTAAGCATTTGACGTGAAGCTGTATTATGATTGCTGAAGAAATCATATATTTTATTGTGAACCAAGAAAGTGAATACCACCCTAGTCTTTTGTATGTCATTTGCCTGAGCCTCCAAGAAAAATATAAAGTTGCATGGAGTCACAAGGACACATGATGGTACTGCATTGTGTACCCTGTGCACTTCCAAAGTAATATCCACTTCCAACATGATTAAAGCAGATGCCACCAGTGAATGAAAAGGCAGTTCCAAGTATAAAAATATACAGTTTCGCGAAGAGCCTTTATAAAATGCAAATAATGAATATCCATTGTTAACTACACCACATTCTCCAAGAAAAGAAAAGAGAGCAGGGAATGAAAAACTTGCATTAAGATGACAAATCCTTAAAATGTCAAAAGTTAAATCTCATACACGAGGTGGAGATGGCTGTGAAATAGCGCTCGACACACAGATCAAGAATAATAATGTCCTATGGCATCTCCTTTCGTCTTCATCATCACTCGGGTAGAAAGATAAGATCAAACTAGCCACTGAAATACCTCTATAATTCAGTGGAATATGAAGGTATCCAAGCTTCTTGTGGAAGAATTGAAGCTTCTTGCACATGCTTGTGTCCTACAGGAGATACATTTTAAAGACATTGACATACCTGTGCTGAAGAACTACAATCTACATAAAAGGCACGAACTTGTTGAAGACAGAGCCAAATGTCTGTCTACAGTTGGCTGTGTTTTCAAATGTTTACTACTCCTTACTGATCCAGCTTACTTGTTTCTTACTATTTTCAACAGAATCTGCACCTACACACATACTCTGGAAGCCACAGTATGGTGCATGGCGGAGTGTACCCTGTACCACTACTAGTCATTTCCTTTCCTACACCTCTCCCAAATAGGGTGAGGGAAAAACAACTGTCTGTATGCCTGCATATGAGCCCTAATTTCTCATATCGTATCTTCATGGTCCGTACGCTAAATGTTTGTTGGTGGCAGTAGAATCAGTCTGCAGTTAGCTTCAAATTCCATGTCTTTAAATTTTCTCAATAGTGTTCCTTGAATAGATCATGCCTTTCCTCAGGGGTTCCTTTTGAGTTCCCAAAATATCTCTGTAATGCTTGGGTGTTGTTTGAACCTTCTCCTTTACAGATAAACTACACTTTCCCAAAATTCTCCAAATAAATCGAAGTCGACCATCCACCTTCTCTGCCACAATCCTCACGTGCTCGTTTCATTTTATATTCCTTTGCATTGTTACACTCAGATACTTAAACGATGTGACGTGTGTGAAGCACGACACTACTAATGCTGTATTCGAACAGTTTACGGATTTGTTCTTCCCACTCATCTGCATTAAAATACATTTTTCTACATTTAGAGTTAACTGCCATTCATCACAGCAATTAGAAATTTTGTCTAAGTCATCTTGTCTCCTCCTACAGCCACTCAATGACAGTACCTTCCCTTACATCACAGCATCATCAACAAACAACTTCAGATTGCTGCTCACACTGTCCACCAGATAATTTATATAAATAGAAAATAACAGTGGTGCTATCACACTTCCCTGGGACTTTCCTGACGATACCCATGTCACTGATGATGAACACTCACCATCAAGATCAATCCATTACTTAAGAAGTCTCTGAGCCACTCACATAGGTGGGAACCTATTCCATATGCTCGTACCTTCGTTAACAGTCTACTGTGGGGCATCATGTCAGATGCTTTTTAGAAATCTAGAAATATGGAATCTGCCTGTTGTCCTTCATCCATAGTTCACTCTACATCATGTGAGAGAAGGGCAAGCTGAGTTTCGTACAAGAAATGCTTTCTAAAATGGTACTGATTCATGGACAGAATCTTTTTGGTCTCCAGGAAATCTATTTTCTTCGAATTTGGAATATGTTCAAAAATTCTGCAACAAACCAATGTTAAGGATATTAGTTTGTAATCTTGTGGATCCGTTCTTTTATCCTTCTTATATACAGGAGTCACTGATGTTTTTTTCCAGTTACGTGGGACTTTGCACTGGACGAAAGATTCATGATAAGTGCAAGATAAGTACGGAGCCAATGCCATAGAGTACTCTTTGTAAAGCTGAATTGGGATTCTGTCCAGACCTGGAGACTTAAGTTTCCAACTCTTTCAGTTGTTTCTCTATGACATGGATGCTCTATTACTATGTCGTCCACACGGGAGTCTGTGCAGTTGTCAAATGATAGTATATTTGTATGATTCTCCTGTGTTAATTATTTCTTAAACATTAGGTTTAAAACATTTTCCGCTGAAAAAATTGTTTGTTCTTTGTACCTGCCACATGCCACTGTAGACCTAGAGGCTCGTAGAGACTGTTGTAGACAATTCCCTAACCCAATCAACATCCTCAAAGAATTCAATGTACGTAATTTGATATGGGGCTCTATGAACATCTCAAGTGGTCAAATTATAGAGGACCTCATCCAAACTAAAGAAATTTGTTATGGGTGAAGGTTGCAAAGTAGTTAGCAAACTGAGTTTGTGTAGGTAGGTAGGTAATGTTTACTAGACACAATTCTCATATTTTTGTTTGTATCAGAAAGTAAATCGATTTTGTGACATTTTGTAAGTTCCTAACCAGGAGCAAATTATTTAGTCTCACCTGTGCACTTTGGTAATTTGGTTTTTTAATCTCTACATGTTAATCTAATTTATTAAACACAGTCCTTTCGTTTTTGGCAGTATGTACAGTAGAGTTCCACACTGCATGTTGGTAGTTCTTTGTTTGTCCATGTAGTGTAGTTTTCCATGGTCTTTAGTATGGATAGGGACTGTGATTGCTGTGTGCAGATGTGAGCCCCGTCAGTAACACTTTGCTCTCAGCTCCAGGCTGTGTGTTGCCTTTGGTTGCACAGCTTGAGGCTGCAGTAGATGGGCATTGCTGTTGTAGGATGGCAGTGGGGATCCAACAGACATCCAGCATGACCCAAGAGTCCAACGATTGGTCTGCACCAGTGGCCAACCCAGTTACTGCTTGCATTGAGGTTGACTCCTCGCCCGTGGTTGAGTGGGAGGTTGCCTAGAGGCGTGGCAAGCAGTGAAAGACTTCCCAGGGGATCGAACCTAAGGCCTCCCCAGTCAGTCTGACCAACAGGCTCCAGATGCTATCTGTGGCTAGATGCAGTCACTTCTCCTGTTTCAGAGGAAACTTCTCAGCCTGCAAGACCCGGGCAGTCACAGACGGTGGGATTATTGGTAGCTGTGAGCTCCAGTGTTAGATATGTTATGGAGCCCCTTAGGGATATGGCTGCTAAGGAGGGGTAGAAAGCCAGTGTGCACTCCATGTGCATACACCACCCGTGGAGTCATTCCAGATATGGAAAGAGTGTTCCGGATGAAGAACACGGGGTGCAGCCAACTGCAGATGGTGGCTCACTTTGGTACCAATGATGTGTGTCACTTTGGATTGGAAGAGATTCTCCCTGCTTTTTGAGCAGCTATCAGAAGTGGTAAGGGTTGCCAGTCTTGTTTGCAAGATGAAAGCAGAGCTCCCCATTTGCAGTGTAGTCAACAGGGCCGACTGCGGACCTCTGGTACAGAACAGAATGTAAGATCTGAATCAGAGGCTCTGGCAACTGTGCGACCATGTAGGTTGCAGATTCCTCAACTTGCACCATAGGGTGGTGGGGTTTTGGGTTCCACTAAATAGGGCAGGAGTCCATTACATGCAGGAGGCAACTACATGTGTAGCGGGGACTGTGTGGCATGGACTCGGCAGTGTTTTAGGTTAGAGGGTCTTGGGGAAACAAAAAAAAGGCTTCAGTCTCAAAGGGTGCAGTTTGAACCCAGGAATAACATTTATCTAGGATCAGTTGGTATAACAGCAGTAAATTGTCGTAGCTGTGTTGGGAGAGCACCAGAGCTCCAAGCACTAATGGAAAGCATCGTTATAGGCACTGACAGTTGGCTAAAGCTGGAGATAAGTTCAGCCAAAATTTTTGCAAAGGACCTAATGATGATAAAAAACAGTAGGCTAAACACACTTGACTCGTGTGATTTAGTTGGGTTAGAGGTCATTCTTGGCAACTGGAATAAAATAATAATTGGATCCTTTTACCGAGCTCCCAACTCAGGTGATAAAACACACTTTACCTCGTAGCAACAAATAATCCTGAGCTAATAATGAGCATCAAAATGTATACAGGGATTAGTGAACACAGGGTTGTTGTAGTGATACTGAATACCATAACACCCAAATCCTCCAAAAATAAACAAAAAATATATCTATTCAAAAAAGGAGGTAAAAATCCACTTGACAACTTCCTGAGAGAGAATCTCCACTCCTTCCATATTAACCATGTAAATGTGGATCAAATTGGCTTGAATTCAAAGAAACGGTATTGACAACAATTGAGAAATTTATACCAAATATATTAACAAATGACAGAGCTGATCCCCATGGTACACAAAACAGGTCAGAACACAGTTGAAAAAACAACCAAAAAAGCATGCCAAATTTAAACAACCAAGATTGGCCATCTTTTATATAATCTCAAAATGTAGCATGGACTTCAATGTGAGGTGCTTATAGTAGTTTCTACAATGAAACCTTGTCTCAAAACGTGGCAGAAAAGTCGGACAAATTCTGCTCGCATGTAAAGTATGCTAGTGCCAAGAGACAGTCAATGCCTTCTCTGCATGACAGCAATGGAAATGCTATCGATGACAGTGCTCCTAAACAAGAGTTACTAAACACAGCTTTCTGAAGTTCCTTCATCAAAGATGAAGTAACTATTCTGGAATTCAAATCAAGAACAGCTTCCAACATGAATAACTTAGAAGTAGATGTCCTTGGAGTAGTGAAGCAACGTAAATAACTTAATAGAAGCAAGTCTTCTGGTCCAGACAGTATAGCAATAATGTTCCTCTCAGAGAATGCTGATACAACAGTTCCATACTTCTAAGAATCAGATACAGCCGCTCGCTCAACGAAAGATCCGTACCCAAAAACATGAAAGTTGCGCAGGTCACACCAGTATTCAAGAAAGTCAATGGTTAATCCACTAACATACAGGCCCATATCATTAATGTCGATATGCAGCAGGATTTTGGAACATATATTGCATTCAAATATTATGTATTACCTCAAAGAGAATGGTATGTTGACACACAGTCAACACAGATTTAGAAAACATTGTTCTTGTGAAACACAACTAGCTCTTTACTCACACGAAGTGTTGAGTGCTATCGACAAGGGATATCAAATTGATTCTGTATTTCTAGATTTCTGGAAGGCTTTTGACACCATCCCTCACATGCAGCTTGTAATCAGATTGCATGCTTATGGAATATTGTCTCAGTTACGTGACTGGATTCATGATTTCCTGTCAGAGAGGTCACAATTCATAGTAATTGACAGAAAGTCATCAAGTAAAACAGAATGATTTCTGGTGTTCCCCAGCATAGTGTTGTAGATTCTCTGCTGTTCCTTACTTATATAAATGACTTAGGAGACAATCTGAGCAGCAGTCTTAGGTTGTTTGCAGATGGACTGTCATTTACCATCTAATAAAGTTATCAGAGGATCAAAACAAATTGCAAAATTATTTAGAAAACATATCTGTATGATGCAAAAATTGGCAATTGACACTACATAATGAAAAGTGTGATGTGATCCACAAGAGTGCTTGAAAGGAAGCTGTTAAACTTTGGTTACATGATAAATCAATCATATATGAAGGCTGTAAATTCAAGTAAATAACTCGGAATTACAATTATGAACTACTTAAATTGGAAAGTACACATAGAAATTGTTGTGAGGGAAGGTGAACCAAAGACTAGGTTTTACTGGCAGAACATCTAGAAGATCAACAGATCTACTAAAGAGACTGCCTACCCTACACTTGCCCGTCATCTTTTGGAGTACTGCTTCATGGTGTGGGATCTTCGCCAGATAGGGTTGACCGAGTACGAATCTTTAACATATTGCAGCCCGTCAGCAACTGTGAAATGTACAGAAAAAAACCATTTTTTCAGCCTTCAGTTGACCAAGTACATTGGGAAAGTTCAAAGGAGGACAGCATATTTTGTGTTACGAGAAATAGGGGAGAGAGTGTCATGGACATGGTACAGGATTTGGGGTGGACATCATTAAAACAAAAGTTTTTCTCTTTGCAGAGGAATCTTCTCACAAAATTTCAATCACCAACTTTCTCCTCTGAATGTGAAAATATTTTGTTGATGCTGACATACATAGGGAGAAATGATCATAATAATAAAATAAGGGAAATCAACAATCAGACAGAAAGATATAGGTGTTTATTTTTTCTGTGCACTGTTTGAGAGTGGAATACTTAGAATTATTTTGAAGATGGTTCGATGAATGCTCTTCCAGGCACTTAAGTATGATTCACAGAGAATCCCTGTAGATGTATACTATGTGATCAAAAGTATCCAGACACCTGGCTGAAAATAACTTAAAAGTTCGTGGCGCCCTCCATCGGTAATGCTGGAATTCAGTATGGTGTTGACCCACACTTAGCCTTGATGACAGCTTCCATTCTTGCAGGCATATATTCAATCAGGTGCTGGAAAGTTTCTTGGGGAATGGCAGCCTATTCTTCAGGGAGTGGTGCACTGAGGAGAGTTACCAATGTCGGTCAGTGAGGCATGGCACAAAGTCAGTGTTCCAAAACATCCCAAATATGTTCTATAGGATTCAGGTCAGGACTCTGTGCAGGCTAGTCCATTACAGGTGTTGTAATTGCGACCAGGACGGTCGCGGGGTAGCACTGGCGAAAGGCGCGGCGGGACCCGCGGAGAGGCCCGCGAACAACTACACAACGGAAAAGAACGGACACAACCAACGTAGGAGAGAATGAATATGACAAGACCGAACAACAGAGTCACAAGGAAACAAACTCATACACGAACCAGGAAGAAAGCAGTCTAGCGCAAGCGAGGTGCAAACCGACGTAAGCGAGATAAGACTGACAACGGAAAAGAACGGACACAACCAACGTAGGAGAGAACGAATATGACAAGACCGAACAACAGAGTCACAAGGAAACAAACTCGTACACGAACCAGGAAGAAAGCAGTCTAGCGCAAGCGAGGTGCAAACCGACGTAAGCGAGATAAGACTGACTTGATGTGCGAGTGGCCGGTGCTTAAGTACGCTCTCGGGGGTGCCGCTATTGGCCGCTGGGACCACGTGTTCCACTGGTGGCGCCCCCACACTAAAAGCAGGCCAGGAGGCGCACGCCGCCACAGCTTATGGTGCAGCGGCCTCTATGGGTCTTCGACGTCCATGACGTCTGGCACGGATCCAAATTCTGCGGCGCGCGGTACCAGAACAGGGATGTTACTATTGTGTACCACTCTGCCACAGGCCGTGCATTATGAACAGGTGCTCGATCATGTTGAAAGGTGCAGCCGCCATCCCCGAATTGCTCTTCAACAGTGGGAAGCAAGAAGGTGCTTAAAACATCAATGTAGGCCTGTGCTGTGCTCTTGCTGTGCAAAACAACAAGGGGTGCAAGCCCCCTCCATGAAAAACATGACTATACCGTAACACCACTACCTCCGAATTTTACTGTTGGCACTACACTTGCTGGCAGATGACATTCACCGGGCATTTGCCATACTCACATCATGCCATTGAGTTGCCACATTGTGTACCGTGATTCGTCAATCCGCACAATGTTTTTTCACTGTTCAATCATCCAAAGTTTATGCTCCTTACACCAAGCAAGGCAACGTTTGGCATTTACCAGCACGATGTGTGGCTTATGAGCAGCTGCTCGATCATGAAAACCAAGTTTTCTCACCTGCCGCCTAAATATAATAGTATTTGCAGTGGATCCTGATGCAGTTCGGAATTCCAGTGTGATGGTCTGAATAGATGTCTGCCTATTACACATTACGATCCTCTTCAACTGTCGGTGGTCTCTGTCAGTCAACAGACGAGGTCGACCTGTATGCTTTTGTGCTTCACATATCCCTTCATGTTTCTGCTTGACTATCGCTTTGGAAACAGTGGACTTAGGGATGTTTAGGAGTGTGGAAATCTCGTGTACAGACATATGACACGAGTGACACCCAATCATCTGACCACCTTCGAAGTCCATGAGTTCCGCGGAGTGCCCCATTCTGCTCTCTCATGATGTCTAATGACTATTGAGGTCACTGATATGGAGTATCTGGCAGTAGGTGGCAGCACAATGCACCTGATATGAAAAACGTATGTTTTTGGGAGTGTCTGATACTTTTGATCATATTGTGTATATATGCTAGGATGGTTCCTTTGAAAAGGCCAAGGTGAATTTCCTTTCCCATCCTTATCCTTTCCAACTTGTGCTGTTGTCTCTTATGCCTATCGTCAACAGTATGTTAAAACTTGTTCCTTTCTTCCATAAGGAAATGCGTCTTTTGTGCAGTGGGCAAGGGACACGCCTCAGCATTGCAACTGACAAGGGGAGGCCGCCAATTGTGAAATTCAGATTCGATTCATACTGCGCATAATAAAAGCTCATGGCCAGAGGTGTAATGTGGCAAAGCACCAAGATGCACTTCTCAGCCGTTGTCGAGAAATATGAAGACAATTAATAACATTTGTGAAATACAACTTTGTTTGCGGAAAACATAATGATGTTCGAAGTCGCCAGTTTTTCCACGACAAACGACTTTCAACAACTTATTATATGCATAATTGTTGCAACTGATTGCCGCGAATTTTATATATATATATATATATATATATATATATATATATATATATATATATATGAATTATAAAAAACAAATACTAAAAAAAAGGTTGCATAGCGTGAGATTCGATCCGGCGACCTTCGGATCACGAACCAGAACGCTTACCGCTGCGCCACGACGCTGTAGAGAATTATTAACCGTAGAGAGTATTTCACTGCAACGGTTTCTTTTAACTGTCGATTTTCTCAACAACGGCTGAGAAGTGCATCTTGGTGCTTTGCCACATTACACCTCTGGCCATGAGCTTTTATTATGCGCAGTATGAATCGAATCTGAATTTCACAATTGGCGGCCTCCCCTTGTGAGTTGATCTCAGCCATGGGCCTCTCCTCTTCCTTTTTCTTACTTGCTCTTGTGGATACTGTTCTTAGGTTATTGTAACCATTTGCATTCAAGTGACTACTTCCTTATGTTTACTTGCCTGCTTCAAAGGAGGTCATGAAGATACACACATTTCAGTGTGAAATGGATGCTGTTCGTCCAGCTGTCTGTATCAGAGTGATCCTCTAAGTCACTAAACCATTCATCAAAAAATCATTGAATCAGATTTGAAGATAGACTACCTTCTGACGTTAGGGACAAGCAGATTGCTCTGCAGAGGTCCAGATGCAAACTGTCAACGGAAGACATTGCAGTATTTCAAATAACAAGAGCAAAATCAAGTACAGCAACTATACAAAGCTGGAGATCATGATAGAAGTTAATAACATCAATCATTTGTTCCACACCAGCTACCACTGTATTGTAGTCTGTGGGATCTCTGGTAAAGGTAAATAAACATTGGTTGTTGCTGTGGCAAAATGAGGAAAACCAACCAGAAATAATACAGCTGTCACTTATCTATAAGGAATGTGAAATGCCTTCTAACATTGGCTAATGTTACAGTGCCAGGCCTAGAAACTAGAATGATGTATTGCAAAATCAACCTATAAAATCTGCAGGTATCCGTCTTGGACTTTTTAATTTTATTTGGCCTGAAAGAAATTACTTCAGCTTGTGACAGGAAGTCAGTAAAATATCTCTACTAAAGTGGGAAAAGGTTTCTATATCCTCTAGTATTGTAATGATTCTGTTGTTACCTGCTACATATGAAAGATTTTGGAACATGTGATGAACTGTCACCTAAGTTGTATTCTTGAACCTGTGTAACTCATCAGCCACTTCCAGACTGGTTTCAGTGAGTACTATTCAGTGCTGAACAGAGGCTGTGTGATACAGGAATTTTTCCCACAGAGGTTGCATCCTGTAGCCATCTTCTGCAACAGTCAAGAACTTACGATACAACATGAACATTTAACAGTTAGTGGGAGCTTTGCCAGTGAGGTTAGCATGGATGACTTTCAGCATATTTAGAATTCTTACCACTTGGATGCTGTAGAGTTAAGGCGGATAATGAGAATTACATCTGCCAAATAAGTATTAAAAGTTCAAGTACTGTGATGTACAGTGTAGTGTCTAAAATAAAGAGACACAATAAACCAACCAATGTATTACTGTGTGAGAACATAAAAGCATTTAATTCAAAGAATGGAGACAAGGGAGTAGCTGTCCAAAATCTTAAATGTGTGAGAAAGTGCTCTTGAGAGGGGAAAAACAAATTAGTAAATGCTGAACAACAGCTAACTGGAGGGAATATTTTTACGAACTAATTAACTGTTTAAATCCACAAGATACTTTCAGTATGACAATGGCCAAAACTGATATTTGAGGCAGGAACATCACCAAATGTATGATGAATGGCAACATGAATTTTTTTTAAAATTTAGCTGCCTGAAAATGATCAGACACCAGCAGGTATTAGAAGGAAGTTGGAATATACATGCACTCTTTAATCCATAGGCTTCACAAGTATGATATGTGAAATTTGGAGTTGGCTTGTGGAAATGAAACCTATTTAGAAAAGTAAAGGGTTGACAGCAAAAACTAGAAGGACCAATTTCTTAGCATAACTTACAAACCTCCTTCCCCATTTGCCCCTCAATCTCTGCTTTATCTTCTTGAAACCATACATTCCACTGCTGACAACAAAATTGTACCTTCAGCAACATTGGGTGTATAACAAAACTGTGCATTTCTTTTTCAATGATTTTTAGGGGGGGCGGTTGGGCATGGCAACATATGGTTGTTGTTTGTATAGAGACATGAATGTCTTTAACTGGCCAATAAAGTTTGCTAAGACGACTCAGTTGGACGCAAAGAGCTTACGAGTTGTAATCAAATTTTGAGGATCAACACTGTAAATTCTGTAATGAAGTAGGGTTATGAGATGTGGAGACAGTGGTTGGTTGTGGTTCTCCAACTGGATTGCATGGCATATAAATGTCTCATATATGCAGGTAACATAGTACTGCTAAGAAAGAAGGGTATATATTTTGTAAAATAATGTAATTCACAGTTCAAACATGCATGAAAGATTGAGTTAGTGACTAACCAAGATAAAATCAAATACCTAACACTTTCATAAAAATAAACTCAGTTAAAGCCTTAGAAATGGATAACTGCACAAGTGCCAATAATGGTGAACAGTTGTAATATCTTGGCAACTGGATTAGTAACTCAAGTGAAAGAATGGATTTAAATGGAAATGTTGTTGCAAGATCAAGATGCTTTTTCACTTTTAATACTTCAAGTTTAAAGCTCTGTCAGTTACCACCAGGGTAAAATATTGTATGTAATTGGCATGTGCCGGCAGCTGTGGCCAAGCAGTTCTAAGTGCTTCAGTCCGGAACTGCGCTGCTGCTATGGTCGCAGGTTTCAATTCTGCCTCGGGCATAGATGTTTGTGACATCCTTAGGTTAGTTAGGTTTAAGTCATTCTAAATCTAGGGGACTGATGACCTCAGATGTTAAGTCACATAGTTCTTAGAGCCATTTGAACCATTTTTTGTAATTGCCAAGTGTTCAGTACCAAAAGTACTTTGGACAGTTACCAAGTATGAAAAGGAAAAAACAGTAACTACTCATGGAATGTCAGTCAGCAGAATAGCTTAGTAAGTTGTTAATATTACCAAGATTGTGCAGAAATGATGTGCTTTCATTGCTTATTGTTTCAGGTCCTCAATGCTATGCTAAAAGAGATATGTGCTGCTCTCCTAGAAGCTGATGTGAATATAAGATTGGTAAAGAAACTTCGTGAGAATGTACGCTCGGTTATAGATTTTGATGAAATGGCAGGTGGTTTAAATAAGAGGAGAATGATACAGAGTGCTGTCTTCAAGGAGCTCGTTAAGGTTGGTTTTAAATCCCAGTGCATTACTGCCTCACACAGAGAGTGAGAATGGTACTTAACAAGGATAATCACATAATTTACCATGCAGGCTATTGTTATGTAAGAAATCTTTCATAATGTTCACATGGTGACATAAAATTAAATGTTTCATTAACTTAAGAGTCCCAGTCAAGTTAAAGAAGTAAACTATTATCATTTTGTGACAGAACATTATATTTTATTTATTTATAGTAATTATGTTCAATATTATTTAGTTTCCTTGCAGAAAAAAGTGGATTGTAAAATCAAAGTACTCTTTCTGTGTGGTGACTTAAGCAGATGAATTTGCATTGAAATACCCAGTATTTTAAAAATCTGTTAGTCAGCTGATACCAGAAGAGATTTCATCAGTGAAATTTGTTGAAGTAGCCACCATTGCCATATGTCAAAATTTTTTGTAGTGTTCATTTTTAAAAAGTGCAGTTTTCAGAATAAATCACATACAAAATCTTGTTCTCTGTTTCCATATTCAACAGCACTTTTTAAATCTAAGTTCAGATTTTCATTGTAATTTGACTGAAGCAGTATAACTGTCAGTGAATCCTCAGGTCCAACCGTATGTTGGTTTACATTCTTCTATTGAAAATGATTCACAAATTTTGTGTAATTTTCTTGAAGTTTGTATTCATTGTAATTACCTATTGGATTATATTACTGTCATGCTATTTGCTGTTTTCAGTTAGTCGATCCAGGTGTGAAAGCACACCAGCCTGTGAAAGGAAAACCGAATATTATAATGTTTGTTGGGCTTCAAGGTTCTGGAAAGACAACAACTTGTACAAAACTTGCTTACCACTATTTGAAGAAGAATTGGAAGGCATGCTTGGTTTGCGCAGACACATTCCGTGCAGGTGCTTATGACCAACTCAAGCAGAATGCTACAAAAGCAAGAATTCCATTTTACGGGAGGTAATATGTAAAACAGGTCTAAAAAGTTGATCTGCATGTAATTTTCTTTATTAGTATTTTCTTCTGTTTAATCAAATTTTGTTGCTTTCATTGAGAACCAACAAATAAAGAAGTATTGGGTGGATGTATGAGAACCATGATGAACCAAAAAAACATCCTCTTGTTTTAAATGGCTCTGCTTTGTCAGAAGGTGGTATTTGTGAAAATAGATTGTTCTCATAAGCTTTTATATCAGTGTCACTGAACTAGTAACATTCATAACATCAGTGATGGGTTTTCCAACTGGATAGATTATTTTTTGTTTTTAACTTATCAAAATGGGTGTTTTTACGATTGAGGAACTGCCGACCAAACATTATTTCATTAGTGAAACTGTCACATTTTAAAGAAATGCCTTAAAGTGAAAAGAAAAAAAAAACTGTCATTTACAACTCCCCCCCTCCACACACACACACACGTACAAAAAGTCTTAAACACATGGTTTCCAAATTTTAGAACAGAAAGACACTGGAGCTTCGACTTTTTAATACAACGTATCCATAAAGTACTGCTGTCATTTAAACAAATCATAACTTGGAAACTATTTAAGATAGAAAATCAGGGTTTGTTGTAAAAAAAATTAGCAGCTCTCATAGTTTTGTACTGCTGTGCCAGAATATCAGTGTGTGCCCCCACTCTCTCAAGATGATATTAGAGGTCTGCACTAGTACGAGTCAGCAAGTCAGCATTGCATCATCAATAGTTCTGATTGCAACATTTTATTTATTTTATTTAGATGTCAAGTTCCATAGGACCAAATTGAGGAGCAAATCTCCAAGGTAATAGAATGTGTCAGTATATGAAATTACAACATAAAAGTAATAACAGATAAAAATAAAATGTTTATGAACCCAAAAAAAGTTAGTCCATAAGTTCAAGTCAACGCAGTCAACAATACAACAAGAATCAGCTTAATTTTCAAGGAACTCCTTGACAGAATAGGAGGAGTGACCTGTGAGGAAACACTGCAGTTTCCATTTGAAAGCGCGTGGATTACTGCTAAGATTTTTGAATTCGAGTGGTAGCTTACTGAAAATGGATGCAGCACTATACTGCACGCCTTTCTGCACAAGAATTACAGAAGTCTGATCCAAATGCAGGTTTGATTTCTGCTGAGTATTAACTGAGTGAAAGCTGCTTATTCTTGGGAATAAGGTAATACTGTTAGCAAGAAATGACAGTAAAGAATGTATATATTGAGAAGCCAATGTCAAAATACCCAGGCTTGTGAACAGGGGTTGAACGACCCGTTTCTGAGCCAAAAATATCCTTTTAGAATGGGAAGAGTTACCCCAAAACATAATACCATACGACATAAGCGAATGAAAATAAGCAAAGTAGACTAATTTTTTTGTTGCACGGTCACTCACTTCAGATACTGTTCAAATAGTAAAAATGGCAGCATTAAGCCTTTGAACAAGATCCTGAATGTGGGCTTTCCATGACAGTTTACTATCTATCTGAACATCTAGAAATTTGAACTGTTCAGTTTCACTAGGCCTAATCATATGCCCATTCTGTGAAATTAAAATGTCAGGTTTTGTTGAATTGTGTGTCATAAACTGTAAAAACTGAGCCTTACTGTGATTTAGCATTGACTTATTTTCTACAAGCCATGAACTTATGTCATGAACTGGTCTATTTGAAACAGAGCCAATGTTGCACACAACATCCTTTACTACCAAGCTAGTGTCATCAGCAAACAGAAATATTTTAGAGTTACCCATAATACTAGAGGGCATATCATTTATATAAATAAGGAACAGGAGTGGCCCCAACACTGATCCCTGAGGCACCTCCACTTAAACGTACCCCACTCGGACCCCACATCAAAGCCATTCTCAACACTGTGAATAATGACATTTTGCTGTCTGTTGCTAAAGTAAGAGGTGAATCAATTGCGAGCTACTCCCCATGTTCCGTAATGGTCCAATTTCTAGAGCAATATTTTGTGATCAACACAACAAATGCCTTAGTTAAATCAAAAAATATGCCTAGCATTCAAAACCTTTTGTTTAACCCATCCAGAACCTCACAGAGAAAAGAGAATATAGCATTTTCAGTTGTTAAACGAATTCTAAAGGTGAACTGTACATGTGACAGCAAATAGTGTGATATAAAATGATCCATTATCCTTACATACACAGCCTTTTCAATAACTTTAGCAAACACTGATGGCATAGAAATAGGTCTAAAATTGTCTACTTTATCTCTTTGTCCCTTTTTATAAAGCAGCTTTACTACTGAATACTTTAATCGTTCAGGAAACTGACCATTCTTAAAGGAAAAATTTCAAATATGACTAAATACAGGGCTAACATGTGCAGCACAGTACTATAATGTTCTGCTAGGCACGTCATCATAACCATGAGAGTCCTTAGTCTTCAGTGATTTAATTATTGACCCAATTTCCCCCTTGTCTGTACCACAGAGGAGTATTTAAGACATCAGTCTTGGAAAGAAATTTGCCAAGAGAATTATATGATTCCCTGTAGAAACTAAAGTTTTATTTAAGTCATCAGCAATGCTCAGAAAATGATTGATGTATCTGATTTATCAGTAACAGAAATATTTTTACTATGAACTGACTGTATCGTCAACCTTGTGCTGCTGACCAGACACTTCCTTCACAACTGACGATATGGTTTTAATTTAATCCTGCTAATTAGCTATTCTATTTGCGTACCACATACTCTTTGCCTTCCTAATAACATTTTTAAGCACCTTACAATACTGTTTGTAATGGACTACTGTAGCTCGATTGTGACTACTTCTAACATTTTAATATAATTCCCTCTTTGTTCTACATGATATCCTTGCCCCACTACTCAGCCACCTGGGCTGCGTGTTACTGCTAGTACCCCGTTTAGAATGTTATAATGGAAAGCAACTCTGAAAGAGCATGAGAAATGTATTAAGGAAAGCATTACATTTATCATCTATGTTATCGGCACTATAAACATCCTGCCACTCTTGTTCCTTGACAAGGTTTAAAAAACTCTCTATTGCTGTTGGATTAACTTTCCTACACAGTTTGTAATTATATGTTACATTTGTTTGAGTACAATAGTGTTTCAGTGGTAAAATTTGTTCATCATGGTCTGAAAGGCCATGCACTCTTTTACTAACAGAATGCCCATCTAGTGATGAGGAATGAATTAACATATTGTCTATGGTGGTGCTACTGTTCCCCTGCACCCTAGTTGGAAAAAACAGTCTGCATCAGATCATATGAATTTAGGAGATCTACCAACATCCTTTTTCTTGCTCCATCATATACAAAATTTATATTTAAGTCACCCCATATAACTAATTTCTGGTACTTCCTACAACGTGAATGAAGAACGCTCTCTACCTTGATCAGCATCAATTAGAAGTTTAGTTTCACTAAATTCAACTGCTGCTGCACAACATTCAAATATCTATTCAGTGCAGTGCTGTGATACATCTATGGACTCAAATGGAATACTGTTTATAACGTACGTAGCGAATCCCCCACGAAGGACTGGTGTTGGCACATGTGATCCTTGATGTAACCCCACCAAATCAAGTCTAATGGTGTGACATCTGGAGAATGTAGGGGCATAGGGGCCATACAATGAGATCATAATGACCCATCCCTCTCCTAGGAAATATGTTATGTGGGGCATCCCACTCATTCAAATTCTGATGTTGTGGTACCCCATGTTGTTGAAATTCGATTTAAGGATATCTCTATGAAGAAAAATGGGCCTACCACCCTATTGCGCATTAGGCCATGCCAAATATTAAGCTTTGTGCTGTCACAGATGTGTTCATGCATGTTGTGTGGGTTGTTGGAGTCCAAAATCCCAATGTTGTGGTGACTCACATGTCCAGAAATGTGGAACATTGCTTCATCTGAAAACAGGCACTTTGTCAGGTAATTTTTGTGAGCATCTATAGAGACCACCATGGAAAACACAAATACCTACTGCAGATGGAGATCATTTGGCAACAATGCATGGACCATTTGCACTTTGTATGTAAAATGGTGTAATTGGTTACGTAACACGTAATGAGCAGTTGATCTTCTTTGCTGAAATTTGTGTGTTGCACAATGAAGTGACTTGTGCTGGCTGCATTTAAATACAAATTGTACTCTGTCAACATGTGCTTGAGACAAAGGGTAGATTCCACTTCGAGGAATGTCTTTGACACTGCTCATCTCTTTCAAATTTTTGCTTTTGCTTGCACTGCCCTCTGGTACTGGCATTGATAATTCTGCAGTACCGTTGTCACATACATGGATTCTGCGTGCCAAATGACACAGTGCATCTTCTCGTGGTTTATCACCATTTTCATTCACACTCATAAGTCAGATCTGCAACAAAGGGCAAACAGGAAAAAGTTTGAAAGCTCCTAAACATTTTACAACAAACATTTGTTCTCTATCTCTGATAGTTTCCAAGTTATGATTTTTTTGAAATGGTAGTGGGACTTAATCAATCCCATATATTTGTTTACAACAGAATGAGTGAAGATGGCCACTGTATAGTGGAGGTCTTCAGCAATAGGTAGGCACACAAACTAGGTCAAGAACATAGTAGTCCACCTTACCACCCTACAGTATTCCATCTTCCTTCAGATAGCAGCTGCTTGTCCTGCAAAAGTCTCTTCCTCTCTTCCTAGCTACTCCAGCCAATGTCCATCTAAACCTGCTTTATAATCAGGCCTCAGCCTCCCTCTATACTTTTTACCTTCCACACTTTCTTCCATTACCAAATTAACTATTCTTTCATGTGTCAAGGTGCATCATATCAGCTTTTCTTTGTCAAGTAGTCCCATACATCTCTTTTCTCCTCATTTTGTTTCAGTACCTCTTCATTGTTTATCCTAATGACTCATCTTATCTTCAGCATTTTTCTGCATCATCACATTTCAAAAGCTTCTATACTCTTTGCGTCAGCATTTTTTTATCATCTATGTGTCACTTCCACATGACACAACTCCAGGCAAATACTTTCTGAAAGTTTCTTGCTATTACCAGTCTACATTTTGTACCTGCTTTACTTCTGCCATTGTCATTTACTTTGCTGCCTAAAAAGAAAAACTCATCTATTGCCTTTAGTTTCTCATTTCCTAACCTAGTATTTTAATTTACTACATTTCCTCATCCCTCTTTTACTTTAGTTGATGTTCATCTCATAAGTTCTTTTCAAAAAACATTCTATTCTGTTCAACTGATCCTTCAAATCCTTTGCCATTTATGGCAGGATTACAGTGTTGTTGACAAACTCCAAAATTTTTATTTCTTCTCCTTTTTAAAATTTCGTCTTGGTTTCCTTACTGCTTGCTCAGTGTACAGATACAGTGATATCAGGGGTAGGCTACTACCCTGCCTTACTCTCTTCTCAATTACTACTTCCCTTTCATGTCTTTCAACTCTTAACAACAGTTTGATTTCAACATAAATTGTAGATAATCTTTCACCCCTTGTATTTTACCCCCACTACCTTCAAAATTTGAAAGAATGTACTTCAATCAACATCATGAAAAGCTTTCTCTAAATATACAAGTGCAATACATGTGGATCTGCCTTTCTTCATTCTACATTTAAAGAAAAGCTGTAGGATCAATATTGCCTCATGTGTTCCCATATTCCCCTTCACCCAAGTTTCTCCTCCCCAAGGGCAGTATCTGTAAATCATTCCATTCATCTGTTGGTAATACATGCCATTATTTTGCAGCCATGACTTATTAACTGATTGTTCTGTAATGTTCACATATGGAAGCACCTGGCTTCTGTGATACGGGTATTACTACATCCTTCTTGAAGTCTGATGATATTCCCTGTGTCTTGTATAACCTGCCTGCCTGGTGGAGCTATTGTCTGTGGTACGGGTATTACTACATCCTTCTTGAAGTCTGATGATATTCCCTGTTTCTTGTATAACCTGCCTGCCTGGTGGAGCTATTGTGTCATGGTTGGTTCTCTCAAGGATATTAATAATTTTAATGGTATATCATCTGCTCCAGGTGCTTTGTTTCAATATACATAAAAGTCATATTTATTTTTTTCTCATGTAGGTGGTTAAAAAACTTTCTAACTAAATGTGAAAAAGCACTGTATTAACTTTGATTACTACCATCTATCAAGCTGCTGTGCACTACATTTGTGACATAAATATGATCATAAAACCACATTTCCTTGTAAAAACCCTTGTTCTTTGATAGTTGCTTTTTATGCCATGGAAACTTATTGCGATTCTCAGATAAAACCTGTGACACATACTGCTTCTGTTCATTTTTTTTTTTTTTTTTTTTGAAAATTATTTACTGTAGTCCCCCATGAGCTAAATGCCTCTCTTATCTGGATCATTTACAACTTTCAGATTAATGACTGAAAATCTTTATTTTCCTGCCACTGTGAAGGACCTGTCTTACATAATTGTCACCCAAATCAAATTTGGTAATAAATACTACTGTTTTATTTGAAGCAAACTGTTAAATACCATTATTAAAATTTTCTGAGAGCTGATTGATGTCTACTTCAATTCTTCTAATATTTGCCTCTAAAGCAGTGCATATACCATTTCCATTTTTAACGCAGAAGATTAATGAGGATTAAAAGTGGCCAAAATGACAGAACAGGCGGGAGGTACCACAAAAGATTTTTCAGTTTTAATAATGCCATGTGTGGAATATAGTGGATCAACAAATGTGATTGTTATTTGGTTTTGGAAAAGGTACTGAAATCCAAATACACATAAATTGCTTTAACTTTTGAAGAGATGAGAATCATACTTCAATGTACACAGTTGTGAAAATATGCAAACTGCATTCTCTTCTTGTGGCCATAATTAATATTTATGACGGAACATACATATATTCTAATTATAAATGCATTTTGCCATCCACCCTGCATGATGGATGGCATCGGAGCATAGGTAAATACTCCACAAGATTCTGATTTGTTAAGACACATACCATCGAACTCTAAACCTTCCAAATAATACTCTGTTCTCACATTGTATCTCAAAGTAAAATGAGGATTCAAGACATATCAACTTGATCCCAGTGTTCTGTGACTGTCAGGACTGAATTGCGGTTTGGAATTTGTTAACGTTATTTGCTGACCTAATGTTTTGAATTGTTTTCAAAACTGATCTAGTCGGACCTGTGTTTCCACACCTCATCATTTCCACAAAAACTCTCCTAAGAATGATTTAATATATTTATGCCTGCAAGGTAGATACAAAAGGTCTTTAAAAAAATTCAGTCAAAGCACTTGCACCACTAAAAGTGCTTGTATTTGGTAGTTTTATCAGAAACTAATTCTTTAACATAGGACTAAAAACCTGATTCAACATGTTTTGTAGGCATTTTTTGTCTGCTCCTTTCCATAGTAAGTTAAGCAAGCAATATATGCATGAAAGTACCAACATTGAAAGAGAAGTGGTTTATAAGTGTTCTATAAGTTATAATATAAGTACATATATGCTGAATTGTAGAGATTCCGATTTGTTTCACTCTTGCTCTTGTCTTTTAAAGCTGTCGCTGCTTATTCAGAAACGCTTTTTCTCAAATGATTGGTAATCAGTCCCATACATTAACCTTGGCCCATCCTTCGGCCATTGAGTTATCAAAAATGGAGTATCCTTTTCATTATTAATGATGTACAAACTATTAACATTTGCTATTTCCTCAAGTTTTTTGAAAAACCCTGTTTCTTTTCACTTGTGAACCTGATTTTTTTTCTGCTTGTCTCCATCGATAATACAGAGCTTCTAATTTTGGTATTTAGTGTCATAGTGTCATTGTTGAAATTAATGCTTTTTCCCAATTAATCATCACATCTTGTATAGCTGGGACAGCACTTTGATGCTCAGTTAATTTGTACATGACAAATTATAAATGAAAACCATTCACATTTATTTGATATTGGCAGTTTATTTCATCAGAGTAATATCCTAGCAAATAAATTATGTACTATAAATGAACTATAGACGAATACATTGTACACTCTCCTCGGAGGTGAAAGACTGCTGGATTGGTCTAGGCTCGACCATCAAAAGGGGCAGCTCAGCACACTTACCAATGAGAATGCAATCAACAAAGAAAATTAAGTAAACAATCTGTCTATATTAGGTAATAATCAGAAGCAATATTTTGCAGAGGTTGATTTTTTGTGTGTTTACCAATTTTGAATGCCAAAATTTCACACTGCTCATTTTTACATAAGGTAGGAACAAACTAGGGGTGTAGCCCAAAAGAGTGCTAAATAAGAGCCACCATAAAGTTGCTGACTATAGCTGCTCTTAACATGGAACTCGTAAAATATTCATTTATTCTCTTCCTTAAAAGGCTGTAGATATCAGTGATGATTTTTGTTTGACATGCTATCTGTCAGATGACTATACTGAAGCCCTTGTTGTGCCAAATAGAAATAATTGTGGGAATTGCTGGGTTTGGGCCTAAACTTGGGATACAAAATTTATGGTAAAATAGTAACAAGGACATGAAATGTTTTAACATATACCATGATATTTAATTACCAACACGGCTTTTTAACTGGAAGGTCCTGTACAGGCTGTGTATTTAGTATGACACAATTATTTGAAAGACACAGATATATCCATAATCTTGTACATTTGTAGGCTTCGTAGATTATGTTAAAGCTTTTGACAAAGTGGTCAGACACAAATTGTGGAAGAGGAAGGAGCTTCAGCCCATCTACTAACTGTTTTTTAAAGCTGCTATTTAGGGTAAATGGGGGGGGGGGGACAAGCACATAACTGTGAGTAAAGGAGTCTGTATTATTTAACTTTTGTATGGACATCATCATTCACAACTGGAAAAAAGTTTTGCTCTGAAATATGATAAAGAGCTACCAAAGACAAACTGTTTGCAGATGATGTAGGTATTGTAAAAGATTCAGAAAATGATTTACAAAAGACAGTCCACAAACTGTATTTAATCAAAAAATTATATAACTTTGAATTATCTTTAAAAAACGTATATACAAGCATCTACAAGGAAATGTTTGGCAAAAGAAAAGCTCTTGATATGAGTCCAATATGTTGAAAAGGCAAGGTTTTAAATACATTGTGTACAGAGTGTTTCAAAAATACTTTTACAGTCTCTGGGGAGAGGTTGCTTACACCAAAACAAGGAAAAAAGCTATAAACATATGTCTGAAAATACTTTGTTTTCAAGTTATTAAAGAAAGTTAAAATTATAGGTGGTAGGAGCGCATAAGCATATAAACTCATAATAAATGCTCAAAACGTCCTCCTCTTGCTTGTAAACATGCATGCACTCATCAAATCATGGACTGTCGCACCATTTCAAATATTCTCTGATGGTTTTGAATGGTATTGCAGGCTTCCTTGTTGCATCAGTGAGGAGTTTCTGCATCCCGGTGATCTATTGCATAGACAGAACATGTGGGCCCTGGTACTGGCCATCTTCTACGTATCCATATGTCATGGTAGATACCAGCCAGTGCATCTCAAACAGTGAGACTGAAATGTGCTGGAATTCCATCATGCATAAATCACATGTTTGTTCTTGTGTGCAGGGGAACATCTTCTAGTAAGTCTTGGAGGATGTTCTGAGCAAAGTTCCTATAGGCAGCACTTATAGGACATGATGGGAGAACGTATGATCATCCCAGTCACCTATAATTCCAGCCCACATATTAATCGTAAACTGATGCTGATGTCTAGCCTGTACTGTAGCATGAGGATTGGTGTTGGACCATATTTGTTGGGTATGGAAAATGTTTTTCCATCTTTTCCAAATGTTGCCTTGTTTGTAAACAAAACTGAAGAGATAAGCAACGGGCTGGCAGTTCATGCAACAAACCATCAGCAAAAGGTCTCCATGGTGGGCGATTGGCAGGTGGAAGGCCCTGCACACTGTGTTGATGATATGGATACATAAGTTGCTCATGAAATATCCTCCATGCTCAACTTGAAGATGGTGCCACTGTTTCTGTCTCAGCAACACGATGATACGCAGCATCAAAGGTTGGATGACTCTGCTGTCTTTGGTCTGGAAACGCCATACAATACAGCCTTGCAGCCTGATGTCCATTACCATTTGTGTGGCTGCACATAAATATAATGTGTACCTGCCCATGAAATGAACATTCTGCCGTGTTTGAATGGAGAACTCAGAGTTAACTCACTACCTGTAGTACATGTGCAAAGTAACAACACAGCCCCATCTAGGATACTAGAAATCAAAGGGGTTCAGAGATAAGTGCAATTTTTGGGTTGTTCCTAGAAAGCCGTTGAAAGTCAGATTTCATTAACCTGAAAATGAGTGATGTTTTAATATTTGGAATATTATGTTTTTTTTCATGTTTTTCTGTAAGGAACCTGTCCCCAAAGTTTGCTAAAGTATTTCTGAAATATCCTGCATATTCCATTATCTTTCGGGCATGTGTCCAGTATATTATAAATTCTTGTTCCAATACGTCAGCTGACACTGTCAGCTATAATTTCAAGGTGAGTCTCTTACAAGGTTTTTAAGTTAACAATACTGTGGAGTAATCACGCATGTGTCAGAGATAACACTGTTAGTAAGAGGAGCGTAAGTCCTAGATGAAACTTTACACATCTGAAGAGTAAAACTAAGCAACTGCAGAGCCAGCAAATCCATGGTGCTTACAAAGTATTTGGTTGATTATTGTGAATGGTGTATTTTAGTATGCCAGGCAGTAAAGACTTGGAACAATATTTCCTTTTGAAGCACAGAGATGAAATTGTCTAGCTGGAAGCCTTCACCTCAGTTGAGCAGGTTGTCTGTTAATTATATTTCCATAGCTTCCTTAACCACTGAATCCCAGTAGGATGTGATTGGGGCCAGTCTCTTTACTTACCCATAATCCATGCAATAGCCAGTCAAATTACATTGTTTAGCCACTGCAGATTTATTAGCTGTAGAAGACGGATCTGTCACTGGTGTTCAATGTAACACACTTTTACAGTGCATGTATTTTGTCCTATGTACCTTTTACCTCACTCACAAGAAATTTCAGTGAGCACCTGAAATACACCCACCTTCTACAGACCAATAAGTCTGAAGTGGCTTAACACTGTATTTCCACTGCTCACTCCATGGATTATGAGAAAGTTAAGATACTGGCAACAGCCTCATCCTGCTGAGATCAAGTGGTCAAGGAAGCTCTTTAAATACAATCAGCAGACAACCTACTCAACTGAGATGAGGATTTCCAGCTCATCAAATTGCAGAAACTCATTCCATGTCATTTCACATCTGCACTTTCAAAAGAAATATTGCTGTAAGTCTTCATTGTGTAGCATCCCATCACATGCCATGTGTAATAATCAACCATATACTTCGTAAGAACTGTGTATTTGCCAAGTCTGCACTTGTTTTATATTACCCTTAAATGCATAAAATTTTGGCTATGACTGATGCTCTTGTTACCAACAGTGTTACCTCTGACATATGCATGATTACTGCACAGTATTGCGTAAAGTGATTTAAAAGTCTTGCAAGTGACTCACCCTCAGAACAGCTGAAAGGTTGTCAGTTGAAATGTCAGAAAAAGAATTAATAATATCCCAGATGTGTGACCAAAAGATGATGGAATATTTGATCTGCTGGGATAACCTAGTATATAATTAACATTTAGACAGTTTCAGAGATATTAACTTCAAAATAAAAGCATTCTATATCTTATGTGGCACAACTAAAACAAGTTCAAATGACAGTGCCAGTGTTGAGTTGGTGATGAAATTTTATAAAACTGTGGCAGTCCCTATAATCTTTAAAGAACAGAGTGTTACTTCTTAACAGTAAAACAAGAACAAAGGATCCAGGCAGGAGAAATAATTTTTTTATGTTCAATTTTTAGAACTCTGAAGACCTGATTGCCCCTGATATAAAGATACAGGAGTGAGATTAGACGTAAAGAGTAGCAACCAAAACACACCAGATGAAATGGCTAAACCTCTCAAAAGAATGAAGAGCAATAAATATTTTAAAACATTGCATTGCTATAAAGCCATCTGGTGACATATGTCATGGCAGTGAAGTGATGTGTACCTCACAATTAGTTGTATGGAAGCAGTTCAGTATGATGTGTAACGTGAAGACATGACAGAATGTCAGGAGGGAACTATCATGTTGGGATGCACCCATGATCACACCGTGAACGAAGCTACATGACTTTTTTTTGTCTATAAGAATGGTGTGCCACTAGCAGCCATCTAACATAGTGTAAGAAAGAGCAGTGGTTGTAAAAAGACAGTAATTGACAGGAACTAGAGGTGAGCGTCACAGCATGTCAGTGACAATCAGTATCAAACCTGACAGGAACTGCTGCTGTTAATGCATGCAGGTCAGTCTCAACCAGTTTCCAAGCAAACAATGAGGAGTGAACTACATGTAGTGGTCATTTGGAGTCGGGGTACCTCGCAAAAGATCATTGCTCATGTTAACTTCATTGAACCAAACAACACAGAAACTGGGCAGTACATGATTGGAAGCATGTAGTGTGATCTGATGAGTAACAATTTTGTGTCCTTTCAAGTGATGCAAGGTATCGAGTACATTGACAGCTCAGTGAGTGTGTGGAGCATCTAATTCAGACCAAAAGTGATTCTGTGAGATTTTGAGGTTGTTTTTCACACTGTGACCTTGGATCACTCATTCAGGTTACCGGGAACATAGGATGTTTATTTCAACATTCTTGGTGACCAGGTGTTGCCTTTCTGTAGTATTTTCATGGTGAATATGTTAACAACACTCCCATCTTCAGGGATGACAACAGCCCTGTTCACACGGGTGTGTGCATACATTCCATGTTTGACAAACACTCGGTCACCCTATCAAATATCGAATACCGTACTAAATCACCCGATCTTAATTGCATAAGACAGCCAATACATTATTTGCAGTTTGGTGCCTCCACAGGATTTAATTATCAATGGGTCACATCAGCTAGATGTAGCATACCTGATGAAAATTATGGACTCTCTTCCTTCCCAAATTCAGGCCGTTATCAAGTCTAGAGGTGGTGATAAAATGTGTTAGCAAGGTGTCTCCTGGTGGTGACAATTTTTTTTATCTGGTGTGCTTATATCCGTTTTTTTATTATTATCATAATTTTTGAAGATGTGAGTATTGTAATGGAAATAGTTACTTTTGATTCTCTAGTTGTTTAAATAATGTTACACTTTTTTAGTGGGAGAGTTGGGGGGGGGGGGGGGGGGCGATTGCTGATAGTCCAGGGCAAGTAAAAGATGGGAGAAAATGACAATCCAAACCTAATCCAATTTTTCATATAATCAATTTCATTAATAGAAAAATTGGAATATTCTCATCTGGCTTCAATCATGCTCATTGTCACTGGAATCTCATTAATATTAACAGTTGTTTTATAACAACTGCTGAGTGATTCACACAATAATTATTCATTATTTGGTCCACTGCATAACAGAATTTGAAAATGGTATATTTTGGAACTATTTGGGTTAGAAGAAGGTTAACTAACACAATGAACAGTGTGCCATATCAAAGGGATTTGTAACTGGAATTTCTCTAAAGCCATTTAGCATCATGTACATGCCTTACACTATTTGTACAGGTGTCTAAAATTAAAAAGGTCCAAAAAGCGTTTTCTGCATTTCATAACAATTGTGGTCATTTCCATTCGCTTCCATAAGTAGTAGTTCTCCTGTTGATTGAATAGTATAACTTATTTCACAGCAGGATTATAAATATTTTCTGGGCCAGTTTTATCTCAGCATTGTTGTTTGTGTATTGTAAGTCCTGCAAAGTTCAAAAAGTGTATTTTGCAGCATGCTCTTTTCTGTCATTTCATGTCTTCTGATGTCTTAGCATTGTTGTACCCTTTCCTATGATATCCCACTGAATAAATAATTTTAATTTTGATAAATATGTGCTTGGGTAGGAATCTAATGTTCAGATTTTTCAACATTTTTTCAGTATCACCTACTTAACTTTACCGTCACAGCAATTAGGAGTAAGTGGTTGGTGTAGATACTGTATTGTGGACTTTTCTTTTTTGCTGTAATGTTTATGATAGACATTCTTTTACTTGCTTGCAGTACTCCACAGGTATTCTTTGTTTGCTTTTCTTCAATGCGTGCAGGTGTCTAAAATTTGTTGAACTTCTGTTTCAGTGAGTCATCATCTCACATTACCTATTAAGTTAATCATTTATCTTTGTTTCTTTGATGCAGTTACACTGAAGTAGATCCTGTAGTTATAGCACAAGATGGTGTAGAAATGTTCAAGAAAGAAGGCTTTGAGATAATAATTGTTGATACAAGTGGACGACATAAACAAGAAGAATCACTTTTTGAAGAAATGTTGCAAGTTTCAAATGCAATTGTAAGTAATATTCTGAAACTTGTTGTTTGTTAATTATTTTATTTAACTAAACTCAACATATTTTTTATTCTCCTCAGAAACCAGATAATATCATATTCGTGATGGATGCAACAATAGGTCAGGCCTGTGAAGCACAGGCTCGTGCATTCAAGGAGAAGGTTGATGTTGGTTCAGTTATAATAACAAAGCTTGATGGACATGCTAAAGGTGGAGGTGCTCTCAGTGCGTAAGTGTTACTTTTATTTTGTAGATTTGTTGTCACTACCGTCTCAAATTGTGATAAATTTTCAGAGGCTTTCCTTTTTCTGTTTTAGTGTTGCAGCTACACAAAGTCCTATTATTTTCATTGGAACAGGAGAACATATTGATGACTTTGAACCATTTAAAACAAAACCGTTCATTAGTAAGCTTTTAGGGATGGGCGATATAGAAGGTTTAATTGACAAAGTAAATGAGCTGAAACTAGATGACAATGAGGAATTAATAGAAAAGATAAAACATGGGCAGTTCACATTACGTGATATGTACGAGCAGTTTCAGAATATTATGAAAATGGGTCCTTTTTCACAAATAATGGTGAGTTGCTTTCTAATAGTATATAAAATTTTCAAATAGTACAGAGCCGATAATCAGTGAGTCCTGTGTTTCCCACAGTCAGTATTTATCGATTGTCATTTCATCTTGTTTTAGGGTATGATACCTGGGTTTAGTACAGATTTCTTATCGAAAGGTAGTGAACAGGATTCAATGGCCAGATTGAAGAGGCTCATGACAATTATGGACAGCATGAATGATGGTGGTATGAAATAATTTTATTTTATTTCTATAAAAACCGTTTATCTGAAATAAAAATTGCCTTCACCCTAATTAATAATTCTCTATGTCTGCTCATTTTCCATGTGGTTTAATTTTATTTCAGAATTAGACAGCCGCGATGGTGCGAAACTATTTACAAAACAATCCTCAAGAATAGTGAGGGTTGCACAAGGTTCAGGAGTGACTGAAAGGGAAGTGAAAGAACTTATCTCACAGTACACAAAATTTGCTGCAGTTGTAAAGAAGATGGGTGGAATAAAAGGATTATTCAAAGGTGGTGATATGGCAAAGAATGTAAATCAAGCCCAGATGACGAAACTTAATCAACAGATGGCGAAGATGATGGATCCTAGGGTTCTTCAACACATGGGTATTTATTTTCATTCGTACATATTTATGTTTAACTGAATCTTCTCTTTTCTTCTTGGTGGTATATGTTGAACAGTTGTTGTAGTGAAGTGCACATGTAGAATATTGTTAAAAATTAGGCTTTCACTACATTAGTTAATTCACAAACAGAAATTGTTCAATATAATATCATCACTTCATCTTCAACAAAAAACATGTATTGATGTAGTGTATCTGAAGCTCTGCTTTTGACAACAGTTACATTTCATTATTTTGTGTTCTGTGTGATGATGATGCTTACTGTATTTTTTGAAACAGTTTGTAAATAATCACTGCAAAGTGCTTATAAGACACACAAAGACAAATGGACAGTTTATACACATAGTAAAGATCATAGTTGTATGTGTGCGGCAATAGCAACTGTTTCTCAAGTCATTGCCGCATACACAGGTCATGGGAGTAAATCATTGACCATGTGAAGCTCAAACAGTCCTGTTTATTTGTCCACTTAATCCTTTACTTTCTTTCTGTTGCCCTGTATCCACCTGATGCATGGTTAAGAATGATATGTTGCCTCTCCAATTTTGCGGAGAACCAGCCATATTTGTATTATTACCGTGGGATTGTCACTCCCAAAGGCATTTTGAAACTTACTGCCAGCCCCTCCTACCCCCACCCCCACCCTGCTCTTCCAGGACAGGAATCTGTGTACCCTTCAAGTGTGCGCATATGCCATGTGACAGTTTTTGAAGTGGTTGTGCATTGTGTAACTGAGGTGGGACATGGGAAACAGCCTGTTGTATATATAGAATGAAGTGGGAAACTGCCTAAAAATCATATCCAGGCTAACCGGAACACCAACCCCCCCTCATTAGTCAGCTAGGCAGATTTGATGGGGGCAATGTGCTCCATGGTCTCCTGGTAAGGGTCATATGATGCACTCGGCTATATGGATGTATTATTCATACACTTGCTGTGAACATCAAAAGGAAAATATGGTTCTTTGTTGCTAAGCTCAACATGAACAGGAGTTCAAAGATGTCAAATAGCTGAACATCAAGAAAAATCTAATAGTGCTTGGAGAAAGATGGAAGTAAGTTTTATGACAGCAGAGGATTTAAACTCTTCCAAGGCAGTGAACGCAGAGCTTCTAGGAAAGTGGCCATGCTTCACCAACCACTGCAGGGCACAAAAGTGGAACTGTGGGGACAATGCAAACCATTATAGAGCCCTGTCAATCTCAAGGTGTACTTTGTGTTTATGGGGTGAATGGCTGTTGAGGCAATTCAGTCAGGCAAGCTATAGGATAGTTTCCCCACATCTCAGCTTCATTTCACTTGCTTGAATATTTAGGATGTAAACAAATCACCAAATGAGGTAGCAAATAGTACACAAAAAATTCCAATGTCACAAAGACTAAACTTCAGGTCAAAAGCTAAAACGCTTAAAGACTATCTCCAAAAGTATCAGTGTGTTATATGCTATTTTTGTGTGACAAGAACCCATTTGTGGAAGACATGGAATTCCTTCTGAGGGACACAGGGAGTCATTTTATTTCCCTGTAACTGTAACACATATCTCCAAATATGTTGAGAGAAAAGAGGAGCACAAAAATACTTCACCAATAAAGTTGCTCCCATACTATTAATAATTCATGTGGAGGAATTGAGGCTCATGGCACAAGTGAGACTTGTATTGCCTTGTCTCTAAAAGATTAATTCTTAAACTACTAATGTCTCATTGCTAAAAGTTCTTAGCCTCTTGTGAAAGGGCCATCTCAGTGGAGGGAGAGCTGAATGTAGTGTGACTGACTTTACAAATGATGTAACTTCACATTTCACTCAAGTAGAAACATACGAGCAGTTCCTGCAGGTGTACATGTACCAAGTACAGTGATAATATGTTCCATTTACCTGCCCCCTAATGAGACTCCAGGCAATGAGCCTCTGCACAGATTTATCATACAGCTCTCCCAATCATTTCTCTGTGGGAAATTTTTAATTGCATTGTTCTGTGGTGATCTGCTACCGGCAGTCCTTAGGCTTGAGCTTCCAAAAGCTTGTTGTCAGAAAATCTTTCTTCCGAACCGAGCATGCATGTCAGTGCTTGCTATGAGACCCTTGTATGCTATCAGAATAGATGGTCATCAAGACTAAATAGATGCAGTATAGCACAAATATGATGTTAAGTTGATTCAAATGGTACAACACAGTCATAAAACATTTTAAACCAGCAGCATGATCTCTGTGTTGCAAAATGTATCAACATGCACTGGTAGTGCTTCTGCTGCTGAAAGCAGATAATCCCGTGGAAATGTTGTTGGCCTTCAAGTAGTATTTACAAACATTACATAGTTAAATTTCTTGAAACCAGGGTGCTCTGCTCAGCAGATGTAAATCAGTAAAATTCGGAACAATCCATGCTTAGTCTCCTCCCACTACACTTCGACATGATGACTGTGGGAGTAAAAGTTCTTTCAAATAAAGGTATCATGACTGATCACAATTGTTTTCAAATTGTTTTTTTCTGTGCATGCACAGCTTCATGATCATTATGACACCTTTGTGTGAACACTCATTGGATATGTTTTGTTGTTTGGCAATTTGTAGTGCTAGTTGACACCATTGCTCTCTTTCTGTTGCTCAAATGTTTCTGGCTTGAGTAATGAAACACTGCACCAGTTACAAATTTTTTCATGCTTAGCATGGCATGTTTCAAGAAGTTATTCTCATTGTCAAGTGCAAATATTTATGTAAGTGTTTTCTGGCATTTTTCACAAACAAATAGTGTGTGTGTGTGTGTGTGTGTGTGTGTGTGTGTGTGTGTGTGTACATGCAGTTTTCTGCATAATGGAGGAGGCATAGTATATTTTGTAACCTCATAAACATCATTACAGTGCAAGAGAGGCAGAACAACACACATACAATCAACCAAAATACTTAAGTACATATTTGCATTCAACCATGAGAGTAAGTTGTAGACACATCATGTTGAGCAGGAAAAAGTACATAACTGGTGTAGTATTTCATCATATAAGTAATGAATGAATGACACAGCTGCAGGCTTTCCAGAAACACCAATAATGTTTAATGAAATTTAGTCAAACATTTCAGCTTCCCAGACAGTTGCCACTTCCCTGTCAACTGCCACTTCCCTGTCAACTGCTAAACATAGTACAAAATTCAGATAACCTTTATTAGATAGTAAATGAGTCCCTGGCTAGGACTTTGATACCTATTATGTACATACAGGGTGTTACAAAAAGGTACGGTCAAACTTTCAGGAAACATTCCTCACACACAAAGAAAGAAAAGATGTTATGTGGACATGTGTCCGGAAACGCTTACTTTCCATGTTAGAGCTCATTTTATTACTTCTCTTCAAATCACAGGAATCATGGAATGGAAACACACAGCAACAGAACGTACCAGCGCAACTTCAGACACTTTGTTACAGGAAATGTTCAAAATGTCCTCCGCTAGCGAGGATACATGCATCCACCCTCCGTCGCATGGAATCCCTGATGCAGCCCTGGAGAATGGCGTATTGTATCACAGCCGTCCACAATACGAGCACGAAGAGTCTCTACATTTGGTACCGGGGTTGAGTAGACAAGAGCTTTCAAATGCCCCCATAAATGAAAGTCAAGAGGGTTGAGGTCAGGAGAGCGTGGAGGACATGGAATTGGTCCGCCTCTACCAATCTATTGGTCACCGAATCTGTTGTTGAGAAGCGTACGAACACTTCGACTGAAATGTGCAGGAGCTCCATCGTGCACGAACCACATGCTGTGTCGTACTTGTAAAGGCACATGTTCTAGCAGCACAGGTAGAGTATCCCGTATGAAATCATGATAACGTGCTCCATTGAGCGTAGGTGGAAGAAAATGGGGCCCAATCAAGACATCACCAACAATGCCTGCCCAAACGTTCACAAAATCTGTGTTGATGACGTGATTGCACAATTGCGTGCGGATTCTCGTCAGCCCACACATGTTGATTGTGAAAATTTACAATTTGATCACATTGGAATGAAGCCTCATCCGTAAACAGCACATTTGCACCGAAATGAGGATTGACACATTGTTGGATGAACCATTCGCAGAAGTGTACCCGTGGAGGCCAATCAGCTGCTGATAGTGCCTGCACATGCTGTACATGGTACGGAATCAACTGGTTCTCTCCATACAGTGATGTGGTCAACATTACCTTGTACAGCAGCAACTTCTCTGACGCTGACATTAGGGTTATCGTCAACTGCACAAAGAATTGCCTCGTCCATTGCAGGTGTCCTCGTCATTCTAGGTCTTCCCCAGTCGCGAGTCATAGGCTGGAATGTTCCATGCTCCCTAAGACGCCGATCAATTGCTTCGAACGTCTTCCTGTCGGGACACCTTCATTCTGGATATCTGTCTCCATACAAACGTACCGCGCCACGGCTATTGCCCCGTGCTAATTCATACATCAAATGGGCATCTGCCAACTCCGCATTTGTAAACATTGCACTGACTGCAAAACGACATTCGTGATGAACACTAACCTGTTGATGCTACATGCTGATGTGCTTGAAGCTAGTACTGTAGAGCAATGAGTCGCATGTCAACACAAGCACCGAAGTCAACATTCCCTTCCTTTAATTGGGCCAACTGGCGGTGAATCGAGGAAGTACAGTACATACTGACGAAACTAAAATGAGCTCTAACATGGAAATTAAGCGTTTCCGCACACATATCCACATAATATCTTTCCTTTATTTGTGTGTGAGGAATGTTTTCTGAAAGTTTGGCCGTACCTTTTTGTAAGACCCTGTATATCACACAAAAAAAGTTCCTTGAAAAGCTGGGCTCTACTGCATTATGTTTTTTGTTGTTTATATCAACAAAATGTGCTCTGGTGCATCCTTATTGTGAGACGAAACCCATTTTCACCATCAGAAGTAGAATGAAGTGGAACAAAGTTCAGAGCAGCATGTCGAGAGTTCTGCATGAAATTTCTCATAGCTGGTGAAAACTGGGAACTTACACATTTTCCATCATTCATTTCATAATAATTCTCCCCTTCCAAGATGTAAATTGTGGTTAATTTTGTCAAAAAAGTTTTATAATTCCCCATTGAAAATGATCAGCAAGCATATCCTGTGTGTCTCCTATCACAATAAATAAATGAACTGCCCCGAGTTTACTATAATTTTAATGGAGTATCTCTTAACACATGTTTAACTTTTTACAAGCTTTTCAAAATTTGGTTTGCAGGGTTTGTATAGGCCCAATTTTGGCTCCAATAATGTAGTCAGATTTTTGTGTACCTGATTACAAACCAAGCAAACATGAACTAATATCTCTCTGCAGACCCGGAGCTGTTGTTTAAACCAAGGAACATTGTGCTGCAATCAGCTTTTCAGATGAACAAGATGACAAATGAGCTATAGCACATTTGAATCAATGATCAAACTTAACTCTTAGTGATCAGTTAGTTGGTTTTGGACATAAGTGGCAGACTATGAGTTTTATGAGAGACCTCCTGCAGGACACAGTAAACTGTGTAAGCCTGGCAACCACTCGCAACATATACCAGACACTTCATTATGATTCTGTGTCGACAATAAGCAGACATACTAAAGAAATGTTATTAAAAAAAATCTAGATTCTTTGAGATCATGGTTAAAAATTTTGTCAACACAAAACAGGAAATGATTTGCACTTCGATAAGACTTCCTGTAATGTGGTATGTCAGGTGTACATAATAGGATTCTGTCATTGGATATTATATTTAAAGACTTGGTAACAACATAAACATAACACACCTTCAGTAAAGAATATGCGATAGCATGTATTATATCTGATATACTTTGTATTAATGAAATCACAAAATGAAAATTAATGTTACCTGTCTCTTTGTGCAAGTCTTTTTTATAAGTACTTGAAGAAATGTGCAGTAAGCTCCGGATTGTCCCGGTTAATACAAAACTCATGCTACAAAACATGGATAGTCCAAAATAAATATGTTTTTTACTGGGAACGGCAATTTTCTGTATCTAAGAAATAAGCCACATGTCATATTTGAAAGCCCACTGCATAGCTTACAGGTTACTCACCAGAAGCTGACAACTATTTTATAAAGTTACACTTAAAACACACTGTACTTTGTATCATCCATTCAATTTTGCAAAATAATCATCAGTTATTTTCTATTTCAATTCACATTTTTCCTGAAAATAGTTCTCATTTGCTAAAGTGCCTCCTTCTGGGACACAGGGAGGAATGCCAGCCCCAGATTGAATACTCGTGGATTAATGATATGGGGTGGTGTGCTGGTCAGCCTGGATGTTGGTTTAGATGGTTTTCCACATTCTCTTCAGTGAATAGTGGGTTGGTTCCACTACACACAGACAGTAGTAGTAGTAGTAGTAGTAGTAGTACACAAATTCCACCCCCAAGAGGAGAAAGGTAGCTGGCAGTAGCTTTAAAATGCCTTTGGGAGTGTTGTTGTTGTTGTGGTCTTCAGTCCTGAGACTGGTTTGATGCAGCTCTCCATGCTACTCTATCCTGTGCAAGCTTCTTCATCTCCCAGTACCCACTGCAACCTACGTCCTTCTGAATCTGCTTAGTGTATTCATCTCTTGGTCTCCCTCTATAATTTTTACCCTCCACGCTGCCCCAATACTAAAGTGGTGATCCCTTGATGCCTCAGAACGTGTCCTACCAACTGATCCCTTCTTCTAGTCAAGTTGTCGCAAACTCCTCTTCTCCCCAATTCTGATAAATACCTCCTCATTGGTTATGTGATCTACCCATCTAATCTTCAGCATTCTTCTGTAGCACCACATTTTGAAAGCTTCTATTCCCTTCTTGTCAAAATATTGATTGTCCATGTTTCACTTCCACACATAGCTACATCCCATACAAATACTTTCAGAAACGACTTCCTGACACTTAAATCTATACTCGATGTTAACAAATTTCTCTTCTTCAGAAATGCTTTCCTTGCCATTGCCGGTCTAAGTTTTATATCCTCTCTACTTCGACCATCATCAGTTATTTTGCTCCCCAAATAGCAAAGCTCCTTTACTACTTTAAGTGTCTCATTTCGTAATCTAATTCCCTCAGCATCACCTGACTTAATTTGACTACATTCCAGTATCCTCGTTTTCCTTTTGTTGATGTTCATCTTATATCCTCCTTTCAAGACACTGTCCATTCTGTTCAACTGCTCTTCCAAGTCCTTTGCTGTCTATGACAGAATTACAATGTCATCGACGAACCTCAAAATTTTTATTTCTTCTCCATGGATTTTAATACCTACTCTGAATTTTTCTTTTGTTTCCTTCACTGCTTGCTCAATATACAGATTGAATAACATTGGGGAGAGGCTACAACCCTGTCTCACTCCCCTCCCTACCACTGCTTCCCTTTCATGTTCCTTGACTCTTATAACTGCCATCTGGTTTCTGTACAAATTGTAAATAGCCTTTCACTCCCTGTATTTGACCCCTGCCACCTTAAAAATTTGAAAGAGAGTATTCCAGTCAACATTGTCAAAAGCTTTCTCTAAATCTACAAATGCTAGAAATGTAGGTTTGACTTTCCTTAACTTATCTTCTAAGATAATTTGTTGGGTCAGTATTGCCTCACGTGTTCCAATATTTGTACGGAATCCAAATTGATCTTCCCCGAGGTCAGCTTCTACCTGTATATGCAGATACGATTGGTTCTCCACACAACAGAAGCAGCATCATACCAGTCCCAACATGGCACTGACCAGATAAAGGGCACCAGACAGGAAGGAAGGAAGAAGGAAGGTAGCTTCTCATATTTTGGAGAGTTCAAACATCAGTGCAGTCAATCAAAATTTGTTTGGCTTACTGTAGTGACAGATAAACACATTTTTGTACTCCTATGTATGTGCTGATTGGCTTCCAGATGGCCGCATGTTTGCTCTCGTCTGTTACCGAACATGCTTTGTTCACTACATGCTTTGTTCACTACATCCATGTCACATATCGGCTCAGATCCAGGTTCAGAGACATTACTATTAAACCAGTCACACATTTATTCCTGATCTACTGAACCACCAGAAATTTATGTTCTAAATGAAAATATTGGTTCTGATTATAACAATACTTCAGACTTCATTTTTTTATTTTTCAAAATTTGTCAAACTATGCATGGATAATCCTCACCTTGAAGAACAGGAGCTTGCTGTATACGATGTGTACAACCATGTAATAATATTAGTTTCTTAGACAGAAGAACAAAATTTGAAGTTGAGAAAGTTACATACTATTGTATTGAGCTTGTGAATATTTGTAGAACTGGATGAAAACTGTAGATACACCAACAGTGCAAAATGTTATATGAAAATGTACTTCATAATGATGTAATGGCTGAATTTATTTATGCCACTGAGATATTAAAGAACAAAAATAGAGGCCACAGTCTTTGCTGTACTGAGAGTAAAATTTATTTATAATATGTTTCAGAAAGTGTCAAAGAGATTGATTGTACTGTCAGCTTTTAAAAATCTGCTCATTACTATATATTTTCTCTTCAGGCAAATATCGTCAAGAGTGTATTCTTTATAGAACATGCAATGATTTTAAACCCAAGTGTGATAACTATGAATTATGTAGGAATAAAGAAGACAACTCGCTGAAAGGCAGAAGCCCTGCATCATCGATAGGTACACAAATAAAAGGTAGAGAGCTTGGCTAGCTTTTGGAATGCACTTCCTTTTCAAAGCTTGTAGGGAAAACACACACGCGCACAAACGTCTCTCCCTAAATTGTGCTCAGTTGACTGCCAGCTCTTTCCCGTCCCATGGTGAGTGTACTGGGGTGAGGTGGGGTGAGGGATGGAGAGAGGCGGGATGGGGTTTGTGGGAAGCGCCTCGTGAGAGAGTGGGGAACCATCTGTGGGCCAGCTACCGCCTTGTTTTTGGCAACAGTTTGGCAGTGGCCATTCATTCTAGTTGACAACTGGTGGTTTGTCATATCAATGTAAAATGCTGTACAGTGGTTGCACCAGAGCTGGTACATAACATGGCTACTTTCACAGGTGGCCTTGCCCCTGATGGGGTAGAATAAGCCTATGATGGGTGGGTGGATTGGGCACGTCTTGCATCTGGGTCTTCCACAAGGGTATGATCCGTGTGGCAGAAGATCGGGGGTGGGATGGCATAGGGATGGACTAGGATGTTGTGGTGGTTGGGTGGGCAGTGGAATGCCACTTTGGGTAGGTTTGGAAGTATCTTGGCTAGGATGTTCCTCATTCCAGGGCATTGGGTGACAATGGGTGTGCTTATTTAAAGCATTCATGCAAGTAGTTCAGTAGCTAAGATCAGCAAGAAAAAGAATGTAAAGCTTGAGACTGTAACTGGTTCAGATAAGTTACAGGTATTTTCATTCTTACGAGCATATTATTTTGCATGTGTTTAAATTTTTAACATTTCCCTGTAGTAATTTACATTATTTTTTTCCTTTCTGCTTTAGGTGGAATGCCAGGACTTCAGAATATGATGAGGCAGTTGCAACAAGGAGCAACAGGAGGTCTTGGAAACCTAATGGGTTTTGGAAATAAGTGATAATAGGTTTAACAGTGATGACACATACTGCATATTTATTGTACATTCGAGTATGAAAATTGCAGTTTGATTTATTTATAACTTCCAAATAATTACTCAGTGCAAAAAAAGAAATGAAGAGTATTCTATCTACGATCTTAATAGTTACGAAATTTGCAGAATGGTATCTAGAATTTGGACATCTTTGCATGCCTGTTACAAAATTGAATGTCTTCTCAAATTTAACATTTGAAATGGTTTGAATGTAAATTGAGAAAATGAGAGTAAAAATAGCAAGAAATAAATTCAGTGGGCCTGCATGTACAAGTTGTTGATAAACTTTCAAAAGTATCACATACAAATTTTTCTACTAACTAAAATCCAGTAAAGAGAAGTGTACCCCACTCACCTGATTAAAATTTTGTGTGGCAGGCAAAATGAATTAAGTATATCTTTCTTTTGAAGAGACACACAATGTATGAAGTGAAAAGAAATTTACAGTCATACTGTAATTTAAGGGTATAAAGTGAGAGATTGGATCAATCCTCCATGATTTAGGTGAAAATGATGCCTTGTCTTGTAATTTTTTCCATTCAGATTTCATGTTCGAGATCTTTGTTCCCATTTCACAGTAATGACTTGTCATAACAACATGGATAGCTGGTCATCTTAAATATATTTTTCAGTGTGTGTGTAACCAAGACCCACAAATGCTGTGAGTAGATCTGGTTCATGAAGAATTGTTGTGGTTTTGTTACCACAGAGTTGTTACTATGGCAGGCACCTGACTGGTTCCCAGGAAGGAGACAATTTCTTCAGTATCCTAAGGCACTGTGGGAGTCTCGTAAAAAAAAAAAAGACACAGCATGTGTGCATTTCCTATGTTTCTGTAGATGATTGTGTCTTTGACAGGTTGTATGTATATAAGGATGTGTCACTAGTTACAGTTCCTGGAGGGTAATTTTGCATGACTGTTGCACTTTTCTGTACCAGAGTCCAACTCTGGTAAATAGCAGCATTCTAACAACAAATACCTTAATTACACAGTATTTGTTGTTCTAACTGATAAAGAGGTCTGTGGGCACTATACAGAAATATAACACTCTGATAAGTGGAATTTTATGGTGCTTACTATGCTTCAACATCTTTATATCACTCCTAATAGAAGTCACCATTCAGTAGTACCTATTATTTGTCCATCATCTGCCTGCAATATCATCTCATATTTGTGCTAATGTTATACCAATCATTCCCAATGGTTTTACAGTATTCGTTTGGTTTGTTTCAGTGTGTTACAGTTTTCTCAAAATGTACTAAACATTTTGTGCATCACACAATGAGCATGATCGTCAATTTGTCATCTAATAATTTACACATGGTTTTTGGAGTGCTAATGTGATTATTATTATTATTAGTGCAAAGCAGACTTAATTTTATTGTGTGATTCATAGCAGCTACTTTAAGTATGTGCTTGCATTTGTATTTTTGGTTTTGCTTTTCGTGAGAGATCAAATGGGTATCCATCAGTTAAGACTTTGAAGTTAAACTGTAAGAAAAAATACACTGATACTGCATGAGACACCCATAGTGTGTTGTGTGGCAGTTTATCTTTCATCCTAACATATTTTAAAATAATAATACTCACTGCTTTGACAATCCAAGCAATATAAAGAAACACTTTTTTCATGTCTAATGTACAGATCTTCATCTGTGCTATGTCTGCCTAATGATACTCAGTATCCTGTTGTTGCATAATTTCAAAAAGTCTTTTAGTTTTGCTTATTGTTACCACTAATTTACATTCATAAGGGAAGTAAGAAAGAATGAAAATGGAAAAAAAAGCAATCCAGGGCACCACTAGATTGAATGTTGCCCTCATAATTGTACTACATACATGCTCAAGTTATTAGACTAAAGTCATTTACCTTGCAGAAGATAAATTTATTACAAACCTATACACAAGAATTGACATTCATGCACTTAATACCAAGCACGCCTTTATTCATCATATAAAGTTGTGCTGTGGAATTGTTTTCATCAACTTTTCACATGGTATGAAAATATTTCCTGTAACATTTCTTCTTTAAAGTTACAACTACACATTTAAATTGATGATAATTGTGACAACAGACATTATAATACCTGATTAACATTTAAAAAAGTATAAGGCACAGGGACATAACAGCCAATGACTTTTCTCACAAACAAGAAGTAATGCTGTTTATACCACTAAATCACTATGTGTCCACTTAGAGGTGCACTAGTAGTGTGCCCACACTGTGAAAATTAAATCATTGTGTGATTTATTACAAAAAGAGGTGCATCTGCAGCACTCAAAAATGTCAACATCAAATAAAAAGAGGATATTTCTTTAACTTATGCAGTTTAATTTCAAAGTATTACAATAACGTGCTTTAGTCTAATAATTTGAATACACAGTTTTCTTAATTTGTGCAAACAGACTGCATTGTCATTCTTTGAAGAAGTACCTTCAAAGGCAGCTCACTTCAATTTTAAGTTATGTAATTTTCATTTGGTTCCCTCTTGGCTTCTGCACTGCACAACTTGAGATGTGTGGGCCCTACCTTTGTCTGAAGCAGTAGGTGTAGAGTGAGTGTGTGTGTGTGTGTGTGTGTGTGTGTGTGTGTGTGTGTGTTGTGGGGGTGGGGGGGGGGGAGGTTACTAGAGTTCTGAGTATTCCTTGCACTGCAAATACAGGAAATGTAAATACATTATGTTTTGTAATTGGAGGCCATTAATACTACTGAAGCATTGAGTGCTTATACGACTAATACAGTGTGTGTATTATTATATTCTGGAGACACAGCTTTCCAGTAATGATGACCATTATTCCTTCATCATGTATTAATACATGATACTGACAAAATAGCTGCAGTGAGAAGTCACCTAAAGTCTAAGGATGACTAGTATAACGATGATGATGATGATGATGATGATGATGATGATGATGATGATGATGATGAATTATTCCAGTACTAATAATGAAGATCTAAGTGCAAATTTTGAGATGGCCAAATTTAGGTGGTCATCCTTTTGTGACAACAGAAATCACATTATACTCTGTGTAAATAAGAATTCAAATGTATTTCTACAACCCTCTGGCTTGGAAAATAACTTGACCGTTTGCTAAGACAGTCTGTTGCGACAGTGTGATGAATGTTCAGAACAGTATGTAATCAGGAAAGAATAATTAAGATCTCTACTGATGCTGTGAAGAAAAAGACTTCATTGCTTGCTAATATTAACTGTTCGCAGGTTATGAGACCAGAACACCGCAGTATGATTTTGCTGCTTGTCGCAATATCATACATGCATCAACAGTTATATCTGTATTACATATCTAAATATTTAATCCAGATTAAATTGTGAAATGAAGAATTTCTGCAAAGGAATAATTCAAAAATTATTAATTTATTTGAAGTTCTGAAAGCAAAATATTTGCATAGCACTATCCTCAGTGCACAACATTCAACAGAATCTAACATACGTGCAAATTATTTTCTGTTTCATTAATCACTGTCATTATACGTGTTACTTAACCATTTTGCTGCTCTGATCTTGTGTACACATCCTACTACGCTGTTCCCCAGGTGCTGCAGACACGTATACACGCGCCGCTTGGGTTTTCGTACAGTCCTATGGATATTTGGATGCGTCCTGAGCTGCTGACTTGTCACTGCTGCAGAGAAGTTACTTCCATATCTCTGTGGATAAAAAAGTTTGAGTATTTATTGTACAACATGTGTACCTCATTGTGTGCTATTATTCACAAAAAAACCTCATTTAGGTATCTTGAATCATTTGAGATATGACGGTTGTCATAAGCACGATTTGTGATGCGCAAGGACGTGAATGGGTGCATCACATGCGGGCATCCATTAGATATGAAACCCAATAACTCAAGAAGGAAGTGAGATACCATTCTGCTCTCAATTTTAAATAATATTTTGATATATATATATATATATATATATATATATATATATATATATATATATATATATATATATATATATATATATATATATATATATATATATTCACTTCACTGTATGGGTTAAAATCAGCCATACAGAAAGCTTACGTAGTGTGTTTAACCTCTGCAGAATCTATAAATTTCGCTCGGTGCTTTACTTAATTTTCTGCAGTGCAGTAACTATGGCACATAATGAAAAGAAATTCAGCTCTTTATAAAGCACAAAGATATCAGTCAGTAAGATGTGCAAAAATCAATTTGTTTCATGTAATAGTTTTTAAAAAATTGTATAAGTATTTCATATCGGTCGGAATGCTGTCTCTCAACACAGGTACCAGCATTTGGCAAGCAATGTGGCCATAACAAAAGCCATCCTCAGCATGAAATGCAGAAAGCACATCTGTAGCAGCGAAAGGGTTAACAATATTTACTGATGAAAATTTCCCAAAACGAGGTGTCACAAACAAAAGAATATCATGGCCTTTAGCTTAATAGTGTTCCTTCTCTTACGTAACTCCCTACCAGTTCTTGCATCTTAGCTCACGGAGGACTTGAAAAGTTATTTTGGCTTATAGTTTATTCAAATCACTATTCCCCCATTCACAAGCTAGTACATTCTTCCTCATTGTCTTCACTTCGTGATAGAAAGCAGCCGGAATACATGTACGCTAGAGCTGTATCTATTTTGTTCAGTTATCATGTTACAAAAATAAGACTAATCACAAATAAATTGAAGGAAATGGACTCTACATTTTATATACGGAACTGGAATGAAGTAAAGGCACCAAGAAAAATATGGACAAGTAGATGAACACTTGGACTGCCTCAGGATAGTGCATTGTAAACATTTGGCATAGCCGAGATAACTCACAATGATGAACCAAGAGGTTGAAAAGTATTGGCACTGGTGTCATTTGATTTCTCTCCCCATACATCCAAATTTGGAGACGAGTGTCAATATCACTTGCATACTTCCATTATTTTCTTAATACAATCCTTTTGTGAAGTTTTGATACTAAAATGCTTACAGAATGTTTGTTGAAACATGATTACTATAATTTCCTCACTAATCAGCTCCTTTCACATGGCAAATTAAGTCCAAAATAAACCATATAATTTAGATTTAGCTGACAACCCTGTACTAATTACATAAAATGTTACAAAACATACAAAAGTTGACATATGATGTGCATTACATAATCCTCTTACACAGATGTTACTGTCTGTTATTTCCATCTGTGCTGTTAGTTTTGTGTGCTCTGCTTTCTGCTTTGCATAGCTGCTATAAGATATACACTCATTAGCAGTTGAATGAGAGGTACATACCGAGTAGCGTGTAGCACGCTGTTTTGACCTGACGATACTGTCATGCTACAGACATTGAGGCGCTAAAAGGAATTTTTGTGGAGAGGGGGAGGGATGGGGAGAGACATACTGACCGACAACCGCTCAACCACTGGCCACGACTAATGGAAAATAGACAGAGCTGTTTTCAAGGCATGCATCTCACATGATTAGTGTTCTACATATGCTCAATAGGGTTCATTTCATGTGATGGATGGGAGTTGGAGCTGAGGAGGACGAGGGGGAGGGGGAGAACGCACAAGCAATCTCATGATTGTAGAGTGTTCTTCAAATGATTCTGACATTGTTGAGGAATGATAGGATGGTGGAGGTGCTTTGTCTCGGGGGCACACATTGCTTGCAGGATTCTGTAAGCAAACTAATGTATGCATGTGGCTGGATCGTTTGGTTTTGTATTTTTCTGTAGTGGAAGATTAAGGCACACTAATAGGAGCCCTATTTAATCCTGTGTAAACATCCTCCACATAAGAATACCTTTACTACATGCTCCAGTGGTGCCCTGTTGATAAGTGTGGTGCATTGTTTTATGTTGTTTTTTATGTTGTTTGGGGTGTATCAGCATATACCATTACTCCTTAATCCCAGGTGACCTTTCTCCGTGCTCTGGAAGTCTGATGATGGTGGTTGTGCACCCATGCTAATCTCTGCACCCTGTGACTTGCCGTGTACAGAGGTACATATGTGGGCCAGTGGCTTCTGTACCCAACAGCATGTTGGTGTTTCTGGAATGATACTGCTTCTCACTGGTTATTGTTGCCCAACATTAACTTAATGAGTGATTTGCTTCACTGTGGCTTGTCTAGTCACAGTTAGAAACCACAACAGTTGACCCTAGCAGCAGCGGTCTTCCTAGAATCGAGATACTCTGTTTAGACTTGACAATAACATCTGAAAATCGCAGTGCCTGCATGGCCTTGGATATGAAAGGTTCCACGCATAAGGAAACAATAATTTGGCTGTGACTAAACACACTGATGTTGCACATCTTGCACTCAGCTGTCATTCGAGTGGCCAGTTTGAGGTCAGTCGACTTTTCAGTCATGTGACCAGCTATTTCTAATGTTACTGCTGTTGAGTGTCTGATGTGATAGACTTTAGGTACATATATTCCACATTACATGCAAAACTGTAGCCCCCTCGCGTGCCCTCTACTAGCTGTGTGAACCAGTTCACAGGTCAGATGATACCAAGGACATGCAGTGTCCAATAGAACAATACCTAGTAAAGAACTGTGTTGTCAAACTAATGTAGAGGCTGGTGACTTTTCTATTTTATACATTAAAAATTAAATCCATTGTTATCATGTTGTGGTAGTTTTAAACACAGGACTTAGTAATAGATACATATACATTTAGGTGTTAAGTGGAAATAGTCCACAACATTCAGTTCATTTGGAGAAAATATTGTTGTGGTAACATTACTCTATGAATAGTTTGATAGAAAATTTATCAAATGCTAAATCTATCACATAAATTGTATAAGTAATTCTGACACTTGTGAGGCAGACTGATTGCTGGTTCTGTTCTGTACCTTCTTCTTCTTCTTCTTATTATTATTATTATTATTATTATTATTATTGTTTGATAGACTTGTTCCTTTGTATAAGATGATAATGTCATTTGCCTGCTGTGAGAGTATCACCTTTTCAAGTCTGCAGATAGATATTTAGTTCTATGTCTCATATTAAGTAACATAAATCTGTACCAAGGACTATTACAGCCTGTGTTATTGTCCACTGAAAGACGTTTCACATTTTCAAGTTTGTGTGTGTGTGTTTGTGTGTGTGTGTGTGTGTGTGTGTGTGTGTGTGTGTGTGTGTGGGCGCGCGCGCATGCGCACACACACATTGGTATTCTTGAAGTTTTGGAGAGACGTTGATGCTAAGCAATGTCATTTCATTTAACACATATATACTTGAAAACTGAAGTCTTTCAGACAATATTTGTCATCATCATCATCATCATCATCATCATCATCATCATTATTATTAGATAACCTTGCAATGTATAGGTGGTTTTAATATGACTCATTATATAGTTTTACTTATCTTGTACACATTGGGGAGTTAGTTTTCCCCTGCTATAACTGGGTGCCACACAAGAAGACAACAGCGTGATACATTCTGTGCAGAGAGTGACAGAGTTCCTTGTGGTGTCACTAGTGTTCTCTGTGTGTCTGCCCCATGCTCACACTCCAGTCATTGCCAACTGGCAATGCATGGGTGAGCACTACACCCAGCCACTGTTTCTATTTCTGATTCTGCCTAGCAGAATTTACATGCTCGGGAAACTATCAGTCACTTCTTGATGTAATACTCATAATGTTTGCTTTATGTCACACATAATGAACACTACAGTGGCTCAGTAACCTCACTATACTTACACTAACATGAGAATGAATGCTAAATGTTCACACACAACCCGATGCACATGCTACTGACAGATGTCGCAGAATTATGCTATTGGCTGGTGTGTCACATGGTTCACTGATCTTGGTCACTGCGCATCACCCCACCACCTGCCTTCTTGTGTGCGCACCAATATAACATCATATCACCTACATTTCTATTGTCATGTGAACATTTGCCTCAGAAACCTGATATTTACATTCCTAGCAATGATTACTTGCACATAATTATTTTTCAGGTTTGTAAATTTCTTTTTTCAATTTTAATTTTTTTTTCAGAAAGTCCATAAACCATGTGTCCTTTTTAGCCTTCTTTATATAGTTTTCTATCCTGCCACTCTTACATGTGCATGCCACAGTGGACAATACAGACAAATAAATTAATTTTTAGTAAAAGTATTTCTTTTTGCAATTTACCTTTTCATCAGTTTCTGCAATTCACCAAAAAGCCTTCCTGCAATGCATTTATTGTGTTGGGGTAGGTTTTATATTTATTTCTTTTCAGATTTCCCCTCTAGTGTCTTCCATTGCAGCTGCTCAATTATAATGGCATATCACATGTACATTTTCTGTATAGCCAGTTTTTGCCCACAGCACTTCTAACAAAATGCTAATGTATGCCTCAGATTGTTATTTTCCTACTGGAGCTGATCATCATTGTCGTGAGTGCCCATTGATATGCATCTGTTGTAAAGAGATTGCTGCAAATCCAGTAGTAACCAACAACCTCTTAAGTAGTCGGAAAATTATAGTGGCCTGCTATTACCATTGTACTATCACAGAAATTTTGCTTGAAATATTCTGCGGAAGCAACTGCTGTTTTCTTAGTAAATAAAAATGTCCTGGTACTAATTATTACATACCTTAGACTGTTTCAGATACGCAATTCGTACATTCTGTGTCATATATGACCTTGCTACTTCTGAAATTATACTACACAAACAACTATCTTTTTTTGATGATGTTTGTATTTGTGATGAAATTATTAAATTACATCATTATTCCTTTATTGACCAAAACTGTATATGTCAGAAACAATATGTAAGGGATCGAGGGTAGACAATTTATGATAGTACATAAGTGAGTGTAAATATAGTCAATGTTAAAAAGTAGCGTAAATTTTGGTGTGTACTGTTATCTTTTTAAAGCCACATTTACACCGAGTTTAAAAACACTTTTCTGTACATAACATTGTTTCTGACAAAATCTGCAACATGTTCGCAGCTATGTTCATTGTTTGTATCTCCATCTGCCCTAGTAAAAAGTATTTATGTATGTTTATTAGCATCATCTGTTATGTCAATGCTAGTGGCAAACACTTCATGTTGTGTGTTTGAATTGCATTCTATGCTATGTCCAACAAAAATGGTGAATTAATTATACGTGGTGCTGCATTAATAATAATGGAGAATATAAGGAAGCATTGGTGGTTAAAAACAGACTATAAAAAAATGTGGCAGGAGTTACATGCTGTGCAAGCAGAATTTGGAGGATGGTGCTGATTTTTGTAACTTCACCAGGAAATCACCGTCCGGTTTTGAAATTCTAAAGAATATGATAGAGCAATTTGTTTCAAAGAAAAACACACATTTCAGAAAATCAGTTCCTGTAAAGCAAAGAGTTTTTGTTGCTATTTATTTTTTGGCAACAGTAGCTTGGTTTCAAAGCCTTGAACATTTATTCAGTTCCTCAAAGCCAGGTATAGCTTATACAGGATGGTCAGAAACAGTACGAAGAACTTGTGAGTGTTGTGAGGTAGGTTGTTCTGAGAAACAATTGTTCAGAAGAAAATTAGCTAGTGCATCATTTGTGACGTAATTAGCATGGCCAATCAGGCCATTGTGCATGCAAATTCAAGTGGTCCTAGAGAAAGTGTTTTTTTGTTTGGTTTCCTTAAAATGAACCTGACAGCAATACAAGAACTGGACATAGGACAGTAGTACGGACCAAACGTGAGCCAAAACCTCAGCACTTTTGTGCACTGTTGTTCGTGCTATGAGAACAACCGACACTAATTGTATTTGGTGGTCCACTTGAATTTGCATGCGCAATGGCCTGATTGGCAAACGTTAATGTTAATTAACTCGGAAACAGTGCAACATATTGAATTTTTTTCTTAACAATTATTTCTCTGCACAACCTACCCTGTAACACCCTTACAAGCTTTTCAGATTGTTTCTGACCACCATGTATAGTTGCAGCAGTTTGTCAAGGCAATTTAAGTATGTAAGTAACATTGAGAGACATGTTTTATTGCAAATAAATACTTTCAGTACATTAACAAAGACAGTGAGTCCATAAAGTCATGATCCAGTTTTGATCAGTAACAGAAAAGCAATTAAACAACACAGAAATATGAAACAAGAAGGAAGTGAAAGAAACACTCTCATCATGTGTCTACCTGTTCAGTGCAGTTCAATGTCACTTCAATTTGTTGCTCTACACACATCTAATTGGTATTTCCTTCCCACACACTTGTAAGGACATCTAGTGTAACAGAGTGAATTGTGTCTGTGGTTCTCTGTTTTAAATTATAGATGTCATTGATATATTCTCTGTACACAAATTGCTTCACATAACCCCAAAAGTAAAAGTCTGATGGTGTTAGGTCCAGGGATCTTGGTGGCCATGACTTAAAACCACCCCTTCCTGTCCACCACAGGGGAAATTGTGTATCCAGAAACTTGCGAACCGTGTTCGTGTAGTGTGGAGAGGAGTGTTGTCTTGTTTAAGAGGACTCTTTGTGGAAATTGTGGAATTACAGGGTATTTGTTTGATGTCATAGGCTGCTCTGCAAAGAAAAACAGGCCCTTAACTACTTCATATGTCAGGACGCACCACACATCCACCTTAGAGGTGTTACGTTTATACACAATGTGGGCATGAGGAATTTCAGAAGCCCATATTTTGATGTTACAGTGATGAACATGACCACAGCCGTGGAATGTGGCCTCATCGCTAAACACAATCTTCCTCATAAATTGTTCTTAAACTTAACTGTAACAAACTCGAATCATTTTGGTCTATCAGTCCGTTTGATAGTATGCAATAATTGCAATCTGCAACCCGAAAAACAAATATGTTAATTCAAAACCTTATGAACAGCAGTCTTTTTTAGGCTTAAGCCTCAAGCGCGCACGCACCAATTTTTGGTGCTCCTTAGGTAGCTGTGGCATATAGCTTCTTCAGACTTGTCTCTTACCGAAGGCCCTTTAAGTGCATATCCTACCAATTAATGTTACTTCTATGTGGTGGCTCTTCACTGTACATGTGATGATATTCAGATTGAACACTGCACACATATTCAAATTTAGCAAGCTGCAAAAGACAGTGAACTTTCCTTTGCACCATCCACACCTCAACTGATGTGGCCTGATGTGCTCCTGCTACATGGTTTGTCGTGTTGTCATCACCTTGCCTGCGCACACCATTTAACTTCATTACATAAACTCTTTGCAATGCTGTCCAGTGTAGCGAAAGCTTCAACCTTTCATTTCATTTATGTTAGCCACAACCAGCACTCCTAACTGCACTATGACTTTACAGACACACTGTATAATCAAATCATCTTCATTATCAACACAGCCCTCCTCTTCCACAGTTAAGTTATAGTTGGTACCAATGATTGTGATGAGGAAATTGTCAATCCTCCTGCCACATAAAAGCTCACTGATATTTTCTCTGTTCTCTCGCATAAATCCAGTTCTGCCTCAAAGAGAACCAGATACAGTTTGTCTGTACTGTATTTGTAGATACCTCAGTTTCTTTTCCATGTCATTTCTGCTGTTAAGCACAGCAGCGATTTACTGCATCGAGTCCTGTTTTAACTTGGATTTTTTATAATTTGCACTTCACACACTCCACAGGTACTCTTCTCACAGTGTGTTTGATTTTGACAACATATGTTTGAAGTTACCAAGCTGTACGAGACAACACAATTACTATAGTCTGTTGCATGAAGTAAGTCGTAAAATAAACAAACACTAGTGCCACACAGTGGTATTTAGTGGCTGCAGGCCAGAAACAGTGTTATGCTTGAAACTCTGTATAAATGTGGCTTAACTGAAGAGTGAATGAAATTAACATTTCTGGTGCAAGTTATTCAGGTTACAGTTTCTGAAACAAAGTAAGTGTTCTGGTTGTTGATCAACTATTCTACAGAAGTGTCTGTATAACATTACTGGATGATCACATATTGCATGCCTGACAACTTTTCATGATGGTGTGTGTATTCAGATCACCCAGTTTTCTGCATTTGTGATAAAATTAGTGAGATATACCATTTTTCCTTTAATAGGTAAAATTGTATACATCTAATGCAGTGTGTAAGTGATCAGGTATGGAATTGGACTTTCTACTGCTAAATGATGGTAAAAAATTTTGTAGACACCTGATACATGTGTGGACAGAGGCAGATGTAATCTGGACTTCTCAATCATTTTTCCAAGTTATTTATTTGTACTAATCACTTGAATATATAGCCACGGAGGCCAAAATCAACTGATTTTTTGTAAACACAGACATTTCTCTATAATTAAACCCTAATAAAGGAAAGATAAAGTCACTTCATAATTTTATGCAGGCTGTGGATCCCAGTTCCAAGAAATTATTTGTAGTAAAGTTGCTGTCTCTGAGTTTCCATTACAAACATTCTCTTTCCAATTTTGTTGTCAGTTAAACAATCAGACTCATACCCAAAATTGTTAGTTGTGTTTTCAGGGAAACTGTAGTAGGTATTTGTAAGTAAACCTGGAAAAATGATGAGAACTGGTTTTACAGATCTACCATTTTACACGTCCAGAATTGCTCCATACCTTTAATGTGTGTTGGTGAAAGCTCATAAAGAACATTCACTTGCAGGACTGACCATCTGAGATTTTGACTGGAGCATGTAAATTGTGTATTGTGCTTTTATATAAAACATATATGAAAGAGAGGCTGTATCTTTATATGATTAATGTAAGCTGTATAACTCTGATATTGCCCCTGTTAATCTTTAGGCACAAAGTACAAAATAACTGAGGTTATAAATTTTTCAAAATTTGTGAATGTTGCTACTTTGTGTGCATTTAGATTTGCCAGTTTACTGTGTCATACTCTGTAAATTTTACTGTACAATATGTATAATATATTGTTATTTTTCTGTGTGTTAGAAGTTTTTGTATTTTCATGTCATTCTATGTGTGTGTGTGTATATATATATAAGTATTAAACTGTTGTAAAAGATCTGAGATAATTTTCTTATTAGTGTTAAAGGGCATCATAAGTGAAGAAAAAATTCTTTTCTGTTTCCATCAACATTTTGTTTAATAGAAAACAAATGTTGGAGAAACAAATCAAGCAGTTGAAATGGGAACATTACATGTTTTCCAACAAAACCTTAATCTTTTGATTAATTTGTGTTCTATTATTACATCTGTGAAAACATAGTCTGACAATTCCCTCATATGTAGCAGTCTTTTCCTCAGCTCCCATTATGTGAAATATTTTACTGTATTTACAGAAGAAAAAATTGATATGTGTTGATCAGTTCTTATTCAGGAAATGATAAATGTACAAATGAGTCACATTATAGTTCTTTAGAGACAAATTCAGCTAACACGGTGCTTTGTCAACTTCATCCATGCACATGAAATTTTAAGATGCATGATATTAATGGATGCAACAGAAAATCTGAAATTAGCATTTTGGCAGCTGTGTAACAGAAATGTATTTCATGTCCCACTGAGCTGTTGTACTGGTCAGATACAGTAAAACTATGACACTACAAGAGAAAAAATTAAAATGAATCAACTAGCTCATGTGTATATTGTAGAACCTGGACATACTTATATGATTGGCACAAGTAACAATCAGACAGCGGCATTCTTTTTTCATCAGAGAGAGATAATGAACTTACAACCACCAATCTGTGTGTACAGTGTAGTCTCCATATTTGTGGCTCTTCACCCTGTACGCAGGCTGAACATGTTTATGATGTATGTTTTACAATATGTAGTTTAATAGTGAGTGTTCCTTTTTTTCACTTATAACAATACTCAGTCTCTTAAGTATTTTAGTATGGGCACAAAGACAAGTGCCTGTGACTGTATCATCAACATGTTCACTTGTCCTTGCTCATATCCTTTTGTATCATCTAAGTAGGTGTTGTTTGTAGTTAGGAATCTTATGTACTGTTACCTCCAGCTAACCATCATTTAACATAGTTTGTACATTTTATTCCCACATTGCTGTATGTGTAATCCTTGGGGTTTGAGAAAAGGGTGCATACTCTTCACATTACTCCCAGGTTCTCACAGTTCCATGCAACGAATCGGCAGGGGTCCTGCTCCTAACTGAAATTTGAATATAGTGCTGTTTTGTATAAACATCCACTTACACACATTTGAGGGGAAGGTACCTGTTTTCATATCTTTTACTGCAATGTAACTGTACCTAAAGGCTAATTCACTCGAGAAAACTATGAAGTTACAGAACAGAATTGCTGGTGAGCACTTACCTTCAGGAGGCGAAATTTCAGTACTGTCAATAGGCACACATGAAAATATCTGGCACTATCCTCTTTTCCAGAATGAATAGTTCCTTCTTCACCAGAGTAGGGAGGAGGGGAGGGGAGTGCTGGGGAGGGGGGGGGGGGGAATTAAAAAAGCAGCCAACGCCAGCCTATCGCTGTCTCCCATATTGGAAGGAACTACTAGTTCCGAAAGCTAGGATGTTGTTGTGTATTTTTATATGGGCCTAATGGCAGTACTGAAATTTCATCTCCTGAATGTACATACTGCCAGCAACTATGTCTCATTATTTTATAATGTAATTATTTGGTGCACCATTGAATACAAGTGATCTTGACTTCAACATATTGAGTGCAATATAAATAGAAATCGCATCATCAAGCAGATTTGAGAGCTTACCTTACTAGACCACATTCAGGAAACTCGTGGACCATATGTATACAGGACAAACCTTTAAAAAAAAAAAATTAGAGGGGGGCGGGGGGGGGGGGGGCACTGCTTACCCTGCCTGCATGTTTGTGTGGCATGTCACCCATCAAACATATCTGGGACATGGTTGGCAGCTTGGTCATTACAATCCTCCAGCAACCATTGTTGACACTTTCTAGACATGCATACAAACTACATGATGGGAGAATCCTCAGGAACATATCAAGTTTCTTTAGTTTCGTGCCATAACATTTAATGTATTGTTAGTTTGTTCCATATGTAATAGGAGGTTCATTTCAGTTATATTACGCTTTTTTGTGATGCAATTTTACAGAGGTTATTATATTTATTTTTGTTTCATTGGACCTGTGTGTCAGTGACACATGATCATAGACACACCAATAGACAACCAAAACTTTTTAATCTTTGACTGGGGAAGCCACATACTTTTCATAGGAATCATCCCAGAATTTGCCATAAGAAAACCTAAACCTGGATGAACAGCCAGAGATCTGAATTGTCATTCTCCAGAATTCCAATCAAGTGTGTTAACTATTGCACTGTGTTGTTTGTTGTGCTATTCAGTTCGAAACTGGTTCGATGCAGTTTCCCATGCTACTCTATTCTGTGCAAGCCTCTTCTTCTCCAAATAACTACTGCAATCTGCATCTTTGTGAACCTGATAACTATATGCATCTCTTGTTTTACCTCCACACTTCTGTCCGGCACTAAACTGGTGACACCACTGATGATGTCTCAAAAGGTGTCCTATCAACTGATCCCTTATTTTAGTCAAGTTGTGCACACAAATTTCTTTTCTCCTCAGTTCCAATCAGTATCTCTTCATTAGTTACATGATCTACCCATCTGATTTTCAGGATTCTTCTGTAGTACCACATTTCAAAAGCTTCTGTTTTCTTCTTGTCTGAACTGTTTGTCTTCCACATTTCACTTCCGAACAACTGGTGCACTCTTGACAAATACTGTCAGAAAAGACTTCCTAATGCTTAAATCTATATTGTGTGTTAACAAATTCTCTTTTTCGGAAAAGCTTTTGTTGCCATTGCCAGTCTGTATTTTATATCCTTTCTACTTTGCCCGTCATAAGTCATTTTGCAGCCAAAATGGAACTCATTTACTACTTTAAGTGTCTAGTTTCCTAACCTAATTCTCTCAGCATCACCTGATTTAATTTGACTGCATTCCAGTACCATTGTTTTGTTTTTGTTGATCATCATCTTATATCCTCTTTCCAATACATTGTTCATTCCATTCAGCTTCTCTTCCAGTTCCTTTCTGCCTTTGAGAGAATTGCATTGTCACCGGCAAACTTTAAAGTTTTTATTGCTTTTACCTGAACTTTCTTTCTCAAAATTTTTTCCTGCACTTTCTTTACTTGCTGTTCAGTGTTCAGATCGAATGACATTGGGGATAGGCTGCAACCCTGCCTTACTCCCTTCTTAACCCTCCATCCCTTTCATGCTCCTTGACTCTCAGAACTGCTGTTACCCCCTGTATTTTACCCCTCCTACCCTCAGAATTTCAAACAATTTATTCCAGCCAACATTGTCAAAAACTTCCTCTAAATGTGGGTTTGCCCTTATTTAACCTATCGTCAAAGAGAAGTCACAGGGTCAGTACTGCCTCACGTGTTCCTGCATTTCTTCATAATCTCAACTGCTATTTGTGTGTAAAATCTTTGTAGAAGATCCTTTAAAGTTGTGGAACAATCACCACAAACTTTTGTGTGGGGAGTTCATATATTCTGTTATAAGTGATCCTAGGCAGGTAGCATATTACCTCCCATAATACAAGGGAGGCACTTTCATAGGATTTTTTGATTTTTAAAAGGCACTTAACAATGGAAATTGGTGCAAGCTGTTCAAAATCTTCACAGAAACAAGTATATGCTTTATAGAAAGATGAGCAATGCACAGTGTGCACAAAAATTAAGAGGGAACAATCATAGTTGAAGACCAAGGTAGGAGCACTTGCATTAAAGTAGAGGAGTAAGGCAAGCATACAGTATTTGTCCTCTCCTAGTTACCCTTACATCAAAGAAGCAATGAAAGAAATAAAAGAAAGGTTCATAAGTAGGCTTAAAATTCATGGTACAACAACATTGATGATAAGATATGCTGATGACAGTTCTGTCCTTAGTGAAGTGAGTCAGAATTACAGAACCTGTTGAACAGGATGAACTCACTGCAAGGCTCAGGATATGAATTTATAGTAAGCCAAAAGTACTGAGGAGCAGCAGAAATGAGATTAGTGACAAACTTAACATCAAACTGGAGATGATTTAGTAGACAAAGTGATGCAATTCTGCTACCTTGGAAGCAAAATAATACATGTAAGACAAAGCAAGCATGATAAAAGAAAGAGACTAGCTCGGGCAGAGACAGTATTGCATGTAAAAAGAAATCAATCAGGTCAGACATAAGCTTTAATTTTGCAAATTTCTGAGAATAAACTTTTGGAGCACGGTATTCCATGAAGTGAATCAGGGGCTGTGGAAAAGCCAGAAAAGAAGAGAATATAAGTGTTTGAGATTTTGTGTTACAGAAAGGGGCTGAAACATTAAGTGGACTGAAAAGAAATGAGTTGGTTCTCTGCAGAACAGGTAGAGAAAGAACCACTTGGAATGCTCATTAAGGGTGGGATGTGAGGATAGGATTGATGCTAAGACATCAGGAAATAATTCCCATAGAGGGCAAAAATTACAGACAAAGACTGAGATAGGAATAATTACAATACATGAGAGCACTGAGTGTAAATGCTACTAAGATATAAGGTACAAGAACAAGATTATCTAATAGATGTTTGTCCCACTTTGTGTGGCTTGGTGTCACTGAACATATACTCGTCCCATGAGAACATTTGTTGATGGCTACACAGCAAGGGTAATACTCAATTGACTTTGTATGGTCTGACTTTGCCCTGGCTTCAAAGAACTGAAAAAAAACAAGTCTCAAAATAAGATAAATGTTTCATCCAAAGTGTTTTAGTGTAAACCTGTTTTGATTGTTGCTGCTGTTGACTGTTGCTAAATGTGCTTGTGGATTCATCACTTGCATACCTAAATGTGTATAACTTCCTATGAGCAAGTTCTACAGTTACCCTATGTCCAGGATCATAAATGCCACTACTTTTGCTTTATCATAATATGTAGTGTCTGGAAATATTTCAGAGCCAGTCTCATTTGAACAATCTACACTTCTTTTAATACAGTGGGAGACAAGTTTAAATCACAAATTAATGATTCTGTTCGTCTGTCTCTCAGTCTGCAGGTGCCATTATTTGAACGACAATAATAATTTTACCTCCTGCAATTATTTTGCTACTATTGTTATAAAACTTTAATTAGAGCTAAAAGGAAAGACCACACACACACACACACACACACACACACACACACACACACACACACACACGCTATTCACTTTGACTTTTTATGGCTAGATTAAGGGCTTCCTGCCAGATATAACTTATAACAAGTCCTTGATAAGATTAAATCACGTGATGTAGAGGCAATTTTGAGAGTACTCCAGAGCAGTGTTGTAGGGACATTGCTGGTTGTACTTTGGTGGATAATGTTCAAAGCTCTGTGAGGTTAATGCATAATGCTGTTGTATATAGGAAGCTCACAACACAAGAAAACTAGCAAAATGCAGGAAGGCTCGCAGTGATCAACAGTTGCTGCAGGGACTAGCAGTTGACCTCTTTATGTAAATAAATATAGCATGTTATACATAAATAGGTGTAAAGACCTGTTGTTATTCGACTACATGGTTGAGGACTAAACATGGTAAACAGTAACAAACACAAAAAATGTGGAAGTGACGTGGAGGAACTCGGATTCAAAACTATTTCTAGGAGAACCAGATGCATGGCTGATTAATTTTAAGGAAATTTGATTAACCCTTGAAAGAAAGAGATAGGTGACAAAACCCCTGAATCCAGAGAGTTATTGCTCACCAGTCTGGGACTGTTGCCTGATATGATTAGTTAGAGAGATAGGATTAATTCCAAAAGCATGCTTTCCAAGATGTGTCACGAAACAAATTACTTCCTCACACATGCAAACTGGCCATCACGAGAAAAACTGAAGAATTTTGAGCTTATATGGGTGCCTAGCAGCAGTCATTTTTCCTGCCCACTACTTGCCATAGGAACTGGAAAGGTGATAAATCATATTGGTACCAGTAGTGCCCTCCTTCATAAACCGAAAGGTGATTTGAAAATTATAAATGTAGATTGTATCAGATAGTATTAATACAACTAGTAGCCTCTTCCAGAAATAGTGACATACAGGATTATGAGTTAATAAATGTTTTATTGTTTTGCTTCTTTATACATTTATGAAATTGTATTTTTAGGTACTAATGATGGATCATTCCATGGTGTGTATGGACAGCAGTTTGTTATTAACAGAGTCATGACTGACTTTTCATGAACATGATGTGACCTGAAAATGCTTTCATTCTGAAACAGAGGAAAAAACAGAACAATATCCTAATAATAGGGGTATTTAGTGTAAGTACTTTAAACTATAATAAGCTGCCTATTAAGAGAAAGGGGTGTTTTAGTAATTAGGTTAATAATAATAACAAGAATGCGGAAGTGTTCCTAGAATGCGACCATGTCCGTTTACAAGAAACTGGCATAGTTCATTAAAACATGCATCTCTCATTACCCTCATCTTTGGGACTATTTCATTTCCATATAAAAAATGTCCTAATTTATACATTTTTTCCATGATTTTTTTTACATAATCTCCAAAGAATTCAACAAAATGTCTTTAATTTAGACACATTGTGCATTGGTGACACTCATATTGTGCATCAGTACTGGAACATAATGTATATCACACGTCCAAAAGACACTTTTGTACAGAATGATGTCGTTTCCAGCTGTACCTCTGTATTGTGTTTGCACACTTCATAGTCTTTCAGCTTTCTTTAACTGGTTGGAAGTGCATTGACTATCTCACCTGCTCTTCTCTTTCCACTGTGTCATCAAGTAGTTGCTATTGTCTTAGAATAATTGTTATCACTTAATTCTTCTTTGCAAGAAAGTATATTCCATGATGATGTCTCACCAACTCCTGCAAAGAAACTACATGCTGCTGAGCTTTCTCTTCTTATTTCTCCACAAACCTCTGACACAGTAATTACGCTGAACCACAGTGATGACTGAAAGTAGTGAAAACTTATTTTTCTTTGTTAACATAATTGTCTGTGTCAGTTATCATCTTATTTCCCCTTCAATCTTTTACTTGTTTTAATCTGTCTCTTATCATAGAGACTTCAATTTCCATTGCATACTAAAGCTCAAGCTGTGCAGTGTGGTTGCAGCATTCTCCTTGAATCACAACATTAAACTTACAAGTACTGTTAATGTAACTGAAACCTGTTCTTGATCATTAACTGCCTCACTTAGGAAACACACATCCCATTGACTTGCTTTCCAAGTTCTTTGTTTTATTACTTTTATTAATCATTCATGATATTGAAAAATTTGCTTTTTCATTCTTTGCCCATTATATTTCTATTATATGTGTACTTTTGCTAATATCTGTAGCTTACCAAGACTTCTCATTTCGTCTACTCTTGGTCAGTTTGTGAATATTTAAAATGCCATATGCTGTTCCTGGCAGCTCTCTAAAAATAAAATGCTTCAATTACCAGGCTTCCTTTTATTTTAAAACCAATTTCTTTTTGGATTTGTTGCTGTAGCACTTAATGCTGCACTAACCTGTTTTGGAAATTCCTTGCCAAGTTTGCATGTGAGCTGCTTGTAGCTGCCATGAAAGTTTCAATTGCAAGTTCCTCACACTACCATGTACTTCCAAAGCCACTTCTTTCTTAAATACACAAACATTATCTCATAACATGCACAAGTACTTTAACTTAACGATCATAATAATAGCTGAATTGTAAAATAAATATTGAATATTTTTATTAGTTCTTGCTGAATTGTCGAGATGGAACGATCGCACACTAGCGTGAGGATGAATAAACACAGGTATCGGCAACTGTACTGAGGTCATCAAAATAAGTGATAGTGCCATTGGTGTTTCTTCCTTCAATCAGTAGGTAAGAGATATCCCTAAATACATACATTTTTGTGAATTTTAAGGAGGAATGACAGAAATTTGCAGGCAGCGAGAGTGATTTCACCTTTTCAGAGTTTGAATTTTACATACTTTAATCAAGGAATCTGGTCTTTATATTGTAAAGGCTATTACAAACCTGTTTCTATAATAAAATATCGTGCCACTTACATCTGTTGCACTACATCTTATCAAATCTGATAAGTAAAGTACAAGGGTTGGGGATAGAGTCCAGTATCAAATACGTACAAGAGAATAATACACACACAATTGTTCTCCCAGAGTAGTTCATGACTTATTTTGTTAACACAGAACAAAAGGTTCGCATTTAACATAAGCCGAATTTCACATCCAGTCAATAAGAATATCAACTTTTGAAACCACCTGAACAAATTGTGCTGTACCGCGCAATTCTCAAACATGAAAGGAAACACTTTTTCGATTTCGTTTGCTAGTAAAACGCTAGGGCATGCGTCAAACAAAGTGTTAATGCATATAGAGCCATATTTCGTGTCATTCAAACAACATACGTTTGTTGTAGTATCAATGTACCACTATCTTTACTCATCTTTTCAAAAATTACCACATTTTTTGCGGTCTTGCAATTTGTTATTATTATTTCGTTTTATGGCAGTGTTCGCCTCCACTAATTGATGCATTTCAGTGAAGTAGATGTGTTGTTAACAGTTTCTCTAAAATTGTATTAATGGTAGGCAAAAAACACGACAAAAAAATCGTAGGACGTGCGGCACATGTGTATCATCACTGTTCCAACTAAATAAACTGAATTTCAAGTTTAGTTACTGTTCTGCGTCAAACGCTACTAACTAATGAACCTGCTGAAATATACCGGACGTATTATCACGATGAGCGCTTTTGAAAAGCTATATCTAAATAGTTCGTTCACATTAATAAATTATCTTCGCACACGTACGACTTCCTGAGTGACTTGTCGTTGCAATGTTATATCGGAATAGACGGTACGACCACGGAACAGACGGCCGTGCAGATTGACTACCTTCGACACAGTGTGGCCAATACGCGAAGACTAAATGTTATGCCTGTAATGTTAACAAGTACGAATTGAATTTTTTTAGGAGTTCTGAATAACAGACTACTTTTCGATGATTAATGAATTCAAATAGGAACAACTGTACGGATATATTGTTCTCTAATGGTATATGTCATATTGTGATTTTGAATGTAAGCAAGTTATGTTGGCAACACTATCAAATAATAGAAGCAGCAGCAGTCAGGAGTTTGGTAATTGCAGTTTACGTGAAAGGATGGCTTAAGAGCGTTTGTACGCGGAGTGCCAAGCTTTTGGTCGCCTGTTGTTAAAGCCGATGGGCAGTTGCTGGTGACACACTCCTTACATTTGTGTGGGTAAGTATTTCCTGTTACTGTTGTGTTTAAAATTGAAGAAAAGGCATTCTAGGGTTCTGCTGAAGCCGAGATTCTTGAAGTGTTGTTAGCCGGCTTGAAAGTTTTCTTCATTTATGCCATACATGGACTGACACACTATTTCGAAACAATAACCTTTCATTGTCTGATATTTTCTTTACGTTGAAATTTCGTGTAACCGACTATAAAATAAAAAAAAAAGTTATACATGTTAATTGCTGGTTTCAGTTGGTCCAGTTAAAATTTTTGTTAGTTTCACGTTAGATGCATTTTCGATTAATCGTAATGATCTGGATCGAGTCATTTTTCCATTCACATTAATCATTCATATGCAAATAGGGCTACATGCTGACAATTTAAATTTTTATTTTTCACATTTAACTTACCCTAGGGTAAGTGATCAAAAATTTTAGTGGTAGTATTTCTGTGCTAAAGACAACCTTAATGAGAAATAATTAATGTCATGTTTTTTTTCTGGTACTGCAATTATGCACAACATTGTCCCTTCTGAATGGTAGTGGGTTATCTACAACATATTTCATAAGAAAATAAATATACCCGGAAACAGTAGTCAAAATGTTTTAATCCTTAAACAGATGGCTACAAGATGGACGTGGCTGAGCACCACATATTATCCATAAATCACCTTTTTGAGTACCTGAATTTCTGCTTTGAGTTACCCAACTTAACGCCACATTAATTCGTGTCGGCGTCGTTCCTTCTAGTCTTTATCCTTATCCAGTATTCTTTGATTCTTAAATTTTGCAATCTAATTCGTCCTTCTGCCCATGATGATTTTGTCTTGGGTCTGATTCTGTCGTGGAAACTTGTGACAACTTGAATTTTTTATTTGAAAATCTTCCTGTTGTAAATCTCTGTTTCCTGTATTCCCATTTGTTCCAGATCCCTTTTTACCTCGTGGATCCATTGTACTTTGCTTCTTGTGTTCGTAAGAAACCGTTATTTGAGGTGTCAACCCCAACCCCCGCCCCATTCTAAGATTGTGCCCGAAAAACGTGATTCCTCTTGTTTTCCTGATGGCATCCGAGATTATCTCTATCTGGATGCACAGTTCTTGGTTCGCTCGCCTTCTGTATTGACCGTCTCCTGCCCTCGAGACCCCAATATCCTCCTGAAAATCCTTCGCTCCATAAGTTACAGTCTCATAAGTACCCCAGTCCTTACAAGTTTCAGAATTCGTGCTGAATATAAAGGTCAGGGCGGACCACTGTCGGGCAATGTCTCAGTTTTGCGTTGATCGAAATATTCTTCTTACTGTAGACGATCATAGTTAGTTTGCATATTGAATTTTTTTTTGGTTATTCGTGTTCCCAATGCTTCTTTTTCTGTCAGACCAGGTTCTGTCCATTCCGACAGGTATATCTCTCCTAGGGCCAGCCTTAGGCGTGTGCAAACGGTGCAACCGCACAGGGTACCGCGCAAAAAATTAGAAGGTAATTTGAAAACTGTCTTCTGTAAGTTTTTATTACTGATAAATTGAAAAAATAATGTTTCTGAAACCACTTTTAATGTAATGTAATTCAATTATATACCCACTGTGACACGACTTTGGCCACTGGAGTAAGTCTCAGAAAATTACGAGTCCATCGGAGTGGAGGAACCAGAGGCTATGTTACAGATGCTCTATAGTAATATCTGTTGTGAACATATGACTAATGCTCATGTCTAAATTAAGAGGTACGCGATTCATTGTTTCTCGGCGCCTCTCCGCCCCCTTCTACTCACTGTTGTGGCTAACAATCGGGCATTACATTCTTCCGTCAGCAGGTGTTTCACACAGAATGATTTGTTCATTGTAGTCAGTTTAAACGTACGGTACTTCCCCAGTTCACACTGTTTCACGTCTGGTGTGTGCACACTGTGTGAAGATACAGTGTATTTGCCTGTCCGTTGAAGTTCAAAGTGCCATGTCGTGACAGGGACATATTTAGAAAATACGATTCAGGTGCTCAAAAGTTCAAGAAAAAGATACAAAATGAAAAATTTTTGAACTCACGAGAAGGCGCTTTCGAAAAATTTCTTCGAGCAGAAACGCCAGACAGTGAGGCTAAAGTGTGCTTATAGAACGATGGCACCAACAGCAGCCACTCATCATGTGGTGCTTTAGACACAAGTGAACATGAAGCACTGGAATGCGGACTGCCTGCTATCCCACATTCAGGTAGGTCTAGTAGCAGCAGTTGTGAAGTATATACAAATTCAGACCCATGCATCTGGCCTAATATGTTAACATCATCCATGATAAACGAAATTGTACAGAAAGGCCCTACTAAAATTTTAAATTTTTAGTATCCCTAAGTGAAAACAGAAGAAAATTTTCAACTCATTTTTACGTAAGAACTTTACCAAATGGAGAAAAAGACATCGTAAATGTCTTTTATATTCGAAATCTACCGACAAAGTTTGTTTTGTTGTAAATTTATGGATCTCCTTCAACAAGCTGTCAACTGGAAAAAGAGAAGGAACATTGACGTCAGGTTCAAAAAAGAATTATACTCACCGTCAGCTACCTAGCTCAACGTAATGTGGCCGTATGGGGAACCAGCGACAATCTCTGTCAAGAAAATAATAGTAATTTTCTTGGTTTGATCGAAATAACAGCAGAATTTGACCCTGCTTTGCAGGAACATTTAAGTCAGGTAAAAGCTCAAAAAATTCATGGCCATTATCTTGGGAAAAACATTCAAAATGAACACACAAATTTGTTTGTCAACAAAGTAAAAAACGCCATTGTTTATTTTGTAAAAGAAAGTAAATATTTTTCTGTCATGCTTGATTGTACTCCTGATAACAGTGAACAAATTATATTGGTTGTTTGGTTGGTAAATGTATCAGAAAACGCAGTGACTGTAGAAGAGCATTTCCTCGACTTTCAAAACGTCACTTCCACAGTAGAAAGTTTGACAAATCCTTTTGTCGAGACTACATCAACTAGGACTCTATATTCATGATTGCAGATGCCAAAATTACGATAATGAAGCAAATACGAAAGGTTATCGAAGTCATGTTCAAGACAGAACCCTAAAGTGCAATCCAATAGCATTTTATATGCCATGTGCCAGCCACAGTCTTAACCTTGGTTATCAGACGCGACAAAATTTACAGCAAAAGTACAAATTTTTTTTTGTGTAATTCAAAGAATATACATTGTTTTCAGAGCATCGACTCAGAGATAGGAAATCTTATTGAACAGGGTACCTACCAACTTTAACAATGAAGAAGCTTTCAGATACTCGATGGGGAGTGTCAAAGCTATAAGGTGCCAGACAAGACAAGTCAGAGACGCCCTTTTTGAGGTGAGCAACAGCACTATTGAATCGAAAACAAAGAGCGAAGTACACACACTTGCTGTGAACGAAGAAAGCTTCGAATTAATTGTAGACTTTGTGATATGGTATGATCTCTTTGCCGTTAACGCATCAAGAAAAAGGAAAACATGGACGTGAAAGTAGCAACTAAATCCCTCGAAAGTCTCGTGAAATTTGTTGAGAAATTCCGCGAAAAAGGTTTTGTTAATGCAGATCAGCGAAAGAGATAGCTGGAAGTTTACAGACTGAACCAAAATTTGGAGAAAAGAGGATTGACAAAAAGGCAAAGCAATTTGATTATGAAGGTGACGACATGGTTTGCAGAACTCAACTTTCTTAGGAGCAATACAAAATCGATTTTTTCTACCCTCTCGTTGACACAGTGTTAAAAAGTCTGAAAACAACTCTTATGTTAATACTGAAATACTTGAATGATATTGGAACCCATTGCCCAACATTTATATTGCCTACAGATTTTGTTAACTGTGCCAGCGACTGTCGCCTCCGCTAAAACTAGCTGTTCACGTTTAAAGCTTATGAAGAATTATTTCAGAAGCAGCATCTCACAAGAATGTCTGTCTTCTCTTGCCATGCTGTCAGTGGAACACGACGTGGTTTCAAAATTGAATTCTGAAGATATTATTGATGGACTTGCTTGTCAGAAAGCAAGGAAAAGATGGTTCGTGTAAAATGCGTAAAGCAGAAAACCCTTAGTGTTTATAACATAAAACCCATTTAATTTGGAGTAAATGTAGAACACAGTCAAGTGATGAAAACATTTAAGTGTATATCCTGAACAAAACTTGAGAACCTTAAAGAATTTTGAATTTCATTAAATTGGAAGAAATCCCATAGCTAATTACTTCTAATTATTAACATTTTAGTAATTACCAAGCCTGTTCAGAGTCCTTCTCTGATTAATTATTTTCCTATCACAACAGTAGGTCTGCTGTTACAACAGTCTCCTGAGATATTGGTAGTATGTCAGTGACGAAACTTTGAATTGTTTTGAAAATGACGAATATCACCTGTGTTAAAAGAGGGATGCGGGGGATGCTCGCGCGCAAGTTTTGCACATGGATCCGCGCCAGCCGAGGCCGGCCCTCGTCTGCCTTCGGAATTTCCCCTCCTATTGTCATCCATCTAAGAGTTTACTTAAGGTTTGTCATGTATCGTGTCTTCTCGATAGAGATATGTAGGCCTGCCTTAGCGGCTTGACTTTGTAGTTGTGTGATTTGATTAACTGTCTCTTCTAATAATTCAGACAATATGTCGACATCGTCTGCGAATGTCAGACCGTCTACCCGAATTCCTTTTTTCTTGTTCTCCAGTCGTATTTCTTCCACTCATTTCCTTTCTCATCGCCATTTCTGATCATTATCAAGTACCGGTACACAGTTACAGAGCAAAGGGGAGAGCCCGCACTCCCTGTGTGACTCCGGTTTCGCATTTTCACGAAATTTTCTTAAACCTCAAACCCCGAATTATTGACGCTCTTGGTGACAGGGTTTTATTTCCTTTACTGCCAAGCCAATTCATTTTACTGCATCCAGGACAGAAACTGACCGTGCAAGAGCAAACGCTTTCGGCTTCCTCAACACTAAGAATAAGAGATTGCATCAGTAATCGCCTAACCCCGTGGTCCATGAGTTGTGTGAGGCTGGTTGAACCTGTAGGGAACCAAGCCAATTTCACGTTTAATAACTTTACTTTCGGGTGGCAGGTTGCATTGTCTAGGAAAAGGAGAACTTGGCGATTTCCTTTTTCCATTTTTGCATTGAAAGAGCCGAGGCATTCTTTCATAAGACCACTCACCATCCACGCCTTTTTATTGCTTCGCCATGTGACTAGAAGCTTACTGACGTCTATGTTTTTGAAACAGTGTGGTTTTGCCGCTGTTCCAATCACCAGTGGCTTCTCCATTTCACCTAATGTTTCCACGCAGCAGTACAGGGAGTCCTTCCATGGACGTTTCTCCGCCGGTGCACTTTTCACTTCTAATTGCTAGCGATTTTTAAGGCAGCGCGCAATGAAACAGTCCCGTTTCATCGGCATTGAGCACGTCTTTCGGACCATAATTCACCATTGAGTTGGACAGTATTGTCTTCCATTCTGTTGCTACACTTTCCTGCACATCCTTAGCTTCCCCGCACACTTCATTCCACACGATGTTGTGCCTAGCTTTGAAACTGTCCAGCCATCCTGTGGATGCCTTAAACTCCGTAATTCCAAGCTCTTTAGCGTCTTTTAGAAGTAGTTTCATGCCCGCGCACATAGAATCATCCCACACTTTTTCGTTAATTTATTCATTTCCAGTCTTCTTCGGCTTTCTTTTAATCTGCCCGTTCCCTTTCGTCCATTCGCCCCGAATCTTATCCTTGTTTCTTAAAGTCTCATAAATTTCTGTTTTACCGCACTTGAAACGCAACATTATTTTGCGCACAGAGAGTTTGTCTTTCTCACTCGCCTCGATTACATTAATCTTTTCGTTAAGTGTTAACGGCACATACCGTTTGCTCGACGTCATGTTACTGTATCTCATAAAGTGCTACTAGTCAACTGAAACTAGTAGAAAATAATGACCCTGCCGGGTAAAACCATTGTTTAACGCAACAATACCCACCTCTTTCACTGCGCACATTAGAGCAGAATGTTGGCAGATGCGCAGCAGTGTTACTGTATGCGTCGGCGTACGTCAATAATGAGGAAAACGAGAAAGCCGACAAACAGAGCGCTGACGAACGAACCGTTTCCTTTGATGTACTGTACCGACACTGAGCATAACTTATCGTTGTTGCACAGAGCGGCGCGGTTTTTGGGTCCACACCAGCAGCGCCGCGCTGCGCTGGACCTTTTTCTTGGTTTTTGCGCAGAACAGAGGTGTTAAAAGTAACGTCCTTGTAGAGTCGTGAATAACTAATGAACTGAGGCTCTTTTCCGCATTATGCAATGAATTACTAAGTATGTTCTAAGATGTGCTTTCCGTTTCCGCGTTAGGCACGTTCCGTCTTATACACAAAAAAAAATTAATAAATAAATCAGCATATAAAAGTGCACTGAATGCGTCGAGACTGAAATACTTGTACGGTTTGGGCAGATTTCCGAATCATACACGTGCCGATTTGAGCAAGTTTTACTGTCTTAATATATAACATATATAACCCCCAGCGGCTTGCTCTTATACCGTGTGTAGTTTCTATGACTGTTGCTGGCAACGATGTATAACAACCATTATTCACTTATGCTGAGTAACTCTGTGTGTGTGTGTGTGTGTGTGTGTGTGTGTGTGTGTGTGTGTGTGTGTGTGTGAGATATATATATATATCTCGTTGTTTTGTGATGTCAAAAGCGAAACGTGAGTGTTCTTCCTATGACGGATACATAGAAATATGGCCTTTCAAATATATTTACGAGGTGCGGCTAGAAAAAAACCGGACTGATGCTGGAAAAAACATTTATTTACAATTATTTACAATTTCATGTTATCTCCTTCAATGTACTCTCCTCCTCGGTCTCTACACCGCTCCATACGAATTTTCCACTGTTCATAGCAATGCTGCAGATCATTTTCGGTAAGTCCATACATTACTTCCGTCGCTTTTTCTTTTACTGCTTCAACAGTCTCAAATCTAGTTCCTTTCAAAGCTGACTTGACTTTAGGGAAAAGAAAAGTCACAGGGGGCCAAATCAGGTGAGTAGGGTGGATGATCTAAGATGGAAATGTTGTGTTTTGCCAAAAACGTCTTCACTGACAACGCACTGTGAGCTGGGGCATTGTCTTGGTGAAGGATCCATGACTTTTTTCTCCACAAATCGTTCCATTTTCTCCGTACTCGCTCACGTAGGGTAGCCAGGACGCTAATGTAGTAATTCTGATTCACTGTTTGTCCCTCTGGTACCCAATCAATGTGCACAATCCCTTTGATGTCAAAAAAAACAATCATCATTGCCTTGAATTTCGATTTTGACATTCGTGCTTTTTTTTTATCGTGGAGAACCAGGAGTTTTCCAATGCATCGATTTTGTAAGAAGGTGGGATCACTTTCAATGTTTTCCAGGCTGTCAGAACAAATCATTCTTCGGCGTTCCTTCTGTTCAATTGTGAGACACTTTGGAACCATTTTTGAACACACTTTGTTCATGTTGAAACTTTCATGAAGAATCTGCCTAACACTTTCCTTGTCAACTCCTGTTAACTCAGACACTGCTCTGATTGTTAAACGGCGATCTTGTCGAACAAGTTTACCGATTTTTTCAATGTTTGCATCAGTTTTTGCTGACAATGGTCTGCCAGTGCGAGTGTCATCACTGGTGTCTTCGCGGCCATCTTTAAATCGTTTAAACCACTCAAACACTTGTGTTCGCGATAAACAATCATCGCCGTACACTTGTTGTAACATTACAAACGTTTCACTTGCAGATTTTCCTAGTTTGAAACAAAATTTGATGTTAACACGCTGTTCTTTCTGTACACTCAACATTTTCCGACGCACAGACAAAACGTCAACTACTTAAAACAGACGCCACGGGCAGACTGAGTGCAGGAGGCAGATGAAACTCGAGCAGTAGGCGGAGCGAGAGTCACGTGACAGGCCACGCGACTTTCAGCCTTATTGCATTCGTTTTATTGTTTCACCAGTACTCGTCCGGTTTTTTTCTAGCCACACCTCGTATAATGATAGGTAGTGACGCATAGATCAATTTTTCCAGGCGTTTGAAGACCGTCCTTATCCTCTTCTTATGATTGGATTACTGTGGATTTTCTCCCGATTTTGGTACCAACATTTATGGCAACCCTAGATCTATCTTATGTCGATTTGCTGACCTTATGTCCAGTCAGTAAGCAGTAATTACTTCCTCTACTTGACAAATGCTCGATTGTAATATAAACTAATACCGCACAACTGTAAAACTCCAGCGCCGTTCATTCTGCGATAACACTCGGAAGTAATGTGAGAAAAGACACTTGTGTGCAAAACAAAACTTGAGGACGAAAGTGACTTGCGTATGACGTGTCACTGACAGGTAACATAACTCGATGGAACTTGGACAGTACATAGAAGAAACTGCTGCAGTTTAGTACACAAGGTAACTGAAAGAAATCTGCAATGAGACGAGCAGAAATAACACCTCCATCAAAGACAATAATTACACTGAAGTCACCGCAATTCACGTTGGTCCGCTGGACATTACGTAAGGCGGGACATAGTTGTTAATAGGTTGTGTGATAAGAACGGCTGGCACTGAAAGCTGTGCAACGTGCTCCCATGCTAGCCACAAAAGGGATAGAGAGTTGTTTGTTGTGGTAGGGCGTTCCATTGCTCCACCCCTGTGTTTGACCGCTCCTGGATGGTCGTAGATGCATCTGCACGTGCTGCAATACGTCTCCCCAACAAATCCCACTTGTGCTTGACAGGATTTAAGCTGGGGGAACGTTCAGATTAGTAAATTCGCCGAACATCGTATTGTTCCAAGAGCTGCTTCACCTGCACTGTTCGATGCGGTCGCGCACTTTCATCCATAAGAATGAGGTAAGGGCCGAATGCGCCTCTGAAAAGACGCGCTTGGGAAAGGAGTACAGTGTCACAACAAAGTTTACCGGTAAGCGCGCCGTCTTCAAAAAGTTCCCACCTCTCTCTATATGGGGGTACGTTAATAGGCGCGGGAACATTGTCCAACATGATCGTTTTGATGGTCCGGGTGTTATGGTGTGCGGAGGCATAATGTTGCATGGGCGTACTGACCTCCAAATCTTTGTCATGTCCAAGGTACCATCATGAATCGTGGTCACTACAATGTAGTTATTGTCTTGGAATAAAAGTGTCATTTCTGTTCGTCTCGCTGCGTATTTCTTTCAGTTACCTTCTTTACTTCACTGCAGCAGTTCTTTCTATGTATGGTCCAAGTTTCATAGAGCTATGTATGTTACTTGACGGTGAAATTTCATACAAAAGTTACTTTTGTCCTTAGGCTGCACACACTAGTGTGTGTTAATCTTGGTTTTCATTGCTGTACGTGTCTGATACTATCATAGCTTCTTATTTGGGTTGATTACATGTTATGTAGGTATATGTCACGTGTTTAATAATTGTCGTTCACCACTCGCAGTGAATGAAAGAATTATTACCTTTATTTTATGGAAGCTTGGGCAAACATTTTTGCTGGAAATAATGCCTTGTACAGGCGACCACTTGTGCGTCGTTGATAACCATCATGACTGCATGGGGCGACAAAAATATGGAAACCCCACGAGAAATAGTTGCTTGAACATAAATGCAGGGCCGGCCGAGGTGGCCACGCGCTTAAAGGCGCTACAGTCTGGAACCGCGAGGCCGCTAAGGTCGAATCCTGCCTCGGGCATGGATGTGTGTGATGTCCTTAGGTTAGTTAGGTTTAAGTAGTTCTGAGTTCTAGGGGACTGATGACCTTAGAAGTTAAGTCCCATAGTGCTCGGAGCCATTTGAACCATAAATGCAGGTGCTAGACAGACCTGCGGTTTGCACTGTCGTATTTGACCACAGCCGGCACTTGCGCTATGTTCTCAGTACTTTGCAAGTGTCAGTCGGGGTCAGAACTGTGATCTGTGTAGTTGTGAGTGCATGCATTATGTCGGAGCTACGTGGACACGAATGTGGGCAAATACGAGCGTTGGAACTTAATAGTGGCAACCATTTATTTACAGCTCGTTCAAAGTAGATACGTGTTCAAAGTTTTACTGACCTTCAAAGTAGTAACCAGCATTGTGTATAACCCGTTGCCAGCGATGTGGAAGTCGTAGGATTCTCTTAGCAGTTCCAGTTGTACGAAACAGACCTGCGCATTATAGCGCCGTAGGGAGACAACGAAACCAATTAAAGACCATCAGCTAAGTACAAACTACACACATCAAAAAAAGTTTTGCATCGCCCCAGTTCCCAGAACTCCTGAAGATAAATGTTGACTGTGAATATTGTATCACAGACATAGTCCCTTTGACTGTTCAGAGACGTTACTAAACCCACCCAAAGATGTAAACAACCATGCATGAGCAGCGCGTATTAGACGGAGGAGGTCCGACTGCCGATCAGTTCCAGTTATTTCACCAGGAAGGAGGCACACGTCTTATGTTGTCTATAGTTCAACCATGCCTAGACGGTCAGTACCGCGGGTCGATCGCTTCCGCTTTGTTACTTTGTGCTTGGAAGAGCTCTCAACAAGGGAAGTGTCCAGGCGTCTCGAAGTGAACGAAAGCGATGTTGTTCGGACGTGGAGGAGATACAGAGAGACAGGAACTGTCGATGACATGCCTCGCTTAGGCCGCCCAAGGGCTACTACTGCATTGGATGTTCGCTACCTAGGGATTATGGCTCGGAGGAACCCTAACAGCAATGCCACCATGTTGAATAATGCTTTTCGTGCAGCCACACGACGTCGTGTTATGACAAAAACTGTGCGCAATAGGCTGCATGATGCGCTACTTCACTCCCGACGTCCAAGGCGAGGTACATCTTTGCAAGCACGACACCATGCAGCGCGGTACAGATGGGACCAACAACATGCCGAATGGACCGCTTAGGATTGGCAGCACGTTCTCTTCATCGATGAGTGTCGCATGTGCCTTCAACCAGACAATCGTCGGAGAAGTGTTTTAAGGCAACCCGATCAGGCTGAACGCCTTAGACACACTGCCCAATGAGTGCAGCGAGGTGGAGGTTGCCTGCTGTTTTGGGGGTGACATTATGTGGGGCTGACGTACGCCGCTGGTGGTCATGGAAGGCGCCGTAACGGCTGTGTGAAATGTGAATGCCATCCTCCGGCCGATAGTGCAACCATATCGGCAGCATATTGGCGAGGCATTCGTCTTCATGGACGACAGTTCGCGCCCCCTTCGTGCACATCTTCTGAGTGACTTGTTTCAGGATAACGACATTGCTCGACTAGAGTGGCCAGCATGTTCTCCAGATGTGAATCCTATCGAACATGCGTGGGACAGATTGAAAAGGGCTGTTTATGGACCACATGACCCACTAACCACTCTGAGGGATCTACGCCGAATCGCCGTTGAGGAGTGCGGCAATCTGGATCAACAGTGCCTTGATGAACACGTGGATAGTATGGCACGACGAATACAGGCATGCATCAATGTAAGAGGACGTGCTACTGGGTATTAGAGGTACCGGTGTGTACAGCAGTCTCGACCACTACATGTGCAGGTCTCGCGGTATGGTGGTACAACATGCGATGTGTGGTTTTCATGAGCAATGAAAAGGGCGCAAATTATGTTTATGTTGATCTCTATTCCAGTTTTCTGTACAGATTCCGGAGCTCTCGGAACCGAGGTGATGCAAAATTTTTCTTCATTTTTGTTGACGATTGAGGTGGTGTCATCGACCTATAAAGCCTAAAGGGCGTACTGCAATGACACTGACAAATTTCAAGAATATTAGGCAATTTTGCAGTAAAAATTGATGAGCTAGTCTCTAATCTGTCATTTTTTCCCTTCCTTTACGCTAAGACCACCCTTCTAAATGGACGTTCCTGCCTCCACACTTGTTAGATGAATGCGCTGACCAAACGCCAGAAGTTACTTAACAGAGACCGGCAGTAGGTGCAGTTAGGTTATGAGCTTGCTGCTGGCGCGTTTTACTTCGACTGAACTGTGTCGTGGTATTTTCATGTTTGCATGCAGAGAATGTTCAAGAACACACTAAATTGTTGTTAGTTTCTCTAGTAAATTCGCTATTGAGGTGAAGCCAAAATCTGAACAAGGATATGTCTTTTAGTCTTACAATAGGGAAAAAATTCCTTTTGTATGTGTTGTTAACGCTGAACGACTGGTACCAACTTAGGCTGCAGTCAAAGTGGCACCGATATCGGTGGATTCCGCTGACGACCGGTGTAGGCCAAAGTCGGCCGATCTTTTCAGATCAGTAAGTGCGTGGTCACACTGTAGCCGATCTCGTGGCCCGAACGTACAGACTTCGGAACATAATCGGTGAAATTGAAATCAGTTTTTGTCCTGTCACATCCACGGACGTTCCCATAGAGGAAATACGGAATGTGAAAATCTGATAAGTTTAGTCCAAGAAAGAGTGAGTTTGCAGCGTCCTAAGGATGAAAACTCCATTATCAGGATATAGCTTGGACTCTATAGATTGAAATAGCAGGTTTATTGGAAACAACAAGTAAGCAAAATATTTATTAGAAATTTAAGCGTAAATTATAAAAATAATTTCAAGTGAGAAGGGTGGCGTGTCCAGTGCTTATAGTTACTATAGTGGAACTTTTTTGGACTGTGGTAGACTGACATTAATTGTTTGCAAATTATTATTACTGCTTACTAGCGTTTTATCCCAACGGTGTGGTGACTGTTATATGAAGTGGTTAGAAAATGTTGTGTACGGTATGTATGTCCACTTTTCATTTATTGTGTGTTCAGAGTAGCTCATGCTAAACTTTATGCTTGTCTTTCACATGCATGTTGAACGACGATCATTTAAGGTTAATTGACGTATGTCTGCACAACTTCAAATAAATAGAGCGAGACAATGTGTTTATCTTACTTTTCAAGGTCACCTGAAATCGTCTCGAGTATGTAACAGAACGTTTCTCCCATCAGTTCATATATTCGTAAAACTTATGTGATTATTCCCTTATAACTGAGGACAGTTTGAGCAGCACTCGCCACGTTCCTTTCGAGGCAGGTATAGCTTATTCACATCCATTCGACGTCTTTTTAATAGCAAAAGCCTTAATGCAGCACTCGCCTCCAAGCAGAGCGCCGCGGTATCCATCCCACCCTGGGAGGTTAAATCTGACCTACTTCATGTACAGGATAAATTCAAACCTAACCTCCTTGACCCCAGCAAAAACTGGAGGAGATCGGATGCACTGTGACCACACTGTTGCCCGATGTCATCAGGCGACTGACGACCGTTGCTGGTGCCACTGTAAGCGCAGCCTTAGGTAGAGCGGTGGTTAGACACTGGACTTGCATTCGGGAGGACAAGTATTCAGTTCTCTCGTCCGGCCAACCAGGTTTGTTTTCCGTGGCTGCCCTAAATCACCATATGATGCAAACGTGGTTCCTTTGAAAAGGGCCGGCCGCGGTGACCGAGCGGTTCTAGGCGCTTCTGTCCGGAACCGCGCGATTGCCACAGTCGCATGTTCGAGTCCTGCCTCGGGCATGGATGTGTATGATGTCCTTAGGTTAGTTAGGTTTAAGTAGTTCTAAGTTCTAGGGGACTGATGACCTCAGGTGTTAAGTCCCATAGTGCTCAGAGCCATTTGAACCTTTGAAAAGGACTTTGCCGATTTACTTCTCCAGTCTGAGCGTGTTCTCCCTTTCTAATGACGTCCTCGCGGACAGAACTCTAAGCCCTCCGTTTTGTACGTATAGTGGCATCTCTGAGATTTAATGGGAAAGTGTTACAACTGAAGATCCATATGGGAAAAACACCCACTTAAGATAATCGTCGAAGAAAATCGAATCAAACAGGCGTTATTTGATAAATAATATCGAATATATAGAAAAGAGCTCAGTTAATTGAATTAAATACCTTACTTCTTGAATGTAAAGCTTTCCTCAAGTCGAACTATGCTATGGTTAAAGCGAAGCTATATACATAAACAGAACCGTATAGCTCAAGACCCCAGTGACTAGCGACACAGGCCGGCCGGAGTGGCCGAGCGGTTAAAGGCGCTACAGTCTGGAACCGCACGACCGCTACGGTCGCAGGTTCGAATCCTGCCTCGGGCATGGATGTGTGTGATGTCCTTAGGTTAGTTAGGTTTAAGTAGTTCTAAGTTCTAGGGGACTTATGACCACAGCAGTTGAGTCCCATAGTGCTCAGAGCCATTTGAACCATTTGTACTAGCGACACAATTGGTAATTGTAGTATAGCACGGGACTGCATGTGAACAGAAATGTCCACAACTGAATCGCTACCGTCTCCAAAATTCGTTATACACTCCTGGAAATTGAAATAAGAACACCGTGAATTCATTGTCCCAGGAAGGGGAAACTTTATTGACACATTCCTGGGGTCAGATACATCACATGATCACACTGACAGAACCACTGGCACATAGACACAGGCAACAGAGCATGCACAATGTCGGCACTAGTACAGTGTATATCCACCTTTCGCAGCAATGCAGGCTGCTATTCTCCCATGGAGACGATCGTAGAGATGCTGGATGTAGTCCTGTGGAACGGCTTGCCATGCCATTTCCACCTGGCGCCTCAGTTGGACCAGCGTTCGTGCTGGACGTGCAGACCGCGTGAGACGACGCTTCATCCAGTCCCAAACATGCTCAATGGGGGACAGATCCGGAGATCTTGCTGGCCAGGGTAGTTGACTTACACCTTCTAGAGCACGTTGGGTGGCACGGGTTACATGCGGACGTGCATTGTCCTGTTGGAACAGCAAGTTCCCTTGCCGGTCTAGGAATGGTAGAACGATGGGTTCGATGACGGTTTGGATGTACCGTGCACTATTCAGTGTCCCCTCGACGATCACCAGTGGTGTACGGCCAGTGTAGGAGATCGCTCCCCACACCATGATGCCGGGTGTTGGCCCTGTGTGCCTCGGTCGTATGCAGTCCTGATTGTGGCGCTCACCTGCTCGGCGCCAAACACGCATACGACCATCATTGGCACCAAGGCAGAAGCGACTCTCATCGCTGAAGACGACACGTCTCCATTCGTCCCTCCATTCACGCCTGTCGCGACACCACTAGAGGCGGGCTGCACGATGTTGGGGCGTGAGCGGAAGACGGCCTAACGGTGTGCGGGACCGTAGCCCAGCTTCATGGAGACGGTTGCGAATGGTCCTCACCGATACCCCAGGAGCAACAGTGTCCCTAATTTGCTGGGAAGTGGCGGTGCGGTCCCCTACGGCACTGCGTAGGATCCTACGGTCTTGGCGTGCATCCGTGCGTCGCTGCGGTCCGGTCCCAGGTCGACGGGCACGTGCACCTTCCGCCGACCACTGGCGACAACATCGATGTACTGTGGAGACCTCACGCCCCACGTGTTGAGCAATTCGGCGGTACGTCCACCCGGCCTCCCGCATGCCCACTATACGCCCTCGCTCAAAGTCCGTCAACTGCACATACGGTTCACGTCCACGCTGTCGCGGCATGCTGCCAGTGTTAAAGACTGCGATGGAGCTCCGTATGCCACGGCAAACTGGCTGACACTGACGGCGGCGGTGCACAAATGCTGCGCAGCTAGCGCCATTCGACGGCCAACACCGCGGTTCCTGGTGTGTCCGCTGTGCCGTGCGTGTGATCATTGCTTGTACAGCCCTCTCGCAGTGTCCGGAGCAAGTATGGTGGGTCTGACACACCGGTGTCAATGTGTTCTTTTTTCCATTTCCAGGAGTGTAGTTTGGCTCTTTCTGTGAAATCAGTTGCGCTGCCACTGATGACAGCTGTGTAACGTGTCAGGAGATAGCTATTGGCGGAAATTTCGGAGTGGTTACTAGAGAATAAGATCTTCTTTCATCTCCGTGGCTGCGGGTGACTTCTACTTTGAAACGTGAACTGGCTACGTTCATTGAGGAAATAAATGTCCAAGATCCAAGCCTTGAGAAGTGAATAGCTTTTTGGTAGAGACAAAAATATTAATAGCAGTGGTTCAAATGGTTCAAATGGCTCTGAGCACTATGGGACTTAACATATGTGGTCATCAGTCCCCTAGAACTTAGAACTACTTAAACCTAACTAACCTAAGGACATCACACACATCCATGCCCGAGGCAGGATTCGAACCTGCGACCGTAGCAGTCGCGCGGTTCCGGACTGAGCGCCTAGAACCGCGAGACCACCGCGGCCGGCAATAGCAGTGGTCATGGAGTCATGTTCAGGTGTATTTATAGTAAAAAGTGGGATATCCCATGTTTCATGTTTAATATTCATATTCCTTAGCCTGTACATTTAAAAAGTAATTGACTGTACTCTACGGGACAGTAATCTGGTGCTCCCAAAAATAAAATCTATAATGCTGTACTAAATTTCTTCTCAAGAAGGAAAACAGTCTCTTGAAGGAGACGCAATAACGGTTTCCAGTACACACTTTCTTTCTTTCTTTAAAACGGTGTTACCTTAAAATTGGTCATGTACTCTCAACACAATTCACATTTTTTCACAAACGATATCTTGTATACTAAGAGAATAGGTAGATTTCTGAAAGACGTTCTTCGCTGTAGAATATAGTCGACTGATGACGTAGATACGACGGTGTGGAGTATCTTCTCAGAAATGTAACAGGCTCAAATAAATTTCTAGCTTTCTTTAAATGTGGGTAAGTGCTGCTGGATAATGTCCTTAACAAAGAGAACGACACTGATACTATCGTGTTAAAGATTAGTGGTAAACTTACGGGAGCTGTCACGTCGTTTTAATACGGGGGAGAGGGGTGTTATTACTACAAATCGATCTGAAATTGAAAAAGCGCTTGAAACACGTAGAAGTGAAAGTAAGTATAACAGTAGCATCACATTATCAGTATTAAAATGGCTGTATGGGCACGTTCCGAAACCCAATAAATTAAAAACAAAAAAGTAAATGGTGGCTAACCTTTTACAAGACGCTAGTGCTCTCAGTTGTGTAGCAGTGCCCCAGCATTTTCAGATCCTACCTAATAGACCTAACAGCAGATGTGGAGAGAATTACTCAGATCCTGTCTGTGTACAATCGACCTCGTCGCTCAGGATTGAACATACCAGATGCAAGCCCAAAAGTCAGATTCCAGTGTATGACGCTGGATAACTTTCGTATTTCTTTCTGAAATGCTATGGTCTCTTCTGTTCGATGTCAGAAAATGTCTTATTGTTTCTTCCGTACCAATCCGTCTCTAATAGCCTTGTTGACGAACCGTTAAATCTTTGTGTTTGCGTGTTTTAGAAGCAAGACACCGAATCTTACGACTCCCCTTAAATCGATAACGACCATTGGGGTTATTTTCTCTTCTTAATCAATACGCCAGTGTCTTCTATATCCATTAGTAACCGTCAAATACGCCCGTGCTCCTCAATGTTAACTTCCGACTTACGCAATGATGTTTAAAAATGTGATGTATGTACTTCGACAAGTTTCACGTCCTAGTCCTTCAGGTGAACTTCCAAGTGATTCTTCTACCTTAGTTTCGGTGCAAACCAAGAATTTCTTCTTACCTTCAGTTCCTTAGGATATGACTTTCCGAGAATTAGGAGTTTGAAGAGATTCGCTGTGGCCTTGTACACTGTCCGATCAAAAGTATACGGACGCTTGTTAGTGGACATTAACATGGGGTGTGTGTACTCTTGAATGCTTCTAGGGGCACTTCCAGTGCGGTGTAGGAATGTCTGTGGAAGAATTACAGCTTATTTTTCCTCGCGAGCCGAAACCAGAAGAGGTGGTGATGGACGCTGGCGCCTGGCGCGAAGTGGACGTTCTAACTCATCCCAAACGTGAGGTGTTGTACTGGGTTCAGATCTGGACTTTGGGTAGGCCAGTCTATTTCAGGAATGTTACTGCCCACAAACTGTTGCCTCACAGATACTGATTTATGACAGGTTGCATTGTCATGCTGATACAATCACTAATCGTCTCTCAACTGTTCTTCTACTGTGTGCAGTACACAGTACTGTAAAATATGCTGAAATCCTTCTGCAATTAACGTTTTCTTCAGCGCTAGAAGGGGACCACACCCTAACCACGAGAAAGACCGCCATACCATAATGTCACTTCCTCCATACTTCACACCTAGCGCAGCACATGGCAGTTAAGGTTCTCCAGGCAGTCGCAAAACCCAAACCCTTCCATTGGATTGCCGTGGGGTACAGTGTCATTCGTCGCTCCAAAACACTCGTTTGTCATCCACTGTTCAGTAGCTTTCATTTTTACCCCACCTCAACCGTTGCCTAACATAGTTGAAATGTGCGGCTCATGAGGACAGCTCGACCATTGTACCCCATTCTTTCTGACTCCCTACGCACAGCCATTGTGCTAGCTGGACTGCTGGTAGCACTTTGGAACCTACGAGTGATTCCTTCCACTGAATTCATGAACTTTTATACAATCACCCTCTCCAATGCTCGGCGGTCCCTGTCCGTCAGTACATGAGGTCTGCCTGGTCTTGGTTTAGTTGTGACTGTTCCGTCGTGTTTTTGCTTCAAAGTTGCATCACCAACACTCGACCTGGTTAGCATTAAAAGGGCTGAAATGTCTCTGATGGAGTTTCTCTGCTGACAACACAATACAGGGCTATTACAAATGATTGAAGCGATTTCATAAATTCACTGTAGCTCCATTCATTGACATATGGTCACGACCCACTACAGACACGTAGAAAAACTCATAAAGTTTTGTTCGGCTGAAGCCGCACTTCAGGTTTCTACCGCCAGAGCGCTCGAGAGCGCAGTGAGACAAAATGGCGACAGGAGCCGAGAAAGCGTATGTCGTGCTTGAAATGCACTCACATCAGTCAGTCATAACAGTGCAACGACATTTCAGGACGAAGTTCAACAAAGATCCACCAACTGCTAACTCCATTCGGCGATGGTATGCGCAGTTTAAAGCTTCTGGATGCCTCTGTAAGGGGAAATCAACGGGTCGGCCTGCAGTGAGCGAAGAAACGGTTGAACGCGTGCAGGCAAGTTTCTCGCGTAGCCCGCGGAAGTCGACGAATAAAGCAAGCAGGGAGCTAAACGTACCGCAGCCGACGGTTTGGAAAATCTTACGGAAAAGGCTGAAGCAGAAGCCTTACCGTTTACAATTGCTAAAAGCCCTGACACCCGGTGACAAAGTGAAACGCTTTGAATTTTCGGCGCGGTTGCAACAGCTCATGGAAGAGGATGCGTTCAGTGCGAAACTTGTTTTCAGTGATGAAGCAGCATTTTTTCTTAATGGTGAAGTGAACAGACACAATGTGAGAATCTGGGCGGTAGAGAATCCTCACGCATTTGTGCAGCAAATTCTCAATTCACCAAAAGTTAACGTGTTTTGTGCAATCTCACGGTTTAAAGTTTTCGGCCCCTTTTTCTTCTGCGAAAAAAACGTTACAGGACACGTGTATCTGGACATGCTGGAAAATTGGCTCATGCCACAACTGGAGACCGACAGCGCCGACTTCATCTTTCAACAGGATGGTGCTCCACCGCACTTCCATCATGATGTTCGGCATTTCTTAAACAGGAGATTGGAAAACCGATGGATCGGTCGTGGTGGAGATCATGATCAGCAATTCATGTCATGGCCTCCACGCTCTCCCGACTTAACCCCATGCGATTTCTTTCTGTGGGGTTATGTGAAAGATTCAGTGTTTAAACTTCCTCTACCAAGAAACGTGCCAGAACTGCGAGCTCGCATCAACGATGCTTTCGAACTCATTGATGGAGACATGCTGCGCCGAGTGTGGGAGGAACTTGATTATCGGCTTGATGTCTGCCGAATCACTAAAGGGGCACATATCGAACATTTGTGAATGCCTAAAAAAACTTTTTGAGTTTTTGTATGTGTGTGCAAAGCATTGTGAAAATATCTCAAATAATAAAGTTATTGTAGAGCTGTGAAATCGCTTCAATCATTTGTAATAACCCTGTACTTTCAGCTTTCTTTACAATTGCGGGTCCGCCCCTCCTGAAATCTAGTCGTCATTTCCAGATTGCATACGGATGTCCGGATGTTGTTGAACAGATAGTGTAAATCTCTTTTAACCCCAAGAATGTTAGACACCTCACACGCTAACGTGAAGGAGAACGTTTAAGTAAACTTACAGAACCAAGTTAGATTGGAGATATCTACCAACTACCCGAAGTCGGTTCTGTATCCTCGTTCTAGTTTCATGTTACAATACAAGCGTGTTTTTATAATTATAGACACGAATGCAGACCTGCAATAAGAAGTTAGCTGTGAGATGAATTGTGTACCAATTCATTGCGAACATTAAACCTATAGCTACGTCAGACAATAAGCTACATAGTCACACGCATATGGACATCGTGAATAATGTACAGATGCAAAAACTTACCAACCATTGCGCCATAGCTATAAACAGCTTAGAAATCCAGTTGTAGAAAATAAAGAGAAGACAAACAGTAGATAGAAAAATACGCGAACCAGTTGCAGATCCAGAGACACTTACGACGAATGATCGTCTAGACATTATCAGGAGCTTACCTGCGTTATGGCTGATTGCAGATGGGCGTCAGATGAGAGACAAAAGTACCACACAAACAATAGGTTCAATAGAAAACCACCGCTTGAACTCTACACTTATGAAGAGTACAGGACTGGGGGCCGAACCGCACAATAACCCTGGGTTTGGTGTGGGGCGGCGGTGGGATGAGTGGACTGCTGTAGCCTGTTGTGGGATTGTGTACCACTGCGGGCTACGGCGGACACGAAGCCTCTCCGTCATTTCTAGGTCTCCAGTTCCCTACAATACAATACAATACAATGGTAAGTTTCATTCCACTGATTGCGAGAACGCTCACGAATAGACACTTAGGGTTGCGCAATAACATACTTCAGGTGTATTTTTGTGCCATGTATCACGATGAGAATAACTGTCAATGTATTATAATATATGCTTATTTCATTATTAATCACACCTCCTGATGTTTCACTTCAAAATAAGGCAAAGAAAGGCATTCCAGTTATCAGAATGTTATCAGACACGCCGAAAAATTATCGACTGAAAAAAAAGCCACGACCAAGGATCTAATATGTACTAGCGGTTTGGTAGGCTAATACCTTGACTGTTCGACCAGCGACTTCGCTCTGCTGGGCACATTGAATGACTGGCTCTCAAGCTCTCTCTCTTTCCAAGTATTAATCTCGACTTCTGGGGTCTGCTGGTTAATCGGATGTGGCATTTTAATTTTAAGGGGTGGCTGGATGCCCTTCCTGTTCAAAAAACAAATGTGTGTGTAATCTTATGGGACTTAACTGCCAAGGTTATCAGTACATAAGCTTACACACTACTTAACCTAAATTATCTTAAGGACAAACACACACAACCATACCCGAGGGAGGACTCGAACCTCCGCCGGGACCAGCTGCACAGTCCCTGACTGCAGCGCCTTAGAACGCTCGGCTAATCCGCCCTCCCTGTCACCAGGCTGTACCCCCTGGGAAGGAATTAGTGTACCCCAACTGTCTGCATCTAGTGTAATCCATGGAATAGTGCGAATTTGTTCAGATGCCTGCGAGCCGTGTAACTGAGGCGGAACGCGAGGACCAGCCTGGCATTCACGTATCAGGATGTGGAAAACCGCCCAAAAACCACATCCAGGCTGGCCGGCACACCGGCCTTCGTCGTTAATCCGCTGGGAGGATTCGATCTGGGGCCGCCGCGGCTACCCGAGTCCAGGAAGCAGCGCGTTAGAGCTCTCGGCTACCCTGGCGGGTGATGACAGGCACTGAAGCTACAGCTTTGAAACACAAAAACGTTCGTAACTACTACATTATTAATGTCTGACCCCATATAAAATTAATCAAAACCATTTTTTTAGGCGATCTTTTCATGTATAGCACTGAAAATGTGATTTTACGTCATCAACTTTGATTTTGATTTTTTAAAAAACTAGAGAGTGTGTAGCAAAATGCCGAAATACGTGTGTCTTCATTTTCAGTATAGAACGTCCTTGCAAAACTTGATCAAAATCAGTGATCTACATGTCAGACCCACCCCTTGTCAGTGCAAACACTTATTTAGATCTGTATGTAAGAAAGGTAGGCCGTATCTTCCTACTATTTCGTGTAGATTAGCTGCCCAAGTGGCTTTTTATTGCATTATTTTAACACAGTGTTGAACACCGAGTAAATTTTCAACTGCCAAGATCGCTAAAATCATTTATTCATATAGATGACCGGTTCTGGCAATTCTCTGTTGCTATCTTCGGCCCTCTAAAAGAGGGGACCGAAAATGCTACGTTACAGCGACTGACATAACAGCACATAAGTATACCCAGTTCAGTCCCATCTTTTGCAGATCCGAAGATGGCAACAGAGAATTGCCGAAACAGCTAATCTATATGAATAAATGATTTTAGCCATGCTGGCAGTTGAAAAGTTATTCAGTGTTCATAATACTACATATCGCCCCAAGCTGACGATGTCAGAAGTCTTAACAAACTGAGCACCAGGATATTGATACAGCTTTCACAAAGACCACGCCAAGTGCACAAGACGAGAAGCTCTACTATTATGCAAGGCATTTGACACTGCTGACCTGGACATCTTACTTTTATATATAAATCTTACTTTTAGATATAAATTAGATCATTAAATTTTTTAGACAGCCACCTGAAGGTCACATATGGAATAGATGGTTCAACTTCGTGTTAGTGGAAACGTGTATTGTGGAGTCGCACTGGACCCATTGTTTTCTTTGTGTTGTGTTAGAGATATTTCATATGCTTTGCCATAAAGAGGGTGACCTAAATCTGTATGGTCAAAATTATACAGATAGCAGCGGATAGACAGAACAGGGATTTTGGCGTAGACCTGAGAAGAAGAAGGAACTAGTGGTCATAAGTTGATATTTAGATTTTTATTACCATAGATAATCTTACAGTAACAGCTTAAGCTCATAGGAACAGTTCGAAGTGACGCTGGCGGACGTAATGTATACATCACAGCGGTACATAACACTTGATCTTACTCTCTCAAATGTCCATGTTGTCCATTGTACAATGTTGCAGGCAAATAAGGTCTTATCGACCAGTTGATCTTCAGTTTCTACTGCGGTTTCGTTACTGGTGATGTGCGGCTAGCGTGGCGTATGAATTTCCATCTCTCCAGACATAATTTTGAAGCGTAAGTTCGGAAGCACTAACGTTTGGGCTATCCGTTCTGCTTCCCCCCCCCCCTTCCCTCCTCCCCCTCCCCCCGGGAGGGGGGGGGGGCGTGGGACGATGGGCACTGAATCTGTGTAACGTGTGACTTTACCTTAATGTAACTGTAATGCTTTCAGCCCTGTGGTTTCTGTTGTTAGTGCAACATGAAACTAACTGTTCGCTCTGTGATATTATTTTGCTTTGTCCACCGCTACACATAGTATGGGACAGGTCCATTATTAATTACTGTTGTCGCCTTATTACTGTTGTTTGGCGACGTAAATGTTACTTTATGGAGACTGATACAGAACTTGTTACTTCAAAACTTGAGGTTTTATGTCAGTTGCAATATGATTTATTGACTTATTTTTTTGCAGCTTGGTTATGCTTGAAAGAGGATCAAAGGGGTTAATCTTGCAAAGGAAGCTAATGATGCACAAATCATTGTTGTTTTTGCCTGTCGTGAGCATGCATGGAAAATGGCTGAAGGACGGTGAAACCACGAGTAGGCAACAAGGTGTGAAACGCTCACGCCTCATCACAGAGCATGGAGATCGGAGACTAGCCCACTCCTTAAAGCAAGGTAGTCGACGATCTGTGGCAGATCCTAGAACAGAGTACAATGCTATTGCAGACACAAGTGTTTCTGGAGCACACCTTTCAGCGAACATTGTTGAACATGGAGCTCCGCAGCAGACGACCTCTAACGTATCAATAACATCGCCAACTAAGCTTCCGTGGGCACCAGATCATCGAGATTGGACTGTGTAACGATAGACATGTGTCATCTGGTCGGATGAATAACATTTCTTGTTACACCACGGCGATGGTCGTATCCTGATACGCTGTCATCCAGACGAACGGCTACTCGAAACATGACACCCCCCTCCCGCCACGGGCGCAGGCCGGTGGGAGCAGTATTATGCTATAGGGGACATTCATTTGCTCTTCCATGGTACCTGTGTTAGTAAACAAAGGCATCATGGCAGCTGTGGACTACGTGAATATTATTGCAGAACATCTTGCAACCCTTCGTGCTTGATGTTTTCCCCGTCATTGTTGTCAACTTCCAGCAGGATAACTTCTGTCCGTGTCACAAGTCAAGCCAGGATCGTGCAGCAGTTGTTTGAGGACCATGATAGTGAATTCATGCTGATGTCTTGGCCACCTAATTCGCCTGCTCGTAGCCCGATGGGACACATCTGGGACGCTATCAGGTGCCAACTCTGCGCCAACAAACCACGCGTCCGTAATTTAAGCGAGTTGTGTTAGTTGTATGTAGACATATGGCGCCATAAACCTCCAGGAACCTACAAAGGGCTTCTGAAATCCATGTCACGTAGAGTCGCTACAGTATTACGTTCCATCGGTGGACCAAAACGCTACTAAGCAGGTGGTCCTAATGTGACGCTCTCGCTCTGCTAAACAAACTCACGATGATTTTTATAAAAGACATATTTACGCCAGTGACTGTAACACTTTCTTTATTTCACGATTGCAATTTCGGCCTTAGGCCATTATCAAGTGCAGCTGAAAAATACAGAATGTTTGTAAATTATTTAACAAAATCGTTGTGTATCTTGATATTCGGCCGATTACACAAAATGAACAATGCAATTGCGTAAGCATGTTACTTCCTTTTTTGTGGGTTTAAGCCATGTCAGTTTAAACAAGTATAAAACGTTAATTAAACTCACGATGAGTCTCGCGTATCTTCTCTGCCTCTTTAGTCCAAGGTGGTAAATATTTGTAGCGACCGAGCAGTGGTGAGAAAAATAAACCAGTCGAACTTTTCTTATCCTTCAGTTCTCTGCATAATTAAACGATGGAAGCAACAGATTCACGCTACAGTTTTTCAGAGACCGGTTTCTAAAATTAATCTGCGTGCCGTTTTCGAAAATTTTATCTTTCTTCCGATTTTAAGTTATTCGAGACACACTGACAGTGTCGTATTGACTGTTCTGGCCTGTTAGAACCCTATTTTATGTAACAAATTAACAATGCCTCGTCTCTATTGACGTTATAGCCCATATCTTGTTAAAAAGTTCTGGTCGGACAGTGCATGCTATTTTGAGTTCTTCCTCAAATATTAGGCTGCACCATTTCGAAACATAGCAGCATTATCGACAGGTAAAAAGTAAAAGAAATCATAGTTCTTCACTAGACACCTTTCCTACGGCGAAAGGTACGCCATTGTCTTTTTTTTTCGCTATGCTCCAATACACAGTGCTAATGAAATTAGTCTTCTGCTGTTGGCAATACAGTCACTAAGGGAGGGGGGCGAGGTTTAGGGGGGGGGGGTTACACAACGAAACAATTTCACAATATAGTTTTTGCAATAGGTAATGTGACAGTCACCGGATGTAACTTGTGAATCTAATGAACGCCGTTCGAAGTATCAAGACCACTAGAAAATCTGTCAGAGTACAACGCCAAATTTCTTCTTGCGCCGGGAGGTACATATTCTCTGGACGCATTATCGAAATATGAGTCAGCGAGCGACTCATGGTGCATTACTGGCAAATGCTATTCAGCGTAATGGCTCTAGAGTTGCAGGAAATTTGTAACAACTAGGAAACTGTTGAAATGAAATGTCGTGTGGCTAGGGCCTCCCGTCGGGTAGACCGTTCGCCTGGTGCAGGTCTTTCGAATTGACGCCACTTCGGCGACCTGCGCGTCGATGGAGATGAAATGATGATGATTAGGACAACACAACACCCAGTCCCTGAGCGGAGAAAATCTCCGACCCAGCCGGGAATCGAACCCGGGCCCTTAGGATTGACAGTCTGTCACGCTGACCACTCAGCTACCGGGGGCGGACGGAAACTGTTTATAGTTGTGATTCCAGTGCAACGGACCAAACTGTTCACATAACTCACCTGGGCAGCTGTGATAGTCTTGCTTCTAAAAGAATTAGTCGTGAAAGGAAAGAGAGAGAAAATGTTTTATATCGTCAGCTGGTATCGCCACCATTTGCGGTCGGAATGATTGAAAACTGTGTCAGATGGTAACCAAGTAATACTTTATCTCACAGTTTGTAAAAACAGTACTTGGTGAAGACCTGATGCTGCTTTCAATCATTCTGGTGACGGCCGATAGTAGCCCGTTATAAAAGAAATTGTATGAGTGTGTCAAAGAATATGTTAATTGAACAATTTCTATGGCCACAACAAAATGTCATATATATGGAGACAGAAAAGAGGGGGAGGAAATACTGGCAAGGTATCACAAGTTCGTAATGAAAGATTAAAAATATATCTTCCCATGGCTTTAGTACGAATACTGCTGTACAACTACGCCTTAACAGACATAAATTGTGTATGATTTTACAAACGACTTTGAAAATATGTGTGTTGAATTTCTTGTAGTGATAAGTGCGTCAGTTGTAGCTAGATTGAAGCTCGTCTATCCACTATTAACCATTTGTAAATGTTATTTCATCTCTAGCATGTGTATTTTACTTGTACAGTACATTTTTACGTAGCGAACTTCGAGAAACTGTTGGTATGGAGTGTCTTTCCAGCGTGTAACAGTACCATGTTCGAACAGATAATATCCTACCATGATGATTCGGTTGGTAGTGACCGAACGACTTTTGATGACACGTAGCCTACTAAGGAATTCCAATTGGTTATGCCTTCTCTGCGGGTTTAGATGAAACCAACAATACTACGCGGAAGGCGTAAGACTGAGTGATATTTTTGTGTTATGTGTCAGCAGTGCTTTCGCAATTGGATGTCTTCTAGCCGGCTGTAATGCTCTTGACTTCCTCATAGTGACAAATACGGGGAATTCCCAACGTAGACAAGGCTACTAGCTTGTATCAAAATGTTAATCACGATGCTAACTCTGCAGCATTTCCTTGGTGAATGTCTTCTCTGATATTTGCAAGAATTCATTCTTTAAGATAAAGGCGACTTATCTAGATTAAGCTTATCCATGGCCAGTTGGTTTCATATCACTCATTTTTACAGAATATGTATACATACACACGTTATCCACACATTCGTTATGCATGCATATTCTGTAAAAATGAGTGATGTGGTACCAACTGATCATTACAGTCGAAGCAGGCAGATGGATACTATCAACATACGGCCCATACTATCGCAATCCAGCATTATTCTTGAAATAGCTATGTAACTTCTTAAACACCATCTGAAGATTAGCCTAAAACGGTTCGAAGACCGGTTCATGGAATGAATAAATAGCTGTTTCAAAACGTTGACTGGTTGCAGTTTTACGTACTTACATTTACATTTTGTAGTTTCCTGATACAAAAAATTTTTCATAAAATATTCCTTTCCTTCTTCAGATGCCCATGTTTAGTAATTTTTTTATTTATAATTGCTGTTTTCGCTCATTATTTCTACAAGAAGACTGCAATTAGTGATAAAGATGAGTCTTATTGTTTATATTATCCTCTCGCGAAAACGTTTATTTATGAAATATTGTCTTTGTCTGTTGATACAGTGCATGATTATTATACTTGTTTTGTGGGGCGCTGAACTGCGCACTTCATCTTCATCGATAATATTCTGCAAATCACATTCATTGAACCACATTCACAATAATTCTCTATTATGCCAATCTCGAACAGCGCGCGGAAAAAACGAACACCTATTTCTTTCCGCGCGAGCTCTGATTTCCCCCGTTTTATTGCGACGATCATTTCTCCCTATGTTGATAGGCGTCGACAAAATATTTTCGCATGCGGAGTAGAAAGTTGGTGATTGAAATATCGTGAAAAGATTCCGCCGCAACGAAAAACACCTTTGGTTTAATGATGCCCAACGCAAAGCCAGTATCATATCAGTTACACTCTCTCCCATATTTCGCGATAATACAAAATGTGCCCCCGTACAAATTCCCAATCGTTTCACTGTCCAGTCTCGCCACTTTTCTCGATGATGATGAAATAATGAGAACATCCATTTCTCGAGGACAGAAAATCCCTGAGCCTGTCGGGAATCGAACCTGTGATTCAGAGGCAGCAACGCTAGGCATTAGACCACGAGCTGTAGATTGTTGCCACAATGGAACTAGACATTTCAATTACAGTATTGGTACACCACTGTTTCTAATACTTCCAGCGGAATGAAGACTGTTACATAACACTCAAAACACTGTAGTATTGGGGCAACGTTTGTATGAGCACATTCTGCATTGTTGCCAGATGTATCCAAGATGGCAGCGATGACGTCATCCAAGATGGCGTCGTGTAGACTTGGCAACAGTGCATGACATCGTCCAAGGTGGCAGACATGACGTCATTCAAGATGGCGGCTTTTGGCAGGAAAGTGCCCCTCCCCTGTTACAGAAAAAGTTCATATTCCAGCAGGATAATGTATCGCACCACACTTATCTCTATCAACCTAAGAAAATAGCGGGAAGATAGGTCACTTGGGCTACCTCCACTAACCTAAGTCACCCGACCGCCACCTCCTCCTATGAACTGGCACCAAGTTTGAATTTTGGCAGTAAAGAAAGGTCACCTGCAGTTTCGCTACTAACCTAAGAAAATTGTGGGAAACAAAGCTCACCTCCACTAACCTAAGTCACCCTACTGCCACCTCTTCCTAGGGGTCTGTGGGAAAAGGACTCAGTCTGCACTAGGCCGATGGAGATATGAGTGAGTGTACTATATTTATTTTGGAGCAATTTATTTTGGGATGGAGTGTGGTGTCACCGCCAGACACCACACTTGCTAGGTGGTAGTTTTAAATCGGCCGCGGTCCATTAGTACATGTCGGACCCGCGTGTCGCCACTGTGTGATCGCAGACCGAGCTCCACCACAAGGCAGGTCTTGAGATACGGAATAGCACTCGCCCCAGTTGTACGGACGACGTAGCTAGCGATGCAAACTGACGAAGCCTCGCTCCTTTGCCGAGCAGATAGTTAGAAAAGCCTTCAGCTAAGTCCATGGCTACGACCTAGCAAGGCGCCATTAGCCTTACATAGCAATTGATACTTATCGTATAAAGCATGTCTCATCAAGAACGATGTATACAACACGGATGGATTAAAGTTAAGTATTCCAAAAGCTATGTACTTTTCTTTATAGCATTCATTACGTATCCTGTTTCAGACCTCACGCCATCCTTAGTGTGTTTTAGCGTGCATTGTGGTTCCCTCAAATCACACTGTGTCGGCACTTCTGTCGACACATCATGGAGTATATTTATACAGTGACACAGAACACACGCTCCGACATGCCCCACAGCATACACACCTTCAAACTACTACTACATAACTCATGTATGCTCTACACATGCACTTGCTAATTGTAAACTGTCAAAAATAACTCATGGCACAGCCTACAGACATGCAAATCACTCGTAAATAATGCAATACATTAACAACCAGGGAGCCAAACAACTCTGAAATTGTCAAAATAATAATCCATCTAAAAGACTCTGCAAACATGCTTGCTAATTGTGAACTATCAAAATCATGCACCAGTCTTTATTTAAACAATTACAGACAGCACCACCATCCAGTGTGTTCGCCAGGATGTCTGGACTCCAACTGAATTAGTACACACTACCACCAGCAGAGGGCGCTGTCGTCTGTGATGTCATCTGATGAGGCAACTACCATTATTCAAGATGGCAGCATACATTGTGTTCACCACAAGGCCTAGTACATATTGACACGATGACTTTTCGCCAATGCCACGTCCACCTGGACTGGAAGGAAATAGTTAAAATCTCCACAACGATCCTCAACTGACCGCCACGTCCCTTACCAACCAATGTTGTCAAGCTAACATTTACTAAAGTGTATTGAGGTGCACAGCGTATGACGTAACCCATGATGGTGGTGGTAAATGGCGGGAAAACGACTCTGCCTGTGCTGAACATGAACAGATCGTTCAATAGTAATCCACCCACAATTCAAACGGAACTTGTGGGCGCCGCTGCCCCCCCCCCCCCACCCCCCACAGACGTCCGTTTGGGTCCCGCATGCATGAGGCGGTGGCGTCCCCATCATACTTGATACATCTGAGAAATACTTTACCAAATACGTGATCACCTAGGCGCCTTTGATGACGCGATCGTACAGGTTTGAAGACCTATTTTCAAAGCGCAGACACTCCAAGGTGGTCCGCGCACACATGCACGCTCGCGAAAACACCCTTAACCATAAGAGCATTCTCCTTGTTTGGATATAGATCACTGTCTAAGCACAGAGGGGGGTGATCGTCGCAAGCGCATGCAACAATGTTCTCAACCTTATACTGACATCACATGACTATGTAAAAATAAGAACCGAGTCGACCTCGCCGAAATTCTATATTGTTCCGAAATGCTTAACGCTCACTTTCTTGATGTCTCAGCTTGTATGGATGGAAATTCTTGCCCTAACAGAATCTGTTTACGAAAATAGCGTATAATAACATCAAATGCAGTCTTCCTCTTGGACCTAATGAGGTACCCCCTCAATCACGTGTTACCATTCCTGCTTTCAACACACACAAACGTACCCTTCGCTATGTAGAGGCTCCTATATCCCAGCACAAAGGATGTCAATGAATTATGATTGGCTCTTATCGAATTTACCCGCCGAATAACTGATGCCATCGGTATCGAAGCACCATCCATCTTTTCTTTCTTTTTGCAGACAGGACTTTCAGTGGTAAAATTATTTTTCACAGGTCGCTAAACTGCACATGCAAAGTTGTCTACACATCGTCAAATACACATAAGGCTCACAAGAATATTGGAAGTCAGGAACATATTTACCAGTCTAACTACAATTAAATATTATTACCATTGCCGCAACAGTCTGACACCGTTCGATGTACACGTAATTTATACTCTTGACAGTTGTCCTTCTTGATACCAATCAATGTAAATGTAATCTCTCCTCTTGACGGTTGTGCTTCTGGAACGAATCTCAGTATCTATAGGACACATTATTACCCACATAAAAAATCTCTCATGGTTATCCATGTGCTGTATCTATACATCCTTCACGATAGGACACGCAGTCATCCTCTCTAGTCATGCCACAACATAAAGCCTAGTAACTTTACAATGCAATATATACACATTTTACACAACATAAGCCACAGTAACTTTACAATACAATATATACAAATTTTACACAAACAGTGCAGTTATCTTTTAAATCTGTACAGCTCACGAAAAAAATTATGCTATACTTACACTCATACTGGTTATGTCACAATGCTCCTCAGTCCTAGGGAAGCACTGTCAGTCTTCCCTTTCTTTCCACAGACATTCAGTGGCAGTAAACTAGTTTCCACTGATTACCATATTACACCGATAACTAAAACTCGCAAAGTGCCACACATCTCGTCAAATACGGAAACACTCGTAGCAATTACACTGTTCTTCCACTGAGGACAGGAGCTTTAATATTAGAGGGTGAAACCCTGCAAATCACATTCATTGAACCACATTCACAATAATTCTCTATTATGCCAATCTCGAACAGCGCGCGGAAAAAACGAACACCTATTTCTTTCCGCGCGAGCTCTGATTTCCCCCGTTTTATTGCGACGATCATTTCTCCCTATGTTGATAGGCGTCGACAAAATATTTTCGCATGCGGAGTAGAAAGTTGGTGATTGAAATATCGTGAAAAGATTCCGCCGCAACGAAAAACACCTTTGGTTTAATGATGCCCAACGCAAAGCCAGTATCATATCAGTTACACTCTCTCCCATATTTCGCGATAATACAAAATGTGCCCCCGTACAAATTCCCAATCGTTTCACTGTCCAGTCTCGCCACTTTTCTCGATGATGATGAAATAATGAGAACATCCATTTCTCGAGGACAGAAAATCCCTGAGCCTGTCGGGAATCGAACCTGTGATTCAGAGGCAGCAACGCTAGGCATTAGACCACGAGCTGTAGATTGTTGCCACAATGGAACTAGACATTTCAATTACAGTATTGGTACACCACTGTTTCTAATACTTCCAGCGGAATGAAGACTGTTACATAACACTCAAAACACTGTAGTATTGGGGCAACGTTTGTATGAGCACATTCTGCATTGTTGCCAGATGTATCCAAGATGGCAGCGATGACGTCATCCAAGATGGCGTCGTGTAGACTTGGCAACAGTGCATGACATCGTCCAAGGTGGCAGACATGACGTCATTCAAGATGGCGGCTTTTGGCAGGAAAGTGCCCCTCCCCTGTTACAGAAAAAGTTCATATTCCAGCAGGATAATGTATCGCACCACACTTATCTCTATCAACCTAAGAAAATAGCGGGAAGATAGGTCACTTGGGCTACCTCCACTAACCTAAGTCACCCGACCGCCACCTCCTCCTATGAACTGGCACCAAGTTTGAATTTTGGCAGTAAAGAAAGGTCACCTGCAGTTTCGCTACTAACCTAAGAAAATTGTGGGAAACAAAGCTCACCTCCACTAACCTAAGTCACCCTACTGCCACCTCTTCCTAGGGGTCTGTGGGAAAAGGACTCAGTCTGCACTAGGCCGATGGAGATATGAGTGAGTGTACTATATTTATTTTGGAGCAATTTATTTTGGGATGGAGTGTGGTGTCACCGCCAGACACCACACTTGCTAGGTGGTAGTTTTAAATCGGCCGCGGTCCATTAGTACATGTCGGACCCGCGTGTCGCCACTGTGTGATCGCAGACCGAGCTCCACCACAAGGCAGGTCTTGAGATACGGAATAGCACTCGCCCCAGTTGTACGGACGACGTAGCTAGCGATGCAAACTGACGAAGCCTCGCTCCTTTGCCGAGCAGATAGTTAGAAAAGCCTTCAGCTAAGTCCATGGCTACGACCTAGCAAGGCGCCATTAGCCTTACATAGCAATTGATACTTATCGTATAAAGCATGTCTCATCAAGAACGATGTATACAACACGGATGGATTAAAGTTAAGTATTCCAAAAGCTATGTACTTTTCTTTATAGCATTCATTACGTATCCTGTTTCAGACCTCACGCCATCCTTAGTGTGTTTTAGCGTGCATTGTGGTTCCCTCAAATCACACTGTGTCGGCACTTCTGTCGACACATCATGGAGTATATTTATACAGTGACACAGAACACACGCTCCGACATGCCCCACAGCATACACACCTTCAAACTACTACTACATAACTCATGTATGCTCTACACATGCACTTGCTAATTGTAAACTGTCAAAAATAACTCATGGCACAGCCTACAGACATGCAAATCACTCGTAAATAATGCAATACATTAACAACCAGGGAGCCAAACAACTCTGAAATTGTCAAAATAATAATCCATCTAAAAGACTCTGCAAACATGCTTGCTAATTGTGAACTATCAAAATCATGCACCAGTCTTTATTTAAACAATTACAGACAGCACCACCATCCAGTGTGTTCGCCAGGATGTCTGGACTCCAACTGAATTAGTACACACTACCACCAGCAGAGGGCGCTGTCGTCTGTGATGTCATCTGATGAGGCAACTACCATTATTCAAGATGGCAGCATACATTGTGTTCACCACAAGGCCTAGTACATATTGACACGATGACTTTTCGCCAATGCCACGTCCACCTGGACTGGAAGGAAATAGTTAAAATCTCCACAACGATCCTCAACTGACCGCCACGTCCCTTACCAACCAATGTTGTCAAGCTAACATTTACTAAAGTGTATTGAGGTGCACAGCGTATGACGTAACCCATGATGGTGGTGGTAAATGGCGGGAAAACGACTCTGCCTGTGCTGAACATGAACAGATCGTTCAATAGTAATCCACCCACAATTCAAACGGAACTTGTGGGCGCCGCTGCCCCCCCCCCCCCCACCCCCCACAGACGTCCGTTTGGGTCCCGCATGCATGAGGCGGTGGCGTCCCCATCATACTTGATACATCTGAGAAATACTTTACCAAATACGTGATCACCTAGGCGCCTTTGATGACGCGATCGTACAGGTTTGAAGACCTATTTTCAAAGCGCAGACACTCCAAGGTGGTCCGCGCACACATGCACGCTCGCGAAAACACCCTTAACCATAAGAGCATTCTCCTTGTTTGGATATAGATCACTGTCTAAGCACAGAGGGGGGTGATCGTCGCAAGCGCATGCAACAATGTTCTCAACCTTATACTGACATCACATGACTATGTAAAAATAAGAACCGAGTCGACCTCGCCGAAATTCTATATTGTTCCGAAATGCTTAACGCTCACTTTCTTGATGTCTCAGCTTGTATGGATGGAAATTCTTGCCCTAACAGAATCTGTTTACGAAAATAGCGTATAATAACATCAAATGCAGTCTTCCTCTTGGACCTAATGAGGTACCCCCTCAATCACGTGTTACCATTCCTGCTTTCAACACACACAAACGTACCCTTCGCTATGTAGAGGCTCCTATATCCCAGCACAAAGGATGTCAATGAATTATGATTGGCTCTTATCGAATTTACCCGCCGAATAACTGATGCCATCGGTATCGAAGCACCATCCATCTTTTCTTTCTTTTTGCAGACAGGACTTTCAGTGGTAAAATTATTTTTCACAGGTCGCTAAACTGCACATGCAAAGTTGTCTACACATCGTCAAATACACATAAGGCTCACAAGAATATTGGAAGTCAGGAACATATTTACCAGTCTAACTACAATTAAATATTATTACCATTGCCGCAACAGTCTGACACCGTTCGATGTACACGTAATTTATACTCTTGACAGTTGTCCTTCTTGATACCAATCAATGTAAATGTAATCTCTCCTCTTGACGGTTGTGCTTCTGGAACGAATCTCAGTATCTATAGGACACATTATTACCCACATAAAAAATCTCTCATGGTTATCCATGTGCTGTATCTATACATCCTTCACGATAGGACACGCAGTCATCCTCTCTAGTCATGCCACAACATAAAGCCTAGTAACTTTACAATGCAATATATACACATTTTACACAACATAAGCCACAGTAACTTTACAATACAATATATACAAATTTTACACAAACAGTGCAGTTATCTTTTAAATCTGTACAGCTCACGAAAAAAATTATGCTATACTTACACTCATACTGGTTATGTCACAATGCTCCTCAGTCCTAGGGAAGCACTGTCAGTCTTCCCTTTCTTTCCACAGACATTCAGTGGCAGTAAACTAGTTTCCACTGATTACCATATTACACCGATAACTAAAACTCGCAAAGTGCCACACATCTCGTCAAATACGGAAACACTCGTAGCAATTACACTGTTCTTCCACTGAGGACAGGAGCTTTAATATTAGAGGGTGAAACCAATCCCCTTCCCAGCAATATATCACCGCATACTGTGTCGATGTAGTAGACATACAACATACTTTATCACTGTACTTACAACTAAATGTTACGATAACAGCCTCAGTTGAAAGATGTTCAACAATGAGCGAAGTATTGGAAATACACCCTGCTGTCGGTAGTGGCTCTGGAAATAGAGATATGACTACCTTTCTTATGACTTGACATACTCTTCCCTTTGCTATCACAGTACTCCAAGTCAAATACATACCCTCCATACGACTGGCATAGTCATTTCGTTTCCACAAACACATACTTTATAAAGCCTGATGCTCAAATGCGAACATATCACACATTCCCTACTACTACTAAGCATAATACTTCGTCAGTAACCGATTGCCTGCGATATAAAATAATACTGACCGAAAATCAACAATGGATGTACATGTTTCTTAGGTTTTTCATGCGAGTCCCACCACCATGTCGTAGAAAGAGAGACGTAATCAGTGAGATGTTAAAGAAAAAACCGATCGCAGCAACTACTGCATGTTAATGTCACAGGCGGTCTTGGTTCTACAGGTGCCCACAACCATCCACGTTAAAAGCTATACCCGTTTTACGAATTGAGGTACGACATTACCTCTGAATGAGGTGGTTTTTTTCTGGATAGATACCGTGATGGTGGTTGTAGGAATGCATATTACCAGCCCATGATGCAACCTCATGATAAAATTAACCCATTTGGAAAGTGATTCAGCTAAGGAATTTGGTATGTAAGCTGTATTTGCGACTCCTCCACACCAACCCAATTAGATAATTCTTCTTCTTCTTCGCAGATGGATCACTTAGGACCAGGCGTAATCAACATTTGTTGACCTTCCTTTCCGTCCAGTATTCCTTCATAAGCAACAAATGGGCTAGCTTTCGTTGAGTAGACCACATATGTCAGTTAGTTTTTCTCTCTTCTTCCTCAAAACCCGTGTGTTTGTGATTTTTCTGATTTCATTTCTGTCATGTAGTTTTGGAGACCGTAATTCTCTCAGGTCTTTTTCCATCTGTTTGTGCCAGTTTGGTGTTGTAATTTTGTTCTTTAAAACAATATATACTATACAAATACTATAGATCATTCTATAGTATTTGTAACTCATTCTGTCTCGATACCATATCAGAGGTTCTGCAATATATCCACAGAGTTACAGGCGATGACTGAGAAGGAACACAAACAGTAGTAGTAGATGATGTGCTGATTGAGGATGTAAGAAGAAAAATGTACATTAGCTTATCATACCTCTAGTGTTACGCTATTCGCTAGAAATGATGTCAGTCATTTGGAATCAGGTCTCTCCATTCAAGCACATACCTGCATCAGATCACACTCACAAGTGAATCACATTTCTGGTACTCCAATATCTCGAAACGAGTCAGCTTTCCCGAACCTAGCTGCTACAGTAAAATTCCAACATGGTTTTGGTCACCCCCTACGCATCTTGCAACTGCTCCCATTTCTACAGCTTCGCCAATGTGATCGTTCTAATTTAAGTTGGAAGTGAGCAGAAGTAGATGAAAGACATATCCTCCACCTTCTGCAACCCGTGTAGAAACAGAATGACCTAAGTTAATGCAACAGGAGCATGTTTTGACCATTCGATGAAAATGCGCGCAATGTGGTACGTCCCCAAACTCGATACAAGTACTACTGATCCGCGTCCATTCAAATCATTCAGCCCAACATGCTATCATCGTTATTCTCTACCCCCCAACATAGAAAAATTACGAACTATAAAAGCTCATCCCATTTAGAAATCACCTAGGCACCGATGCCAACGCAATGACGCCAAGCTGCTGTGGGCCTCCAGTGCGGAGATGGAGATTCCGCATTGCTTCCCAGAATAGTGTAGCGTGCAGCCATTCAAGCATTCCTAACGGTATACGTCGTCCCTTACCGAATTTACACCTCAAACTGCTGCTTCTACTGCCACCTATTTAATGTACATGCACCGCAGAGGCCACTTTAAACTTTGATCAACTATACTCAAGGCGAATGATCGTATCCCACAGACTCGCAAGAGACGCTCGCTCTGGTCCTAGTTCAAACACTGTTTTCTAACTTCACTTTTGTACAATGCCAAACATTTCGTTTTTCTGCCATGACTTCGAGGCCAGTGTCAAGTTTTAAACTGATATTATCAAGTTCTGATCCACGGCAAAGTGGAGAAGGGGTGGTTTAGCTATGATACTGAAATTGGGAAAACATGCTGTCACATCACTGGCCGGTGTTGAAGTTACTGTAAAATTGTTCGCACTATCAACTGTGATGCTTATTATTAGATTACATCAATGTACTTTCCATCCTATCCGTGCACTGGTTACCACATAATGGGGTAAAAAAGTTTTGGTGGATGGACAGCAACTTCCGGGGTGGATAGCACTGAAACACTGATCGCGTACATGAGTGCAATATGAGGAATCAGTCTAAAGGCAACACAGAGTCATCAGCTATTCCGTCAGTGTGAGAGACGAGTCTAAATGTAGAGCTCATGATTCACCTTTGGACTGTAGTTTGGAGACCTACGCCAACACGGCAAAACTAGAAACTAGACGTTGCATCGTGTAAATCATATTCCTATGGTGGATAGCATAACACACCACATATCGGTTGATTTTAAATAAAAGACAATTACAACATAAGAAAACTGGAAGAGTTTTGCCGTGTTGGCGCAGGTCTCCAAACTACATTCCAAAGGTGAATCATGAGCTCTACATTTAGACTCGTCTCTCACACTGACGGAATAGCTGATGACTCTGTGTTGCCTTTAGACTGATTCCTCATATTGCACTCATGTACGCGATCAGTGTTTCAGTGCTATCCACGCCGGAAGTTGCTGTCCATCCACCAAAACTTTTTACCACATTATGTGGTAACCAGTGCACGGATGGGATGGAAAATACATTGATGTACTCTAATAATAAGCATCACAGTTGATAGTGCGAACAATTTTCCAGTAACTTCAACACCGGCCAGTGATGTGACAGCATGTTTTCCCAATTTCAGTATCATAGCTAAACCACCCCTTCTCCACTTTGCGAGTATCAGTGCGAACATGGATAGGTGACTGTGCAGTACATCCATTCAGTGTTAATTCTCAAACACATAAATCATCAAAGTATACCAGACAGCGCTCCACATATTTCCATCACCTCGAGCATAGTGTTTAATTTACGGTCTCTCTCTCTCTCTCTCTGTGTATGGGAGTCACAGAGCATTCTCGCTGTCTTAGGGTGAAATTACAGAGTTAAAGACTCTTCTCACATTGTCACTGACCAACCCGCCATGCAACACCGTTAGCAAATTAATGTACAACCAACAAGAAGAAGACTGCTACACTCCACCTGTCGTGAATGAATGGGGTTTTCTGTGTCCTCACCCATCTCGAGATGCGTCCATGTCGAGGAGCTTAGCACTCCTTATCGATGTATAGTAACAGATTTCAAAGTACCGTGATGTAATAGCAGACAGTTAAGAAGGTCAAGGAACGACTGATTTTTATAAGTGATTGAACTCCAGACGGATGGAGTTCGACGCATTTTTAAGTAAATCAACTAAGCTATCAACTCTTAAAGTATTGTTCTGGAGTCTAGGATCGGTACCTGGAAGGTACTGGTAAGAGAGAACGCACTCCTAAGGCTATAACGTTTTGCACTTAAAACGGGCCTATAATGTTAGATCACCTGCGTTTATGACCTACCAGGCGTATGGAATGTAGCGTTGTTAATATTCCTTTGTGAGAAATATATTTCAAGCGCATGACATACATCCTCCTTCCACCTTTCTCTACGAGAAACTATGTTATCGAACCACAAAACACTTGCTCTGCGTGATATAGCACAATATAGCATTCCGGAGACGTATAGTGTCCACTGTTCACATCTGAACACTGTTCAGAAATTATACGATGCCTGCATCAGACCTGTATAAAATGATCATTAATAGCGGGCGATCCATCCTACAAGGAAACAAATAAACGCATAGCAGCAGCGTCCGACATGTGAAAATTACGCCTTCTATCACTAACTCTGTAAACAGCACATCTGTCAGGCAAATGTGTACACAGGGATTGCAACGCCTCACAAGCTCCTACTGCTAACTTAGTTATGACACTGAAGTCTCCATTTTACACCCAACATGCGATAGGGGGGATGGAATACATCACATAAATAAAAGTTTGTTTAGAGGAATATGTCAAGTTTCATCACACATGAGATAGAAGTCCTCTGATTACCAACAGGTTTACCGTTAATGATCGCAAGTAGACAGTGCTTTAAACTGCATACAGAACACGTCGCTGTATACGAGTAGAACGCAGGCTATGTCACGCGACTGATGCATCCGGACAGAACACTGGAAAGAAATTGACCTCCAGCAACTTCTTCTGTAGAATGAATCAGTCAACCATTAAATTGTACCTCATTACAGCTCTATCTCAATCGATCACTGACTGTCAGACTGTTGCGGCAATGGTAATAATATTTAATTGTAGTTAGACTGGTAAATATGTTCCTGACTTACAATATTCTTGTGAGCCTAATATGTATTTGACGATGTGTAGACAACTTTGCATGTGCAGTTTAGCGACCTGTGAAAAATAATTTTACCCCTGAAAGTCCCGTCTGCAAAAAGAAAGAAAAGATGGATGGTGCTTCGATACCGGCGGCATCAGTAATTCGGCGGGTAAATTCGATAAGAGACAATCATAATGCTCGATTCATTGACATCTTTCGTGTTGGGATATAGGAGCCTCTACATAGCGGAGGGAACGTTTGTGTGTGTTGAAAACAGCAACGGTAACACGTGATCGAGGGGGGTACCTTGTTAGGTCCACAAGGAAGACTGCATTTGATGTTATTATGCGCTGTTTTCGTAAACAGATTCTGTTAGGGCAAGAATTTCCGTCCATACAAGCTGAGACATCAAGAAAGCGAGCGTAAAACATTTCTGGGACACTATAGAATTTCGCGAGGTCGACTCGGTTCTTATTTTTGCATAGTCTTGTGACGTCAGTATAAGGTTGAGAACATTGTTACATGCGCTTGCGACGATCACCCCCGTCTGTGCTTAGACAGTGATCTATTTCCAAACAAAGATAATGCTCTTACGATGAAATGATGGTGTTTTTGCATGCGTGCACGCGCGTGCGGGCCACCTTGGAGCGTCTGCGCTGTGAAAATAGGTCTTCGATACCATACAGTCGCGTCAGCAAAGGTCCCTAGGTGATCACGTATTTGGAGAGGAATTTCTCAGATGTGTCAAGTACGATGGGGATGCTGCCGCCTCATGCGTGCGGGACCCAAACGGACGTCTATGAGGCAGCTGATGGCTGCGTCAATTCGTGAGGAGTGCCCAGCCGCGGCCGGAGCGTGGTCGTGGCTGGGGGTACTGCGTTGCCCTCGTGTTCCGTTTGAATCGTGGGCAGATTAGCATTGCACGATCTGTAACGTCAGTGTGAGTGCATGGGCTTGATGCTGTGATGTCAATAGCGTTTTGGACGTGTCCCGTTAGAATAGCGATAGAGTGAAAGTGGTTGAACAGATGTTGTCAGGGGCGACAGCGCCCTCTGGTGCCGGTACTGTGTACTAGGTCAGTTGGAGCCTAAATCTCATGATGCAGACACTGCCTGCAAAATAAAAACTCACGTTCAGCACAGGCAGAGTCGTTTTCCCGCCATTTACCACCACCATCTTGGGTTACGTCATACGCTGTGCACCTCAATACACTTTAGTACATGTTAGTACACGTTAGCTTGTCAACATGGGTTGGTAAGGGACGTGGCGGTCAGTTGAGGATCGTAGTGGAGATTTTAACTATTTCCTTCCAAGTCCAGGTGGACATGGCATTGGCGGAAGGTACTAGGCCTTGTGGTGAACACAAAGTATGCCGCCATCTTGAATAATGGTAGTTGCCTCATACGGACGACAGCGCCCTCTGCTGGTGGTAGTGTTTACTAATTCAGTTGGAGTCCACAGACCTCCTGGCGAACACACTGGATGGTGGTGCTGTCTATAATTGTTTAAATAAAGACTGGTGCATGATTTTGATAGTTCACAATTAGCAAGCATGTTTGCAGAATCTTTCAGATGGATTGTTATTTTGACAATTTCGGAGTTGTTTGGCTCCCTGGATGTAAATGTATTGCATTATTTACGAGTGGTTTGCATGTCTGTAGGCTGTTCAATGAGTTATTTTTGACAGTTTACAATTAGCAAGTGCATGTGTACAGCATACATGAGTTATGTAGTAATAATTTGCAGGTGTGTATGCTGTGGGGCATGTCAGTGTGTGTGTTCTGTATCACTGTATAAATATACTCCATCCCTAAATAAATTGCTCCAAAATAAATATAGTACACTCATTCATGTCTCCATCAGCCTAGTGCAGACTGAGTCCTTTTCCCACAGACCCCTAGGAAGATGTGGCAGTAGGGTGACTTAGGTTAGTGGAGGTGAGCTTTGTTCCGCAATTTTCTTAGGTTGGTAGCGAAACCCCAAGTGACCTTTCTTTACTGCCAAAATTCAAACTTGGCACCAGTTCCTAGGAGGAGGTGGCGGTCGGGTGACTTAGGTTAGTGGAGGTAGCTCAAGTGACCTATCTTTCCGCGATTTTCTTAGGTTAATATAGATAACTGTGGTGTGATGCATTATCCTGTTGGAATTTGAACTTTGCGCCATTTTTCTGGGGGAGGGAGGGGAGGGAAGGTGGGTGTGGCACTTTCCCATCAAAAGCCGCCATTTTGGGTAACGGTACTTGCGTCATCAGTGACGTCATGGGCGCCATCTTGGATGACATCATGCGCTTTTGGCAAGTCTATATGCCGCCATTTTAGATGCCGTCATCGTCGCCATCTTGGGCACATCTGGAAAAAATGCAGAGTGTGGTCATATGAACGTTGCACCAGTGCTCACAGTATGGCATGTAAATGAGTAGAAGCAACAGAAACTTTAAATACCTCTTTGTTTATACCGGGGGAACTACACTAATCGTACCAGTCTTTAAAACGAAGTTATGTCTCGTAAAATTTGGTTTAGTAAAATATGTACGAACGAACTTACTGGCAAATCTCAAAATGTGGAAAATGTTTTGGAAACAGGATGAAACGAGATGTGTTTTGGAATGTCAAATAGGAAGATTGTATCGTTGAATTGAGTTCTAAAAATTGCACCTCATTTATCTGGAAAAAATTTTGGTATGTTGTACCTATTCGATGACGTTTTCGAAAAATATTCGTTATACTGATGAGCTAAGCAAAATTTAAGGAAAGGACAATCAGTAGCATTATCCAAGTGCTTAAAAACTGCTGAAGTTGGACGAACATCTAGCTGATTTTCCCTTGGTGGATGGCATATTTGTAGTTTTTGTCGGCTGTGGAGTGGGACCAGACAAAACTTTCTCTTTATAGTTTTTGACGCCTCAAAGACACAGTATGTCGATAGAGTACTTAGACAAAGAAAGATGCCAGTCGCTGGGCACTGCAGACTTAATTCGGTAGTACACAAGGTGAACGAAAAATTAAAATTCTTTACTTAATCGTTGCTCTGTTTGTCAACACAAGCGAGATTTTTTGACGTCATTATGGAACTGGTAGAATACGACAAAAACTTCAGGACAAAGAGTTTTATGGTATTATTCGACGACAATAATTTTGTCATCTTCCCATTTGAAATTCTGTCGTTGATTTCTTTTCCTCTACTTTCGAGTACCAAGCGAGTTACCGATCACTTCGTCCTTAAACGTTTAAAACACATTTACCGGGAAAGACAGGTTGACTCAGTTTTCTAGTAATAGGGTTGGTACTGTACGTCTGTGACACTAAATGTGTTATTGAATAAGAGTGTTGAATTTCATGTATCAGTCGGTAAAGTTGTATGAGACATCACTTTTAGTCGACACCAGAGGGTGTCTTATAAGGAAGTTAAGCATATCTGAGATGTATTCCAGCAAGGAGAAGTTCGTCCACATGTTACTCTGTACTGAACAGACCTGAAGTATTGTTAATCGCCGACTTCGTCACCACACTTTTCCAGTAACTATTACAGCTGCACTTTGGATTCGGAAAAATTGTCTAGAATACCATTCTTTAGGTATACGCTCAGATAATATACCAGTTGATGCCAGTGCGTGTAGACGCTCATACTGCTTCGCCAAATAATGTTTTTGGCCATATAATGTTGTTCATATGGTCTATAAATTTAATCGTCTCTCAGTTTCCGTAACGAGTCTTCCATTGTATGGAAGAGGCGAAGTGTTTAGGACGCTGGACTGATATTCAAGAGGAGCAGGGTTCAAATGCCCATCCGGCCAAGCTGATTCAAGCTTTCTCACCTTTTCCCTGTATTATTTCGAGTGGATGTGGGGATGGCTCTTTCAGAATAATCCTGCTACCGACTTCCTCCGCATTCCTTTATCTGAACTGCGCTCCGTCTGACCTCAAATTTGACTCAGCGTTCAACTATAACAATCTACCCCTTGCCCTAATTGGGCAGTACAGATCTTATTGTGATAGATAATAAGTTCCCTTTGAAGCATGGCATTTGATTGTGAGGGAAGAAATTGTAACTCATCATTTACGAGCCGGTAGGGGCGGATTTTCACAGTATATGTACATTATCAATTGTACTATAGTGCTGACTAGCGAAAAGACTAAATCTTGTTTGAAGGCTGTTTTCCCATTGTCAAATACTATATGGGCTGTATCAGCATTTTACTTCCTTCGATGAAACCAAACATTACCCACCTAGTTAGAGTATGTAGTATCTACTTCAAGTATTGAATTTTACCCGCAACGTTCTCTCACAGCTACATGCTCTCGGCTTGCGTGCCCCCATTCGCTGAAACCTTTTTTGTACGTAATATAGCAGTAACCTTGCTGTCGGTATCTGTCAGATATAATCTTGAGCGGTCACGAAAAAACACTGTGTGGTTCCACGTCATCCATGCTCTCAAAATCGAAATATAGTAGGTTTTTAAAACGTATTTTATTTAATCTCTACAGAACAGAAGATATGTGGGTAATAAAAACGTTTTGTCACCGCCCTATAAATACGCATGACGAAATTCTGTATAGAGACAATGCCATAAACTCATCAGTTGCTCTAGGTATCGTAACGCATTCGAGTGAAGCATTAACTACGTCAATGAAAACTATATGCAAAGTTCTTTTATTTTTTCTTTAGCGATGTTTTTTTCTAGCAGTGTTTCAGACAGTTATTCCGGAATAACGACCATAGGATCCCATTTAAGAACTGTAGAGAATGAGTCGTAGAGCAATAGGACTGCACTGTGACAGTTATGTTCGCCGTACAAAATGGTTCGAATGGCTCTGAGCACTATGGGACTCAACTTCTGAGGTCATTAGTCCCCTAGAACTTAGAACTAGTTAAACCTAACTAATCTAAGGACACCACACACATCCATGCCCGAGCCAGGATTCGAACCTGCGACCGTAGCGGTCTCGCGGTTCCAGACTCCGGGCCTAGAACCGCACGGCCACTTCGGCCGGCGTTCGCTGGACATTTAGAGAAGCTGGGGAATAGGTAATGCACACACTTACGGCTGAGAAAATTTTGACTGAAAACCGTCCATATCTTGGGCAATATGGCATTCTCCATGCAGGTTAGAAAGGTAGAAAGTTTCCATTAATGAAATTATCAAACGTCAACTGGGTTGGACAAAAATATGGAAACACCGTGAGAACTGCATGCCTCGTATATAAATGCAGATGTAAGCCAAGTCTGCAGACTACGCTGTTGCATTTGACCGCTAACAGCACCTGAGCCATGTCCCCTATGCGTGGCAAGTCTCAGTCGTGCTCAGAACAGTATTCTGTGTAGTTGTGAGTGCATTACTTCTGAGCGAAGTGAATTCGAACATGGGCAAATTGTTGGTGCTCGCGTGGTGGGTTCTTCCGTAACCAAGGCAGCCGAAATGTCTGCTGTTTCAAGAGGCACAGTATCGAAGATTAATATTGCATAGAGGAAAAGCGGAAAACATTGTCCGCTAAGTGAAAATGCGGTCGAAAATGTGTACTGGGAGACTGTAACGGACGGTCGTTGATTTGGATTGTGACGAAATATAACAGCGTCACAGCTACAAAAGTCACTGCAGAACTTGAATGCCGCACACGCGAACCGTGTCAGGACCAAAACAAGACGAAGGGAGCTCCAAAAGCAGGTCGAGCTACTCATCAATGATGCAAATGCCCGTAACAGGAAAACGTGGTGCCGAAGCCATAAAACCCGGACTATGGAGCAATGGAGGATAGGAATTTGATCGGATGAGTCTTGTTTCATCTGTTTTCAACTTTTGGCCGTGTTCGTCCCAAGATTGAAACATGGCGGGAGTTCGATGGTGACATGGGCAGCCATATCGTGGTATTCCATGGGCCCCATGGGTGTTCCGCAAGGTCGCATTACTGTCAGGGATTATGTGATGATTTTGGCTGTTCAGGACCATCCCATGCTGCAACATTTGTTCCCCTATTTTCCAGGACTGGTTTTGTGAGCGTGATCCTGAATTGGCACATCTCCCCTGGTCACCGCAGTCACCATATTTCGATATTATTGAGCATTTGTAGCCTACTTTGGAGAGAATGGTGCGTGGTCGTTATCCATCGCTATCCACCTTCTTCAACGTTATCTGAACTTGTCACAATTTTGCAGGAAGAATAGAATAATATGCCATCGAAAACGATACAAAACCTGTATTTATGCATCCTGAGTGAGACGACTGGAAGTTGTTTTTTAATGCGAATGGGTTTCGTGCATCGTATTAGGCAAGGTAATGCGTTGTGTTTTTGCTATTTCCATATTTCTGTCCAATCCTATACATTGTTGAGTGGTACTTAGGTAAATAAATTAGTGAAATCAAAGTGAACTAGAAATTAGAATATAAACGAAAAACTTGGTTTAGTTTAGAGAGTTACATACTGGCATTCAGCGGGCAGAACAGAAGAGACAATGACCGTGAAGTCAGCAAGTTCAGCATAAGCGGGCGCTGTCGATTCAGCCATCAGGGCATCGCCCGACCGGCTCACGTGTTTCTCAGTTGTCGCATGTGAGCAAAGGCCCTCGCCTACATTCCAAGAGCCAATGACCGACGTTAAGAAGATTCTTCGAGAAGCTTTTCAACGTGACAGAAGAGGCAATGGCCGTGGAGTCGTTCACCTCCAGTGAACTGAAGTGAATAAATACGCGAGACGCGGTGGGCCCGACAGATGAAGACAGATGAAGACGGATGAAGACGGGGACGGGGACGGAGATGAAGACGAGAGACGAAGGAAGAAAAGAAGAGCAGCAGTAGTTTTCAGTCAGTTTCGGTGCTGAAGACCGTCATGCAAGAAGAGACTGCTTCATGCACAGACGCACCAAGTCCGCCGCTGTAATGGAATAGCAAGCAGCAGCCGCGGCGCCAGAAGACAGAAGTTAAAAGGTATTTGAAGTCTGGTTTTTACATACCCGGGTGACTCGTGAGGACGGGAAGGAGATGGCCTCACATCAGTAGTCACCTGTGAGCTGGGATGAAGAGCTGACAGCCGAAGACTGGCAAGCGGGAGTCCGTGGTTCGAGTCCGCCACACTGGCCTTCTCCCGCCGCACCGCTCCGCTGGCCGACGCAGAACACACGCGGCCGCTTAGAGAAGAGAAACACTGGGACGCCGCACCCAGGGTATCATCCGATGCACGATTTCGCTCGCAATAATTAAACGGGCCACCTCGCGCTGCGCGTCTCCAGTCAACTGGGCGAGACGGCGACACGAGATACACACCGCTACGCGTAATCAGACGCCGCCGCCGCCGCCGCTGCCCAGCAGAAGACTTCACAAACGACACAGCTGCCGCTCTCCGAACCAGAACATCCCGTAAGATACAGTTGTACAAATCTTCAATAAAAGTTATCTTATGTAAAAATGATGTTTCATTCGACCTCATACCCGAGCCAAGGGAGAACCCACCCCGCCCACATGTTGTTAAGAAAGAAAAGTTAATTTATTTAATATTTTCACCCTGACAGAATGCTTTAGAATGCTCATCCTAACAATTGACAGCATCAAAAGAGAAAACCCAGTTACAGTGAGTGACAGAAGTGTCACATGTAGTAACACAACTGTTACATTTGGGTGTCGGAAGCTGTTTTAGTTGTTACAGTTGGTGTCAGAGAAAAAACCCTCGGCTCAATATGAGGTGTGAATGACAGTCACTAAAGGTCCACAGTTAGTATTTTTTAATGTGTGAAGGGATAGAGGTTTGCATAGCAGTCGTAATATTTTCTTTATTTAGAAGTGTATTTTCTCTCATGATTTTAAGAGTTTGTCGGAAATATTTAAACATCTTTTAAATTCAGTATAGGAAGATTGTGTAACTAATAGTTTGTAAAATGATGACACGAAATCGTACGAAGTCAGAGTCAGCACCACAAGCGGTTTCTACTGAGGAAGCTATTCAGAGCTTAGTTAATCAAATAGCACAGCTTAAAAATGATAATAATGCATTATTTAAGCAGTTGTGTGAGGTTAGGCAAACCAGTTCAATCCCTCCCACCCTAGATTCCTCAGCAGCAGCCTTAGTAACTCGTTTTTCGGGTAAACCTGGCGAGGACATAACAGCCTTTTTTGATGATTTAGTAGCAGCTTCAAAGTTAGGATCATGGTCAGATGAACAGCTCTTACAAATGACAAAGTTAAGATTGACAGGAGAGGCTAAAGCACACGTCTTATACCATGAAGAATTACGGAATGCTCCGACATTTGAGGAATTGAAGAAAGGATTGCTTAAACGGTTTCAAAAACAGAACAGCTGTAGATTTTATAGGGAAAAATTACACACTATGACTCAGAGGCAAAACGAGTCGTTAGATAGCTTTGTAGATAGGATTAGAAAAGTTAATATTAACACCTATCAGTTGACAACTAGTGATGAAGCAAATAAAGTTATTTTACAAGAGGCAGAAGATAGAGCTCTGGATACATTTTTACGTGGGTTACCTCCTGAAACGTCCCGTCGTGTCAGGGCAGAGTTTCCTAAAAATTTAGCAGAAGCTGTATCTGTGGCGACGGCTTTCGAAGAAATAGACGTTGCCACCAGATACAAGGAGAAGCGAAATATAGTTTCAGCAGGAGTACGATGTTTTAGGTGCGATCGACACGGACATATAGCAAAAAACTGCAGACAACCTCAATGCACTAATTGTCAAAGAGTAGGTCACACATTCAAGGAATGCAGGTCTAAGAAAGTTTTTGGAAATAGAAATCAGTTAAACTCAAACGGGAATGTCGGAGCCGCCGCCAGGCGTTCCCAATAAAATTTCATGCCATTAAGGCGAATGTGAAGGCGGAATGCTGGTTATCTGCTACCATACAGGATAAAAAGGCAAGGATACTGGTGGCTACAGGCGCAAACGTATCAATAGTAAGCAATGAATGTATTGGAGAAAAGAAATATGACCCTCCAAGGTATAGATTGAATGGAGTAGGAGGAGGTACAGTTAAGTCATTAGGATGTACATCATTGATTTTCTATATTCACGGTGTACAATTTCAAGAAGATGTAGAAGTGGTAACAAAGGTAACTGACGGGTACGACGCGATCCTAGGGTTGGATTTCCTGAATAAACATCACGCTAAATTCGACCTCAGACAGCAAACTGTAGAACTTAGCGGAATAGTGTTTCGGCTAGGTGACACCGCTGCAAAGGGCCCTCTGCCGCAAGATTTCCCTAACCGGAAGGCGAAATCAACTATACTGCGTGCAACGTCCTTGAAGGTTGATTCGCTGGATCAGATACCATCTGGCTCAGGAAAACTTCTCTGGATGACCGTTGACCACGAAGTACCTACAGATACAGTGTGTCTAATAGAGCCTTTAGAGGAAAATGAGGAATTAGATGCATCACATTGTTTTGTACGTAGGAGTGTTGTACGGGTTCAAGACGTTGAGGGAGAAAGAAAAGTACCGGTACATATTGACAATTTCGGAGTGGAGGACAAAGAGTTGCATAAGGGAATATTAGTGGCTACAGTCAGTACTTTTGAAGAAGAAGATTTCATTTGGTCAGATATTACTGATGGTCAGAAACCAGACGCCTATAAAACCGCATTGCGCCAGAAGATTGAGCATTTGAAAGGAAAGGATAGAGACACGATAGAAGCAGTTTTAGTTGAGTTCCAAGATTTATTTAATGCAGAAGGTCCATTGCCAGCAACAGACATCACACAGCATAGGATCCCAACAGGAAATAGCCCCCCAGTTTATAGGAAGCCTTATAGAGTTCCGCATCACTTACAGCCAGTACTGGATGAATTTATAGAACAGCATCTAAAAGATGGAATTATAGAATATTCTGATTCGCCTTATAATTCAAATATTGTAATTATTCCAAAGAAGTCTCCCGACGGTACGAAACGATATAGATTTTGTTGTGACTACAGACACCTTAACAAACAAACTATCTCAGATGTTTATCCTCTTCCAAACATTACAGATATCATTGACAGTTTGGGTAACAGTAAATACTTTTCAACAATCGATCTACGTAGTGGATATCATCAATTGGAAGTTGCTCCTGAAGATAGGCATAAAACAGCATTTTCTATCCCTGGAGGCCACTGGCAATTTAAAAGAATGCCTTTCAGTTTGAAAAATGCACCAGCAACTTTTGAAAGACTACTCGATGGAGTATTGCGAGGACTCAAAACTCAGCAATGTTGTGTATATCTAGACGATATTATTGTATTCTCCAGAGACATTAATGAACATGCTGTGCGTCTGCGTAATGTTTTTCAGAGACTTAGAAAAGCTAAATTAACATTAAATATGGAAAAATGTACTTTTGCATTGACAGAGGTTACATACCTAGGGCTTGTCATTAGTGAAAAAGGAATTAAAACAGATCCTCGATTAATTTCGGCAGTTAAGGACTTCCCAACACCACAACGCGTTAAGGAGGTACAAAGTTTCATTGGTCTCGCATCGTATTACCGAAAATATGTTCAAAATTTTGCTGAAATTGCCCGACCCTTAACCCAATTATTGAAAAAGGGTGCAAAATTTCATTGGTCTGAAGATTGTGAATCAGCATTTCAAACCCTTAAAGATAAGTTAACACACAGTCCTGTATTAGCCTACCCAGATTATAATAAAGAATTTATTTTATCCTGTGACGCAAGTGGTCATTCAGTAGGAGTTGTTTTGAGTCAGAATATTAATGGCGCGGAACACCCCATAGCCTATGCTTCGAGACAACTAACAACGGCAGAAAGAAATTATTCCACAACGGAGAAAGAATTGTTAAGTGTTATTTATGGTATCAAATACTTTAAATGCTACTTGTATGGTAGGAAATTCAAGGTCATTACAGACCACGCAGCTTTAAAATGGTTGCTTGGATTAAAGGATCCATCTAGTCGTCTTACCCGTTGGGCCCTATGTCTTTCCGAAATGGATTTCGAAGTTATCCATAAACCAGGCAAAAAACACACGAATGCAGATTGCCTAAGTCGGAAAATAGCACTTTTGGAAGCAACAGGCCGAGATACTGAGGACTGGAGAAAGGCACAAGATGAGGATACAGAATGCAAAAAATACGCAACTCAAAAACAATTTTGCTTTGAAGGTGGGTATTATGCCGTAAAACAAAACTTGGACCGCGAATTGTTGTTCCCCAACACCTTAGACAAGAAATAATGGCAGAGGCCCACGATCATATCCTTGCAGGACACGGTGGACAGCGGACAACCGAAAGACGAGTAGCAGAGCGATTTTGGTGGCAAACCAGAAAGCAGGATGTTGCGCAGTACGTTCGTAATTGCATTGCGTGCGCACAACGAGCTGATCTTTCTCGTTCAAAAATACTCTTACAGAGGCTCCCCGAGGCTTCATGTCCATTTCATATCTGCGGATTGGATCTCTACGGGCCATTTCATAAAACACCTGCTGGTAATAAGTATGTCCTTACAATTATAGATCACTTTTCACGCTGTCTAGCTATGGTGAGTCTCCCAGATCAGCAAGCAAATACAGTTGCCCAAGCTTTGGTTAACAACTGGATACTTAAATTTGGCGTACCTGAAGCTATTATCACAGATCAGGGATCTAATTTTATGTCTGAATTAATGAAACAGCTATGCCACTTATTAAAAATACGCAAATTACGCACAACTCCGTTACACCCTCAGTGCAACGGGCGCACAGAAAGAGTTCATCGGACAATTGGCAAGATGCTTAGTTATTATATTAACGAACAACATTCTAATTGGGATACGTATTTACCAATAATCGTGTCGGTATACAACGCCAAAACGCATGAAGCAACTGGCATGTCACCTTATGAAGTGGCCTATGGGAGAAAAATGCCGTCCCCTTTTGATGTAATCAGGCAGAAAAACGGAAAAGTCGGAGAGACAGTAAGAGATTTCAGTCGAATGATGAAGGATGTATGGAAAAAGGTTCAAAAATCTAATACAAAGGCTTTGGAACGACAGGAAAGATTCGGTAATACCCAAGCTAAATATCCAAATTACAAAATCGGTCAGTGGGTTATGCTTTCAACTCCTTACATAGCGAAAGGAAAAACGAAGAAATTTGTAACAAACTACAGAGGTCCTTATCAAATTATTGAGATCACGTCACCAGTCAACGTTAAATTGCAACTGCCCACCCGAACTACCATTGTCCATGCAAGTCGTTTAAAACCTTTTAAGGGCGCTCCAGATGTAATTCCTTCAACAATAGTGTCTGCTTTTCCGAAGGGTGGAGGAAGTTCCCGAAAAGGAAAAAGAGTGGCCACGCCAGCACAACATACTGACACGGCACCATACAATCTTCGACCAAGAGTGCGAATGTCCTAGTTGAATCTTAGTAGACTTTAATATACAAATGTAAATAATTAATAAATGATAATGGTTTATTTTTTAAGAAAAAAAAAGTTGAACGTAGAAATATGTAGATCTTGTAGTTAACAATGTATTTCCTATTTTCTTTATTGTTGTTTTTACTAGGTTCGTAGGTCCATAACCATGTTGTTTGCTTTTTTCAGAAAGCGCCATGCAAGCATTTCCTACACAAAACCTATCTTACCTCAATGACTCCCTTGACAGTTCCCTTCTGAAGTCATAAACTCACAGCAAGGCAAAATTGATGCCAATGTTATGATGCGACATGTCTTACAATTAAAAGGTGAACAAAACTAAAATTATAATGCTAGGAACGGGTATATCTGTAACCTTTGTGTTGGTGTTTCTGCTTTGTACAGTTTTCTTTTATTTAAGACGAAAAAATAAGCCAAATAATAATATACCACTTCATCAAATCCCTGTTAACTGGATACCACACTCTTAACTGGTGTACTTCAGCAGTTACCTTTGAGCATTAGTGTATTAATTTTGTTTATTGTACTTCATTCTTTATTAAACAGTCTCTTGTTAACATAAACAGTACTGTAGAATAGATATTCTTGCATTAGTATAGGGTAGATTAAACAGTTGTTGCTCTGTAATTTTCTAAGTGCAAAATCTATTTTTTGTTTATTCATTGTCATCAAGATTTGTTACACTTATTACAACCATTTATGTAAGAACTATGTGATTCCTGACCGTACAGTGCTTTTGTAAAGTGATAAAGTATTTTCCACATACTTAATGTGAAGCGTGTGTGATCTTCTAAGTCGAGAGTTTTCAGTGCTTGTGCTTTTTCCGTGTGAAGAGTGGAGGAATGTTGAGTGGTAAATTCGAGGGCGAATTTCTCCGAAGGGTGGAGGAATGTTGAGTGGTACTTAGGTAAATAAATTAGTGAAATCAAAGTGAACTAGAAATTAGAATATAAATGAAAAACTTGGTTTAGTTTAGAGAGTTACATACTGGCATTCAGCGGGCAGAACAGAAGAGACAATGACCGTGAAGTCAGCAAGTTCCACATAAGCGGGTGCTGTCGATTCAGCCGTCAGGGCATCGCCCGACCGGCTCACGTGTTTCTCAGTTGTCGCATGTGAGCAAAGGCCCTCGCCTACATTCCAAGAGCCAATGACCGACGTTAAGAAGATTCTTCGAGAAGCTTTTCAACGTGACAGAAGAGGCAATGGCCGTGGAGTCGTTCACCTCCAGTGAACTGAAGTGAATAAATACGCGAGACGCGGTGGGCCCGACAGATGAAGACAGATGAAGACGGATGAAGACGGGGACGGAGATGAAGACGAGAGACGAAGGAAGAAAAGAAGAGCAGCAGTAGTTTTCAGTCAGTTTCGGTGCTGAAGACCGTCATGCAAGAAGAGACTGCTTCATGCACAGACGCACCAAGTCCGCCGCTGTAATGGAATAGCAAGCAGCAGCCGCGGCGCCAGAAGACAGAAGTTAAAAGGTATTTGAAATCTGGTTTTTACATACCCGGGTGACTCGTGAGGACGGGAAGGAGACGGCCTCACATCAGTAGTCACCTGTGAGCTGGGATGAAGAGCTGACAGCCGAAGACTGGCAAGCGGGAGTCCGTGGTTCGAGTCCGCCACACTGGCCTTCTCCCGCCGCACCGCTCCGTTGGCCGACGCAGAACACACGCGGCCGCTTAGAGAAGAGAAACACTGGGACGCCGCACCCAGGGTATCATCCGATGCACGATTTCGCTCGCAATAATTAAACGGGCCACCTCGCGCTGCGCGTCTCCAGTCAACTGGGCGAGACGGCGACACGAGATACACACCGCTACGCGTAATCAGACGCCGCCGCCGCCGCCGCTGCCGCAGCAGAAGACTTCACAAACGACACAGCTGCCGCTCTCCGAACCAGAACATCCCGTAAGATACAGTTGTACAAATCTTCAATAAAAGTTATCTTATGTAAAAATGATGTTTCATTCGACCTCATACCCGAGCCAAGGGAGAACCCACCCCGCCCACATGTTGTTAAGAAAGAAAAGTTAATTTATTTAGTATTTTCACCCTGACAGAATGCTTTAGAATGCTCATCCTGACAATTGACAGCATCAAAAGAGAAAACCCAGTTACATTGAGTGACAGAAGTGTCACATGTAGTAACACAACTGTTACATTTGGGTGTCAGAAGCTGTTTTAATTGTTACAACATATGGCGCAGGAGACTTCTAGCTTTCTTCAGAGGAAAAACAAAACAAAAGAAAGTTTCCTTTTTCCTCTTCGTTAAATTAAGCTGCACTAGTAATTTCATTCGAGGATGTATGAGAAAACTCGGCAGTTACACCAAAGTCTAAACTTCGATTTTTTTTATGTGCCAGTTTGCTGTTCGTATAAAATGTGTATTGTGTATTCTCAAGTGTCTCTATCTGTGCTATTATTATTTGTTGTTCCATCAATCAGTTGTCCACGATAAACTACGAAGCTTCCTCACGAACATGTTAAAACTATTATAGCATATGAAGGTAAGCATTTTTTTTTTTCTTTTGTGGTTTGATCGTCTTGCTAAGAACCGATGTAAAATGAAATTAATATTCAATTACAAGTAGATACGCATAATTACAGACTCGAACACGTATCAAGGCACTCATTCAGATGTTGTCACGGAGTAGAAGATACTTTTTGGAACTTTCGTATGTCTGTGATAGTGTTGGAGAGCAACATTCTGTGTGACAAATTTGCGATTGCGCGGCTGCAGAATATTCTGGAACGGATTGCTTGCGGCGACCGCTGGGAACGGAGAGTCGGTAGCGTTTACTTTAGATATTGCCTCCGATTAACTGCCGGTCACTATCACCCCACTCTTGTCACGTCGCCAAGGTCACGCAGCTGTTTAAGCTTCAGGCTAACATGCGTAAAGATCGCCAGAAGATGGAAGCAACAAGGAAAACTCGTTTGAAGTTAGCGATCTGCAGCTTTTGGGAAACCGTGGAATTCCCGATTTCAGAAATCCACTGATGAGCCACATCTCACCATGAAACAGAATGCCGCCTGGTGGCGTTGCGAGCACGTGCCGTGGTAGGAAAAGTATATAAGTGGTGCAGAGACGAATGGGGAATCACTTTAGCGATGATACGGGCTGTAAATGGGGCGATCCACTGACATAAGCCACGTTGATAAAGGCAGATGCCTAGAAAGGAGCTTCTCTGGGTGCTTGTCGGCGGTCGCTTGTTGCTGTCGTGAGTATCTATGGAATGTTGTTGAAGGACGGTGAAACCACAAGTAGGCGACAAGGACGCTACTGGGCGCCACCTCCGCGCCCACAAACCATCGGCCAGTAATTCATGGGAATTATAGGACCTGTGCGTAGACATTTGATGCCACATACCTTCGGAAACCTGCCAAAGACTTGTTGAATCCATGTCACGCAGATCAGCTGCTGTGCTGCGTTCCGTAAGTGGACCAATAAGCTATTAATGTATTGACTTATCAGCGTAAGTTGGGAGAGGGTTCAGAGTGGAATGCTGAATGCTTGGAAGTGCACCATTCAGTAATTATGGAGACGAAGAACTGCAAGCACATTTTAATTTCTAAGGAATTTGTACATTGGGTAATTTCAAGTACAGTAAACTAAAGTGATTTTCAGAAAGGAGATGTAAGTTTAAAATTTTAGTAAATAGGCTACCAAATACATCACTTCCAAACTTGGGTTCAGATAGTTTGAGTTTTGAAAGCAGTTGCAGTCAACAGTACACATCGGCCGTGTGTTTATCCTTTATGCAGACAATTAAGACCATGACTGACTTTTCGAATTAGCGTCAGAGTTCAGCAGAATATCGAATAGACAGTCAGTACTAACTTCTTTTAAATGGATCAACGTTTTTTTTTCTCGTGGTTCAAGTGAATCGTCACAATGCTAGCATTTGAATAGGAGATAATCTTTCCTTAGTCGATTGACAGTGATTGGACTTGAATTTTAACGTTATGCACAGCTTTTGTAACCAGAATTATTGATATTTGTTTTAAAAGGAGTAACAGACTTGATTTGATATTTGGTCGTGATACAAAACTATTTGTTTCCCAACGACAGTTGGAATTGGGTTACTTTTATTTTGGCACAAAGAAGTTACCTGCATCACTGCTGTTTCTAACTAGACGCACTAAAAGATAATGTTCGTCTTCAGTTTCCTCGCAGATCACATAAACCGATCTGCCCTATATTCATGCATCTGCTTTTTAGAAAGAATCTTTGTTTCATGTACGCCTATTACTACTCATCTTCTAAATCTGAAGCTTTGCAGTTTTAATGCTGCGAATTAAGTAAGGTGATAAGTTGCTTCGCATGTCTCGAGGAACTGACCACCGTTTTCCTCCCGTCGCTCATTCTGAACGCATCTAACTTTGAACCCTTACGTCCCAACTGATGCAATTTAGAATATAAATTTGAAATCTGTTTCTGGTTAGAAAAGTCTGCATTGTACTTCGCCCAGATTTGGTCGTATAAGTTTACATGGCTCCTGCAATAAGAAGCGTCATTTTGTGTACTACAGTTTTGTAGCCACGCGGTGTGAGGCGTCTTGTCACGGTCTGCGCGGCAACCCCCGTCGGAGGTTCTAGTCCTCCCTCGGGCATGTGTGTGTGTGTGTGTGTGTGTTTGTGTGTGTGTGTGTGTGGGGGGGGGGTCCTTAGCGTAAGTTAGTTAAGTTAGATTAAATAGTGTGTAAGCTTAGGGAGCGATGACCTCAGCAGCTTGGCCCCATAAGACCTTACCACGAATTTCCAATTTTCCAGTTTACAGGCTTGCGGCGAGGTAGCTCAGCAACCAGTCGTCAGGTGCACAACAAAACATAAATTGGTTCCAGCTGCTGCGACCGACTGATTTTTCTCGTGCGAAGTTTTATTCTAGATTTTGAAGTAGCAACTGATAGGATATAACATTACACAGGCAGTGTAGTAATACCGACTGTGGTCGTGTATTGAGTATCGCGTATTGGCATCGCGTGAGCTATAATCTGGCGGTTCTGCAAATGAGTTCAAGAAATATGTATGTGGTTTCTGGCCACTGTTGCATTAAATTATGTGGTGAAGCAGAAAACATGTTGCCACAGTTCGTCATTCAAGGGTAAAAGTAGAAACACTTAACATACAACGGAGCAAGACTGACTCTCTCTCTCTCTCTCTCTCTCTCTCTCTCTCTCTCTCTAATCTTCTACAGAACATAGGCAAGCACGTGAAATAATATTCTCTTACACCGTTTTCAGTTTTCGTCCTTATTTTCCAGTGCCGATCGAATAGAGTATAATGTAATGATGAGCTTGAATAGATGTATTTGCGGGCTGTTAATATGGATTAAAATCTGAACCATAGACCTATCCCTGCTGTTTTCTTTCTGTCCAAGAGGGAATCCGCTTCTCTGTCACGTTGTAAACAATCTCTTCTCCTTCATTTCTATTTCTGTTTCCCTTCCATCTCATCTGATAATGTTACATCATTATTTCTTGCTCTTCCTATCATCAGGCAACTTCTTCTCCACATTACTTCCTTCTGTATTGTTGTCACAAGTTCGTGATACAAGTCATTACGCAAATTCGATATGAACGTAATGCGGAAATTGCTTAATGAGACTTATACTATTAAATTCCACATACGCATTACAATATATGTTCATTTTCTTCTTCTTCCTATTATTATTATTATTATTATTATTATTATTATTATTATTATTTTATATTGTTCGTGTACTATGCAAACTGCCGTGGTAACTCTATAGGGATGTGTGGCTAGAAGTAACATAATGCCCGAAGACCCCAGTCTTGCCAGGTGAAATAAATGCACAAATAAATAAATAAAGAGTGGCAGAAATTCAAGTTATGGCTTACAAACTGATCCTGAGGAAGGATGCGATGTCAGTAACCGACCTTGAATGGTCATTGTGGGCGTGACCAGAGTTATATTCAGAATAAGATATATTGCCTCAGAAGCGCTCCAGTATCTTATCTGCTGCAGATAATACACTTCTTGTCGATAGATAGCACAGTACACACACAGTGCCATAGTGTCTACAGAGGTGTAGGTCAGTCGTGGCAGAGTCCCGTCTCTCGTTTGTGTACGAAGACAACCATCAGGTCTCACTGATGTATTTGAGCTATTGTTATTAGAGGACTCGATGATGGGCTGTAATCCAATAAACATATTTCATGACGAGAACCCTAAGTTTAACGCTTTGCTACACGAAGTATGTCTTTGACGGGTGAATTCCAGGTAAGTGGGTTACATTTGAATAATACCTACAAATGTGAAGCTTTTGGAGCCGATGAAAATATTATTATTTTGAAAGTTGCAAAAGTATAACACCTAACGTTTATCACACTAAATAAAAGTGTGGCTGCCATGCCGAAACATTAACTTCGAATTTTGCATTGGTTTTTTTAAAATGAACCAGATGAATGTCGAGATGATCCTGACGCAGTGGTCAGTTTCTTCTGCAGTCCTTACCAGTTTTTGAGATGTGCTTCATTTCTGGCGGTACCGTACACAATAATTCATTTATGCACCAATGAGCTTATTGAATTGATTGTACCCGTAAATGGCTTTGAAAGTATTAGTGCCCGCATCTCGTGGTCGTGCGGTGGCGTTCTCGCTTCCCACGCCCGGGTTCCCGGGTTCGATTCCCGGCGGGGTCAGGGATTTTCTCTGCCTCGTGATGGCTGGGTGTTGTGAGCTGTCCTTAGGTTAGTTAGGTTTAATTAGTTCTAAGTTCTAGGCGACTGATGACCTCAGCAGTTGAGTCGCATAGTGCTCAGAGCCATTTGAACCATTTTTTTGAAAGTATTAGTGAGATGTAGTATGTAAGCATGGGTGGATGTGTTTCATTTCTTCAGAAGATTATTTCCTTCTGCTGGTTTTTATTTCTATTCATTAATATATTTAGTACCTGCCTTTGAAGATTAAACAACGCTACACTGTGATTCATCGATAATTGTAAGGGAAAGTTAAGGTTGATAGAAACAACTCGATTTTGTTAAAAACACTTACTTATTATCGGTGCAAAATACCTGCATACAATGCAGCAGGAGTTCCGCAACCCCTGCCTCAGGACTATACTATGCAAATAGTAGTACAAATAACGTACAATGTGAATAAAATTTATAATATTCGCCATTCCAGCGGTATGGAGGCGGACACGGAGAGTGGCAGCGATATTTTGTGTACGGCTCAATAATTCCATCTTCGACAGCTGCAGGCCTAGTGATCGCGGAAAACACGTCACGTGGGGATGGCCGTTGGCTGTCTACTGTAAATAAATACCGGGCATGGGAGCAAGCAGTTCGTGTTTCGTTACTGAACCCATAATTACGCTGACTCTCGAATACCGCTATTACCTCGCTTTCTGGACCTGGCCTTTGACTTCTGTTGGATTGTGTAGTGTTGTGTAAGACAAATCTGTGTGTCGTTCATCTGTTCTGAATCGGGCTCACGTTACTAGTAATCGTAACATTCGCTGTGTGTTGCGTTTCCGGTTGTCGACGTAGCGTCGACTTGTTTTCCATACGCTGTGTGGTTTACGGCAGTGGCCTGTATAGTTTAGTGACAGGCTAATGCATGGAGTTCAGTTTCTAGCCGACAGATGGCTCTTAATGTATTCTAAACTTCAACTTAGTAAACCATCAATATGTGGTTCGTGGTGTTGATGACGCTGGTTTACAGAAGCTTGTTGATAGTGTTTTCAATTGCGATAACGAAGTGAGTGATTCAGATTCTGAGTAACTGCAAGCATTAGTTCAGAGTGAATCTAGTTACGAAAGCAGCGATGGAAGCGACGATAGTGATGACCGTACACTGACTCCTTCAGCACGTATTCGTATTACGACGCACTCTAAGCAGAGTGAAAGAGAAATCAAGAAATGATAATAACTGTTATCTTTCCATTCAGTGTTTACGCTGGAGTTCGTGAAGATTTATTGAATAAATATAAATCACAGCCAGCATTTAAACTTTTTTTGTTTAAGATTATATAGGGCCATTGTTCGAACTTATTCCTGATGAGAACAACGCTTTGCGCGAAAAAAAAAAAACAGTTGAACAATAAAGTCCGAAAGAATAAAAGAGAACGATAAGTGGATTGAAACTACACCCGATGAGCCTAGGACATATTTTCCATTAGTTATTGTGATATCACAAGTGCGAAAATCTAGAATTTAATTATAATGGAGGAAAAACGGGTATTTGGAGACACCTGTTTTTAGTTAAAGAGGAGAAAGATTCACCCTTACTTAACGTTTTTTTTTTTTTTGGCATTTCATGAATGATGAAAAATAAGATCAACATGATAAACTGAAAAATTTGATCAGTCATTGAGCATTTTTTCAAATTTGTCATTTCTGCTCTCCGTACTAGGACGTTACTCTAGACTTAAGTGTAGTGGAATTCGGAGACTGTCTTGCATGTGTTGAATGCAATGTATCTAAATGTACAAGATTTGGTATAAAATACTAAAAAATTCGTGAGTCTAGGACTGGCTGCTGTCTTATGTATCGCTTGAGCCTTGTCCCGCAGTTACGCAGGGCCAGCCATCGTTAATCGGATTTGGCATGTTAATGTTTAAGGGGTGGCTGGATGCGCGCGTTTATGGAATATCGTCTCAGTTATGTGACTGGATTTGTGATTGCCTGTAAGAGAGATCACAGTTCGTAGTAATTGACGGAAAGTCATCGAGTAAAACAGAAGTGATTTCTGGCGTTCCCCAAGGTAGTGTTATAGGCCCTTTGCTGTTCCTTATGTATATGAACGATTAGGGAGGCAATCTGAGCAGCCGTCTTAGGTTGTTTGCAGATGACGCTGTCGTTCATCGACTAATAAGCTCATCAGAAGATCAAAACAAATTGCAAAGCGATTAAGAAAAAATATCTGAATGGTGCGAAAATTGGCAGTTGAAAAATGGTTAAAATGGCTCTGAGCACTATGGGACTTAACATCTGAGGTCATCAGACCCCTAGAACTTAGAACTAATAAAACCTAACTAACCTAAGGACATCACACGCATCCATGCCCGAGGTAGGATTCGAACCTGCGATCGTAGCGGTCGCGCGTCTCCAGACTGTAGCGCCTGGAACCGCTCAGCCACTCCGGCCGGCTGGCAGTTGACCCCAAATGACGAAAAGTGTGAGGTCATCCTCACGAGTGCTAAAAGGAATTCGCTAAACTTCCTTTATACGATAAATCAGTCTAATCTAAAAGCCGTAAATTCAACTAAATACTAGGTATAACAATTACGAACAACTTAAATTGGAAGGAACACACAGAAAACGTTGTGGGGAAGGCTAACCAAAGACTGCGTTTTATTGGCAGGACACTAAGAAAATGTAATAGATGTACTCAGGAGACTGCCTACATTACGCTTGTCCGTCCGCTTTTAGAATACTGCTGCACAGTGTGGGATCCTTACCAGATAGGACTGACGGAGTACATCGAAAAAGTTCAAATAAGGGCAGTACTTTTAGTATTATCGGGAAATATGGGAGAGAGTGCCACAGAAATGATACAGGATTTGGGCTGGACATCATTAAAAGAAAGGTGTTTTTCCCTGCGACGGAATCTTCTCACGAAATTCCAATCAACAATTTTCTCCTCCGAATGCGAAAATATTTTGTTGACCCCGACTTACATAGGGAGAAACGGTCACCACGATAAAATAAGGGAAATCAGAGCTCGTACGGAAAGATATAGGTGTTCGTTCTTTCCGCGCTATACGAGACTGGAATAATAGAGAATTGTGAAGGTGGTTCGATGAACCCACTGCCAGGCACTTAAATGTGATTTGCAGAGTATCGATGTAGATGTAGAAGTAGAACAAAATTGAAACATGTAGACCATCAGAGATGGTCCTGTTAACATTAGCCGGCCGGAGTGGCCGCGCGGTTCTAGGCGCTACAGTCTGGCACCGCGCGACCGCTACGGTCGCAGGTTCGAATCCTGCCACGGGCATGGATGTGTGTGATGTCCTTAGGTTAGTTAGGTTTAAGTAGTTCTAAGTTCTAGGGGACTGATGACCACAGATGTTAAGTCCCATAGTGCTCAGAGCCATTTGAACCATTTTCTTAACATTATGCGATAACAAAGACACTTGTTTTCTGTGTACTAAACATGTCTCTGTTGACATGATGGGAATAGACAAACTAAGAAAAAAGGAAAGTCAATCATCCGGAGAAGAGGCAATAATACCTGAATGTGCCGTTGAGTATCAGAAGGGAATGGCTACCGTAAACCTTCCGTTCTAGATGACTGCTCTCCTTCCAATCGTTCGACGCAGAGTGAAGGAGTGTAGAAAGATTTTTCATCTTCCTTATACGTGTTTTCAACTCCTTCATTGTGTATCACAGTGGAAAGATAAAACCCGGTACGCTGACTACAGGACCAACGCTGCACAGCAGCTGCTAGAGTGTGCACAGCTATCTAAGTACTCTGTTCACGAGCGACCATCAACGAGTACCAGCCCTATGAGACTTCAGGGAAAAAAAAAAAACAAAAAAAAAAAAAAACATGGGCTCATTTGCGAACTGAAAAAAAATTGCATAAATGTGGGTTGTGTGTTACTCAAGAGGAGAAATAAGTAAATGTGCTTGGCAATGTAAACAGAATGGTGTTGCTCTATATTTAGAAGACTGTTTTGAGGCCTACCGTACCCAACAATCATACTAGCTGATACGTATTAAATCTGATTTCATAGCAACCAGCAGTGTTTTTAAATACGAGTTTACTGGCTTAACTTTTCACAGGCAGGTGACATGGCCTCTTCTCGTTTAATATGGACATTGTACTGGTTGTGGTGTGTAGTTTATATTATATTAGACGTGCTTTCTGAATGTTATACATTCAGATCTCAAAATTATGGAGTTGTATGGATCAAATATTCAGCTGTAATCACGGCAATAATATTTTAACGAAGAGGAATATGGTAATATTGTGACATGTGAAAGTAAGGACGCAACGTACACCGGGAAAAATGCAATGAGCTTTGACTGGCCCTTATCGTGTGTGGAGTCCGTCCACCGATTTCATACAGAAGATCAATTTGGAGTGTGATGCCCTCGCGTAACACATGATGCACAACGGCTCCCCATGCAGTGCACCTGTTCTAGCAGCGTTGATTGCAGTTACGCCTACCACTGATGAATATTATAAATTGTCCATGGCGGCAGTGTTACAGCTCCAATGCTTCGGCCTAGAGCCCCTACCCATTTCCAATCTGTTCACGTCCGGGGGTTCTCTATACAGGCGATGTCATCACGTTGCAGGTACTCGACAACTCAATCTGGACCCACGTCAAGACGCACCACGAAACAGGCGCAAATAGTTTTGTAGGACGAATCCCTGTATGCCACAGGAGACACATGCAGTGGCGTATGTGCACGTAACATGCCGTCCCAAACGAGGAAACTGCCGACGCAATACCTGTTTCTTTCCATAATACTGAAAGGGTTGTAACGTGTTCTACGTGCGTGCCAGCAGACTAGACAGGAAGAATGCCTTACAAGGGGAGGCCGCCAATTGTGAAATTCAGATTCGATTCATACTGCGCATAATAAAAGCTCATGGCCAGAGGTGTAATGTGGCAAAGCACCAAGATGCACTTCTCAGCCGTTGTCGAGAAAATCGACAGTTAAAAGAAACCGTTGCGGTGAAATACTATCTACAGCAAACAAATTTCTCCAGCGTTGTGGCGCAGCGCTAAGCGCTCGGGTTCGTAATCCAAAGGTCGCCGGATCGAATCTCGCGCCATGCATTTTTTTTTTTGTAATTAGTTTTTTGTAATTCAAGCTCTCCCGTCCGCACTGATTTTCGACGATGTTATAAGTTGCGCTAGGGACCGCATCTACTTTCTTTCGAAGTTAGCAGGCAACTACGCTAGTTATGCGGCGGCTCGTTTCGGCCCATTCAACGTCTGTTCTTCAAGTGTAACGAGCGAGTAACGGAGTTTATATTTCATACCTGCCACAGCAAATTTGTGTTCGTGGGGGTCTCTATTCTAATTCGAACGTTTGACTTACGCTATACGTATTCCTTTCGGAATATCGTTTCTACGTCTGCCGTTAACTATACGTGGTTAACATTACGATGACAATTAATAACATTTGTGAAATACAACTTTGTTTACGGAAAACATAATGATGTTCGAAGTCGCCAGTTTTTCCACGACAAACGACTTTCAACAACTTATTATGTGCATAATTGTTGCAACTGATTGCCGGGAATTATATATATATATATATATATATATATATATATATATATATATATATATATATTTGAATTATAAAAAACAAATACTAAAAAAAAAAGTTGCATCGCGCGAGATTCGATCCGGCGACCTTCGGATTACGAACCCGAGCGCTTACCGCTGCACCACGACGCTGTAGAAAGTTGTTAATCGTAAGAGTACTTCACCGCAACGGTTTCTTTTAACTGTCGATTTTCTCGACAACGATTGAGAAGTGCTTCTTGGTGCTTTGCCACATTACACATCTGGCCATGAGCTTTTATGACGCGCAGTATGAATCGAATCTGAATTTCACAATTGGCGGCCTCCCCTTGTTAGTAGGCTAAACTGCGCCTCACCTGTGAATATGGCACCACCCCACTGTTTGTGGGCCCGTACAGTGGGGAGACACCATGTCTGCCGTGCAACGCGGTGCTTTTCATGTGAGGATTTGCATCATTCGGGTTGTCGAAGGTGACCTCACGCATTCTGGCAAGGGTTACAGTATGTGATCCAGCAGCAGCCGAGAGATCTCTAGTAGTTTCTTGTACTAGCAGGCACTTAATAATGATATTGGCATTGGGTAGTGACACGTGGCCGACCTTGCTCATATTGCCGTTGAATGTTTGCCCCCTCCTCTCCCTCGTTGGAAATGTATCCACTGCCCAGAAATGTCTCAACGAGCGATATTCAACTCTCTCCCTCCTCCTCCCTCCCCCGCCCGTCCTTGGGCTTACTGTGGCCGGTTACTAATCTGCCAGTGATCCGTCACGCGTGACGTCGAATTGTGTTCTCTGTGTCAGGTTACTTATCCAACACATGCACACTCTGAGCGAAGATCCACACATGACAAAGTCAGAATCATGTATCTTAGATCTCTGTCGACGCGGAGAATCGCAGCCGTAATAAGCTTTCTCGTACTGGCGTGCCATGTCCGTCCTGCCCCACCCAGTTTAGGCCGAACACTGTCACAATGTGTTTTCGTGGATCTAGACGAGACTTAACTTGCGGACATGCGTGTGGAATGGAGAGGAACAGGGATCCGACAGTGAGTTTATCTTTTCATTCCCACAATGAACGTGGACTAATAAAACTACTTAAAGCGGAGGGAGAATATTGTTTCGTAACATTCATAGTTCGTGCTCAGAATATATGTCACCAAATAACTGGTTCACTAGTCGTTCTCAAAATCACAGCGCCAGACAAAACTTCACTGCATTTGCATCATTTATATGCGATATTTCTTGTGCATGTGAGAGTTTTTGCTTTTTTACTATTGGTCTTTAAGATCTTTAGTGTTCTGTTAGACCATTGATGCCGAAACGTTGTCATTAACCCGATAACACTGTAATGTTTACGAATTAAGTTAAGAGTACGGTTACTCACATTTCCTGGCTCTTGTACTGAAGTGACTGTGGTTTATTGCTGCAACGTGCATACAAATAACAGGACGATTCCTAGCTCATAAAATAAATGCGGGGTGAACCCGAACTTCTCCCGCAAAATTTCGGAGGTTCGGGATATTTTCCAAGTATTTTGGTAACAGCCTAAAAATGCTCGTTTCGAAGCACAAAATATGCGAATATGCTACGGTTTATTTAAAAGATTGGCTGAAAAGTGGGATACCAGCTGCCTCATTCTACCTTCCTCAGCACCGTTAAAAATTTTCCCAAATATTTTGGCATTTGAACATATTCCTCCCTTTTTTAAACACGCAACTTGCCTCAGACTCCCACAAGCTCCTCTAACTGTAACTCACTGACACTCACAAGTCCATCCCTGTAAGTCGCTTATATACATCCACTCCCTGTTCACCTTTCTCACCCACTCATTCAGCCGAACTCATTGCCATTATCTCTTAGTGTCTCTGTCATTGTCTCCTGTGTCACAGCCACAGTCCTCTTCGTTCTGTCCTACTACTACAGTCTCCTCTTACTTTCGCTGTATCCCTCTTGCTCTCTCTTACTTCCAATATCTCATTCCTTCCTTCCTTCCTACTGCTGCTGTCGCTTCTCACTGTTACTATCTCGCTCTTCCTCGTTGTCATTGTCATATACTCTTCCCCCTGTGGGCCGGGTGTAAGAATAGACCCGAGGTATTCCTGCCTGTCGTAAGAGGCGACTAAAAGGAGTCTCACACGTTTCGGCATTTGTGTGTTGGTCCCCTGTAAGGTTTGACCTCCATTTTTCAAAATTTTCCAGAAGAGCGAGCCAATTGGGGAAGGGCGCCTTACATGGTGCATTGTGTCCATCGTGCATTGAGATCTTTAGCCCACTTTTTCATCATCGCATTGCAGCCCCACCCATTCTCCATCTCTTGGGCGAGTACACCTTCCTGGGTGCGTTTTTCACCATGCACTATGCAGTGTCACTTTCTGTGCCGACGATGACCATGGACTTCTTTGTACCTCATATCCAGCACGGTAGCCAGTCCGTTGCGGTGAGGCCGCCATGTACCCTCTTGGTTGTAGCCCCTTGACAACACAGGGATCGCTCTGCTGATGCCTGCGCCGTTAACTCCCCACGTATGTCAAGGACTAGATGCCCGTCACCCTGGGGCATCGAGACTCCCGGCAATGGCCATCTTGCCAGGTGGCCTTTGCTGTGGCTGGGGGGCGCCCGTGAGGAGGGCCCCTGGTCGGAGTGGGTGGCATCAGGGAGGATGACACGCCATGAAGCGTAATACTTCATCTCTTGCTGGTGGTCCGCCGCCAGCAGACTCTAAGCGGGCAAAATCTAACTTTAATGCTAAGAAATATGACCCCAAGTCGTTCCCCTCCCTGGCCACACCATGGGAGGAATGCCAGGCTAAGGATGGCACTGAAGCTTATTCGCCGTGGTACCTCATATGTACGAGAGTTGATGGGGAATCTTTCATGTCCACGAAGTCTCAGTTTTTTGTGGAGATGTGGTAGACAAGTTTGGGGAGGTGAAGGGCTTGCGCAAAATGCGCTCTGGGTCAGTTTTGATAAAAACAGAATCCTCTGCCCAGTCACAGGCATTACTCGCTTGTGACAAGCTGGGGCATGTTTCTGTTACCATCACGTCTCATAAGAGCTTGAATATGGTCCAGGGTATTATATTCCACAGCGACCTTCCTTTGCAGTCTGACGACGAACTGCGCGCCAATTTAGAGCGGCAAGGTGTTCATTTCGTACGGCGCGTCCATCGGGGTCCAAGGGATAACCAGGTTGCCACTGGTGCCTTCATCTTGGCCTTTGAGGGTGACACATTGCCCAGGAAGATCAAGGTGATGGTCTACTGCTGTGACGTCAAGCCATATGTCCCTCCCCTGATGCGGTACTTTAAGTGATGGAAGTTTGGCCATATGTCTTCCCGCTGTACTTCCAGCCCCACCTGTCGATGTTGTGGACGTCCATCACATTCCAATACTCCATGTGCCCCGTCTCCCATCTGTGTCAGCTGTGGAGAGCATAATTCACCTTGCTCGCCAGACTGCAGAATTTTACACAAAGACAGAAAAATTATGGAATATGAGACTCTGGACCGACTGACCTACACTGAGGCTAAGAGGAAATTTGAGCCTCTACATCCTGTGGCTATGACCTCATACACGGCCCCTAAGAGAACAGTTGTCGCCCCATCAGTTCCTCGAATTCCTGACCCCTTGATGGTGGGGGACACTTCCCTTCCTGTTGCTCCCGCACCACCTACTTTGGGAGCAACACCACCTCCTCCCCCCCAACCATCGGGGATTTCAGTCCCCACTTCTGGGCCAGAGAAGCGTAAGGCTTCTTCGGCTCCTCTCGCTAGAAAGGGTCCCTTGGGTCACTCCCTTCCCAGGATTCTGCTAGTGGGAAAGATGACACCCGCTAGCAGCTGAAGAATGCAAAAGCAGCTGGTTGTAGGGCTTCAGCCTCATCCTCATTCCCAGAGACTTATTCATTGAAGTCCTCCCAGCCAGGGAAATCCAAGGAACAGCGCGAGAAATCGAAAAAAAGACCCCTAAGAACAAGGAAATTGCGGTGGCACCCACACCACTGCTACCTACAAGCTCTGCATCTGAGGATGGGGTGGAGATTCTGGCGTCCGCTGAGGACATGGATCTCGCCGGACCCTCAGACACAATGGATATAGACTGCTCAGGCAAAAAGTCGGTGGTAGCAGGTGACCCTGAGGCATAAACTGCCTCATTGAATGTTCCATGCCTTCCCAGTCTCAAGAAGATGTCATCCTCCAGTGGAAATGCGGCGGTTTTTTCCACCACCTGGCTGAGCTACGGCAACTGTTAAACTTTACACCTGCTTTCTGCATTGCCCTCCAGGAAACCTGTTTCCCAGCAATGCGGACCCCTGTCCTCCGCAGCTATAAGAGATGTTACAGGAACTGTAGCGACTATAATAGTGTGTCAGGTAGAGTTTGCGTTTATGCTCTACACTCAGTCTGTAGTGAACCTGTGCTCCTTCAAACCCCTTTTGAAGCTGTGGCTGTCAGAATGTGAACGACACAGGAAATAACTGCCTGCAGTGTATATCTGCCTCCAGATGGTGTAGCACCCCTGAATGTATTGGCTGCACTGATTGATCAATTCCCTAAACCTTTCCTACTTTTGGGAGGTTTTAACGCCCATAACGCTTTGTAGGGTGACACCGTGCTTACTGGCCGAGACAGAGATGTCAAAACTTTACTGTCTCAGTTCAGCCTCTGCCTCTTAAATACAGGGGCCGCCACACATTTCAGTGTGGCTCAAGGTAGTTACTAGGCCATTGATTTATCAATTTGCAGCCCAGGACTTCTCCCATCTATCCACTGGAGAGCACATGACGACCTGTATGATAGTGACCACTTCCCCGTCTTCCTGTCACTGCCCCGGCGTCAGGCCCACAGACGCCTGCCCAGATGGGCTTTAAACAAGGCGGACTGGGAAACTTTCACCTCTGATGTCACTGCTGACTCTGTCCCACATGGTAACATCGATGTGATGGTTGAACAGGTGACTACCACAATCGTTTCTGCGGCAGAAAACGCAATCCCTCGCTCTTTAGGCTGCCCCCGGCGAAAGACAGTCCCTTGGTGGTCGCCGGAAGTCGCTGAGGCAATTATAGTGCGTCGGCGAGCTCTACAGTGACATAAGCGACACCCTTCCTTATAGCATCTGATAGCCTTAAAGCGGCTCCGTGCCCGGGTATGCCAGCTTATAAAACGACGGAAACAGGAGTGGACGAAGATCAGACGTCTTTTTGGGTACCAGACCCCAACAGGTGTCCCTGGCGTTACCATGAATGGCGTGCTATGTACCGACGCAAATGCGATTGCCGAGCACTTTGCTGAGCACTATGCTCGAGCCCCTGCGTCGGAGAACTACCTCTCAGCCTTTCGCACCCACGAACGGCGGGTGGAAGAGAAAGTCCTCTCGTTCACTACACGCCACAGTGAACCCTATAACGCCCCATTTACGGAGTGGGAGCTCCTCAGTGCACTTGCACATTGTCCCAACACAGCTCCTAGGTCCGATCGGATCCACAGTCAGAGGATTAAACGTCTCTCGTCTCACTACAAGCACCATCTCGTCGTCATCTTCAACCAGATCTGATGCGATGGCGTCTTTCCATCGCAATGGCGAGAGAGCACCATTGTTCCGGTGCTCAAACCCGGCAAAAACCCACTTTATGTGAATAGTTATCGGCCCATCAGCCTCATCAACGTTGTTTGTAAGCTGCTGGAACGTGTGGTGTGTTGGCGGTTGGGTTGGGTCCTGGAGTCACGCGGCCTACTGGCTGCATGTCAGGGCGGCTTCCGCCAGGGGCGCTCTACCACTGATAATCTTGTGCCCCTCTAGTTTGCCATCCGAACAGCCTTTTCTAGACGCCAACACCTTGTTGCCGTCTTCTTTGATCTACGCAAAGCGTGTGACACCACCTGGCGATATCATATCCTTGCCACATTATACGGGTGAGGTCTCCAAGGCCCGCTCCCGATTTTTATCCAGAATTTCCTTTCGCTCCCATAGTTCCCCCCATATCCAGGAGAATGGGGTCCTGCAGGGCTCTGTATTGAGTGTATCACTATTTTTAACGGCCATTAACGGTCTAGCAGCAGCTGTAGGGCTGTCCGTCTCACCCTCTCTGTATGCAGACGGCTTCTGCATTTCATACTGCTGCACCAGCTCTGGTGTTGCTGAGAGGCGCCTACAGGGAGCCATCCACAAGGCACAGTCATGGGCTCTCGCCCACGGCTTCCAGATTTCGGCCGCTAAGTCGTGTGTCTTGCACTTCTGTCGGCGTTGTACCATTCATCCAGAACCAGCACTTTACCTTAATGACGATCCACTCACTGCAGTGGAGACATATCGATTCTTAGGACTGGTTTTCAATGCCCGATTGACTTGGTTACCTCACCTTCGTCAGCTTAAGGGGAAGTGCTGGCAACACCTCAATGCCGTCCGCTGCCTGAGCAACACCAACTGGGGTATCTTTCGCTCTATGCTGCTGCAGCTCTACAGAGCCCTTGTTCAATCCCGCCTTGACTATGGGAGTGTGGTTTATGGTTCGGCAGCGCCCTCAGCGTTGTTTTTTCTCGACCCAGTGCACCACTGTGGCGTTCGTCTAGCGACGGGAGATTTTAGAACGAGTCTGGTGACCAGTGTCCTGGAGTAGGCCAGATTCCCTCCATTGCAGATCCGACGTGCACAACTACTGGCCAGTTACGTTGCACACATTCGTAGTTCTCCTGAGCATCCGAATTACCGTCTCCTTTTTCCACCAGCGGCAGCTCATCGGCGGCCCAGGTCAGGGCTAACGATTGCGGTTCACGTGCGATCCCTTCTGTCTGAACTGGAGTCGTTCCCTTTACCACCTCCCATCCAGCTCCATCCGTATACACCACCATGGTGTACACCTAGGCCGCAGATTCGTCTGGATCTTTCGCATGACCCTAAGGACTCAGTTACTCCTGCCACTCTCTGCTGTCACTTCCTCTCGGTTCTTGACGTGTTACGGGGCTCTGAAGTGGTTTACACCGACGGCTCGATGGCTAATGGTCATGTTGGCTTCGCCTTCGTCCACAGAGGCCATTTTGGACAGCATTTCTTGCCCAATGGCTGCAGTGTATTCACTTCAGAGCTGGTAGCCATCGCTCGTGCAGTTCATTATATCGTTTCTTCTTTGTACTGACTCCTTGAGCAGGCTACAAGCTATCGACCAGTGCTACCCTCGCTATCCTTTGGTAGCATCCATGCAGGAGTCCATCTATGCCCTTGACCGGTCCCGTCGTTCAGTGGTGTTTGTGTGGACCCCAGGACACGTCAGCATTCCAGGCAACGAACTTGCCGACAGGCTGGCCAAACAGGCTACGCGGAAACCGCTTCTGGAGGTGGGCATTTCTGAACCTGACCTGCGTTCTGACTTACGCCATAGGGTTTTTCGGCTTTGTGAGACGGAATGGTATAACAGTACACACAACAAACTGTGTGTCATTAAGGAAACTACGAATGTGTGGAAGACATTCATGCGGGCCTCTCTCAGGGAATCAATTGTCCTCTGCCGGCTCCGCATTGGCCACGCTTGGGCGCCCCACAGTTACCTCCTGCGCCGCGGAGACCTGCCTGAGTGTCGGTGCGGCGCCCGGTTGACAGTGGACCATATTCTGGTGCAATGTCCCACTTTGACTGCCCAGCGATGGAATCTTGGGTTACCGGACTCGTTGCCGCTAATTTTATCTGTCAACGCCTCATCGGCTGATTTAGTTTTACGTTTTATTCGTGAGGGTGGGTTTTATCATTTGATCTAAGTTTTAGCGCGTGTCCATTGTCCCTCTGTGTCCTCCACCCTAATGCTTCTAGGGTGGAGATTTTAATGCGTTGCAGAGTGGCTGGCTTCTCCTTTTTCATTCTCATGGTCAGCCAGCCATGGTAATCAGCTTTGTTGTTTTAATCTCTTCATGCAGTTTCTTGCGTTTCTGTGGTTTTCTTGTCCACTTCTGTCCATTTACATGTTAGTTGCCCTTCATCATTCTTGTGATTTTTTCCTTTCATTCCGTTTTGAGTTGTCAGTCTCGTTTGTTTTATTCTCACACTTGTGGCATTGTTTTATTCGGAACAAGGGACTGATGACCTCGTAGTTTGGTCACTTTCCCCCCTCTTATAATCCAACCAACCAATCATATATTCTGTCTCTCATTATCACTGGCTCTCACCCATTTCTAATTTCTCTTTCTCTTTATTCCTTCCCTCTGGTATTGTCTCCTTCACTCTTTTCCTAGCACTGTTCTATCACTGTCAACCATGTTCCCCTGCCACTGTGTCCCTCTCTTTCTCTCAGATTTCTATTGCCTCATTTGTAACAAAACTACTGTTCTCTGTGTTTCTGTATTTCCGTTTCTGCGGTAGCTGCCACCATCTTCTTCTCTCTCAGCATAAAAAAGGCGAAGATGTTCGCTTACCAACATTTTTGGGAAAATTTTTAAAGGTGCCGAGGAAGGTGGAATGAGGCATCTGGTACCCCTCTTCGGTGCGAGTCTTTTAAACAAACAGCAACATATTCTCATTTCTTGTGCTCCCTTCTTTTCCCGTTGCCACAGGGCGTATGACTCAAATGAAAAGAAATGTGGAAGTCAGTAAAATTTAGATAGTTGACATATGTGAAATTGAAATGACGCAAACTTTATTTTACACCTCAGACCGGATTTTACGTGGAAAAAAAAAGAGGGAGAGAGAGAGAGAGAGAGAGAGAGAGAGAGAGAGAGAGAGAGAGAGAGAGAGGGGGGGGGGGGGGGGAGAAAAAATGGCTGTAAGCACTATGGAACTTAACAGCTGAGGTTATCAGTCCCCTAGACTTAGAACTACTTAAACCTAACTAACCTAAGGAGATCACACACATCCATGCCCGAGGCAGGATTCGAACCTGCGACCGTAACAGCCGCGTGGTTCCAGACTGAAGCGCGCAGAACTGCTCGGCCACTGCGGCCGGCGGGGAGGGGGGGTAGAGGAGAGGAGATACCTTACAATGTTTTTTCTCCGTCTCTCGTATTCGCCTCACACTGGATTTTACGTGCATATTGTACGTGTACTAGTAGGGTAATTTTGAACCTCTATACCTCCGAAACGGATAAAGATATGAAGAAAAGTTTCAAGGTTGTTAGAGATCGGCGTCTTAGGAATACATAGTAACAATTACAGCCAATTAATGTGCATAGCCGTCTCGGAATCCGCTGGTGGCTTGTGGTACCTATAAACACAAGTTGCTAGGATATTTCTAGATAAAGGATAAAGATTTTTGTAAACGGGGATGTGGTTCTTCTAGATAAATGCCTAGAGTATATACCTTCAAAATTTGAGCAATTTGCTGTTGTTACGTATTTAGTATTTAGATTTCGCCTTATACCGGATTTTACGTGTAGAAGTAGGATAACTTGGGACCTCGGTAACTTGTAAACGGATTAAGATATCAAGAAAATTTTCAAGATTGTTCGAGATCGGTATCTTCGGAACAAATCTTAAAAATTTCAGATGTGTTGTGCATAGTGGCCTTGGAATTCTCGGCTGGGTTTTTGTTCACTGGTAACGGTGAAAATACAGTAAAAAATCCAGTTTTGTGGGGCTTTCCGAGGAACCGGCCATGAACTAATGGTGCCTCCATTAAGTCCCATCAAGCCAACCGTAGACCACACCAAATACGAAAAGAACCAACGGATTTGTTCCGTTTGACTAAGCCGGAGGAATTGTGTAATATTCATACTTTGACCCTGTACTGTAGGATAGTGACACTAAGGCACAAATGGCTATCCAGAACACCTGACTCTACCTTTTTATTACCAATAGAACTCGAGGTAGGTCAGGAAAGCACGGGACACATACCATCTTGCGTTATCTTATTGGGAAAATAACGTCAAGTGTATCTCGAAGATGAGATACAATCGCCGGCCTTAACACGTCGGAAACATTACTGCCGCCGTCCAAATTACTGGCTATGCGAACCAGAAGAGGTAGTGTTGCGTACCCAATAGCGAGCAGCACCATAATGCCAGGTGTTGGGTCCGTACAAAGAAGAAGAATCCCACCTGAAAACGTTCGCACTACTCAGGGCCTCCACATACGGATACGTCCGTCCTGATGCTGTTCATAAAATCAGGAATGTCTAGTGTCAGTGTGAATAATTGTGTTGCTGGAAACAAGCCCATTTCATGACTCGAGGTCCATAACGTCGTTGTACGAAGCTGTGCGGCTAAGCGAACAGTATGTCTGTCCTCTCAGGTGTTAGTCGTATGGGGCCGCTGAAACTCTTCGTGGTGTCAGGTATGGCCCTCTTGAATCCGTGGATACCACATTCACGTGATAGTCGCAATATCCCGACCATGCTAGTAGCAATATCACGGAACGATAAACCTCAGTCTCGATGGACTACGATCCTGCCGCTGTCTAATTGCGACACGTGTCTTCTGACAAGACTCATAACACAATCTTCTCACGAGCAAACAACAGTTAAGAAAGATTTCTGATTGAGAAACTGGCTGCGTAATCTCTCCATGTATACGGAATGTGGATGGCACTATTCGTACCTAGTTTATGCGGTTGCGCTGAAATGTTAATCGTTTGCATACTCGAGCATGTTGTACACTCGAGCATGTTGTACAGCTCGTTCTAATTTTACTTTAGTTGTACGCCGCTTTGATCACGCTGCAGTTTTAATGGCCAGCGGTGTATCTGGTACAGTGGAAAGTATCCTCTGCCGCGCACCTAACAGGAGTTTGCAGAGTTTGGATCTTGCCGTAGACGAAATAGGCCCAGTGAACACGGCGTCTAGAAGATAGCGTCAGAGCGGAGTGGCGTCCGGTAGGAAGATGAGTTGCGGCGGCTGTGATGAATCGCGTACCGGCGAGTGAGAGCTGGTGCGGTGGGGCAGGTTTTGCGTGCGCGGCTGCGCGCGCCACGGACACACGGAGGCCGGTCGTGACTGCCGTCGCCGCTGATATTCCGGCAGCTCACATTCTGGCTCCGGTGAAAGGCGCTCGGCGCCGGCCCTACCCTACCCTGTCTCCTCTCCCCTCCTCCTAACTCTTGCATGCGGGAAATGCGCTACTTCCGCCGCAACGCTGTTCACTCGATCTGGAAAAAGAATGCTCGTGTTAAGTAGCACCATCCGCAGTTTTCTCTGTCTCCTCGTATTCGCATTATTACAGATGCACTTAACGTAAATTGCCCTCGTTTTTAACGTAAATTGCCCTCGTCCGGTGATGATAGTCTTACGATTATAATTATTTTTTCCAACTAAGTTTCTGGGAGTTTCAAGTCATTACCGTCGCTTTCCAGATTGTAATCGTCGCCGTCAGGCCACTAATGTTCCGATTCCGTAGTCGTTCACAGCCTCGCAGCTTGCCAGCAGCTACATTTCGCATTTCCCGCTTATTAGCAAGCGCCGGACCGCTGTTCGGGAGGAGGGGGTCGGTATTAGCAGATACAAATTGAGGACATCAGATTGCTTGAAAACTTCTAAGAAACTACAGTGACAAATGAGGAGATCGTAAATCGTGAGTTCCGCGGAATGTGATGCGTATCAGAAGGAAATTTTAACTGAGATGCCAAACACAGGGAGAGATAAGTGACTTGGGTGTGCATCTCTAGCGACGGCGCGTACCACATCGAGCCAGGTGGCGCTATGATTAATCCCATTGGGTAGAAGCGGGATTCGGATCACCGTCTGACCATACTGATCGAGATTTTCGGTGGTTCCCCTAAACCGATTAAGGGAAATGCTGCGACGTTCCTATGACAAGTACTCGGCCGATGCCCTCATCAATTCTAGTTTGCCCTGACCGTGTGCTCCGTCTCCAGTGACTCTTCATCGACGGGCGTTGAACACTAATCTTCCGTCTTCCCATTCGCGTTCCACGTCATGTTAAAAACTGGGTAGATAAGGATCAATGTTCGAGATAGCCTCCACAGTAGTGTTTCTTTTTATTGGCTACAGAGAGAGGTTTTAATTTCGTGAGTTGATACTCTAGTACCTATGAGTTTATTTATCGATTCTCATTTTTGTTTTGAAGTTAAGCTTCTCAAGTTGTCTTTGAGTTAACTCAATTGTATTTTTCAACTGAGATTATAATTTGTTGGTCAGTTCTACTATATCGTTTCAGCATACCGCACGTATTACTAATTCTGAGTATGCTGACACGGCAAAAGGTGCCCATAATTGAAGTTCCAGTTTCAAAACGCTGTAGAAAGAGAACCTCTGCTCACAATGACGTTAAATTTGAACGGCGTATTATTGACACAGGGGAAGTGTCATGGAACAGAAATTTAAAAAAATTAAACGAATTTACCAATAGATGGCGCTGTAAGCGCATGGTCGGCGAGAAATGACAGATGAATCCCATTACGCCGGCCATAGTTTGAGTTGCACATTACACCATCCGTATTATTCAATGTGCATGATTGCACAAGTTTGGCAGTCAACAGTTGTAGCACTGTTAGGTAAAACCGTCCATCACTGCAAGGTCGTACCACATTGGATAGGAAAAATGGGGTTTTACCTGTCCTGAGGCCAGAAACCGCATAAAAAACAAAATGACATAGGTTTTTAATTGTCCTGGTGCGACAATCACATAAAAATCGAAAGGACATTGGTTTCTAACAGTCGTGAGTCAGGCGGTGCAAGACATGATCGATATGCTGTCCAGTTTTCTGCCACAAGGGGGAATCGAGAAACATCATTTTCCACGACACATCGAAGTGTGTCGGGGGTCACTTTCAGAATTTATTGCGCAATGCAGGTCTTCAGTTAAGCTACGTCCGTTACTGGAGCGCTGATCACAGCGTCTTTCAGATAACTCCAAAGTCAGAGGTCATGCGGACTAAGATCAGGTGAACTGGACGGCCAGACTGTAGGGAAATTATCACACATAATTCTAGTATTTCCGAAATGGCTCTCCAGCAGGCGCTTCACTAACTGTGCAATGTACTTAGGAGCGCCACCTTGCATCCTACCCATACACTATACGCCGTTCAAGGGTTAGAATGACGTTGGTGCGCAAAAGACTCTCATAGCGTTTGCCAGTGACGGTACAGGTAACATGACACACGGGACTCCTCGAAAAAATACGGCCCTATGATAAACGATGCTGTCGACCCGCACCATACAGTCAGTTTTACAGTCTGAAGTGCTACCGGTTGATGTGTGTGCGGGTTTTCTATTGCCCATATTTCTGCAACTCTGAGTATTGATATGTCAATGGAAACGGAAATGGGCTTCGTCTGTCCCCAGGAAGTTCCATGGCCATTCATTGTCCACGCGAGCAAGAAGAACGTTCGTCTTGCTGACAGGTCAGCAGGAAGCAACTCCTGAACGTGGGTAATATTGTAAGGATACCAACGCTGGATGTTTCTTAGGATTTTATTTGCACCGTGCTCGCAGGCGTGTCCAGCGTTCGGGCAGTTCCAAGTGCGCTGCATGTTTGCACACCAGCACCCGACCCCACCTGCAATGCTGTGGCCAGATCTTCGACAGATGTCAGATCAATTGCTTTCCTCTCTCTGCCACATAGCACTTCAGAGGAACCTGTCTTTTTGAATTTTATTATCATTTTCTCCATACCTTTAGCAGACATCAGACTAATGACTTTTTCATACCCTTGAGTGTTCGAAATGTCAGTAGGGGTACTGGCTCACAGGCACCGTTCTTGTAAAAGAGATTTACCACTACCGCGCGATGCTTCATGGAGACAGTGATGCCGAGCATCTCGGACACAAACTGAGGAACAGCCCTGTGCCGCGCGTCGGTTGATGTGCATATTCTGATGCTTGTAGCGCCATCTATTAGTCAGATTTTCGTTGGTTTTTTTTTTTCAATGCGTTTCCTCCTGCGTCAACACATGCTGTTCAAAATTTAAGTCATTCTAAGCAGTGGTTCTCTTTCTACAGCGTTTTGAAACTGGAACTTCAGTTATGGACACAATGTGTTTGTGTATCGGTTTTGTAATGGAAACGCTACTGCTGCCTGTGAATAACACGGCAGATGATTTCCTAACGGCAGGGTACCATGCATATAAGTATTTTCTCCTGCTTTCACTAAATTGGGCGAGTATGGCAGTGCCTAACAGTCATATCTCACCTGAACGTGTAAATGAAGTGTGTGGGTGAAGTAGGAAACATTATTCAGCTCTTAGAACGAAGTCGTTCTACAAGCACACTCAGAATTTCTACATGTGTCGGTGTTCCACCTACAAGAATGTGGCGGACATTACTTATGAGAGGCTTCTAGCCGTATCATATACCGCAAATCAAACATCTTAGTGAAGGAGATGAAGCTACACGATTGGAATTTGGTCGTTGGCTAATTTCAGATGGCCGAGTAATCCTGTTAATACTGTTTACTGTTGAAACCGCTTTCCGTCGTGACGGTGTCAATAAAATTCGTAACTCACACTGATAGTCTGGGGAAAACCCACGTGCTTTTTGTGGAGACACATTATCAAGACTAATTTCCTGTAAATGTGTGGTGCGGTATGATGGCCGCTCATGATTGGGCCTGTTGTGTTGCTACATCGTCTTACAGGGGCCCCTTTATATAGACTTCCTTATAAACGAGATTCCAGTGTTACTGAAAGAGGTGACTTTGGCTACAAGGATGGATATGATGTTCTGGCATGTCAGGCCCCTGCTCATTCTAGCCATGTAAACCTAACAGTCCCCGGAAGATGGATCGGCAGACATGGTCAAGTTTCGTGGCGTCCAGGGGCCCTCGGACCTTACTTCTTTAGCGTTGTGCCTGTGGGTATAGTTGAAAAGCGAAGTTTACAAAGAAAAAGTATATACAAGAGACGACTTGATCGTTCTTATTATGAGTGGTGCTGCCCTCATAAAAGAACCTATGACGACCTCAGAAGAGTTACACGTGGTGTTGTCAAGAAAATTCGGAAGTACAGTACATTGAAGACGGAGGTGCAGATGAACACGAAATATATTTTTACTGATTACATTTGACTTATTTATTTTATTTATTTATTTATTTATTTATTGTTCCGTGGGACCAAATTAAGGATAAATCTCCATGGTCATGGAACGAGTCAATACATGAAATTATAACACGATAGTAGAAACAGATAAAATGAAAGATAAAAAACATATTCAGGCGACAAGTCGTAAGTTTAAATAAAGAAAATCAACAATGTAACACTGGAATTTGCTTAATTTTTTAGCTCTTCCAGGAGCTCCTCGACAGAATAGAAGGAGTGAGCCATGAGGAAACTCTTCAGTTTAGACTTAAAAGACTTTGGGCTACTGCTAAGATTTTTGAGGTCTTGTGGTAGCTTATTGAAAATGGATGCAGCAGAATACTGCACTCCTTTCTGCACAAGAGTCGAGGAAGTGCACTCCACATACAGATTTGATTTCTGCCTAGTATTAGCTGAGTGAAAGCTGCTAACTCTTGGGAATAGGCTAATATTGCTAACAACAAACGACATTAAAGAAAATATATACTGTGAGGGCAATGTCAGAATTCCATGAGTATTGAATAGGGGTCGACAAGAGGTTCTCGAACTAACACCACATATAGCTCGAACAGCCCGTTTTTGAGTCAAAAATACCCTTTTTGAATCAGAAGAATTACCCCAAAAAATAATACCATACGACATAAGCGTATGAAAATATGCGAAGTAGACTAATTTTCGTGTTGAACTGTCACTTATTTCAGATACTGTTCTAATGGTAAATAAAGCAGCATTTAGTTTCTGAACAAGATCCTGGACATGGGCTTTCCACAACAGCGTATTATCTATCCGAACGCCTAGGAAATTGAACTGTTCCGTCTCGCTTATAATATGCCCATTCTGTCTGATCAAAATATCGGTTCTCGTTGAATTGTGAGTTAGAAACTGCAAAAACTGAGTCTTACTGTGATTTAGCATCAAATTGTTTTCCACAAGCCACGAACGTATTTCATGAACTACATTATTTGATACTGTTTCAGTGTTACACACAAGATCCTTCACTACCAAGCTGGTGTCATCAGCAAACAGAAATATTTTTGAATCACCTGTAATACTAGAAGGCATATCATTTATACAGGGTGTTACAGAAAGGTAAGGCCAAACTTTCAGGAAACATTCCTCGCACACAAGGAAAGAAAATATGTTATGTGGACATGTGTCCGGAAACGCTTACTTTCCATGTTAGAGCTCATTTTATTACTTCTCTTCAGATCACATTAATCATGGAATGGAAACACACAGCAACAGAAAGTACCAGCGTGACTTCAAACACTTTGTTACAGGAAATGTTCAAAATGTCCTCCGTTAGCGAGGATACATGTATCCACCCTCCGTCGCATGGAATCCCTGATGCGCTGATGTAGCCCTGGAGAATGGCGTATTGTATCACAGCCGTCCACAATACGAGCACGAAGAGTCTCTACATTTGGTACCGGGGTTGCGTAGACAAGAGCTTTCAAATGCCCCCCTAAATGAAAGTCAAGAGGGTTGAGGTCAGGAGAGCGTGGAGGCCATGGAATTGGCCCGCCTCTACCAATCCATCGGTCACCGAATCTGTTGTTGAGAAGCGTACGAACACTTCGACTGAAATGTGCAGGAGCTCCATTGTGCATGAACCACATGTTGTGTCGTACTTGTAAAGGCACATGTTCTAGCAGCACAGGTCGAGTATCCCACATGAAATCATGATAACGTGCTCCATTGAGCGTAGGTGGAAGAACATGGGGCCCAATCAAGACATCACCAACAATCCCTTCCCAAACGTTCACAGAAAATCTGTGTTGATGACGTGATTGCACAATTGCGTGCGGATTCTCGTCAGCCCACACATGTTGATTGTGAAAATTTACAATTTGATCACGTTGGAATGAAGCCTCATCCGTAAAGAGAACATTTGCACTGAAATGAGGATTGACACATTGTTGGATGAACCATTCGCAGAAGTGTACCCGTGGAGGCCAATCAGCTGCTGATAGTGCCTGCAGGTGTCCTCGTCCTTCTAGGTCTTCCCCAGTCGCGAGTCATAGGCTGGAATGTTCCGTGCTCCCTAAGACACCGATCAATTGCTTCGAACGTCTTCTTGTCGGGACACCTTCGTTCTGGGAATCTGTCTCGATACAAACGTACCGCGCCACGTCTATTTCCCCGTGCTAATCTATACATCAAATGGGCATCTGCCAACTCCGCATTTGTAAACATTACGCTGACTGCAAAACCACGTTCGTGATGAACACTAACCTGTTGATGCTACGTACTAATGTGCTTGATGCTAGTACTATAGAGCAATGAGTCGCATGTCAACACATGCACCGAAGTCAACATTACCTTCCTTCAATAGGGGCAACTGACGGTGAATCGAGGAAGTACAGTACATACTGACGAAACTAAAATGAGCTCTAACATGGAAATTAAGCGTTTCCGGACACATGTCCACATAACATCTTTTCTTTATTTATGTGTGAGGAGTGTTTCCCGAAAGTTTGGCCGTACCTTTTTGTAACATCCTGTATAAATAAGAAACAGCAGTGGCCCCAGCACCGACCCTTAGGGAACGCCACACTTAACAGTGCCCCATTGCGACTGAACATCACTACCACTCTCAATATTGCGGAGAATTACCTTTTGCTTTCTGTTCTTAAAGTAAGAGTTAATTTAAAACCGTGTGTGTTTTAGCAGTATAATGTAATTCCCAGAAATAATATACGTACTTGTTTGAAATAATATTACAGAAAGGTTTAGGAATCAGCAAGTGAAACTAATAGAGGCCGACATAGCTATTATCACCACCTATCATCTAGACAAGATAGCTTTAGCAGGACTCATAGTTCATGTAAACCTCCTGTGATTAAAGTGGCCCATGTATTCCGTGCATGTCGTATAACACAGTGCGAAGGCATACCTACTCGTGCTACGTTCGCACCTCTCACGCTAACAGCGGGTAGCCCCTACGCACGGTTTCAGCTGCTCGCAGGTGGTGCGCAGGCAGCTATTGAATAATTCATCTGTTTGTGAAACAAGTTTCCGTTCTGCAGTTTGAAAGGAGTTTAGCATTATTTAATCACAATCGTGTAGCTCTCCTCCAGCAGGCTGTAACGCTGTAGTGAAATTTATGAACGTTGGAATCTGTAGCATCTCTCTATTCGCTGATGAATAGTGATTGCAAGATCTTGTCGGATGTATCTGGATCGCTGCAGTTGGCGGCTCAAAGCAACGTATCATAGTAATTTGATTCACTATCCTGAATACTTAGCCAGTAACCAGAAAAGGAGAGTGGCCAATATCGCTCGCTTGGTTTGACGCATATCTAGAACCTGCAGTGCGCACTAATGGTCCGTTTCTCGCTCCTTGGTAATCTGCCAGCACTTTACTGAGCTGACAGATTATCAGAGTTCTAGTATCTTTTACGAACGCATATTTCACACTTCCATACATTATGAAGAGTATGTACTGTGCGGAATATGGTGGGCCTTCCTAAAGCACGTCTCTCTACATTCGTGAATGTAACTGGACTGACTGACAAATGTCAGACGTCCAGTAAGTGGAATCAAATGGACGTTCATTAAGGGGTGGATGACCGGGCTTCGCTGATAATTTTTCGAATCCTTGTGCCCTTACGACAGCAAGAACTCAAAGAAAGAAGAATTAAAATAGAGAGAATTTCCAACTACAAACTACAGTTGAGCGCTTGCGCGCACCCGCCTCCCTCCCCTCCCCCCCCCCCCCCACCGCCCCCCCTCCGTCACACACACACACACACACACACACACACACACACACACACACACACACACAGAGATATGAGAGCGCGCAATATCAGCTGCCCCCCCCCCCCCCCGGACTCTCACTCAACACTCAATCGTGCAATAAAGCAGAGAATTTCAAAATAGTAAGTTGAGTTAAGATGAGTTCAGATGTAGTGAGAATTAGTGAAGATCGGTGGCAGGAAAAACAGGACGTCTGGCCTGGTCGGTGCAGGCTTATCAACACAATATCAGACAAAGATACTTCATAATTGGCCCTAACAGTAAATAAGAAAAAATGAAACGTCTTTAAGTTACTATGAATACATAGTGAACCCATATAGTAACCAAGACAGACGTAAAAGCACCACCCAGTACGGAAGTATAGGTTTATACGCTAAACAGCTAATGACGAAGAAACTGAAAGAATGCATGATGAGGTATAGGAAATTTTTCAGATAGTTAAGGGAGGTAAAAGTTAATTGTAATGGGTGAATGGAATTCTATTGTAGAAAAAGGAAGACAAGAAAAAATAGTAGGAGAATTTGGACCGGAGGAAGGAATGAAAGATGGAGCCGCCTGCTAGAATTTTGCACAGAGCATGATTTAATGATTGGTAACACTTGGCTTAAGAATCATGTAAGAGGGCTGTGTACGTACAAGGTTTCACATTGTTATATAATGTTAAAACAGAGATTTCGTCAGCAGATTTTAACTGTAAGACATTTCCAGAGGCAGATGGGGATTCTGATCATAATTTATTCGTTATGAACTGCAGATTAAAACTGAAGAAATAACAGAACGGTGGGAATTAAAGGAGAAGGGACCTTCATAAACTGAAAGAAACATGGTTTATTGAGATTTTCAAAGTGAGCTTTACGTTCTGATTGACAAACGGAGGGAAGGAATACAGTAGAATGAAGCTCTCTGACGGGAATACAGACTTCTAAAAATGAAATTGGCAGGAAATGAAAAAAGGCTGAGCACGAACGGCTGGATGACAAATACAAGGCTGTAGAAAGATGCAAGATCATAGGAAACATAAATGTCACCTATAAAAAAAATTAGACACATTTAGAGAAAAGAGAAGCAGCTGTATGAATATCAAGAGCTCAGATGGCAAAACTGCACTAACCAAAGATGGGAAAGCTGAAAGATAGAAGAAATATTTATAGAGGATCTATAAAGGGGAAACAAAACTTGAGGAGAGTATTGTGGAAAGAAACGGGGAAGTAGGTGAATATGAGATACGAGATATCATACCGCGAGAAGACTTTGACAAAGCTCAGAGAGACCTCAGTGGAAAGAAAGTCCCTGGAGTAGACGACATTGCCTTACAAGTATTGAGATCCTTCCGAGAGACAACGATGACTAAACTATTCCATCTGGTGGGCTAGATAATGAGACAGGCGGAATAACCCCAGAATTCCAGAGAAATGCAATAATTCCAATTCCAAAAAGACAGGAGTTGACATGTGAATAGTATCGAATCATCAGTTTAATAAGCCATAGTTGCAAAATCTTAACAGAAATTATTTACATACCGGTAGAATCTGACCTCGGAAAATCATTGTGGGTTCAGGAGAAATGTAGGAACACTTGAGGCAGTACTTTGCCTTACGTCGTATCTTAGAAAAGAGCTTGAAGAAAGGCAAACGTACGTTTGTAGCATTTGTAGATTTAGAAAAAACTGTCGACACTGTTGACTAGACTGTGGTCTTCGGGGTTGTGAAGGTAGCAGATGTGAAATACGGGGGCGAAAGACTATTTACAACTTGTGCAGAAACCAGATGGCAGTTATAAGAGTCGAGGAGCATGAAAGGGAAGCAGTGTTTGAGAAGGGAATGAGACAGAGTTGTACTCTGTCCTCCATATTGTTCAATCTGTACATTGATCAAGCAGTTAAGGAAATCAAGAAGAAATTTGGAAAGGGAATTGAAGTTCAGAGAGAAGAAATAAATTCTTTGCGTTTGCCGATGACATTGTAATTCTGTCGGAGGCGGTAAAGGACTTGGGGGAGGAGGAGGAGGAGGAGGAGGAGGAGGAGGAGAAGCAGAAGAAGAAGAAGAAGAAGAAGAATATTAGTAATGTTTAACGTCCTGTCGACAACGAGGTCATTAGAGACGGAGCACAAGCTCGGTTTGGGGAAGGATAGAGAAGGGAATCGGCAGTGCTCCTTCGAAGGAAGCGTCCCGGCATTTGCCTTGACCGATTTACGAAAATCACTGGAAACCTAAATCAGGATGGCCGGACACCGGTTTGAAAGGACTACGAAGAGCAGTGGAACGGAATGGGTAGTATCTTGAAAAGAGGTTGTGTGGTGAACAACAGAAGAGTAAAGTCGGCCGCTGTGGCCGAGCGGTTCTAGGCGCTTCAGTCCGGAACCGCGCAGGTGCTACGGTCGCAGGTTCGAATCCTGCCTCGGGCATGGATGTGTGTGATGTCCTTAGGTTAGTTAGGTTTAAGTAGTTCTAAGCTAGGGGACTTATGACCACAGCAGTTGAGTCCCATAGTGCTCAGAGCCAAGAATGCTAAAGATAACGTGGATTGATCGAGTGACTAATGAGGTACTGCATCGAATTGGAGAAAAAAAAAATTGTAGCACAGTTTGAATATTAGAAAGGATCAGTTGGTAGGACACATCCTGTGGTATAATGAAATAGTCGATTTGGTCATGGAGGCAAGTGTGGGAGGTAAACATTGTAGAAGGAGACTTAGGCATGAATAAAATAAGTTGATTCAAGTGGATGTAGATTACAGTAGCTACTTAGAGGTAGAGAGCCTTGCACATGATAGATTAACGTGGAGAGCTGCATCGAACCAGTCTTCGGACTGGCTCTGAGTACTATGGGACTTAACTTCTGAGGTCATCAGTCCCCTAGAACTTAAACCTAACTAACCTAAAGACATCACACACATCCATGCCCGAGCCAGGATTCGAACCTGCGACCGCAGCGGTCGCGCAGTTCCAGACTGAAGCGCCTAGAACCGCTCGGCCACCCTGGCCGGCACTCGGTTTCTTATGACCTCTCGATCGGGTGTGACGTTCAGTCACATTCTTCCCTGTTTTTACCTCGCGTCAGAAAGTGAAAAGAATCAGCACTGTCAATAGATCGAGAATCTTCAGAAATACTTTTTAGTTATGTTTAAGGGACGTGCTTGAACAACTTCTCTCTGTAAGATGTAGACTGAAAGTCACTTTCATTGTTGTCTTCTCAAAAAATGGTGAAAGTTATTTTTTGATAGAGTAAAGGAAAGAAATGGTAATTCTTCAGTGGAATAAATTTAAATTTGTTAAGAATAATGTAATTAACAGATATAATGCTTAAATAAACAGTCATTGTTCTAAATGATACAAACATTACTCATGACTACACGAAAACAACTGAAATGAGAATGAAGTTTGTAAGGTAGGAGATGTACTGACGGAAGTGAAGATGTGAGTGCCAGTCGTGAATCGTATTTGGATAGCTCAGTCGGCAGAGTACTTGCCCTCGAAAGGCAGAGGTACCTAAGTTCGAGTCCCGATCCAGCACGCAGTTTTAATCCACCAGAAAGTGTCAAATCAGCTTAAACTGCGCTGTAGAGTGAAAATTCATTCTGGAAACTTAAATGAGAACTCAAAAGAAAAACAAACTTACACAGTGGTCCGTTCATAAACACGTCGAATATGATTTGTGCAACACCATTTCGTTACACATATAATCAAACAAATATGAACTTGTAATTTATACAGTCTTTAAAATAATTTAACACCTGATGTTTGTTAGTCGTGTGGTATGGAAGGAAGAAAACGAAGAAGTCTATGACTGTGGAATAAGGAAACAAGTTCTTTTTTATCCGTTTCATTTGAAGAACTTAGACAGGACCACAGGACTGGAAGACATCGACTAAGGCGAAGAAACAGTATTAGAGCAGTAAGAGTTCTTGCAAAAAATTGATTCTATTTTAGGTTTCGCCGTCACGATTAATTCTTTTCAGTGATTTTCAGTGATTTTTACGAAAAATACGCAGATATGCCAGGCTAATGTCAGTATGTTGTTGCACAGCAAACGGGTCATCTCTTTGTAGATAAAAATCCTCAGTGAGTTGGTGTTACTAAAGCACACTGTATGATACCACTTACACAGTGTATATAATTGCGCCGATTTCAGAAGAAAGAAAGTGGAACATTCCTCTAATCATTCCAACCAACATGATATGGTTGGTTGATAAACGTCATGTCAACCGGAGTTAACGTACTGCATCGCATAATGGCTTTGAAATAAGACAACTTTAAATTTCAGGATCTTCATATACACTCCTGGAAATGGAAAAAAGAACACATTGATACCGGTGTGTCAGACCCACCATACTTGCTCCGGACACTGCGAGAGGGCTGTACAAGCAATGATCACACGCACGGCACAGCGGACACACCAGGAACCGCGGTGTTGGCCGTCGAATGGCGCTAGCTGCGCAGCATTTGTGCACCGCCGCCGTCAGTGTCAGCCAGTTTGCCGTGGCATACGAAGCTCCATCGCAGTCTTTAACACTGGTAGCATGTCGCGACAGCGTGGACGTGAACCGTATGTGCAGTTGACGGACTTTGAGCGAGGACGTATAGTGGGCATGCGGGAGGCCGGGTGGACGTACCGCCGAATTGCTCAACACGTGGGGCGTGAGGTCTCCACAGTACATCGATGTTGTCGCCAGTGGTCGGCGGAAGGTGCACGTGCCCGTCGACCTGGGACCGGACCGCAGCGACGCACGGATGCACGCCAAGACCGTAGGATCCTACGCAGTGCCGTAGGGGACCGCACCGCCACTTCCCAGCAAATTAGGGACACTGTTGCTCCTGGGGTATCGGCGAGGACCATTCGCAACCGTCTCCATGAAGCTGGGCTACGGTCCCGCACACCGTTAGGCCGTCTTCCGCTCACGCCCCAACATCGTGCAGCCCGCCTCCAGTGGTGTCGCGACAGGCGTGAATGGAGGGACGAATGGAGACGTGTCGTCTTCAGCGATGAGAGTCGCTTCTGCCTTGGTGCCAATGATGGTCGTATGCGTGTTTGGCGCCATGCAGGTGAGCGCCACAATCAGGACTGCATACGACCGAGGCACACAGGGCCAACACCCGGCATCATGGTGTGGGGAGCGATCTCCTACACCGGCCGTACACCACTGGTGATCGTCGAGGGGACACTGAATAGTGCACGGTACATCCAAATCGTCATCGAACCCATCGTTCTACCATTCCTAGACCGGCAAGGGAACTTGCTGTTCCAACAGGACAATGCACGTCCGCATGTATCCCGTGCCACCCAACGTGCTCTAGAAAGTGTAAGTCAACTGCCCTGGCCAGCAAGATCTCCGGATCTGTCCCCCATTGAGCATGTTTGGGACTGGATGAAGCGTCGTCTCACGCGGTCTGCACGTCCAGCACGAACGCTGGTCCAACTGAGGCGCCAGGTGGAAATGGCATGGCAAGCCGTTCCACAGGACTACATCCAGCATCTCTACGATCGTCTCCATGGGAGAATAGCAGCCTGCATTGCTGCGAAAGGTGGATATACACTGTACTAGTGCCGACATTGTGCATGCTCTGTTGCCTGTGTCTATGTGCCTGTGGTTCTGTCAATGTGATCATGTGATGTATCTGACCCCAGGAATGTGTCAATAAAGTTTCCCCTTCCTGGGACAATGAATTCACGGTGTTCTTATTTCAATTTCCAGGAGTGTATAATATGCAGCTAAGTTATTAAGGACCGTCTGAGACCCGGCGTTGCCCGGGTATATATTTATTTCGGTTCCATTAGCCCGTCTACTGGGCCCTGCTCTCTCTGTCCATCTGCTCCTTCTCCGTCTTTCCATCTCCTATGCCCACTACTCCTCTTAGTCCGACTCCTCCTGCCCCTCTCTCTTTTCCTCGCTCCCTTTATTTCCTTGTCTTAGTATGTAACAAGCACAGCTGTGGGGATGTTCGTCACTTAACAGAAAGAAGCACGTGGCTGTCACGTGCCCAACAATAGCCTCTGTGTGTCAAAGGCAAAGTAGCGGGCAATGAGCCCACATCGCGACATATGTATGGCGTATATGTAGTACGTACACAGGCGTAACGCCGATGTATACGCCATATTTATATGATTGTGTGTTTTGATAGAGTTGAAAATAAAGTATTGATGAAATACTTCCTCATAGATATTTCCTGCAAATCTTACTGCTGCTTCTTGCTTGGTGGGAGACTAAATATACATTTCAAAAAGGGTGTGCAGTTCCAGCAAATGCAACACGTGATGGACCCAATCAGGTAATGCATCTTCTTACCATACTGTTTCATAGTCATTGTTTGTTGGACAGTATTCCTCCTGTCTAAAGTCATATGCTTCTCTGTTGCCATACCTGTCCATTCTAGATGCAGAAAGCTGTGAGCACATATCTCTGATACATGTTCACAACAAACAGAGTAGTTAGTCGTCTTTGTTCAAAGCAAGCGTCTCATCAATTGAACAATGAGACCTGGACTTACGGACAGACAGTGAAGAAATGACGGCGCTTGCGCAAGCGAATTATAAAAATTAAAATTTCTCGAAGGGTGAGGGGACGAATTTGGACGCTTTTGTTCCCCTGGGGACCCCTTCGCACTTTCGCAAAAACGCGTAATGCCATTGGTGACAAGGGGGAAGTGTGAGGGAGAGGGAACTCTGGGGATAATGTAATTGCCCGAGTGTTGGATGCTGGCGTCAGCGATCTTTGGGATCGTACCTGCAGTACCCTCTGCTGATCACTATTAAGATTTATCGAGACTGATAAAAGTTGTAGACACTGGGTAAAGGTTGTTTCTACTAGACTGAAGAGAATCGCAGTAATCTACATCTGACCAATAGAGCTGGTTTTCGAACGTCTTCTGAATACTTCCATCTTTCCGAAATAATATCAAAACTCACAGATTACACGTTCAGGACTGAGGTACAATAAAAGATACTAACGATTTATATGTAAACTGCCTGACAAAAAATGTAAACCCAGGAGCGGTGTTGGATGTCAGTGTGACTTAGTACAAACGGTTCAAATGGCTCTAAGCACTATGGGACTTACCATCTGAGGTGATCAGTCCCCTAGACTTAGAACTACTTAAACCTAACCATCCTAAGGACATCAAACACATCCTTGCCCGTGGCAGGATTCGAACCTGCGACCGTAGCAGTCGCATGGTTCCGGACTGAAGCGCCTAGAACCGCTCGACCACAGTGGCCGGCCGACTTCGTACACATAAATACCATCGTCGGATATGCCAATGATTAGAGCCGCAATTCTCTGTAACGGGTAGAACGGTCATAGCAGTGGATTAGTGTTGTTACCAGGCCTGGTAGGGAATATAAGGAGCGTGAGCAGCGTCAGATGCTGAGTGATCTCTGTCGTGGACTCGCGTGAGACAGCGGTATCAACACCTAACGGTAACAGAACGGAGCCTCAATGTGGTTCTCCATTTGGTCAGTTATTGGAATTTTGCAATGCCTGGATTTTCACGCATTCGGATGTGTCAGTGGCCCGACGTAAGAATTGCATGACAACGAGGAGGCAGGCACACTCGTTGTCAAGATTCCGGTCGACAGTATCTAGATCGCCGTATTATGCACGAAGCTCAGCTAACCCCTACACATCTGCGCCTGCCATCCGAAAACAAATGATGGTCTCCCTGCAACATTGTTTGGCTTCCTGCACCACTGATCGGAGAATGTCAGCAGCTAAATTAGGGTATTACCGTCCCATCCGAAGGCTGTCATTAACATCACAACAGACATGGCTGTGTTTGAAGTGCTGCATTGACCGAGCAGCATGGACTGCTGATGAATGGCGTCGCATTGTGTTCAGCGATAAATCGCGGTTCTGCACTACTCCGGGTGGCCACCGTCGGAGAGTATGGCGGCTACCTGGGGGAGGTCCCATCCTTCCAAGGTTTTGAAAAGGCACAGCGGTGCTAATCCTGGCGTCATAGTGTGGGAAGCCATCAGTATGACTTCAGGTCACAGTTGTATGTTAACTGGGGACCGAGAAACGATGGAGAGGCTCCGTCCCCGCAGCAGCCACAGTGGTCCACAACCCCACGACGTCTATCGCATTCACTTCACCCCTCCGCCGCCCCACACCGAACCACTCTTTCAGGGTTATTTTGCGGTTTGGCCCTCGGTGGACCCCTCTAGGGAACGTGTCACACCAGACGAGTGTAACCTCTATGTTTGCATGGGAGAGTAATGGTGCTGTACGCGTACGTGGAGAACTTGTTGGCGCAGCAATCGCCGACATAGTGTAGCTGAGGCGGAATAAGGGGGACCAGTCCGCATTCACCGAGGCAGATGGAAAACCGCCTAAAAACCATCCGCAGACTGACCAGCTAACCGGACCTCGACACAAATCCGCCGGGCGGATTCGTGCCGGGGACCAGGCACTCCTTCCCGCTCCGGAAAGCCGTGCGTTAGACCGCTCGGCTAACTGGGCGGGCCTGCAGGTCACAGTTGGTAGTGATTGAAAGAACTATAACTGCTCAAAGGTGCGTCAAGGACATCCTGCGCCCTAATGAGTTATCTCTCATGCGACAGTGCCACTTTTCAGCTGGACAATGCTCTTACACACATGGTACGTGTCTCTGTGACCTATCTGAGTGATTTTGAAGTACTCCCGAGGCCAGCAAGACCTCCTAGGCCGGTCTCCGATAGAACATGTGTGGGAACGGCTCGGATGTCAACTCCGTCCCAATGTCACTATGCAGGATATCAAGGACGTGTTTCAACAGTAGTGGGCCAGCTTGCCTCAGGGTAGAAGACAAACGACTTTTTGACACCCTTCCCATCCGAATCACTGCATAAATCCAGGTTCGGGGGAGAGAGAGGGGGGGGGGGGAATTACAACGTCGTATGAGTAAGTGTTGGGCTTATACTACCAAGTTCTTCGTAAATTTGACTCGCTTTTGTAATCACTGAAATTACATTTCATTTCCTGCTCTCCTTCAGGGTGCTCCATTTCTACACTCCTGGAAATTGAAATAAGAACACCGTGAATTCATTGTCCCAGGAAGGGGAAACTTTATTGACACATTCCTGGGGTCAGATACATCACATGATCACACTGACAGAACCACAGGCACATAGACACAGGCAACAGAGCATGCACAATGTCGGCACTAGTACAGTGTATATCCACCTTTCGCAGCAATGCAGGCTGCTATTCTCCCATGGAGACGATCGTAGAGATGCTGGATGTAGTCCTGTGGAACGGCTTGCCATGCCATTTCCACCTGGCGCCTCAGTTGGACCAGCGTTCGTGCTGGACGTGCAGACCGCGTGAGACGACGCTTCATCCAGTCCCAAACATGCTCAATGGGGGACAGATCCGGAGATCTTGCTGGCCAGGGTAGTTGACTTACACTTTCTAGAGCACGTTGGGTGGCACGGGATACATGCGGACGTGCATTGTCCTGTTGGAACAGCAAGTTCCCTTGCCGGTCTAGGAATGGTAGAACGATGGGTTCGATGACGGTTTGGATGTACCGTGCACTATTCAGTGTCCCCTCGACGATCACCAGTGGTGTACGGCCAGTGTAGGAGATCGCTCCCCACACCATGATGCCGGGTGTTGGCCCTGTGTGCCTCGGTCGTATGCAGTCCTGATTGTGGCGCTCAGCTGCACGGCGCCAAACACGCATGCGACCATCATTGGCACCAAGGCAGAAGCGACTCTCATCGCTGAAGACGACACGTCTCCATTCGTCCCTCCATTCACGCCTGTCGCGACACCACTGGAGGCGGGCTGCACGATGTTGGGGCGTGAGCGGAAGACGGCCTAACGGTGTGCGGGACCGTAGCCCAGCTTCATGGAGACGGTTGCGAATGGTCCTCGCCGATACCCCAGGAGCAACAGTGTCCCTAATTTGCTGGGAAGTGGCGGTGCGGTCCCCTACGGCACTGCGTAGGATCCTACGGTCTTGGCGTGCATCCGTGCGTCGCTGCGGTCCGGCCCCAGGTCGACGGGCACGTGCACCTTCCGCCGACCACTGGCGACAACATTGATGTACTGTGGAGACCTCACGCCCCACGTGTTGAGCAATTCGGCGGTACGTCCACCCGGCCTCCCGCATGCCCACTATACGCCCTCGCTCAAAGTCCGTCAACTGCACATACGGTTCACGTCCACGCTGTCGCGGCATGCTACCAGTGTTAAAGACTGCGATGGAGCTCCGTATGCCACGGCAAACTGGCTGACACTGACGGCGGCGGTGCACAAATACTGCGCAGCTAGCGCCATTCGACGGCCAACACCGCGGTTCCTGGTGTGTCCGCTGTGCCGTGCGTGTGATCATTGCTTGTACAGCCCTCTCGCAGTGTCCGGAGCAAGTATGGTGGGTCTGACACACCGGTATCAATGTGTTCTTTTTTCTATTTCCAGGAGTGTATTTCAGACAGTGGCTACTGTTAGCGACGGACCACTACACAACAAAAAGGTGCAGAGATTTGAGGATAATAGCTACTCATTCTGAAAAGAAAATCGCAAAAGGTAATAAATTTTCATTTAATAAGCATAAACACATGGATCCCACCGTTATAATCAATACGCTGATCCCCTGGCGAGTGAAGTGTATGTAAAATTGTCTGCGTTCGATATTTTTCGAACATAGTTAACTTGCGCATGCTCAGAAGTTGCGCGTTAGGTTGGACAGAAGTAAAAGGTAATAAATTCAAGATCGTTAAGACTGTTGTAATCTATTTAGTTAAAAAATTTCTTACATTTGATTAATAAAATAAAGTTACTTAGAGCAAAACTGAGAGTACGATGAAGTTAAGAGGAATACCAGTTCGCCATCCGCTGAGAGAGAGATGCCCATAGTCATTTTTTGGGGAGATGTGGAGAGAAGAGGGGATAGCATTCCTGAAACGTCCAAGTTTATAAACTGTAGGCGTATCTCCGTGGTTCAAGTGTGTCGTGAGTGGTTTAATGGAGTCATTGTGGAAATCGTCACGGTAGAACCGAAAGCTGCCCAACTAAAACCAGAACCGCTGGGCCACCTCGGCCGGCTTTACTCCATAACCTGAACTGAAGTGACGAGAGGACGAGATATCCTTTGCAGTCTCCTAAAAATTCCAAGATATTTTCTGTGACCATTTTTTTTCAATTCTAAACGTCTCGCAGCTTCCATTGGACGAGGATTTCAAGGAAGAGCACTTCAGAATCATTTCTGGTGCATCCGTAGGAAATGATATGTTCTTCGTTGGAAATCTTGAGCGTTCTACTATGAGGTTGAAGGTGAACATTGCCGGCCGCTGTGGCCGAGTGGTTCTAGGCGCTTCAGTCCGGAACTGCACTGCTGCTAAGATCGCAGGTTCGAATCCTGCCTCGGGCATGGATGTGTCTGATGTCTTTAGGTTAGTTAGGTTTAAGTAGTTCTAAGTCGAGGGTACTGATGACCTCAGACGTTAAGTCCCATAGTGCTTAGAACCATTTGAACTATTTGAAGGTGAACATTGCCGGTACTATCCTATGTCAAATCTGTACCATACACACACAGCTTTACAGTACTCCTGATTTTAGTAGTGATGTAATATATTTTACACTGAGGTGACGAAAGTCATCGGATAGCAATATGCATATATACAGATGGCGATAATATCGCGTACATACGGTATAAAAGGGCAGTACATTGGCGGAGCTGTCTGTAATTTGTATTCAGGTGATTGATGTGAATAGCTTTCGACAAGAATATGGTCGCATGACGGGAATTAACAGACTTTGAACGCTGAATGGTAGTTGGAACTAGACGCATGAGACAATCCATTTCGGAATTAGGTAATTCAATATACCGAGATCCACAGCGTCAAGAGTGTGCCGAAAATACCGAATTTCAGGCATTATCTCTCACCACGGCCAACGCAGGGGCCGACAGCCTTCACTTAACGATCGAAACCAGCGCCGTTTGTGCAGAGTTGTCAGTGCTAACAGACAAGCAACGCTGCGTGAAAAACCGCTGAAATGAATGTGGGACATACGACGAACGTATCCATTAGGATAGTGCGGCGAAAGTTTGCGTTAAGTTTCTATGGCAGCAGACGACATACGCGAGTGCCTTTGCTAACAGCACGACATCGTGCGCAGCCCATCTCCTGGGCTCGTGACCATATATGTTGGATTGTAGGCGACTGGAAAATCGTGACCTGGTCAGAAAAGTCCCAATTTCAGTCGTAAGAGCTGATGGTAGGGTTCGAGTTTGGCGCAAACGACAAAAAGCCATGGACCCATGTTATCCGCAAGGCACTGTGCATCCTGGTTATGGCTCCATAATGGCGTGTGCTGTGTTTACATGGATTGGACTGGGTCTTCTGGCCCAAATGAACCGATCATTGACTGGAAATTGATACGTTCGGCTACTCGGAGACCGTTTGCAGCCATTTATTTACTTCATGTTCCCAAACAACGGTGGAATTGTCACTGGGCTACAACTGTTCACGATTGGTTTAGAGAACATTCTGGAGAATTCGAGCGAATGATTTGGCCACCGTGATCGCCTGACATGAGAGTAGTAATTATGGACTGCTATAGAGGCACATGGCTGAATGTTTCTGCAGGGGACTTCCAACGACTTGATGAGTTCATGTCACGTGTGTGTTGCTGCACTACGCCAAGATAAAGGAGGTCCGACACGGTATTAGTAGGTATCCTTTAAATTTGGTCACCTCATTGTATTTTTGTTTGCTCATGTAGGCTCTCTCAGATCCACACCTGTTAAAACGTGGTAAAACGTTTTCGCCGGCTGAAGTGGCCGTGCGGTTAAAGGCGCTGCAGTCTGGAACCGCAAGACCGCTATGGTCGCAGATTCGAATCCTGCCTCGGGCATGGATGTTTGTGATGTTCTTAGGTTAGTTAGGTTTAACTAGTTCTAAGTTCTAGGGGACTAATGACCTCAGCAGTTGAGTCCCATAGTGCTCAGAGCCATTTGAACCAAAACGTTTTCCTGCAAAACAGACTTTGTTACCCAGATCATTTGCGTTACTTAATTCATATTGGTGGGTGTCATTAAGTTCTCCATCTTTTATTCAGTTCCAGTTTTGCGTCGTTGTCTCCCGTATCAATCAACAATTACGTCTTCTCCGAAGTTTGTGCTTCTGTGATGTCGATTTCCACTTCCTCTGAACTTCTGGTGCGAGGGTGCGCATGGAGACTTCTATGAAAAACTATTAATTTGAGTATAATATACGTATGTCTCTCGCAGTTCTTACTTAACAAGGCAGCATCAATATGTGTGGTTGCATCTTCATAGTTTTGGCGGTCGATGTGACTTTATGGAGGTGCTTTACCATGATGTCTTCTCAGTCGTGCTTTACTGTTGCCCAGATGCCCAAGTATTTCAGAATTCTGCCTGTCGTGATTATTATATTGTACGTTAATGCTCCTATTTCTCTATTCTTTCTGTTCGGATTGTTGCCCTCTCCAGATTGCCTGAGGCAGAGCAATGTGTAGTCAATATAAGAGTCTGACCATTCCGATTACCACATAGTTTTATCGACGGTAAGAACTTCAGGGTGATGTGTGCCATTAAGAAGCGCTACGGAAGATGATTTTGAATGCAGCTCGATGTATAGAGGTTAAACTGTGTATCGATTCCCGTGGTACTTGTCGTGGTACTGGTTTTCCTTTCCGTATAAGTTTTTATATAGAGGGAGACGATGATGCAGCTTTAGCTAGTCGTGTTTCCGCATCCGGCACATATGCGACGTTGTGTCAACTACCTGTATACCAGGCACGATTAGCCGATACGGCTTTCGCATACAGAAGACCGCTGGCGGTATCTTGTTTCACATGGCTTCCCTCGGCAGTGGCATACGGCTTCGTGATGGATACGGCCACACTCGCGTTTTGCTAGCGTAGCGGCGACGTTTTTCAGCCGCGAGAAGAGCCTACTGACTAAGTGGCGCACTCGCGCCCTGTAGGAATTGGTGAGACAGGTGACGGCTTCGATTGCCCAAATGTCACCAAGCAATCATGTTCTTACTCTTGTCACTGTAATGTGAAAACATTACATAGTATTTCTTGGTAGCTGCAGTCAGATTACAGATTATCAGTTAATTTCGTCTTTCTTGGGAAATTTTATCGATTGCCAACACAATTTAACAGCCTCAATGTCAGCGATTATAAGTGCAGTGATTCATTGCTTTTCAAATCGTAGTCCAGTTCTCAATTGCAACTACCCTTAACGTTGAAAAATAGCAAGCGGACTAATCGTTTTGTGATCGTTATGTTCGTATTTTGTGACACTAAGCGAGAAAAGTTCATCTTTGTAAGCTTGAGTGCTTCTTTTCTACTAGTGTATGTACGTGGAAAAACAGGTACCTTTTATTGTCCATTCATATATCGAATCTCTAGGTTGTCATCGTGTATTCGGTTGCCACCTTAGTACTGTTGCAAAAATGTAGGATTAGCGTTAGGCGTCCCATGAACATGGAGCTATGGAGCTTACAGCGTCAAAACCCTAGTTAGGTCGAATAAATATGAGGGAACGAAATAGGGTGAACTTTATGGGGATACCTTACGGGCATTGACCTGAAGTGGCTTATGGAAGGCAAAGGAAACGTACTTAGGGTGAACACTGCTTCTGCTGAAGAAGAGTGCTATGTTTTAAGGACTACGGCGCCGACTGGGGAAGCGGAAGAGCGTTCTCCTGCGTTAGTGAGTAGGTAAGGAGGCGGCGTGGGAAGTGGTAGTGCATGCGGTCAAGCAGGCGGCTCAACTTCCGTGGCCGGATGTTGGGATTAAGTATTGCCTCTCGTGGACACGCTTCTCGCGCCGCGCGCTGTGCGCAGCTGTTGCTCAGTCGCCGACAAGGAAGCAGCGCAGAGAAATTTGTTTTACGAAACTCTAGGGTCAGCCTAGTGGAACGTGTACGCCGCGTCGTTTCAGTTCTGGATTCTCAAGACTACGTTGCAAGTGGCTGTGTTGAAAAAATCGACCATTGCAAGTGGCAGACAATTTACGTTCCAGTAATTTACATTTTGTGGTGCTTATTGTTTCTAATTCGATTGCATCTTACCACCAGCGCCTACAAATGGTTCGTCCACGCATTGCGTTCCTGGCATTATCTTGGCTTTCAAGTCTGCATAGAATATTGATGATGGTTGCAGATAATACTCTAACTGCAACTTTGCTTGATGGTAAGTCATCGAGCAGTTAACAGGTACGCAGCGTGGAGACTCGACGCGCAGAAAGGATGCCGCTAAAATTGTCGTGGGTGTAAGATAAAGGCCAAAATTAGCGAAAAAAATTTCAACTTGCCAAACGTTTTCTATTGTTATGACAATTACTGATTTTAATAAACGCGTACAGATGGCATCATTGAGCAGGAAAGTAAAGGCAGTAGGCAGCCATACGAGATGTGGCTATAAAATAAAGGGACTATTGCTGTTAAACATTTTATTTCAAAAACATTAGCATTTAGCTATTGTCGTCCTCAATATGCCCTTCTCTTCTATTCCTACAATGCTCCATGCGAATTTTTCATTGATGGAAACACTGCTGGAAATTTTCCTATGTGAGCTCCTTGATGACGCGTGCCGCTTTTCCTTTCACTGCTTCAGTGGACTGAAATCTTGTTCCATTTAGTGCAGATTTGACCTTGCAGAATGGATAAGTCAGATGGTGCTAGGTCAGACGAATAAGGTGTGTGGTCCAGCAGTGGGATTCTGTACATCGTTAGAAACCTCTTCACAGACAATGCGATATGAGCCGGTGTGTTGTCTTGATGCAGAACCCATGCCTTGTTCTTCCACAATTCGGATCTTTTTTAAAAATTTTTCTCGGAGTTGAGCAAGAACCTCAATGTAATAGTGTTGATTAATAGTTTGACCTTTAGGAACCCAATGAAGATACACAATTCCATGAATATCGAAAAACACAGTCATCATCGCTTTGAATCTTAATTTGCTCATTCGACCTTTTTTCGCTGCCAGTGAAGCTGGGCCCTTACAGTCCATGAATTGGCGCTTAGTTTCTGGATCATAAGTGAAAAACCATGATTCGTCATATGTTATCACTCTTTCCACGAAATTAGGATTGGTATTCAAGGTGTCTGTACAAACATTATCAAGAGGTTCTTTTTGTTCGATCACGAGACTTTTCGCCACCAGTTTCGCACTCGCTTTACTCGTGTTAAATTGCTTATACCAAGTTTACCTAAGGTATTCTTTGTCAGTTCCTACAGTTTCAGCAAGCTGTCGAATACTTAGTCGACGGTCAGATCGAATCAGATTCCCTACATTTTTCATATATTCATCCTTTTTTGATGTTGAAAAACGTCCCGGGCGTCGGTCATCTTCGTCTTCTCGGCGATGTTGGAAATGCTTGAACCACTCAAAAACTCGCGTTCGTGTTAAATAGTCTTCGCTATACACTCCTTTGAGTAAAAGACAGATTCCACTAGCAGTTTTTCCAAATTTCACGTGAAACTTCATGACAATTCGTTGCTCCAATATTACACTTGGCAAAACAAAATAACAACTCTTACTAACAGCTCTTACACAAACGAAGGCCTCGGCCACACTTATTTTTCTAAGACACCAGAGATGCCGCATTCGACTGAGAAGACTTCACGCTTCACAGCTATTGGTCGTTAATCTTTGGCGAATGCTTGCTTACTCTGTGAAAGCATCAGTCCCATTATTTTATAGCCACATCTCGTATTTTTTCGCTGCGCCTTAACTACACTTCAGCTTTCCAAAAATCACATGGTTCTACGTCTAGACAGCATACTCGTATTTAGCGCAGAAAACGAGCTAGGCGGCGTGGTTAAGACTCTGGTGTCACATAAGGGGGCAGCAGGATTGAAATTCAGATTTAGATTTTCTGTGACTTCCCTAAATTTATTAAAGAGAATCCTGGGTGAATCTTTTGAAAAAGACACAGCCGATCTCTGTTCTCGCTCAATCCTAGAATTGCACCAATCCTAAATGATGATGTCATCGGTGTGTTAAAACTGGTCATATTTCCTTCTTAACTTATAATCTGGCCTCAGGATAAAGAAGTCAAGGAGTGAAGTGATACAAAGGAAAATGGTGCCACACTAACCACTCTGTTAAGGACGACACAGCAGACGAAGTGAAAACTCATTGCTGTCTAGGAAGCAACATTAAGCAAGACAACCGACGTTTGACAGCGGAAGCAGATTGATGTGGGGAAGAAAACTGTTTGGCAGGGAAGGGCTCCATAGGAATCGGATATGGATGTTGAAGATGGTACTGAAAATGTGCGTGTGGAACACAGCATCGGAGTGAAATGCGGACCGTGGGGAAAACATGAGGAGGAAGGAGATAAAATGAGAAAGGGTGAGAAGTGAACAAATTGTAAGATAAAGTGGATAGTATAAAAAAGGTTGGAAATAAACCTATCAGAGATACTTACGAGAATAGTGGACAGGTTAGTGGAGCATCGACGTATTAATTCAGACCTACTTTTGGCGGAAAACTGGACGGTCAGACAAACATAACAATCTGCAAGACATGTAACTGGAGATGCTCAGTTATGCAGAGGTTAAAAGATAAACACAAAATAAACAACATAGAAGACGGAATCCAAAACAAGTCAAAAGAAAGACTGAAAAAGTGTTGAGTTGGTGGATTATGTGGCGTCGGCGTCTCATTAGAGATGACACGACTCAGTGGTGATGGTTGTCCGAGTCGGTATGACGTGGAACGGCGTCCGTCGCTCACGACAACGCCACCCCGCCACCCTGTAACTAGTAAGAAAACACAAACTCCTCGCGTGGTTTGGTCATATTTCAGATACCGTCTTTCGTGATTAATGTCAATATTCGATAGAACAGCGCATCAGAATGTGTAAGCCGCTCTTGCTTCTTCTTTTTATTATGCACTAGATAATGGATGTTGGATATTAATAATATAAAGTCTTGAATCTTCAGTTCATCACCCAAGTCGTTTGGCGTGTCGTCGTCGAGCCCCGCGATGTAGGCGCCAAATAATGTGGCGTCTGCGTCTCCTTAGAGTTGACACGACTCGGCGGTGATGGTTGTTCCAGTCGGTATGACGTGGAACGGCGTCCGTCGCTCACGACAACGCCACCCTGTAACTAGTAGAAAAACACAAACTCGTCGCGTAGCTTGCTCATATTTCAGATACCGTCTTTCGTGATTAATGTCAATATTTCGATAGAGCAGCGCGTGAGAATGTGTAAGCCGCTCTTGATTCTTCATTTTATTATGCTCCATTAGATAATGGATGTTGAATATTAATAATATGAAGTCTCGAATCTCAATCCATCACCCAAGTCGTGACCACATAATGGAATTGCGAGGATGTTAAGTTGATAAATTGTTATTCCATCGTCAAAACGTCGCTATGTCGCGTGTTCAGTAACTGCGTAATTCCAGAGATAACATATACTTAAGCAATGTTCAGAATGCATCGTAATCTTGGGACAAATCTATGACTGTTCACTGTTAAATAGTCATGAATACACTTTTCACTTCATAATATTCCAATAATCAATTAATTTTCACTAATACATCTGATAATGTGTATTCAATTATGTAGGCGACACGAAGAATTAAAGTTTGAATCCAATTTTATTGTTCCTTGTAACTAATTGTCCCTACGCTGAGCACACACACCGATTTCTCACTCAGTGAACTGTTTCCGTTTGCATCAGTAATCCTGTCGTTGACGACAACTGACAACTCGGCGCAATTGTACGTTCTTCGTATTGGCGTTTGTATGTTACCTACTCGAGACTAATAATTGTTTTTCTGTCGGCGATCTTTGTTTTTCAGTGTCCTTCAATGTTCGTGCTTATTCAGTATCACGAAGGCTAAGTCCCATCACACGATTTAACTTTGTCGCGAATCACCGTATCCCGTTATCTTGCTAACAGTAAAGATGACTTTACTTTAGTATGACTTCTCAATAATGCTTCAGTCTATATCGCAAAACTTTCGATTACGTTAAAACAATCTGTTAGCGCTTACATGCATGCTACGATCGCAACAGTACTAGAGAGCGACTAGATAGCAACTGAAGCTAACATTTCCATTTCCGAGTTACATTGTAGTCACACCGAACTTCCTTTTCGATGCGGCTACAACTCTCTTCTATGGTAAATGTTATCTTTTGCCAGTTTACCATCTGGGCTTTAACGTTCGTTATTAATTATTTTGCAATTCTTTCTTTGATGTTTTTGTTGCGCATCCTATCATATTCTTTCATTCAGTCTCTAATTCATGATAAATATTATTATTCACATGACATCGTGCATTCCTGTTGATCAAATTATCACAAGTGTAAAATTTGTCGTCACTAGCTGACGCCACTGTCAGGGTGACTAATTTTCTTACTTCTTTTACAACAAAGGGTTGTTTATTAGGGTTTCTATAATTGGGGTGTTACAGTTGGCATGAATTTCATGTTGAGGTGTTATCCACGAAAAATCATATTGACCTCTTTCAGTGAAACACACCTCCAGCCATAAGAAAGAAACAGTGTTCTGTCACTTGTGTGCTTCTGAGAAGCCAATTTTTCTTGCTGTGGCGTATTTGACGGCACGGAAAGGCGAAGCCGGTAAGTTACACTGAAGGACCAAATGAACTGGTACACCTGCCTTATATCGTGTAGGGCCCCCACAAGCACGCAGAAGTGCGGCAGCACGACGTGTCGTGGACTCGACTAATGTCTGAAGTAGTTCTGGAGGGATTGACACCATGAATCCTGCAGGGCTGTCCATATATCCGTAAGAGTACGATCGGGTGGAGACCTCTTCTGAATAGCACGTTGCAGGGCATCCCAGATATGCTCAATAATGTTCATGTATGGGGAGGTTTGTGGCCAGCAGAAGTGTTTAAACTCAGAAGAGTGTTCCCTGAGACACTCTGCAGCAATTATGGACTTGTTGGGTGTCGCATTGTCCTGCTAGAATTGCCCAAGTCCGTTGGAATGCAGGTGATCAGACAGTTTGCTGACGTACGTGTCACCTGTCAGAGTCGTATCTAGATGTATCAGGGGTCCAACATCAATCCAACTGCACACGTCCCACACCATTACAGAACCTCCACCTGCTTTAACCGTCACCTGCTGACTAGCAGGTTCCATGGATTCGTGAGGTTGTCTTCATTCCCGTACCTGTCCATCTGCTCGCTATAATTTGAAATGAGACTCACCCGACCAGGCAACTTGTTTCCAGTCATCAACAGACCATTGTCGGTGTTGACGGGCCTAGGTGAGTCGTAGAGCTATGTGTTGTGCAGTCATCAAGGGTACATGAGTGCGGTGCGTCGTCGGCTCCAAAAGCCCATATCGATGATGTTTCGTTGAACGGTTTGCACGCTGACACTTGTTGATGGCCCGGCGTTGAAATGTGCAACAATTTGCGGAAGGCTTGCGCTTCTGTCACATTGAACGATCCTCTTCAGTCGTCGTTTGTCCCGTTCTTGCAGGATCTTTTTCCGGCCGCAGCGATGTCGAAGATTTGATGTTTTACCGGATTCCTGATATTCACGGAACACTTGCGAAATGGTCGTACGGGAAAATCCGCACTTCATCGCTACCTCGGAGATGCTGTGTCCCACCCCTCGTGCGGCGACTATATCACCACGTTCAAACTCACTTTAATCTTGATAACGTGATATTGTAGCAGCAGTAACCGATCTAACAGGTGCGCCAGATACTTGTCTTATATCGGCGTTGCCGGGCGCAGCGCCGTATTCTGCCTGTTTACATATTTGAATACGCGTGCCTATACCGGTTTGTTTGCTGCTTCAGTGTATATTCAGTTCACACAAAAAATATAATCACAGACATTAGGGGAACTGTGCAAAGTAAGTGTGATTTGTGAGAGTGCTGTATCTCAGAAGATCGAGAGAACAAAAAAATGGCTCTGAGCACTATGGGACTAGAGCCGGCCGCGGTGGCCGAGCGGTTCTAGGCGCTTCAGTCTGGAACCACGCGGCTGCTACGGTCGCAGGTTCGAATCCTGCCTCGGGCATGGATCTGTGTGATGTCCTTAGGTTAGTTAGGTTTAAGTAGTTCTAAGTCTAGGGGACTGATGCCCTCAGATGTTAAGTCCCATAGTGCTTAGAGCCATTTGAACCATTTGTAGCGCCTAGAACCGCTCGGCCACCCTGGCAGGCTCGAGAGAACATTCCATCTGCATGCTTCAGAGGACAGTTGCTCGATAATGACTACCACGTACTTCAGGATACTCGAATAGCTAATGAATTGTGAGGAGGAGGGCGGGGCAGGGAGGAGGTTAAGTACAGATGGCAGTTCAAAAAAATGGCTCTGAGCACTATGGGACTTAATATCAGTCCCCTAGAACTTAGAACTTCTTAAACCTAACTAACCTAAGGACATCACACACATCCATGCCCGAGGCAGGATTCGAACCTGCGACCGTTGCAGTCGCGCGGTTCCGGACTGCGTGCCTAGAACCGCTAGACCACCGCGGCGGCCAGGTGAAACAATCAATCGTTGGAAGCCTTAGGAATTTTCTTTTTATATGTTCATAGAATGCTAGTGATTGTTCTTGGTTGCAACATCGTTTTCCGTACTAGCTATGTGTTGGTAATCGCCCATAAATCGAAAAATCATTATCATCTTCAAAGAAAGACAAGTGCTATAGTGCTATTCTTCTAGAGAGGAGCTTTAGAAAGCAACAGAGTACTCCTTTCTTCTGTATGGAGATGGATTTTCAAGAGTAGGATACTAGAGCTATCGTATAGATTGATCTATATGAGTGACATCTTACCTAGATGTTGAAGAATGCCGGCCGAGGGGTTCTAGGCGCTACAGTCTGGAACCGCGCGACCGCTACGGTCGCCGGTTCGAATCCTGCCTCGGGCATGGATGTGTGTAATGTCCTTAGGTTAGTTAGGTTTAAGAAGTTCTAAGTTCTTGGGGACTGATGACCTCAGAAGTTAAGTCGCATAGTGCTCAGAGCCATTTGTTGAAGAATAAGGTAACGAATGCCCTAATTTATTCTAGAATTTGACGTCATAAATTTCAACGATTTCGCGTAACTAGTCCCTTTCGAGCGTCACCTGTGTCAATTTCTTGGTGTTGTTTTCTTTGCTACCAGTGTATCTGTAAGTGAAGGTAATTCAGGCCTGGGGATTCTACTATGTGGAATACGATAAGTTTGTAAATGGGTAGATTATTCAAGTCGACTATACTCCAATGAGATGTTTGTAGCAATAATGAGAAATGTATACGTACTCGGGAAAACTGGCCGTCTACGATATTGGTAAGATTATTCGCCGAAGTTGGGTAAAATGATAATTGCTGCAAACATCTTTTCTTTGCTTTTGCCACATCGAAAGTTTCAAAATATGCAGTGTGTATATTCACATTATATTAATTTGATTAAAAGTGTGTAACTGTTTTCACATTTGATTTACCTCTCTAGCGTCTTTAGTATTAATGGAACAGCTACACAAACAGTAACTAATCATTCTACATGCAACGTAACAGGGAGTAACTTCTGTGTTCTCTGTAAAGCTTTAAATGCCGTAATTTTTGCTTTTTAATGGTACAATCCCTTGATGATGCTCGAACTAAAGTAAAGTAATACGACAAGAAGCTTCAGTACGGAATAAAACAGTTGTAAGATAAAACAGTTGCCGAAAGCCAGCCGGAGGTAACGCTACCCTCACAGAATAAATGAGATAAGCGAAGAGGAGATTAGTGTTTAAGGTCCCGTTGATAACGAGGGCATTAGAGACGGAGTTCAAGCTCGGATTATGGAAGGATGAGGAAGGAAGTAGGCCATTCTCTGTCAAAGGAACAATCCCGGCATTTGTCGGAAGCGATTTAGGGAAATCACGGAAAACCTAGGTCAGGACGGCCGGACGCCGGTTTGAACCGTCGTCCTCCCGAATGCGAGTCGAGTTTGCTAATCACTGCGCCACCTCGCTCGGTAATGAGATAAAAAAAAAGCCTTCTAACATGTAGGGGGAACGTGACGAATGAGATGTAAGAACTTTTCTACTAAATATCCCATTTCATGTAACAGCAGAGATGATGTTAACTCAAGCACACCCGTTATTTGGCTAGCTCACATTGCATCTCCATGCATTTGATCTGGGCAGGGGTGAACCTCCTTTGTTTGTACGTCGTCTCCTTTCGATAAGATTATGGCTGATGCACATGAAGGAAGTGCATATATTTGCACCCCTTATTCGCTGTCTGTAGTATGCTGTGCACCATCGCCGACATATGGGAAGTGAAAAATAGACTGAGGGGACCACTTCTCCGAGGGTGGGTGTTAGCAGGGGGTTCAAGTCCCTCTCATGTTGCCACTCAGCATTGTCAATGTCCAGAACTAGTTATTCACTGTCCTGATTGCTTGGCCTGCAAACACCATGTGGGACACAATTTTCCATTTTGTGTATGCTGAATGATAGGAGCAGAATGTATGTATTCGAACAATTCCCCGATCCTATGATACTTACTCTAATGTGAGTAGATACTCACCTCCCTGCTGTCAATCTCGCTGTCTTCTCTGTGTAGCTTTCTATGCAGCTCCTCATGAGAGCTTGTACTCGAAAGACACTTAGCTCTGAATACATGAAAAGCGAATGTAAATGTTCCCAGTGCCATTAGGGATGTTTCCTTCAGCATTTTCTAGTATTTTAACCAACGCATTCTCCATGGTCTTTATTGCTTGTTTGACCTTTGTACTTCTCATGTCCACTACAAAGAAATACTACTCAAAATGCGTTATAATAACGCAAAATATTTTTAGATCTACTCTTATCAGATCCGTTCTAGAGTTTATTCTTCCATCAAAGACGATCTTTTGAAACAATATCAGCAAGTTTGATATCAGAAAGTCTTTCAGTGTACCTTACCAAGTCAGGCCTTATACTATACTAGATAAAAGATCGTTCTCGCGAACGGCCGCCAACTATTTCGACTTGTAACTCTTGATTCAGAGTCATTGTTTTAATCTGATGTTTTTGAGTTTCTCCATAATAGAAAGTTTGTATCGTCATCGAAACAAATGTGTATATAAAAGCTGTCTTTTTCCGATCCGCTACTGATATCTTAAAGCAGTGCCTTTCAGCATCCCAGAGGTGGTGTATCTGCACACAGCTCGGCACATTTCTCAGTCTTTCTTCCAATACTGTTATGATAATGTCGTCTGAAAGGCATGTAATTTGAAGCAGTGTTTAAAACAAGAAATTTTGATGGTATCGACGTCAGAAGTACAGGAATTGGACAAAAATGTGCACACAACGCATTACCCTGCCTAATACGGTGTAGGGAAATCATTGGCATTCAAAACAGCTTCCAGTCGTCTCGTTATGGGTAAATAGAGGTTCTGTATGGCTTTTTAGGGCATCTTGCACCATTATTCAGGTGACGATGATAGAGGTGGACAGCGATCACGTATCCTTTTACCAAAGTAGACCACAAAAGCTTAATAATATTGAGATCTGGTGATTATGGTCGCCAGGGGACATGTGACAATTCATCTTTGTGCCCACAAAACCTGTCGTGGACGATGCGAGCTATGTGAACAGGAGCCTGTCGGCTTGGAATACAGCATCACCATTGTGGAACAAACATTGTGCCAGGGGATGGACTTGATCAGCCTAAAGGGTCACATGATCCTTGGCAGTAATGCGATCTTGTAGAGTAACCATGGTGCCAAAGGAATACTTCGATGTAGTTGTCCAAATCACCCTCGAACCCCCGTCATGTTTCTAAACTCGGTCAGAAGTTAGATGCAGTGGGAAACAAGACTCATCTGACCAAATGGCATTCTTCCATTGCTTCATAGTCCAGGTTCTATGGCTTCGCCACCACGTTTTCCTGACAACGCGCATTTGCATCAGTGATGAGGGGTTCAAATGGCTCTGGGCACTATGGGACTTAACATCTGAAGTCATCAGTCCCGTAGAACTTAGAACTACTTAAACCTAACAAACCTAAGGACATCACACACATCCATGCCCGAGGCAGGATTCGAACCTGCGACCGTAGCGGTCGCGCGGTTCCAGACTGTAGCACCTAGAACCGCTCGACCACTCCGGCCGGCTGATGAGTGGTATTGGAATTACAGCTAGCCCTGCAATTCCCAGCTTATGGAGCTCCCTTGGTGTTGTTTTCATGCTGATGGGATGCGCAAGTGCGACATTCAGTTCTGCAGTGACTTTTGCACCTGTCTTCTCTTTCGGCGCAATCCTCCTCAGTGTTTGTCCGCCACGATAACTCGACACACACTTTCGTCCGCGATGTGACTTAGCGGATGATGTTTTTCCGCTTTCCCTGTATGCCGTATAAATCGTCGATACGGTTCCTCTTGAAACACCAAATATTTAGGCTGCCTTCGTTACGGAGACACCCACCATACGAACACCAACTATTTGACCACGTTCAAATTCACTAGCTCCGATATAATGGATTCATAACTACACAGAACACTGTTCTGAACACGACTGAGAACATAGTATAGGTGTCGAAAAAATGGTTTAAATGGCTTTAAGCACTATGGGACTTAACATCTGAGGTTATCAGTCCCCCCTGCTTAAACTTAACTAACCTAAGGACATCACACACATCCATGCCCGAGGCGGGATTCGAAACTGCGACCGCAGCAGCAGCGCGGTTCCGGACTGAAGCGCCTAGAACCGCTCGGCCACAGCAGCCGGCGTATAGGTGTCGTTCGTGGTCAAATACAACAGCGCCACGTGCAGTCTTGACTATCGTGAGCATTAAGTTCAAGCAAGCGTTTCTCGCGGTATTTACATATTTTTGTCCAGCCCTAGTAAACACGTTTTTTTTCTGCTGAGTTCAACCATTAACTCCTATTACTAACAGTGACACTCCATAAAATGGATACGCTGGATGTAGGTATTAAATTCAATGCTTTCGCAGGTGTATGTGCTTCAGTAGTTCTGTGTGAAAGTCCAGACGCAGGCACTGCGGAACCGTTTCAGGCGCAAAACTGAAACTTACTTTGAAGTTCCTGTACAGCCAGCTCGTAACTTATCTGGTAAACAGAGGGAATGGTAACTGGTCACCTCAGTAAACTGTAGCTGTAGTGGGGCACCCACGTACAGACCCATGCACACTAGCATATCCTTAAAAAGCCTGAATGGTTCCGTAAGTGAAAGCCAGTAGAGGTATGATGTAGATGTTTTGATTTCCGTGAGCCGGTAAACGTCATCAGCTGTTTACCTACCCTCTCATTGTATCACATACAGCTTTGTTTTTCCTACAGTTGGTTCTGTTAGCTCGTGTCAAGGCAGTGCCGACCATTAACGGTCAAATCTTTTATCGGCCGTTAGCCATCTTTAATACCGTTTTCCGTCACAGTTCGCCGTCAAGGGCAGCGTGCACCTTACCTGATACATTCAGCTGAGAATCCGCTAGCGGCTTATGTTGTATCCTGCAAGAGTACATTGACACAGTGCCGATACTTAATTCAGAGGATTTCGACTGTTTCGCTGTCAACCTATGTTGATACCGTTTGTTAATATTGGGAAGGCTGTTCTGTTCCATGTGATTTACTACCCATACGTAACAGATCAGAAAGGATTTTTGTCTGGAGGAGACGGAGTTAGTTTTTCACACACAGAACATTTATATGGAACTGTGTGTGTGTGTGTGTGTGTGTGTGTGTGTGTGTGTGTGTGTGTGTGTGATCTGCTCGACAGTGTATAACGAAGAAAACAAAAAGAGAAATAAATATGTTTACACTAGAAAAACGGTAGAATGTAGGAGAAACGAGACCTATTGATAAAGCATTGCTTTAAGAGTTAGATACATTTCTTACAAGTTCTTTTTGTATTTTTAAAGTTTCTGTAGCGACCTTGTAACTGCTATTATAGGAATCTGCCCGTTTCGCAGAACATTCGTTATTGACTTTCTCTTTTCATCTTAGCATATGTAGAAGTGCTTCCAACCACTGACGTAAAACTAATGTTGGTTTTGACAAGGATCAGACCTTCAAGTGAATAGTGAAACTAAATCTTTCGAGCGAGAAATGCGTTAATACACTCCTGGAAATGGAAAAAAGAACACATTGACACCGGTGTGTCAGACCCACCATACTTGCTCCGGACACTGCGGGAGGGCTGTACAAGCAATGATCACACGCACGGCACAGCGGACACACCAGGAACCGCGGTGTTGGCCGTCGAATGGCGCTAGCTGCGCAGCATTTGTGCACCGCCGCCGTCAGTGTCAGCCAGTTTGCCGTGGCATACGGAGCTCCATCGCAGTCTTTAACACTGGTAGCATGCCGCGACAGCGTGGACGTGAACCGTATGTGCAGTTGACGGCCTTTGAGCGAGGGTGTATGGTGGGCATGCGGGAGGCCGGGTGGACGTACCGTCGAATTGCTCAACACGTGGGGCGTGAGGTCTCCACAGTACATCGATGTTGTCGCCAGTGGTCGGCGGAAGGTGCACGTGCTCGTCGACCTGGGACCGGACCGCAGCGACGCACGGATGCACGCCAAGACCGTAGGATCCTACGCAGTGCCGTAGGGGACCGCACCGCCACTTCCCAGCAAATTAGGGACACTGTTGCTCCTGGGCTATCGGCGAGGACCATTCGCAACCGTCTCCATGAAGCTGGGCTACGGTCCCGCACACCGTTAGGCCGTCTTCCGCTCACGCCCCAACATCGTGCAGCCCGCCTCCAGTGGTGTCGCGACAGGCGTGAATGGAGGGACGAATGGAGACGTGTCGTCTTCAGCGATGAGAGTCGCTTCTGCCTTGGTGCCAATGATGGTCGTATGCGTGTTTGGCGCCGTGCAGGTGAGCGCCACAATCAGGACTGCATACGACCGAGGCACACAGGGCCAACACCCGGCATCATGGTGTGGGGAGCGATCTCCTACACTGGCCGTACACCACTGGTGATCGTCGAGGGGACACTGAATAGTGCACGGTACATCCAAACCGTCATCGAACCCATCGTTCTACCATTCCTAGACCGGCAAGGGAACTTGCTGTTCCAACAGGACAATGCACGTCCGCATGTATCCCGTGCCACCCAACGTGCTCTAGAAGGTGTAAGTCAACTGCCCTGGCCAGCAAGATCTCCGGATCTGTCCCCCATTGAGCATGTTTGGGACTGGATGAAGCGTCGTCTCACGCGGTCTGCACGTCCAGCACGAACGCTGGTCCAACTGAGGCGCCAGGTGGAAATGGCATGGCAAGCCGTTCCACAGGACTACATCCAGCATCTCTACGATCGTCTCCATGGGAGAATAGCAGCCTGCATTGCTGCGAAAGGTGGATATACACTGTACTAGTGCCGACATTGTGCATGCTCTGTTGCCTGTGTCTATGTGCCTGTGGTTCTGTCAGTGTGATCATGTGATGTATCTGACCCCAGGAATGTGTCAATAAAGTTTCCCCTTCCTGGGACAATGAATTCACGGTGTTCTTATTTCAATTTCCAGGAGTGTAGATGACACTACTTCGTGATAATATCCATTTATTACACCACACGTAGAAAGTGAAAATTTAAGTCTCTTCAGCGTTTCTGCACCTTTTTCTTGCCATAACTATCTTTTTTCCTCCAAGTAATAAATTAAGTTCGTAACTGATAGACAATTTGAAGTTGAATGTGTGCTTTATAATCTCCTCAGGCCCTTAATATTTCCTCACATTGTGTTCCATGAACCGTATTGTAGGAGACAATGTCATAATTGTCAACACAGTAGCTCTGTCGCAAGATGCATTTAAAAGTGTTGCACAGTACTTATCGAGCTTACGTGCATCCGTGCATTCTACATTTTTGCATTATGAAATCTAAGTCAAATTTTGGTATGCAAATGTTGTACATACCGTTGAAGGATGTCATCCTTGTACACTGCAGCTGTCACAATACCACTATGAAACACCTGCAGTGGCTTGCGTCTTCCTAACATTATGCAGTCTCCCACAACGTCGTGATTATAACGTGCTCTAGAGGCACTCTAGGTGAGCGCACGGCGAAAATCATTGTCAACGTTAAACCAGAACTCAGCCGGAAAGAGTGCTGGTGACGTGTGCCTCGATCCACTCTCGATGGACAAGGCCACAACAGACGCCAAGCTACGCTGTGGCTTAGTGGGAGGGGAGAATGAATCTGATGAGCTACCATGTGTACAGAGCCACTTCTGAACGCTGGCAATAAAAATTCTGACGGGAGCCATATGACTCAGCGACAGCCGCAAGGTCTCTAGCCGGGATTGGTTCTGTTCTAGCAGCGCATAATCAGGCACTTGCACTTAGATAACGATCTTGGCATTGGGTTTTAATACATGATCGAGCTTAACCGTACTGCCTTGGAATGTTTCCGTATTCCCGGGATCTTCACGAAAAATGCGAAAGGACGCTACAAGAGACATTTAACTGCCGGCCAACTCCGCATCGACTGTGGCTGGCCGCTAATCTTTCAACAATGCGGCCAACTGTAATGCCATCCATACGTATTCCATGTGTAATTCTATTTCCTTACTATGCGAATAGTGTTCCAAATGCACACAACACGCAGTCAGAATCATTGTACACAAGATCTCGACCCACACGGATTGTAACACACGCATTACAGGGTCTGATGCTGCTCTGACATGTAGTCACGTCTTTCCGTATTGTATTGCAACAGTTTAGTCCGCATAATGCCGCCATGATGCAAGTGTTTTTCGTAGATTGAGAAAATCATTTATTTTTTGGACGTGACTGTACTAAGATACTAGGTGGTGATGCGTTTGTCGGATGGGAACGTTAAACTGTCTTCCCCCCTTCGATGTTCTAAAGTTGACTACATGTCGCTGGGTTTCACCCTCTCCCAGTCGTTCTGTGTCCATATCCGTTTATAGCAGCTTGCAGTTCCCAAGTCATCCCCTAACGAATCTGGACCAGTGATTCGATTGCACTTCACGTCACATCATACATTCACCTTTGAGCTACCCTAGAGAAATTAAAGTTTTAATTGTGTGTTCTCAGAGCCTCAGATTCTTTCATTATGGGTACGTAGCTTCCTTGAAACACGGAAAATTACCTTACCACTAAAACTAGGTTGGCGAGCGTGTCATTCTCCGATATTCGTTTCAGCATCTCCACCGCTAACCTTTTTTTTTTCCAATTTGCGCTTTTCATCTGGCTGTAGTGCATATGAACTGCAACAGTTACAGGCGTACAATCATACGGTGTTCTGTAGGACCTTATGGACTGTGGGTCGTAGTATCTGTAACAGTCTGTAAGCAGCACGAGTGGGTTTTATAGGACAGCGGACTGTTACCGTTGTACGGTCATTTCGTGCATTAGCCAATACTGAAAAAGTCATCATGAATTTCTTGTGCTTTCCACGTACTGACGGCCGTGATTTTGGTTTACTTCCGTACTTAGTCCTATTGTTCCCCTGAATGTGTGAGTCAGTAAGATTTCATTAGGATATCTCATGTTTCATTGAAACTGTTTAGTAATCTTGGGGATTTTCTGTTTGTCTTCCATAATTTTTCCTAAAGCAACGAGGTGAATGCAGGAGTTGCTCCACTGAAAAGGTTTCGACCAATTACTATCCGTTCTCACCATTCATTTGTAACATTGCTCCCCCTAGCCTTTTCATTTTAACAGTGTGGCATTCTCAAAATAGTGATTGTATCTATCTACAAATGACTGATTCGCTCATTGTTTTATTCCCGTTAATAGTGCTTATCTAACGGTGAATATGTGACGCTAAAATGTTTCGCCCTTCAGAAATTTGTAGCCGGTGGCTGATTCTGTCTCGTTCATCTTTATAAACAGTTTATCATTCGCACACAGATCGCAACTAAAGACAAACGGCGTGTATTCCTTGAAACAACGTTTTCGTGGTGGCAGTGCGAAATGATATTTGCATCGCAGTGTTAGGATTCATCAGCGGAGCTTACGTTTCGTGTGAACTATCGTACATTCAAGAACACATTCAAGAACACTAGCCGGATGGATTCTAATGAAAGGCAACGAGCAGAGGGCGTGACTAAAAAATCACGTGCAAGATTCATGTATAATCCCGGCGACTTCGTTAGACTACTGTGCGAAATTGATAACAACGTCTGATGTTAATTATCTGCATTACACGAGACCTTGCCGTATTGAACTCCACCGGGTGGCTCAGTTCCAGATCGCGTGTCGAGCTGCTAAGCGTGCGAGGTAGCAATGAATTGTGCGTTGCACGGAAAAAGAAAGTAACCTTGAACGCATTCCACATCGACCGTCTTGCTCGATGCAGTTCAACTGCGGAACTTCGTAGTGCCACGTCATTACGGAAAAGGGCCACTGAATTATTCGTTTTGTTCACTGTTGTTGCAAAGGTTCACATACGTCAAGGTAAACAGAGCAGTTAAGCCTACTGAAGAGATCGCAAGGCAGATTACTGAGACCATTCTGCGGCAGGCTGTAGAAACTAGTGAATGTGGTGGTCCATTCTTTCAGTGCAGGGTACTGTGCCAATTTTGCATCTACATGGAATCCCATCTCCATTTATTACTATGATTTTCTGTTCGTTTGGTCGTGTCTGGAAGTATCAACTATGGAATCTTTCGCATGTCAGTTATAAAGTTTGTGTGTTTGCTGTCTGTATAAGGCTTTTTATCTGGCCCTGCAGAATTTAATAACAGTCTTGCTTTACAGAAATTACTGTGTACAGAACTATTTTTTCGGACTATGTAGTAAAATACTTGTATGTATCTTTCCCATCCACTTGAATTATGGACAGATTGCTGCTTCTCACTATAAAGTTAAGAAAATTGGAAATTTGTGGTAAGTTCCTATGGGACCAAACTGCTGAGGTCATCGGTCCCTATGCTTACACACTACTTAATCTAACTTAAACTTACTTAAGCTGACAAGTGCCCATAATTGTTAGCACATAAAGGTATATGTGTCTTTCCTTTGTTACTATCAATATTGTTTGCACAATGTTGGCGTAATGCTGCTGTTTGGCATGCTGTATGTTTATGTCTTTCTAAACGATCCCTAATTTGTAGAATATGTAAGTTGTTCTTGAGGGCATGGATATTTTTTTCGCATTTTTGTAGTAGTTTTCCAGTCCAATCCAGAAGTGGGACACGCAGCTGGTAGGTGATTAACTTTTGACTGCACGAAATCATGCCTGTGGTTTAACATTAACAGTACTGTGTGGTTCAGGTAGTCAAATACTTAGCGCATGCTATGACTGCCGCGGTAATGGGCACGGATGTTGGCGATCTGCCGCTCATCTTGCAAGTGAGGAAGTACGTTTGAGAACGAACTCTGACCATGGTCATATGCACTGCACCGTTGTCGTGGCAGTCGGTTGTCTTTTCTTCTTAGACGAACTATTGTGTAGTCTCCGCGCGAAATCACTTTCCAGTCAGACGAAACGAACGACCCACCCCACTGCATTAATTGAATACCGTAATTATGAATGAGCTCGTACTTGATGTCATTAATTTGTTCGTACGGCCGGGTTCAGCACAAATTTCTCGACGTTTCTCGTAGTTAGTTAGTGTCATGTTCCATGGATCATTTGTACGATTAATCATAATGAAATGGAACGAGTCATTTTAAATTCACATTACACATTCATATGTAAATATGACTATATTGCTGACCACTTATAAGGTTTTTTTTTTTTAAGATAGATGTGAATTAGGAGTAGTCTGAGAGAAATTTTTTCAGTTTATTTTCAAATTTAACTTTATCTATCAAACAATTTATATTATTTGGAAAGTGATCAGTAATCTTGGTGACAGCGTTGACCAATCTTCTAGTACTGTAGTTACGGGCGTCATAGTTTCTTTTGAAATGTACTGAGTTGTTTACAAAACATTTCATGAGGGAATAAATACTCTGTGAAGCAGTAGTCAAAGTGCCTAACTTCTTAAACAGATGTCTACAAGATGGTGGTTGGTGAGCACCACATATTATTCTTACATCAAGTTTTTGAGCAATGAAGACTTTATTAAAGATGAGTTTCCCAAAAACATTATTAAATATGATGTTACTGAGGTAAAATAGGTAAAATATTTTAATTTACTGACTGTGTCTCCCCAAGATTTTCAATCATTCTAAGTACATACGTGTCTGAACTAAGTTGTTCTAAGCTTTCCAAAATGTGTTTCCTCAGTTAAATCCTCATCAATATGGACCTCTAAAAATTTGAAAGTTTCCTCGCAAGTTATAATTTTCTTACCATCAGTCACGCTTATCATTGGTGTGGTACTTGTTGTTGCGTAGAACTGAAAGTATTGTGTCTTTTTGAAATAGAGAGTGAAACCAGTTGCTATTTTCCTATTTAATGCTTGTAAAATTTGGCGAGTAAAGGTGTACATGGCTTTCTCAGTTGAGCAAGTCTTCTAAGACCCAAACTGTGATTTCCTGAGAATATTATTGTTTGGTTGGGATATTGTTCTAGAACACACCTCCCCCCCTCCCCCCCCCCAAAAAAAAAAAATATGGAAAATAATTCCAATAGTGAAACGGATCGATAGTTACTGACATCTCTCCTGTCACCTTTCTTATGTAGGATCTTAACAATGAATGGCATGTTTCAATCTGTCTTTGAAGATGCTCAGAATTAGTGATGGATTACATATTTCAGTATTTCCCATCATCCGCCATCTTGATGGTGTTATGCAGTCAGTCACTGATGATGTCATGTGTGCACGTGATAGACAGATGTGTAACCGTCAGGATCGCATGACAACCGTAAAGGTCAAAGTAAACCAGGTAGTAGGTCGACATACTGCTGACTCCTAGCAAATTTTCTGCACTGTTTCTGTTTTTGCTGTGCCTGTGCAACATAACTCGTTTTGTTTTCTTCATTCTGTTATTGTTTTTATTTATCTTACTGAATTTTCTTATTTCTTTACATCCTGTCTTTGAAATTTCCGAATATTTTTATTTAGTTAAGTTCCTATTGTCCTGTTTGCTTGAAACTCTTGTTTTCTCTTTAATATTTGCCTTTTTTCATTTGAGATTTTCTTTACCTTTGTTCCTGAATAATTTTTTGGCGGGAAACTTCCAAATTTTTAGGGGTCCACATTGATGAGAATTTAAACCGAAAAAACACATTTTACTGTTTGCACAAGTGCATTTATTAAATAATTGACACTTTCTTTTGTGTCTGTATAATATTAATTTCCTGAGATGTTGAACTTGTTGCTTAATTTAATCTGGATTTTCACGCAGGCCTTCTATAAATCTCATAATGTAAACTGTTGATTTCTTGCGTGATCTGTTGTTTTCTTTGTAGCAATGTATCTTTTTTTGTTCTGCATCTTGCGAGTTTGTAATCCTTTGCAGTTCCAAAGGGGTTTATGACCGTCACATCTTGATATAATCCCACGTATCTGGTATGTTACATTTTTAATCCAACAGTATGAATTCTCACACGAACTCGCAACATGATACACATGTAAGTAGAAAGTAGTACTGATAATGGTATCTAGAGAGCTCTTGAGTGTCACATGTCGAATTCGAGTCCGTTGGTATCAGCATCTCAAAGCCCGCGGCGCGACTCGTTGCTTAATCTAAAATCGCGATGACAAACTGTAGCCTCGAATGTGCGTGGTATTTTTTTCTGTTGTAGATATGTTTGTCAATAGTTACTCAGCAAATACTTCCCATAAACGAGCATTTCACAGACATAGTGTGGTGTACTGCCTGCGTTATCAACCTCATGGCTGAATTTACGGTCGTGTCAGGTCGCTTGTCATGTGCATTTTACCGACACATTTCAAACAGAAACTAGAATCATTAGATTCAGGCAGCGAATTCGCAGGGGAACTGTGGCTCATGTTAAAGCTGTAGTCGCCCAATCTGTGGAAAAATATATATCCGGGATAATAACTTAAGATGATAGGAATTTCCCTCGCTGTATAAACAGTATCAGGAAGCTTCTTAAGAAACAGTGCCTTCTGCAGAATAGCGAGATGCTAATTGAAACTCGCCAGGCTATCCGAAGGACAACGCGAGAAGCCTTCTGTAATTATCATAACAGAACATCACCAAGAGACCTGTCTATCAATAATAAAATGTGTTGACTCTATATTAAGGCTCGTCACACAAAAATCTATTTCCAGACGCGTATGGACGAGAACGGAACCGAAATAGAAAATAGCAGAAGAAAAGCGAAAATACTGAATTCTGTTTTAAAATGTTCCTTCAAAAAGGCAAATCATTGAATGATAGTATCATGCAATAGCCGTGCCGCTGTGCTGCTAGCAGTCTTGGAAAGCAGCTTAAATTGACAAAACAAAATAACGACCCAGGGTCCAAAACAGTCCCTGTCGAGTTCTACAGAGAAGTTCGGAGTGAATTATCTCCGCTGTTGACCATAATTTACCGTAGCTCCCTTGTGCAGGCATATATTCTCTAATTGGAAAAAGAGGACTGGCCATACACACCTAGAATGAAGTAGAACTGATTCACACAGCTGTAGTCCTGTATCATTCAGTCTATTTGTAGCCGAATACTGAAATATCTTGTGATTTCAAAATTTACGACGTATCTAGGAAAACAAACTTTTCCGTGGAAATCAGCATGGGTTTCGAAAATATCAATCATACGAAACTTGACCTTATTTTACGCACATGATGTTCCCATTGCGATGGATACGGGAAACAATGTTAATTCGGCGTTTGTAGACTACTGAAAAACGTATGATTCAGTGTCACATTGAGGCTTCCGAAAATAAAATATATACCTATCCAATATCTAACCAGGTTTGCGACTAGATAGAAAATTTCCCGGCAGGCGGAACGCAGAGTCATCTGCAGAGCCTGAAGTAATATCTTGTATATTCCAGCACAGTGTAAGAGAACCGTTGCTGTTCAAATTACACATGAACGACTTAGCGAATATTAATGGTTCAAATGGCTCTGAGCACTATGGGACTTAACATCTGAGGTCATCAGTCTCCTAGAACTTAGAACTACTTAAACCTAACTAACCTAAGGACATCACACACATTCATAACCGAGGTAGGATTCGATCCTCCGACCATAGCGGTCGCGCGGTTCCAGACTGAAGCGCCTAGAACCGCTCGGCCACAACGGCCGGCCGAATATTAATAAGTTCAGTTTCAGACTTTTCGCAGATGATACAGTTACCTACGAGAAAATTTAGTTTCTTAAAAATTGCAGTTATATCCAGCTAGATCTCGACAAAGTAACAGCCTTCTGGATAGCACAACACCGAATAGTGCGCTTCACGAAACGCAAAAGTGTAGTATCCTAGGACTATAGCGTAAATGAATCAGAACTAGAGTTAGTCATATCCCAAAAATGTTCCGGAGTAACAACGTGTGTAGATATCACGTGAAACTACCACAGAGGCTTAATTGTAATGAAAGCTAATGACTGACTACAATTCACTCGTTCGATGCTGGCCTCACAACAGTGTGTCTATTAAACACAGAGCACTTGTGCGGGCCATCCTTAAGTAATGTTGATGTGTATGGGAACCAAATTAAGTCAGGTTAATAGAGGACATCGAGCATATGCAAAGAAGGGAGATGTGAGTGGTCACAAGCTTGTTTGAATGCCGAGAAACTGTAACGGAAGTATAGAAAAATGTTAACTAGCACACACTCGAAGAAAGACATCGTACGTCTCGCAAGAAACTGCGTATAAACTTTGAAGAACCGTTTATCAGGACACAAACCATGAATATTTTTCAGCCCCCTACGTAACGATCCCGTAAAGACTGCGAAGATAAATTAAGGCAAACGGCAACACGCACAGGGGCGTACAGACAGTCCCCGTACCCGTACTCCATCCATGAATGGAACAGGAAGAAGACTCAGTATTGGGTAAGTAAAAAAGTACCCTCTGTTATGCACTCCAGTGATAGATGATAGATAAATACGTAGGCAAGTGTATGTGCGTGTGCGTGTCCGTGTGCGCGTGCTGTTGACACGTACTAACCGTATTATTATAATAATAATTATTTATTTATTTTCTGTGGCTTGATGAGGATGATGCAGTACCCCCCGGGCGGACAACCAAAAACCCTAGCAATCAATGTCAAGCGTAAGAGCCAGAGCTGGAGCAACATGTCATTGACTTGCTCAATCTGTGAAGCTCTTTCTCTTGAATAAATCACCCAGTTTTTCTGAAATTGTAATCATTTGTTTGTCTGCACATGTACATCACATCTACCGACCTCCATCCGCGTCTTTTTTTTTGTCTTAGAGTGTGTTTGAAAAGTGAGTACTGTACCAACGGTATATTTGTTCATTCTCATTAATTTTAGATATCTTTTCGTGCGTGTATTTGATGGTAATTAAAATTTTATTTTCAATTTTAAATGTGCTTATCTTGGGGAAGCGACAAATAAACGTTCCCAAACGCGTAACGAAACTTCGGCACTAAAGGAACTCGTGAAGAAAGGGTAAGATAGTTTGCTATTGTGCTTTTTTCTGTTGGAAGAGCAGCTAGGGACCGTCACCTCGGCTGTGGAGGGCGTGTGCACAAATAACCCTTCTCATGAATTCGTTTGTCTGTAGCTTCCTTACATTGAGATAGTTGGGGGAGGGGCCGTAACGGAATTCGTGGAACGCACTCACGTGGATAACCGAACCTTGTGACACACCTGTCGGTATCCGTGATTACCATTCATCAGTACTTTGGAAGGTAGGAGATGAGGTACTGGCGGAAGTGAAGTTGTGAGGACGGGGCGTTGAGTCGTGCTTGGGAGCTCAGATGGTAGAGCACTTGCCCGCGAAAGGCAAAGGACCCGAGTACAAGTTTCGGTCCTGCACACAGTTTAAATCTGCCACGAAGTTTCATTCATCAGTAGTTTAAGCATATGATATGGGGAGTATGAGGTGTTGCAGACACAACGAAACAAACGTGCCAAATTTAAACAGACGCAAAATCCCCAAATTTGGCGATATTTTACAGAAGTTGGAAATTTAGCGCGGACTGCAGTGCGATTCAATGCGAGATGGGTATAACAGTTTCCACAACGAAACTTTGTCTCGAAACCTGTCAGAAAATCCAAAGAGATTCTTGTCTTACGTGAAGTATGTTAGTGGCAAGAAACAATCCATGCCTTCTCTGCGCGATAGCAATGGAGATACTATCGAAGACAGTGCTGCCAAAGCAGAGTTACTAGATACAGCCTTCCCAATTGCCTTCACAAAAGAAGACGAAGTAAATATTCCAGTATTCGAATCTAGAACTGCTGCCCATATCATTAACATCCATATGCAGCACGATTCTGGAACATATATTGTGATCGAACATTATGAATTACCTCGAAGAAAACGGTCTATTGACACACAGTCAACGTGGGTTTAGAAAACATCGTTCTTCTGAAACACAACTAGCTCTTTATTCGCATGAAGTGTTGAGTGCTACTGACAAGGTATTTCAGATCGATTCCGTATTTCTGGGTTTCCGGATGGCTTCTGACACTATACGACATAAGCGGCTTGTAGTGAAATTGCTTGCTTATGGCTTCGTGACTTCCTGTCAGAAAAGTCACAGTTCATAGTAACTGACGGAAAGTCATCGAGTAAAACAAGTGATTTCTGGCGTTCCCCAAGGTAGTATTATAGGCTCTTTGCTGTTCCTCATCTATATAAACGGTTTGGGAGACAATCCGAGCAGCCGTCTTAGGTTGTTTGCAGATTACGCTGTCGTTTATCGACTAATAAAGTCATCAGAAGATCAAAACAAAGTGTAAAACGATTCAGAAAAGATATCTGAATGTTGGGAAAATTGGCAGTTAACCCTAAATAACGAAAAGTGTGAAGTCATCCTCATGAGTGCTAAATGGAATTCTCTAAACTTCGGTTACACCATAAATCAGTCGAATCTGAAGGCCGTAAATTCAACTGAATACCTAGGAATTACAATTACGAACAACTTAAATTGGAGGGAACACATAGAAACTGTTGTGGGGAAGGCTAACCAAAGACTGCGTTTTATTGGCAGAACACTTAGAAAATGTAACAGATGTACTAAGGAGACTGCCTACCCTACGCTTGTCCGTCCTCTTCACGGTGTGGGATCCTTCCCAGATAAGACAGTCGGAGTACGTCTAAAAACTTCAAAGAAGGGCAGCACGTTTTGTACTATGGCGAAATATGAGAGAGAGAGTGTCATTGAAATGATACAGGATTTGGGCTGGACATCATTAAAAGAAAGGCGTTTTTCGTTGCGACGGAATCTTCTCACGAAATTCCAGTCACCTACTTTCTCCTCCGAATGCGAAAATACACTCCTGGAAATTGAAATAAGAACACCGTGAATTCATTGTCCCAGGAAGGGGAAACTTTATTGACACATTCCTGGGGTCAGATACATCACATGATCACACTGACAGAATCACAGGCACATAGACACAGGCAACAGAGCATGCACAATGTCGGCACTAGTACAGTGTATATCCACCTTTCGCAGCAATGCAGGCTGCTATTCTCCCATGGAGACGATCGTAGAGATGCTGGATGTAGTCCTGTGGAACGGCTTGCCATGCCATTTCCACCTGGCGCCTCAGTTGGACCAGCGTTCGTGCTGGACGTGCAGACCGCGTGAGACGACGCTTCATCCAGTCCCAAACATGCTCAATGGGGGACAGATCCGGAGATCTTGCTGGCCAGGGTAGTTGACTTACACCTTCTAGAGCACGTTGGGTGGCACGGGATACATGCGGACGTGCATTGTCCTGTTGGAACAGCAAGTTCCCTTGCCGGTCTAGGAATGGTAGAACGATGGGTTCGATGACGGTTTGGATGTACCGTGCACTATTCAGTGTCCCCTCGACGATCACCAGTGGTGTACGGCCAGTGTAGGAGATCGCTCCCCACACCATGATGCCGGGTGTTGGCCCTGTGTGCCTCGGTCGTATGCAGTCCTGATTGTGGCGCTCACCTGCACGGCGCCAAACACGCATACGACCATCATTGGCACCAAGGCAGAAGCGACTCTCATCGCTGAAGACGACACGTCTCCATTCGTCCCTCCATTCACGCCTGTCGCGACACCACTGGAGGCGGGCTGCACGATGTTGGGACGTGAGCGGAAGACGGCCTAACGGTGTGCGGGACCGTAGCCCAGCTTCATGGAGACGGTTGCGAATGGTCCTCGCCGATACCCCAGGAGCAACAGTGTCCCTAATTTGCTGGGAAATGGCGGTGCGGTCCCCTACGGCACTGCGTAGGATCCTACGGTCTTGGCGTGCATCCGTGCGTCGCTGCGGTCCGGTCCCAGGTCGACGAGCACGTGCACCTTCCGCCGACCACTGGCGACAACATCGATGTACTGTGGAGACCTCACGCCCCACGTGTTGAGCAATTCGGCGGTACGTCCACCCGGCCTCCCGCATGCCCACTATACGCCCTCGCTCAAAGTCCGTAAACTGCACATACGGTTCACGTCCACGCTGTCGCGGCATGCTACCAGTGTTAAAGACTGCGATGGAGCTCCGTATGCCACGGCAAACTGGCTGACACTGACGGCGGCGGTGCACAAATGCTGCGCAGCTAGCGCCATTCGACGGCCAACACCGCGGTTCCTGGTGTGTCCGCTGTGCCGTGCGTGTGATCACTGCTTGTACAGCCCTCTCGCAGTGTCCGGAGCAAGTATGGTGGGTCTGACACACCGGTGTCAATGTGTTCTTTTTTCCATTTCCAGGAGTGTATTTTGTTGACACCGACCTACATACGGAGAAACGATCACCATGTAAGTGTTCGTTCTTCCCGCGAGCTATACGAGATTGGAATAATACAGAATTGTGACGGTGGTTCGATGAACCCTCTGCCAGGCACTTAAATGTGATTTGCAGAGTATCCATGTAGATGTAGAAGTACCTGCAGTGTAATTTTAATTAATTTTTCGTTTTAATGATTTTAGCTGCTTTATTTGATCTAAAAGCACATTACCGACAAATGGTGCTGTAACTTAAGCGATAAATGTGTGGGTAAAAAGAAGGAAAGAAAATGGTGGTTGCTCGAGGTGGAACCTGTCCAAAAACAAATTTTATTTGTGAGCAAACACGGACACAAGAGTGAGCTTCAGCCTCTCGATCGGTTTAATTCGATACAAGTTAGAACCTTGATCTCCCTTGATGCATACATCCAGTGCAGCCACAATCTGCAATTAACCAAATTGAAGATGGTAATCCAGTAAATTCGGAACATGAGCATTACATGACATAGAAATAACAATTCGTTCAATACACATCTCAGGATTTCAAAAAAATGGTTCAAATGGCTCTGAGCACTATGGGACTTAACTTCTGAGGTCATCAGTCCCGTAGAACTTAGAACTACTTAAACCTAACTAACCTAAGGACGTCACACACGTCCATGCCCTTGGCAGGATTCTAACCTGCGACCGTAGTGGTCACGCGGTTCCAGACTGTAGCGCCTAGAACCGCTCGGCCACCACGGCCGGCTCTCAGGATTTATAACAAACTAAGGTAATTTATTGACTATACGTCATGTAACTCAGTTGCTCAAGTCACTCTGGTCAATTTCTCATTAATACAATAATCATCTTGTATGAAATATAACTGACGTTTCTAACAAGTATCGGAAAGAGTAAGGAAAGAACTGCAAATGAAACTGCTGGAACGTGGGTATGGTGAAGCACGTTTTAATTATAACGATCTGAAACTCATGTCATTTGGCTCCCCATAATTGTCGTTAATTTGGCACCCATCCCGATTTGAAAAGGAAGGAGAATCATCTGTGGCTATGTACAAATTCACATGAAAGTGAAGTTTTGATTGTGCAGTAGTGTGTGCACCGTGTAGAAACTTCCTGCCAAATGAAAACTGTTTGCCGGATCGGGACTCGATCCCCGAACCTTGGCTTTCGTGGGCAATGCTCTTACCGAATAGGCAATCCAGAGGCGACTCACCACAGAGCCTTACTTCCGCCAGTGTGAGCACTGACTCCGAAAGGCAAGATTTCCAGGTGTGAGTTCTGGTCCGGGGCAGTATTTTAATCTGCATCAACTTTTACGTACACTGACGTGACAAAAGTCGTGCGATAGCGATATGTACGTATACAGATGGCGGTAGTGTCGCGTACACGAGGTATAAAAGGGCAGTGCATTGGCGGAACAATCTCTCATTTGTACTCAGGCGATTCATAAGGAAAGGTTTCCGACGTGATTCTGGCCACATAATGGGAATTAAGACTGTGGACGCGGAACGGTAGTTGGAGCTAGACGCATGGAACATTCCATTTCGGAAATCGTTAGGTAATTCAATATTACGAGATCCACAGCATCAAGAATGTGCCGAGAATAACGAATTTCAGGAACTACCTCTCACCACGGACAACGCAGCGTCCGACAGCTTTCACTTAACGACTGAGACCAGCACCGTCTGCGTAGAGTTGTCAGTACTAACAGTCAAGCAACACTGCTTGAAATAACCGCGGAAATAAATGTGGGCCGTACGACGAACGTATCTGTTAGGACAGTGAGGCGAAATTTTGCGTTAATGGGTTGTGGCAGCAGACGACAGGCGCGAGTGCGTTTGCTAACAGCACGACATCTTGCGCAGCGCATCTCTTGGGTTCGCGACCATATACTTTGGACCCTGGACGACTGGAAAATCGTGGCCTGGTCAGAAAAGTCCCGATTTCAGTTGTAAGAGCTGATGGTAGGGCTCGGGTGTGGCGCAGACCAGACAAAGTCGTGGACCCAAGTTCTCAACGAGGCACTATACAAGCTAGTGGTGGCTCCATAATGGTATGGGTCCAACTGAACCGATCATTGATTGGAAATGGTTACGTTCGGGTACTTGGAGACTATTTGCGGTCATTCATGGATTTCGTGTTCCCGAACAACGATAGAATTTGTATGGATGACAGTACGCCATGTCACTGTGCCACGACTGGTTTGAAGAACATTCTGAACAATTCGAGCGAATGGTTTGTCTACCCAGATCACCTGATGTGAATTCCATCTAACATTTATGGGACATAATCGAGAAGGTCAGTTCGTGCACAAAATCTTGCAACCGCAACACTTTCGCAGTTATGGACGGCTATAGAGGTAGCATGGCTGAATACTTCTGCAGAGGACTTCCAACAACTTGTTGAGTCCATGCCACGTCGAGTTGCTGCACTACGCCGTGCAAACGGTGGTCCGACACGATATTGGGCGGTATGCTGTGACTTTAGCCACCTCAGTGTATTAACACCGTATGTTGTAACAATTCCTGCCATTACTAAACCAAATATACTGTTGCTACTTAATTTGGGAGAAGTAGAGTTCAAATATCCATGTAACAATCCTGATATACGTAATCCGTGGTTTTGCTTCGTCACTGCAGGTGAATGTCAGGGTGTTCGCTTCGACAAGGCCACGGATGATTTCTTTCCGTTTCTTTATCTATTCTGATCTTGTCCATCGTCCCCAAATTCCTTAATACGTGTGCCATTTAATTCAGATCTCGCTTCTTTTTTTATGTTGATGTTTCCGTGTTTAAGCTAAATGTCTTAGAACTTAAATATTCCGTTCATTATATAAGAACGAATTTTTTGAGCTAAGTATTATTTTGAGCTTTGTGGTCATCAGTTTTGTTGCAAGGAGAGGTCGACGTTAAGCTGCCATTTTAGTATGAATAAGTGAATTTATCGTGGAAAGCGTGTGCAAGCTTCCTCGTGTGGTGGAAGTGCAACACGTTGTAGAAACTTTCCCCGCTAGATGCCAAACATCAGTAATTTTTTCCTTTCACCCTCAGTGGCTTCTTGCTTTGACGTAGATTTATGAGAAGAAAGTATCCTCCAGAAATAGGTAAGGAATCGTCCTTTGCGACCGTGAACATCATCTTCGTAACGTGATGAGCGTATTTTTAACAATGCACACTTGAAGTTTTACAGTTTTCGTGCCCTGAAATGTGACTTTTGTGTGAACGCTCGTTGATAACATTGTAATTTGTTTGTCAAATTTTGCTGGTCGGAAGCAAAGCCAAGATAAAATATGCAGTTAGCTGAAGCCTGCTTTAAATGATAGTGAAGTTGATTACACTGATCACGAAAGGCATGCGTTCAGGTTTCTGTCCTGATGGTGCACACATTTATAATATACCACGAGCGACCATCAACACGAATATTCCTCTGTGACTGATAAACAGGAAGTTTTGAAGTTCCTCTTAAAAACTCATAGGGTTGATAGAGGGCGCTGGTAGAAATATTTTGAATAAGAACCCATTTCTTGAAACGTTTCATGTTCGTTGCATAGGAAATTACGTATGACACAATGTATTCTCCTCTCTTTCGTCTGTTGTATGAATGACTAATAGCAGGTGACCGTGAATGTGATAAGACTCACTTATAAACAAGTACCTAATACGAACAATACCAAACGCTAGCACATTATGACGTAGATATGAAAGGTAGGAGACGAGATACTGGCAGAAGTAAAGCTGTGAGTACCGAGCGTGAATCGTGCTTCGGTAGCTCTGTTGGTAGAGCACTTGCCCGCGAAAGGCAAAGGTCCCGAGTTCGAGTCTCGGTCGGGCACACAGTTTTAATCTGCCAGGAAGTTTCATATCAGCGCACACTCCGCCGCAGAGTGAAAATCTCATTCTAGAAGTGATTTCTGGCGTTCCTCAAGGTAGTGTTATAGGCTCTTTGCTGTTCCTTATCTGTGTAAACGATTTGGGAGACAATCTTAGCAGCCCTCTTAGGCTGTTTGCAGATGATGCTGTCGTTTATCGACTAATAAAGTCATCAGAAGGTCAAAACAAATTGCAAAACGATTTAGAAAAGATATCTGATTGGTGCGAAAATTGGCAGTTGACCCTAAATAACGAAAATTGTGAGGTAATCCACATGAGTGCTAAAAGTAATCCGTTAAACTTTGGTTACATGATAAATCAGTCAACTCTAAAGGCCGTAAATTCAACTGAATACCTAGAAATTACAATTACGAACAACTTAAATTTGGGGGGGGGGGGAGGGGGGGACACATAGAAAATGTTGTTGGCGAGGCTAACCAAAGACTGCGTTTTATTGGCAGGACACTTATAAAATGTAACAGATCTAGTAAGGAGACTGCCTACTCTACGTTTCTCCGTCCTCTTTTAGAATACTGCTGCGCGGTGTGGGATTCTTACCAGATAGGATTGACGGAGTACATCGGAAAGAAGGGCAGCACGTTCTGTATTTTCGCAAAATAGGGGAGGGGGTGTCACTGAAATGATACAGGATTTAGGGTGGACATCATTAAAACAAAGGCGTTTTTCGTTGCGGCGGAATCTTCTCATGAAACTCCAATCACCAACTTTCTCCTCCGAATGCGAAAATATTTTGTTGACACCGACCAACATAGGGAGCAGCGATAACCATGATAAAATAAGGGAAATCAGAGCTCTTATGGGAAGATATAGGTGCTCGTTCTTTCTGCACGTTATAAGAGATTGGAATAATAGAGAATTGTGAAGGCGGTTCGATGAACCTTCTGCCAGGCACTTAAATGTGATTTGCAGAGTATCCATGTAGATGTAGATGAAGTAGGCCATCAGTGGAAGAAGAGACAGTGTGTGGCGCGTGAGAACTCTAATTTTCGTGAAACTTCCTGGCAGATTAAAACTGTGTGCCGGACCGAGACTCGAACTTGGGACCTTTGCCTTTCGCGGGCAAGTACTCTACCAACTGAGCTACCCAAGCACGACTCACACGCCGTCCTCACAGCTTTACTTCTGCCAGTACCTCGTCTCCTACCTTCCAAACGTTACAGAAGCTCTCCTTTCGTGTTTATCTTAGTGATAGGAGTTGCCACCAGATTACTTAGTTTGTTACATCAGTAGCAATTACTAGATGCACTGTTAGAATCGCTCTTTCACCCTGATACGCGGGAAAATGAAATACATTGTCTTACGCGTTTGTTCCTGTAGTAAGGAAACGGTACATTCCCCGACATGAGTTAAGTAATAATCTACCCGACGCCTACATACCAATTGAGTTTGTAAAGGATATTTCGAAATACTCTGTATTTATAACTAATACTAAAATAAATGTTAGTTGCCAGTATTAGGTTTCGGTGTGTGAAGCTATTAATGATACGCAACTAGCGTAAATATTTGCATTCCATCTAAAAGAGCTACAAAACTACTCACTAGAAGAATGAGTCTATGTAGATGAAACAACTGCTTTTGTCATTACTATTATTCTGTAAGATAACAGAGTTTATTGTTGTCCTGTTTCTATTGTTCTGTATATTAATTACGAAATAATTTATTGTTGTCCTATTTCTATTGTACTTTGTATTAATCACGAAAGAAAATAAATATTTAAGAATTCATGGCTGTCGCATATAATATGAATTTGAAGCAGTTACTCTTCAGTTCCAGCCACATCCCAGTTTTCAGATGAAGTGAACATCTGAGAAACAAGAACCCTAGTTTCAAGCTAGATCAGTTTCCGAAACTGGCTGTCTACAGCTTTACACGTAGAAAAACACTTATCTTTTCGCGAACTTTCTGTTAATTTTTTTAAATTAGCGACTCTTTTCGCATAATTTTGTGGTCACGACAATGGATTATGTGGGGCAATGTATGCCGCAACTACTCCGACCGTTGGGTAACTGAGATATATGTGTTTACATTAGTTCCATGAAATATCTTTAAAACGCTTGAGAGCGTTTTATGTTCATGGCGACTTGTTTTTATTGCTTACTAAATCATCTCATAATATATGGCACTGCACTGTCGAATTAAACGTAACCGGTTGCTAAAAGACAGATGTTTCCAATGGCAAGACCAATGGCAAGACCAACATCGAAATGCCCGCATCTCGTGGTCGTGTGATAGCGTTCTCGCTTCCCACGCCCGGGTTCCCGGGTTCGATTCCCGGCGGGGTCAGGGATTTTCTCTGCCTCGTGATGGCTGGGTGTTGTGTGCTGTCCTTAGGTTAGTTAGGTTTAAGTCGTTCTAATTTCTAGGGGACTTATGACCACAGCAGTTGAGTCCCTTAGTACTCAGAGCCATTTGAACCATTTGAACATCGAAATGTTTCATTTGCTCCTTTGTACATGTCTTCACTATGAACAATAATGTACGAGTAATGGCGTTAGAAAATTGCGTGGCATTTCGCATAAGGAATGTCGTATAATGTTCGTAAACTGTTGCATCGGTACGCTTATGATGCCACTGGTAGTTCTTGGCAAAATTAGCTACCGGAGCACATGCAAAGGAGGTATTTGTTGCGACTGTATATTTAGGTGTGACTTGCTTACATGAGCAAGGAGTAACATGGAAAAATAATTACTTGACTTCAATATTGTAATGGCTGTTGTGACCACAGAATTAGTATTAATAATAGTAAACGTCCGGGATTCCATTACGTTATTGTTTGTTATGCGGCGAACAACACTCGATAATGACACAAAGTTCATATTTTGCTATTAATGTGGCTAGCATAGTGTCATAACCGTATATCATATGTAATTCTGTTCATGGCTTGGAATAAGACTCTGTTTTCAAATGAAACATAACTTCCTTCTTCGCTTTACAACATAAACAGACTTCAGAGAACTGCAGATGAAAAAATGTCCCTTCACTACCAGTTAATTACTTAGTCGTTCAATAATTGATATAAATGCAGTACTGCTAAATCCCTCGTCATGATGTAACTCCAATCTTTTGTGATGAAGGTACTAGTGGTCTCGGCAAATAAAAATCTAAAAATTGCTCAGTAGCATTCGGAAGTCCTTTAAACAATACCTTAGTAATATGGAAATTTGGAGCAGATTTAAGAGGAAAAGGTCCAATCAGAAATCAGTTGTGTCAGTGTTACTATTGTTGCAGTCGTTTAAAAAAGAGAAAATGCTATGGGAAGTAGCAATCAGGAATATAAATTAATAAGTGGACCAGCAAGATATTCAGACACATGTCCTCGGACCGATGTTATCATGTATGCCTTGTAGCTCGACATACAAATTTCGTGTATATGAGAAGAGGCTTGTCATTGAAATGACTTGCCGGCCTGCTTCTACAGAACGTTGCCCTTAAATGGCTTGGCAGCTGTTTTCTCAGAGAGCTTGTTAACGTGGCAAGCTGGTCTCTTGAGCTGCAGTAATGCCGCCATGCTTTCTGCTGGGCACCACACCCACAGCTTTCTCTCGCTTAAAGGTTGCGAGCCCTAATCGAATGCAATGGAAATGATCGGCGGCTTTCGATCACATGCCGTGTCGACGTGGTATGAGCTACTTGTAACATCTGATTTTAGTTAGAACCTTTCGCTCAGATATTCAATCCTTAGTTCTAATGTTGAATTGAAATTTTGTTATTTAATTTTTTTCAGTTTCCATCGTTGCACAAATATTGTTAGAAATTTGTCTCAGCAAGATATAAACTGTGTCAGATTTTGTGCTGAAATAACCCTCAAAGCAAATCATTTATCCTTTATTAAAGTCTTCATTCTGACTTTCCCTTTTGGGAGACTACTCACTGTCACAAGCAGTTGGAGACGCCAATTTCACCTTCCGGAAGCAATACGTGTATCGTTTGCGGGAGAGAACATCGATTGTGGTCAGCGCTTTCCCTTTGATCTATTATTGCCCATCGGAAACAACTTCCGGGAAAGATCATTTTGCATGGATTTCCTATTGTTGAATACAAGATTGTCTTGATTACTTCCCGAGTTAGTCGAAAAGGACACTGTCTCCTGTAGGAGTGTGAACATGGCCTTACATGTTCTGACATGCTTGGAAGTCAGATCATTACTACAGTCCTGTGCCTCTTAGTTGTTTCTTCTCTATTAGTGACCAAGATCAGTACTAAAATAGCCGATAAAGGTATAAATTTAGTATCTCTATGAAGAGATTAAATACTACAATAATATTTTACGATATAGCTAGCAATGACTGAAATAAACTGTATACAGTTGTCACGAACCATTTGCGTTACTTTTTGTCCTGTTTCCTGTTGATGATAGAGGAGACGACTCAGGAAGCCTTGGTCTCATCAAGCGTACTTGGATTTGTTTTCCGCGAATGTAGTGAAATTTTCATTATAATGGATGACTTTCAGGCAATGTGCTGAGCTGAAACACTCAAGGTGAAAAAAAAAATCTTCGTTTCTTCTGACGTAGTTAATTCACTTGGCAACAGTATGTGTGTCCTAAAATTCTAAATCTGCCGACTGAAACGATTTATCAAACCGTACAGCAGTGTTTCAATAAAGATTTATTGATTTTCATGACCGAAGGTTCCTCCAGCGAAGAGGGCTTCGTGCAAGCATTCAGTCACTAAGATTTTCCCTGATACTAAAGCAGACTTCACCATCACAGCTTTGACACTGTACGTATATATTTAGTAACGCGAAGTGAAATCAATAAAAAAAAATTAAAAATTATCGAGTTGCATAGACCTTCGGAAAGTACTTTCCGCAATACATCTATGATTATCTACTCATTGAGACTATTAGACAATGCTGTATGTTCGTTTCCGTAAAAAATAAAGTTCAATAAAAAAATGTTCAAATGTGTGTGAAATCTTATGAGACGTAACTGCTAAGGTCATCAGTCCCTAAGCTTACACACTACTTAAGCTAAATTATCTTAAGGACAAACACACACACCCATGCCCGAGGGAGGACTCGAACCTTCGCCGGGACCAGACGCACAGTCCATGACTGCAGCGCACAGACCGCTCGGCTAATCCCGCGCGGCAAAGTTTAATAGCTCCAGCCAAATGAAACCTTTTTGTAATAAAAATTTCGTGTGACTGTCTACGTTGTTCCTTTTTAAAACGTCCCTTGGAAGGCCTGTTTTTTTTCCAAAATACACTGTGTAGAAGAAGTTCATGTGATACGTACCTTAAGTTGCAACGACCCAGCAAGTGGATTTCCGAGAAATTTTGGCATTCTGGTTGCAACATCTAATCCATCTCCATAGCACTTTCGTAGAGTTGCAGGATCGTACAGGATCGTATGCATACTCTTCAGCCACCTCGTAAATTCTCGATTAAATTCATAGGGGGCGAAGGGGACGAATAGGTTATTGTCTGAAATTCCTCGGAATATTCATACGATTGGAAATTCCTTGTAGTATAAAGATTATAATCGTAAGACCATCTCTTATATCTCATCATGAAGAAATTTTATTTAACCACTTCATTAATCGTGACACATAGAGTGGTTGGAAAAAAAATATGGAAACTCCCCGAGAAATGCGTACTTGAACATAAATACAGATGCTAGCCAAGCCTGCAGGTTGCGTTGTTGTATTTGACAACGAACAGCATCTGTGCAGTGTCCGCAATACGTTAAAAGTGTCAGTCATGGTCAGAACAGTGTTCTGTGTAGTTGTGAGTCCATCATGTCGGAGCAAAGTAACTTCGAACGTGGGCAAATTGTTGGTGCTCGTATGGTGGGTGCTTCCGTAACCTTGGTAGCCGAAATGTTTGGTGTTTCAAGAGGCATCGTATCGACGGCTTATAGCGCATGCGGGGAAAGCGGAAAAAACGTCATCCGCTAAGTTACAACGCGGGTGAAAGTGTGTGTCGAGTGATCGTGACTGACGGTCATCGAAGACTGTGGAGAAAAATAAGAGGACGGTAGCTGCAAAAGTCGCCGCAGAGCTAAATGTCGCACTCGCGAACCCGATCAACACTAGAACAACGCGAAGGGAGAAGCATAAGCAGGGAATTGCAAGGCGAGGTGTAGTACCGAAACCATTCATCAGTGATGCCGTAATAGGAAATCGTGGTGCGTGGTTTCGAAACCATAAAACCTGTACTATGGAGGAATGGAAGAAAGTAATTTGGTCGGATGTGTCTTGTTTCACACTGTTTGCAACTTCGGGCCAAGTATGGAAACATAGCAGGTGTTCGGTGATGATTTGGGCTGTCATATCGTGGTACTGCATGGGCCCATGGTTACTCTGCAAGGTCGCATTACTGCCTAGGATTATGTGACCATTTTGGCTGCTACTATGCTTGCTCGCCAGTGGTGATGCTGAGTTCCAAGAGGACAGGGCCCCTATTCACACGGTCGCATCGTTCAGAACTGGTTTTGTAATCGAACGGATGAATTGTCGCATGTCTCCTGTCAACCATTGTCACAAAATATCGATATTATTGAGCGTTTGTGGTCTGCTTTGGAGAGAAGGGTGTGTGATCGTTATTCACCTCCGACATAGTTACCTGAACCTGCCACTAATTTGCAGTAAGAATGGTGTAAGACTCCCGTCAATACCGTACAGAACCTCTATTTATTCGTTCCGAAACGATTGGAAGCAGTTTGGAATACCAACAAGTTTCCTACACCATGTTAGGTATCGTAATGTGTTGTGTTTATGGTGTTTCCATATTTTTTTCTACCCCCTGTACGTTGCAATACACCGAAGAGCTGCATTAAGCGTCCGTAACGTAGTCGAATAGTTTCTCATAATTTTTTGGAATCATGAGATAGATACAAAAAGAGGAATGAACTTAATTTATGCAATGGCACAACACCCCACACAGGTAAGGAACTCGGAACATCCGAATCGGCTGTCAGCTCGAAACAACTATTGCCATTATTCGTACAGTCAAGCAAGATCTGTACGATGTGACCAAGTGGTCACTTAATGAGACGTTGGCTCATACTCGATGGGCTTACCAGGAATAGTCCCAACAGATTTCTGTGTATCATGGAAACTAAAATCATCATTTCACTGTCCTGACAAATGTACGTCTCGTAGTTCCAACATTAAGAAGTGATGAAACGTTAACTAGAACGGCGTGTTGAAGTTTTCCGAGAATTCATACTAGTCTGTCCATTCGCGTTTTATTAAATGATGTACCCATTTGCTGGCTACTCCTCACCCTCACTTTGAATTAGGACCCATTGGAGTTTTCCTCTGTCCTGAACGGATACATATCCCCAAATGGCGAAGAAATTATATTTTCCCTACTTCTGTGCACCCCACAAATACCGTGAACTAGTATTTCTTACTTCATGATAATAGAAGCTAACTCGTATATATTGTTGGCGATTTTTTTTAAAAAATATTTGTGTTGGGGGAAGGTGGGGGGGATGTATTTTTGACATAACTTAAAACAAGATTAGTGACGTAATCTATTTCAACCATTAAAATAAATTTTGCTTTTCTGGTCCATATAGGTCTCTTGTATCAAATGTATTTCCGTCAGTGCTTGGAAATGTTTCCGGGAAATTTATCTTGATTCTTCAGAGAGTCGGAAGTCAGAAATATTGTAGTCAGCGAAGTAAGCAAGGACGCTTTGAAAATATGAGACTTTCTTTATTAATATGAGTTGTAGCTAGGGAAACAACATCGCTGCTACAAAGTTTCACGAGCAGTTTGATTTCTGTTATGGCACGTTGATTTGCTTTCTTAGAACCTGTTTAGCCATTTAGCAGCACCACCGACTTCTGACACAAGTGTTGGCTATTAAGTCTGCCATGCTGCAGTAGCTCGTCCGTCAACTGCGCGCCATATGTGCTACGGGGACTGTGCTTCAGTTATTCCACTAGGGACATAAAGCTGCTGCGTAGTAACCATTCACGGTGCACCTAGAGTTTACAGTAATAAGTTAACATTAGTCGGTTCTTAGCCTTCTACAGTATCCCCTTTTCCGTCCATCTATTAAAGTGCCACTTTTTTCAGCTCTCCATTTACTCATCGATCGTTTCAAACAAATTCCTTTTCAGTGAGTATTCTTTGCTATATAAAAATACATCTTCACTAGCACACCACCGTAGGATTTTATATAATAGATCACTTTTATGTTTATTTAATATCACTATGAAACCAGTTAGTGGGCATCCAATGAATTGTTTCCGTGCCAGTCCGTTTTCTTGGTAACGAGTATTTCTTGTCTTGCAGAATTCATGTGCACGTCACTGTCTGTCTATTTACGCTGAGAGAGATCATGAAACATTTTCGAATATCGGTTTCTTCTGACAACTTCCTAAATTGTGATTCTTTCGTTCATGGAAACAGGCGAATTTTTGTACGAACATGACCATCACACTTCAGAAAGTTGTCAAAACAAACGGATATTCGAAAATATGTTTCATGATCCCTCTTTGCGTAAAGCCGGTCTCAGTGGCCGAGCGGTTCTAGGCGCTTCAGTCTGGAACCGCGCGACCGCTACGGTCGCAGGTTCGAATCCTGCCTCGGGCATGGTTGTGTGTGATGTCCTTAGATTAGTTATGTTTAAGTAGTTCTAAGTTCTAGGGGACTGATGACCTCAGATGTTAAGTCCCATAATGCTCAGAGCCATTTGAACCGTTTTTCTTTGCGTAAATAGACAAATACAGTGACGTGCACACCAATTCAGCAAAAACCACAAATACTCGTTACCAAGAAAATGGTCTGGTGCAGGAACAGTTCATTGGGTGTCCACTAACGGATTTCATAGTGATAGTTCATAAACATGAAAATTATCTGTAATGTAAAATCTGACGGTGGTATGCTGATGAAGATGTTTCGTAGAAATTAAACGAAAAGTGCTTCAAGCATACTAACAAAAACATGCAATTGTTTCATTTTGATTAGTTTTCTTAGTTAATACCAATCTAAAAAAGTAATTAGTAAATGAGGGCGAATCGACTTACATAGACTGCTGAACCAAACCATTATGACCACTGCCCACCGCGAGGTTGGTTGTCGCCTGGTAGCGTTGCGAGAATGTGATATGGTGAGGAAAGTCATTCTAGCGACAACACGGCCCGCGAATGGGGATATCTGCTGACATAAGCGACATTGACAAAGGTGATACTATTATTACATAGAGCCTGTGAACGAGTGTCGGAAACGGCATAGCTGGTCGGATGTTCACTTGCTACTGTAGTGAACGTCTATGGAAAGTGGTAGAACGCTAGTGAAACTACCACTGGGCGGTAAGTGGTTGGACATCCACGACTCTTGACAGAACGTGGGATTTGGAGGCTTCATGCTCTGTAAAGCAGGATAGGTGGCGATCAGTGGTATCACTGCCGCAAGAGCACAATGTTGGTGTACGCGTGTTTCGGAGCACGCTGTTCATCGTACATTGTTGAACATGGGACTCCGCAGCAGACTACCCCGACGTGTTCACGTGTTGGTCCAGCGACATCGTGAATTACGATTGCAGTGGTCAGGGAATCGTAGAGATTGGACCGTGGATCAATGGATACGTGTCGCCTCGTCGAATGAATCACGGTTTTGCTACAACAAGTCGATGGTCGTCTCCACAAATGCCGTCATCTACGCGAACGGCGGTTTGAAATGTGCGCCGCGCCAAGGAGCAGGCTGGTGGGACCGGTGTTATACGAGGTGCATTCAAGTTCTAAGGCCTCCGATTTTTTTTCTCCGTACTGGAAACAGATAGAAACATGCACATTGTTTTAAAATGAGGCCGCGTTCATTGTCAATACGTCCCAGAGATGGCAGCACCGTACGGCAGATGGAATTTTACCGCCAGCGGCGAGAATGATAACTGTTTTAAATACTTAAAATGGCGACGTTTTCCTTACTTGAACAGCGTGCAATCATTCGTTTTCTGAATTTGCATGGTGTGAAACCAATTGAAATTCATCGACAGTTGAAGGAGACATGTGGTTATGGATGTGTCGAAAGTGCATTCGTGGGTGCGACAGTTTAATGAAGGCAGAACATCGTGTGACAACAAACCGAAACAACCTCGGGCTCGCACAAGCCGGTCTGACGACATGATCGAGAAAGTGGAGAGAATTGTTTTGGGGGATCGCCGAATGACTGTTGAACAGATCGCCTCCAGAGTTGGCATTTCTGTGGGTTCTGTGCACAAAATCCTGCATGACGACCTGAAAATGCGAAAAGTGTCATCCAGGTGGGTGCCACGAATGCTGACGGACCACCACATGGCTGCCCGTGCGGCATGTTGCCAAGCACTGTTGACGCGCAACGACAGCATTAATGGGACTTTCTTTTAGTCGGTTGTGACAATGGATGAGACGTGGATGCCATTTTTCAATCCAGAAACAAAGCGCCAGTCAGCTCAGTGGAAGCACACAGATTCACCGCCACCAAAAAAATTTCGGGTAACCGCCAGTGCTGAAAAAATGACGGTGTCCATGTTCTGGGACAGCGAGGGCGTAATCCTTACCCATTGCGTTCCAAAGGGCACTAGGTAACAGGTGCATCCTACGAAAATGTTTTGAAGAACAAATTCCTTCCTGCACTGCAACAAAAACGTCCGGGAAGGGCTGCGCGTGTGATGTTTCACCAAGACAACGCACCCGCACATCGAGCTAACGTTACGCAACAGTTTCTTCGTGATAACAACTTTGAAGTGATTCCTCATGCTCCCTACTCACCTGACCTGGCTCCTAGTGACTTTTGGCTTTTTCCAACAATGAAAGACACTCTCCGTGGCCGCACATTCACCAGCCGTGCTGCTATTGCCTCAGCGATTTTCCAGTGGTCAAAACAGACTCCTAAAGAAGCCTTCGCCGCTGCCATGGAATCATGGCGTCAGCGTTGTGAAAAATGTGTACGTCTGCAGGGCGATTACGTCCAGAAGTAATGCCAGTTTCATCGATTTCGGGTGAGTAGTTAATTAGAAAAAAAAAATCGGAGGCCTTAGAACTTGAATGCACCTCGTACTGTGGGATACATTCTGCTGCGATCGCGTGGAACCTGTGGTAGTAATCGAGGACACACTGACAGCTGTGGACCACCTGCACCGCTTCATGCTTGATGTCTTCCCCGCCGGCGATGTCATCTTGCAGCAGGATGATTGTCCGTATCTCACAGCCAGAACCTTGCCAGAGTGGTTTGAGGATCATGATAGTGTACCCACGTTGATGTCTTGGTCATGAAATTCGCTTGATGTGGATCCAATGGAACACATTTGGGTCACTATCAAGCGTCAGCACCGGATACACAAATCAGAGGCCCGCTGTCGAATGAAATCACACGACTTGTGCGTGGACACCTGGTACAACATATATTCTCAAACACACCAACAAACAGTTGAATCCATGAAAAGCATAGTCGGTGACTATTGCGTTTCAAAGATGGACCAACAATTTATTACGCAGGTTGTCATAATGTTTTGGCTCGTCAGTGTAAATTTGGAAGGAAGATAACGTATATCCTGTGTACGTTTATTTATGAAGATGGGAACAGCTGTTTATAGTTTTGTGTAGTTAATAAATGAAGTTGACAACGGCAGTCACCACCACTACCAACAACACCGACAACAACAACAACAACAACAACAACAACGCCGGCAGGTGTGGTCGAGCGGTTCTTGGCGCTTCAGTCTGGAACCGCGCTACCGCTACGGTCGCAGGCTCGAATCCTGCCTCGGGCATGGATGTGTGTGATGTCCTTAGGTTAGTTAGGTTTAAGTAGTTCTAAGTTCTAGGGGACTGGTGACCTCAGATGTGAAGTCCCATAGTGCTCAGAGCCATTTGAACAACAACAACAATATTATTTCAACACAGTATAACCGCCTTAGCGCTTGCACCTTACGTCGAAATAGCATTATACAGAAAAGGGTGGAGGGTAATGGTGAAAGTAGTTGATCTTGTCAGAGCAGACATTTTGTTGTAAGGTCACGTCCAAGGAGATGAATGAGAGCCTAATGGTACGGGAGCGCTGCTTTCTGGTCACGTTCCAGGACAGCTACGCCGTTGTCTAAACGTCTGATGCGATAATATCAGTGTGAGCGGTTCGCTCCCCGCCAGCTGCGGTCTTTTGTGCTGAGTGAAGTTACCTTCATTCACTTTTACAGGTCGTGCCCACTGCACAGCGGGGGCGTGAGACTTGTTTTAGATGCGAGAATGCCGTAACCTTTCTCCTTGCAGGTTAGCTGCAGTGAACTGTGATGATGTGTGCAGGTGGAGGGACGGAGATGGAATTGACTGGAGTCGAGAACCTGTGACGATTGCACGCTGTAAGAACTGCGAGGCCTCGCTGTGGCGCAAGCAGACACGTTAAGCAGCGGGTAGAACTTAAATCATTTAACAATCACACACGTGTGGCTATCAACATTTGAAATCCACTGTCAAGGTTTTGAACAATACACCGATGGTACGGCACGACTTCTTGTATCCCCGCAATAACCCCAAACGGAACTTATTACAAGTCGTGAACAGCTGTCTTATTAGAGTTTTCCATGACTTTTTAGCTATTTTGTTTCACTTGTGTCACTGCTTTCCACCACATTGTGTACTGATGAAGCCTCAGTTTTTCTTTTGCATAACGAAAAACTCGTGTAGAAAATTTCTCTTCTTGTGGAATTGTGCCTCTGCATTCCGCTCCCAAATCTCATGAAGATCCTTCACCTCTTTAGTCACTGTCCTTCTTTCGTTAGAAGTAATGTGATAAGACATCATAAACTATTAAGAGCTGATAGTAACTGATGCGAAACTTCGTGGCAAATTAAAACTGTGTAGCTTACCGAGAGTCGAACCCGAGACCTTCGACGTTAGCTGGCAAGTGCTCTACCGACTGAGCTATCGAAGCACGACTCAGGACTCCCCTTCAAAGCTCCACTTTTTGCTAGCATCTCATCTGCTACCTTGAGAACTTCACATTTCTCCTGCATATCTTGTGGGACTAGCACCCCTGCAAGAGAAGAAGTTTCGAAGATAGTGCATGCATACATGGTCGGCCGTGTCATATTAACGAAAAGCTTGCATCAAGTATGATAGTTATGGCACTCTTTCGTGACCCATGTGTATATAAATTGTAACTGCCGTATCAGGATAAAAGTAAACCCTGGTATAATCACGAAATGAAAGCAAAGTTTTGTGATTGATAGTAATTAAAATGAATAATATCAAACTATAGTTGTTAATCAAAATACAGGGTGATTGAAAAAGAATACCACAACTTTAGGAATTTAAAACTCTGCAACGACGAAAGGCAGAGCTAAGCACTATCTGTCGGCGAATTAAGGGAGCTATAAAGTTTCATTTAGTTGTACATTTGTTCGCTTGAGGCGCTGTTGACTAGGCGTCAGCGTCAGTTGATGCTAAGATGGCGACCGCTCAACAGAAAGCTTTTTGTGTTATTGAGTACGGCAGAAGTGAATCGACGACAGTTGTTCAGCGTGCATTTCGAACGAAGTATGGTGTTAAACCTCCTGATAGGTGGTGTATTAAACGTTGGTATAAACAGTTTACAGAGAATGGGTGTTTGTGCAAAGGGAAAAGTTCTGGACGGCCGAGAACGAGTGATGAAAATGTAGCACGCATCCAGCAAGCATTTGTTCGCAGCCCAGGAAAATCGACTCGCAGAGCTAGCAGAGAGCTGCAAATTCCACAATCAACTGTATGGAGAGTCCTACGAAAAAGGTTAGTTATGAAACCTTATCGTCTGAAATTGGTTCAAGCACTGTCTGCAGCTGATAAGATTAAACGAATCGATTTCTGTGATTTTATCCTTGCTCAAATGGAAACAGATGAATCTTTCGTTTCAAAGATTGTGTTTAGTGATGAAGCAACTTTCCACACTAACGGGAAAGTCAACCGTCACAATGTCTGTATATGGGGCACTGAGAATCCGCGGGAAACAACTCAGCATGAACGTGACTCGCCTAAGGTGAACGTTTTCTGTGCCATTTCAGCCAATAAAGTTTTTGGTCCCTTTTTCTTCGAAGGTGCTACCGTAACTGGACTACAGTATCTGGAGATGTTAGAGAATTGGCTGTTCCCTCAGCTCGAACAAGAAGCACAATAATTCATATTTCAGCAGGATGGAGCGCCACCACATTGGCACTTATCTGTCCGAAACTACCTGAACGTCAACTACCCGAGGCGATGGATCGGCCGCCAGGCAGCCCGTGACAGAGCACTTCATCACTGGCCACCAAGAAGCCCTGATCTTACCCCCTGCGATTTTTTCTTATGGGGTATGTTAAGGATATGGTGTTTCGGCCACCTCTCCCAGCCACCATTGATGATTTGAAACGAGAAATAACAGCAGCTATCCAAACTGTTACGCCTGATATGCTACAGAGAGTGTGGAACGAGTTGGAGTATCGGGTTGATATTGCTTGAGTGTCTGGTGGGGGCCATATTGAACATCTCTGAACTTGTTTTTGAGTGAAAAAAACCTTTTTAAATACTCTTTGTAATGATGTATAACAGAAGGTTATATTATGTTTCTTTCATTAAATACACATTTTTAAAGTTGTGGTATTCTTTTTGAATCGCCCTGTATAATCCGACAAAATGCTACAGAGTACTGGTTCATACTAGTAATATTTTGACACTAGAACAGCAGTTTTATAATAAGAATTCTTTTAATATTTTAACACCTTAAAACTTTCTTTGATCTGTGTTCTACATTGACGTACGACTTCCTCTATGCTGGAACTGCCGAATATGACCCTTACGATCTATTCAAAACATGCTTTTGGCAATGACCCAAGTCATTAACTCACATTAGTGATTATAGCAGAGGAGTAAATATGGTTACACAGTTTGGAAGCATGACTGAGTACAGGTAAAACTCGCTTTGCAGGTTTCCACTTTCGTTCATTCTAAGAACTCGGTGAACTATCCAGATATGTGCAGGGCAGACTGTACAATGACACTAACCAGCAAATACAAGTTTCTCCGGAAGGTCACACTAATAACTTGGTAAGTGAAGTTACAGTGCGGCCTCCAGCATGTGACCAGATGTGAGGAAATGCAGATGCCAACCAAAAACGCGAAGAACTACAAGTAATCACTTATTTACGTCAAAAACAAACGTGAACTCTTTTATAATCTACAAATATCACATAGCTTGATCTGCCAGAACATTATGACAATCGACCTGTTATCGAAGTAAACCCGTCCAAGCGACAGGAGCGTCATATTGCGAGAAGTGACTGTTAGTCAAGACACACACGCATGCAGTATCAATGAGTTTGCTGTCCGTTTGTAGAATGGGGTAGGCGCGTATCTATCTGAGTTTGACCGAGGGCAGACTGTGATGGCCTGGAGGCTCGGCACGAGCATTTCGGAAACTGCACGACTTGTCGGGTGTTCGAGGAGTGCTGTGGTGAGTGTCTTCAGCACGTGGCGAAACCAAGCGAACCACGTCCAGACGTCATGTGGTTGGGCAGCCACTCCTCATCACACATATTGAGCCGGCCGCGGTGGTCTCGTGGTTCTAGGCGCGCAGTCCGGAACCGTGCGACTGCTACGGTCGCAGGTTCGAATCCTGCCTCGGGCATGGATGTGTGTGATGTCCTTAGGTTAGTTAGGTTTAAGTAGTTCTAAGTTCTAGGGGACTGATGACCACAGCAGTTGAGTCCCATAGTGCTCAGAGCCATTTGAACACATATTGAACGTCGTAGGCTGGGCAAAGTGGTAAAACAGGACAGGCGGCGACTCCTCATTGCAGATACCGGACGTCGTAGGCTGGGCAGAATGGTAAAACAGGACAGGCGGCGAACTGTGGCGGAACTAACATCAGACTTTAATGCTGGGAAGAGTACAAGAGTGTCTGAACACACAGTGCACTGAAAACTCTTAAGGATGGGCCTCCGCAGCCGACGACCCATGTATATGCCAATGTTAACACCACGACATCAGCAACTACGACTGAAATGGGCACGTGACCATCAGCACTACTTGACGTTGGCGCAGTAACAGAGCGTTCCATGGTCTGATGAATCCTGATACCTTCATCATGCCGATGAGAGGGCGCAAATCCGTCGTCTTCCAGGGGAAGAGCTCTATGACACCTGTACTGCGGGATGGATGCAAGCTCGAGGCGGATCTGTTATGCTCTGGGGAGCATTCACTTGGGCATCCATTTCTCCAGTTGAGCTCGTGCAAGGCGCCATGACGGCCAAGGAGTATTGTACGCTGGTTGCAGACCACGTACACCCCTTCATTACGATAATGTTTCCCGGCGTGAGTGGCATTTTTAACAAGATAATGCGCCATGTCACAAGGCCAGGAGTGTGAGTGAGTGATTCGAGGAACACAATGGCGAGTTCCAGTTGATGTGCTGGCCTTCCAACTGCCAGATCTGAACCCGGTCCAACACATCTGGGATGGGACTGAAAGTGGCGTCAGAGCTCATCGCCACGCTCCCTGGAATTTACGGGAATGAAGTGACTTGGGTGTGCAGATGTGGTGCCAACTCCCTCCAGCGACCTACCAAGACCTCATTACTTCCATTCCACTGTTATCCGTGCCAAAGATGAAAATACCGGCTATTAGGTAGGTGGTCATAATGTTCTGACTGATCAGTGTATCAAAACAAAACTGTATCATTCTGGATTCCACTGAAGATGACTTAAAGTACAAGGCGAAACGCGTCTGTAAGAATTAAAATACATTTCAGCAAGAAAAGGCTGTTTCTACTTACAAAACGAATATTTCTGTGCTCGCTGTGTATATTTTCTTCTCGTCCATTCGTAGTAGAATATACATAAAGAGCCACTTCAGAATACACTGAGATCGATGTACGTCAAGTGTATTGACATTAAAACTTCACTGTGTGCATTTCAGTCTGCTTTCCATTGTAATCGGTACGTTGCACCTTGCTTAGTTTTTTACTGGTGGTGTCACTGTCGTACATCTTGTTTAGTCGTCGCAAATTTTCGTCAAGTGAAGAAATCTCTAGCATTACGGTATTTTCAGAGTGCAATTGACATGTAGACAGTGCAGCTTGAGGTCATATTCCTGCCATCTACCTAAGGGACTCCCCAAAAACAAGCAACCACGTTACGTCGTTCTTTGCCAAACAAATATTTTAACATCTCTGAGACGCCACCAATATAATTCACAGAAATAAACTGAAAATGTATTCCTTTTGAATGTCCCGCTCTATTATTCAGTATCCAATATTTAAATATACTATCAATAGTCCGAAATGGTTTTCACCGTTGTATTTTTCTCGCTGAGTTCGTCTCTAAATTATCAGGTTGGAAACACAGGTTGTCGCAGGAAGAATGATCAGTATTTGGGGGGAACGCTCATATGAAACCAAATACCTCATATGTACGTAAGCCCTATCCCCAATGATTTCCGAGATAAAACTCAGTTAACGTACATTTGTTCTTGGGCTAGTGAAGCGTACGTGTGTGTCTTACCCTAATCGATGGATTGGTGGTGGTGGTAGTACAAACTGGCAACCAAGATCACCATACCTTACGCCTTAGAAATTTGCTTATTGGGTTGTATGAAGTCTGAGGTGTACAAACGAAAGGTGAATACGAGAGATGAACGGTTTGGCCGCATCAAGGACGCTGCTGTCCTCGTTAGGGAACGTGCAAAGGCACTACCCGACAAGCAGCGTAATATGTTCTCCCAAGAGAGCAAAAATGCATTGAAGTTGACGATGGGATATTCTAATACTTCTGTGAACTGTCAAACTGATGTAATATGACGTGTACGCTAATGCATGGGGGTGAATGAGTTAAAAATACGCGTTTTTGAGTCGATGCTTCGCAAAATGCATGCTGTAATGTTTACTAAGCGTTTTACATGTTTAAACCTGACGGTGTGTTTAATAACACAGAGAATAAATAATAATTTACATTAAATGTGTCCTACATCGGAAACCATTCGGAATAAGGAATATGGTCATGTGTAGTTTTTTGCTTCAAATGATCGTTCCTGTCATATCCCTAAATGTTGATTATTCCTCCTTGGACTCCCTGTATATTTTATTACAATATGCCCTTTCGGAAGCCATTTATCAAGTGTGGTATATAACATGTTGGAAACGAATTTGTGTGTGTTCACCATTGTGTGATACCGCGATTAAATTTGCTGAAAACCTAATTAACAAAGTATCGCAAATGCACCTCATGATTGGGAATTTGCTGTGTAACGGGTTGCTTGCCGATACAGTTTCTTGTGGTCACAAAAATGCGTCGGTGCACACGCGCGCTGTGGCTCTCATTGTTCTGCTAATACGATACGCTGCCGGCCTGCCTCTCTAACATGGCGTCCAAGTCAGACGGCCTTTTTACTGGCCGGTGCCCATTTATAGGGCCGCCACCGTATTTTCGTCTCATTCATTCTCGTCGGCTCCCTCGTTTTTTGTTAGACGCCCCGTGGGGCGACCGCGTTTGTACAGCTCGCGTCTTTTACGAAGGTCTGGTGCAGTACATGTCTTCAGATACCGACGTTGAGGCAGTAGAGGTTTTTGTTACGGTCATGTGCATCGATGTTCTTCAGCTATTCCGTATCCCCCTTCCCCATAGCATTAAGCTATGTGGTGTTACCAGCTGAATACTTCTTCCATTATAAAAGGAAAACAATATTCCTTGGCGGTGCTCGGTGGAAATTAGCTGCTTTGGGTAATTTGTGAATAAACTGCGAGGGCCGGCCGCTATGTCCGAGCGGTTCTAGGCGCTTCAGTTCGGAGCCGCGCTGCTGCTGCGGTCGCAGGTTCGAATCCTGCCTCGGGCATGGATGTGTGTGATGTCTTTAGGTTAGTTAGGTTTAAGTAGTTCTTAGGGGACTGATGATCTCAGATGTTAAGTCCAATACTGCTCAGAGCCATTTGAACGATTTGAAACTGCGAGGAAGAGAGTAAAGAATCGAAATCGTTGATTGTCACATCATCTTTTATTCCTAAAAGCCGATATATTACGAGCTATTTTCCAATTCAAAAATGCAAGTCGTATTTTGCAAGCAGTAGCAGCATTGTTCTGCTGATGACGACCCAGGGCAAATACGTTACCTACATATACGTTGCTTGTATTTATCTTTCTCCTACCTACACTGTCTTATCAGAAGGTATCCAACCACCACGCACCCCCCCCCCCCCCCCCTTGTGTGATGCGGAATTGACCACTAGATTTCACGAGAGTCCAGTGTAAAAGGAGGCACGGAGTGTTGTCAGTAGAGAAGCATTAAGAGCACAATGGATTGGTCGGGACAGCTCAGTGTCTTCGGAAGTCACCTGAGCAACAAACCCATCAGGGACATTTCAACGCTTCTAAATCTGCTCAAGTCTACCGTTAGCGATGTGATTGTAAAGTGGAAACACAAGGAACAATCACAGCTAAACTAAGACCAGACAGGCCTCTTGTGCTGACAGATAGGAACCGTCGAGCATTGCGGAGAGTGGCTGTAAAAAATTGCATGAAATCCTCGGAATGAATCACTCGAGAGTTCCAAAATGCACAATGACTGTGCGCAGGGAGTTAAAAAGAATGGGGTACAATAGTCGAGTAGCTCCTCCCAAGCCACACATTTATGTAGTCAGTGCTAAGCGACGGTTGAGGTGGTTTAAAGAGAAACGTCACTGATCAGTAGATAAATGGAAACCAGTGATTTGGAGTGACGAATAATCCTATACTGCGAGGGGATCCGATGGAAGGGTTTGGGTTTGGCGAATGCGTGGAGAACGTTACCTACCATGCCAACAGTAAAGTAATTTGGAGGCGGTGTTACGGTATGTGGGTTTTGTTCTGGGTTAGGATGTGATCCTCATCTTGAACTGAAGAAAATGCTAAATGCGGAAAGATACGAACACATTTTACAGCACTGTATATTATGTAAAGTAGAAGAATAGTTCGGAGTATCACCATGACAATGCACCCTGTCGTAAAACACCATCTGTGAGGCAATGGTTTGTGGACAGTAACGTATCTGAAATGGAAAGGTCTATCCAGAGTCCTGACGTGAACACAGTGGAACACGTTTGGGATGAGTTAGAACGTCGACTACACTCCAGACCCCAGCGTCCAGCATAACACTACCTTTTCTAATTTCAGCACTTGAGGAAGAATGGGCTACTATTCCTCCAAAGACATTAAAACGCCTGGTTGAAAGTTTTCCCAGCAGAGTTCAAGTCGTCGTCATGGCGAAGCGTGGACGCACCCGATACTACTGTCCGCTAGTGTGTGTGGTGATACTTTTGATCAGATAGTGTATATATGTCTCCCATATTTGTAACGGTACAGTGTGAAGTATAGCCTTGTACCAATTTCAGGCGTAATGTTTATGTTGTGAATCGCTACGGCACTGAAAGAAAGAAAACAAAAGAGAAAAGCTTCATGTCAGCTGCCATATACTTTTGGAAATCACAACTGCCACACTGTTACTGTCTGTTCGATGGACAATACTCCTATGTTATATTCTCTCAGCACAAGATGGTGCTTACAACTACTGCAATGTGTTAAGAGCTTCCTACTGCCAATTCGTTCTACCCGGCAGATCAGTCTTAATAATGAGAAGAATGCTCTGTCATGAGTGTATGTAACGGTTTCTGTCTTGGTGAATTATCTGTAAATCCGCATTGATGTGGCAACTGTGGCAACCTTCAAAGTTAATCCCACTTGCGTAAATAGGGAAAAATTTATTTCAAGCAAGTGAGCTGCTGCCCCGGTGATATCAGGTGCCTTTACTGGAAGCTCATTTCTGCCCATAGTAGCCAGGTACATTACAACAAGTAACCAAGAAAGAATGAGGCAAAGGCTGCATTACTTCATAAGTAGCATAACAAATTTCGACTCACATTCTTCTGAATATTTTTAAAACTTTTTTAAAAAAAAAAAAAAAGATTCAGTCTTTCTCTAGTGTATTTGACTCACTCATGATTTGCCATGTTTTTCGCACGGAATATACAATGCCATTTCGTGTATATGATAACAGTATGTTTAAATTTCTGGACGCACGGTATTTACGTGTTTCCGAACACTACTGCATGCGAGGCATTTCGATCGCTGTCGTTCGCTGTGGATGTGGGGCGGTGGTTGGGGAGGAGGAGGCGATGTAATACCGTAATTACAAACTCACATATTATTCACTGGTAAATGAAACCCGGTAGTGAAGGGATTATATTGTTGAACACTCATAAACGTTCAAAAGAAACTTTACACCATGCTTATGTCCTGCATAATTGGAATTTTTTTGATTTGGGTAACCTATTTCTCGAGACACTTTTGACCACAGGAAATCATACGTACAGCCACCGGTATAATGGCGGTAAAAGTAATTTTAAAGACCCACAAAATTTTAGCTGCAGGGACGGGTCGTGAATCGTGTCTGGATTGCTCAGTTGGTAAGAGCATTTCCCTCGACAGACAAAGTTCCGATTTCGAGAGCCGCTCTGGCACATTTGCCGGTAGGTCTCAAAACATGGCACATTCCGCTGCAGAGTGAAAGATTTATTCTAGAATCGAGTATTCCTTATCATTAGTTGTGTATTTTTCGTTTCTGCCTACTCGGGTCACTATTATCCCCAGTGTTATAATATGCTGCTCTTTTACAGGTTTCCAACCATTTCATGGATAATGTATGACATTCTGGTCACTTGATTTTTTTGCTCGTTTGTTTTCTTCACACACTACAGATCGTCTTTACTATTTACTGCTTTATAAATTGAAACTTTTTCACGTGACGTCCGTTTTACATAACCAACGTCCCTCGTAAAAAGAATCGAAAGACGAGAGAATGTTGTGTCTTATTGATGTCGGTTTGATCGCGGGCGAGGACGATTTTTGTCATGACACCTGTACCTTGTTTTAGCACCTGCTTGTTTCAAAAACATTTCTTAAACAAAACGCCATTGTAGAAAGTGAATAATAGCACCTACTTCGCTTTAGTTCTTTTTTCTATCTGTTACAGTATGTGTGCTTTCTAACTGTTGTAAGACAGGAATCGTAAATAAACTCGTTTGTAATTTCCGTCCTACAATTGACCAGATATGTTTGAGACAATGTTTCTCAGTTTGGAAATGTCATAATGTTTATTAGATTGGAGAACCATTGGTTGTAGGTGGTTGGTTTCTGTCTGTCTGAGTTTTTTCCTGACTTATACTTGACCGAAACCGTTCCGGCGTAGCTGTCATGCCTCGACAACGCAGGCTCGCTGCGAAGCGTGATCTTCGTGCTGGTCAGCCATCTGTGTGCGCAACGTCGCGGAACATCTGCAGTGCTGGCTGGTGTCCTTTACTTCGTCGGTAAAACGAGATGACTGGGCAAGCCCAGTGGTATCTCTAGTTTTCGCTTGTTTCATAGCAATCCGGATAAGCCACAGGTGTGTCGTTGTTTGTGTCGATGTAGAGAATGAAAGAAATAAATAACGTCATTAGACGAAGATGATACTCTTATTCAGCGACTTAGTATTCGATGTCCCTAAACACTGTTACCTATATCAGTTTCATTGGCCGAAGTATTGTTAGTGGAAAATTTAATGTCAAAAAAAGAAGGACTTGGGGGGGGGGGGGGGGTGCAGAATTATACATTGATACCTGTCGGTATACAGTAACCTTAGCTCTTTAACCTGCGAAATACGGAAGTGAACCAGACCCGTACGGAAATCGGACACCGGATTGACGGCCATTGGTGTTTAGCACTGAGCAGATTGTGTGTGTGATTTTTTAGGCGATTCCCCACACTTGTTGAATAGAATTCCAGGATGGTTCCTTTACACCACCTCCTCTCTCAACACACAAATGGACGAAAAACGAAGATATTCAAATCAGAGTATTAAAGTATCATGAGCCAGTGATGTAATCAGTATTTACTCACATGTATTAAAGCAATATTCTGCACTCAGAAAGAGTATTCAGTCATCAAAAGAAGTGCCACGTCTACTATTTGGCGATCAAAGGTATTTCAGGTGCAAACCGTACGAAGTGAAGCGACGCCTGAAATAAAGTATCAACGATGCAAAATTACTTCTTTAGATAAGTTATTTGATGTTTCTTCAACCTGAAGTAGTTGCACTGTTGGTGATCAATCAGTCGCGTCAGTTACAGTTGTATGTAGCGAATTAATATTCTCAGTGTTACTTGTTGAGATAACATGGATTTTGATTTAAAATGTTGATTTTGAATCTTTTTAATCGACGTAGAGTGTTTAGAACGTCTTACGGAGGTTGCGTCTTCGGAGCCTATCAGTCCTCTAGTAAATGTGCGTTCAATAGAATAAACAGGATGTTACAAATACGAGCGTAGGACCAAACTGTAAAGATGGTAGAAGATCCTAATTTTATTACTTTGAGTTAAGGAAGTAGCGGTCAGAAATTGTTTATTTTATGCTGACATCAACACCTTGCATCTTAGAGCAACAACTTACGCTAATAGCAACTGTTCGTAAGTGCTAACCGTAAGTTTCAATGCATGCATTACAACGCCGCATAATTTTACTCCACACACTCTCTCAATATCTCTGTTGTATTAGGAGAAGCTCTTTCTGATTTTATCAGCAGTATTAATCCGGAAAGTCTACATTCGCACATGGCATTTGTCTGTTGTGCAAAGAGGCAGACAGAAAAGTCCTAACAGACGAATCCCCTTCACCTTATTTTGGAGTTCCATACATCGACGACTTCATGTAGCCCCACAAGAAAAAATAAATAGGGTTGAAGTCCGCTCCACAAGAAAAATACGTAGGCGTGAAGCTCGCGGTCATCGAATCCAGCGGTGAGAATATCTGTTGTTCAATTGTTCATGAACATTTTGTCGAAATGTGGCAGTGCACCACCTTATTGAAGTCATGTCCTCACGCGGAGGAGGTGTGCATACTCCAACAACCGTGCCAGCACATACCAAATTAACACTAGGTAGCGTTAACCATTTAAGTGAGGTTACAGCAAATAAGTTCCAATTAGTTGATCTTCAATAATTCCAGCCCGACGTTGTAGAAGACATACCAGTAAATAATTAATTTTCCAGAAACAGGTTGTAAACTACAGGAAGCTGTCCATAGTTGAGAAGAGAGGTTCCAGAGTTGTAACATCTAGTGAAAAATGAATGTATATGATAGACGTTTTATTAACATACTTAGAAGTGGTACACGATGCGTGCACATGATCTGGAGACGATCATAGAGTTGCCGGAGCTCATCTTGGAGAGGAGTGTCCCACGCTACTTAATCAACATCTATGTATACTTCTCAAGCCACATTGTGTGTAGTCGCATAGGGTACTTTATGTACCGCTGTCCCTTACCTCCTTTCGTGTTCCAGTGGCGAATTGTGTGCGTGAAGAACGGTTGTGGTAGTAAGCTCTCGTGGGAATTCGAATTTCTGTAATTTTACCTTCAGAGTACTTTCGAGAAATAGACGTAGGAGGAAGCAATAATATACTGGCTGACTTGTGTGGAGGAACATACGCTCTCAGAATTGTAACATTAAACCACACCGTGGTGCACAACGCCTCCCTGGTAACATCTGAAACCGCAGTTGGATGAACATATCCGTGACGCTTTCGCACGTAGTAAACGAACCTGTGGCGAAACACGGTGCTCCTCTTTAGATCTTTTCCATTTCCTATCTGGTACTGGTCCCAGACTGATGAATACATTTAAATACCGGACGAACGACGGCTTTGTATGCTACCCCCATCGTGTGTGTACTACACTTCCTGAAGATTCTTAATACGAATCTGAGTCTGGCATCTGCCACTCATGAGATTTGCTTAATGTGACTGTTCCACTTTAAATCACTCTGTACGCATACTCCCAGATATTTAGTGCATGTGATTGCTTCCAGTGATTGTTCAGAAATCGTATAACCATACAGTAACAGGTCTTGCTGCCTATTTATTCACAGTACATTACATATGTTTATGAGGAGGATCGACTGGCAATCCCTGTGGTAAGAGTCGATCTTCTGCCGGTATTCCAGTCCTGCGCTACAATTTTCTAGCGTTGCGGTTTTTTTGTATACAACATCATGGAGCTTCCGACGTTATCCACTTGGTCATTTATATACAATGATGAACCAAAACATTTCAGTAGATTTCCAAAGTTATGTGGCACCTGATGTCAACACATAGGTCACGCAATTCCCGCAAGTTACGAACCAGCGGTTTGTGGGCGCATTTTTGGCACCCGGTAACCTCCCAATGTGTTCTATGGAATTTTGTAGCCAAGACCTCAGTAGGAGCTCTATGCCATGCTCCTGAAACCTCTGTAGCATGATCCTTGCCTTGTGACACGGACAGTATGTTATCCTGCTGGAAGATTTTTGTCATGGTGCCTTCGATTAGTACCTCAGGTCCCATGGTAGAAGTCCAAGTAAATGTTCGCCGTAGCATAACACTGCCCATACCGACCTGCGTTCGTGACGCGGTGCGTTTCCAGCAACCGTGCGTCTGCATGGCGGCTTATCCGGACACGATCATCGACCGAGGTAACAAGAAATGTGATTCATCGAGGTAACAAGAAAGATAATTCATCAGACCTGATGACACAGTTCTCTTGATATCCAGTGCAATCTCGATGCGCAGAGGCCCACAAAAGCTTAATTGACGATGTCGTTGGGCCAACATGGGAGTACGTTAGCAGTTGTCTGTTGCGGAGCCCCCCTGTTCAACACTGTGCGCTAAACGGTGTGCTGCAAGGCACCTGTGCTTGCACCAGAATTTTGCTCTGTCGTCAGGTCTGCTACAGATCTCTGCCTGTCCTGCTTTAGAGCGGGCAAGCCGCTGATTTCGACGTTCGTAGTGAGGCGTATATGTCCAACAACTTGTCGCCTAGTTGTTGGTTCGCCGTCCTTCAACTACTTTCCATAGATGCCCGTGACAGTAACACACGAACAGCGTATCAGCTTCGTAGTCTCCGGGGCGTCAGGCCACAGCAGTCTTCCCTGTGTCAGATTCGGTATTTGCGGCCCATATTCTAGCTAGAATGTTTCCTGATTCTTTTCTGCTCCTCTTTGTATTCTTTTCTTGTCGCATCACATGCCCACAACAACACTAGGTGGTATTCAGTCACATGATGGGCAGTAGTCATAATGTTTTGGCTCGTCGGTGTATATCGTCAACAGTAATGGTCCCGTAACACTTCGTTGGGGTACGCCCGAAGTTCAAGAAAGATTCCTGTCGATTAAGTGTGACAAGCTATGTTCTGTTTTGCTAGGAAGTGTTTTATATAAGCGGCAGTCAAAAAGTTTCCGTGCATATATGCAATTTAGTGCTACTCCGATGCGGGTATGTAAGCACCGACATGTAGGCAAGGGATTAGTGTGGCATTCGTGTCTTTCCAACTTGCCTACGGTAAATGCGGAAGTGTGAACTATAGCGACGTTATTACCAAATGCTTCCAAACAGGACCACTGACCTTCCGTTCTTTTTTTGGCTGCCAAAGGACAGGTAGCGTTAGCATCCATCGGAGGCTGAAGAATGAGTATGGGGCAGAATGTCTGTCGGAAACCATCGTTGTGCAAAACTGGGACAAGGGGTCCTGCTGCTTCATGGTAACGCACGTCCCCGTATCTGAAATGTCGCAACGCAGAAGTTAAGCCAATTCAAATGGGAGACATTCGAGCACCCGCCCTATCGTCCTGATCTCTCCCCACGCGATGATCACTCTTTTGGTCCTTTTAAAAAGGTCTTGAAGGGTCGACGATTTCTGTCAAAAGATTATGTGCAGTGCGCAGTTACGGACTTTTCCACGCATCAGGACACGGTGTTTTATCAAAGTAGCGTCTTCAACCTGGTGCGTTGGTTGGATGATTGCTCACGGCGATTTTGCCTGATTGGCATATCGATTATGGACTGTACAACCTTCGAACCGATACTTTTATGATCGCTCCCTTATATTTTGTTCATATGGAAGAGTGCAAATCTGTATCGAACACCTTCTACCTGTTATATAATATGTTCAGGAGAAGTTGCTGCTAATATATACCAGACCAGACTACATTCCACTGAGTTTCACACTTGCTCAGAGTCATGTATGCTAGCCTTCGAAGTTGCTGAACATCAAGGAAAGCACTTTGGGTGCGCTAGAATGTGTGCACGGGCACTGTCCTGGGGGAATAGCACATATCTCTGACGTCGTAGGACGTCAAGAGAATGTACTACAGGATTCTCTTGACGCACCCTCCAGTGTTCCGTTTTCCCTCAACTCGGTCGTTCTAGATTATGGTACCCCACACGACCGGAGTGCGTCCTTTATGTCCCAGCCTCATACACATCGGTAGTTGCTACTCCCTTGGAGACACCACGCTTGAAAACGTCAAGATACAATCTGCTCTCATTATTAAATACAACGTCGCGCCGTTTATCCCAGTTAGGTCTTCGCTTGACCATCGAAGGTGGACTCCACAATTGCGAGGCGCCGGAGGAAACCTGGAGAGTGACATCCTTCGTAGCTTGCAACAAATTGCACCTGACTGGTATAGTTGAGACTGTGTTTGCGACAATGGTTCTAGAGCCTTTTTTACACGATGAACGAAAGTGTTCAAGAAAGATTATAGTCTACTGAAGCGCTCCAAGCGTACTATTCCCGTACAAGATCTTGTCGCAGCGTGTTTAAATAATAAACGCAAACACAGCGTACCGCTAATAGCATAACAGTGCCGAAGTCGTGATATCACATTAGCGTATCATTAATTATCTATGAAATTTACAAAGATTTAAAAACTTCCGTGAAAGTCTTTACGAAAAGTGCACTATACTCACTTGCTCATAAAATTCCTTGTGATAAAGAAACGACCATAAGCAGAAACACAACTCAATACGGTAAGTGCACCAGAAAGCAATATTGTAGACTCAGCACTCATCTGACGTGACCGCAGCAGATAGCTAGTAGCTCGCGCATGTGCAGTGAGATCACTAGTACCGAATTTAGAATTGGCCCTATTTATTTCTCCTTAGAATTACGGCGCGTCGCTACTAACGCGATCATAATAGTGAGCCTGTTCACACCATTGACGGCCGCCATTCACGAAACTGGCTGCCAATCGATTACAAAATCGTTCCTCTTGCAAAACTGATATAAGATGCGCTGTTGTCAACCATGCGAGGAGCAATGCTTGCTCGTCTGATGCTCCAGTCTTAGCTTGAATCTATATGCAGTTGCCGTCCGGAATCGGAACAACCTTCGTTAGGGCGTTGCACAAACACTGATACCTGACACTTATCGTCAAAGCGTTCGGAAGTTCTTTCGGCAAATCCGTGGTAGGACCATTCATACTCCCACAATATAACTTCAATGAAATTCAATTGACGCTTGTCCAATTTATCCACTCATGTTTACTAACACAGTACGATGCTCAAATGAAGTTATAATTTTAACATTTTCATACTCCTACTCCGTCAACTGCAAAGCGCTGTGAGTCATTGCGGTTACTACCTTGTATTAGTTCCCCATCCAGATGTGACTTCTCTACGACACCTGTTGGATATTGTAAGGTGTCAAGCAAATCCAACACCTTCCATGAAAACCTTGACATGATAAGCAAATCCAGTAGTATGCCACATAGCTCCGAATAAATCGTGACATTAAAATGGCTCTGAGCACCATGGGACTTAACATCTATGGTCATCAGTCCCCTAGAACCTAGAACTAATTAAACCTAATTAACCTAAGGACATCACACAACACCCAGTGATCACGAGGCAGAGAAAATCCCAGACCCTGCCGGGAATCGAACCCGGGAACCCGGGTGCGGGAAGCGAGAACGCTACCTCACGACCACGAGCTGCGGACACGTGACATTAAATTAACCAAAGTAATACGAGTAACGAGTGAGCAAACGGAGTACCACAGACTAACACAAGAATGCCTAAATGCATGTCATACCTTCCCACCGTGAGACAGACGCAGTTCCGAGGGGAGAAACGAGAACAGAAGCCGAGAGCAGAACCGTGTGAAGCTGAAGGCCCTACGATAAGGGACGGACACCCACGTCGCCAGCTAACCGCTAGGACCACCCCCCAGCCCATGTTAAAAGCTAGAGCCCTCCAGAAGAACAGTATAGATCTTACGATAACAAAAAAAGGTCCACCCCAGCCTGCAAGTTTTAGCGTGAGACTTTTTCGCGTCTCTGTTACGTAAGGACCACCCCCAGCCCATGTTAAAAGATAGAGCCCTCCAGAAGAACAGTATAGATCTTACGATAACACTAAAAGGACCACACCAGCTGCAAGTTTTAGCGTGAGACGTTTTCGCGTCTCTGTTACGTTGCAAACTTTGAAAACATTGCCCCACCACGAAAAGTATAACGTTTCTCATTGGATAGACAGAATTTTTGTAGGCGGAGCTTAAGGTTAACATTGAGACCCTGATTGGTCAGATGAAAACACAGCCAGATAGTTTTTTTTAAAACCAACTTCGGTAAATTGTAGTAAGGAGAAGTTAGGAGAGAGTTGCTTCCGAGACGGCGAGGTGAGCGGAGCTGTGCTGTCCGCCGCCCCCTGACGAACACCGACAAGGTAATGAACGCACGCGATGCCGCATAACAGCGCATAAAGCTTCACTCAGAACTGCAGAAGTCTCATCTGTTACACCCCCTTTTTGCGTAATACTAGTGTCGATCGTCAATTAAAGCTCATGGTGTTCACATTTGCCACTTGAAGTAAAAATCTGAAACGCGATGATTTTTCTGTTATATAGTTATTGAGAAGCCACATCAGCCACTGTAATTTACGACAAGTTAGATGAGTAATTAAAGATAATTGAGGGTCACTGTAGACCATTTTGATAGTTTTCTCTTTTGTGAAACTTAATTTAAACCTAGATTATAGATGTGATATGGCATAGGTCATCCTTCGATCCATTGTAGAACTTGGAAACCCGTTCAGGGAATATTCGTTCACATTTTTGTTGAACGCAGTTGGTTTTTACCATCCTGTATTAAAACATTTCCTTTTATCAATAGTGCAATTTATAAACAATGTTTTGTGAGTAGAATAAAATTTCCAATGGTAAACTTAACTGCTTTTTCGAGGTTATTTTACCAGCTAACTAAAAATAGGAAAGCCTTGAACCCCTTCCACTAAATTTAGTTGGTATTAAGATTCTTTTACAGGGAGTGCAGTGGAGCTGACGTTGAAATCATTAAGTATTTGGTTATATCATCGCTAGTCTCACTGAACTCTTCTGAATTCTACATGTCATGTGTGGTCTGACGTCTCCTTACCAGCCACAGGTCCCAGGTTCAAACTAGTCAATTCCCTAAAAAACACGCTCAGAGCGTCGTTGCGCGAAAGTGATAGGAAGACACGATATAGAACAACAGACACCACGCAGAATGTTAGAATATATGTCCCATTGTTCACAGATATCTTAAGAATTGTTTTCCGAAATCAGTCATTATGAACATATCAACGGTATGTTATACAATACCGCTTTCAATTGCTTCATAGATCCGTGCAGAAAGAAAGTGGCTGCACTGTGTTAGCGATTGCATTTTAGGATTACTGGAAGAACTGATGTCAAAGTGCTCGTGTTTTTGAAGACGCGAACATTGTTTTTACCTTAGGGAACATAGCTAGGTTTAACTGCGTTCATGTGTGGCAAATTTGTGGTTGCTGTGCTGGAACCTGGTCAGCACCGTTGGTCCTCTATAACCGCAATCTGCATGCACACTTCAGCTACCACTGGTGCACATGAGGGTTGCGAGGAAGACACGAACTTTTTTTTTTTTTTAATCAATGAAAATTCGGATAAATGGATGCTGAAGCGGAACGCTCGTTACCGTGCAGCATCTGGAACATGAGTCGAACTCAGTGGTATATTTTACTTCAACAAGCCTAGTTAGACGTTTCTTCTATGTTCTTACCTCTAACAGAATGACTGAGAAACTCCCAGCGCGGAAGGCGCCCGAAAACCAAATCATCTGCCAAGTATATATTCTTGAGATGAATTACAGTGTTAGTGTTTTTCGTTTTAGTTTTAATAACGATCTCTGTTCTCGAAAGCAACCGGTTTTTGACAGTGAGCCGGCAGCGTCATGTGGGCACATGGGGAGATACACATTGATTAGCAGCAAAAGTGCAGGGTTGCGCAGAAAATTAAATGGCGATGAAAGCAGTTTAAAAAATGCTGTAGATGGATGTACATAATGGCAGAAGCAACCTCAGTAAAGTATTATTCTACATCTCAGTGTACGAAGTATGTTTATATTTATTGCGGGCTGGTTGAATAGATATTACACACTCTGCTCCTGGTACTCATTTGCACCTTCATGAATCGCTTGTAGCGCTTGTATTAATTATTATTATTATCATTATCGAATAATGCACAGATCTAGTTTTTTATTGGTACTGTAGGAAAAAATCTATAATATCTATCTGGCGTAACACATGAACAAGTGAGAGAGAAACAACGAATCCTGTACTGACTGATTGTAAAATCATCTTTTTGCAATGTCTGTAATACTGACTACATTTATTTGGCCGTAGCGAGTTGTAAATTTACTTCCCAAATGAGCTACTGTATATACATCATAATCTTCGCTACTACATAACCTTTAAACGATTTCATGTAGCTAAGCAATATCTCAGAAAATACGATAATATGTAATTTAAACACTTCTAAATGCCGCTTTAGCATAAATAACAGCTATCTGAGCACTTGGCAACTCTGCTAGAAGAAAAATTCACAAATCAGTCATTTTTGGTATTTAGCCTTTTCTAGACGATCGTTTGCAGAAACTTCTCTGGCCTCGTTGTGAAGGAGACGCGTTTTCATGAATCATGCAGTTACACCGCTATTCTCCAGTGATAGGTTTTACATTTATCCTCTTCCAGACACATTCTGTTAAAGACCTCACAGAATGTACACGATATACAGGGTGAGTCACCTAACATTACCGCTGGATATATTTCGTAAACCACATCAAATATTGACGAATCGATTCCACCGACCGAACGTGAGGAGAGGGGCTAGTGTAATTGGTTAATACAAACCATAAAAAATGCACGGAAGTATGTTTTTTAACACAAACCTACGTTTTTTTAAATGGAACCCCGTTAGTTTTGTTAGCACATCTGAACATATAAACAAATACGTAATCAGTGCCGTTTGTTGCGTTGTAAAATGTTAATTACATCCGAAGATATTGTAACCTAAAGTTGTCGCGTGAGTAACACTCCTCCGCTGTTCGATCGTGTGTATCGGAGAGCACCGAATTACGTAGGGATCCAAAGGGAACGGTGATGGACCTTAGGTACAGAAGAGACTGGAACAGCACATTACGTCCACATGCTAATACCTTTTTATTGGTCTTTTTCACTGACGCACATGTACATTACCATGAGGGGTGAGGTACATGTACACACGTGGTTTCCGTTTTCAATTACGGAGTGGAATAGAGTGTGTCCCGACATGTCAGGCCAATAGATGTTCAATGTGGTGGCCATCATTTGCTGCACACAATTGCAATCTCTGGCGTAATGAATATCGTACACGCCGCAGTACATCTGGTGTTATGTCGCCGCAGGCTGCCACAATACGCTGTTTCATATCCTCTGGGGTTGTAGGCACATCACGGTACACATTCTCCTTTAACGTACCCCACAGAAAGAAGTCCAGAGGTGTAAGATCAGGAGAACGGGCTGGCCAATTTATGCGTCCTCCACGTCCTATGAATCGCCCGTCGAACATCCTGTCAAGAGTCAGCCTAGTGTTAATTGCGGAATGTGCAGGTGCACCATCATGCTGATGCCACATACGTCGACGCGTTTCCAGTGGGACATTTTCGAACAACGTTGGCAGATCATTCTGTAGAAACGCGATGTATGTTGCAGCTGTTTGGGCCCCTGGAGTGAAGTGAGGACCAGTGAGGTGGTCGCCAATGATTCCACACCATACATTTACTGTCCACGGTCGCTGTCGCTCTACCTGTCTGAGCCAGCGAGGATTGTCCACGGACCAGTAATGCATGTTCCGTAGATTCACTGCCCCGTGGTTTGTGAAACCCGCTTCATCGGTAAACAGGTAGAACTGCAACGCATTCTCTGTTAATGCCTTGACAGAATTGCACTGGATGATTAAAGTCATCACCATGTAATTGCTGATGTAGCGACACATGAAACGGGTGAAAGTAGTGACGATGCAGTATGCGCATGACACTACTTTGACTCAGTCCACCGGCTCTCGCAATGTCCCGTGTACTCATATGTGCGTCAACTTTAGGTTACAATATCTCCGGATGTAATTAACATTTTTAAATGCAACAAACGGCACTGATTACGTATTTGTTTATATGTTCAGATGTGCTAACAAAACTAACGTGGTTCCATTTTAAAAAACATAGGTTTGTGTTAAAAAACATACTTCCGTACATTTTTGTATGATTCGTATTAAACAATTACATTAGCCCCTCTCCTCACGTTCGGTCTGTGGAATCGGTTCGTCAGTATTTGATGTGGTTTACGAAATATATCCAGCGGTAACGTTAGGTGACTCACCCTGTATACTGATATACGCGGAACATACACTCCTGGAAACTGAAATAAGAACACCGTGAATTCATTGTCCCAGGAAGGGGAAACTTTATTGACACATTCCTGGGGTCAGATACATCACATGATCACACTGACAGACCCACAGGCACATAGACACAGGCAACAGAGCATGCACAATGTCGGCACTAGTACAGTGTATATCCACCTTTCGCAGCAATGCAGGCTGCTATTCTCCCATGGAGACGATCGTAGAGATGCTGGATGTAGTCCTGTGGAACAGCTTGCCATGCCATTTCCACCTGGCGCCTCAGTTGGACCAGCGTTCGTGCTGGACGTGCAGACCGCGTGAGACGACGCTTCATCCAGTCCCAAACATGCTCAATGGGGGACAGATCCGGAGATCTTGCTGGCCAGGGTAGTTGACTTACACCTTCTAGAGCACGTTGGGTGGCACGGGATACATGCGGACGTGCAGTTCCTGTTGGAACAGCAAGTTCCCTTGCCGGTCTAGGAATGGTAGAACGATGGGTTCGATGACGGTTTGGATGTACCGTGCACTATTCAGTGTCCCCTCGACGATCACCAGTGGTGTACGGCCAGTGTAGGAGATCGCTCCCCACACCATGATGCCGGGTGTTGGCCCTGTGTGCCTCGGTCGTATGCAGTCCTGATTGTGGCGCTCACCTGCACGGCGCCAAACACGCATACGACCATCATTGGCACCAAGGCAGAAGCGACTCTCATCGCTGAAGACGACACGTCTCCATTCGTCCCTCCATTCACGCCTGTCGCGACACCACTGGAGGCGGGCTGCACGATGTTGGAGCGTGAGCGGAAGACGGCCTAACGGTGTGCGGGACCGTAGCCCAGCTTCATGGAGACGGTTGCGAATGGTCCTCGCCGATAGCCCAGGAGCAACAGTGTCCCTAATTTGCTGGGAAGTGGCGGTGCGGTCCCCTACGGAACTGCGTAGGATCCTACGGTCTTGGCGTGCATCCGTGCGTCGCTGTGGTCCGGTCCCAGGTCGACGGGCACGTGCACCTTCCGCCGACCACTGGCGACAACATCGATGTACTGTGGAGACCTCACGCCCCACGTGTTGAGCAATTCGGCGGTACGTCCACCCGGCCTCCCGCATGCCCACTATACGCCCTCGCTCAAAGTCCGTCAACTGCACATACGGTTCACGTCCACGCTGTCGCGGCATGCTACCAGTGTTAAAGACTGCGATGGAGCTCCGTATGCCACGGCAAACTGGCTGACACTGACGGCGGCGGTGCACAAATGCTGCGCAGCTAGCGCCATTCGACGGCCAACACCGCGGTTCCTGGTGTGTCCGCTGTGCCGTGCGTGTGATCATTGCTTGTACAGCCCTCCCGCAGTGTCCGGAGCAAGTATGGTGGGTCTGACACACCGGTGTCAATGTGTTCTTTTTTCCATTTCCAGGAGTGTATGTACATGTTGCAGACAACTGAAGTACAGATCAAGCGTCTAAAATCTGAATAACAACTGACTGACTAAACCTGCAAATGACACGCTTTCAATCGTTATATAGTTTTAGTGTTTGGTGCCCGAAATTTCTGGAAATTTATATTTTTCTAATTACAGTACTCACCTACCTGAAAAATTAATTTTTACAGAATTATGTTCTTTTAGAATCTACAATTTTGTTGCTGTAAAACAGTGATAGGCCTATCAATTTTTAATTTGATTTCAGTTTTAGTTCTGAAATTAGTGGATTATGAAACTTACACTTTTTTTCGAGGCTAAAGCTCTTCTGTCCGTGTTTGCTCACAAATAGTTTTATTTTTGAGGAGGGATCTGCCTTGAGCAAAACACAAATTTTATCTTTTCTTTTATTTCCAAGACATGTTTCGCTGAAGTTATAGCATCATCAGTGCGCTCTCATTATGTTTTTTGTTACCACATACTGTGGTTTTCCTAGATTTTTATTTTTTTTCTTGCAGTTGTTTTCTTTCACAGGTCGTCATTTTTTCTGGCTTTCTCATTATCTTCAATGTGAATACCTGCACTAAATAACTGTCACTGTCACCGTTTACGATCTGCAGAAAGCTGTCCGCATTTTGTTTCCGTAATTTTTAAACAGTGACAGTGAAATTTGGTTAGAGTAGATCTTCACCACAACATGTGCTAACAAGAAAGGTAATAAAAGCCCTTGATTATGCTGAAATTTTAAGCGATACAAGTTTGGGAATAAAACAAAAGACAAAAATTGGATTTTTCTCCAAGAACAAATCTTATACTCCTTTGGTTAATTATTGTTTTTTTGTAATTATTCCTCAAATAATTTTTTTGACAAAACCAACCATCGGAAATAGATGTCTTAACTAATTAAGTATAAACTGAGATGAAAAACATTTTGTGAAGTATGACATACGAACAAAATGTGCTGCGAGTTTCAAATGAAGTTTTTATTTCGTCTGACAATTATGTATCAAATTGTGAATTTAATGACTGGTATCGTACACTTCATAAACTGAATGTAGCTTATCCCTTGATGCTTTATAGAGTGATGATTGCGGCGTTGTAATATTCGGGGGCCAGTTTTCATATAGATACGAACTGTTTTGCGGAACATAAATGCAACAATGTGTATTGACAAACTGTACATCAAGAGAATCTCAGAAATATACATAGTGCACAAGTAATGCTGTGAAACAGATGATTAGTGATAACGAACTTACACTCAAATAATCTCTACAGTCATACACGGAGTGCTAATGATGGTTACGAACATGAGCCGTTATAACTGCTAGCTGAATAACTTTTGTCATCGGTGTAATTGTTTCAGAACGTTTCCTCAAACGTCATTACTTCAGCTGTTCTTTGCTGTCGGTAAACTCGCTGGAGAACATTTTTCATCGTTATGGTAGACTCAAGCACAATTTGCTTGAGTGCAGCGATCGGAGAAGCCTGTTTGGGGGACCAGGAACCAGCCAGTATATCAGATATCGTTTGCTTGCTACTGCAAACAGACTGGTAATTTGACTTTGTGGCCACCGCGTATCTATTACGTTGTTAACACTACTATGTTCTGCCAGAAGCACAGAGCCGTGAGTAGCATTTTATCTAGAGGAATACTGTAACTTTCAACTTGTGATTTTTACATTAACTTCCAGCTGCTATGTTCGATACTGACGATACGTTGGTTCTTTGAATGTACCTGAACATAGGGCTCTTGCCCGTCAACAAACAGTGACATGTATAAGGGCGGTAGACGTTGTTTATTGCCTTTAATTTTGAGTCGTACCAACTTTGGAACTTTATGGATAAATTGTGGGACATTAAACGTGAAAGCTTGTGTGCCTGTTGTTGTTATTATTACTGTTATTCCTCCAATAGTGAGCTTGGTTTAAATAAACTCTGGAAACCGTGTATTTCCTTTTCTCCTCGGTCAGAGCAGCAGTATTTTCATGGCCAGTACTTGCCATGGATATCAAATTCCCGTATTACCGCCGCAGACAAGGTGGTCTGCCTTTGACCTCCTTCGGCCTTGTATTCGTACCGAGCGAGGTGGTGCAGAGATTAGCACACTGGAATTGCAATCAGGAGGACGACGGTTCAAATCCACGTCCGGCCATCCAGATTTAGGTTTCCGTGATTTCCCTAAATCGCTCCAGGAAAATGCCTGGATAGTTAATCTGAAAAAGGCACGGCCGATATGATTCCCCATCATTGAAAAACAATCAGAGGTAGTGCTCCATCTCTAATGATTTCGATGTTGACGGGACGTTAAGCCCTAATCTTCCTTCCTAGATTCCCAGTGTTCCTAAACATCATTCACCCGTCCTTGTATGCGTAAACAACATTCGCCAGCCCTGTCTCCAAATCTGTGCATCTAGAATAGATTCCACATGCCTCCATGCATCTAGAGAAGGTAAATTGTGGGTAAATTTAGGATGGAAATTCAGATTAGAACCTGGGATCTGTCGCTGCTGCCAGACACCATACCGTCACCCAACAGGATGTGCTAGATGATGTCATTGGGGTGATACTGAACACTTCATAAAAGGTCGGAAGAAGGAAATAGCAGTCACCTTCTGTGGCTAGTTATAGAGGATACCCTCATTGTCGCCAACGCTCATTGTCTAAGTGTCGGACTGATTTAGACGTTTATTCAGAGGTTGCTCGGTTTAAATGTTCTGACAAGATGACATTGGTCAGTTTTCAGTGTTGGCTTACTTCTCGTCTTGCAACAGGTATGGTGCATACGACCTTGTGACCGATAACGTTATCGAACGCAAGACAGTGTCACTTCAAGTACCCTTGTTATCCGTGGCGGTAACTGAGTTGCCCTAGGCTGAAAGTAAATGTCTGTATTGTCTGGAACGACTGAAGCACAGTCACTGGGAACCAGCAGCAGTGGAAGTAGAGTGGCTAAATGCAGCGCACACATTTTTTCAGTGTTCACAGTTCTTCAAGCCTTCCAGTCTACCGTACCAAATTTTATTTTTACAGCACTGCTTTTACTTATTTGACAATCTCAGAAACCGTGTTAATTTTTATTAAATTGATGTTCATACTGTTCAGTCATAACATGACGTTGATTATACGCAACGTATGAGACAGTGCCTGTGGAGTTGACCCAACCGACCAATGTCGTGCCTTCGAAAGAACGTGCTGTGATAAGATCACTAGCAGTAAACTTTCTGTCTGTATAACGCTGGTGCACATTTTGTGAATTATGTGCAAAACTTTGATTATTGGAGATTGTGATAAGCCGGAGGAGCATCAGAAGAAGTGCTGGCAGATAGTTACGGAGTAATGTGTTGCACTTTCTTACGACCTGATCATTGAGGTGACGCCACAGGAAGCGTTGAGAAGCCACTATGACCCATGGCCGCTCAACCGCCTCCCAAAGCTATCGGAGATGGGGCGTAACTGGATCCTGAATTAGGGTCGGCGATATAACATCCTGAGAATTGCTGTGGGACTGGTGCGTGTCCTTCGCGCATCTACCTTAACCAATCGCATGATGCTATTTTGTATACGTCTGTATGGCAACGGCACAAAGTTGCCACAGCTGTATATACAACTATTGTTTTCGCTGCAGCTTTTTGAACTTTGCGGTTGAAAGCTAGCAACAAGCCAGATGCCAGGAGTCATCAAGAGCTCAAATGGAAAACCAGTTCTAAGCAAAGAAGGGAAAGCAGAAAGGTGGAAGGAGTATATACAGGGGGTTGGGTTGTTTTGGGGAAGGAGACCAGACAGCGAGGTCACGGGTCTCATCGGATTAGGGAAGGACGGGGAAGGAAGTCGGCCGTGCCCTTTGAAAGGAACCATCCCGGTATTTGCCTGGAGCGATTTACGGAAATCACGGAAAACCTAAATCAGGATGGCCGGACGCGGGATTGAACCGTCGTCCTCCTGAATGCGAGTCCAGTGTTTAACCACTGCACCACCTCGCTCGGTACAGTATACAGGGTTTATACAAGGGCGATGTACTTGAGGGCAATATTATGAAATGGAAGAGGACGTAGATGAAGATGAAATGGGAGATATGATATTGCGTGAAGAGTCTGACAGAGCACTGAAAGACCTAAGTGGAAACAAGGCCCCGGGAGTAGACAACATCCCTTTAGAGCTACTAACAGCCTTGGGAGAGCCAGCCGTGACAAAACTCTTCCATCTGGTGTGCAAGATGTATGAGAAAGGCGAAATACCTTCAGACTTCAAGAAGAATATAATAATTCCAATCCCAAAGAAAGCAGGTGTTGATAGGTGTGAAAATCAGTTTAATAAGTCACAGCTGCAAAATACTAACACGAATTCTTTACAGTCGAATGGAAAAACTGGTAGAAGCCGACCTCGTGGAAGATCAGTTTGGATTCCGTAGAAATGTTGGAACACGTGAGGCAATACTGACCCTACGACTTTCTTAAAAGATGGGTTAACTAAAGGCAAATATACGATACTAGAATTTGTAGACTTAGAGAGAGCTTTCGACAAGTTGACTGGAATACTCTCTTTCAAATTATGAAGGTGGCAGGGGTGAAATACAAGGAGCGAAAGACTATCTACAATTTGTACAGAAACCAGACGGCAGTTAGAGGAGTCGAGGGGCATGAAAGAGAAGCATTGGTTGGGGAGGGAGTGAGACAGAGTTGTAGCATATATATCCGATGTTATTCAATCTGCATACTGAGCAAGCAGTAAAGGAAACAAAAGAAAAATGTGGAGTAGGAATTAAAGTCCATGGAGAAGAAATAAAAACTTTGAGGTTTGTGGACGACATTGTAATTCTCTCAGAGACAGCAAAGAACCTGGAAGAGCAGCTGAACGGAATGGACAGTGTCTTGAAAGGAGGATATAAGATGAACATCAACAAAAGCAAAGCGAGGGTAATTGAACGTAGTCGAATTAAATCAGGTGATGCCGTGGGAATTAAATTAGCAAATGAGAAAGTCAAAGCAGTAGATGAGTTTTTGTATTGGGGTAGCAAAATAACCGATGATGCTCAAAGTAGAGAGGATATAAAATGTAGACTGGCAATGGCAACGAAAGCGTTTCTGAAGAAGAGAGATCTATTAACATATACACTCCTGGAAATTGAAATAAGAACACCGTGAATTCATTGTCCCAGGAAGGGGAAACTTTATTGACACATTCCTGGGGTCAGATACATCACATGATCACACTGACAGAACCACAGGCACATAGACACAGGCAACAGAGCATGCACAATGTCGGCACTAGTACAGTGTATATCCACCTTTCGCAGCAATGCAGGCTGCTATTCTCCCATGGAGACGATCGTAGAGATGCTGGATGTAGTCCTGTGGAACGGCTTGCCATGCCATTTCCACCTGGCGCCTCAGTTGGACCAGCGTTCGTGCTGGACGTGCAGACCGCGTGAGACGACGCTTCATCCACTCCCAAACATGCTCAATGGGGGACAGATCCGGAGATCTTGCTGGCCAGGGTAGTTGACTTACACCTTCTAGAGCACGTTGGGTGGCACGGGATACATGCGGACGTGCATTGCCCTGTTGGAACAGCAAGTTCCCTTGCCGGTCTAGGAATGGTAGAACGATGGGTTCGATGACGGTTTGGATGTACCGTGCACTATTCAGTGTCCCCTCGACGATCACCAGTGGTGTACGGCCAGTGTAGGAGATCGCTCCCCACACCATGATGCCGGGTGTTGGCCCTGTGTGCCTCGGTCGTATGCAGTCCTGATTGTGGCGCTCACCTGCACGGCGCCAAACACGCATACGACCATCATTGGCACCAAGGCAGAAGCGACTCTCATCGCTGAAGACGACACGTCTCCATTCGTCCCTCCATTCACGCCTGTCGCGACACCACTGGAGGCGGGCTGCACGATGTTGGGGCGTGAGCGGAAGACGGCCTAACGGTGTGCGGGACCGTAGCCCAGCTTCATGGAGACGGTTGCGAATGGTCCTCGCCGATAGCCCAGGAGCAACAGTGTCCCTAATTTGCTGGGAACTGGCGGTGCGGTCCCCTACGGCACTGCGTAGGATCCTACGGTCTTGGCGTGCATCCGTGCGTCGCTGCGGTCCGGTCCCAGGTCGACGGGCACGTGCACCTTCCGCCGACCACTGGCGACAACATCGATGTACTGTGGAGACCTCACGCCCCACGTGTTGAGCAATTCGGCGGTACTCCACCCGGCCTCCCGCATGCCCACTATACGCCCTCGCTCAAAGTCCGTCAACTGCACATACGGTTCACGTCCACGCTGTCGCGGCATGCTACCAGTGTTAAAGACTGCGATGGAGCTCCGTATGCCACGGCAAACTGGCTGACACTGACGGCGGCAGTGCACAAATGCTGCGCAGCTAGCGCCATTCGACGGCCAACACCGCGGTTCCTGGTGTGTCCGCTGTGCCGTGCGTGTGATCATTGCTTGTACAGCCCTCTCGCAGTGTCCGGAGCAAGTATGGTGGGTCTGACACACCGGTGTCAATGTGTTCTTTTTTCCATTTCCAGGAGTGTAGTATAGATTTAAGTGTCGGGAAGTCGTTTCTGAAAGAATTTGTATGGAGTGTAGCCATGTATGGAAGTGAAACATGGACGATAAATAGTTTGGACAGGAAGAGAATAGAATGTGGTGCTACAGAAGAATGATGAAGATTAGATGGGTAGATCATATAACTAATGAGGAGGTACTGAATAGAATTGGAGAGGAGTTTGTGGCACAACTTGACTAGAAGAAGGGATCTGTTGGTAGGGCATATTCTGAGACATCAAGGGATCACCAATTTAGTATTGGAGGGCAGCGTGGAGAGTAAAAATCGTAGGGGGAGACCAATAGATGAATACACTAAGCAGATTCAGAAGGATGTAGGTTGCAGTAGGTACTGGGAGATGAAGAAGCTTGCACAGGATAGAGTAGCATGGAGAGCTGCATCAGACCAGTCTCTGGACTGAAGACGACAACAAGGACAACAATTGATAGTTACTACTTGAATGAGTGAAAACACTTGAGTTTATATTGCTCGTTAATTTTTGACTAAGTTGTCAGTAAACTGCAGTGTGTCAGATCGAAACTGGCTGTGACTGAATTTTCATCCTCTTCGGCATAATCTCAGGCAAAAGCTTTCCAGCACGTTTAATGAACAGTACCCGACATTTGTACAGCGTATGACGTGTATAACGTAGCAGGATGCTGCATATTGCACTCATCTACAAATTAGGCTGTGGGGTGTAAGAGTGCGTGACGAGCGGGAGATTGAGTAGAGTGCAGGGGCCACGAGATAGGCCGCTCCCACCCACCAGATCAATACTACGAGCCGAGTCTGCACCCACACTTTCTCCATCGCCGCACCAGTCTGCCCTACAGGTTGGCAAGCGCCAACCGCATGCTACGGCTGCTATAGCATTTTACCTTGACGAATAGCGCTCCACACTTTCCAAACCATCTTAGAGTAGACCAGATGTGGTTTAAATTCAGAGTGTAGTATCGAGGCAGTTGAGTGATTTATACCAAATAAATTAAAAAGAGACGGAACTGACCTCTCCCCCCAGCCCCTCCCCCTCGCCCCCATAGTGCACAAAACACGTCAGAATACTGTTGCAGAAATGAGCAAAAAAAGCATACCAAATTTAGAAGAACCAAAATCTCCAAGATTGGTGACGTTTTACAAATGCTCGAAATGTAGCGCGGAGTGTTACTAAGCACGGTTTCCCGAAATACCTCCACCAAAGAAGTAATGGTAAATATTCCATGATTCGAGTTAAGAATTGCTGCCAACCTGAGTAACTTTGAAGTAGATATCCTCGGAGTAGCTGAGCAACTCGACAACTCGAATCAATTAATAAAAGCAAGTCACCTGGTCCGGATTGTATACCAGTTAGTTTCCTTTCAGAGTGTTGTTGTTGTTGTTGTTGTTGTTGTTGTTGTTGTGGTTTTCAGTCCGAAGAGGGGTATGATGCAGCTCCTCATGAACTAACTTACGCTAAGGACAAAACACACACACACACACACACACACACACACACACACACACACACATGCCCGAAGGACGACTCGAACCTCCGGCGGGAGGGGTCGCGCAGTCCGTGACAGGACGTCTCAAACCGCGCGGCCATCCTTCTGAATCTGCTTGCTGCATTCATCTCTTGGTCTCCCTCTACGATTTTTACCCCACACGCTTCCCTCTAGTACTAAGTTGGTGATCCCTTGATGCATCAGAACGTGTCCTACGAGCCGGTCCCTTCTATTAGTCGGATTGTGCCACAATTTCCTCTTCTCCCCAATTCTATTCAGTACCTTCTCATTAGTTACGCGATCTATCCATTTAATCTTCAGCATTATTCCGTAGCATCACATCTCGGAAGCTTCTATTCTCTTCTTGTCTAAACTATTTATCGTCCATTTCATTTCCATACATGGCTACACTCCATACAAATACTTTCAGAAATGGCTTCCTGACACTTGAACCTATACTCGACGTTAACAAATTTCTCTTCTTGAGAAACGCTTTTTTGGCCATTGTCAGTCTATGTTTTACATCCTCCCTAGTTCAACCATCATCAGTTATTTTTATTCCCAAATAGCAAAACACTTTTTTTTTTTTACTTCAAGTGTCTCAGTTCCTAATCTAATTCCCTCAGCATCACCTGATTTAATTCTAGTACATTCCATTATGCTCGTTTTGCTTTTGTTGTTGTTCATCTTATATCCTCCATTCACGATACTAACCATTCCATTCAGCTACGCTTCCAAGTTATTTGCTGTCTGTCAAAATTGCAATGTCGTCAGCAAACCTCAAAGTATTTATTTCTTCTCCCTGGACTTTAATTCCGACTCCAAATTTTTCTTTTGTTTCCTTTACCGTTTGCTCAATATACAGATTGAATAACATCGGGGACAGGCTACAACCCTGTCTCACTCCCTTCTCAACCACTGTTTCCCTTTGATGCCCCTCCACTCTTATGAGTACCATCTGGTTTCGGTACAAATTGTTAATACCCTTTTGCTCCCTGCATTCTACCCTTGCCATCTTTAGAATTTGAAAGAGATTATTCCAGTCAACATTGTCAAAAGCAACAGTATCAGAAATTGAATCCGCCTTGATGCAAAACAATTTGTTATTTTTTTTTAAATCTAAAACATACAAAAAATAGCAGAGTTATACAAACACAGTAACACATTATTACTTTTTTACTGTTGGTGTTTTGAAATATAGTTTCGTATGGATACTTTCATACTAACTTCTTTGTTATATATTATGGCATGTTTTTAAGAATTATTCTCGCTGTTTGCGGCATATTTTCTGTGCTTTTTCCTGTTGCCCCTTTCTCTCAGCGTACATCATGTCATCTGCAACTGTGTGAGCGGCTGTTAGTAAGCAAATACTAAAAGGTGGACTTAGTATGGGGCAATATACACTTGGGGCTGCGGTAGTGTTGTGGAATCCAGTTTTGGTGGACTGGGCTGCTAATTAGTTATTATTGTACTCACGTTCGTTAGACGGCATGTAGGTGATTCTGTACACAGAAAAACAAAGCTTTCGCACTTTGTTTATGATCAAGAACATTACACCATCTTGCTGTTCTCTTGTGTCGCGAGAGGTGTATCGCATGTTGCGAGAAGGCAATGATAACTGTAGCGGGAATTACGACAACTACTGTTCCATATCTATTTATCTGTGTGTGATGGGGAAGTGGTTCTTTTGCGTGTGTGTGCTTTCTGTTATGTGCCCTTGGTCAGTTCTCTCAGAGCGATAAAGAGTGTTTTGTTGCAAAGTGTTGTGTTTCCGTTTATTACATTTTTCCCTTCCACTATGCCGTCCAACGAACGTGAGTACACAAATAACTAATTAACAGCTCAATTCACACCAAAACTGGATTCCACAACACTACCGTAACCCCAAGTGCCTATTGCTGACATACTAAGTTCACCTTGCAGTATTTGTTTACTAACAGCCGCTCACACAGTTGCAGATGACATGATGTACGCTGAGAATAAACAGCAACAACGAAAAGCACAGAAAATATGCCGCATACAGCGAGAATACTTCCAAAAAAACATGCCATAACATACAATAAAGAAGGTAGTATGAAAGTATCCATAGAAAACTGTATTTCAAAAAACGAACAGCAAAAATGTAGTAATATGTTATTGTGTTTGAATAACTATGCCATTTTCTGCATGTTTTAGATTTAAAGAAGCCCACTGCTGATGGTGATATTTGTCGCCGAACCTAATGTGGAAAAATAAATAAGTAAACAAATAACAAGGTGTTTTGCATCAAGGCGGACTCAGTTTCTGATATTGTTGTTTTCTATGCAAACACGGACCAAATGGAAGAGTTCCAAGATAAGGTTATTGTCAAAAGCTTTCTCTAAGTCTACAAACGCTATAAATGTAGGTTTGCGTTTCCTTAACCTGTCTTCCTTGAGAAGTCGTAGGGGCAGTATTGCCTCACGTGTTCCTACATTTCCCCGGAATCCAAACTGCTCTCAAAAAATGTTTCAAATGGCTCTGAGCACTATGGGACTTAACTTCTTTGGTCATCAGTCCCCTAGAACTTAGAACTAGTTAAACCTAACCAACCTAAGGACATCACACACATCCATGCCCGAGGCAGGATTCGAACCTGCGATGTAGCGGTCGCGCGGTTCCAGACTGTAGCGCCTAGAACCGCATGGCCACTACGGCCGGCAACTGCTCTCCTCCGAGGTTGGCTTCTACGAGTTTTTCCATTCTATTTTAAATGATTCGTGTTAGTATTTTCCAGCCGTTACTTATTAAACTGATTGTTCGATAATTTTCACACTTGTCAGCGCCTGCTTTATTTGGAACTGGGATTTTATATTCTTCTTGAAGTCTGAGGGTATTCCGCCTGTCTCATACATCTTGCTCACCAGATGGTAGAGTTTTGTCATGGCTGGCTCTCACAAGACTATCAGTAGCTATAATGGAATGTTGTCTACTCCTGGTACCTTTTTTTTTTTTACTTAGGTCTTTCAGCGCTATGTTAAATTCTTCACGCAGTATCATATCTCCCACCTCATCTTCATCTACGTCCTCTTCCATCTCCATAATAGTGCCCACAAGTACATCGCCCTTGTATAGATCCTCTATATAGTGCTTCCATCTTCCTGATTTCTCTTCTTTGCTTAGGACTGGTTTTCCATCTGAGCTCTTGCTATTCATACTGGTGGCTCTCTTTTCTCCAAAGGTCTCCCTAATTTTCCCGTAGGCGACATCTACACAATGTGATCGAAAGTATCCGGACACCCCCAAAAACATACGTTTTTTATATTAGGTGCATTGTGCTGCCACCTACTGCCAGGTACTCAACATCAGCGACCACAGCACTCATTAGACATGAGAGAGCAGAATGGGGCGTTCCGCGGAACTCGGGGATTTCGAACGTGGTCAGGTGATTGGGTGTCACTTGTGTCATACGTCTGCACGCGAGATTTCCACACTCCTAAGCATCCCTAGGTCCACTGTTTCCGATGTGATAGTGAAGCGGAAACGTGAAATGACAAGTACAGCACAAAAACGTACAGGACGACCACGTCTGTTGGCTGACAGAGACCGCCGACAGTTGCAGAGGGTCGTAATGTGTGATAGGCACATGTCTATCCAGACCATCGCACAGGAATTCTAAACTTCATAAGGATCCACTGCAAGTACTATGACATTTAGGCGGGAGGTGAGAAAACTTGGCTTTCATGGTCGAGCGGCTGCTCATAAGCCACACATCACGCCAATAAATGCCGAACGACTCCTCCCTTGGCGTAAGGAGCGTAAGTAAACATTGGACGTGGAAAAACTTTGTGTGGAGTGACGAAGCACGGTACACGATCCAATGGCAGAGTGGGTATGGCGAATGTCCGGTGAACGTCATCTGCCAGCGTTTGTAGTGCCAACAGTGAAATTCGGAGGTGGTGGTGTTATGGTGTGGTCGTGTTTTTCATGGAGGAGGCTTGCACCCTTTGTTGTTTTGCACGGAACTATCACAGCCCAGGCCTACATTGATATTTTAAGCCCCTTCTTACTTCCCAATGTTGAAGAGTAATTCGGCGATAGCGATTGCGTCTTTCAACACGGTCGAGTACGTGTTCATAATGCACGGCCTGTGGCGGAGTGGTTACATGACAATAACTTCCCTGTAATGGACTGGCCTGCACAGAGTCTTGACCTGAATCCTATAGAATACCTTTGGGATGTTTCGGAACGCCGACTTCGTGCCAGACGTCACCGACCGACATCGATACCTCTCTTCAGTGCAGCACTCCGTGAAGAATGCGCTGTCATTCCCCAAGAAACCTTCCAACCCCTGACTGAACGTATGCCTGCGGGAGTAGAAGCTGTCATCAAGACTAAGGGTGGGCCAACACCATACTGAATTCCTGCATTACTGATGGTGGGCGCCACGAACTTGTAAGTTATTTTCAGGCAGGTGTCCGGATACTTTTGATCACATAGTGTGCCTTATCCCTAGTGACATATGCTTCTACATCCTTACATTTGTCCTTTAGCCATTCGTGCATAGCTATTTTGCACTTCTTCCTGTCAGTATCATTTTGTAGACGTTTGTATTCCCTTTCGCCTACTTCATTTATTACATTTTTATATTTTCTCCTTTCATCGATTAATTTCAGTATCTCCTGTGTTACCCAAGGAATTCTACTAGCCCTCGTCTTTTTACCTACTTGATCCTCTGCTGTCTTAAAAAAATGGTTCAAATTGCTCTGAGCACTATGGGACTTAACATCTGAGGTCATCAGTCCCCTAGAACTTAGAGCTACTTAAACCTAACTAACCTAAGGACATCACACACATCCATACCCGAGGCAGGATTCGAACCTGCGACCGTAGCTGTCGCGCGGTTCCAGACTGAAGCGCCTAGAATCGCTCGGCAACTCCGGCCGGCCCTGCTGCCTTCACTATTTCATCTCTCAAAGCCACCCATTCTTCTGCTACTGTAGTCCTTTCCCCTGTTCTTGTCAATGGTTCCCTAATGCTCCTCCTGAAATCCTCTACAACATCTGGTTCTTTCAGTTTTCCCAGGTCCCATCTCCTTAAAGTCCTCCCTTTTTACATTTCCTTCTGTTTTAATCTGCTGTCCATAACCAATAAATTGTGGTCAGAGTCCACGTCTGCCGTTGGAAATGTCTTACAATTTAAAATGTGGATTCTAAATCTGTCGAACTATTATACAATCCGTCTGAAACCTTCCGGTGTCTACATTTCTCTTCCACGTATACAACCTTCTCTCATCATTCTTAAACCAAGTATGATTAAATTATGCTCTGTGCAAAATTCTACCAGGCGGCTCCCTCTTTCATCCCTTCCCCCCAGTCCATATTCACCTACCACTTTTCCTTCTCTTCCTTTTCCTACCATCGAATTCCAGTTCCTCATGATTTTTAAATTTTCGGCTCCCTTAACTATCTGAATAATTTCTTTTATCTCGTTGTACATTTCCTCAATCTCCTCCTCATCTCCGGAGCTTGTCCGCATATAAACTTGTTTGTGGTGGGTGTGGGCTTCGTGTCAATCTCGTCTACAATAATGCGTCCACTATGCCGTTCATAGTAGCTTATCCGCGTTCCTATTTTTTTACCCATTATTAAACCTACTCCTATTTGATTTTGTATTTATAACCCTGTATCCACCTGACCAGAAGTCCTGTTCCTCCTACCACCGAACGTCACTAATTCCCACTATATCTAACTATAACCTAGCCAATTCCATTTTTAAGTTTTCTAACCTACCTGACATACCACGCTGCGATTAAGGGATCTTGACATTCCACGGTCACATCCGTAGAACGCCAGTTTCGTTTCTACTGATAACGACGCCCTCCTGAGTAGTCCCCGTCCGGAGATCCGAATGGGGGACTATTTTACCTCCGGAATATTTTACCCATCATCATTTAACAATGTAGTAGAGCTGCAGGACCTCGGGAGAAATTACGATTGTATTTCCTCCTTGCTTTCTGCCATTTACAGTACCAGCACAACAAGGCCGTTTTGGTTGATATTACAAGGCCAGATCAGTCAGTCATACAGACTGTTCCCCGTGTAACTACTGGAAAGGATGCTGCCCCTCTTCAGGATGATTATGATGGTGATGGTGGTGATGATGATGATGATGATGATGATTGGCTTGTGGCGCACTCAGCTGCGCGGTCATCAGCGCCCGTACCAAGTCCCAGTTTTTACACAGTCCATTTTTTCACAATTCCATCTACTCACTGTCACACATGATCATGATGATGATGATGCTGATGATGAAGACAACACAAACACCCAGTCCCTGGGCAGAGAAATTCCCAACCCGGCTGGGAATCGAACCCGGGACCCCGTAATCCAGAGGCAGCAACGCTAGCCACTAGACCACGAGCTGCGGACCCCTCTTCAGGAACCACACGTTTGTCTGGCCTCTCAACAGATACCCCTCCGTTGTGGTTGCACCGACGCTACGGCTGTCTGTATCGCTGAGGCTCGCAAGCCTCCCCACCATCGTCAAGATTCATGGTTCATTGGGGGAGGGGGGGGGGGGCTTTCAGAGTATGCTTATACTATAGCTCCATACCTAAGAATCACATACCACCTCTCGATCGAAGAAAGGTCAGTACTTAGAAACTGGAAAGTTGCACAGATCATACCGATACTTAAGAAAGGAAATAGGAGTTATCCTCTAAATTACAGTACCAAATCACTGACATTGGTTTCCAGTAGTGTTTTGCACCATATACTGTGTTCTAACATTATGAACTACCTCGAAGAAAACCTAGTTAGCACGGAATCAGAAAACATCGTTCTTGTGAGAACGAGTAGCTCTTCATTCACACGGAGTAATGGATGCTATCGACACGAGATCTCAACTTGATTCCATATTTCTAGATTTCCAGTGTGCATTTGACACTGTTCTGCACAAACGAATTCTAATCATATTATGTGCCATGGAGAAACGTCTCAGTTGTGCGACTGGATTGGTAATTTGCTGTCATAAAGATAACAGATCGTAGTAATCGACAGAAAGTCATCGAGTAAAACAGAAATGATATCTGGCTTTCCCTAGGGATGTGTTACAGCTCCTCTGCAGTGTCTAATATACACTACTGGCCATTAAAATTGCTACACCACAAAGATGACGTGCTACAGACGCGAAATTTAACCGACAGGAAGAAGATGCTGTGATGTGCAAATTATTAGCTTCTCAAAGCATTCACACACGGTTGACGCCGGTAGTGACACCTACAACGTGCTGACATGAGGAAAGTTTCCAACCGATTTCTCATACACAAACAGCAGTTGACCGGCGTTGCATGGTGAAACATTGTTGTGATGCCTCGTGTAAGGAGGAGAAATGCGTACCATCACGCTTCCGACTTTGATAAAGGTCGGATTGTAGCCTATCGCGATTGCGGTTTATCGTATCGCGACATTGCTGCTCGCGTTGGGCGAGATCCAATGACTGTTAGCAGAATATGGAATCGGTGGGTTCAGGAGGGTAATACGGAACGCCGTGCTAGATCCCAACGGCCTCGTATCACTAGCAGTCGAGATGACAGGCATCTTATCCGCGTGGCTGTAACGGATCGTGCAGCCACGTCTCGATCCCTGAGTCAACAGATGGGGACGTTTGCAAGACAACAACCATCTGTACGAACACTTCGACGACGTTTGCAGCAGCATGGACCAGCTCGGAGACCATGGCTGTTACCCTTGACGCTGCATCACAGACAGGAGTGCCTGTGATGGTGTACTCAACGACGAATCTGGGTGCACGAATGCAAAACGTCATTTTTTCGGATGAATCCAGGTTCTGTTTACAGCATCATGATGGTCGCATCCGTGTTTGGCGTCATCTCGGTGAACGCACATTGGAAGCGTGTATTCGTCATCGCCATACTGGCGTATCACCCGGTGTGATGGTATGGGGTGCCATTGGTTACACGTCTCGGTCACCTCTTGTTCACATTGACGGCACTTTGAAGAGTGGACGTTACATTTCAGATGTGTTACAACCCGTGGCTCTACCCTTCATTCGATCCCTGCGAAACCCTACATTTCAGCAGGATAACGCACGACCGCATGTTGCAGGTCCTGTACGGGCCCATCTGGATACAGAAAATGTTCGACTGCTGCCCTGGCCAGCACATTCTCCAGATCTCTCACCAATTGAAAACGTCTGGTCAATGGCGGCCGAGCAACTGGCTCGTCACAATACGCCGGTGACTACTCTTGATGAACTGTGGTATCGTGTTGAAGCTGCATGGGCAGCTGTACCTGTACACGCCATCCAAGCTCTGTTTGATTCAATGCCCAGGTGTATCAAGGCCGTTATTACGGCCAGAGGTGGCTGTTCTGGGTCCTGATTTCTCAGGATCTATGCACCCAAATTGCGTGAAAATGTAATCACATGTCAGTTCTAGGATAATATATTTGTCCAATGAATACTCGTTTATCATCTGCATTTCTTCTTGGTGTAGCGATTTTAATGGCCAGTAGTATATATATAAAAGATTTAGGAGGCACTCTGAGCAGTCCTCTTAGATTGTTCGCACATTATGCTGTCATTTACTGTTTAGTAAAGTCACTAGAAGAAAAAAAAATTGCAAAATGATTTAGACAAGATAAGAGTATACTGCGAAATATGGCAACTGTCTCCACATAATGAATAGTGTGAGGTTGGGTCACATGGGTACTAAAAGTAAGCCATTAAGCTTCGGTTACACGATAAATGAAACAAATCTAAAGACCGTCAATTCAACTAAATACCTAAGGGTTGCAATCACGAACAACATTAATTGGAACGATCACATAGGTAATGTGTTGGCAGAACACTTAGAACATGTGACGGGTCCACTAAAGAGTCAGCCTACAGTACGCTTGCCCGTCCTCTTTCGGAGTGTTGCTGCGCTGTATGAGATCCTTACCAGATAGGATTGACGGGGACATCGAAAAAGTTCAAAGTAGACCAGCTCGTTTTGTATTACCTCGAAATAGGGGAGAGAGTGTCACGAGTATGATATGCAAGTTGGAGAGGCAGTTATTAAAACAAAGGCGCTTTTCATTACGGTGAGATCTTGTCACGAAATTTCAGTCACCAAGTTCCTCATTCGAATGCGAAAATATTTTGTTGGCGCCAGCCTATATAGGGAGAAATGATCTCACAACAAAACAAGATAAATCAGAGCTCCCACTTAAGATTTAAGTGTTCGTTTTTCCCGCGTGCTATTCCAGAGTGGAACGGTAGAGAAATGGTGTGAAGGTAGTTCGATGAACCCTCTGCCAAGCACGTAAGTGTGAATTGCAGAGTAGTCATGTAGATGTAGGTGTCTTGAATATAGTATCCGGTGCAGAACCATGGCTACATCTATTTCTGCATTGCCCATAAGAATGATGATCATAATTTTGATATACTTTGCATTAACAAAGAGAGTCAATGGCTGTTAGCTGCGACTTCGAAAATTTTTGTTCAATATTTTATTTGAGCCTTTAGTTATTCGTCGTTTTCTGCGGTGATCGCTTGAAAATTCATGTCAGGAGCACTTGTATGTTATTATGTTATTTAGAAGTAAAGGCCCAAACAATTTCCCATCTCACAACAACCACTTGTTTTTATTTCTTTATCAGTAGTGACAAGATGTCACTATTTAAAAGACATTTGCTTTGACTTAATATAACGTATGTCTGCCTTGATTAGTCTCTCAGTTTACTTCTAATTGCTAACGCTGTCACCGTCGAGATGAAACTCTTACTTGCAATAGCTGCAAGATGTGTACAAATACGATATTGATTCTGCACTGTACCGCAATTTGTGTTAAGTTGTATTCGTCACATATATTTTAAATCAGTACTAGTAAAAACAACTGTGTAACTTGCTTACCTGCGATGATTGTATGATGATGATTGTGGGGACGACCGAGGGGACAGTACATATAGTCAACTTAAACAAAACTGTTCAAATTGTGTAAGTAATTAGTTAAATAAAATTTTTATTGCGACTGGAAGCTTTTACATATTCTTAAATGTGTATATACTACTGCAGTATAACCTGACTCGCAACCGATTATTAACAAAATGTTTGACTTCGTTTGATTATTTTTCACCATTACTGTTTAACGCTGAGCAAAAGTAACGTTTTCATAGCGCCGCACATTTGAATTATGCAGATGACAGTGGATAAGTGTCAGACTGCAAATCCAAAGATCCGAAATTCGTTATTCAGTTGTTTCTATAATTTATTCTGTCGGTAATCGGTTTTTTTTTACCTCTGGCAACTATCTGTATCTGTGATTGAGGACCGCTTTATCTTACTGAAATTTTTGTGATATTCGTGTGAAAAATGTTGAATAATGACGTTGGCGAGTAACTGTTTATTATTTTTGCTTTCCTTTTCGAAGAGTGTGAGTAGGTAATACAGAAGCTTTGCCGCTTCCATGTAGCCGATTCAAAAGGATTTATTACCTTCACTGCTTATTTAGTAAAAGTCATCTAGCTTTTTCACTGCGTGTATTTCTGTTCACTGTAGAACAAGTATCTGAGTTCCTGAATCGCAATACATGTCGATGTTGTTACACAATAAAGGAAACATTACTAAATGTATCATAATTTAAAAATACGCGTAGTTCATTCGCATGGGTAATCAGTTTGAAGCCTCACACCACGCTCTGCTATTAACTGATCTCGCGTTTTAGTACGCAAGCAAATAAAACGCGTTCGCAACACAGGGAAGTTTTTTGTTCAATATAACGCGTTCCTAAATGGCCAAGTATTCATAGAAATTCACTCGAAAGGAACTGGTACGGTGCTGTTCCAGCGTCGGTTGTGCTGAAAGCCCTCTTTGTTATGCGTCTGGGAACGTTATCTTAAACTGATAGTATTGGTGCTCAGTCTGAACTAGGACTATGCAGAAATCTTTCTTCGTCCAGCCATTAAATGAGAATACTGTTTTAACACAGCGCTGGGGCTGTATTCTTATTGGTTGCAGATAATCTTATCACAGTCAGTGGCAGTGTAGCCCTTATCTGCATCCAACCAAACACCTGAGATCGCTGGGCGCGTACACTTAGGCTTACGGTATTGTGGAAGGGTAACGCGCTCTGGCCTCAGTATGTATGTAGCGTTCGCGTGTAGCATGCGTCCATTGCGAATATCTGCTTTAGGAATTCCCAGTAGTAACTGGAAGTTTGTATTGGAGAAACAGATGGACTTTCTTAATCGATGATAGTATAAACGTTAGTGTCTCATGGTGAAAAGTCGTCTAACAAGCGTGACACCCTTAATTCTTTTACTGGTTTTTATCAGATGTCTTTGCTTCGGTGGCCACAAGTGCACATAATGGACATTCGGACCGAGGTATTTATATTACTAGCCATACTTGGAATGAACTTCTTATATATTACAGTATATCGTTTAGATCTGTTAGAAACATTGTACATGTACTATCCCTGATAAGCTGCACAGATTGTTCGACGGTGCGTGGTCGTGAACGCGCGCGCTTGAATGCCTGTGTCAGCTACGTTGCTGCACGGAACTAAAAGTATCTTGGAGAGTTAACAAGTTTTTGGAGAGTTACCAAGTTCTGTGCATAAAATCTTCTAGATTGTTCGGCCGCATCATGAATCTGTTAAATTCTACTGTCATATTGGAGAAATTGAATGGGGACATGACGCTGCCTAACAACTTAGAAGGTTTTACCTTCAAGGACATCGGCTACGAAAACCCAGTGAGTTACACAATTTGCATGTTTGTTTGTGTATACATTTTTCGCGTCTGTTATATAATTACATTAACGAAAAAAATCGCAATGACAAAAAGTAATTAATGTACAGTATTGAAATTTTGGGTCTACATTTGTCTAGGTAACGTATGTAAGTGTTTAACATTTCACGATCACATGTTAATGTAAGGGCGAGATAAGCCATTGCAAATGTGAAATGCTGGTTCATTATAACCGGTGTAAATGCCAGAATGTTGAATTCAAGTATGCAAACGTGTTCCATTGTCTTGTACAGGTTCCGGACATAAGTTTGTGGGATGGAGCTCCAAGCCTGTTGCTCTTAGTCGGTCAATACAGGGACGTTTGATGCTGTTTGTAGATGACGTTGGAAATGTCCGATGATGTCCCATATGTGCTCGATTGGAGACAGATCTGGTGATCGAGCAGCCCAAGGCAACATGTCTATACTCTGTAGAGCAAGTTGGGTTACAACAGCGATGTGTGGGCGATTGTTATTTTGTTGGAGAACACTCCCTGGAATGCTGTTCATGAATGGCAGCATAACAGGTCGAATCATCAGACTGACGTACAGATTTGTAGTCAGGACGCATGAGATAACACGAGAATGCTCCTCCTGTCATACGAAATCGCATCCCAGACCATAACTCCAGATCTGGCACGCAGAGAGGCTGCTTGCAGGCCCTCAAATTGGCCGCCTCTAACTAACACACGGCCATCACTGGCACTTAGGCAGAACCAGCTTTCGTCAGGAAACACAACAGATCTCCACCCTGCCCTCAATTGAGCTTACGCTTGACACCACTGAAGTTGCAAATGGTGGGGTTTTGGGGTCAGTGGAATGCACGCTACAGGACGTCTGGCTCGGAGCTGTCCGTGAAGTAACAGATTCGCAACAGTTCGTTGTATCACTGTGGTGCCAACTACTGCTCAAATTGCTGCTGCAGATGCAGTACGATGCGCCAGAGCCATACGCCGATCACGATGGTCTTCTCTCTTGGTAGTGCCATGTGGCTTTCTGGAGCCCGGTCTTCTTGTAACCGTTCATTCTCGTGACCACCGCTGCCAGCAGTCACGTACAGTCTCTTCATTCCTGCTAAGTCTTTCTGCAGTATCGCAGAAGGAACATCCAGCTCCTCTTAACTCTATTACGTGATCTCCTTTAAACTTAGTGAAGTGTTGGTAATGACGTCTTTGTCACCTTGAAGACTTTCTTGACTATCATCAACTCACCACTTCCAATCTCAAAGGTAACTAATGCTCACGACCGTTACAGCTTGTATTTAAAGCAAACCTGACTTTCATTCTCATCGTGGCGCTACTAGCGCCACTTTGAGCGACTGGCGCGAAATTTTAAGACATAATCTTTCAGACACAGAAACATGCCTACCAACTTTCGTTTATGTGCCCAACTCCTTCGTGGTGTTGCGATTCTTTTTCCATCAGTGTGTATATTCGTTATTAACACGCATATGTGTTTTTGATAACTGCAGAAAAGCCGTTTTTTTTTAATTATAATCCAAGGGACAGTTTGGAGATTTGTGTGAATGGTTCAAATGGCTCTGAGCACTATGGGACTTAACTGTTGAGGTCATCAGTCCCCTAGAACTGAGAACTAATTAAACCTAACTAACCTAAGGACATCACACACAGCCATGCCCGAGGCAGGATTCGAACCTGCGACCGCAGCGGGCGCGGTTCCAGACTGTAGCGCCTAGAACCGCTCGGCCACTCCTGCCGGCTTGTGTGAATGTTCTGCGTCTAACGAAGTAAGTAATTTTGACGCACCGGATTGAGTGAAGTGACCACATCTGTGCTGAGTGAAAGCAGTTACACTGAAGAACCAAAGAAACTTGTGCACCTGCCTAATATCGTGCAGGGCCCCCTGGAGCACGCAGAAGTGCCGCAACACGACGTGGCATGGGCACGACGAATGTCAGAAATAGTGCTGGAGGGAACTGACACCAAGAATCCTACAGGGCTGACCATAAATTCGTAAGAGTGCGAAGGGGTGGAGGTCTCTTCTGAACAGCACCTTGCAAGGCACATAGTAGGCCTTCAGCTACGAAAGCCGATATTGATGTTGTTTCGTTGAATTGTTCGTACGCTGGCGCTTGTTGATGGCCCAGCATTGAAAACTGTAGCAATTTGCAGAAGGGTTGCACTTCTGTCACGTAGAACGATTCTCTTCAGTCGTCGATGGTCCCGTTCTTGCGCGATCTTTTTTCGGCCGCAGCAATGTCGGAGATTTGATGTTTTACCGAATTCCTGATATTCATGGTACACTCGTGAAATTGTCGCACGGGAAAATCCCCACTTCATCTCTACCTCGGAGATGCGCCATACGCTTGTTATCTTGTATAGGTGTTGCCGACCGCAGCGCCATATTCTGTCTTTTTACATATCTTTGTTTTTGAATATGCATGCCTGTACCAGTTTCTTTGGCACTTCAGTGTATTACGATTGTGGTGGAAGACGTACTGTTCCTGCCCTCTCATTCCCCACGTTATGCAGACATAACAGCACAGCAGGGATTAGTTTATGTAAATTGCATCTTTCTCACATCCTGTTTCTATTGGGTAAGGAAACCGCGCTAAGAAAGGCGTCGATCACAAATGAAAACGGTCTTAACTACAAACGGTGCTAAATTACTCTGAAGATACACTTTTGTATTAGTATTTGACGCAGAAAATTATTAGCGGGGAGACCTTTGCAATATTTACGAGGGTTTAAAACAATAAGTTGCACTTTATAGTCGCAGGGCAAGCATCTGTTCTTGACTACTGCACTACAGTTCAGAGTGCCACACATATATGACAAAATTTCTAAACCTAGTCACCAATACTCCGTAACAATAGTAAGAAGTTCTACGTTGGTCGTGGAGCCATTCGAGAACTGGTTTGCGAACGTACCCCCCCCCCCCCCCCCTTTCCCCAGATGTTCTTGAACTTGTCCAAAAGATGGAAATCACATCATGCAAGATCTGGACTTCCCGATTATCATCACCCAAGTCTGTGCGGCCTAGGTCAAATTGTTGACACCATTTCACGAAGGTTCGGCGCAAAATTGCAGTTGGTCCATAAACCGCCAGATTTTCAGGGTGTATCTGTGTGCAACTCAAATGTTGTACTCACAAGGATCGAGCTGTCCAAAGTTGGAGTATGTTTCTAGTCGCCACGCCACTTTACTCGGACACTGTGAAGCATCTGTAACGCTGTCTGCAGGGAACCCGAAACATGCACTCTCTTCTGACAGTGCACCACTAGTGTTACGCAATGGTCTTAGCTTGGGACGACAGTTATGTACATAGAGAACAAGAGCAGTCTTATCACACTTGCCTGGGGACTGTTGATGATACTCTTTTCTTTGGTGAACAGTCGCCATCTAGAACAATGTACAGGGTTCTGTTACTTAAAATGTCTTCGAGGTATTCACGTATCGGAGAGTCTATTCTGTATGCTCGGACCTTTGTTAACATTCTGCAGGGGAGCACTGCTTTACCCTCAAGAATCATACTGTGCCACGTACTTCCACTATGGGGTACGTTTCCGTTTGCCGCGCCATTTCAGCCGCGCATTGTGATGCACCTATTACCCGTACCGCAACAGAACTGTGCCTGCAGGACAACCCGAACATGTACTCTATTCCGACAATACGCCACTCTTGTTGCTTAGCGGTCTTAGTATAGGACATGTGTAACTTACTTTCTGGTGGTACATTGGTCGTTATTTCGTGGTGAGGATTCTCGAGTACGTTTCTATTACTCGTGTTACATAAATTATTGTGAAATGTACACAAGCAGGCTAAATGGAGGCTGCGACGAAAGTTAACAATTCATTCTTTGGCTCTCTATCACATTATTCTTTTCTCGTACCCTGTACAAATTGATACGTCACACACCCTGGAAACAATCGATTTTTCCTTTAATATTCTGTGACGTCTTAAGATGATAATGTTCATCGCAGTTCCATTCTGTTGTATCCAATGGAGACACACCTCTGCATCACGAAGAGCTGCGTGCCCTATCAACACTTTTTGTGTGGTCGTTTGAACTTGTATTTGCGCTTTTGTTCCGAGCTTAATCTTGGATTTGCACGAATCACGTGTTCAAGAAACAGCATCAGTGCTGGGAATCCTTTGAATTTACGCCCTATTAGAAGTGAAGAGTGGAGGGAGATAGTAAGGAATCGGAAATTAAAAAGAACCATATAAAGTATAGTAGCCGGAAAGCGCACTCATTGTGATAAAAAGTATTCTGTAGGATGTGCTTTCCCACGCTACATTCAAGGATGTCATATTATCTCACCTTTCCCCCCACTGTGAAATTTGTGTGCTACAAGGGAATACTAAAATCATACTTATCCTATGTCTTCTGAAAATTGATTGCTTTTTATAAACCGTCGGAAATTACACTCGTGATTAAGTACTTAAGCATCATGACACGCCGTATGAAACTACAAGGAATCTCTGTAAAAGATCACATTCTAATTTCATTTTACATAAGATGACCTTGTGCCCGAACTATGAAGCAGAGAGGAAAAATTCCGTTACTACCATAGAGCTTGCTAAACGGATATGAAACGGAGAGTTTAATTTCACTACCTTTAAACCAGACACTTCTTTTAAAATAGTACTGATTAATCTCTAAATCTGACCACCATAATTTAAAATGTTTATTATTTTCCGACATGATCACAATTATCCTTACAGATGATATGTTTCCCCCGTCTCTAACGGCCATTTTCAAGTCCAGTTGCTGCACACTAGCATCTGTAGATGGCCATTTGAGATGTTGGAAACCGGTCATGTGTAAGGACAATTGTGATTGTGTTGGAAAATCAGAAAAAAACGTTTTAACTTATTCGATGAGGTTTCCGAATTGCAGCCGGATCATGTTGACTACTTGCCCCAATATTTAGACTGGCCATCGTCCAGCTATGTTCGGGTGAGTGTGGCGGATACTCGCAACATGTCAACATGATCCGGCAGCAATCCCGAAACCTCATCGAATATTCTGTACGCCAAGAAAACACCAAGAATAACATTTCAACTATTTTAGTAATCGCGGTCGTCTTCAGACGATACAAAGACGTCGTAATTGTCATTAAAGTGTCACATGCAATTCCGCAGCTTTCACTAATGTGGCCTCTCAGACTTAGTCCATGCAGATGTATTACAAATGTAACGAACAGAAAGGCAAACCATGTGACGAATATGATCTATATATCTCGAATGTTCACTGTCTTTATCCTGTCAGTAATCTGTCATGAGAAGATGCAAGGGTAGTTCATGTGCACACTGTTGCTGGTGCGTTTCCAGCGCGGAACTGGTAAGCTTTTGTTAAGGATTAGAAATGTAACTCTTTCCACTGTTTGAGTAAGAGATCGCCTTACGCTAAGTATAATGGTGCGAAGGATACGTGTCGAGTGAATGAGTTTTAACTATAGTGGCGTGTGCGCAGTGTTGAACTGAGATGCTGTTTTGGATATGCAAGGTCGGTGTGTTTTAGGCGCCGGGCGTTGGGCAGGGATCCACGACACCGGAAATCAGACAACTACGCAGCGGAAACCCCAGTACCGAACAGAATCGGTCCTGCCGATGGTGGGTGGTTAGGGGAGGGAGCTTGTGTTAGGGGGAGCAGGAAGACTGACAGAGCGTCCCCAGGCAATATAGTGCTGCTCAGGGCGGCAGCGCCACAACAGTAGCAGGTTACTTCACATCATTTGTTGAGTTTCATAAGGCTAAAACAAACCAATTGTTTCTTTGTAAAACTGTTACTACGATAACTGTTTAGCATAGGTTTTGTATTTCGAACATGTTTTCATGTAATCAGTTGTAATGCTGGAAAAACCTGTGCTATTAACATTTTAAAACAGCCGTAAGGAAACGATATTTTAATTGCATTATATTTTAAACGCCGAGGTGAACTGATTTCTATGTTTGAACAAACTTTCGGGGAGAATCTGTTTTTTTATCATCAGAATCATTTCCTGCCAGTGAAGATTTAGGCCGGTTGGAAATTCCCACGCTTTAGCTTACCCTTTTCTGCTCTGTTCTCATATACGGTGATTATGAAGCTTACTATCGAACTTAACCTACAAGGCACAGGGTATGCTGCTTCTTATGCATGAAGAAAGAGAGGGTGCGTCTGTCTGAAGGCGAAATTCGAATACCAGTAAAGTGAAGCAGACTCTCGGCCGCAGAATAATACTTCAGAAAAGTAGCTACAGTATATATATTCATAATCCTATCTTGTAGATTGAACAGCCCGTATGTTCCTGGTGGTTGCACGATTATTTGTAATTATGAATGATGTCGACGTCAGTCGTTCTTCAGCTAGACCGGGCGGCGGAGCGACATAGTGTCGGTCTAATCTGTTGTTTGATGCTAAGGCAGCGAAGTGGCAATTGATGGCGAACCTCGAGTATCACGACTTCATTGAACTGCCTTTTTATTTTGTAACTGTAAGAAATATAGTGCTGCCACTTATTGACGTTTTCCATATTATGCAAAAATCATGATATTCGAGAGGCATTCCATACTGATTTACAAATTTTCCCATCGTTTGTGGTGTTCCATTTGACTCATCTTTACAACCTCAAGTATGTAGTACTTTGGTGTAGCTGTAGGTGGCAGGACTATCGCTAGAAGTGTAAACCCTGCAGTGTGCTGCCCATTTACCCGGTTGCTGTCATTATGTGAGCGGACAACATGAAGTGTGACTATAGAGGACGGCGTGGCTTCTGTGGAAGGAAGATGTGGGGTATAAACACTGCGGATATTCACTCGCGATTGGTGGGAGAGTGTAGAGAGCGTGCACCGTCACAAAAAGTACTCTAGCAATGCCTTTCTCCATACGAGTCGGAAAATCACGGCTTCGATGGCTAAATTGGAGTCCGAGGCAATGACACACCCACTATTTTCTCCCAACTTGGCCCTTCTAATTTCTGTAGGCCCTCCTCGAACTATGTTTTTATAGTCTGTCGCATCCACCGCAGGACAGCAACTCGCAGTTCTTGGAAGTCTACGGAAAGATGTCCGCGCAGAGGTGTTTCATCATAGCCTCGAATAGGTGGTAATCAGGAGAATACAGTGGGTTTGGCAGCGCCTGGAAACCCACTTCATTTATGGCAATCATGATTTTCCCACCTTGCTACAATGACGTACGTTAGCGGTGAAGGTTCACATGACCACCGGCTACCAGTTTTATACCGTCTACATCGCATCAAAGCTACCAGTGTTTTCTTTCAGGGGAGTTTGGTGCAGCCAGCTTACGTCCTCACTGGTACGTATTGCGTATCGCTCGTAATTACTTTGCCATGATTAAGCGATGCGTACAGAAACACACTGGTCGTCTAGGAGTAGGACAGTGAGGGGGGAAATAGCTTTTACGAAGTATGCCTTCACTAAACACCATATGGTGACTTGCGGTTTATGTACATGGAGAAGCGTGTTGATGTTGGAGCCGAAGACTGTATAGTGAGGTCGCTGAAGTCGCTTCACTGAGAAGTTTTGAAGTCGTTGCCCAGCGTGGAGCGCCCGAGTGGAGCGCGCGACTCACATGCAGAGTGCGTGGGCTTCTGTTCCGATAGCGGCGCTAGGCTACGCGGTGCGCTTTGCTGGTCGGCATCTCCGGTTGCGGAGGCTGGCTCGCAATGTGAGCTGTGGTAACTCGAGAGCACGCACCCGCACGCGACACTTCCCTCTCGCAGTGCGCTGCCCTTCCTCTTCGCCGGAGGCTGCACCTTCCTGTTTGCCGACAGTGCAAGAGTTCCGAAGGTGCCGCTGCACGACTTCTTGGCTTCCTTAGGAGTTCTTGGCGGGCAGTTGTCATACCATTGCAAACCATCACGGTTTCAGGACAGAACTGTGTACAGTTTCTTAACTAATCACAGACACACTCACCCATTAGGGTATTTGATGGTAAGTAACTTAATATGTGACCTTACTTCTCGATGAAAATATCATGAAAAGTGTATTTTCGTTTGACACAATACAAATACCAATAACTTTTTGAATCTAAATATCGACGTTGTAGATGATTAGCGAACAAAAGATATCAGTTTAAACTGACTTTGTCTCATATTTTATTCGCTAAGCCCATTTTCGTACGCTATATAGCAGCAACTGTTACCCCGTTGACACTTCATACAACATTACTAATGTGGCTTCAAAGCTAAACTGGTTCACTGCCACACGAGTTGTCCAAAGTTTTAGGATTAGAATGTGCTGAGTTCTCTTGTCACTTTCGCCATTCGTAATGGCATCTAGCGTAGTCGTCATTACTGATCAAACCAACTTATCTAGGAAATCTGTGTAGGTTAGAAGTGCTGCTTTGGTGTCACTTATCAGATCCATGTCTTGTTATAGTTGGTAAGTGACTGCATTTCACATTTTGACGCTACCCAATTGTACACCATGCTCACAGTCTGAAAAAAAAAAAAAAAAAAAGGCTGCGCCTGATGATTGCATTGCCCACCCCAACTCTCTCTCTCTCTCTCTCTCTCTCTCTCTCTCTCTCTCTCTCTCTCTCTCTCTCTCTCGACTTCTTCACTGTATTTGTGTGCACCCACCTGTTCCATTCCATTCAGTCCCTTTGTTCAGAGCAGGCACGAAGTTAATAGACGCCGCGGTGAGCGTACGTGTCTCAGTGGAGGAAGTGAATCCTCGTCGCACTGTACGCCCCAAAACTAAATGTGCGACAGCAGGCGCCACAGTCCTGCAGGTGAACAGTTGCGTATAGAAACTCCTACTGGCTCGTCGCTTTTCTGTGTCACTTAAGATGACTTTCACATACATGAAGTTTTTTCTCAATGTGAAAGGTGCCAAGTCTCGCCTTTGGTAGGTTTCCATGCCGAATTACAAGTTCCTTCGTAACTGACTGGGTAAGCTGCTTCTCTGTATGGAGAAAGGCAAAGATACATCACCGCCAGCAGTGCCATGAGCGCGAAACCACTCAGGCCGCCAAACAACCCTGAATATTTATTAACGATACTGCGTTAGTTACAGTGTGGTTGATCAATTTTTTATTGCTATAGAGGTGCCATACTGTCGTTTCCGTACCCATTTTCAAGATGTGTTTCTAGACTAATTTTCTGTGCGCTGTCTGAATGTGTCACTTCACGTCTAATAATGTAATAGCGGCAGAGAGCTAAAACGCTGGATTCGCAATGAAGAGGAGCGCAGTTCTTGGTTTATGTCGACGCTGACTTATTTCCCGTCGTTGGCATAATCGCATTAAGGCAAGTAGCGGAATGGTGCTTCACCTAAAGCGACGGCAATATCCTTCCCAGGTTGTTGTCTGATCCGAGCTAATCCATGTCTGATAACTTCGTTGCTGACAGAAGACAACGTAAAGAAAAGAAAAAAAGTAACGCCGTTGTGGCTCAGAGCGAGAGAAACACAGTGAGGAGTGAATTCATAAGTGAACGGATCTACCCAAACACCTCGTCCATCGGGCTGTTATTGGAAGGCTGCGACTTATTAGGTAATGCACAAATAAAAACAATTTTCTGACTGTTAATGTTGAAAAAAAATTAGCACTTTTCGTTTAAATTAACAATTGCAGTGGAGAAAATAGCTATGATGATATATTGCAGTTGTATTCTACTTCGCCAGTGCTTACTTTAGAAAAACGTCCACAGATGAATCGCCATTGTCGTAATTCGTTAGTGCCTGGAGGTTGATAAATATCTGGCAGCCCTCTTCGTTTTTTTTAAGTTTTTTCATGCCGAAAATAGTCTCTACACCTCCTACCTACCCCTCCCCCTCCCTCTGCGGGTCTGGGGGTTAGAATAGACCCGAGGTATCCCTACCTGTCGTAAGAGGCGACTGAAAGGAGTCTCCAACTTTTCGGCCCTGTAAGTTCAGGACCCATTTTATGGTTTGGCCTGCCACTTTCCAAATTCTACAGAAGTGCGGGCCATATGGGGAAGGACGCCTTACGAGATGCATGAGTTATCCTTATTTTCGATCTCCTGAACCTCTTGTCATGGCGTTGCATCTCCACCTGCAATTCAACCATTTGCGTGAGGACACTTCCTAGGGTATGCCATCTTCTTCCATTGTCTCCTGTCCTCTTTCGCCCCCATGATAGTACTGGATTTCTCTGCGCCCAATATCCAGCACGTTAGCCAGTCTGTTGTGGTGGGGCCGTCGTGAAACCAATTGGCGGTAGCCCCCTGACAACACAGGGATCGCACTGCTGATGCCTGAGCTGTAAACTCCCCACGTATGCCAAGGCGTAGATGCAAGTCTCCCTGGGGCATCAGGACTCCCGGCTACGGCCATCATGCCAGGTGGCCTTTGCTGTGGCTGGGTGGTGCCCGTGGGGAGAGCCCCTGATCGGAGTGGGTGTCATCAGTGCGGATGACCTGCAATGAAGCGAACTAAGTCATCTCTTGATGGTGACTGTACAGTGCCAGCAGTCTTTAAGAAGAACAAGATAGAGTACAATGCTGACAGATATGACCCTAAATCGTTTCCCTCCCTTGCTACACCATGGGAGGAACGTACGGCTGGGAAAAGAAGAATGCCATATTCGCCTCGGTATTTAGTCTGTAGCAGAATGGACGAGGACTCCTTTCTACCTACGAAGCCTCAGTTTTGTGTTGAACGTCTTGAGGATACGTTTGAGGAAGTGACAGCGCTGTCCAAAATGAGAAGCGGTGCAGTCTTGATTCAAACAGCATCCCCAGCCCAACCCCGGGCGTTACTCGCTTGTGACCGGCTGGGTGATATTCCTGTTTCTGTCACTTCCCATAGAAGCCTCAACATGGTGCAGGGGATTATTTTCCATCGCGACCTCTTTGTGCAGTCTGACGACGAGCTTCGCGCCAATCTGGAAAGGGGGGCGGGGTTCCATTTCATCCGGTGTGTTTACAAGGGACCCAAAGACAACAGGGTTGCTACTGGTGCCTTCATCTTGGCCTTTGAGGGTGATTAATTGCCTGAAAAGGTCAAGGTTATGGTACACCGCTATGTCGTTAAACCATACGTCCCTTTCCCTATGCGGTGATTTAAGTGCTGGAAATTCTGGCACATGCCCGCTGCACTTCCAGCACCACATTTCCAGACTGTGGACGCCCCCTGCATCCAGATACTCCATGTGCGCCTCCTCCCACTTGTATCAACTGTCGAGAGCAGCACTCCCCCTGCTCGCCAGACTGCACAGTACTCCAACAGGATAGGAAAATCATGGAGTACAAGACCATGGACCAGTTGACTTACCAAGGGGCTAAACGTAAATTTAAATTACACCCCGTTTAGTTGACGTACACATATGCTGCAATTACATTACCATCGCCATCACAAGTACCAGTCGTATCACACTCTGTGCCACGAACAGTGGGCCCTCTGGCCCTCCAGAATACATCTGTCCCCTTGGTAGTAGGGAGAAAATCTCCTTCCGTTGGTCCCGAAGTAGGTACTTCGGGAGCAAGCCCTCCTCCCACAAACGCAGGGAACATCAGTCCCCTCTCCCCAACCGGAGAAGCAACAGCCTCCTCCGGCTCCTCTCGTGCAGAAGGGATCCCTTTGGACCCTCTGTCCCAAGGTCTCCACTAATGCCACAACGGAGACTCACCAGTGGCTAAACGAACCAAAAGCTGCAGGACGAAGTGCTTCACGGTCTTCCTCCGTGCCTGAAGCTACTTTGGAGAAGTCCTCCCAGCAAGCCCTTAACGAGAAGCGAGAGGGCAAGCAAACAAAGAAGTCTGCTAAGAAAAAGGACCCTCCAGTGCTCCCAGTACCACCACTCCCTACCAGTTCTGCACCTGAGGATGAGGTGGAGATCTTAGCGTCCCCTGAGGACCCAGATCTCACTGATGCCTCGTCCACAATAGGAATGGACGCAAATACTCAATCGGTGGCAGCAGGTGACCCTGAGGTGTAACCTGCCTCCTTGTTTGCTTCATGCCTTCCCAGCCTCACGATAACGTCACCCTCCAGTGGAATTGCTGCGGTTTTTTCCACCATCTGGCTGAGCTACAGCAATTGATAAGCTTTACACCTCCTTTCTGCATTGCCCTCCAGGAAACCTGGTTCCCAGCAATGCAGACCCCTGCCCTCCACAGCTATAGGGGACATTACAAGAACTATAGCGACTACAATAGTGTGTCAGGTGCAGTGTGTCTATGTCCTGAACTTAGTATTCGGTGAACTGTGCCCCTTCAAACCCCTCTTGAAGCTGTGGCTGTCAGGATAAGGACGACACAGGAAATAACTGTCTGCAACGTATGTCTTCCTCCAGATGGTGGAGTATCCCTGAACGCATCGGCTGTACTGATTCATCAACTCCCTAAACCTTTCCTCCTTTTGGGAGATTTTAACTCTCATAACCCCTTGTGGGGTGGCACCGTGCTTATTGGCTGAGGTAGAGATGTCGAAACTTTCCTGTCTCAACTCGACCTCTGCCTCTTAAATACCGGGGCCCCCACACATTGAAATGTGGCTCATGGCACGTACTCGGCCATTTATTTATCCCTCTGCATCCCAGAACTTCTCCCATCTGCCCACTGGAGAGCCCACGATGACTTGCGTGGTAGTGACCACTTTCCCATCTTCCTGTAACTCCCCTAACGCCATTCCTCCGGACGTCCACCAAGATGGGCTTTAAACAAGGCAGACTGGGAAGCTTTCACCTCTGCTGTCACTATTGAATCTCCCCCACACGGTACTATCGATATGGTAGTTGAGCGGGTCATTAGAACGATCGTTTCTGCGGCGGAAAACACGATCCCCTTGTTCTTTAGGCTGCCGCCAGTCTGGACGAAGATCAGACGTGTTTGTGGGTACCAGACCCCAACAGGTGTCACTGGAATTAACATCAACAGCGTGGTATCTACCGACGCAAACGCAATTGCCGAGCACTTTGCTGAGCACTATGCTCGAGCCTCCGCGTCGGAGAATTATCCCCCAGCATTTCGCACCCTCAGACGGCAGGTGGAAAGGAAAGCCCTCTCGTTCACTGAACGTCACAGTGAACCCTGTAATGCTCCATTTACGGAGTGGGAGCTCCTCAGCGTCCTTGCACATTGCCCCCACACAGCTCCTGGGCCAGATGGGATCCACAGTCAGATGATCAAACATCTCTGGTCCGACTACATCTCCTCGACATCTTCAACCGGATCTGGTGCGATGGCGTCTTTCCTTCGCAATGGTGAGAGAGCACCATCATTCCAGTGCTCAAAACCGGCAAATACCTGCTTGATGTGGATAGTTATCGCCCCACCAGCCTCACCAACGTTCTTTGTAAGCCGTTAGAACGGAGGTTGGGTTGGGTCCTGGAGTCACGTGACCTACTGGTTCCATGCTAGCGCTGTTTCCGCCAGGTTCGCTCTACCATTGATAATCTAGTTTCCCTCGAGTCTGCCATCCGAACAGCCTTTTCCTGACGCCAACACCTGGTTGCCGTCGTTTTTTATTTGCGAAAAGCTTACGACACGACCTGGCGACATCATATCCTTGCCACATTATATGAGTGGGGTCTCCGGGGCCCGTTCCCTATTTTTATCCAGAATTTCCTATCGCTCCGTACTTTCCGTCTCCAAGTTGGTGCCTCCCATAGTTCCCCCCCCATATCCAGGGGTCTGTATTGAGTGGATCTCTATTTTTAGTGGCCATTAACGGTTTAGTGGCCATTAACGGTCTAGCAGCAGCTGTCAGACCGTCCGTCTCACCTTCTCTGTATGTAGACGACTTCTGCATTTCGTACTGCTGCTCCAGTACAGGTGTTGCTGAGCGGCGCCTGCAGGGTGCCATCCCCAAGGCGCAGTCATTGGTTGTAGCCCACGGATTCCAGTTTTCAGCCCCAAAGATGTGTGTCATGCCCTTCTGTCGGCGTCGTACCGTTCATCCGGAACCAGAACTTTAACTTAATGACGATCCACTTGCTGTAGGGGAGACATATCGATTCTCAGGACTGGTTTTCGACGCTCGATTGACTTGGCTTCCTCACCTTCGTCAGCTTCAGCGGAAGTGCTGGCAGCAACTCAATGCCCTCCGCTGCATGAGCAACACCTACTGGGGTGCAGATCGCTCTACGCTGCTGCAGCTCTACAGAGCCCTTGTTCAATCCTGCGTTGACTGTGCAAGTCTGGTTTATGCTTCGGCGGCGCCCTCAGCTTTGTGTTTATTCGACCCAGTACACAACTGTGGCGTTAGACTGGCAACAGGAGCCTTTAGGACGAGACCGGTGACCAGTGTCCTGGTTGAGGCCCCCTCCATTAAAGGTTAGGCGTACACAACTGCTCCCCAGTTACGTTGCACACATTCGTAGTTCTCCTGAGCATCCGAATTACATTATCCTTTTCCCAACCACACGGTTCATCTCCCGCATCGGAGGCCCAGGTCAGGGCTTACGATTGCGGTTCACGTCCGATTTCTTCTGTGTGAAGTGGACACCTTGCCTTTACCACCTATACTGTAGGTCCATTCACGTACACCTCCATTGTGTACACCTAGACCGAAGGTTCGCCTGGACGTTTCACATGGTCCTAGGGACTCCGTTAATCCCGCGGCTCTCTGCTGTCACTTCCTTTCGATTCTTGCCATGTATTGGGACCATGAAGTGGTTTACACTGACGGCTCGATGGCTAATGGTCACTTTGGCTTCGCGTATGTTCATGGAGGACATATTAAACAGCACTCCTTGCCAAATGGTTGCAGTGTTTTCACTGCAGAGCTGGCGGCCATTTCTCGTGCTCTTGAGCGCGTCCGCTCATGCTGTTGCAAGTCGTTTCTTCTCTGTACTGACTCCTTGAGCAGCATACAACCTACAAGTTGCCGACCAGTGCTACCCCAGCCATTCTTTGGTAGCGATCATCCAGGAGTCATCTATGCCCTGGAACGGTCCAGTTGTTCTGTGGTGTTTGTGTATACCCCAGGCCACGTCGGAATCCCAGGAAATGAACTTGCCGACAGGCTGGCCAAACAGGCTACACGGAAATTGCTTCTGGAGATCGGCATCCCCGTAACTGACCTGCAATCATTATTACGCTGCAAGGTTTTTTAGCTTTTGGAGACGGAATGGCGTAATCTCAGTACGCACAACAAACTGCATGCCATTAAGGAGACTACGAATGTGTGGAAGTCCTCCATGCGGGCCTCTCGCAGGGACTTTGTGGTTCTCTGCTGGCTCCGCATTGGCCATACGTGGTTAACACATGGCTATCTCTTCCGTTGCGAGGACCCACCTCGATGTCACTGTGGCTCACATATGACTGTCGTGCACATCTTCCTAGACTGCCCACTTTTAGCCCCTCTGCGGCGGACTTTTAACCTTCCCAGCACCCTACCTATGGTGTTGGGTGAAATGCCTCAACAGCAGATTTAGCTTTATGTTTATTCGTGAGGTTTTTTTTATTGTACCACCTAAGGGTGAGCATTTAGCCTCCTCTCCGAAACCGCCACCCTCCCTCCGTTTTAACTCTGTCGTACTTTCTTTGCGCATGTTTGTCTTGGTGGTCGTCTTTTCACTGCATATGTTCATCTCGCCATGTCTTTTTGGGGAGGATATTTTAATGTGTTGCAGAGTGGCTGGCTCATCCTGTTTTATTGTTGTGGCCAGCCACCCCTGACCATCCGCTCTATGGTTTTAATACCTTCTACTTTCCCTTGTGGTGTGTTTTCCCCGCTGTTTGTTCGTTCCATTCGTTTTCTTTTTAGGTGTTGTTCCCCATTCCTTTTCCCCCTTTTACTTTCTCAGACGTACTTTAGGTGTTTCTGTACCTTGAGCCTTGCTTCCCTCAGGAAAAAGGGATTGATTACCCTATAGTTTGGTCTCTTATACCCCAAACCAATGAAACTCTCTTTCTCTCTCTTTGTGTGTGTGTGTGTGTGTGTGTGTGTGTGTGTGTGTGTGTGTGTGTGTGTCTTCACAATAATAAATACAAAGTAAGATTTCACATTTTCAAACATGAACTGCAGTAATATGTTCAACTGCAACCACTAATTTGTTACAGGCAAGCAGACGTTGTCCTTTATTTGTAAGGGAATTACTACGTTGTTTGGCCGGCCGGTGTGGCCGTGCGGTTCTAGGCGCTTCAGTCTGGAACCGCGTGACCGCTACGGTCGCAGGTTCGAATCCTGCCTCGGGCATGGATGTGTGTGGTGTTCTTAGGTTAGTTAGGCTTAAGTAGTTCTACGTTCTAGGGGACTAATGACCACAGATGTTAAGTCCCATAATGCTCAGAGCCATTTGAACCATTTGAACTACGTTGTTTTCAGTTTAGTTTGTCAAACAGTACGGTTTTGAAAGGAGATTAGAAGAGGTGTCAGATGTTTCCATGACATGGCGTAAACTTTAATGGAAGCAGATGCACATCATCGCGTGTGATATACAGATATTGCGTATGGATCAGTAAGAGAGTTGAGAACTTTCAACAGTTTCTTCATTTCCTTACCGCCAATTGACAATGAATTACTTAGTTTTCAGGTCACAATTTCACCTCATGCTCACGAAACTTCTGCGCTCATTCTTGTACGACCGTTTGTTCTTTCACTTGGATCGTCGGATGGCAATGAAGGGTGGAAGTAATTGGAAAGTTCGGGACGGAGATATTTACTGTCAAGGACGGAGGCTGCGAGTTGGTCTTACATTACTGGCCAGCCGAAGTAAATATGTAGACCGTCTGGAGCTGGCGGGCAGGCCCGTAATCGGTTAGAATGTAGGTCCGCTCGCGCTCACGTACCTGTTCCGAGGCGAGAGTCAGCTGCTGGCGCGGTATCGGTGCCGGCGCAGCCGTTTGAACTTTGCAGCGAAAATGCCAGACGCAGCACATGGATACACAGGAAGCAGGAACTTCCTGCGCCGAGCAGTGTGTGTTCCTTCAGGTCGAACTTCAACAGATTCCTCGGGTGCTTTAAAAACCCTATGTTTTTTTTTATAATGTGATGCGGCAAGATAATGATAAGAGTATTCTAGAAGGTTTAATGTTACCCGAGATGGTAGTAACTGACAGCTCGCTATGAAGTAACTTAGCGTCTGAGAACAGATGGTCGCTTGATGTCTAAGTTGATTATTTGGATGAACTTTTTTGGCACTAAAGCTCAGGTACTGTCTGAAAAATCATGAATAATATTCTTTAAACGAGGCAACACTGACTTCAGGAATACGGATTTCTTCGAGCTTGTTGCAGCTGAAGGTGTTGGTTCCTTGCTAGGAGCTCATTTATTGCATGATTGAATAGGAGCTGTACAATGTGATGTCGCATGTCTGAAAAGATACGCAGCACTAGTGAACATAGTTTCACTGGAGAACGCTAACCCCTAAATTAGTTAATGAAACATAAAAGTAACTTTTTTTTAAAAAAGTTCTTTGGCTATTACGAGAATTCGTTTTCTTTGAAAATTCTAAGTGTAACCCTTTGTTCTAGTAGTGGCCTTGTAGATACATTAGTTGAATTACAACACATATAGAGGTCTATAAGTTGCTATTCTTCCTAGGAACTATTCTCGAATGGAACGAGAGAAGTGTGTAAAAGCACAGAGCAATGAAAAGTTTCCTTGGAAGGAGGGGAGGGGGCCGGCCGTAGTGGCCGAGCGCTTCTAGGCGCTACAGTCTGGAACCGCGCGACCGGTACGGTCGCAGGTTAGAGTCCTACCTCGGACATGGATGTGTGTGATGTCCTTAGGTTAGTTAGGTTTACGTTTTAGGGGACTAATGACCTCAGAAGTTAAGTCCTATAGTGCTCAGAGCCATTTGAACCATTTTTTGAGGGGAGGGGGTATAAGTCATAGTAACTGACAGAGATATAAGAATAGATAATTTATTGTCCGGATAGGTGAAAGAAACGAACTCAAAGAACATAGAAAACGTTTCACATGTAACAAAAAGCGCAGCATAATTAGACTGTATACTGTCGAAATGCTGTGTAGGTTCCTATACCCATAAGTACCATGCTACCCGAGTGCTATTCAAGAAACACATACTGTCAGCCTCCTGCAGCCTATTATGAGACTTGATGAATGATTGATTGTAACTCAAGTACGTTCATTTGATGGATTATACAATACAATAGCTTGAAAAATGTAACAAAAATGAAAACAACATTTGAATCCGTTCAACGGCAGCCATTGTGTCAGAATGTAATCGTTCAGATAATTTTATTTGTAACAACAACAGAAGTAAGCTATAGACGGATGTGGACAGTACGCTATTACATTAGATAATTTTTATTTTGAAGACGAAATATTCATCGGGAATAGTAACCGTGGTCGACAAGGCATACCGCAAAACTGATGTATCGTCGATGATTTCGGTGGGCATCTCTCTTTTTGCCATATCGACACATGGTCGACATATTAGTTTTCAGATTTGGCATTGTTAATGTTACTGGGTGGCCAGATGCCCTTCCTGTCGCCACCACTTTACCCCGGGACCGAATTTGCCCTTCGCCCCCTCCAGATGTTTGCCTCTAGTGTTACCCATCTGAAACTGTGCGAACGCTTTCGAAACATTTGCAAATCGTGTAACTGAGGCGGGCCGTGGGAAGGTGGGTCGTGGGTATCAGCCTGGTATTTACTTCGTTGGATGTGGGAAACTGCCTAAAAACTACATCCAGGCTGACCGGCTCGTCTTCCCGTCCTAGAAGCGGTGTACTGACACGCGCGGCTATTCGGGCGGGTTAGTAATTTGTCGGCTTGGCGCTAACAAAGAAGAGCAATAGAGTCGTGAGTAATGAACAATTTACGCGTGTGATTAGCAGAATTCGGAAGCTGGTGGAAAAATCTGAAGGTGTCCCTCAGTGTCGCGATCGAAGAGTGTAAAAATCCTTATATTTCTTTGACCACGCTAATAAAACCCAAAAAGTTTCGTCAGCGTTGAATACGAGATTTATAAACATCGTCATATAACAGTCAGTAAGACTTCTTTCTCGCAGAAAAGAAACTCCTGAGTGGTCTGCCGGCTTCTGATAGAATACTTATCCACAAGCGACCCAGAATGGATGTGATTTAGAATGGTGAATGTAGACAGCCACTATCGGTTGTCCTATTTGTGTTCGCTGTACCTGCGTCCAGCTTTCAAGGTGATAGGATCAGTGAACGTCCGATGTTTGTCAGCGCCTTTTCCTCCCGCTTCCGATAGTAGAGCAATGTAATGGGAGAAAGTAAGACCATAGGTCGTCTGCGAGAGTTGTTGTTTCATCTCAACGCAATTTAGTCTCGGTTTCTGTTCTAACACCTAGTAGTAGTAGCGACATTTAAAAAGTAGGTCCGGGTGCGACTTTAGCAACATTTCACGCATATCTGACCTGTAACACCTCCATACTATTTAGACAGTGCATACCAAAATCGAGGTATGCATTGGGGAGCATTCTTAGATTTGCGTCGTTTTTTCTCGTTTTCACATTAAATTAAAGACTCTAATGCTGTTATTTCGCATAGTAATTGTTGTGCACTTTAGCCCGAAGACTAGTTTGATGCAGCTCTCCACACTGGTCTATTCTGTGCGAACCTCTCCATCTCTGCATAACTTCCGCAGCCTACATCCGTTTCAACCTGCTTTCTGTAGTCAATCCTTGTCCTTCCCCCCCCCCCCCCCCAAACTTCCGCCTACATCTACATCGATACTTTGCACATGAAATGTAAGTGCCTGGCAGAGGGTTCATCGAACCACCTTCACAATTCTCTATTATTCCAATCTCGTATAGCGCGCGGAAATAACGATCATTTATATCTTCCCGTACGAGCTCTGATTTCACTTATTTTATCGTGGTGATCGTTTCTCCCTATGTAGGTCGGTGTCAACAAAATATATTCGCATTCGGAGGAGAAAGTTGGTGATTAGAATTTCGTGAGAAGATTCCGTCGCAACGAAAAACGCCTTTCTTTTAATGGTGCCCAGCCCAAATCCTGCATCATATCTGTGGCACTCTCTCCCATATTTCGCGATAATACAAAACGTGCTGCCCTTCTTTGAACTTTTTCGATGTACTCCGTCAGTCCTATCTAGGAAGGATCCCACACCGCGCAGCAGTATTCTAAAAGAGGACGGACAAGCGTAGTGTAGGCAGTCTCCTTAGTAGATCTGTTACATTTTCTGAATGTCCTGCCAATAAAACGCAGTCTTCGGTTAGCCTTCCCCACAACATTTTCTATATGTTCCTTCCAATTTAAGTTGTCCGTAATTGTTGTACCGAGGTATTTAGTTGAATTTACGGCTTTTAGATTAGATTGATTTATCGTGTAACCGAAGTTTAACGAATTCCTTTTAGCACTCATGTGGGTGACTTCACACTTTTTGTTATTTAGGGTCAACTGCCAATTTTCGCACCATTCAGATATCTTTCCTAAATCGTTTTGCAATTTGTTTTGATCTTCTGACGACTTACTTAGTCGGTAAACGACAGCGTCATCTGCAAACAACCTAAGACGGCTGCTCAGATTGTCTCCCAAACCGTTTATATAGATAAGGAAGAGCAAAGGGCCTATAACACTACCTTGGGGAATGCCAGAAATCACTTCTGTTTTACTCGATGACTTTTTGTCAGTTACTACGAACTGTGACCTCTCTTATATGAAATCACAAATAGTCACGTAACTGAGACGATATTCCATAAGCACGCAATTTCAGTACAAGCCGCTTGTGTGGTACAGTGTGATAAGCCTTCCGGAAATCCAGGAATAGGGAATCGATCTGAAATCCCTTGTCAATAGCACTCAACACTTCATGTGAATAAACAGCTAGTTTTGTTTCACAGGAACAATGTTTTCTAAACCCATGTTGACTGTGTGTCAATAGACAGTTTTTTTTCGAGGTAATGCATAACGTTTGAACACAATATACACTCCTGGAAATGGAAAAAAGAACACATTGACACCGGTGTGTCAGACCCACCATACTTGCTCCGGACACTGCGAGAGGGCTGTACAAGCAATGATCACACGCACGGCACAGCGGACACACGAGGAACCGCGGTGTTGGCCGTCGAATGGCGCTAGCTGCGCAGCATTTGTGCACCGCCGCCGTCAGTGTCAGCCAGTTTGCCGTGGCATACGGAGCTCCATCGCAGTCTTTAACACTGGTAGCATGCCGCGACAGCGTGGACGTGAACCGTATGTGCAGTTGACGGACTTTGATCGAGGGCGTATAGTGGGCATGCGGGAGGCCGGGTGGACGTACCGCCGAATTGCTCAACACGTGGGGCGTGAGGTCTCCACAGTACATTGATGTTGTCGCCAGTGGTCGGCGGAAGGTGCACGTGCCCGTCGACCTGGGACCGGACCACAGCGACGCACGGATGCACGCCAAGACCGTAGGATCCTACGCAGTGCCGTAGGGGACCGCACCGCCACTTCCCAGCAAATTAGGGACACTGTTGTTCCTGGGGTATCGGCGAGGACCATTCGCAACCGTCTCCATGAAGCTGGGCTACGGTCCCGCACACCATTAGGCCGTCTTCCGCTCACGCTTCCGCAGCCCGCCTCCAGTGGTGTCGCGACAGGCGTGAATGGAGGGACGAATGGAGACGTGTCGTCTTCAGCGATGAGAGTCGCTTCTGCCTTGGTGCCAATGATGGTCGTATGCGTGTTTGGCGCCGTGCAGGTGAGCGCCACAATCAGGACTGCATACGACCGAGGCACACAGGGCCAACACCCGGCATCATGGTGTGGGGAGCGATCTCCTACACTGGCCGTACACCACTGGTGATCGTCGAGGGGACACTGAATAGTGCACGGTACATCCAAACCGTCATCGAACCCATCGTTCTACCATTCCTAGACCGGCAAGGGAACTTGCTGTTCCAACAGGACAATGCACGTCCGCATGTATCCCGTGCCACCCAACGTGCTCTAGAAGGTGTAAATCAACTACCCTGGCCAGCAAGATCCCCGGATCTGTCCCCCATTGAGCATGTTTGGGACTGGATGTAGCGTCGTCTCACGCGGTCTGCACGTCCAGCACGAACGCTGGTCCAACTGAGGCGCCAGGTGGAAATGGCATGGCAAGCCGTTCCACAGGACTACATCCAGCATCTCTACGATCGTCTCCATGGGAGAATAGCAGCCTGCATTGCTGCGAAAGGTGGATATACACTGTACTAGTGCCGACATTGTGCATGCTCTGTTGCCTGTGTCTATGTGCCTGTGGTTCTGTCAGTGTGATCATGTGATGTATCTGACCCCAGGAATGTGTCAATAAAGTTTCCCCTTCCTGGGACAATTAATTCACGGTGTTCTTATTTCAATTTCCAGGAGTGTATGTTCCAAAATCCTGCAGCATATCGACGTTAACGATACTTTAGTGGATTACTCCTACTACCTTTCTTGTATATTGGTGTGACCTGTGCAACTTTCCAGTCTTTGTTTACGGATCTTTAGTCGAGCGAATGGTTGTATATGATTGTTAAGTATGGAGGTAATGCATCAGCGTACTCCGAAAGAAACCTAATTGCTATACAGTCTGGATCAGAAGACTTGCTTTTATTAAGTGATTTAAGTTGTTTCACTACTCCGAGGATATTTACTTCTACGTTACTCGTGCTAGCAGCCGTTCTCGATTTGGGTTCTGGAATATTTACTTCGTCGTCTTTTGTGAAGGCATTTCGGAAAGCTGTGTTTAGTAACCCTGCTTTGGCAGCACTGTCTTCGATAGTATCTCCATTGCTATCGCGTAGAGAAGGCATTGATTGTTTTTTGCCGCTAACATACTTCACATACGACCAGAATTTCTTAGGATTTTCTGCCAGGTTTCGAGACAAAGTTTTGTTGTGGGAACTGTGACAAGTATCTTGCATTGAAGTCCATTACAAAACTGACGATTCTCTGGTGCCATAGGATTTCTCCTATCAACCGACCACCGCTTTAGTTAATTTGTGCCATAAATTTCGTTCCTCCCCATTTCCGTTCAACACCTCCTCAGTAGTTATTCGATCTACACATCTAATCTTCAACATTAGCCTACAGCACCACCTTTCAAAATCTTCTGTTCTATTCTTGTCTGCACTGTTTATCGTCGCTGTTTGGCATTCAAAGACCCCTGATAAGGCTTCTTAGCACTTACATTTACTCTGGCGGAAAAAATCGCAACACCGAAAAATAATGAACGTCGAGTAACGAGATTTCGGGAATACGTATGTCTAGGTAACATATTTAAATGATTAACATTGCAAAATCACAGGTTAATATAAGCGTGAGGTAAGTCATTGCAAATGTGAAATGCTGATACATTAATAACCGGTGTAACCGCCAGAATGTTGAATGCAAGCATGCAGACGTGCATGCATTGCGTTGTACAAGCGCCGGATGTCAGTTTGTGGGATGGAGTTCCATACGTGTTGCGCTTGGTCGGTCAGTACCGGGACGGTTAATGCTGCATGTGGATGACGCTGGAGTTGTCACCCGATGGTATGCCATATGTGTTCGACTGAATACAGATCTGGTGAGAGAGCAAGCCAAGGCAACAGGTCGACACTCTGTACAGCATGTTGGGTTATAACAGTGGTGTCCTGTTGGATAACACCCCCTGCAATGTTGTTCATGAATGGCAGCCCAACAGGTCGAACTACCCAATTGACGTACAGATTTGCAGTCAGGGTGCGTGAGATAACCACGAGAGTGCTCCCGCTGTCATACGAAATAGTACCCCAGACCATAACTCCAGGTGTAGGTCCAGCGTGTCTAACATGGAAACAGGTTGGTTGCAGGCTCACAGTTGGCCTCGTTGTAATCCACACGAACCGAGGCAGGACCAGCTTTCATCAGAAAACACAACAGACCTCCACGCTTCCGTTCTATGAACTCTTGTTTGACACCACTGAAGTCGCAAATGGCGGTGGTTTGGGGTCAATGAAATTTACGGTACGGAGCGTCTGACTGGGAGCTGTCCATGAAGTAACCGATTTGTAACAGTTCGTTGCGTGACTGTGGTGCCAACTACTGCTCAGATTGCTGCTGAAGATACAGTACGATGCACCAGAGCTATAGGCCGAACACGTTCCAGTAATCATGTATATTCCTGCCAAGTCCTTCTGCGATAGGTTCTCATAGCCTTATAACACGACCTCGTTCAAACATGGTGAAGTGTTGATCATGGCGTCTGTGTCGTCTTAAAAACATCAGCTCATCCCATCCAATCTGAAAGCTAACTAACGCTGACGACCGTTATAGTGCGTATTTAAACCAAACATGATTTGCATCCTATAGTGGCGCTACTGACGCCACTCTTATACATCTTGGGCGAATTTTGAACGGACGTGATCTTCCAGATGTAGAAACACGCCTGTCAACTTTCGTTTATATCGTCCAACTCCTTGCTGTTGCGATTTTTTTCCGTCAGTGTAAATTCGATGTTAACAAACTTCTGTTCTTCAGAAATGCTTCTCTCACTATTGACAGTCTTCAAATTTGCTTCCCAAGTAGCAGAACTCATCTATTACTTTTAATGCCTCAGTTCGTAATCCAGTTCCCTAAGCATCTCCTCCTTTAATTCGAATACACGCATTATTCTTGTTTTACTTTTTTGGCTTCTGTCATGTAACCTCTTTTCAACACAGTATCCATTCCGTGCATCTGATCTTCCATATCTTTTGCGTATCTGACGGAATTACATAGTTATCGGCAAACCTATAAGATTTCATTCATCTCCCTGAACTTCAGTTCCCTTAAAAATTTCTCCTTTTTCCGTCACTGTTCTCTCAGTGTATAGATTAAATAACGCTGAATATAGACCACAACCCAGTCTCATTGCCTTCTTAAATTCTGCCTACCTTACATGTCTCAAATCCGCATCCGCCGTCCAGTTTTCCCTAAATCGCTCCAGGTAAATGTCGGGATGGTTCCTGGCGCGACCGTTTTTTTCCCCATCCTTACAACAGTCCGAGCTTGTGCTCCGTCCCTAATGACGTCAATGTCGACAGGACGTTAACCTGTAATCTTCCTTCCTTTACGTCTCATGTCCTTCAATTCATATAACTGCTGTCTGGTTTCCTTACAAGTTGTAGGCAACCTTTCGCTCCCTGTAATTTATCGCTGTTACTGTCAGAGTTTCAAAGAATGTACTACAGTCACCACGGTAAAAGTTTTGTCTAAACCTATAGTTGCTCTAAACGAAGGTTTGCCTTTCGTCAGATTATCTTCTAAGACAACTCGTGGGGTAAATATTGCCTCGCGTGTTCATATATACGTCCGCAGCTCGTGGTCGTGCGGTAGCGTTCTCGCTTCCCGCGCCCGGGTTCCCGGGTTCGATACCCGGAGGGGTCAGGGATTTTCTCTGCCTCGTGTTGTGTGATGTCCTTAGGTTTAAGTAGTTCTAAGTTCTAGGGGACTGATGACCATAGATGTTAAGTCCCATAGTGCTCAGAGCCATTTGTTCATATATTTTTCCGGAACCCAAAATGATCATCAACCAAAAATGATCTTCTCCGAGGTCGGCTTTACCAGGTTTTCCATTCGTCTGCAAATAATTCGTGTCAGTATTTTACAAGTATGACTTATGCAACTAATAAGTGCTGGTATTAACACTTGACAGCACCTCCTTTCTTTTTAATTGGAATTATTAAATGCTTCGTAAAGTCCGTCGTTATTTCGCCTGTTTCGTATACATTACTTACGAGGTGGAAAAGTTCTGTCGCGGTATGTTCTCCAGTGGATCTTCACAATTCTGAGGCAATGCCGCCTACTTCAGATGCTTGTTTAGCTTCCAGTGTTGTGCCAAATTATTCTTGCAATATCATCTCTCGCATCTCATCTTCATCTACTTGCTCATCCCTTTCCAAGAATTGCCTCGAAGTTCGTTTCCTTTGTTTCTGCCTTCTTTACATTCCACCTTTAAAGAAACTGCGGAAAGGTAGGAAATTAAGAAGATGGTATCTAACAAGTTGCAGTGTGAGTTGGTATAACAGCACAGCGGCTTTCTGTGTTAACTTATTTATCTTTCATTACTTGAAAGGAATATTGCTTCGCGCATCTGTTTGGCCGCACCTTTGTGTACGTACTAAGCGACTTTTCGAATTGGTTAAGATACTGGATTCATATTTGTGGGGAGCACCTTTCAGATCTCCCTCTGGCATTACAGATATAAGTTTCCTTAACTCACTTCTGGTGAATGCCGTATCGTTGTTTCAAGACCCTGACGGTAAACCCTAATCAAAGCGGTTATCGCGAATGGGTATCTTCCTTTGTATATATAACTTACAAGAACTTCGCAACTGTTATAACGAAAGATCATTTGATGAATAGTACCGATTCTGGGGACCTGTCAGATGATGAGAGAACAAAACAGAACAGGTTCAAGCGTTTATTCCTATAAGAATAAGGTAAACCTTCCACGACGTCATACAACATCAGTGTTGTACGCAATGAGGAGGGGTGTTACCTTGCACATCACCTCAGAATCAAAGTTTTAATTCTTCATATTGCGATCATCATCTTTCAAAACTGCCAGTAATCTACTCCTCTGTTACCGCTACGGCAATCAGCAGGCCAACTCTAGAAGGCAATCGTGAAACTGGGAATTCCCCTACCCACAAGTGTCACGAATCTTGCTCGACAGCCAAAAATGTGTATCCACATCGCAAGAGACGGACATTGTTCTCTAAATTCCAAGATGTGAGGAAACCGAGCCACAGCAACCACATTACTAGGTAGACTCCACAAGAGCACATGAGCCACATGATTCCACAAGATGAAACTGCCTGCATTCATTTATATAATTAGTTAGTTGTGCACCGTCTTAATGTCTTGCCGTATTAGCAATTTGCTTCCATTGCTGAGCCACATAAAACTTGTTGTTGTTGTTGTGCTCTTCAGTCCTGAGGCTGGTTTGATGCAGCTCTCCATGCTACTCTATCCTGTGCAAGCTTCTTCATCTCCCAGTACCTACTGCAACCTACATCCTTCTGAATCTGCTTGGTGTATTCATCTCTTGGTCTCCCTCTACGATTTTTACCCTCCACGCTGCCCTTCAATACTAAATTGGTGATCGCTTGATGCCTCAGAACACGTCCCACCAACCGATCCCTTCTTCTAGTCAAGTTGTGCCACAAACTTCTCTTCTACCCAATCCTATTCAACACCACCTCATTAGTTATGTGATCTACCCATCTAATCTTCAGCATTCTTCTGTAGCACCACATTTCGAAAGCTTCTATTCTCTTCTTGTCTAAACTATTTATCGTCCATGTTTCACTTCCATACATGGCTACACTCCATACAAATACTTTGAGAAACGACTTCCTGACACTTAAATCTATACTCGATGTTAACAAATTTCTCTTCTTCAGAAACGCGTTCCTTGCCATTGCCAGTCTACATTTTATATCCTCTCTACTTCGACCATCAGCAGTTATTTTGCTCCCCAAATAGCAAAACTCCTTTGCTATTTTAAGTGTCTCGTTTCCTAATATAATACCCTCAGCATCACCCGGCTTAATTCGACTACATTTCATTATCCTCGTTTTGCTTTTGTTGATATTCATTTTATATCCTCCTTTCAAGACACTATCCATTCCGCTCAACTGCTCTTCCAAGTCCTTTGCTGTCTCTGACAGAATTACAATGTCATCGGCGAACCTCAAAGTTTTTATTTCTCCTCCATGGATTTTAATACCTACTCCGAATTTTTCTTTTGTTTCCTTTACTGCTTGGTCAATATACAGATTGAATAACATCGGGGATAGGCTACAACCCTGTCTCACTCCCTTCCCAACCACTGCTTCCCTTTCATGCCCCTCAACTCTTACAGCTGCCATCTGGTTTCTGTACAAATTGTAAATAGCCTTTCGCTCCCTGTATTTTACCCGTGCCACCTTCAGAATTTGAATGAAAGTATTCCAGTCAACATTGTCAAAAGCTTTCTCTAAGTCTACAAATGCCAGAAACGTAGGTTTGCCTTTCCTTAATCTAGCTTCTAAGATAAGTCGTAGGGTCAGTATTGCCTCACGTGTTCCAATATTTCTACGGAATCCAAACTGATCTTCCCCTAGGTCAGCTTCTACTAGTTCTTCCATTCGTCTGTAAAGAATTCGCGTTAGTATTTTGCAGCCGTGACTTATTAAACTGATAGTTCGGTAATTTTCACATCTGTCAACACCTGCTTTCTTTGGGATTGGAATTATTATATTCTTCTTGAAGTCTGAGGGTATTTCGCCTGTTTCATACATCTTGCTCACCAGATGGTAGAGTTTTGTCAGGACTGGCTCTCCCAAGGCCATCAGTAGTTCTAATGGAATGTTGTCTACTCCCGGTGCCTTGTTTCGACTCAGGTCTTTCAGTGCTCTGTCAAACTCTTCACGCAGTATCATATCCCCCATTTCATCTTCATCTACATCCGCTTTCATTTCCATAATATTGTCCTCAAGTACATCGCCCTTGTATAGACCCTCTATATACTCCTTCTACCTTTCTGCTTTCCCCTCTTTGCTTAGAACTGGGTTTCCATCTGAGCTCTTAATATTCATACAAGTGGTTCTCTTTTCTCCAAAGCTCCCTTTAATTTTCCTGTAGGCAGTATCTATCTTACCCCTCAAGAGATAAGCCTCTACAGCCTTACATTTATCCTCCAGCCATCCCTGCTTAGCCATTTTGCACTTCCTGTCGATCTCATTTTTGAGACGTTTGTATTCCTTTTTGCCTGCTTCATTTACTGCATTTTTATATTTTCTCCTTTCATCAATTAAATTCGATATTTCTTGTGTTACCCAAGGATTTCTACCAGCCCTCGTCTTTTTACCTACTTGATCCTCTGCTGCCATCACTATTTCATCCCTGAAAGCTACCCATTCTTCTACTGTATTTCTTTCCCCCATTCCTGCCATTTGTTCCCTTACGCTCTCCCTGAAACTCTGTACAACCTCTGGTTTAGTCAGTTTATCCAGATCCCATCTCCTTAATTCCCACCTTTTTGCAGTTTCTTCAGTTTTAATCTACAGTTCATAACCAATAGACTGTGGTCAGAGTCCACATCTGCCCCTGGAAATGTCTTACAATTTAAAACCTGGTTCCTAAATCTCTGCCTTACCATTATATAATCTATCTGAAATCTGTCAGTATCTCCAGGTTTCTTCCATGTATACAACCTTCTTTTATGATTCTTGAACCAAGTGTTAGCTATGATTAAGTTGTGCTCTGTGTAAAATTCTACCAGGCGGCTTCCTCTTTCATTTCTTAGCCCCAATCCATATTCACCTACTACGTTTCCTTCTCTCCCTTTTCCTACTACCGAATTCCAGTCACCCATGACTATTAAATTTTCGTCTCCCTTCACTATCTGAATAATTTCTTTTATTTCGTCATACATTTCTTCAACTTCTTCGTCATCTGCAGAGCTATTTGGCATATAAACTTGTACTACTGTAGTAGGCGTGGGCTTCGTGTCTATCTTGGCCACAATAATGCGTTCACTATGCTGTTTGTAGTAGCTTACCCGCATTCCTATTTTTTTATTCATTATTAAACCTACTCCTGCATTACCACTATTAGACTTTGTATTTATAACCCTGTATTCGCCTGACCAAAAGTCTTGTTCCTCTTGCCACCGAACTTCACTAATTCCCACTATATCTGACTTTAACCTATCCATTTCCCTTTTTAAATTTTCTAACCTACCTGCCCGATTAAGGGATCTGACATTCCACACTCCGATCCGTAGAACGCCAGTTTTCTTTCTCCTGATAACGACGTCCTCTTGAATAGTCCCCGCCCGGAGATCCGAATGGGGGACTATTTTACCTCCGGAATATTTTACCCAAGAGGACGCCATCATCATTAATCATACAGTAAAGCTGCATGCCCTCGGGAAAAATTACGGCTGTAGTTTTCCCTTGCTTTCAACCGTTCGCAGTACCAGCACAGCAAGGCTGTTTTGGTTAGTGTTACAAGGCCAGATCAGTCAATCATCCAGACTGTTGCCACTGCAACTACTGAAAAGGCTGCTGCCCCTCTTCAGGAACCACGCGTTTGTCTGGCCTCTCAACAGATACCCCTCCGTTGTGGTTGCACCTACGGTATGGCTATCTGTATCGCTGAGGCACGCAAGCCTCTCCACCAACGGCAATGTCCATGGTTCATTGGGGGAGGGGGGGACATAAAACTTATCACAAGTGAAATACGAATATCGGTTTATGTTATTTGTAGAGATAATACGTATCACCCCGTAAAGCGAACTGGTCACCTGGCGAGGGAGGCAGCACCGTCGTGTTTACGCCCGAGAAGCAGTGTGGGGAGGCAATAACAGTGTACACTCCTGTACTCTTACAAGTGGAGCTCCGTTACGCGCTACTTCTCTGTACGCACCACTAAACCAAGTGAACATTTAGCACAAGAACAGAAACAGGTCGTACAGTACTCTTATATTTCACAGGGGTTGCTCACGACGTTTAGCTGGCAGTATCTGTAAAACTACGTTTCCCAAAGGTATTGCTATCTTCCACAACTGTCTCTATTCCATCGCCTGTTGCTTCAGTCACGGAACTCTTTGTTCGAATCTATGCCGTCTGATTTTAATATATTTTCGGTTTCTTTGGTCGTCAGAGTATCTTTCCTCCAGTAGTCATCACGCGCTTTTCTGGGCGTGATACACCGCCTTTCAAGTCTTCGAATGCCACAACAGTGAAACTAAAAGTAGGAGTAGACTGACCGCTTAGTGTAGCGGCTAGCGTTTTTGGTTAGTAATGCCAAAGTCCCGAGTTCGATTGCTGATGACCACCTCAAAGTTTTTCTCTGGTAGAAGAGTCTAGAAGGAGGTCCAGTCAGCCTTGTTAGTCCAACTTCAAGCTGCTGGATTATAAAGACAGCGAAATTGACGCATAAGTCGCCGAGGTAGCGTTACGTCAGTTTTGTGGTTTAAAAAGCGAGATGCTTTACATATTGCGATTACGGGTTTTATTCTAAGCAACATTCCAGACCAGTTATGTAGGATTTAGGTCTAGATAGTATGGGAGGAGGAGGAAGGGAAGAATTTTCTTGTAAATTTTTGTAAAGAGGAGAATGTTCGTGTTCCTCAATTAACATCAAAAGTTCGGCATTCCTTGTCTCAATGTACTTTTATTAGTTTTTTCTGTCCACTTTTATATGATAATCCCAAGTATTCATGTTGTAGTCATAGAGCAGGAATAAAAACGAAGCTTCACATTCACAGTAATCAAACGTTGCTTGGCATTTTTGTTTGACAGTACTCTTCGCATATTGTGACTTTGGATCTTTCATTCGACTGATGACCTAAGATGTTAAGTCCCATAGTGCTCAGAGCCATTTGATCTTTCATTCACAGTGTAGTGTGTATGAATCCACCTTTCGTCTCAATAAACCAGTGGCCGCTTTAATTGTGATGCTTCATATTTCGCAAAAAAAGAGTCTCTTCTTGCAAATGTGTTCTCTCTTCCGCACATGACGACTCGTTCATTCCGGCACCTTTGAAGATTAAATCCCGTACATGGAACAGTTTACCTCAGTATCTTCGCTAGCCTGTAAGTCCAGTTCTCTGCGACAAAAGCTGTAAGGTTTTTCCAAAGATGATACTTCCTGTATTATTCGTAATATAACAAACTGCTGTCTAATAACACATTTATCTATATCATTAATGAAATATTTGTTATGTGCATTTTACTTATTCCGTCCATGGGCAAATACTTGAATCTTGCTCCATTCGGCATCGTGTCCCTCATTCCGTAATGTGAATACCATTGTCGTGATTTTGCTTGTAATCAGGTCATCATAGCTTCCGTTGCCTTCTCTGTTGGCACTGTCACGCGATTCTCGCTGTCATTGTTAGTAAAATTAATGGCGTTAACAGAAAGTTGTCGCGGCTTCCTGCGAAGGTATTTTCCATGATCGCTTTTCCAGACACTTTACCCGCTGACACTGCGAGGTAAAACCGCGCGCTGCTTTGACTTGGAATGTGACTGTACCTAGTCACGTGACCAAGTTACTTTCCGCTCAACCGGGTAACCAGTTCACCTTGTCGAGTAATAATTAGGAAAGAGTGAAGTATATCGAGACTTCACTGTATACGTAGCAAATAGATATGTAATTTCTAAACATATTAGATAACAGTGTCTTGGGTAAATAGCTGGGCAGCTAGATGCCAGATAAATATATTAGGTTGGTGCATAAGTTCGTAGCGTTTTTGCTTTGCATCTTGGTATTCCGGTTGCTTTGGGTTTGTTTATCGATTATTATTTTTTATTTATAGTTCACATTCGCTATTTGAATTTATACATGGTCATTTTGTCATTTGAAGATAGATAGTGGAGCTGTGGACGCTAGAAAATGAAGCACCAAGTTGATAAATCGGAACATTTCCTACATTTTCTTCTGTTTGAGTTCAATTGAGGGGTGGCAGCAGCGTAGGCAGCCAGAAACATTTGCGCCGTGTATTAGGATTGACATTGGTGACTCTCCACGTTCAGGAGGACCTTCAGGGTTTGATAAAGATCGTTTAAACGTATTAGTCCGCAATGATCCGCGTCAGTGTACTCGATAACTGGCAAAAATGATGAATTGTGATCATTCCACCATTGTGCAACATTTTCATGCGACAGAGAAGGTTCAAAACTCGGGCGTTTGGGGTCCACATGCTCTAAGACAAAATCACAAATCAAAATTGCTCTGAGCACTATGGGACTTAACTTCGGAGGTCATCAGTCCCCCGGAACTTAGAACTACGTAAACCCAACTAACCTAAGGACATCACACACATCCATACCCAAGGCAGGATTCGAACCTGCGACCGTAGCGGTCGCGCGGTTCCATACTGTAGCGCCTAGAACCGCTCTGTCACTCCGGCCGGCGACAAAATCACAAAAATTAGCGGTTGGTCATATGTGCATCTCTGCTTGCTCGTCATTTGGCTCGTGAACAACACCGACTAATCATTACTGGTGACGAGGAATGGTAACACAAGGAAAACAAAGGAATGGTTAAATCCAAACAAAGCAGCTGCTCCCCGTATAAAGACCTGCTCGCATCCACAAAAGATAATCTTATACATCTGGTAGAACAGCGACGATGTGGTGTACTACGAATTGCTTCCCCTATTTGTAACCCTTAATCCTGATATTTGTCAACAAATGAAACGTCTTGCAGACGCAGTCAAAGAACAATGACCTGGAAGACTGACGCCCACCTTCTGTTACACTCACAAGAGACACTGTGTCCACCTGATATTGCGCCCTCAGATTTTCACCTTTTCCGCTCTCTATTGAACGCACTTCAAGGACTTCCTTTCTGGATGAAAATGTGCTCTGAACATGGCCCGACGAGTTCTTTGCATCAAAACCACGTGATTTCTACAGTCGCCGAATCTAAAAGTTACCCCAGCGTTCGCAGACTATTATAAATAGTGAAGGAAAATATGTTATTGGCGACTAAAGGCTCTATTATGTGTATCTGTTGTGTTTATTAAACTTATGGAAAAACTCTACGAACTTATGCACCAACCCAGTAATAAAAAAAATGTTTTATCCAGGGGAGGAAAACGTGAACATTCTTACACATTTTTGTGATGGGGTGCATTTGTACATTAATATTGTCTTCTCGCTAGGAAAAAAATCTGCTTCAATGGAGAAAGCGATTGAATTCTCTTACTCGGAGCCAACGGTATTTTGCTTAATCCAATATCCAGAATGCGCTATAGGAGCTTCCGTGTCTGCCACTTCCGTGCTGAAGTTACTTCGTATAAGGTGGCAGGGGACGACGTTTCGTTCTTGCAGGGTATAATTGATTCCTTTCTAGCCAGGGATGGCGGAACAGGCGCGATAGTGGCTGAAATTAAAATGCGAAATCAGCTCGCCTGATATATCAGGTCGTTGGCAGTGCACTTTCACCGTAGAGGGGGCGGCGCGGCTGCGGCGGCTGGCGCGCGGCTGCGGCGGCTGCAGCTTCCGGGCGCGCTCCAAGGACACCTGTTCATTCACGAGGCGCTCCATTGAACGTGCCTACGCTCGTCTGCCGCCACCGCCACCTCCGTCGCTGTTGTTCCCCTGCTGCCTCCGGTCACAGAGTTCGCGGAAACGCCGCTCCCGGCGCAGCCTGGCGCGTTTCCCAGGACCGCCAAGCCGTCCCAGTTCTGAAGAATAGATTTCGTGAAGCAGCACAGGAGCAAGCGGTTCTTCGCCACTTGTCCTTAGTAACTTTTTTTAAGGACATGAAAAGATGGGGTGTGAGTGTCGCTTCGTCCCAGACAGGCGCGGATCCCAGTTCCAGTTTATTTGGTAGTGGGACTGAAAGTCCTAAGTAGAAACAAGGTGCCTGGAGTGGTCAAAAATCACAAAACTATTCTACTTAGTATGTGAGATACATGAGAGCTCTCTCCCTCTCCCTCTCCCTCTCCCTCTCCCTCTCCTCCCTCCCTCCCTCCCTCCCTCCCTCCCTCCCTCCCTCTCACCCCTCTTCGCCCCTCTTCTTAAAATAGGTTGCTATCACTCACACTTTTAATGTGGTACAGATGCTTGCAGTTATAATAACAATAATATATATATATATATATATATATATATATATATATATATAGAGCGGAAGGCTATTTACAATTTGTACAGAAAGCAGATGGCAGTTATAAGAGTCAAGGGGTATGAAAGGGAAGCAGTGGTTGGGAAGGGAGAGACAGTGTTGTAGCCTATCCCCGATGTTATTCAATCTGTATATTGAGCAAGCAATAAAGGAATCAAAAGAAAAGTTCGGAGTAGGTATTAAAATCCGTGGAGAAGAAATAAAAACTTTGAGGTTCGCCGATGACATTGTAATTCTGTCAGAAACAGCAAAGGACTTGGAAGAGCAGTTGAGCGGAATGGACAGTGTCTTGAAAGGAGGGTATAAGATGAACATCAACAAAAGCAAAACGAGGATAATGGAATGTAGTCGAATTAAGTCGGGTGATACTGAGGGAATTAGATTAGGAAATGACACGCTTAAAGTAGTAAAGGAGTTTTGCTATTTGGGGAGCAGAATAACTGATGATGGTCGAAGTAGAGAGGATATAAAATCTAGACTGGCAATGACAAGGAAAGCGTTTCTTAAGAAGAGAAATTTGTTAACATCGAGTATTGATTTAAGTGTCAGGAAGTCGTTTCTCAAAGTATTGGTATGGAGTGTAGCCATGTATGGAAGTGAAACGTGGACGATAAATAGCTTAGACAAGAAGAGAATAGAAGCTTTCGAAATGTGGTGCTACAGAAGAATGCTGAAGATTAGATGGGTTGATCACATAACTAATGAGGAGGTATTGAATAGAATTGGGGAGAAGAGGAGCTTGTGGCACAACTTGACTAGAAGAAGGGAATGGTGGTAGGACATGTTCTGAGACATCGAGGGATCACCAATTTAGTGTTGGAGGGCAGCGTGGAGGGTAAAAATCGTAGAGGGAGACCAAGAGATGAATACACTAAACAGATTCAGAAGGATGTAGGTTGCAGTAGGTACTGGGAGATGAAGAAGTTGCACAGGACAGAGTAGCATGGAGAGCTGCATCAAACCAGTCTCAGGACTGAAGACCACAACAGCAACAACATATATATAAATTTTTTAATGTAGTAATTTGTTTACTGCGTGCTTATTTCATCCCTCTAGCACAACTTCGAATAAAGTTCAGTTCAGATTTTAAAAGCATTCGTCTGAAATATGAATACATGTCATACAATTAATAAAAGAATTTCGATAGCAACAAACTATCACAACTTTGACATCATCACAGCATTGAAGTATGCATTCACCTTTATCGATTGTGATCACGGGTATGCGGGCTATAGCTGTGCGAGCTTGAATTTGATGTTTTTTTTTTTTTTTTACAGGCAAGTATAGTCAGCGAGGGAATGGGGCCTTTACCTGGTTGGAATGTCCTCCAAAGGCTACTGGACACAAGCTTACCCACGTGGGCAAGAAACTGAAAAGTATCCTGTGTTATACATAGTAATTTCTTACAATTCCTTGCAATTTTTGAGACTCAGCAGTGCCCCCTCACCCCGCACCCGACCCCTACCCTCTGTGACAAAAACTTAACAATATTGGATGATGATGGGAGCATTGTGACGCGATCTTAGAGTGTGTGAATCCGTTCATAAATTTCAGGTAGCTTGATTCTTACCAGACACTGAGCTCACCAGACAAAATTTAGTCATCTCTTTAAAGGACCACAATGGCCGCTTTAGAGCGGTATAGATAGCGTAGAACTGATACCAAGTGGTCACATGTATCTCCAACGCTATCATATATCATGGAAGCAAAGTGGTGTGTATGTGCCTATCGGTTGTATGGAATCAGCGCAGGAAGATGAATCGGCGTGGAGAAGTGACAAAATGCCAGAAAGGAGCTGTCGTGATTGGACTTGTCCATGACCACCCTGTGAATGAAGTTGTTCGACTCTATGGTATATCAATCTGTCCAACGTGTCTAGAAGGAATGGTGTACCACTCGCAGCCATATAACACGGTGAAGGAAGATCCTTATGGATAGGGTCCGAGACGAGTGTTGCAAGTTGCAAACGGCAGTCGGTTTAAAGCCGACAGGAATAGCTGCTGTTAATGAATACAGGTCAGTCTCAACCAGTTTCCGAGCGAAAATTACGAAGGGATTTGCGTGCGGCGGACATTTGGAATCTGGTACCTCGCAAAAGGCATTTGCTGACAGCAGCACATAATGCGTGGTCTTGAATTGCCCATAAAACTAGGCAGCAGCTGACTGGAAGCGTGTCGTCTGCTCCAATGAGTCGCGATTTTCTCTCTTCCCAAATTATGCTAGGTGTCGAATGCGCCAATGGTGTTGGGGAATTTAACCCACAGTGTTTAGAGGGTGCAGTTCAGGCCCCAGGTGGTCCAAAGAACTTTATGGGGTGTTTTTCGCACCATAATCTGGGATCACATATTCCATAGAAAGGTCTCAGACTATTTGGAATAGTTAGCGAAAGCCGGCCGCCGTGGCCGAGCGGTTCTAGGCGCTTCAGTCCGGAACCACGCTGCTGCTACGGTCGCGGGTTCGACTCATGCGTCGGGTATGGATGTGTGTGATGTCCTTAGGTTAGTTAGGTTTAAGTAGTTCTAAGTCTAGGGGACTGATGACCTCAGATGTTAAGTCCCATAGTGCTTAAGAGCCATTTGAAGTTAGCGAATCGTAGCAGTCAACATTGCTGCAATTAGTTATCTCTACAGAATCTGATCATCAATGAACAGCTTCAGCTGGATATGGTGTACCCTAAGAAGGTTTGCTCGTACGTAATATCAGTAAGCGGATAGAAATCATCTATTCACTCAGTGGCCATACTGGCACCGAAACAAAAGATGACAGAGAGAAGCTTAAAATAATGAATTCGGTCTTCCGAAACTTTCATCGTGGAAGACCGCAGTACGGCCTCTCCTTCAAATCGTCACACGAATGCCAAAATGGAACATAATGAGATAAGTGATCGCAAAATAGCATAACAACCCACAATCGCTTAACAGTGCAATGGCGTCTGGACCAGGCGAGATACCTGTAAGATTCTACAGAGATTATGCAGTTCATCGTTTGTCGCTGGAGCAACGAAGGCTACGTGGCGTGTGGAAAAAATCCCAGATCATTCTTGTTTTCGAATAGGGTGGTAAGACAGGTACACATAATTATTATTGCAGAATTATGGAACATGTTTTTGTAGTGTTGGCAGAAGTGCCAACACTGTGTTGCTAGAGGAGGCCGAAATGCACGCGTTTAATTACACGCTGACTGGCGTGAGGTCTGGAACAGTTAAGGGAATTAATAGTAGCAAATAAAGTACGTAGTTGATATAATACTTAACTTTAATCCACAGTTGTAGAACATCGCTCTTGATGATACATGCTTCACATAATAAATATCAATTGAATACGGCGCCTTGCTAGGTCGTAGCAAATGTAGCTGAAGGCTATGCTAACTATCGTCTCGGCAAATGAGAGCGTATTTGTCAGTGAACCATTGCTATGAACGTCGGCTGTACAACTGGGATGAGTGCTAGTACGTCTCTCTAGACCTGCCGTGTGGTGGCGCTCGGTCTGCGATCACTGACAGTGGCGACACGCGGGTCCGACGTATACTAATGGACCGCGGCCGATTTAAAGGCTACCACCTAGCAAGTGTGGTGTCTGGCGGTGACACCACAGTTTTGTGCTCAGATATTATGACATTTTTGAAGAAAGAAAATCTCCTCTTTAAAAATCAACTTGGATTCTGCAAACAGAGAGCTTGCGAAACTCGGCTTGCTCTGCTCTTCCATGAAATCGACATCGCTGTAGACATCGGTGCTCAAGTTGACTCCATGTTTCTCGATTCCAGGAAACATTTTAAACTGTCCCGCACTGCCGTTTAGTGCAAAGGTTACGAGTTTATCAAGTATTGGACCAGATTTATGCCTGGATTCGAGACTTCCTCGCAGATAGAACTCAACAGAACAAAATCGACAGATATGAAGGTAATTCCGGGAGTACCGCAAGTAAGTATGATAGGACCGTTATTGTTCACAATATGCGTAAATGATATAGTGGGTAATATAGGAAGCTCCATGAGACTGTTGGCAGATGATACAGTTGTCTGTAAGAAGGCAGCAACATCAGAAGACTGTAGTGAACTGCACAAGGACCTCCTGAGAATTAATAAATGGTGCGGGAACTGGCAGGTGACACCAGGCGTAAGTACTGTAACATATTGCGCATACATAGAAGAAATCCCTTATTGTAGAGTTACTGAGGTTCATAGGAATAATCTTAAGGAAATGTACGAGGGCTTGCAGAAAAGTAATACCTCCGTATATTGTATGTGAATACTCTTAAAGCTTTTTAAATAAAACTAACGTTATTAACATTCTGCATCTTTATTCTTCATGTGTACATATTTACGGTCCTCTGCCGCTAGAGGACTGCGAATTGTAGAATGTAGCATGGCGGTGTGTGATGTGACTATGTCGGCGCGTGAGAAGCCCTCAGAGAAATGAAAGGACGAATTCGAAGAGTTAACTCACACATAGGGAATATTCTCCTTCAGCTTGACCATGCCAAACGACACACGAGAGCTGCGACATCTGCAACAATCCGACACCTTGGAGTCATTGTTATAGATCATTCTCCATACTGTTCCGACTTGTCCCCATCCGATTTTCATCTGTTTCCAAAACTTAAAGAACATCTTCGAGGACACCACTTTGACAGTGATGAGGCGGTGGATACAGACGTGATGATGCGGCTCCATCAACAAAGTCAAGCATTCTACAGTGAGGCATCAACAAACTGGTCTCTCGTTGGGAGAAATGTGGTCGTCACCGGAGATGCTGTGTTGAGAAGTAAATATGTAGACATGAAGACTAAAGATGTGAAACATTAGTAAAGTTTGTTACCGATTCTTGAGTGCTGCCTGTCAGTGCGGCACCCTTGCAAGGTTGGACTAATAGAAGAGATAGACAAGGTCCAACGAAGAGTGGCGCGTTTCATAACGGGATGGTTCAGTTGGCGAGAGAGCGTTATGGAGAGGCTCAACAAACTCCAGTGGAAGATGTTATAAGAGAGGTTTACTATTGAAATTTCGAGAGTAAATTCCGGAATGGGTCGGCCAACATAAATGCGAGAAATTAGAGCTAATACGGAGATTTAGCGACAGTTAATTCTTCCCACGCGCTATTCGCGCATGGAACATGGACGAGGGGATCAGATAGTGGTAGAAGAAGTAGCCTCCGCTACACGCTGTCAGGTCGCTTGCGTAGCATAGATGTAGATCAAGAAACTTGTGAAACCCCTTCCTGACCGTACTGAGGCAGTTATCAAGATTAGTGTCTATATTACACGGTATCAGGCTGTTGTCTGCTGGGAGTATCTAATTTTAGGACCAGTGTGCTTATTTTGGTATATTTTCTAGGCCATCAGTTGATATTCAACCGAGCTAGATGCACCCATTAATCATCTGTTGGACTAAGTAGCTGAAAGAGGCCGACCATTGAAAATGAAGATAATTTTTAACGTTTTTTGGAGCTTTAAATAGAGGTAATTGCTGTCAGTCGTGCACCTGACATATCCAAGTGCAGACCCTACCGTCACGTGGCTTAACTGGATTACTTGACAAGCAGCTACTATCGCGTTCATGTGCGTACTCTTATAAGCATTGCAAGCCATGATACGAAATACGTTGACAGACATATGCGATGTCTGACCCTAACGGGCTATTCAGTACCAAGCGGGCGCCACGTCATCCTATGCTGAGGGCGTCATTCTGAGGGACTTGGTGTCAGCACACAGCTCTCCGAGCAATTGAGTCATGCTGTTAATGCAATTAAAGTAATTGCCATTCAGAAGAAAAGAGGCGGTGCCAATAATAAGGGCTACTGCATCTGATTCAACGTAGTGAATTCATAACATTCGGAATAAAGGATGCCAGATTGATGCTTTATATGTCTATCGTTACATCGACTGCAATTCTCCGTTATTATTCTTACAAACAACTAGTTTAAACGGTAAGCTCTTTTTCACAAGTATTTCCTGAAATGAGACAAGTGACATTCTGATATATGAACGTTCAATATGGCATTTCCATAAGTAACTGTTACTACGGAAGGTATTGTCACACAATATACATCTCTTTTATTGTATTAACACGATTTTATTTCTTTGTTGTTTTCATTGTTAATGTTCATGTTGGTAGTCTTCTGCCCGATCCCTGCATAAGCTGCAACCTGCATTCGCTTGAACTTGCTTATTTAAGTCAATCTTTAAGGTTCGTGTACGTAGGGCATATCTTAAACGACAATTATTTGGCCGCTATAGCGTTCCCGACAACATTGCTGCAATGTGACTGCAATTGACGGCAGTTTTACGGTATGGCCGTGCAGTGTTGCTGATGTTGCAAGTAGTTGACGACGTTGCAAGTAGTTGACGACGTATTGCTGAGGGATTTTGGCCTTGCCCACCAAGGGTGGAGAATATTCCGTACTGAAGGGCAAACTTTATCTCTGACCTTGTCTGTAAATGCTTCCCTCTCGCTCTCACATTTGTTTCCTACTTCTCTCACCGACAACGCTGCAGTTATGTGTCTGGAGGGAAACAATATCGTTTCGCTTCTGTTCGAAAGTTGGGGTGCAGCAATGGAGAAGAGGGCACATGAGAGAATTATGAATTTCATGTATGCAATTCTGGATCGCATTCTGAATAGGGACAGTTCGCAAGATAATGCCGAGAAAATCGGAATCGCGCATCATTTTGTTGTGACCTTTATCTCTAAGTTGGTGAACAAAAAGAAAATAAAAATAAAAATTGTATTCTTATTTCAAACTAACGTTAATGAAATCCTTTAGTACTTCTACCAAATCATTGCATATTTGTGCCAAAAGGCTTATTGATGAGTAGTGCACTTCAAAGAGGTACAGTCAACTTCTGTATCAACCGCTAGCAGTTAAAACCGTGGGTGATCGCTAAACGGATTGTAACTGGTATTGATTTCACATATTTCTATTGGTTTTTAGCTATTCTTCGTCCGACTGCTTGTACGAGATATTCGAAATCTTGTTTCGGCGTTCTGGTAAAACTCTGGAAAAGATATGTATCCAGCATCAGTTAACGAGTTAAATTTTCTAAAGCATTCCTTTTGGTTAAAAAAGAGCGCATCCACAAAGCCCGATTTCTCTTTTTCTTTCTATCTTTATTCCTCGTGGAATGTAACAGCAGTAGAGCCGCACTCACTTTCACTAGCCTGCGTTCGTCCATTTCGTGACAATAATGTATCCCCTTGTAAATACTTCTGGCCCGGAAATGTACAGCTGCAAACATTGCTGGCCGGTAGCGTAGTAGTACATGTGGCTGAAGTGTTGCTGGACAGCATTGTCTGGGTATATTATCGGCATTATGCAATTTTTACGACCCTTTAGTCTTGCTTTACAATTATTACCTTTCTCACTTACTTCCATGCCTTAGAAGCGTCCTGCCTTCGGATGTGTCAGATAAACCGATTCCTTCTTTTAGTCAAGTTGTGTCATTATTTTTTTCTCCCAAATTGAATTTATTATCTCTTCATTAGCTACCGAATCTTCCTCTCTAATCTTAATCATTCTTCTGTGGCACCAATTTTTAAAAGCTTCTATCCTTTTCTTTTATGCATTGTTTATTGTCCACGCTTCGCGTCCGTCCAATGTTACTCTCTAGACAGACACGTTTAGAAAATACGTCCTAACACTTAAATTTGGATTAGATGTTCAAATTTTGTCCTTTTCTTTAGAAACGCCAGTTAGCATTTTATACCTTCTGTGCTTCGACAATTGGCAGTTTGTTGCCCAAATAACGAAACGCATGTATTACTTTTAGTGTCTGATTTGCTAACCTAATTCCTTCAGCGTCACGTGATTTAATAAAACTACGTCACATTTCCGTTGTTTTACTGTCGTTCGTATTCGTCTTATAACTTATTTTGAAGATACTATCCATTCGATTCAACTGATCTTCCAATTCCATTTCTGCCTCTGACCACGTTACAATGTCATCGGCAAACCATTAAGCTTTTATTTTGGCTCCCCGAGCTGTTAATTCTCTTCCCAAACTTCTCTAAGGTTTCGTTTAGCCCTTGTTCAATTTACAGATTGAATAACATCAGAGATAGGCGACAACGCTGTTTCACTTCCGTCTTCAGTAACCTAATATTGAAAATAGCATCGAGCTTTTCTGCTGTAATAATTTCAGTAGCAACATGTAGATCAGTTTAGAGAGATGTGTGGCTGTTGTTGGCCGATACTTGCTTCATTTGACGGTGAAACATAAAATTTCTTATTATCGGCTAGAACGCAAATATACAAAGAGCGAAGAGTTATTATTGTTAAAATCTGTAGCATTCTCGGCAGAAAACAATTCTATTGTCACAACTGACTAAGATGGCGATATCACTATAGAAAATGATTGTGGGCGTACTTACAGCGAAATTTCGTGAACTATAAAGAAAAAATGGGCATATTAGTCTTTTTGTAACAAATTGGGAGGGATTTTAGTGATGCTTTATTCGAATAGTGTTTAAAAGCAGTCTATTTGTAACAGTGCAAGGTAAATTCTCTACGCTTCAACAGTACTTCAGTATACCTATTTTGTAACCCCGTCTCGAGTACGTCCGTAGCTCGTGGTCGTGCGGTAGCGTTCTCGCTTCCCGCGCCCGGTTTCCCGCGGTCGATTCCCGGCGGGGTCAGGGATTTTCTCTGCCTCGTGATGACTGGGTGTTGAGTGCTGTCCTTAGGCTAGTTAGGTTTAAGTAGTTCTAAGTTCTAGGGGACTGATGACCATAGATGTTAAGTCCCACAGTGCTCATAGCCATTTGAACCTTCTCGAGTATAAACAAGACGATGCCGACACACTGTCGGCAACACATTAGAGTTTGTCTATTCCGAAAATAAGTTCAAATGGCTCTGAGCACTGTGGGACTTAACTTTTGAGGTCATCAGTCCCCTAGAACTTAGAACTACTTAAACCTAACTAACCTAAGGACATCACACACATCCATGCCCGAGGCAGGATTTGAACCTGCGACCGTAGCGGTCGCGCGGTTCCAGACTGTAGCGCCCGAAAATAAGTGCCTCATGTGAATGCAACATACAGAGCGGTGCAACACTCTGTTTTACTCGTTGGCTATGCTAAGTTTTTTGGTTTGGCAAAGAGTATTCCCCATTCTCATTTACCTTATTGAATCCCTTTCTGAATGCACGAATTACGAAAATGCTATAGACTTACGCCTTCACACATGAGAGATTTTGGGAGCAGTCCTCAATAAACCACCTGGCATACTTAAATGGGTTCGTCTGACATTAATGCCCAGTCACAACAATCACAAAATTTTGCTGGAAGCACGTACCTAATGCTTGATCTGTCTGGCAATGAAAGTCATATCTCACGTCATCTCAGATGATTCCATGCGGAACGTGTTTTTCATCGATTCGAAAGAGACTGCAACCTGCTAAATGTGATCTGGTTCCGTGCGCGTGCGTGTACCGAATGATCCTATAATCCTCTTTAAGGCATGTTATGCTTGGAGTTTCGATGGCAAGAGTCTAATAGCCGCTGTGCACGCGCTGTACTGTGGTTTCCTTCGGCGACGGCTATTCATCGTCCTGACCGCAACCTCTCGTAAAGCGGAAGTCGCGGCTTCGAGTACCGCCTTTGGCGTGGGCGAGGACATGGCTTTTAAATGTGCCGTTACAGCTACGGAATTCAACGTATGTTGGTTGTAGGATGAAATAATGTTTGATATTTTAAGATGTTTACCATAGATGCCAAGGTGCGATCTAGAATCCACACTGGAAAAAGAAAAACATTACGACTTCAGAGAAGATATTAACGTTTCTCATCGATATTATTCAAGGTCAATAACGTTAACATGATCCAGTAGGGAGAGAGCGGAGTGGGGGGGGGGGGGGGGCATTTGACCGCGACCTTCACTTGATGAAATACAGGATGTATGCATATCTATGGGATAAGTTAGGACTAGCTCCACAATATTATGCTATAGGCAAGAGAGAGAATAATATACTAACCGAGAAATACCGAACACACAGGTGAATCATTTGAAATAAACTGAAAAGGACACACATCCCTTTTTATATAATTAAACTATACGAGATAAAGTGCACGCACCTACAGGGGCGGACAAAAATATGGAAGCACCACAAGCCCAACGTATTACCATGTTTTATAATGTGTTGAAAACCGTTGGCATTCAAAGCAGCTTCTGGTCGCCTCAGAATGGATAAATACTGGTCCTATATGGTTTTCAAATAACTCTTATACCATTCTTCCTGCAAAACAGTGGCAAGTTCAGACATCGATGCTGGAGGTGGGTAACGATCACTCATCCTTCTCTCCAAATAAAACCACATACGCTTAGTAACACTGAAATCTGGTGAGTGTAGTGGCAACGGAAGATGCGACAATTCACCCTCGTGCTCATAAAAGCATACCTGGTGAAGATGAACTGTGTGAAGAGGGGCCCTGGCGTCTTTGAACACAGCATCACCACTCGGGAACAAACATTGCATCATGGGATGGAGCTGATCAACCAAAACGGTCACATAATTCTTGGCACTAATGCGACCTTGCAGAGTGACCATGGGCCCATGAAATACCACGATATGACTGTCCAAATCATCACCGAACCGCCGCCATGTTTCACTCATGGGATACAAACTCACCCAGATGTTGGAAGCAGTGTGAAGCACGGCTCAACCGACCAAATGATTTTCTTCCACTGCTCCAAAGTCCATTTTTTATGACTTCGGCACCACGTTTTCCTGTTACTGGCATTTGCATCAGTGATGTATGGTTATGGAGTCCAAACTCGCTCTGCAATTCCCTGCGTATGGAGCTCCTTTCGTGTTGATTTGATGCATAATGGGTTCGCGAATGCGACATTCAGCACTGCAGTGATTTTTGCAGCTGTCGTCCTCTTTATTTTTCGTCACAACACTCTTCAGTGACCCTCTGTCACGATCCGTTACCACACACTTTCGTCCGCGATGTGGCTTAGCGGATGGTGTTTTTCCACTTTTTTTGTATGGGATATAAATCTTCGATATGATGCCTCTTAAAACACCAAGCACTTCGGCTGCCGTGGTTACGGAAGCACTCACCTTACGAGCATCAACAATTTGCCGTCGTTCGAATGCACTTACCTCAGAAATACACTTTCGTGAGTACGACTGACACTTGCGACATGTAGAGGACATTGCACAGGCGTCATTCGTGGTCAAATACAACAGCGCAACCTGCAGGCTTGGCTAGCATCTGCATTTATGTTCAAGCATGCATTTCTCGTGGTGTTCCCATATTTTTGTCCGACCAATGTAATTTTACACACTCAGCATGCCTTCAGAAGGAAATCATTAAAATCCTTCGGTAAACTAAAAAAAAAAAAAAAATCAGAAACCATCCACCACAAATCTTACATATTTCCTTATTGTCTATGCGATCATCGGCATATTACTCATGTCTCGAGACAGCTGAAAATTTGTTTTTGGGCGGATTTCGCACCCAGATTTTCTGTTTATCGTAACCATTCTCCTTGGCCATCCGATCACGCCCCAGGACCGACCCAGACATCATGCCAATCGTTTGAAATGTCAACGCGCGATATGCAGGATATGTGCGTTCGATTAAAGGAAATTAGATCATGAAATATGCATCATAGCTAATTCATGTACAATATTTGTCAAATTAAAGCTTTTATTGTGAAAATGCTTCTCTTTTCCTATCATTGAAGGATATGTTCCTGCTATTGAATCTGTGTATATCATTTAAATATTATTATTTTCCGGATCTCAGCATATAAACGATGTGGTGTCAGTAGATTACTCCACAACGCACGTTAAAGAAATCTATCATTTCCTCATTTTTTATGTAAATTACTTGTACGTTGTCCGTGTAGTGTTGCAGATTGATAACTTGTGTGTCGGCTGAGAAATTAGTAAGCTCAAATAAGTTAAATGTCTTTATCCATTACAGGCATTGGTTAATTTGATCAAAGGGCACAGTGTGCTCCAGGCTTTACCGTGAGCTCCATTTTTACGCATACGCACAATTTTGGACCTACCTGATCCTGTGTGATGCCATAAGAAACAAACCAGACACATTAAAACAGCACGGCTGCAGTGCTTGTGACTACAGGATATTGCGAAGAGCTTTATGTTGATTCGGAAAAAGTTCCTAACACGTAGTGTGAATAAAGTGTGAGCATCACATTTAGGCAGAAGAAGGAAATACAGAAACAGTGAGATGAGCTTAATATTCGTCTTAGTACGCACCCTGAAATTAGAGGTTTTAACACCAGGGCTAGAAAGGTACTTTAGTATTGAACAGATGGAAGGTTCATATAGGTTACTTCCAGCATTGTAATAAAATAACACTAGTGTCACATTTCGCCATTATATGATTGTGAACGACGAGTTTTATCATAAATGTGAAAGAGAGCAACTCCAGGAAATTACGTATGAGACTCTATTTTACTGCGTCGATGATATAAGAATAATTCATTGAGAGAGGACATGGATTTTTTTAATGTTCACTGCCGCCAGTAAGTATACTGAAAGCAGCTGTTAGTTTATTTTATTGAAAGGCTTCTCTTTGATTTTTTTGGAAATTATGGACGTATCTGACGCAGAAGTTACTTTAAAATACGTCAGTGCTTCTATTGCAATGTAATTAAAGTATACTGGGATTGTAAACTTTCTTTTGAAGGCTAGGATAAAAAGCTGCTAGACATGAATGTATTTCATGTTCCCCGTCTAAGGTGTTAGAGTATTCAGTGGATCTGACATACTTGGTGACTTTTCCGCGACATTATTTTTTATTTTACTTGTGAATTCACACACGTGTTCAGTTTACTTGGCCATAATGTTACCTCCACGCTCGCAACTTTCGATCAGCTGTGTTAGGTTATACTTAATGCCTCATCTTTAATGACGTTACTGTCGCCATGAGGTAGAACCCCCTCCCTGAAAATAAATAGCAGATTTTTTTTTTAAGGAATGATGCTTGTGACATACATTTAATATGTTTGTAACTCGAATGCTTGCATAAATAAGTTTATAACTGCAAGGGAAACTAATGTTTTGATGTTTATGATCAAAAGTTTAAGGTCGTGCTTGTCAGGAGAAAGTTCGCGCCTGTCGAGCACAGTTAATTCCTGCTTAAGGCCCACGCCGTCAGACACCTTCTTGTCTGACAGGTAACCATTAGGCATTTCTAAACGGACTGTGTTCATCGTGCACGTTACGTGAAGGAAGTGAATTCAGTTGCTCTGTATCGCATCTTACTCCACTGGCTTTGCTGCATGCCCTGTAGCTTTTCACTTAACATGTGCAGTAATGTCATTAAAAACGGGACCAGTTGCTGCATTTTCTGAATGCTCTGGAAGAAACCGGCCACAGGTCCGTGGAACCACGCCAGCATTAGCATGGAAATTGCAGTGGGAGCTGTGCAATTCCGTGGCGAAGCGCACAGGATTTCTAGCTTTATTTTTGCTTTTCATGAGTCATTAACTGTGACATCGAAATGGAAGAATTGAAGATAGAGAACAGCTAGACGACATTTTTTAAAGTTATTTGATGAATAAAACAAGGCAAGAGTTGAAGTTTTTCCGGAATTGTGTGTATAATATGGGAATTATATTATCCATGTCGACTTGAAAACTCCGCGGCGCTATAGAAAAATAACTGTGAAATAGAAATAAACACTGCATCAGCCACAATATCGCCGAATGAAGGATTTATTTCTCCGTAACGAATTTGAGACCTAAGACCGTCTTGAAATGATGACTTGCAAGTTTAAATCTTTCTTATGATTAGGCCTGTTTTGTCTAATACTACAAATTGCTTTGTATTCGCTGTTTTGACCTGTGAGTAAAACGTGATCTCTTTCTCCTAATGAGAAATGTGTAATATCGCATAGAAAAGTATTCTGAAGAAATAGGTATGTTTTAAACTTACCTACGCATATTACAGATTACAGTTTTTGGTCGCGTTTTTGTATCTGTACGTTAAGTCTAATCTCGGGACTACTGTAAAAATTTTGGTACAGTTTGCATTAATAGATAGACCGATTCACGAGGGAGATTTGTGTATATTATTTTTTAGTGCTATGCCGGACAATTCTTCCGGCGATAGATACTCAGTGCTACCCGTGCGTAGTCGGGGTGGGTCGCAAGTTATAGATAAATAAATTGTTTTTTTGAATTGTGACTGTTTACAATGTTCTTTTTTCTCTTCTCACCCCCCCCCCCCCCCGCCCCCCAATCCATGAGGTGAAAAAAGACTGTAGAGCCAAAACCAGTATATGGGATAAAGAGTGTCGTATCTTGCTGTTAAAACACGCTATTGTTTGACTACAAAAGGGATCATTGTTAAGAAGTATAAAATACGACGTAGTATTCTCAGAATCATATGTTGCTCGTTTTAACTTAGACAATGATGTGTAGTAAAAAACCTGGCATTGTAACATTAGAGAAAGAGACATAGTTTCTTAGCGTTGGATGATTAATGTAACAAACACCTGCGTTTTAATTTGCTATTAGAACCTAAGAAGAGGTGGTTGCACTTCGGTACGTCGACCTATCGACGTCACATCATTGAGACGCGTCAGGCGACAGGGTGTAGTCGCGTCTGCCGACCTGATATGCAGCTACGAGAGCTGGTCACGCACAGGAAGCTCGCGTGCTGCATCCAGCGGATACTGCTTCCATAACCGGTCCTCATTATTGCTTTTGCTTCCTCTGTCTCGTTTCGCCACGGCCAACAACTCTCGCTAGTATTTAAAACAAAGAACTTGACGCCTGTCTGCAGTCGATATAAACTTCTTCTATTATGGGTGCTTTTGTTAAAGCGTCTACTGACGTACTTATGAAAATGAATATTTCTCAACGAGCAGTGGACAGACGTATATTGAGAGCTGGTAGAAATTAAAAAAAGACACACAAATACGTTGATAGCAGGCTGAACTGGAAGCCTTAATTGGGACCTCAATGAAAATGTAATGGAGTTTGGTAGGACTAGTAGCCAGCGGAATGGTTAACAAAAGGACCAAGGCAGATCATTACCGTGTTCTAAGAGTTAAAGAAAAGCATTCCAGAGATAAAAAAAGATCGAGATCACGACGTAATGCAAGACGGTAAATGGTATTAGAAAACATCCAGGAGCAGCGAGGATGCAGCTGAAATGAAGTGAATTGGTATTATTGTTATTACATGTTGACGGTCTCTTTCAGGACGTTAAACTCTGTATGTTACATAGGTAGGGTCTTAACGAGGTATTTAAATGTCTATGAAAAACTCGTGAGCCAGTAACGCTGTTACATAAAACTATAATTATGGACATCGCAATTGGCCGGCCGAAGTGGCCGTGCGGTTAAAGGCGCTGCAGTCTAGAACCGCAAGACCGCTACGGTCGCAGGTTCGAATCCTGCCTCGGGCATGGATGTTTGTGATGTCCTTAGGTTAGTTAGGTTTAACTAGTTCTAAGTTCTAGGGGAATAATGACCTCAGCAGTTGAGTCCCATAGTGCTCAGAGCCATTTGAACCATTTTTTTGACATCGCAACATCAGAATCTGTTTAGAGAGAAAAAAATGCTTTCTCCTTTGATTGTGTGTTGCACTGGAATTGTATTGTTGCCTAACCAAATCGACCTTCAGGGTCTAAAATATAATTTTTCACTCCATAACGATATTATTATGTCTGTGGAAGGTGATTCACCGAAAACTGTGAAGACGGAAGTATATCATCTATCTCATTTAAAGTTTTTATGATGTAATATGCGCTTAGTTTCACATCTCTACAAAACGTATTACAGGCACGAAATACTTTGTCAAGCTCTCACGATTTCCGAGTACTGAATTAGATAAGCATTAGTTGTACTCCTGAGGGGTATTGTTTACCAGACTCCATCGGTCCAGGTGAACATTTCATTAGTACCAAGCCCTGAATAACACGGCTGAGCTATTTTTCGAATAAGTGGGCCCTATGTGTAACCGATCAGCAACATCTTTGGCCAAAGATCATGCAGAAGCGGTTTCTGACTCGATATGAATTGGGCCAGATCATTCAAGGTGCCATGTAATGCGGTCGGGATTCCTATCTTTGTAGTTCAGCGCCAACCTTGTTTAAGGAGACCAAAATTGCCGGTGGTAAACAAAGGTAATGACCTAATCATTTTGGCCGTTCCCTTTTTCTAAGGACATCAATATCTGTGGTACATTAAACTGTATGTCTCCCCTCTCCCCTACCACCCTCTCCTCCTCCCCCTACCCTCCCCCCCTCCCCTATCCTCCTCTCCCCCCCCCCCCCCCCCCCTTGTCGTTCACCCTGTATGGCGCTCACGCACATTGGAACAGATGTGCCATCTTCGTGAGCTTCAGCTAGCCAGAACGAACTTCAGTTCAGGGTCAAGTCAATGCTGTACAACACTTATACACACCCCCACACAAGTGACGTCGTTGAATGGTGAAAGTAGATAAAGTCATTTCTATAAGGAACTTTATATATTGCGCCAGCACTCAATAAGCACTCCGAAATTTCACTGTGAAATTTCTAAGCTATCTTGTCGTTCCCTAGTGTTTAGAAATTTCGTGACCTAACGAATTTTATATTAATTCGACCTTCTTTAGCCCTTCACTATTTGCATCAAAGACGTTGCCGTACGCCCCATACGAGCAGCAGAGTCGCTGTAGAGATGTCCCCGGCGCGTAAATCTTCGCGTCTTGTGTCGACAAGGCCAAATGATGCCCTATAAAAATTCGTCCCACTGCGAGTTACATCAACTGTTGTCTTCCGTCTCAAGCTGCCGTCTGTTCCCACAGTGTTGTTCGCGGGGTAACAGGAACCCAGTCATTAGCTTTTATAAACGTTGGACAAAAATAAGGAAACACCGCGAAAAATCCATGCTTGAACATAAATGCAGATGCAAGCCAAACCTGCAGGTTGGGCTGTTGTATTAGCCACGAGCGGCACCTGTGCAATGTCTTCAATACGTTGCAAGCGTCAGTCGTGCTCAGAAAAGTGTTTGTGTAGTTGTGAGTGCATTATGTCGAAGCTAAGCGACTTAGTACGTGAGCAATGTGTTGGTGCTCATGGTAAGTATTTCCGTAACCAAGGCAGCCGAAGTGTTTGGTTTTTCAAGAGGCGCTTATTGAAGATTTATACTGCAGACAAGGAAGGCAGGAAAACCTCACCTGCTAAGTCAGAAAGCGGAAGAAAGTGTGTGTTGAGCGCTCGTGACGAACGGTCGTTAACGAGGATTGTGACGTAGAATAAGAGGACGACAGCTGAAAAAAATCACTGCAGAGCTGAATATTGTCAGCAACAAAACAACACGAAAAGAGCTACATAAGTAGGGAATTGCAGGGCAAGCAGGAATTCCGAAACCACACCGTAATACAAATTCCCTAACAAGAAAATGTGGTGCCAAAGCCATAAAATCTGGACTAAAAAGCAAAGGAAGAATGTCATTTGGTCGGATCAGTGTTGTGTCACACTGTTTCCAATTTCTGGTTTTGCGTCCCTTGAGTGAAACATTGCGGGTGTTCGGTGGTGGTATTCCATGACTCACATGGTTACTCTGCGGGGACACATTACTGCCGAAGATTAATACGATCTCATGGAGTAGTGTTTGTATCCCAATGGTGATGCTGTGTTCCAAAACGACAGGGCCCCTGTTCACACAGCACGCATTGTCTGGGACTGATTTTGTGAGCACGAGGATGAGTTTTCCCATCTCCCCTGGCTGCCAAAGTCACCAGGTCTCGATATTGTTGACATCATTGTTACCTGAACTTGCCACTAATTTGCAGGAAAAATGGTATAAGATTCCCTTGAAAACCAAAGAGGAATTGTATTTATCCATTCCGAGATGAGTGGAAACTGTTTTGAATGTCAACCGTTTTGCTACACCGTATTAGTCATGGTAATAAGTTGTGTTTGCAGTGTTTCCATACTTTCGTTCATTCTGTGCACTTCTCATTTCTGATAGCAGTCCATTTCTCTTCGGATTCACGTAAATTTCATAATATGACGATTCTTTCGTGATACTGAAATTTTCACAAACATATATATATATATATATATATATATATATATATATATATATATATATATATATATATATACACATTCCATTCGCCCACCTTCTTATGTAAAGATTCAGTCCGCAAGTACAGTTCGTTCAGCTTCTATGACATGAAAAAGGCGTGTAGAAAAAGTGCTTAAAGGAAGCAGCACAATGTGACACCACACACGTCCAGAATGGCTAAAGAGTGGCTCCAGGAAAACTCTTCTGAGTTTAAACACTTCCGCTGGCAACCAGACTCCCCAGACATGAACATTGTTGAGCATATCTGGGATGCCTTACAACGTGCTGTTCCGAAGAGATTTCCATCCCTCGTACTCCTACGGATTTGTGGACAGCCATGCAGGAGTCATGGTGTCAGTTCCCTCCAGCACTACTTCAGACATTAGTTAAGTCCATGCCACGTAGTGTTGCGGCACTTCTGTGTGCTCGCGGGGGCCTTACACGATATTAGGCAGGTGTACCAGTTTCTTTGGCTCTTCAGTGTATATTACACTGAATACGCTGCGGAATTTGCCCCTTTCCTTGTTCACATATGTATCAAGAATCTCTTCAGCTGTTCCATGTGACTGGAGGAAAGCACAGAGAACTTCTTCTTGCAAAATGAGAAATAGAAAGAATGCACATAATTAACGAGCAATTTCGCTGACATCAGTTTGTGGCATGATCCTAGAGCACATACACAGCTCAGAAATTACGAATTTGCTGGAGAAAAAAGATTCTCTCAGAGAATCAACACAGATTCAGGATAAAACATTGGTGTGAGAAATACTGCTTGCTTTAGTCACACGCAAGTGAAGTAGTTTGCTTATATCTTCCCAGATCTCCGAAAGGCGTTCGTCATCGTACCACATCCTCGAATAAGAACACATACTATCATACGGACTATCTTCGCAGATGGGCTATTGGCTGGACGAATATTTGGGAACCCAATACGCTGTGCTGACCGGCGAATGTTCAACAGAACCGAAAGTAACATGTGGTGTGCGCCAAAGAAGCGTAACAGTATCTCTAATGTTATTGATATACGTAAACAAAAATGGTTCAAATGGCTCTGAGCACTATGGGACTCAACTGCTGTGGTCATAAGTCCCCTAGAACTTAGAACTACTTAAACCTAACTAACCTAAGGACATCACACACATCCATGCCCGAGGCAGGATTCGAACCTGCGACCGTAGCGGTCGTGCGGTTCCAGACTGTAGCGCCTTTAACCGCTCGGCGATATACGTAAACGATTGATCAGATAGGCGGTATTAAATAGCTCTACCTACAGAAAAGTAACATCGTTGGGCGAGCGTAAGGAAATGCAGAAAGACTTGGTAGAAATTTGTTCAAATAGTTCAAATGGCTCTGAGCACTATGGGACTTAACTTCTGATGTCATCAGTCCCCTAGAACTTAGAACTACTTAAACCTAACCAACCTGAGGACATCACACACATCCATGCCCGAGACAGGATTCGAACCTGCGACCGTAGCGATCGCGCGGTTCCAGACAGTAGCGCCTAGAACTGCTCGGCCACCTCGGCCGACTAGAAATTTGTCCGTGGTGTATTAAAATACAGCTCTCTTGAAATGTGGACCTTGCCGTCGTGCGCCCATACAAACATGTCCGCGTCTATGGCCATGAAATGTGGATAAATGCAAGTGAATATCTTTAACAACGTGAAAGAACACGATAAGATGCGATAATAAGATTGACAGCGGACGTCTGGAGCACTTCACAGCTTTGGATGTGCAGGATCAGTATTAAGAAGTGATATGAAATTGGGTGATCACCTAAAATGTGTAATAGGGAAGTGTTCTGTTAGACTTAGATGTATTGGAAGGTTTCTGAAAAAGTGTAGTGCATTTGTAATGGGAATCGTGTGCAAGACGCTAGTGTGACAAATTCTTGAGTATTGTCCCAGCGTTTGGAGTCCGTATCAAGTAGGCATGGCTACATGACGACCTGCTAGGATCGTAACAGTTCGGTATAGCTCATATGATAGTGTAATACTGACGCTTGGTGAACTTGAAAGGAGTCTACAGAAGAAAAGTAATATAGCTCTCGCGAAACCATGTTGGTTAAACCTAGAGAACCGTTGTTAGAGGGTGGCCGTGTGAACGTTCTGCGCCCATCGCATGTCTCGTGTGTAGATCATGAGAATAAGATAAGAGAGATACGGCGCATACGGAGGAACATAGAGTGTCAAGTTTCCCTCGCCCATAAAATACGATAGAAAATTCCTAATATTCACACGAAGTGCCCTCAGAAACGCACTGTATAGTGGCTTGCTGTTTATATGTAGGTAGTACAGAATTTTCTCAGCAAACACCGCGTCATATTTTTTTTTATTATGCGTGTAATTCTAAATTAAAGAAATATATATAGCATTTGACGAAGGTCTTGATTTCCTAGACGCTTCGTATGGTGGTTCACTATTATTTGTAACGGACGGTTACGCCGAACCAGGTGGTGAAATGCTAAAAAAACTGGATTCTTATTCGGGAGCAGCGGAATTTGAATCCCCGTTGAGCCGTCCTAATTTTGGAATTGAGAGTGACCCATTACTTCAACTCATAATCGTGTTGGTGACTGTTGTATACATCTGTCTTCGGTGAGAAAATTCAGTACTATTTCCAACCCAAAAGACCACGCTCGGTGCTATTATTCTAAAAACCCTTTCACCATGTAAAAGAGTAGCATGATAATTTCTGTGGAATATTGGTGACTTACAAAACGGTTTACATTAGTAGCAGCAAGTATAAGTATTCGTACCCACTGACTAGGCGTTGTTGAGTTTTTGGTTCGTGCGTCGGCCGTCATTTCCCGTTATCTGTGATGCTGTTCCACAAGTTCCTAGACTGCGTATCTGAAGCCGCCTGAAGAAAGAAAGAAGCGACGTGCCAGACGCGTGCCGGCTGGCGCGGAAAATGGCAACACTGAAACTCAGGGACCGACGGAGCGCGCAGGGAAGCGCTGCTCCCGCTGGGAGCACACTCCTCGCCACCCCGCCCTGCGTCCCATGGCTCGGTGCATTCCAGGCAGTTCATCACACATTCCTACTCTCTGCCAACGCAAGCGCTCCTATTCTTCCGTCTCGTAGCCCTTTCTGCCAGCCGTCACAAGAAACGCAACGTATCCAGGTCGCGGTCCGGGCAGAGCCTAAAAGATGCGGTGACAGCTTTTCGACCGAACACTGTTCTCCTATTTACTTACGTGGTCAGTAAAACTATACCGTTTGTGAAATCCTTTATCTCACCCTCAGTGGCGATATGTACATACAATGCGAAAACACAGACTTCCAAATTGTAAGTGAAAACGGTTACTGCGTACGCAAATGTGTAAACGGGGAACAGATTAAATATGGCAACGTCACTGCAATAAAGGTATCTATAGCCACAAAGCATCAGCTACAAGAGCGCGGTCAATTTTAAAGAAATGACAATTTTCGAATTCTTTTGCCTTTTTGTATCCTACAGTTATCCTACAGTCACAGTGTTTCCCACATCCATATGGTCAGTATGTTCTGAGAACTTTTCATTTCTGCTCAACTCCGTAATGAGCAAAGTGTGAACTCTCCTGCAACTACGAGTAACTGTTCAAAGCTATGAAGCATGTAATTCGTTTACAAATTTACATCAAGCCGCATTTCTGGCAGTATATTATGAAATATTATTAAGTTTATTTTCTCTTACCGACAGTTATATATACCAGATGAAATATATATTGCCAGGCCTTCAGTCATGCAGATGAGTATTCGTTATAACCAGACAGCTGTTAGAGAACCTTATTTTTATTTTATTTTTTCTTCCCCTCCAAGTTGCACCTGTTCAATGACTGGTACTCTCTTTTCTGATAGTTCCTATGCTCACAGATATAAATATTTCGGTTCTCATTTGTTTACTCAACTGACACTTCATTTTTGTAACTATTTGTAATTGTTTACCTCTTGTCTCCTGGACATGATATTACTATGCACATTTTGCGTTTTCTTTCGGTTAGCACTGAAAGAGCTTTTCTTGCTTTCGCCGACAATTCCTTTCTTTGTTGCTTAGTGTAAGAAGATGAATTGTAGTAAATAAGAAATGTTGGCGGAACACGTCTTTCAGACATAGTCCTTGTCGTACTTGGATGATGTACTGACCTTGTATGGGGTGTTACGTACCAGTTTGTGTATACAAGACTTCATCAGTACAGGAAAGCTTCCGTCTCTAGTGAACTTACTGTTCATTCGAACGTCACATTGTTGAGCTGGGCACACCACACTCGTGTCGTTCAGTCACAGAAATAGCATAATTATAAAAAAAAAAAAAAACCTGTCTGCTCGCGGCGTCCATTTGATTTAAAGCAGAGTCGAGAGATCCCAGGCATCTTAATTTTGGTGTTCTGTTTTTCCATTTTGAACAATTTCAACTTCTGCTAATTAGTGAGTTGGGGAGTACAAATGTAGATGGATATTTAATAGGTTATTTTAGCAAGGGCGCAGGTGATTTTTCAAACGTTGTCGGAACCTGATACTTCTGTAATGACCACTGTCAGTACTGGAGCACTTATTTCCTCCGTCAGACTCCTTTTCCTTCACGGTGCTGAGTTAGGACATTCTTTGGTTGTTGTTTCGACTATGAGCCTCGACTTCATAGAGAGCTTGAGAGTTTCACTGGGGAAATACTGATTTATGTAAGATTAATTTTTTGTCTGTTAAAGGTGATCGCGTTTTTTTGTGGTTTTGTTCTCACTAAAGGCGAAGTGAGTGAACAGTACTCCAGCGGGAGTGAGAATGTTGGCGTGACCCAAGCTCGAAAGTCTAAATCAATGATAGACATATTCTTATTGAGAAACCTTTGATTTTTAAACCAATCAGCAGCAGAAATGTCCTCCATTTCACAAAAAGGAACATTGGGCGTTTGGGTTGCAGCTCTAGCGGGGTGCTTACATCAGTTGTTGTTCTCGAAATAGATATCACGGGAAAACAACAGGTGTACATGCGTTTCTGTGCTTATATAATTTAAAAGTTGTACCTTAATATTTATACACGCTTGCAAAGGAACTAGATCATACATCTGATGACATAGGTTGACAAACAGGTGTTGCGAGTGGCATGTGGACGTGGGTGTGCTGTTATCGCAAGCGATGCGGAGCGGCAGATTCAAAGAGCGCGCCCATGCCATGGGAATAGTTACGCGGTCAAGCACAGAGGGCAGGTCGAGCAGCGGCCGGTGGTGGATTGGCAGAAACCTGCAGTCGTCGCCGTCGCATTGCCGCGACTGCGTGTGCTGTGTAGGCGTGGCTTTGTCGCCGCAGCGACACCTGCTTTGCACTTACTTTTGCTGTTTGTGTCGCTTTTCCTAATAAGTGTTCCGCATCTTCACTTCAGTCTTCCATGTGCTTTCGGAAATCCTTCCGCTTCAAAAGATGTTTTCCGAACTTTCTAACCGGTGTGTGTTGTGACTAAGGTGCTACCCTGCATATTGTATGTGAGGTCAAGGAATTATCCTAAACAGGAGAAAAGCAGCAATGAAGACAAGAGCTGTGTTTGCAGTCTCTCACTATTGGAAGCAGGATATGTTAGCTGTAACAAGCCACATGCAGAAAGGTAAGTTCTTCAACTTAAGCCGTGTCTGTTTGCCAGATGTGTTCATCTAAACAATGATGCAATGTAATCCAGTCTCTAGGTTCTATTGTGAAAGACGCAGCCTTAGTTAATTTACATAATTTGCACTGGTGTTTCAGTGAGACTTCTTATGAGCACCTTTCAAAACCATGATGTCTGACGAACTAAAGTGAAAATTGGTAGGTTTGTGATTGTGTTTTTTGTGGGGGTGCGTATTGAGCTAAGTCCTTAGCTTGGCTCGACAGATAAAATATTACATGAAACCATAAACGTTGTGAAACAACAAAAAACTAGGAAGCTTTCTGAAGAGAGAATGCTAAAGAAAAATGTTGGATGAGAAATATAAAACTCCCCTTGGTGAAATACGCCAAAGAAAAATGAAAGGAAGGACGACCGTTGGTGTAGATGCTGGAATAGAAACACCGTGAACTGTTTTCGTGGTGATTTTGTGTATGCCGTGATAAATGAAAGGACCATTTTTATTTCCGAAAGAACATTGTTGTTCGGGATTATTTTTCTTGGTCAGATATTTGCTTGTAAAGACTCAGCAGTTATTGCTTACGAAAGATACAACATCTTTGTCGTTACTCACCATTAATTGGAGGCCGTAGTCGAGTTTACAACCATAATTTTATATTAACCATCACAAATTAGATTAAAAAAAAGAATATATATTTAATTGATGCTTTTCATGAATTTATTGTATTGGAAATACATGCTGCTAAATTAACAAGTTCTTAAAATATTCTACAACATATAGTATACACTGTAGTGGTTTTGTGTAAGATCTATACCCAATGTTGTCGCAAAGGCGGTCACCAACCTCCCAGACGCAGGGCAGGATGTCCTCCAAATAGCATGCATAAAGTTTGCCGTTTAGGCAAGAGCTGCAGTGTCGCTGTCACCGCAAACCCATCTTAGACATGCATCTAATGTTTCATAATTCTCAATTTAGTTTACAAAATTTTGTGGTTCTTGAAAGCATTACTACAGTTTCTGTGTGTAAATGTGAAAGGTATTAGGCATCATCATCATCACCCAACCACGCGCGCACACACACACACACACACACACACACACATACACACACACACACACAGAGAGAGAGAGAGAGAGAGAGAGAGAGAGAGAGAGAGAGAGAGATCAGTTCTGATTGAAATTAATACCAATTAGTTTCCTAATATTATTTTTTTTTTTTTTCAGGTGAGTACAAAACCACCGGAATCCTTCCGCTGAAGTAGTTTGGTGAGTGCAGTGTTAATAGCTATTCATACAACTGAGATAGTGGGTGATTGTTAATACCACGTTCGACATTCGTATCAGAATAGTATTCTAATGTGGTTGTAATGTTAAATGTTCATTTATGCAGTGTGAACTAATTTTGTGCTGTAGGCCCTACCTCATGTTAACGAATAACATAAAAAGCTTCGGTGGGCTATTTCATAACTAAATATCGAAGGTACGTGTTCATCTGAAGACGCGAAATGAACTTCTATAACTTGTTTTCTTACGTTTTGACAATTGCGTTTTGTATCATTTATTGTTATGAGTTTATTCACGCAGCAATTATATTTTGAGGTCGCTAATGACTCCTGTGGGCGCGCGGAAATATTTTAAACCTGAGTTCTGGATCAATGCCCGAATGCTCCCTGATATTTATTTATAACAAAAGCAATAGTTCCCGCACCTTCACATATTCATGTTACTGTATGGAAGTTAGTTGATAGATATGTAATGGCACACGCACTCTATGAATCTGTCTAGTAACCCACGCGTAGCACTAAAAAGAGGTTCCTCTTGTCAGGGACCAAAACAAAAAATTAATCACTGGAATGGTTTTATTCTTAGCAGATAGTACACAAATACTTCCCATCATTTGCTTTAATTATTATGGCGATTTTTAAACGGTTTTTAAAGTACTCTGTTGGTAAAAGAAGGCAGAGAAATGGCGTGTCTTTTGGAGTGTAAAACGTACGCAAAATTTGGACCAATTTTACAAATGTCAAAGTAAACGGTGAAGGAGTGTTGCGAATAGGCCGACCGGAGTGGCCGTGCGGTTCTAGGCGCTACAGTCTGGAACCGCGTGGCCGCTACGGTCGCAGGTTCGAATCCTGCCTCGGGCATGGGTGTGTGTGATGTCCTTAGGTTAGTTAGGTTTAAGTAGTTCTAAGTTCTAGGGGACTGATGACCACAGATGTTAAGTCCCATATTGCTCAGAGCCATTCGAGTCATTTGTTGCGAATACAGAGCACCCGATAAAATTAAAGGCTGTAAGAAATCGTATCAGTACCTTAATTTACTATGAATATAAAATTCAGAATTGAAATTTTAAACCATGCAAGACGAAGGCATATTCAAAATGGCTCTGAGCACTATGCGACTTAACTTCTGAGGTCATCAGTCGCCTAGAACTTAGAACTAATTAAACCTAACTAACTTAAGGACATCACAGACATCCATGCCCGAGGCAGGATTCGAACCTGCGACCGTAGCGGTCGCTCGGTTCCAGACTACAGCGCCTAGAACCGCACGGCCACTCCGGCCGGCGAAGGCATATTCCTTTCTATCATTATATTCAAGCAAAAGTAATCCCAAACTTCATTTCGCGTTATAGGCAGTTCTTTGGGTGGTCAACAAGAGAGATAGGTTGGTTGGCTGAAGACTTGGATATTGACATCCCGATGCAGTGCTGAATATACATAAGTGTTCTTCATTGGCTCATTGTGTAGTCACGTTACAGATGCAGTCAAGCACATGAAGCGACAAAAGCGCCAAAGATCCATCTCAGTTTTATTTTTATCTATTCCTCCTCCTTGTTGCCGAATAGACGCCTAAGGACGTGGGAAACCATTCCAAGAGATGTGATAGCCAGAACTCCAAAGATTTTTTTTGCGTTTATAAAAGGTCAGTAGAGCAAATGTTAATGTAGCCTTAATACAAAAAACAAAAGTAATGACCCTGGGAAGAAATAGAAAGATAAACATAATGCTGAATGGAGAAGTATTAGAACATTTGAAAGCTGTAAGTACCTCGGAAGCAAGATACAAATCGACTGGAAGAGCAGCACAGAAATTAAAACCATATTAGCACTGGCAAAAAAGGCATTTTATAAGAAACGGAGAATTTTTTTCCGCCGATTTATGGACATAGGTTTAAGGAAAAGGCTAATAAAATGTTTTGTATGGAGCTTCCTCTATGGTGCTGAAATGTGGACACTGCGGCTGGAGAGAGAGAGAAAAAAAAAAAAGCTTGGAAGCTTTGGGAATGATGACATGGCGGAGGATGAAAGGAACTAACTTGGATGCGAGTGAAACATAAGGAGGTTCTGACAGGAGTGGGAGAGCAAAGACAATTACTGTATATAATAAAAAGAAAGAAACTAAACTGGATTGGACATATATTAAGAAAGAAGGTGGCGCGTTTAAAAACTGCCTTAGAAGGGTATGTAGAAGGAAGGAGGCGGCAAGGAAGGAACAGATTTCATGTCCTGGATGATGTGATGGAGGTCAGCACGTACACGAGCACTAAGAACCACCTGCTAATATAGCACAAAATATGATGATGGTGAAGGTAGTGGTAGTGGTCATGTATTTGCATATAAAACAGTGATGTTATGTGATTAATTTGGTTTAAGATACAATTTTACCTGTGCGTCTTACAGTACACATTCTGTAAATCAGAATTACCACGAAGATATAAAGTTTTTAGCAATCATATACGAATAATCCAGAATTTGCAGTTGCAACGTTTTGACAGACAGTGTCTCTCGTATTCGTAAAACTATAACAATGTCTGAACCCCTTTTTGCATTGTCAAAATACATATCTCACTGGTTCTAAAGTGTCTAAAGCGACTTTCTGCGGACTCATTGTTTAAGAAGTGGGTGTATCCCAAAAAACTGAGACGGACTTAATTTGGTTCCCCAACAAGCAATGTAATTGTGTAATAACACAATAGGAGAAGTTGACCTTCATGAACAGAAATTGAGCTGCTCGGTCTTGGACAGGAAGACAAGAACAATGAGATAGGTATTCAAGCTTCTGAAGAGATTAGTACTGTAAGTGTAGATTGTTAAAATAAGGGAATCATAGAAAGATTTCTTTGCTTGTTTGCGCATAGCACTTACAGTAAAGAATAATAACTGCAGATAAAAACACTGGAGTTAGAAGAAATCAGTTGATAAAGCGTTGCTGAAAGTGAGAGACGCTCATCGTCTCTAGGTACGAGAAGAAAGGGTGCAGCGCATGAAAATAAGGAAGAAACTAGAGATAGAGCTTCATGCATTGTCTGCCACTTGGTTCCGTGTGAAGAATCATGGCCGCATTTTATAGTCGACGATGCTATTTTGTCTTCTTTGATTTTGAAGTAATTGTGTGAAATTAAAATATAATGACTGTTACATTCGTTAATGTTGAGATTGCTTGTAATTTTCAAAGTATGTCAAGAGTTCATCTACAGTTCGACATACGTTCGCATTCATAAAAATGGAAACTGTAAAAATTAGTACAAGAAGGAGGGAGCAACAGGACAACCACCACAAGTAAAACGGTCGTCATACCAAATGCTGACTTCAGTACCGTAGTGCTTAATTAGCACGTATTGTTGATATATCCTTGCCTTCTTTCGACCTAACCGCCTCACGCTGCCAGTTACTGGGGCATTGAGAAACAAAGATTTTAACGTGGAATTCAAACTACAGATCAGCTTAATATTCGTCACACACGCCAAAGATTTTCATACGTGACAAAAGCGGTCAGTGACAGAAATTGTCCTGGTACCGACTGTAAATGGTATTAATAGGCTGACAGCCACCGAACCACAATGTGTACTGGTGATGACGGCTAGAACGAGGAAGCCTGCTGATCAACTGAGAACCTTGAGCTCGCGTGGGACAGGAGACAGCAACGAGGAGATTCATACTACTGCTTAATTGTACGTGATAATGGTGCTCAGTAATGTTTAATTTCTAATGACTGTATTATTCACTGACTGAACAAAAATTACGGTATTAATTTTGGAATAGCTTTATTTACAAAGAGGGTTGGTGGAATATCCTTAACAAAAATGTTATCCTTGATATAAAACGAACAAGGACAAAGATCTTTTTATAATTCTATCATCCGCCGGAATTAAAGGTACCGACCGATGCCTGCATATAATGTCCTGTGTGCGTCGGAGAGTACTTCGTACCAATATTAGAAATTTCTTGTCGTATTCCTTGAGCCAGGGGAAAATAAATGCTGTTTATATGCCTCTGTACGCGTCTTATTCCCTCTCACATTATTGTCATGACAGTGTGGAACTTTTCGTTGGGGCACAGCGTTGCGCGTACAAATCAACGCTATATATATATATATATATATATATATATATATATATATATATATATATATATATATATATATATATATATATAACTTTCCAATGGACCCGAACTGCGCGTGCTTTTAACCATTATGCTTTGTTGCAGTTGAGGAAAACCCCACAGGTTCCCAGGTCAAGAACCGGCTGGCCGTTGTGCCAACTCTCGATTGCCACTTCACTCAATTTGCTGTCACTTTTTGTACCTCTGGCGATTTAGTGCGTGACTGGTCACCTCTAGACTGCCTTACATCTACGTTGTAGGAAATAAATCTGCAGCGCGTTCGCGTTCTATTTGTGTCTGTCTACTAGTGCTCTTACTGCTATGACGAAGGAAAAACTGAACCAGGCTTGTGACGCATTTGTATGCATTCGTCGTTATAAATGACATTTCGATGACCCTGAACCCATTTTTATTTTGCTTATAACGAATTTTTAAAATTAGGTCTATTATTATGATACTGTCCCAAATAGGGGAAGCTAGATTTCGGACCTCTCAAAGCACTTGGTACTTGAGCTCCTTAGTTCGTCTCTTGATGTAGACTATCAGTTTTGTGGTTGACTAAAACTTCCAGAGGGCACTCGTCCGATTGTTCTCCATCTTTGTTAGCACACTACTCTCTCTACTGCATACTTTCGTTTTATTAGCGCTGGTGTCCTATATACCGAATATGTACAACAAGGTCATGGTCCGAAAATTGCTTACTCACCACTTTCAACTTCAGTAGAATGCGTCCTTCATTTTTCACAATCCATCGATAAGCACGGCAAGATAGTAATAAACATATATGCCTGACAAAGCTTTCAAACAATTGTCAGTGCAAAAAAAAGAAAAAAAAACGCTTTTCCGATAGAGGAGAAGCCGTGCGATTGGGATGTACTGAGGGCGGTGGACGGAGCGTGTAGCATTTCAGCGACCACCTGTTGCCGCATCTCGCTAGCCACATGTGGTCTGCCAAGATGGGTCACTGTGTGCGGTCCTCGGCACAAAGCCGCTCTCTCGTTCAGTGTTCGCACCTTCACGAGGATTCTCAGGGAACAAGGCACATGTTTCATATGCCTAGCGTTTTCATTGACATATTCTTTACTGTTTTATCGGCCATCCGTTTTATGTTGAAATGGAGAGTAATGGTCGTCAGGTATGGTGGGTAGTAAATTGTTCTGTGTCAAAGGTGCCCATAACATTGAAAGTGGGGAATACAGTGCTCTCATGCACTCACCTCATTTCCGATTAGAACCAGGTTATCGCCAAAGGGCAATATTAGATTATGGTAACTGACCGAATGCTGCGTTACATTCGGTGTGCATTGGGTGTAATCCTCATTAGCCCAGGGTCGGAATTACAGAGGCAGTAGAGGAGTATGCGTGCTGTTGAACGCCCTAAATCCAACATAATCTTCCTCGTCAGAGGATTCTGAACTGAGTGATGCCACTATTCGACGATATAGGCAGAACTGGGTGATACATGGCCGAAAACAGCGTCAGGAAGGAAGCGGTCGACCTGAAGAGACGATAGAACGTGAGGACCGAGCAATCGTCAGAGGGGCACTCAGAGCCCCGAGTTCATCATTATCATCGATTCGACGTGCAGATGGTGCTTCAATAACCACAAGAACCATTGAGACGTGTCTGGAGACGCCCTAGACAGCGGTGGCATTCCAGCCTGACTGTCCCCCACCACATTGCCCCGAAAACCAGGAGTGATGATCTGGGGCGCCATTCCATTTAATAGCAGGGCCCCTTTGACTGTTACCCGCGGCACCGTTACAGCACAGCGGTACGTCGACGATATTGTATGCCCCGTTTTGTTGCTCTTCACAAAGCCATCCTGGGCTTACATTTCAGCAAGATAATGCCCATTCGCATGCTGCATGAGTTGCTACTGTTTCTGTTCGTACCTGCCAAATCCTACCTTGGCCAACAAGGTCGCCGGATCTCTCCTCAAGTGAGAACGTGTGGAGCATTATGGGCAGGGCCCACCGATCAACTTGGGATTTTGGCGATCTAACGCCCCAGTTGAACAGAATTTGGCACGATAGCCCTCAGGTGGACAGCCAACAACTCTGTCAATTCCACGCCGAATAACTGCTTGCATAAGGGCCAGAGTTGGACCAACGCGTTATTGACTTGCTCAGTTTGTGTAGCTCTTTCTCTTGAATAAATCATAGATTTTTTTTCTGTTCCTTTATCTGTACAAGTACACCACATCTACCAATTTCCGTTCCATTCGGATAATTTCTTCGTGGTACGCCTTTCAGGCTGTACTAAGTTTTCACTTGGCAGTGCTTGTAGGACTCGTGTTTCTTAACTGCTTAAATTTTATAACAACCAAACTGCCTGCTGCTTTGACATTTGGTGGCTCTAACCTGAATGATAGTGTGCAGTCGTATGTGAGGCATCTCCGTAGCAGATGCCGTCAACGCCCTTTTACACGATGGCGTTCGATTCGGAGGTACCTGGTCAGAATCGTGGTGCCCTGCAAATGGAAAAGAGATGCTAGCACCAAGTTCATGATTACCAGACTTCGCGCCGGTGTGTCGTAGAGTAGTGTTACGTGACACTCTTGGTATGTGCGTGACAGATGAGAACGCTTAAGCTCGGCGGTTCCTTTGGTGGTATCAGAGAGGACAAGGTTGTGCCGGCGCTGGATTTCATCTTCCTCCTCCTTTATACACAACAACACAGATACAACTCTACAGTATACAAACAAACGTCATAATCATCCACGTGGCACAAATTCACTCTGAACACTTCTTAATTGATCGGAGAAAAACATTGGCAAACGACCTTCACTAAGACCTTGCCCAAGACGGCAAAACGGAAGGCCCGCATCTGTCCCCAACACTAATACCTTGACTTCTGGATTACCTTTGACCTCTCTATAATTCTGTCCCTAACGTTTTACTACATCATGTATACGTGCTGTGCAGTGATAGTTAACGATGAGAATTCTACGTATTGGGCTACAGATTGGCTGCAGGTAATCACCAACACGTCCTGGTACTAAGGTGAGGGATTTACAGAACGCTACCGGAAATGGATTGCAGCCTAGCATTTGAGGAATTGTGCTACACAGTAACAGCTATTCTCACGTAAAAGTCACATGTTTATTATGTATATTAAACCGTTAAAGAAGCTAGTCGTAGAAATGTCACTAATGGAGAACAGGGTGGCCTAAAAATGTGTACACTATTTAATTGCTCATAACTTCGAAATTACGTGACGGAAACATCTCATTTTCCATTAAAGTGTAGGTTAAAATTACTGAAATCAGTGTAGGTGTTCAAAGTGGTCACCATAAACATCCATTCACAGCCTTCCCGCTGAACTGCTGCTCGAACTACAGATTGCAACGTGTCCAGTTGGATATTTGTACAGGGATGTTCGATGCCCTCTCGAAGTTCATCCAATGTGCATGGTTTTTGTCGATAAACGACATCCTTTAGTATTCTCCATAGATAAGTCAAGCTTCTCTAGGTGCATCTCACCTGTAGTTGTGACATCAAAGGAGGACGGCCCAATCAAACCCCTATAAGATATCCGACACGTCACGTTCACGCCCGGTAAATGTAATAAGATTTCTTTGTTTCCATTAACTGTTTTCGAGGTTTTTCAGGCCCATCTTCAGATAAGGCACGAAAACTAGTTAGTGGTGACTTGTGGTAGCTATCTATATCTCTATTTCACTTGATATTTAATATTATTTACAGAGCTGTACAGTAACCGTGATGGATAAGCGTAATTAAGTTAGTGGAGTTATTCCTGCCGGCCGCTGTGGCCGTGCGGTTCTAGGCACTTCAGTCCGGAACCGCGTGACTGCTACGGTCGCAGGTTCGAATCCTGCCTCGGGCATGGATGTGTGTGATGTCCTTAGGTTAGTTACGTTTAAGTAGTTCTAAGTTCTAGGGGACTGATGACCTCAGATGTTGATTCCCATAGTGCTCAGAGCCATTTGAACCATTTGAAGTTATTCCTGACTACAATAAGAGCAGAAAAAGACGGCCTGTTGCCGCTGCGGTAGCTTGCCATTGACAGGAATTAGCTAACTGTGTGCTTATAAGAGCCCGGAATAAGGAAAGCTTGAATAAATTAATCATGTTGATAGAGGTTGCTCAAAAAGCGTATTGTGCTGTTGTAGCAGTAGGAATGGAAATGGCTGGGGGTTTGATTACGAAGTAAAGGCCCGAGATAGATTCGTCTAGAAATGCAGCTGATGTTTTGCCAGAACATAGTCCGTGTGATATATATTTGGTATAAAGTAATTAACTCCGCAACCAGTCGAAGAGGACTACACGATGCCGACCTGCTGTCGTATCATTCTCTGCAATATGGCTTCATTTGGATGCGGTATGGAGGGCTGTAGAATAAGCACACTACTCTCCCGACCGCTGCCAGCTTTCCTTAGTGCTGCTACTCAGTTGGTCCCACAATACATACTTGATGGAAATAATTATACATTGAAGTGCGTAATGCACACCAAACACTTCAGTCTGGAACTGCGATGTGTGTCGTGGTAGTTGCTGCATATGTAAGGAAACCAAATAATATATCAAATTAAATAATGTAAGATGTTGTAGAAGACTACACATACGTAATCGGACGGTCTGTGGTGTGGATTACTAATCTGTTAATACAAAGTGCTTCAACATCCAGATTCTTTTGTTAATTGAGATGGACTTCAGTTTAAACGATGTGAAACCTGTAAGAGGAATCTAGTTACCAATTTTAAAATTAGTCAGTGTTAAAAATGGGTTTTGAAATCTGTTAAAAGTAAGTAGTGTTGTTACTTAATTTCATGAAAGTTTAAATATTAAATGTCATATGAACGGTTTACTAGCAAAAGCCATAAGGGGCACGTAAACAAGGTTAAAAAAATAGACTGAAAGCTGCTTGAGAGGAAGGTTTTTTGAATACCGATAAGATATGAGACGTTACGGCTATTGACCAAAAGGTTGTAACTTTTTGTGGAGAGCTGGTGCACCAGTAGTACAGAGCAGTAACGTACATAAATGCTGTTAAAATTGTAAAAATAAACTCGTTAATGTAACGTCGTTTCCATTAGAGGGAGACAAAATCCGTACAGGGCAGACGAAGCTGAAGATGTTCACATGTTCTGGGACTAGTGTGCCGAGCTACCTGTCAAAGCGCCATTGTTTCTTTCAGTTGCAGGAACGCACTCTGTAGGAATACATTTCGGTATGATGCGGGGCGACATTTTATGTTAACGCTTAATGGACCACTGATTACGACTTTGCAGTGCCATGAAGAGTTAACGTGTGTGATAACACCATCCACAAAAATTTAAATTTCGTGGGGTTTCCAGCACGTTACAGGCCACTTCGGCTTGCGCGAAAATGTAGCTACTTATGTTTTATCCAACATATTCTTATTTAGCGCCACGAGGCATAGTGCACCTCGGTCCACACGTTTCGATCACAGAAAAATATCCATTCACAGGACTCGACACATCCGCCACAGTAGCCAGCAATGTAAACTACTAGACCACGAAGCCGACGATCGTAAACTAGAAAACAGTCTACTTAGTGTCACACTTAATACAAAGCTTTAACTTCCCAGCTCATTAGGTTCTCGCGGAAGATAGACATGAGTGCCTTTTTGTTGCCTTGTTATAATTTGGACAACATGCCGATATGGAAAACCTTAGGATAAAACTGACACATGATGTGCCGAGTAACACAGCTCGATGAAACTTGGGCAGTATAGTGCAGAAAGTAGCTGAAAGAAATACTTCGTGATAAGAACAGAAGTGACGCTTTCATCCGAAAACAATAATTAGCTTTAGTTATCGCGAATCATGATGGTCCCCTGGACGTCACAAACCACAGAACATGGTTCCCTAACGGTGTATGATAACAATGGACAGCAATGCATGTCCACAATGTTCTCCCGTGCTGGCCACATGGTTAGGAAGGAGGTCTTGTTGTAGGGTGTTCCATTCCTTCAGCAGCGCGCTTGACAACTGCTGAATGTATTGAAGCATGTCCACATACACCAAGGACCGCCCCCCCCCCCCCCCCCCCCCAACGCGTTCTACTCGTGCACGATGGACGCACAGAATACCCTCTCGTTCTAAGAAGTCCACTCCACTTGCGCATTTTGATGTGGTCGCGCACTGTCATTCATAAAAATGAAGTCAGGGTCCATTGCACTCCTGTAAAGACCCACATGGGAAGGAGTACCGTGTAACAATAACTTTGATTGGTGAGTGTACCATGTTCAAAGACTTGGAGGTCAGTACGCCCATGCAACATTATGCTTTCCCATATCATAACACCTAGCTCACCAAAACGATCATGTTCGACGATGTTCCTGGGTGCATTAGGTGTTCCTACCTGTCGGACCGAGCGAGGTGGCGCAGTGGTTAGACACTGGACTCGCATTCGGGAGGACGACGGTTCAATCCTGCGTCCGGCCATCCTGATTTAGGTTTTCCGTGATTTCCCTAAATCGCTCCAGGCAAATGCCGGGATGGTTCCTTTCAAAGGGCACGGCCGACTTCCTTCCCCGTCCTCCCCTAATCCGATGAGACCGATGACCTCGCTGTCTGGTCTCCTTCCCCAAACCAACCAACCAACCTACCTGTCGTCATGTTATAATGTCAACGAAACACAACGTACTGGTCGTCGGGCAAAGAGACCACCCCCTCATGCAGTCGCCGTGCCATTATGGAGCGTGAGATTCCGTGCGTTGCGTTCCTCTTCAATGTGGATGCAGTTGCACCGGCTGTTTGACGAGGGCCCCTTCTTGCCTGTTGCACAACGCAGCGGTGATCTGCTGCTGTAGTAGACCGTGGTCTACTCTCCTTCGAGCAGCAGTGCCTGCGGTTCAGTGTGTTCCCCATACATAAAAAAAAAATCCTGTGAGCAGTACCAAACTCATGGGCTCCACTCCCCACACTTCGTCTTCTTCCAGTTTCCCAATGATTCTTCCTCGTATGACATTATCCATATGTTATCTCCGGGTCATGTTGTAATGAAGAATGCCACCGCACTGCACCGTAACTGCTCACTGATTGATACACACTGCCCTTTCCCGTTCCTTCAACTGCCTCGCGTTACGAGAGCTGCTCAACGTGGCACTATAGTCACGCTGAGCTCACGCCATGTATTGTTCAACTTTCTTGCACGGCTGGGAGACCTCTGGCAAAATGTCCCTCACTTTATTTCCACTGAGTAGTTAACGTTACGTTACTTTAGCTATCTCGTCCGTAAGTTTTGCAGAGCATTGAATATACATTAAAGAAAGACCAATGCTGGAGGAGTTGACATGAAAATGAATGTGTACCAGAGTTGCGTGTTGTCTTCCTTCCTTTTTTTCTCTTTTTTGTTTTTTTTTTTAGTCACTGGACATAGTTATTGGGGAGTTGCCTAAATTGTAACTCTTTTACTCTTTTCAGATTTTATTCATTATAGCCTAAGGAATAAATTACGTACAAAATTATTTAAACAATGCCATCCTCAACTGCAGACTGTTGTTCTTGGCGTCTGATTTGAAAATTGAAAATTCTGAGAAAAATAAATACACTGAATGTAATTTTCTAAACGTCTGCAAGTGGTACGAATTAGGAATCTGGTTTCCCAAGTTGTATCAGTTGGTGCATAAATTGTTCCACCTTTATGAACTATGTCCCTAGGATTAAAGAAATGTACTAGTCTAAGTTTAATGAAATGTTCCACATTTTAGTTCTTACACGATTATTTCCAAGCATAGCAGTATAATTTGTTCCCTCCGTTCCCTACCTCTGCAAACGTTGTATGAACCCACATTTTGCGTTTCATGTATTTGATCATTTCTTCCATTCGATCTTCCTTACAGAACTCCCTATACCAGTCCTCAGTTTTACGAGTGAGTTTCTGTGGTGGCCCCCCCCGCAGAGTCACCAAAACACTTCATTTTGACAGTTGGAGCTGTAGTTTTAGATTTCTTCTCCTTTGCTTCGATTTGCCTTAAAAAGCAGCAGCGTGGACAGCTCCTCAGCTCACAGATCCCTTGGTTACGCCTTACAAGTTTTTTTTTAGCTGTCGCCATTTCCCTCAGATTCGGCGATAATTCTTGCGTGGACACCTTCAGCCCACATTTTGCCTGCCATGGCTTCCTCTGTGTCGAAATTATGGGGCAATCCGTTTCTTTCTGCAATGTCCATGCAAGTTTCTGTAACGTTTGACTCGCTTAAACCGAACATCTCGTCAGATGTAAAAACATGCCCTTCATATTAGTTTTCGACTTCGTTGGAAAATTCTCTACTGCGGCCAAAAATTTTTAATGTCCCAGTTTGAATTTTCGTTTTTATTTTCAGCATGCCCCTTAGTTGCTGGTTTACGCACATTTTATATGCATGCACATTCATTTAATGCATGATTTCCATTTAGATATACTGTTGCATCGAAAAGCAACTGATCTGTGTTCCACTTTCCATAGCGCCTTTCTGTTGCCGTACTGTAATACAAAATAATTATTTAATTGATAAGTTAGGATAAAGAACACAGTAGAAAATTCACCATATCATTTCTAAACATTATGTTGCACTAATAATGCTGAACGCCTTTTTTAAACTTGATATAAGGGCAAGTTTGTCAAATTTTTACCGGTACATTATCGGAAACGTCGCCAGTTTCTTTTTATCAATTTCCTGCAAACGAGCCACAACGAATACGCTACTAAGATTATTCCATGTGTATTCGCGCATGACTGAAATTTTATGTTGCCACTTGTCTTATAACAGTAATTCTTTTCGCCACGTACACAAAGAGTTAGACGAAAACCACAACACAGCCGGCCGGAGTGGTCGAGCGGTTCTAGGCGCTACAGTCCGGAACCGCATGACCGCTACGGTCGCAGGTTCGAATCCTGCCTCGGGCATGGATGTGTGTGTTGTCCTTAGGTTAGTTAGGTTTAAGTAGTTCTGAGTTCTGGGGGACTGATGACCTCAGAAGTTAAGTCCCATAGTACTCAGAGCCATTTGAACCATTTTTGAAAACCACAACAAAATCAACACTGTCTTCTGAAGATCTGTCCCTCAGAACACACACACACACACACACACACACACACACACACACACACACACACACCATAACTGACAGTATGGCTTCAAGAAGCACGTAGTCCATTCTGACCTCACTAAATGTCGGTTAGTACAAGAGGTGTCAATTTGATAGCAGCGGTACAAATTAGGAGCCGGTACAATGTGGACAACTATCTCTTACAAACTGAAACACACAGCGAACCTCTGACAGCAGCACTACAAATCCGACTCTTGTGAAGTAGGAGACTTTATTTTATCTGTTTTTAAGCCTGGTGTTATTCTTACGTTCAGTTAATTTTATATTTCTCATGGCGTATGCAAAATCACATTTTGGTCGCTCAGGATTAACTTTATGTTACAATGTTCCACAGTCCCAATGACAGAGGTGGTGCACTTAAAAACAAAAATGGCTCTGAGCACTATGGGACTCAACTGCTGAGGTCATAAGTCCCCTAGAACTTAGAACTACTTAAACCTAACTAACCTAAGGACAACACACACATCCATGCCCGAGGCAGGATTCGAACCTGCGACCGTAGCGGTCGCGCGGTTCCAGACTGTAGCGCCAGAACCGCTCGGCCACCAGCGGCCGGCGCACTTAACAACAGATACACATCTCACATCCTACACAATATCTTGCGCGCGTATCTATGATTAATATTAGTGGTATCCAATAATTAGTGGTCAGTTTCAACTAATCGCCGCTTGATCACCAGTTATTGTGGCCCGGTCTTCGGGGTATTTGTGGAATATCTTGTTGGAAGCGGTTATCGTCAGCGATACAAATCAGAGCAACCGATGGTATCACCGTATATATACGTACTGCCCACGGTGTCCGTTTCAATCTTAATATTATTTCGAGTGCAACATATACCTGTGCAGCAAGAAATTCTGCCATGAAACAGAGTACCCCTTAGAAGGAAACATTTTAAGCAGTGTATACAGAATTCGCTGTCTAAAGATGCGCTTCGGCCTACTATTTATCGCGACCACGCGGGTAAGAACACTATTACGTCTTTTCACCGTCTATGATCCTCTCATCAGTTGCGACCGGATACACATAGGTCATTGCTGAGAGTATGCTTTTTCCCCACTGCAGGTGCTTCACATTCCGAAACATACTTTGCAGACCTAGGACCGCGAGTATGATTGATTTGCTTTATCCATACGATAAACTAGAAAGTAGACAGTTAAGTCCCGACTGGTACTTACAAATTTCTTTTTCTAAACTAGCATACCAGTGGCGGCATATTAACCTCAGGAGAAAAAAAAAATCAATCGGGCACACAGTTTTAATCTGCCAGGAAGTTTCAAAAATCAATTAGTGCGTAGAAATATCACACGAAACTGCCAATTGTGGCTAACAGAGTCGCAAAATTTAGTTGTCTGGCTCAGTTACTTATTTGTACCTTCAAAAAACCTATTCCAGAACAACTTACGCCGGATGTCACCGTTTCTTGCTTGCCATTTTCCATTGATTCTTGTCCATCTAGTCTCCATATTACAGATATACACTCCGAGTAGCTTCAACTAAATCCCGTTTCAATGTTCTTGCTCTGCCTCTTTTTCCTCTTCCTGGAAGCATCAAATGCCACACTCATTTCAGCCATCTTGGACCAGCCACCCTTTCAAAATACCCACACCAATGTAGCCTTTTTGTTTCAGTTGTGTGTATAACAGTTCTTTCAACCTCCATTTTCCTCTTTATTTCCTCAGTTCTTATGTGATCCACTCTTGATGTTCCGCTACTCCTCCAGTAGTTCATTTCCAGTCTAAGAAGTCTCTATCTCCTTTACTAATTTACCAGGTTTCTGACCCATACGTTGCAACGCTTCCCACAGGTGTATGGTATATTACTTTAGTGGTTTTGTTTGTTATTTTTAGTAGTTATTAAAATGCAAATAAAAATACACTGAACTGACTGTAGAGGAAGGTATTCGAATTCCAGTTTGGCGATCGAGATTTGGGTTTTCCTCAATTTCGAAAGCTGACTGCTGAAACGGTATCATAGGAAGCAACATAGAGTTCCTTCCTCATCATTTTCCAAGCTGAGCGTGTGCTCAGTCTCGAATCACGTCAACATCGCAATGTATTAAACTCTTAATCTTCCTCCTACCATCTCTTCCTCTCCTAAATTTGTGTCTTTCGAAAAATTACTTTGCCAGAGAGAGAGAGAGAGAGAGAGAGAGAGAGAGAGAGAGAGAGAGAGCGCTATTCTTTCTTCAATTTTTCTGTGGTCATTAAAATTTTCTGCGTGATGAGTGGTTGACGATATTCTTTGTCATTCTTCGTGTAATCCGTAAAATCCTCTACCTCTGTGACGGTTTGTATATGGTCAGTGATAAACTATCATGTTCACGTATCGTAGTTCCGTTAGAGCACATTCCTTACATAAAGTGAATCTTTCGTACGTTTCGATAAACATCACTACTCTTCTGAACCAGTTTCACTCTTTCATTACTGAAGAAAGAATGGTTAATATTTCATTGCTCATGCGAGCATTTGGGAAGCTTCTAATGACCTTGATATCGACATGTCATTAACATCGGAAGTACCAGTAATGTGAAGGTAAAGGAAGAGATGCCGGGTTACAGCACTGAAATAATGCACTGACCTCCACGCTCTTCGTGAGATAATGATAGGTTACGAGCCGGCACTCCTCAGTGGGTGGGAAGTAAATGAGAGAGACTGTACTTGGGTCTCAGAGTGCATTCGGACAGCGTGTACCCTCATATTAACTACAGGACGCTATTGAATAACGAGTAATATGAATAACATTGTACAGTTGCCGTACTCAAAGAAGATTGTTACACGTACCCGACAACCGAAAGTTTTTATCTGATTTGATTGTCACGATCAGCAGTTTAATTGGGTGTAGAGCAGAGCACTATCGTACGTAACGATTGTTGAAAGAGTTATGGATATAGCATCGTGAATGTTACACGAGACAGGGTACTAGTAACGTGAAAAGTGATCTGATCTTAAACAGAATGTCACTTTACATTGGTCAGCCTCGGAGGTTCATGGCGACCGTAATATACTACTGGCCATTAAAATTGCTACACCAAGAAGAAATGCAGATGATAAACGGGTATTCATTGGACAAATATATTATACTAGAACTGACATGTGATTACATTTTCACGCAATTTGGGTGCATAGATCCTGAGAAATCATTACCCAGAACCACCACCTCTGGCCGTAATAACGGCCTTGATACGCCTGGGCACTGAGACAAACAGAGCTTGGATGGCGTGTACAGGTACAGCTGCCCATGCAGCTTCAACACGATACCACAGTTTATCAAGAGTAGTGACTGGCGCATTGTGACGAGCCAGTTGCTCGGCCACCATTGACCAGACGTTTTCAATTGGTGAGAGATCTGGAGAATGTGCTGGCCAGGGCAGCAGTCGAACATTTTCTGTATCCAGAAGGGCCCATACAGGACCTGCAACATGCGGTCGTGCATTATCCTGCTGAAATGTAGGGTTTCGCAGGGATCGAATGAAGGGTAGAGCCACGGGTCGTAACACATCTGAAATGTAGCGTCCACTCTTCAAAGTGCCGTCAATGCGAACAAGAGGTGACAGAGATGTGTAACCAATGGCACCCCATACCATCACGCCGGTCGCTAGTATGGCGATGACGAATACACGCTTCCAATGTGCGTTCACCGCAATGTCGCCAAACACGGATGCGACCATCATGATGCTGTAAACAGAACCTGGATTCATCCGAAAAGTGACGTTTTGCCATTCGTGCACCCAGGTTCGTCGTTGAGTACACCATCGCAGGCGCTCCTGTCTGTGATGCAGCGTTAAGGGTAACAGCCATGGACTCCGACCTGATAGCCCATGCTGCTGAAAACGTACGCGAACTGTTCGTGCAGATGGTTGTTGTCTTGCAAACGTCCCCATCTGTTGACTCAGGGATCGAGACGTGGCTGCACGATCCGTTACAGCCACGCGGATAAGATGCCTGTCATCTCGACTGCTAGTGATACGAGGCCTTTGGGATCTAGCACGGCGTTCCGTATTACCCTCCTGAACCCACCGATTCCATATTCTGCTAACAGTCATTGGATCTCGACCAACGCGAGCAGCAATGTCGCGATACGATAAACCGCAATCGCGATAGGCTACAATCTGACATTTATCAAAGTCGGAAACTTGATGGTACGCATTTCTCCTCCTTACACGAGGCATCACAACAACGTTTCACCAGGCAACGCCGGTCAACTGCTGTTTATGTATGAGAAATCGGTTGGAAACTTTCCTCATGTCAGCACGTTGAAGGTGTCGCCACCGGCGCCAGTGTGAATGCTCTGAAAAACTAATCATTTGTATATCACAGCATCTTCTTCCTGTCGGTTAAATTCCGCGTCTGTAGCACGTCATCTTCGTGGTGTAGCAATTTCAATGGCCAGTAGTGTATGTAAACTTATTAAAGCAGTTTGCATTATGTAAACAGAGGCTCCCAGTTCCGTCCTATAAATAAGAGGACATACTTGAAGATACAGTTAAATACATTGGAATACAACGATGTAGGTCTTGTTCTTACCCGTGTTTTAGGAGTTGAGAGGACAGTTTTTGCAAGACTGGGAAGTTCGATAACGGTAATAAACCGCCACCCATTATGAAGTGTGGTGAACACGAAGGTCAGCACTGCTTCTCACCTTTGACGCAAAGGTGGGAAGAGTAATCTTCACAAATGGAACCGAGGACCCAGCTGTGATAAGTTTCCCGAGGAATCTTGCCAAACGTGGCATGGATTCCAAATCCAGGGAACGCCCTCCCAACAGCATTTGCGTTATACTATTTCCTTTTAGCATGCGCTCCACCATCTGGCTGCACTTGCTCTTGGGCGACCTTGGTATGGTGTGAGACCACCTCCTGTGTTGCTCCTAAGCGAATTTATAGTTTTGCGACACTGTGTGACATTTGCTACGTTGTGCTTTTAATGAGCAGCTTCCTCTAGTGTTCTACATTAGACTGCCGGCCTTTGTGGCCGAGCGGTTCTAGGTGCTTCAGTCTGGAACCGCGCGACGGGTACGGTCGCAGGTTCGAATCCTGCCTCGGGCATGGATGTGTGTGATGTCCTTAGGTTAGTTAGGTTTAAGTAGTTCTGAGTTCTAGGGGAATGATGACCTCAGATGTTAAGTCCTATAGTGCTCAGAGCCATTTGAATCTACGTTAGACTACTCGTGCTAGATTCCGCGATTGACAGTGGCACTTCGGCACCACACTGTCGTTACTGGTATTGCAGGGAACTGTAGGGCTGAAAGAGGATTACTGAAGATCTGCAATACGTGAGCAGTGTCGTCGTGTTTAGTCAAATGATTTGTCTCTTGGTGACCTTACAGGCCTCTGTTCTCCCTACGGTAATACTAAGCTGCTGACCACGAAGGTGTCGCACTCGATTGTCTCGTCTCCTCCCGCCGGGTGCATCATAACGTCTGTAGACATTCACTAATCGTTTCGACACGTGTAGATAGTACCTCTTAACAGTCGTAATATTGTTCCGCACTTCAGCCATTCTACATGGGATAGAGTGCTGTGTTTCATTTCAAAGAAAATTATCATTCATGAAAGTCCAAAAGGTAATGTTCAAATGTGTGTGTGAATTCCTAAGGGACCAAAGTGCTGAGGTCATCGGTTCATGGACTTACACACTACTTACACTAACTTACGCTAAGGACAACGCACACACCCATGCCCGAGGGAGGACTCGAACTTCCGGCGGGAAGGGCCGCGTTATTCGTGACGTGGCGTCTCTAACCGCGCGGCTGTCCAAAAGAAATTTAGGCCTTAGCTAAAATGAAATTCTCATTTCTGTGAACAATTCCAGCTCACATTATGTATAACATCTCAAAATACTTCCTCACTGTTTATCATTTGTTTTGCCTGGTATCCTGGAACGAGTTATGACTACTTTGTTCGAGCATATAATGAGAATATTTGCCTTGCCTCGAGAAATTGGCAGTTGTCAATTTAATGCCGTGCATCAGACCGAATATTTGTTGGTTGAATAAGCTACCGCAATCTTTCCCAGTTTCGTCGCTATGGATAAGGCATGTGACTTCTGTTACATCATTTAATTAGATTTTCGAATTAGCGCTGTCAAGGAAGACACAGCAGTTTCTTTCTCCGTAGACGTCGATGTTTTTTATTTTTATTTTACACGTCTAGTTCCGTAGGACCAAATTGAGGAGCTAATCTCCAAAGTCAAGGAACGTGTCAGTGCATGTAATTACAATGTAAAAGTAATAACAGATAAAATAAAATGTTTATGAATCCAAAAATAGCCATAAGGTTAAGTAAACGCAAACAATATAACATAGGAATCAGCTTAATTTTTCAAGGAACTCCTCGACAGAATTGGAGGAGTGACCCATGAGGAAACTCTTCAGTTTCGATTTGAAAGCGCGTGGATTACTGCTAAGATTTTTGAATTCTTGTGGTAGCTTATTGAAAATGGATGCAGTAGTGTACTGCACATCTTTCTGCACAAAAGTCAAGGAAGTGCGATACAAATACAGATTGAATTTCTGCCTAGTATTAACTGAGTGAAAGCTGCTAATTCTTGGGAGTAAGCTGATATTGTTAACAAGAAACGACAGTAAAGAATATATATATATATATATATATATATATATATATATATATATATATTGAGAGCTCATTGTTAGAATACCCAGACTAGTGAACAGAGGTCGACAAGAGTTTCACGAACACCACGGCCGCGTGGAGTGACCGCGCGGTTTGGGGCGCCATGTCACGGACTGCGCGGCCCCTCCCGCCGGAGGTTCGAGTCCTCCCTCGGGTGTGTGTGTGTGTGTGTGTGTGTGTGTGTGTGTGTGTGTGTGTGTGTGTGTTGTCCATAGCATAGCTTAGTTTAAGTAGTGTGTAAGTCTAGGGACCGATGACCTAAGCAGTTTGGTCCCTTAGGATTTCTACACGAACATTTGAACTTACATCGCTTATTGCTCTAACTGTCCAATGAAAATAAGCAGACTAATTTTCGTGTCGAACGATCACTTACCCGTTGGAATAGTAAAAATGGCAGCATTAAATCTTTGAGCAAGATCCTGAACATGGAATTTCCATGACAGTTTACTGTCTATCTGAACACGTAGACAATTGAACTGTTCAGTTTCACTAATCATATGCCCATTCTGTGAAATTAAAACTTCGAGTTTTGTTGAATCGTGTATTAGAAACTGTAAAAACTGAGTCGGTAACGAAACAGACTGGAAACAAAACTGAGGGGCATTGTACCAATTGGGACGACAGTTGGGGAGGCTGTTGGCTTAGTGTCAGTGTGAATAATCTGGACCGCCCAGTATCTCTTCCTTGACATCACTATTGCTTCCTTTTCTTTTTTTTTCCAGCACGTGCAATAGGTTAATTTTTTTTCTTTTTTTTTTACGTCAAAATGGTTGTGTGCTATAGTTTTGCCACTCCTGCATTTACTCAAAGTCCTCTCTCCGTGTGCTGGCAGCAGTTCTGTCATGATCACTTGACAATTTCCTTCGTTCCACATGCATTTATGTTGCTTCCTGTTTAAATGTTACGAGCACCTTACTCAGATAAATACAGTTTTTTTATTTACTTTGTTTTCGTTTGGAACTGCATTAATTTCAGAGATCTGTCATGTACTACGTGTATTCATATGAATTATAAGCACTAATTGACTTATCGTTAAACGTTATTCTGACGTTCACTTTGTTTATTAATTTGACTTAGTCCAATTGTTTCCTGTTGGCAGAGTGATAACATAAACTACCTTCGTTCCGCTAATCACAAGAAGTCGACTTTATGTATATCCTACGGTAATTATTGAGCACAAACACGCACTGTTACTGTTTGTCTTGTAAGTATCTTTATTTTGTTTCTTTATAGCTAACCACTATCAAACTCAGCTATTCTCGAAGCTTGGTACGAATCGGTCCGTGCCTACCACAATATTTTCTTCTTTTCATCGAATTGTAATTGTCTCATTATAGTGATCGTCTTGGCTTTTGCGACCAGTGGGAAAGTAGCACATTGTGAAGCTGATAACCGCGGGCAGAGTGGCTACCGCGGAGTCTGCGCGGTGCGGCGCTTCCTGCGGCAGTAATTGCCCGTGGCACTGCAGCTGATGGTCGCGGGTGAGCGAGCGGTCGGAAGGAGACCGGATGTCGGCAGCTGCGCCAGCTAGCCCGTCCGCCTACCCGCTTCGCCTTGGAATTACAGCGCGGCCAGAGGTTACCTAACTGTAAGAAAGGGAGAGTGAGATAATTGCAGATTCACCCCTACGCCTACCACAGAATAGCTGGTTCTTGATAGCGAGGTTACTGCTCTCAGTGTGGCGGCCTGACCTCATAATTCTTCATGAGGGAGACACAGAAGAAAGATGGAAACCGGTTTCGGATTTAACAGTTCAGTGTCATGATTCAGTGACTCGTGACATTAGAGACCTGCATATTTTCAACGTCATTTCTGGGGAGATTCAGGTTTCTACTTTTTAGGGTCTTTCAAAATCAAGACCAAGAAATAAAATACAAGTTTCTAACCAAATGACTCCAAAGTTTTAGCGGTATGTTAGTTTATTGAAGTAAACCCGAACGAGAACAATTTTATTCTACTCACGGTATGATCTCTGAAAGGTGAGCATATTTGTGTAACACATTTTTGTTATCTATGCTAGGTTGTGGTGCTAGGAAGATAAAACTAAAGAGATTCGAACCCTCACGGAGGCATAGCGGCAATCACACATCTCGTGAATTGTTCGCGACTGGAAGATGAAAGGGGAGGGGAGTGACTATGGTAACAAAGTACACCCCGCCACACACACCAAGGTGGCTTGCGGAGCTTGGGTGTGGAGGAATTACCTATGACGAAAAGTTTACCGTTAATCGGCTTGTTGAGTATAGGTGTAGATACGAACTGCGTTGTCTGAATCGAATGGAGAACACCCTAACCCAATTGGGCCTTCCAGAATACCGGGAGGAGGAGGATTTAGGTCGAAGCAGGTGGAGACAACTTGGATATGTAGCATGTGTTATTCAGGAACTGCAGGCTATGGGCGACGACCTTGTTCTGGAATGTGGCTGCTTCAGTGGCACCAAAACGTAGCTCGATTGGCAGTCGTGGTACCTGCGCGCTCATACGTCTTCCGCTTGTTGCCAGGAAAAGCCTATGTGAATAGTCATCTTTCCAACGTGCTAGCCAGGATAAATTCGATTTTAGGCAATACGATGGAGAACTTCGTATTGTAACTGAGATTCTAGCTAGCAAGTTAATAAAAATCGTCTTGTGGTAATATTCGCTCTCCTGTTATATACTATGCGAATGCAGACTGATATGACAAAAGTCATGGGATACCTCTTAATATCGTGTCGAACTTCCTTGGGTCCGGCGTGGTGGAGCAGTTCGATGTGGCATGAATTTAACAAGTCACTGGATGCCCTCCGCAGAAATACTGGGTCATGCTGCCTCTATAACTATCCATACTTGCGAAGGTGGTGTCGGTGCAGGATTTTTTGCTCGAACTGACCTTTTGATTATGTCCTATGGGATCATACGTCAGACCAAATCAGGGGGCCAAATCACTCGCTCGAATTGTCCAGAATATTCTTCAAACCAATCAGGAACATGAAGTAAAATAATGGCCGCAAAGGTCTCCAAGTAGCCGAACATATGCATTTCCAGTTAATGATCGGTTCAGTTGGACCAGAGGAACCAGTCCATGTAAACACAGCCCATTCCATTATGGAGTCATCACCAACTTGGCAATGCCTTGTTGATAACTTGAGTCCATGGCTTCTTGGGGTCTGTGCCACACTCGAACCCTACAATCAGCTCTTATCATCTGAAATAGGGAGACATCTGACCAGCCCACGGTTTTTCAGTCGTCTAGGCCTAGGGTCCAACCGATATGGTCACGAGCCCAGGACAGGCGCTGCACACGATGTCGTGCTGTTAGCAAATGTATTCGCGTATGTCGTCTCCTGCAATAGCCCTTTAACACCATATTTCGCCACACTATCCTAACGGATACGTTCGTCGCACGTCCTAAATTGATTTCTGCGGTTGTTTCTCTTAGTGTTGCTTGTCTGTTAGGACTGACAGCTGTACGCAAACGACGCTACTCTGTCGTCAACTGAAGGCTGTCGGCCACTGCTCTTTCCGTGGTGAAAGGTAATTTGGTATTCGCGGCACACTCTCGACACTGTGGATCACAGAAACTTGAATTCCCTAACGATTTCCGAAGTGGAATATCCCATGCGTCTAGCTCCAACTACCATTCCGCGTTCAAAGTCGGTCAGTTCCCGTCTTGTGGCCATAATCACGTCGCAAACGGTTCCACGCGAATCACGTGAACACAAATGACAGGTGAGCCAATACACTGCCCATCTTGTTCTTGAGTACGCGATACTACCGCCATCTGTATATGTGCATATCGCTATCGCATGGATTCTGTCACCTCAACGTATAAGCATTGAGAATAATCCACATTGTACAAAACTAATTGGAAATGTCTTGGATGGGATGGGAGAAAATACAGTGAATATTTGATAAAGTAGCAATTGAAAAGGATAACAGTATGAATAACATTAAACAGAAACGTATGTTGGGTTGGCATTACATTTCATGAGTCAAAATGGGAGATTACACTATGACTAACAGAGAGAAAATTGTCCAAGCATTCTAGGATTTCTGTAAATATTTGTGTAGTGCAAGAGGTGGATAAAAAAGACAATCAGTGGGTGTTGAACATAATGATCAGAAAGGCAGTATTGAGTCGCCGGGAGATACGTGAGCTTGTTTGTTTATTTCACAAACAGGACACGCTATAAATCACGTATCTAGCTGTATAGAAGGCTCATCTGTTCATAAAAAGAAAATAAATGACTTTCCGGAAGCAGTGGCACTTACGGTGTATAGTCATTCGAGCTACGAAAAAACTAAAGGCGCCTGGTGGTGGTGATTCAGTAGAAATGGTTAAATATAGAGACGAAGTAATACAAACCAAACTTTAAATTTCTGCAGAGCGGTTAACTAAAACTGAAGCAGTGCTGTAACTACTGTACTTCTTAAGAAATGGGACAGGCAAAATATAATAAAAATGAACTATTGACCTGTCAGCCTGGTACAAGGTATTCGCCTAAATTCTCAATGCCGCATAGAAGCAGAGATTTTAATGAACCAAAGAGACGAACTCACATATAAAAAAGGATATAGCGCAATGAACTATTTGCAAGTCATGACTGAAATCAGGGAAGAGACAATTGAGTATGAATTATCACTTGTTTGGGGATCGTAGATGGGGGAGGTTCAACAAAATGTCTGTTAATAATCCTTGAGAAACAGGACATTCCTGCTTCGAAATATGTTACATACTGGAGAATCCGTAAGTCATTTCTGCAACAACTTCCGTTAAATCTCATCAGGATAATGGGAAATTTAGAATTAAAAGGAAAGGATATTTCGTTTCTCAAAAGTTCAAAAGTATTGTCAGTATACCTAGCGAAAGCTTTTGAACCCGCAGTATCTGCATTTTCCTGGCGATACTGTATTTTTGCTTTTAATGATGATAAACTTCAAGAAAAAATGGAAGACTTTGAGCAATTAAGAAATTATTAAACCATAACAGTGAAGTTATAAAACCTGTTGGTGAGATTCCCATTTAGAGCAGTTTAAGACAATCAATGTCTGGTCCGCATAAAAGTAAGAGAAAAATGTCATGCAGTGTGTGTGGTAAGCTAAATCCGGTTCTCACAACGAAGCTTCCAGCACGTGTGAAAGTTGACAGTCCGTATGTATTACGGTATCAAATTTAACTTACGGTAGTGAGTCATGGTATTAGAATGGGTGAAGCATTCAAAAACTGATGGCTGTTTGACGAGCAATTGAGGGATGCATGTTGAGAATTCTTTACGTGACAGGAAAAATAAAGAACGGAAAGGAACAGGACTGGATTGAATGGTGTAATTATGAACGTGTAATTACTGAAACTGAAGTTGTGAATGTGTGAATGGATGGTCCATGGATTAACGAACTTCTTTACAGGATTTCAAGAGGTAAGAAGTGACCGAGACGACGGCATAATGGCATCAAAGCCTTAGGACCTAAAGTGATCAAAATGAAAACTGCAGTGCATGGGAAAGTCTAGGTACGGTCTTTATCCAGTGGAACATGTCAAATAACTGCTGCCGTTGCTGCTAGACGACGACAACGACGATGATGATATGATAGTCGAACTACCATATGTAAAACTGTCAACCCTTAGATGGTTATGAACACACGTATGCTTTGTTGCCACGGCCCTGTTGGAGGTGGCATGACCTTGCTTTCGTCCGATATGAAAACAAGCTCGCTCAACTTTTAATACAGGACTCTGCAGTTTAACGTGAAGTTAAAGCCACAATTCAAATTGTCATGGACCGTGCTCAGAGGCGATCTCACGTTAATCTCAGAAAAAAGAAAAAAAAAAAGGAATTCGTAAACCGGCCAGAGACTGATCCCGAACCTTTGGATTCGTAGCTTGAGACACGCAGACCTTAAACCTGCACTATTTGTTCGTGAGAACATTTAAACGTAAGTTTCAGTCGCAATCAAGCATCGAGATTCCTAACTACATTCACATCAGCTCATCGATTATACTACCACTACACCCATATTCGCATTGCTGTTGACAGTCTTGAGTATGTTTTCGTAGGCTGTTGCTACTCACACATACAGATAACAACTTGTAACTTGAAAAATGCTGGGAACGACTGCTCCACGAGTTGAAATCTGTAATGGCCCTGTATTTACTTGCATATGAACACTAATTTTATAAATTTCCATGTTTCTTACCAGGGTGGCGCATTCTGTCCATACAGATCAGTTTTACGTGTACCAGTTATCGGTAACATAACTGATTTAAGCTGATTTTACCCATTTGCATGTTTCCATGTTTGTTCTTCACATTTCGTTTTTAATTGTTGGTTGTTGAGTCCCCATTTGTCGTTGCAGTTCATCCGTATACCAGAAAGCTCTGTCATAAAAAATCTTTCAGTGGGAAATATTAGCATCCTATGATCATAAAAACTACCAAAAACAGTTATCGGCACTATAAATATCATTGTACACTGTTGGCTGGTGAAAAGAATTGGAACTTTACTCGTTATAAGTTCATTACTAAAAGTAATACGGGATTAATCATAACAGACGAGGAAGGTGATAAAGATTGCCTCAGCATCACCTTATCTTGAGGATTCTTAGTCGACACTGAGAACCTGTGAGGAACACTATCTGGTAAATGTTGCACTCTAGGCTGATTTTATTCGAGTGAGGCAATCAGGAGAGCGAACATTAGTTTGGTTACTACAGTCTTTATTGGTTCGGTCCAGTAGGAAGTGATTCAGCTTGTAGCTTCTAATCTGTGTATCGCCATTTCCAGGGAGACTTGAGGCGTCTCTAGAGTTTAACGGAAAGTTTTAATCACGCTGTAGCATCGCATTATTCACACGAAGCGTTGCCAAGAGTGAAACACTTAAGTGCCTGGTTCCTAAACATAGTTCCGTGTTGACTGTTTTTCTACCATTTCAAGTTGTATTGCTTTCGTCTTTTCCAAGTTATTTTCTCATTGATTCCATTTATTCCTTTTTAGATAAAGGAACTCAGCCTGCAACGTTTCGGGAGAGTTAAGACTTCCTTCGTTTTCGAACTGCAATAATTAGCGTTCCCGTTCTATCAACATATGATTATACTGTAATCTGCAGGATACGGATTGGTTGAAGCTGCTAGACCTCTCGAATGGTTTCGTAGATTTAAACTTACTACACTGTTGTTTAGAGAGTGTGGACATTTTACTTGTCACCGATTCGTCAGTTATCGAGCTGTGTGCTGCATCTCGCTTCTGCACGAACGCTAAATGTGGTGCATTTTTGTCATTGGCATCACCGAATCTTTAGAATGATGCAGTCCACTAAAAGCGTTGGTCGCGCTTTTGTTTTTCCTTGCTCTCACACTTACGGGCGTGCGTTCCTGTTCACTGGCTGTAAGAAGGCTGCCATCAAAAGCGGTGTCAGAGTCGGCGTCGGGAGTGTTACGTCACGACGCGTGTCGCTGTCTGGCGGACCGCCGACCGTTAGGCGAGCCCGCGCGGGAAAAGTGCGCGCCAACCGGTCTGAACGCCTTGCGTTTGCTTCTGCAGATTTAAGGCCACCTGTAGTAAGAGTTTAAACTGCGCTCCACGCTGCATTCAACCTGCTTTCTTCGCGGATGTCGATTGGAGACTACCTACTTCTCGGTCAAACGAGTTTCCTGCATGGTGTCGTTACTTATGTGGCTCAGCTTCTGAATGTGACAGCACGCGTATGTATAGTCCGGCCTGTGCCAATGTTGAATTTTCACTCAGATTTATTTCCCGGTGGAAGGGACAGGGGTTCAGGTAAACCGTACCTTTTAACACTTGAATAACTGGAAAGAGGAGGTTGACGCCAGTGAATGACGATACCGCTAATGGCATCTGACATCATTGTTCATTTAGGTGGAGGATATGATTTACGCTCAAGCAGCTGAGGGGGCACAAGTAATCATTTGCAGCATGGGGCGCGGTCGTATGGAAACAAACTGGTCGTATTTGATAATCGATTCACTGTCATCCGTCAGGAGCCACTTGGGATCTGCTTTTATTGATGGGCGTCTGATGACATAACAAGAGTAGATGGGTGAATAAATCCGTTCAAGTATGACTGTCAGGCTGTATCTGTCTGACAGGAAGAGAGAATGGATTGAGACGTTGCGCCTCAGTGGTGACGGTGATGGGCTGCACAGGGAACACACGACATACATGCGCTCAAGTCGGCCAGGAAGCACTGATAAACGCATTGACTAAAAGATCATCATGACCACCGAGTGAACGAACGGCGACCGCCAATTTAGTCACTAAAAAAAAAAAAAAAAAAAACAAACAATCTTCAGGAGGTCAGATAGAGCTCAGTAAAAAAAAAATGGTTCAAATGGCTCTAAGCACTATGGGACTTAACATCGATGGTCATCAGTTCCCTAGAACTTAGAACTACTTAAACCTAACTAACCTAAGGACATCACACACATCCATGCCCGAGGCAGGATTCGAACCTGCGACCGAGAGCTCAGTAAAGAGTACGACTCGGCGGAAGAATAAATGAAAAAACGTAAAACAGTTAGTATCCTTCACACATCGGGGGAAACAGAATCTCCAGTATGTTTAAAAGCGACAGAGAATGCAATATCAGCAGTCTTTCGCGCGTTCATCAAGCACGCCGGCTAATGAATGCTGTCCGTCGCAAAGATTGTATCTAGTGGTTTCCGGAGGAAGTTAAATGGAGAAGTTAATTTAAGGCTACGCTTAGCTGCAGTTAGAAGTTTTAGGGGAAGGTGACGTACTGTTAATATCAGTAGATACGCAGTTTAAGTATATACTCAATTTCGTGTTCGTCCAAGCTACTCAGCAAACACAGCTAGTATATTATGGTACTGAAGACAACTATTAGCTGCATATTTGGATGTTGTTAGGGTTAAATTAGGGCACTCTTTTTATCAGTGATGTCGCCAATAGCGTGCTTAATCATGGTTTGATTACCTCGAAGCATTGATGTTTTGGGCGGATGACGCGCATTCACAAGCGACGAAGTTAAAACAGCACCGTGTGCACGGTTATACCCTCTGCACAAACTTCCTCGATCTGTGGACCACAGCGCGTGTGAGACATACCGGGAAGGCCTGACCTCCAGCACGACCCCGACCCCGATAACAACCACCGTGCAGCTACGCCAAGGTACCCAGCGCACAGTACCGTACCTTAAATAGACGCCTCCTTTACGACACATTACATGCCACATGCGTTTATGTGTGAGCATGCCAACTGGTGATGGTCGTTGTGTGGTTATGTGCTCTGTGCGTGTTTTATCTTTCCTGAAGTACTGTGTCTCATTTCATGTTGTGGTCAATATCACATACAGTAATTTGTTTTCAACCAATTTACACCAACGTATGTGGTACGTCGTGTATGTTACGTAACGTTTTAACAGTCTATATATTATGAGTCAGAAATATTTGACTCTGTGAGGGCAAAGCACTTGCCCCAACACATCTATTAGTCGAAATAGTTACTGAAAAGGAAAATGTGCAAGCAGTACGGGTGCCCTCGCATATATTCTGTACTCCTGGAAATTTTATCAAGTGGGCCGTAACGGTCACGGAATCGTTGTGAGCGGGTGAGGTCGCTAGGTTATCACGAACTGTCAGGAGATATGAGCGTGGCATCGACCTCCTGAACTAGAAAGGCTTTTACGTATTCACGGGTCGCTAAAAAGAACGGTTCCGTGGAGGTACTCGTCGAGATTGTGCTGTTTTGCTGACGAAGACAGAAAAGGATATACTGACGATCTTAAACATTGTTTTCTTTTATACCATCGTATTCATTTCCTATTTTACTGATTTTTCTCAAGACGTCGTGTCTTAAAAAGATGCAAAAAAGTTCCTTTAAATTCTTCAAAGCATGCTGTTCGTATCGCTCTGGTCAACGTTTCAATAAAAGATTCTACAAATTGCAAGGGAACATCAGTCTGTTTTTATGGGTGATTCTTATTGCGATCAGGTGTATAGAGAGGTAGAAAATGTGACAATGAAAGTACTACGTGCTATTTTGTATGCATTTCCACTGTCCAGTTGGCAACTTCCTATTATGTATTTATGCTGGAAGCCATTAGTGTGGTGCGAACCGAACAACTTGACGTATGCGTAACTTATTACACTGTGCCGAATACACTATGTGATCAAAAGTATCCGGACACCCTCAAAAACATACGTTTTTCATGTAAGGTGCATTGTACTGCCACCTACTGCCAGCTCTCCGGTGATCCAGCCCCGCAGTGCCCTTGTGGTCAGGCATTAACCGTGCGCCATGTTTTATTGTCGTGTCCCCGTTTTAGTCAATTTCGTGTTATCCTGTCCCTGCCATCTACTTTACCGGATGTTTTAGCTGCTCGTATTCTGCGTTTTATAACTTTAACTGGCTTGTCCAAAGACATTTAACCTTTTTACTTATTTTATCTGCATCTTTGTCAGGTACTTCTGGTGTCCCCCCATCCCCTTGAGTTTTAGCAGATTCCATGTGTTCTAACACCAGTGACTGGGCGCTAATGACCTCAGCAGTTGAGCGCCCTTAAACCCTACCAAAAAAAAAAAAAAACCTACTGCCAGGTACTCCATATCAGTGACCTCAGTAGGCATTACACATCGTGAGAGAGCAGAATAGGGCGCTCCGCAGGACTGACGGATTTCGAACGTGGTCGGGTGATTGGGTGTCACGTGTGTCATATGTCTATACGTGAGATTTCCACACTCCCAAACATCCGTAGGTCCACTGTTTCCGATGTGATAGTGAAGTGGAAAGGTGGAGGGACATTTACAGCACAAAAGCGTACAGGCCGACCCCGTCTGTTGACTGACAGAGACCGCCGATAGTTGAAGAGGGTCGTAATGTGTAATAGGCACACATTTGTCGAGACCATCATAAATTCCAAACTGCATCAGGATCCACTGCAAGTACCATGACAGTTAGGCAGGAGGTGAGAAAACTTGGATTTCATTGTCGAGCGGCTGCTCATAAGCGACACATCACCCCCAATAAATGCTGAACGACGCCTCGCTTGGCGTAAGGAGCGTAAGTAAACATTGGACGATGTAACAGTGGAAAAACTTTGTGTGGAGTGACGAAGCACGGTATACGATCCGATGGCAGAGTGGGTATGGCGAATGTCCGGTGAACGACATCTGCCAGCGTGTGTAGTGCCAACAGTAAAATTTGGAGGCGGTGGTGTTATAGTGTGGTCGTGTTTTTCAAAAAAATGGCTCTGAGAACTATGGGACTCAACTGCTGTGGTCATAAGTCCCCTAGAACTTAGAACTACTTAAACCTAACTAACCTAAGGACATCACACACAGCCATGCCCGAGGCAGGATTCGAACCTGCGACCGTAGCGGTCGTGCGGTTCCAGACTGTAGCGCCTTTAACCGCTTGGCCACTCCGGCCGGCTCGTGTTTTTCATGGAGGGGCTTGCACCCGTTGTTGTTTTGTTTGGCACTATCACAGCACAGGCCTACATTGATGTTATAAGCACCTTCTTGCTTCCCACTGTTGAAGAGAGTTTCGGGGATAGCGATTGCATTTTTCAACACGGTCGAGTACGTGTTCATAATGCACGGCCTGTGGCGGAGTGGTTACATGACAATAACTTCCCTGTAATGGACTGGCCTGCACAGAGTCTTGACCTGAATCCTATAGAATACCTTTGGGATGTTTTGGAACGCCGACTTCGTGCCAGGCTTCACCGACCGACGTTGATACCTCCCTTCAGTGTAGCACTCCGTGAAGAATGGGCTGCCAGTCCCCAGGAAACCTTTTAGCGCCTGATTGAACGTATGCCTGCGATAGTGGAAGCTTTCATCAAGGCTAAGAGTGGGCCAACACCATATTGAATTTCAGCATTACCGATGGAGGTCGCCACGAACTAGTAAGTAATTTTCAGTCAGGTGTCCGGATTCTTTTGATCACATAGTGCGTATCGGAATGTATTCTACATCTCTGTCGCCTATTTGAGTGACTCAGAGTGGAAGTATGAATAAATTCTGAATATTTTGAAATGCATAGTATATCTGAGGAACTGCTGAGCGTTACTTTGGCGTTCTACGTAGTGGAATTGGCGTTTCCACACGAGGAAAACTTCAACTCTACCGAATAAGGTTTGCGGTCTGTTCTTTGTAATAACAGCATCAATTGTAGAGTTGTCTGTGGAATTCAGAATTCACGTGGCGTGAAGACATGTCCGCAGCTGGAGAGTCAGAGGTGCAACTAAATTTCCATAGTAAACGACGAGTTGTTTGCTGTGTTCACACCTACGTTTGCGTGAGACGTACGCAGGGAAGGGGCCAGTCAAGGCCGCAGTGGGAACGGAAGTGGCTGGCTGCCCGGGGCCACCTCACCGTTTTCCAGGGTTTCTTTCTGTGGTTGCTGTGAAACGGGCCAGAAGGCGTGTATTTAACAGCTTGTTCGGAGTAATGGATTTTACGTTGCAAGTTGTAGCGAGGTCATTAAACGACCCGTTAAGCCCAGTTTATAAGACGATTGTGCTTAAGAAAACTAAAATCTGTCAAATTTATACGCTATGGAAATGTCGAGAAATTCCCCTACTTTGCGGGGAGCGATTTACGTATCAGTCGAAAATAAGTTCGAAATGTCGAAAAATTTATGTATTTTACAATATCCTGTAATATAAATACACAATATTATGAGTTCGTGAACTTCATACTGTTTTATTGTGATATATCTTGTCCGCAGCTCGTGGTCGTGCGGTAGCGTTCTCGCTTCCCACGCCCGGGTTTCCGGGATCGATTCCCGGCGGGGTCAGAGATTTTCTCTGCCTCGTGATGACTGGGTGTTGTGTGCTGTCCTTAGGTTAGTTAGGTTTAAGTAGTTCTAAGTTCTAGGGGACTGATGACCATAGATGTTAAGTCCCATAGTGCTCAGAGCCATTTGTGATATATCTTCTAATTTGTAATTTATGGTTATATAATACCTGAAAATTTTTTGTTGGCTGGGTGGGGGAGTCTTACGAAAAACTGTGTGAAAGTCAAATTTATCATGTAATCTTTCCCGAGAATTATGCAAATATGTGAGATAGCCGACTATTTTTTTACATAGAAAATAATTTATTTTCATTAACCTAAACAGTGACCTATATAACTAGGAACTGTCGTTGCACGATATGATGAATTGTACTACATTTCAGTGAAGCTCCCTATGGTGGCGGAGAAACGCAGATCTAATTGAACCTTTAGTTGAATTAATGAGAGTACAAAAATAGAAAAAGCTGTAAATATTCCCTCGCGGGATGCAATTTCTTGCCCATTTCTCAGCCAGGCCGCGTGAGTTTGGACGCAGTGTTGAATTGGCCTTGTGTTCATGAATCTGCTGTCGCTGGATATTCCAACCAGCGACTGTGAATGAAATGTGCGTTCGCCGCCCCCCCCTCCCCCCCCCCCTCCAATACACACACACGGATGAGGAGAGAAAAGCTACCTAGTTTCTCGCTTTATATTTGTCGCTGTTATTCTAAATGGATCCTTCGATGGCGTTAAGTTGGCGGGCTCCGAGATTAATGGGGGTGTCAAGTTGTTCTAGTGGCGTGTTTCTGTAGCCGGTGAAAGACTGAACTATTCTTCACTCTCACCAAATGTATACGATGCTGACTTCAGGCTCATTGGCCAGATGGCCGTTAACAGCACAGATGTTTGAACTAATTATGACAGAATCAGCAACGGTCCTCATTCTGCTTTTTTTTCTGGGATACTCATGGAGCTACAAGGCACGTATTGTATTGAGTATCCTGCTCGCTTGGGTTTTCCTGGTTTCTTTGCCTCTGTTGCTCTAGAGGTAAAGGCAAGCATCTTGCTCAGCGTACAGCAGACTATCAGTTTTCGCAGCCGTTGATGAACTGTAGACTGATACCCAAACTCAGAATTAAATAACAGTCCTTTTCAAATTGCCGTAATTAGGTCAAAACTCGTCTTGGTTAGATAATGGAATTTGAGCGAGGATCTTTCGCTGGAATCAATATAATCATAAATATTGGTGTAAAGTATCGACATAGCACCTATTGGTGCTCTTGAAAATCGCATAGTCGCAAACATAGTTTTGTCATGTATAACATGTCGAAGGAAATTTACGACTGCATGAGTTCAGTATCCTTAAACCTGATTTTTTTCTGTCAAACTGATATCTACATTGAGAATAACATCTTGAGATGAGAAGAATTATTATATTGTGTGACAAATATCTTCAGACTGCTTCCTGTAACGATGTTAATGGACACTAAAACCCCTCACCCCCTCCTCTCTTCCAGGCAAATGCCGGGATGGTTCCTTTGAAAGGGCACGGCCGACTTCCTTCCCTAATCCGACGAGACCGATGACCTCGCAGTTTGGTCTCTTCCTCCAAACAACCCAACCCCCCTTCCCTCTCTCTCTCTCTCTCTCTCTCTCTCTCTCTCTCTCTCTCTCTCTGTGTGTGTGTGTGTGTCTGTGTGTGTGTGTGTGTGTGTGTGTGTGTGTGTGTAGATGGAGACACTTGTTTTAAGAAATGCATAACAGAGTGTAATGTAAGTAAATGTTGCATGGAATGCAGAGTGGGAGTTCTCAGAGGACAGAGAAGTATAAGTAGAGCTGCATGCTTCACACGAGCCCGTAGCTATTCCGCAAGCAGTACAGTTTCTCACGTCCCATGAAGGCTCAGTTCCTGTTAACTGTAGGATTACGCAGCAATTAGGGAACTGTGAGCCCGGAGCGACACGGAGATTACAGGTGCACTCGTTCGCACAGAGGCTGGCCGTAACCGTTACCACTCACTGAAGCAGCAAAGTCCAGGTTCCCACAGAGCGCCACTGCAGCTGTCAGCAGCGCTGCCGCTGTGGCCAGGCCTTTTATTATTGTTTGCCGTGTGGCACGTATCTCCGGGGACAGAGGTGGACAAAGGCCTAATTTCTCTGCATACAGCACGCTGGAATATTCCTGTCTGCCTGAACGACTGAATGACCTGTAAGCAATCCTATGAGAAAACAACGGATGACGTACCGAGCGTAGAGCGATGCTGTTAACTTGTTGCATAATGCCGACATTCTTTAAAGGCACTGTTTTGTCAAACTGCTAATTTTCAGTAAATGGTACCATCTTCCACAATGCGAAAATTGTTTCTAATGACGGTTATATTTTTATTTAAGGCAACGTATGAAAATGAAACATAAACATATACCATCTGCCAGGAAGTTTCATATCAGCAAAAATGGTTCAAATGGCTCTGAGCACTATGGGACTCAACTTCTGAGGTCATTAGTCCCCTAGAACTTAGAACTAATTAAACCTAACTAACCTAAGGACATCACACACGTCCATGCCCGAGGCAGGATTCGAACCTGCGACCGTAGCGGTCTCGCGGTTCCAGACTGCAGCGCCTAGAACCGCACGGCCACTTCGGCCGGCTTCATATCAGCGCACACTCCGTTGCAGAGTGAAAATCTCATTCTGGAAACATCCCCCAGGCTGTGGCTAAGCCATGTCTCCGCAATATCCTTTCTTTCAGGAGTGCTAGTTCTGCAAGGTTCGCAGGAGAGCTTCTGTTAAGTTTGGAAGGTAGGAGACGAAGTACTGGCAGAAGTAAAGTTGTGAGGACGGGGCGTGAGTCGTGCTTGGGTAGCTCAGTTGGTAGAGCATTTGCCCGCGAAAGGCAAAGGTCCCGAGTTCGAGTCTCGGTCCGGCACACAGTTTTAATCTGCCAGGAAGTTTCATATACCTATAATATTGTTTCTATTTTCGTATAGATTATTAGACAGCGCTGAAAATATATCTATAATTTCGTTTCTTTCGTATACGTTTCGTAGAAAGTGAAACTGTCCTCAACCGGAAGATTGGGTTGAACACAGCAGTGCCCTTGCCTTCACCCTACCTTAGAATTATTTACTAGTCAATTATGAGCGTCCCTACAGTTTAACGTCGAATACGAACCACGATGCAACTCCGCATTTACACACAAAAATCGTTGCCAGAGGTGAAAGAAGTGAAAAGTGAGAGGATAAAAATATCCCCGAAGCGACTGGTGGTCGAATCCCGGACCACTGGATGTGCACTCGAGCCGTTACCCATTGACGGCTCCTAGAATGAATATTAAATGTGATCTACCTCGGTGAACGGCATACACGCCAATCACTGGTTGTGTCCGGTACAATTTTAAAAATCAAACAGGCCTACTGTTCAGTTGGTGCTCTAAGAAACTGTGTTAAGAGCATCGTATAGTGCAACTTAATCACTTCAATACCTTTGTGTGTCCTGTGTTACATTTTCGTCTTGTTTATTTGTTTCAGTATACTGCGGATGTAAAATTTGTTTTGTGTCCGAATCTGTCATTTGTTAAGCGTGTGCAACTTCTTGCCAGGGTACGACTTTAGTTTAAAGTATACTCTGAATTGTCAAAACAAACTGTAATTTGTGCTCAGAAGACTGTTCGATACATAGGGTTGGATACATGTCACGCACTTCTTATGCAGGTTTAAGGAAACTATTCAGGAAGCCAAAAATGAATGATAAATGGATGTGAGTAGTGTGCTCTAGATCGTAGCAGTGTGTTTTAGGAAGGACAAAGATTCTGTGGCAGCGATAGTGAGGATCACATCAGACGGCGTGCTGTTGACTGATTTTAAATTACAACCACAGGCTAGACGTAGAGTACATTGCAAACCATTAAGAGCCAGGTGACTTTGAGGCATTAAATGTTTTGTAATGCATGCGTATTCGTGTTGACAACAGGATGTTGTTTCTGCGAACTCTTGCTTCAGTTGCTACTACAATAATAGTCACAACCGCTTTAGAAGATGTGATGGCGTCATTTTCCAGGGTGCACCTTCAGACATATTTGCATTACTTCATTTACTTTCGCTACGTCTCTGCTAACTCTCGCGATCTGTGCCCGCTGGGCAACGTAGAGCGTTAACTGAATGCTTTCCAGGCGGATAAGTAGCCACGCACGTTTAAGTACGCACAATAGATTAACGTCGTTTAGTGTGGCGCGCCCGCCATTGTGGTTGTTAGACTACTGCACGCTGGTTTGGGCGATTGATGGAATGGGATCTAATTTGAAGATAGGATTCACAATGTACTGTTTTTAGAATTATACACGAAGATTTCCCAAGTGAGTTTACCGATCATAGATTCTGACGAGTTTGGTTTCAGAATGTGCAGCAGATGTACGAACCGTCAAAACCTACGATGAGTGAAACTGAAACGAAGATGGGTAGTAGGCGTAATCCACCGAACTACATACCTATATCATTGACGTCGGTTTGCAGTAGGGTTTTGGAGCATATATTGTATTCAAACATTATGAATCACCTCGAAAGGAACGATCTATTGATACGTAATCAGCATGGTTTCAGAAAATATCGTTCTTGTGCAACGCAGCTAGCTCTTTATTCGCACGAAGTAATGGCCGCTATCGACAGGGGATCTCAAGTTGATTCCGTATTTCTAGATTTCCGGAAAGCTTTTGACACCGTTCCTCACAAGCGACTTCTAATCAAGCTGCCGGCCTGTGAGGTATCGTCTCAGTTTTGCGACTGGATTCGTGATTGCCTGTCAGGAAGGTCGCAGTTAGTAGTAATAAGACGGCAAATCATCGAGTAAAATTCAAGGGAAATTACAATGAAATGAACACCCTTAGCTGCTTACAGGCGTTGACATAAGTCAACGGGGACAGATGAAAATGTGTGCCCCGACCGGGACTCGAACCCGGGATTTCCTGCTTACATGGCAGACGCTCTAACCATCTGAGCCGCTGAGGACACAGAGGATAGGGCGACTGCAGAGATTTATCTCTGGCACGCCTCTCGCGAAACCCACATTCTCAACGTATTGTCCCGCACTACATTCGTAGTGCCCCCGCCCATTATACTCATTACTCGCGGCGCGTTGCCGTGTAAGTAGGAGATCCCGGGTTCGAGTCCCGGTCGGGGCACACATTTTCATATGTCCCCGTTGACGTATGTCAACGCCTGTAAGCAGCTAAGGGTGTTCATTTCATTGTAATTTCATTCTAATGAGCTGCTTGGTCACCGATGGTATCTGTTCTTTCGGACATACCATCTTAGTAAATAAAATTGAAGTGGTATCAGGTGTTCCCTAGGGAAGTGTCATGGGACCTCTGCTGTTCCTGATGTATATAAATGACCTGGGTGACAATCTGAGCAGTTCTCTTAGGTTGTTCGCAGATGATGCTGTAATTTACCGTCTAGTAAGGTCATCCGAAGACCAGTATCAGTTGCAAAGCGATTTAGAAAAGATTGCTGTCTGGTGTGGCAGGTGGCAGTTGACGCTAAATAACAAAAAGTGTGATGTGATCCACATGAGTTCCAAAATAAATCCGTTGGAATTAGATCACTCGATAAATAGTACAGTTCTCAAGGCTGCCAATTCAACTAAGTACCTGGGTGTTAAAATTACGAACAACTTCAGTTGGAAAGAACACATAGATAATATTGTGGGGAAGGCGAGCCAAAGGTTGCGTTTCATTGGCAGGACACTTAGAAGATGCAACAAGTCCACTAAAGAGACAGCTTACACTACACTCGTTCGTCCTCTGTTAGAATATTGCTTCGCGGTGTCGGATTCTACCAGGTGGGATTGACGGAGGACATCGAAAGGGTGCAAAAAAGGGCAGTTCGTTTTGTATTATCACGTAATAGGGGAGAGAGTGTGGCAGACGCGAATTGGGATGGAAGTCATTAAAGCAAAGACGTTTTTCGTCGCGGCGAGATCTATTTACGAAACTGCAGTCACCAACTTTCTCTTCCGAATGCGAGAATATTTTGTTGAGCCCAACCTACATAGGTAGGAATGATCATCAAAATAAAATAGGAGAAATGAGAGCTCGAACAGAAAGGTTTAGGTGTTCGTTTTTCCCACTCGCTGTTCGGGACTGGAATGGTAGAGAGATAGTATGATTGTGGTTCGATGAACCCTCTGACAAGCACCTCAATGTGAATGGAAATAGCAGAAAATGATTTAGCAACATTTAGTGTTCCAAAAGATGTTCTTGAGTGGACTTCCGATAGAAACTGACAAGTGGTTTTGGTATGCATAGTAAGACAGACATTGCGAAATCGACATAGACACCCCAGGACTGCGTTACACGGCTTCCATTGTCGTGTCTATTATATTGATTTTTGAAATCATTGCAAGTTTGTATTTTGTTTCAATTATTACAGGAAGCGCAAGGTAGAATTTCATCGATATCAACGTAAGTATCAAAGTGCTCTTGTACACTAGGACTACGACTATGGTGGTCTTCGAGGATTATCTTTACGCGTTACTGTGAAGTTGATATTTGGCTCGAAATGGCTTTATGGCCGCATCTTCTCTCTCGTAGACGACGAAAATCGAAGTGTACTCAGTTAACAATAGCTTCGCATCGAGATGACTGCTCAAGAAAACCACGGCCTATTTCTTCTCCCACCCGTGTTCAATCTGTGCAAATGCTCGGATTGCGGAATAGCTAAGCGGAGTTGAAATTTCTTGCTGTCGGATACAAAAAGGTAAACTGAATATTGTATCCATAAGTGATGGATAAAAAAAACCAAGACTTCCGAATTAAAATTAAGCAAAATAAATCGCAGTCAGACTCAATAATGTCAGATTTACGATTGTCTGTGACTGTAATTATCTATGACATGCTAACAGTGGTTCATTTTTCTAGGTTAGGTGTTTGAATACCGTAAGTCTGTTTGAAATTAGTGAGCGTCTCATCCACCTTCCCTTTTCATTTGCAGCTAGCATCAAAAGACGCGCTTCCTTGACCTCTTCTTCGCGTCTTACGTGAAAGGAAAGCTTTCTCCGGACCGTAACCCACAATACCTTTTTCGGAGACTAGTTTTTCTTTCCTGCTGCGTTCATCGGTTGTCAGTGCGTAACGGAAAAAGGACGTGACCAGCTTTGTCAAGAGGTGTGTTTACGTGGTATCCTCTTGGGCGAAGTGCTTAAGTGCACACGCAACCGTGTACTACACGGCTTGTGTAAATCTCTTTTATTGAAGTTTTATGGGTTCTATTTATAGTAGCAATTACCTTTAACTACTAAGCTAACGACCAGATACGAGTACATGTAATAAATCGTTATACGAAGGATAGTCGAAGCACAAATTTGTTCGTTTTTGAGAAACAGGTAAATAGAACATGAAAACCACAAAGGAATGGTTTTTCTCGATCATTTTGCACGGAATGCTGCGATTTCAGTTGAATAGGTTCACTTGAACCTATTGCTAAAAACCATTATTACAACTTACATTACCGATTTCGGTTCAAGGCCGTCTTTGTATGTCTTGACGCCTGCATTATTTTGCGAAGTACAAGGAATTTACTTTTCGCCCACACCAAATGACGCTTTCAGTGGTGTTTGCTCTGTACCAATGCCGTTAGCTTTCTATCGCTTGAAGTATTTGTGCACACACGTCACCACTGTAACCATCACAGGTTTTTGTATTTAAATAGAAAGCTAAGTTGTGGGCAGTTAATGACAGTGGTTCCAGTTGTTTTAGTTTTAGTTCAATAGGGTCAGTGCGTTCATATTGTCAGTCCTTGTCATACCGACGTGCCAGCTAAAGGAGGTTTTGTTGTTATTTGCTATGTACTTGGATCTCACAACCCTCCACCGACACTCTGTAAATTAGTAATCCATTTATCAGAATACGAGGATTTCATATTATGTACGTGAGTGTCTGTCGATAATTGTAATACATTTACTATTCGAGGTTTCTTCAACGTATGATCTATTTTGCGTTCTGCTCCATATTCCTACATAAGCTCTTCCACAAAAAAATGAATATCATAGAAAGATTCGGCACACACAGAAAGAGACTGACTGGGAAAAGAGTTCATTTGTGGCCAAGGGCGCCCGTACAGTAGTTTGCAAGGAGTGGGGGCTGCATACCAAGGGGTATGGGGCATTTTTAATATTTCGGAAGACGAAGCAATTTGTAAGTAGCCATAAAAAGGTCCATCTCCGACCCTGCTGAAAACCTACATAATACCGACTTTTAAATAAATTTCTTGAAAGAAATTAACTTAAAACACTATTAGAGTTTGGGGGCGGAGGCGTCGGCGGAGGCGGCGGCCGCCGCCGCCCTTGCCCCGGGCATGGACGCCCTTCCTTGCAGCTCAAAATTAGCATAATTTCCTGCCTTGTAATGCTACAGATATATTATTGATGAGTCCGTTGTGGCTGAGATTAGGGGACTAAGTCGATGACGTTAAATTTGTTTGCACACGGCCAGCGCTAGTAACTCTGACCAGAAAAGTAGGTTGACGCAAGACGTGGTATGAGTCTTTCGGGAAACAATAAAAAACGCTTTACTCGTAGCTAGTCATTTTTATTACGTGCTTAGAATGGAATCAGCCAACTCAAAAACCTACTAGAGTTCAAAACTGGGTCGAATCAAGACGCGAGCCTAGACCCTTGCCTTTCTCAGGTAGTTCTCTTAAGCATCATTCGTACTGGAGAGAAACTGTAGACTCTTTTTGCTTCACTTCCTCGTATTACCCTTTCTTCGAGTAATGCTAGTCCAGCAAGGGTTGCAGGAGAACTTCTGTGAAGTTATTTCAGTTGTGTAATACTGGTTGAATGTGTTGAGGCGGATCGTTATTCGTTCCTGGATAGCTCAGTCGGTAAAGGCATTACATGGGAAAGCCGGGATTGTAAGTTTGTGTCACAGTTCGGTACACAGTTTAAGTTTGCCAGGAAGTTTCACAATAGCGTACTCTCCGATGCAACAGACAGCTTCCTTTGTATAACGAAGTTGGTAGAGGTTCGTAAATTTCCTTCTGTAAGTCTGGATTTACGTCTAATCTAATCCATTACGCAATGTCCAGTCACATTACTTTGACAACATGTCAGAAACCTGAATAACTACCTTTTCATCTTGGACAGCTGCGAGGCGTGCAGGAAGTGTGTCATTGTGCTTCTGGAAGGTACTGACAGGAGTTACGCTTACTCCAGTGCCGTGGCCAGCTGCGCTAGGTTTCTCGGTTTAAGGATTCATGGCGCGAACAGTCCGATAACAGATTCTTGGTAGGGGTTAAATCCGGCGAGTCTGAGGGTCAGTGGAGTACGATAAACTCATCCTGGTTCCCTTCGAACCACGCACGCGCACTGCGAGCTGCGACACGTTGCATTGTCCTGCTGGTAGATACCATCGTGCCGAGGATAAACAAACTGCATGTAAGGATGGAAATGGTCCTCAAGGATAGATAGATACTTGTGTTGATACATTGTGCTTCCAGAATGACGAGGTCACCCAGGAAATGCCACGAGAATATTCCCCAGACCATAACGGTTCCTCCTCCGGCCTGAACCCCTCGCTTTCTCGTCGTACACATCAACGGGCAGCTATCTGATGGAACATAAAACGTGATTCATCTGAAGTGGCCGTCTGTCGTCACTCATTGGACGTTCAGCTCAGATAGTGGAGACCAAAGTCCAGCATTCATTGTCGAACAGCAGTCAGTATGGGTGCATGAACAAGGCGCCTGCTGCAGAGGCCCATACGCAGCCACGTTCGCTGAACGGTGGCTGAGAAGACACTGTTGGTAGCCCCTTGGTTCATCTGGATGATCAGTTGCTCAACAGTTGCACGTCTATTCACTCGTACACATCTCCGCAACCGTCGTTTACCCCTGTCATATACGGCTCGTGGTGCCCACAATTGTCTCAGTGCCGGTTTTGGATAGCGCCATTTCGCTATGCACGGTATGCTTCAACCACGGCGGAACGCGAACAGTTTTGGAAATGCTTCCACTCTTGGCGCGAAAGCCAGTGATCAAGCCCTTTTGGACGTCAGATAAGTCGCATCGTTTCCGCGTTACAATGACTGCACTGTTTTCCACGTCCCAATGACTCGTTTTATATGCCCTCCACTGCCAGCGCTGCTACCAGCCGTCTGTGAGAAGTTATTGTCCGTTAACATCGAAAATAGCCGGTGGTTACATTAATGTTATTGAGCCGTTTAGATAAAATTTTGTCATTGTACATCTGGACTATGGCAATAACCAAATAGGGCAATAAACTATTACATCTGTTTCTAATAATGATTAGCAAATTATTTTGTTGTATTAGATAATTTGTTAACATTATGAAGGTTCACATTTACGAAAAAGTTTGCTGTTTTGTTTAGTGTACCGGTTTACGCTCTCGCCGGAAACCCCAAAAGTAACTTTCAACTGTGTTTCATTTGTAACATATGCGCATTGTACTCCACGTTATAGCTTTTAGCTACGTGGTTTCACCGTCTCAAAGAATAAATAGTCACGCTTTCACCTTCATAAGACAGTCACTGACTCGAGTGACAATGACTGAAATGTTCTCAGCTAAAACATCTGAAAAAGATGTGTTGTGTTGTCGGATGCACGCTCGAAAAATGAATAATTCGAACTTCAGTACTTCATGACGCATACTACATACAGTTTCCACCATATGTTTCTTAAATGACAATGTCATAGCAGTATACATAGTAATCGCATACGACTGTCCCTTTCTCAACGTGAAAGAGAAGTATCAGGTTTTGCCTCTGGCTACATGAGAGATTTACGAGAGCACTGCCTATTCCCACCGCCGCTCTCCTTCATTTCCCAACTTTTGGACCTTCCCCCACACGACAAATGCGATTACTATAGCAAAACTCGGCAGTGGACTATGGGCAAACCGTCGCGGTACAAGTATAGTGTCTCTGGCTTTATCGGCATACGAGTATATTGGCACCGACTAGGGAGACTTTCCACCCTGAAATCAGGAAATCGCTCGCGTATCTGTTACGCCCAGTGTGCAGCATCGCAGAAAACGTAGTTCTCACACCAAGCGAGGTGAGGCAATGATTGATCCTGTAGGGGAGGAGCGGGGTTCAAATTACCGTCCAACCATCCAGATTAAGATTTTCTGTGACTTCTATCAATCAGTCGAGGCGAATACTGTGTTGACTCCTCCAACAAGATCGCTGTCACTTTACTTCTCCATCCTTGACCAACCGAACATGTGCTACTTTTCTTCTTTCTTGCTATCGTTCATCTTCGACTTCGTTATTATTGCTACTCTTCGACGGATGAAACAGATTGGCGACCGAGCCCGTGTGGAATCTCGGTACCATGTTGCTCAGTATTACGCATATTGAAATTGATTTAGCCCTGTCGCAGGTAAGAGCTTTATGTCCGCACTCCTGACTCAGCAATTACAATGATCATGAGCTGTATACTGCATTTGATTTCCATGCAGTCGCCGGCAAACATGAGTGTTTTCTTCCAACAGAATAGTTGTGGAATGTTGTGCAGAGCAGCGGCCAATAGAATGGAGAAAGCTGGCTTTTACGAAACGCAGGACGCTCCTCCCTCGCAGGTGGATGGAGCGGCTGAGACCCAGATCTGGCAGTCACTCGGCCGCGGTCTCCCAATGCAAATGAGGCGCTCCGGCCCGATCACATGACCCACCTTACCGAATGACAGGAACCGGTTGCGGTCTCATTGCTACCCGATACCAGCGCTGCTCATTGGGCGCAGCACACGCGCTTTTCGTCCACTTACCTTTGTAATGCTCACGACTCTGCCGTCCTGCACGCAGTAATACAGTCTCGGCTGAAAGTGACTAGAGACTTTTCGCACTGCCAAAATGAAATACTTCATTTGTGTGGCTTTAACGTCCTTAGTTCCTTCACAATTGTTAAAGGCTTTCCAAAACCGTCTTTGCAGTTACAAAAAAAATAAATAAATAAATAAATAAATAAATAAAAATAAAAAAAATAAAAAATGCACTTTTATTTTACTACACGTATTTTGATTTATTCATTTCAAACGTCGCTGGTAGCATGTGTGTCTAATTTTCGTTTACATCTGGAAGTGTCCTTTGCATGTAAATTTTCCAGGTATTCCTACTTTTGGCACTGATCTTCGTCGTCTGTATGCACACATTTGTCTGTAGACATCCTTTTAGCCAGGGGAACGTAACGAAACATTAGTTGTTCAATATTTTGTCGTGTTTCACACCAAAGAAAGCGTAGTGCTGCAAGCCAAAGTGAAATCAGGTCAAAACGTCTGTGCCAAACGCAGGAATGCCTGAAAAAATACACGCAGAGGACACTTCAATGTGTAAGGGTAGATCAAAAATGCTTACACTGACGACGTTTTAAATTAATAAAACGTAACGCGCGTAGTAATATAAATACCCTTTTTAGTAGCTACAAAGACGGATTTGAAATATCTTCAATAACCAAAATGAACTCTTACATCTACGCACCTATGATGACCGAAGTAATTTTAAACAATTATTTACTTGTTTCAAATGACCATTTGCTGTAGTTTTTAAATGAAAATAGTAAAACATTTTCTACTGCTTTTTATTCCAGACAACCTTAAGGATGTTACTTTTATACATGAGGTCAAATACATTCAGGGTTCTCTATCCCGCATTAAATATGAAATTACTAATGAAATGTTATTGTCATCAGGAAACAGGGTATACGTGACACTACTTGTAACTTCAGAAACTTATTTAAGTAACCACGCTTTTGGAAGTTGATTTCAAATTCTTGTCTGCTATCCTCATCTATACTTGTCGTGGTTCTTTTGGGAAGGCTAATCATTTGAAACTTGCACGCAGATTAAAACTGTGTACCGGACTGGGACTTGAATCGGGAGACTCGCGTTTCGAGTGTAATGCTCTTACCGTCTAAGCTCTTCAGGCACGACTCACGACGTGCCATCACATCTTCACTTCTGCCACTACCTCTCTGCTGCGTTCCAAACTTCACAGAAGCTCCCGTGCGTACGATGTAGCGTAGCATTCCTGGCAAAAAAAAAGAGACCATTGCTCGCTAAGGTCAAAGTTCCTGGTTCGAGTCCTGGCCTAGTACGCAGTTTTAATCTGCCATAAAGTTTCAAAACAGCGTACGCTCAGCTGCAAAATGAAATATTCATTCTGGGAGTAACTGATTTATTACTGCATTTGACAGTAACTTGGGAAGTCATCTCGCAATTTCCTGGTGCGATGAGTACGCTTCACGTCCCTGGAAATCCATTTTACACTGTTTAAGTTATTTTGAGGCCTGATTAACCAGAACTAACTACACCTCCTTAGACTGAAGTTTACTCTTGCAAATTATCTCCAAAGCATAAAACTAAACGAATTATTAACAATAACAGATTTCTTGTTGCATAAACTCTTTATCTGGGAATTTCAAGATTGTCAGTTGATCCAGTTTTACAAAGTGAGAAGTTATGTTTTGAACACACACACTATAAAATAATACATTGCACAGTATACGAGTAATTACATTAAGAGCATTCCAATACGCCACTTGTTGATGATTTCCTTTATAACTGATTTGGAACAGTACTTCCATTCACCTTAGTTATTTCGAAAACACGTTCTGTACTTCATATTGTTAGTATATATCGAAAGTTTTGATGAAGACGAGATACACACACAGATTCGAATATCTGTTTTGACATGACCATCTTAGAACCCCTCTGAATCCTATAACAGAGCATGGGAGGATAAAAATGACCCCCCCCCCCCCCCAAATTGCTTTAGTGAAATTTTTGTTCTACCGTAAGAATTTTTTAGACGGTATATAGTTGGGACTGGAATGGCCTGAAAGTAAAGCTTTACATTGCATATAATTAGGTTCTACAGTTTTGCGAATGCTGATGGGTAAATATTTGTTTTGCTTTCCATTGTGTTTACGAATCTTTCCTGCGTATGTATAAGAACAGCTTCCCATGATAAGGGTTTTTCTTCGCTTCGTATTTATCGTGTTTGTATCAGTGTTCCATCTGCAACTTGAAAACCAGGTATTAAATAAGCGATAAAAGGCGCCTATTTTATGACAGTTGTGTTGAATCTCTCTGAGGAATGTGAAATAATACTTCGAAACTCACGATCAAGGCTGTTGTCACGCGACTACTTTAAGTGCTACCACTAGTCATGATGTACATGTTCTTCCTTCAGCACTTAGATAACTTTAAATTACTCTGATGGTTTCATTAAACATACTTCAAACTACGTCTACATGGCTAAGACGCAAATTCCACTTAACGCCTAATAGTGCATTCATCGCACACCCCTACACAATAATTCTGGTATTCCAGTCGCGAACAGCGCTCCGAAAAAACGAACACCTATGTCTTTCCGTGCGAGCTCTGATTTCCCTTCCTTTGTTATGATGATCGTCTCTCCTATGTAGGTCAGCGTCAACAAAATATTTTCGCATTCGGAGGAGACAGTTTGTGATTGAAATTTCGTGACAAGAACCCGCCAGAAACGGCTGTGTTTTAATGATGTCCATCCCAATCATTTATCACATCCATGACACTCTCTCCCAAATTTCGTGATAATACGAAACGAACTGCCCTTCTTTGAACTTTCTCGATGTACTCCGTTAATCCTATCTGATAGTAGTACAGGCGCCCTCTCTAGCAGATCTGTTGCATCCTCTGAGCGTTCCGGCAATTAAATGGAATCTTTGGTTCGCCTTCCCCACAACATTTTCTGTGTGTCCTTTCTGTTTAATTTGTTCGTAATTGTAATTCCTAGGTATTCAGGTGAATTTACGGCCTTTAGATTTGACTGATTTATCGTGTAACCGAAGTTTAACGGTTTCCTTTTAGCACTCATGTGGATGACCTAACACTTTCCGTTATGTAGACTCAATTGCCAATTTTCGTACCAAACAAATATGGTTCATGGTGTGGGTTCCTGTAGTCATGTCCTAGTTCCTGAACCACGGGCAACGTATGAGTGGCCAAGTAAGTGGTCCCGACAGTCGGGATACCAGTTACTTTGGAATAAGGCTGGGCATCTCGGACATATTCTGAGTCGTGGCCACCTTTGTGCTCATACGGCAAAGACTACCAAATCCACCGGTTAGTCCCTCAGCCGTTAGGGGTAAAACCCAATGGGACTCGGGGCAAGTAAGGCTAGCAACCTGCTTCCCTGGTACTTTAAATATGATGCTGGCAACAATCAGAGCAAAATGCCTCGGACCTTTGGAGGTGACGGAGTCCCACCTCTAAGTGACAAACCAGGGACTCCTAAGATACGACTTGGCAAACAAATGGTAATGAGATGGGGAGCTATTAATATCAATGGGGGCTACTCTGGGAAGAAGGTAGAGCTGGCAGAGGCTGCAAGTAAGATGGGGCTGGACGTTTTAGCTGTTAGTGACATTCGGGTAAGGGGGTGAGAAAGAAGAGGTAGTGGGAGAATACAAGGTCTACCTGTCAGGAGTCAAAGCAGGAATAGCACAATGGGGGGTAGGGCTTTACATCAGGAAAGAAATGGAACCCAGCGTAGTTGCAATAAGGTACGTAAACGAACGACTGATGTGGATAGATTTGACAGTGTCTAGCAAGAAAATTAGGATTGTGTCAGTATATTCGCATTGTGAAGGGACAGATCAAGATAAGATGGATAGTTTTTATGAGGCACTCAGTGATGTAATTGTTAGAGTAAAGGACAAGGACAGTGTTCTGGTCATGGGTGATTTTAACGCCAGGATTGGAAATCGAACAGAAGGGTATGAAAAGGTTATGGGTAAATTTGGAGAGGATATGGAGGCCAACAGGAACGGGAAACAACTCTTGGATTTCTGTGCCAGTATGGGCTTAGTAATCACAAACTCCTTTTTTAAACATAAGAACATTCACCGGTATACTTGGGAAGGCAGGGGAACCAGATCTGTCATTGACTATATAGTAACAGATCAGGAATTCAGGAAGGCTGTGAGGGACACACGTGTATTCAGGGGATTCTTTGATGACACTGATCATTATTTAATCTGCAGTGAAATTGGGATTGTGAGGCCGAAAGTGCAGGAGGTCAGGTCCATATGTAGGAGGATAAGAGTGGAGAAACTTCAGGATAAGGAAATCAGGCACAAGTACATAACAGCGATCTCAGAAAGGTACCAGTTAGTTGAATGTAGTCAATTACAGTCATTGGAAAAGGAATGGACAAGGTACAGGGACACAGTACTAGAAGTGGCTAAAGAATGTCTTGGAACAGTAGTGTGTAAAAGTAGGATGAGGCAAACAGCTTGGTGGAATTACACAGTCAAGACAGCCTGTAAAAGGAAAAAGAAGGCGTATCAAAAATGGCTACATACCAGAACCCAGGTAGACAGAGAAAGTTATGTTGAAGAAAGAAACAAAGCCAAACAGATAATTGCAGCATCCAAGAAGAAATCGTGGGAAGACTTTGGGAACAGGTTGGAGACTATGGGTCAAGCTGCTGGAAAACCATTCTGGAGTGTAATTAGCAGTCTTCGAAAGGGAGGTAAGAAGGAAATGACAAGTATTTTGGACAGGTCAGGAAAACTGCTGGTGAATGCTGTGGATGCCTTGGGCAGATGGAAGGAATATTTTGATGAGTTGCTCAATGTAGGTGAAAATGCGATCAGTAATATTTCAGATTTCGAGGTAGAATGGGATAGGAATGATGATGGAAATAGGATCACATTTGAGGAAGTGGAAAAAATGGTCAATAGATTGCAGTGCAATAAAGCGGCTGGGGTGGATGAAATTAAGTCGGAACTCATCAAATACAGTGGAATGTCAGGTCTTAAATGGCTACACAGGATAATTGAAATGGCCTGGGAGTCGGGACGGGTTCCATCAGACTGGACAAAAGCAGTAATCACACCAATCTTTAAACATGGAAACAGAAAAGATTGTAACAACTACAGAGGTATCTCTTTAATCAGCGTTGTGGGTAAAATCTTCTCAGGTATTGTTGAAAGGAAAGTGCGAGTATTAGTTGAGGACCAATTGGATGAAAATCAGTGTGGGTTTAGGCCTCTTAGAGGTTGTCAGGACCAGATCTTTAGCTTACGGCAAATAATGGAGAAGTGTTATGAGTGGAACAGGGAATTGTATCTATGCTTTATAGATCTAGAAAAGGCATATGACCGGGTTCCTAGGAGGAAGTTATTCTCTGTTCTACAAGATTATGGAATAGGAGGCAAACTTTTGCAAGCAATTAAAGGTCTTTACATGGATAGTCAGGCAGCAGTTAGAGTTGACGGTAAATTGAGTTCATGGTTCAGAGTAGTTTCAGGGGTAAGACAAGGCTGCAACCTGTCTCCACTGTTGTTCATATTATTTATGGATCATATGTTGAAAACAATAGACTGGCTGGGTGAGATTAAGATATGTGAACACAAAAAAGCAGTCTTGCATATGCGGATGACTTAGTTGTGATGGCAGATTCGATTGAAAGTTTGCAAAGTAATATTTCAGAGCTAGATCAGAAATGTAAGGACTATGGTATGAAGATTAGCATCTCCAAAACGAAAGTAATGTCAGTGGGAAAGAAATATAAACGGATTGAGTGCCAAATAGGAGGAACAAAGTTAGAACAGGTGGACGGTTTCACGTACTTAGGATGCATATTCTCACAGGATGGCAACATAGTGAAAGAACTGGAAGCGAGGTGTAGCAAAGCTAATGAAGTGAGCGCTCAGCTACGATCTACTCTCTTCTGCAAGAAGGAAGTCAGTACCAAGACTAAGCTATCTGTGCACCGTTCAATCTTTCGACCAACTTTGTTGTATGGGAGCGAAACCTGGGTGGATTCAGGTTACCTTATCAACAAGGTTGAGGTTACGGATATGAAAGTAGCTAGGATGATTGCAGGTACTAGTAGATGGGAACAATGGCAGGAGGGTGTTCACAATGAGGAAATCAAAGAAAAACTGTAAATGAACTCAGTCAGGGCGAACAGGCTTAGATGGTGGGGTCATGTTACACGCATGGGAGAAGCAAGGTTACCCAAGAGACTCATGGATTCAGCAGTAGAGGGTAGGAGGAGTCGGGGCAGACCGAGGAGAAGATACCTGGATTCGGTTAAGAATGATTTTGAAGTAATAGGTTTAACATCAGTAGAGGCACCAATGTTAGCACTGAATAGGGGATCATGGAGGAACTGTATAAGGGGGGCTATGCTCCAGACTGAACGCTGAAAGGCATAATCAGTCTTAAATGATGATGATGATGATGATGATGATGATGATGATGAACAAATATCTTACCTGAACCGTTTTGCAATTGGTTTTGATCTTCTGATGACTTTACTAGACAATAAACAACAGGATCATTTGCAAACAACGTACGACGGCTGCTCAGATTGTCTCCTGAATCTTTTATATAAATACGGAACAGCAGAGCGCCTGTAACACTACCTTGGGGAACGCCAGAAATCACTTCTGTTTTACTCGATGACTTTCCGTCAATTACTACGAACTGTAGCCTCACTGACAGGGAATCACTAATCCGGTCGCATAACTGACACGATATTCCAAGAGCAACTGATTTCAAGCTGCTTGTGAGGTACGGTGTCAAAAGCCTTCTGGAAATCTAGAAATACGGAGTCAATTTGAAATCCCATGTCGATAGCACTCAACACTTCATGTGAGTAAAGAGCTAGTTGTGTTTCACAAGAACGATGTTTTCTACGTCCGTGTTGACTGTGTGTCAGTAGACCTTTTCTTTCCGGTAATTCATAACGTTCGAACTCAGTCAATGTTCCAAAATTCTGCTGCATATCGACGTTAATGATATGGGCCTGTAATTTAGTGGATTACCCCTACTACCTTTCTTGAATATCTGTGTGATCTGTGTAACTTTCCAGTCTTTGCGTACGGTTCTTTCGTCTAGCGAGCGTTTGTATATGATGGTTAAGTATGGTGCTATTGCATTAACATACCCTGAAGGGAACTCAATTCGTATACTGTCTGGACCTGAAGACTTGCATTTATTAAGTGATTTAAGATGCTTCACTACTCCGAGGATACCTGCATCAAAGTTACTCATGTTGGCAGCTAGTCTTGATTCGAATTCTGGAATATTTACTTCGTCTTCTACAACAACCCTATGTTCACTAAGCCCTGTGCGTTTACTATTGAAGTGAGCTCATGAACGAACTGCTAGTTATAATTTTCAGAGAATGCGTTTAGCACAATTTCGGATTGTGTTTTATGCTTAACTCCGGACTTTATATATATTTTCGCCAACATATTGAAGGTAAATTGAAGTCACTTCCGACTATAATTGTGCGAGTCGATACGTGTTTTGAAATTAAAGTTTTCTTCGAACCTTTCAGCAATTGCATCATTTGAGTTGGGAGATCAGTAAAAGGATCCAATTATTATTTTATTGTGGTTGCGAAGAATGAACTCTACCCTCACGAACTATCTACTTCAATTTCGCTACAAAATAAACTACTTCTAACAGCAACAAATACACCACTGCGAACTATATTTAGCCTATCCTTTTAAGAATTTGAGCATCAGTGCTTTCTAATAGCACTTGGAGCTCTGGTACTTCCGCATCACAGATAGGAAAATTTACAACTCACTTCACAGTGTATTCCTGCGTTTCCTTGATTTATTTTTAACTGATTAATGCCGAGTGTTGCGAAGTCGCATCATACGAATGCTGTGCTAATAATTGGAAGGTTAACTGTTTTTGAATACCAGTGCCGGTAGGGTCCTGATTTTATATGAAGCTACCAACGGTTCTACACGTGCTGCATTCTCCTGAGTGTTTGGGGTACCTCTAAAGCGCATTTTTTTATCTTTCATCTAGAAATTTATTCAGATTTTAAGGGGTTAAAGAAAAGCAGCATTTGTGCTTCAGATCCTCCGCGAATTTTTTTCTAGCATGATTAGCACGATACGTTTTCGCATAATAACGAAGAGTTTAGTCACAGTGACGTCTGTTTTATATTCGTGATATAACTGTACATTATTGTTCGCACTGAAAAGGCCCATCGTATTCATTTGTTAAATATTTTTTCAGTTGTGAAAATACTTCCACAAGGACGCTACTTTCTGAAAAACTGTAGATTTGTTTAGGACTCAATGTAGCACCATAATTTGTTGTAATTTTGTAAAATGCTGTTTTGCTGCGCACAGCGTAGATAGGAGTGTTCTGTAGCCCCAAAGCAGTTGTTGCCAAGCTGTGTCACGAAATCTTTGGGTTCTTCTAAAAGATGGCAATGATTCCTTGGAAAAATATTATAAATTAATTTCAAGAAGTGTTGCATTTATAATTGATTTTTCGCTTTGGTCATTTGGTCATCAATAACCGTATGGAGGGAAACTAATTATTCGTGATAGCACTGTATCCCTCGAGTCGGTGTATCATTGTTTCCTGTGCAAACAAAAGGTTACAACAGAGAATTTTTACAGCAGCGAGGTTTTAGAATTAGTTCGCAGCTAATTGCAATAGCTGTAATAACTGTAAGTTCCAACCACGGGTAGACCGAGCGAGGTGGCGCAGTGGTTACACACTGGACTCGCATTCGGAAGGACGACGGTTCAATCCCGCGTCCGGCCATCCTGATTTAGGTTTTCCGTGATTTCCCTAAATCACTCCAGGCAAATGCCGGGATGGTTCCTCTGAAAGGGCACGGCCGACTTTCTTCCCCATCCTTCCCTAATCCGATGAGACCGATGACCACGCTGTCTGGTCTCCTTCCCCAAACAAACCAACCATCCAACCAATCCAACCACGGGTAGTTATCCACAGTGTCGGGTGACACCGTAATGGAACATACTGGCAGCGGAATGCTAACAGTAAGCGACACGGTCCCTATTTGGAGAAGCAGAGAATGTGAAACTGTTAGCTGAAGCGTGTCCACAAATCTCAGTCGGAAGAGTACTGTCCATGAAAGCTAGCTGTCCGGTTCGAGTCTCGATCAGGTACGCGATTTCATCTTAACCACAAAAAATTCTGAATACGCTGAATACTTAGTTGAATAGAGAGGCATTTTATCCTACATGAAATACTGCCAGTCCCTCTGTTATTCTTCCTCTGCATCTGCTGCACCTACTACCTAGATGAATTAGATGGTAAACTCCCTCTGCAGTTAATTGTGGGGTCCTTACTGAGAAGTTATGACCTGTCCTGTTCTTACGTTTTGGTGCATCACAAAACTTTGCTGTTGTATTTCAGCTTTTAGACCTTTAACGATCAATTTTATTAATGGCTAATAAGTAATTCCGCGTGAAATCAAATATAACCGAAGCTTCTTGTTTTAAATAGTCATTAGATAATAATAAGTTCTTGTAATTACATTTGCAGACTTTATAACCTCATAACTGAAATTCGTCGGCACTGTTCATAGCTCTTCTTAAAATATGAATGTGGATAGTTGTTTTCATCTAATTTGTTTACTCTTTATTTTCTCTCTATGACTCCAGTGTACTGGACAAGTTTCCGCATTTTGCACTGTTTTAACGTTGATTGTGTGTGGAGGACAACACGCGTCAGTTGCGTTTCACATGTTTCGTGCAAACACCTTTTGATCTTTTACAGCGTGAAATTTTTACTCTACGTAGCTCCGCCTATTAAGTATTCTGCGTTTACTTGTCACACTGCTGCTTTGTTTAGAATATCTGGTGAACGTTTGTAGGTACTGCACTGTTTACTGTCTGGATAGTTTACCCTGCCGACATAAAGGCTAGAAAATTGTAAATTATTATTTTTGCTTCAGTCATACAAGACATCTCTCTCCTGTTTGTTTTATTTTTCACGTTCCTCCAATATTATTTCAACATCATTTCATGACGTTCTGTTTTTCTTTCATCCAGCAGTTTCAGTCCTTTTGTTACTCCTTTTAGTTTGCAATCGCAGTTCTCACACTTCCGTCGAGTTCTCGTTCCTGCTGTTTCGTTGTTTGTACTATATGGCTCCAGGTCTTTTTTTGATACTCTCAATACCAACTTGTCAGTTTCTTTACGCAGAACTACTTACAGATGTCTTTCCGTATCCAACTGTCGTCTGCTTTTGGATTACAATTTTATATAATTTATTGGCTTCAGGCTAGTCAAGCCTGGCAGGCATCAGCTCAATGTTGCCATCCATGGGGAGACACTACTCACGCCTACTGTAGTGTCTTCGTCTTTTCAGTGTTTACTCTAGTACTGCTTCTGTCCATCTCACGTCATATTTTCACACAATATGTTCTGTCCATTTCCATTTTAGAGCCTTTACCCTTTCCCAAATATCCTGAACTCCTTTGTCTTCACTTCTTTCCCGATCTTCCTTAGTGAAACTTGGGAGCTACCTTTCCACAGTACTGTGTGCTTTTTCAAGTTCTCTTCTGAAAATCTTGTTTAAAATCCAAGATTCACAGCTATATGATAGTCCGGGAAGAACACACAAATCGAAAATAACCATTTTTATGTTGGTTTGCGAATGTTTCGATGGAAAATTTCAAGCTTTTGGTCGCCTTCGATGTTCCTTCCTGTCCCAGGTAAACATAAAATTAACATTTTTAGACAGTTGTTCAGTATTATTTATCTTACAGTTTCCCACTTGTTGAGCATCATATTTGTTTTGGAGAGATTTTTCTTGAGGCTTGCTTTTTCGCTTCTATGTGATAAATCGTTCATAGAGGATTGAAACTCTTACCACACTTTTGACAAGGACTACCCACGTCTTTAAAGTTAGTGAGTTTTCCAGTTTATTCAAATTTCCCATTATTTCTGAATAATTTTGGACATAACTGTCTCAAGTACTGCTATAAATAGTTCGATTGGTACAGGGTCACACAGCTGTACTCTTCCATCGTGTGGTTTCTTCTGCTTACAGTATCCATCGAGATGTGATAGATGTTACATAATATGTTTATGCATCTGCTTTCCACACCTTATCCGGTCAGTGCTTGTATGTTTATGTACACTATGTGATAATAAATATCTGGACACCCTAAAAACATACGTTTTTCATATTAGGTGCATTGTACTGCCACATACTGCCAGGTACTCCATATCAGCGACCTCAGTAGTCATTAGACATCGTGAGAGAGCAGAATGGGGCGCTCTGCGGAATTCACGGATTTCGAACGTGGTCAGGTGATTGGGTGTCACTTGTGTCATACGTCTGTACGCGAGATTTCCACGCACCTGAACATCTCCAGGTGCACTGTTTCCGATGTGATAGTAAAGTGGAAACGTGAAGGGACACATACAGCTCAAAAGCGTACAGGCCGATGTTGTCTGTTGACTGACAGAGACCGCAGACAGTTGAGGAGGGTCGTAATGTGTAATAGGCACACATTTGTCCAGACCATCATAAATTCCAAACTGCATCAGGATCCACTGCAAGTACCATGACAGTTAGGCGGGAGGTGAGAAAACTTGGATTTCATTGTCGAGCGGCTGCTCATAAGCGACACATCACCCCCAATAAATGCCGAACGACGCCTCGCTTGGCTTAAGGAGCGTAAGTAAACATGGGACGATGTAACAGTGGAAAAACTTTGTGTGGAGTGACGAAGCACGGTACACGATCCGATGGCAGAGTGGGTATGGCGAATGTCCGGTGAACGACATCTGCCAGCGTGTGTAGTGCCAACAGTAAAATTCGGAGGCAGTGGTGTTATAGTGTGGTCGTATTTTTCATGGAGGGGGCTTGCACCCGTTGTTGTTTTGCGTGACACTATCACAGCACAGACCTGCACTGATGTTGTAAGCACCTTCTTGCTTCCCACTGTTGAAGAGCATTTCGTGGATGGTGATTGCATTTTTCAGCACGATCGAGCACCTGTTCACAATACATGGCCTGTGGTGGAGTGGTCTCACGACAATAACTTCCCTGTGATGGACTGGCCTGCACAGAGTCCTGATCTAAATCCTGTAGAATACCTTTGGGATGTTTTGGAACGCCGACTTCGTGCCAGGCTTCACCGACCGACGTCGATACCTCCCTTCAGTGTAGCACTCCGTGAAGAATGGGCTGCCAGTCCCCAAGAAACCTTCCAGCACCTGATTGAACGTATGCCTGCGAGAGTGGAAGCTGTCATCAAGGCTAGGAGTGGGCCAACATCATACTGAGTTCCAGCATTGCCGATGGAGGGCGCCACGAACTTGTAAGTCACTTTCAGTCAGGTGTCCGGATACCTTTGATCACATAGTGTATTTTCCCTCCATTTCTTTAATTTATGTTACAATAATTAGGCGAGACATATGTTGGAGGAAGTAATGTGTTTTTGATTCATTTTGGAACGTGGGCTCTCTCAGTTTTGTGAGTAAGGATCGGTGCGATGCACATCATTTCTTTTTCTTCTTCACTGCTCTCTCTCTCTCTCTCTCTCTCTCTCTCGGTCTCTGTCTCTTTCTCTTTATCCGCTGTTAATCCAACTTGATAAGGATCTGCAACCTGCAAACAATTCCCAGGAGTTGTTCAAACGAGGATTTTGTAAGAGTGAGTGCATTACAGTTCCGTAGGATTCTTACCAAAGCTATGCCTTCCTTTAAAGTAGATATTTGTGGTCGTTGTCATTTAAACTGCTTGTGGCAGATACTCTCAGGAACCGGACAGTTGTAAATGATTTCAGTGAATGATCGCCGATCTCGTAGTCAAACGATATTTTGATCTTTTCATCATTTTAATCGAATTGAGTTACATTTATTTACGTTGAGGGTGGGCTGCCAAGACATGGATAATTTGGAAGTCTCTAAGTGTTTCGTAATGATTTACTAACAATATCATCTCCCTGTAGGCAGCTGGTCTGCAAACAGTTTCATTTATTGGTGCAAAATTAATACTATTTGTTGTGTCTAGGAAACCTGCCCACTCGGTTCGCTAGACAAACAATCAAACAACTCGTATTAATGAGTTTTATTACAATAATAAAATTACAATAATTAACTTTGGGAATTACACAGATTTGTCGCTAGCAATGGGCGACACACGATATAATCAGTCTTTGCAGTGACTGCTGATCTCTAACTGACGAAAGTCTGTCCTGAACTGCTATCGAAGAGCCTAACGTTGACGATGCTACCGAAGTCGCTAATCTTGAAGCTGCTAGTGAAGTGGGCCGCACCAGTCGGGCGCCGCACTTGTTTCCTCTTCACATACTGGCCGCTGCTGTGTCGTTGTCGTCCTGGAAGTGAGGTCGGTCAGTCTCCGATTGGCTGACTTCTTCTCACAACCTTCTCTTCCCTGTCGTTCCCGACTGGCGTACTGCCGCTTGACTTTGCGGCGTGACACTATTTATTCCTATTTTCTTTCTATGTCCAGTCAGCTGTAGTATGTTGTTGTGGTCTTCAGTTTTGAGACTGGTTCGATGCAGCTCTCCATGGTACTCCATCCTGTGCAAGCTGCTTCATCTCCCAGTACGTACTGCAGCCTACATCCTTCTGAATCTGCTTAGTGTATTCATCTCTTGGTCTCCCTCTACGATTTTTACCCTCCACGCTGCCCTCCAATACTAAATTGGTGATCCCTTGATGCCTCCAGCTATAGTATATAAGGCACTATGTGTTTTAGTTTTTGTGAAGTGCACAGTTTTACATTTCTGAACATTTAAAGCAAGTTGCCAATCTTTGCACAACTTTGATATTGTATGCTACGAAAATTGTGAATTGACCCTAAGTAATGGAAAAATGAGAGGTCATCCAAACGAGTGCTAAAAGGAAACCGTTAAACTTCGGTTTCACTATAAATCAGTCAAATCCAAACGCCGTAAATTCACCTAAATACCTAGGAATTACAATTAAGAACAAATTAAATTGGAAAGAACACACAGAAAATGTTGTGGGGAAGGCGAACCAAAGACTCCATTTTATTGCCAGAACACTCAGAAGATCTACTAGAGAGTATGCCTACACTAAACTTGTGCGTCCCTCTGCAAGTTGTTGGATCGTTACCAGGTAGGATTCACGGCGTACATCGAGATAGTTCAAAGAAGGGCAGCACATTTTGTACTATCGAGAAATATGTGGGAGAGTGTCATGGACGTGATAAATTATTTGGGGTGGACATCATTAAAGCAAAGGCCTTTCTGGCGGGATCTTGTCACGAAATTTCAATCACAGCCTTTCTCCTCCGAATGCGAAAATATTTTGTTGATGCTGACCTACATAGGGAGAGACGATCATCATAATAAAATAAGAGAAATCCGAGCTCGCACGGAAAGATATGTGTTCGTTTTCTCCACGCTGTTCGAGAATGGAATAACAGAATTATTGTGTAGATGGTTCGATGAACCCTCTGCCAGGCACTTGACTGTGATTTTCAGAGTAGCGATGAAGATATTGAAGTGTCATAGTCAGACTGGATATTTGTACATGTAGATAACTGCATCATTGCTTTACAGTTTAATTGCATTCGATTTCCAAGCTTTAAGGCTGCATCGTCAGTAACACAGTGTGGGAATCGAAATGCAGTACATCTGAAAGTGTATCATCTGAACATATGACCACTCATCCATCCATCAAAAAGCATGAAAACGTCTCCATCTCTTCCATCACAATGGAAGTAGTAAGAAAAGTTAGATTTCATTTTCCTAGAAACTGAACAACGTGTAGTCGAGAAGAGTCTTTGATCAGTCTATCGTATATGAAGTCCGGGGATATCTGCCATCAGACAAGTCCACATCATCCGCGCACCGGTATCATTTGCTGTAATACCGCTGACGAGCCATTAGGCTTAGTATTGAGGTACCGAGATCACAACGGACGTCGAATCCAAAAACAATGTGACAACATTAAGGATTTGTGGTATTTGTTAATAATGTAAACTTTCAGCATTCAGAATGAATTTATTCTGGACCAATAGCAGAAAACTGTGATTCTGGTTGTCCACAGTCAGGTATAGTCCAGATCGTCTCAAATTTGCATTAAAGGACTCAGCACATAACTTCATCAAAAAATACTAACAGTAGGTAGAACTGTCCAGCTGCTTATGGAACGAAAACTTGATTGCTTGTGTTTGTATTCTCTCGAAATCTTTGTAGGAGTTTGATGCAGTATGCCGAAAAATTGTTTAAAAATTCCATCAGTATACTTCTGTCTTTTCGAAAATAAAGACTACAAATTGCGTCTCGTATGGTATTTTAATATCTAGTATCCTAATTGCGGTATATTTCCACGAACTCTTTCTCATCACGAAGAAAATATCCGCACTTCGTTTTGTATGTTATCCATTGTGTTGCACTAATGGACAGAGAAAGGCATTGCGTCGAAATGATCGGTATCTTCTCGGATTAAGAAATTAAAAACAGAAAAGCAACTGTAACATAAGAAAAAATACATAAATTATTAAAATATGTCGGGTTGACTGTACAAACGTGTTTCTTACAGTAATTGCTGGCGAATAAGTAAATTAGTTGATACCTCGACAACAGCAGAAGTAATTGTTATAAAATGTTAACCGCAGAGAATGTAACAAATAATTCATCTCAGTGTGCTGGACGTTTATCAAATAAGGACAAGTATTTTGTGCGTAGTTTCACATTGAACTACAGACAAAGAATTATTTTTCCCATGTTTGTATGTCATTAAATGGCGATGCAACTGATTTCATAAAATCGAGAAATATGAAGGGAATTTCACAGTGTTCCTGTGTTCCTGCATAAGCGAGGAGCAAAGAGCGACAAGACTCCACAACTTGCGCATTGCAGTAGTCTATTTCGGCCGCGCATTCCGCTTACAGCTCAAACTTCATGTTACACGAGACTACCCACTGTTGCTGTCGGCGTGTGTTTCACAAGTTCTCATACGATTTCTCATTCTCCACAAATAAATTAGAGTCTCAATATCTTCCCACCGCTGATCGATACAAATCAGAACCTTGGTGTATCAGGTGATGATCTACGCGAGAAAAACATGTCTAGATCTTGGTCTTCAACGTCTAGTTAAATGATTAAGTAGTTTTCATTTTGTAGCTAATAAGTCCAATAGAGAAGAAAACCGATGGGTCTTGACTTCTAGTTCATGGAAATGTGCGGTTCTCGAAATATTTTTTTCTTATGTATGATTCACTCCGTATAAGTTGTATACAAAAAAGTCAAATAGCAGGCTTCTAACAATAAACTTCACTGATTAACAAACTGGATTTAGAAAAGGAAGATCAGCAACATACAATACACTTACCCTACAGTAAGTAAGAGAGGAAGCTAATGATTCACCACAAAAAGACATACACTTTACTAAAGCTTTTGATATTTTAAACATAAATACAGTTTGGAGAAAAATGGAAAATAATGACTTAACGTCTACGAAGAAAACAAAAGCTGATGACATACAGGTACAGTTACAGTATGCACAATTCTTTTTAATATTTAGTAAACGAAATTATCCAGAATTGGAAGCAACGTATACACAAATTTGTCAAATATATCAGGGCAGTATTCAACATGTTTTAATTTATGTAGATGATGGCTTAGTAGTAAGAGAAAAAAACGACTGTTAACACATATTGCCCCACTTTAAACATGTACAGGGTGTTTCAAAAATGACCGGTATATTTGAAACGGCAATAAAAACTAAACGAGCAGCGATAGAAATACACAGTTTGTTGCAATATGCTTGGGACAACAGTACATTTTCAGGCAGACAAACTTTCGAAATTACAGTAGTTACAATTTTCAACAACAGATGGCGCTGCGGTCTGGGAAACTCTATAGTACGATATTTTCCACATATCCACCATGCGTAGCAATAATATGGCGTAGTCTCTGAATGAAATTACCCGAAACCTTTGACAACGTGTCTGGCGGAATGGCTTCACAAGCAGATGAGATTTACTGCTTCAGCTGTTCAATTGTTACTGGATTCTGGCGGTACACTTGGTCTTTCAAGTGTCCCCACAGAAAGAAGTCACAGGGGTTCATGTCAGGCGAATAGGGAGGCCAATCCACGCCGCCTCCTGTATGTTTCGGATAGCCCAAAGCAATCACACGATCATCGAAATATTCATTCAGGAAATTAAAGACGTCGGCCGTGCGATGTGGCCGGGCACCATCTTGCATAAACCACGAGGTGTTCGCAGTGTCGTCTAAGGCAGTTTGTACCGCCACAAATTCACGAAGAATGTCCAGATAGCGTGATGCAGTAATCGTTTCGGATCTGAAAAATGGGCCAATGATTCCTTTGGAAGAAATGACGGCCCAGACCAGTACTTTTTGAGGATGCAGGGACGATGGGACTGCAACATGGGGCTTTTCGGTTCCCCATATGCGCCAGTTCTGTTTATTGACGAAGCCGTCCAGGTAAAAATAAGCTTCGTCAGTAAACCAAATGCTGCCCACATGCATATCGCCGTCATCAATCCTGTGCACTATATTGTTAGCGAATGTCTCTCGTGCAGCAATGGTAGCGGCGCTGAGGGGCTGCCGCGTTTGAATTTTGTATGGATAGAGGTGTAAACTCTGGCGCATGAGACGATACGTGGACGTTGGCGTCATTTGGACCGCAGCTGCAACACGGCGAACGGAAACCCGAGGCCGCTGTTGGATCACCTGCTGCATTAGCTGCGCGTTGCCCTCTGTGGTTGCCGTACGCGGTCGCCCTACCTTTCCAGCATGTTCATCCGTCACGTTCCCAGTCCGTTGAAATTTTTCAAACAGATCCTTTATTTTATCGCTTTTCGGTCCTTTGGTTACATTAAACCTCCGTTGAAAACTTCGTCTTGTTGCAACAACACTGTGTTCTAGGCGGTGGAATTCCAACACCAGAAAAATCCTCTGTTCTAAGGAATAAACCATGTTGTCTACAGCACACTTGCACGTTGTGAACAGCACACGCTTACAGCAGAAAGACGACGTACAGAATGGCGCACCCACAGACTGCATTGTCTTCTATATCTTTCACATAACTTGCAGCGCCATCTGTTGTTGAAAATTGTAACTACTGTAATTCCGAAAGTTTGTCCGCCTGAAAATGTACTGTTGTCCCAAGCATATTGCAACAAACGGTGTATTTGTATCGCTGCTCGTTTAGTTTTTATTGCCGTTTCAATTATACCAGTCATTTTTGAAACACCCTGTATGTAGAAAATACAACGTTGTGATTTGTAGCAGCTGCCTTCAAGTAACGGTTTTCCGGCTCAGTGCTCCGAGTCTGACAAACATTACTGTGGACAACATGATTTGGCGAAAGTATCATCCTTAAAGTGTTTCGGTTGCCAAACTGGCCAAGAGAATAATAAAGAATGACAAATTGATCTGGCCAGATCTGAAAGCGTGTAACACGAAAAAATCAGCCGAGATATAAAAGTAAAATATCGTAAAACTTTGGTTCTTGTATCACTTCTTCTTGGAAGCAATTGCTGGGTGCCGACAAAAAGAACTTACGGAAAATACCGACGTGCATAAATTAAATTTCTGATAAAAACGGGAGATGACTAAAGGACTAGGTAAGATACGAAACATTGGTACAATCACCGTAAGTAGAATCAAACTAATGTAGAATCATTTGAAACCACGATACAAACACATAATATGAATTTGGAGCCAGAAGAAGATAGTTAAGTCTTTTCCTTCATTGCTGCTGAATACCATTTCTACCATGTCGTCGCTTGGACGTAACTGTGTGTGAACCAAAGCATTTCTTTTTCTAGGCGAACGCGTCAGAGTTGAGACGCCACAGCGTTTTTTTCTTTTCTTTTTTTCTTTTAAATTTGGTATAAGCATATTCGTTTGCGGTAAAGGTATTCGGACATTGTGCCCTCTGGTGATATCGAACAATTTGAAAATCGCTTATATAACATCACTGTAGGCTTGTTTTTCGGTTTGGAGCTAGAGGGAGCATTACTGTTAGAACGGAGACATTTATTTGTTTATTTACCATACGACAGTATAACGCAACCGCAATCATATATAAGTTAATGATTCAATTAATACACACATCAAAAAAAGTTTAGCATCACCTCGGTTCCGAGAGTTCCGGAAAACAGGAATGCAGATCAACATAAACATCATTTCCGCCCTTTTTATTGCTCATGAAAACCACACATCGTATTTGTACCACTTTACAGCGAGACCTTCAGAGATGATGGTCCAGATTGCTGTACGCACCGGTACTTCTAATACGCAGCAGCACGTCATCTTGCATTGCTGCATACCTGTATTCGTCGTGGCATACTATCCACAAGTTCATCGAAGCACTGTTGGTCCAGATTGCCCCACTCCTCAACGGCGATTCGGCGTAGAAGCCTCAGAGTGGTTGGTGGGTCACGTCGTCCATAAACAGCCCTTTTCAATCTATACCGGGCATGCTCGATAGGGTTCATGTCTGGAGAACATGCTGGTCACTCTAGTCGAGCGATTTCGTTATCCTGAAGGAAGTCATTCACAAGATGTGCACACGATGGGGGACGAATTGTCGTCCATGGAGACGAATGCCTTGCCAATATGCTGCCAATGTGGTTGCACTATCGGTCGGAGGATGGTATTTACGTATTGTACAGGCGTTACGGCGCCCTCCATGACCACCAGCGGCGTACGTCGGCCCCACATAATGCGACCCCAAAACAGCAGAGAACTTCCACCTTGCTGCACTCGCAGGACAGTGTGTCTAACACGTCTCCGATGATTGTCTGGTTAAAGGCTTATGCGACACTCATCGGTGAAGAGAACGTGATGCGAATCCCGAGCGGTCGAGTCTGCATGTTGTTGGGCCCATCTGTACCTCGCTGCATGGTGTCGTGGTTGCAAAGATGGATCTCGCTGTGGACGTCGGGAGTTAAGTTGCGCATCATGCAGCCTATTGCGCACAGTTTGAGTCGTAACAGGACGTCCTGTGGCTGCACGAAAGACATTATTCAACATGGTGGCGTTGTTGTCAGGGTTCCTCCGATCCATAATCCGTAGGTAGCGGTTATCCACTGCAGTAGTAGCCCTTTGGTGGCCTGAGCGAGGCATGTAATTGACAGTTCCTGTCTCTCTGTATCTCCACCATATCCGAACAACATTGCTTTGGTTCACTCCGAGACGCCAGGACACTTCCCTTGTTGAGAGCACTTCCTGGCACAAAGTAACAATGCGGACGCAATCGAACCGCGGTATTGACCGTTTAGGCATGGTTGAACTACAGACAACACGAGCCGTGTACCTCGTTCCTGGTGGATTGACTAGAACTGATCGGGTGTCAGACCCCCTATGTCTAATAGGCGCTGCTCATGCATGGATGTTTACATCTTTGGGCGGGTTTAGTGACATCTCTGAACATTTAAAGGGACTGTATCTGTGATATAATATCCACAGTTAACTTCTATCTTCAGGAGTTCTGGTAACCGAGGGTGATGCAAAACTTTTTTGATGTGTGTATTTTATAAAATAAAATACTGTAAAATGCAACACAATATAAATAAGGCCATTATTTGCTGTGGCATGTTTGAGGCTCCATCAGAGCTGCGCGTCCAAGGAGTGCAGTCAGCCCAGTGTAGGACAGGGTCGCATTGACGATAAATTTTAAAAGGACCTGTTTGCTTACTTAAACGACACTCCTGGGCAATGTGCTCGATTGTTGGATCAACGATTCTACAATCAGTGGGCTGTCGTTCATTCCCCGCTTATATAAGTGTCAGTGAAATGAAAACGACATAGATAAAAAAAGTAAATAAACTGTTTATTATTTCAAAAATAATCGCCATAACGCTTACTACATTTAGGCTGCAGTGAGACAAGACGGTGATTGCATTCACGGAAAAATGTTTGTAGCTGTCTATGGAACCATGATTGTACCCCGGAATGCACCTTTTCGTCCGAATCAAATCGACGACCACAAATGTCTCCCTTCAGAGCTCCAAACATATGGAAATAGCATGGAGAGAGATTAGGACTGTATGGAGGATGTGTAATGGCTTCCCATCGTAACTTCCGCAGCGTAGTCGAAACAACCTTGGCAACATGTGGGCGATTATTATCCTGCAACAGAATGATGCCATCCGTCAACAGTTCTGGGCTTTTGGACTTAATGGCGCGCTTCAACATTTGCAAAGTGTCCACGTACCGCTGTGCGATAATTGTGGCGCTGTGTTAAAGGAAGTCAGTGAGCAGCGGGCTCTTGCAGTCAAAGAAAGGTCATCGTGACTACCCCGGAGCTGGTGTGCCTCTTGTTTGGAATACACCGTTTCTCACAAGACAAGAGAACTTTAAACAAATTCTATTCCTATGGAGTATCGCTTCAGCTGTGCGATTCGATATTTACATTCAGAAGGTAACAGCGCGTAGTAATCGCCGGAAAACAGAGTAAAACTGAAATGATATCCGGCGTTCCTCAAGGAAGTATTTAGACCCTCTGCTGTTTCTTATCTACATAAACGATGTCGGAGATAATGTGAGCAGCTCTGTTAGATTGTTTGCAGATTATGCTGTGCTGAAAGTGGCAGATTATGATGTGCGAAAAGTGGCAGTTGTCTCTCAATAAGGACAAATGTGATGTCATTCATATGAGCACAAAAAGAAATCCGTTAAATTTCGGTTGCTCGATAAGTCACTCAAGTCTAAAGGCTGTAAGTTCAACTAAATATAAGGGGATGACAATTACGAAGAACTTAAATTGGAACGATCACATAGATAATGTTTTGGGGAAAGTAAACGAAAGCCTATGTTTTATTGGCGGAGCACTTAGAAGATGTAACATGTCTACTAAAATTACTGCATACAGTACGCTTGTTCGTCCTCTACTCAAATATTGTTGTGCTGTATGGGACCCTTACCACATAGGATTGACGGAGGACATAGAAAAGTTCAAAGGAGGACAGCTCATTCTGTACTATCGCAAAATAGGGGAGAGGGCATCAGATATGATAAGCGAGTTCGGATGGGTGTCATTAAAACAAACACTTTTTCATTACGGCGAGGTCTTTACACGAAACTTCAATCACCAACTTTCTCCGCGAAATGTGAAAATATTTTACTGTCTCGAACGTACATAGGGAGAAATGATCATCATAATAAAATAAGAGAAAGCAGAGCTTACACAGAAAGATTTAGCTGTTCATTTTTCCCACGCGCTGTGAGAGTGTGCAAGGGTAAGGAAACAGACTGAAGGTGCTTCTAAGAAACCTCTCCTAGGCACTTTTGTGTGAATTGCATAGTATTCACGTAGATGTACGAGTAGATGTACGCTGCAGAAGTTTCGCTGGGAAGCCGTTGCACATCCTCCGTACAGTTCCTATCTCTCACCATGTGATGTCCATATTTTTGGAGCCCTGAAGAAAGACATTCGTGGCCGTTGATTTGCTTCGGACGAAGAGGTGCGCGCCTGGATAGACTCATGGTTCCATAGGCAACCGCAAACATTTTTCCATGATGGCATTTATCATCTTGCCTCACGATTGGAATAAATATATTAACAGTTATGGCGATTGTTTTTGAAATAATAAACAGTTTATTGAATTTTTCCGTCTGTCTTGGTTTTCATTGTGCAATACATCGTTCCTTTTGCATGGCCTGTCCTAGATCAGTTTAGGATGGTCCAGGTATCCTTCTTCAGATCAAATTCTGGTAGAGCAACCGTTGGGTTTACTATACTATGTTTGCATATTGATGCTACGTTACATTTTTAACACCAGTCAACTATATTCTGGAAGCTGTGTTCGGTGACTGCAGCCCATAAGTTGTTCGGAGATTTAACACTGTTTCACCGAGAGTTATTTAGCATCTCGTGGATTGAGAGGTCCTCTAGGTGGTATTGATGTTGTAGCCCTTAGTCGTATCCGTCTGTCTTTATTCTGAAATATTCTGGGGGATGTAATATTACTGATCGTATGCAGTGAAAAAAATGATGCGGGTTTCGTAGTACCCGTGATTATGCAGTCGTCCTGGTAAACATCAATCTTCCTGGTGTGGGCATTCCGCTGCCATACAGGGGCATAGTACTCAGCCACTGGATATACCATAATGAAAGCCACATTGTGCGGGGTGGATGCATCAGGTTCCAATGAAGTCCCAACAAGTTGTGTTGTGATGTTATTATGAAGCTTGACTTTCTGACTCATATTTTTCAGGTGATACTTACAGGTAGGCAAACTATCTAGTGTAATGCCGTGGCATTTAGGGTAGAATTTCCCTCACACTATTGGAAAAAGCTAATGCTCAGCTGTTGGTTGGCTATTCGGTTGTTGAAGTGGAACGCGCAAACTTCTATGTTAGATGGATTTGGGCAGAGTCTCCTCTATTTATAATATCGATTCAGTGTTTCTAAGTCTCTGGAAAGAATAACTTCTCTTTGTAGTGTTTTAGTTTGGGTAGCTATTGTGAAGTCGTCCGCAGTTGTTTCTGGTACGTCACTGGTGTACCAGTCGGTACAGATTGTTCTGGAAGTCCATTTTTTATGGTGAATGGTGTGCTTGTTTTATGTTCGGAGACTAGTAGTAAAGGGACGTTACAGGTGAATGCTTTCCGGACAGTGGAAGACCCTATAGCAGCAGCCTGCTAGCGCAACTGCCGCTGTTATTTGGCCTTCGTCAACAACAGGTGCTCATCACGCCAAATGCAGGTGAAGACATCGCGGGTATACTTGAGCAACAACTTATCTCAACGGAAACACAATATAATCTTAAAACTGTGCGAAATATTCTGCGTGCGAGACTAATTCCTGCCACTGTAGACTTCTAAATAAGTGCACTGTAGGTCTATTGTGAGTAGCTCAAATTCAGACCAGTTCCTTATAGTTAAACCAGCCACGTTGGGTGAAAGGAAAAAGAAAAATGTTCGCAGGTTAAATGGTTCCATGTGTCGTTTAGCCCTGATGCAGACGTGGTAGATAATTCCATTGTGACTGCATTAAATGTTGTAGCCGCTCGCTTGTGTGCGCGTGGGCAGTTTTCCCACGCTCACCTGGCCGATACCGGAGCGTGCCTGAGAAACGCCCTAAATGGTCTGATTGGAAAGTGTAGCGGTGTGACCTTTCTTACAATACCTATCAGTGCAGCGTAGTGAAAGCTTCGCTAGTTCACCTAGCTTTATGGCATCCGCCAGAAACTTCACCATTGTTTACCAAATCCTTAAGTCGAGTCTTATCATAAAAATATAGTGTAACCATAATGCGAAGCTACGGAGTGAAGTAAACGAGATTGAAGACAAGTGTGCTGCCGAGGTGAAAGGTGCATAGAACCAAGTGTTGGATGCCGTGTTTTCTTTATTCTTTTTTAATCTGCTTGACATACGGTATGACTAATTTGATTTGTTAGTTGAATGAAACGGCTTACAATTACTGCTGGAAAAATTGAGCAGCATGTTGCATAGTATTACAAAATTTCATCGCAGATATGGAGAGAGAACCAATTCGACCGCTATTCGGGTGGTACTGGGTTCAAATTGAAATATGATTTAGGCTTAAGGTGGTTTTTCGTAAATCACATAAGCGGGTGACAGAGTGGATCTTTCAGAAAAGAGTATTCTTTACACATACTAGTTGCTGGTGAACTGGGTTTCAGTCTGTAGTGAAAATGCGGATTACTGGAGTAAAAAGATCCCTCATAGACACAAGGTCGCCTGATGAAACGATCACAGGGCTGTTTTTGGCTGCGATTGTTTTTATTTCTGTTATACATATGGTAGGCTGGTTCCGAAATGATGGTCCTTGCCAATTTCTGTTTTAAATCACCGCGATATAACAATGAACATTCATAAATAAGTCTTTGTCTCCTGCGCCGAAGAGCACTTTGGCATTCAAATTTAATTTGCGTGTTCCCTTTGATCGATACACTGTATCAATGTCTGAGCACCTCCATAATATGCTGAGTACCGGTTCTGTCTTAGGTGAATTGCTAAACAGAGTTATGTATTAACCATAGAATAGAAGCCCCACCGGCAGCTCTTCTTCCCCACCTCCTGAGCGTAATATGTACCTTTCTCTTACAGAATAGCGGCTTTCATGTAATTTCGTTGATCACTGTCGGTCACGGACTTCTGAAGCGCTTACCTGGTACTTGTGTGCTTTAAATATTAGCGTAATACTACAGAAGCGGGTAATGAATATGTGTCGACTCAATGTTTCATTTCATTCAGTTAAGTAAGCAAATTAACTGGGTTTGGACTCTAGCAGTCCGTTATTTCCTGAACTGTACCCACCATACTACTGATTGTTAGTCTGTCGCTATGATCATGGTAAAAGTGGGGTTCGTTGCTGTTAGAGCAACGACAGTATAGCTTATACATGGGATTCTAATTTCAATAAATTTCAGCGAAGCACAACTCATCGCGTACATATACGTTCTGTAGTGAATAATCATAGAGCAGAATTAGTCTCTGAATTTTATTCAGATGTGTCGCTTTCGCAACTAGAAATCATAACTAGTACTAACAGCCGAGATTAGAAACTGTACTTACAGGTGGGTGTTAACTAGTTGTAGTAGAGAAGCATCACTATCAAGAAAAGTGGTGTTATTTGTAATTCGTGGGAGGCAAGAATTAGAAACCAGCGCGGCCTCGGTACAGTGCGGCTGCATGGGGTGTTCCATAAATTGCTTGATCTATTGAGTTCTGAGAAGCTTTTCGTATATGTAATGGTAAATGGGGATTATTCCATCAGCAACGATTTCTTGGATAAAACGTTTTTCCAATTTTTCCGTGTACTGTTTTGCAAATAAGATGCGTTAAACTTTGACACATCGCTATCCAAAAGAAGTAAACTTTTGAAATCGAAAGTCCTCGTCCAGTGTGCACTAATGTTCGGTGGCTAATAAGATCGCGACGTCTACGGGAAGTTAAATTCGTTAATTCCATAGTTGCCATACTTGCGTATGTGTCGGGCCCATTTATTGACTCTTGTTGCTTGCAAAAGCGCTTAACATCGCCTGTGTGAGGCGCTTAGAGATATAGTTGCATTAGTTGCTGCAGTTCGGTTTTCGTTTAGCACTGTCTGTACATGTTAGATATTTCACTTATTAGCCGTTCTAAAATTTAATTTGTACCTTGTTTCATGCTGCCAACGCCAAATTGCAATGCTGTGCAACACTAAACTGTCAGTGTGCAGCTTGCCTTTGCAGTTGAGCTGTTGTACTGCTGAGAGGTCGGTATTTTTCTTTGTAGCTGTTGACTTTTAAGTTATCAGGATACAGTGACAGCTTTACACTAGCCTACCGGACTACCAGTCCTGTTGGCGTCGATTTTTTCGAAAATAACATATGTTACTCGCTGGTGCCCCTTAATAAAATTAGCCAACGCTTCAAACTAAAACAACGTTAAGTCGTTGAATAATATGCCATGTATGGTTTCTTGTTGTACTATCTTATCGTATTATGGATGAATATTTCTAATTCCTCTATGATCGTGATATACATACTACTACGTTTTATGATTTTATGGAGGGCTACGTTATCGTGTATTGTAAATAGGACTGCTTCTTTAACATGTTCCACTACTGGAGATAAGCTGTGTATCTTGACCCTGTAACAGTCCGGTATGAAGTCCTGAAATTTCTGTCCATTTGGCCTGTATAAAACGTTATGCACTGGCTGCATGTGATTTTATGGAAGCCCGCAGCTATATGGTGTTGCCTTAACTTTTACACTTGCATTTCTCAACACCTTTACAAAATTTCGGGCATTACATCAAGGTATGTCATTGTAACTGCTCGATTGGTTCTGGATGCGAGTGTAGTTTGCACATGTTCATTTAGTTTACTTTTTTTTTTATCTAATGGCAGTGTCGTAATCAGTGAAGGGTTATATCCACTGTTTATTTAAGTATTTTTTATCTCTGTTTCTTACCGAGCGAGGTGGCGCAGTGGTTAGACACTGGACTCGCATTCGGGAGTACGACGGTTCAATCCCGCGTCCGGCCATCCTGATTTAGGTTTTCCGTGATTTCCCTAAATCACTCCAGGCAAATGCCGGGATGGTTCCTCTGAAAGGGCACGGCCGACTTCCTTCCCCATCCTTCCCTAATCCGATGAGACCGATGACCACGCTGTCTGATCTCCTTCCCCAAAACAACCAACCAACCATCTCTGTTTCTTGGCGGAGATTTATTTTTGGGAGGAAATCTGTGGTTTCTGATTAACAGTGACCGGTATACTGCTTTCTTACGAGTGCTGGGTGTGTAGATCGGTTCGGGACAGTGGCATCTGTGCTAGTAGGTTTCCTGTAAATGTTACGAGATCTGGTGTTTCTGTATGGATACCGTCCTGTCAAGGAGAAGTTCGGTGTTATTCTGTTTATTCTCATTTGATTTGAATATTTTATGCAGACTACTGAATCCATTAAAAAATATTACTCCATGAACTGTTTTGCCATCAAGTGCTGTGGACGTATCTGAGAGCAGTGAGGTTCAGGATATCAGTCCCTACACAACTGCAGTGTCCGGCAAAAAGTCCTCCCGTATTTCAAAAAGTAGTTACCAACCAACAAAGATACAGAGAAAATACTTTTATATATGAACAACAAATACTGTGCCATTTTACATTAACTGGTTTATACAGTTTGTACACTTGAGCCCTTAAGTGTTACCAAAGAAAAAAATTACAAGGTGATAAATCGGGCGACAGTGGCCACCAGGCGATGTCTCCTCGTGAAAAGAGAAGGCGTTCAGAAAACATATCTCAAAATTTCTAGAGGATGTCGAGAGGTGTGAATTGTGGTTCCGTCTTGTTGGAACAAGACCTCTCTCTTCGTGGTCCCCAACAACCTATCAACCTATTTTAACTTACGTAGGGGGAAGGTCTCAGTCATGTGATACTAGTGATTTGAACTAACCTTTAACGTTACCCCGTATTCTTCGAAAAAATACGGACCCTCACACCAAATTCAGCACGGCACACCATACTTTCTCATGATGGCTGTGAAGTGGTCGTTGGCGAAGTTACTGACGGTTTTCTGCTGCCCAGTAGCGGAAATTTTGTTCATTTACAGTACCTGAAAAGCGGATGGGCCTCTTCAGAAGTAGTAAACACTGCGCCCAGGGGAATGTTCTGAAGAATTTCCTCACACACATCTCTGCGAGTTTCAAAATCTCGCTCATTTACGACTATGGCAGTCATAATTTTTTATGGGTGCTTGTGAAGATCTCTGTGCAGGATTCTTCTTAAGCCGTCGGCACACGGGCCTTGCTTTTGCACGTCAGCATTGAGCGTGTCGAGTTCAACGTGGTGCAGAACGCTCGGGAACGATGAGACTAGTGCATACGGCACGTAGACCCAGCGTGGTATACGCGACTGCAACGCGCTCCAACGGCAGTTGCCGGTTGTATTTGGCTCGTAAATTACACTGTTTACAAGTGGACGGGTGTAAAATCCCTGTATTAACTCTGTTAAAACGTCCGTTTCCTCCCTTGTCCAACTGCTAGTCAGGTTGTTATGTCTGTAATATAGGGTGAACCCGGAATAGACGGCCATGCGAGAGAGTAGTAGTTCTTCCACGATTCGCCATACGGTGCTGGCAGCCCATTTGGTAGTTAGTAGAGTGAGCGATTGTTGATGCTCCGGATGACTCTTTATTTCAATTAAAAGTAAGTAATTTCCGTACTTTTAGTTTTCAGTATACCATTTAATTATGTATCATAAGTATCTCATAACATTTCGATTTAAACCTAACTTTGGCTGTGAGTAGCGACGGAAATTTGAGTTCAAATGGCTCTGAGCACTATGGGACTTAACACCTGCGGTCATCAGTCCCCTAGAACTTAGAACTACTTAAACCTAACTAACCTAAGGACATCATGCCCGAGGCAGGATTCGAACCTGCGACCGTAGCAGTCGCGCGGTTCCGGACTGAGCGCCTTAGAACCGCGAGACCACCGCGGCCGGCAATTTCGGAGTTGTTCAGGTGTAGAGGTGTTCAGGTTTTGTTTGAGTTTGCGTCGACCATATTTGATATTTCCTACATGCACATTGGATCAAAACGGACTGTTTGACTAAAACTATATTCATAGTGATACGATTACTTTTTTGTGCAGTACGAACGTGCAAAGAAAAGGCATTACAGTATGAGACAGTCTAAAGGGCTATACCTCTTTTCCCAAAAATAAATAAAAATATGACGTATCAGACTTCATTGTTATAGAAAGAGGCGACATTTTAAAAATTCCTTAATTTTCTTTTCGTTATTCATAGTACCCACAAATCAACATCATCTTTAGTTTTCATAAGCATTGCATTCGGCAAAATTATTGTACGCACAATTTGGCAAATAGTGGTAAAAAAGAGGTGTTGCAAGAGGTGCTTTAATGCACAAAGTTTGATGAAAACTAGTCACAAAACAGCTGTTACTTGTATTAACATTCTCATATTATACTTCGTCCGCTGCTCGTGGTCTCGCGGTAGCGTTCTCGCTTCCCGAGCACGGGGTCCCGGGTTCGATTCCCGGCGAGGTCAGGGATTTTTCCTGCGTCGAGATGGCTGGGTGTTGTTGTGTCGTCTTCATCATCATCATCATCATTATTCATCCTCATTCGTAGTCGGAGGAAGGCAATGGCAAACCACCTCCACTAGGACCTTGCCTAGTACGGCGGTGCGGGTCTCCCGCATCGTTCCCCTACGCTCCGTCACTGAGTATGGGACTTCATCATCATCATATTATACTTCATAGATAAAAATATTTTGCTAGCGCAGAGTATATCTTTCAGAATTGTGTTTATTCTACAAAGTGATTTTGTTCTTATTTAAACTGAAGATTTAGCCAGAGCAACGTTCTAGACTGCAACTTTCTTCCAAGTGCGCTCGTTGATAATTCTGCGTTTTCCAAGCCAAACTGTATATGATGCTAAAAGCAGTATATCAGCAGGTAGTAACTTCAATATGATATAGTTCTACCTCCCTTTATTTAGATTTCATCTGAGGCAAGTCGTCATAAACATCCCAACACTGTTAATTACTTGTTCACGTTAAAATCTGTGGCATGGCCTGCCAAGATTTTGTACAGGTGGAAAGAATCTACTTAACGTTGTCAGTTGCTAAACCTGTGAAAGTTTCAGGTGGTGATACCGACACAACAGATTTTTAGACGATTTCGCATTCTTTCGGTTCGGAGTGGCGGTAAGAGCAGTTACAATACGAATGGTGTGCCCCGTCCTTCCATACAGCCAGGCAGGGAACAAAGACGTTAATATCTCGCGTGTTTCGCAGGTTCATATGGGAAAACGCGTTGCTGCCGGTGTGGCAGGTGAATCAACGAGCGTGGAGTTGAGTCATCCGTAAGCCGCTTACGTCACTCGCAGCCCTCAGAAACGCTGCTGCCCATGCGTCGATGTCGCGCCGGTAACTCAGGCATTTCCGTTACACGGTAGTTGCTACAGACATTTTCCGCGAAATTCTATGTAGTGTCTTTATAAGATGAGTGAAATTGCTGTTGTATGGACCTAAAAGAGAAAAATTAACTTCAGAATATAAGGCAGACTACATTTTACAAGGCATGGGCGGAAGGGAAGGAGGGATTGGACATAAACTCACGCTTTATGGGTAGGTTTTACAACCACGGGCGGGGCAAATGCATCTCATATTCTTCAGGGTTGCACGCAAGCTAGCCACAGGAGACCGAAGTGTAATAGCAGCTATTGCACAGGCCTCTGGTAACGGTGTAGCTTTGCTGCTTCGCGAAGAGTGGTTTGAGTCCCGTACTGGATATGGATGCGAATATTCCGTTTTTATGTTTAAATTGACAGACATGCTTTCACATGTGTACTGGACGGCGTACTCCTGAACTGGGTTCTGAAAATGCGTTAGTCTAACTTGTAAACTGCGCTGGAACCTCGTGTGTTGGAATCGTGCAAAATGGAGAACGCTCAGAGGCCAATTAATAATAAAAATCAGTTGGTGCCGAAGGATACCCAACGGGTTGAGTCAGTTAGTTTTTCAAAAAGACAGTGAGAGGTGGGACCTGTAGATTCGCGCGCATTTGTTCGTGTGAGTCTATAATTAGAAAAAAAAGAAAGTTATGTAACTAATTTTTTCTTCGATTTACCTCTGGGCCAAAGATGATAACTTCACACAATCTGGAACCAGTGCTGCTAAAGTGGAGACATATTGCAGTAGTTACAGTGAGTTGGCTGAGTTGTAACTTTAGTGCTGGTGTTCATCTCCTAAGAGAACAGGGTAGTATCGAAATAGTTGTCGCAAGTTAACTGGTGACTTAACACCGCTTCCAATACTGATGTCAGTTAATCAGTCATAGAGTGACAGTATATTAAGCCTGAAATATATTATCAGCCAACAAAATCATGCGTTTCTGTTTAACCCTTCATAAGATTTGTGCATAACAACAGCAAATAGTGAAAATACACTGACGGAAAAGAAATTGCAGCACCTAGAAGAAGTTGTGCGACATAACCGAAAGTTGGTACCCATGTTTCTACGTCTGAAAGAAGATGTCTTCTAAATTTTGCGCCAGTCGCTTAAGAGTGGCGCTAGTAGTGCCGCTATGAGAATGCAAACCAGTTGTGCTTCAAATACACCCTGTAACGGTCGTGAGTGTTAGTTGCCTTTGACACTGGACGTGGTGAGTTGATGTTGGTCAGGAATGCCTTTAAGGCGACAAAGATGCCATTATCAACACCTCACTGAGTTTGAACGAGGTCGTGTAAGAGGGCTCTCAGAACCTGGATGCTCTTTCTGCGATACTGCAGAAAGATTTAGCAGGTACATGATCGCTGGTAGCGGTGGTTACGAGAATGTAGGTTCGCAAGAAGACCGCTATGTGGACGGCCATGTGGCACTGCCGCGACCACCGTGTTCGGCGTATGGCTCTGGCACATCGTACTGCATCTGCAACAGCCATTTGAGCAGCTATTGACACCACAACGATGCAACAAACTGTTACAAAACAGTTACTTCAAGGACAGTTCCAAGCCAGACACCCTGTAGCGTGCATTCCACTGACCGCAAACGACCGTAATTGGCGATTTCAGTGGTGTCAAGCAAGAGCTCATTCGAGGGCAAGGTGGAGGTCTGTTGGATTTTCTGATTAAATCTGGTACTGCCTCGGTGCCAGTGGTGGCTGTGTGGTGTTTAGGAAAAGGCCAATTGAGGGCCTGCAACCAACTTGTCTCCGTCTTAGACACACTGGACCTTCACCTGGAGCTATGCTCTGGGGTGCGATTGTGTATGACAGCAGGAGCACTGTCGTGGTTATCTCACGCTCCCTGACTGCAAGTTTGTACATCAATCTGCTGATTCGAACTGTTGTGCTGCCATCTATGAGTAGGATTCCAGAGGCCCACATAGCACTGTTGTTACCCAACATGCTTTACAAAGTGTCGACATGTTACCTTGGCCTGCTCTATCAACAGATATTCTTCCAATCGAGCACATATGGAACATCATCGGACAACTCTAGCGTCATCCATAAACAGCATTAGACGTCCCTGCACTGACGGACCAAGTGCAACAGGCATGGAATTCCAGCCCACAAACTGACATCCATCACCTGTACAACACAATGCATGCACGTCTGCATGCTTGCGTTCAAAATTCTGTCGGTTACACCGGTTATTAATGTAACAGAAATTCACATCTCGCACTTACATTAAACATCTGATCGTACGATGTTAATCACTTCCATAGGTTAACTAGACAAATGCATTCCCGAAATTTCATTACTCTGCATTAATTCTTTTCTGATGTTGCGGTTTTTTTCCGTCAGTGTATATCAAAATACGCCATATTATAGACAAAGGAAAACGTACCAAAATATAACCCACCAACACAAATTGTCACTTATTGCTACATTTTGGTACGTTTTTCCACGTGGTGTTTCTGGGCTGTAACATTGCATTTATTGGTAAATTTTCTTTCGATGCTGTTCTTATGCCACACATAGGATGAAGCAGTTGCACCTAAACGCATAATGTCAGGTGATTGATTAGCAAAGAATTTTGGCTGTCAAGACAAAGATAACTTACCATTAGCGCTGTATAATGGTCGTGAATCTCTTAAGACTGTCAAAAGTAACTACAGGGTTATTGCAAATGATTGAAGCGATTTCACAGCTCTACAATAACTTTATTATTTGAGATATTTTCACAATGCTTTGCACACACATACAAAAACTCAAAAAGTTTTTTTAGGCATTCACAAATGTTCGATATATGCCCCTTTAGTGATTCGGCAGACATCAAGCCGATAATCAAGTTCCTCCCACACTCGGCGCAGCATGTCCCCATCAATGATTTCGAAACGGTAAGGCTTCTGCTTTAGCCTTTTCCGTATGATTTTCCAAATCGTCGGCTGTGGTATTTTTAGCTCCCTGCTTGCTTTATTCGTCGACTTCCGCGGGCTACGCGTGAAACTTGCCCGCACGCGTTCAACCGTTTCTTCGCTCACTGCAGGCCGACCCGGTGATTTCCCCTTACAGAGGCATCCAGAAGCTTTAAACTGCGCATACCATCGCCGAATGGAGTTAGCAGTTGGTGGATCTTTGTTGAACTTCGTCCTGAAGTGTCGTTGCACTGTTATGACTGATGTGAGTGCATTTCAAGCACGACATACGCTTTCTCGTCTCCTGTAGCCATTTTGTCTCACAGCGCTCTGGCGGCAGAAACCTGAAGTGCGGCTTCAGCCGGACAAAACTTTGAGTTTTTCTACGTATCTGTAGTGTGTCGTGACCATATGTCAATGAATGGAGCTACAGTGAATTTATGAAATCGCTGCAATCATTTGTAATAGCCCTGTATACAGGCTTGAAACAATGGTGTTTTGCTTACTTACTGCTTAATGTTAATAATTTTGGGCATTTGTCAAGTGGAGTTACTTTGTTTTCAAACACTGGACGAATACAAATTCGGGAGCAGCTGGTTCAAATGCCGGCGGAGCTATAGTGACTAGTGTTTCCTTCAATCACCGAAAATTTCAGAGACTGGTGCCGATATCATCTATTAATGAGTCCACCATAGGTTCCTTCCCCCCATCGTTGTTGAATTGAGCTAACCCTCCACATCCAGTAGCCTTAGTCGAAGCAACATTGAACACAACAAAGGTGGAGGTATCTCACATGGAGAATGCGTTCAAGCTTAAAGATGGACATAATCTAACGTACGAAGGAGGTTATTGGGAAAAATACACAAATACAGTTCGGAGTAAATAGCTGCGAAGTGCTCAATGTGCTGGGAAAGGTGCTAATTGTGATACGCGGTGTGTGGGGTTTGATGCGACTGTGCAGCGTGGGGCCCTGGGCCCGGGGCGTGCCGCACGCAGCAGTTACCTCCGCGACCCTCGGACAGGTAACGCCCCGCCCGCGCCCCGATCGATTACGCTACACAGGCCCCGCCATTTCCTGCCTCAGCCTTACCAGAGGCTGTGTTACCAGCACAAGGTTGACTCACCAATTTTGTCACAATCTGGCCTAATTAGACCGCATTCTTATCGTATTCTACATCCATATCTATATTCCACCCAATGGTGTATTGCGGCGGGTACTTTGTATACCGTCCCGGCCGGGTTGGGGATTTTCTCCGCCCGGGGACTGGGTGTTTGTGTTGTTCTCATTATTTCACCCTCATTCATGAAAGTGGCGAGATTGGACTGAGTAAAGATTGGGAATTTGTACGGGCGCTGATAACCGCGCAGTTGAGCGCCCAACAAACCAATCATCATCATCATCATCATCATCATTATCATTAACGGGAAGAAATATTGTTGGGCATGCTTCCGTGTGAGCTTAAAATTCTTGTGATTTTACCGCTACGGTTTTTTCGAAAAATAAAGGGAGGAGGAAGCAACATAGTGTTTTTACACTCCTAGGAACGTACACTCTCGGAATTTTAACCATAATGCATTTTTGCTTCACTTGCAGCGTCCGCCACTGGAGTTCGCTCAGTATGTACGAGACGGATACGCGTTCAGTAAATGAACCTGTAATGAAGTGCAGTGCTATTCTTTGAATCTTCTCTATTTCCTCTATCAATCGTATCGGTTTCAGATCCCAGACTAGCGATCAGTAGTCAAGTATTGGTCAAAAGAGGGCTCTGTAAGCTATCTTCTTTGTGAGTGGACTGAATTTCCTGAAGATTTTTCCAGTGACTCTGTCTGGCATCTGCCTTATTTGCGATTAGTTTATTGGTCGTTCCACTTCACATCACTCCTTGCGCATGCTCTTCGATATTTTATGGATGTGATTGCTTCCAGTGATTGTTCTGCAATTCTGTAATCCTAACAGTTCCTTCTTCCTGTTTGTGCGCAATGTGTTACACTTGTTTATGTTCAAGGTGAATTTGCCAGTCACTGCACTTAACGTCGATCTGCTGAAAGTCTTTCGTCATTTCGCAACAATTTTTTAGCAGTGCGACATGTTAGTATATAATAGCATCATCCGCGAAAAGTCTCATGGAACTTCCGTTATCCACTAGGTGATTTAAATACACTGAGGTGACAATACGGTGTTGGGTCTCCTTTTGCCTGCTGTAGTGCAGCAACTCGACGTGGCATGGACTCAGTACGTCGTTGGAAGTTCCCTGCAAAAATAGTGAGCTATGATGTCACTATAGCCGTCCATAACTGCGAAAGTGTTGTCGGTGCAGGACATCATGCACGAAATAACCCTTTGATTATGTTCCATAAATGTTCGATGGGGTTATGTTGGGCGATCTGGATGGCCAAGTTATTCCCTAAAACTGTCCAGAATGTTCTCCAAACCAATCGCGAACAACTGTGACCCAGTGACATGGCGCATTTTGTCATCCATAAAAAGTACATTGTCAATTGGAAATAAGAAGTAAATGAATGGCTGCAAACGGTCTCCAAGTAGCCGAACATAACCATTTCCTGTCAATTATCGGTTTAGTTGGACCAGAGGACCCAGTCCATTCTATGTAAACACAGCCCACATCATTATGGAACCACCACCTGATTTTACAGTGCCTTGTTCACAGCTTGGGTCCCTGGCTTCGTGGGATCTGCGCCACACTCGAACTCTACCATCAGCTCTTACCAACTTAAATCGGCACTCATCTGACCAGGCCAGGGTTTTCCAGTCGTCTAGGGTCCAGCCGATATGGTCACGAGCCCTGGAGAGGCGCTGCAGGCGATGTAGTGCTGTTAGCAAAGACACTCGCGTCTGTGTTCTGCTGCCATAGCCCATTAACGAAAACTTTTGCCGCACTATCTCAGCGGATACATTCGTCGTATGTCGTACATTGATTTCTGCGGTAATTTCACTTAGTGTTTCTTGCCTGTTAGCACTGAAAACTCTAAGGAAACGCCGCTGCTCTCGGTCGTTATGTGAAGCCGTCGGTCACTGTGTTGTCGGTGTTGAGAGGTAATGCCTGAAATGTGGTATTTTCGGTACACTCTTGACACCATCGACCGCGAAATATTGAACTCCTAGCGATTTCCGGAACGAAATGTCCCATGCGTCTGCGCTCCAACTTCCATTCAGCGTTCTCAAAGTCTGCTAATTCCTGTCGTGCTGCCATAATCACTTCGGAAACCTTTTCACATGAATCACCTGAGTACAAATGACAGCTCCATCAATGAACTGCCCTTTAATACATCGTGTACGCGAGAAACCACCATCTGTATTATGTGCATATCTCTGGCCCATGAGTCTTGTCATCTCCGTGTATCTTGTGAAAAGTAATTGACCTATATCATTCCCTTGAGATACGCCCGAAGTTACTTTTACATCTGAAGATATCCCTACGTTCAAAATGACGCGCTGTGTTCTGTTGCAAGAAACTCTTCAGTCCACTCATGCAGCTGGTATTCCGCACACTCGTATTTTGTTCATTAGGCGACAGAGCGGAATTCTATCGAACGCCTTCCGCAAGTCAAGGAACACAGCATCAATCTGGCAGCCGGCATCTACTACGTTCAGGGTCTCGCGGACGAGCAGAGCGAACTGGATTTATATGATCGATTTTTTTCCGAACCCATGTTGATTCCTATAGAGGGTATTTTCGATCTCCACAAATGTCGTAATACTTCAGCATAAAAAATGGTCCAGAATTCAACAACAGGCCGACAGATATCAGATATATAGGCCTATAGTACTGTGCATTTGTTCTACGATCCTTCTTCGAAACGGGAATCATCTGCGCTTTTACAATCGTTAGAAGCTTTTCGCCCCCTCCAGCTACCTGCGGAATACTGCTGCTTGGAGACTAGCAAGTTCTTTCTCATACTCTGTGTAGAATCATATTGGTATCTCGTTATGTCCAGTGACCTTATCCTCTGTTGAGCGGTTAGAGTTGCTTTTCTATCCCATGAGCACTTACTTCGATGTTTGTCATTTTGACGTTTGTGCAACGAAGGAACTGCACTGCGATCTTCCTCATTTAAAGAGTTTTGGAAAAATATGTTGAGTTTTTCGGCCTTCTCTGTGTCATCCTTCGTTTCGATGCTATTATGACCGTGATATCTGGAGAGCTGGCATCGATCTGTGTACTGATTTAACATAAGACCAAAACTACTTAGTCCGTAGATAGAATTTTACTTCAAAATTCGTTGGACGCTTCACGCATGGCTCTCCTTTCCCTAATTTTGGCTTATTGCAGTTTTTGTTTGTTAGTGAGGTTTTCGCTAAGTTTAAATTTTCAGTGAAGTTCTGCTTTCGAAAGTATCTTTCTAACACGGCTGTCTAGCCACGGCAGTTCTGTCCCATTCCTCACAACTTACATGTCTAATGCGTGTTGTACAATACTCTTGAACTTCGTCTGTTGATACTCACCATTGTCAGTTTTGGAGATCAACTTTCCATATACCTCTCAGGTACTCCGAAATCTGTTTCTTGTCGCTCTTTCTAAGCAAAAATATCTTCCTGCCTTTGTTTTTATTCATATTTACAACCGAAAAGAGAGAGAAGTTGAGGTGTCTGATAATAAAAACATGTTGTCTGGGCGATGTCAAACATTAAAAGCTTTATCAAGTAGATTCGAGGCCGGCCGGGGTGGCCGAGCGGTTCTAGGCGCTAAAGTCTGGAACCGCGCGACCGCTACGGTTGCAGGCTCGAATCCTGCCTCGGGCATGGATGTGTGTGATATTCTTAGATTAGTTAGATTTAAGTAGTTCTAAGTTCTAGGGGACTGATGACTTCAGAAGTTAAGTCCCATAATGGTCAGAGCCATTTGAACCAAGTAAATTCAAGGCAGGAAAACATAAGTTGTTGTAGACCGCAGTTTGTATAATTTATTCCTGTTTCAGTACATTGTTTAATTATGTTTATGTCATTGCAACACTGAAGTCATAAATCTCATGAAGGAGTCAGATACTGACTTTAAGTGCACAGTTATCTGCATATGACTATGGAGACAGGTTAAGAACTGAAAATGACAATGGAGAGTTCCCATTCCAGCCAGCGACACATTCACCTGACCGAGCAAAGCAATTGGGAAAATAATATAAAATTATGAAGAAAATAGATTAAATTGTACTTGTTTTGAGAGTTAATATATAGGCAAAGTATTGCCTGGTGTAACTATGATTTTTTAGAAAGACTGAAAACGAAAACATACTTTTGCATTTCACTTCTCATAAGATAACGAATAATTGTCTTCGGGTCTCCAGAAACATGTAAACTGCGTGGAGAGAGACCGGAACTGTATGCAAGATTTGCGAAACGTCTGCAGCGTACTCGAAACAACCTTGGCAATTTTTGTGCTTAAGTTTTGCTCCAACATTTATACAACTTCGTAATTAATTTAGTTCAGCACAATGAATGTATTTCAGCACAATGAAACATGTAAGTAAAAAATGTGGCAGAGTGGTAAAGTGCCAGATTACGCAGTCCAAGGTCTCGAGTTCGGTCGCTAGTCGTCCTAGGACTTTTGTCTGTGATGTCATTTCTTTCGCCTATGTCACTGTTAATGTGGAAACTACCGAGTTGCACCGTGGTTGGGGTCCATGTTGGACTTTAGGTTCCTTTGTAACTGGCTGGCTGAGTGCGTTCGAAGGTCAAAGGAAGGAATGGTCACACCACCTCCAATAGGAACATGCCTTGTATAGGTATGTAGTGTTCAAACCAACCTTCGGGTTGATAACAGTTGTGTCTTTATATTGCCTTATTTATGTTTTATTACATGTTATGTGGATAATCTATAGATAAACCGCATGGGAACGCTGCATGATCAATGACTCCATAACAACCAATGGGAGCCAAACAGGAAAATTTGACTTGTTTGGTACTGAATCTAGTCGCTGTAAATTGACTAAGTGTCCATCCCCGTAAATGTATTGTGTAGTAATTGTTCTTACGTTTCATTATTGTGCGTAATGATTGATAGTTCATGTGAGTCTGTATATATATGTACTTCACACAATTGTTTTTCACGCATTCCAAAACAAATATAAAATGGAATAAATCTTTATGTGAAAATGTGTCACATCAAGTGAACCACTTGTACTAAACACTGGTGTGTGTGTGTGTGTGTGTGTGTGTGTGTGTGTGTGTGTGTGTGTGTGTAGGGAGGTGAGAGAGAGGCGGGGGGAGGGACGGAGATATATTACTTGACAATTAGTTCTACCATTTCGGTTATGGTTGTTTCAATATACGTAGTAACCCATACGCACAGACATCGTAGCAAATCGTTCATAAGCAAGAGGGAGAAAAACCACCTGTGGATAACGGCAGTAGTCTCCTGAACGCGTCATTAAATCAAATTGTAACAATTTTCTTCTCTTTGGTAGTTGCACGCAATCGTGAAAGCACGTTCGCACCGCTGTCCACGCGATCGATTCCTATGCGACACACGGAATCCCGCTACGTCAAAGGAACTCTTAATTACCGGACCTGGATGAACTTTCTACACTGCCGTATTAATGATAAATTTTTTGCTAAGGGTCGCCAGCTCGGTTTTACTTGCGAGACTAGGTACAGTAGTCACATCTCTGACAAAACTATCACTGCCGTGCAGCCTTACGGACAAAACTCAAGTATTGGTACAACGAACGTTTTTGTATATGTGTGTGTGTGTGTGTGTGTGTGTGTGTGTTTGTGTGTGTGTGTGTGTGAGAGAGAGAGAGAGAGAGAGAGAGAGAGAGAGAGAGAGAGAGAGAGACTGTAGTCAGAACGAGGGCACTTCATCGCGATCAGATCGCGTATGCCGTACAGGGTTGCCAACTATCATTCAATGAAAATAGGGTAACAGTCTCGCAAGAAGGCTAGAAATAGCGAAATTATAATTTATGTGTTTAATACATAAAAATGTTGTTGTTGTAGTTGTTATGGTCTTCAGTCCAGAGACTGGTTGGATGTAGCTCTCCATGCTAGTCTATCCTGTGCAAGCTTCTTCATCTCCCAGTACCTACTGCAACCAACATCCTTCTGAATCTGTTTAGTGTATTCATCTCTTGGTCTGCCTTTACGATTTTTACCCTCCACGCTGCCCTCCAATACTAAATTGGTGATCCCTTGATGTCTCAGAATATGCTCTACCAACCGATCCCTTCTTCTAGTCAAGTTGTGCCACAAACTTCTCTTCTACCCAGTCCTATTCAACACCACCTCATTAGTTATGTGATCTACCCATCTAATCTTCAGCATTCTTTGTAGCACTACATTTCGAAAGCTTCTATTCTCTTCTTGTGTAAACTATTTATCGTCCACGTTTCACTTCCATACATGGCTACACTCAGTACAAATACTTTCAGGAACGACTACCTGACACTTAAATCTATACTCGCAGCGTCACCCGATTTAATTCGACTACAGTCCATTATCCTCGTTTTGCTTTTGTTGATGTTCATCTTATATCCTTCTTTCAAGACACTTTTCATTCCGTTCAGTTGCTCTTCCAGGTTCTTTGCTGTCTGTGACAGAATTACAATGTCATTGGCGAACCTCAAAGTTTTTATTTCTTCTCCGTGGATTTTAATTCCTACTCCGAATTATTCTTTTGATTCCTTTACTGCTGGCTCAATATACAGATTGAATAACATCGGGGATAGGCTACAACTCTGTCTCACTCCCTTCCCAACCACTGCTTCCCTTTCATACCCCTCTACTCTTATAACTGCGCCGGCCGATGTGGTTCTAGGCGCTTTAGTCTGGAACCGCGCGACCGCATTTTGCTCAAACCCATAGTTAACAGCAAACCAGTAATAGGTTGTTGTTTCACTGTTTTTCATGTTTCTTTGACTCATATCAGCATTAGTTGGTGGAGTGCTTCAGAATTATGTGGAACCCTGTTTTGAGGCTCCTGATCCAGGTTCTTTGGGAAATTAACGCATCTGTCCCTTACGTTTCGTTTTCGTCATTGGACACAATGGAGACTTGTAGTTCATTTTTTACAATGAGCCAAGATATGGGGAGCGATCAATATAATTATCAGTGCTGCTGCTGAGGGGATTAATTTTAGCAGTGAGATTAATTATTCTGCCACCTATGGTCGGAACTAAATTGGCCAAACTGTGTAACAACTTGGTGGGATCCATGGTCTTGGATTCAAATTTTTTTTCAGTCACAGTAGTCTGCATATAGTATTGGTGCACCTTATTAGCTGGATCGTTTCACATATTATACAGAATTTCTGTAGTAAAGCACTGTGCCTTGTCGTGGGCTGATTCAGAATGCAATGTTAGTTCTGCATACTGTTCTAAAATTCTACTAACAACAGGTTTTTGGAATGTTTCGTGGATCACGTTCATCTTTTTCACAATTAATTGTGTTGTATATGTGCCTATATTCTAAGCTGTACTTAGAAGAAAACGAGAACTATTCATGTATTTCAAGAAAATTGGTGAATGACAGACGCGACGCATGGAAACAATAAAATTGTTTTCAAATTATTTTTTCATCTGAATATATACCCCATTGTTAACAGTGCACATCGCGCCGGCATTGTTTGTTCCGAGCCCCTGCACTTTTTAGGAGTGTTTGAATTCAGCAAAAGTTGTTTCATTGTTAAAAATATGGATGCAGCGTCATATTTTTCTAGCTCAACAGTAGCAAAAAACATGGACACTATTTCGTTCATTTGTGTGCTGTAATATCGCACCGCAACTGCTAATAATTTGGAAACTGGAATGTCGGTTGACTGACCTTCTGTTTGCCTACATCTCTCATTAATAAAACATTGAAGTGTGGGGCGAGTGTATGCACAATTATTTCCGTACATTTTGTTCCATACAGATAAAGATCGACTGTTTTGCTGCCACTCAAAGAAAATGCGTTATTCCATAACTGTTGACATATGATCAGTGCTCATTATTGCGGAATGTATTGCAAGGCACAGTGCAGTGCTAATCCAGCTTGAATCATTTTCCTACCCGTGGTTTCATCCTTTCTTTTAAGCGTGACTTCAGTTTGACGTTTGCTACTGAATGGAACAGATACTGAAATGTGTCTTTAAATGAGGTTTTAAATCGTATAATTTTGCCCTTATTTGTACTTCGAAAAAAAGCAAAATGCGTTAGTTGTGTCTGTTGTAACTGGTTGTATGTACACCAACGTATTCTCCGACTCCATTCTGTAAGTTTGTGTACAGTGATCAGCCATAACATTATAACCACCGATTTGTCATCCATATAAACCCATCCAGGCGATAGCAGCGTCATCTGTCGAGGAATGACTGTTAGTCACACACACACACACACACACACACACACACACACACACACACACACACACACAGACAGACAGACAGACAGAGACGGGGCCGGGGGCGGGGGCGGGGACGGGGGCGGGGGGGACGGGGGGGGGGACGGGGGGGACGGGGGGGACAGAGAGGGTGCATTTAGTATCAGTGATAGTGCTGTCCGTATGTAGAAGACGGAAGGTGCGCGATCTATCTAAGTTTGACCGAGGTCAGATTGTGATGATTCGGAAGCTAGACAAGAGCATTTCGGAAACTGCACGACTTGTCAGGTGTCCGAGGAAGGCTGTGGTGAGTGTCTTCAACACATGGCGAAACCAAGATGAAACCACGTCCAAATGTCGTGGAGTTGAGCGGCCACCCCTCATTAAAGATGTTGACCGTCGTAGGTAGGGCAGACTGGTAAAACAGGCAGAGTAAAAGTGTTTCTGAACACACTGTGCATCGAGCACTCCTAATGATGTGCTTCCGCAGCCGACGACCCATGCATGTGCCAATGCTAACACCACGACATCAGCAACTACGACTAAAATGGACACGTGACCATCGACACTGGACGTTGGCGCAGTGGCAGAGCGTTGCATGGTCTGACGATGCCCGATACCTTCATCATCATGCCGATGGGAGGGCGCGAATCAATCGTCTTCAAGGGGAACAGCTCCTTGACACCTGTACCGCGGGACGGAGACAAGCTGGCGGCGGCTCCATTATGCTCTGGGGAACATTGACGTGTTTCCATGGGTCCAGTGGAGCTCATGCAAGGCACCATGACGGCCAAGAAGTATCGCACACTGGCTGCAGCCCACGTAAAGCCATTCATGACGATCGTATTTCCCGATGGCAGTGGCCTTTTTCAACAAGATAATGCGCCATGTAACAAGGCCAGGAGTGTGATGGAGTGGTTCGGGGAACACAGTGGCGAGTTCCAATAAATGCTCTTGCTCTTCAAGCTCCCCAGATCTCAACCCAATGGAACACATGTGGAATGTCATTGAACGTGATATCAGAGCTCATTGCTCACCTCCCTGGAATTTACGGGAGTTAGGCGTCTCGTGTGTGCAGATGTGGTGTCAACTCCTTCGAACGACCTACTAAGGCTTCATTACTTCCATCCCACGACGCGTCGCCGCTGTTATCCGTGCCAAAGGTGGACATACCGACTGTTAGTTAAGTGGTCATAATGTTCTGGCTGATCAGTGTATATTGTGGTTTAGGCATGATGGGATAATTAACTGTCAAAATTAGAAAGTACACTATAGTTTTCCATCACTCACTGCTCACACACGCTATAAACGAGAAATTTCAACAACACCGTTGTAACTTTTATTGCAATTCCAAGCTGATAGTTGTGGCTTCTGGCTTTCTACTGGCAGGGGAATCTCCAGGTTAGATGTCATATTATACAGGGGATAAGACGGTGTGTATTATGATGTCATTGCATGGGTATGCACGTGCAGGGATGTTCAGTGTTAACACACGACCAATGTTTTGTTTGTGTACTATCATTTAGGAAAAGGGACATAAAAACAAATACATACATAATAAAATGCGAAGTTGTATTACTTTTGCGTTTTTATTGTGAAAATTATTCAATAATAAAAATGGCTAGATTATATCAGTAATGACGAGGAATGCTAGGAGTGGCTTTTTTGAAAGACAATAACTAATTGCTACTTCAAAAAGGCTACATCTAGTCACAAAATGGCTAAGTTGGCAACACTGCTGCCAGATGCATGGGGCATTCTATTCCCGAGATCGTGAAGGTACAAGGCTTTTTACGTGTCACCGTGCTAATGGGAGAGTCAGCTGTCGGTGACAGAAGCATGTTGATGATAGGTGTCGCTGTCAGCTATCTTGAATTGTAAATGAGGATACACGGGCTACTACAGCAAGTAACTCGTCTAAGTAGCACTTGATTACCAACCACTCCTGAGTAGCCGAACCATCCAGGGTCACCACTTCGCTATGGGGCGTAGAATCACAGCTTTACAGTTTTACCTTTTCTCCACAAGCGATATTAATACATATCAGTGGCCACAGGCTGCTTTTCTGAATCGCATTTGCATTATACAATTCACGACACTAAATGTCTTGATCTGTGAACTTAGTCCCTCTGAAATCCATAGTTCAAAGATTAATAATAGCGACTAACATAGTTATCTATGTACTACGGCGCATCCCTACCCAAACGAAGACCTTCGCAAACAGAATATATTTTTAAAGTCAAATGAAATCGGTTTTTCCTTGACAACGCCTACAATACTGTAGAGACGAATTGTCGACTACAAATGCATGTGTTCGATGCAGTTATTGTTCCGCGTATCAAAGCGCCCAAACATCTTTATTTTGGAGGCATATGCTACAGAAGCTATTTTTTCAGCGAGACAGAGCCCCCAGGTTACCTAGAAATTCGTATGTACAAATAGTTTGTGGTTTGGTAACTGAAATTAATTCACCTGAGGGGGAGCTACATTCCTCCGCAGCGTGTAGTGGAGAGATTGGCAAAGATAATTCGTTACATTTGTGTGTTTCAACGGATACTAAAATATATTTACTGTTGCTAGAAACCTTATATTGTTGAATGCGGGATTGCATTTCATTGTTCGTTTCTGACGCAAACTTTTGCTTCTAACATTTCCATTTGCTGTTGCTATCCTTTTTTTTATTTCAAAAGAGGTTAAATTTGTGAGTGTAATAATTTTAATGTGGTAGTTATTATCACAAAAGAATCTAGTTTCTGCTCTTTCGTCATTTTAGGATTTTATTATTGATTGAAAATGTAAATAATTGTATCTCTGTTATGCTGTAAGACAACAGTTACAACTAGGTAGGTATTTCATTTTCAAAATTCTAACAGGCAGATCAAGTAGTGGATGTACAATTAAAAAACACTTATTACTGAAGAAGACGTTAGACATAACCTCTCTTAGTAAAATATGTTGGAGTTGGTTATCCTGTTTTTTTGGGCAAGGAATCAGCGGAGCGGTCGGTCATTTGATTGCCATTTGTTGTCGGTACTCAAAAGAGCGTCACTGCGTTGAGGTATACTGGGTGAGTGTTCTAGTGAGGATTTGTCGGTGTGTTGGGCGCTCCAAGAGTGCTGGCGGAGCACCGCGGCACTGGCGCCAAATTCCCGGCACTTTCTTCGTCTGTGGGCACGTACCGTGGCCGAGACCAGCATAACGTACAGCCGCGGGCGGTTGCGAACAGGTCGTGCGCAGCGGCCAGCAGCTGCTCTGCATACGGATTCACTTTAGCTGCCTCTGCTGGCGCGCCATCTGCGAGCCACCAGAGGAAGACAAGCGGATGCTGGCGGGTCACACTGCTCAGTTATGGATGACTTGTATTATCATTTTGCTCTTGTGTATTGTTCTCGATCCTGCGTTACCACTACTTTCAGTAACAACGGCTGCCTCAAACAATTCACGTGAACACACAATTTGGAAAGAATGTAATATTGAATATTTCTCTCACTTACGGTATATTTCATTTACATCCTTACTTCATGCAAACCACTAACAGTGGGTGGCAGAGGGCACATGTTATTGTGCCATTTTCTCTACTCCATTCACAGTTATAGCGCCCGAAAAATGAATTAATATATTGCATACAGGCAGATAAGCAGGCAATTTTATGTCCCATTAAGATCATCACACATCACTCCGAGAGTGATATATATGTAATGCTCTTAAAAATTTTCGTAGATTGTGCCGAAAAACAGGTCCATAGACGCATTTAATCCCACGAAAATGTGTTTAATTTTTTATCCTAATAATGTGTGACAATTCATAATTTTGCGGCGTTTTTCTCATTCTCCCCCGCCATATCTACGAGGCTGTGAGCATTCACTCTGTCTATTGTATATGCCTGATGTTCTCAGTTAATTCAGTCTGATCTGAATCTCCCACAGTAGATAATTACTAGCGTCAATCGCACCACTTTATTTTATGTAATCTCATATACCACCCGCAGTTTCCTGGTATACCATCGATGGTTCAACACCTTTCCTTTAGCTGCAACTAGAACCTAAGTGACCGTTAAGCTAGATAGGATGACTGATTCCAATCGTAATTTATTCCCATAGCTAATTCTTCCTTAAGTATCCATGTCATCAGTAATCATCACAGCTTCGTTTTAAATGCGAAATTTTTAGCCGCTGCAGTAGCTTCGAAGGTAAACGTTCCTTTTAATAAATGAAACTGATCACTGTTCACAAAATTTGTGATAATTCAGAGAATTGAGACTGATATGCCGTATTCATTTCTCATATTCATCCGACACTGTTAGTGGTAAATGTATTTTATGGAACATAATGCCTCAACATGTTTCATAATTTTCCGTATTCTTATATCTACAGCTACAGTGTAAGGTAGCTAGTTGGTCAGTAGACTTTTCGCCGTACGCACATTACCGCGTGTTCTTGAGCAACCAGCAGTTTCCGCGCCGATGTTGTTGCACCTTCTGTACGCAAATGATTTCGCCGATAAACTATGAATAACTATGCGTACCTTAAGAAATAAGATTCACCAGCATGTGCACGCACATGCAAAAGGTCAGGCAGTAGTGAAAACAGCGACTTTCGGCAGATCCTATACTAATGATTCACATATCTCGTAGTCTATGCAGTGACTTGACGGATATGACTCCTGTTGCGCGAATAAGCTCGCACTCAGGTTACACGTCAGCATACGGCGTCGAACGCCGATGCGTGCGTTCTCCTTGTGCGCCAGTGGGAGCCGCCCTACCGGTAGCGAGAACAATGCTTGGGCTCTTCTTGCAACGTCTGCGCTAAAGCTGTTGTCAGGTCCTGCGGTACGTGAGCTGTATGCTGTATACTCCCGTCACGCGACTCAATAACTGTACAGCAGCGTCTGGCGACGCCTTTCCACTCGGACGGTCACATGGCTGCCTTCCCACCGTACATCCATTACGGTGGGTGGGATTCCGATCTAAGGGAATTGTATGGCATATACTCTGAAAAAAATCATTAAGATACCATTTCATCCTGTGACCTGCAGAACGAATTTAGAGTACTTGCCGACTGTGCAAAGCTCAAAATTCTCAGTATCTTTGCCCAGACATGTTTTACGACATCCGTGTTATCATCAGAGATTACCTACTGTAGTAATTAAAATACATAACAAAAGTATTTGATGCGTTCTTGTGTGTTGTGTGTTATCCTATTTGTCAGTGTTATTCCCTTCATGCACATATTCCACACGTGTAAACAGCGTGCACAAAAACACTCCATGTGACATTTGTTAATGGCACTCAAAATTACTAAGCAGCTGCTTTCATAAAACATAAAATATTGTGTTTAATGAATGTTAGTGCTTAACAGAAGTAAGTGCTATTGACGAAGTATATGTGCAGATTTTCTGCCAGTTTTTATTAGAGCAACATAAGCAGGAAGGGAGTAACGTGGACGTAAACCACGACAGTGCAACTAAACGGAAACTGATGTCGTACAAATCAAATAATCTAATCAAAATATGTAATGGAAGCAACGACCACTGACAACAATGGAAATGTCCGAAAACATATTTGAACAAGGAAATTAAGAAGAGTTTCGTATTTTGCAAAACACAAACTGACTTCATACGTAAAGCTGTTTTTTAAACTTATTTCAGTGTTCCAGCATCTCCGTGACGGCCTCCCATGGATCAGACAAACCTGTTATCATCCGTACTGCTGTTCTTTGTACACTTTTAATGTCCACTGTTGTTCTGTTTGGTACGGGTGCCACACATGTAACATTCTAGGATGGGCCGCACGAATGTGGACTGATGGCATTTTCCTAGTATTCTGCCAGTGAACCGAAGTCTGCCATGTGCTTCACCTACGACTAAGCTTGTGTGGTCCTTCCACTTCATATCCCTAAAAATTGCCACACGTACTTATTTGTATGAGTTGACCGGTTCCAGTTGTGGCTCATTGACACTTCGACACTTTAGGCTAAGGATACTACGTTTTATCGTTTTTTGAAGTGCACAATTTTACATTTCTGGACATTATAATTAAGTTGACAATCTTTATACTAACTTGAAATCTTACAAAGATGTGGCTGAACATCTGTGCGTCTTTCAGACAGTACTTCACTATAGATACTTGCATCATCGGCGAGAAGTCTAAGTACACTCCTGGAAATTGAAATAAGAACACCGTGAATTCATTGTCCCAGGAAGGGGAAATTTTATTGATACATTCCTGGGGTCAGATACATCACATGATCAAACTGACAGAACCACAGGCACATAGACACAGGCAACAGAGCATGCACAATGTCGGCACTAGTACAGTGTATATCCACTTTTCGCAGCAATGCAGGCTGCTATTCTCCCATGGAGACGATCGTAGAGATGCTGGATGTAGTCCTGTGGAACGGCTTGCCATGCCATTTCCACCTGGCACCTCAGTTGGACCAGCGTTCGTGCTGGACGTGCAGACCGCGTGAGACGACGCTTCATCCAGTCCCAAACATGCTCAATGGGGGACAGATCCGGAGATCTTGCTGGCCAGGGTAGTTGACTTACACCTTCTAGAGCACGTTGGGTGGCACGGGATACATGCGGACGTGCATTGTCCTGTTGGAACAGCAAGTTCCCTTGCCGGTCTAGGAATGGTAGAACGATGGGTTCGATGACGGTTTGGATGTACCGTGCACTATTCTGTGTCCCCTCGACGATCACCAGTGGTGTACGGCCAGTGTAGGAGATCGCTCCCCACACCATGATGCCGAGTGTTGGCGCTGTGTGCATCGGTCGTATGAAGTCCTGATTGTGGCGCTCACCTGCACGGCGCCAAACACGCATACGACCATCATTGGCACCAAGGCAGAAGCGACTCTCATCGCTGAAGACGACACGTCTCCATTCGTCCCTCCATTCACGCCTGTCGCGACACCACTGGAGGCGGGCTGCACGATGTTGGGGCGTGAGCGGAAGACGGCCTAACGGTGTGCGGGACCGTAGCCCAGCTTCATGGAGACGGTTGCGAATGGTCCTCGCCGATACCCCAGGAGCAACAGTGTCCCTAATTTGCTGGGAAGTGGCGGTGCGGTCCCCTACGGCACTGCGTAGGATCCTACGGTCTTGGCGTGCATCCGTGCGTCGCTGCGGTCCGGTCCCAGGTCGACGGGCACGTGCACCTTCCGCCGACCGCTGGCGACAACATCGATGTACTGTGAAGACCTCACGCCCCACGTGTTGAGCAATTCGGCGGTACGTCCACTCGGCCTCCCGCATGCCCACTATACGCCCTCGCTCAAAGTCCGTCAACTACATATACGGTTCACGTCCACGCTGTCACGGCATGCTACCAGTGTTAAAGACTGCGATGGAGCTCCGTATGCCACGGCAAACTGGCTGACACTGACGGCGGCGGTGCACAAATGCTGCGCAGCTAGCGCCATTCGACGGCCAACACCGCGGTTCCTGGTGTGTCCGCTGTGCCGTGCGTGTGATCATTGCTTGTACAGCCCTCTCGCAGTGTCCGGAGCAAGTATGGTGGGTCTGACACACCGGTGTCAATGTGTTCTTTTTTCCATTTCCAGGAGTGTATTTATATTGTCAGCAAGAGCGTCTACGTCTGCAGCTACACCAATACTCCGCAAGCCACCTAACGGTGTGTGACGGAGGGTACATCTGGTATCACTAACTGGTCCTATCTACCCTTTTCTATTCACGAATGGCGCTTGGGAAGAGTGATTATTGGTAAGCCTCTGTATTGGCTTTAATTTCTCGGATTTTCTCGTCGTGGTCACTGCGCGAGATGTACGTGGTAGGCGGTAATAGGTTGTCCGACTCTTCGCGGTAAGTACTCTGGAAATTTCTACAGTAAACCTCTCTGAGATACATAACTCCTCTCTTGTAGCGTCTGCCACTGGAGGTTGTTGAGCGTCTCTGTAACGCTCTCGCGCCGACTAAACGATCCCGTGATGAAACGTTCCCCTCTTCGTTAGATCTTCCCTCTATCTTCTAAAACAGTCCTGCCAAGTAAGGATCCCATATTGATGAACGATACTCAAGAATCGCTCGAACAACCGCCTTGTGCCCTTGTCAGCCACTTTATTTGTGGATGAGTTACATTTCCTTAATATTCTTTCTATTAAGAGCGTCTACTTTTCCTCCTATTTGTTTTATGTGGTCATTTCACCTAAGATCGCTCTGGATAGTTAGTCTTAGATATTTTCGGTATTTGTTTCCAGCAATATATCATCAGTAGTGTAGTTGTACAGTAACGGATCTCTTTTCCTGTGTATGCGCAGTGTGTTACATTTATTTATGTTCAGGGTTAAGTGCCAGAGACTGCACGATACATCAATCTTCTGTAGGTAATTTTGCAAATCGACGTTGTCTTCTGGGTTTGCTACATTCGTACAGGCAACCGCATCATCTGCGAACAGCCAGAAAGAGCTTCCGACCTTTTCAACTGGATCATTTAAATACATTGTACACAGTAACGGCCCTACACATCTCTTTGAGTGTCCCGGAAAATACCTTTAGCTCTTTCTATTTTTTTCTGTTAAGAGCCGACGTGTTGAGTTCTGCTTTGCAGAATCCATATTGATTTTTATAGAGGAGCTCTCCATTCTTCAAAAACGTCATAATTCTTGAGCATAAAACATGTTCCATAATTCTGCAACAGATTGATGTTAACGATGTAGTCCTATAATTATGTGCATCTGTCTTACGACGCTTCTTGAAAACGGGAATGACCTGCGCTTATACAGTATACAATCTGATATGGATAGGGTATAGCTCATAGAGAAATGTAACAGAGATGCTCGGGAAAGTTGGAGTATAGACAACGTAGTTTCGCGAAGTCCTCTTAAATTTAGAGAACCATGTTCGTGGAAGTCTGTGCGAAAATTCCGCTAAATTAATAGAACACATGGTGTAGGGATCCCAAGAATAATAAATTAGAAATAAGGCAAGAGGTTAGAGAATTTGTACGGAGTATCTTCCGCCATGGTCCGTGTAGTGGCTTGCAGAATATGTATCTAGATGCTGCTGTCTATCTTGTTTTTTTTAATATTTCCTTACGACACTTAATGTGCATTTCTTTTTCGGCGGTGCTTCGTGCTTGTGAAATATAGGTTGCCCCATGGTTCCATGTTAATTATTTACCTAGTAACTAGCTGCGTGAGCGTTTACTTAGAATGAAGCCGGTAAGGGTAAGGCACCTCTAATACAACGATTCGTATCAAGCCATTGGTCTAAGCAGTTTTCGGCGAGTGAAACGAGAATCTGCAGTCTCACCTGCATATGTGCTGTGAACAAGTAATTCGTAGGGTATTCACAGTTATCAGAAATAATTTCCTGACGTATACCTTTATTATATTTACAACATTATCAGTCTATTAGAAACAGTGTTCATTAACGCTTTATTTTCCACTTAGTGTTTAGACATTGCTTTGGCGGTTTCTTCGCTGGGCACCCGACTAAGCTAGGAGAGTGTAGCTGCACATGTTAAATGTTTTTTAAGGGCACTAAACGATAAATTACAAAAGGACCCAGCCATTCAGGTTTTGTGGATTGCTCTCACGCGCGTTTGTGTGGATGGGTGGATGGGTGGAGAGGAGCGTCTGGGAGAAAGAGTATATACTGTATGGTCCTCAGATGGTAACAATGAGTTTGAGCACTGCAAAGGACCAAAACACCAATATACAAGTGAAGCTTCTTGTGGCAGATAGTGATCCTTTTGGTCTGCCACAGGAACTTACTATCACAAAAGTGTAAAAAAAAGAGATTTTTATCACTTTATATGTAGGTATCTGCATCCACAAGGCGGAAGTACACACCAGTAACTGCCGTCCTCTTCTATGTTCCATTCGCGGATGTTACCTGGTAAGAAAGGCTTTGGGTAGCTTTCTGTATGAGCTCAAATTTCTCGTGGCTAATGCGAGAGATGAGTGTGGGTGGAAGCAGTGAATTTCTTGACTTGTTTTGAAACGTGAGCTCTTGGAATTTTGTAAGGATCCCGGCGATGGACGACGGTTTACTTGTGATGTCTCCCACTGCAGTTTGTTGAGCCTTTCTGTGACACCTTCAGACCGACTAAACAAAACCGCGACAAATCGTGCAGTCCTTTTTTGAATGTTCTCTTGCACTCCTGTTATTCAACTTCGTAAGAATCACAGCCCGAAGAACAGTACTCAAGAATTGGTGGAACGATGGTTTTGTAGGCGACCTCTTTAGTGCAGGAATCGTACATCGTAAGGATTCTTCCGAAAAATCTCTAAGGCCTCTTTACCTTTTCCTCGGCAGCATTTATGTGGTCGTGCTCCTGAAATCGCTCCGAACTGAAACTCCTGGATATCTCATGGCTGTGATAGATTCCAGTGACTAATCACGTGGTTCATAGTCAAAACCCATCGGATAATTTCGTCTGTACAAGTCCAATAAATTCTATTTATTTATGTTTTTGAGTCAGCTGCCAGTCTTTGCACCACCCGTTGATTTGTAGATGTTTGTTTCAGTATAAGTTTCTAACGAGGTAACCTCCCTGGACACAGTGCGTCGTCTGTGAAGAGACTCATAGGGCTATAGACGGTATTCGTCAAATCGTTTATATAATGAGGTTATGAATGTTCGAAACAAGAATAAAAAGTTACCAGAGAGATACAGGAATTGTACCTGCCAAAAAATAATGGCATTGACTCTGTAATCTCAATGTTTCAAGAGATTATTATTGTTTTTGTCCAGTATTTGATACAGTCCAAAACGTAGAGTAACACGGAGGAAGTACGTCGTTTGCTTAAAACTAGCAATGATCAGTTGGTAATCCACAAAACTACAGTAATATACTTTGCATTGACTTTGTAGCGCTTTGGGGAGAAAAATACTTGTCACTCAAACCCAGCATGTGATTTTGGACGGCTAATGTTCAACAAAAGCGAAACTAGCAGTGACTGCACACCAAGGAAGAGTAATAGGTGCACTAATTTTTACTCTGGAAAACAAACGATTTGTCAGTTGGTCTCCGTGGCACCTTCAGATTATACGCTTTTGATGCTGTTGTCTACGGGAAATTATCTTCGCTGGATGATTGTAAGAAAATGCGCAACGATATAAATATTATTTCCTTTAGAGAGAGAGAGAGAGAGAGAGAGAGAGAGAGAGAGAGAGAGAGAGAGAAACCTGAGTATTATTCGACTACAACATACGTGCTAAAATTGCGAATTCTGCCACATCGTTCTAATATTTAGAAGTAATACTATGAAGCGAAATGTAATGAGTCAAATACGTGAATCAGTTGTTGCAAATTTCACTTTGGAATATAATTTTTCACAAATTAACCTTTATCATAGAAAGCAACGAATACAAGAAGAAATTGCCAAAAAGTAAACAATCAATTGTTTTAAGGAGATGATTTCAAAAAAATTTTCAAATGGCTCTGAGCACTATGGGACTCAACATCTTAGGTCATAAGTCCCCTAGAACTTAGAACTACTTAAACCTAACTAACCTAAGGACATCACACACACCCATGCCCGAGGCAGGATTCGAACCTGCGACCGTAGCAGCCCCGCGGTTCCGGACTGCAGCGCCAGACCCGCACGGCCATCGCGGCCGGCAGATGATTTCATTTTGGAACCATTAACACGTACAGTTTTCAATCATCCATTATTTTATGTGATTTATTTGAAAGCAAATTCGCCTCTTCCGTAGATAGAATCCCACATCTTGAAACTTCCATGAATACACAATGCCTAAAAGAAATTGTAGTCCTAAACAACAACAAAATGAATCGAAAATCTGATAAATTTTTCATTAAAACTACATACTATGCCAGTGGTATCATTTCGAAACTATCATAAAAGAAGTAGTAAAAACACAGATTTACGTTACAATAACTTTAGATGTACTTACATTTACTGCCAATGATCTCCCTCAATATGACCATTATAAAACGACCGCGCATCATAATCTCCTACAATCACGTAGAACAATCGCTGCGCCATTTATTACTTTCAACGCTGTAAGTGACTGCTCCAATGCACTACTTTCGTAGAAGTACCTCGGTGTATCACGTGTACCACAAGATGTGTGTGTCTTTGAACAGCATTGATGGTTTCATGCTAACGTCACCGGTATTTGAAAAGGAATGGTGGCTTCAGGCAGAAACCACTGGTAATCAAAGGGTTAATCACTGCTTCACAATACATTTATTCACTATGAAACTGGTTGCCAATAAGCTATTTGAGGTGTAGAGTTAGAGATGTTCATAAATATAACATTAGTAGGAAAATGGGCTGTGTTGCATTCCAGTGTATCTAACTTCAGCACGGAAAGGGCTGCGCGCATACATACTTGTCTATCTATCTACGGAAATAAAATGTCGAACCGTATTTTAGAATGCAGATACCTAGAGGCGTAGAGGAAATCTCGAGTAGAAAAACTCAGTTACAAACTGCAAATAGGCAAATGTACCCGTATGGCCAAATGCTGGCTAAGAAGTACGTTTCGTTCAGTTGACTCGTTTCACATGATAATGTATATTGTGAATGAGATTTATGAGTTACCTCACAAGCACGCAGCTACAACACAATGTATTCATGCCCATACGATTCCAGTAACATTCTGCGCCCACATCCTACAAAGGAACGTTGTTGTCTCATTCCCCTGTTGTTGGATAATCTGTAATTTCAGCGAAGTGATGCTTTCCATAACACGGCAAACAGCAAATAAAAACACCGAAAAAGATTCAAACGTTCTTTCAGAATTGTAAGTTGCTGTACTATGGCATTTTTTTAAATTGCAGCAAACAGAAGTGTAACTACCGCAGCACTATGGAAAACAAGCACATTTCATCGGTTTGTTGGTAAAACCGTTATCATCTCATGCATCAACGTCGAATGTAAATTCAAAGTAGCAAGAATCTGAAATAATTAAAAAATGTAAACACAGTGTCTCTTTTGTCTGTGGGTGCAGGAGTTCAATGGGATAATAATAAATTCCATCCGGTACGTTGTCCCAAAATGTCCGTCATTTCTCCCTGCGACCTTTACCACCATCAGAAATACACTACCGGAAGAAAATTAATACATCTGGAAAGATGACGTCGACTTTGATCCGATGACGGCATGTATCACCTGGGGGATAGTAGATACGGTTTCAACGTCGTCCACCTACAATAGCGTAGTGGCGTAGCTACCAGAGCGCCGTCTGTGTCTACCCTTTAACAGGGAATGCTCACAGCCAGAAGGCTCACTATGGTGCAAACGTGTGAACTAAGCAGGCAAACCATGCTACGGAGACGCACTCGTGCTTTCCACAGCCAGCTGAGCGAGTTTGAAAGGGGTCACATTGTAGCCTTCCGAGTGGCAGAATGGTCCTTTTGGAGAATTGCCACACAAGTTGACCTTGCTGCGTCAGTTGTGGTCACGTGAATATTCTTCCACCTGCAGACGATGTTCTGGACGTCCACGCAGCATAGACGAGCGCCAGGATCTTCGTATTGTAAGGGCAGCAGTAGTAGGTAATAGTACAGCTGCCACAGCTCAGATAACAGGGCTTGTGAGCCTAGACGTTTCACCACTGTTGCAAATCGGTTGTTAGCAGTGTGACTACGGATACGCACAACTCTAACCTGTCTTCCACTCGCGCTACAGCATCGACGCGTACGGCTCAGTCGTCAGCGGATCGCTTAGAAGATGGAATGGTGCGTCGTGGTTTTCAGTGATGAAAGCAGATTCTGCTTTCAAGCAGGTGATGGTCGTTTGCGCGTACGATGTAGACTCGGCGAGTGTTTTCTCGTAGAGTGCATTCGTCCAAATCATACTGGCCCCACCCCCGGGCCTTTTGGTGTGGGGTGCGGTAAGTTTCGACTCTCGTTGACCTTTGGTGTTTCTGGTGAGGAAGCTAAGCAGCGCTCGGTGCGTGCAGAATGTTGTTAGACCGTTCCTTTGCTGTTCTTGCAACAGGAAGGTGATGTGTTGTTCCAATAGGGTAATGCTCACCCACACATTGCCCATGAATCTCAACGTGCTGTGCAAGAAGTGCAGCAACTTCCCTAGCCAGCACGATCCCCTGACTTGTCTCTAGTCGAGCACGTGTGGGTTATGATGGGAGGAGAAGTGACTTGTGCGACTTGTCAACCAACAACTCTTACAGAAGTACGTGAACAGGTTGAAAACATGTGGAATAACATATCCCAGCACATTATGCCAATGTGTACGATCGACTGGATGCTAGAGTCGTCAGCGCCTGCAATGCCGTCTATGGAGGCTACACCACATACTAATATGGGTGTATGAGCATGGATCGATACCCGTTTGAGCATGGATCGATACCTGGCACCTCAGAACCGCTTTGAGCTATTGACCTGTAAATGTAATCATTTCATGTATCTAATATGGACTGCTCCAATAATAAATCTTGAGCGAATTGGAAACCTCTAAAAAGCTGTATAATTTTTTTTCGACGAGTGAAGTTTCGATAAACTAAATGTCACTAAGATTAGATGTTATTTAGAAAACTAACCTCTAACGCATTTGGACTGTCAGTGGCAAAATGTAGTGGGTGTTACTGCTACCATAAATAAGATGACGAAACGTGGTATACAATGAATCGTAGCCATGTTACAAGAGCGTAAATATTTTTGGATACTCTGTCGGCCAGACCTTGCGTAGCGATAATGCTAGCTTTTCGGAAGCTCCTAAAGAAGACGCGGTGAAGCCTTAGAAATGAATGTGGCAAACAGGGGTATCGGCGGTAGGCTATTAGCGACTCACACTCTAATGGAACTACTAACTTCAGCTTTTAGCCGTGAAGCCAGCCAGGCGTGTTTCCGCGCATGCGCACACGGATTCCTTGGTTACTGGAGCCTACACACGCACGTGGAAGGTTGTGAAATCAGTGGTGGGACTGATTTGTCAGCTATTCCGTTGCTGCGGTTTGGATGAGGGGGCTGGTAGAACGTAGTTGACGCAGAATCAATTAACTACGGTAAAAGAACAGGTACTGTCGATATATGGATGGTTGTTGTTAAGATCTATGAAGTCGTTGCCGACTCAAGCTGGCGTGATTAATGGTGTCTTCCCTGACATTTCTGAACGATGTGTCGTTCCCCAGTTCTTCAAAATATGTCATCTATCCACGTCCTTGTTTTACCTCTTCGCCTTTGATACTGAATTCTTAAAAAAGATATGAAATGCTAATGTATGGTACTGTACAGTGGTCATGCTATGAGAGCTGAAGTACTCGGAAGAACAACTTGTCGAAGAATGCTATTACAGTCCAGTGTCTCTCGGACGAGCTGGTGGGACGTTCAGTCTGATTGACTGTGATCCTTCCCGTACACTGACAGCCGCTGCGTGCAAAGCGCTTGAGTAGTAGTAAGATCCGCCTGACAGATGCCCGCTAACCACAAAGGACATAGAATTTTTTTATCTCGTAATGAATATTTTTCGATGGTGAAAATGGCACACATAAGTAATTGATCCTTTAACATAACCAGAGCTGACATCACATATTCAGACGTGTTCAATAACGCGAAACATTCTCCTGAGTTTACTTCAGCTTCATTATTTGATTGCAAAGGTTGACTGCGACCGGACAAAAACGGTACTGGTCCGCAGTCTAAAGATATCTTTCGGTTTATTAATAGGTACCCAATTGCTCAAGAAAAAGGCACACAATAGTTCATTCATGCTAAACCCTTGTGAACTACGTAATATTTAGTGATAATCATTGTAGTGAAAACAGAATAGAAACTTTCCTTACTCACTGATGTAGCTGCTTAACGTAAAAGAAATATAAAAAGCATTTAGAGCGAAAAAATAGAAAATATATTAACTTGGCATTCCAAATAAAGGACCAGTCCAAGCTAACTAATGTTGATGATCTTCCATTCATTGTATCAGATACAGGAATCCCCAGTAAGATACTTCGAGAAACTCACTCTATAATAGGTCTCAAACAAAGCCTCTCGTGTTCCTCCAGAACTCAGAAAATCCCAGCCGGATTGTGCGCATCTTTATACAATGCAGTTGTACCACAGTAAACTAACGTTACTTCATGTAGTGTTTATCGGGAATGCATTTGTTACTTCTAATACTAGAACATCTGTTTTATCAGTACTTATCTACACTAATCATAATGCTTTTGAATGACTTAATCGTTACTATATTTCTTTCATTGTATTGCTATTACAAACGACGAAATTTTGTGCGTTTAATTTCTTGGCTGTATTGGCCCCGAAATGGACATCATGAAAATATGATACACTGACTAATAATAATAATAATAATAATAATAATCCCCGTGGAGGCCCGGGAAAAGAATAGGCCTCCGGTATGTTCTGCCAGTCGTAAAAGGCGACGAAAAGAACAAACCACTAATAGGGCTAACCCCCCTTTTAGTGTGATTAGTTGGTTCAGGACAGAACTAAAGAAGCCTCGGACAAGCGCCGTCATGGTCGGGGACGACGCTTGAACCCTATGCCCGCCCACAATGGTAACGACACTGCTAGCCAACTTGAAAATGATTTAAATCCAAATAGAGGTGTTTTGCAGGATATGCTTCCTGCAACCACCCTAGAAGGAAAACAAAGACAGAGGGTGAGATGGTCAGATGAAGTTAATCGACACCTCATGTTCTGTTATTACCAAGCAACAAACCTAGGAACCAACACAACTGGATACAGATCACAAGTATACACAACATTTATTACCAGATCTACATCTACATTTACATTTATACTCCGCAAGCCACCCAACGGTGTGTGGCGGAGGGCACTTTACATGCCACTGTCATTACCTCCCTTTCCTGTTCCAGTCGCGTATGGTTCGCGGGAAGAACGACTGTCTGAAAGCCTCCGTGCGCGCTCTAATCTCTCTAATTTTACATTCGTGATCTCCTCGGGAGGTATAAGTAGGGGGAAGCAATATATTCGATACCTCATCCAGAAACGCACCCTCTCGAAACCTGGCGAGCAAGCTACACCGCGATGCAGAGCGCCTCTCTTGCAGAGTCTGCCACTTGAGTTTATTAAACATCTCCGTAACGCTATCACGGTTACCAAATAACCCGGTGACGAAACGCGCCGCTCTTCTTTGGATCTCCTCCGTCAACCCGACCTGGTACGGATCCCACACTGATGAGCAATACTCAAGTGTAGGTCGAACGAGTGTTTTGTAAGCCACCTCCTTTGTTGATGGACTACATTTTCTAAGCACTCTCCCAATGAATCTCAACCTGGTACCCGCCTTACCAACAATTAATTTTATATGATCATTCCACTTCAAATCGTTCCGCACGCATACTCCCAGATATTTTACAGAAGTAACTGCTACCAGTGTTTGTTCCGCTATCACATAATCATACAATAAAGGATCCTTCTTTCTATGTATTCGCAATACATTACATTTGTCTATGTTAAGGGTCAGTTGCCACTCCCTGCACCAAGTGCCTATCCGCTGCAGATCTTCCTGCATTTCGCTACAATTTTCTAATCCTGCAACTTCTCTGTATACTACAGCATCATCCGCGAAAAGCCGCATGGAACTTCCGACACTATCTACTAGGTCATTTATATATATTGTGAAAAGCAATGGTCCCATAACACTCCCCTGTGGCACGCCAGAGGTTACTTTAACGTCTGTAGACGTCTCTCCATTGATAACAACATGCTGTGTTCTGTTTGCTAAAAACTCTTCAATCCAGCCACACAGCTGGTCTGATATTCCGTAGGCTCTTACTTTATCAGGCGACAGTGCGGAACTGTATCGAACGCCTTCCGGAAGTCAAGAAAAATAGCATCTACCTGGGAGCCTGTATCTAATATTTTCTGGGTCTCATGAACAAATAAAGCGAGTTGGGTCTCACACGATCGCTGTTTCCGGAATCCATGTTGATTCCTACATAGTAGATTCTGGGTTTCCAAAAACGACACGATACTCGAGCAAAAAACATGTTCTAAAATTCTACAACAGATCGACGTCAGAGATATAGGTCTATAGTTTTGCGCATCTGCTCGACGACCCTTCTTGAAGACTGGGACTATCTGTGCTCTTTTCCAATCATTTGGAACCCTCCATTCCTCTAGAGACTTGCGGTACACGGCTGTTAGAAGTGGGGCAAGTTCTTTCGCGTACTCTGTGTAGAATCGAATTGGTATCCCGTCAGGTCCAGTGGACTTTCCTCTATTGAGTGATTCCAGTTGCTTTTCTATTCCTTGGACACTTATTTCGATGTCAGCCATTTTTTCGTTTGTGCGAGGATTTAGAGAAGGAACTGCAGTGCGGTCTTCCTCTGTGAAACAGCTTTGGAAAAAGGTGTTTAGTATTTCAGCTTTACGCGTGTCATCCTCTGTTTCAATGCCATCATCATCCCGTAGTGTCTGGATATGCTGTTTCGAGCCACTTACTGATTTAACGTAAGACCAGAACTTCCTAGGATTTTCTGTCAAGTCGGTACATAGAATTTTACTTTCGAATTCACTGAACGCTTCACGCATAGCTCTCCTTACGCTAACTTTGACATCGTTTGGCTTCTGTTTGTCTGAGAGGTTTTGGCTGCGTTTAAACTTGGAGTGGAGCTCTCTTTGCTTTCGCAGTAGTTTCCTAACTTTGTTGTTGTACCACGGTGGGTTTTTCCCGTCCCTCACAGTTTTACTCGGCACGTACCTGTCTAAAACGCATTTTACGAATGCCTTGAACTTTTTCCATAAACACTCAACATTGTCAGTGTTGTCAGTGTCGGAACAGAAATTTTCGTTTTGATCTGTTAGGTAGTCTGAAATCTGCCTTCTATTACTCTTGCTAAACAGATAAACCTTCCTCCCTTTTTTTATATTCCTATTAACTTCCATATTCAGGGATGCTGCAACGGCTTTATGATCACTGATTCCCTGTTCTGTACATACAGAGTCGAAAAGTTCGGGTCTGTTTGTTATCAGTAGGTCCAAGATGTTATCTCCACGAGTCGGTTCTCTCTTTAATTGCTCGAGGTAATTTTCGGATAGTGCACTCAGTATAATGTCACTCGATGCTCTGTCCCTACCACCCGTCCTAAACATCTGAGTGTCCCAGTCTATATCTGGTAAATTGAAATCTCCACCTAAGACTATAACATGCTGAGAAAATTTATGTGAAATGTATTCCAAATTTTCTCTCAGTTGTTCTGCCACTAATGCTGCTGAGTCGGGAGGTCGGTAAAACGAGCCAATTATTAACCTAGTTCGGTTGTTGAGTGTAACCTCCACCCATAATAATTCACAGGAACTATCCACTTCTACTTCACTACAGGATAAACTACTACTAACAGCGACGAACACTCCACCACCGGTTGCATGCAATCTATCCTTTCTAAACACCGTCTGTACCTTTGTAAAAATTTCGGCAGAATTTATCTCTGGCTTAAGCCAGCTTTCTGTACCTATGACGATTTCAGCTTCGGTGCTTTCTATCAGCGCTTGAAGTTCTGGTACTTTACCAACGCAGCTTCGACAGTTGACAATTACAATACCGATTGCTGCTTGGTCCCCGCATGTCCTGACTTTGCCCCGCACCCGTTGAGGCTGTTGCCCTTTCTGCACTTGCCCAAGGCCATCTAACCTAAAAAACCGCCCAGCCCACGCCACACAACCCCTGCTACCCGTGTAGCCGCTTGTTGCGTGTAGTGGACTCCTGACCTATCCAGCGGAACCCGAAACCCCACCACCCAGAATTAAAATTTTTAACAGAACAACGACTAGCTGATCAGATGCGTGTAATAATAAAAAATAACAGGGTACCCCAGTCAGAATTAGAAAACATCAAACATTAAGTACAACAAATACTGGAACAAAATAATGTGCAATCAGAAGAAGAAGAAAATACAGTAATGGACTCAAACATCCCAGAGCAAACAAACAAAGAACAACACGCACCAATTAAACAATCAGAGGAAAACGAAATCTTAAGACAGCCACCAGAACAAGCACAAAATAACTCGAAGTAACACACATGTTAGATATAGAAGAAAAATTTCAGCTGACATATATAGAATACAAAGACACAAATACAGACATTAGACCATTCTTGTATAGACCGCCAAATAACCCACAAGTCGAAATAACAATAAAAACTGTCAACACAATCATACACAACAAAATAAATGAAAACACAACTATGGAAGAGTTACAACTACTTTTTTATATAGGAGCACTCACTACACTAAATATACACACTAGGCAGAGATCAGAACCAACCAACACACAGAACAAAACCCACAAAACCAGCATGGCAACACAGGCTACAGATCAGAATAGAAAAACTGAGAAAAGACACCGGACAGCTAACACAATTTATAAGAAATGAAATGTCAGAAAAAAAACGAAAAAGGTTAGGTAAAATCTCACAACAAGAAGTGATACAGCAATTAGATGAAAAGAAGCAGAAATTACAAGCATTGGCCAAACGACTTAGAAGATACAAAAAAGTGAAAATAGAAGGAAACAAAACCAAGCATTCAACACAAACCAAAAGAAATTTTACCAGACAATAGATAACACACACATTAAAATAGACAATCCACCAAACATAACAGTCATGGAACACTTCTGGAGCAACATATGGTCAAACCCGGTACAACATAACAGGCATGCACGGTGGATACAAGCAGAAACAAACACATACAAGATGATACCACAAATGCCTGAAGTAATAATTTTGCAACATGAAGTCACCCAAGCAATTAATTCTACTCACCATTGGAAAGCCCCTGGAAAAGACAAAATAGCAAATTTCTGGCTAAAGAAGTTCACCTCAACACATTCACATCTAACTAACTTATTTAACAGTTACATTGCAGACCCATACACATTCCCTGATACACTTACACGTGGAATAACTTATCTGAAACCTAAAGATCGAGCAGACGCAGCAAACCCAGCTAAATATCGCCCCATAACATGCCTACCAACAATATACAAAATATTAACTTCGGTCATTACACAGAAATTAATGACACATACAACACAGAACAAAATTATAAATGAAGAACAAAAAGCCTGTTGCAAAGGAGCACGAGGGTGTAAAGAGCAACTGGTAATAGATGCAGAGGTGACATATCAAGCTAAAACTAAACAAAGGTCGCTACACTACGCATACATCGATTACCAAAAAGCTTTTGATAGTGTACCCCACTCATGGTTACTACAAATATTGGAAATAAACAAAGTAGATCCTAAATTGATACAGTTCCTAAACATAGTAATGAAAAATTGGAAAACCACACTTAATATCCAAACAAATTCAAATAATATCACATCACAGCCAATACAGATTAAGCGTGGAATATACCAAGGAGACTCATTAAGTCCTTTCTGGTTCTGTCTTGCTCTGAACCCACTATCCAACATGCTAAATAATACAAATTATGGATACAATATTACTGGAACATACCCACACAAAATCACACATTTGCTATACATGGATGATCTAAAACTACTGGCAGCAACAAATCAACAACTCAACCAATTACTAAAGATAACAGAAGTATTCAGCAATGATATAAATATGGCTTTTGGAACAGACAAATGTAAGGAAAATAGCATAGTCAAGGGAAAACACACTAAACAGGAAGATTATGTATTGCATAACCACAGCGACTGCATAGAAGCGATGGAAAAAACAGATGCCCATAAATATCTAGGATACAGACAAAAAATAGGAATAGATAATACAAATATTAAAGAAGAACTAAAAGAAAAATATAAACAAAGACTAACAAAAATACTGAAAACAGAACTGACAGCAAGAAACAAGACAAAAGCTATAAATACTTATGCTATACCAATATTGACCTACTCATTTGGAGTAGTGAAATGGAGTAACACAGACCTAGAAGCACTCAATACACTTACACGATCACAATGCCGGAAATATGGAATACATCACATACATTCAGCAACAGAAAGATTCACATTAAGCAGAAAGGAAGGAGGAAGGGGATTTATCGACATAAAAAACCTACATTATGGACAGGTAGACAATTTAAGAAAGTTCTTTCTAGAACGAGCAGAAACTAGCAAAATACACAAATCAATCACTCATATAAATGCATCGGCTAGACCACTGCAATTTCATAACCACTTCTACAACCCTTTAGATCACATAACATCAACAGATACGAAGAAAGTAAATTGGAAAAAGAAAACACTACATGGCAAGCAGCAGTATCATCTTACACAGCCACACATCGATCAAGACGCATCCAACACATGGCTAAGAAAAGGCAATATATACAGTGAGACGGAAGGATTCACGATTGCAATACAGGATCAAACAATAAACACCAAATACTACAGCAAGCATATTATTAAAGATCCCAATACCACAACAGATAAATGCAGACTTTGCAACCAACAAATAGAAACAGTAGATCACATCACAAGCGGGTGTACAATACTAGCAAATACAGAATACCACAGAAGACATGACAATGTAGCAAAAATAATACATCAACTGCTTGCCTAACAACATAAACTTATAAAACAAGACGTTCCCACATACAAGTATGCACCACAAAATGTACTGGAGAATGATGAATACAAATTATACTGGAACAGAACCATTATAACAGATAAAACACCACCACATAACAACCCTGACATCATACTCACCAATAAAAAGAAGAAATTAACAACACTAATCGAAATATCCATACCCAATACAACAAATATACAAAAGAAAACAGGAGAAAAAATTGAAAAATACGTCCAACTGGCTGAGGAAGTCAAGGACATGTGGCATCAGGATAAAGTTGACATTATACCAATTATACTATCAACTACAGGAGTCATACCACACAATATCCACCAGTACATCAGTGCAATACAGCTACATCCAAACTTATATATACAACTACAGAAATCCGTAATTATTGATACATGTTCAATTACCCGAAAGTTCCTAAATGCAATGTAACATATACCGTACAGTTAAAAGGAAGTCACGCTTGATCAAGGTCCGCGTCACCTTCCATTTTTAACCAGACACAACGTCTGAGGCAGGAAAAAGAAATAATAATAGTAGTAGTAGTAGTAGTAGTAGTAGTAGTTAGTGTAAATTCTATTTTCAGTATTTTTACTAGAAAGAAATAATAATAGCGATGCTGTGGGCTGTAAAAGCAACTGTTTTGAACAGGCGTTATAGTGAATGTCAGTAGACTAGACAAAAGTGGGAGGAAATAAAACGTATTGAGCTCGGCCGTGATAAGTGCAAAATCCTCCATTTATCACAGAGGAGAATTACAATTGAGTGTCACTGTGTGTTTATGGCGATGAATATTTTACAAAGTTCTTACCTTGGTAAGATTTAAATAGAAAGTACAGGTAGGGTAGCTAAAGCCCCTGGTACCATCCCATTCGAGAGAAATGGGTTATGTGCCAACAACGGAATTCCGGCTCTCTTTTTCTGTCTTACCTATGAAAACAACGCAAACACGACAATTGTAAGTCCGTACGCACTCATCAGTCACATCTAACCTTAAGACACAACTCTCACTCTTCATGAAGAAAAGGTGCCATTGTGCACGATAAAATAAAATATTTTCAGTCGGGCTGCTGAACCTATGCCTCGGGGACTCCCAGCCAACAGTTTCCAGTACTTTAAATTTTTCGGTTTTTCAGCGTTAAAGAAAAAAGTGCTGAATGTCAGACACATGTTAAAGGTATTGATAGCTGTTAATTTCTTTATTTTGTTGAGGACAATACGTTTACACTTACACAGCAGATATCCACACACTTTCGATTACCCGATGTTATTCCTGCTAATGACAGGACTAACAACGAGAATGTTTTTAAAAACACGCCACTTCACTGCCAGTCGCAGTATTCAGATAATGTTATACACTGGTGTCCAAAATTAAAACAACAAACGGAAATTTTGCAAGGTTGCGTTTATTTTGCCAAAAAACAATATAAACGGGTGATAGTAAAGTAGAAACAATGTAAGGAATACAGAACATAAAAAATTCAACATGCATAATGGTAGACAAAAAGTTCATTTTTTCCAACGTAACGGATTCGCACACACATTCCGACAACTGGTTAATTGTGCTCAGTATGGGATGTGACCACCTCTGGCGTCAGTACAGGCCTGACAGCGACGGGGCATGCTGTGAATGATGTCATAAATCTCATGTTGAGGCAATAACGCCCGTTCTTTACGCAGAGCTGCTGGTCAGATACCAATTGACGTGCAGTACTAAGGCGGTACCGTCGCGCCCTTAAACCAAATAAGGGTCCTCTCTTTCTGACGTCACACGTGGTCGGCCCTGCTTTGGTCTTCGAGATACAGTTTCGGTCTCTATAAACTGTCGCCACATCCGAGAAACAACAAAACAACAGAACGATGCATATTACGCCATCGCGCCACGTCAGTTTGCAGCTGTCATACTTTCATTCTTCCTATGGTCCTCCACCTCAGAGAGTCCGGTAGGCGTCTTCTCTGTGCCATGCTGCACCGTCTGTGACTCTTTGCACGACGATTGTGGATGTGGGACTACCAAGCACACACTATCCCGTTCGATAAGTGCCCTGACGTCCTCGTTGGCGTGGTGGTCCGTTGACGGGAATGCCATCTTCTGTGCACAACACGATCGTACGGACGTATGTTGTCAGTTTGTACGATTTTATTGTGAATTAGACAGAGGACGGGGAAATAGCGGTTTGTTGCTTTAATTTTGGACACCAGTGTATTTTGCCACTATATTTAGTCAGAGGAGGTCATTTGATAACCTTCTGTGGTAGAAGTATAAAGATTATTTTCCTCCAACTGAATGAATTGTTGAAAGCAACTGTGTCTCATGTAAAGTATCTTGAGACCAGCATTTAAAAACTTGTTTGCTTGAGATTCTTTAAGTACATTGTAACCGAGCCCATAAAAATTAAAGATGATAGGAGTGAATTTGATACAACAATGATAACACTGGCATCGTCGTCACAAGGTTAGCAGTTTTTCAGTAAATTTCCAAAACCGATCAAGATGAATCTTTAAAAATACTTAAAGCATATTTGTACTTATTCTAAAGGCATATGAAGAAACTGTCCTAGATAGTTTCATTTTAAAATAAGAAAATTACATATTGTTTCTCAACGTGTCTGAGAAAATAGTGTGAAAATGTGTTACACTGTTGGAAAGTGTAACTGAAGACTGAAGGATCGTCATATGGGCATATTCCGCTATGTTGTACAGAGAGGAGTTCAGTGCTACGGTGACGTCTCGACTTCAGTTTTTAGACTGCTCATCACCACGTACGCTCGTATGAATCCCAAATATTGCGTCCCATTTAAGCGACGATTTTTCAGTGTAGTGCAATTGCGAGTCAGCGATTATGCAGTCTTTTTTCAAGTTAGATGATAGGATGAATGAAGCTGAAATACTTTTTAATTATGTTGGTGGCTGGACCGTGTATATAACGCGATATGTTGTGGTATAATGTGCGAGCGAATCGGTTTTTTGTGTTAAAGCCATGCATAAAGTAATATTTTGATGTTACTTGTCACACCAACAGCAGTATAACGTTCACAGCTTTGTTTTATACTCCTTAAATTAACAGCGCAAACCTGTAATATGATTGATATGGGCTTTCGGAACCGAAGTCCCACGCGTGTACCCTTGAAAACTGCACGACACAAAGCTGGGCCCGTCAACACCGACATTGGACTGTTGATGTCTGGAAACATGTTGCCTGGTCGGACGAGTGTCGTTTCAAATTGTATCGAGCGGATGGACGTGTAGGGGTATGGAGATAGCCTCATGAATCCATAGACCCTGCATGTCAGCTGGTGGAAGCTCTGTAATGGTGTGGGGCGTCTGCAGTTGGAGTGATATGGGACCCCGGATACGTCTAGGTACGACACAGACAAGTGACACGTACGTAAACGTCCTGTCTGATCACCTGCATCCATTCATGTTCATTGTGCATTCCGGCGGACTTGGGCAATTCGAACAGGACAATGCGACACCCGACACGTCCAGAACTGCTTCAGAGTGGCTCCAGGAATACTCTTCTGAGTTTAAACACTTAAGCTGGCCACCAAATTTCCCAGACATGAACATTATTGAGTGAATCTGGGACGCCTTGCAACGTGCTGTTCCGAAGAGATCTCCACCACCTCGTACTCTTACGGATTTATGGACAGCACTGCAGGATTCATGGTGCCAATTCCCTCCAGCACTATTTCAGACATTAGTCGAGTCCATGTCACGTCGTGTTGTGGCAATTCTGCGTGCTCGCGGAGGACTTACGCGATGTTAGGCGGGTGTACCAGTTTCTTTGGCTCGCCAGTGGAAGACTGACTACATAGTTTCATTTTTATAATGTTAGGTAGATGGAAATCATCAAAATAAACATTGCTGCTTGCCATGATCGCACTTACTGGCAGAAGAATTTTTTTTTTTTGTTTCACTCAGAAAATGCATCTGAGTATGTTAACTGAAAATAAATTTGCCCTCTTCTCTCACTCGGGGTTTCATTCACCAAAACTAAAATTTAATACGTACAGTGACTGAACATAAATAGCTGAACTACACCTGACGTCTTTGTGAAGCTTGGCCAACGTATTGTCTGTGCTTCAAATACAATTTTAACTTCACTGTGCAGCAAACGAAAATGTTCAAAAATAGTTTATTCCTTTCATTAATAAACTGCGATATTATCTCACCATGTGATAAGGTTTACGTGTGTGCAACCTAAAATGCATCTTCCGCGTGGGCCTCGCAGGATAGACAGAGGCGTGTGCTCAAATGTCGTGCGACATTCCAGTTGCAAAAAAACGAAAAAAAATATAGCGATGGGAGGCTTAGAACCGGGGAAATTTTTTCTGATTTTAAAAAAGTTTTACTTGTGGACGAAAGTTTCGTTGGGTGTGTTACCAACGTTTACCAAACTCCCTTAATGATATTAAATTGCGTTTTAGTGAAAGTCGACCTTTTTGCTAGGTTTACGTGTTGTTAAGAACGTTTTTTTTTTTTTTGTGTGTTGACTGGGCGTCATTCACTAATATGAGAGATAGTGTGTTAATGTGCTTGCCACTGTTTACGTTTTGGTAATGTGTGAATTAGAGGATTTGAAGCCTTTACCCTCTTGTTGAAGTGTAGGGGTTTTGGAAAAAATGCTGATGCAATACAAGTATGTCGGCTATCGGCGTTTTATTTGTTGGTGGTTAACCTCGAATGCTGCCCTTGACGCTTGGACGCTATGTGAGATAAGGGTGAGCGCAGTTTGCCTTTGTTGTGGGAGACCAGGCGCCTGTGGCTGTCTTTTGTGTTGCCCATGCACTGCTCATAAAACGTATTCGCGTTCTCGCCGTCGTTACGCGCTATCTCGGTTTTACGGTCGCACGCAGTTCCTGCTGACAGCACTGTACGCAGCCGGTTACCTCAGTGTGCTGTTGCAACATTTCACCAAAGGCGTTTCCTTGTGCGGGAATATCCATTGACGATAGATTGTGAAACGAACAGAACTGATAATTGGCTTTATAAAATTGAACATGCCGTGACCGACTGTGTTCCATTGGATTATATAAAGGTTGTAATGTGTGCTTTTCACATTAAACGCAGTTGATTCGAACCATATAATTCTGCAAGGCACAATGCAGATTATGACAGGCAACAGGTGAATTAATCGTGGTCGTGGTTGTTCTGCTGGAACCAGTGTCTCGTTACGGGTGACTCTATAGCGAATTTAGCAAGGAACTGTGACATATTGTGGGATAAGACTAACTTGGGTTCCTCAAGCAATCTTTTTTTTTTCTTCGTCGTAGTTGTGTTAGCCATGAAATCCAGTGACTTATAGGGAGAGCTTAGAAACTAATTCCAACTGTCTAGGTGTATTGTTAAACGCCATGAAGGTCGACGGTCTCTGTTGTGTAATTTTTTTAGTTTGACGTTTCTGCCAATTTAAATACGAAAGTTCTTCTCGCAGGTGCCCATTTAGTCCCACGGACGTTTCATTCCGCGTAATTGTGACAGCGAGAAAACTGCAGATAATATGCATAATCTTTGCTGAGACTTAAATTCACATAATCAGGGCTGATAAGGGCTGTGAAACGGCAACTTTGACTGTTAATGTGGGAACTGTAATTACCACAGATTTCTATGTTAGCCTCAATATTAGAACAGTGAGCGTTAGCAGTGAAAAGTCAGTCTGCATCACGGCCGAAACTTGAGTTTCCTGGCCACGGTTGAAAATGCTCTGAAGTGGCTGATAACACATTTTTTTGTATATAAAAGTAAGAGAGATACTGCAGAACCGAATGGTCATACCATTTCAGAATTTTGTCAACGGCTGTAACTGTGTCCTTTCCAGCTACAATCTGAGAAGTGCTTTATGTATGGTCTGAGAGGTTGACGCGCACTAAGCACCAGAAATTAATGAAACATCAGTTGCAGGACAGCTCTGTCCTGATCACCTGCGCTGTATTCCAAAAACACACAATTAAAGTACAACTGTTAACATACTGCAACAGAAACATGACAATTACATATTACTATATTACGTAAAAATTCGGAGTACTCCTGTACCGTATGCATCACTTTCGTCTCTCTCAAAAGAAAAAAAAAAAGCTTGTAAGTAATATGTCACACGAAGTGAAAGAATGAAGTTATTTAGCGGCCAATAAAATCAACAAACCAACAACCGTTCTGTTCATTAGGGAGTAAATGATACAGCTCTCAAATAATCGCTGGAAACGCTACTTTGAATTGCAGTTTTGTAATATTAGGAACCCACTTTGTTGCAGAGTTCAGACACGTGTTTTATTAGCTGTTCTCATTGAAACTTTGACGACTTAAGAAACAATGATGACGTAGCTTTCATGTTGTGCAAAACTGAGCAGAAACAAGATTTTAGAACGGCTGCGTATTACCTCAAATGAAAATGTTTTTTTCTTCCTTGCTGATAGGACTAGAAGTTTAGAATTAATTATTCCGAAATATCGTAGCAATTTCGGTACTATTTTGCAAAAAAAGTAACTGGAGGTTTGATTGTAGCTTGAACAACTAGCTACTTTCTTCACGTCGACATTTTTTGTGTTAACGTTTCTGCTTAAAAGAAATTACTATTTCAATTACTGCTGTTATCAACAAGTCACAAAGCTTACGGACAAGAGCCGCCATTATAAGATATGTGGGCTGATGAAGAGTTGGCGAAAATGTTCAAATCTCACGAAGCTTGCACGTACGTTCAGTCAGGGTAACTTTTTACGTCAGGATATCTTTATACCACTTATCGCGTTTGCTTCATATGACTGCAGCTCCACCTACTTACATTATTTTGTAGTAAGAGTAACAGTTTTATTAGCTCTGTGATTTCTAGTTAGTATTTCAGTTGTCTTTCCTACTTTCTGCAAGCTGTTAGGCTTGTGATTATCCTTTAATTGCGTTGGCTGTGAAGAGAGCTACTGGCTGCAGTGATTTATGTTGAACAAGGTCAGGTCGACACAAATATCGTGATATTTCAAAGTAAACCTTCAGTTCTAACCGATTTTGTTTGTTTTCACTTTTTATTAATATCTGATTTCCTTTAGGCCTGATCAAAATTTACCCGACGCATTAGATACAGGAAACACTTTGTTTTCTAAGACTAGTTTAAAATTATCTGAATGACAATGTAACTTTGTACTAGTATTAAAGCTGAAATTTTATTCTAATAGGGCATAGTTAGTGTACGTTTTTACTTTTCCAAACACTAAGTAACTAAAGACGTAAAACATTTCAACGTCTGTTATGATGTGTAATTTTTGAGTGTCCAGTATTTTAAAAAAATTGTATGAAATGGTATAAAGTGGTACAAAGTTACCCAGATTGACTGTACTGGAAGGAACTACAGATTGCCGTATCCATTAAGGAGGAAGTCGTGCCGCGCTTTCTTCCTTCTCTCTAAGAGACGGGCACAGTTTCGTGTCGAATTGATTCAGGAAGATCTCCTTTCCCTCACAGAGCAGGTTATCTTACGCGATTTGGTCCCTCTGGCGGCTGTCCGCCCTGTTATTATGTCTCAAGTCGTCGTAGTTCCTGCTTCGAAGAAGCATAGACCGTAAATTTATTCTCCGTTGAGAAAAATGTTAGAGAAATCAAAGCGTACGTCTTGCATTACAACCGATGACATGGCTTCCAAAAGTTCTTAGAATGCAAGGATTGAGTTAGTCAGCATTTAGCATAGCCACTGACATTCGTTCGACTTTCAAATGTCGAGAAATTAACTCAAGAAGAAACGGCACTCATTAAACGAGCATTACATTTCGTTCTGGTAGAGGATTCAAGTAAATACCGTTTTTTTTTTTTTTTTGGTAGATAGCTTTTCACATGAAGAATAATACACACAAAATGAAGATTCAGTTATGCTAGTATATCTATGTTTTCAGTTACAAGACTGGTTTATCTTGTATAAGTCTTCTCTATCTCTCTCTCTCTCTCTCTCTCTCTCTCTCTCTCTCTCTCTCTCTCTCTCTCACACACACACACACACACACACACACACACCTCTCTATCATCAAATTAACTATCCCTCTTTTCGCTCAGATTTCATTCAGTACCTCTCCATTAGCTATCTGACGTTCCCATCTAATCTTCAGGATTCTTCTGTAGCACGAAATTTCAAAAGGTTCTGTTCTCGTTAGTGATGTATACAGGATGTTTATTTTAACTTGGAACTACTAAATAGCTTGAAAAATACGCATCGTATGAAGCAAATGTCCCAGATGAAAAGTTGGTATTTTCAAAGGTGACATCTGTCTGTGCTAAAACTGGCCACCACCTAACTCCATCACAATCTATCGGGGGCCAACTGTTTGTCAAATCGGAACCCCTTTTTTTTATTGCAAATTCGGATTCTACGCCAAGAAACACTCCTAGGATTTATCTGAAACCATTTTCTTTCCATTCGTGGTAGAAGGAGCTGTAATCGGCACGAGAGTTACGGTCGTTTGACGGAAGAACGCACCGAAATCAGTCACCCCGATGGTGTGGGGACTCTCCGAAATCAGCCATGAAGGGAACAGGAAACTACGTTACGTTAAATGTAGCTTATTTGTCAGACTTTTAACTGCCTGAACGTATAAATTTTACTGTACAATCTGATTTACAATACTAAATTAAAATTTTAACGATGATACAACAGTTTAGAATAACAGGTTAACATTTTTATCGAAAATGTTAAGTAGAATCAGATGACTAAGTTCTTAATTGCAAAAAATGTAGAAACTGAGTTTTGTTGATTACAGCGTCATTTATCACGAATGGAAAGAAAATTCGTGGTAACCCCTCTTTAGTTTTTCGTGTACCATGCGTATTTTTTAGGTATTTAGTTGTTCCATGTCAAATCAAACGCCCTGTATATTATAGATGTGGCAGCAGTCAGACGCAGTTGTTATGATTAACTGGAAGCACTTCCATAACGTACCTAGTTTAGGGTCTCCTTGTTCTCTGAGTATTTCGTGACATACACATTCGTAAAACGCCATTTTGGGCTGGGTTGTAGTACCTGCATAGTAACGTGTTCCCATCTGTTTCAGGAGTCTGAAGAGAACTCTGAAGACTCGGACCAAAACGCCAGACCCAGCAAAACAAAGTGAGTATATAGAATATGCAGCTAATGTCTCAAAAATATTAGCTCCATAATTAGAACACAGTATAATTGGGCACATTTTATTGCTTTCGCTTCCGCTGGACAGCTTTGGCGATAAACGTAGTGCTTGAGGCGAGCACGCGCAGATTTGATGATGAGCTTAGCGTTGTGAAGCGACAACACATCATGCCACAGTTAATGTCTCTTGGAGTAAAGCGTTTTATAATTAATCCAGAAACCCTCGCTTTTGTATTGCATACGCTAATGTTCAGATCCTTATACTTTTTGTTTCTGAGTATAGCTCGTTCGGGTACACTTCATGCTTTCTATTATGTTGAGTATAATTTGATAGTCGCATTCACTGCACTGTTGTCATGAAGAGACTAACTAAGGATGCAGCCATCGTTTGAATATTCGGCGGTACATTGTTAATGCTTTTTTGCGTTGGACAGACAGTGCAATTTCGGCCCTGTCTAGTTACCTGCCTGTTATTGCACGATATGTTTTGGAACGGTGACGCTTGTGTTACGGCCGGTGGTAGCTGTTGAATCTGTAACCGCCTAACAATAAACGCATTTGCTATGAGAACCCCGTTATACCGCCCTTGCTCTACTGACTGTAGCATACGGCGTGGAACGTAATTTGTCCCTTCCCACCGGATGGTAGCGTTAATTAGAGCTCCCTTGAAATAGCTGCAACTTTTTTCCCATACTTAAGTGCTTGCAGTTTTAAGACCGAACATTAGCGCTCGTTCTTCTTTGTCAAGAACCGTTATGGTTTATTGGTGCAGTCCTCAGCTATTATATGAAAATAAGTCGTGATTATCTGAAGTACAAACTACTATGGTCGGATATTTAGCAATGGCTGTTCTTCTTGAATAACAGGTAGGAAAAAAATCTGTTAATTATACTGCAAGAAATCCAGATGCCACTGTATGTTTGGAAAGAAACTTGAGAAATGGAACATTAAAGCGCAAGACCAATTAACCCTGTTAAGCCTATTTTGGGATAACTCTAAACAGTGTACATTGATGAGCCAAAATATGACGATAGCTAATACCGCGTTGGTCCACATTCCGAACGCAATACAGCAGCGATCCTACCTGGCATGAATCTAACAGGTTCGCGGTTGATTTCCGGAGGTATGTGGCACCAAATGTTTATGTAAAGATCGCACAATTGTCATAAATTGTGGGCCGGTGGTTAATGGGTGGGGAGCTGGTGCCAGATAGCATCCCACATACGTTCAATCGGGTTGAGACCAGGCGTATTTGGTGGTCAAGACATCACTGTCAGCTCACTATCATTCTCCTCAAACTTCTCTAGCACGATGTCAAATTAAACACCTTTCAGCCGTCTAGTTCCAAACCTTATTTTACTTGGAAACCTGTTTCAGCGTTTTACTACGCCATTTTCAGGCCCTTGACCGTTGTGTACGAAGATTCTACCTCGGCTGTGATGAGAACAGGGGCCAGCAATACTGGTATTAGTAGGACGGCAGATGATGGTTGAAGTTATCGCTATAGCAAAAACCTACTAATACCAGTATTGCTGGCCCCTGTTTTTATCACAACCGAGGTAGAATCTTCCTACACGTCAGTCAGGGGCGTGAAGATTGCGTAGTAAAACGCTGAAACTGATTGCCAAATAAAATAAGGTTGGAAACTTGGAAGGAAGGCTTAAAGGTGTTTAATTTGACATCCTTTATCGAACAGACGAGTCCCGCAACTATCTCTAAACAGATGGATATGCATGAGACTCTAGCACGATTCTGGCCCTATAAAATGGGCTGGGATGATGCATTCGCCGCCGGGGAAGACATCAAGATGAAGGGACGCAGGTGACCCATGATAATACATCGTCTGCAGCTGCCTTGGTGCCGTAGATTACTGCCACAGGTCCCATGGAAGCCCGGGTGGATGTCCCCCATAGCATAATACTGCCCCAGCAGCCTGCCTCCATGGCATGGTGCGTGTTTCGAGCATCCCTTCGCCTCGATGACGGTATATCTGTAAAAGAACATTGACCTGGTGTAACAAGAAACGTGAATCATCGACTACGCGACACGTTTCCATCGATCCATAGTCGAATCTCGATTTTCCCTTGCACATTGCAGGCGTGATTAACGATGTCGTTGGATCTACAGGGTAACAAGTAGGGATCATGTTGAGCAAGGTGTATTGAGTGGTGTGCTCCAGTGTACTTGTGTTTGCACCAGCGTTGTACTCTGCTGTCGTATCTGCCACTGGTTGCCGCTTACCATGTTTTTCAGAGCGGAAAATCCTCCGACGTGCAAGACCCCTGATGAGGCGTGAACGTCCAACACCTTGTCATCTCTTCGTGATTTTTCCGTTCTTCAATCACATTCCATAGATGTTCACGACTGTAGCACATCAACAGCCGACCACCTTCGCCGTTTCCGAGATCTTCGTTCCCAGGCGCAGGGGCTTAACAATCTGCTCTTTGTCAGTGTCGCTTTGCCATTGTATTTCGGTAGTTTCCCTCGTATCGTCGCTAAAAATTGTTCCCTTTTCGTTTCTGCTTCAGTTGTACTCTTTCCTTAATGTGAAATGTATCCGCAACGCCTCCAGGCGTCATTCAATCTCCCGGTTGGCAGTGGTCATAATGTTTCGGCTCAGCAGTGTAAGTCTAACCTGGTGCAGCATTTAGATGCCTCGTCTGGGCCAGTTGTCGAATGTGAAGCACGCTCCCGTGGTTTGGGAATTAGTAATTACAGACGTAAAACCTTTAGTTACATGTTGTCTCTGAAACAGCCGCTAAAAACAATAAAAACGGAGGGGGTATAGACGACGAAAATTCTATGTGGTGGTGGTAAATTCCTCCCTCAGCGATTTCTAAAGGCTACTATCAATGTAGATTGAAACATCTGTTGTATTGCTAATCCGCCCTTGTCTTCAATTTTCTTCTTTTATTATTATTATTATTATTATTAGGTTGTAACTCACACTTAAACTGTGTTGAAATAAGACCCCTTTCGCACACAGACTTTGCCTGTAAATAACCGTGTACTTTACTGTCCTTTATTTGTGGGTGAAATTTAGTGAAAACTTGATTATTACTTAAAAAAGTAATATCAAAAGTAAAGTAACTACGACCATTTAGTCTTCGAGTATAAGAAGGTAAATAGCCTTCGCGCTGGAGTGTTAGCATAGCACACGGATCTACAGTAGTTCGCGTCTGTAAACTTCCACGTCCAAGGCACATGCCCACAAATACATTTTATCACGTAACTAAAAATTTCAAATGCCAAAGCTGCAGCCTTGACAGCGCCTGGTAAAATAATTCCCAGCCAAATCACTGAAGCACATGCCGTTTTTTCAAAATTTGAATACAAACTTCACTGTGGGGAGGCACTTTATCTTTATAGCACACCTCGGTTTGTTCGATTTATTTATAGCTATGCCCCTTAATAGTGGCCTCATGTAAAAAAATTAAGCCTTTGCTTGCCAGTGGTGTTTGTGCGTAACCTAGTTTACCAGTGGTTTGATGGCGGAACCAAGAAGTTTGCTGGTAATTACTGACATCTAACGGCCAACTGTAGCTCATGCTTTTGTCCTCCGCTGCCTAAAAGCTGTTCCTTGTTTGTGATTATACAGTCCAGTGAAATTCAATTTTTACTGATTCGTTGATGTGTTGAAAGTCACTTCTTATGCCGCAAGTATTTGTCAGTAAAATAAACGTGTGTAGTGTCAGTCTGTAAACACTGGCAAGTAATTAGTCATCTCCTCGTCCCAGCGTGTTGAAGACCTGACAGGTGTCATGTTACATTAACTACTAGATGAATTAACAAGTAATCAGAAGTACGTAACCTCAGGCAGTGACAATGAAAGTGACAGGGTGGTACTGTATAATGTAGCATTTTCTTGATGAAGCTCAAGTCAATGACAAAATAATCGTCAGCGAAGTTAATGCAGAAGATAGAATGAGTCTGTAAGATAGTTGCTGCCATTGCAGGGCATCAACGTGTTCGCCAACGACGGACGACAGCATAAACAGTGCACATAAGCTGCTACAAACGATACATGCCTAAAGCCAAACTTGTAAATGAATCAATGTAAATGCCTGCAAATGGAACATTAAGGTGTGCATTATGTAGCATAGTGTGACACCCATATCATTCGAAATGGAAATGTCAAACATGTTGTGTTAGACTATACAAGAATAATAACTGTTTTGCGCCGCGCATAGTGGCGGCGCAATTTTTGAGGCTCCCGCCGGAGGTTCGAGCCCTCCCTCGGGCGGGCGTGTGTGTGTTGTTCTAATCACAAGTTAGTTTAAGTATTGTGTAAGTCTAGGGACCGATGACCTCAGTAGTTTGGTCCCTTAGGAATTCACACACATTTAGTGTTCTGCAGTGTACAAAAAATGTGAACAATACCTGATCCACCAGTAGTTTTGTTGTGAAACCACAAACAACAAAAATCTTTTAAGAATTTTTTCGCGAGATACTCTTATTAAGATAATCAGACATGTATTTGAATATACCTATGCTAAGAAAATAGTAATTCTAGTAATGCTTCAAGCAGTGGGCACTTAAAATAGGTAAGATAATTCACCCTGACTTCGCTATTCTTGTGTGCACAGCTTCAAACTTTTTCGGCGATGAAAAATAGCCGCGTTTCCCAACTTGTATTTGCTATTTGGACTTGGGCTCATAATGTCACTGGTGTCCTTACCACTGACAATACGGTAAAGTAATACATGTCTTCCCTCTCGATTCTGCTGCTTTTGTTAAATGTTATATATGAAGTAGTGCCATACTTTAAAGTTTAAACCCTTCAAAACATATTTCTTCCGTTTTAGTTACTTGGTTCCCATTTTTCCTGTGAAAATTCACCAATTGTAAAAAAAATTAGAAACCTGTTTTGGACTTGGACCACCTTGCAGTGTGTGTGTGTGTGTGTGTGTGTGTGTGTGTGTGTGTGTGTGTGTGTGCGCGCGCGCGCATACACACACGTGTCCATTTCAGCACAGTTTATTGAGATCAAACAGCATCGACCGGAAGTAATCGTCAGGCTCTGATGTGTTCCTTGTCACGCAGTACTCCTTTTTTGTCGAAAAGCGATCTAACCTATCCTTTCTGTTTTATTCGCCTATTCTTCTGGCATAACTGTCGTACATACAGTCTTGAATTCAGTGCAGCAAACTCTATGTTCGTGGACGAGTAATTACTGTGCTTTTTCTTACAAGTCAGCATCTGTAGCAAACAGCATTTTTAAGAGTTACGGGTTTACGCGTCTAACTCATTTTAGTTTGAAAGCACTTAGTGATAATATTGCGTAACGTTTGGTGGTCGATCTGATCCATCATCCAGGTATTTTCCACTGAGGTGTTACATCACCTATACGGTTGGAAATGCGGTATCGGTTAACTGTCACCACACACTGGTAGCAGATTTCACAGGAACCAGAGAAACTGTGATACGATTACGTAAAGTATCTTGACGTTGCACGCCAGCCGTAAAATGACACTTAAAGTCCACGGCAACTTGAAGATTTCCATCTATTCTTAAGTAAAGGTTACACATTTTGATTCCGTCTCGATGAACATCGGTTCATCAGTGAACACAGTGTGTGCAATAAACCGACCATTATCAGCTTTTGTCTTACGCAGGGTGTTCCCTCAATGGTGATTGGAAGTATCAGGGTTGAAGGAAAAGCGAAAACATATTGAGACGCAGAACGCTAATATGAATCGAGTGAACATGGGAAAATTTCATTTTTACCTTTTATCTATGGAAGCATAACATGCCCGCAAGTTCTGTCGCGTTCATTCGAACAACGCCGTACGAACAGTGTCACGGAGTGCGTGAATCCTTATCAGGGCATCCTCTTACATTGCTACGTGACTCGTGCACGGATTTTTCACACGTCATCAGAAGAAACCAAGTAGTGTCAGATCTGATCAAGTAGCTGGGCAGCTTCCAGGGTACGCTGGACACGGCTGTTCACATACAACAGTCGTTCCCAAGCTTTCTTAGACCATTACCCTTGAGTGCAGACAGACATTAGCTAGTACCCCCGCCCTTCCCTCCCCCCGTTACCTGTTGTCCCCTCCCCCACATTATCACCAACTTTAGCACCTAACTAAACTGTAGAATGAAAGATTTTTCTCGGAATGCTTTTATTTTTAAAATGATGGGAGAGGATTGATACTTACTGTGTGTGTGTGTGTGTGTGTGTGTGTGTGTGTGTGTGTGTGTGTGTGTGTGTGTGTGTGTGTGTTTGCAAAATAAATGACGAAGGATTTCGTGGTGTATCGCAAGTGCCACCCACAACTTCTCCCCAGAAAAGAAAGCTAAGTATCCACAGTGAGGGTACGCAATTGTTACGAAACATGCTTCCCCTGCAGTACTCCTCTCCATTGAGACACTTGTTTGACCTGAACGCTGCAACACCATTTAAAATCAAACAAGTTCAGATATGTGCACTACACTTAGTGTTCGTAAATCATTTCATTGCTGCACTCCTTACTTGTGAACTGGCAGAAACTGGACGACTTCAGGCTGTTAATGCTTTGTGTCTAACCACTATAACAACGAGAAAACAACAACAATAATACTAATAATAATAATAATAATAATGCTGTGTACAGCACTATAGTAGCCCTTATGTAGTCACTGCTGTGTCGTGTTGTCAATTAATTCACTTATCTGTTTCGAAGCGAGTAATGAAGCAGTTCCTGGACTACTGCAGGTACTACCTCCAACTTGGAGAAGACATTTTCTAGAGATATTTAGCGTTTGTTACGTATATGTCTCACTTTTATCATCAGCGATGCACGGGACAAAGCGCAACATACGTGTGCGGTCGGTGTACTGTGTGAGAAACATGTAACCTCTATCGCATTAATGCTACTAATTGAGAAAAAGTAATTATTGATAACTTATGTAATCAGTATTAGAGTCTTATAAAACTGTAATGATCTTGTGAAAATAATTTAGTTTCGTGACTGAAACACAATCGAATTGTTTAGTCTTTGCCCATTAGAAAATTTCATTTTACGCCTCAGGGGGCTATCACCCCCAGGTTGGGAACCGCTGACGTACAAGATGCACGAAGTAAGCTGTGGCTCCATTATGTTGGAACCACATTCGCGCACGAAGATAAAATGGGCTACCTTCTAGCAATATGGATAGTACCTCTTCCAACTACAGTGTACACAGATCCAAATAAGCGGCGAGTAAGCAGATGCGGGCGCATTAACCAGTCATTAGCAGTGGCCGCTCACGAGTTCACTGCAAATTTCCGTTGATAACTAGTCACAACTATAGCGTAGGAATTCTCAGCAGTACGTACGTGATTATTGCGACTACTGAAAATTCCGTCTCTGCCGAAACAGGCCTTATCCCAGAGAGATAAGTACGGACGAAAGTGAGGATGAGCCATATAGCGCTGTAGCACTCATTGTCTCAACACGACGCGAGGTCCGAAGACAACACGAATTGAAGCTTGTACTTGTAAATAATAAGGTTGGGCTTCTGTTCGTACATTTTATTACCTACAATACCGTAGCCTAGTCAAAGAAGACCAAAAATGTTGAATAGGGGGGGAAATCTTTTAGTTGCAAATTTCTGTACAGTGGTAGGAAGGAGTGTCATAAACAACCTACTGAAAATACCCACCGGTGGGAGGTAACCATGGGGTTGGGGGCACTTAGAGGTCACATTTTTATGCTTACCTTGAATAACTGCAAAGACGGCGGCTTGTAGCGAAAATGTTTGCCAGCACAAAATTAAACTACATTAAATTTTTTACAGAAAAGTTCCTGTTCATTTTTTCTCTAGGACTCATAGTTTCAACAGTTGAAGGGATGGAAAAATCGCAACATTAAAATTAGTGTTTTAATGGTGTAAAGAGACTGTTTACTGTTACATGAAGAGGGTTAAGAACAAATATTAAATCGTGTTATGTGCGTGTAACAGGGTGAAGAGGCGGCTGTGGGTGGAGAGTAGAAGCGCAGAGAAACGTAGGTCGCCGGATTGGATTGCAGTCATGCAATTCCCTCCTTTGTAGTTCTACAAACGGAGGCAGATGATTCCCCGCTCTGTCAACCCTAGTACGTCACAAGAAGCAACTACTGGGTGTTTTACAAAGTTACATAGACTTTCCGCAGTGCGCCGACATGCCAGTGGGGTGTTTATCTTCTGCAAAGTGCGTTAACACTAAATGGAATACAGATACGGGTTACAATAATACTAAGGCAAGAAACGCATACGTACAGGATCTACGTAAACCTCTGCGCGCTGTTTTACATTGCTAGAAGGGAAATTGATTTTACTCATGCTTTACGGCAGCTGTAGTGTTCTTTCGGGAAAGGAAGATTCCCCACCACCATTAGCGGTGCTTGGTTTTCAGTTTATACATAGACGCATCTCTCTCCAGCATCTGTTGTCCAGTTCTCTTATGTGAGTAGACAAAATAACTTCATGCAGCTCAGGTATGTTATTTTCAGGTTACTGAACACATACTTGCAGTTGTTAAGTGAGTTATTATGTAGAAAAGTTCAGCAACTGCAACTGTCTGTCACACTAAAGAGCCTGTCGGAAATGTTACAGGCTGTCAGTGTGTGACAATGTCGATCCCATTGCTACTACTATCACTGGCTGGAACAGTTTTCACCGCATGAGGTATATCGTATTCATCACCGCAGCCTCAGCTCTGTCAACTTCTGAAGATGCTCAGAGGCCTAAATTGTGTACCTCTCCAACAGAAATAGGTCACCTACGTGTTGTGGAACAAGATATTTCAACATAAGTCAATCAATTCATTATAGCAGGTTACTGTTCTAGACTTAGACATGATCAGTCCCATTCCATCACACATATTCACACCCACTTTTCAAAATAAACTGTGGATGTTTGGTAAGTGGCTCCACTCGGTGCAGCCCCGTCTGCAAGTGCCAGCAATTCATGAACGGAAGAGATTTATGCATTCTGTCAGTGACATAAACAATGGTGAGAGAAATGCATTAACATTCTGCTCATTCATTAATCTACCACCAAGTGACTACAACACAGTTACATGGCTTTACAATACGCTGTTAACGGCATACAACAGGAAGGTGCCACAATTTCCAATCCAGTGCCTTTCCCACCAGCACTACGAAGGGCCATAACAACTTCACATCTAAAAATAATACATTTCTCAGTCACTTTTTTTCAGTTTTTAGTGCGAAGATGTCATTGACCTTCGTAGTGTAGGTCTGCAATTTTGCAGACAATCACGTCCAGACCGATGGCATCAGTGCACATGTCACGCCGTCTGCAGTGCAATAATGGACTTTCCTGTTGGTCGGATTTGCCTACTTTACGTTGTTAGCAAGTATCAACATTAATAATTGAGGTAGACGTCTTACAAACAACGATTCATAAGTTTTTGTACATATTTGCCATTCCCCATCTCCCTGAAAGTTTATCACGATACCAAAAACCTTGGCCACCACTCTGGTGCTTAAAAGACCCAGTTTCTTCTAAGATTCTACACGCTGCAATAAATTTATTCCAGTTAGGAGACACCTGTTGCGAAATTTCTGTAGGTACAGTCATTTAGCTTCCGAGCACTACATATTGCTGCATTGTACATGCAGATTATTTGATCAGTGGTGCTCAATCTTTGACAACCAGTCCTGATCGAAATCAGTCGATAAACTTCAACCACGGATACACAGCAATTCAGTCTATACTGTTTTCAAGGTAGCACCGTCAGTCACGATGTGGCAGGCAGTTATTTACTCTGGAACGTAAGCACTTAGAAATACGTGTCTCACAAGTATTGCTCAAGCAAGACCTCATGCCACCTGAAATTTTCTTTGGTTCCATGTCTCAAAATAATTAGTTTCGGTTCTCTACAGTCTATATAATTTTATCCCTAGAGGTTTCGGACACGCTCTAGAGATCCCAACAACTGACATTAAAGCCTCTGTGATGAAATGAATGCCATCTGGCGTCACGTTGCTTCCGCTGTGCAGCGTTCTTCGACGAAGTTCCGAGGCTGATTTTATTCCTGTCCTATAAGCGACGTCAGCTTGAACTAACAACTGTACATAACAGAAGTGCACTCCAGTAGTCAGATGTGAGCAGATAGTAGTGGACGTTCGCCCGTGGTGTGTGAATGTTGTTGTGGCACAAATCGCAATGGAGCAACACCTCTAAATCAGGTGATCAAGAAATTCTCCAGAAAGTATGTGCAAAGTTCGTCTCGTACACCTTGACTGCCGAACAAGAAACAACGATGCGCAGACGCCTGCCGCGATTTAATTGAATGGGGAAACGCGGACAGTTATTCTTTTCCGAAAAAAGTCGTCATGGATGACGAGACTCGGTGTTAGCAGTACGAACCTACAACAAAACAACTTACAGAAATTCACATGAAGGGTCAGCGTTTCGATGACATAACCAACATTCAAGCCAGTGTGACATTAGAGCTGAACAACATCGCAAAGAAGGCATTTTCTGACAGCTGACATTGTTATATGAAAGTTCTGTGCAATTTACTCAAGTGGGGGGAGGCTACGTTTAACAACTGAAGCATTAAAATCACCATGTTGAGGTTTTTTTATCAAGTCTCGAAACGTTTTGGACTGGCGGCGTATTGTAATATTTACACACGTCACAGGTACTTATCGATAACATCCCTGCTTTATGATCGCAGTACCTGTTAAAGTTGACATTGCTGATGTACTCTGCAGTAACTAATTGTTACAGTACACACACAGTACACTAAAATCTCACACTGACACACCGTGAAATATGCGACATACTTGTGTGACTGATGGGGGAGAGAAAAAGACCCCGAATTATTGTCTCCTTTCCTCCAAGAGAAATTGGCGCAAGGAAACACGTTACCTTTATAGGATACAATTAAAAATGGAGTATTTATATCAAGTGTCCTTTCGGAAGCATCTGCAGCATTACTTAACAGAATGTGGCGCCTTCCGATTCTGTGGTTTTCTACCTGCAAAGGAGTGAAGTGGGCAAACAGATTTCGAAAGCCGTACATATAATTGCAAAATCTCAAAGACTGCAAACGAAGAGTATGATCTGTGGGTGATTTTTGGTAAGTATAAATTGAATTACACAGGATGAAATTAGCTTCAGGCGCTATTACGTCAACGATAAACGTAACTCACATCCATAACGCTACGGAAATCCACATACAGTCGTTTTGGCATATTTTCAACGTAACACACTGCTAAACGGATGTTTTGGGGTAATCGACAGTATGTTAATTTGCACTGTTGTCTTATCGAATAGTCTTTCACAGTGACAGAGTAGATCAACATGAGTTGTCTTTTCTTATTAGAAAGGTATCTTCTTGCACATTCTGTTTGGCAAGTAACGTATCTATATATACAGGTATATGATTACTCTGCAGTTCACACTTAATTGTCTTGGAGAGGTTCATCGAACCACCTTCAGACTATTTCTCTATCGTTCCACTCTCGGAACAGCGCACAGGAAAACCGAATACTTAAATCTTTACGTGCGAGCTCTGATTTCTCTTTGTTTTGTTACGATGATCGTTTATTCTTCTGTGGATGGACATCAACAAAATATTTTAGCATCCAGAGGAGAAAGTTGTCTAGAAATTTCGTGAAAAGACCTTGCCGCAACGAAAAACGCATTTGTTTTAATGATTGCCATACCAACTTCCGTATCATACCTGTGACACTTTCTAACTTGTATCGCGATAATATAAAACTAACTGGCCTGCTTTGAAATTCTTCGGTGTCCTCCGCCAATCCTATATGGTAAACATCTCATATACCGCGCAGCGATAATAGAGCTGAGGGAGGGACAAGCGTGATATAGGAATCTCTTTAACAGATTCGTCGTATCTTCTAAGTGTTCTGCCAACACGTCATCCAGATTTAAAATTTCATGTGCAATAAAATCGAAGTTAGTGATCTAATTTCAGAACATGTAATTCAGTCTGTTTTCCATTATTCGTTAATTTCGCACAAATGAATTGAATTGTTTATATAACATTCAAACAGCTGTAGTCTTTGTAATTCAGAATCACACTCCTATGAAATATATAGCTCTAAATCATTTATGTCATTACTTTCTGGTATACACGGTGTGTCTAAAAGGTTCTTTGGATGGGGCAATAAAACAAAAGTCAGAAGCATCAAATAAAATATTTTGTTTTGAGTAGTCTTCATTGTCATAGTATACATAATGCAGCGTTTCTAGTGCTGTTGTAAACTGTCAGCGGAGGTTTCTTCTGGAAAGTTTCAAGCATTGACAGCATGCGTCCTCGAATGTCCGTTTTGCAAAATGTCTACCATCCAGAATTCTCTTGAGTCGGAGAAACACACACACACACACACACACACACACACACACACACACACACACACACAAAAGTCTGCACGTTCCCGATGTAGAGAATAACCCGTCAGTTAAAAAAGTTTCCAGACTGGATTAATAAAATTATAGAAAAGTGTGCCCAGGAGTCAACATGTGTGCACAAACTTTGCACACACTTTTCTCTTCTTCAAAGCATTCCGGAGAATGTCTTGAAACGCTTGATGTAGAGATGTTCAGTTCATTGCTTCCCGTCCAATACTTAATACTGCCTGCTAGCAACACACTGGTCGAATGTACGACTGTTGTTGACAGGTTTTATTTCAAGCTGACAGTTACTGCAATGTCGTCGCTTGTGCGTCATAAATGAAATCCGTCTCGGAACTTTTTCGACAGGCTGTTTACAATGGATATCATGGATCGTGGTGTGCGGAAGGGCACGGTCGTGCAGCAGACACCATTTCCCAGTCCCATACAACTCTGGCAGTACATACCGGATATGTAGGATCAACCGTCTCAAAACAGCGTCGTCAGATTAAGTATTCACAGTGTGCTGTTGATGTTAGGAAATCTGTTTAACGTAGTCTCGATCCTCGACTTGTATAGGCGTCTCTTTTTGGGAACGTTAACGCGCTGATGAACACCATACCATTGACTGTCACTTGGACTCCGAATCAAATTGGAAGCACCGTGTCTCATCCCTGTTGTTGTTGGTCACTCTTGTCACTGAAATATGACGAGCATATGGCAATGCGAATGGAAACTACCAATCAATTTTTTCGCCTTAAATCGGGTTCAGACCTACCACTTCTTTATATAGTTATGAATCCTCTTTTTTGTCTTTTTCTTGTCCTTGTCCCGTGTCTACACGGGATGTCATGTTAATATGGATCTGGTGATGTTGGTGGCAGTGTGTGGCCGGATTCGACGGGAAGGGCCACTCCGCCATTCTGGGAAGGAATTTGTGTACCTCATCTGTCTGCGGCTAGTCTTACCTCATGGGAAACCTTGAGAACGTTTTTCGAAATGTTTGCGAATCGTTTGAAGTGGGGCGTGGTTACGAGCTCGGTAATCACTTAGTCGGATGTGGGCAACTGCCTAAAAAGCGCACCCGGGCTGGCCAGCGCACCAGTCCTCGTCGTTAGTGCGAAGAATGAATACGATCCGGGGCCAGTACGCATCCCTGAAACCCGGAAATGGCGTGCTAACGCTCACGGCTGTCCGGGGGAAGGGTGGAGGGGGGGGGGGGGGAGGATGTCGGATATCTTTCTGAGCGATCGTGTTAAAACTGCTAATAATAACTTTCATCTCCTGTAACGATCTCACAATCTCAGAGTCGCCAGATTGGTACCACATGTTCGATGTTATGCTTGACGATGGTCGACCGCATTATGGCATAGTATTTACAGTCCTTTGCGCTAACATTTGAAGCAGTCGTTGCACATTTTATGCTCATAGCTTGCGTTATGTTCATTTGCAGCAATACAAAAGCGTCTCTCTCGCCGATACGCTTATGCGTTGCATTGTACCAAGACATGACTGTTTACATGCACTACTTTTTGATGACTGCTGTAAACAAATATGCTTCAGCTTAAGTGTGTGCGCACACTAGCTGGCGCTAAGCGGCATCTCACCCAATGCGCATGTAAGTGTTGTTGATAAATTTCGCCATGTGTGTATCCCTCCATCCTCCAAAGCTTTTGCATAACATCTCGTTTTTACCAATCGTTGTGAAACACCGTCTTTTGAATCGATGAGCGTCTCATACGTCGAGACGGTGGAATCGTAAGATAGATACCGGACTCTTGTTACGGAGAACGGCGGTTCAGATCTTCTTCCATTCATCCAGATGCGAATTTTGTTTATTTTTGCTAACATCTCTTAAACAAAATGCCGGATTGGTTCCTTTGAAAACGATACTATTGCGTTCTGCCCCGTCTTTTCATAATCCTAGCTTGTGATCCATCGCTAATGACTTCGTCATCAACGGGACGTTAAACCTTAATCTCCCAGCCTTCCTTTCAAACGTTGAGAAATGAAGACTTTGAATCTACAAAGGATCTTCTACTTAAACGACATGAAACTCTAATCTATACAACTTCACTAACTTCACCTGGATGAGAACGTATTTTCTGGAGTGTACAAACGGTTGTCGGTAGTATGCTAGGAGCTGTCACTAATTTTAAATTACTTGGGTAAATTACAGGTGAAACTGAGAGACTAACCGCCATTATATGGTACTCTGTCCATAGAAATAAATATTACGTTCTTGGATTCTCGTCACGGCGCCCTTATTTTATTCTAGGCTTCCACTACTATTGGTTGTACGCGATCTAGTATGACTATACGAAACTGTTTGAGCTAATCATGTTTCATAATGCGAGAACAGAATGACTGGACTTAGAAACCTGTCCTATAAGAGGCAGAAGACTGTTAATGGAGGTCAAAACATACGGAGTAAGTTCTCACATATAAGAGTAGCTCGAAGACTTCTTAGTAATAGACACCAATACGTTGTCCTCGACGGCGAGGTTCATTGCAGACAAGGTTATCGTGAGCAGTGCCTCGGGACAGTGTGACCCGACTACTCACGTTCTCCAGATGAATTTAATACCGAGCGAGGTGGCGCAGTGGTTAGCACTCTGGACTCGCACTCAAAAATGGCTCTGAGCACTTTGGGACTTAACTTCTGAGGTCATCAGTCCCCTAGAACTTAGAACTACTTAAACCTAACGAATATATCGACATCACACACATCCATGCCCGAGGCAGGATTCGAACCTGCGACCGTAGTGGTCGCGCGGTTCCAGACTGTAGCGCCCAGAACCGCTCGGCCACCCCGGCCGGCGACTCGCACTCTGGAGGACGACCATCCTGATTTAGGTTTCAGGCAAAAGCCAGGATGGTTCCTTTGAGAGGGCACGGCCGACTTTCTTCCCTAATCCGATGGGACCGATGACCTCGCTGTTTAGCCCCCTCCCCCAAATCGACCAATTGATTGATCTCTATATATCTATATGAACCATTTAACGGATAATGTGAGCAGCAATCTGCGATTGTTTGCTAATGACGCTGTTGTGTGCGGGAAATCATCGCCGTTAAATGCAAGATTGCTTGGACAGAATTCCTATCAGGTTTGATGACTAGCAGCTTCCTCTCAATATAGAAAAATATAAGTTAATGCAGATTAGTAGGCGAAACAATTCTGCAGTATTCGAATAGAATATTAGTGGTGTGCTACATGACAGTCACGTCGGTTAAATATGTAGCGTTAACGGTGCGAAGTGATAAGAAATGGAAAAAGAACGTAAGGTCGTTAATAGGAAAAGCCAATAGTCGAATTCCGTTTTTTGGGATAGTTAGAGGAAACTGTATGTCATCTATGAATGAGGTCGCGTGCAGAACACTAGTGCGCGCCCATTCTTGAGGACAGTTAGAGTGTTCGGCATCCTCACTAGGTCGGATGAAAGTAAAACTAGAAGCAGTTCAGTGGCGTGCTGCTAGATTTGTTACCGGTATGTTCGATCAGCACGCGAATGTTGCAGAAATGCTCCGTGAACTCAACTGGTGGGGGGGGGGGGGCGGAAAGACGATGTTCATTTCGCGAAACACTATTGAGAAATATAGGTCTGCAAGTTGCAGCCGGCCGGAGTGGCCGAGCGGTTCTAGGCGCTACAGTGTGGAACTGCGCGACCGCTACGTCGCAGGTTCGAATCCTGCCTCGGGCATGGATGTGTGTGATGTACTTAGGTTGGTTAGGTTTAAGTAGTTCTAAGTTCTAGGGGACTGATGACCACAGCAGTTAAGTCCCATAGTGCTCAGAGCCATTTGAACCATTTGGAAGTTGCAATTAATTTTTAAAATGATTTTGTGGTGCCCTCAGCTGACTTTTTCTTTATTTGATGTAAGATTTTTCAAGTATTTAAAACAGAAGCATTATATATTGGATGCATTAGTATCACTTATGAATTTAACATAAGAACTAGTCTTTTCTCGAGATGTACTAGGAGGATTATAACTTAATTTATAGATGATACTTTCATGGTACAATAGGCCATGTACGTCTTCGCTCCTAAGACTGCGTGTAAATGTCATAAAATAAGTTGGACGCTAAGAGCTTTGCGACAACTCCTCTGAAGTAACATGCTCTTAAAATTACGAAAAACTATTCCCCATTTATTTTAAAATTATATGCGGTAATAGGAGCAAAGTAGTACACGGCATAGTATACATTAACGTGTCCTCTATAACGTAAGTTATAATCCTCCTATTATATCTCGAGATATGACTTGTTCTTATGTTAAATTAATAAGTGATACTAATGCATCCATTGTATAAAGCTTCCGGTTTAGTTACCTGAAAATGGCCCAAGGTCGAAATTGTACAATCGTACACCAAATAAAGAAAATGCCGGCTGAAGGCATTGCAACATTATTTAGAAAACTGCTGAGGAAATTTTGGAGAATTGGCATTTGCAGCTGACTGCAGAACGATTCTGCTGCTGACACTGTAAATTTCGCGTAATGACAGCCAAGACAAGGCGAGAGAAATTAAAGACTCGTGTGGAAGCAGATAGATACTCGTTTTTCTCTCACTCCATTTGCAAGTGGAACAGGAAAAAGATTGCCTAGTGATGGTATGAGGTTCCCCCCGCCATGCACTGTGTGGTGGGTTACAGTGTGTATGTAGATAAAGGTGTAAATGTAGCAGCTTCTGCACAAAAACTCCCCAGTTTGATGCCGAAATAGAATAAATCTTGATATGAAACTTAACTTTCCGCTTCGAAACACGTGATGTAGATGAAACACGTGTCAACTAACGACATGGTTGGAGACGGTGGCTGTTCTTTGAATTAAGTTGTTGGTGGTGTACAGCAACCAGCCACAAATAGGTTTTGTGTTGCTTTATTGCCGGCCGGAGTGGCCGAGCGGTTCTAGGCGCTACAGTCTGGAACCGCGCGACCGCTACGGTCGCAGGTTCGAATCCTGCCTCGGGCATGGATGTGTGTGTTGTCCTTAGGTTAGTTAGGTTTAAGTAGTTCTAAGTTCTAGGGGACTGATGACCTCCGAAGTTAAGTCCCATAGTGCTCAGAGCCATTTTTTGGTGTTGCTTTATTCGAAAAGTACCGTTACCGGTTTCGAACTTACGTAGTTCAACATCAGTCAAAGTTGTTGGTGGTGTACAGCAACCAGCCACAAATAGGTTTTGTGTTGCTTTATTGCCGGCCGGAGTGGCCGAGCGGTTCTAGGCGCTACAGTCTGGAACCGCGCGACCGCTACGGTCGCAGGTTCGAATCCTGCCTCGGGCATGGATGTGTGTGTTGTCCTTAGGTTAGTTAGGTTTAAGTAGTTCTAAGTTCTAGGGGACTGATGACCTCCGAAGTTAAGTCCCATAGTGCTCAGAGCCATTTTTTGGTGTTGCTTTATTCGAAAAGTACCGTTACCGGTTTCGAACTTACGTAGTTCAACATCAGTCAGCTTTCATGCTTTCGTCAAAACAAGTGATACATTGGTTTAAAGGTGGATTTCCCTAGGACAAACAATAATTCAGTTACAAACGTGCAACAAAGATGGTTGCGCAACAGATTTGTGTCAGAACGCAACTTATGTGATATGATATGTCCATGTTGCGCATTGGTTTTGGCAGTTTTCTTCGAACGAAATATATTCGCAAAGATGTTCGTATTTTCGCCGTCATATACGTTAGTTTGCATTAAAAAACAGTTTCGTTTGATCAAAAAACGAATTTCCAGCGTGCACCGCATATCTTGTTTCACGACATACGCAAACAAATAGTGTGTTTACGAATTACGTGAGTGTCAAAGATGCTGCGATACAGTGATAGAAAGATATCACTTCTCTGGGAAAGAAAGCATAAATTACTGTTTTCTTAAATTGAGAAAGTATTTTACATTAAATGTAGAACATTTAATACAGAGAAGTAACGACAAATAAACGGAATTTTTTTGATTTACAGCTTTATTAATTAATTTTATACAACGACTGATAAATAAATGACGACAAGAAACTATATGAAATCCTTATTTGCTATTTGAACAGTGATGGTGATAATACATCAAAATCTATTAACGTTTATTGGCATGTGTAATACTGAGGAATTGCAGGCACATAAAATATTAAAAGATTAATTACCTGATCTGCAGACAGATGCGCAAACATTATTATATTTTAGTGTGGGAAGTATGGTCTGAAAGTTTTTCAGGAAAGGAGTGTTAGTCAACTCAGTGTGCCCATATTATCCATATTATTAGGGAATCTGTGTGTGTGTGTGTGTGTGTGTGTGTGTGTGTGTGTGTGTGTGTGTGTGTGTGTGTCTGTATCTTTCATCTAACAGATTCATAGCGGCTTCATTTTCTGCTGAATGTATTTTCCTGTTGCTTTCAGTTTTTCTCACTGAAAGGTTTTCTTCTGCTATGTGGGCAGCAAATGTAGTTTTTTTTTTTTTTCAAATTTCCAAGTCTTATGGCATCAAGGTGTATTTCGTGCAGCTCGAAACGTCTGCATGCCCGTCCAATGTAGAATTATGGTCACGAATCACGTTGGATTCTGTATATTCCTGACTTACTGCCTGGGCCCTTGGAAAGATTTACATCATAGATCACTTCTTACTGTAATTTACTATTAGTAGAGAAGTTGATTTTAATATTCCTCTTTTTAAATAAGTATGCAATTTGGGGTGATAGTGGGCCTATGTGTGTGATAACCGTATAACCAAATCTAGGTTCCGCGGGAGGCTGATGTGTTTTGGATTGAATGTTGTGTGAATTGCTGTTCTTCGGAGCACTGATATTTGTTTTTTATTTTGTTGTGGAGTTTGTCAAAGAGAGTCATAACCATTATTATGAGTAACTGTTTGAATTACATTGATTTCATTTTGTTTATCTGGGTGACTCGAAGGTACTTTTTGAATTCGGTATACCATGGATCTGAAATGTGACATTTTGTGTTGACTAGGATGACATCAGGAACTGTCAGTGCTGACATTTGGTGCTGGTGGATTTTTTTGTAGATGAATAAATGATGTTAACAATTTTAAGATTGAGAAAATTAGTGCTCTTACTTGTTTCATGCTCAACTATGAATTTGATTTTTATGCATTTTGCTGAGATTTGCTGTCAGTGCATCACTTTTGCTGTTTGTATCATAAAAAAGCATCGTTGTAACATCAACATAACTTTTGCAGTATATTATTTTGTTTGTGATGATTAGTTGAAGTGTTTTTTGTTCTATATGGTTGTTGTAAATGTCAGCCAAGCTACTTCCCATTGCCAAGCCATCATGTTGTTCGTAAAACTTGTTGAAGGTAAAATAATTGTACTCCACGATAGGTGTGTGTATTTCTGTGCGTTCACAGATCTCTGCATTACTAATTTTCTTACACCTAAGCAGATATTTTCTTATAATGTTAATAGTATCTTTCACAGGGATGTTCGCATATAGATCGACTATGTCCAGTGATGCCGTCGATTGGCAGCCACACAAACACTCTAATGCATGGTGTAAGGATGTAGAAGATGTAGAAAAGCATTTCCCTGTTGAATATAAAGCGCCGACCACTGACTGAATTCTTGTCAGATTTTACACTCTAATACGTTGTAGAAGTAATTCCTTCCAGTTTTTTGCTAATATGACACAACTTTCTCCCTGCGGATAGGCATAAATTACAGTAAAAGACAATTTCTCCGGTATGTAAAAAGAGTAATAAGTTAAATATAATAAGCACACTCTTGCTGGACGCTTCCAGAACATACACCGATCGTGGATGTAATGAACTACTTAGTACAATAGCTAATAACAAAATACACTGAAGAGCCAAAGAAACTGGTACTAATATCGTGTAGGGCCCCCGCGAGCACGCAGAAGTACCACAACAGGACGTGCGTGGACTCGACTAATGTCTGAAATAGTGCTGGAGAGAATTGACGCCAAGAATCCTGAAAGGCTGTCCAATAAATCCGTAAGAGTACGAGGTGGTGGAGATCTCTACGGAACAGCACGTTGCAAGGTATCCCAGATATGCTCAATAATGTTCATGTCTTGGAAGCTTGATAGTCAGCGGAAGTGTTTAAACTCGGAAGACAATTCCTGGAGCCACTCTGTAGCAATTCTGGACGTGTGGTGTGTCGCATTGTCCTGTTCGAATTGGCCGGCCGGAGTGGCCGAGCGGTTAAAGGCGCTACAGTCTGGAACCGCACGACCGCTACAGTCGCAGATTCGAATCCTGCCTCGGGCATGGATGTGTGTGATGTCCTTAGGTTAGTTAGGTTTAAGTAGTTCTAAGTTCTAGGGGACTTACGACCACAGCAGTTGAGTCCCATAGTGCTCAGAGCCATTTTTTTTCCTGTTCGAATTGCCCAAGTCCGCCGGAATGCACAATGAACATGAATGGATGCAGGTCATCAGACACGAAGCTTACGTATGTGCCACTTCCCAGAGTCGTACCTAGATGTATCAGGGAGCCCATATCACTCAAACTACATACGCCCCACGCCATTACAGAGCTTCCACCAGCTTGAACAGTGTCCTGCTGACATGCAGGGTCCATGGATTCGTGAGGTTGTCTCAATACTCGTACACGTCCATCCGCTAAGATATAATTTGAAACGACACTCGTCCGACCATGCAACATGTTTCCAGACATCAACAGTCCAATGTCGGTGTTGACGGGCCCCGCTTGTGTCGTGCAGTCATCAGGGGTACACGAGTGGGCCCATGTCGATGATGTTTCGTTCAATGATTCGCACGCTGACATTTGTTGATGGCCTAGCGTTGAAATCTGCTGCGAAAGGGTTGCACTTCTATCACGTTGAACGATTCTATTCAGTCGTCGTTGGTCCCGTTGTTGCAGGATATTTTTCCGGCTGCAGCGATAACTGAAATTTGATGTTTTATCGGATTCCTGATATTCACGGTACACTCGTGAAATGGTCGTACGGGAAAATCCCCTCTTCATCGTTACCTCGGAGATGCTTTGTTCCATGGCTCGTGCGCCGACAACAACACTTCGAAACTCACTTAAATCTTGATAACCTGCCATTGTTGCAGCAGTAACCGATCTGACAACTGCGCCAGACACTTTTTGTCTACATATCTCTGTATCTGAATACGCATGACTATATCAGTTTCTTTGGTGCTTCAGTGTGTAACAAAGTTTGATGTATCACTCATGTTAAACGTAGCTCACTCTTTGCATACAAATTATTTCCCAGTTTATGGCCTACGACAAAGAGGGAGAAGTCTTACTTCTGTATTTCTGAAAGGCATCATTCACCGTACCACACAATCGACTGTTAAAGTACAAGCATACAAAGTACTTCCATTAGAATGCAATAGGCTCAGATGTTTTTATTAATATAATTTATGGTGGTCAACAAGTGTTAATCATAAAAAAGGTAACGTCGAGGCGAGGGATGAAAATAAACTATCCGTCAGTATGCCGTCAGAATCGATTCGGCCTCAGATAATGATCTTATCACCTCTGGTATGAGGTTACATGCTTGGGATTCTTGGTGACTTTCCCTTCCCCAAGGAATCACCGGAAATTGATTAAGGGTTCCAGAGTAAATTATATGGTAGTTCGAGCGTAGACGCATGGGACCTTCCATTTCGGATATAGCTAGGTAATTCAATATTCCGCGAACCCCAGAAGAGTGTACCGAGAATACCATATTTCAGGCGTTACCTCTCCCCACGGACGACACAGTGGTCTGCGGCCTTCACTTAACGATCTAGAGTTGCCATAGAGTTGTCACTGCTAGAAGACAAGTAACACTGCGTGAAATAACCGCAGAAATCAATGTGGGAAGTACGACGGACGTAACCGTTAGGACAGTGCGGCAAAATCTTGCGTTAATGTGTCATAGCAGCAGATGACCGTCGCGAGTGCCTTTGCTAACAGCACATCGCCAGCTGCGCCTTTCCTGGGCTCGTGACCATATCGGTTGGACCATGGTCAGACGAGTCCAGATTTCAGTTGGTAAGAGCTGATGGGTGGGGTACAGTGTGGCGCAGACCCCACGAAGCTATGGACTCAAGTTGTCAGCAAAGCACTGCTCAAGCTGGTGGTGACTCCATAATGATGTGGGCTGTACCTACGTGGAATGGACTGGGTCCTGTGGTCCAACTGAACCGATCATTGACTGGAAATGGATATGTTCGGATGTTTGGAGACCATGTGTAGCCGTTGATGGACTTTGTTCCCAAACGATGATGGAATTTTTATGGATGACAGTGCGCTATCTCACCGAGCAACAATTGCCTGCGATTGGCTTGAAGAACATTCCGAACAATGTGAGTGAATACTTTGGCAACCCAGATCGTCTGAATAAATCCCATCCAACATTTATGGTACATAATCAAGAGGTCAGTTCGAGTACAAAATCCTGCACTGGCAAGTCCTAGCAATTATGGGTGGTTATAGAGGCAGCATGGCTTAATATTTCTGCAGGGGATTTCCAACGACTTGTTGAGCGCATGCCACGTCGAATTGCTGCAACAACGCAGGGCAAAAGGAGACCCAACACGATATTAACAGGTATCCCATGACTTTCGTTACCTAAGTACCGCCTCCTCCCCCGATCTCTCTCCACGTCCTCGTCCCTCCTCTCTCTTTGTCCATCCCCTCCTCCCCACTGTGTCCAAACCCCCTCCCCCGTACATTTGCTCTTCCACCTTCTCGCTGACCTTGTTTATTATTGTAGCCAACAAAATCTTCATTGGGTACTGAAGTAGCTTAAAATAAATGGGTAAATCGTGTGGGATCATTTCTGTACGGGTTACGAGAGACCTCGAGACATCTCCTGCTGTTAGACCCGTCAGGATAGTAGCTTCAGCGGCAGTATTTCGCATTAAACTGCAAACGGTGGGATTACAACGTTTCAGATGATTCAGATTTCGTAGTAGTCTTCTGTTCATAAGCCATAAATGCAACTTCCCTGTTTTCTTTTAAAACAGAGTGTGAGGCAGAAACCAAAACAGCACGTAGTTGGGTATACAATCTTTTTCAAAATTTAATGCAAGGAGAAAGAATGTTTATGGGAGAAACGATTTGTCTTATGGTTTAAATGCCCTGATATCATAATTAAACGAAGCCGCTCAGTATTGCACAGCTGCGCTGTATGGGTCATCTCCAGACACTTCTTCGGCCTGGTACCTCATTGCCTGGAGTAGAATTGTCTTCAGTGATTAGACCCACTTCGAATTGAACTCCGATGACAAGCGAAGACGTGTCTGGAGACGCCCTGGATAGCGGTTGGATACTAACCTGACTGTCCACCGCCATACGACCCGAAAACAGGGAGTGACGGTCTGGGATGCCATTTCATTCCATAGCAGGACCCTTTTGGTTGTCATCCACGGCACTCTTACAGCACAGCGGTACTTCGACAATACTGCGTGTCCCGGTTTTTGCACTTCATGGCAAGCCATTCTGGACTGATATTTCAGCAAGACAATGCCTGCCCGCGGACGGTGAGAGATTCTACTCAAACTCTTCATGCTTGCCGAACCCTGCCTTGGGCAGCAAGATTGCTGGGTCTCTCCCCAATGAGAACATCTGCAGCATTATAGGCAGGGCCCTCCCAAGTAGCTCGGGATTCTGATGATCTAACGCGTCTATTGGACAGAATTTGGGACGATTTCCCGTACGAGGACATCGAGCAACTCTTGTAAATCGATGCCGTGCTGAATAACTGCTTGCGTATGGGCCAGAGGGGACCAAAGCATTAGTGATATGCTCAGTTTGTGAAGCTGTTTCTCTTGAATAAATCATCCTCTTTTACTGTAACTGTAATCATTTGATTGTCTGTACATGTACGTCTTTACAGATTTCCATCCCATTTTTAAAACTCCATCGTAGAGTATCGTTTTTTGTTTTAGAGTATATCCACTATGTGATAAAAAGTATCCGGACACCCTCCAAAAACATACGTTTTCCATATTAGGTGAATTGTGCTGCCACCTTCTGCCAGGTACTCCATATCAGCGACCTCAGTAGTCATTAGACATCGTGAGAGAGCAGAATGGGGCGCTCCGCGGAACTACGGACTGCGAACGTGGTTAGGTGATTGGGTATCACTTGTCATACATCTGTATGCGAGATTTCCACACTCCTAAACATCCCTAGGTCCACCGTTTCCGATGTGATAGTGAAGTTGAAACGTGAAGGAACACGTACAGCACAAAAGCATACTGGCCGATTTCGTCTGTTGACTGACTGAGACCGCCGACAGTTGAAGATGGTCGTAATGTGTAGTAGGCAGACATCTATCCAGACCATCACACAGGAATTCCAAACTGCATCAGGATCCACTGCAAGCACTATGACAGTTTGGCAGGAGGGGAGAAAACTTGGATTTCGTGGTCGAGCTGCGTCTCATAAGCCACACATCACGCTGGTAAATACCAAACGACGCCTCGCTTAGTGTAAGGAGTGTAAACATTTGACAACTGAACAGTGGGAAAACGTTGCGTGGAGGGACGAATCACGGTACACAATGTGGCGATCCGATGGCAGGGTGTGGGTATGGCGAATGCCAACAGTAAAATTCGGAGGCGGCGGTCTTATGGTGTGGTCGTGTTTTTCATGGAGAGAGCTTTCCCCGTTGTTGTTTTGCGTGCACTATCACAGCACAGGCCTACATTGATGTTTTAAGCCCCTTCTTGGTTCCCACTGTTGAAGAGCAGTTCGGGGATGGCGATTGCATTTTTCTACACGATCGAGCACCTGTTCATAATGCACGGCCTGTGTCGGAGTGGTTGCACGACAATAACAACCCTGCAATGGACTGGCCTGCACAGAGTCCTGACCTGAATCCTATAGAATACCTTGGGAAATTTTGGAACGCCGACTTCGTGCCAGGCCTCACCGACCGACATCGATACCCCTCCTCATTGCAGCACTCCGTGAAGATTGGGCTGCTGTTCCTCAAGAAAGCTTCCAGCACCTGATTGAACGTATAGCTGCGAGAGTGGAAGCTGTCAAGGCCTAAGGGTCGGCCAACACCGTATTGTCATTAATTTTCGGCCAGGTGTCCGGGTACTTTTGTTCACATAGTGTACACGTAAGACGTAACACCCTTTTTATTTCATGAACGATTTCAGGTATGGAAATGAGGTTTTCGGCTGTACGCGAAAAGGTTCATGTTTTTCGATGTGTGATAGCTAGTCTTAACTCTTGAGTTTTTTTTTTAATAGAATGATATACTTTTCTTAACGTTTTCCGAAAACGATTGAAGAGAGGGGTGCAGTGATATAACGTCTGGGAATGTTGAGGTCGAAACTCTTCGCAAAAGAATCCGAGAAATATGCTAAAATTGGAAAGCATTGTTGCAGAGTTAGCTATAGCGGTTTAAACGCCGCCATGCAGAGCTCTTATGCGAGCCTGCGTCGTTGTTCGCAGCAAGACAGGCCTACGCTTCTAAGATGAAGTGTAGTTTCCTGTAGAACATCGAAACTGGGCCAGCTTTGATTTTGTGTTCAAATGGTTCAAATGACTCTGAGCACTATGGGACCTAACTTCTGAGGTCATCAGTCCCCTAGAACTTAGAACTACTTAAACCTAAGGACATCACACACATCCATGCCCGAGGCAGGATTAGAACCTGCGACCGTAGCGGTCACGCGGTTCCAGACTGAAGCGCCTAGAAACGCACGGCCACATCGGCCGGCCTGATTTTGTGTAACTACGGCAAATGCTAGCTTCTGGCGCGTCAGATGGGACTTAGGAAAACCATTTGAAGTGTGTGTACGTTTCCAGGTTTTTGTGGGAATAACTACCATTCAGTCAGGCGGTTGTCCATTCAAACCATTCCCTTTGCTGCTTACTTGTCAATGCCGAAACAAAGAAACTGGTCATTCATGCTTGATAAAGATGAACAGCCCTATTCAAGGGAAAAAGGAAACTACCGTATTAACTTTCTTAGATACGAAAAAAGAGGTACTTGACCTGTCTTTGCTTGGAGACGCCTGAATGCTTGTTAAAGTAAACCATCTGCTGTCTGACAAATGTGTTTATAAATACTACTCTGAACTGTAGGTAGACAGAATAAACTTCAAATAAGCTAAACACTTTATTCAGAATAACTGTCGACATGTCACCCACAAGATAAATACTATTCTTAGCGATATCTAGTTTTGTCCTCGACATAAGTATGTACACAAATTGCTTACCATCGACTGCAAATAACATTTGCCGTCGCCGTTCGAGACATAGATGAACATATGAATGTACACTGGATGATGTGCTTTGGAGATTCGACAGCATATCGTGTCTGGCGTAGTTGAGGAGGAGGAGGAGTGGGTGGGTGGGTGGGTGGGTGAGGAGGAGGCGGTTTCATGATAGACTGCGTCTTTCAGGGCTCCCCTTGGAAATAGATCAACAGGGGTCAAGTCAAGAGACATGGCGAGCCATTGTACTGCCGCATTCCGTCTAATCAAACGGTCAGACTTTTCAGTGGTATTTGCATTGCAACACGGGAAGAGTGATGTGAGCAGCCTTCATGTTAGAACCACATACACTGTCGCTTATCCAGTGGTACCTTTTCTAGAACAGATAGTGTGTTCGTGAGAAAGTGTGCATGCGTATTTCCATTTAACATTCCTGGGATGAAGTAAAGTCCCACGGTGGAATTTTCTGAGATGTCGCACCATAGGTTTACGCTTCACGGTCGTCGTCGTTATTGTACCTAACAAAGCCAGCGTGGATTTTCACCTGCCCAGTGGTTCATGTCACATAAATTTACATTACTTGGGTTCAGATACGTTTCTTCGTCGGTAAAGAGCACACGTTGGAAAAAATGTAGTGTCCTCTCCCAAGCAATGCAGAGCAAACCAACAAAATTCTCGACGGTTTTCGAAATCACGTTCTCAGAGTGCCTGACGTAGTGTTAGATGACAAGGGTGGAGTTTTAAGGCGATGCAAAGGTGCGAATAACACTCCCCTGGCTGATTCCACATGGCTTTGCAATACATCGTCTGCCACCATTCGACGTCTAAAGGTAGCCTGTCTGTCTTCTCCTTATTGGTGTACATGTTTGCATGCAAGGAATTTTGAGGCAGAAATGCTAGTTCTGCAGTGTAGACCAACAAACAGTCGAAAGGCTTGATACGACGAAGTAGTCCGGTATGTGCGAGTTTGCAATGCAGTAGCCGTTTCTGGCCAACTTGCCTTCCAGTTGTACAATATTTCTCAGATTCTTTTCTAAAGAAACAACATTAACAAGCGATATACAAGATGGATACAAGAGTTAAGACTATTCATCACATACGGAAATACATGCCGCTTAGCGTACTATAATTTGTCGGAAACCTCGTTTCGATATCTGGATCCGTTCGCGAAATAAGGGTGTGTTACGTCTTTGCTAGCAACTTTTGCCTATTTTGTACATTATTATTATTATTATTATTATTATTATTATTATTATTATTATTTCTTTCTTGTCTCAGACGTTATGTCTGGTTAAAAATGGAAGGTGACGCGGACCTTGATCAAGCGTGACTTCCTTTTAACTGTACGGTATATGTTACATTGCATTTAGGAACTTTCGGGATTGAACAAGTGTCAATAATTACAGATTTCTGTAGTTGTATATATAAGTTTGGATGTAGCTGTATTGCATTGATGTATTGGTGGATATTGTGTGGTATGACTCCTGTAGTTGATAGTATAATTGGTATAATGTCAACTTTATCCTGATGCCACATGTCCTTGACTTCCTCAGCCGGTTGGATGTATTTTTCAATTTTTTCTCCTGTTTTCTTTTGTATATTTGTTGTATTGGGTATGGATATTTCGATTAGTTGTGTGAATTTCTTCTTTTTATTGATGAGTATGATGTCAGGTTTGTTATGTGGTGTTGTTTTATCTGTTATAATGGTTCTGTTCCAGTATAATTTGTATTCATCGTTCTCCAGTACATTTTGTGGTGCATACTTGTATGTGGGAACATGTTGTTTTATAAGTTTATGTTGTTAGGCAAGCTGTTGATGTATTATTTTTGCTACATTGTCATGTCTTCTGGGGTATTCTGTATTTGCTAGTATTGTACATCCGCTTGTGATGTGATCTACTGTTTCTATTTGTTGTTTGCAAAGTTTTTTATTATTATATATAAGTTTATTATTATTATTATTATTATTATTATTATTACTACTACTGCTGCTGCTGGGGCGCACCCAGCCTCGTGATGCCAATTGAGGAGCTACTCGACCTAATAGTAGCGGCTACGGTCAAGAATACCATCATAACGACCGGGAGAGCGGTGTGCTGACCCCACGCCCCTCCTATCCGCATCCTCCACGGAGGATGACACGGCGGTCGGATGGTCCTGGTAGGCCACTCGTGGCTTGAAGACAGATAGGAGTACTACTATTATTATTATTATTCTCGATTATTCCCCCTCAGGAGAGTGTGTAAACTGAAGCTAATCACAGATTCACTTCTTTTCTTTTTCTCCCAAAACCTCTTAAGTCACTAACTTTTTCCTTCCTTTCGTGTCTCCATTTTTCCTGTTGTTTGTACCCTTGATATTTGTTCAACTTTCTTGTTTTTGGTTTTACTTCTGACCTGACTCTGTCCTAAATTTCGTCTTCTTAAATTATCAGTTGTTGCAGATCACCATGTGTTCTTTTGTCCATGTGTTCTTTTGTCCATGTGTTCTTTTGTCCATGTGTTCTTTTGTCCATGTGTTCTTTTGTCCATGTGTTCTTTTGTCCATGTGTTCTTTTGTCCATGTGTTCTTTTGTCCATGTGTTCTTTTGTCCATGTGTTCTTTTGTCCATGTGTTCTTTTGTCCATGTGTTCTTTTGTCCATGTGTTCTTTTGTCCATGTGTTCTTTTGCCCATGTGTTCTTTTGCCCATGTGTTCTTTTGCCCATGTGTTCTTTTGCCCATGTGTTCTTTTGCCCATGTGTTCTTTTGCCCATGTGTTCTTTTGCCCATGTGTTCTTTTGCCCATGTGTTCTTTTGCCCATGTGTTCTTTTGCCCATGTGTTCTTTTGCCCATGTGTTCTTTTGCCCATGTGTTCTTTTGCCCATGTGTTCTTTTGCCCATGTGTTCTTTTGCCCATGTGTTCTTTTGCCCATGTGTTCTTTTGCCCATGTGTTCTTTTGCCCATGTGTTCTTTTGCCCATGTGTTCTTTTGCCCATGTGTTCTTTTGCCCATGTGTTCTTTTGCCCATTTGGCCTTTTGCCCATTTGGCCTTTAATTTGCTTGTTTTAACGATGTTAAAAAAATTTCTTAAGAGTCTCTTTTCATCTGTCCTGCATAGGTGTCCATAAAACTGTACATATTTTTTCCTAAGTTTATTTGTGATATCTGTGTATTTGCAGAGTTCCTTTGTAGGTCGTGTGACCCAAGTTCCGTCTCGGAGAACAGCGCCATAGATTTTTGTAAGAATTTTTTGTTCTTGTTTTTCTATGTTATGAATTTTTGTCATCGCTCCAATAACTGTGGTTTCTGCCACATGCAAGGCTTCCGGTGAAACAACTGTGTTGTAGTGCCGTAGTTTTGCTTTACGAGATATTGCTGTTTTGTTGTGATGATTCAGTGTCAGTTTGTAAGCCTTTTGCAGTTTGAATATTCTTTCTGTGTTGGAAATTGTATTCAGTCTTGAGGGTTGGATGGTTTCTCCTAAGTACTGAAAGTGAGTGACCTGTGAAATTTTTCCATAATGTGTTTTTAGTGAAAGTGCCCAGTTGATTTTGTGTCCACATACTGATTTTTTTCGTAGGAAATTTGGAGTCCGGTTTTACAGGAGATTTCGTGTAGCACTATTTGGCTTCATCTGTGTTGCTTGTTAAGATAGCCGGGTCATCAGCAAAGACCAGGCATTTCACAGTGACTGTCTTTCCTTTCTGTTTTCCAGCCTGGATACCTTCGACATGGTTTTCCCATTTTTTGGTTATTTTTTCCAATACAATTTTGAACAAGAGTGGCAGTAAGCCGCCTCGTGCGTGAGTTTCGAATGAGTTTGAGATTTCTCCCATGAATTTCACTTTTGAGATGGTTTCTGATAAAGTTAACTGGATGATGGCAGTGGTCTTTCTATCGACTCCTAATTCTTCTACGCTGTTAGAAAGCTTTTGCGTGTCAACAGAATCGTAAGCTTTTTTTTGAAATCCACAAATGTGACTGTAGTGTTGCGGCATATCTGACATGTAGTATGATTCTGAGGTTCCAGATCTGTTCAGTAGAGGATCTCCCTTACCTGAATACCGCCTGATAATCGCCAATCTGTGGGTCCGCTTACGGTCAAGTCGGTTCAGCAAAGCTTTGGAGAGGATTTTATAAGTTACTGTAAGAAGTGAGATGCCTCTGTAATTGTTCGGACCCGTTTTGTCTCCTTTCTTGTGGAGTGGGTGTATCGAGGCGCTCTTTCATTCTTTTGGGATATTATCTGTTTTCCAGACACATTATTCTGTGAACTTTTGGTGTCACGTTTTTGTGGTTCAATTTTCATAATTTTGCGATAATTACAGCTTCACCAGGTGCTATACTGTTTTTTTATGATTTGATTATTTTCAGTATTTCTCCGTGTGAAGGTGGAAGCAACTCAGAGTTTGGTGCTGGTTTTACAAATCGGAATTATTCATGTATATTACGAATCGGAGTTCATACCGGGTGTCTTTCCTATGGTTCGTCAGGCGCATTTTCTCTGGTGTTTCGGCAGATACTCGCAATTCAGTTTTCGCAATGTGTAGCTGGCGTCAGGCGAAACAAGTTCCGCTCATTACGTCTTTCATGCGTCGCCCAGCGTCGGTTTGTTCACCGTTACAAACCAAATTATTTTCGAAATGAAATTTTACGTGCTCATTAGACAGATCGGTCCCAGATTACTCTAATGCGATATTCATTTTACCGACATGTATTAACAAAGCCAGTAAAAATGAGGAATAACGAGTACTCCATCAGCGACAGCACGGCTGTCTCGCACTGACTGTTACCGCCATGCAGAAGCGTGCTGCTCAGTCGCTGCTGGAGTGTGTAACGGAACATATTAAAGGCTTTACTTTACCGAAGTATGCGATACCCTCCAAATTCAACCAGTTTAACGAGTATTTATGATTATAGAAAAGTTATTGTGTATGTTAACAATGATTGCATAACATGTCTCCATAAACAGTCAACCCATTAAATTATACTGAATAACTGACACACACAAAAGTTAATATCACTTGATCACTGATACAGCAAATGTCATCATGTAAAAACACTAAGTTCATCTTAAATAATTAATATGAAGTACGAAAAATAGTGGCCAACTTAGGTATTTTGGATCTCCTTAAATAAAAATCACCCAGTGAAACCTATTTGTTCACTAGGAGCGTTTTCACTCAATATTCACGTAATCAATCCTATTTTAGACGAAAACCAATGTAATTCTTAATAATTCATGTTATTTACTTATTTATGCAAATTAGAGAAGTCAATTGACAAACTTCTAAAAAACGGCCTTTTTGTAACAAAGAATTATTCTGTCAAGTCAACAAATCTGTCTGTCATTTTAATAACATGTTAAATTATGTCACTCGATGCAAATTAATAACTTTTCTGCACAAATTATGATAACGGATGTACATGTGACTTATAAACTATATCTCTTTTTAGTAGTTCTTTGACAATGTTATAAATACCAGCAGCAAGAAGGGTCGGGGGCGCAGTCGGAATGTCACTTTGGTAAAGTGTGTTTGTGTGTTATTGTTTGAGGTGGATAAACAATGCAAAGAACATGTAAAGGAAGTACTACTTTGTGTTGTCATGGTCTTTGGTGGACAGTGGAATTAAGATGGCCACCAGAGTAATAAATATTTGAAGTTTACATATTTGTTGGTTTCGCTCGTTCTTTATCATCAAAAGCACATAAACACGGGACCTTATGTTTTTAACCCTAGACAACCAGATTTAGACCCAGCATCAGCATCGAGACACAGCAGCGATCCAACAAGTAGCAGCGTTTACCACAACACAATGCATTTTAATGGTGCCAACCTAACATCAAGTGCTAACAAGCTCCGTAAATGGGAGTGAAATAGTGCGATTATAGCAATTAGCAATATATACGACTAGGCGACCATTAAAAGTGCCAGCTACCCCTCGTGTTTTACTGTTCCCGTTAACACTTATCGGTAAAATGAATATCGTTACTAGACTACTCTGGTAGCGCTCTATCTAATGGACACGTAAAATTGTGATTTAATAACAACATTGTTTGTTACGGGAAACAAACCGACGCTGTCCATCGACGCTGGTCGTCGCATGAAAGACGTGTTGAACAGTATTTGTTTGGGCTTAGTCCAGTTATACGTTGAAAAAACAAAATTGCAAATACTTGCTGAAACACAAGAGAAAATGTGCCTGACAACTCTTACGAGGGACACCCTGTGTGATACATATACAGGCAGGATGTTCGGAAATTCCCATAACACATTTCTAGTACTTTTAGAGGGGAGTGAGTACATAGAATTTTGAATAGGGACCCATTTCTGGAAACGTAATGTTTCCGTTCTACCATGGTTTCGGTTCAGGTGTTTAACTCGTCCACCTCTGGTTGAGGAATTGAATTGGGCGTGAGGCAGTGCAATTATTAGGTAAAACACATTTGTTTTTATTAACACTTAAACATTTCGTGTGTACATTATTCCAAAACAAAACGGAACCAAGCATACTGTATTGGTGACGCATAGGCACTGGATAGGTCTTGCAGCAAGGCGGACGTTAAGGGATATCAAGTGACCATTTGACGTAGTAAAAGTTATCCTGTCTATTGTACTGTGTACCAGGACAAGCAACTCTGAGACTTTTTTTCTTTCCCTAGCGATGATTATATTAGAATTTTTTCTGTAATTCGTATACAAACCTTACAGCAATCTTGCATATACTAATAATATTGAAGGACATATTTGTTTTTATATTGTATTTACGCCTCTTCACGCCATTTGGAAGTGCTGTCTGGCTGAAAAGGCCGGCCGGAGTGGTCGTGTGCCGCCTCACTAGCATAAATCAGTACGCGATTGGTTAAACGTTATACAACCACTGGATTGGTCACAAGGGGCCGGATGATAGAGCTTGTTTTGCATGACCAGTTCACAAACGATATGACGCCATGCGATTTTCACACACATTGATCAAGGTTTGGGAAGAACTCACCTGTCGACTCGATGTGTGACGAATGGCGCTCAAACGAGTAAGAAAAACGGAGTTGCTCTTACATTTGATGTATTATGTAAGTTGAATGTAATAAATACTACAAAGCCTTAAAACCGGTGTATTTATTTTGAAACACCCCGTATTTGACAAAGTGTCACAAACCTTATACGAAGCAACAGACAAGAACAACCATATGGGACCATCAGAAAGGACACACAAGGAGCACGACAATATAACACAGGGAATGACACAGTGGCCTAAGCAGACACAAACAGTGATATACAGATCCAGACTTAAGATAATATTAAGAGCAGCACAGTGGCTGCTTTGTCCTACATAAAGTTCTCAAAACTTGTTACAAGTAGTAACAGTTAACAGATAGGAAAGCACGTATTATTTTACGATAGTAAAGAGTTGCCGATCTAGAGCTAGGATCACGTCATCTGAAGACAAGAGGGACAATGTCGCTGAGGTCCTCGCCCTCGGATGGTGAGTAGTAAAAGATCGGGCGGTGACTGCCCAAGAGCGAGAGGCTCAAAGTCTTTCTGGGGTTCTCCCTCTTTGACCGCATCGGTGGTGCCATTCAGTGAATGTAAATTCTTTCCTGTCTTGCTGTTTTCATACCTTCTTCATACATAAGTCGTTAATTTTAGTAATTTCGCTTTCCTAATTAGATTTAACTTTACATATGTTTAAAACTGCAGCATTGTTCAAACTTTGCTAGAAGAATATCATATTATGCACGTGCACAATTTAATATTGCAAAAACACATGTCTTAGTCACTAGGTGGTACGTTTTTTGTTAGTAGTAGCAAATGAAATTTAAAAAAAAAATGAACTCCCATTTCAGTACTATGCTCTACTTAATTTCATTTCGCTACCATGGTATTCAGAGGCGTTTACGGATGGCGTACAATTATCCCCAATGAAGATTTTTCTAATTCTCATGAATGGAATTGTTGGAAAAAATTTGGAAATTTGTGGTAAGTTCCTGCGGGACCAAAGTGCTGAGGTCATCGGTCCCTAGGCTTACACACTACTTAATCTAACTTAAACTATCTTACTCTAAGCACAACACACACCCATGCCCGAGGGAGGACTCGAGCCTCCGACGGGGGGAGCCGCGCGAACCGTGGCAAGGCGCCTAAGAGTCCGCGGCTTCCCCCACGCGGCAAGGAATTGTTGGAACAGGTCATATGCAGAAAACATTTACTATATTGTTATCATTTGTTTCGCTCTCGTCATAAAGGTGACACTGAAATCTCCTCTTACGTAGTCTGATTACTAGTGGTGGTAACAGAATAACTGTTTTCGTGGAGTCGTATACTTTCTTTCGCTTGCTGTTTCATTGATAGTTAAGACAATTTCCTCTATAATATGCAGTTGTAGGCAACTTGAGAATTCACTTTGCCAAGTCATAGACTTGAATGCAGATTTTCTGGGACAAATTTTTTTTAAGCCAGCCGCTGTTACGGGGAAACTGATTCCCGTACTGAATTCAATGTAGGAAGCAGTTACTTGTTGTTAATAGCGTCAGATTATGTTTGTGGAATAAGTAACCATCCCGGGCAAACTTATCGTTTAGACTGTGATGACCTATTTGCTAAAATTTATTTCTCTTCCTGGAACCTGGAACTTACCTTACACGGGCAGAACACCCCATTAGGGAGCACAGAAAATGTGATTCTGGCGCACATTTTCACAATTCCCCAGAAAAATTACAAAATTATAGTCTTCCGCTAAGGTGAACCAATCAGATAGTTTTGATGGAGAACTGTGACGGAATTCCTTATTGGACGGTAAATTGGTAGTACGTTGCTAAATGACACGTAGCGAATTCAGGACACACAGTGATACATTTATCTCAGGGAATTTGGTAGTGCCGCGGCTAATTTGTTCTGAATCATTGTTACTGGACAGATATCTCCCACAGATCAGCTTAAACGAATTATCTCAGTTACTTATTGCACTGCAAAGTGTAAGGTCTTTGTTAGCCATTTTTAGGATTGCGAGTCAAGAATCTCCACTGTAATTGGTGCGTTTTAAAACTAGTCTCGCATTACGATGCTTTGAGAGTTGGTTAGGATGTGGCTAAAGACCGTCTACATTAGGTAAAACAAACTGAAACGGATACGTCCATGTCATCTAAAATAGAAATATTCCTTAGTACGAGGTTTGCTGCCTACATCTCGTAAACCGATGCTCATGCTAACGGATAGTAAAGCCGAAACATCACTTCGCAGGCCCACTCTGTCTGATGAAATGCGTAACTTAGGGCTTTCTGCATATTCATACACAAGAACCTCTTCACTGATGAAAAGGCGGCTGACTCCAGCGAGTCACTAACAAATTAAATGAAAATCTTCTCATTTTTCCTTGGCGCTGGGTTAGTCCTGCCCAGTTGTGCCTGTTTATTTAAAATAAAAGGCGTGTCGCATAGATAGAAAAGCAAGATGATCCTATCAAACGTGAACCTTTTGCATCTGCATTAAAATGATAAAAGACAACACAATATAAATCTTAGATCATAAAGTTCCCTCCAGTTTCAGACAACTGAAAAAGCCTTGACTGTCCATAGATCTTTGTGCCTGCACATCGTACAAAAAATTTTACAATTTAGTAATTTAGTAAATTTAGTAACATCTAGCTAGGATAGTTTCATATTTACTTTTATTCTGTACTCTTCACAGGAAAACGCTTTCTGGATAAGATCATGTTTAAATTGTGCGGTGCTTATCGACATCAGTTTGGTGCGTTTTAAAGGATTAGTTGCCAACTGTCGGAGAGGGACGTACTCAGATTGCTTGGCTCTTGCGAAATCTTAACGGCTGCGGTGGTAGAGCGAGAGCAGCACCTCGCTGGCCTTCCATTTTCTCCCATGCGCTAACAGCAGGTCCCCGAACTCAACTAGGTGACGCAGCGCTGAGACGCTCGTTTTATGTTCTGCAGAAGCTGGTCTCACTCCCTTCACCTACAGTAATTCTCAAACTCCAAGTTCCCATTAGATCAGAACGCGCGGAAATCATCCTTTGACAAGACGTCAACATTTCGAGAAGCAAACAATAAAACGGTACAAGAGCGTGTTAAATGAACATACCACTAATAGTAGTTGCGTTTCAAGTATAGGAAAAATTGACTTCCCCAAACATGGATCTCGCCGTAGGGAGGTGGTGGCTTGCGTGTCACAACTGTACAACATCGCAGGACCATCTGTGACGTATGAGTCCTGAAGACAGGCAGCAGCTTTCCAGAAGTTGGAGGAGTGGACTTTAACTTTAGTCTACATGGCCTTCCTGTGCTGGTACTTCAAACGGCTGAAAGCAAAGGGAAACTAAAACTATTATTTTCACAAGTCCATGCAGCTCTATTGTGTGGTTACATGATAATGGCATCCTATCGGGTAAAATATTCCAGAGGTAAAATAGTCCCAGTTCAGATCTCGTGGCGAGAACTACTCAGAGGTATGTCGCCATCAAGGAAAACAAAACTGGCATTCTAAGGGTCGAAGTATGGAATTTTAGATCACTTCATCGGGTAGGTGGGCTAGAGAATCTAAAAAGGGAAATTGATAGGTTGAAATTAGATGCAGTTGAAAGTAGTGAAGTTCATTGGCAGGATGAACAGGACTTTGAGTCAGGTGAGTACAGGGTTATAAATACAAAATTATATAGGGACAATGCAAGACTAGGTCTAATAATGAATAAGAAAATATAAATTTGGATAGGTGCAGTGAACGCATTATCGTAAAGAGAAGGGGGAGAACGCCAGATGCACCACAGTAGGAGAAGTAAGTATGCCTACAAGTTCCTCAGAGGGAGGAGATTGAAGTCATGTACGACGATATAAAATAAATTGCTCAGTTCGTTATGGAAAGTGAAAATTTGTGGTGAGGGATTAAAATCTGATAGCAGGAAAAGAAAGCTAAGGAAAAAAAAAATTATTAGTAGTTGGACTGGGGAAAAGGGTGATAGGAGAACCCATCTGGTAGACTTTTACACATAGCACTATTTAATCAGTGCTAATACTTCGTTAAAGATTCATGAAGGAAGGCTGTATACGTGGGTGATGGATGTTAACCAGACTTCAAATTGCAAACAAATTCCAAGGGCAGATGATAGCTCCAGCCATAATTAGTCGGTTATAAACAGCAGATTAAAACTGAAGAATCTGTCGAAAAGCCGGCCGAAGTGGCCGTGTGGTTAAAGGCGCTGCAGTCTGGAACCGCAAGACCGCTACGGTCGCAGGTTCGAATCCTGCCTCGGGCATGGATGTTTGTGATGTCCTTAGGTTAGTTAGGTTTAACTAGTTCTAAGTTCTAGGGGACTAATGACCTCAGCAGTTGAGTCCCATAGTGCTCAGAGCCATTTGAGCCAATCTGTCGAAAGATAAGAAATTAAGTAGATAGACGTAGAGAAACTGAAAGAACTAGAGGTTACCGATAGTGTCAAAAGGAGCTTTAGGCTAAGATTGACTTAAACAGTTTGAAGGAATGCAGTAGAAAACGAATGGGTAGCTTTGATAGATGGTGTAATAAAAACAGAGGAAGAAATAGACGAAAGACGAGGCTCAGTAGACATCGGTGGATAACATAGGAGATAAGTAATTGACGAAAGTAGAAAAATATAATAGTGTAGCAATCCAAGCAGGCAGACGGGGGATACAGACGTCTAAAAGTGAGATTAATGGGAAGTAAAAAATTGTAGTGTTGTAGAAGCACACATGGATATTTAAATGGTATATAATCAAATGGTATGTATAATCAACATAGAGAGGATATCTATGCGTTACCAAATGTTCCGGGTGGCAGCGACAAGCAGCGCTGGCCGCCATATTCTGTAACGTCGGCACAGTAGTTTACCTAGATGGATGCAACATAACGACTTATATAAACATTATAAACCTCTTTGATGCAACAGAAGCTTTGTTTTGTGATGGAAATCTCACGTAAAACGTTTTTTCTGAATCATAAATCGTGCCCTATGGTGTTTCAAAGCGACAGGAAGGGTCTGAAGGAATTATCGAACGTCAATAGGGGAGAGGAATTTCTTATTAAGTTTCTATTTTGATGTATTCAGAATTCGAGACAGAGGCGGAGTTTATTTACTGGGTTTCATCACCTAATGGTTTCCTCTGAAAATTGGAAATTTGTGGTAAGGACTATGGGACCAAACTGCTGAGGTCATCGGTCCCTGGGCTTACACACTACTTAATCTAACTTAACCTAACTTACGCTAAGGACAACACACACACACTTGCCCAAGGGAGGACTCGAACCTCCGACGGGGGGAGCCGCGCGAATCATGACAAGCGCCTTAAACCGCGCGGCTACGGTTTCCTCTGCATTTCGAGAAGAATCTTATTAGTCTACTCTGAAAAGCTGACATTATCGGTACTTCACTTGCAGGTTGTCCACCTCCTGGTAGCTGAGTGGTCAGAGCGACGGAATGTCATACCTAACGGCCCGGGTTCGATTTCCGTCTAGGTCTGAGATTTTCTCCGCTCAGGGACTGGGTGTCGTGTTGTGTTCTTATCATCCTTCCATCCCCATCGACACGCAAGTCGCCGAAATGGCGTCAATTCGAAAGACTTGCACCAGGCGAACGGTCTATCCGACGGGAGGCCCTAGCCACACGGCATTTCCATTTTAATTGCAGGTTACATCACTTATGCAAAACTAAATCAGTTGAGGACAGAGGAAAAAAGATAAGACATACGTACACGAAGTTAACATTGTTTAAAGGGCAGTGATGGGCATTTATTGTTAACTGGTCTACTTAATGTCGAAATATATCCTCAGCTACATTTTATTCTCAGATAACTGTAGGCCTAGATGAAAGAGCACTATTTATTATTAAACTTGTTAGTTACTGTATTTCAAAACGTGTTTTATTTCCTTTCTCTTTATTCCTGTTAGCTTAGATTGTCGCTAGAGATTTGTTTGGTAGCTGCCGGCCGGTGTGGCCGAGCGGTTGTAGGCGCTTCAGTCTGGAACCTCGCGACCGCTACGGTCGCAGGTTCGAATCCTGCCTCGGGCATGGATGTGTTATGTCCTTAGGTTGGTTAGCTTGAAGTAGTTCTAAGATTTAGGGGACTGATGACCTCAGATGTTAAGTCCCATAATGCTCAGAGCCATTGGAACAATTTGTTTGGTAGCTCAATGCACAGCGTACAACGATATGTTTCACTCTTATTTCATCCATTATCAAATTATCCTTGAAAGCCGGCCACTGTAAAATCAATGGTTTTGCTCGTTGAACAGTAATAATGGCATTTCTACAATGACATCACATACGTGGGCAGATGGAATGGACGAAACCTTAGACGACGAAGAAATGTGCGAAGTTCAGGTAAACACACCCAAGAGGCACAACAAAGTTTCCAGAAAAGGTCAGACAAGTGGAGTCAAAACAACGGTGTCAGACCGGTCGACAGCAAGGGAACAGTTTTCAGACATGTGTTAACTTGGAGAAATTTAGTGTAACTGAAAGAAACATGAAAGCTAATAAGAGCGGCGCATTATGAACCGCTTTTAGTCGTATAGAATAGCGACTCTGAACATCAACAACATAAGTAGTTTTTAAAATTGCGTAGGTTGAATCGCTAAAGAAGGGCTCGTCGACAATCAAGTGGAAATCTTGTCAAACTGCGGAGGTATGGCTGTCACAATCCACAACACCAAGGTTATCAACATTTACGCACCATTTGGCAGAAATAAAAGACGCAACAGAACCTAGTTATAAAAAAAGAGGAGGGGGGGGGGAGAAAGAGAGATCATTCTCCTCTTCGGAGTGCACCAAGACAATTTTAGCTAAAGATTGTACCTGTGTCTTAAATGCTAAAGATAAAAAACCCCATTTTCACACATCACCAGAATTAGGTTACTTAATCAGGGAGATGGGCTTAACTGACACATGGGAGTTTAAGAACGAGAATGCGCCTAGTTTTAAATTTATCATGAATATTTCTGCACGTCGGCAAGACAGAATTCAGGTATCTAACAACTTGAAGAACCGACCTGAACAAAGTGAAGAATCGGCCATCAGGTTTAAGAAACACGTAGCGTGTATACATACATTCGGTAAGGATAAAAAAAAAAAAACGATCGAGAAAGAGGAACGTGGAAACTGAGTGTTTACAAGATGAGAAATGCCACTTGCAATGTAGACGAATATGGGAAGAATGTGAACGGAAATTAACATGAATAATTCTGAAGTAACCTGGTGGCTCAAATGTCCCTGGCCCAGAATACGACAAATTTTGATGAACTGCTCTCGGAAATAAAAGGTTCTGGTAGAGTATGTGAAGATCCAGAAAATAAAATCTAAAATTTTGGCGCTGAAGCGTAAACCGTCAGATGGATATAAAATGTAATGTGAACCGGACGCGGTGTAATATGAAGGGCCAGGTTGGGTATAATGAATCGTCCGTTACCACATTCTACTAGCTAAATAGATCCCAGATTTTGCACACTTCCGAAACGTAGATTACATAATTTCTTTCTCTAAGTAATGAGCACTATAAAATCGTCAATAATTGTAAAAGTCTGTAGTATGTTTAGCTGACAGTCAGGTTCGAAATTAAGTTGTAATCGAACACTTGTATTCACTTTCTATTTCACGTTTTACTATCAGTAACTAACTACAGAATTTAGTTATACTTCAGAAGAGTAAGATGTATAAAACTTTGTAACAAGAGGATTGCTGGAATTAGCCAGATAATTATCTATTTTATGTATTGTTAAACGATTTGTAAAAACCAGTTTTCACGCAAGAAGCTTACATTTCACTATAGAGAGCATAATGTAACAATTGGTAGATGCTTTTGTAATCAGTTGATGAATGTTAAGAAACATAGTCAGTAATCGTAACATTTCCGATTGTTGAAATGTATAAAAAGCGGCAGCCATTGTTGTTTTACAGACATCAAAATTTGGTTAGGGCGCATGTCATTGAAACTCGTATTTTTATCGTATCTTGCCAAAGCTTTGTGATTACATATTTTGATCTTTGTAAAGAAGTGATACTAATAAACGGCAGAAGAAGTTAATCGCAAGCCTGATGCCATCTACATTATTTAGAGAAACTATTCCAACTATTGATTAATCAGCCCAACGGTCTGCAGATAAATACCCCAGATCTTTGTGGAGAACAACACTAAAAATCAGATGAGTATTTGCAATTTCATCTTAAATGTTAATTCTGCTTCGTTAAGATTAACTACTTCGTGACACACACACACACACACACACACACACACACACACACACTCTCGTCAGAAAGGGGGGCGGGGAATTGTTACGTGGCTTGCTAATTTTAAAATTTGGAATCAGTTACTAGCCATACCACAGCGGAATACTGTACACCACCAAGAAAACTTTCTATCTCGTCATATCTGAAAGGAAAAGCGCACTAAGAGAAATATCGGCGGAAGTTAAAAAAGAAAGTCAGAACACTACTCAGCACAAAGCATGAAATAAAGGAAGGCATCTGCAATCACTTCACTGACTTGATGTCCAGTGGATCTGTTGACAACAGCGCACGGGAAGACCCCTTACGGCAGGTTCGGTCACGGCGTGCCAGACGAATGCCACCTAAGCGATTTATAGGTGGTGTTGGCCAGGCGCGGGCACAGTGTGCGGGCCGGCCAAGACTCGGCCTGTCTCAGCTTTGCTCGTTCCTCCCCGGAAATACTCCGTACAGTGCGACATTTCATCCAGCATAACTGTGCAGCATTTTTCAGTCGGCAAGATTCCCTTTAGCGCGGCAGTATCGTGGTGTCGGCGCAGTTTACCCTTCACTATTTGTTCGTCGTATGACGGACGTTCACACGTTCAGTGACTGACTCCACAAAATGAGACAATCTGGCAATCTTTCGTCATAAACCTTTAAAAATGAATGTGAATAACAGAAGAGAGGGTTGAGAATCCTCAATATCCATTATGCAGTTACATAATTGACGTGTACTGCAAATCTGCTATGAAACGTCATTATAAGAACATGTAGAAATAATTAAGACTTACCTGACAATGAAAGAGCAAAAAATTACCACGAGCGACACACGGGGTTGTTCTGTACATCAAGCTAAATTTGCAGGTATGGAACACGTGAACAAATTGAATTGAATATCAGATATCGCACGCATTATTCAACCGGTGAACTGAAAGAGTATGTAGAATTAATATGTTACTGCTCAGTACGTTTGTGAAGTCAAGGGGCATGTCTGAAACGATTTTTCGATTTAAAGCCCGCTGTTGTTGAATTTACGAAGGAAAAAGTGTGTAAGAATGAAAATCAGAACATCCGGAATGGATTGCAGTCCCCACATTTTGAGTGGACTTGACTGCACACTGCCCATCGTGAGACAGTGCAAGGTGAGAAACAACTAATTTCTGATTTGATGCGGATGAATTTAAACAGAAAATCGCTTTGTAGAAAGAACAAATTCTGACAAAAAACACAGTCCAGTTCCCTAAGCTAACAGGCGTTACGGAAAACGTGAAGTTTGAAGAATCTATTGTGGCTTGAAATAATTATAGCAATTGTTGTTTTTGAGGACACTATCAGTCTTACATGTCTTCCAACTGGTTTCGAGACGGTTTGCCGCTTCAGTTGAAAGCGCCGCTTTGCATGTGCGGATGTAACTAAATGATTTTTAAAGTAATTTCCCGTTTTAAAGACAAATCGCTTATGATAATACTGTCCAGGACGTCTATATTGTTCTCCTCAGGGAGAGTTTGTGTGTCTGTAATGGGTTTGGAAACTACTTCCATCGGAATATGTTACTGAAGGCCTTTTTTTCGATTATGAGACATAACAGGCACTGTTACGTAGGAAACTTAATGCGATAATCTGTGAACTGTCTCCGTTTTTCTGTCTGTATGGCGACACTTTGTACCAGATAAAAATTGTATTATGTCTTCAGCGTGCCAAAAGTAATTAAGTAATACTGAAAACTTATTGCGTTTGTTTATGTTATTGAGAAATACGAACCCAAGACGTATGCTGTACGACTGCATTGCCATTTAAAACCGAGCTGGATAGCGCAGTGGTGAATACACTGGACTCGCTCGCATTCGGGAGGATGACTGTTCAAACCCACGTCCGGCCATCCAGATTTCCCTAAGTCGCTCCACGCAAATGCCAGGATGGTTCCTTTGAAAGAGCACGGCCGATTTCCGTCCCCATCTTTGACACAATCCGAACTTGTGCTCCGTCTCTAATGACATCAATGTCGACGGGTTGTTAAACCCAATCTTCCTTCCTTTCATCCCACTTAAATACGGCGCGTTCGCCGTTTACTGCTCTTCCCCCTCTGCCCGCTCAGACAACATGGCGTGGCGGCAGGGGAAATTTTCAGTCTCACTTGACGCTGTGGCACACCGGCTGGGGAATGGAGCGTGCGCCGAATTCTTTGTCACCCCTGCTTTAAACAATCTTCAAAGAAAAGTAAGCAATACCGACTCAGAAAATCCCACGCTGGAGGTCGACAAAGACGACTTGGAAACTGCAGCAGCACACAGTCATAAAAATAAATTGTCGGATCCTGATGGTATACCGGCAGAGTTTTATCAAATTTTCCAAGAGCAAATGAAGACTAAATTGTTGTGCACATTCAGTGAACTAGTGATCCTTGTCGCAGAAATACCAGATATCTTCGCGGAAGGAATTGTTGTTTCAGTATACAAAAACCCAAACAGTGATTCATCCAAAACCTAAGACCCATAGCATTGCTTAATAGCGATTATAAGATAGTGGCTCGCTTACTAATTCAAAGGCTCAAGACAGTAATGCAACTAGTAACCAGCACTTAGCAAACGAGCGTGGGCAAGAACAGATCGATTGCACAGATCGTGTGTGATTGTAGAGAGATAATAGCCAAAGTTTTTTCAATTTAATACCCAGAATATTTAGAAAAAATTAATCCAGAATAGTAATAACGGTCAGCAAAATAACAATTGATTGCGACAGTTCAGTAAGAAAAGGCTGCTCAATGCATATCGCGTTGTTCGCCATCGCATTATAACCTGTATTAGCCACTCTGGACCAACAGCTAAGAGGACTAAAAATAAATGCTCAAAATGTGTGTAGGGCATACGTCGATGACATGGGTCTCGTAGTTACGAATAGCAATGACGTAGTAGTCATTGGCTAGTACAAACTGGCGTCAGGAACAAAGCTAAATAAATCTAAATCAGATATTATGAATATCGGATGTGGAATAGCTATGCAAAATCCAGGGTGTCTAAAGCTGGTCTCCCACATGAAAATATTAGGTATCGACTACGAATCCAGCGCAACGCACACCACCGCCTCCAGTTGCAAAAAGTCCTCGCAAGCATATGAGTAACTCTTGAAGAGCACGGTATTGGCAACTCGATGAACTTCAGAGGACCTCACTGCCAGATACCGTATGTCGTTTCAGACATCACCTATTTCTCAAGACACTTCTAGTAGAATTGCGTCGGCCTTAGGCCACTTCGTGACTCGTGGCACCATCTTCTAAGTTAAATTTGATACTCCAATTCTCCTTGAACAAAACAGTCAGTATCAAGTTCAAATCTTTATACGTATATACAATGTATAAACTATGGAAGGTATCAACCAGCATCTCAGTTACTAAGTGAAATTACTCCTATGTGAAACCACCTATAAACTTGCGACACGACCGGATTTCACCATTTCAAGCATTTTCTTAACCGAATTCAGTTAAATACAAACATTCCGTCGAAGACTATGACCAAGGCAAAATAAATATATCTTTAACGACAGAAAATAAAAGTACTCGTACAAACGCGATCGAACAAAAATTTCCAGCCTACGACTGCGAGCCTATTAGGAAAAATATCAGTTTTCGGGATCTGCCATTAAACGTGAAGGCGACACGGTACAAAGTAGTTAACGGGAAAGTTCGGACCAACTCCAGACCCTATAATAACCTCGTAGCAGGTAACCCATATGTGTATTTTGTAAATTATTCGACAACGAAGAACACAGATAAGTAGCCATCCAAGATGCTCACAAGTTTATCCTTATCAACTGATGAGTAGCCGCGCGGGATTAGCCGAGCGGTCTGGGGCGCTGCAGTCATGGACTATGCGGCTGGTCCTGGCGGAGGTTCGAGTCCTCCCTCGGGCGTGTGTGTGTGTGTGTGTGTGTGTGTGTGTGTGTGTGTGTGTGTGTGTGTGTGTGTGTGTGTGACTGATTGCAACATATTATTTACAAACCGACTGTACTGTGCTGCATGCAGCGAGAATGTTGTTGTATGAGTTCCGTGGAAGATTTGAAAACGGAGTGAAAAGGTTCAAAACTAAACGTAACTGAAATTTCACAAAGTGTCCGGGAGAAGCTAGCGAGTATCTAACCGCAAGACGCAATGCTGCGAACTGGATTAAAGGACCGGCAACGTACTGTATACTGGCAGAAGAAAGTAAAAGCGGGGAGGGCTTTTGGCTGTATATCACTACACAGCATCACAGCTTAACTAGCACTAAAGTATTTATGGAAAAGTTTGCAACTCCTTAAAACTTAGGATTACGTAACAAAAAATTGACTAAATGGAAAAGACTTTGAAGAAAGGAAGTAATGGAACAAAAATCCGATGTCTCTATGGATAGCGAACATTCAATACAATATACGAGTGAAAGAAAATAACAGTTTTCGGATAACATTTTTTATAGGGAAGAAAAGACAAAAAGGAGAAACAAAAGAAAATAACCGAAAAAGCAAATTAAGGGTAGAAACTCTCATGAAGTGAGGGCACTTGACACAGTAGATCGTGATCAGCCCGTCGGATGGGGACGTTAAACTCGGCAGCTGCTTTGGTGCTATTCGAGAGGAGTAGGCTGTGCGCCGACACCAGGTTTCACCCTCTCCCTTTCCTTCATCAGTAACAACATTACACCGTGCACGCACCCGTCAGTCATCCCTACGACACAGTTACGCATTTGGCACTCCATAACAGGTCGGTGGAAGGCAACGACAAACCACCTTTATCAGGACGTAGCCAAGAGCGGCATTGAACTATTCCTGCGTCTGTTCAAATGGTTCAAATGGCTCTGAGCACTATGCGACTTAACATGTGAGGTCATCAGTCCCCTAGAACTTAGAACTACTTAAACCTAACTAACCCAAGGACATCACACACATCCATGCCCTAGGCAGGATTCGCACCTGCGACCGTAGCGGTCGCGCGGTTCCAGACTGAAGCGCCTAGAACCGCTCGGCCACACCGGCCGGCTGCGTCTGTTCCCCTACGCTCATTTTATACGTTGGGACGAGTTTGACTGTTAGACGCACTATTCGTTCATAAACCATAAAAATAGACAAAACCTCGTGTGCTTCAAAATATAATAATCTCCAGAGAATGAAATTTTATATGAACTGCCCATGTATTCTATATGCTTATCATACGCTTTCTTCCTTAAGTCCACATCCTCTCTGGTAAGCAGAAGTGTGAAGGAAAACATATTAATATTTTCGGTAACTGCTATTTTAGAATACATTTCACGAAAGTTCACTCTTTTCTCTGACCATTGACGTACCCGTAAGACCTTACAGACTTACATTCGCTATAAGAAGCACTTTCGTGTCGTTCCTGGTACTAATTTAATGGGTGTTGGTTGTAGTTGTAGGTTATTTCTAGTGACTTGACCGGAGACAATGATGATAAAAGAAAACATGTTAAGCGTAACAAATAACTGTTCCCAGAATTAATCTTTGTCTGTATTGATTATGCGTTGTGTTGAAACTTGCTGAGGAAGTGTCAGAGAGGTGCTGGCTGCTGGCAGAAGTGCAACTGTGAGGACGGATCGTGAGTCGCGCCTAGATAGCTCAGCCAGTAAGGGCATTGGCCCGAAAGGTAAGGTTGCAGATTCCGAATCACGGCCCGGCACACGGTTCCTATCTGTCAGGAAATTTAAAATAACTAACTTAATGTTAAGCGTAACAAATAACTGTTCCCAGAATAAATGCGCGGATTCTGAACTTATCGAAGGTAGTACGAAAAACTGCTGCGGTTCGTATTATACGCTAATAAGAGTAAATAATAATAATAATAAGAATAATAATATATTCAGATGTGTGTGAAATCTTACGGGACTTAACTGCCAAGGTCATCAGTCCCTAAGCTTACACACTACTTAACCTAAATTATCCTAAGGACAAACACACACACCCATGCCCGAGGGAGAATAATAATAATAATAATAAGACGAAGTGAAATTTTCTGTAACGAATTCCTTAGTGCTGTTTGAGGTTAATGCTCCCATAAAGTCTTTTATAAAGAACGTTTCTTTTTTGTGTTGCTTCGAGAGCTGTTTATTGTATTGTGATGATTGTGTTGTAACGAAGGAAGGGAAATTATTGATTACAAACTGCGCCTTTCATCGAGTTCAAAAATATACTCTTTGCTTTTCATACTATTTATTCTTCATCGTGGAGTAATATATAGTCAACTGTAATTCTGTTGAAACACTTGGACGATGCGTCGGTTAAACGTGCCGTTTGACGCAAATGGCTCGGCGCAGAACGTTTCACTAGATAACTTGCTCATAGGAGGAAGGCTCCAAGGGGGCAACTTTTTTCTTGTAGAGTAGTGCGTCGCGACAGGGGTACGAGGAAGTAGCTACACTGCATTCATTCCTGTAAAAGTGAAAGTGATACCCTTTAATGTTTCTCTAGATCGCTCGCTTACTTCAGTCTTGACATACGTGAAGCCATGTTGCGGAATCTTTGTTGTATACGTCGAACAGATTACCGGTAGAACCTGATTATGTGGCTAAGGTGTTAATCGAAGTGGAGCGTGATTTACGAATAACATATTCAGTGACTTAACGTGGTTGCTGCTATTGTTGTTTCAGGAAAGCTTTCCTTGGTAATGCAATTTGGCATTTTATATTCTCAGTCAGTTATTCTGTGGTGCAAAAAACAAAACTCATCTGACGGTTAACATCTCATTTTGTTATCCAAGCCCCTCCCCCCCCCCCCCCCCCAACCTTCCATCACCACTTGGTTTAATTCATACAACACACTACTCTGCTACCCTTGTTTTACTTGTATCTACATTATAACTCCTGTTCGAGGTGCTAGCCATTCCAGTCAAATGATATCTGCCTGACTCAACAACAATGTCGTGGACAAACCACAGTTTTTCATATTTCATCTTCCTGCTTTTCAGTTTCTTTTCCAACTTGTTCTTAAGTTTTCCAGTTCAATGAATATATCGACTAACATTTTCTACTCCTTTGAATGCTAGGATTTGAAACATATCTGTTAAAGATATGCATTATGCTAGATGGAACGTTACTGTCGAATAAAATTCTCTCTCTCTCATTGCCGTTAATTAATAATAGTTTGTTTAGGATTAGAAAAGCTGAACAGTCTATTTCTTATTATTTTGTGCGCAATCACTCCGTCACATTACGAATGCATAGTTTGTTCTGTGTTTTGCCTTTCTTTAGTACTTTTCCAAATTTGTTTAGAGTTATACGATTATAAACACTTTAAAAGATTTATGCCTGATGGTAATATTGCACCCGTTTTTAGTGTATATTAGTGTGAGTAATGCAGTGAGAGACAGTTCTTACGTTGCGCTTGATAATGAAAGCAAAACTGAAGGAAAAAAAGCAAGATACACTCATATGATTTGTCGATTTAGAAAAAGCGCTCGACAGTGTGAAGTGGTAGGAGGTGTTCCAAATTCTAACCAAAATAGGAGTAAGCTGTAGGAAAAGAATTGTGATATACAATGTGTACAAGAACCAAGAGGGAACAATAAGATTGGGAGTCCAAGAACTAAGTTTTCGGATTAATAAGGGTGTAAGACTGGGTTGCAGTCTTTCGCCCCTACTATTCAATCTTTACGTAGAAGAAGGAATAACTGAAATACAAGAAAGGTTAAAGAGTGGGATAGAAAGTCAGGGTGAAAGGATATTGTAACACTTTTCGCATGGTATCGATTCCTGCACTTCATAATCAAATTGGTCACTGAGCAACAAATCCGGTCAGACTTGGAATTGGTAACTTCAGTTGACATTTTTTCGCTATGTTGTAAAGATTAACCACTCTTAACTGCAATAATAACGTTCTCAATAATGACATTTACTTACTAACGTAAAACACAAATTAATCTTTCCAAGTTAGTGACATTTGATGATGAGCCCCTCCCGCCGGAGGTTCGACTTCTGCCGCGCGCGCGTGTGTGTGTTGTTCTTAGCATAAGTTAGTTTAAGTAATGTGTAAATCTAGGGACCGATGATCTCAGCAGTTTGGTCCCTTAGGAAATCACACACATTTGAACATTTTGATGACGAGCCAAAATTTCTTCGATGATTGAAACTACGTAATCATGCAATACTAGTCAACAGGAAAGCATAATGGACCCAATCTAGTCTATTATAAACCATGACTCGTTATTAACCTTCAAAGCATGAAAGCAACATCGAAGTTCAAGAAGCACATAAATCACGAAATTTCACATTACGTAAATTATATACCTTTTCTGAAATTTGTATCTCACTAGGAAGCTCAGACGATGGAGAATGTGGAAAAACACTCACTCCTCATCAAATTTCCTAGATTGAGGATTATTCAACGCAAGTAAGAATTATACTGCGTCGTAAACAACATACCCAAAACACAACTGATACACTTCCATGTCATTTGTAAAACTCACTTTTCTACAGTCAAATAAATTAAATAACACGAGAAACACCACATGTTTTAGACAGGTATAATAAAATTGTAATGATGACCAGGTCGCTCAGAATGTTACACGCTAGTGAAATTATACATTTTTTTTTTTCAAAAAAGAGCTCGTAAAATTGTATCTCCATATTTAAGGGGACCCGGAGGTGCCTATGCTGCCCATGTTAAAATCACTAAGTTTGAGGAACATTTATGAATAAACTACCAAATAGAAAAATTTGAATTTTTTTTACATATAGAGTGGTTTAGTATTGCAGTTATGACAGAGGTATTTTGGAGTATCTTTTCTAGTTTCCTTCCAATTATTTTTTTATTAATGACCCAAATTTTTTTACAAATAATTGCTTTATAATTAAACTGAAATGAAACTACTGAACATATTGCCAAATGGCTGTGTTACAATGTAAGTTTGACCACTAGGAGTGCTGTATAAAAATTTCATCTCTCTAGCTTGAGTGGTTTTGAGAAAATGTTCATTATATTCGAAAAATTCTAATTTACGGGAAATGGCTGTCAAAGTTTCTCAATACATTCCTGCACTATAGGATGGATTATCAGGTTCTTCTTCTTCATCCTCCAAAAGCTTCCTCTTCTGTCTTCTTTTCTGGCCTGTTGTTCCATCATACTTCATATGCCTTTCTCTTTCTGCTCCTCTTATCCTTTCTCTGTCAATATTTCTTAGTGCTCGTACAGTGTTCACCCCAGCTGTAAATCCTAATGCCTTCAGAACTTCACACTTCACACTGTTCCCTTGGTTGTAGGTTGCTATTGCATCATAAATGCCAAAGTGCAGTGTTTTTATGCTTACAAACACACTTTTAGGAATCACTTTCCAAATCAAATTGTTTACGCCATCATTAGGATTCTGCGTCTTTCCCTGTAGACATTTGAGTAACAATTCTGGCTGTGCTAAGTCATGAAAAATCGGTTTTATTGCATTTATCACAGCTGCTGGCAAACCATGTTTGTGATGATAGTCCTTTTTTGCATTATATTTGCACCAGGAATCTTTTGGGCACAGGCTGTGTTTGAGGGTATTCATTGGAAGAGGCAGTATGAAGGAACAATGCCCACACTGCTTTTCGCATGTCACTAACATTACTAGTATTTTGCCTTATAGCATACCCATAGTATCTCTGTAGACGTTCAATCACCTCATCAGTAAGCCTGCCTCTCCCTCCTATTGTCTTTCCATCACTGAGCTTACTTGAACCCAAAGTTTGTTTGAGCCTTCGAAGCCGTGCTCCCATACGCTTTTGCACATGCCCAATGCATTCCAACTTTTCAACTACAAATTCATTTCCAAATGGTTTCAGTTCCTCTATAGTCTTGAAACATTTGGAGTCACCATCCCCAAGGTAGTATTTGTACCTAACGTTGTATCTGGGAACTGAACGTTCAAAAATTTGTTTCACTCCATCCACTTCCATTGCTCCACTTGATCCACTAAAATTTGCCTCACAGGTTCCACTGTGCTCTCCTTTGATTTTATTTTTGCACCTACAATATTTTGATAATATTGCAACATCTATCACTTTTGCACTATCACCACAAGTAGCAGTTACAACCCCTTTCAGGTATTTATGACCCCTCTTTTGCCAGGAACCATCTAATGCCACTACCAAATCCCTAGAACCACCGTTCATTTCTACAGATTTCTCCACTGCTTCCTTCATGGTTTTCAAAGCCACATCTTCAACAGAGGATCCTACCAGTTCACAGTAGTACCCAAATTTGCTTGGAGGCGATGGCAAGTTCATAATACCACAAAACAGTTTACCAGCAGCAGACCCTTTTCCAATGGATGGAAGACCATACACAAGTCGACCATTCACATCAAACACTCTAGATCGTCCATTTTCATCAAAGTGAATTGTAGAAAGTCACTTGATACTTGCAACATGCACAGATTATCTTCATCTCACAAGCTAAACCAAAGTGCTTTGTTATCTCTAGTCCCACTCCTACACTTGAACACATTTTGCACAGAACACTTTCTTTCAGTACAGAAGATAATAATCCAATATTCAGTACTTCGTTAATATCATCACTGTCACTAACATATTCACAAAATCTGTCACTTCCACCAGTCAGCTTCTTGCTAGAAGATGTCACAGGGCTATGGCCGGCCATGTGTTGCTTAGCAGAAGAACGCACTGTTTCAGTAATTGTAGTATCGCAACTTGGTATTAATGTTAATTTTCTTTTCCCTACGTTCTTCCTCTTCTTATATACACGGTTACTAAAACGTGGCATCGTAACCAGAACAACGCTTAATACAAGAAGTATAATACTATCAACAACAGGCGCAACACTGAACTACAGGGCTATTACAAATGATTGAAGCGATTTCATAAGTTCACAGTAGCTCCATTCATTGACATATGGTCACGACACACTACAGATACGTAGAAAAACTCATAAAGTTTTGTTCGGCTGAAGCCGCACTTCAGGTTTCAGCCGCCAGAGCGCTCGAGAGCGCAGTGAGACAAAATGGCGACAGGAGCCGAGAAAGCGTATGGTTATGCTTGAAATGCACTCACATCTTTCAGACATAACAGTGCAACGACACTTCAGGACGAAGTTCAACAAAGATCCACCAACTGCTAACTCCATTCGGCGATGGTATGCGCAGTTTAAAGCCTCTGAATGCCTCTGTAAGGGGAAATCAACGGGTCGGCCTGCAGTGAGCGAAGAAACGGTTGAACGCGTGCGGGCAAGTTTCACGCGTAGCCCGCGGAAGTCGACGAATAAAGCAAGCAGGGAGCTAAACGTACCACAGCCCACGGTTTGGAAAATCTTACGGAAAAGGCTAAAGCAGAAGCCTTACCGTTTACAATTGCTACAAGCCCTGACACCCGATGACAAAGTCAAACGCTTTGAATTTTCGGCGCGGTTGCAACAGCTCATGGAAGAGGATGCGTTCAGTGCGAAACTTGTTTTCAGTGATGAAGCAACATTTTTTCTTAATGGTGAAGTGAACAGACACAATGTGCGAATCTGGGCGGTAGAGAATCCTAACGCATTCGTGCAGCAAATTCGCAATTCAACAAAAGTTAATGTGTTTTGTGCAATCTCACGGTTTAAAGTTTACGGCCCCTTTTTCTTCTGCGAAAAAAAAAAAAACGTTACAGGACACGTGTATCTGGGCATGCTGGAAAATTGGCTCATGCCACAACTGGAGACCGACAGCGCCGACTTCATCTTTCAACAGGATGGTGCTCCACCGCACTACCATCATGATGTTCGGCATTTCTTAAACAGGAGATTGGAAAACCGATGGATCGGTCGTGGTGGAGATCATGATCAGCAATTCATGTCATGGCCTCCACGCTCTCCCGACTTAACCCCATGTGATTTCTTTCTGTGGGGTTATGTGAAAGATTCAGTGTTTAAACCTCCTCTACCAAGAAACGTGCCAGAACTGCGAGCTCGCATCAACGATACTTTCGAACTCATTGATGGGGACATGCTGCGCCGAGTGGGGGAGGAACTTGATTGTCGGCTTGATGTCTGCCGAATCACTAAAGGGGCACATATCGAACATTTGTGAATGCCTAAAAAACTTTTTGAGTTTTTGTATGTGTGTGCAAAGCATTGTGAAAATATCTCAAATAATAAAGTTATTGTAGAGCTGTGAAATCGCTTCAATCATTTCTAATAACCCTGTAATTCGAAACGGTAAACAGCATAGAGACGATGTTCCGCGCTCTTAGCGCTTAATTTGTCACAGAAAACAATGTAGCCAACCCTTGCACACTCGCTGTATTCGTAACATAAGGCGCTGTATGCGTAACAGGCCGAGAAAATCCCAAGCTGTTCCCCAGGAAGTCACGAGAGGGCGTTTGATGCATTCAGCGGCCGCCCATTTCCTCTGCAGGCGTGGGGGAAAATGGTAATAACTCCACTTCTAGGGCGAGTAGAACAATAATTCAAAGTTTACATTAAAGAGGAATGTTCCAGTTAATTTTCGGTAGCAAAAAAAAATCGTAATTTTTTGGATTTGACCACCTCCGGCTCCCCTGAAGCACCGAGATTGTAACGTCTGATTTATTTAAAAGATACACCAATATCTGTACTAATTTTTACGCCTGTATGGAATTGTGGTAAACACATATATCTGAAATCAGTATTGTAATTGATAATTTGAAATTGGACGTGCTTCAAAGCCCTCAAGCATTTCTAGGCAAACGTGACTTGAACTGTGTACATGATAGATAGCAGGCGTATGTGTAACTGGTTCAGTAAACCTGCTATTGCGCAACACTGATGGAAGTGATCCAGCATATAAGCTTTGTAGTTATCAAGCTACAAGCTACTAAATATCGATGTCTTCCACCATAAAAACGTATTTACTTAATTAAAAGGCAACAGAGACAATTACGTAAGGAAGCTGCGCGAAACTGTAGAATCTGGGAACAAAGTGCAAATGGAAGAAAACAAAGCAACAGAAGATAAGTACTAGCCGCTTGAAGAAGCAGCGGATTTCGTTGTGCACATCTCATGACCTATGATCGCACCTACGACTTCTAACGAAGAGCGCTGAATACAGCTTACAATATCAATGATAAGGTTCGCTAATGACATTGCTATCGTGAAAATGAAGACTAACAGTATCTGTTGAATGGAGTGAACAGTACAATGAGTATAGAATATGGATCGAGAGTAAACCAGAAAAGACAAAAGTAATTAGAATTTGAGAGATGAGAATAACGAGAATCTTAACATCAGAATTGATCAGGAAGTAGACGAAGTTAAGGAATTCTGCTACCTAAGAAGCAAAATAAACCTTGATGGACGAAGCAAGGATAACATAAAAAGGTGACTAGCACAGACAAAGAGGGTATTTCTGCCCAAGAGAAGTCTACTGGGGTCGAACATAAGCCTTAAGTTGAGGAAGAGATTTATGAGAATGTAGATTTGGAGCACAGCGTTGTATGGTATTGAAGAGTTTGAGATGTGACGATACATAAAAATACTGAAAATCAGGTGGACTGAAATAGGATACAGAATGAGTAGGTTCTCCACAGGATCGGCAAAGACAGAAACACCTGGAAAACACTGACAAGAAGAATGGTCAAGATGATCGGACATCTGTTAAGGCATCAAAGATTAACCTCTATGGTACCAGAGGGAACTGCGGACCGCAACAAACCAGTCAGAAGAATGATGATGACAAAATGCATTGGATATTTCAGTTAAGTTTCAAACTTCAACTAACAACGCTGATAACAGTCCTGAAAATGGAAGTTTTAAGAGACAGTCTGCATGGAATTAAAGACTAATATTACTAAAGACCACAGAGTACCTTGTAAGTTCAGACAATCAGCACAAATTCAGAACAAACCCCACGTGTGGAACAGAGCTCGGTTTTTCGTGCGCAAAATCTTTCAGCAGTAAAAGTCATGTGAACAGGTACATTTTCTCTTCCTATAGTTGCGAAAGGTGTCGATCCATAACCATGACACAATCATAAGAAGTATCTTCGTAGATATGCGACTGGCTATACAAAGTTTTGACCAATAAAAACCCGTAGGTTATGCCGGACGACGAATGTTCAACAGAATCGCCAAGGAAACATAATTGGACACCTTTTGTTCTCGATATACATAAACAGTTCATCAGATAGGATCTCCAGCACTGTCAAGTGGGTTCGCTGACGATGCTGTTACCTACAGGAAAGTCTCGTCGTTGGACGATAGTAAGTAAATGCAGAAAGGTTTGAACAAAATTCGTATTTGTTGTAATGAGTATAGGCTCTCTTTAAATGTGGGTAGGTGCAAGATAATGTCCGTAAGAAAGAGAACGAACTCGATAGTAGCAGATTACAAGATTAGTGGCGAACATATGGAGGATCACATCGTTTAAATATCTGGGGCAGTTGTAACAAACTGGGTGAAATAGGATCAACACCTTAAGACAGTATGAGGGAAGGCGAATAGAAGACTTAAGACTAGTCGAAAGAATTCTTGAAAAGTGAAATGCATCCTTAAAATAAATCCCATACTGAACACTAGTCCGACAATCTATTATCGGAAAGTAATGCTTCGGAGCTTGTAGTCCTCATCGAGTAGGCTCGTCTGCAGCCATAGACAGAATTCAGAGACGCGCTGGCGTAACAGTTCGCTATAGCACGTATACAAGTGTAACTGAGATTCTGGGGGAACTTAAATAGGAAGCTTTAGAAGTAAGGCGATGTTTTTCTGCGAAAACCCTTTGGGTAAAGGTAGAGAACCTACATTCGAGGAAGACTTTGTGATCATACTGCTGCACCCTCTCTCTCGTAGGATTCATGAAAATAAGTTAAGACAGCCGAGGGCGAGTAAAGAGGCGTATACACTGAGGTGACGCAAGTGATGGGGTAGCGATATGTACATATACAAATGGCGGTAGTATCGCGTGCACAAGGTATAAAAAGGCAGTGCATTGGCGGAGCTGTCATTTGTACTCCGGTAATTCATGTGAAAAGGTGTCCGACGTAATTATGGTCGTAGGATGGAAATTAACAGACTTTGAATGCGGAATAGTAGTTGAATCTAGACGCATGGGATATTCCATTTCGAAAATTGTTAGGGAGTTCAGTATTTCGAGATCCACAGCATCAATACTTTGCCGAGAATACCGAATTTCAGGCAATACCTGTCAACGAACAATGCAGCGGCCGACAGCCTTCACTTAACTTCCTACGGCAGCGCCATTAGCGTAGAGTTGTCACTGCTAACAGACAAGCAACACTGCGTGAAATAATCGCAGAAATCAATGTGGGACGTACGACGATCATATCCGTTAGGACACTCTGGCGAAATATCGCGTTAATGGGCTGTGGTACCATACGATCGACGCGAGTGCCTTTGTTAACAGCACGTCATCGCCTGCAGTGCCTCTCCTGGGCTCGTGACCATATCGGTTGGAGCCTAGACGACTGGAGAACCGTAGTCTGTTCAGATGAGTCCCGATTTCTGTTGGTAAGAGCTGATGCAAGGGTTCGAATGTGGCGCAACACCACGAAAAGGCTCTGTGCACGCTGGTGGTGGCTCCATAATGGTGCGGGCTGTGTTTGCATGGAATGGACCGGGACCTCTAATCCACTTGAACCGATCATTGACAGAAAATGGTTATGTTCAGCTACTTGGAGACCATTTTTAGGCATTGGTTTACTTCTTGTTCCAAACAACGATGGAATTTTTATGGATGAAAATGCGGCATGTGTCCGGGCCACAACTGTTCGCGGTTGGCCGTCATGGTTAATTCCGAAGACCCTAATGTTGGCAAACATTGGCGGTTGTTCGGTAGTAGATATCATTACAACGGTAAAAATGCAGTCTTTCAGCTGAGGAGCCAAAGTAAAAATCCATGTACGTACATTGTGATTATCTTTGCCGCTATTTACCCAAATCACTCCGAACGAATACAGTGGAAATGCCTTCAGTAAAGACAACTACTTGGTTCCGCTGTTCTTTTCGATGGAGTAGTTCGCTTTCTATGCTGATGTAATAGGTTTTTTTCTGAAGCTAGTATAGTCGGCCAGAGTGGCCAAGCGGTTAAAGGCGCTACAGTCTGGAACCGCGCGACTGCTACGGTCGCAGGTTCGAATCCTGCCTCGGGCATGGATGTGTGTGATGTCCTTAGGTTAGTTAGGTTTAAGTAGTTCTAAGTTCTAGGGGACTGATGACCATAGAAGTTAAGTCCCATAGTGCTCAGAGCCATTTGAACCATTTGAATCTGAAGCAAGTATAAAGAAAAGCAGTTTCCGTTATTACAAGACTAAGACTAGCATGTATCTTGTGAAGTACTTTCCATTGTTTTGAGGAAGGAGGAGTCTTTCTCTTTTAGAGAAGTGAGAGTGCTATACTACGAAGGGAGGAACTGTAGACTTACGACGAAGAAAGAATTTGTGAAACACTAGTGTCGATCTGTGATGTAGTTAGCTTAAGATGTTCGATGATCCTCAAAACTTATAACAATAGTAGCACATTTTCCCTAATGATGACGCACCTTACTGGAAGATTATTTCGTTTTGGATATGTATGTTGGCGGGACGTAAACACTTGCCGAAACAGACTAGACGAGTGTCGAGATATCAGATTGAAGGCAAATATGTTAAATTACCGACTATCGCTGTGCTAAATGTATGTTCAGCAACAATTCAATTTAAGGAAAATGTTCCATCCAAGACGTAAAGGGTATCTAACCCAAGATTTACTTGTTATCTTACAGAGTGCTCAATTTGCAAACGTGTGACTGAGAATGAAATGACAAAAATGTACTTCGCACTTTTATATCCTAACATATAGACTGCCACCTGCTACTAACAGTCTTTAGTGCCGATTTACTGGTAATACTGTTCTCATAAATTACTTCTGGCAAGCGACATGACAGCTGAAAGCGTAATTAAAGCTTTCGCAATACGACAAACGACTCCACAAGGCAACGGTGTAATTTCTTTTCGTGCTTCTTAATGCAGACGGTGTGTTAGTGAAAAGACTGACAGTATTAGGTGGCACAGATAACGAAAAAGATTTTACGTCTGGGCTAATATAGTAATCTAGCATTTGTGTATAGATCTTTTAGTGTGTTGTGCATTCACAAGCGCAGCACCCACTTTGTCGACTATATACGCCATTTGCAGCATTCCAGGCTTACGTTATCATTAGAAGCGACTATTCTGGGCTGCAAGGCGAGTCAGTGCCAGCCTTGAAACGTTCTGTTCCCTTCCGCAGCGACAGCAGTTGGCGCTCCCATGCCGCTACTCACGTGGCGCAGAAACTCGCCGTGTAGTCGCTTCTTCCAGCCGTAGCACTGCCGCTTGCTTCATGTTCGCACAGTTTTTATATATCTAGTATACTGCACACTGTATTAGCTCGTGTCGGCTAAATTCTGCAGAAGCTAATGAATCCAGGTTCCGGTTGGTTTAAGCTGAAGGACGGGCACAAGCGGCTTAGATGGAGAAAGCTGCTGTATCATGTCAGGTTTTAATGTACACAGCAGAATGCAACTGCTGCAGAACAGCGCCTTAAAGTGTGCAACTAATTTGTTTCAGTGGTCGCCGCAGCCGTCATCGGAACCACCGCCATGTTGAACGAGTAGCGGCGCGGCGCTGTCGTTCCGACACTGCCATAACAACTAGCAAGATGCCCACAGGTACGCATGCATGCCTTTCTGCTCGGTGTATCTATTCGTGTGGTCGCTTGCTTCTGTCTTTTCCGTATCCCACACTTCAGCAGATATTTTAATGAAAACATGTACTCATTTGCTAAAGCAGTTTGATGCTCATTCTTTGCAAATGTAGATAGTTGTTTAATGGTAAATAATGTGCATCAAATGAACTTAACTCGTTTAATGGCTTATTTTAATACTGGTTACTGCGTTTCCGTCGCGAGCTCGCCATTATGATATTTTTTTGCTAGTTTCATATTGTATCCTATGCCGTATATGGAGCCAAAACGAGTAAACTGTCGCTCTTCTAGGGAAAGAATTCGTGCTTATCACTTTCGAAATTATTTCCTCGTCTGATAGATAATTTTAATGAATATTTAAGTTTGTGTATGTTAAATGCTCGATTTAGAAAAGTACAGAAAAGTCATCATTTTGAGTAATCTATCCAGATAACACTCGTTTCTGCCTTCAATTTTCAGTTGGCAGCTTTGAAGGGCACCGAATGCTGAATCATGAAATGATGTTGTGTTATATGTAATTTAGGCTGCGTATCATTTCCAAGGACTCGTACATTGGCACTTTTTTACCATTAAATTAGTTCCTGCAAATTCGGTCATATTTCAAGTACTAACTTAAAAGCTCAAGCCTCATACGCCTGATAGTACTTGTTAGGAAAACAGAGGTGTTATCCGTTATTTATTTATTTACTTTTTGTTTGGTTGGTTCGATGGAATCGTAGGAGCCAAAGCTGCGTGGTAATGGAACGAATAAATACATAGTTCACAGAATGCTGATAAGCAAAATTAAAAAATATGAAATTAGTAAAACTCGAAAATGTGATGGTGTACACGAATAAATAACACAGTACAGACAAGTTGTCAATTACTCTGAAGAACTACTCTAAATCATAGGAGAAGCGTGCCACAAGGTAACCTTTCAACTTTTATTTGAAAACTTTGGGTTCATTACTCAAGTTTTCTCAGCTCTGCTATAAGTCAGTTGAAAATGAAACCTACTGAGCAGTGTACACCTTTCTGCATAGTGCTTAAGGGGAAGTGTTATCCAAGTACGGATCGTTTTTCTGTGTAGTGTTCAGTGAATGAACGTCACAGTTTCTTCAAAATGAGTCAACGTTGTCAACAACAAAACCCCATGTAACTTCCTAGCGGATTAGAACTGTGTGCTGGATCGGGTCTCGAACCTGGGATCTTTTGCGGGCAAGTGGTCTGCTGACCGAGCTATTAAAGAACTACTGACGACCTACCCTCCCAAATTGTCTCGGACTTTCCAAACTTCGCAGAAGTTCACCAGCACATCTTGCTGGACTGGCAAACCAGGAAGAAAGGATACTGCGGAGCCACGGCATAGCCTGCATTCACAGTGGCACCAGAGGTCGCCCGATAATATCGGCCGTGAGCTTGGTCACGGTGCGTCCGATCTCCGTCAGTCTGTGGAGGGGTCAACGAGGTTAGATTAGAATCTGTCCTATTTATGAAGTGCTTTAGTGCGAAGTATCCTGTTAAAAAGAGGCCGAATGCGAGTAAATAAGCTATATCTGTATCGAAAAGACGTGGCCGAGTGCTGTACCCTCCGTCATCTGTGCCTGGAATTACAAGTTCCACGAATATGTGACATTAAGGAAAAAACGCCACTCCACAAAAGTTAAAAACGCTTTAACTTTGTGATACCACTTTCTTTCTCCTGTCTCCGATTTGCGTTAGGAGGAGCCGCTACCTGTCAATCTAACATGCCATACTTCATGTTTTTCATATTAAACGTGTATATTACGAAAATATGTGATTTTAGTGATACATAATGTTAAGGATCTCTCCCAAACATGTTCTTTCGAATAAGGTTTATTATGCTACATTGATAGGATGTGCCACTTCGATGTGTGAAGGTTTTGTCAATGAGGTTGTAAGCACACCATGGTTAAGTTACGTAGTAAAAGTAGATGCTGTTTCTATTATATGGTGCACGGATAAAATTTGCATGTGAGTAAGCAAGTATTATTTAATTAATGAAAGGTAGATTTGTGGTTTCACAGCAGCTCGCTTTATTGTAAATATGATGAAAATTAATGCAGTACTGGCAGTATATTCAGACTCTAATATTAGAAACTTCAATGTTCTTTAAACATTTGCTCAGTGGATTTGAGAAAGGAAGTAACAACGTTTCTTATGGCAGTATTATTTCAGATTGAGTGTAGCTTTTAATAAAGAAAATCATTGTATTTTTAGTGCACGTACCCAAATCTTAGCTCCAAAATTCGGTATAGAATAAATTTAACGTATCGTAGTATCTGAGGTGCAAGAGTGAAGGCATTAGCTTTTAAATTAGTCTTTAGGACGTCGTAAATAGCATCCAACATATTATAGAAAAACTGTGAAGTTGTACTTTTCAGATAGTGGTATGGACTTTAATATTGGAAAGATGCAATCGCTAGATGTCAAATACCGAAATGTCATGTCTAGTGTTACTGGGATCAGAACTGCTTCTTTAAGGTGAATATCGTATAATTTCATAGTGCTCGAATAACACCGCTAAAAGTATACGAAATTAGCTTTCGTTATCGGGAAGTGTTTCACGTATGAGTCTTCGGCTTTACGTACTCAAGATGATTAATAGTGACTTGAAAAGGAAGATCACAAAAACAATGTTTTGCTGAATGTATTTGAAGTCTTTGATTGCCATTTAGCATACGTATGAAAGATAAACAAAGTTTAGAATAAGACACTCAGAAGACGTGATGCACTAAAAAGTGGAAACACACTGCACCACATTTGCAAACCCATTCTTGTACAGAATCGCCAGCCTTCTGACATAAAACGCCAGTAAGAAGTAATAATAAATTGTAGACAACTAATGTCCACCTACCATAACCCAGAAAAGATCCACTGCAGTAACTTTAGGCATATGGTACGTCATCCTTCTCACTTGAACAAATTATTTTTTGAGGTTTAATTTACGCATAGAATTTCCGATAAAGGGTTTGCCTCCTACTTGTGATCTCCAATAAAACCTGCGATTTCAGTCCATAGATTCTGAGCTATATTCCGGTTATGATAGTTTTATCATCAGGATGCCACAAACTCACTCTTTCTTGGAATTAGCAGTTTCTCACAGCCCATATGTGAGAACGTTGGTCGATTTGATCGACGAAAACAAACTGATTTGAATTGTACCGAATCTCGTCCGAAGTCAATACGTCTGGGCGATGGGGTCGGCTACAGTGTGACCGCGTTCATAGTGGCGTTCTGATTTGATGTCGGTCGTCGGCGGATCCACGGATGTCGGTGCCACTGTGGCCGCAGTCTTAGCCACAGCCAGGGGGATTGTTTTCAGAATCTATTTACACCCAGCAGCGGAGTGTGTGCTGATTTCCGGTTCTGGACACTGTTCCGACTTGCCAGGGAATAAATCCCATGATCGAGTATATGTACGGGGATATCTGAACTAGAATTCTGAGGCACCTGAGCAAAGCCCTATCCGAAGCCTGCGAACTGACACCGCAGATCTGCCGCCGAAGTATAATACAGTCTTGAGGAAGAGCCAACAGAATCGACATCAGTGGGATATTTGGGAAACGTAGAGGCGAATAATATATGAGAGATGGGGCTGCAGTGCGGTAGTCAGTTGACGCTGTGGCGCCTCCCCACTCCACGCCCCCCCCCCCCCCCTCCTTCCCCCCACACACGTGTGTGCATGGCTTCCGAGATATGCGCCTTCTGGCCCGGACTGGCAGGTGCGTGCTGCTTTCCTACGTGCTTTCCTGCGCAGCGCCTCAGCGCGGGATTCGGAATGCTGTCGCCTGAGCGACGGGTTTCCCGCCACGCAACACTGGCACGCAACGATGGCACATGACGCTACACAGAGTCGCTGCCTGCAACCAATCTTCCTAAAGGTGCGTCCACGCGATGTCTCTCTTTTTTTTTTTTATCAACTTTGGGCATGCGCTTAAATTTCCAACAGCGCAAGCACGCATGCGTATTTGTGCATATAGAATTTCTTTTATTTGAGGGCGAGCGTAAAATTGAATTGCTCACCTATTCGGTGGGAATCTCTAGGGCTGCTTAGCGGACGACAGCCAGCTGGAGTTCATGTGTGTTCTGTTGTTTAGTGTGTTGAGTTTACGCATCAAAGCGATTTGTGTGTAATAATGTCTGTTGACTTCGAAGGACGCACGCTGAAATTTACATATGATTACAGACTAATACGAGTAATATGGAATGCCGCTTCAAAAATAATACAGATACAAATTTGATACCCTAGAGTCAGGTATTAAATGAAGACTCCGATCATATTACTGTAAAGAATGTCAGTCTCGAAGTAGGAAAACACAGAAGCAGCCTACAAATTTATGAACAGTGCGTATGAAACCTGTGGAGGAACATTCATTAATAGCACAACAGTTGCGGAACCTGATATCTGAACAAAAGAAAAGAAGGGTTTGGTGAAGCCCCTCAACAAACCACTAGAAATGGAAATAAAGAACATTGATGAAGCAAAAGATTGGAAAACACGACCTCCATTGAAATTGATTCTGGGGTCTAAGACATTTCCGAATCTTTCGAGTCCGAGGAAGTTTTATATATATGTGTGTGTCTATTTTGACTGAAGTTTTGTAAACAGCTTTTTATAAAATAAAATTAAATTAAATGACGTACTGAACGTCAAATTAACCTTTGCATAACGACTAAGAACCTCCCTTAATATTTTCTCCGTTTCATGAATAATCACTGAAATTTTCTGATTTGAAATGTGAAATAAATAGCTCAAAGTAGTATGTAAGTCGGTGGTTGCCAGCCTTATCACATGCAGTTTCCCAAGAAGAAGATCGAAAATCTCTCTGTGACCTCCTCCTGAAATTTGCAAACAGAATATTGCCGCCAATTTGTGTTTCTATGCCTGTGTTATTTATGTACTGTCTTACCCATAATTGCTTTAGTGTTTTCTTCTTCTGTCGCCTTTCATCTCAATAAATGCAGCACAAATTTCCGAGCGCCTGGAAATTCAATTCATAGTTCGCTTTTTTTAAATTACTCTTCCTGCTCTGAGATTAACAGGTCAAGGGGTTGCCCTTTCATCTGCACGTTCAGCGATTTCAGTTTTATAACGATCGTCCAATCTGACCATAACTCGATAATTCGTTCAAGTGTTTCATAAGAAGTCTCCTTCGCGAACGATCTGCTGTTCAACAATTTCTAATAAACTTACGGCTAACCAGTGTAGCAAACATGGGCTCTAAATTCATACCTTAAGAGCTGTGAGCATTTTTCAGTCTTCGATATTGTGAAACGAATCTCATTTACTGCAAACTCTTTGCTTTCCATATTTTGAGAGGTGGTAGTATGGACAAAAAAAAAAAAAAAAAAAAAAAAGATAGAAAGAGAAAAAAGGTCCAGTAGCATAGGCTATGAAGTGCAAACGTTGAGAGCTATGAGCACATTTTTCAGTAGAAGAGAGATGTTTCACACTAGCGAAGATGAAAAAGTGCTCATAGCTCTTAAGTTATGCATTTTAGAGCCCATGTTTACTAGAATTTATTTGCTTCGAATGATCGTTCCTGTCATGACCATGAACACTGATCGTTCATTCAGGGACAACCTGTATATTTTTAGTACCATCAGAATTTCCGCTGTTCGTGACACGACTTAAAGGTCGATCCCTCCGATCGTCAAATTTATTTGCTTTTAGAGAAATGAACACATTAACATTTTCCCCAGAACTGCTGGAGATAATTGGTAATCGCTTCGCCATTTCAATTATAGTCGAGATCTGGCAAATCCGACTCCATAATATTTTCTTCGATCGTCACCATTTAGCGGATTGTAGATAATTGCATAATGAACTTCCTGGAATAAAATTTGTATGCTGCCCTGGAAGTTTTCTGTTCTGATAAATTTTTCACTTCTTTCGCTGATACTAGCAGTATGTTGGCTGTACCAATCCTCGTGCAGTGATTTAGGACTTCCCTCCCCCACCTGTCGCTTTCAAGGTCATACCTTTCCTCTCCTATCGCCCCTTTCCCTGTGTAGGCCACCTGTGCTGTGTTCATTTAGGATCTAGTTATTTTTACTATAATTTATGACCCAATATGTTTGCCACAATCAAACATAGTTGCCTAAGATAAGTCTGGCACTATGATATCAAACCCATTGTAAAACCAGCAGGAAATTAAAACACTCTAGGTGAGATAGATTGCATATTGCATGGTCTGTTTATTTAGGAACGTTTTTGGATCCCTGTTGACCTGTGTAGTAACTTAAACGAAGCAGTTGACACGAGACACCGCCAGCGCTGTGGCCTGAAATTAAAAAAGTAAGATATTTGTTTGTTAAAAACGGTTTCTGACTTTTATAGCATTATAATTTTTAATCATTTTTTATCATGAAGAGCACCTTTTTTACATACATAAAACAAATGTAGTTGTTGTAAGGAGCTTGCACTAGCATCAGACAACATTACCAGGAATGTTTTCAGAGATCGTCATTCAAACACACATGAAGACTATCGTAGATGCAAAACTTCCAGTTTTTTAAACAGTTACCGTTGCATGTGCATGGGACAGGAACGTTTGTTTACCTAAACAAATACCACTCTGGACCCCCTACTGCTCCACCGGCCAAGTAACAGGATGCACGCGCTACTTCCTCAAAGCATTTGCGTAGCGTGTAGGGTCGAACCAGCATCCCCGTTGAACGTTGTCAGAGTAGGCTAAACCCAACAACACTTATAATGTACTACGCTGTTTACCGTTGCCTGCGTGACCGCTTGCGCCTCTCGTGCAAAGGCCGATAGCAGCTGCAAGGCAAGTGCTGACAGATGCTGCGGCTGCTGCCGTCAGTCAAATCACCGCGCTGTGGTATGCTGTGACCCTCATCCAACACCACGGAAACCACCACAGCCGACGTGATTAGATCTGACACAGCTATCCCACGTGCAGTACGAGCGTGGAATGGTCGATGTTGCTGATATTGATTGCTGCCCTTGGGCAGTGCACGTGCAAGAACTTGCTCCCCTTTCAGTTGCTTGCAGTGCACTGTGTGATCTACATTTTGCATACATAATCTGATCAAACGTAACAGGACACCTACCAGTGGGCATAAATACGAGGTGTGTCTGCCGGTCGAAACGCATACCATATTTAAAAAGGAAATAGTGACTAGAAGTAAAAAAGTTTATATATAAGTGGGATTTGCGTACATTTGTCTGGTACATAGCTCCGCCTGAGAGTTTTGTCGTGGGTAGTTCCTGACATCCACACGTTATTCCAGGGCTGGTTTCTCATCTCTGCATTTCGAATGAAGTTGTGTACATTCCAATTGTTTTGTTTCCAAAGAAGTGTAGTGTAATATTCTCAATGATTATTTTGGAATCATAAGACGATACGACAGTACCATTCCATGAGATAGAAAGCCGTCTCAACACCAGCGCGACAGTGACTGTGTAAGTCGCTAAAACTACGTACAAAATTCACAGCCACGCGAGATTTCCTGTTGCAACTCTATAAACATGATGCACACACCGACAGGCAGCGATAAAAGAGAGGGAAAAGAAAGGCTGTAGCGAACACACACACACACACACACACACACACACACACACACACACACACACACACACACACACACATATAGAGAACGATGCAGAATGCTGAACAAAACTTATTCATTGTCCAGTTGCGGTACGTAACATGGGTAACAAAAGCACGGTGTGTACGACCGGGGTATTTTGTACCGCTATAATGATAATCACAGCCACACAAACATGCGAGAATTCCTTTAACATACACTTTGCAACAATTAGGAAGTAAACAAATTCATTGAGGGAGTAGCGCGTGCATCGTGTTAGTGTTACGAAATACCCCCCACCCCCAATACAGGAACTATTGACTGACTGGCAAACTATCTCCCAGACAGTGCATTTATTCCAAAAATACATACATTATGGAGTTTTGGGCCATTGATCTATGTGCTGTACTGTGTAACACATTTAAAAATGCCTGCTGCAGAACGCATGTTCCGTAGAAGTGTGAAAGTAGAAACCACTCGTACTTAATTGTTTGTTTATGGAGTATTGTCACCCTATTACTGATTCCTCTGCACAAAAAGGGGGGGGGGACGCTGAATTGCTGAAGGTTTTTTTAAGTAATAAATCTGCCACTACTATGTAGTGTGTATTTAAAAAAAAGTAAACTGTGGCTTACAGCATAAAAAACTTATTTTATGAACAAGTCCATTACTAACATTTCATTCCTAAGATGAAACTTCTGCTACCTCTGTTATTTAACTCCCATCCCCATTCCATTTGCAAATGGTGCTTGGAATGAATGAATGACTGACTGACTGACTGACTGACTGACTGTCTGTAAACCCCCACATTTGCTCTAATTCTTGGATTTGTCAATGTGATCATTTCATGAGATGTGTGTAAGAGGAAATGTAATGTTGCACAACTCTTCCAGGAATGTACTACTGTTGCATGTAGTAATTCCACTTTAGGTCATTCCGAATGGTTATTTCCAGGTATTTTAAAACTGTGACTGTTTCTAGTGATTCGTCATCAATAGTGTTATCATACAGTACTGGATTTCTGTGCTTATTTAAGGGCACTGCGTTACATTAACTTACATTCAGTGTCAACTACCAATCTGTGTACCAATCATCAAATCTCCAAATGTCTTCTGGCAGTTTTCTACAGTCTTCTGGCAGAGGTATGCTCTTATAGACAACTGCATTATTTGTGACCAGCCTCTTAGAGCTTCCAGGATAATCCATTAGATCATTTATAATGGTGGAGGTGCTTTGCAAGTATGCCACAACCAATCACATGACATGTTGTTATCAGTAGTGACAATGTGCAATCCATGTTTTCTTCTTCTGCTATAGAGTAAATAAGTCACAACAGTAGTACCACATGTGTTTTGTCCTTGAAATAATATGTATTTTAAAACATAATATTACAGAAAATTTTGTCTGACCCAAGTTTAATTTTTTTTATTTGTGATCATAAATCCGTAATTATACTTGTGTATTACAATAATAACCTGCAATAGTTTTGTAGACATACTGTTATTCTCTGCTTCAGAACATGTACTTATGGAAGAAATTTAGCACTTACTACACCAGGAGTTCTGTGAGTTTATACCCATTTAAGACACTTATTCCTCTTTGTATTTATTCCAGGATTTGAAAACTCTGCACTGAAGATGAGCTTCTCCCTTTCTTCACTGCAGCCCTCTAGTGGTAATCTAGAAGGCACAGAGCATGTGAAGATGAGGGCAGAAAGACCCTATAACAGCCTAACAAAGAAATCTAGGTAATACCCTTGTCTTATACTGAAATAATTCCAAATTCTAATTCTTCATCAGGTCATAAAATGTGTGTAAAGGATAATGTGTATCTGTACCAGAATGTCTGTCTGGAGGAAACAGTAATTGCAGCCAACATGAATTGGCTTTTTTTCCTTTTTCCCCCTTTAAAAAAATGCAGTTTGTTGTATGAAATAAATACTCAGAAGTTTTTCACTTATATCAGTCTTTTGTGTAATTGTAACTGTGATTAATTCAGAAAATGATCAGATATGTAACTAAACGCATGTAGTGCATGTAGTAGTTTAGTAATGGAGAGAGAGAGAGAGAGAGAGAGAGAGAGAGAGAGTGTGTGTAATTAAATGTAATTTGTATCAATATTTTCTCATTTTAACAGCTCATATTGTTCACATTTGGTTCCAGAGCTTTGTGAGGATAATAAAACTGTGATCCGATCATTTCTGCACTGCTCTGTAATATTTTCCCCATGTCTGAGTTTGGACTTAGGACATTCTCAAGTGATTTATTTAAATTATCACATGTTAAATAGAAATAAAAACTTATCTCCATAAAATTAACGTACAGTATAGTAAAGTACCGCTCTTGGAGTGCAAGACACAGTAACACACCATAAATAAAATGTGGAATCATAGTTAAATTGAGAATTTCTTCTAGAATTTTGAATGTGATTGTAATCTGTGGTATACTAGTATAGAAAATGGATGTTGGCTTGTTATAGGCCGTTTGAGAAATACACAACAGATAACAACCTGTAGTGTTCTTAGTCATAGTATTTAGGGGCTCCACTGGAAGTTGACTGAATTCTATGTGCAAAACTGTGAAGTGCAACATCCCTTCTGCTGAGAGAACCTAAAACTTATTGTGGGGTTCAAGTTGGTAGAATGAACTGACTATTCTGTACACTGAACTGTTTGCTATTGAAGATATTCACCCACAAAATGTGTGATCAGTCATTGTGATCTTGTGTGGCAGAATGGTCACATACTGGTTTAGCATAAGGATATAGTGTGCCGAGGAAGTTGTCTCTACAGGTCTGTGCAGTGACAGTTTCATGTGGAGAGATAGAGTTCAGCACATCACCTTATAAATACACTACACCAAACATGGAGACTATTTTGTCAATAAGCACTCTTTGTATGGATTATGAGAAACTCTTCTCTCCAAACAAATATATATCTTGTATCACTCTGCATTCTGGAATTCATTTGGGAAGAGAGAAACATCTAAGCAGTCTGCTGTTGAATCTTTGTACAATAGTGATGCATCAGTCAACAACTGCATACTTTTGCATCAAATAAATTTACATTTTGTGAGGAAAATGAAGAAGAAATGGTTCTTCATTGTCAAACTTTAAGAAAAGTTGCAATGTTGATCAACTGTACATTATTTTGCTGTTAAATATGACTGGTTTCAATTATTTACATTTCAGATTGCAGATATCTCCGAGACTGCATCAGACAAAATATTTTGTGGGACAGTACGTTGGCTGCTTCATTAGTGTCTGCTTTTGCATGGTTTATCTGCACATACACTGGTTTCCATAAATTTGGTGTGAATTCGAAACAAGGATTACTTTAGGAAACAACTGACATGAAATTTGAATATACTGTAATAACCAAATGCAAATTAGCAACATTGCAATCACATTTTGCCATCTGTACATAGCAGAAAACTTCATGTCATACTAACATTTTGCATACATTACCCAGGTATCTCCTTTTTCATGACTGTGACAAGATCAGATAATAGTTCAGGTAGTGATGTAGGGCAGTTGCTTGAGTTGATAAACTAATAAGAAAATAATGATTATTTTCTTCAAATGAAGACAACGAAATCATTTATTTGACACAAATTATTTAAGTGTGCTTCTACTAGTTTAGTTCCAGAAAAATATTTGAAGAATGAGATTTTCACTCTGCAGCAGAGTGGGCACTGATATGAAACTTCCTGGTGGATTAAAATTATGTGCCGGACCGAAACTGGAACTCTCTACATTTGCAAAGGTTTCGAGTTCAAGTCTCGGTCCGACACACAGTTTTAATCTGCCAGGAAGTTTCAAAATATTTTAATATAATATACTCTTGTTCCAGGAATTCACTTCACTTTTGAAAAATCCCAACTGCTAGATGACCGACTTGTGAGTTGTATAGATCATTTGATTGGAAATATCATTTATGTGGTTAATTATTTAATTTTATGACAGTGGTGTAAAAAAATTCAGTTTTGAAGGTTATGCATATGACTATTTATTGGTCATATAATTTTATTGAGTACAAACTGCTCTAATCAGTTCCGTAGACCTGTGAATGTGTTTTGGCTTAGATTCAGTGGGTACAGGGAATAACAGAATAAGCCTTATGAAACTAAAAAGAAATGGGCACTGTGAAATAAAAACAAGACATTGACAAAAATAAAGGTAGTCTGTTTGAAAATCTTTGAACATCTGTGAAATCAAACTTTATTGCTGGGTAACATTCAGTATAGTTTTCCTCTACCCTGTACATCTCCTTAGCATGCTATCCTCAAGGAAGTCAAGATTTTGATGCTCAGGACTACCCTATTTTTTGACGGCACCTGTACTGAGACCATTTATTATGTGAGAAGGGTTCCTGTGAAGATAAAAAGCAAGTTTCAGCTGTCCACAGGAATGCTCAATAGAGTTCATGTTTGCAGGTTTGTAAACATTTCCATTAGGTTGATTCCTGCCTTCTGGAGTAAGATATTCATGAGATGGGCTCTGTGCACTCATGCATTTTTGTTGTGAAAGATGAACTCTTCACTGAATTGGTGACTGAAGGACTGGACCCTGCTTATATTGCACAGAACTTGAGTTGCTGTCAATAGAGACGAACAGCGTCTAACTTACTTATGTAACAGTGACCCAAAACGTGACTAATCCACGTTCCTGCTGAACATGTGGGGCTGGATGGCTAAACTCTGCATTGGTATCTGGCCTCCTTCATTACCTTGAAGATACCAAGGTGTCAGACCAATCCTGCACTTATTGAGAGAACTCGACACCTTTGGTCCAGGTACCATTTCACAGTTTCATGTATTTCATTGACAAGCTCATTTTCGCAACATGATGGTGGTGGGATGTCTTGGTCTCCCTCTGCAATTCTTAACCCCACACTTGTCTCCATTACCAGATTAACAATTCGAATGTGTCCTATCAATCAGTCCCTTCTTTTAGTCAAATTTGTTACAAATATCTTTTTTGGCACAGTTCTAGTCAATATTTCATCATCAGTCAAGATCAATCCATCAAATCTTCAGCATTCTTCTGTAGTACGACATTTAAAAATCATCAACTCTCTTCTTGTCTGAACTGCGTGTCACCCGTGTACCACTTCCATTCGAGGCTACTCTTCAGACAAATAACCTCAGAGTAGACTCCCTAACACTTTAATTTAAATTTGATGTTAACAAATCTCTCTTTTTCAGGAATGCTCTTCTTACTGTAGACAATCCACAGTTTATATCCTCTTTACTTTTGCCATCAGTTATTTTGCTACCAAAATAGAAAAACTCATGTACTACTTTTAATGTCTTGTTCCCTAATTAAGGCCGACCCACGCATTTTTGTGCGTAGCCGGTGACGGGGTAACGCGTAATTCCCCGCCCCGGGTAGACAGGTAGGACACGTACGTACCCCCTGGTAACGGCCAGGCCCAGGGAGCGGTGATTACCCGAGCTGATACCTTCCGAAAGTGCCGATTGGTCCCTCCGTCCGTTTGTCGGGAGGTGTGACCTGAGGTGTGAACAATCACCTAAGGCGGGAATGCCCTCAGAGAGGGCCCCCACAAGGAAGGAGCGCGCCATCGGAGACGCCGGTAATCATGGGGGATTCTTCCGCAATGGTTTCCTCACCTGTTGTTTCTCGGTCTGACGAAGGTCACGACTTCTCCACGGTCAACCCTTTCATTATTCAGAAAGGTGTCGACGCAATTGCAGGTCCTGTAAAATCTTGTTCCAGATTACGGAATGGCACCTTGTTGTTAGAAACAGTCAGTGCCCTCCAGGCACAAAAATTGCTGCGTACTTCACTGCTCCACACCTTTCCTGTCCGGGTTGAAGCGCACCGCACTTTAAATTCCTCGCGTCGAGTCGTTTATACACGCTCCCTCGATGGATTGTCCGACGAAGAAATTCAGCACTACCTGTCTGACCAGGGCGTAACGGCTGTTCATAGAGTTATGAAAAGGGTTGACACGAACATCATTCCAACCCGCACTGTCTTCTTGACATTTGACGAAGTTCAACTCCCATCGAAAATCAAAGCAGGCTATGAGATAATTTTCGTTCGCCCTTATGTCCCAAACCCTACGCGTTGCTATCGGTGTCAGCGGTTCAATCACACCAGCCAGTCCTGTTCCAATCCTGTCAAATGTGTTACGTGTGGCAAGGATGCCCATGAGGGTGCTTGTCCACCTTCATCCCCTCGCTGCATCAACTATATGGGTGACCACGCTGCTTCCTCTCGAGATTGCCCCGTTTTTAAAGACGGAAAGCTCGTCCAGGAAATCAGAGTGAAGGAAAAGGTGTCGACCTTTGCTGCTCGAAAATTATTCGCCAGTCGAAAGCACACCGTGCCTCAAACAGGAAAATACAGCACTGTCCTTGCTTCTCCTCGGCCAACAAAGGAGGCGGCCACGCAGACTTGCGACCTCACCTTTAGTGCCCCGGTCGTCAGATCGGCCAGCGCAAAGATCGCCCGTTCAACCTCACCACTTTCGCCTGCCCACTCTATGGCTCACCCTTCATCGGGTTCTGCTAAATCTCGAGCCCAAAAGTCAGACACCAAGACTTCGAAAAAAAGAGCATACTCGTGAAGATTTTTTACGTACCCCAACTTCACAACCATCGGTTCCTCCTTCATCTAAACATCATATTTCCAAGAAGGCTACAAAGAAACCCAGTTCCTCTCCTTCTCCGCCAAGGCGTGTCTCATCTACAGCACCACCTGGCGGAAATCGCCCTCGGCCGTCTTCTGTGTCGCCGAGGCGCACTGCTGGCGGCCGATCAACCGGCCGATCGCTGGTGTCAGGAGCTGCTCATGAACAACCTATGGATCAAGATCTTCTGCCTTCGGCTGAATGCCATTCCATGCTGTCGGTCGCAAGCTCTGAGCAGTCGTTGAGTTGACGGCAACCTTGGTCACATTTCTCCATTTTCTGTTCACCCTATGTCCATTATACACTGGAATATCCGCGGCATCCGAGCCAATTGGGATGAATTGTCGATCCTCTTACGATCCTACTCGCCGGTCATCTTCTGTCTTCAGGAAACAAAGCTGCGTCCCCATTTTCAGTCCGTCCGATTTGATCTCCCCTCTGTTGAAGGCACTCCAGCCCATGGAGGACTCAATTCTTCTCCATGATACTCTCCATTATCACCCAATCCACTTAAACACTTTCTTCCAAGCTGTCACTGTCCGTCTTTCACTTTCTGGATATACCTTTTCTCTTTGTACTGTATACATTCCATCGTCGACACCAATGGCACGAGCTGATCTCCTTCATCTTCTTGGTCAGCTTCCACTCCCCTATTTGCTGGTTGGGGACTTCAATGCCCACCACCCGCTTTGGGGATCTCCACATCCTTGTCCACGTGGCTCACTATTGCTAGACGTCTTCCACCAAGCGGATCTAGTTTGCCTCAACACTGGGGTCCCTACATTTTTGTCTGCCTCCACGACAAATTTCTCTCATTTGGACCTTTCGGTCGGTACTGTTCCGCTAGCTCGGCGCTTCGAATGGTTCGCCCTTGATGATACACACTCGAGTGACCACTTTCCATGTGTCCTTAGACTGCAGCCTCAACTGCCGTATATGCGCCCGCGACGCTGGAAGTTTCCCCAAGCCGATTGGACACTTTTTTCGTCTCTAGCGACATTCGATGACCGTCACTTTCCCAGCGTCGACGATGAGGTCACACATATTACCGACGTTATTCTTACAGCTGCGGAACGTTCAATACCACGCACCTCCGAATTGCCCCGGCGCCCCCCAGTTCCTTGGTGGAACGAGGCGTGCCGTGACGCAATGCGTGAGCGGCGACGTGCTCTTCGCGTTTTCCACCACCATCCTACTTTGGCCAACTGTATCCGCTATAAGCAGTTCCGTGCGCGATGCCGTCGCGTCATCCGCGATAGCAAGAAGGCAAGCTGGAAATTCTTTATTAGCTCATTTAACACCTTCACTCCCTCCTCGGAAGTTTGGAGTCGGCTTCGACGGTTATCAGGCGCGCCTAGTTTCTCCCCGGTCTCTGGGCTCACTGTCGCCCATGATACATTAGTGTCCGACGTTTCCTATCTTTCGGCTCGCTGTCTGCGATCCCTCAACACCCTCCGTGTCCTGTCAACCTTCCGTTTTCGCAGGTCGCTAAATTCTTGGGTCTTATGTTTGACAGGAAACTGTGCTGGTCCTCCCACGTTTCCTATCTTTCGGCTCGCTGTCTGCGATCCCTCAACACCGTCCGTGTCCTGAATGGTACCTCCTGGGGAGCGGACCGAGTGGTCCTTCTCCGCCTCTATCGCGCCTTAGTGCGCTCGAAATTGGACTATGGAGGCATAGTCTACTCTGCTCGGCCGTCTATTCTTCGGCGTCTCGACTCTATCCACCACCGTGGATTACGTTTAGTGTCTGGAGCTTTTTACACCAGCCCTGTGGAAAGCCTTTATGCTGAGACTGCTGAACTTCCGCTGTCCAATCGGCGAGCAGTCCTTCTGAGTCGTTATTCTAGCCATCTGTCTTCCATGCCTGCTAATCCAGCCCATGACATTTTTCTCGACGCCTCCTTTGATGTAGGGTATGCAGGCCGCCCCTCCTCCCTACTACCACCGGGAGTCCGCTTCCGTCAACTGCTCCATTCTCTTTCCTTCCGCTTTCCTAAAACCTTCTTGACAACTTGGGGTACAGCACCGCCTTGGCTCCGTCCCCGGATCTGCCTGCTCCGTGACCTTTGTCAGTTTCCCAAGGATGGTACCCCTTCACTTGTTTATCGTCGGGCATTTTCTGCTCTATGTGCACAAGTGAAGGAAGCCACACTTATTTACACTGATGGCTCAAAAACATCGTTTGGTGTAGGGAGTGGCTATATTGTTGGCGACACCCCAAATCAATTTCGGCTTCCCGACCCGTGTTCGGTTTATACTGCGGAGCTTTACGCTGTTCTCCAGGCTGTCCAATACATCCGCCGCCATCAGCGGATACAGTATGTTATCTGTTCAGATTCTCTCAGCTCTCTCCTCTTTACCCTGTCCACCATCTCTCTGGTCCACCGGATTGAGGACTGTCTGCACTTGCTCCACCTGGGGGGCGTCTCGGTGGCGTTCCTCTGGCTCCCGGGACACGTTGGTATCTGTGGAAATGAGGCGGCCGATATAGCGGCCAAGGCTGCAGTCTCTCTCTTCTTCGGCCAGCTATTCAATCGATTCCCTTCGCCGATTTACGGAGCGTTTTATGTCGTCGTGTTGTTCCTTTATGGCACGCACATTGGTCGACACTTCCCCACAATAACTTGCGGGACGTGAAAGCTCTTCCATGGCTTGGACCTCGTCCTCCCGAACGCGTCGTCGGGAGGAGGTAATTTTAACTAGACTCCGGATAGGGCACTGTCTTTTTAGCCATCGACATGTTTTAAGCGGCGCTTCTCCACCACTCTGTCCCCACTGCTCTCAGCTGTGGACGGTAAGGCACCTTTTAATTGAGTGCCCCTATTTTACTCCGTTACGCGCCTGTCTACAGCTGTCGTCTGATATATCGTCAATTTCAGCAGATGACACGCGCTCGGCCGATCGCGTTCTCGAGTTTATTAGTGCCAGTGAAATGACGTCAGTCATTTGAAGCTTTTTTGGGGACAACCAACCCCTTTCTGTAGTGGATGTTTAAGCCTTCCTTCTGCTTTTAGTTTCTCCAATTTTTTGAGTTTCGTTCCCATTGCTGCTGGTTTCCATTTTCGGTTTTTTACTGTTTCATAAGTCACGGACCGGGCGCTAATGACCATAGCAGTTTTGCGCCCTAAAAAACCAAAACAAAAAATGTTCCCTAATTCCCTCAGTGTCGCCTGGCTTAATTTAACTACATTCCATCATCCTTGTTTTACTTATGTTGATTTTCATTATATAACATCTTTTCAATGCATTCTGTTCAACTGCTCTTAAAAAACTGCAAGCCTCAAAGTTTTTATTTCTTTTCCCTGAGCTTAACTCCTTAAGAACATTTATCTTTGGTTTCCTTCAATGCTTTGTCAATGTAAAGATTGAATAACATTGAGGATAGGCTACAACGCTGTCTCACTCCCTTTTCAGCCACTCTGTACCTTCAATGTCCTTTGACACTTACAACTGCAGCCTGGCTTGTGTATGTAAATAGCCTTTTGCTCTCTGTATATTATCCCTGTTACCTTAATTTCAGAGAGTATATTCCAGTGAACATTGTCAAAGGTTTTCTCTAAACCTACAAATGCTGTTTATGTAGGTGTACTTTTTCCAGTGTTGGCTCACATGTTCCTACATGTTTCTTGCATAAAAACTGATCTTCCCTGAGGTCGGTATCTACCAGTTCTTCCCTTCTTCTGTAAATAAGTTATGTTAGTATTATGTAACTATGACTTATTAAACTGTGAGTCACCTGTCATCTGTCTTCTTAAGAATTGGAATGATTACATTGTTCTTGAAGTCAGAAGGTATTTCGTTGGTCTCATACGTCGTGCACGCCAAATGAAATAGTTTTGTCATGTTATGTTTTCCCAAGGATCTCATAATTCTGAGAGAATGTTGTCCACTCCAGGTGCCTTATTTCAACGTAGAACTTGCAGTGCCAGCCAAATGCTTTTTGTTGTATCATATCTCCCATCTCATCACCATCTACTTCCTCGGTAAGTTAATTTCCTTTTTTTTTTAGCCCTTCTATATATTCCTACCACCTTTCAGGTTTTCCTTCTTTACATAGTCCCAGCTTCTCATATTGAGCTCTTGAGTCTTCCCGGTGCTTCTCTTTTTTCAAAAGGTATTTTTAATTTTCCTGTGGGTAACATCTATCTTTCCCCTTTGTTATGCATGCTTCTATGGCCTTACATTTGTCATTTAGACATTCTTGTGTAGTCAATTTGCATATGCTGTCAGCTTCATTTTTAGATACCTAGATTCCCATATGCCAGCTTCATTTGATGTATTTTTATATTTTCTTCACCCAGCAGTCAAAATCGGTGTCCTGTCCTGGGTTTATCCATTGGTTTCAGGTAGGCCTTGTCTTATTACCTATTTGATGCTCTGCTGCTTTCACTTTCATCCCTTAAAACTAGTGAGTCATAATGTATTCTATTCCTTTCCCAGATTTGAATCAATTGTTGCCTAATGCTTCTAATGGTTTAAAAACCTCTGCCTTACCAATATATTATCTATCTGAAACCTTAAAGTGTCTGCAGGTCACTTCTAGATTTAAAACCATCTTACATGATTCTTTAGTAAGCATTAGTAATGCTAGTGTCGTCGTAACTGCCGCCTGCTTCACATCTGCTGTGCAGCAAGCTACGTAAATTTAAGTATTAACTGTGTTTTTCTTACTTGTCACTTCTTTTTCTGTGTGTTGTTGCTTTTAGGAAGCTTTAATTTTTGAGTACTAGTAGTAGTGTTCCATAGATTTCGTGTTTGTTTTGAATACAGTCCAGAGACAGTTAGTGCTTATTTTCGTTGTTTCCAACAAGAATTGTCTAGTAACCACAGTTTAGTCAGCTATCAGCCGCCTTTAGTGAATTAGCAATCTAGTTAAAAGTTGATTACTTAATTCTCTACAGTAAATTGTTGATTTATTAGGATGGATAGGATGTGCGACTGCTGTGTATGGACGCAGGAGGAGCTGGCCACTGTTCGCGAACAGCTGAACGTGCTGATGACCGCGATCAGCCATCTTTAGGCTGCTGCCTTGGAGTGTAGCAGCAGAGGGGAGTCTGGTGTGTCGCATGGTACACCCCAAGTGTTACATGCTTCACTGATGGTCCCTGCTGTCGAGACATCTTCGTGGGTACCGGGCGCGGTTGGGCCACCCTCTTCCCAAGGGGAGTGGCAGGTTCAACGACGTTCATGCCTCATGAGGTGGAGGGTCAATGTGGAGGCTGGTCGTTTGGCATTGCCCGCTCTGCCTGTGGGTGGACATGTGGCTGCTCCTTCAGCAAGGTCCGAGCAGGCACACAGGGGGAGGGGTTTATTAGTGATTGGGAGCTCCAATGTTAGGCGGGTGATGGAGACCCTTGGGAAAGTAGCGGAAAGGTCGGGGAAGAAGGCCGGTGTTCACTCTGTCTGCTTGCCAAGGGGTCTCATCCGAGATGTGGAGGAGGCCCTGCCAGCGACAATAGAGAGCACTGGGTGCACTTGACTGCAAATTGTTGCTCATGTCGGCACCATTGACTCCTGCCGTCTGGGTTCAGAGGTCATCCTCAGTTCATACAGGTGGTTAGCAGAGTTGGTGAAGGCAGAAAGCCTCGCTCGCGGGGTGGAATCAGAGCTAACTAATTGTAGTGTTGTTCCCAGAACCAATTGCGGTCCTCTGGTTTGGAGCCGAGTGGAAGGCTTAAACCAGGGGCTCAGACGATTCTGCGGTGGTCTGGGGTGCAAATTTCTGGATCTCCGTTATCGGGTGGAGAAATATAGGGTCTCCCTGTATAGGTCAGGCATGAACTACACGCAGGAAGTGGCTACAAGGGTAGCGGATTTCGTGTGGAGTGCACATGTTGGTTTTTTAGGTTAGAGAATTCCCTCCCTAGGTGCGACAAGACGCCTCCTGAGATGCGACAAGGTAAGCAGTAGGCAAAACGCAACAGGGAATGACAATATTAATGTGGTAATAGTAAACTGCAGGAGGATCTATAGAAAGGTCCCAGAAACTGCTCTCATTAATAAGCGCTCACAATGCCCACATAGTACTAGGCACGGGAAATTGGCTGAAACCAGATGTAAACCGTAATGAAATTCTAAACTCAGCTTGCAATGTATGCCATAGAGACAGGGGGAGGCGGTTTTACAGCAATAAAAAGTGCAATAGTATCAAAGGAAATTGACAGAGATCCGCAATGTGAAATAATTCGGGTGAAGGTCTTGGTTAAAGCAGACTGAAACATGGTAATTGGATGTCTCTATAGGCCCCCTGGCTCAGGAGCTGTTGTGGCAGAATGCCTGAAGGAAAATTTGGAAAATATTTTGAGTAGATTTCCCAACCATGTTTTAGTTTTGGGTGGAGATATTAATTTACCAGATATAGACTGGGAGACTCAAATGTTTATAACGGGTGACAGGGACAAAGAATCCAGTGAAATTTTTTTAAGTGCATTATCTGAAAACTACCTTGAGCAGTTAAACAGAGAACTGACTCGAGGTGATAACATATTAGACCTTCTGGTGACAAACAGACCCAAACTATTTGAAACAGTTAACACAGAACAGGGAATCAGTGATCATAGAGCAGTTACAGCATCGATGATTTCAGCTGTAAATAGAAATATTAAAAAAGGTAGGAAGATTTTTCTGTTTAGCAAAAGTGACAAAAAGCAGATTTCAGAGTACTTGATGGTTCAACACAAAAGTTTTATTTCAAGTACAGATAGTGTTGAGGATCAGTGGACAAAGTTCAAAACCATCACACAATATGCATTAGATGAGTATGTGCCAAGCAAGATCGTAAGAGTTGGAAAAGAGCCACCATGTTACAACAACAGAGTTAGAAAACTGCTACGGAAGCAAAGGGAACTTCACAGCAAACATAAACATAGCCAAAGCCTTGCAGACAAACAAAAATTACATGAAGCAAAATGTAGTGTGAGGAGGAGGGCTATGCGAGAGGCGTTCAATGAATTCGAAAGTAAAGTTCTGTGTACAGACTTGGCAGAAAATCCTAAGAAATTTTGGTCTTATGTCAAAGCTGTAGGTGGATCAAAACAAAATGTCCAGACACTCTGTGACCAAAATGGTACTGAAACATAGGATGACAGACTACAGGCCGAAATACTAAATGTATTTTTGTAAAGCTGCAGTTCCTTCTCTAGATTGTCGCATAGATGACAAAATGGTAGATATCAAAATAGATGACAGAGGGATAGAAAAACAATTAAACTTGCTCGAAAGAGGAAAGGTCACTGGACCTGATGGGATACCAGTTCGATTTTACATAGAGTACGTGAAGGAACTTGCCCCCCATCTTGCAGCGGTGTACCGTAGGTCTCTAGAAGAGTGTAGCGTTCCAAGATATTGGAAAAGGGCACAGGTCATCCCTGTTTTCAAGAAGGGACGTCGAACAGATGTGCAGAACTATAGACCTATATCTCTAACATCGATCAGTTGTAGAATTTTGGAACACATATTATGTTCGAGTGTAATGACTCTTCTGGAGACTAGGAATCAGCATGGGTTTCCCAGCTCGTGCTATTTGTCCACGAGACTCAGAGGGGCACAGACACGGGTTCTCAGGTAGATGCCATGTTTCTTGACTTCCGCGAGACGTTTGATACAGTTCCCCACAGTCGTTTAATGAACAAAGTAAGAGCATATGGACTATCAAACCAATTGTGTGATTGGATTGAAGAGTTCCTAGATAACAGAATGCAGCATGTCATTCTCAATGGAGAGAAGTCTTCCAAAGTAAGAGTGATTTCAGGTGTGCAGCAGGGGAGTGTCGTAGGACCGTTGCTATTCACAATATACATAAATGACCTTGTGGATAACATCAGAAGTTCACTGAGGCTTCTTGCGGATGATGCTGTAGTGTATCGAGAGATTGTAACAATCGAAAATTGTACTGAAATGCAGGAGGATCTGCAACAAATTGACGCATGGTGCAGGGAATGGCAATTGAATCTCAATGTAGACAAGTGTAATGTGCTGTGAATACGTAGTAAGAAAGATCCTTTATCATTTTGCTACAATATAGCAAGTCAGCAACTGGAAGCAGTTAATTCCATAAATTGTCTGGGAGTAGGCATTAGGAGTGATCTAAAATGGAATGACCATATAAAATTAATCGTCGGTAAAGCAGATGCCAGACTGAGATTCATTGGAAGAATCCTAAAGAAATGCAGTTCGAAAACAAAGGAAGTAGGTTACAGTACACTTGTTTGCCCACTGCTTGAATACTGCTCACTGGTGTGGGATCCATACCAGATAGGGTTGTTAGAAGAGATAGAGAAGATCCAACGGAGAGCAGCGTGCTTCATTACAGGATCGTTTAGTAATCGCGAAAGTGTTGCGGATATGATAGATAGACTCAAGTGGAAGACTCTGCAAGAGAGACGGTCAGAAGCTTGGTACGGGCTTTTGTTGAAGTTTCGAGAACATACTTTCACCGAGGAGTCAAGCAGTATATTGCTCCCTCCTACATATATGTCGCGAAGGGACCATGAGGATAAAATCAGAGAGATTAGAGCCCACACAGAGGCATACCGACAGTCTTTCTTTCCACGAACAATACGAGACTGGAATAGAAGGGAGAACCAATAGAGGTACTCAAGGTACCCTCCGCCACACACCATCAGGTGGCTTGCAGAGTATGGATGTAGATTAGCAATGATTAAATTATGCTCTGTGCAAATTTCTACCAGACGGCGTCCACTTTAATTTGTTTCACCCTGACCACATTCTCCTATTAGGTTCCCTTCTCTTCATTTTTGTGCTGTAGAATTCCGCTATCTCACACAAATTTTTGCCTTCGGTAACTACCTCAATAATTTCTTTTATGTCATAATACACTCTTTCAATCTCCTTATAATTTGTAGAACTGTTTGGCATATAAACTTGTAAAACTGTGATGGATGTTGCCTTCATGTCTATCTTGAAAACAATAAGTCATTCACTGTGTTGTTCTTAATAGTCCTCACACACTAAGATTTTCTTATTTATTACTGGACCTACTCCTACTTTATCCCTACTTGATTTTGTATTTGTAACTCTGTACTTGCCTGACCAGATTTCCTGTCCCTCCTACCACCGTGTTTTGCCAGTTCTCACCATATTTAATTTTGAAGTGTTCATTTCCCTTTTTAAATATCCTAGCATACATACTCAATTAAGGGATCTGACTTCCATGCTTTGACCCATAGAATGCCAGTTTTGTTTACATCACACTGAGTAGTCCTCGCCTGGTGATGTGAATGAGGGGCTGGCTGGCTATCTTACCTCAAAAATATTTTACTCAACGGGATGCCATCATCATCGTATAATCATATGGCAGAGCTGCAAATCCTTGGGAAAATTAACAGCTGCAGTTTCCCCTTGCTTTCAAGCATTTGCAGCACCAGCACAAGAAGTTGATGTTACAAGTCCAGGACAGTCAATCATCTGGGCTGTTGCCCTGCAACTATTGAAAAAGGGTGCTTCCCTCTTCAGCAACCATAGATTAGTCAAGTCTCTCCATAGATACCCCTCCACTGTTGTTTTTTTACCTTAAGTATCCCTGTCTGTATTGATGAGGCACCAAGCCACCCCACCTTGGCAAAGTCCATGGTTCGTGTAATAACATTAAACTTTTATGCTCAATTTTGTAGTTACAAGCACAGGTGGTGATTATGTTTATAATATTTAAAATTAATGTTAGTGATAACAGTATATATCTGCTGTCAGTTCAATGCAAGGAGATTGTCTTTGCCAATAAATATACATTATGAAACTACTGCTAATTTCTGAGAATAAAATATAACTTTGTGTCATTTATTTATTAATTTTTTTAAATTACTTTCAGAAGAGATCCTGAGCAAGAATCGTGGAGGCACTCCTGGGGAAGTCGTGAAGTAAACAAAGATGAATTCTGGGCAGCTTTACAACACAACTATGACTACATTATGGACAACAACCTCATTGACAGTTGTAAAGTATGCAAGAGTGATAATGTGGAACACTTATGGAAATAGAGACTATAAAATATTTTATCATTTATTATTCATAAGCTACATTTATTATGACTGACCTTCAAGAAAATGTGTCTGATTTATAAAAATAAAAACTTTGATAGTTCAAAGATTTTATACATAGTGAGTTTGTAGAAACTTTTAATAATGTATACATAATTAATTGGCATTGAGGAAATACTATATTCCATTAGTGTGAAATACTTATTTAAAGAGGGTTGAAGTTATATGTTGTAGAAGCCCAGGGTACTTCTTGAAGCAAAATATTGGCATCTATAATTGATATACATGTCATTGCTGCAGGCGTTTTGCATTTAAATAAACCTTGAAGATACCTCTTATAAGTAAGAAACAAGGTCATTTTCTTGTGTACAATATAGTCACAAGCAGAAGATGACAAGATAGAAATAGTATATTGAAGGTATTGAACATTTAACTGACAAAGGAATATCACAAACAACTGCAAGTCATCAGCCCTAGCACTCGATTCTGTGTGAATGGGCCATAATTCTGATAATATACCCTTATGTCCATCGGAATGTACAGCTTTCAAACATTTGCAAACACATGTTGTCAGTTGCTGTGTCCCATTGCAGCCACCTAATACCCAAGGGTGAAGTACTGTACAGTGGAGTAAGAGGTCCATTTTCATAATGTTGGTCAACCAGCTACCAATAGTGCTTCATTTACTGTGCCAAATTGCGCAGCTTTCTACCCTCTACTTCGAAGACTTTTGTGCTGTGATACAAAAATGCAGGGTAAATTAATGAAATGAATGAGTGTGTCATGAAAGAAGTAGCAGAACACTGTTTAATTGTTATCTTTGCTGTTGTACATTATTTTCTTTGGACTGGAAAGTTGACATTGCTGAAGTGATGTAAATTGGCAGGAGCTGTGCTATTCTTCAATGTGAGTGGCACAATTAAGTTGTAAATAAAAAATCATTAAATGCAATTCATAACAATTCTTCAGTTGCTTAAGTTTCTTCATTTTGATTTTGAGGCATGTATTGTTAAAATGACAATGAATTTACACGAGGTTGACATAATATGTACTCTTTCCATGTGCTCTAGAACAAGATTCCAAAACATGTTTGGCAGATATGACCCTCTTTCTTCTACTCTTCCTTCGCCTTCATCATCCCGTGTATAGGAGTGTGCTGGTTGTCGCTCTGATACACAGTATTTTGTGCTCGGGCTGTAGTTAGGTGGAGTAGTGAGAGTTAACCAGTGTGCACAAACTGTTGAATGCTGCACATTCAGAAGGTCATAACCACATACTATCAGAATTATGGCCGAAATTTTTGTGCGGGATTGATTTCTGGGGCTAATAGCCTGCTAGAGTACTTTTTGCTCCTTAGAATATGAGGTCAATTTGGTGGTTTCCTCATCAGTGTGGAAACTGAGATAAAAATCTAATATTCATGGAGACTGGAACACTTTAATAAAAGAAAGAATAGGAGAAAGAATTATGGGAGGATATGGATTCAGAAGTAGGCATGAGGAAGGTGGAGGACACTTTGAGATCTTCAGTTAAATTCTGCTAGTACATAACAGATATGCTGTTCGACAACAAGGGAATGGGGTATACATGAAAACACCTGGAAATGTGGGAAGGTACTGCTTGGATACACTGTCGCGAGAAAGATTCTGAAATCTGATGTTTGATTCTAAGGCATACCCTGGAACAGATATAGACTCAAATCCCAAGTTAATGGTGATGAATAGTAGGCTGACTTATAAGAGAATCATCAAGAAGAATTGATGTGTAAATGAGTATTACACTGGAGTATTGAGGAATGATGATGTGTGTTTGAAGTTCTCTTGAGGTTGTAGGTATTGTGATGTTGTACACCACATTAGGCAGCTCAGTTGAAAAGGAATGGCCATTCATCAATAAAGGCAATCAAAGAGGCTGGAAAAATATAAACTGATGAGTCAGAACATTTTTGACCACTGTCCACCATGACATTGGATGCCACCAGGTGGCCTTGTGGCAACGTGACGTTGTAACAAAAGTATGTAAGGTAAGCAGACTTGGACAAGGGATCATCCTAGCGAAGATATGGGTTGTAAATGAGGAAATTCATTGGGATAAATGACTTCGACAAAGGGCAGATTATTATTACACAGAGCATCTGAAAAAGTATCTCAAAAATGGCAAAGCTGGTCGAATGTTCTTGTGCTACTGTCATGAGTATCTACAGAAAAAGGCAGAAGGACAGTGAAACTACCACTAAGTGCCAAATGGCTGGATGTCCACAACTCTCCACAGAACATAGGGTTTGGAGGCTTGTTCTATTCTGTAAAGTAGGAGAGAAGGTGATCCATGGTACCTCTGCTGAAAGAGCACAGTGCTGGGTGCACGCACACTATTCGTCATAAATTGTTGAACTTGGAGCTCTGCTGCAGACCACCCTTACATGTTCAAGTGTTGACACAACTACATTGTCAATTACAATAGCAGTGGGCATGGGGCCATCAGAATTCGACCGTTGATCAATGGAAATGTGTTGGTTCTTTGGATGAATCACATTTTTTGCCACACTATGTCGATGGTCGTTTCCATAACCGGTGGTAGTAATTGAAGATACGCTGACAGCTGCAAACCACCTGCGTCCCTTCATGCTTGATGTTCCTGATGGTGCTGTCATCTTTGAGCAGTATAATTGTCCTTATATTGGAGCCTGAACCATGCTACAGTGACTTAAGGAACATTATAGTAAACTCAGATTGATGTCTCAGAGACCAAATTCAGCTGATGTAAATCATCTGAAACCCACCTGGGTCACTATCGGGTGCCATCACTGTGTATGCAGATCAGCAGTTCATTACTTACATGAATTATGTGACCTGTGTGTAGACATCTAGTGCCATGTACCTCCACAAACCTACCAACAAACTGTCAGATCCCTGATACGCTGAGTCAGTGATGTATTTCATTCCAAATATGGACAAACAAGCTATTGAGAAGGTGGTTACAATGTTTTGGCTCCTCATTGTAGGTACAAGGAAGATGATTGCAAAGAACAATTGGGTAACAATAAATAATTCAGTTAATCAATGAAAGAAGAAAATGCTAGATTCTTAAGTAGGAGAGAGGTACACACAAATTTGGGTTACTGAAAAATGAAATAAACAGGAAGTGCAGGGAGGCTAAAGTGACATGACTTCTGGAAAAAATGTCAAGAAATCAAAAAGGAACTGTCGCTGGAAGAACAGACTCAGCATATAGAAAAGTCAAAACAACTTTTGATGAAATTAAAATAAAGGATGCCAACTTTGTGAGTGCAGAAACAGTTCTACTGTTAACGGTAGAGGATATTGCTGATATGTGGCAAGAGTAAACTGAGGTCATCTATGAGAGGATGGAGCTGTTTGCTGACATGGTGGAAGAAGAAATGAGGGGAAACCATTGTTAAGGTTGAAAGAGCTTTCGTTGATTTGCAAGCAAATAAGGTAGAAAGTATAGATAACACTCTTGTGAAATTTCTAAAATTGTTGGGGCAGAGGCAAACAAATCATCATGTTGGTATGTAGATTCTATGAGAAAGGATATTTACCATTAGACTTTCAGAAGAATATAGCCCATCAACTACACAATCCTGAAGATCTGAAAAGCAGAAAAATGTGAAAACTGCTGAACAATTTGTATGACGGTTCATGCATGCAAGTTATTGATAATAATAATATACGTAGGAAAGGGAAAGAAAACTGAGGATCTCTGAGATAATTGTCAGTTGCGCTTTAGGAAAGATGAAGGCATGACATAGACAATTCTGATTTTGTATGTCATAATGGAAGCAAGAGTCAAGAAAAATTAAGACACACTCATAGGATTTGTCAACCCAGAGAAAGTATTTGACAGTGTGAAATGGTGCAAGACATTTGAGGTTCTCAGGAAATACGTATTAGCCATAGAGAAAGAAGGGTATTATGAAATACTTACAGATACGAGACAGGTTAGTAAGAATGGGAGACAAAGAAAGATACACTTGGTTTGAGAAGGGCATAGATCAAGGATGTGTCCTTTCTCATCCACTGATCAACCTGTACATCAAAGAAGCAACAATGGAAATATGAGACTGATTCAGGAGTGGGATTAAAATTCTGGGTGAAAGAACATAGATGATTCTGTTGTCTGCCTTTGGTATCTGCATCCATGCTCACAGAGTTCGTGTTGATATAGCATCTTGCACCTCCCATTTTTGTGACATTTTATAGTAGTATCACCTTCAGTGCCATCTGAAAGACATCACATATATTTTGTATTTTCCTTGTTCAGCAATTGGAAATTGGTAGCGATTGTGTTTGTTGTATGTGGATGCGATGTGAGTTGGCCACTGTCTGGCAACAGAGTATGTTTAGTGTTCTTCCCCTCCCTCTTGAACCTTTCTGTAAAGACAGTGTTGAATTACCTATGTAAGAGAGAAATGTCATCCACATTACAGTGGAAGCTGAAAGCTGTGCTGGATGTGGTTGGCGGTCTTCTGGCTGCTGCTCTAAACTGCAGCTGTGTGTGTGCATCAATGGTAAAAGCCGTGACACCTTTGGTACCATTATAGTCCCCTCAAAATGTTGATGTCATTGTTTCTTCACTTGTGGAACAGCTTATGGATTTTTCATCTCTTAAGGCTGAGTTCCAGGCAGTGATAGATTCATACAACTCTGATTTGTGCAAGATGGATGTGGAAACCGGTCACACAAGCTGTCCCTTTCTGCCTGAGCAATAGTTACAAGGTGCTGACCAGTGCTGATAACACATTTGAACCAGTACAGGACACCTCTTCTGTTAGTGACCAATTTTCCAATCGAACCCAGACAAGTGCAGAGCTTAGATGTGTTGGTCGTAGGAGCTCTGACATTAGGTGGGTAATGGAGCACCTTAGGATAATATAACAAAGTCCGGGAAAGAAGGCCAGTTTGCACTTGGTTTGCTCTATGGGAGGTCTTGTCAGAGATACAGCTGTTGAATGCACTGGGTTCTGACAACATTCTCATTTCCCTTGAACAGATGTCTGAATTGGTGAAGACAGTTAGCCTAGCACATCAGATGGGAATATGGCTAGCTATTTGCAACGTTATACCCAGAGTCAATTGCCCATCATGGTCCTTTAATTTGGAGCCAAGTGGAGGGTCTAAACCAGAGGCTCAGATGATTCTGCATTAATCCCACATGTGAATTTCATGACATCTGCTATTGGGTGGAGAAATGTAGGACCACCCTCAGTAAGGAAGGCCTGCCCTACACAAAGAAAGTGGATACTCTGCCAACATAGTAGTTTTAGTGTTCTTCCTCTCTCTCTTGAACCCTTCTGTAAGAACAGTGTTGAATTACCTATGTAAGAGAGAAATGGTTCAAATGGCTCTGAGCACTATGGGACTTAATTTCTAAGGTCATCAGTCCCCTAGAACTTAGAACTACTTAAACCTAACTAACCTAAGGACATCACACACATCCATGCCCGAGACAGGATTCGAACCTGCGACCGTAGCGGCCGCACGGTTCCAGACTGTAGCGCCTTTAACCGCTTGGCCACCACGGCCGGCAGAAAGAAATGTCATCCATGTTACTCTCAGAGGAGAACTTATGCCTTTGCACACCAGGCACAGAATATTAATGTTGTATAAGTAAACTGCAGGAAGATTCGTTGTAAGAACCCAGAATTAGTCTCACTTATTATACTTATTCATGGCCACATAGTATTAGGAACAGTTGACAAAAACCAGAAGTGAATATTAATGAAACACTAAATTCATATTGAAATACATATTGCGAGGGTTAGGGCAGATGCCAGTGGTGTGGCATGTTTATTTCCACAAAGAATTTGATAATATCTAGTGAGTTGAAATAATCTGTTTGAAGGTAAGCATTACAAAGATGGGTCAGATGTAGTAATTCCATGCTTTTATAGATGGCATGCTTCAGCAGCCACATGGACATACGGCTTTAGAGGAAACTTGGAGAACATTGTAACTAAGTATTCTGATCTTACCATTGTAATAGAGGAGACTTCAGTTTGCCAGCTGTGGAATGGGAGAGTCGTGCAATTAAAACTGGTGCCAAGGACAGGGATTTGTTTGAGATTGTTCTGTCCATCTTGTCTGAAAATTACTTCAAGCAGATAGATAGAGAACTGACACATGAGGGCAACCTCTGTAACCAACAGATTTGAACTTTTGGAATAGGTTATGGCAGGGAAATATTCTTGGTTATGAAAAGTGACACAACACAAATTTCCCCCAGGGAGGGCTCATATCTCTCTTGTGAGTGTGCACGTGGATAACATAGAGCCCATGGCCCGTGCAGCACTACTTCCTTTCCACGTTGCAAGTCTGTCCTTCTACCATTCTTTTCTCTCCCCTCTGCCTTTCCACTGGATAGTCTTTATGGTGTCAACCATGCTAGAATTTGGTTTGCTTTTGGATACTAGTTAAAAAAATACTTACTTTTTCCCTCTCTCTTCTGGCAGTTTATACAATGTTTGACCTTCACTACATAGTCCACATCATTAGGTTTGACCTACCATTCCTCTTCCAAATTTTACGGAAGTATGGATCATGCAGGGAAGGTCTCCAATGTGGTGTACATTTCATCTTTTGGGCCTTTCTATATTTGCACCCTTCCTTTTTGGCCATCCGATTGTGGGGCGGTCATCAGGTACCTGCATGGTAGTAGCCCCATGACCCTGCAGGGATCACATTATTGCTGCTTGCACTGCTCTGAACTCTGTCTGTAGTTAACACAATCCACTCAATATGAATTTGAGGCTGAGGCAGTTCATGTGAGGATCTTTCTGGATTTTACCCTCCGCCACACACCGTTGGGTGGCTTGCGGAGTATAAATGTAGATATAGATGTAATGTGCATCTCCCTCCTAATGGTGAGGTGTGTGAGAATTTATTGTCTGCACTGATCTCTCAAATCCCTCCATTCTTCCTCTTCTTAGTTATTTCAGTGCCCACAACCCTTTGTGGGGTAGAACTGTGACCATTGGCCATAGTAAAGCTATTGAAACTTTATTCACAGAACTCAATCTTTGTCTCTTCAGTGTTGATGTCCCAACAAATTACAGTGTTGCAAATGGGTCTTATTCGGTCACTGATTTCATTTGCAGTCCTCCCCTCCATCATTTGAGAGTTCATGCTAATCTGTGTGACAGTGATCATTTTCCAATCATTCTGTCCCTAAGCATCACTCCTCTGGACAAACACCCATATGCACTCTCAGCAGTGCTATCTGGGATGCTGTCGCCTCTACTGTCATCCTTAGCACCCCACCACATGGAGGCATAGATGCAGTCGTCAAGAGCACAACTATAGCCATTCTATTGGCAGCAGATTTAGTGATTGCCTATTCCTTGGGATCCCCCAATCGGCAGACAGTACCATGGTGGTTTTCAGGAATTGCTGTGGCAAATATAGATTGCAGACAGGCTCTCCAACACCATAAGTGATGTCCATCGATGGAACACCTCATTGCATTAAAGTGGCGCCATTCCTGGATCCAACACCTAATACAAGACAAGAAACAAGAATGCTGGGAATCATATGTTACTACCGTGCGACAGTGTAGACCTCCATCACAGGTTTGGGCTGAATGCCATGTGGCCCGAGCTGCTGGAGTTGGCGGTCATGTGTGCAAGAGTTGTGCTTGCTTGTGAATGAATGGTGGTGTTTCTCTTTTTCTGATGAAGGCTGTGACCAAAAGCTTGCATATAAGTGTATTTTAATTGTGCCTGTCTGCAACTTAGCATGTTATCATTATGGTAAGTAGCAATGTATATTTTCCTACAGTGTTGTTATTCCTACCTGGAGTTTCCATTGTGTAAGAGATCTATTACTGTTAATTTGTACTGTTGGCAAAAAACTCTGGAAGCAGTAACAACCATAGAGTACCTAGCAGTAATTTCCTGGAGTGGTCTAAAGTGGAATGACCACAGAAAACTAACTGTACAAGAATTAGATGCCAGACTGACATGGATTGGAAGAATCTGAAGGAAATTTAAGGAAGAGCCTTAGTAAACATTGGTTAGACCGGTTCTGTAGTACTGTTCATCATTCTGGAACCCTTACTAGATTGGATTAATGAAAGAGATAGTGAAGATCAAATGAAAAGTGGCACATTATGTCATGGGATCATTTAACAAGTGCGAGAGTACTATGGAGATAATAAACAGACTCGGCTGCTAGAGGCTACAAGAGAGAAGCTATGTATCATGGAGAGATTTACTGCCGAAATTCCAAGGGTGTATATTTGGAGGATAGTCTGATTGATTGATTGATTGATTGATTGATTGATTGATTGATTGATTGATTGATTGATTGATAGATTGATTTGGTGGAAGAGACCAAACAGTGAGGTCATCGGTGTTGTTGGATTAGGGAAGGATGGGGAAGGAAGTCGGCTGTGCCCTATGAAAGGAACCATGCCAGCATTTGCCTGAAGTTATTTAGGGAAATCATGGAAAACCTAAATCAGGATGGCCGGACACGGGATTGAACTGTTATGCTCCTGAATACGAGCCCTGTGTGCTAACCACTGCACCACCTCGCTTGGTGACTGGTCAGATGATATATTACTTACTCTCAAGTATGTCTTGTAAAATGACCATGGTGAGAAAGTCATTAAAATTAGAGCTCATATATAGGGTTATTGTGTTTCTTCTTCTTCTTCTTCTTCTTCTTCTTCTTCTTCCCGTGCATCTTTCACAAATGGAACAGGGAAGCAGGTAAATGATGATTGTATTAGATGTACCCTCAGCCACACTCCATAAGATGGCTCATGCAGTGTAGATGCAGATGCAGATATTCTGATGGCATTTCATCCCCAATTAAAGTGAGTGTGAGTTACAGGACATGTTGAATGGAATGAACAAGCTAATGAGCACAAAATATGGACTGAGAGTAAATGAGAGAAAGATGAAAAGTAATAAGAAACAGCAGGAAGGAGGTAAGCGATAAACTTAACATTGATGTTGGAGACTGTGTAATAGATAAAGGGGAGGAATTCTGCTACCTTGGAAGCAAAATAATGCATGACGGACAAAGCAAGGAGGATATAAGAAGCAGATCAACAATGGTGAAGAGGCCGGCACTTTTCACTAAAAGAAACCTACTAATGTCAAATGCAGGCCTCAAGTTGAAGAAGAAATTACTGAAGATGTACATGTGGAGCACAACGTTCTATGTTACTGAGTCATGAACTGTTGGAAAGTCAGGAAGGAAGTTACTTTTCCTGATAAGGGAAGTATCTTCATTAAGATATCAGATACAAACCAACAGAAAAGTAAACTATTGAGTGCTTTGTTAATGTAAATGGATTATCACTTTACTTCAGGTACAATGCAGCACATACAATTGTGTGTGAGACAGCATGTAAATAGGACTTTCCTTTGTTACCAATATCAAACATGTACAGGAAAGCTGGAACATCACATTATAGTGTAATGTTTGCAGTACTCTACCCTTGAGTTCCTTTGTTGCTGTGTGATAGTGAATCAGTGCTGTGTGATAGTGAAAGTTATCTCTGCACATTCGAGCAGACATAAAAAAAATTAAAAGTCTGACTGTTAGTAACTTAAGTATTATGCCTTACACATCTAAGCAGACACAAAGTAAGGCGAGTGTAAAACAAACTTGAGATGCTAATGAGTTACATGTGTTAATTGCCTGTCAATGTGTTATTAGTTTTGAATCTATGGCACGAAAAAATTAAGTATGTGCTGGATATACATTTTTTCCTTCATTATTGATTTTTCCAAAGCTCTTATTTTACTCAAACATAATGTGATGTATTATGGTACATAATAACTCTATTTTGCTTCTTAATCTGCTAATTCGTTGTTTTAGGAGGCAAGTGGAGAGCTTTCATGGGACGACCAGGATGTGGCACCTGCTTTGACATGGAGTTTCAATGAGTTTATAAATCAGTTCTCTGAAATCTATTCTTGGCTTAATAGTATTCAAGAGGCTGTTTATGGCAAGGAAGACAGTGTTATGGATCAGAATCTCAGAACTGTGAGTGTCCGCTGAAAATTGTTGATTTTCGTAATGTAGAGTCACTTTCTTGAAGTAGCTCAGAAGATTGACAGGGACAGTTCAAGAGAGAAAGCTATAGAATAAATGCACAAAACAGTGCCACCTGTAGACAGACAGATCAGTTACTCCATACTTAACCAAAGAAAACGATAATTTAGTATATGCTCTCAAAAGCATAAATTTTGATTGTCTATGCAGAGGTGTAAATAATTTATTGTACGAGAAATTTAACTTCAAACACAAGGTGAAATCATACCTACTTCACAACTACTCCTCTTCAGTAGAAGACTTCCCAATGACCATGACAGTAAAAAAAAAAAAAAAAATGACGTTTAGGCTTACACAGGAGTCAGTGATGGACAATATTTCTTCTCATATACCATCGATAAATGTCGATAATGATAAAAAAAAATAAATAAATAAATAAATAAAAGTGAAAAAATTAATCTGGAACATTGTGTCTGGGGGGCCTATGGAGTAAAGTTTTAGATTTGTTGTCTGGCTGAGTTCAGTGCAGTTACTTACAAATTAGTGTAGGAGAATAGCAAAGTCCATCAAGTTAACATAATTTTCCATAATATTCACACTCTTGCACATTACGATATCGGTATTTTTGTTTGAAAGAGAGATTGAAATTTGAAACTTCATACCAAAATATGTCGGTGCACAGCCAACCCATTGTGTTAATTTTTTTTCACAGTTGTACATCATAAATATTTTATTAGTAAGCATCTTGTTCTGTTGTTATCAGTTTTGAACGATAGTAATTTTGATTGTAAATAACAATTCTGCCATCATCAACATTATACAATATAATTTGAGATTATCTGTGGAATGTCATTCACAGAGTCATTTGGAAGAGATGCGACGCAATTGTTACCGCCGTAAAGTGTTCAATGACCAAGCACGGAAACTACTTTCAAGGTATCCTGATGTGAGAGATGAAGTATCGTGGAGAGTTGCTCATTTGAATACTAAATGGGACATGTTGGAACAGGCTATTTCTCCATGCAAAAACAAATCTGATAAAATGGATCAATATGCAAGTAAGTCAAATCTCTAGTACCATTCTGAAAAATAATTCATAACATTCTGGTGATACTTTCTGTTATACTGTATTGTGTTTCACATTGGTGCTACAGATGGATTTATCAGATGATCATGCCCTGTTATTAACTGAAATTAATATTTACTTCTGATTTAGTGATGCTAAGGCTTATAGCAGCTCGTTCAAAGCAGATGACTACAAATTCTGCCAACGTTAATGTTTTATTTGACATGACTTTATAATGTTTGATTGTACAGACAATGCACAATTACATTCTGTATAATATTGATAGCACATTTTAATATGAACTAGTGATCTGTGCCAGCTTCTTGCGGGTAGCACTAAGAATCTACAGGTGGACCACTTGTCTGGTGTAGTGGGAATAAATTATTTACATAAGCCTTCTTCATGAATCTGCCTATTGGTGAAAGCCATGTCAAAATCGCTACAGTAGTTCCTGATATTAGTCTTCACATACAGACAGAAAAATGTGATGGGAGCCTTTAATTTAGCAATTTGTACTGATGGAGTATATTTGTATGGTCTCCAAACTGCTTTTCAGAATCCTCTGCTAACAGTCCACTGAACTTCCAGTTCGTCTGCAAACTTAATTACTCGTAGATTATTCAAATTGTATATATTATTAGTAATATCAGTAGTAATATTAGTAGTAATATATTAGTAACATACTTAATATAAACTGCACAATAAACACTGAAAATTTGGAGAGGCTCATACTGTAAAAGGAGAAAACCTATTTCCAGAAACAGGTAATTGAAAATTACTCCCATTATACAGAATCGGTCTCAAAAATTGTGGATAATAACACCCGACTTACACTCTCTCATGAGTGATATAAAGCTATTTGTTCACTTAAGATGGCAAAGAAGACTTCACTTGTTCGAAGAATACTTTTTGTGTGTCACATAAGCAAAAACTGATCCTGAGAGATTAGTTTGTTGTTGCGAGAGTGTGGCAGAAAAATGTTACAATGTTGGATACCAATAAAACAGCACAATCAGTCTACAAAGGATATTGCGTACAAAACACTATTGTGATCCACCATGAAATATTGGTCAATTGTGTAGGATGTGTGCCGAATAGGACTAGTGGGGGCTATTGAATGTATACAAACCAGGGCAGCACAAAGGGTCACATGTTTGTTTGACCCATATGAGAATGTCAAAGGTGATAAAGAAACTGAACTGGCAGATACTTGAAGATAGATATGAAGTATTCAGAGAAAGCTTGCTTACAAAGTTCCAAGAACCAGATTTAAATGAGGAATAGAAGAATATACTAAAACCATGTGAATGGAACGGGAAGAAACCATACTAAGTGACAATATTCATTTCATTGTGGTTTGCAGAGTATTGATGCAGATGTAGGCAAATGAAGTGCAGGTAGAAGGGAAGAAGCAAAACTGAAGAACATAAGATAAATGAAAACAGACTTCATTGTTGTGAACAGGAATGGTAGGAAAAAAATGATTGAAAGAAATACTTTATCACATGGCAATGAGGTGAGAAAAAATATGTGTGTGTGTGTGTGTGTGTGTGTGTGTGTGTGTGTTTTAGAACCTTATCTTGTGTATCAAGATGCTATGAAATGCAAACTGTTCCTGTGTTCCATGATAAATTCATACACAGATTCTGTGGCTGCAGCTAAAATAAAAGATAGGTAAGGGGGAATCCCTGGTGAGAAAGAGGATACATAATACATGACAGGAACTGAACTTCGGGTCTTTTAGAATCACTCAGCGGGATCATGACACAGTACACATAGTACTAACTGACTGGATGAAACAACTATCAAAGATTCCTCAGACTGCAAAGTATGATCAGCTCAAAGGATAAATACCATAAGAAGATACACCATGACAAAAGACCATGTTGAATCTCAGGGAAAAGAGTAAGGATGATGTACCATGTTTGGTGTTAGAGAAGGGCTGCTCCTGTAACAGGTGTCATTAGTGAAGTAGATCAGGTGATACCAAAGTTTTTCAGCAATGGTGCAAAATAAATTAAGCTAGTCACCTGCTGCATTCTTTCTCAGGCTCCATCCATGAAGTTCAATAAAGCCTCAGGAGAAAGAAATGCTCTCCAAAACTTGTGGCAAGACAATATCTTCACTTTATTTGACAACAAGGAGAACACCAGTGCCATTCAATCAATTACAGTGGCCAAACATATAAACTGATTAATGATTATGCATTGCAGCCATTAGGTAATGGCACAAATGACACGTTAACAGTTTTATCACATGTGATGCCGACACACACATTTGTACTCAGACTGCAAAAGCCTGTGCTCTTATAGTAAAGATGTCTGTTTACTAAGCTGATAAAGGTTGGTTACTTTATGAACTTACCAAGCAAGGTAGCATCATGGTTAGCACACTGGTCTCGCATTTGGAAGGATGATGATTTAAAACTGCAGCCGGTCCTCCTGATTTATGTTTTCTGTGATTTCCCTAAATTGCTCTCTCTCTCTCTCTCTCTCTCTCTCTCTCTCTCTCTCTCTCTCTCTCTCTCTCACACACACACACACATCACACACACACACACACACATCACACACACACACACACACACACACACACAGGATAAAAGTAGAGAGAGTGAAGGGCTGTTAATGCAATAATACAATAGGGCAAGATAGTTGCAGGAGAACACACAGGAAGGTGGAAGGGGAGTAGACACAAGTAATGTACAGGGAATGGTGGGTATTAATAGCTGGGATGATGGCATGTGCTGGAGGAACATTTTATGCTTGAATAATTAAATGGAGCTTCTGTTGGAGGGGTGGGGACTGTCAAAGTAGCATGAATAGTGCCACAGTTGTTGAAATCACTATGTTGTGCTGTGCAAATGTGATGTAACTGTGTTATAGTTTGCCTCTGGATGTGGTTTAGTGGTTGGTAGGCATAGATATTTCTTTATAGTAGTTCATTGAACAGGTGTTTTGACTACACTGACAAACTGCAATAGTTGTTTTAGGGTAAGAGGTGCCTGTCACAGGTCTGAAGCAGGTAGTGGTGGGTGGTTGTCAGGATTAAATATTCCTCATTTTCCTCCTGGTACACCTCTGTAACTCAGTGGTCAGACTGCTGCTAGGCAGAGGATTTGGGTTTGATTCCCAATACTGCAAGAGCTTTTCCTTGGTGGAAAGACTGGAACAGGTTGCACTCAACCTTGTGATGCCAATTAAGGAGCTACATGAGTGAGAGGTAGCAACTCCAAGGTCAAGAAAGCTGACAACTGTTGTGAGAGTGGTCTGTTGAACCCATGTCCCTCCATAGCACATCCAGATGAAACCATTAGCAGTGGATAACATGGCAGCCAGTTGATCTTTCTCTCTGAATTTTATTCAACCCTTTTCCCTCCTCATTTGAAACTCTCGAGTTCCCTTTAGAGAAGTGTCTGGGTAAGTGTCCCTTGTCGCTAATCCCATCATGCTGCTTGTGCTCTTTTTCTTCTCAAAATATTGTTGTTTTGTTATTAGGTTCAACAGTTATTTTTCAACCAGATCATCATATACATATCTTTTATCTTTTTGTGCAGCAAATGAAATGATTATTTCAAATCGCATAACATTTTCCACAGTATGTTTATTGAGGTAACTAGAGGAAACAACACACATGGAATGAAATGTGTCATGATCAGAAGCATTTTGACATCTGTGGTTGACTGAGCGAGGTGGTGCAGTGGTTAGCACACTGGACTCGCATTCGGGAGGACGACGGTTCAATCCCGTCTCCGGCCATCCTGATTTAGGTTTTCCATGATTTCCCTAAATCGTTTCAGGCAAATGCCAGGATGGTTCCTTTGAAAGGGCATGGCCGATTTCCTTCCCGATCCTTCCCTAACCCGAGCTTGCACTCCGTCTCTAATGACCTCGTTGTCGACGGGACGTTAAACACTAACCACCACCACCACCACCGCATCTGTGGTTGGAGTAACTTTACCAGATTGTTATTGTAGTTACTGTAGTGGTTATGAATATCGGTTGTAAAATGTTTTCGTTATCCATTTTCAGTTAGCAATGTGGGAAGGATATGGTGCAGATTTCCTTAGCACCAGGCAGCTGATTTTACTCTTCTGTCTTGCAGGCAGTAAATATGACACAGCTAATGGTACTAAGTCCGTCATAAAGAGAGAACTAATTGTGTTGTGTGGCACTCTTTGGTAGAAATAGGAAATGTGCCTGCATTGAATTTCACCTTGCCTTCTACAGTCCTCATCACTGATACGGCATACATAATCTTGCCTTTCACAGGTCTTCATCAAGGTTGTCTGCATTAAGGAGCTGCACATTATGCTTGCCAGCATCCACAGTTCTTGAAAGTGTTTGCAAGTACACAAGTGTAAGGAAAATAATCGAAAATTCAGGCCCCTCTACAGTTAATTCAAATGTAACTATACTGTTAGTACAAGCAGGAAGACCCTGCCATAATTTCTTCAATTCAAAAAGAGTTGGTTAAATTTAATGGAATGGAATTGTTTGTTACGAGCTACATGGGATGAGCAAACAAATGAAATCTTCAAATATCCTAAAGACCTAATGAAGAAAAAGCAAATCTCCATTTTTTGGAAACAGCAGCAGTTGTGCTCCTTAGAAAGGCAAATAGAGCAGTAATGTAAGCTACAAATAAGTTTGTTGATCAATATAAAATCTAAAAATTGATTAAGAGAAAATCAGTAGCATTCATTGGCTGGAAGATTGGATTGGCTGGGTATTGTCTCTTTTTAATTATAAATGTTGTCCTTAACTCTGTCTGAAATTTTACACATTTATGTGACCCAATAAAAACTGCAAGCTACAGTCATGCCACAGATACCACTACCTGACAATATGCTTGTTGGAGCATATATGATTTTACTAACAGTTAAGAAACTTTTTCATTTTGATGTAACTTTACTATTTGATTCTCATTGATTTGTGTAACATTTCCATAGTTCAGAAAAGCTGGTGATGGAAAGAATGATCCAAATGACATAGATCGTGAAGCAGCCGAAAGCAATGATTGCAGCAGAGGTAGTATACCACATGGCTGCTTTCACAGGTGGCCCTGCCTCTGATGGGGTAGGCTGAACCTGTGACTGCAGTTGAGTAGGAAGTGCTGGGATGGTGGATTGGGCAGGTATTGCACTTTTGTCTTCCATGGGGTATGCTCCATGTGGCAAGGGATTTGGATTAGGAGTGGCATAGGGATGGAATAAGTTGTTTAGGTCAAGTGAGTGAGTGAGGGAGTACCACGTTAGGAGGGGTGGCAGTGATCATGGATATATGATGTCACTTATATCAGGATGTGATGGTAGATAATCAAAGCCCTGGTGAAGGGTATAGCTCAGTTGTTCCAGTCCAGGATGATAATGGGTGATGGGGTGGGCACTGTTTGGCAACTGGTTGTTGGGGTGGTGGGAGGGTTAGGGCTTTGTGAGAATATGTCACAAAAAACGTCTTATCTGACTAGGTTTGGGTGGTAGTGCCTGTCTGTGAAGACCCTCACGAGACTTAAAGAATACTGGGCAAGAGAGTTCTTGTCACTGCAGGTATGCCATCTATTGGTGGCAAGGCTGAGTGAGAGAGATTTTCTGGTTTTGTAAAGGATGAAAACTATCAAAATGCAGGTACTGTTGGGTTTAGTGGGTTTAATGTGGACAGAGGTGCAGATGAAGCCATTGGAGAGATGTAGGTGAACATCTAGGAGGGTGGCACATTGTCTTGAGGAGAACCCTGATTGTATGTTTCATAAGGTGGGAACAGTGGAGAAGCTGCCAATGAGACCGTTGAGGAGACATCTACATCACAATTATTTTGCTTTACCTTATTGCCATTTTCAAGAAATAGGGTCATGTTTAGCATGTCGGAAGTCGAAAATGTGATGTCAGAAAATGGGATTTCAAGGATGTGGTAACAGAGATGTTTCTTAATTCACATTCAGCAGCCACGCGGGATTAGCTGAGCGGTCTAAGGCACTGCAGTCATGGACTGTGTGGCTGGTCCCGGCGGAGGTTCGAGTCCTCCCTCGGGCATGGGTGTGTTTGTTTGTCCTTAGGATAATTTAGGTTAAGTAGTGTGTAAGCTTAGGAACTGATGACCTTAGCAGTTAAGTCTCATAAGATTTCACACACATTTGAACATTTTGAACAAATTCAGCAAATGTGTGTGCTGTGAATACAGGGCCTGTAATGATTTGGAGGGTATTGTAGGGAGTGAAACTTGCTCACATGCCTTTTTCTGCTGGTACAGCCACTCGGATCAGTCGGTTTTACATTTTGTATGGAATTTGTGGCACAGTTTCTTCATCAAAATGTTGATGATGGTGCCTTCTGCACTTTAACATGGTATTTTTTACATGCATACCATTTATTTTAATTTTGAATATAACTACAAAAGCCCATTTGCAATTGCTGTTTGACCTCACTAACAAAAGTTTTCCAGGGACTCGTGGCCTCAAATGGCATGCAATCATCACCTGCAATACACAGTTCCGCCTACACACACAATTGTAGCTTATGTAACTGCTTGAATTATTACTCTTTGCTAAGCACAGCAACATCTAGTTCCAACATAATGGAGTACTAGCATATTTCAGTGTTGGTACACAACACACTCAAGAGCTAAATTTCGGGGAACATGTCCATTTACCTATTTGTGTGCATAGCAGTTGTGTGGTTTATGTTACTTCAGATGCTGGATGGATTGCCTGAAACAATGATGCATGTCACAACATGAAATAGAATACTGTCATGCTGAACACACTTGTTGTTGTGAAAGTATCAAGTACGTAATGAGGCTTAGGGTGGTCTGGTCAAGGCCAGTTGTAAATTTATTTGAATATACCTTCAATTAAATGTGATTTTTGTACAGCTGATGTTAGTCATTCAGAGAAGCTTCCAGGAACTTCATACATGTCATTAATAAACAACAGCCTAGAAGAAAATATATTGCTTGATAATCAGTTATGTGTGTTACTTCACAAAATCATTCCACATCTGTCAAGGTGGTATTCCATTATCCCAACCAACCTACAAAATATTTTAGTCAATCATTATTCCACTCCTGCCACCAACCCCTTGCCGCATTAGTACTATATGTGTAAAAGATAGAAATGCAAGAAATGTCCCACACATCCACCCAGAAAATGTTATCTTATTCAGTCCTGTTATTAGGATGTACTACACCTCAGAGACATGGCTGTGTCTGAAAGCTAGCTGTGACATATGTTAATTCATCTGTTACTACTGCTTCACAAATAACTCGTGCTTCTTGGACAACCCTTCCCCCCCCCCTCCCCCCCCCCCCCCCCCCACACACACACACAGTTTTCATGAGCTGCACAGGTGGGCCCACTGTCTCCACCTTATCTTTCAATCCTTTGTGCCCCATGGCCTCACTCTCTTATAGTCCCTGTGTCACAACCACATTGTCCCATCCTATTTCCTTCATCTTCAGTCCAATTCTTACTCCTCACTGTTCCACTCTGCTTCCCATACTTTGGTTCGGTCTATAAGTCTGTGATCTTCATTCTTCTCTGAGTGGTTGCCCTCTACTAGCCTTGTTGGCACCAAGGTGAGTTACAGTTACCTTCCACTGCCCTTTACAGCTCCTTTCCCTCACCACTTCCCTGTTGGCATCATCAGTTTCTCACAAAATATCTCCCCTTTCAGGTTGGAGTGATTGAGCTATGTAGTAATGTGTATATAGTCTGTGTGGTCAACAGGCTGGTAAAACTTAATGTTTCTTCTTCAAAAATAATGTTTACAGTGGTTCTTCTTCAAAGATAAATAAAGGTTGAAGATATGCTTGGACCTGACCCTCACTTTTATTCTCACACCCACTTGGTGAGAAGAAACAGGAAACCTCCAAAAAAATAAGGAAGACTGGATAAGATCGTAAAAGAAGACTGGATAAGATCATAAAACTTCTAACATACAAAAAGTAAAATGTCCACTGACTTTCTTGTTGCTGATGGTATAACACATCATAATAACCTGATGCAGGAAAGCCATAGTTTACAGAGATGACCTGTAACTAAAAAATTTTTGCATACTTTATTTTATTATTATTTACATATTTTACACCCACATTGGAACACTTTATTCAGTCCATATATATTTAAGTATTAATACTCTTCTGCTCCCAAAACTTCTTCATCCTTTCCGACCTGGCTGCCCTTTCTTAATCAGTTATGGTGTATTTTTTTTGCATGTAAGTGTCTTTAGTTTAAGTCTCGTGTCACCGTGTTTCAATATCTTCTTCTCTTCTCTGCCATCAATTTGTTGCATTGTCAAGCCTAACTTGTCTAAATCCTCTTGAACTTCTTTAAACCAGTTGTTCTCGGTCTTACGTAAGGAGAAGTAGGTGAAGAGTTGTTTCAGTAGCCTGGTTTCTGGTAGTCTGGAAATGTGGTAGAAAAAAGCAACCCTCCTTTTTCGCATTGAGTCAGTTATTGACTCAGTTTCTTGGTATACAACTTCGTTAGGTAATAGTTGCCACTGTCACTCTACTTGGTATTTTTTGTTTATAATTGTACTAAGGATTCTTCTATCTGCCTTCTGTAGTTTGTCTGTGGTTGAGAACTGCTTCAATGGTTATATAGAGAACAGTCACCGACAATGCGACAATCTTCCAAAGAGGAAGACCCATGAGCCTTAACCCATAAGTGAATATTACAATCAGAATTAATCTTAACACGTCTACGACAAGTCAAAGATAAACTCCCATGTGGCATTAGATAAGAACCCTCACCAGAGATAATAATCTCAGAAACAGGGATAGTACGGTAAGCCAAAATTTCACGGGTTTCAAAGGATTCCAAACCAGCTCTCCCTGCACTGTTACATGCAACAAAAGCAACAGTAATCCAACCATTACCAAGGCTGGAAGAAGTGGAACTTTTCATTAGAGAAAAATTAAATCTCGCGCCACAAAACAAGGTAGGCCCATTTAAAAGTACAAATTGAGCAGTTTTAGATACTCCCCTAACAACATTCTTCCCCTTACCTGTAGATGCAGCAGCACCAAGTGTGCCGTCCACATTTACAAGTGATTTGTATACGAGCAATCGTCGGCGATGCGTGTGTGTATATATTACTTAGCTCCGAGCGGGCTATAATCAAGTTTTTGCAGAGTCACTTCCGGTTTTCGAGATGAACAGTGTTTCACTAGCATAGGTTGCTTCAGGTTTAATAGTAAAGTGGTAGTGTCTGAGTTTTGCATTTATTGAGACACATTTCTTCTTGTATGTTGGCCAGGTGATTTGTTGCGCTTGTTTCAGTTTAGTTTCTAGTTTGAATCCCAACTTATAACCTCCCCAAGATATTTGAATTTATTACTTTATTATAATTATGATTGTTTTTTATAAACCTGTTGTATGTCTTTTCTTGCCTTTGATTATATTTGTCTCTTCTCAGACTTCATTCCTGATGTCCCTTCTGTCATACTTTCTTACCTCCGCTGTCATTCCGTCTTTGTTTTTATTACTGATATTGTTGTCACTCTCTTCCATTATTTCTCCACAGGTTTCTACTACCCCCTTCTTAACAGTAGCTCCTTATCACATTATAGTTCTGATCTGTATTTTGGCTGTGCCCTTTTACACAAACTCTGCTCTCTCTACGCCAATTTTGGCTTTTCGTTTTGTGTTGTGGTACAGATGATTTTTATTGTTATCCTACTCTTTCATTTGTATCTTAATTTGGATGCTTTATGTTCTTGTTGGAAGTGACAGACCTCTGTGCATGTTTATTAAGTTCTGATGTGTGGGGCCCAGCACTTACGTAGTAGCTACAGTTTTCTGTTGTAATGTTGCTAGGTGTAAAAATTTGACTTATGGAGTGTGTTTCATATTGACTGCCAGTTGACTTTGGTCATGATTAATATTTGTAGTTAATCTCTGACATGGACACATTTTTTTACTTATGCTACTGAGTTATGTATTCAGAACCAGAATACAATCTGATAACGGTGACCACCTAGTAAGGTAATACAAGATAATACATATTCAGTGAGCATGAAGATTTCCAATGCCAGACTCGAAGTTTGCTGAATTTAGCAATTTACTGTTTGAGGTCTTTGGGGTACGGGGAATGTTCACATACAATATGGCAGTGAACCAAATAGGTAGTTCCTCTTAGTAGGCAAAACTGTGCTGTTGGGATCCACTCTCTTATTTCTAATTTATAAAGCACTGAAGCATTTCTTATGTATAGTTTCTCCTCTTAACTTGTATTCTCTTGGTTTTTACAAATGAACTCAATTAGAATAGTTTTAATGTGACAACTGCCTCTAGATTTTTTTTATAATGTTGGAACTAGGCCTATAAGATAAAAATAATTTGTGGAGTACATATTTTTCTTTCTCACAGTTTTATGCTGTGACATATATTTTAATTTTTTAATCCTCTCCCTTTGTAAGTACAGTTCTCAATAGGTTTATTGCATGCCTCTTTTTTTTTATCTTCATTGTTGAACACTTACAAGTACAGAGGGAGCATTCAGTGACTCGCTTGTTATATTCTCTAAAGAAAGTCTAGCACCTAACATACATAGAAGTAGAAAATGAACCTCAACCATAGAATATTTGTTGCTGTACAAAGTAGCCAGCTTGCATTTTTTGCAGTGTGTGTGGTCACACTGTGTAATCTCTAACTGCATACATGCTCCAACTAACCTAACACATTGAAAGTTAAGTATCTAACTTACATAGTTCTGCTGGACTGCTATCTAAGACATATATTAAATGCAATCTCGAATCTGAATTTGACAGACTCCAATGATCATTCGTAAATAGTGTCTTGCTATTAGGGTGACAATGGCTGATCAATGTTTGCTGGAACTTTAGCATGGAAGAACTAATGAAGCACAAGCGGATACATAAATATGGAACTGTAGGAACTGACTGAGTGCGATGGTGCGCTCACATTTATCCTCGACCAGTGGAGTAATCTTGCATGTGTGATATTGTTGGTGAAAACAAAATAGTAGTTCCAGGTTTCAGTGTTCCCTTTGGGGGCTGATGGAACTATTGGTAGGTGGGTGGATCTGACACCTTGAAGATTTCCTGATGGAAGCAAAAACAGGTTTCAGATTATGATTGTCATCTAGACAGTGACTGCTTGATACTTCGCGGCACGAGGTATGAAGAGAGCATGCTTAGTGGCACTGCCTGGTGCTGTTTTTGTGTACTGTATGGCTGCATGCACAGCATTATTCCCCTTGGGAGAGGAAACTGGTGAAACTGGCTTTATTAGTTTCACGCTTCCTCACTTGGTGATGTGTAAATATAGAGGGTACACATGTGGCACCTTCCAGCATTTGCCTGTGGCACCTGGGGAAACCACATCTGAGGTATCATGTCCCCATCCATCTGGTTGTCCCTGGTAGTCTGCAGCATGTCCCTGCTGCTGGAGATGAATTCAGGAGCAGCTGCTGGCTGCATCTGTAGGTCTCCCATATGACTGGCTATGTAGAAGTTTCCTGATTCTAAAAACTGAAAAAGAACAGCCTAAGAGTTCCACTTATATGTGCATGAGCATGTTATGGCATTTTCTGGCTATTATGGCATGTTTTGACATGATGTCGACATTACATTGGAAACATGGCATTACTGAGTTGACTGAGTTGCTGTACAACATTGCCTGTTACCTAATTTTTGTTGCTGTGCTCATACATGGTAGTGGGTATGAATCATTTACTTTAAAAAGTACTGTCTTGATTGGTATTGGAGATTAGGCTGTGGATGCATGAGTGACTTTAAAGTTGACATTAAAGTGCAATTTGGACTCTCGTATAGTTTCTCAACTGGAGATATTGCATCATGTGGAGTGGCTCTGTACTGAGAGAGAAAAATCAATAAGGCATTGTCACTACTGCATTGCTAAACAACCAGTCATGTGAGACTCAAAAGTTCATACAAATCTTTCTGAAAGTCCGTTGGCTTCAGGAATAAATGGTGTAGTTTTGAAGTGTGAAATACCATTTCTTTTGCAAAAAAAGTTTTAACTCCTGATGTGAAAACTGAGTGCCATTGTCTGTGACAATTGCTTTTGGTAATCCTTTAGTGGAGAAGGTACTTGACAAAGCCTCAGACCTTTTGATGTACATAATCTGTTACAGTTGAACCACGTATGGAAATTTGGAAAATGCATTGGTGACGATTATCCAATAGTTTCCTAAAAATGGTCGTGCAAAATCAGTGTTTAGACATGACCAGGGCTCAGATGTTTGTGGTCACAATAAATATTGTAGAGGGAGAACTGACTGGTATATTTGACATAAGTGGCATTTAGCCAGCATCATGTCTATGTCTTTATCTATATTTTTCCAGTAGCAGTACGCACTGGTAATGGGTTGGGCACATGCTGTGCCCCCAATGGCAGTGATGTAGCATTTGAAGTACTTTGAATTTTAGCACCTGTGCAATACCCACTTTCGTTGTTCCCTATTGTGAATGATATTACGTAAATTGAAGCTAGAGGGGGGGGGGGGGGGGTGATAGAAAGGAAAGTGAAGCGAAGCGAAGGGAAGGAACTGATGATATCAGCTGCATTGCGATTTTATGTGAATCAGTGGCAATGAGTGAAATTTTGTGCTGGCTGGGATTCAGACCTTGGATCTCATACTTACTCGGCAGTTGCATTAACTACTGGACCACCCAGATACAATTTTAATCACAAATGCATAGACTATCTCGGCATGCCCCTCTTAGTCCCACCACTACTCTGCAGTCCCCATCCATGTTCTCCATGCTTGCTAATTTTAGATTGCTGCTGGAGATTGAAGATAAATGTGCATCTGCACTGGTGGTTATGGATTCATAGCCCATTGAGGCACATCAGTTATATGAATGCCAAAAGAACAGACATCATGCATTCACATATGATTGTGAATGAACCAGAATGACACTTCTGTAAACTGCAGTTCTGATAGGTCAGTGTGAGTGAATTTCAAGTTGATAAATTAACTTCCTATTGAAATGCCACTACATCTGAAAGTACTGTTTTACTTTTGATAAAACTAGGTCCTTTTCCAGAAGCTGTGCAATTAAATTAGAATTCAATGGGAAGTTTTCAACAGTGTCTTGACTGATTAAATCTATAGAAAAACATACATCTGCAGAAGAATCAAATATTTTGTCATATCCTATTGTCTGTCCTGAAAGCAAAGCTGCTTTTGTTTCTTCAGCTACTGACCTGAAAATTATTTTGTGGTTGTAATTTCACAGAAGTAGCACTCAGCGGTGCAATCATTCAGAGTTTTGTGAATAGGTACTATTATTCGATCCAATGTAGCCACCAAGGCTTGTGATCCATAAGGAAAGTGAATTTACCACTACAGAATATCCACTGCACCTTCGACATGTTTACTGTGTAAAAGCTTAACTGTAGGCCTGATCCTGTTTGGTTTTGCATTTGCACTACATGGCATAATAAAGGCATTGCATTGTGCTGTTAAAGCCTTGACAAGGGGCATTTTCCTGATGGAATATTTTATGTCTGGCACCCTATGTACTCATCACTACCAAATATCGGCCAGTCCAAAGATACTTAAATAAAGGTGAAGCACATCATTGGGAAATAATAAAAAATTTTAACACTGCAACCAAGACTGGTTGTTTCTTCATATGTGTCGACATTACATTGGAAACATGGCATTACTGAGTTGACTGAGTTGCTGTACAACATTGCCTGTTACCTAATTTTTGTTGCTGTGCTCATACATGGTAATGGGTATGAATCATTTACTTTAAAAAGTACTGTTTTGATTGGTATTGGAGATTAGGCTGTGGATGCATGAGTGACTTTAAAGTTGACATTAAAGTGCAATTTGGACTCTCGTATAGTTTCTCAACTGGAGATATTGCATCATGTGGAGTGGCTCTGTACTGAGAGAGAAAAATCAATAAGGCATTGTCACTACTGCATTGCTAAACAACCAGTCATGTGAGACTCAAAAGTTCTGAGCCACTGTCAGTGTTTTTGATGGGAAAGCCATGCTCTCGATGCAAGAAAATGGCACCGATAATGTATTCTGATGCATCTGCTGTGATTGTCAACATTTTGTTTGGGTCATACCTTCTAAGACATTTGGCATGTAACAAACTTCGTTTTAATTTTTTTAAACTTCCCTGATAGTTTGTGTGTCTTAATGTGGCACATACTTGTTTGATGTCTTTAGGAGGAAGAAAATTGTTAGTTGATTATATATGTTTTGACATTGGCCTGATGCTGGGTTTTGGCAAGATGTGCCCTAAGTATTGTGCTTCACACTGGAAGAAGATGCACTTGATTCTGAATTATGTGACACTGCATCTAGAGTTTTTCCTGAGACAGTGATGTTGTCCAGGTAGTTTGCTAAAGTTGGAGCTGGAGAGAATTGGTTCTCCTAAATATCGCTGGAATGAACTACTGCTTTGTGCCCTTTGTTGTTACAATAATTACAGTTTGCATGTCAAAAGAAACAACTGTCTTGTTTAATTAATTCCACAGAATGCACAAGATTTTAATTTTGCATTAGTGACCTCTTCTATGGAATGGTGATTCTGTCACAGGCTTTGCATGCCCTGTGATTTCTTCATATGGATTCATTGCTTACTTGGCTGGGCAGGGTGATGGTGCATCATAAACATGTCAGCATTGTCACACTGTATCATGTCTGCTAATGCTTGCATCTGTTCACAGGCCGAAATTAATGGCTGACAGTGTTTAACTAAGCAGGTCTTTCTTTAATTTACTGTCTGGTGATTGCGTGATTAGCATATCTCAAATTGGAGAATATGCCTAAGACTTTTTACAGTTGTAATTTTTGCACGAAATTTACAGTGTCTAGTTAAGCCCTGTGTTTATGCAATCTGCTCTTTATTGCCTTGATTTAGTTTCTTGAAACAGTGAAAAAATTTTCTGGTTGTGGCAGCTTTTACTTCTTTCAAAATTTGCTGCTAATTTATACTTAATTTCTGAATAGGAAAGAGTAATAGGGTCAATTTTGTGAAACAACTTTTGTGTTACTTTAAAAATTGCTGGTCCTATGTTAGCAATTGGAAAAGCTTTGTGCTCAATATCGCCCGATATCTTGGGTGGGAGGAAATGTTTTTGCAGTCAGTATGTAGTTGGGCCAGACTACCAAAGCCAGCAAGAGTGGTGGCCTATTTAATCTACAGAGTTCTGTTTGGGCTGCTATCTATGGCATGTATTAAGTTCAGTCTTGAATCTGAACTTCACTAGACCCTTGGCATTGAACTGTCCAACAACTGCTTGTAAATAGACTGGAACTGTAGCAACTGATAAACTGCAACTGGATCTTCAATTCTGGATCTGTAGGAACTGGAAGAATGTCTGATGCAGCCACATTTATCCATGATACGTGGAATAATCTAGCATCCGAGGTTTCACTGGTGAAAACAGAAGAGTAATTCCAGGTTTTGGCACCCTCTGCAGCAGCTGACAGAACTAGCTGTGGATGGATCTGATGTTTTGTAGGTTTCATGGTGAAAGCAGAAATGGGTTCTAGATTGTGAGTGCTGTCTAGGTGGTGATTACTCAGAACTTTGAGGTGCCAGGCATGAAGAGTATCTGCTTGGTGGTGCCAGTGCTGTTACTGTGCAGCATGTGGTTAAGTACACAGGATTCACCAAAATATCTCTCTATCTCCTCCATATTGTTGTATTCTTGTGCACAGGATTCTAAGTCACAATATGTTCACTTTGTAGTGTTCACTGCAATTGATTTAATGAAAGTAATTTTAATGTATCTACATCTACTCCATAGTCTGCAAGCCACCATACAGTGGTTTGTGGAGGATACCCTTTACCACTGCGAGTAATTTTCTTTCTGTTCCACTCAAAGGTACAGCGAGGGGGAAAATGACTATTTACATGCCCTCATTTGAGCCGTAATTTCTCCTATCGTCTCTTTGTGATCCTTGTGGGAAATGTATGATGGCAGCAGTAGAATTGTTCTGCAGTCAGCTTCAAATGCTGGCTGTCTAAGGTTTCTCAATATTGTTTTTCAAAAAGAACATCACCTTCCCTGTTGGGATGCCCATTTGAATTCCTGAAGCTTCTCCGTAACGCTTGCATGTTGTTTGAACCTGCTGGTAACAAATCTAGCAGCCCGCCTCTGCTTCAATATCTCCTTTAATCTGACCTGTTGCAGATCCCAAACACTCAACCAGTACTCAAGAATAGGTCACACTTGTTATGTATGAGGTGGAACTATCGGCCGCATGGAAAAAGGGTGACCTGGCTGAGTCACAAAATTTGACTCTTAGTCCGATCACGATGTGTGGCCATTAATTGCATGTGTTGAACACGTAGGCTGATGTGAGGATCAATGAACTATACTTTATGGGATGTATCTGTAACATCTTAGGTGATTAGAAAGTTAGTAGACAGGAATTCAATTGAATACTTAGCTTTAATTCAGCATCAGCAGTGAACGTCGATCTTGACTTTGTACAATAATATTTACAAGTGCAGTTATAGACTCAAATACGAATACTTCTTTACAATTCTGATTGCTTCACACATATAGAGCAGTTGTCAATGCTGAAGCTGTATGTGGCGCCTGGCTAGGCCGTAGCTACTGACTTAGCTGAAGCCTGTGCTAACTAGCATCTTTGCAAATGAGATCTGTGAAGCTATAACAGGTGAACCATTCCTATTAAAGTTGGCTGTAGAACTGGCCAGTGCGCTACCTTGTCTCGTAAGACCAGCCGAGTGGCGGTGCTTGGTCTGCTAACACCGACAGTGACAACTCGCGGGTCCGATGTGTACTGACGGACCGCGGCCAATTTGAAACCTATTACCTAGCAAGTGTGGTGCCTTGCGGTGACACCACAGCGCTAGCATCCTATACATGGTCTCTTTTATAAATGAACCATACTTCCCCAAAATTCTCCCAATAGAATGAAGTTGACCATTCATCTTCCCTACCACAGTTCTCACATGCTCATTCCATTTCATACCACTTTGTGACGTTGCAGCTTGATATTTAAGCTGTGTGACTATGTCAGGCAGGACACTACTAATGCTGTATCCAGACATAATGGGTTTGTTTTACCTACTCATCCATATTAACTTAAATTTTTCTACATTTTATTGCTAGGTGCCATTCATCGCGTCAACTACAAATTGTGTCCAAGTCAACCTGTATTCTCCTATGGCCACTCAACAGTGACACCTTCTCATACACTACAGCATCATCAGCAAACAATCGCAGATGGCTGCCTGTCCTGTCCACCAGATCATTTATGTATACAGAAAATAATAGCAATCCTGTCACACTTCCCTGGAGCTTTGCTGATGATACCCAACTCTCTGAGGAACATTCGCCATTGAGGACGTCATATTGAGTACTGTTACTTACAAAGCCTTCAAACCACTCACATATGTGGAAACCTATTCCATATGCCCATACCTTCATTAAGTCTGCAGTGGTAACCGGGTCGGATTGTTTCTGGAAATCTAGAAATATGGAATCTGCCTATGGACATTCATCCATAATTCACAGTACATTATTGAGAAAGGGGAAAACTGAGTTTTTCAGAATCAGTGCTTCCTCTTGTTCAGTGTTGACAGCTGTCACCAGTACTTCGTATTTCTGCTGGTTATTCATATCAAAAGGGGTAGACCTACAGTAAAGTCACACCTATACACTCAAATTTAAACCATTACATATGCTTCATGGGTAAAGTGTTTGTGATTGCATTATGTTCTTTGAAATACTTCATAATCCTGAGCAGAAACATCTAAGTATCACAGAAGTGACAATTCAAAACCAGGATGCATGAAACAATTTAAGAGGTGTTTTTTTTCTTGTACTTTGATACTATTAACTGGTGCAATACAGGAGGGCAAGATGAAAATTTCTCAGCCTGATACATAGATGATGGTAATATTATTAATGAAAGTTTGTTTTTGGTTAATGATTACCTTCAGAAGCAGCAACTCCCAGCAGAACTGATTGAAGTTAATAAGAATATATAGCAGGAACCATAGCTTCCATAACCAGAGGTTCATCCTCCTGGAAACACAAAAGAATTATTTTGGGGGAGGTTGAATAAGATGATTTGGAAGGGAAGGGTGGTAACTTCTCGAGACCCTACATTGTGTTAACTGCAGTTTGGGTGATGGGCAGAGGTTCTAGTTATTCCAGTGAAATTGTGATTTATAGTGGAAAGCGTAGCTTTGTAGAACTTTTTTGACAAGCTTTCTGTATGTGTTTGAGGGTACTGAATCTGAATTTTTCAAGTCCCACCAAAATTTCAGCCTGAAAATGGGTAAAAAATAGAAGAAACCCTAAATATGGGACTTTTTTGGTGGTTTTTAGATTATAACTTGGAAACGACACAATTTTTGGCAAAGTTAACTATTTATGGAAATAAAGAGGATAAAATTTCCCACAAAAAGATCGCAATGACTTTTCTGATCAGACCAACTGTATGACATTGAAGTTGGTGTAATTTTGGGTGTCTCCTCCAAAACCCAACTCATCCCTCAGTACACTATGATGATCTTTCAAACAGCAAACTGAAAGCTTTCATCACTCCTACAATTAAAAGCTATTCAAGCAACTTATGTAACTTACATAATAATTATGCCATATTTGGTAATTAAATAATAATAATAATAATAATAATAATAATATATCTGTGATATCATAATTTTAAGGAAATTTCAAAGAAGTTTCATCTGCTTTGCATGTTGTGCACCCCTACACTCATCTCTACTCGATTGGTCAGCAAAGAGAGAATATGTTTGGGTGTGGTACGCGTAAGTAAGATAATAATGACTACTTTCATTTCATACCAGATAGTTGGTAAATAATTAGAATTGAAACCAGTGTGCAGTGTTTGTTACAATAATGAGGTCATTAGATTACACATGCTTCCTCCTGTACTTTCAACACAGCTTATTCTAAGTCTTACAAATTGACTTGGCTGACGTTCTCGCGAACTGTATTGCAGTTGGTGCACAGCTTCAAGCAGTGAAGGCCTGTTTTTGAGCAGCTACAAGGGCAGCCATGACACTCTGTTTTGTATTTGCATGCAATACAGGTCAGAATGTCAGATGCTGGTGACTGGAGCATAGTGATTGGAACCAGGGGAGCTTGTTCAACCCTTTTCCTTGGAATTTTTATTTTTGTCCAGCCATTGTTGCACTTGGTGGTACACTCGTAGCATCCTCAGTTGGTAGCAGAGAAGCGATGTTGGCAGTTGTTTTGAACGTTGGTTTGACATAGGTTCTCTATCTGAGGTGGTTCATAGACCCTCTGCTCACACCACTGTAGGACTTGACGAATCGTTTACCACATGCCACTACGGCCTCTTTGTCTGCATTTGGATCTGTAAACATTTGTATGTCCTGTTGAAATTCAGTGTTTTTCTTCAATTTAATGTTGCATCTCACTTTGTTTTGATTCTAAAGAGCAGAACTAGTGTCACAGCCACTGACTGCATGGAAAAACAGGATATTCTCTCGAAAGGGGTGGCCAATTCCCTAAGGAGTGTAAAACTGTGTAGGTTTTCCTTCTCCCCCATTTTTCCTGTAGTACATTATTTTGTTAATTGAGGCCTGTTAGAATGCAAGAAGTCCCATGTCTTCCTCAATTACTACGATAGTTGAATGTGTGGGAGCCAAAGATAGCACTGTGTTGATAATCAAGGTATCAGCATCTTCCACGGCTTGCTTCGAAGCTGTACCTTCTTTTGCCAATGTGACCATTAACATTGATATTAAGTGGCCCTTGTTCTTTGAATTGGAGAGGAGTTTCTCCTGAGTGACAGTTATTACCATCGTTTTGTTGAAGATTATTTCTATGGAGTTGTTGCAGAGGGAGCTTCTTGCTCACGTGTTGTCCTTGGTGCTGATGCTCAGCTTGTCAGTGTTATCATCAAACACTACAACAGATGTCAAATTGTACTTCAGTTGAATGAAGGAAACATAGCTTTCACAGATATCTGAAAATGACTGCCCACTGTACCAAACAACTTGATGCAGCGGGTGTCCCCCAACAGAAGGGAAAGGTTATTGCCATCTTACAAACATCTTACCCCTCCAGTACAGCAAGTATCAACTACCACCCACTGCAATAACATTGTGACATTGCTGCAAGATGGAATTTGGCAATGGATGTGCAAAAAATTATACAAATGTGTGGTGGTGAGGGTCCTGAGATTGCCTGTCACCTCAGCTTTGAAATCGCACCGACATCAGTACATGCTACACATCGTATGGTGGGTCTGACAAAAAACATCACTGAGACCTATGCTGTGGGAAATATTACCCTCTTTATTTTCGTAAATAGTCAATGTCGCCAAAAATTGCATTGTTTTTGAGTTCCGAGCTAAATATACAAAGTAAGTCCCATTTTTATCATGGTTTTGACCCATTTCAGGGTTGAAATTTTTGTGAAACTAAAAATTCGGATTTAGCACCTTGAAAAACAGACAGAAAGCTTGTAAAATAAACTTCTACTGAACTTTCACTTGACCTTTCTGAATACCATTTGACTGGACTAAGAAGGGAGTGGGAGAAAGTAAGCCCAGCTTCCACAAATACTGCCACAGGTTGGTGAACTGTGTAGGGGGGTGGGGGGAGTACAAGTCACACCTGCCTCTCTCAGTGCAGACATCTTAAACTGGCTTCATGGTTCAGCAAAAGCAGAAATCATGCATGGAGATAAAAATTGCTTAAAAGTTGTTCATTATCAAAACAGAAATCATCTTACATATTATTATGCTCAATAAAGATCATAACTACAACAATTATATATACTTACCACAACGAAAGGAAGCAATATAAAACAGAATGAAGTACAAAACAGTAACTCAGCAGATGACAGTAGCTACCTCACAAAGTACTGTCAAGTTGGTAACGTTGTCTACAACCAAAAAGAAATTACTGCCGGCTGAGCCTCCTGACTTCTGTAAGTTCAGGACTGGGGAGCCGAGTGGCCAGCTTACAGTTGACAAATGTCTGGTTCTGAAATATAGAAGTACTGTTAACTATTTTTAAGTGTTTCTGTTGGCATTAAAAGTTGCACCTGTTGGAGTTTGGTATCAGTCAGCTCATATATCTCCTTAAGTGTAATAATTTTCTGAATAGGTTTACCTCATCAAAAAAATATTTTTGGTGTGTTAGATCATATTGAAATATTCTATACATGAATCATCAGCTTATGTCAAACATTCTGTGTCAAATCTCACATTTCTCAGGAGAATTAAAAAACAATGTATTTCTTTTTGTACATAACTTATTTGTATCCAGAAAATGAGAAAATATTCTGTTACCAGGGAATTCTGCTGCTCACCTCACCACTGCAAAAAATGAGACAAAATAAATAATTTATTAAGAACATTCTAGGTGCCATACCAGGGAATTGGCTGGTTCTGAGTGACAATAAGGGAGTGTTCATTTAAAGTGCCACTAATACTTGAGCACTACATTTTATTTCTGATAGTCTGAGTAGAGAAATACAGCAGTGATGTTTTAACTAGTAGAACTGTAGTCAACAAAGACCATTTCTCATATCTTTCCATTTTTTTACAAGAGAATAACAAAATTAATTTCAAAGAAAAATGCTTCAGTGTGGATTTCTGTTTCTTGGATAACTCTGTTCTTGGTATCAGATGTTACAAAGATTACTGTAAAACTCCCTGTGCTGTTGAGGAAAAATGGCAACATTTTCAACATTTTTTTTTTTTTTTTTTTTTTTTTTTCAACTGATAAACATGATGGATCTTTCAGATGATGTATAGCATCGCAGACATCAGCCATCGTCTTTCCTCTTTTGATACATTGACGTTTTTCCATTATTCTGTTTTAGAGCAAGAGTTTTAATACACAAAGAGTTTTGCATCGCCCCAGTTTCCAGAACTCCTGAAGATAGACATTGACAGTGGATATTGTATCAGAGACACAGTCCCTATGATTGCTCAGAGATGTCACGAAACCTGCCCAAAGATGTAAACAACCATGCATGAGCAGTGCCTACTATACTGAGGAGGGTCCGACGGCTGATCAGTTCCAGTCATTCCACCAGGAAGGAGGTACATGGCTTGTGTTGCCTGTAGTTCAACCATGCCTAGACAGTCAATACTGCGATTTGATCGCGTCCACATTGTTACTTTCTGCCAGGAAGGGCTCTCAACAAGGAAAGTGTCCACGTGTCTCAGAGTGAACTAAAGCGATGTTGTTTGAACATGGAGGAAATACAGACAGACAGAAACTGTCAATGACATGCCTCACTCGGCTGCCCAAGGGCTACTACTGCAGTGGATGACGGCTACCTATGGATTATGGCTCGGAGGAAACCTGGCAGCGATGCCACCATGTTGAATAATGCTTTTTGTGCAGCCACAGAACGTCGTGTTACGACTCAGACTGTGTGCAATAGGCTGGATTATGCGCAACTTCACTCCCGACGTCCGTGGTGAGGTCCATCTTTGCAACCATGACACTATACAGATTGGTCCAACAACATTCCAAATGGACTACTCAGGATTGGCATCACGTTCCCTTCACCAATGAGTGTTGCATATGCCTTCAACCAGACAATTGTTGGGGACGTGTTTGAAGGCAGCCCAGTCAGGCTGAACACCTTATACACACTGTCCAGCGAGTGCAGCAAGGTGGAAGTTTCCTGCTGTTTCGGGGTGGCATTTTGTGGGCTCGACGTACGCTGCTGGTGGTCATGGAAGGTGCTGTTGACGGCTGTACAGTGCCTGAATGCTATCCTCCGACCGATAGTGCAACCATATTGGCAGCATATTGGTGAGGCATTCATCTTCATGGATGACAATTTGCACCCCCTTCGTGCACATCTTTTGAATGGCTTCCTTCAGGATAATGACATTGCTTGACTAGAGTGCCCAGCATGTTTTCCAGACATGAACCCTATCAAACATACATGGGATGGATTGTAAAAGGGCTGTTTATGGATGGCGTGACCCACCAACCACTCTGAGGGATCTACACCAAATCTCTGTTGAGGAGTGTGACAGTCTGGACCAACAGTGCCTTGATGAACTTGTTGATAGTATGCCACGACAAATACAGGCATACATCAACGCAAGAGGAAGTGCTACTGGGTATTAGAGGTACTGGTGTGTACAGCGATCTGGACAGCTACCTCTGAAGGTACAACATGCAATGTGTGGTTTTCATGAGCAATAAAAAGGACGGAAATGATGTTTATATTGACCTCTGTGCCAGTTTTCTATACAGGTTCCAGAACTCCCTGAAACGAGGTGATGCAAAACTTTACTTGCTGTGTGTAGCTGTTTGAGATGGATGAGTATGAGATACTTAGTTTGTACTGCATTTTGAGATCTTGCATGCCTCCAGTGACAACAATGTTTCAGCAGCATCTTTAAAATTAAAGATGTCTGTTGTATGTATTGGGATTACATACAACGGCTTCATAGCTTTAACTGACTCAACAATCAAGTGTAAATCTTGTCTGCCAAAGACCTTGCTTATGTTTCTCTGTAATTGCTAATCTTCCCTTTATTACAAAGATGTTTTATTGATACAGCAGAAGTTTACATGTACTCTGCTGACCACGCAAACTGTACTTCACCTAAATGGATGATACTGTGATGCATGGCACTTGCAGCTGTAGAGGGAAGCACTGTTTGATACAAAGACCATGCACCCTCTAGTAATTAATGTTTGAAACATTTTCTCCATGATTTGGCAATTGGAATGAGTCTAGGAACATGCAACAGAGTACCATGAACACAATAGCATTGAAATCAAGTATATTGAAGAAATGACACACAGAAAATTTGACATTGTCACTCATAATTTGTTATTTTAGTGTATGAAAGGGATCAAAATATCTATTTGCAACCCATCTGGTTAATTATTGTAGTTCCTAATAACCAAATAGTCTGCCTCTGTAGCTCAGTGATCTGGCTGCTTTGTGGAGGATCCGGGTTTGATTCCCAGTACTGCCAGGGATTTTTTATTTTTTTTATTTTGTGGATGACTGAAATGGGATGTACTCAGCATTCTGATGCTGATTGAAGAGCTACTTGAGTGAAAAGTAGCAGCTGCAATATCAAGAAAGCAGACAGTGGCTAGGAGAGAAAAGAGAAGCGTGCTGTCCTCACACCCCTCCATACTACATCCTGTGATGCCATCAGCAGAGGATGACATGGTGGTCAATCAGTCCTGGTTGGCCTATTAGGGCTGGAATGCTGAGCTTTGCTTTCACTAATGTCCAAATTATTGTTGTGCTGTGTACGTGATCTTCTAATACTTTCAAAGCACAAAATATTAGACTCACTTAGACAATGAATTGCAATCATAGAAGAATTACGGGCAAAGTTGAAGCAGATTCTAAATCTTGCTCTGGAGTGCCTAGTAAGAGGATTAAGGATGGAAAATACTGACTGTAGTTTAACAGCAAAATTTGGAAAATGGTGAGGAAGAAAAGGCTGTTGTACTCTCAGTTCAAAAGAACACACAAATGATGACAGGCAAAGGTTAGTAGAGATTTGTGCATCTGTGAAAACATGTACCATCTGAGAAAATCCTTGGCCTACATAAAATTGCTAATTGGGTCTAAGGTTTCCATCCAGTCACTCATTTACCAGTCTGCTGTGGCAGCTGAAAATAGCAAAATGAAAACAGAAGTCTGCATTTAAGAAATTGTTCATGCAGGAGAATTGTACAAACATACTGTTCTTTGACCATTGCAAAGAGTCCTGTATGGATGATAAAGTGATAAGCATCCCTGGCACAGAGAAGCAACTAAAAGAGTTGAAAACAAGTAAGTCACCAGGTCCATATGCAATCCCAATTACAAAGAGCACTCTGTGGCATTGGCCCCTTGCTTAGCTTGCATTTATCATGGATCTCTTGCCCAGTGCAAAGTTCCAAGTGACTGGAAAAAAGCATAGGTGACTCCTATGTATGAGAAGGGTAAAAGAACGGGCCTGCAAAATTACAGACATTGGTTTGCTACAGAATTCCAAAACATATTTGAAGTTTGAATGTAATGAATTTCCTAGAGACCGAAAAGCTTATGTCCATGAATCAGCATGGTTTTAGATAACATCACTCATGTGAACCTCAGCTTGCCCTTTTCTTACGTGATAAGCTATAAAATAGGGATGAAGGTCAACGGGCAGATTCCATATTCATAGATTTCCGCAGAGCATTAGACACTGTACCCCTCTGCAGACTGTTACTGAAGGTATAAACATATGGAATAGGTCTGATATATGTGGATGGCTTGAAGACTTCTTAAGTCTCAATGGCGAGTGTTCATCAGAGACTAAGGTATTGTCAAGAGTGCCCCAGGGAAGTGTGATAGAACAGCTATTGTTTTCTGTATACATAAATGAGCTGGTGGACAGGATGAGCAGCAGTCTGCAATTGCTTGCTGATGATGCCTTGGTATACATGAAGTTGTCCAAGGTGAGTGACTGTAAGATGATAAAAGATAACATAGAGAAAATTTCTAATTGGTGTGATGAATTGCAGCTGGCTCAAAATGTAGAAAAATGTAAGTTAATGAGCGTGAGTACGAAAAACAACCTGTAATGCTCAGATACAACATTTGTAGTCTCCTGCTTGACACAATCATATCGTTTAAATACATGGGTGGAACACTGCTATGGCTACAAAGTGCTTGGTGCACTATACTGCAAAGCATTATGTAAAGGAAAGAGCGTGTGAGAATTGTGGTGGGGAAGGCGAATGGTCGACTTCAGTGTTGTGGGAGAATTTTACGAAAGTGTGGTTCATCTGTAAAGAATACCACATATAGGACACTAGTGCAACCTGTTCTTGAGCGATGCTCAAGTGTTTGGGATCCACACCAGGGCAGATTAAAGGAGACATCAAAACAGAGACAGGCTGCTGAAGTTATTACCAACAGGTTTGAACAACACACAAGTGTTACAGAAATGCTTCGAGAACTGAAATGAGTATCCCTGGATGAAAGGAAATGTTCTTTTTGAAGAATACTTAAGAGAAAATTTAGAGCACTGGCATTTGAAGCAGACTGCAAAAAAAATCTCCTGCCACCAACGTACATTTTGTGTAAGAACCATGAAGATCAGATACGAGAAAATAAGATTAATATGGAGGCATATAGGCAGTCATTTTTCCCTCACTTGATCTCTGAGTGGAACAGGAAAGGAAAAAATTATTATTATTATTATTATTATTATTAGTAGTAGTAGTAGTAGTAGTAGTAGTAGTAGTAGTAGTAGTAGTACTATAGGATACCATCTGTCACACACCATATGGTGGCTTTCAGAGTCTGCATGTAGCTGTAGATGTATGTAAGTCTTATGTATACAGTACCAGCTAAACTGTTCAGTAGGATTGTTGTTTCCAAAAATTATTCATTCTGCCTGTATAGAGTTGGATATCTTGTTTCATTCGTTCTGCAATATAAAGTTGTAGTGCCACACGAGTGAAAAAACTAAAAGGGGAGGGGGGGATAGTAATGTTCTCACTAAAGGACACAGACACTAAAATGTTCAAATTTTTAATAGGCGAAATTAGCCTCACCAGAATCCTATAAAATTCAGCTGGAGTTTGTATTGAGCGTGTTGCAGCTGAATTTAATGCTGTTTTCTTCTGTCTTCCAGGAAATTGTCAAATTTTAAACAGAGTGAAAGCTTGCTGCTGCGGCTAGTTTGTAGTTTCTTTCATATCACTTGCATCTGTCCCATGTGACTAACCTATCACATCACTATCCAAGGAGAACTTAACATTGTATTGAGCTATGCTATGAATTTCAAAATCTCAAGCACATTTGACCATGAGTATTGTGTGTATCGTCTCACTCGTGTCCATTCTTATTGGAATAAAATTCAATTTACAGTTTGTGACACTGTTTGGAAGTCGAAAGCACGCACGAAATAAGGACCATTACTAACAGTTCAGTGAATCTGTATTGGCTTCATTTGACAAAGATGTCAGTGAAAAAATCTGTAAAATCAATTTTTATTGAGCATGTATTTATGCCATAGTGAAAGTTCCACCCTTGTGGTTCTAGATTATAATTGAAATCATCAAGGCTAGTGAAACATCATAAGTGTAGTTTCCAAAAGTCTTCTATGCTGTCCATTCCTAATGGGTTTCCTTTTCATTCTATCGTTTGTAATGCACACAGATAAAATCACAAAAAAGTGATACATGTAAACCAAACACAAACAATTGGTGTGGTGGTGTTAAAATATATGTTATTAATGGTTTTTAGTTATACAGTGCATGCCAAATAAAGCCAGGTGCAAAAAGACAAGCAATTTTGAAATGAATAGGTGGAAAACACTTGCAACTGCAGTACAAGTATGATTCTGAGTCTGTATGCCTATGAAGAATAAACAGTAAAGTCACCAGGATACATGAAAAGATAATTAAGTAATAGTTGCTGAATATCCTGTAAAATAAAAGGCAAAAAAATACTGGGAGCAGTTTTTTTTTAGAGTAAGTGACTATACAAGGTGTTCCAGGAGGAATGGTCAATGTTTAGGGATATGACAGGAATGATCATTTGAAGCAAAAATTTGTAGTAAGCACTGACTTTAAAATGCATATATTAAGATCTATGAACACTTGTTCAATTAAAGATATATTTCACAGTACTGAAAAGGACATAGCACTCATGGCTTGTAAAGTACGCATTTTGGAGCCCATGTATACTGGACTTTTTTGCTTCATATGGTTCTTCCTGTCACATCCCCGAATACTGACCATCCTCCCGTTCACTACACTACCTGACAGAAAAGGTCAAACACCCAGGAGAGGAGCAAACAAAATTAAACTTTACGGGTTGGGAGGATATGTGATTGTATTGCAGTGATTACAGTATTTAGTCAAATTTACAAAGAACTTCAGTATGAACCTCCTTGCAGGATGATGTTGCACTCCCTCTGCCCTGGATGCATGCAGTGATTCAGTTGAAGCTATTGTATCCTCTCCTCCTACAAGTTGACCCACAACTGTTGTAACTGGCCCTTGGTATCCTAAATACTATTACTGGGACAGAGTTGACATCTGAGCTTGTCCCACACACAATCTATCAGGAAAGTTTTGTGGATCCTGCTGGTAATGGGAGTACGTCAACACCATACAGATAGTTCATAGGGACACACTTCATATGTGAATGAGCATTGTCCTACTGAAAAATGGCACCATGATGCTGTTGCATGAGAGGTATCACAGGATGTTCGTGATGTACTGTTGTGACTTAAGAATTCGATTACTCACTATGAGCCATGACCTGATGTCATACCTGATGGCTCCTCACATCATGCTGTGCCTCTCCAAAACATTGGAAGAATGGGACCTCTCCTCATTTCTCTACCATACTCACCAACAGTGGCCATTGGGATAGTGCACAACCACAACTCAACACACTGTGACACCATTCATCAACAGTCCATGCTTCCCAATCATGGACCACTCCAGGTACAGCCGTATGTGTGATGGTGTTAATGGCAGCCTACACATGGCCCAGTAATTTCGTAGTCCGGTTGCTGCTAGTCTCCAACTTACTATATGGTATGAGATGGACTGTGAAAGGGAGTCCATTACTTGTTCTTCTATAACAGTTGCAAATATTATGGGGCTACAAAGTGCTTGGTGCACTATACTGCAATCCTCCCATATAGTGGTCATACATAGTTAACTGGGACCATGATTGAGAGTATAGCACCCTCATGTTCTCATGCAATCCAACATCTGGCCAATATCACCTCCAAATGCTCAACAATTCCCAATGCGGCATTATTTGACCAGATGGCAAAATGGAGACCCACAATGAGGCCCCATTCAAACTGTTGCCAGGTACTCATAACACTGTCTCATGAACCCAAGACATCTCTGTCATTTACAGTGATCAGACAGCATCCATGCCCTCATATACCATACCAGGCCTGGTGACAACACTGAACATGGACAACATTACAGCACTTTGGTGGCTGTTCTACATGCACACACACACACTCTCTCTCTCTCTCTCTCTCTCTCTCTCTCTCTCTCTCTCTCTCTCTCTCTCTCTGTGTGTGTGTGTGTGTGTGTGTGTGTGTGTGTGTGTGTGTGTGTGTGTGTGTGTGTGTGCGCGCGCGCACCTCTTTTAATGCAGCACTCTTATAAACACAATTTATCGTTAAAAGAATTTATATAAGATATCATATAAGCTATATCTTTGTCATTTCCTTGAAATTTAAAATTTAGCTGATGGAGTTTTTTTGCTAGGTTAGTTAAGACAGCAAAATTCATAAGCCAGTGAGGATCTTCAATATAAGCTAACAGACTATGCTCTTCTTGTCTGTGCAAAAACAGTTTGGTAGCTGATAAGAGATTGTGAAGATGCTGAAGAGCTTTTCCCTTATTGAGCCAACACTCTTCAGTATGGAGAAGTAAATCTCCATATTACAGTTCCAGTTCACCTGTCCAATCTTTGAAAAATCTTATTTCAAGAGAGTGAGACCTAGTTTTGTTGAATATCTTGACAACAGTGTTGATAGTTTCATTCAAATTTTAAAACTTTCCACACAGAGATTGCTAGTGTAAAATTCAATGATAAATTAAAAACTGTGGAAAACTTGCACCTTTCTGGCACTGAGGAAGGAAAATGTTTTTTTAGAACCTCATAAGCTGGAATTCCATCTGTGGTAATGCTTACAAGCTTGTGGATAGGTATTTTATCAGGCAGGCTGAGTTGCATCGTAGCAAAATATAACATATGCTCATCTTATATGATCTTCTTCCTTGACAGTAAAGTTATTAAAAATTGCCTTTACAAAAACTGGCAACTCAACAGTGCCTGTTGCTTCATTGGACTCAGCTAACTGCTTTGATAAATAACAACACTAATCCAAGTCTGTTTTCAATTGAGAAATAGCAATATTAGACGTTGTTTCATCTCTTCTTGTGACAGTTCTTGATGAAAGTTGGAGGGATATGATGGCAGCCGCTATTTCAGACTTGGTTTTAAAATGCTGAAAAAACTCGACAGCAGCTTCTCGAAATGCTTTTTTTACAAATTCGCCATTCACTATTGTTTTCGCCAACACATTTGAAACACTATAAGCAGCAAGAGTGACAGCAAAACTTTCATCTAGTGGCTTTTTGAACAGATTTTGCTAAAACTTAAAAATCAGTTAAGTTTCTTGATTTTCTTTTCTCAGGAAAAGGAAAGTCAGCATTCACACGCAGGTGCACAGTTTTGAAATGTGTGTCTATGTATGTCTTTTTCACAAGTGCAATATTAGCTTGACACAATAAACAAATGCATGTGCCATTTCTCCCTGTATAAGGCAAATATAAAACACAAAATCCACTTTTGACAGCTTTAATACACTGTAGTATAGTAATATTGTATCGTTGCAAAGCAACGATCAGGCAAGGGCACTGTATACCATTTCCACTCAATGTACCTTGCTAGAGTGAAGGACTTTAATCATGACACATATGTAGTTTTAAACTGCAGCTTAAGTGATAACACTGCACAATTGAGTGTGTCTGTTATTTGAGACTGATTTAATTGTGGACCAGTACAAACAGAATACAAAGAAGTTACTATCAGTTGACCACAGTATAGCAGATTACAGGAGTCATCTTAGTGCAATGTTTTTCATATATAAGAGAGAATAATAGCCCATAAAAAATAAAGCAACTGACAGAAAAGTTAAATATGTTGCTACCACAGTAGTGCAACAATTGTTGCAGTGAAATATGTGAAGTCCAAATGCCCAGCTCGTCAGGATGATACAAAGTGCAGTTGTGACAAAACAGCAGAATATCTAACTACAATGTACATCCAAGAGTTGTGCTAACAAGCTAAGTACCATTATTTCCATTTGAATAAAGCACCTGAAATTCCAAATGACTAATAAGCATAGATTTCAGGGACTGGTTATGGAGTGCTGTTGTTGCATTGACTGTTGGACATACTGTCATTGTCACAGCATTAACAAGTGTGATGAGATGTCAAGTTGTAACACTGTTTTTTGTGTCTGATAGTTTCACTACACCATTAGTGTCAGAGCAGACCACAGGACAATATTAATACACTCCTACTTCATCCAATATATGTTTTGGAATTGTCAGTGATCTGTTGACAAGGTTTTAGAGATGACATTTTTGCTTGTTTCTTTTAAGTCACACTTTGCTAATTTCTGATAATGTCCTTGAATAAGAGTATACACAGAAAAAATAATGAAAATCAGCCATAAAACTGAGCACACTTAAGGTATTGATATAACATAATTAAAGTGTTTGCACATGAAGATACAATTGAGATAAATGACTATTTTAGTCAGTTTTCAAAATATTTGATGTGACTTTGACACCATACTGGCCTGAAGAGGACACACACTACAGCTGGTAGCAAAATTGTTGCTCATGTCAGCACGAATGACGCCTGCTGTTCAGGCTCGGAGGGTACCTGTTGTTTTTAGATGGCTGCCTGAATTAGTGTTAACCATGTGGGGAGTAACCATACAGAACCAATTGGGGTATCTGGTTAGGAGCTAAGAGGTGGTCTTTAACCTTCAGCTCAGAAGATTTTGCAGGAATCTGAGATGCATATTTCTTAACCTCCACTGTTGAGTGGGGAATTTTAGGGCTCCCCTCAATAGGTTAGCCATGCAATATGAAAAGGAAGTGACTACTAGGATAGCAGAGGACGTATGAGGTGAGTATGGGGAATTATTAGTTCAGGAGAACCCTCTGTAGGATTGTTAACAAATTTTATACCATATTTGGAGAAAGTAGAAGATCAGTTCATTAACAAATGTCGATATGATATCAGTTAACTCGAAGAGTGTATATGACTGAATATTAGTCTTTATGTAGTAATAGGTTGTAATTTCCACATAATATGTGAACAAAAGGATACTTGGAACCAGAGATAAGTAGCAGAGAGATTTTAAATTCTGAGTGGAATGCATGCATAATTATAGGCTGGATTACAGTGGTGATGGTATACTCGAGCCAGACAAGGGTTACATACGCTGCTTTAGAAAGAAACAAAGACAAAGCAGACATATGAAGGACTGTGGCTTGTGCACCCCGTCTAGTGAGGCTATTGTAGATTCTGAATGCAAAATAATCAGGTTGAAGGTAAGCTTCAAAGGTGGATGGAACTTAGTAATCAGATAGTCTTATAGACCACTTGACCCAGGTGCTGTAAGTAAAACAGGCCCCAGGCTCTAAAAATATTTTTTAGAAAATTAGAGAACTGACTTTTGAATACAACATTGTAGATCTCTCCCCTTGTAACTAACAGATCAAAACTTTTTAATTCATTTAATGTAGAGGAAAGTATCACTGACCATAAAACTTTTAAAGAATCAATTTAATTATTTGTTCTTTTCCATGACATCATAGAATGAGAACAATAAAATTATTGTGTAACATTATAACTCACAGTATTAAAACAAACTTCATTAACATAACTGAGCAAACTCATTAAAAATATTAATTAATAATTTAATATGTCAGGTGATAATGAAAATGCTGTTCACAGAGATTTTCATGTGTTCAGATTCCAGAATTGGTCCAGAAAGCAGCTGCCTCATTAGCTTGTTATTTGCTGTAACCAAGTTGTCTTAAGGTGCACAGTTCATCCAACTTTCTGCAGATTAGCAATTGGGGTGGATCTTGCAGTTTGTCACATTCAAAGAGTTCATCACTACACATTTAGCCTCATTACTCCAAATTTGGTTTAGTTCAGAATATGCCCACTATTATACGATTCAGGACATTCCATGTCGTATAAGGGAGTTCGAAACACCATCCCCCCCTAGAAAATTCCTCGTGCTCTGTGGTTGTTCAATTATTTATCAGTCTTCTGACTGGTTTGATGTGGCCCGCCACAAATTCCTTTCCTGTATCAACCTTTTCATCTCAGAGTAGCAGCTGCAACCTATGTTGTCAACTATTTGCTGGATATACAGGGTGTTACAAAAAGTTACGGCCAAACTTTCAGGAAACATGCCTCACACACAAGAAAAGAAAATATGTTATGTGGACATGTGTCCGGAAACGCTTACTTTCCATGTTAGAGCTCATTTTATTACTTCTCTTCAAATCACATTAATCGTGGAATGGAAACACACAGCAACAGAACGTACCAGCATGACTTCAAACACTTTGTTACAGGAAATGTTCAAAATGTCCTCCGTTAGTGAGGATACATGCATCCACCCTCCGTCGCATGGAATCCCTGATGCGCTGATGCAGCCCTGGAGAATGGCGTATTGTATCACAGCCGTCCACAATATGAGCACGAAGAGTCTCTACATTTGGTACCGGGGTTGCGTAGACAAGAGCCTTCAAATGCCCCCATAAATGAAAGTCAAGAGGGTTGAGGTCAGGAGAGAGTGGAGGCCATGGAATTGGTCCGCCTCTACCAATCCATCAGTCACCGAATCTGTTGTTGAGAAGCGTGCGAACACTTCGACTGAAATGTGCAGGAGCTCCATCATGCATGAACCACATGTTGTGTCGTACTTGTAAAGGCACATGTTCTAGCAGCACAGGTAGAGTATCCCGTATGAAATCATGATAATGTGCTCCATTTAGCATAGGTGGAAGAACATGGGGCCCAATCAAGACATCACCAACAATGCCTGCCCAAATGTTTGCAGAAAATCTGTGTTGATGACGTGATTGCACAATTGCGTGCAGATTCTCGTCAGCCCACACGTGTTGATTGTGAAAATTTACAATTTGGTCGCATTGGAATGAAGCCTCATCCGTAAAGAGAACATTTGCACTGAAATGAGGATTGACACATTGTTGGATGAACCATTCGCAGAAGTGTACCCGTGGAGGCCAATCAACTGCTGATAGTGCCTGCACATGCTGTACATGGTACGGAAACACTGGTTCTCCCGTAGCACTCTCCATACAGTGAAGTGGTCAACGTTACCTTGTACAGCAGCAATTTCTCTGACGCTGACATTAGGGTTATCGTCAACTGCACGAAGAATTGCCTCATCCATTGCAGGTGTCCTCATCGTTCTAGGTCTTCCCCAGTCACGAGTCATAGGCTGGAATGTTCCGTGCTCCCTAAGACTCCGATCAATTGCTTTGAACGACTTCCTGTCGGGACACCTTCATTCTGGGAATCTGTCTCGATACAAATGTACCACGCCACGGCTATTTCCCCGTGCTAATCCATACATCAAATGGGCATCTGCCAACTCCGCATTTGTAAACATTGCACTGACTGCAAAACCACATTCGTGATGAACACTAACCTGTTGATGCTACGTACTGATGTGCTTGATGCTAGTACTGTAGAGCATTCAGTCGCATGTCAACACAAGCACCGAAGTCAACATTACCTTCCTTCAATTGGGCCAACTGGCGGTGAATCGAGGAAGTACAGTACATAGTGACGAAACTAAAATGAGCACTAACATGGAAATTAAGCGTTTCCGGACCCATGTCCACATAACATCTTTTCTTTATTTGTGTGTGAGGAATGTTTCCTGAAAGTCTGGCCGTACCTTTTTGTAACACCCTGTATTCCAGTCTCTGTCTTCCTCTACAGTTTTTACCCTCTACAGTTCCCTCTAGTACCATGCAAGTTATTCCCTGATGTCTTAACAGATTTCCTGTCATCCTGCCCCTTCTTCTTGTCAGTCTTTTCCACATATTCCTTCCCCTCACCAATTCTGCAGAGAACCACCTCATTCCTTACCTTATTGGTCTACCTAATTTTCAACATTCTTCTGTAGCACCGCATCTCAAAGGCTTTGATTTTCTCCTGTACCAATTTTCCCACAGTCTATGTCTCACTACCATACAGTGCTGTGCTCCAAAGGTACATTGTTCCCTCAAATTAAGACCTATGTTTGATACTAGCAGACCTCTTATGGCCAGGAATGCCATATTTGCCAATGCTGGTCTGCTTTTTTTGTGTCCTCCATGCTCGGTCTGTTGTGGGTAATTTTTCTACCTAGGTAGCAGATTTTCTTAACTTCAGCTACTTTGTGATCCCCAGTTCTGATGTTAAGTCTCTCACTGTTCTCATTTCTGCTCCTTCTCATTATTTTCATCTTTTTTTGATTTACTCTCAATCCGTATTTTGTATTCATTAGACTGTTCATTCTGTTAAACACGTCCTGTACTACTTCTTCACTTTCACTAAGGATAGCAGTGTCATCGGTGAATCTTATCATTGATTTCCTTTCACCCTGAATTTTAATCCCACTCTTGAAAGTTTGTTTATTTTCCTCATTGCTTCTTCTACATGTAGGTTGAACAGTAGAGGTGAAAGACTACATCCCTGCCTTACACCCATTTTAATCTGAGAACTTAATTCTTGGTCTCCCACTCTTATTGTTCTCTCTTAGTTCTTGTACGCATTGTATAGTACATGTCTTTCCCTACAGCTTACCACAATTTCTCTCAGAATTACAAACATCTTGCACCATTTTAAATTGTCAAATGCCTTTTGCAGGTCAACAAGTCCAATGACCATGTTTCAAATTGTATTCAGTCTTGCTTCCTTTATCAGCTAAGTGTCAGACCTGCCTCTCTGGTGCATTTACCTTTCTGAAAGCCAAACTGATTGTCATTTAATGGATTCTCAGTTTTCCTTTTCATTCTTCTGTTTAGAATTGTTTAGTAGCTGATAACAAAATTACTTTTGTTAATTATAAAAAGCTTTTTCTTGATTTCAGTCTCACTGGCTTTGTTATTATGGCCAAATGTAGGGTGTGTGGCATCTGTGTTTTGCTTTTGTTTTTCAGCATCTGCAGCTGTTCTTGTCCTTACTTTCGGGGAAGCTGTATCTATAACCTGATAGATCTAATTTACAGGGATAGGGCAAAGACATCCTGTAATGATATGTCCTGTCTCATTCAGGACAACATCTACTTATTCTGCATAAGCAGAGCTTTGCCTGATGGAGACTGCATATTTTATAGCAGAAAAGCACAAAGACAAAGCGGACATTTATGAGGGACTGTCTATTGTGCTCATCGTCTGCAAGTGACTAATTTGACTCCCAGATATTTCAAATTAGTGCAGTGTGAGAGGCAATATCCATTCTATGTTAAATTAAGTTCTCTCTTTGACTTTATGATGTGCAAATGGAAAGCCAAAACTTGTGTTCAATTTTTTATGTTTCTAGTGTTGGCCTTTAGATGATTATAATTGAAATAAATAGCTAAGTTCCTGTGTGCTGCCATTAGTTTCTTTTCTGCCCCCTTCAAAAGTTGTGTCCTGAATGGTGATGGCTGTATCATCTGCATAGATAAGGGAATGAGTGTCCAGTTCAATTGGCTGGTCATTGGCATATATGTTAAACAGCAATGGGTTGAGAACATTTCCTTACAGAAGGCCATTTTTCTGCATCCACTATCAACTCCTTTTTGTTGGCAGGGATAACAAAGAATTGCCTATTTTATAATAAGCACTGGATTAATTGTGCCATTCTGTAAGCCTTCATTGTGTTTTTTACTTTTGTTGTCAATTATGACTGACTGTATACTTTTGTTATCAGTTTCTTATGATTGATTATATTATATGCTGCTTTGAGATCTGTGTTAAGCCTCGCCTGTGATCCACTTTCATTCATAGAAATCTTCTGTATGGTGCATGAGGTTCAGGATTTGACCTTAGCAGGACTTGCTGGAATGGAAGCGTGCTTGTTCTGTAATAATCACTTGATCCGCATATATCAACGTGCATTAAGAAACAGTCTAATACTTTATAAAGTTGACATAAAAAAGAGGTGGGCCTGAAGCTTTTTTGATCTGTTGTGTCCTATCCAGGCCTTGGCATTGCAGTAATTTCACTCTCCTCCAAATCATAGGGATTTGCATTTTAAGAATGCATTTGTTCATCATAGGTAGTAACCTTTCTCAATTTAAGAATCCAGACATTTTCATTTGCTCAGGATGCAGGTCATCAAGTCCTGCAGCTTTACTTTCAACACTGACTCAATAATATCATCCAGTTCCTTAATTGTAAAAGGGATCCTGAAATGGTTTTCCTCATTGGTGTATCAAAGGATCAATTACAACACATGTTAAAATGACTAAGAAAGGAAAGAAAATATTTCTGCTTAGCGTATGTGATAGAAAGCAGATTGCATATTGTTAGTGTGGTCAGCACCAATCATTTATATCTGTGGATGGCAGTGTGGTGTATAAATCAATAAAATTCTCTTAATATTGTACAATATGCTGTTGACGAGATTGTTCACAAAAAGGAGTTAGTGGATGGGAAAGACCTGCTGTAATTCAGTAGCCATCTTGGAAAATAAAAGAGCTTCATCACATGTGTAAGGGATGTCTTGTTAACTAAACAAAAGCTGGGTGGAACTGAAATGAGTGTTAACTTGCACCCTTAATGATAACACTGTTCAACCTTCTTTAAGGTTTCTCTTTGAATCTGCACACAAATGTGAAATGGCAGATATGGTGGTAAATAATCATGGAATAGAAAATAAATTAACATAACTCAATTGAAAGAAGGCAATTGTACCAAGTGGGGCTCACATTCAGTTCAGTATAGTTTATGTGAAGGAACTTACTCCATTTGTGAACCACGAAGCTTTCCAGTTGATTGGAAAAAGGCACAGGTCATTCACATTATCAAGAAGGGGCATTGGCAGATGCATATAATTTTCAGTCTATATTGTTGGCATCAAACTATTGTAGAATTATGGAACATTTTATGCTCTCATATTATGACCTCTTTGGATAACAAAAACTTCCTTTGTAGGAATCAATGTGAATTCTACAGACTGTGATATTTTGGTATACAACTCACGCTGAGGTGACAGGGCTCAGACTGTTGCTGTATTTCTGACTTCTGGAATATTGTCAAATCACGAGGCTTACCAACAGCAATATCCTGCATGCACCACATGAATGTAGGAAGTACAAAGGGGGAAATGTAGTGATATCTAAAATACTCCCCATAACTCATCCGAAGGTGGCTTGCAGAATTGAAATAGGAATGCAGAGTCCATTATGTCGGGGTCTCTACACTTAAATCAATTATGATTATGTCCTACTACTCATACAGATGATACTGAATGTACTGAACAAATAGTTTAATCAATAAACACAATAATGGCAGGGCTGATGTCCAACCTGGTGGTTATTTTTGACAATTTAGACAAGTAATGATTTAATTATCAGTTTGTACAGACATGGAAAGTACGATAAACACACACAATTAAAGTTGTGTGAACTAAAATGGTTTGCAATTTTATCAGGTATTTGTGTAAAATATTTGTGATTATGGAGAGATAATTGTCATCTAATGATGGAATGCTGGACATTATGGGTTGATAGTGTGTAAAGTAAGGAGTCAATGCTGGCAGATGCATTTTGAGTGGATGCTGCATGTAGGGGGGGGGGGGGGGACACCTGGCTATATATATATGTATATATATATATATATATATATATATATATATATATATATATGTATATATATATGTATATATATATATATATATATATATATATATATATATATATATATATATATATATATATATAAAATTTTCTTTGCTGAATATCTTGTACACTAACACTACCTGTTTGCCCCCAAAATTATCTGCACTTTAGTGTTGATTGTATTTACTTTTTCCTTGGCATGTTTTAATGTTTACGCTGTAAAAACAGGAAATAGGATTTTCTTCATTCTATTAATTCTGAGGGAGCTTGTGTTGTGATGAAAAATGTTTACATGCTTTTCAGTCTTAGTTTATATATCTTCTTGCCCATATTGAAAATGCTAAAATTGCCTTAGTCACAATGACTTCATGGTGTCACTTTGTTGTAGCAACTGAACTGGCCTGTGAACTTTATATAGTTATGGGTCTCTGTATGTGATTGTTATGCTCATTCAACTTTTTTGTTTATGACTGCCAAGCTATAATTTGGATTGAGAAAGCAAATTATAAATCTTAATACTTAGGCTAATGTTTCAGAAATATTGGAAACTTGTTTCCTGAGTTTTGAATTACTGTTAGAGAGGATTTGAAATTCATCTGTTTGTTACTGGTACACTGGTCTGTTTTATATCCAGTTTCAGCCATTGGACAATGTTCCAATGTTTATTTCTTAATGATTTCACACTTCTATCATGACTGAAGAGATTATGAATGTGGGCAACTCGGAACACTAGACTAATGAAAGCTATTGTTTTATACTGAAAGAAATTGACATAGGAAAGAATATTACAAAATGCTGAAAAACGTGTATTATAAAATAGGATTTTGGTAATAAAAGATTATGTGATACCAAGCTGATTAATTTCTGACCAAAATCGGACAGGAAAATACAGGATGGAATACTACAGTATGAAACAGAATAAACTGCTGCTCACCACATAGAGCAGGCATTGAGTGGCAGAGAGGCCCCTTGAAGGAAGACTGTTTGATGCTATCAATCTAGTGTGTTTAGCCTATATCTGATGAAGGTAGCTGATGATGTCAAGCAGTCTTCTTTCAATGTGCTTGTCTAACACTCAACACCAACTCTATGTGTTGAGCAGCAATCTATTCTGATTTGTAATGTTAAATAATTACTGAGTAGTATTTTATATTTTCTCTCTCTCTCTTCCCCATCTCCTTACTTGTTTTAAATGCTAAGCAGGCAAATAAAATTATGTGACAATCGTATTAACGATTGAATACTTAGTTGTTGAACAGAAAAATAAATACTTTCACTTTCTTCATTCAGGTGTGGAACATGAGGTAAAGTGCTTGCGTAAGTGGGTTCGAGAAATGGAAGGTCATTTGGAACCGCTTGACTTCAGAGTTGTACAAAGGTGGTCCCACCTAGAAATTGAAGAGAAGGCACGCCAGCTGTCGGTAAGTGCTGTGTTTTGCATGTATGTCTCTGAAATAATTTTTTATTTCGCATAAGCCTGATACAATGTTCAGATAAATGTGGATTCAGAACTGTGTGGATGCTGAACTGTTTTTAAAGTAAAATAATTGAAACAATATTACTTCAGTGCCTCCTTTTAATGTGAGGATAATGTCAAACAAACTGACATATTGCCTAGTAGTTAAACTACCAGAGATTCCTGTATTCTCCATAAACGTAAAGGTAATTTGCAGTGGAATAGTGTGCATTAAAGGGGCACAAATATGTCATTGTTGCTTTGCATGCATAGGTATTACTTTAAAATACCCTACATGTGAGCCCTGGGTGGTGTTAAGCAAGCAACATCATTGACTGCTAGACAATCTTTTTGATCTCCTAGCACAAAACATCACTATGGCTCATAATGTCAACAACAGTTCTTTTAAGGACCAAGGACCTATATGTTTTGGAACCAGTACTAGAATTTTACAGATTAACATAGAGCGTATAAGCAGATCTAAATGCCTATATTTATCAAAAGTGCCTGCAAAATAATGTTGACGTGATCGCTATCCAAGAAACACCTGTAAATGATAAAGACCGACTTTAGACAAGAAGTAAAATACCAGGATACGATCTCCTTGGCGCAATATACCATCCACCCTAGGAGATTGCCACATGCGTATGCACCACAATAGAGAATGATTTCTTAATCTCAAAAGGAACTTCTAACGATATCCACAGAGTTGTTATAAAAAATGGAGATTTACATATTACAAACTTCTACAAATCTCCAGCAGTCCAGTGGCCACTTCAGGTCCTTCAGACACAACCCCACCCAGCTATTTACATGGGTGATTTCAACAGCCATCATGAGCAATGGAAGTACAACTCCAATAATCTCATGGAAGAGCTATAATTTCATGGGCTGAAACACAATCTCACCCTTATTTTTGATGCCAAGGACTGATCTACATTTAGGCCAGTTGCGTGGAGGAAAGAGCACAATTGTGACCTATATGTTTTGTATCTTCAGACGATAACCTCCAACCCCTAGCATCCAAATGCAGAGTTCTGTCTAACTTCCCACACAGTCAGCACCGGCCAGTAATAATGGAAGCTGTCCTGCATATCCCACTAGTAAATTCTATTCCTCTCCCACACTGGAACTTTCAGAAAACAAACTGGTCAGACTTCTTTAAAAACCTTGGTAAGATCTTGGGATGGATTCCTCCCCCTGAACAGTAACTACAGATAATTTGTGGGTGCAGTATTAAGCATAGCAAGAAAGTTTATTCCCAGAGAATACCAGGAGTAGTACATTTGTGGATGGTCTGAGGTCAGTGAGAAATTTTCTTGAGGACTTTAGCAAACAAACTGTTGCATGGTCTTGATGCCATGTGCTACCAGAAATGGCTGCACACTGATGAAAAACTTGATGTCAATCAATTGAGCAGTAAAACCTGGCCTCTGTTATGTAATTTGGTAGGTGGAAATCAAACAAAATGCAACAATCACCTCATAAGACTGAATACAGTTGATGCATGCGTCATCTCAACATCTAAATCATCAGTTTCCTGACCTTGTGTCATACAAGTGAAATGAGAACCATGATGGCAGAATCTTGACATCATACCCATATTCAATGGCTTTTCAAGGCATTAAATCACATAAATCTCCAGGTTTTTTTTGTACACACCTGGAATTTTTTCTGCGTGATGGCAAACATGCTAAAACATGAGGAATCCAGTTTTTCTCCAACATTTGCAAACAGGATCCATTCCATGACTTTCGAAACAGACGAAGATCATTGATTTCTTAAAACTAGGTAAATGCAACAGCATCCTATTGCCCTTCAGAGTATAATGTACAAATTACTTCAGAGGCTACTGTATAAGAGAATACTTATCGAGATACTTCAAAAGATCCCTGTTAAACATGCTGGATTCTGATTAAACTGTAGTTGTATGGATAAAGTACATTGACTGACAACCTACATAGAAGCTGGATTCGAGGAACAACTAAAGACTTCTGCTGTATTTATTGATCTGTCTGCAGCTTGTGATGCTGTGTGGAGGCATGGTGTTGTCCATCAGTTGTTCTATGTAGAATGAGATTTTCACTCTGCAGCGGAGTGTGCGCTGATATGAAACTTCCTGGCAGATTAAAACTGTGTGCCCGACCGAGACTCGAACTCGGGACCTTTGCCTTTCGCGGGCAAGTGCTCTACCAACTGAGCTACCGAAGCACGACTCACGCCCAGTACTCACAGCTTCGTAGAGCACTTCCCCGCGAAAGGCAAAGGTCCCGAGTTCGAGTCTCGGTCGGGCACACAGTTTTAATCTGCCAGGAAGTTTCATATCAGCCCACACTCCGCTGCAGAGTGAAAATCTCATTCTGGAAACATCCCCCAGGCTGTGGCTAAGCCATGTCTCCGCAATATCCTTTCTTTCAGGAGTGCTAGTTCTGCTAGGTTCGCAGGAGAGCTTCTGTAAAGTTTGGAAGGTAGGAGACGAGGTACTGGCAGAAGTAAAGCTGTGAGTACCGGGCGTGAGTCGTGCTTCGGTAGCTCGTTGGTAGAGCACTTGCCCGCGAAAGGCAAAGGTCCCGAGTTCGAGTCTCGGTCGGGCACACAGTTTTAATCTGCCAGGAAGTTTCAGTTGTTCTATGTAATACCCTGCAGAAGAATAGCACAACTTCTCAACAATGTGTTGATTGACAGAGTGTTTAAAGTAATTACAGGCAATACCGTAGTTAGCAGAAGACCCTAAAAAATGGCATACCTATAGGCTCAAATATAGTGCTGCTACTATTTAGCTTTTACACTGAAGCACCAAAGAAACTTGCGTAGGCACGCATATTCAAATACATTGATATATAAACAGGCAGAATGTGGTGCTGTGGTCAGCAACACCTTAATAAGACAACAAGTGTCTGGCGTAGTTGTTAGATCAGTTACTGCTGCTACAATGGCAGGTTATCAAGATCTAAGTGAGTTTGAATGGGGTGTTATAGTCGGCGCACGAGTGGTGGGACACAGCATCTCAGGGTTAACAATGAAGTGGGGATTATCCTGTATGACCATTCCACAAGTGTACCATGAAAATCAGGAATCCGATAAAACATCAAATCTCTGACATAGCTGCAGCTGAAAAAAGATCCTGCAAGAACGGGACCAATGACAACTGAAGAGAGTTGTTCATTGTGACAGAAGTGCAACCCTATCACAAATTGCTGCATATCTCAATGGTGGGCCATCAACAAGTGTCATTGCGTGAATCATCCAATGAAACACCATGAATATGGGCTTTTGGAGCCTAAGGGACATTCGTGTACCTTGATGACTGCATGACACACAGCTTTATGCCTCACCTGTGACCATCATCACTGACAAGCTGTTACTGACTGGAAATATGTTGCCTGTTTGGATGAGTCTAGTTTCGAATTGTATTGAGTGGATGGACATGTACGGGTATGGAGACAACTTCATGAATCCATGGACCCTGCGTGCCACCAGGGGACTGTTCAAGATGATGGATGTTCTGTAATGGTATGGAGTGTGCGCAGTTGGAGTGATATGGGACCCCCGATATGTCTAGATATGACTGTGACAGGTGGCACATACGTAAGCATCCTGTCTAATCATCTGCATCCATTCATGTCCATTGTGCATTCCAATGGACTTAGGCAATTCCAGAAAGACAGTGCAATATCCCACATGTCCAGAATTGCTACAGAGTGGCCCCAGGAGCACTCTTCTGAGTTTAAACACTTCCACTGGCTATCAAGCTCCTCAGACATGGACATTATTGAGCATATCTGGGATGCCTTGCAAAGTGCTGTTCAGAAGAGATCTCCACCCCTTCATACTCTTGCAGATTTATGGACAGCCCTGCAGGATTCATGGTGTCAATTCCCTCCAGCACTACTTCAGACATTGGTTGGGTCCATGCCATGTCATGTTGCAGCATTTCTGCGTGCTCGCGGGTGCCCTACACGATATTAAGGCAGGTGTACTAGTTTCTTTGGCTCCTCAGTGTATATTGAAGATACGCTGGCCACTCAGTCCAGGAAATTTGGTTGTGCCTCACTGAAGACATATTAACAAAAGACTGAAGTGTAATGGGACAATATTTTTGTAAACGGGGAACCTCAGCTAAACCCTAATAAAACTGAATCCACTTGGCTTCCATCTGAGCAACACCCTAGCCAACCTTGAACTAGATATACTTTTCGAAGGTAATTGCCTGGTCCATAATTAATATCTGTAGTACCTTGGAGTTTTACTTGGCAGAAAGCTGTCATGTAAACAACATCTAGCAAAGACAGAGCTAAATTGATGTCGAGAAATGCCAAAAATTATTTGATACAACATGGGGTCCTGCAGCTTTGACTTTATGATCATGTGCTCCTGGCCCTGTCTACTCAGCAGCAGACTATTACAGCCTGGTCTGGATAAACAGCAGCCACATGAGACTGATAGATATGCAACTAAATCAAACAATGCAGATTGTTACTGACACAATCGTGTCCACTCCAGTATTCTGGCTACCTGCTGTGAGCCACATTCAATCACCTAACCTGGAAAGAAATAATATCCTTCTGAAGGAACTTAAGAAAATGTGCGAGAACCAGCAGCTGCCAATTAAGGAGGACTTTCTGCACCAGGTGCCCCCTCTCAGAACTGTAAGGAACCTGGTAGGCTATAACTTCAATCTCCATGAAACTCGGATGGAAGAATGCCATAAAATACTCTGCCAGTCTTCCATAGCTTTCTTGAAGCCAACAACAAACCATGGGAACTTCATCAGCCCTGGAGGACATGAAGTACGCTCAGAATATCCTAACTAACCATTTCGGATGCGGTGACCTTCTGTACAGATATGGAAAGACTATCAGTGCAGAGTGCACCTGTGGCTTCCCAAAAAAGACTGTCAGACATTTTGTCGATGAGTGTCTTCAAAATTTGGACCCTGGATACCATCTGTAGTTCTTGGACACTTCGTCTAATGTAATAAATAATATGTCTAAGTTTGTGAATTGTGTACGTATTTTATTTGTATTTCAGAAGTGATGTGTAATTGCCATATGATGATTAATAATAATATAATAATCCCCCGTGGAGGCCCGGGAAAAGAATAAGCCTCCGGTATGTTCTGCCAGTCGTAAAAGCCGACGAAAAGAACAAACCACTAATAGGGCTAACCCCCCTTTTAATTAGTTGGTTCAGGACAGAACTAAAGAAGCCTCAGACAAGCGCCGTCATGGTCGGGGACGACGCTTGAACCCTATGCCCGCCCACAATGGTAACGACACTGCTAGCCAATTGGAAAATCATTCAAATCCAAATAGAGGTGTTTTGCAGGATATGCTTCCTGCAACCACCCTAGAAGGAAAACAAAGACAGAGGATGAGATGGTCAGATGAAGTTAATCGACACCTCATGTTCTGTTATTACCAAGCAACAAACCTAGGAACCAACACAACTGGATACCGATCACAAGTATACACAACATTTATTACCAGATACCCAGAATTAAAATTTTTAACAGAACAACGACTAGCTGATCAGATCTGTGTAATAATCAAAAATAACAGGATACCCCAGTCAGAATTAGAAAACATCAAACAAGTACAACAGATACTGGAACAAAATAATGTGCAATCAGAAGAAGAAGAAAATACAGTAATGGACTCAAACATCCCAGAGCAAACAAACAAAGAACAACACCCATCAATTAAACAATCAGAAGAAAATGAAATCTTAAGACAGCCACCAGAACAAGCACAAGTAGAACACGAAGTAACACACATGTTAGATATAGAAGAAAAATTTCAGCTGGTATTTATAGAATACAAAGACACAAATACAGACATTAGACCATTCTTGCATAGACCGCCAAATAACCCACAAGTCGAAACAACAATAAAAACTATCAACACAATCATACACAACAAAATAAATGAAAACACAACTATGGAAGAGTTACAACTACTTGTTTATATAGGAGCACTCACTACACTAAATATACACGCTAGGCAGAGATCAGAACCAACCAACACACAGAAAAAACCCACAAAACCAGCATGGCAACACAGGCTACAGATCAGAATAGAAAAACTGAGAAAAGACACCGGACAGCTAACACAATTTATAAGAAATGAAATGTCAGAAGAAAAACGAAAAAGGTTAGGTAAAATCTCACAACAAGAAGTGATACAGCAATTAGATGAAAAGAAGCAGAAATTACAAGCATTGGCCAAACGACTTAGAAGATACAAAAAAAGTGAAAATAGAAGGAAACAAAACCAAACATTCAACACAAACCAAAAGAAATTTTACCAGACAATAGATAACACGCACATTAAAATAGACAATCCACCAAACATAACAGACATGGAACACTTCTGGAGCAACATATGGTCAAACCCGGTACAACATAACAGGCATGCACGGTGGATACAAGCAGAAACAGACACATACAAGATGATACCACAAATGCCTGAAGTGATAATTTTGCAACATGAGGTCACCCAAGCAATTAATTCTACTCACCATTGGAAAGCCCCTGGAAAAGATAAAATAGCAAATTTCTTGCTAAAGAAGTTCACCTCAACACATTCACATCTAACTAAATTACTTAACAGTTACACTGCAGACCCATACACATTCCCTGATACACTTACACATGGAATAACTTATCTGAAACCTAAAGATCGAGCAGACGCAGCAAACCCAGCTAAATATCGCCCCATAACATGCCTACCAACAATATACAAAATATTAACTTTGGTCATTACACAGAAATTAATGACACATACAACACAGAACAAAATTATAAATGAAGAACAAAAAGGCTGTTGCAAAGGAGCACGAGGCTGTAAAGAGCAACTGATAATAGATGCAGAGGTGACATATCGCTACACTACGAATACATTGATTACCAAAAAGCTTTTGATAGTGTACCCCACTCATGGTTACTACAAATATTGGAAATATACAAAGTAGATCCTAAATTGATACAGTTCCTAAACATAGTAATGAAAAATTGGAAAACCACACTTAATATCCAAACAAATTCAAATAATATCACATCACAGCCAATACAGATTAAGCGTGGAATATACCAAGGAGACTCATTAAGTCCTTTCTGGTTCAGTCTTGCTCTGAACCCACTATCCAACATGCTAGATACTACAAATTATGGATACAATATTACTGGAACATACCCACAAAAAATCACACATTTCCTATACATGGATGATCTAAAACTACTGGCAGCAACAAATGAACAACTCAACCAATTACTAAAGATAACAGAAGTAGTCAGCAATGATATAAATATGGCTTTTGGAACAGACAAATGTAAGAAAAATAGCATAGTCAAGGGAAAAGACACTAAACAAGAAGATTACATATTGGATAACCACTTCGACTGCATAGAAGCGATGGAAAAAACAGATGCCTATAAACATCTAGGATACAGACAAAAAATAGGAATAGATAATACAAATATTAAAGAAGAACTAAAAGAAAAATATAGACAAAGACTAACAAAAATACTGAAAACAGAATTGACAGCAAGAAACAAGACAAAAGCTATAAATACTTATGCTATACCAATATTGACCTACTCATTTGGAGTAGTGAAATGGAGTAACACAGACCTAGAAGCACTCAATACAATTACACAATCACAATGCCACAAATATAGACTACTTCACATACATTCAGCAACAGAAAGATTCACATTAAGCAGAAAGGAGGGAGGAACGGGATTTATCGACATAAAAAACCTACATTATGGACAGGTAGACAATTTAAGAAAGTTCTTTCTAGAACGAGCAGAAACTAGCAAAATGCACAAATCAATCACTCATATAAATACATCGGCTACACCACTGCAATTTCATAACCACTTCTACAACCCTTTAGATCATATAACATCAACAGATACGAAGAAAGTAAATTGGAAAAAGAAAACACTACATGGCAAGCACCAGTATCATCTTACACAGCCACACATCGATCAAGACGCATCCAACACATGGCTAAGAAAAGGCAATATATACAGTGAGACGGAAGGATTCACGATTGCAATACATGATCAAACAATAAACACCAGATATTACAGTAAGCATATTATTAAAGATCCCAATACCACAACAGATAAATGCAGACTTTGCAAACAACAAATAGAAACAGTAGATCACATCACAAGCGGATGTACAATACTAGCAAATACAGAATACCACAGAAGACATGACAATGTAGCAAAAATAATACATCAACAGCTTGCCTAACAACATAAACTTATAAAACAAGACGTTCCCACATACAAGTATGCACCACAAAATGTACTGGAGAATGATGAATACAAATTATACTGGAACAGAACCATTATAACAGATAAAACACCACCACATAACAACCCTGACATCATACTCACCAATAAAAAGAAGAAATTAACACAACTAATCAATATATCCATACCCAATACAACAAATATACAATAGAAAACAGGAGAAAAAGTTGAAAAATACATCCAACTGGCTGAGGAAGTCAAGGACATGTGGCATCAGGATAAAGTTGACATTATAGCAATTATACTTTCAACTACAGGAGTCATACCACACAATATCCACCTGTACATCAATGCAATGCAATACAGCTACATCCAAACTTATGTATACAACTACAGAAATCCGTAATTATTGATACATGTTCAATTACCCGAAAGTTCCTAAATGCAATATAACATATACCGTACAGTTAAAAGGAAGTGACGCTTGATCAAGGTCCGCGTCACTTTCCACTTTTAACCAGACTTAACGTCTGAGAAAGTAAAGAAATGAGAATAATAATAATAAGAAGACGATGATGATGATGATGTGCACAAATGATACTTACACTTTTAGTTATGTATTATTGTCAACTGTATTCAGTTTCTACACTTGTTGCTGGATAATGACAAAACTTTTGTGATGTTAAATGTTCTTCTGTACTGTACATGGAAGGATCTAGTGATCAATAGTCCACTATCAGTGAACTAGGTCAAAGAGAGAGATGGAATGAAAATTATACACAATTGTTTTAAATTTTGGCACAAGTACACCTACCATTATATATTTTTGCTAGAATACTGCTTTCATGCTCTGTACACACAGAGTACGAGGGTAATCCAAGAAGTAAGGTCTACAATTTTGTAAAAGTACAGAACTCTGTTTGTGTGGCAGTTGGTCACACTGTTATGAAGAGTGCTTCACGCGCTGTGTGTAAACACGCGAACGCTGCGCTGAGGCCGTTGAGAATAGAGCTCCCATTGGATGTTACCGCCAAGTGCGAATTGTGTGCAGTTATTTGGTTTTTGAATGCAAAGGTCACTGCGCCGATTGAAATCCATCGCCAATTGACGGAAGTGCATGCATGCATGGATATCAAAAATGTTCGTAAGTGGTGTAGAGTGTTAGCAGCTGGTTGGACCGAAATTCATGACGAACAAAGGAGCGGGAGACTGTCAATTGTTGGTCGACTTAATGCCCACTGGGACCTTAATTAACGCTGACAGGTACTGTGAGACTCTGAAAAAAGTCGAACGGGCAATTCAGAACTGGAGAAGAGGAATGTTGAGCAAGGGCGTTCACATTCTCCATGACAACGCTCTTTGACACATCGCTTGGCAAACCGTTGCTCTCCTGCAACAGTTTCAGTGTGACTTAATCACCCACCCACCCACCCTATAGTCCTGACTTGGTGCCCACTGACTACCACCTGTTCCCTAAGTTAAAAGAACATTTGGCTGGAACACGATTCAGCTCCGACAACGAGGTGAAAGAAGATGTTTGTAACTTCCTGAACAGCATGGTGGCGAGCTGGAATGCAATGGCATACAAAAACTGCCCAGCGTCTCCAAAAATGCATCAACAGAAACGGTGATTACGTCGAAAAATAGCTAAATGTTTAGCTGTAAACTGATGTAAACCATTGTAGAAATAAACAGGTCTACGTATTTATAAAAAAAATAGGAGACCTTACTTTTGGGATTACCTGCATACATTTAGTTTTCAAGATGTGTATGTCCACAGTCAAACTTAAACTACCATACTTTTTGAACAATATAAAAATGCATTTTGAATAAAAAGTCTCTCCATAACAATATCATGGGAAACACACAAGGTCTTGAGGTTACATCTGTTTTTCATGAATTTATATCATCTTCCATTTGAGCACTACACCAATCATAGGTTAAAGAAAATTTCTTGACCAGTGTGTAACTAGATTTGAGACTCACATAATGCAGGATGTCATTCTGGACAACTTGTCATTCATATACATTGTTTTAATGGTTGTAAGTGCACATATTTTTATATGTGGTACCCTAATATGTTCAAAAATCAGTGTGTCGGTTGTTTTTTCTCTACTCAAACAGTATTCCCACAAACGCATCACATAATTTACTACCTGATGTTTTCTGCACAGTCATAACTGTATACCTGTCAATATAAACTAACCATTTTGCAGCCATTCCTCAACACCTGGTCTGTTGCTCAGAGGAAGATAAGCCTTAATGGTTTGCTCTTGCCACATGTACTCTGAGATAATAACCAACCTGAAAACATATTTCTCCCAGTAGCTATAATTATTATGCTGCAAAAGAAGTAAATATTGATTTAATGTTGCTCAGTACGCAATCCTCAGTAGAAATATTTGCACTTACAGTCATTACACCCTGTATGTGAAAGACTTGGAGTATTTCTCATGGAAACAACATATTGCCAGTAGCACTGAAAATACATTTAGCAATTTTGGAGATCATATTAGTCGTTACCTCATAACTTTCAAAGATAGGGTTATCTATTATGAAGTGTAAGTGGAAAAAAACAAGAAACTTCGCAATTATCCAGTCATATCTTGAAAACTTTTGAGCTTCCTGCAGAGGTTGAGAGCTGGATGTAATCATAGGCAAAAATTTAATATTGAGCTTGTTACTTAGTGTGAAGAGAGAGAGAGAGAGAGAGAGAGAGAGAGAGTGAGTAATATTTGATATTAGAATGATAAGACAGAGTTGAAGTTACTACTCTACAATGACTTGAAATTTACAGATGTACACGGGGCATTCTAAACTGAATTCCAGGCGTACTTAGCCATTCAAAAATGGTACAAATTCTTTGTGTGTGTGTGTGTGTGTGTGTGTGTGTGTGTGTGTGTGTGTGTGTGTGTGTAGTACTGCTACTATAGAATGCCGAAAGACGTAAGTGCTCATAATAAGCAGCAGCGCAGCACAATGTGACAAGCAGTTGCCCTGAGTCACATGTTGAGTACAATGAATAATGATTATCTCTGCATTAAACTGTGTGGCCATTTTAGGAAGTGGCATTAATGTGGTATTATACAATTCATTGTCACAAAGATTCTCAAACAGTGTTGACATATGGGAAACAACTAGTCAGGTTTCTGAGATGTATGAAAGTTGCACTTAACCTTGGAGGTAAAAATCACTGCCCACGGCATTATTATGACATGGGATCCAGTCAGGGAAGAAGGACAAGTGAAGAAAGACAAAACTGTTGGATATACATGACACTATAACATAGTGTACGTGTGAAGTTGAGGGTATGCGGTTCATGGACAGCCTCACTGTATACGAGGTTGTATTCTGATAACTCTTTCTTTGCAAAATTAAAGAGGATTTAAGTGAAAATAGACTGCACAAGATGATAAGGTGTCAAGCTGCGATCGACCCTCCATGACAGTGGCATTAGTAAGAAGGATGCCAGGGAGACTACATCAGTCACACTTACAAGCTCATTACAGTATTCAACTTTTATTAGGATGGTTCCATTGAAATCTGTATGATCAAAATTGTTGTAATTGAGATTTCAATTGAAGCTCTTTATCAGAACTATGTTTTCAGAAAATATGGCAGTTCTGAAGTGTGTGTAGCAGTTAATATTCTAGATTACCACATTTCGAGGCATTTTTAATTTTTGTAAATTTTTTGGGGCTTGGCTTACCTTCCTTTATCATTTTGAGCATTACAACACAAATGCAGCAAGTTTAGGAACATGGACAGCATTTCAGTGGTTCATTCGCATTACATGCACTAAATTCTTATGTTTTAACATTTTTGAGACTGAGGAGTTCAGCATATAACTTCCATGTTCTTGACTAGTCTTCTTTGTATATGTGTTATATTTATTACACATACTTTCTATTTTGAGGAAGATGAAAAATAATTTCAGAAGTCTGCAACAATGTAAGGTAAGTTTCAATTAAAACATTTCCAAGTCCTTACTCAGTCTTCTCAAAACCACAACAAAGAATTAATAAGTAACATTTATCTATTTATAGCTGGATTGCTATGGAAATCAATTCACAAATAATTCTGATGATAAGCAGTTGGTGTGTGCACTGTGTAAACGTAGTGAGAATATTTGATATGATTGGAGAGGAACAAAACAGTACAGTGCCCAGTCATTTAAAGATTTTTGGGATATTAATTTTCTTCCACATACCTGAAAAAGAATTTCATACTGAAAAATCCATAGGTCAGCTTTGCTACACTGTGGCTAGTTCGTCAGACCAAAATGTATTTTTAAAGTGAATGTTCATAAAAACAAAATATTTCCCTGCCATGATCTCCTGTGGTGCAACACATGTTGCTCTCACAGATCTTCATGTTCATATTCATGCCATCACACGAACTGCAACATTTGTGGCACTCTGCTTTAGAAAATGGTAGAGATGGATCACTTTTGTTGCTGCTGTTAAGCAGCTGGAGTTGTGTTGACAGCTCGACAGGAAGCCCAGCTGGACGCAACACCTGGATGCAGTGGACCAGAGCAACCTTGCTACGATATGCCCATAGCTAGGTGAAAGGGATTTGTGGCAGTGAAACGCACATTTTTGTTATAATCGTGATTGTACGTTCATGAGCCTCATTCATTTTAATGAGATTTAAGGCCAGTACAAAAAAGAGACGACTCGCGGCAATTATTAAAATAACGACGTAAATAAAGAAAGTGAAAGCTGGCGCATGTATCATCTCGCGCTCTTCTTTTTCGTGTCTGCTGTGGACTGCCCGAGAAAGTGAACGCTGGCCACGTGCTCTGAGCCGACGGGAGGAGCAGTTCCTTTTACGTCCTGTCTCCTGCACCGGCCTATTAATACAGCTGCGTGTTACAACACCGGGTTGCTGCGTGAGTTCCCGCAGAAGTTTTATTACTTGCGAAATGTCAGTGGCATTGGCAACGAGATTGTGGGCCGCGATAAAGCAGCGCCGGCGGCGGCTGGCTAGCATGGACGGCTCGCGCTGTTTGTTTATTTGAGTGATGGCTGAGCCCCACGGCGCGACGGGAGGCGCTGGTGACGAGCGATGGGCGGGCAGATGCGGTGCACAGGAAGCTGTAGGAATGCGCGCGCAAACAAGCCCGCTAAGCAGATTATGAGCGCCCTGCTAATTGTTCGTCCTTCTGGTTGCTAGCCGCCGGTGGCACCACCTGTGTCGGTCGCCGAGCTCGGTGCAGTGCAGTTCAGTGAAAGCGTACCAATGGCGTTCTGAGTTAAGGAGATTTCAGTATTAGTATTTGACTCGGTGGGTAAATGCCGCACTACAAATCTAAAGGTGCGCTCTGCGTTCCCCAGCTGCTCCTAGGAAATTGTTTTTTGGACTCGTAAACCTCCGACAATGCTTCGTTAATGGGGAAAAACGCTAAGTTGCATCGTCGTTCAGATTACACGTTAAACTATCGGTCCCGCTGTAACTAGCCGGGTGAGTCAGATCGGAGGTCGTAGGAAAACAGTAGCATACTACGTCCAAGCCAGCCTTTTCGTTGACAACAGCTTCATTTGCTCATCTGTATTAGAAAGGAAAGGGGTACAGTTATCGATTACTGCGCCTATCTCTAATAGTGCCATGACCGGATCCTGTGGGCTGAATAGGGACACAGTTGACTAATAAGGAGAGGAAGGCTCATTTTCTCAATAGTCGCGTAATGGAGCCCAAGTTGATGCTGTGTTTCTTCACTCCCAGAAAGCTTGCGATACAGTTCTGTATTGTCGCCACTGGATTGAAGACGCCCTGGAAAACAGAGCTTACTTCATCATCAATAGGATGACTTCATCAGAAGCAAAAATAGTGTCGGGCGTACCGCAAGGAATTATAACAACTTGGTACACAATGGTGTACTGTAATTCTTTGAGACTGTTGAAGGACGGCGCAGTTGTACACAGGAATGTTGCAAAATGCAGGAAGGCCTGTCTACAGATGGTAACTGAGTTAAAAGATTGGCACCGGCATTTGACAGTCATACAACGAAACGAGAAGTAATTCATGTAAACTACAAAGAGACTTCATATCTACTGACTACACCTGTGTGTATCTACTACTGGTATCGGTCACAGCGGAAAAGTCTAAGCGTATTCTTCCAGAAAGATTATGGAGAATGACCTTACAAAACTCATTGCCAGGAACGCAGATGCCGGACGGACAGTCATTCGAAGAATTATGACAGAGGATAGTTAATGCACGAAAGAGCTACCAAGTGAGGTGGTGCAGTGGTTGACATTAGACTCGCACTCTGGAAGATGGCGGTTCAAATCCTCGTCTGGCTATCTTGATGTCGAGTTACTGTAGTTTCCTTAAACTGTTCTGACAGATGTCGGGATAATTCCTTCGAGGAGGTTGCGATGGATTTCCTTCCCCAATCTGAGCTTGTGCTCCATCTGCAGTAGCCTCGTCTTCAACTCGGTGTTACGAAACCATCGTCCAGCCTATTCTTGAGAACTTCCACCAGTCCAGATCCGTAATAAAGTTATGTTACCGGGAAAGATAGAAAAGATACAGAGGAGAGCCGCAGGATACGCCGTGGTTTAATTTAGTTAACGCCAATTACTGACCTTACAAGCAAGACATTGTACATCATAAAAAGATCGTTATGAGAATGCCGCAAGCACACTTTAAAGTCAGAAATATTAGTTACTGCCACGTACATGTTTCATGACGACGATGAAGTTTGCAATCAGAGATGCAAGCTAATCTTCTGCTCAAAATCCGAGAATGGATTAGGAAGGTCGTAAACTTTAGATACTGGCATACAGTACCTTTCTCCACGTACTGAACAGTGGCTTGCACGGTACAGATGAAAAAGTAAAGTTAACGCACTGTAATTCGAAATAGACTTATAGGATGCCGTATTGCCTTCGTGGTTCTTGAAACGGCCACCAGTAATTAAGTCAGCTCTAGAATTTGTGCGATATTCGACATGCTGCTATGGAACATTGATAGATCTGTTGAAAAGCCGTACTCTACTTTAGCTTCAAGCCATATTCTCATTGAAATAACATATTTGAAATCGAGGTACAGGTGTTTGGCATTGCACGACGGATTAAACGAAAACATTGAAACAATTCAGAGGCGTGATGCTAGACTTGTTACCGGTGGGTTCGATTAACAAGCGAGTATGACGGGGGTGTGCCGTGAACTCAAATTGGAATCTTTGGAGGAAAGACGACGATCTTTTCGTGAAACATTATTGAGAAAATTTAAAGAACTGTCATTTGAAGTAGACTGCAGAACGATTTTAGTGCCGCCAAAGTACACTGATCATCATAAAGAGAGCTGCACCTAGTACCCGACCGATCCACTGCAAACTGGGTGGGCATGTTGCACACTGTCAGCTATGCTAATGATTGCTTTTGCACGGTCGGCCACGCAAGCGAGGAGCGTGAGTGGAGTCGTGATGATGTGCACATAGGTTGATAAAGAGGGCCCCCCAAAAGGCGGTGCCGGCCAGTAAGACAGCAGGTAGCGTCACTAGAACATCACCTGCACTTTCACTGTGCTCAGGTGACAAGTACAGCAGCGGGTTGCCCAGCTAGACGAGTCTGAGAGGGGCCGCATCATGGGGCTGCAGGAGATTGAGTGGTCCTATCGACATATTGTGGGCGTCACTGGTCGTACGGACACCACCCTTGCCCATTGTTAGCGGCAATGGATACAAGAAGGCACACATGGACGACATGCAGGATCTGGAAGTGCGATACGACCACAATTAGGGATGGCCGACGGATTGTCCACCATCTACATCTACATCTACATCTATACTCCGCGAGCCACCTTACGGTGTGTGGCGGAGGGTACTTATTGTACCACTATCTGATCCCCCCTTCCCTGTTCCATTCACGAATTGTGCGTGGGAAGAACGACTGCTTGTAAGTCTCCGTATTTGCTCTAATTTCTCGGATCTTTTCGTTGTGATCATTACGCGAGATATATGTGGGCGGTAGTAATATGTTGCCCATCTCTTCCCGGAATGTGCTCTCTCGTAATTTCGATAATAAACCTCTCCGTATTGCGTAACGCCTTTCTTGAAGTGTCCGCCACTGGAGCTTGTTCAGCATCTCCGTAACGCTCTCGCGCTGACTAAATGTCCCCATGACGAATCGCGCTGCTTTTCGCTGGATCATGTCTATCTCTTCTATTAATCCAACCTGGTAAGGGTCCCATACTGATGAGCAATACTCAAGAATCGGACGAACAAGCGTTTTGTAAGCTACTTCTTTCGTTGATGAGTCACATTTTCTTAGAATTCTTCCTATGAATCTCAACCTGGCGCCTGCTTTTCCCACTATTTGTTGTATGTGATCATTCCACTTCAGATCGCTCCGGATAGTAACTCCTAAGTATTTTACGGTCGTTACCGCTTCCAATGATTTACCACCTATGGCATAATCGTACTGGAATGGATTTCTGCCCCTATGTATGCGCATTATATTACATTTATCTACGTTTAGGGAAAGCTGCCAGCTGTCGCACCATGCATTAATCCTCTGCAGGTCCTCCTGGAGTACGTACGAGTCTTCTGATGTTGCTACTTTCTTGTAGACAACCGTGTCATCTGCAAATAGCCTCACGGAGCTACCGATGTTGTCAACTAAGTCATTTATGTATATTGTAAACAATAAAGGTCCTATCACGCTTCCCTGCGGTACTCCCGAAATTACCTCTACATCTGCAGATTTTGAACCGTTAAGAATGACATGTTGTGTTCTTTCTTCTAGGAAATCCTGAATCCAATCACAAACCTGGTCCGATATTCCGTAAGCTCGTATTTTTTTCATTAAACGTAAGTGCGGAACCGTATCAAATGCCTTCCTGAAGTCCAGGAATACGGCATCAATCTGCTCGCCAGTGTCTACGGCACTGTGAATTTCTTGGGAAAATAGGGCGAGCTGAGTTTCACATGATCTCTGTTTGCGGAATCCATGTTGGTTATGATGAAGGAGATTTGTATTATCTAAGAACGTCATAATACGAGAACACAAAACATGTTCCATTATTATACAACAGATTGACGTAAGCGAAATAGGCCTATAATTATTCGCATCTGATTTATGACCCTTCTTGAAAATGGGAACGACCTGCGCTTTCTTCCAGTCGCTAGGTACTTTACGTTCTTCCAGCGATCTACGATAAATTGCTGATAGAAAGGGGGCAAGTTCTTTAGCATAATCACTGTAGAATCTTAAGGGTATCTCGTCTGGTCCGGATGCTTTTCCGCTACTAAGTGATAGCAGTTGTTTTTCAATTCCGATATCGTTTATTTCAATATTTTCCATTTTGGCGTCCGTACGACGGCTGAAGTCAGGGACCGTGTTACGATTTTCCGCAGTGAAACAGTTTCGGAACACTGAATTCAGTATTTCTGCCTTTCTTCGGTCGTCCTCTGTTTCGGTGCCATCGTGGTCAACGAGTGACTGAATAGTGAACAGAACTGAATAGTGAACAGAACTGAATAGTGAACAGAACTGAATAGTGAACAGAACTGAATAGTGAACAGAACTGAATAGTGAACAGAACTGAATAGTGAACAGAACTGAATAGTGAACAGAACTGAATAGTGAACAGATCCATCGGCAACTATAGGGCCCATGCATCGGGCTGACCTGCCTTTTCTGCGACATCCCTTAAGTGCTAGTACCATCGGCAGGCGGTTGCATGACACAGGGCTTGCAGCACGTTGGCCTTTACAATGCCTTCCACACGCATCCTCGCAGCGTCATGCCCTGTTCGCCTGGTGTCAGCAATGGCGGGCATGGGGTCCTGCAGACTGGCGGCGGGTCATCTTTAGTGACGAGTCCCGCTTCTGCCTTGTAGGTGATGATTACAGGGTCCATGTCTAGAGGCGCCGTGGAGAGCGCCACGAAGAGCGGTTTGTCGTCGCCCGTCAAAAGCCCCGCCAACCTGGTGTGTTAGTGTGGGAGCGATATTATGTGGTGCTTGTTCACCGTTAGTGTTCCTAAAGAGCTCCGTGACAGCCGCACGGTACGTGGAGGTGGTCTTGCAACCGTTGGCGATGCCATTCACGAACGCCCATCCATGCCTTGTTTGAGAAGAACAATGCTCGTCTTCATACCGCTGCCACATCCCGAGCATGCCTTGCAGCTATGGAGACTCTGCCATGGCCAGCCGCATCACCTGATCTCTCCACGATTGAGAATGTGTAGGGTGCCATGGAACATGCAATCAGGACTTCGTCTCCACCTACCGATATGTGAGAACTGCGCAGCATGGGACGGAGTATCACAGGACTACATGCGACACCTGTACAACACTATGCCGAGACATCTGGGCGCTTGTATTCACAACCACGAGGGCCCAACGCCATACTAACACGTACATTTTATGAGTGCGTGGTGCAATAAATGTTGCCTCTTCAAAGTTGAAAGTTTAATCATTTCATATGTATGGTACCATCTTTCTGCCTGCCAACAATGAAATCCGCATTGTCCTTCTAAATACGGCACTTTTTACGACGATCAGTGTATATTTTACCTAAGGACCACGAAGAGGGGTTAGCTGTCTTACTGAGACATGTAGACAGTCGTTTTTCCCTCGCTGTATTTGCGTGTGGAACAGGAAAAAAATTGGTGCAAGGTACTCTCAGTGCGGTGGCTTGCGGAGTATGTATGTAAATGTAGATCCCGAACGGCGTTATTGGATACAACAGGTAACCACCATGTGGGAATAAATCTGACAGTGCCATTAATGGTCATTATAGTCTAATAGAGACGTACATACATATTAGTGGTATGCGCGTTGCTTTCCCGTGCTTGGTCACAATATTAAACAGCTGAGTACACAAGTGAAATTGCAGCATTGCCTAGCGTATCTGCATTGGCTCCTCAGCTGCTTCTGGCTATTTTTTCGGGTAGATTTACTCTTGACTCAAGCTCCTTTAACAAATACGTGCAGCGCTGCTTAAATGACAGTGTCCGATCGATGGGGACACCCAGATACTTCTGGATCTATGTATGATAAACTTCGACCCCCGTCAAATAACATGTGTAATTTCCTGCTTGCCTCTTTATTAAGAACATCAAACGCTGTTACTTCTGTTTTACTTAAGTTTGGTGGGAGTCTCTGTTTGCAAAAGTACTCATTGAGTTTCGTGAGGTTGCTTGAGAGCGTACTTTCACAGTACTTGATGTCTATTCTGACATTGATGACAGATCATCTGCATACTCGATTTCATTAGCTGGAATGCCGTGGACGTACAATTTTAAATAGTACGTGAGCCAGGACTCATCCTTGAGGTAGACCATTGTTTGGGGTTCTGCATCTGCAAATTTTTCAATTAAAAAAAAAAAAACAACTGAAAACCTTCAGTCATACAGCATGTTATTGAGTAAACTTGCTAGCTACCGATATGGAATTAGTCAAAAACCAGGAGTATCAACCCTTCTCTCCATACTGTATCGTAAGCTGCCGTCAGATCGACGAAAGATGTAGCCGCTTTGAGGTCTCTTAGAAATCGGGAGTTAACCAGCCAATGTTATGAGCTTGATGGGAGCAACCCTGATTTTTTTAAAGCCACCGTGATCGGCTGGGATTAGTCTATCGATTGCCTTTTGGATGCGATTGAGAATTAGCTTCTCCAGTAATTTGTGTGTTATGCTGAGAGTAGGAATATAGGCTGATAGTCGCTGTACTAGTTTGTTCTTTGCTTGGCTTCAAAACTGCGAATTTCGTAAACATCTTTGGTAGTATTCAGGTTTGTGATATTTGCTTCAATTCTAGGAGCCGTTGTTTCATCTTGGGCCTGCAGGTTTAAGTAACTCCGGACACACTCCACCAAGTTCAGCATTGTATTTGTCTTTCGAAAGCCCAGGACTACAGTGGTTTCATGTACATCAGAGTCACGTGCATACTGAGGGTGAGGCTCAAACAAGATGTCTTTGCGTGTAACTGTTTTTTCATGGTTTGTGTTATCCACGGTTGGCATGCGTAAAATTCAATCCAGCTGTGGTCTTCTGCAATTTCTCTCTTCTGTTCTAATTGAGAAACTCCAATAGATTTTCAGATGTTATGCCACTGTCTGATTGCTGATATTGTGTGTACAATTCGTCACATTCTTGCGTCCATCCAGGTACATACAAATGTTGAAATCCACATGTGTCAACTTATTGGACAGTAGATTTTACAGCATACATGAATCTCTCACAATTGTGAGGGAGTGGAGAGATCCACTGGATGATGTTATCAGCTCCCTTCTCAGACTGATCCCAATCTGCACGTTAAAAGTTCACCGAGGTTGCGGGACGGAGGCAAGTGGAATGTTTATACTACACTGGATGATGAGTGGTCTATGTTGGCTGCGTGGGAATGACTTGCCAATTTTCCTTTATGTCATACTTTCGTTGCTGGACGTTGGTGACGACAGTATGCAGAGATCAGGAGCGTAATACTTTCGCCATCTGCCACAATTGAACATTCCTGGTGTTTAGCGTTGTAGATTAAGTGCAGATTGTTCACTTCCATCCAGTGCCTGAGAGCGGATCGATTTTCGTCTTCTACCGCATCTTGCCACTCACGGATAGGGCTGTTTAAATCCCCAACAAGCATTACGGGTTGAGTGAAAGCTCTTATTTGGAAGGGGCGGGGGTAGCACGCTCACTGAGCTTTGTAGGTGTTAACTACCGTGACTTTGGCAAACTCAGCTGCTAAGACAAATATATCTGCTTATCTGTTCTCATGAATTACTTTAAAATCCGTATGTTGTGACTAGACATATGTAGCTACTGCATAACGCTCATATTAAGTTCCCAGCAAATTCTTCCAAATAAGTGCTGCTGCACAGTAACAGAGAATATGCAATGAAACACAGTTGCTTGTAGTCCTCCTCAGGTCCAATTAGACACCGGGTACAACTCGATTAACACCGGTTACGGCCTACGAATGTGCCGTATAAACATTGAGACGATAGGAGCGCCGAACAGCCAATATCTCTCGCACCGTATTCTGGAAAATAGCGTACATGTAATAGCAAAACAGGAGACCCATTTTAAGGACAGTGCTGATCCATATACGAGAGGAAAGAAAATACCTTGATAAGACACAACGGTTATAATGTTTGGCGTTCTTGGCTACAGAAATGCGTTTCCGCGTGTATAGGATTATTTTCTGTTGAGTATTGCACCACTACGTCGTCCAAGAAAATTTGCCAGCTGTTTCCAAGTAATCGTTAAACGCATTACTGGACTCGTTTCCTCGCAGACACTGTTGAAACTGCTATTTAGTATCAGCCAATATGCTCTTGTAATGTTGCTTATAGCGTGCTATAAACTGTTGTTCTCAACAAAGTCGTCATGCACTAAACTACTCTCACAGTTCGACACTTTGGACCATGGTCCGACGGAAAACAAGAAGTCCCGTCTGCGCGTAGTTTTGTCACAGTGCCGGCCGACATCCTTTAATCCAAGAGTGTGCTGCTCTTACGTAGGGGAGTGACTCCCTGGTATCTCCTGTCTGATGGTTATTCGAAGACCTGTGCCTCGTATTTGGCTACACTCCAGTGCTACAAGATTACCATCTTACAGTTAATGGTTGCCGGTACGTTATTCGTGGCGTTCAAGTAGTGGGACATGGCAACACAGTCTCTCGCATTCCGCCATTCATGCTACCTTACAAGGACATTGTCCATTCTTTGTATTGTCTGTTCTAATTGGGCATTATGGCATTATATGAGACTAAAAGTATTTCATCTGCTGTTTGTGGCAGTTTCCCAGGTGTCAGGTCTCCCGTATCCTACACGTGGGAAGTTCATAAGTGGTGGTGTAAATTAATAGTTTTAATATATCGCCTGAATCCATCTGTTAAAAGTATAATGTATCCTAAAGGCCCACCGCCTTCTGCGTTTTAAGTTACTCACAAAATTAGTTTTTTGAAAGCACGAAAGTTACGTACATGTAAAACCTCTCGTGGGACGTGTATGTTAGAATCGCAGCTGCGAGGTGTCATGTTCGTCGTAATTGTATTAAATCTATGAAAAGGTCAAAGAAATTCCTTAGGAGAATGAAAAGGCAGAATGCAGGTGTTTCTTTCCCAGGTGATAAAGACGTTAAGTGATTTGACACTTCACTTAACAACTCAGCTAACAGAAATACGACGACCATAGCATATGTAGACTTGTGTAGTCAGCAATTGACAATGGATTACAATTATTGTGATATTATTATATGACTATATGGTCACAGATTATTTTCAGTACAACTAGTCCTTCGACGTTTTTCCTTTTCAGATTCTCGTTTGATTAGAAAGCAATGACAACGCCCCATTCCTGGAGCACCACTGCGAAACCCCATGCTTTTGTTGTAAGAGATTAGGCATCTTATTAAATAAGATATGGTTGTGAGATTTAGCATGTTAGCCATCTGAGAATCTTCAGTGATTGTTGGATTGTCTGCTGGTATTCTTACTGACATGGATATTTGGACCATCTTCCGATTCAAAACGTTTCATTTTCAGAAAGGGAAGATACTTTGATTAATCAGAAGATGTGTGTAAAACTTGTCTCAGAGCATAGCAAATCACATGAAAGAATGATTTTGTCACAGACTTTCCAACTGATGATTTTTGCACTTTTTTTCTGTTTCTCGGTTTCTGTCTGTCTGTTTTTCTTTATTTCGCTCGACCCACGTAACCTGAGGCGTTTTCCTAACAATATGTCAGTGCGTACTCTTTCTCCAGGCTCCTTCAACCGTAACGTGCTGCGATACCGTGTCAGCCGTCAAGAATAAAGGGGCGGCGCTGCACATCGTTGCTTTCGCCCCCTATCCGGTAGTTTCGTTACGGCACTTAAATGGCCAACATCAGTTGTAGCAAAATGAAGTGTGGGCAGGCAGATAGTCGGGTTCTTTGTGCCAACGTAAGTTAGCTAGCGCTCTCTCTCTCTCTCTCTCTCTCTCTCTCTCTCTCTCTCTCTCTCTCTCTCTCTCTCTCGCACACCGACGCAAGAAAAAGTACCACTGGCCATTCATAATGCTCTTCATGGTCGTGTAACAGTAAAAGAGCGCACATCATTTGTTGCAAATTTCAGGTTTCTAGAAATCTTCATTGCCCTTTATTCCCATTTTTGGATTCTAAAAGCAATATTTTCGAGTAAAGGCATATATTTTCACATCTCTATAAAATGTTTGTGTGCAGTCTTCTTCGTACTGATAGTGCCCCATTACATTACACTACACTTCAGTCATAATCTGTACAGTATTCCCTAAGAAAATATGTAGCGAGTGTTTACTTATTTCCAATGCTTATAAGTGAATTAACTGATGGTTTGTTACACGAAAAAAGCGTTGTTCTAATAAACTGTCTCTTCTTAATGTGCTTGCTTTCAGTGCAACAAAGGAAATAACTGCCGGATTCGTTGCAGTTGCAGAAAATCAGAACATATTGTTTCGTTCCAGAATGAGTTTAATTATTGTTACGAATGATGAAGCAGTCTTAATTCTGGCTTAGAAAATATAAGGGCAGTCAAATTGAAATTAGACAGGAAAAAAGTAAGTAAACTGTTTATTACTTCAAAGGTAATCGCCATAACTGTTAATACATGTATCCCCCTGTGAGACAAGGCCAATGCCTTCATGTTTGCTGTTCCCTACGGAACGATAATTGTACGCGGTCGTGCACTGCTTAATTCGAAACAAATCGGCGGCAACAAATGTCTTTCTTCAGGCCTCCAAAAAGAAGATAGTCGAAAGAGGGGAGGGGGGGGGGAGGGGCTGCATGGAGGATGCGTAAGGACTTCCCAGCGAAACTTTTGCAGCCTGATCGAAACACCCTTGGCAACAAGTGGGCGGGCATTATCCTACAACAGAATATTGCCATCTATCAACATTCTTGGGCGTTAGGAGTCGGGGCGTTTCAACTAACGCACAGTGCTACGAAGGAACTTCGCAAAAATTACTCCCTAGTTCGATCACTAGTAGTCAGAAGTATGGACGCTCACAGAAGATAACAAAAACGCTCAAAGAATCCCTGAGGAAAAAGTTATACCTAAAATTTATGGTTCAATAAGGGTGGAAGAAGACTGGAGGGTACGCTATAGCTCCGAACTACAAGCATTATTACAAGGAAGATATGATGTAAAATATGTCAAATGACAACGGATACGATGACTAGGATATTTGGAGAGATTGGCGGAGAATAGAACAGAAACAGAGAATGATGATAGGTATGATCCATGATGCTAGACGGAAAGGGAGACCTAGAGGAAGATGGATTGATGATGTAATAGATCTCAACAGCATGTCAGTCCGACGGCGAAAAAGAGCTGCAAAAAACCGAGAAGTTTGGAGGAAATAATTCAGGAAGCAAAGGCTCGCCAATGGCTGTAGCGCTGAAGAAGAAGAAGAAGAAGATGATGATTTGTGCTGTCGATTTCCTTCGGACGAAGAGGTAGAGATGAAAAAAAACCGACAGGCTAAAACCGATACCGGTATTTTATTTCTGAATAACCGATATTTTTCAGTATTTGTGTGGTCTGTTAGAACAGTTGCTTTTTGTTACTGACAGCCGGGTAAAAAACCGAAATATCAGTTAGCCACATTGTCAGTGCTAAAAGTTTTGGTTTTTAAATAAACCTTTTTAAAAAAACTCGTAATTTTTATTCGTAAAATTTCCATTGCTTTAAATATCAGATTATCACAGAAAATGGGAAAAGCGTTGAGTGCTATTTTCAGTGGCGTGGCGTATTGGATGGTAGGCGTGTACATGCAGTGTGCGAGACTTGCCGTATCTGGTCTCTATGGTAGTTTCTCTCTGTTGCCGTTGGGCATTATTTGTATTACTGAATCGCACCATCCCTACGCAGGAAGTATTTAACGAAGTGCAGTATCAATGAAGTACAATGTTCCATTTGTTTTAAAAGATTAAGAACCTGAGGAGCCACAACAAACTTACGACATTATGTGAAGAGAAAACTTAAAAAATCATTCATAGTTTACAGTATAAATAGAAAGTAGGTAATCTGTTGCCTGTGTCTACATAGTATGCCTTTATCTGCTCGCAGCCTATGAAGACGGACAGACTAACATGAAAAACAGTGTTTTCATCCTTCAGCACTGACTATTAGTAATGCGCGAATAGTGGTATGATCCTCGATAACACGAGTTCACTGTTGGTCTTTTGTATTAGTATTCAGCCACTTACCACTTTCAGAGAAAAGAAGTGAATGGTGGACGGCCAATTTTTTTTTTATTTCCCTATTTAATTTAATATTTTGATCCGATGTATTTTGTCACTGAGGGAGTAAAAATTTTTCAGTCTTTGTTCGATTTCAACTTCAATTACAGGCAATAATAGAAATAAAAAAACGTAAAATCAGTATTTCAGAAACTGTGTTTTTTGAGCCGTTTTGACATTCAGGTTAAACTGTCGCTGAAAGAAAGAAATATAACTGAAAACTGGTTGTTTCAGCGATAACCGCCATCCATACGAAGAGGTGCACGCCTGGGTACAATCATGGTTTGTAGGCAGCTGCAAACATTTCTCACAGTGGAATAAATGTACTAACAGTTCCGGCAATTGCTTTTGAAATAATGAACAGTTTACTTACTTCATTTTGCATCTGTCTCGTTTTCACTTGATTGCCACTTATATGTCGCGCGAGCATACAACATGCCGTCGTGATGCTTCATAATAATTCAGCTGTATGACGGAACACCTAAAGGAGATACGGATGTATTAAGATCTCTTTGATCGGTAATTTTGCTCTGCAAAAGCTAATGGTCGTAAGAATGAAAGTGACACAAGTAACGCTCGCGAGTTATTAGCTCGTAGGTTTCAATGTAATGAGAGGAAGCAGTTAAGTAACGATAGTTTTCTCCAATTCACGTTTGACATTAGACGATGTTCGGTAGAGATCGGTGCGTGTGTAGTGTCTTGTGAACGGTTCTTTCCTGCTGATAGCGTTCATCAGTACATTATTTTACAGAAGTGTTAGTTTTCTAAAAATGTATTGCAAATTAAGACTACTGTTTATACATTTATTGATGCTGCAATTTAAGGCATGACAAACAGTTTCTGACTTCGATAACATGTGAATTGATCAAGTAAAGTTTATATATAAATGCGGCACCTCAGTATCCAGTAGACAATATTGTATGATGAAAAGCTGTTGGACTTTCGTGGTCATGCCGTCAGCGACAACGTTAGAGGCCACCGAACGAAACTATCACACAGAATCGGAAAGAGTAATTTTGAGTCGGACGAAGGGGAATTTGAGCAAAGAATACCAGAGTATGTTATAATGGAACAATTATGATGTTAGAGTGATTAATATTATTTTCTTCCTACATATCACCAACCCAAACGTTAGGATGTATAAAATGCGTCGTAGTAATATCTGACTTAGCCTCAGATTGTTTGTGTTTTGGCGAATGTTAATAACATTCTTGTTATGAAATGTCAGACGATACAAGGATGTAGCGACGTGGACGCGGGGCGAACTAAAGCGAAAGAAAATGGCTTATGGTGCGTTGCTTTTGAAATAATGAATAGTTTACTTACTTCATTTTGCATCTGTCTCGTTTTCACTTGTTACCCCCTTATATGTCGCGCGGGCATACAACATGCCGTCGTGATGCTTCATAATAATTCAGCTGTAATGAGTTCTAAGAGGAATCACTACTGACGGAACACCTAAAGGAGATACGGATGTATTAAGATCTCTTTGATCGGTAATTTTGCTCTGCAAAAGCTACCATGTTACCATGTAGAAGACGTAAGAGATCTTGTGAAAAGTACTCTTGGTGTGGAGAAATTTTCTTCATGCTCACGTCACGCCAAGCCACTCCGTGGCTTCGATCGCTGTAAATCGCGACAAGTGAATAAGAATTTGAAGGGCGGAACACTTTTTTGTAAAGTTTGGTGTAGGTATCTGCCAACAGTAAAACGTCTGTTCGACATCTATGGGAAAGAGCCATGGTGAATAGTGTATTATCAAAGTCGCTTTGTTTCTTCTCTTAACAAGTCGTGGGTTGGGGCATCGTTAATGGAGTGGCATACGGAATGGATAAGTGTGTTGTTCTCCGATGAATCGCGATGCGACGGCAATTACACTCTCTTTATTCACAGCATTAACTGCCTAATTTCAGTTAACTTCATCGGCAAGTGCACATAATTGAGTGTAGCGTCCGGTTCAGTGTTACTTCATTCTTGAAAAAATATTTGTTCCAGCTGTGCGTTGCTTCTTCAGGCTCAATCTAAATAATCCTACAGATACTCGATTGTCTAGCGGCTGTGGAGATAATTGTAAAACATATCATCTGTAGTACAGCAGCCAAACATCAAAAATTTTTCTCATGTGCTACGGATCGTTCTCGTGCCGGAAACAGAGTTCGAAGCGCGAGACGCGTTTTGGCAAGTACGTTATATATACTGAGGTGATTAAAGTCAATGGGACAGCGATATGCACATCCAGATGGCGGTAGTATCGCGTACGCAAGGTAAAAGCATAAAAGGGCAGTGCATTGGCGGAGCTGTCATTAGGTGATTCATGTGAAAAGATGTCTGATGTGATTGTAGCCGCACGACGGGAATTAAGAATTTAAATCCGAAATGGCAGTCGGAACCAGACGTATTGGGCATTCCATTTCGGAAATCGTTAGCGAGCTCAGTATTCAGAGATCCACTGTGTGAAAAGTATGCCGAGAATACCAAAGCGTTACCTCTCACCTCGAAGTGGCTGACGACCTTCACTTAACGACTGGGACCAGCAGCATTTACGTAGAGTTGTCAGTGCTAACAGACAAGCAACACTGCGTGAAATAACCGCAAAAGTCACAGTGGGAGGTACGACGAACGTGAAGGTTAGGACAGTGCGGCGAAATTTAGCGTTAGTAGGCTATGGCAGCAGGCGACCGACACGAGTATTTTTGCTAACATCACGACATCACCTGCAGCGCGTCTCCTGGGCTCGTGACCAAATCGGTTGGACCCCAGAAGACTGGAAAACCGTGGTTTGGTCAGATGAGCCCCGATTTCAGTTTGTAAGAGCTGGTGGTAGGGCTCGCGTGTGGCGCAGACCCTACGAAGCCATGGACCCTGGTTGTCAGCAAGACACTTTACAGGCTGGTGGTGTTCCATAATGGTGTGGGCTGTGTTTATATGTAATGGACTGGGTCCTCTCGTCCAACTGAAGCTATTATTGACTGGAAATGGTTATGTTCTGGTACTTGGACACCATTGGCAGTCATTCATGGAGTTCGTGTTCTCAAACAGTGATGCATTTTTTATGGACGACAGTGTGCCATGTCACCGGGTCAAAATTGTTCGCTATTGGTTTGAAGAACATTCTGGACAATTCGACCTAATGATTTGACCTCCCAGATCGCTCGACACGGGACATAATCGAGAGGGCATTTAGTGCACAACATCCTGCTCGGAAAAAACACTTCCAGAATTATGGACGGCTGTAGAGACAGCATTTGTGCAGATTACCTCCAACGACTTGTTGAGTCCACGCCACGTCGAGTTGCTGCACTATGCCGGGCAAAAGGAGGTCCGAGGCCGTATTAGGAGATGTCCCACGACGTTTGTCACCTCAGTGTATATACATTTCGGAACAGGAAGTATTCGTGGTACCTTTCATTTACTTTTATTCACACCTCTCAGTGCTCTGAACCCTGACTTCGCGGTAGGTTCGGTGTTCTTCCACATAATCGGAGAAGTTCAGCTCGCTGTCTGTTGATGACCATCTTTACTGTTGTTCAGAATCAGTCATACAGACAGTCGAAAGCTTTTTCCTTGCCCGTTAAGACGCAATATAATCTTCATATGAATCTCTTCCTCCTTCGTTTTTTAATTTTTTTTCACTGCACTTCTCTTCTTCTATAAGAAGTAGTCAATTGAAAACGAGACTGATGGAAGAAAGTAAGTAAACTGTGTACTATTTAAAACATAATCATCCTAACCGTTAATAAATTTATATCATTGAGAGACAAGACTGTCAGTGCTTCGTGGAAAAATGTTTGCGTTTGCCTATGGGACCAGGATTGTACCCAGGCATGCACATCTTCGTCCGAAGCAAATCGACCGTCACGAATGTCGTTCTTCAGGGTTCCAAAAGTATGCAAGTTGCATGGGGAGCGTTCGAAACTGTATGAAGGATGTTTAAGGGCTTCCTAGCGAAACTTACGCAGCGTAGTCGAAACAACAATGGCAAAATGTAGGCGGGCATTTTGTTGGCTGTTTGTTTCTACTGCGCTGCAGAAGTTTCGTACACTCCCGATCTCTCCCCATGCGACTTCCATATTTTTGGAGACCTGAAGAAAGAAATTCGTGGTCGTAGATTGGCTTCGGACAAAGATCTGCAAGCCTGGGTGCAATCATGGTTCCGTAGGCAACGGCAAACATTTTTCCATGACGGCGATGCCCATCTTGTCTCACAGTGGGATAAGTACACTGGTATCCAAAATTAAAGCAACAAATGGAAATTTTTACGAGATTACGTTTGCCACAAAATAGTACAGACAGCGGATATTAAAGCAGAAACAATGCAAAGAATACGTAACGTAAACAGCTGCTATATGTGTAAAGTTAAGACAAATATGTTCTTCGTTTTTTCCAGCTTAACGAATTTGCGCAAACAGTTCGACAACTGGTTAATGTGCTCAGCATTGGGTGTGACCACCTCTGGCAGCAATACATGCCTGACAACGACGGGAAATGCTGTGAATGATGTCATGAGTCTCATCTTGAGGCAATAAAACCCATTTTTCCTGCAAAGCTGCTTGTAAGTCTTGGAGAATGGTTGATGGATGCATATGTAATACAACCCGTCTCCCTAGTGCATCCCCGACACGCCCTATGGGATTGAAATCGGGAGAGCGAGCAGCCACCCCATGCGTGCAATATCTTCCGTTTCCAAGAAACATCACCTGTGGTCTATGAGGTCCAGCATTGTCGTCCATCAGTACGATGTATGGACCTACAGGACACCGCAACAACCGCACATGAGGTCCCAAGATATCGTCACGATACCTGACAGCAGTTAAACCTTGCTGATTCACCCATACAGTTTCATGAATGGGTGTTAAGAATGATCAACATAATCACTGCCCACGCCATTAGGAGTCCGCCCCCGGTATCTGAGTGGTCAGCGTGACAGAATGTCAATCCTAAGGGCCCGGGTTCGATTCCCGGCTGGGTCGGAGATTTTCTCCGCTCAGGGTCTGGGTGTTGTGTTGTCCTAACCATCATTATTTCATCCCCATCGACTCACAAGTCGCCGAAGTGTCGTCAAATTGAAAGACTTGCACCCGGCGAACGGTCTAGCCGACGGGAGGCCCTAGTCACACGACATTTACATTTACGCCATTAGGAATGATCCTCGATATCGGTCTCTGTCCACAGTTTTTGGATCCTGACATTGCGTTCCCCGTTGCCTCCAGATGCGAATCCGTCGAGAATCACTGTCCAGACCAAAGCGGGACTCATCTGTGAAAAGAACACTTGGCCACTGTTCGACCGTCCAGGTGGCATGTTGACAACTGGACTACAAGTTCTCTACTGTGAAGAAGCGTCAGAGGTTCACACAGAGCAGGTCTGAGTCTATAAACGCCACTCTGCCGAAGCTTTCCGTACACCTTTTGTCTCGGTACGACACCCCCAGTGGATGCTGCGAGGTCAGATGCCAGTTGTAGTGCAGTACTAAGGCGATACGATCATGTCCTTACAGCCAAATAACGGTCCTCCCTTTCTGATGTTACACGTGGTCGGTCCTGCTCTGGTCTTCGGGATACAGTTTCGCTCTCTACAAACTGTCGCCAAATCTGAGAAACTACAGAGCAATTCACATTGAGCCATCGGGCCACATCAGTTTGCGACTGTCCTGCTTCCATTCTTCCTATGGCCCTCCACCGCAGTGCGTCTGGTAGGCGTCTTCTCTGTGCCATACTGTACCGTCTGTAACTGTCCACAGCGATTGTGGATGTTGGTCTATACGTCAACCACTACCCCGTATGATGGGTACCCTGTCGTCGTAGTTGGCGTGGTTGTCCGTTGACTGGAATGCCATCCTCCGTACAGAACACGATCGTGCGGACATCTGTTAACAGTTTGTATGATTATATCGTGAATTAGAGTTAGGGCGGGGAAATCGCGGTTTGTTCTCTTAATTTTGGACATCAGTGTATATTAACAGTTATGGTGATTACTTTTGAAATAATGAAGAGTCTACCTTCTTTTTCCCGTCTGTTTCGTTTCCGTATGACTGTCCTTGTACATACGATCTCGCGCGCGCGCGCGTGTGTGTGTGTGTGTGTGTGTGTGTGTGTGTGTGTGTGTGTGTGTGTGTGTGTGTGTGTGTGTGTGTGTGTGCGCGTGCGGGGGGGGGGGGGGTGTCAAGATAGGCATACTTTTCAGTTAGTTACGTTCCATGAATACATAAAGCACATAGCTCCAATCGTTGTGTTGTGAGTTTAAGCAAATAATCACATCATTTACTAAAGCACGGTACGTTCCATGCATAAGGCTCCTCTGTACGAACAACATTCAGGTTTCTGTAAGTTTACATTATTTTGAAAGCTGTTTATCCATCTAATGCTTTGTTTTATGCTTGTTTACTTGTTGTTGTTGTTGTTGTCTTCAGTCCTGAGACTGGTTTGATGCAGCTCTCCATGCTACTCTATCCTGTGCAAGCTGCTTCATCTCCCAGTACTTACTGCGACTTACATCCTTCTGAATCTGCTTAGTGTATTCATCTCTTGGTCTCCCTCTACGATTTTTACCCTCCACGCTGCCCTCCAATGCTAACTTTGTGATCCCTTGATGTCTCAAAACATGTCCTACCAACCGGTCCCTTCTTCTTGTCAAGTTGTGCCACAAACTCCTCTTCTCCCCAATTCTATTCAATACCTCCTCATTAGCTATGTGATCTACCCATCTAATCTTCAGCATTCTTCTGTAGCACCACATTTCAAAAGCTTCTATTCTCTTCTTGTCCAAACTATTTATCGTCCATGTTTCACTTCCATACATGGCTACACTCCATACAAATACTTTCAGAAACGACTTCCTGACACTTAAATCTATACTCGATGTTAACAAATTTCTCTTCTTCACAAACGCTTTCCTTGCCATTGCCAGTCTACATTTTGTATCCTCTCTACTTCGACCATCATCAGTTATTTTGCTTCCCAAATAGCAAAACTCCTTTACTACTTTAAGCGTCTCATTTCCTAATCTAATTCCCTCAGCATCACCCGACTTAATTAGACTACATTCCATTATCCTCGTTTTGCTTTTGTTGATGTTCATCTTATACCCTCCTTTCAAGACACTGTCCATTCCGTTCAACTGCTCTTCCAAGTCCTTTGCTGTCTCTGACAGAATTACAATGTCATCGGCGAACCTCAAAGTTTTTATTTCTTCTCCCTGGACTTTAATACCCATTCCGAATATTTCTTTTGTTTCCTTTACTGCTTGCTCAATATACAGATTGAATAACATCGGGGACATGCTACAACCCTGTCTCACTCCCTTCCCAACCGCTGCTTCCCTTTCATGCCCCTCGACTCATATAACTGCCATCTGGTTTCTGTACAAATTGTAAATAGCCTTTCGCTCCCTGTATTTTACCCCTGACACCTTCAGAATTTGAAAGAGAGTATTCCAGTCAACACTGTCAAAAGCTTTCTCTAAGTCTACAAATGCTAGAAATGTAGGTTTGCCTTTACTTAATCTATTTTCTAAGATAAGTCGTAGGGTCAGTATTGCCTCACGTGTTCCAACATTTCTGCGGAATCCAAACTGACCTTCGTCGAGGTCGGCTTCTACCAGTTTTTCCATTCGTCTGTAAAGAATACGCGTTAGTATTTTGCAGCTGTGACTTATTAAACTGATAGTTCGGTAATTTTCACATCTGTCAACACCTGCTTTCTTTGGGATTGGAATTATTATATTCTTCTTGAAGTCTGACGGTATTTCGCCTGTCTCATACATCTTGCTCACCAGACGGTAGAGTTTTGTCGGGACTGGCTCTCCCAAGGCCGTCAGTAGTTCCAATGGCATGTTGTCTACTCCCGGGGCCTTGTTTCAACTCAGGTCTTTCAGTGCTCTGTCAAACTCTTCACGAAGTATCGTATCTCCCATTTCATCTTCTTCTACATCCTCTTCCATTTCCATAATATTGCCCTCAAGTGGCCGGCCGAAGTGGCCGTGCGGTTAAAGGCGCTGCAGTCTGGAACCGCAAGACTGCTACGGTCGCAGGTTCGAATCCTGCCTCGGGCATGGATGTTTGTGATGTCCTTAGGTTAGTTAGGTTTAACTAGTTCTAAGTTCTAGGGGACTAATGACCTCAGCAGTTGAGTCCCATAGTGCTCAGAGCCATTTGAACCATTTTGCCCTCAAGTACATCGCCCTTGTATAGACCCTCTATATACTCCTTCCATCTTTCTGCTTTCCATTCTTTGCTTAGAACTGGGTTTCCATCTGAGCTCTTGATATTTATACAAGTGGCTCTCTTTTGTCCAAAGGTCTCTTTAATTTTCCTGTAGGCAGTAACTGTCTTACTCCTAGTGATATATGCCTCTACCTCCTTACATTTGTCCTCTAGCCATCCTTGCTTAACCACTTTGCACTTCCTGTCGATCTTATTTTTGAGACGTTTGTATTCCTTTTCGCCTGCTTCATTAACTGAATTTTTATATTTTCTCCTTTCATCAATTAAATTCAATATCTCTTCTGTTACCCAAGGATTTCTACTAGCCCTCGTCTTTTTACCTACTTGATCCTCTGCTGCCTTCACTACTTCATCCCTCAGAGCTACCCATTCTTCTTCTACTGTATTTCTTTCCCCCATTTCTGTCAATTGTTCCCTTATGCTCTCTCTGAAACTCTGTACAACCTCTGGTTTAGTCAGTTTATCCAGTTCCCATGTCCTTAAATTCCCACCTTTTTGCAGTTTCTTCAGTTTTAATCTACAGTTCATAACCAATAGATTGTGGTCAGAGTCCACATCTGCCCCTGGAAATGTCTTACAATTTAAAACCTGGTTCCTAAATCTCTGTCTTACCATTATATAATCTATCTGATACCTTCTAGTATCTCCAGGATTCTCCCACGTATACAACCTTCTTTTATGATTCTTGAACCAAGTGTTAGCTATAATTAAGTTATGCTCTGTGCAAAATTCTACCAGACGGCTTCCTCTTTCATTTCTCTCCCCCAATCCATATTCACTCACTATGTTTCCTTCTCTCCCTTTTCCTACTCTCGAATTCCAGTCACCCATGACTATTAAATTTTCGTCTCCCTTCACTACCTGAATAATTTCTTTTATCTCATCATACATTTCATCAATTTCTTCATCATCTGCAGAGCTAGTTGGCATATAAACTTATCTAATTATTGTGTCGTCAACTTCCGACCAATCAGTTTTATTTTCTCAACCGCCAACTTGAGGATCTTACCATCCGTTCTGGGGCGCCCAATATACAGAATTGTCTCTGGAACATTTCATCTACTGTCGAACGCTACCTATTCGCAAGGATAAATTACAGTAATTATGTTATCATTTCAAGACAACCTCTGCTAGCGAGGTAAGGACATCAGTTTCAGTACGCAAGTCAGTGTAAGCCTTTGTCACACACTCAATATGTCCAGGGTCAAATAGAAGCTATCCATAAATGTTCCGTTGAATGATAAACACGTGCAGTCAACGTTGTTGCACCTAGACAATAAGCTGGTTTTATCCCCCCCCCCCGCCACACACACACACACACACACACACACACACACACACACACACACACACACACACACACACACATACACATACACATACACACACACACACACACACACACACACATTGCGTTTGGACAACTACGCATTGCAAAGACAGCGTCATTTGCTTGGATCACAAGCGAGTTGCTGTTTAAATAAGCTTTTAAGCGCTTTAGCAGACCTTTCTGAATGTACTGAAGACTCTACTAGATTACTAGCGCGTAATGTGACTCGCATTCGGGAAGAATAGATTTCAAATGTCATTCCCAGTCAGAATTAATGTTCCCGTAGTTTCCCCAAATAGGAAAAAGAATCGCGGTGGTTTCTCCGAAAAGGCCGTAATTTATTTCCTTGCCGAATGTTGCGAGCCTGTGTTTCCTTTCTGACAAGGTCATCAGCAGGATGTTTAAGCCTGATCTTTCCTGCTTTGTCAAATTAGTGTGGCTGAACATATCCTAAATGGTTAAGATACATGAAATATCCTCCGTACAATGTGTATGGTGGGTTGTAGAGTACATACATATCTATACATACAGAAGAAATTAGTAATGTACAGTACAGGAAAACCCTCGGCAGTGATCGCAGTGCGTGTTACAGGTTCTTAAAATGTACTTCAGTTTGTACAAACAGCCCAGCTACCGAATATTGGTAGAGTGGCAAGAACGTGACCCAGATCCCGTTTCCTGTTTGGTTTAATGCAGGGGCAGACAACGGAAACCAACAGTCGGCCTTTAGAGAAAGCGTACGCATTAACTGAGAAGTTACACGTTTAGCAGTGCTCTTTACGACTTGCTGCTCACCCGTTTCCTTGCCTCCGGCGTTAGAACGCACTGTACGGGGGTGGGGCAATTTCAGGTCAGAAACTTTATAACACAAAGAGCCTGACTTTCATTCACTAATGGTTAGCTGTATGTTGGTTAAAACTACGTAGTCTTTATTGCTGAAAAATGATAATTTTAATCGTTTTACCGAGCCACTCTTCACGTTGAGACATAGGAGACAATTTTGCTAATGAAATGAGGAGTGATGTTATGTGAAGAAGATATCTCCAAAAGTTGAGGAGTAATGGAGTGTAATAGTAAGAGAATGTGTTGATATTCTGGAGTACCTGGCTTCGTTTCACGTTCCAGTGAAGTGCCAGTATATTTTAAGTATAAATTTCTGAGCAATTATCGGTATCATTTATTAATAGCTGGGATTAGTGATCTTATGTTGGCGTATTATTGGATTTAACACTTGTCGCATGCACAGAAGGACAGGAAGATAAGTTCTATAGAATTACTGCGAGGCATTTAGGACACAGGAAGAATAGCTATTTGGAGTATTTTTTATAGTGGAAACTGTATATGAGTCACGTAGTAGTTTTATGGCAGCTGTCACTGGAGACGGGTTGTCCTGTGCGAATGCTGCACTATGTGATCAAAAGTATCCGGACACCCCCAAAAATATACGTTTTTCTGCTGCCACCTACTACCAGGTATTCCATATCAGCGACCTCAGTAGTCATTGGACATCGTGAGAGAACAGACTGGAGCGCTCCGCGGAACTCATGGACTTCGAACGTGGTTAGGTGATTGGGTATCACTTGTCATACATCTGTATGCGAGATTTCCACACTCCTAAACATCCCTAGGTCCACTGTTTCCGATGTGATAGAGAAGTGGAAACGTGAAGGGACACGTACAGCCCGACCTCGTCTGTTGACTGACAGAGACCGTGGGCAGTTGAAGAGGATCGTAATGTGTAACAGGCAGACACCTATACAGACAATCATACAGGAATTCCAAACTGCTTCAGGATCCACTGCAAGTACTATGACAGTTAGGCGGGGGGTGAGAAAACTTGGATTGCATGGTCGAGCTGCTGCTCATAAGCCACACATCACACCGGTAAATGCCAAACGACGCCTCGCTTGGTGTAAGGAGCGTAAACATTGGGCGATTGAACAGTGGAAAAACGTTGTGTTGAGTGACGAAGCACGGTACACGATCCGATGGCAGGGTGTGGATATGGCGAATGCTCGGTGTACGTCATCTGCCAGCGTGTGTAGTGCCAACAGTACGATTCGGAGGCGGTGGTGTTGTGTTTTTCATGGAGGGGGCTTGCACCCCTTGTTGTTTTGCATGGCACTATCACAGCACAGGCTTACATTGATGTTTGAAGCACCTTCTTGGTTCCCATTGTTGAAGAGCAGTTCGGGGATAACGACTGCATCTTTCAACACGATCGAGCACCTGTTCATAATGCACGGCCTGTGGCGGAGTGGTTATACAACAGTAACATCCCTGCAATGGACTGGTCTGCACAGAGTCCTGACCTGAATCCTATAGAACACATTTGAGATGTTTTGGAGCGCCGACTTCGTGCCAGACCTCACCGACTGACATCGATACTTCTCCTCAGTGCAGCACTCCGTGAAGAATGGACTGCCATTCCCCAAGGAAGCTTCCAGCACCTGATTTAACGTATGCCTACGAGAGTGGAAGCTGTCATCAAGGCTAAGGGTGGGCCAACACCATATTGAATTCCAGCAGTACCGATGGAGAGCGCCACTAACTAGTAAGTCATTTTCAGCCGGGTGTCCGGATACTTTTGATCGCAAAGTGTAGATTCCGTACGCCAAATGGCGTAAATATTTGGCATTTTCTTGCACAATACATAATGGCGGTGGAGGTGGGGGGGGGGGGGGAGATCCAAGATCGAGGAAAGCTGATTTTAGTGTTAAGTGTCGCAAAATACACTCCTGGAAATGGAAAAAAGAACACATTGACACCGGTGTGTCAGACACACCATACTTGCTCCGGACACTGCGAGAGGGCTGTACAAGCAATGATCACACGCACGGCACAGCGGACACACCAGGAACCGCGGTGTTGGCCGTCGAACGGCGCTAGCTGCGCAGCATTTGTGCACCGCCGCCGTCAGTGTCAGCCAGTTTGCCATGGCATACGGAGCTCCATCGCAGTCTTTAACACTGGTAGCATGCCGCGACAGCGTGGACGTGAACCGTATGTGCAGTTGACGGACTTTGAGCGAGGGCGTAAAGTGGGCATGCGGGAGGCCGGGTGGACGTACCGCCGAATTGCTCAACACGTGGGGCGTGAGGTCTCCAGAGTACATCGATGTTGTCGCTAGTGGTCGGTGGAAGGTGCACGTGCCCGTCGACCTGAGACCGGACCGCAGCGACGCACGGATGCACGCCAAGACCGTAGGATCCTACGCAGTGCCGTAGGGGACCGCACCGCCACTTCCCAGCAAATTAGGGACACTGTTGCTCCTGGGGTATCGGCGAGGACCATTCGGAACCGTCTCCATGAAGCTGGGCTACGGTCCCGCATACCGTTAGGCCGTCTTCCGCTCACGCCCCAACATCGTGCAGCCCGCCTCCAGTGGTGTCGCGACAGGCGTGAATGGAGGGACGAATGGAGGCGTGTCGTCTTCAGCGATGAGAGTCGCTTCTGCCTTGGTGCCAATGATGGTCGTATGCGTGTTTGGCGCCTTGCAGGTGAGCGCCACAATCAGGACTGCATACGACCGAGGCACACAGGGCCAACACCCGGCATCATGGTGTGGGAGCGATCTCCTACACTGGCCGTACACCACTGGTGATCGTCGAGGGGACACTGAATAGTGCACGGTACATCCAAACCGTCATCGAACCCATCGTTCTACCATTCCTAGAACGGCAAGGGAACTTGCTGTTCCAACAGGACAATGCACGTCCGCCTGTATCCCGTGCCACCCAACGTGCTCTAGAAGGTGTAAGTCAACTACCCTGGCCAGCAAGATCTCCGGATCTGTCCCCCATTGAGCATGTTTGGAACTGGGTGAAGCGTCGTCTCACGCGGTCTGCACGTCCAGCACGAACGCTGGTCCAACTGAGGCGCCAGGTGGAAATGGCATGGCAAGCCGTTCCACAGGACTACATCCAGCATCTCTACGGTCGTCTCCATGGGAGAATAGCAGCCTGCATTGCTGCGAAAGGTGGATATACACTGTACTAGTGAGGACATTGTGCATGCTCTGTTGCCTGTGTCTATGTGCCTGTGGTTCTGTCAATGTGATCATGTGATGTATCTGACCCCAGGAATGTGTCAATAAAGTTTCCCCTTCCTGGGACAATGAATTCATGGTGTTCTTATTTCAATTTCCAGGAGTGTATTTCTCATATCGTCATATTTTTGAAAACATCTTACCATTTGATAAATTTGACGACATAAATCACCCTCTGTCGCATGTAGCTCTGTAATTTCTGGCCGAGAGAGTTTGGGGAGGGAGGGGCTGTTATTTTATCTGTACTCACTCTATAACTGTAAATACGTGAAGTTTGTAACATTTTCCGGAACAGTAAACACATTTCGCAAGATATGAGATTTTGTAGTGAGGAAATCCACAGTGTGAGGAATTACACCGCATATTCGTTGAGCCCTGAATGGTTTAGATTGACTGGGCAATGAACATATTGACGATGTCATAAATACAGGACATTACACTAACTATTGGGAAACATCAAATGAAATAATTGACATCTTCGTTCCTCTTCGAGTGGTTATAACTTTCTTATCGCTTTTCATGTGATATTGATTACACGCAGTACCTCCACGTTATCTTTATATTACTTTCACCATAAATATTTTCTCCGATATTTGGTGTCTCTTTTCGGAAGATCCTCCGTAATTTGTTGTTCACTTCAGAGCGTATTCTGAAATCTGAGAAAACTGTGTCGCGCATTACGGAATGTTAAGGTGTTTGTTTCGTCTTATCATTCAGAGGGATAAAATAATTTTGTTAGTGAAGCTGGTTGCTACAGTTGGCATGACAGTAGCCAAACTCTTTTGGAGATTCACCTGCCTGAAAATGTGGAAGGTTCCGCCCAGAAACTCGTACAGCTTTAGTTAGGAGATTCGCATTTCCGTCGTTCGTTAACCCCCACGCGTCATAAGCCTTAACTTCACAGAAGAGACCCCATTCGCTGTGACCGAATGGAAAGCCAGCTGTTAAGGAGACGTGCAGGTATTAACGCGGCTGGCACTGCGAATCCTGCTGCGGAGAATAAAGCTCTGCCTTTGATGCAATCTTGCCTATTGTAGCCGAAGTACTGTGCGAACCTTTGACTCCCGATTAGCGTATCACTCTCACGGGAAAGCCGCCTTGAGGTTAACTTGCTGAAAGCTTTCCCGGTTTTTACGACCCCCAGCCCCCTCAACGACGCACGTAGAAAGTGTTGGCTCATGTTTATGACGACCAGTGTCACTCGACTAGGAAGCTCGATAAAAACGTCAGAAGTATGTCGTAGATTGTTGAACGTGTCACAAAGAAAGAAACGGTTTCGTATCGTCGGTAGCGTCAGAGGTATCCTTTAATGAATTTCGCATTTAACTGACAAGCATGGGATCTGTATATGGAAGTGTTGCAGATTCTGAATTTGTTGAAATACCGGGAAATCTTCTGAATTTAGAAGAGAGCTGCGACCAAAACTACCGTACATCAACATCCATTGTCAACGGCGACCCAGCTGTTTGCAGTAGGCACTACATTTACATTGACGTTCCAAGTGCACTGCTTGTCTGTTTTATATCGTGCTCAGTATTTACTCGCGACCTACCCCGGCTTTGCATGCTCAGCACAAAGTATCCACGGCCAGACGGCTTGGCTGGCGTAGAGGTATTGTAGTATATACACAAACCTTCCTCGTAATTCAGTCTATCTTCACATACAGACAGATAAACGTTGCAGATTAATTTCGTAATGAGTATTGGTGGGCCAATCAATTTGGATACTGTTTTCAATCAGTTTGTAATTATTATGGTGATCGCGACCTAATATACTATGAATATTGCTCATGGACTTGAAACCCGAAAGGAAGAAGCTTGACTACAGAGGTAATGCGCAAAGAATTGATTTATTAGACATGTCTATTTGTAGCCGATAATCTACTCAAGAAACATGACAGAGTCCCAGCCCTCCCCCCCCCCCCCCCCCCTACACACACACACACACACACACACACACACACACACACACACACACACACACACACACACACACACACAGATTGCTGAGCATAACGAAATTTTACTTATTGCGCGCATGCAGTATAGTATTATAGTATGAAGAATACGTGATTGAATTTGTAGATAATATAGACGTATACAGGGTGGAAAATATGGTACACACAGCTGTCACCTCTGGCAACAACAATGGCTCCAACCCGACTGGGCATCCTGTTGAAATGAGGTAGAATGACTCATAGGTTGCATCATTTTATGCTATTATTATTATTATTATTATTATTATTATTATTATTATTATGGTACAGAGTTAATCAATCGTACTGATTGACAAGTGGTGACGTGCCAGACTCTCGGCAACGCACAATAAAATGCTTTCAATGGGTGTGAGATTTGGGGAAGGCGCTGACCAAGATAACAGCAGCAAACACTCTGTGTTACGGTTCAGTCAGGGGAGCAAGACGACATGTGGTCTTCCGTTATATTGCTGAAAGATAACGTTACACAGAACTGGAAGTTAAAGTATAGTCACCGGTTCCAATAAGTCAGAAATGTAATGGCTGCTGCCAAAATTACGGGTTACGTGAACCATAGGTGATCCAGTTGAGTATGCAAGGCAACCTAGTAACACAACGCGAGGTGGTGGGTCCGCATGACGACGAAGAATGCAATGGGACAACGGTCGTTCTTCTTGGAATTTCCACTCACGAATATATCCATCGTAATACTGAACGCATAACCGGGACTCGTCTAAAAAGACTACGTGGTGCCACTCCTTTGTCCTGTGTTGGCGTTGGGCGCTCCACTATCAGAGCGCCTACCTCTGATGCTGCATCAAGCGAAGCCGAAACACGGGTTGCATGCTGACTACTTGTGCTGTCTCAAGAATCTTCGCACTGTCTGTGCACACATTGGTCTTGCTGCAAACAAGCCCATTTCTTCTCTAAAAATACATGACGTGCCTGTTTGATCCTGCAAAGGCGAGTGAACAGTAGGCCTTCTGTCATGCCGGCACTGGTCATATGGAATCGTTGAGATCCTACATAGCATTGGGTATGGGCCCCCAGAAGCCATCTATCCTATATTATCATTACAGTCGTGGGATCCCGACTAATGCGAGCAGAAATATCGTTGAACGGTAAACTGCTGTCTCAATAGGACACTGTTAACTTTATACATGTGCAGGTACACGTTTCTCCTTCGTACAGAAGGCATAACACAGTCTTTTCGCAAACAACCAACATACATACGCGATTCCTGAGTGAGAAACACAATGCTTAATTTTTCCCTGTAGACAGAATGTGTATGGCGTTATTTGTAGCTACTTTGCTAATCATCTGCATATCCAAACATGTAGAACATTTCATAAAGATTTGACGATTGTGTCAAGTTTGCACGGTGGTGCCGTTTTAATGGGCAGTAGTAATACATACAGAGTTCGAAGAAATTAAAACTCAATGAGAAGACCCATTTCGTATTCTAGTGCTTCAGATTTTTAATTCGCTTTTAGAAAATCTGATTTAGGTTTCCTGTATCTTAGGTGAAAATGGTAGCTGCCCAAAACTCATGGTTTCAGCAGCGCATTCTGTGAGAAACCTTGAAGTCTAAATTTCTGGTTAGTATAAAAACTTCGTTACTGTGAAATATTCTTCTCCAGAAATGCTGACCGAGCACCTAAAAACTTTGATGAGGAAACTAAATTTTTGAAGACAGTCATCAGAATAATATTTTTCGAACGGTCGACTGCTTCCAGACTCTGACAGTCTCCATGCAGATCACAATTTGATGCTTTTCCTAGGAACGACGTCACTTTTGTTTACCTTAAAAACAGAATGGATGAAGGTGACGTTCGTGGTACAAACTTATTATTTATGAAAATTTTCCACGCTCCTGTTTCTATCGTCCACATGTGCTGTCAAACTTTTACTCTGTCTTTGTCGTTTATTACTATACTGGCATACTAAACATAATTGTTTTGCTTCTGGGAGGCATTAGAATACAGAAATTATTATTATCGCAGTACTGTTTATTACCTATTGGCAAGCATTGCAGAATTATCATGTAGCTCCTTTTCTAAGTGGCTTTCTATTTCATTTCAAGGAGACATACTTAATTCGCTTAAGGCAAATGCTGGTACGATTCCTTCAAAAAGGACATGGTCCACCACATCTATCAGCCCCTCGTGTATCTCATGCACTCACCTCAGAACTGTACCCATGTTCCTTCTCCTTACCCTCACCGTTTACGAGCCACCTCCTCGCCCTCGCCGTTGGGCTGCTCCCCATCCCTCCACGACCTCTGCCTTTGGATTCTCTACCATCCGTCGCTGTTTGAATTCTCGTATCCAATACCCCCCCCCCCCCCCCCCGCCTCTCCTCTCTCCCACTTGCCGTCAGGCCCTTGCGTTACCTCCCACAAACTTGCCATCAGGACCTTTGCGTCAGTCCTTGTAAGCTTGCCATCAGGTCCCCATGTCACCCCACCTAACTTGGTGTGAAGTCCCCGTTTCACTAACCTCCTCTGAATTGCCTTCAGGCTCCCGTTTAACACACTCCCTCTCTAAATTGCCGTCAGCCCCCCCCCCCCCTTTCTTCCCATCGTCAGCCCTGTGCCATTCGACGCCAGGCTCCCGCGTTTCCCATATCCCACGTGACATCATGCCCCATTGCTTCCCACATCCCACTAGTCATCATTCCCTTTTACCTCCCCCTCGTCTCATCTCTTCTAATTGCCTTCATGCCCCCTTTCGCGTCCCCCTTGTTTAGTCTCATCTCTTCTGCTCGCCATCATGCTGCTTTCGCCTCCCACTAGTGGCATCTCTCCAACCCAGCATCACCCCCTTTCGACTTCAACATCGCATCCCCCCATCCCAGTCTTCCAGTTCTCTCTTTCACTTACGTTATTATGTAACTCTGATATCCTTCCTCGTGCACTTTATCATCTGTAGTCTGTCGTGAAAGAGAAGTTAGCTTGTTAGATAACTCCGAGGAATTTTTAAACTGTTTAAAAAAGTCGTATGATTACAGATGTAACTCTGCTGACGTGTTGGAAGTGAAGCATTCATTTATAGCAATTTTACTGCCCCATTTCCTTGTTACCTTAATAACTACATTCTTCACAGGGTCAGTGCAACATGTCTTTCTTTTTTGCGCGTACTTACACAATTTTTGTGCATTACTTAATTATACAGTGTACAGCAATGCTTACTGGCCTTTAAATTGAGCTGAAGCAATATTATTCCCAGTTGATATTTTGTGTTCCAGTTTGAATGATACTCATAGATAAGAAAAACACACACATGCGTCGTGAAATAGATCGAATTGGTATCAGTTGCTCACTTGAATGTTTCGCATGAATTTTGGTGTGTAACAAAGTTATATAAAAGATGTTTTATGGGTTCGGTTGAAAAGCAGGACGTAGTTGTTAAGTTAACTATAACCGTTGCTAATAGATTGACATACAAATTGATCCAAATATGGTATATCCGATTAAGTATATCATGATTGTGGTTCCCTAATTTGCTGGGAAACAGTGCACGCCCTCAAACTGTAGGGAACCTCCCCACCGTGGACGCGGCGACTTTAAGAAGTTGCGCATTGTACTGGAGAGTCTGACAAGTAGGAAAAAAAACTACATACCGGTTTTGTTAGCTTGCCTGTGCCTCTCCTTCCCCTGCTCCCAAAAAGTGGGCGAGTCGCAGTTAGCGGAGGGGCGGTAGTGCTGCCACGAATTGGTTTCGCTGTTAGTGCTAGAGAATCTGGCCGCCCGCTTCGGGGCATTGCCCTGCCGGCCGCGGCTCGCGTCCCCGCACTGCTGCACGCCTCCGATACACCCGCGCCCTCTCTAATTATTGTGTCGCAGATATGCATGCAATACTATGCGTCCACTGCGTGACGTACGTTATGATGATTCGTTCTCTCGGTTGAAGCTCCTGAACAATAAAAACAGTAGTTAACTTTGCGAGTTGTTTAAAGCATTACACTGTTAATCGGTTCCTTCTAAACACTCGAGATACTTTCACGTGTTTGGCTGTGCGATTTTGTGCTGAACAACATTTGCTGGTCGTCCACGGCAACAGAAGGCACCACTTAGCATGAAGTTCTCAATGATCCTACAGTGATGATCGGATGTCAGTTACAGTCCGTAACCTTAAAGCTCCTCCTATGAGGATTACAGGTAACTCTTGGTGCCACATCAACATCGTGCACGCGGTGACGAAGTTCCAGATCAGTTAGATGGGAATTTCGGAAGCAACCAATTATAGCTGCCGTCAGTGATCTCGCCAACATTCACTTGACGTGTTTGTAGGAAAAGCGGAAAATGTAAATCAAGATCTCTGAACCGGGACTTAAATGCGGCTTTTGCAGAACAAGAATGCATAAAAATAAAACAATGTACACGAAAGGCATCACTCATAGTGGATCAGTGCAAACTGTATTTGTGACCTGCTATTCCGCACTTAGATGGCTACCATAGTCATCACTACTTAGATTTTCTCAAAATTTACGTGCAGAAATTTATCATTATACCACCAAATCAGCCGCAGTTTCATCATTGTTACCACTACTCAAAGTGCCTCTTAATGTTTTTAGGTATCTGTAACAGAATGTCGTTCGAAAAAATATTTTAAGTGGAAGCAAGGCAACTTGCAAGTGAGACACTGGCAGATTTGATGTTCAGCAACTGCTCAGTACCCAAGCATTTTCAGTTTTGACACAGACAGTAAGTTTTTTACCTACCTGGAATACACACACAGAAATGTTTATCAGTTAAATCACCTCAAGATAGACAAAATTGCCAGACGATAAATCAAGAGTTAAGAAATAGAATCAAATCAGACAGGAACAAGATTCGGGAACAGAAATGCATTCAGATAGAGAATTCAATAGGGTGGACGACAAATTAGAGAAGTGTGGAGGACAATTACATGTATGAAAAAACACAGTGAACAAAGCAGTAGAAAACTTCATTTCTTTAACAAAATGGAAAAGTGTTATACAGATCAAATTGACGACACACGCTAGTACATACGAGGAAGAAGGTAAGATTGTAGAAACTGTTCGAAATATGACCACTACGATAAAAGTCGATAGTGAAGTAGCTACAATGAAGAATGGCCGACCACCTGCTCGTGGGAACGTTGCTGTAGAATTATTGAAAGCTAGAGGACGTCATTTGACGAAAAGAATAATGCACCGTATAAAGAACTGCTGTCAGCGGACTGAAATTCCATCGTAGTGGAGAGGCTCATACATTCTTTCTATTTTCAAGGAGAGAAATACTCGTAGAAAAGGCACAGAGACATTAGTGTGAAATGTAAGATGAGTTGCTTTTTTGGCAGAATCATGGATGAGCAAAATTAGGCAAAATATTGTCCGCCATATTGCGGAAGACCAGAGTGAATTTGGAGAGACTGGATCCTGTACAGATAATCTCTTTATTTTTCAGCTGCTAATGGAGAAATTTATAGCAGTAGGAAAACAGTTGGGCCAATGGCCTCGCCGCAGTGGTAACACCGGTTCCCGAAGTTAAGCGCTGTCTGGCTTGGCGATCACTTGGATGGCTGACTGCACTGCCTCTGTGAAGCCAATTCAGGAGATGATTGATTAAGAAACAGCGGCGACGGTCATGAAAACTGTCAGCAGTCGGGAGAGCGGTGTGCTGACGGCATGCTCCTCCATATCAGCACCCAGTAACTCCTATGGGCTGAGCATGTCACAGCGATCGCTCGGTACCTTTGGGCCTTCAAGACGTGTCCCGACAGAATTACTTAGGAAAGGAGTTACTCATTGCCTTCGTAGATAAGCAGAATCGTATGACACGATTCATGGAACAAAACTGTGGGAGACTCTGAAAGATATAGATATGAATGATGATCTTTTACGGATCATTGTTTACATCTACGGAGACAATAGGTATAGATTAAAACAGGGTCAGAGTTACCAGAAACTGTTAATCTCAGAAAATGGCTGAGACAACGAAGCAGTATGTCACCCATTTTTAGTTTATGCGTAGAAGTGGCTCTCTGAAGATAGAATATTAGCTGTGGAAGAATTGAAATCATTTTAATGATGTACGGAGGTTTTCATTAAGTTTCGCTGATGATGAAGGAATTAGAGCTCGAGATGAATACGATCTTGAGTTTATGATACGACGTTTATATCAGGATCATGACAAATGGAGATTGCAGATGAGTCTAACAAAAACCAAATATGCAATAGTGAATGGTAACACTAAATTTGAAGTACACATCAGTGACAGAGTAGTAATGAGACAGACAGGAAAATTTAAATATCTGGGTGTACATATTGACAAGACGACTGGGTGCTACAGACATAAAATATAAAAAAGCAGAAAGCTAACAAAGAAAAGAGTGGGTTGATAGCTGAATCTGCCCAATGCTACGGATGAGAACTATGGATTTAAATGCTCACCTTGAAAGAAGGCTAATAGCTGTGAAAATGAACTATTTCAGTGGAGCGCCAGAATTTAAACTATCGAGGAGATAAATAACGATGAAGTAAGACCTAGAATGAGGTCAACCGAAACAGTGATAGGATTGAAAGAAAATCATAAAAGTGCTATGCAAATTTATTGAGAATTCTAGATGATCGGTAGCCAGAGAGAATTTTTGAGTGAAACCACCTGGCAGGCAGAAACGCATCAGACCAAGATGTTCCTGAAAAGACAATACACTGAGGTGACAAAACTCATGGGATATCAATACGCACATACACAGATGGCGGTAGCATGGTGCACACTAGGTATAAGAGGGCAGTTCAAAATGGTTCAAATGGGTCTGAGCACTATGGGACTTAACTGCTGTGGTCATCAGTCCCCTAGAACTTAGAACTACTTAAACCTAACTAACCTAAGGACAATACACACATGCATGCCCGAGGCAGGATTCGAACCTGCGACCGTAGCGGTCGCGCTGCTCCAGACTGTAGCGCCTAGAACCGCTCGGCCACCCCGGCCGGCAAGTGGGCAGTGCATTGGAAGAACTGTCATTTGCACTCAGGTGATTCACGTGAAAAAGTTTTGCGACGGGATTATGTCCACACGACGGGCATTAACAGACTTTGAGCACAGAGTGGTAATTGGAGCTGGACGCATGGGACATTCCATTTCGGAAACCGTTAGGGAATTCAATAGTCTGAGATCCACAGTGTCAAAAGTGTGTCGGTAATACCAAATTTCAGACATTACCCCTCACCACGGACAACGCAGTAGCCGACGGGCTTCACTTAACGACCGATAGCAGTGGCGTTTGCATAGAGTTGTCAGTGCTAACAGACAAGCAACACTGTTTGAAATAACCGCAAAAATCACTGTGGGACGTACGACGAACGTAAACGTTAGGACAGTGCGGCGAAATTTGGAGTTAATGGGCTATGTCAGAAGACGACCGACGCGAAATTTTTGCTAACAGCACATCACATCACATCACGACATCACATCTCCTGGGCTCGTGACCATATCGGTTGGATCCCAGACGACTGGAAAAGCGTGGCCTGGTCAGATGAGCCCCAATTTCAGTTGGTAAGAGCTGATGGTAGGGCTCGAGTGTGGTGCAGACCCTACGAAGCCATGGCCCCTGGTTGTCCGAGTGTGATGCAGACCCAGTTTGTCATCAAGACACTTTACAAGGTGGTGGTGCTCTATAATGGTGTGGGCTCTGTTTACATGTAATGGCCTGGGTCCTCTGGTCCAACTGAAGCCATTATTGATTGGGAATGGTTATGTTCTGGTACTTGGACGCCATTGGCAGTCATTCATGGAGTTCGTGTTCTCAAACAATGATGCATTTTTTATGGACGACAGTGTGCCATGTCACTGGGTCACAATTGTTCGCGACTGGTTTGAAGAATATTCTGGACAATTCGACCTAATGATTTGACCACTAAGATAGTCCAAAATAAATTCCATCGAACATTTATGGGTCATAACTGAGAGGTCAATTGGTGCACACAATCCTGCACGGACATCATTTTCGGAATTATGGACGGCTGTAGAGGCAGCACGGCTCAATATTTGTGCAGAGGACTTCCAACGACTTCGTGTGTCCATGCCACATCGAGTTGCCACACTACACCGATCAGGTGCTGGTCCGACACAATGTTAGGAGGAATCCCATGACTTGTCGTCTCCGTGTATATAGAAATAATAGAGCACCACAGGGAGGATGCCTCGAATAGAAAGGCTTGGCAGAAGATAGCAAAAACAGCACAATGTTATCAATTAATCTGTGTATTAATTAATCTTGTGTTAATAAGATAAAAGTGTTGGAAAAGGTAACAATGGCGTTAAGTACGCTGTCTAATCAATAATGTGCTTATAAAGATGTCATCTGTTGTGCTCACCTACGATATTTCACTAAAACTTAAACAAAGAAGTGGCAGAGTGGGATAAAGTGAGAATTCAGATGGGCTGGTACTCTTGTATGGGCAGAATCAGAAATAGTAGCACCAGAATCGTGATTGTATTTTGGTGCATTTGGCACAGAGGTGAGAAATATGTAGTGAATTATTATTGCGACTAATGATATAATTATACACTGTTTGTTTACGCCCAGTGTCACTAATGATTGTGATTAAACAGGGACATAGTGTTCGGTCCTTAAGAAGAAACTTCGCTACCCTCTTACCTGGAGTTTTTTCTGGGCTACAGTCTAGTAGCACGCCCCCAGTCTGAAATATACTTGTGGGAAATAGGGTTAGACACAAGTGTAAGTTACCGTATAGTTCCGCCTTTCATCCTGAATACGGCGACGACACATCATGACCATTACTCCACGAGACAGCTGTAGCATTGGGAGCCATCTTGATGCAGGCCAGCTCAACCAATGCCATAACTCAGGGGCGTTAATCAGAGTTGGGCTTAGGGCGCTAATGTGCGTCCCTTGAAGTCCATCGACTGCACAGCAAACCATTCCAATACAGAGGCCGGTAGGTCTGTGCGCCGTCTCGGTTCAAGCACCAGTAACCCGTGTATTGTCGTAGGCGAACGAATGGATGGCCATGATTAAATAGTAGGTTCATAAATCGTTCGTCGTGGAGAGATAATGAATGGAACATGTATTAGGGGCTCCATTTCTTCACATGTAAACGTCCTTGACACGAACAAACGTCTCCACTAAAACTTACGGCAAAGGCGATGTTTTCTGTACTTCGAGCGTCCAATGCTGAAACCCGTGCTAACTTTTGTCTTGTGACGTGTTGCAGGTGGATTATGCGTATTGAGTGGTAGCTGTATCTATCCCATTGTGAGGTGGTGGTTCCTTATGTTGTGGTTGGTGATGGGACATCTTTGTTAAGCATTGAATCGGCGAATAACTGTACTACATTCTGCAATAAAACAACCTCCTTCATCAATACATTGTTGCTCACGGCAGTTAATGCTGGTGTAAGAGGTTTCATTCAAATCTACATACTAGCGTTACACCCTTGGCACGGCGGCTTGATGAAAGCCCAGTGATAGTTTACGGCATACGCGTCGGCCTCCGTACAGTGCCTCCAAGACCACAAAGATGATGTGCCCAATTTTTTGGACACCCATGATATCGCTGCGATGAAACGCGACGATATCATTCGTCTTGTCAATTTTGCTGCTGGCTAAAGCTCCGTGGGCCAGTAACACCTGTTACGTTACACGCAGAAGTTTTCCATTTCCTCGTGGCTGCAGGAGAGTCACCACTCCTACACAGTACTATAACTAACTTGTTCGTGATTGCACCTCTCTCTCTCTCTCTCTCTCTCTCTCTCTCTCTCTCTCTCTCTCTCTCTCTCTCTCTCTCTCTAACCTGGATGGTTTGACGATAAATCCGTGTGTTGATATATTCTCAAGCTATTAACAATACAATGACATTGCCATTCATACCTGAAGAGAATCAAAACGTAATATGAGCTATTAGAACTGTTGGTGGTGGAAGTCCTACTACTTTCATCGTTCCCTCGGTGCATGTTTGACTGGCGACCATTGCAAAATATCGGTTACTTAGGCATTTGTGATTCTGTTTCTGCATCGGTAGAACAACCTGTAACACCTAAATGCGTAACAGTGAGCGCTTAGAGATTTATCTGAAAACTCTTGCTTTTCTTTCAACGTTTAATTGTAAATTTATGGTGGATGAATATTGACCTCTTCACTGCCGCATGTTGATCAGTTTACAATAAAGCAAATGAAACATAGGTGGTATCGCCATGTGTGTCTGTGCGTGGAACTTCCGTAGACTCAAGACTAATTTTTGAGGAAAATTGGAGCCAACAACTGTGTTGCAGGCATCCCTTACACAAGAAATATCTGCTTCACTAGCATTGGAATGTTGACAGTTATGCATATAGGTATCACAGGTTGTTCTTCAGATGAAGAGATAAAATCACTAATGCCGAAGTAAGTGCTATTTATCATGATCGATAATCAAAAAGTACTGTTGATAGTAGCATTGCTAATTCGCAACACAAAGTGGCTGTGATAGCGTAATTAGTTAAGAAGTTAACACGTTAAGTTTTTCACATATTTAACCTTTATCTTATTTAGCAACGAATACAAGAAGGAACTGGCAAACAGTGAAGTTAGTTGTTTTAAGGAGATGGTTTCACTCTGGAACCACTGGGACAGTTTTCAACCACCTATCATTTCATGTGATATATTTGAAAGCAAATTCGCATTTTTCCTAGGCAAAATCCCACATCTCGAAACATCCATGAATTCATAACGTCTAAAACAAATTACAATCCTAAATAATAAACAAAATAGTCTAAAATTTATTAAATTTTGTGTCACATATACCTACTGTCTCAGTGGTTTCATTTCGATTATGCTCATAAAAGCAGTAGTGCAAACCCATATTGACGTTACAATAACTTAGAAATAAATACTTTCACTTTCACTGATCTCAGTATAGCCACTAAAAAAACCGCATGTCACAATCTCCTACAATCACGAAGCTATGAGTGACTGCTAAAATTAGCTGTATTCGTACAAGTACCTCATTGTACCATTAGAAATCTGTCTTGCAATAGCATCGGTGGTTTCATGGGAAAGGTTTCAGTACTTCAAAGAAATATAAAAGATGTTGGTTTCAGGAAGAAACCACTGAGCCTCAAAGGGTTAAATTCACGGATTCATCATGGGATCAGTAAACAAGGTCTTCATGCCTATTCTTCGAAGCCAAATGCCGGAAAAATTTAAATCGTTATCAGTAGTCATAATTTTGTCAATTTCTTCAGATAAAGATCCTCCAAAATGAGCAACGCGTCCGTAATACATTTCTTTCCAAATACACGTGGCGCTAAACATTTAATTTTTCGCGTGTCTTATTTGATGATTTTGCGTGCGCTCCGATGTAGCAGTAACGGCAGATATTAAAAGATCTCTTCGTCATAGTGGTAGGATATCCCTGAATAATATTTTGAGAACAGTAGCTAATTTGTTCGACATATTGCAACAGCATTCGTATTTGTTAAGTTCGCGTATTGAGATTCATACTTGCACTTGATAGTTGAGATCAAAATGCATTCGGAGGGAAAAAGTGTAACGTTGACCAACAGAAAATTATTTAGGGCTCTTCTCCCAACACACAGTTCACAACTTACATGCAGGGTGCAAGATACCATATAAATCAGTCGTTACGTATCCGCGCGATGGCAAATCTAAGTATAACACGAATTGGATGTCCACGCCAACTGCCAAGTTACTGTCTGTTACGTTGTGTGGTCGATGTGATACGCCCAGAACGAAGACAGTTGTAGAATTCCTCCGCAGTATAAAACTTGAAAAGAAATCCTTCGTTTCTGTTAACATCAGTACCGATAGCATTTTAAACGTCGTAGTCAACATTACCGTGTATTGTTCGCATATTCTGCTATTTTTCTCGAATCCGTTTCGTAAATGTAACAAATTTTACTCTCCAAGATTCTTGGAGAGTCGAAAAAGGTGTAAATAATATTTTCAATTGCAATACGTAGCACTGTGGGAAGATCAAATATGGTCAATAAAAAATCCTAAGAAATGTGAGGTTTTTGATCTCTTGAAACTGTTAGAAATGCAGTGTACCGAAATTCGCACTCCCCAGCCTTTTGGGCTAGGTACGCCCTAGTGAAGGTTGCAGCAACACGGTCGAAATGCCTGTCATTTTAGCTTTTTAAGTGTCTCCTAGCATGACGCGGCAGTGCATCTAGAGGATCTACGCCGGCTTCGAAAGCCTACATGTAAAATAAAAGTTGACTTTTGTAATAGTTGCACAGTAATGCACGTCTGTGACGAAAAATGATGTAGACGTATTCTTATATATTGCCTCCTTTACGAGAGAGAGAGAGAGAGAGAGAGAGAGAGAGAGAGAGAGAGAGAGAGAGGGGGGGGGGAGATGCAATTAGTTCAAGTGAAGCATGGAAATCATTCGACTTAACCATGATTTTATTTGTTGTATGTCTGTCTCGTTTTCAGGGTGGTTAATCAGCTCATCCAACTAAAAAATTAAAGTAAACTCTGCATTTTGATTGTATACCTCATACTTGAACTTAAACTATGTATTACTAGAGGTGCAAGTAACGCTAAATGAGTAAAAGTCCTATTTTATGGCAAACATAAGATGGATAGCAAAAATATTCAGCTAAGTGAAATTGTTATATTGAAAGTATATTCCTGATGGTGTATATTCTTTCATGACACACTTAGTCTTCAGAATACCTTTGTATTACAATAACGTTGCTCGTTTTCGAAGACCTTGGTCCCCAGAACTTACTTGTTATGCTGAGCCATTGTCAAAGACAATTTCAATTCCTGAGACACTGGATGTATACTAAAACACCATGTTAGAAAACAATACACTTTCATGTCCTTCCGTTTTATTTGTAAATGTGAGGGTGTAATAAGGTCACATCGGCTCATTTGGGCAACGGCATTTGCGGAACTCAGCCTTTCATTTGTTTGACGAGCGACGTGTTTCAGAAGCGCTGAAATAAACATTTCTCTTAGTAATTGACGTCCTGCACTCGTTGCTTTCATAGATGAAAAGCACTGATTATTTTTCCTGCTGCCGTCTTGTACGTTACGCATCACTTATTTACCAAGTGTCAGAATGAATTTGAGTGTACATGATTCTCGGGATATCTTGTCTGGCGTAGTGAAACTTAACTTTTCCTCCCATGTTCCTTTCTAACTGAAGTATTTACATGTTAGAGCAACATTCACTAGGAAACGAAGTGTAAGCACAGTTGCAACGAGTGCCGCGACCTGCTGTCTCAGAGAGGAGAGGCTTACTATACGAGGAAACACAGACAACAGTCTGGACCCAGAGTGAACTTTTCTGACAGATGAAAGTGGTAGTTAACTTTAATGCTATGCCGTTTGGTGAAACAGCGAAACAAGTCTCAGTGCGAACTCACACTTGGTGCCTTTCCCTCGCTGCCCTTTACGTGCTTGTCTCTTTCTTCCCTTTCATAGTTCCTGATCTTTTGTAATGGAGTTGTGTGATTTAGAGCCGCACCAGCTGTTCTTCGTATTTTAACGAACCGTTACTGTAGGGCCAACAGAACAAATACTTACTATGTGTGCTCGCTTTTACTTACAATGACAACTTAAGAGCATCGTTAATTTCAAGAGATACGTACATTTTTATTTTGAAAATTACTCTTTTCTGTAAATGTAATGTTACAGATAATGTTCCTTGACGGTTTCCCCAACTGAAAATGCGTAGTATGTAGATGGGCATGAAACATAAACATCCTACAGACTGAATTACGTATCTCAGTTGTTCATCCGCAGTATGTAACTGACCATCATCCAGCTGGCATCTCCATGGGCCTACTGTCAAGTACATTACTTATCATGAAAGAGTTGGATGCATATTCCTAACAGCAGCACATTAAATTCCTCCCCAGCCCGCTCGATTGTGTACATCGTACGTTACATAGATTATACCAAACAAGGTGAAGTACGACTTAGAGGAGGGCAGTATTCCTTAAGCTTAACATCTTCTGAAAATAATGAGTGCAAGGCCGAATCAAACTAACAATCTAGCATAACAAATATGGACTTAACGAAATTTAGACCCGTCCCTAAATTTCCTTCAAACTCTTTATGTTCGGTGAGTGCTGTTTCTCCACCTGATTGAAAAAAGTCCCTCTTATTTGAGTTGATCCACAAATGTATTTAACAGAAAACATTTTACGGAACAGTTTTATTTTAGTTATTCGGCATTTACGTCGTGAGGTACTAAGTTTTGTGATTGTGACTGGAAGAGTTGAGAAAAGTCTGTCGGAGGGATGGAGAGGGAGAGGGAGAGAGAGAGAGAGAGAGAGAGAGAGAGAGAGAGAGAGAGAGTGTGTAATTGAAAATGTAAATAGCCGTACGGAGACACGACCTTATGCTGCAGTCCATTGAGCTGCGTTTGAACCCAGCGGCTAAAATAATTCCAAAGCTCCAGGACGAATGTATGAAGATACTTTTCGTTAGACGTCAACAGTATTAAGTAGGGACACACATACTAGTATAACAGCTGACGACTCTATAGGTGAAATTGCCGGTTTGCAGCCATTACCTCGTCATCACAGAGGACGGCCTGACGAGAGGTGGTCGGTGATGTGTAGAGAAGAGGGCGGTAAATACGAGTATTATTGTCACCGGGCTATAACTCCGCTGTGCAGCGTACCTCTTGTGGAATAGTGAAAGGGGCTGAAGTTATTCAGTCAAATATTGGACATAACATACATTTTACCGAGCGAGATGGCGCAGTGATTTGCACACTGGACTCGCATTCGGGAGGGCGACGGTTCAATCCCGCGCCCGGCCAACCTGATTTAGGTTTTCCGTGATTTCCCTAAATCGCTCCAGGCAAATACTGGGATGGTTCCTTTGAAAGGGCACGGCCGATTTCTTTCCCCGTCCATCCCTAATCCGATGAGACCGATGACCACGCTGTGTGGTCTCTTCCCCCAAACAACCCAACCCAACATACATTTTTTTTCTATTGCGGACAGTACAGGTAATGTAACGGATGATGATAAACAGAAGGCCGAAATTCTAAACCTAGCTTTCAAGAACTCGTTTACGGTAGAGGACTGCAGCACCATTCCACCGTTCAATCATCGAACAAACGCAAGGATGGCTGACATAGTGTTTAGTGTATCTAGGATTGTAAAACAGTTAAGATCCTTAGACGCCAGGAAGGCATCTGGCCCAGACGGTATCCCCGTAAGATTTTATGTTGACTATGCTACAAATATAGCACAATTCTTATCCATCATCTATCAGAGGTCATTGGAACAGCGCAAAGTTCCACGAGACTGGAAGAAGGCCCAGGCCATAGCAATGTATAAAAAGGGTAGAAAATCGGATGCACATAATTACCGACCAATTTCGCTGGAATCGATTTATTGTAGAATCATGAAACATATTTTGTGTTCAGACATTATGACCTTTCTAGACTCTGAGAAGGTCATCTGCAGAAACCAGCACGGTTCTAGGAAACAGCGGTCATGCGAGACACAGCTGGCCCTCTTTGTGCATGATATACAACAGGCTCTAGATACCGGCTCCCAGGTTGATGCCATATTCCTCGACTTTCGAAAGGCGTTCGACTCAGTTCCGTACTGTCGCTTGCTCCAAAAAGCGCGACCTTACGGTCTATCCGATGACATATGCGGTTGGATAGAAAGTTTTCTGACAGAGAGCAGTATGTCGTCCTGGATGGGGTAACTTCAACAGAAACAAGCGTAACATTAGGTGTGCCCCAGGGGAGCGTAGTAGGTCCGTTGCTTTTTACGATTTACGTAATCGATCTGGTTGATGGTATTGACAGCGGCCTTAGACTGTTTGCCGATGATGCTGCAGTCGACAGGAAAGTAGTATCACACGAAAGTTGTGAACAAATCAATGACGATTTGCAGAAAATAAATGCGTGGTGTAATGATTGGCAGTTATCTCTAAATATTAATAATTGTAACCTACTGCGTATAACAAGGCGAAAATCCCCATTAATGTATGTGTACAAAATAAATGATCAGTCTTTGGAAGCAGTAACATCCGTCAAGTACCTGGGTGTGACTATTGAAAATGATCTCAAATAGAACTATCAGATTGCACAAGTAACTGGTAAGGCGAACTCTCGATTGCGGTTTTTGGTAGAATCCTGAAGCGATGCCGTCCTTCAACAAAGGAAACTGCTTACAATACTTCAGTTCGTCCAGTCTTAGAGTATTGTTCGTCTGTACAGGACCCTTACCAGTTGGGTCTGATTCAGTAGATTGAGAAGGTCCAAAGAAGAGCGGCATGATTCGTGACTGGTACATTTAGCCATCGCGAGAGCGCTACAAATCTCATAGAAAGTTTGAAGTGGGACACACTTGCAGATAGGCGACGCGCTAAACAGAAGGGCCTGCTCACTAAATTCCAAAATCCGATCTTCCCCGAGGATGTAGAGCATGTATTATTACTACCAGCTTTCATATCGCGCAATGATCACCATTCAGAGATAAAGGAAATTAGAGCTGCTCGTACTGAGGCGCTCAGACAGTCGTCTTAAAATTCCTTTTGCATGCCTTGTCCAAAAAAGTTGTGTATGATCAGCGATGTGCGAATATTGGATAGAAATGGGAGTGGATAGATTAAAGTCAACAGTAAAACAATTTCATGCTGCAAATGTAATAACTGAATATTAGCAGCGTATACTTAAAAACGCAACGAATCAAAGAATCCAATTCAGTTACCTCAGTACTAGTTGAGTTACAAGTGATACTACCTGTATAATGTTTGGGCTGTTTTTTTGTGAGACGACGTCAGCGTCATACCAAGTGTGCTAAACTAAAATGTATTCGGTGACGCACTGACCAACGCAACTTGGGTGTGAGTGAGGTGAATTTCACTCTCTGCTGTTAGCTGACATGTCGCCCGTGTGAGAAGCCGGTTGCCGTGAGAAGCCTTCCCACGCCGCAACTTGCTCGTCCTGGAGGTCGCCGTGAGCGGCTGGCTCTGTTCAGCACGCCGCAGCTCACTCCACCGCAGAACGTAAACTCCTCACCTAATGGAAGACGCCCCACAGAAGACGCTGAGTGCTACGAGGGTCGGGTTCTGGTCCACATTAAAGGGGAGCACTTTTGAGACAGGAAATAGTGCGTGAAGCACAGTTTCGTATCGGTTGGCAAAGCTTTTACCAGTATCGGCAAATCGGCATATTTTGGTTGCGGTCTCTTTATTTGCGAAATTATGCCATTATCAGAATTGTAATTTTGTGCTCCTGTTCTCAATATTGTTTAGATTTAGTGATAGTATCTTGGGAATGGCTAGAGTAATTTATAATGTTACTACTGCTTAAGAGCAATTGACAAATACACTCATTATTAGAGGAGTGGGGAGTAAAAGTGAAACAATACTAATCTTTCACTAGATTTTTTTCCAAGTTTGATCGTTCGCGAGTTGTATTTTGTAAAGGATAACCGTAAACACCCGCGGGATATTAAAGTAATTGAATACAGATATTATTACGCTTTGATCATAGTTACTGCAAAGTTACAACTGATACTGCGCAACAAAACTTCAGCTGATTTTATTTCCTTTTGTGACGACCGTGTGCTGAGGCCAGATTAACCGTAGAGTATTACACACTTATCATATCAGTGTCTTCATACCCGCACAAAATTAAATTTAACAATTTATTATCTTTATTTCTACCGAATAACTAGTATCGTGAAAGTAAGTCTCGACTAGTGTTAATCGTTCTGCTTAAAAGTTTTATCACGTGTAACATGGATCCCTGTTTGCAATAATTTGTTCGCCAAGGGCCACCTCCTTCTGCCTTCCCCAAAAAAGTCTTAATTGGTCTGCGAAAACCCCTGATGTTAATTGAACTGGAATTAGCATTCATATTTCACAGGAGCATTCAAATTATGAAATCCTGTAGGATGTCGATACACTCTTGCGGTACCTAATTTTAGGTGGCGGTCGAAGGTAAGTTCAGCATGTTTCATACATGTTACCGCCTGTTTATTTACTTTGTTCTAATACCGCCTAGCTGACTATCTTCGGTTCACTTTAGTTAGCAATTCAGCCGTCAGTTTGCCCACCGAATGAAGTGACCCCGGAATTAAGGCACCGGACTCACAGTAGGAAGGAACGGGCTCAGACCTCTGTGTGGCCATTTAATTTCATGTTTTCAGTGTCGCTCAATACGACTTTTGTGTATAGTTGCTTTGAAAAAGCATAAAACTAATTTCCTTTCATATCTTTGTCCAAGACAAGCTTGTTGTCCGTCTGAAGTAACCACCTCGTCGACGAAAGCTGAAGCCCTTACCTTTCCTTCTTCCTTCCTTCAATTTGCATTATTCAAACAATACTAAAGAATCAGTGAAGACCATTGAGAGTCTGATGATTGTGTCTCATTTCTCCAACACGTGAAGTAGTAGGTTTCAAGTGTGGTTTTCTGTCTGCTCTAATTTTCTATCATTTGGTTGTAGCTCGATGAGTTTGTCTGGTTTTACGGATTAACGATATATGACACTTGATACACTTCCGTCAGGATTCTTATTTGCGTTTAAAAAGCGGTAATCGTTATTAGTGGTGGCAGGGCATCGAAATAATTACTAGCGGTATCAGTCGAACTCAGAATGGTGAATTATACTCTGTCAGAATTACTTTTGAAGTGTCGGCTATGAAGAAGAAAGTAAGTGTAACGCGGGATGCACGGCACGTATAACCTATTATCACGGTGTCTCTAAGCCATTGAAACACTCCGTCGTTGCCAGATGTTCACTCCCACAATTACAGTACATCCCCAGTGCAATAATCATCAGTTTCAGGTAACATTCTGTACTGTGTAATGGTTCGTGGAGCTCAGTGATTTTGCCAGTCAACATTCAGCAACATCACTCTTTGTAGTACGAACACTCTTCCTAATGAAAACCTGAAATGTCGGTTACATTGCTTGCAATGTTATTGCGTAGTTATTGAAACAGTATTTATTGTTATTTCTATTTTTCTCTCACTCCTCAGGTATGTTTGAAATAAATATTTCTCAGCTTGATTAATTATCAAGAAATTAACGTCACACTCAAGCTTATAGAAATTAGCAGGCTCACTAGAAAAAGTAACTAGCAACGCGTTTCTCGTAATGAAATCGAACACACACCTCCGCATTTCCTGCACGCGCGGACGGAGCATTATGCGTCGTATGTTATCCAAATTACTTCGCATTGGGGATCTCTGATAGAATTCTGGTTTGAAGCAGACGTAAATATGGTTTAGCCTTTAGGATTTGTGAGGAAACTGTATGCCTCTAAATTCAGTAACGGTAAATTTTCCGTCAAAGGCCTATTGATTATTCGGTAACGTCGTCAAAAATGGATTTTTCGTAGACTCTGGTATACCGCCTTAAAAGTTTATTACGTGTTGTAACATTAAAATGGAAAAAAAGAATCTTCTAGCTCACAGTAACAGCAATTCATATTTTTACATAGAAGAGAGTAAGAGTTCGAACGAGTTGTATAAAATATGTTCCATGCCGGACGTGGCGATTCTGCTCCGTACTTTCAAGGGCCCCCGGTGAAATGTCAGTCTGAAAAAAAAGTAAAGATTACTATTTTTAACGTACAAGTACGACCTTTCTTCGTGCAGCAAGTTTGTTGCTGAATATGGTCGTTCAACGAGTAGAATGTTGGAAGCTAGAGCCGCTTTACGCTTGCTTAATGCGTTAACGAACATTCTAGAGAAGTCGGTCGTTAGGTAACTGCAGGACTGCTTCTGGACCAACGGCGCAGACACGTGACAAAAAAGCAAAAATAAGTGGAGCAAAGATTAAATTATTCACACACCTGTAGCGTGCACATAACCATCGTCTCCTCTTTTCGAGTGTACATCTGACTATTTCATCATATACGGATTTCGCAGACACATGGATAATGCCACTCACTTGGAGTATTTGTACTCGATCATAGAAAATAAGACGCTAGCAAACATACTACATACTTAATCCTGTCTATTTTCAGGGAAATAGGTGTGGACGGGTTCGTCACAAGAGCTTAAAACTTTCTCAAGCGATACCGTAAAGACCGATTCACGCTGGACGTCAACGGAAAGGGAAGTTACAGTCAAACGGTGGTGTGTTCAAACTAGACGGAACACCAACACAATTTCACTTCGCTGAGCCCTCTGCCGAACGGTGAAAGTGAGATTATGAGACACGAAAAAGTTGGAATATGGTATAAGAATTAAGAACTAGCTATGATTGTTTGTTAATGGGCAAAGCCAGATTCGTAACTGTTATACTTGACAAAGTTTGTCTGGTAAGCTGCTGAGAAATGAAACAATAGGAAAAAGAGTCGTATATACGTGTCAAGACATCGACAGTCGTTTCATAGAGAAAATGTATACGTAAAAAACACATCAAATAATATGTAGAGGTCAATACATAGTTTCAAGGGCCCCCGGTGAAATGTCAGTCTGAAAAAAATAGTAAAGATTACTATTTTTTAACGTACAAGTACGACGTTTTACCTTATCCATTGCATTTTTGCTTCCAAGAACCAAATAACGTCAAAGACATTGTTGTTTTACGTTAAATGAGCTGACTTTCCACTGTTAAAAAAGTTATTTAAAGAACTTTGTTTCGTCAGTTTACTTTCTTACTTACCTACAGTGCAACAGAGGTTTGTAAAACGTAAACTGTTTTTCGCTTCTTTTGTGGAAGCAAGCTAGTTCTAATGACACTTTTGAACTACGGTCACTTTGTAGTGGAAAGACATCAGGACCAGATGAGATACTTGTAAGATTCTACAGATATTATGCGAAAGAACTTGTTCCCTTTCTAGCAGCAATTCATCGTAGCTCGTTGGAGCAACGAAGGGTACCTAGCGACTGGAAAAAAGCGCAGGTCGTTCCCGTTTTCAAGAGGGATTGTAGGATACATACACATAATTATAGGCGTATATCTTTGACGTCAATCTGTTGCAGAATTAGGAAACATGTTTTATATTCATATATTATGACGTTTTTTGAGAACGTAAATCTCCATTATTAAAAATTAACATGGATTCCGCAAACAGAGATATTGCGATACTCAGCCCGCACTATTCCTCCCTGAGATCCACAGTGCTGTAGACATCGGCGGTCAGGCTGATGGAGTGTTCATCGAATTCAGGAAGTATCGGAGCGGGTTTGCTACTGTATTCAAGACTTCATTGCAGATAGAACTTAGCATGTCGTTCTTAACGGAACGAAATCGACAGAAATAAAGGTAATGTCGGCTGTACCCCGAGGGAGTATGATAGGACCATTACTGTTTACAGAGATCAACCAGAACATTACGACCACCTACCTAATAACCGGTATGTCCACTTCGGCACGGATAACGGCGGCGACGCATCGTGGCATGTAAAAAGTGGCCGTGGTAGGTTACTGGGGCGAATTGGCACCGCATCTGCACACCTAAGTCACCTAATTCCCGTAAATTCCGGGGAGAGGGGCGATAAGCTCTGATGCCATGTTCAATTACATCCCAGATGTGTTCGATTGGGTTCAAATCTGGCGAGATGGGCGCCAGCACATCAGTTGGGACTCGCCGCTGTGTTCCTCGAACCACTCCATCACACTCCTGCCCTTGTGGCATGGCGCATTATCTTTTTGAAAAGCCACTGCTGTTGGGAAACATGATCGTCGTGAAGGGATGAACGTGGTCTGCAACAAGTGTACGATACCCCTTCGGTGTCATGGTGCCTAGCATGAGCCGCACTGGATCCGTGGATGCCCATGTGAATGTTCCCCGGAGCATAATGGAGCCACCGCCAGCTTGTTTGAGTCCCGCAGTGCAGGCGGCAAGGAGCTGTCCACCCCTGGAGGACGACGGATTCGCGCCCTTCCATCGGCATGATGAAGAAGGTATCGGGATTCATCAGACCATGGAACACTCTGCCACTGCGCCAACGTCCAGTGCTAATGGCCACGTGTCCATTTCAGTCGCAGTTGCCCATGTAGTGGGGTTAACGTGGCACATGCATGGGTCGTCTGCTACGGAGGCCCACCGTTAGGAGCATTCGGTGCACTGTGTGTTCAGACACACTTGTACTCTGCCCAGCATTAAAGTCTGATGTTTTTTACCAGTCTGCACAGCTTACGACGTCCGACATCTGTAACGAGGGGTGGCCGCCCGTGCCCACGACGTCTGGATGTAGTACTTCCTCGGTTTCGCCACTTGTTGAACTCACTGCAGCACGCCTCGAACACCCGAAAAGTCGTGCAGTTTCCGAAATGCTCGTACCGACCCTCGGGGCCATCATCATCTGCCCTCGGTCAAACTCAGATAGATCGTGAGCCTTTCCTATTCTACACAGGGACAACACGTTGACTGATACTACAAACACCGTCCATGTACATGACTAGCAGTCATTCCTCGCCAGGTGACACTGCTATCACCCTGACTGGCTTATACCGAAAGTGGGCCGGTGGTTATAATGTTCTGGCTGATCAGTGAATATAAATGCTCTAGTAGAATGCGTTGGAAGCCCCTTAGGGCTGTCCGCAGATGATGCGGTTGGATAAATGAGGTAGCAATGCCAGAAGAAAGTATCGATTTGCAGAAGGACCTACAGAGGATTGATAAATGGTACAGGTTCTGGCAGTTACCCCTGAACATAAATAAATGCAACTCTCTTTACCATAGGCTCAACATGACCAGCATGTGTTGTTCGAGAAATGTCGAAACTTAGTCCATTTCATTCCTCACACGAATCAACAGGTCCCTATTTATTGAATCGACAGCTTCAACAATTCGACTTCTCAGATCTTGAAGAGTAGGTGTCATAGATGGGGCAAAGACTTTGTCTTTAATGTACCCCCACACGAAAAAAATCGCAAGGTGTGAGGCCTGGTGACCTGTGAGGCCAAAAATAATGAACAGTATCTAATGTTCACGTCTTCTTCAGTCCAGCAATGTGGGATGGTGTTATTAAGACAGCGCCGCTGCTCAAAGTGAAAGTAAAGTTGGGCGCCGTCATGCATAAAAATTAAATCATTGGAATCTTCGTGAAGTTCAGGGAACAAGTAATTTTGCAGCATGTCCAGGTATGCCATACCTGTCACATTTTCCTCCGCAAAAAAGGTCTATAAACTTTGTGAACAGGAACGGCATAAAACACGCCCAGTTTCGGTGAGTCTGTTTCATGTTCGACGACGACGCCAGGATTTTGTGACCTCGAAATTCTTAAATTATGGAAGTTTACTTTACCCGTTAGATGAAGCGTCTATTCGTCAGAAGGCGAGACGTTAGGAAAAAGTGTCCTGTGTGATATCGTGAAGAACTGAAAAGCGAAATTCGTACCTTCTCGTGTTGTCGCCGGGACAGAGTTGCTGTAGTAACTGCAATTTGTAAGACTTCATATGCAGGCGTCGTTTCAGAACAATCTACACCTTTTTTAGAGGAAGTTTTAAGTTAATGACCTGTTCGTCTTCTGGACTTCCGAGGGCTCCATGTGAACGCATCTCGGATACGCTCGACATTTTCATCAGATGTGCGTGGGCGACCAGTGTCTTCCCTTTGGCATAAAAAATTCTTGGAAGTTGGTTGCTTATGCAGTCATAAAACTGCATGTGCAGAAGCGGCTACTTGCCGAATGTACGACGGAATGCACGTTGCATTTGAACAATGGACTTACTTCGCAAATTCCAACACACAAAGTGATTCCTCTTGTGGTGTAGCCGCCATGTTACTATTAACAAACAGCCGCACAGATATGTCAAAACTCTGAATCTTCCTCTATCCAGTGACACACGCAGTGTGTTTCTGTCTTTTATAGTTCCTCTATAATAACTGTTGTTTCATTTTGAATCACCTTGTACAGTCACACTATTGATTAAAATTTCTGGAAACTGTTAACTTTGCAAAATATCTAGGGTATCTATCTGGAGCGACCTTGAGTGTTATGACCACAAAAACAAACAGCGGGAAAAGCAGATGCGATACCGAGATTCATTGGAAGAATCTTAATGAAATGTAATTCATCCACTATAGAAGTGGCTTACAAGGTGCTCGTTATACCTATTCTCGCATACTATTCATCAATCTAGGACACTTACCAGGTACGACTGATGAAAGAGCGGCGAGTTTGGTCACGAGATCGGTTAGTCGGCGCGACAGCGTTACAGAGACGACGAACAAACTCCAGTAGCGGCCGCTATTCGAGAGGCGTTGTGCACCACGGAGATGTTTACTATTGAAAATTAGAGGAGTAGCCTACTTTCCAGGAAGAGTCATACAACATATTGCTTCTTCCCACATACGTTTCGCGAAGAAAAAAAAAAGTTCAAATGTGTGCGAAATCTTATGGGACTTAACTGCTGTCCGCAGCTCGTGGTCGTGTGGTAGCGTTCTCGCTTCCCGCGCCCGGGTTCCCGGGTTCGATTCCCGGCGGGGTCAGGGATTTTCTCTGTCTCGTGATGACTGGGTGTTGTGTGATGTCCTTAGGTTAGTTAGGTTTAAGTAGTTCTAAGTTCTAGGGGACTGATGACCATAGATGTTAAGTCCCATAGTGCTCAGAGCCATTTGAACCATTTGAACTTAACTGCTAAGGTCATCGGTCCGTAAGCTCACACACTACTTAACCTAAATTATCCTAAGGACAAACACACACACACCCATGCCCGAGGGAGGATTCGAACCTTCGCCGGGACCAGCCGCACAGTCCATGACTGCAGCGCCCATACCGCTCGGCTAGTCCCGCGCGGCCCCTTTTCGCGAAGAGCTTATGTGAAGTTTGAAAGGTAGGAGACGAGGTAGTGGCAGAATTGAAACTGTGAGGACGGGTCGTGAGTCGTGCTTGGGTAGCTCAGTCGGTGGAGCACTTGCCCGCGAAATGCAAAAGTCCCGATTTCGAGTCTCGGTCTGGCACACTGTTTAAATCTGTCAGGAAGTTTCAGGTAAGGGGAATCAGTTGGTGATACCAGAAGAACTCTCTTCCACACACCGTCAGGTAGCTCTTGGAGCACTGCTGTAGATGCTGCAGTGTGTCGCGAAAATGAAGTAAACAATAAAATAAAGAGTAAGAAGTCACAAAAGCGCGAAATCCGCTACTATAACATGACTGAGCGCTGAGAGAATACGTTAACTTCCGGTGTTGGGAGCGACTCAGCAAAGCTCGTGTGCATGCCACATGTGAGATACTTTGTGGTATGCTTCGACGTTACGTTCCGTTACGTCCCGTCAAGTGTGGCTCGACCTTAATGGGATGAAGATGTAGGGATGGGATGGGCCTTGTCAAATACCGCGTAATACATTGTGTATTCGAGCGTTCTTTTAACTTTGGGTAAAGAGCGGCTCTTTCATATGCTTCCTGAGTGCACTTTTCCAGAACGAAAGACTCGTTTGTGTTGGGTGTGTTGAAGCAGTAAGATTATTGCTTTAACGATGACTTTGTGGTGCGGTGAGGTGTAAGGCGGTGTGACATAGGCTGTGCATCTTAGTCAGGTGTCAGATGAGCAGCACTTTCTCGCTGGGCCGACACGTAGTCCGCCGTAAAGAGTGCAGCTGGAAAGTACGTGTGAAACCTCGCCGCTTATTCTTGCTCACGCCCGCTGTGGCTCGTGAATTTCCCGTCGCAATGAGCTTTTGTTGCAGCATGTCTCTCCGTAGAATGTGGAAGTGTGCAGGTGGGTGTTGCTTTCACATCCAAGCGAGGCCCAGCTCCTTCCCCTACTTCTAAATGGATAGTCTGCAAACCGCACCTAAGTGCCTGGCAGAGGGTCCTCCTCAAAACACACTGGAAAGAAATGGTGTAATTTTAGTTACGGTCACGTGATCGAGACACATTACCATATTGTAAAGAAAAGATTTCACCCACCCAGCCGAACTTATAGGAACAGTAGAATAACAGAAAAGGGAAAAGAACGATTTTCTTATCCTTATTTAGACTTTAGTATAGCGTGTATTTAAGGGGGAGGGGACTACATTTAATTAACTATGATGTAGAGACACGCAGTCCACTTGGTAAACCTGTGTCTCGAATAACCGTCATTGCCGTATGTATTCATATTTTCCTGTGAAACTTAATACAGTCCATTTTATTCGTGAATCTGAATGAAATTTTTCCTGACGCAGGGTACAATGCTCATCTGTCATTTCATTATCACTTGTCACTCAGAAGACCCCCCCCCCCCCTGCGGGTCCGGGGATTAGAATAGGCCCGAGGTATTCCTGCCTGTCGTAAGAGGCGACTAAAAGGAGTCCCTCCCCCTCAAGGGGGTAGTTACCGCCTGCGTCCGGAGACGGACGGTTCCACGACCTCTATTTGCGGTCATTTTGCTGTTTCATTTCTCGTTTCTTCCTTCCTTCCTTTGGTTTGCTCTTCTCCATCTCACTGTCTTCCTTACTCTTTCCCTTGTCTTCTTCTCCTTGCCTTCTCATTGCCTTCTTCTCCTTGCCTTCTCTGGTCTCCGCCTCGTCGTTTGAGACAGTCTGTCCTCTCTCTCCCCCTCTCTCTCTTCTTTTTCCTCTTCTTCCTTCCTCCCTGTGCGCGCCTGAAGGCCGACCCACGCGTTCGCACGCGTAGCCGGTGACGGGGTAACGCGTAATTCCCCGCCCTGGGTAGACCAGTAAGGCACGCACGTACCCCCTGGTAAAGGCCAGGCCCAGGGAGGGGTGATTGCCTGAGCTGATACCTTCTGAACATGCCGATTGGTTCCTCCGTCTGTTTCTCGGGAGGTGTGACCTGAGGTGTAAACGTTCACCTAAGGCGGGAGTGCCCTCTGAGAGGGTCCCCACAAGGAAGGAGCGCGCCATCGGAGACGCTGGCAATCATGGGGGATTCCTCCGCAATGGATTTCTCTCCATCTCTCTCGACTTCTGCCCAAAAACGGAAACTTGACCAGCCACCAGTGACAAAAGTACTACCGCCTGCCCCACAGTTCCTCGTCGTTTCTCGATCTGAGGACGGAAAGGATTTTTCCTCTGTCAACCCTTTCGTTATCCAGAAGGGCGTAGATGCCATAGCCGGATCTGTCAAGTCGTGTACCAGGTTGCGTAATGGTACCTTGTTACTAAAAACTGAGAGCGCCTTTCAGGCACAAAAACTGCTTCGGGCCACACTCCTGTATACGTTCCCTGTCCGGGTGGAGGCTCACCGCACTTTGAATTCGTCTCGTGGTGTGGTCTATACTCGATCACTTGACGGATTGACTGACGAGGAGATTCAGTCTTTCCTCGCTGAGCAGGGCGTGACGGCTGTCCATAGGGTCATGAAAAAGGTCAACAATGACCTTGTACCGAGCTGGACACTTTTCTTGACCTCTGACAGTGTTCAGCTGCCGTCGCGTATCAAAGCGGGCTACGAGGTTATTTCTGTTCGCCCCAATGTCCCGACACCTACGCGTTGCTACCAGTGTCAGCGTTTTAATCACACTCGCCAGTCTTGTTCCAATGCGGCTAAATGTGTCACTTGTGGCAGGGGTGCCCATGAGGGTGACTGTCCACCTCCATCTCCTCGTTGTGTGAACTGTCGGGGTGCCCATGCAGCGTCCTCCCGCGACTGTCCCATCTACAAGGAAGAACGCTGTATCCAAGAAATTCGGGTCAAAGAGAAAGTGTCCACCTCGGCTGCTCGCAAGCTATTTGCTAGTAGGAAGCCCGCACTGCTCCCAGCGGGAAAGTACAGTACTGTCCTCGCCTCTCCTCGGACTACCAGGGAGGTGGCGACGCAGACATGCGATCTGACCTTCGGCACCACGGTCGTCCGTTCGGCCAGTGCTAAGATCGCGCGGTCGACGTCTCCTCTTCCTCCCGTCACCCCTCCAACACAAGCACCTTCATCAGCTTCTGCCAAGACGAAGACACAGAAATCAGATGCACGGGCCTTCAAGAAGGAACCGTCCCGTGCAGACTTCCTACGTACCTAGCACTCCCAGCCGTCGACCAGTACTTCCACTAAAAGACCTTCCAAGAAGGCTCATAGGAAGCACAGTTCTCCTTCTCCTCCACGGCGCATTTCTTCTCCTGCGCCACCCAGCGGTTGCCGCCCCAGGCCGTCATCCGTTTCGCCTGGCCGCACCGCTGGTAGCCGAACATCTGGCCGTCCACCGGCGGAGGAAGCTCCTCCTCCCGGCCATCTTAACGAGATGGCCGATGAACCTATAGAACCAATGGACGATGACTGTCCGCCTACTGATAGCGGCGGCAGTACTCGCTCGAAGCCAGGCCCTCAGCGGCCTTCGAGGTGACCACTTTTTTCATCTTCCTTTTCTTCTCACGATGGCACTTATTCACTGGAATATTCGCAGCATTCGCTCCAACAGAGAGGACTTGAAGTTGCTGCTCCGCTTGCACCGTCCGCTCGTTGTAGCCCTCCAGGAAACGAAGCTCCGCCCATGCGATCACATTGCCTTGGCACACTACACCTCTGTGCGTTTTGACCTACCCCTTGTGGTAGGTATTCCGGCTCATTGAGGGGTTATGTTGCTGGTCCGGGATGATATTTACTACGATCCCATCACATTGCACACCGGCCTGCAGGCAGTTGCCGTCAGAATTACTTTCCCCACTTTTACATTTTCTATTTGTACCGTTTACACTCCATCGTCGTCTGCCGTTACCAGGGCAGACATGATTCAACTTATTGCTCAGCTACCTGCACCATTTTTGTTACCTGGAGACTTCAATGCCCACCATCCCCTTTGGGGCTCTCCAGCATCCTGCCCGAGGGGCTCCCTGTTAGCAGACCTTTTCAACCAGCTCAATCTTGTCTGCCTCAATACTGGCGCCCCTACTTTTCTTTCGGACACATCTCACACCTATTCCCGTTTAGACCTCTCTATATGTACTACCCAACTTGCACGCCGGTTTGAGTGGTATGCCCTTTCTGATACATATTCGAGCGACCACTTCCCGTGTGTCATCCATCTCCTGCATCATACCCCCTCTCCGTGCTCAGCTAGTTGGAACATCTCCAAAGCCGACTGGGGGCTGTTCTCTTCCGGGGCGACCTTTCAGGATCAAACCTTCACAAGCTGCGATAGTCAGGTCGCACAGCCGGCCGAAGTGGCCGTGCGGTTAAAGGCGCTGCAGTCTGGAACCGCAAGACCGCTACGGTCGCAGGTTCGAATCCTGCCTCGGGCATGGATGTTTGTGATGTCCTTAGGTTAGTTAGGTTTAACTAGTTCTAAGTTCTAGGGGACTGATGACCTCAGCAGTTGAGTCCCATAGTGCTCAGAGCCATTTTCAGGTCGCACACCTCACGGAAGTCATTCTCACTGCTGCTGAATATTCCATCCCTCACACCGCTTCTTCTCCACGTCGCGTACCGGTCCCCTGGTGGACCGCAGCATGTAGAGACGCTTTACGTGCTCGTCGACGTGCTTTACGCACCTTTAAACGCCACCCTACAGTGGCGCATTGTATCACTTATAAACGATTACGTGCGCAGTGCCGTCGTATTATTAAAGAAAGCAAGAAAGCCAGCTGGGCTGCTTTCACAAGCACCTTCAACAGTTTTACTGCTTCTTCTGTTATCTGTGGTAGCCTGCTCCGTCTATCTGGCACTAATGTCCACTCACCAGTTTCTGGCTTGACGATCGCGAATGACGTCCTTGTGGCCCCTGAGGATATCTCCATTGCCTTCGGCCGCTTTTTCGCAGAGGTTTCGAGCTCCGCTCATTACTACCCTGCCTTCTTCCCCCGAAAACAGGCAGAGGAGGCTAGGCCACCTAACTTCCGCTCCTCGAATCGTGAAAGTTATAATGCCCCTTTCACCATGCGGGAAATCGAAAATGCACTTGCTCGGTCACGGTCCTCCGCTCCAGGGCCTGATTCTATTCATATTCAGATGCTGAAGAACCTTTCTCCTGCGGGTAAAGGTTTCCTTCTTCGTACTTATAATCGCATCTGGATTGAGGGACATGTTCCCGCATGCTGGCGCGAGTCTATTGTTGTACCGATTCCTAAGCCGGGGAAGGACAAGCACTTGCCTTCCAGTTGTCGACCCATCTCGCTTACCAGCGGTGTCTGTAAGGTGATGGAGCGAATGGTTAACTCTCGTTTGGTTTGGCTGCTCGAATCTCGGCGCCTACTTACCAATGTACAATGTGGATTTCGTAGGCGCCGCTCTGCTGTTGACCATCTGGTTACCTTGTCAACCTTCGTTATGAATAACTTCTTGCGGAAGCGACCGACCGCGGCTGTGTTCTTTGATTTGGAGAAGGCTTACGACACCTGTTGGAGGGCGGGCATTCTCCGCACCATGCATACATGGGGCCTTCGCGGTCGCCTCCCTCTTTTTATTCGTTCCTTTTTAATGGATCGACAGTTCAGGGTACGTGTGGGTTCTGTCCTGTCGGACACCTTTCGCCAGGAGAATGGGGTGCCACAGGGCTCAGTTTTGAGCGTCGCTCTCTTCGCCATAGCGATCAATCCAATAATGGATTGCCTCCCAGCTGATGTATCAGGCTCCCTTTTCGTGGACGATTTTACCATCTATTGCAGCGCGCAGCGTACATGTTTCCTGGAGCGCTGTCTTCAGCGTTCTCTTGACCATCTTTACTCCTGGAGTGTCGCCAATGGCTTCCGTTTTTCTGCCGAGAAGACGGTCTGTATTAACTTCTGGCGCTACAAAGAGTTTCTCCCACCGTCCTTACGACTCGGTCCCGTTGCTCTCCCATTCGTGGAGACAACAAAATTTTTAGGTCTTACATTTGACAGGAAACTTAGCTGGTCTCCACATGTGTCTTATTTGGCTGCCCGTTGTACCCGTTCACTAAATGTCCTCCGTGTTCTCAGTGGTATGTCGTGGGGAGCGGATCGAACCGTCCTACTTCGCCTATATCGGTCGATCGTCCGCTCAAAGCTGGATTATGGGAGCTTCGTATACTCCTCTGCACGGCCGTCCATCTTACGCCGCCTCAACTCCATACAACATCGGTGTTTACGTCTTGCGATCGGAGCATTTTATACTAGTCCCGTCGAGAGTCTTCATGCTGAAGCCGGTGAATTGCCACTGCCCTACCAGCGCGATATACTGCTTTGTCGGTACGCCTGTCGGCTACTGTCAATGCCCGACCACCCGTCTTATCGTTCCTTTTTTGACGACTCCCTCGATCGTCAATACGGGTTGTATGTCTCTGCCCTGCTTCCCCCTGGAGTTCGCTTTCGTCGCCTCCTTCAACACCTTGATTTTTCACTCCCTGCAACCCTTAGAGTGGGCGAGAGCCACACGCCACCTTGGCTCCAGGCTCAGGTTCGCGTTCACCTTGACCTCAGCTCGCTCCCAAAGGAGGTTACCCCCGGTTCGGTATACCGCTCCCGTTTTGTCGAACTTCGTTCGAAGTTCATTAATATGACCTTCATTTATACAGATGGCTCTAAGACCAATGACGGGGTCGGTTGTTCTTTTATTGTCGGGGCACAAAGTTTCAAATGCCGGCTCCATGGCCATTGTTCAGTCTTCACAGCTGAGCTCTTTGCCCTCTACCAGGCTGTTCTTTACATCTGCCGCCACCGACATTCTCCTTATGTCATCTGCTCTGATTCCCTGAGCGCCATCCAGAGCCTCAGTGATCCGTATCCGGTTCACCCTTTCGTGCACTGGATCCAACGCTTTCTTCAGCAGCTGGTGGACGACGGTTCTCCGGTTAGCTTTATGTGGGTTCCTGGCCATGTCGGTATCCCTGGGAATGAAGCTGCAGATGCCGCGGCCAAGGCTGCGGTCCTCCAGCCTCGGACAGCTTTTTGTTGTGTCCCTTCATCAGATTGTAGCAGGGTCATTTGTCGGCGCATTTTATCGCTGTGGCATGCCGATTGGGCTGCACTTACGAACAACAAGCTTCGGGCCTTGAAACCTCTTCCCGCGGCTTGGACGTCCTCCTCACGCCCCTCTCGGCGGGAGGAGTTAGTTTTGGCCCGGTTACGAATTGGACACTGCCGGTTCAGCCATCGCCATCTGCTGACGGCTGCGCCGGCGCCGTTCTACCCATGTGGGCACTTGCTGACGGTCCGCCACATTTTAACATCCTGTCCGGATTTTACTACACTGCGTCTTGATCTTGGCCTGCCATGTACTCTCGATGCCATTTTAGCGGATGACCCAAGAGCAGCTGCTCGCGTTCTTCGTTTTATCAAATTGACCAACCTGTCTAAGGACATTTAATTATGCTGTTTTTTTTTTAATCGTATGCCTGTCGATCTTTTATCGTGTTTTCCCTTTTAGTTGCTGTTTTAAACTTGTGCCTCGCGGTGCATTCCTAACGTAGTCTGGGCGCTAATGACCGTTGAAGTTGTGCGCCCTAAAACCACAAAAAAAAAACCTCAGAAGACCATGAGCACGAGTGTAAAATAAGTAAAATTTGAGCATAAAATTTTCTTTCCCGTGAAATACGCCTTGAGGACTTACTTCTCTTCGTCTTTAAGATCAACAGGGACAGCATTTTAATCAATACAGGCAGGTCTTTGTAGCGAATTACGGTTTCTGCCTTTATATCCATCCAAACAGTGCTGTAGTAAACTTTCAAAATCCACCGTGCATTTAAGTTTTATTGCCCGACTAGATGAACTGAGTCAACGAATCTTCTAAGGGGTTAATTTTCAGTTCTTGACAATGCCCTCTGTTAGTATTTTTGTGCACAAACTACATTTGTTAGTTCGTTATACAACTTAGTTCATTTGATGCAGAATTTTATTCGAATGATGTTCTTTTTCACATATCACGACCTTATTATTCAGAAAATCTTATGGTGGTGTATTTCTTTGCGTTAGATGCCATTCCGTAGTTGACTTTCCAAACTGATAGAAAAAAACTAGACGTACACGCCCTTTCCGCTAGTTCTTTTTAAGAAATTGTTTCTTTGTCATCATTGGGTGTGTGTAATACATTTGCATTGTCTTGTCTACAGTGTGTTTAGCATGGTAATTTAAGGTTATATTGTGTTGTTTTTCCGTCCTTAAATAAAGCGAATAATCTTTTGTGTATTCACTTTTTATTACTGTAATTACGCTCTTGCTTCCTTATCCCAATTAGATTTTCGCCGTGTAAATAAACACCGCCTTTTCTTACTGCAATGTATTTTATTTCTTACAAAAGGAATATTTCCGAGCTTGCTGCGGATGAAGGCCGCGCAAACGAAATTGTTACATTAGGTTTTTTTTTTGTGAATGTCACTAATTCGAACACTTACTCTTCTCTGGTCGTATGTGTCATAAATAAGTAACTGTATCTCTGGTTGTTAACCGTATTATAATGTGATTTGCACTTATTCATGAAGGAACGGTGGTTTTCTGGCCACACCTTCGTTAACTGTTTGTTGGTCTTACTATAGGCCCTCCAAAGTCTATAAAAATAGTCATTTTATTCCTTTTGTATTTTATCTTACGGCTTACCGACTTCGCTATAGCTACGTAAGGAAACTGTCGTGTTATGGTTGTTTCTTTATAGCATTAAATGACTACGAAAACAATGATGACAAACGGAGTTCGCGGCTTAATTTTTCCTCTAAGACATTGAGCTCATACCTTAGAAATGTGGTTTAGACTCCGGTTAGTCACGTAGTTTCGTTGAGTTCCGAAGTACTTAATGATTGTTGCTGCTTTTTCCTACCACTGTTATTCATTCTTCAAAGTGAGTCACGAGCTTCCTGTATAGTTTTTGTTTTTCTTCATTCACTACTGATGAAATCGCAGGTAGTAGGAAAATAATCTTTGCCTCCTATTCAAATGGTTGACGGATATGAAACTAAATGACGGAAGTATCAGATCGATATGTGCCTGTGAGTATTGGGTCAACATTCGCACAATGCGCTCCCTCCCTCCCTCCCTCCCTCCCCACACATACCACGCACAGTTATCGTTTTAGTGATCAATTAAAAAATTTTCTTGAGTGCTATCAGTATGTGACTAACGTATTGGTATTAGCATAACTGTGTGCAGCTCAGTATGTCACAGCGCTGTGGCAGTACGAAACTGTTAGTAAATATTTTTTGTAAAGAAAATTTAATTATTACATCTATATTCAGAAATTAAGAAGCTTTTCCTTTTTGGATAATAGTACAAAAAATTTGTTATTTTTAACTAATTCATACTTTTGTAATTGTTAATGGCTGAAATGTGTAATTTTTTAAGGCTTAACAGTGAAGTTGTTGATGGCTAAAGTGTGGATCCTCATTGAAGGCAAAAAATGCATACATACATACAACATTGCTGACTCGATGGCAATAAAGCAGACCTGTGATATAGTGCACTGTGCTGCTGCTTGTACGACTGTGAATGTACGTAAGGCGCGCGCCTAGCGAGGCGCGCTAATTCTCGCTGGCGTTGTCGTGCCTTCTGCTTGGTTGGTCGCAAGTGGCTGTCTGGCCTTCAACACTAGTTTCCTTAATACGTGGTCCTGCACGCTGCCTTCACGCCAACACTGCGCGCAACCGCCACACTGCCGACTGACCTTCGTTTTACTGGTAATACGTAAGAGATTGGCGGAAAGCTGGACAGAGTTTATTCTGGAAGATATGGAAAATCGGTGAAATAAGCAGCAGACATTTTTCCAAATATTTGTACGTTGAATAGGTGTGATCGGTATATGAATAAAACATTTAATCGCTGACAAAAATTCAAAGTGTGAAGAGTTTAAGAAACGTTATTTTATAATAACTGCAGTTGAGCACTGTGCATACAAATTATTTCAGTTAGTGAAATTTAATATCCATCTGCAATTTTAACTAGCAATTTCCAAGGCTAGTTTCTGGTTTTGGCCACTCTTCAGTTGGCTTTCTGAAAAGTTGCAAGTCTAAGACACTGTCAGGCTGCCTCGTACATCGTAGCTTGAATCTCAGACTGGCAAACCTGATTTAGTTGATGTATAGCTGCCCAAGCCTGGGTTTTGAACAGATTAAGGGACAAATTTTTACGACGTTGTTGCCATTCGAAGAGGTATATGTTGTTCTACACCACCGTTCGTCAAACTGCGGCCCGAATCAGGTATTCGTTAGGCCCGCGGTCCTCACAATCAGACGTATTTCATAATATTATGCACCTAGCAACTGACAGCCGAATACAAAAAAGTCACCTAACGGTTAAGAGCTTCTTAAGAATGAAGTTTTAATGCTCAGTAGCAAGGAAAAAAGTACAGATATATTTTAAAATGTGCGTAATCTTTATTCACGTCCGTCAATTCGGCCGTGATCTACGCAAAGTTGACCGCTTACTTCAGTGCGGTGGGGTTAAGTAGCACGGCGACTGCGGGGTCAGACACTGGTGGGACATCCGACTGGTTTCAACAACTGCGTGACCAGTTGACTTTTTTTCATTCAGAGAGTTTTTTTTCAGTCGATTGTAACAAGCGAATGAAACTAAGCTCTGCGGCCATGTCAGCTACGCAAATGTTTTTCATTCATTCTCCGGGCATCACTGATTTCCATTTCAGACTTTTTAGCCTTTTAGGTTGTAAGTGAACTGTGGCTAGGGTTGACAAGTTTTTAAGAGACCAATATCATACTTTATTTACTTTATTTGAAGGAGAGGAGCATAAAAAGTGTGTTTCTGAAAACGAAGTAATTTCAAAATTTATGAAACTTCATGGCAGATTAAAACTGTGTGCCCGACCGAGACTCGAACTCGGGACCTTTACCTTTCGCGGGCAAGTGCTCTACCATCTGAGCTACCGAAGCACGTCTCACGTCCGGTACTCACAGCTTTACGTCTGCCAGTATCTCGTCTCCTACCTTCCAAAGTGAGTACCGGGCGTGAGTCGTGCTTCGGTAGCTCAGATGGTAGAGCACTTGCCCGCGAAAGGCAAAGGTCCCGAGTTCGAGTCTCGGTCGGGCACACAGTTTTAATCTGCCAGGAAGTTTCATATCAGCGCACACTCCGCTGCAGAGTGAAAATCTCATTCTGGCTTCAAAATTTATGTTTTTATTTAGTTACACACAAATTTTTTGTACTTCTGGCATTAAATATGGCTTTGTTGTCTTTTAAAGGTTAATAACTAGCACTACATTACAAATTTATGTTTAAATTAATGATAAATTACTTTTTTATTTAAATTTGTTGAGGTTCTCTCTCTCTCTCTCTCTCTCTCTCTCTCTCTCTCTCTATCTATCTATCTATCTATCTATCTATCCATCTATGGTGGTTTGCACACGTCACTGATAATTCTCTTTCGGTAAATGCTGAGATGACATCAACAGAAAGCATGTGAAAATTAGTTTTTTAAAATTATTTAGTGACCTAATCACTTTCTTAAGCATTGCTGTCACTTACCGGATATATTTTTTCGCCAATTTTAGTATTTACTTCGAATTTATTTAAATAACGTAGATTCAGAATATGAATCATCCTTGCAGATACTATATATTTATTTGAATTTATCTTGAGGATCGCTTTTTATACAGTCATATCATTTCTCCATTCCCATGTCAATGTCGAAGCGACATCCGAGTGAATCGATTGTTTTCATTCGGTTGCTGTCATAGACTGGTTTCACTCGGAAGAAAGAGTCAGTAACTCAACCAATACGTAAAACTACAAAGAAATCGATTGTTTTCCTTCAATTGTTCCCGCGAGTACAAGACTGTAGTTTTCCTAACCAGTGACAAACGAAAATACTTACACAGTAATATTTTAAGACATAGTTAATTTTTCTTGTGGTTGGTCAATTCCGCCATGAGAAGTAAAGTTGACCTCGTGCATCAGTGGCATAGGAGCATATCTACACCTACATAGATACTCTGCAAATCAGTGCCACATTTAAGTGCCTGGCAGAGGGTTCATTGAACCACCTTCAGATTTCTCTATTATGCCAATCTCGTATAGCGCGCGGAAAGAACCAACACCTATGTCTTTCCGTACGAGCTTTGATTTCCCTTATTTTATCGTGTTGATCGTTTATCCCTATGTAGTTTCTCCCCTCTAAATTTCAAGCTTCTGTAAAAGATCGCTATTCTTGGGGATTTTCCGTCTGTTTAAATTTGGCATAATTGTTTAGATGTTTCTGCAACACTATTCTGACCCTTTTGTGTACCAAGGAGGATCAGCTCAGTCGTTTTTTAATTTATTTGGTATAAATCTCTCAATTGCTGCCGATACTATTTCTTTGAATTCAAGCCACATCTGGCCTACACTTATATTATTAATTTGGAAGGAGTGGAGATTGTCTCTCAGGAAGGCGTCAAGGGAATTTTTATCTGCTTTTTTTGAATAGGTATATTTTTCGTTTATTTTTGGAAGATTTGGGGGTTACAATATTCAGTCTCGCTACGACAACTCTGTGTTCACTAATCCTTGTATCCGTTTTGATGCTCATTATTAACTCAGGATTATTTTTTGCTGAGAAGTCAATTGTAGAGACGGTCATAAAGTATTTTACGTTTTTGCAGTAAGGGATATGAAATTAAATAAAGGCTGTTGAACTACAACGCAATGAGTAGAAGAAAAATTACTGTCAGAACGTTTAGTAAACATATGTGATCGTGTCTCATGTTGCTTTTTGCATTGAAATATAAGTACAGTTAATCAGCTGATCTTGCACCCGCACAGACAACAAATGACTTCGTCAGGAATTTACAGTGTCACGCCTTTATAGCTGCTGAGGGTGGCAGCAGTCTGAAACTAAGAACAGTCGATACGAAGTGTTCCGAACTGTGCCGACTTTCAACAGTCAGTACTGGGGACCCGGTGGCTAGCTTATCACGTCCTTAATATAGCTAGTCTATTGGGGGCTCATAACATACTAATTTATGTAGATTACCAATTAATAATATGATTGTTACATATGCGGACCTAGGTGCCGCTCCACAATGTTAGTGTTGTTTCTTGAGCAAAAAAGTTTAACGACCACTGTCCTACACAGTCACGTTTCTTTCAGGCTTCAAAAATGTCAACTGCGCTCAGAACAGTTCTTCAGCCTTTGAAACCACTATCGAGGGTTGTGGCGCAGTGGTTAGCACATTAGACTCGCATTCGGGGTGTAGGGTTCAACCCTCGTCCGGTCACCCTGCTTTAGAATTTCAGTGGTTTCGTAAATCTATCAGGTCGAATGTTGGCATGTGTTATTGGAAGGAACATTGCGATTTTCTGCTCCATCCTTGCGTTACTTGAACTTAGTCTCCGTGTTTAATGACCACGCCGTCGATTGGACGTTAAACCCAAACCTCATGCCTTGTTTTCCCCAGTCGAAAACACGCGTTGAACATTACCTTGTAACTGTCGCTCGCAGTTGAGGATATCCATCCTCCCAAACTTTTATCACTTCCTCCTCCTTAAGAAATAGATTTTTTAGCTGATTACGCATTTCCTGAAACGTGGGACATGTTTATAGCGACAACGGGTGTGTTATGTCCTTCACTTTGCCACTCGTAGAGCCACCTAGCTCTGCATCGTGCAAAACTGGTAGGGGTCAACATGTAGGCTGCTTCTTGTCGGGAACTGTCGTAAGTACTGAGTGTACCTAACTGCTATATCTGGTCCCTTTGTTAAGGGCGAGCAGGTAGCATGGAGACTACAGCGAGCGGACGTATATCTCAGCCAGGCAAGCACCGCAGTGAGCGGAATGCCTAGGATTTACGAGAATGAATGTATTTGAGTCAAATAATATTGTGTTGTTGTAATTCATGTGAGCGGAAATAAGGAGAGGGCAGTGAGGAGTCCTCTCACAGTATACTCTCATAAGGTAAATGTACTACTGCAGAACCAGAGACCAGCAAGTGGTTCAAAATGGTTCAAATGGCTCTGAGCGCTATGGGACTTAACTTCTAAGGTCATCAGTCCCCTAGAACTTAGAACTACTTAAACCTAACTAACCTAAGGACATCACACACATCCATGCCCGAGGCAGGATTCGAACCTGCGACCGTAACGGTCGCGCGGCTTCAGACTGTAGTGCCTAGAACCGCTCGGCCATCTTGGAACAGACGGATTCGAGATTCGTCTGTCTTTCAGTGTACCACATGACAATACGTCACCATTAGTTTTTCTGCTCCAGCATAATATAGGGAATTAATTGTAAAGTAATTGTACCTGTTGGTGGATTTTTACGCAGCATAAATGGGTTTAATGAAATTATCTGAACCACTGTTTCACCAAGATTCATTGTAAATCAATTGATGCTTACTCTTCTTTCTAGCCCCGAGACATCTATTGACACTGAACTACCAAAAGTTAAGGCAGAACTGGTTAGAGGTGCTAGAGCTCTTATTCACAGTGCTTGTGTGGAGAGATCTAAACATGTACAAAAGTAGATTTGTGATTTGCGGCCTCACATATAAAAATTTCGATGTAGATCTTGGTTCTAAGCCTATTCGCCAACTGTAATGGTTCGTTGAATGTGAGGGAACAGAGGAGTGGAAAGAAATAAGAATAAAAGAGGTCATACGTTGTGTGCCAGGCCAGTAGCTGCGCGTCCGCACCATCTTTGTCCTCCATTCGTGATATGCTCAAACGAATTCCGCAATATTTACCTGTTCAGTACACGAAATTAGCAACTTGACGAAAATTGCCCTTCATTTTCTCTTGGCCAGTGTAGATCAGTAATTTGCTGTAATGCGTTGCTTGACATAGATTGAAATACACTCAAAAAAAGACGCACCGCAAAGGAATTATCCGAATGGGAAGGAGATCGGTAGATAGGATGCACGTGTACAAAGAAGTCATTTACAATTTCAGAAAAATATGTCTTCTCTCAAAGGCTGACATCTGTGTATGTTGCTCACGGGACTGTCTGTCAGGCATAGTTACCGACCAACTGAATGCAAGGAATGAACTTGGCAAAGACTTTATGCCCTGCTATCGAGATGTTACTTGTTTACTATCCTTTCCAGCTGTGTGGTGAAATTGCACTGCAGCGGCTCACAGTATTTACAATTTTGTATTTTTCGTCGATGGCTGTATCAATATCGGTTTGTGACCAATTTACATAACTCGTTCGTCGTGGGTTTTATTTTTTTAGTTATTTCCTTTTGTATATGTATGTGCTCGTCTACCTAAAGAGCATACTACATAATTCGAGTAGGGGAATTACTCGACTCTTCCTCGAACTTCTCTGAAGTAAGGATTTCGTGCCCGCCCTTCACGAGTGTACAGTTTGGATATACTGCAGTCGTACACGCTGCTCATGTGATGGATTCTGAATAAAGTGTGCAGTTAATTCGTTTTTTAAGTTGTAACCAATAATACACTCATCGGCCAGAACATTATGACCACCTGCTTAATAGCCGGTATGTCCATCTCTGGTACGGATAAGAGCGGCGATGCGTCATGGCATGGAAGCAATGAGGCCTTAGAAGGTCGCTGGAGGGAGTTGGTTCAACATCTGCACCCAAGTTACCTAATTCGCGTACATTAAGGGGAGGGGAGCGATGAGCTCTGACGCCACGTTCAATCACATCCCAGATGGGTTCGATCGGGTTCAGAATTGTCGAGTTGGGGGGGGGGGGGGGTACATCAATTGGAACTCGGGATTGTGTTTCTCGAACCATTCCATCACACTCCTGGCCTTGTGACATGGCACATTATCTTGTTGGAAAAGGCCAGTGCCGTCGGGAAACATGATCGTCATGAAAGAGTGGGCGTGATCTGCAACCAGTGTACGATACACCTTCGGCGTCATGGTGCCTTGCACGAGGTCCACTGGATCCATGAATGCCCATGTGAATGTTCCCCAGAGCATACTGAGCCACAGCCAGCTTGTTTCCGTCCAGAAATACAGGTGCAAGGAGCTATTCTTCTGAAAGACCACAGATTCGCGCCCTTCCATCGGCATGATGAAGAAGGTATCGGGATTCATCAGACCATGGAACACTCTGCCACTGTGCCAACGTCCAGTGATGATGGCTACGTGTCCATTTCAGTCGCAGTTGCCGATGTAGTGGTGTTAACATTGGCATATGCATGGGTCGTCGGCTGCGGAGGCTCATCGTTAGGAGCGTTCGGTGCACTTCGTTGAGACACTCTTCTATTTTGCCCAGCATTAAAGTCTGATGTTAGTTACGCCACAGTTCGCCCCCTGTCCTGTATTACCAGTCTGCACAGCCTACGACGTCCGTCATCTGTAAGGAGGGGTGTCCGCCCAACCCCACGACGCCTGGACGTGGTATTACCTTGGTTTGGCCACGTGTTGAAGACACTCACCGCAGCAATCTTAGAACACCCAAAAATTCGTACAGTTTCCGAAATGCTCGTGCTGACCCTCTGGGCCATCATCATCTGCCCTCGGTCAAATTCAGATAGATCGTGAGCCTTTCACATTCTACACACGGACAACACGTACTACAAGCGCCGTGCATGAATCTGACTAGTAATCATTCCTCGCAAGGTGAAGCTGCTGTCGTCCGGACGAATTTATGTCGATAGTAGATCGGTGGTCGTAATGTTCTTGGTGATCAGTGTATTTGCATGACTTCGTAATGTGGTTAATAGATTTTACGAGTAATAGAGCTTTGGCAGATTCTATTCACTATTTAGTGAGTATTCAGACAATACGATTCTTTAACATTTAACCTAAACTGAATTAAATGTGTACTCAATGAGACGGTTGATGTGAACACTACAGTGGCTTACTAGGCATGGGAGGTGGTTTGCCTTTGTCTTCTTCTGACTTTTTGAACGTTGCTCTCTCCAGTTGTAGGGCGACCTATAGTTCAACATGGATTCCAATCCACAGCGCTACTTGGCGGTTTTAACACGCGCACGCGCGCGCACACACAAACATTATCAGCGTTTGTATGAAGGTCCTAGTGACTGTCATATCCTAGGCGCGACTGAAGGTCGAACTCCCGGCCTTTTGTCTTGTAGTCTTGACTCTTACCCATTTAGTCACACAACTATAAGTTCATACTCAATAAACTTCTCATCGAATGAATATTAAACAGTAAGCGTAGTATATTTTTTCTGATTCGATATGAATTATTGCCGTACAAGGAAACTATCAATTTTATACGTGTAGGGGAGCAATGTTCATAGCATTTGTGCTAGTAGGCAGTATGACCTGCTTCAAACACATTTCGTGAGTGCAAAAACGGTAGGTTGAGAATAGAACGAAAATTATACAGAATTTGAGAATATTTCTTGTGAAGTTGCTGCCGTCCGCAGCTGCTTAGAATGCTTTTAAAAATAGGAAACAAAAATCATTTTCTGCGTTATCTCTCGTGGGATGATGATAACCCTAATGCGTCTGTCATACTAGCATCGTTATAACGGATTAGTGTTTGCTTTCGCGTAGGCAGGCATCTTTTCGTAACTTTCACACAAAGCTGTCGAAGGACGTATTGATAAATGGAAAGGGCATGAAGCTTGTGGTTCAGTGAGCATAGGCGTTGCTGTCGTTATTGCGTGAAAGTTAAGACGTAACGAATCGACTTGAGATAAAGATGTAGTGAAACTCCCGGCTCACGGCTTTGCGAGAGTACGTTGATATACTGTAAATAAGACAACCCTCTCTAACTGAAAGGGAATAGTCAAAAGGTAGAAACCGTACTTGGGTTTAGTGTCTTGCTATCCTGATTCATGTTTTCCTTGGTTTCATTAAGTTGAGTTGATGGGTGCCGTGAGATATCTCCATTGTTATCTAGAATGTAAGACTAGCGGAGACTCGTTTTTACGAAGAGTGGAGGATGCTGAAGCATTTCTCTCAGCCACTCTCCTGGATGTTCGACGAACTTCAGTGGTGCAGCATAATTAAAAGGAAAAGTGGCCAAATTCGTCAGAGCATCCAATGAAGGCGAGTAATGGTTAAGATCCGCAGGCAGGCGCGTACTTCTGTGTCTGGCAGGTTGAATGTCATGTCGTCTTTTCCATTCCGCTCTGTTTGTAGGCTCTGAATATTATATAGTGAATATATGAGGTTCTGTCCGTAAATTTCAAACGACAAATCCGAAGGTTCAGAGCTCGATCTCAAGGAGTCCTACGATTTTTCTGACACGCTTTTGTCACCCCTGGCTCTGATTTGTTAATGTGCAAAATGCCAATTTTCACTGAGGTCTGCAGTGCGCAGTGAACTGTAGGTACACCCAATAACTGACTTGGTCAGCAAGTTCAAAGAGCGGAGGGAGGCAAAGCATTTCACCTACTGTGACAAATAAAGCATGAAACGTTTTCGTTGTGTGCGGTCCTTACCGTGTCAGACTTTTCCGTCCGTTTCTCTGCGAACTTTGAATCTAAAATTCTCACTAGTGGAAGTGCACCGGAAAATGAAGCTGTAAGGGAGTTAATTAAAAATTCACAAGTACATGCTATTTATGGGCAGTTTGTCTCCACAACATTTATAATTTTGATGATGGCAGATTCTGTTCACTATTTTGCTCGCCCACCACAGTCATTACATTAACACAGTTTTCGAAAAATCTGATAATATCCTTACGCGGTACAGTTCACATTAGGCTTTCATCACCTAGACTACTAACACAGTATCCCGGAACCCGGTACCAGTTGCAGGTTGCCCATCTAATAGCTTCCAGGTACAAAATGGTTCAAACGGCTCTGAGCACTATGCGACTTAACTTCTGACGTAATCAGTCGCCTAGAACTTAGAACTAATTAAACCTAACTAACCTAAGGACATCACACACATCCATGCCCGAGGCAGGATTCGAACCTGCGACCGTAGCGGTCGCTCGGTTCCAGACTGTAGCGCCTAGAACCGCACGGCCCTTCCAGGTGCAACAAAAGTTTGATTTTCAGTATTTCACGTAATTATTGACCGTAATTAAAAACATAAAATGCTGTCATAATCTACTTACAAAGAGTTATACTCTTATTTTAAAAGTTTCGCACAATAAGACAAGTATTACAGTTAGAAACTTTGCTTATCTTGAGGTAGCGTTGCTGACGGCGCGCCAGTACCCGGACATCATTCATCCAGTATTTGAGAACGAGAGCACTTAGCGACTTACAACAAGCCTTAAGCATAATTCCAAACCTTTTCTAAACTTTTTCTCGCTTATGTGCTTAACGTCAAATATTTAATACATCAACTCATTTGTAATCAGATGTTTGAAGCTTTTCTATAGATGAGAGTTCGTTTCTTTTAAGAATCGGGGTTTACTGGTTACCACTAACATAGTCCTTCCTCTCACCAGTTCAGTCCTACTCCCCGCTCTCAGGTCACGTCCAGCTGTTTACAGTTTCGCCTTTTGGCGGTAAAGAGTCACTTCATGATTTTTAGTAATTTTCAGGAGAATGGTACATTAATTAATTATACGAAAGAGAGATTTCAGATACATTATATAGTGATAAAACGGAGATTTAGGAATCAGGTTGTAAATTGTAAGACATTTCCAGGTGCAGATGTTGACTCTGACCACAATTTATTGGTTATGAACTATAGATTAAAACGGAAGAAACTGCAAAAAGGTAGGAATTTAAGGAGATGGGGCCTGAATAAACTGAAAGAACCAGAGGTTGTAGAGTGTTTCAGAGAGAGCCTTAGGGAACGATTGACAGACACAGGGGAAAGGACTGCAGTAGCAGAAGAATGGGTAGCTTTGAGAGATGAAATAGTGAAGGCAGCAGAGGATCAAGTAGGTAAAAAGACGAGGGCTAGTAGAAATCCTTGGGTAACAGAAGAGATATTGAATTTAATTGATGAAAGGAGAAAATATAAAAATTCAGCTAATGAAGCAGGCGAAAAGGAATACAAACGTCTCAAAAATAAGATCAACAGGAAGTGCAAAGTGGTTAAGCAAGGATGGCTAGAGGACAAATGTAAGGAGGTAGAGGCATATATCACTAGGAGTAAGACAGTTACTGCCTACAGGAAAATTCAAGAGACCTTTGGAGAAAAGAGAACCACCAGTATGAATATCAAGAGCTCAGATGGAAAACCAGTCCTAAGCAAAGAAAGGAAAGCGGAGAGTGGAAGGAGTATATAGAGGGTCTATACAAGGGCGATGTATTTGAGGGCAATATCATGGAAATGGAAGACGACGTAGAAGAAGATGAAATGGAGGATACGATACTGCGTGAAGAGTTTGACAGAGCACTGAAAGACCTGAGTCGAAACAAGGCCCCGGGAGTAGACAACATGCCATTGGAACTACTGACGGCCTTGGGAGAGCCAGTCCTGACAAAACTCTACCATCTGGTGAGCAAGATGTATGAGACAGGCGAAATACCGTCAGACTTCAAGAAGAATATAATAATTCCAATCCCAAAGAAAGCAGGTGTTGACAGATGTGAAAATTACCGAACTGTCAGTTTAATACGTCATAGGTGCAAAATACTAACGCGTATTCTTTACAGACGAATGGAAAAACTGGTAGAAGCCGACCTCGACGAAGGTCAGTTTGGATTCCGCAGAAATGTTGGAACACGTGAGGCAATACTGACCCTACGACTTATCTTAGAAAATAGATTAAGGAAAGGCAAACCTACATTTCTAGCATTTGTAGACTTAGAGAAAGCTTTTGACAGTGTTGACTGGAATACTCTCTTTCAAATTCTGAAGGTGGCAGGGGTAAAATACAGGGAGCGAAAGGCTATTTACAATTTGTACAGAAACCAGATGGCAGTTATAAGAGTCGAGGGGCATGAAAGGGAAGCAGCGGTTGGGAAGGGAGTGAGACAGGGTTGTAGCATGTCCCCGATGTTATTCAATCTGTATATTGAGCAAGCAGTAAAGGAAACAAAAGAAAAATTCGGAGTGGGTATTAAAGTCCAGGGAGAAGAAATAAAAACTTTGAGGTTCGCCGATGACATTGTAATTCTGTCAGAGACAGCAAAGGACTTGGAAGAGCAGTTGAACGGAATGGACAGTGTCTTGAAAGGAGGATATAAGATGAACATCAACAAAAGCAAAACGAGGATAATGGAATGTAGTCTAATTAAGTCGGGTGACGCTGAGGGAATTATATTAGGAAATGAGACGCTTAAAGTAGTAAAGGAGTTTTGCTATTTGGGAAGCAAAATAACTGATGATGGTCGAAGTGGAGAGGCTATAAACTATAGACTGGCAATGGCAAGGAAAGCGTTTGTGAAGAAGAGAAATTTGTTAACATCGAGTATAGATTTAAGTGTCAGGAAGTCTTTCCTGAAAGTACTCGTGTTTGTATGGCGTGTAGCCGTGTATGGAAGTAAAACATGGACGATAAATAGTTTAGACAAGAAGAGAATAGAAGCTTTCGAGATGTGGTGCTACGGAAGAATGCTGAAGATTAGATGGATAGATCGCGTAACTAATGAGGAGATACTGATAGAATTGGGGAGCAGAGGAAACTGTGGCACAACCTAAGAGAAGAGACCGGTTGGTAGGACCCGTTCTGATGCTTCAAGGGATCACCAATTTAGTACTGGAGGAAATCGTGGAGGGTAAAAATCGTAGAGGAAGACCAAGAGATGAATACACTAAGCAGATTGAGAAGGATGTAGGTTGCAGTAGTTACTCGGAGATGAAGTAGTTCGCACAGGATAGAGTAGCATGGAGAGCTACATCAAACCAGTCTATGGATTAACAACAACAACAACAACACGAAAGAGAGAAATTATGAAGGTGATCAGCCCGGATATCCAGGACCATTTGCTTAATGTACCCAAAGTTTTGTTTGCTGGGGTTTTACAGAAAAACAAGGCACTACTTTTTGGTATTGTAATATACAATAACTTCATGTTCAACAAAAATGCTTAGGCTTTTAAGTGACAAAAACTTTTAAATTACGGAAATTTTTGCTACATCAAGCATTCTGTCGGAATCACGCACTTGGTCTACAATACTAACTATGTTGTAAGTTCTTAGGTTTCAGTTTGGACACACATATTCCTGCATGGTAATGAAATTATATCGTCTTCAAATCTCGATATCACCCGTATTATTAACTTAAAGTGAAAACAGTTACCCAAAGTGTCACTTGATGGAGACAATGTATCTGTAATAATAAGAATATAAAATCCTTGACCAAATGTAAAAGCAGATAACTTCGTGTACTTTTATGGTGCAATCACGATTTGATATTTGTAATAATGAGATAATCAGGGTTGTGACTGTAGCATGTTAAATGGTTGGATCGAACATGGTTCGTTTGAAGTACTGTTGTGATCAAAGCAATCTCGAGGATGAGGACAGCTATAACTTTTAATAAACTGAAATATAGACAAATTACGTTATGTTTTAGTTACTTTGAAGAGATCGCAATATCCACAGTATGATAAAAAGCAACGTCAGAAGGCGTTCCTCGGTGGAACGCTGAAAGCTGTATAGTACAGAGACCATACTGGAAATCTGTTACGTATTTTTAGTGTCAGTGCAGGCGAGTTTTGTTTTGTTTCGTGTTACAACCAGCTATAATCGCACTGTGTGTTTCACGTGGTACCTGTTTTTTAAAATGAGTTAACGTGACTTGCACTATGTAGAAGGGAGACCTAATATTAAATTACGTTTCTGTTGGTGTTGTAATACAGATTAGAGACGCAATAAAATAAAAGTTACAACCGAAATTGTGTAAACATGGGGCTGGTGAAGTGGTGTTTGGAAGTTACCAGCTTAAAAGACTTGTTAGTTAGTAATTCGTATACCAGGATGACTCTTGGAATAATCCGTGGTGATGTTTCTTCTCACGTCTTTCGGAGTTTAACCGCATCCCGCGTATAATGACCCACCTATCGACTCCTGTAAACACGCTGTGGAGGTGATATGGTGTGTCGTTGCTGTGATATGCAGAGTGTCGTCTAGGCGCTGCACAAAAGATGTTGCGACGTCGCGAAAACCACAGCAAGCTCTCCCGCGTTGTGATGCCGTAGGTGAACTAAAAGCGTCGACCAGGAGTAAACCAACACGGCCCGCAGTGTCAGCACCGGGCACGTGTGTACGCTTCTGGTGCGCTTCCAGCACGTCTGCGACTTATTGGTAACCACGATAGACTTACTTTTTCCCTTCCTTACGCAAACATTGGTTAACATAAAACTTCCCTAAAGCTCCTTGTAAGTTGATGGGCCATACAATTCTTTTTTCATCACATATTATGAATCTTTAATTGAAAATATTGTTGGTTAAACGTTTAGTATCTGGCTATTCTGCAGCGTATTACGAAAAAAGGAAGGAAGATCGTTTTAACTTTTTATCGGCAACGAGATCATTAGAGGAGAAGGAAATCGGCCGCGTACTTTCAAAAGAATCATCCTGGCATTTGCCTTAAGTGATTTTGGGACATCACAGAAAACCTAAATCAGGATCGGCAAATGCGGATTTGAACCCTTGTCTTCCCGAATGCGACGCGCGGCTTCCCCCGTCGGAGGTTCGAATCCTCCTTCGGGAATGCGAGTGTGTGTTGTCCTTAGCGTAAATTAGTTAAAAGTTAGATTAAATAGTGTGTAAGCCTAGGAACCGATGACCTCAGCAGTTTGGTCCCATAAGAACTTCCCACAAATTTCGAATTTTCCCGGATGCGAGCTCAGTGCACAAACCAGCGTGCTACCTAGCTCGGTCAGCGTAAGCTGTACAGCATGCTGGTAACGATTACTTTTGGAACGTCCGCTGTAGGCTGGAACTATATGATTGGCTGGAACTGTATGATTTAATTACGTTGTTCTCGTCTAATACTCAGGACATTTAAAGTATATGGTGTGTGTGTGTGTGTGTGTGTGTGTGTGTGTGTGTGTGTGTGTGTGTGTGTGTGTGTGTGTGTGTCAGTCAGTCAGTCAGTCTCTTTATTTATTATAGATGCATAACACTGTTGTTGACACGAGACAGACTGTACAGTTTCCATACATCGTCATCGAGTTTGTAAATGGCGATAGCGAAAGAATTATCAGTGTTATGTATATATTACAGTCAAAGCGTGCGGTTTCACTCGAGCTCCATTACTGTGGGCACAGATTTTGTCATCTTTTATCCCGGAGGTTTTTGTGAGTAACTGAGCAATTCATTTTTCGAATGTTGCTTCCTGAGAATGATATGGAGTCGAGTCAGAACTTAAGATCTTTCGCACCTGCGCCTTTGTGAAATCGCCTACGTACACCCATAATTGTCTATACTTCATGTACTTAATCTGTGCTGTTTCAAATCTTCATACTCTCAACACACATTGTAAACTGAATGTCGACCATCCTTACCAGCACTGAAAGAGAGGGACTTAATGGCTGTGTAAGTCTGTCGGTTACACTGGTATAAAGAATTAGGCTTTGTATTTAATTCTGTGCAACTCTGTAAAGTTGAAATGGCGAAAGCTTAGAATTTCCGTTCGGTACGTGTAGGAAACAAACTAATGTAATGTATTGGTTTATTGAAGAAATGGCAAAAAAAAGGCACATCTTCTGAGGACATTGTTACATACGAGTGACTTCGATTCCAATGGGGGCGACCATTGAGTTTTGGTGAAGGAGGCCTTTGGTCAGGGTGCAGATACTGAATGTGTGGATTCAAGAGACAACTGCGGAGCCGTTTGAAAAACGCGCTAGTGGGGGCGGCTGGAGGCGCGACGCGCGCGCCATCTGTGGAGGCGCTGTGAAGCTTCCGTGTGAGCGTGGCGGCTGGCGGTGGTCTCAGTCGGCATTCTAACACTGGTCGGAGAGGCTCGCCGTGCCTTCTGCTTCTGCCTTAGCTGCTCTGCTGCTTCTAGTGACTTAGCTGTTCTCTGTGTAGGCTGCAGTTTAGTGCATTTCCCGTAGCGCTTTCTCTGCGTCCTGTTTTCTGTGCCTCCGGGGACGTCGGTACAACCGTTGCATTTGGCGCGGGAAATTTACCGGCCGGTGAAGCCAGTTTTTCAGTCTTTCCTTTTTCGCTCGAGATTTTTTTCTGAACGACCTGCGCGGGATTCTAGTGTAACCTTGCTTTGAGGTAAGTAGCGGCGCTTTCTTATCACTTTGTACCCTGTTGTTTAAGGACAGATTTAAATCTGCATTGATTATCAACTTTTATAACGTATATTGAGCGTGCATTGACTACTTTTGGCGATGCGAAAGGTGGAAAGAGACAGTACCTGTCGTTAGTTGCCGTCAATTTCAGTGATGTTGATGCGGTACCAGCCAACTACAGTCACGGAATTGGCCTGTTGTTGCAACCGTTTTACAACAGATACTTGTGAAAAGACTCGGTTGCGCTGTGGAAAAAGGTGTATTTGCTGGTCCGCAGCAGCTGATCGCCGGCGTGTCAGCGCGCCAGGCCGACCTCAGAATTCCCCGTAACGCGCCGCTTGTTCAACAGGTTGAGCGGCGCGCATTGTCCCCCGGTATGTCGCTTTTTGTTCGCAGTTCGGACATTTGAGAACAAATTGTTCAAGACTTTGATTTGTGCACAAACTGCAATAATTGCAACAATAAAGACTGTCAACTGGTCGGGGACAACTAGAATTTCCAGTAATCGATGTCAATTTCAAACTTGTTACTTTGCATCGAATGTATCGTTTGTGATCTTTTTCTAGTTACATTCCAAGATTTCGTAGAACTTTAAGTGAATCGAAGATAGAACTTCCGTATCTTACACAGGCAATCCACGTTTTCTGAGGTAAGCCGTATACCGTTTAAAAATAAAAGAATTAAATATGACAATAAGGAGAAACAGAATATCAACCACAGTCAGACAGACAGCATGTGAAATTAACAGGCTTTTACCAGCGACACAGTCTAAATGTTTGTGTACGTGCACAAGGACTTGGCGGATGTAACAGAAAGGCAGTCATTGGAAAAAATACACCATTGACCCGTATCGCCACGCCCACCACTTGTCAGCCGGCAACTGACGTTTCAGCGCGTTCCGGACGCTTACGTAAGCAACGAACAAGATTGATATTAACGCGACCGGACCTGGTACAAATAAAAAGGCTGCTACAGCAGCTACCTAGAGCGATGACGTGCACTGACAGTAGCATGGAACGTTATGTGGCAGCATTAATCGAAACGTCACTTTCTCTAGTTATCAGTCGGAATTGCGTTATTGTTCAAATGGATTTGGCATCAAGAACGTGTTGGTGGTGGTGTAGCGACAGTCGCAGAGTTTACTTTATGCTGGTCACTTGTCAAGAACTCAACGTTGTTTATTACTTTCGCAGTTCCACGTATCAGCTTGCCGTCGTAGAGCAATCGTCTGCTCGTGCGACGTAATCGCAATAGGTTTTAACGTTTGTGTGTCCGTTAAATCGTATAGAACATATATTTTTGTGTTAAAAGCGAGGTTTGTTGTGTAGCCAGATTGTGGCCCGGCACCGCTCGAAGTCCGACAAAGGGACACGCGAGAGGGTATGCGGTCACGTGGTGGCGCGCCTCCATCCCAACCCATCCCCTGCCCTGCAGTCTTGACGGCAAGAGCCGCTTCAAGCAGCCATTTTGCAGGTGTTCGCGAACCAAGCAGCAGGTGTTCCTCAGTGTCTTCGGCCTGACCCGGTACTGGATTTGGGAGGAACGACTGTTCCATTCTTGTCTGCTTGTCAGCGGTCTGGCTGCACTGTATCGCTGCAAACGTCCATTTTGAAAAAAAAAAAAAAAACTGTTTAGTCGCTTACATTCTGCTCGAGTTGGTAAAATTTTGTTACAGTGCAGTGTAAACTCACGGAGTGTACTCATCGGTACCTGATGTTGTAGCTACATCGTTATAATAGTGATTGCCGCGGCGTCGATGTCTGTAAATGGTATATATATCACATGTAAGACGATGTATATTAGTGTATGATTTGCTCATGTTCATATTCAGTGTATGCTCCTGACAGTATGACTGCCTTTCATCAGCGCTACGTGGCGTACTGGTGCAGCTGTCCTTAACGTTTCCCCGTTAAGGCTGTGTAATTTCTTTTTTTCCTCCCTGTTTGTGTCTTTCTACATTTTATTGACTCTCGCTTTTCGCGGAGTACAACTGTCGCTAATTTTATGACACAAAATTTATAATCTGAGACTGACCTACTCAGTTTCTCCAGGAATAAAAGCCTGAGCTATAGTTTTCCTTGCAGCTTACATGAAGAGTTGTTAATTTTAGGTGACCACTTGCAATATTTTAAACAGCGGAACCTTGGGCCGCATTGTCATACCAGCTTTCGTAACTATAAGTCACTACAGGTGGATTACACACATATTGCAGACATTGTTAGACAATATTCCATACAGACATCGCTGTCGACCGGACAGAGGATTTTTCATGAACCTGGAACGGTATTTTTTACGCTGCACTGCCCCTGCTAAAAGTTCTCTACCTAGACGTGATATGCAATGGTGTGACAGCTACATGCATATGTTTTGCCTCCTTTCTTTCATCTAACTGTTTTCATTGTATATCAGTGCAGTTGCTCGAGGAGACGCTTCGGGGATTGTGCATGCCTCGTTAGGGATCATTGTGCCACGAAGTTCCTTCCTGCCCTGCACTAAAAGCTTTGTGTAGAAGTTAACTGTTTATTTGATGATTAAGAAAACTAGCGGTTTGGATGATACATTCATTCGTAGCACCACTAATATTTATGACAATATGACTACAGGTTGTGGGTATAGTTTTTACCCGTGATACTGATCCAGCCATTCACTCTAAGACTTGCACGGAAACGTTCTCCTACATATGCTTTATGACGCCGACAAGCTGTTACGTCGGCTGACGGGAATTCACGCGATAATGGAGCAAGAAACCAGCAAAATGGAATACTGAGTGTGATGAAAAACATCCATGCACCCAAAGTCAGCCCATGGTGTGTGACTGAGAACATCGTCCACCACTACTGTGTACCTTTTCTCTTCCATATACAAACAGTCTACGGGAAGCCCGACTGGCGGTTGATCTTTACATATACAGGCTTATCTGTGTTTGCCGATATTTCGTACAATATATGTCTGAGGACGAAATAAATTCTGTGACTCTGGAACGTTCACTTTCGGAATCCTCCTGCGAGCGTCGCCGTGATGCACAACGCCCTTTTTTTTTTTTTTTTTTTTCTTGCTTCTGCCACTGGGGTTGGTGAACTATCTCTTTGACGCTGTTTCGCAGACTATACCTTTCACGCTCTGCAGCTGACAGAATGAGTGCTTAAGATAACGCGCAGCTCCCCTTAAAATTTTCGCCCATGTAATGCCATCTGATCAGTGTTCCCGCCTAACGTTTGGTACTCAACAATTAGCCAAATGGGTGTTCTGCAAAATTCCTGCTTCATGTATGAATGATATTTTCCAAAAGATTCTCTTAATAACTACTGCTATGAACGATAGCTCAATAGTAAATCTTGTCGCGTTGCTAGATTGTTCCTGATTATGCTTTTCAAGCAGGGAGCTGAAAACTTCAGTAGTTGTTCTGAATTATGCCTTGGGACGGTGTAGATGGCCAGTGGTGTTGGTTTAAATGACGAAGGCATGCTAAAAATAAACAGCTATTTGCCTTGGAAACCACGAGACACTTCCCTGCCAGCCAGCGCTGGAAGCATTAATGATCTAAATTGGCCACAATGAGTCAGTGTTGTTGAACTCTGCTCGCTCAAGGACTTCAGGATCGCCTTCTGTGCGTCTCACGAATACTATTCTTCGGCGTTAAAACTTTATCTTTGAGTTAAAACTTGTTTATGTAAGTTGCTTTGCGCACAATATCTGTGAACTGGAAATGCGAAACAAACTGCCAAAAAACAATAGGTTTTAACTCAGTATGAGTTTTACTGAACTAAATGGACGAAGCCATTGGTACCAGGTAGTTCGGCTATCACAGTTAAGGCATCCTGTTTCCTCTCCATATATTTTGCGACGGTGTAGTATGATTCGTGTGTAACGAAAGTCGTCTAGAAACGCGGAGTTCCTCTTTACCTGCAGAGAAAGCCACAGCGTATGTCATTGAACTTGTAGTCCAGTAATTAGGTCTCTTGGACATTTAACTTACCACATTATTTGACGTCAGACTGCATGAACCAGGTCTTTTTCTCTACAAAACTGAGAGTTCTTGTATAATGGCAAAGATATTCTGCGTTTTCGAACTGACCGTATCCAAATAGGTCCTTGAAAATGCAAATGCTATTATTCACACATTCATGTGACAAATGAATAACGGCATTGTGCAGGCCTTTCTGGCTGATGTCGTTTCGATGGCATGAATGTAGGTTGTCTTAAAAGTAGTTTCTTAGTGCAGGGGACAGTCATATCTCTGTATAAAGTGGAGTGTCTTGGTAATGTAGGATAAGAATAGGCGAGAGGAAGGAAGAAGATAAAGCTGTGCCGGCCCATACCTTATCCCAATCTATCATCTCCCAAGTGCATAAGGTCCAAATCTTCCATCTGAAGGAAGAAGCCAACGGTAGAGTCACATGTCCTCGCCCGATGAGAGACTGCAGATAGTTTTGAATGAGAACCCAGTGGATTGGCACACAGTTTGGTGACCGGAATTTCGCCAGCAAACTACTGGCGACGTAAATATCTTCCACCTGCTAAGTTACGACCCGAATGCCTCCGAATCGAATGACACCACACTGCGGTGCTTTAGCGAAGTCGGTTTCTGAGGCAAGTGAGGCTAGTGATGATTGATAGCATATGACGAAAAATGCATGCGTATCAATATAGATGATGTAGTATGAGAGTTCACAGTTAGCAACATTTGCTCATAAGAAGTGAAAAGTGCGCCGCGCGGGGTAGCCGTGCGGTTTGGGGCGCCTTGCCGTGGTTCGCGCGGCTTCCCCCGTCGGAGGTTCGACTCCTTGCTCGGGCATGAGGGTGTGTGTTGTCCTTAGCGTAAGTTAGTTTAGGTTCGATTAAGTAGTGTGTAAGACTAGTGGCGGAAGACCTCAGCAGTTTGGTCCCATAGAACTTACCACAAAAATTAAGTGATAAGTGTTAAAAATCCTTCTCTTGACGTTTTATCTTATACACTGTGTTGTGGAGCAGACAGTCATATGTCATGTAACTCCAGCAAGAAATAATGATGAGAGTTTGTGTTACAAAATAATGCACATTCCGCTATACGTGATAGTATGCGTATAACTGTGTGTGTGTGTGTGTGTGTGTGTGTGTGTGTGTGTGTGTGTGTGTGTGTGGCGCACAGAGGAAGTGAAGGTATCTTAAAAGAAGCGCGCGCGCGCCCACACACACACACACACACACACACACACACACACACACACACACACACAAAAGTGCAATTAGAGAGCATACATCTTGAAATACACTACTAGCCATTAAAACTGCTACACCACGAAGATGTCGTGCTACAGACGAGAAATTTAACCGACAGGAAGAGGATGCTGTGATATGCAAATGATTAGCTTTTCAGAGCATTCACACAAGGTTGGCGCCGGTGGCGACACCTACAACGTGCTGACACGAGGGAAGTTTCCAACCGATTTCTCATACACAAACAGCAGCTGACCGGCGTTGCCTGGTGAAACGTTGTTGTGATGCCTCGTGTAAGGAGGAGAAATGTGTAACATCACGTTTCCGACTTTGATAAAGGTCGGATTGTAGCCTATCGCGATTGCGCTTTATCGGATCGCGACATTGCTGATTGCGTTGGTCGCGATCCAATGACTGTTAACAGAATATGGAATCGGTGGGTGCAGGAGGGTAATACAGAACGCGGTGCTGGATTCCAACGGCCTCGTACCACTAGCAGTCGAGATGACAGGCATCCAATCCGCATGGCTGTAACGGATCGTGCAGCCACGTCTCGATCCCTGAGTCAACAGATGGGGACGTTTGCAAGACGACAACCATCTGCACGAACAGTTTGAAGACGTTTGTAGCAGCATGGACTATCAGCTCGGACACCATGGCTGCGGTTACCCTTGACGCTGCATCACAGACAGGAGCGCCTGCGATGGTGTACTCAACGACGAACCTGGGTGCACGAATGGCAAAACGTCATTTTTTCGGATGAATACAGGTTCTGTTTACAGCATCATGATGGTCGCATCCGTGTTTGGCGACATCGCGGTGAGCGCACATTGGACGCGTGTATTCGTCATCGCCATACTGGCGTATCACCTGGCGTGATGGTATGGGGTGCCATTGGTTACACGCCTCGGTCACCTCTTGTTCGCATTGACGGCACTTTGAACAGTGAACGTTACATTTCAGATGTGTTACGACCCGTGGCTCTACCCTTCATTCGATCCCTGCGAAACCCTACATTTCAGCAGGATAACGCACGACCGCATGTTGCAGGTCCTGTACGGGCCTTTCTGGATACAGAAAATGTTCGACTGCTGCCCTGGCCAGCACATTCTCCAAATCTCTCACCAATTGAAAACGTCTGCTCAATGGTGGCCGAGCAACTGGCTCGTCACAATACGCCAGTCACTACTCTTGATGAACTGTGGTATCGTGTTGAAGCTGCATGGGCAGCTGTACCTGTACACGCCATCCAAGCTCTGTTTGACTCAATGCCCAGGCGTATCAAGGCCGTTATTACGGCCAGAGGTGGTTGTTCTGGGTACTGATTTCTCAGGATCTATGCACCCAAATTGCGTGAAAAGGTAATCACATGTCAGTTCTAGTATAATATATTTGTCCAATGAATACCCGTTTATCATCTGCATTTCTTCTTGTTGTAGCAATTTTAATGGCCAGTAGTGTAGAAACACACTTGGCGTTGTCAGTTAATTAAAAGCACACAACATGAACGCCTAGGAGCTCAGAAACTTAACTGTATTGTCAAAGGTATGAAGAGCCACTATACAAGAAGTAGATGCAAATGTCACACTGGCATTAGTACACAAACATAGCCAATGGATGCAATGTATAGAAGACATCTTGAAGGAAAAGACATGTGATCACCTCAAAGAGAACTTAATTGTTCATGTGAGGCGCAAACATACGAAAAATAACAACACAGACAATAACCAAAGTAAAGTACTAGAAAATGGTTAAAGAGCAAAGCTGTCAAAAATATGGATAGGGAGCGAAGGTTTGATACCATGTAGCTCGTCTTTTTATTCTCAACTTCTGGTCACAAGTGCCTCAACTTTCGAAGAGCGTGTGGATAGTCACACGGCCAGCGAGACAACGTTATATGAACGCTACATCGCCATAGTCCAAATTAACAGTCGTTGCGTCTGCAGTGCACCCGACAGGGGTTGAACTTGGAAAACTGAAATACTGAGAGAAAATAATATATTAGAATTAAAAATGGTCTTCATAGGCCTGTAAGTACTCTAAAAGACGGAGGAGGATTGATCACTCTCCAAGCACAAGAGAAATACACGGATCAGAATTAAAATAGTTTCATGGTTATACCAAATTCACCTAACAACTATTTATTCTTTATCTGAGACACTGTTACGTATATACAGCCCACAACTCGTGGTCTAGTGGCTAGCGTTGCTGCCTCTGGATCAAGGGGTCCCGGGTTCGATTCCTGGCCGGGTTGGGGTTTTTTCTGCCTGGGGACTGGATGTTTGTGTTGTCTTCATCATCATCATCATCATCATCATTTGCGACAGTGGCTGGATTGGACTGTGAAATAATAGGGACTTTGTACGGGCGCTGATGACCGCGCAGTTGAGTGCCTCCACAAACCAAACATAACTGCTACGTATTCATGTGTTCCGCACATTCAAAAGTAACTAGATGATGGGATTTCTCTTTGTTAAATTCAATACTCATGACTTTTGCGGTAAACGGACCAAGACACTGACCCGCTTTCTAAAGGTCAGATTTCTTTTGTAGAACTTCGTGCTGTGTCGGTCCGTGTTAATTGTGGGCCGGGCGGAAAGCTGTGATCAACGGAATGTTGCGAAATTTTTAATTGCACACTTTCGGTCTCAGGAAGCGTACGTTTTGCTGGACCTTGATGTGTCACAATTGCGAAATGACTTGTAACGTACTGTATATCCTATTACTTGGTGTATGTGTACTCTTGAAAGATGGAATTCAGCTTAGTGATTTTCGTAGGTAAACGTTATTGCTGCCATACTGTGATAAGACACTCAATCACGGCAATCCTGCGTATCTAGAACATTGTAGACACGAGAGAGGGCGATGGCTTTTGAATTAGCGAAAGTAGCTGTTGCTGGGATTTATTTTTGGACATGCGGCGCCCAAGTGGTTTTAATGAAATTATAGTTGCGGATAATTACACGTAGGTAGTAACGCATTTGGTCTGGTCGTCCCACTGACATGTTCGTGGTAAGATGATGTCAGCCACAATTCGAAGGTGATTAGTAGCATACGAGTTTCGCAAGTCTGTCATCGTATTTAGCATCTTACATAGTAATTGCATCACGCGCTCTCTAAGCCACCTCCTACATCATTAACGAAAGAAATAATGTAGAAAGCTCTATCAGATTGCTTTATAATAACATGTAATATCGTAGACGGGAACTTGACCTAAAATTGTACGGTTAGTATCTTCACTTACGGCCTAAACATAACGAATCACTAAGTATCGAATCTCGCTTGTACGCATAGTTGTCGGCGAATTTGAAAACTACTTATTTCAGTTATTTTGGAGGAACAGCGTCATAAATAGCTCAACGTTGCGTTGGCGTCGAAACCATCCAGTAAGAGTAGGTCTTTTATAAAATATACCCCTTTTCATATGTATACATTTATGCACAAAAAAAATCCAGGCAGCGTGTACACATAAATTGCCCGTAAGTAAAGCTACCGTGAACTTTAAAAAGTGAAACTGAATTTCCGTTGTTTTAATCCTAAAACAGAAAATCCCAGGTCAGTTATATTCACAGAATTAGTCACTTGCATGAAAACTACGATAAAACAAAAAAATTCGCGAAACCACTAATTTTATCCAAACATTTCATAGCAACGTACTGTACTATTATTTACTTCGTTACTTACCTTCTGCTGCAGTTTCCCATTGCTGTCTGTATGTTCCGTATGTTCTAAGTTAAGGTATTATACTATATAAAAAAGCCCCACCGGAAGTTAGAGATGCATATAAAAAAATACTTACTTGCTGTAGCGCAGAATTAAATTCTAAAAAGTATCACAAGAATACGGTTTCGACTTAACATTGTTCGATTCCGTGTATGAAAATTTATAGCGAACTGTAAACGGAACTTACAGCATTTATTTGGAAGGGTGCAAAGGTAATAAAAGAAAATGTACAGTAAAATAAAATAAATAAGTCGAATTCGCAGTACACTCGGTAATATACGTTCTGTTAAAAACCATGTTTACCACGGCCACTGAAAAATTGAACCACAATCAAAAACAAATCGAAATAGGGATATAATGCCAAAAAGCGGCATTAATTAAAGGTATTTTTTCACAGAACAAGGAAGTATCCACTTATATACATTGTAAAATAGCATCAAAATGTAAAAAAAAAAAAAAAGCCAGAGCGACCATGTAAGTAATCGAGCATGTGCATTGCTTGAACGAAATTCATACGTATTATGCTGAAAATTCGGTCTCTCGTTGTCAAATACAGAGCGTGAGCTCCTGTGGACAAGATGGGGAGTAAAATAGTCAGTGTCCTCCTTGAAGGATCCCCAGTGATATTCTTCTTCAGAGATCTTTAGGAAAACAATGCAAAAAAAAAAACATGTATCTGGATGGTCAGCCCGGAATTTCGACACAGCACCACTGAAAAAATTTCACCGCCTCACTCGATGTTGTTATACTGACTCACTATTTCTCGGTCAGTAAATGTTCCGTAATTTTCCTCCTCTTGGACTCGCACTTCGTTTCCACAGTTCCTTCTACGATCGGCTAGTTAATCTGTTACTCTCACTTCCTTTGTCCTTCAGTGAGATTGAGATTGGTGGTAAATGGCCATTGTTTGCTGCTGCTGCTATGACGCTGAGTGCCCCACGGTATTGATTAGACACAGTTGTACGTACGCACGTAACGGTTCTAACACATTTTGTGTAATTCAGAAAATGGAGTTTGAGCGTGAGAATCAGCTCTAAGCCGCAGTGAGTTAATAAAAGCTACCAGATTTTCATTCAGCGATCAGTCGACTGCAGCTCTGGTTGTTGGAGAGGGAAGAGAGAAGGGTGCTGAATATCCAACAGTTACCACTGTCCCGCGTCTCACGAGATTTCTGTTCATTAAATCTATCTTCTGACGTGAATATACCGAGAAATCGGAGCTCTTAGGAGTGCGGGTAAGCTTTTTGATGGGATTTTTTGCTAAGGGCCTGTTCCACGAAGAGGTGTATTTTTGCAGGGAAGGCTGACAAGGCGAGGGTATGTCCTGTTTGGTATTGGGGTCACCGCCGTAAAACATAAAGCGGCAGCCGCGTCTGCCGGCTGCTTGCCGCCTCCGCCTCCGTTTTCTTGTATGCCACTGTTCCAGCGCCGTGCTTCCAGCCAGCGCTAAACCCTACTCACGTACTCGTGCACTGCTGCGGTTCACCTGCAAATCCTGCTGCTCTTAATGTAATCAACACTGAGTAAGAAAGATCTGTGTTCAACAGACGACGTTGACGGCAGATCAACACGTCACTACAATGATCTCAAACATAATCACGGGTCAGAACGTTTCTAGAAATTTAGTGGGGATGTGGGAAAGAAAGTGTGCCCAACTTAAACGCCTGAAAGGTACCTCAGGAACTTAGCGCGAGTCTGCGGATTCGTATGTCATAACACCCCCCCCCCCCCTTAAACAAAAGGAAAATGCAAAAGCATTCATGTTTTCATGTTCATCATCTCCCAGATTTCACAGCAAACTTTCGGAGATAGAATAGTATGAAAACTAAGTGACTTGGAAATGAGAGGCTGATCTTTTATGTTGTGAAAAGTATGACATAACTTGTAGGACCCTTATGAGAAAAGGGAGACCGGGTTATCAGTGTCTAGTGCTTGAAATTAGGTAAAAATACTCGGCAACGCTGACTGATGAATTTTCAGCAGCTATATTGCTAATGACCTCCGACCCTTCCCCCACGTTGGAAGCATTTCAGCACTAGCCATTTGAGAATGTAGAAGGTGTTTGCGCGAAGTGCTGGATTTGTTTGCATGCAGGCGCGTGAGCACATCGACACGTTTGCACAGCTGGAGCTATTGGCGGAATGAGTGGAGGGGTAGCACGGCAGTCGGGGGAGGGTCGTGGGCTCGTGCCTGGCAGCTGCAGGAAGCTTCCGGGGCTTCCAGCGGTAAACGCCGTACCGGAGGAGGGGGCGGTTTCCTGCTGCCGGTCCTCGGCAGATGGTCCGGTAATCGCTGTTAGCCCCAGCCCAGCTGTAGCGGCCGTGTTTTACAGTGTCACACTGTCGTCACGTCGTGGGAGCGCGGGGGACCACATGCTGTTGCCATGGCTACTAGGCGTTCCCTGATGTAAAAGCGTTGTTAATCATCCTGTGATTCTTGAGTTTCTCCCGGCGTATTTTATAATCAAAATATCCACGGGTGTACTGCCGGTCTACAGTGTCCAACGGGCACAATATTTCGGCGATCATACATGTCGCCATCATCAGGTGAACTGACGGACTGAGCTCCTGTGGACGTGCCGGCACGGAGATCGGTACGCTATGGCTGCTCAGAGGGAACTGGGTTCGGTCGCGGCTGCGGCACGTTCACAGGAGCTCAGTCCGTCCGTCAGCTTCGAATTGTAGTCTAATATTCATCCACTTAACAGTCAACCCGCACTGATTTTAAAATAAAGGAACTGTCAAATATATGTCAGCATTACTAATTCTTAGTTTTTCTAAGCACTTGCAACTTATTCAACTGTTCATCTTCCATTAATAATGCATCGTGAGAAACGTCGTCGTACTTGTTAGATTTCAAATTGCAAGTTAAAGGCGTTAGGTTAGTCTCTATGTGTATCCATGATAAATGCTATTACTTGTGAATTAGTCAACCCTTAGGCATTCGGACGTTATCGCTTTTTTTCATATACACCCTAAGAAGAAAATCATTTTGAACGGATAACGGATGTCACTATCACTTGAAGATGTGGACAATCTCTAGGTTGTGACGGTGAATGAACGTAAGCCGTCTCAAATAAACGCTTTATGCAAACACTTTACAATAATGCTACTAATGCTCCTTCACAAGTACAGGATAGTACTTCTGTTGTTGGAAGAATTATTCTGAATTTGAGTTTAAGACTCGGTCTTTGTTCGAGCAATATGGTTACATCCAACATAATACGCCTAATACTTGACGCGGACTGTGCTATGAACATCAGTTTCAAAATGGGTTGCTGAAAAAGTTAAACGACTGTTGTTGTCTTAGGATAACTTCAAAAGCTGAGATAGCCCTTCAAGCATGTTTTACGAATTACTTTTTGACAGCAAAAGGGATGAAGTTCGAGCAATCGATTACCACAAAGCTGCTACTTCTTACATACAGAGTATTTAATCGTCCCCCTTACCCCTGCATCCCTCCCCCACCTTGACCCCCACCTCACCCACAATACCAGAGGCTCATATCCTACTTGTAGTAATTACAAAAAAAGAGAAGTTATAAAAAATTGCGTGCTCAGGATTTGTGATCAGTGACGCGAATTCATTTGCACGTGAACTATAATAAAAGTCTGTTGACGGTGTCCCTTAGAATCTAAGTGGAAGTTAACGCGTGTGAAAGAGCTCATCATAAAATGATTGCGTTCTGGTGGTGTCACGCTATTCTGTAATCAGTCACGGAACATTGTCGCATAACTAATAACACTTCACCTTCTGTGGGCAGAACATTTTTTCGTTCTGTATACAACCTCTTGCTTATTATTTCTGTGTTGGTCTGCAGTAGTATTAATGACACATAGAATATACTACATTGGAGTGCCGAAGAAACTGGTAGAGGCATGCGTATTCAAATACAGACATAAGTTAACAGGCAGAATACGGCGCTGCGGTCGGCAACGGGTATATAAGACGACAGTTGTCTGGCGCAGTTGTTCGATCGGTTACAGCTGCTGCAGAGGCAGATTATCAAGATTTAATCGAGTTTGAACGTGGTGTTATAGTCGGCGCACTAGCGGATGGGACACATCTCAGAGGTAGCGATAAAGTGGGGATTTTCCCGTACGACCATTTCAAAAATGGATCAAATGGCTCTGAGCACTATGGGACTATGGTCAACAGTCCCCTAGAACTTAGTACTACTTAAACCTAACTAACCTAAGGACATCACACACATCCATGCCCGAGGCAGGATTCGAACCTGCGACCGTAGCAGCCGCGCGGTTCCGGACTGCGCGCCTAGAACCGCTAGACCACCGCGGCCGGCACGACCATTTCACGAGTGTACTGTGAATATCAGGAATACGGCAAAACATCAAATCTCCGACATCGCTGCTGCCGGAAAAAGACCCTGCAAGAACGGGACCAGCGAAGACTGAAGAGAAACGTTCGACGTGACAGAAGTGCAACCCTTCCACAAATTGCAGCAGATTTCAATGCTGGGCCATCAAAGAGTTTCAGCGTGTGAACCATTGAACGAAACATCATCGATATGGGCTTTCGCGGCCGAAGGCCCACTCGTATCCTTGATGACTGCACGACACAAAGCTTTACTCCTCGCCTGGGCCGTCAACACCGTCATTGGATTGTGAATGACTGGAAACATGTTGCCTGATGTCGTTTCAAATTGTATCGAGCGGATGGAGGTGTTCGGGTATGGAGAGAACCTCTTGAATCCATGGACCCTGCATGTCAGCAAGGGACTGTTCAAGCTTGTGGAGGCTCTGTAATGGTGTGGGGCGTGTGCAGTTGAAGCAATATGGGACCCCTGATACATAGGCAAAATAATGTGAACAGTGGTAGTAATGAGATGGTTGTGTTTGACGGTCAACAACGCAGGTAAGGCATTTGTCGCGCCGGACTGTGCCTGTTCAGTACGAACTAGGCGTCAGTGCAGCTCGTTTACGAATAGTGCACACTTCATATCTGCATTCAGTGGCCGGCCGGGGTGGCCGAGCGGTTCTAGGCGCTACAGTCTGGAACCGCGCGACCGCTACGGTCGCAGGTTCGAGTCCTGCCTTGGGCATGGGTGTGTGTGATGTCCTTAGGTTAGTTAGGTTTAAGTAGTTCTAAATTCTAGGGGACTGATGACCTCAGAAGTTAAGTCCCATAGTGCTCAGAGCCATTTGAACCATTTTTTTGCATTCAGTGGCTGATGTCGACGTGCAGTAAAAGACCTAACAGAGTTTCAAAGAGGGCAGATTGTGGGGGGGCCTATTAGCTGGAGCATCAGTAACCAAGACACCTAACTTATTGAATGTTCCAAGAGCAACTGTTTCAAAAGTTATGACAGCTTACACAAAACATGGAAAGACGTCATCGTGTAAACGTAATAGTGGACGCAAGTCAAAACTAAATGACAGACATCGTCGTACGCTAACACCAGTTGTGCCGAAACAACACACAACTATGGCGGCTAGCCATCTTCGAGACCCATATATATCGACACTGTCCGCCGAGAACTCCATAAAGCGAATATTCACGTACGAGCTGCTATACCGAAACCATTAGTGATGACAACCAACGCCAAAGAAGCGTAAAACATGGTGTCGGGAGCATAAATCCTGGGCGGCTGATCAGTGGAAACAGGTCATGTGGTCCGACGAGTTAATGTTTTCGTTACTTCGAACATCGGGCCACGTTTACCCCTGGAGAACGCAAAAAGAAGTCAAAAACCCTGATTTCTTAATTCCAACGGTTAAGCATGGAGCCGGAAGTGTGATGGTGTGGGCAGCCATAGCATGGTATTCTGCCGGTCCCATCATTACTCTCACAGGCCGTGTTACAACCAAAGACTATGTGAGCATTTTAGGTGATCATGATTCAGATGTTGTTCCCCAACATGATGCCAAATTTCAGGGTGATAATGCCCCCATTCACACAGCCATGACATTACAACCGAGGTATGAGGAACATGCAACTAGACTGCAGCATCTTCTCTGGCCAGCGCAGTCCTCGGACTTGAACATTATCGAACTCTTGTGAGCGGTGTTGGAGCGCAGGCTCCGGAGCATATTTTCGCCTCCCTCGTCACTACAGGAGTTAGAAGAGATCCTGATCGAAGAGTAGCATAATATTCCACTGGAGACTATACAATCATTATTTGCCAGTATTCCAAGAAGAATCGCATCTGTATTACAGGCAAATGATGGTCCAACCCCTTATTAATAAACCATTCCCAAGTAAGTACAGGTGTTCACATTATTTTGCCTATCCCCTGTATGTCTAGATACAACTCTGACAGGTGAAACGCACGTAAGCAGCCTGTCTGATCACCTCCATCCACTCATGTCCGTTGTGCATTCCGACGGGCAATTCCAGAAAGACAATGCGACACTCCACACGTCCAGAATTGGTACTGAGTGGCTCCAGGAATACTCTGAGTTTAAACGATTCCTGTGGCCGCAAACTCCCCAGATATGAACATTATTGAGCATACCTGGGATGCCTTGCAACGTGCTGTTCAGAAGAGATCACCTCCTTGTTACTCTTAAGGATTTATGGACAGCCCTGCAGGATTCACGGTGTCAATTTCGTCCAGCACTACTACAGACATTATTCGAGTCCTACACGATATTAAGGAGGTGTCCCAGTTTCTCTGGCTCTTCAGTGTACATTGAAGCTATTAATCTTGCATACATTGAGGTACTGTGAATTCTAATTAAACATAACCGGTTACAATATTAGAAGCGTTAGAGCTAAACCGCCATGCTACCGTCAGCAGAAGTGTCCCACTATTTGGGGAATGGCCAATTGTACGGACATTACCCTATTAGCAACCACTTTTGAAGCCCATTTGCATTCAGAGTCATATTCATATCTGAGTTGTAGTTAACCACAGTATCCTCGAATCTGTACAAACTGTTGGATTTTCCAGGCACGAACACCGCACACGCATCACTATTACTGGCAGCCATGTTTTTGGCGCTTACCACTCTTCACATGCCCACATCTTGACAAAGCTGCCATTAGTGACAATCTGAAATTAGAAATGGAACTTCATTTCTCGGTTTATCGTGGAACTATGACCTGACCACGTCATGTACCATGTTTTACATGCAATAACTCTGTTTCTCATCGACTGTTCGTTATCATGTTTACAGCCGAGGTCTTCAGTTCTAATATACTAAGAACTACAACGAGCGCTCGCTGAAAAGTAATGCCTTGTGGCAACTCTTAGCTTTTGAAATAGAACAAATGTTATTAGCATTCTACATCTTTGTTCTTCATGTCTCCAGACTTGTTTCTCAGCATAGACTCTCTGGCGACCAACACATTTCTCGCAACGAGAGACCAGTTTGTTGATAACGTCACTGTAGAATGTTTCACTTCGTTGAGGGAGCCAAATCTTACCTCTGCTTCGTCACTGTTAAAGTGAAGTCCTAGAAGGTGTTCTTTAAGTTTTGGAACCAGATGAAAATCGAATGGGGCCAGGTCGGTACTTCATGGAGGATGATGGATGACAGAGAACCCAAGGCGCTGAACTGCTACAGATGCCGCAGCGCTCGTGTGTGGTCTTGGATTTTCATGGTGAACAAGAGGGTGCTCCATGTGTGGCCGAACTCTTCTAATTCGAACTGGACTACAGCGCGCTGTTCCTAATGCACCGTCATATTTACCTTAAACACTTTGGTGACTTTACTTTTCAGCACGCTATCTTACATTTGAGTTAGCGTAGAGGCTTGGGTAATACAGCCGACCTATCGGTATACGTGTTGCACATGTCAAGATAAGAATTCACAGAAGTAATAAGAATAATTTATGGGACTCTTTGAGCTACACCTATTTTCTGGCTTCCAGTGCCAGTGCATATAGGTTTATCCTATCACTGATGCTTAAAAACATCACGAATAATAGTACAGTGCATTCCTGACTTGCCATTCCGTCAGTATCTACACCAAAGTACAGTGCTTGAATTCTGGAAGCCATTTTTCATAGATTAGTAGCATGTTAAGCCCGACGACTGGAGGAGATATTGACAAATGGAGTTGGGTAACTGCATATTGATGGAGAATCCACTCAAGCTTGTGCACGGCTTTGGATTACCCTGAAAACTGCTGATCACATGAAACAAGATTAGAGTTGGCATGAGAAGAAACATATAGCTTATGGCGAAGAGGGCACTACCCGAAGATGCAACGTGGGAGCTGCAGACAACAGACCATTTTCTCACGTGTGGAGATAATGGTTTTATGACATAATGGACGTGTCCAAGTCAACAGACAATGGCAAATAATTAATGAATAAAGTTTATTTGTACTATTAATTCCCTATAATAAATCTTCAAATATCAAGGTTGTACTTTAAATGTGAACTATTTTATATATACAGTCATGTTCATAAATTAAGGATAACTGCAGAATGTGGTTCCACACAACGTGGCACTACACAAAACTGGCGCTAATAGCATAGGCACATAGGCAACACACACGACACAGATCTGTAAGTCCATGGTATTGGTGATAAGTTCTGAAAATCGTCCCGAAACACATGTACTACAAAACGCCACTGTTTCCTGCGCATGTACCCCAACATCAGTATGGGATATGATCACCATGCAAACGTACACAGGCCGCACAACAGGTTGGCATACTCTGGATCAGGTGGTCGAGCAGCTGCTGGGGTATAGCCTCCCATTCTTGCCCCAGTGCCTGACGAGCTCCTGAAGTGTCGTAGGGGTTTGAAGACGTGCAGCGATACGTCGACCGAGAGCATCCCAGTCGTGCTCGATGGGGTTTAGGTCTGGAGGACAGGCAGGCCACTCCATTCACCTGATATCTTCTGTTTCAAGGTACTCTTCCACGATGGCAGCTCCGTGGGGCCTTGGGTTATCATCCATCAGGAGGAAGGCGGTACCCATTGCACCCCTGAAAAGGCGGACATACTGGTGCAAAATGACGTCCCGATACACCTGACCTGTTACAGTTCATCTGATAAAGACATGCAGGGGTGTACGTGCACCAATCATAATCCCACTCCACACCATCAAACCACGACCTCCTTACAGATCTCTTTCAAGGACATTAAGGGGTTGGTATCTGGTTCCTGGTTCACGCCAGAGGAAAACACGGCGAGAATCGCTGTTCAGACTATGCCTGGGCTCGTACGTGAACATAACCTGGGACCACTATTCCAATGGCCAGGTACTGTGTTCTTGACACCAAGCTTTACGGGCTCTCCTGTGACCAGGGGTCAGTGGAATGCATCTTGCAGGTCTCCGGGCGAATAAACCATGTCTGTTCAGTCGTCTGTAGACTGTGTGTCTGGGGACAACTGTCCCAGTGACTGCGGTAAGGTCCCGAGCAAGGCTACGTGCAGTACTCAGTGGCCTTCTGCGGACACTGATGGTAAGATATCGGTCTTCTTGTGGTGTTGTACTCTGTGGACGTCCCGTACTGTAGCGCCTGGACACATTACCTGTTTGCTGGAATCGTTGCCATAATCTTAAGATCACACTTCGTGGCACACAGAGGGCCCGTGCTACGACCTGCTGTGTTTGACATGCCTACAGTCGCTCTAGTTTTCTACCCCTCATAACGTAATTAAAGTGTGTTCTTTGATCCATTTTCAGCGCACAGTCACCATTAACACGCCTGCAACCGTCTGCACACTTACTCGCTGCACTGTACTCTGACATGCACAAGCACTCCTCTGCGTATGTGGACTGCTGCCAGCGCCACCGTGCGACGACCGCAGGTCAAATGCACCGCATGGTCATACCCCGAGGTGATTTAAACCCGCAAACCGCCCATCAGAGCGTTGTTTCACCATGTGTCAGCATTATCATGAATTTATCAGCATGAGTGTAGTTCTGGTATGTGTTATGTAAAGATACTATTCTGTGATATCTGTCGAATGCAAGATGTAGTTAACGGCTACTCTTGTGTATATTCCTCGGTGTACGAAACACGGCGGGAGAAGCGGGGCCCAAATCCCCATTGAAGTTCAAGTTTTCCTTGGCTTCCCTTAATCGATTATAGCGAATTCTGGGCTGGACTCTACGAAAAGAACCCTGCTATTTATTTCTCCATCATCGTTCCATCACAGTTTTTGCTGCGTCAGTAATGATCCCGTCTTCGAAAGGACACCGAAATCCAAAGCTTCCTTCCATCCAGGCACGATGAAACATAATGCAATGTAAGAAAAATCAGAGTATATTTTTCGCTTTCGGTCCGTATTAAATATTAATTTTATTTTGCGGAAACTTTTTTTTATGGCTGTAATTACAAATTGACATCTAGGTCAGAGAAGCAGATTCCAAGTTGGGTTTTACGTACATGTGCAGTAGAAAGCTATCGTAAAATTCAACTGCACTGAAGATATCAACATAACGTTCCTCTGTGTCTTCTGTCCAGAGCTTAGTTTTATGAGCGTTATTGTGGCAGTAACAGCGAAGCCTGAATGTTCCGGTTAGCGCGCTCAGACGCCAGACTTTCCCTGCGGCTTGCGGAACGGCCGAATGAGATAATCAGCGTAATTTAGCACCACTGGATGAGAGACGAGCGTTGTTGTGAGAAAAATTTGTAGTTTTATTTGTAGTATTCATGCTGCTGTTCTGCGTTTGATATACTTGTTTCCTGAAGAAGAAGAAGAAGAAGAAGAAGAAAAGGCTGGCGTTTGCCGCTGGTACTAAATGATTCAGCTATAGTCGGACAGATGTGGAAATTGCCGTAGAATACCACTTGAGAAAAGCATATATCGAGCGTGGAGTAAATTGGACGTCGTATTCCTTCCAGTCGTCTGACGAAAACTTTATCGTTCCTTGAACATATGTAAATTTGCTAACGAAGACAGAGCGACAGCTGCACGTATTCGCCATGATTTAGTCTGTCGGAGTCGACTAAATGATGAGTGAACAGAGTTAAAAGACCAACAACAAAGTTCTTATCACACTTGCTTACAGGCCTTTCGTTCTGTGCCAGGCTTCATTAGCGGAGTGTCGTGGGAAGTTGGTCTATGGATCAGACAGATTCATGTGATAGAACGATCACCACAGCTGAAACATAGTAGACACGGTCGAAGTCACAGTATCGACAACTGTGTGCCTGTATACTGTAATAAATAAACGAAGAAGAAATAGAAAAAATAACGAAAATTACGTGAGACTAGGAAGGAGTGGAAGAGAGATTTTTCATCTTCATTCATGGATAGTCACCATCTCACGTTTCATACTTCTCTAAAATGTGCAGTCGAAGTTTAAACGTGAACAGATCTGATCAGTTGTGATACATATGTCACTAGGGTAAATCCGTGTCACTGGAGAGTTGGGGCTGACCCTGTGGTTGGCACTGGAGTAATTTTAAGCGCCTCACGGAAATTTTTCAGGATAATCGCCATTTTTCGTTTTTAGTGTATGCGTACTGCGAGCAGTAGCTGATGACTCTCGTGTTAAAATGACGGGGTTCATTCCTCAGTAGTCACTAATACGTTAGATGTACAGTGCATTCCGATTCAATCTGCTTGCATATCGCCGGTCGCGGTGGTCTCGCGGTTCTAGGCGCGCAGTCCGGAACCGCGCGACTGCTACGGTCGCAGGTTCGAATCCTGCCTCGGGCATGGATGTGTGTGATGTCCTTAGGTTAGTTAGGTTTAAGTAGTTCTAAGTTCTAGGGGACTGATGACCACAGCTGTTAAGTCCCATAGTGCTCAGAGCCATTTGAACCATTTTTTTGCTTGCATATCAACAACATAAGCTTACTTCTGGTTTAGGGTTATATGTGCTACATAATGTAGAGACAGGGAGGAAAACCGTGTCGCGTTGCAGGAGTATAGCAGCGTAAGTGGCCGCAACATAATGCTCATTTCGATTTTATGAAGTGATAAAAATATCTGCTGAAATGCTCCAGGCACGCGAGAGTGGACAATGTCAAGGTAGCTAGAGTCCATTGAAACGCAAGCAGTTGTAGAGGACGGAGGCAGTCAGTAGCGATACCCTCTTTGAGCACAGCTTTCGCTCTCTGCGCACGTGTGCGTGGTAACAAACAAAGTGCAGCCATCAGCCACTCAAAACAACGGACACTCAACGTGATTACAGAATGAAGATCACAAACCACTCTGTACCCGTTCTCTAAATGTCCTCCGTGTTCTCAGTGGTATGTCGTGGGGAGCGGATCGAACCGTCCTACTTCGCCTATATCGGTCGATCGTCCGCTCCAAGCTGGATTATGGGAGCTTCGTATACTCCTCTGCACGGCCATCCATCTTACGCCGCATCAACTCCATACAACATCGGGGTTTACGACTTGCGATCGGAGCGTTTTATACTAGTCCCGTCGAGAGTCTCCATGCTGACGCTGGTGAATTGCCACTCACCTACCGGCGCGATGTACTGCTTTGTCGGTATGCCTGTCGGCTACTGGCAATGCCCGACCACCCGTCTTATCGTTCCTTTTTTGACGACTCTCTCGACCGTCAATACGGGTTGTATGTCTCTGCCCTGCTACCCCCTGGAGTTCGCTTTCGTCGCCTCCTTCAACACCTTAATTTTTCACTCCCTGCAACCTTTCGAGTGGGCGAGAGCCACACGCCACCTTGGCTCCAGGCTCAGGTTCGCGTTCACCTTGACCTCAGCTCGCTCCCAAAGGAGGTTACCCCCGGTTCGGTATACCGCTCCCGTTTTGTCGAACTTCGTTCGAAGTTCATTAATATGACCTTCATTTATACAGATGGCTCCAAGACCAATGACGGGGTCGGTTGTTCTTTTATTGTCGGGGCACAAAGTTTCAAATACCGGCTCCATGGCCATTGTTCAGTCTTCACAGCTGAGCTCTTTGCCCTCTACCAGGCTGTTCTTTACATCTGCCGCCACCGACATTCTGCATATGTCATCTGCTCCGATTCCCTGAGCGCCATCCAGAGCCTCAGTGATCCGTACCCGGATCACCCTTTCGTGCACCGGATCCAACGCTCTCTTCAGCAGCTGGTGGACGTCGGTTCTCCGGTTAGTTTTATGTGGGTTCCTGGCCATGTCGGTATCCCTGGGAACGAAGCTGCAGATGCCGCGGCCAAGGCTGCGGTCCTCCAGCCTCGGACAGCTTCTTGTTGTGTCCCTTCGTCAGATTGTAGTAGGGTCATTTGTCGGCGCATTTTATCGCTGTGGCATGCCGATTGGGCTGCACTTACAGACAACAAGCTTCAGGCCTTGAAACCTCTTCCCGCGGCTTGGACGTCCTCCTCACGCCCTTCTCGGCGGGAGGAGGTAGTTTTGGCCCGGTTACGAATTGGACACTGCCGGTTCAGCCATCGCCATCTGCTGACGGCTGCGCCGGCGCCGTTCTGCCCATGTGGGCAATTGCTGACGGTCCGCCACATTTTAACGTCCTGTCCGGATTTTAACACACTGCGTATTGATCTTGGCCTGCCATGTACTCTAGATGCCATTTTAGCGGATGACCCAGGAGCAGCTGGTCGCGTTCTTCATTTTATCAACTTGACAACCCTCTCTAAGGACATTTGATTATGCTGTTTTTTTTTTAATCCTATGCCTGTCAGTCTGTCTTTTATCGTGTTTTCCGTTTCGTTGCTGTTTTAAACTTGTGCCTCGCGGTGCATTCCTAACGTAGTCTGGGCGCTAATGACCGTTGAAGTTGTGCGCCGTAAAACCACAAAAAAAAAACACTCTGTGGCTGTATCGTACGAGTGGTCTGATGCTCGCTGCAGTAATTCAGTTTTGATTTGCCTCGCAGTAAGTCCATTTGCATACGACGCCGTTCAGTATTGGAAACATGTTGTATTAAGCTACGAATTAAAAGTTCAGGTGCGGCATAATGAAATTAATAAGGTCTGCAACTGCTAATGGTGTTGTGAATTTTGAGTGTTTGTCGATGTTTGCTAACTTGTAGATAAAACTCTGTTAATGCACTCGGCTAATTTGAATCCACCCTTGAAACACATGAGATTCTGTAAACCTTACGAATATGGTGAAAGAGCCAGTGTGAATGGTACTACATAAATGGAGAGGCGGTGCCATGTAGGCTGTTACCTTGCCACTATCACTTCAGTAACTGTTAAGCTGTAGAAATATTTGGCAAAATACTATGAAACGAATCGCGTACTACTTCTTTACGGTGGTGAAAACTAGAGGACACTTTTGCACTCGATTGCATGAGTAAGCCATATTCACAAATTTGCAAAAATATGACACGATTATCAAGCTTTCTGAGATTGGGTAAAGAGAATGAGATGCGCATAATAATGTATGACTTTGTATTAATTGAAGTGGTGGTTGTTGAAGTGATAGTAACAAATGAATATATTCTCAAGATTAACGTGGCACGTGTCTGTTAGCCTTCAGTACATTTTTTACAGGGTCTTGGGTCCAAATATCTGAGGTTCGATCCCTGGTCGGTTCTAGTATTTCTATGTCACCTTATACTTCGCCTGTGGCAACGTTTGCTAGTTTTAAAATGCCACGTTGCCCCATGGTTTGGAGTCCACGTTAACATGTAGGTATTGCTGTAACTGGCAGTGTCATTTCAAACGTTTGGGGAAGGAATGGGCATACTACCTCCAATAAAACCGTACTTAATATAGCTCTGTGCTGTTCAAATCAACCTTCGAATTGGTGACGGCTTTACCTTTTGCTTATTAGTCAGCAATATGCACTGACATTACGAGAGTGTTTTTTGTTAATGAGTAGTGCAGGGATTACATCAACGAATGGACGTGTTTCTTGTATCCATACGAACGTCTCCAAACGCTTTTTTTAGTGGAGCCAAAAATGACATCTATCCATATTGACAGGTAGAAAATGAGCCTTAGTCGAATACGGACGACTGAAGAGTGTGCTGGCAGATGCGAGCTAGTGTGGTGTGGTGTGAAGCGTGGCTATCGCAGCCGGTATCGCCTTGAGAGGGGAGACGCCAGCTCCCCCGCGTTGGCGTGCCAAACCGGTCGACGGAATGCTGCCCGCACGTGCGCCTCCGCCGCTGCGCTCTTTGAAACCCCCCCAGCGTATCTGTGAGGCACCTGTCCCTTGCCCCTCCCGGCTTTCAGGACCCTCTGTTATGACACAACTACTTCCGCAAATACTAAGCGACGTTTCGTTTCTTGTGTCGTTCGGTTCCCGTTCTTCGCTTCCAGACAAACAGTAAACGTAATATTTGTCGGGTCTTCACATCTGTTCGGATATAGTTGTGTTTAGCTCATGACAGAAGCATCTCGATCGTTTAGACGGCTATGTTGTTAAATAAATTATTTTTGGGCAGAAATACGGAAACACCAAAAACACATCGCATTGCCATGTCTAATACGATTTAGGGAACCGTTGACATTCAAAACAGCTTTCAGTGGTCTCGGAGTGGATTAAATACGGATCCTGTGTGGTTTTCAAGGGAATCTTGTACCATTCTTCCTGCAGGACTGTGGCAAGTTCAGATAAGAATGATGGAAGTGGGTAGCTGTCACGCACCCTTCACTCCAAAGTAGACCACAAAGGCTCAATAATATTGAGATGTGGTGATCGTAGTGGTCAGGGGAGATGTGATACTTCATCCTCGTGCTTCCAAAACCAGTCTTGGGCGTTGCGAGTTGTGTGAACAGGGGCCCTGTCGTCTTGGAAAACAGCATCACTATTGGGGAACAAACATCGTACCATGAGATGGACCTGATTAGCCAAAATGGTCAAACAATCCTTAGCAGTAAAGCGACCTTGCACAGTAATCATGGGACTAGCGGAATACCACGATATGAGCACGAAATCCACGCCGTGAGTCACACTCTGGACGTAAACTCGGCCAGAAGTTAGAAACAATGTGACATAAGACTCATCGGACCAAATTACTTTCGTGTGTTGCCCTATAGTCTATTTTATGGCTTCATCACCGCGTTTAGGAATGCAAGCTCGCCCTGCAATTCCCTGCTTGTGGAACTCCTTTCGTGTTGTTTTGGTGCCGATAGTGCGATATTCAATTTTACAGTGACTTTAGCAGTTGTCGTCCGCATATTTTTCATCACAATCATCTTCAGTGACCGGTCATCACGAACACTCAACACACACTTTCGTCTGCGTTGTGACTTAGCAGGAAATGTTTTTCCGTATCATCATACGGTGCCTCTTGAAACAACACACATTTCGGCTGCCTTGGTTACCATACGAGCACCAACAATTTGCCTACGTTCAAATTCACTTGGCTGCGGCACAGTGCACTCACAACTACACAGAACTCTGTTCTGACCACGATTGACGCTTGCAACGTGAAGACATTGCACAGTTGCCGTTCGTAGTAAAATACAACGGTGCAACCTGTAGGCTTGGCTAGCATCTGTGTTCTTGTTCAAGCATGCGTGTCTCGCGGCGTTTCCGTATTCTTATCCAACCCCTGTAGTTCTGAGAGATAGTTATTCATTCTTCACTGAACGAAGCGGAGTACAGTAAAGATTACTTTTGGAGACGAGAGTTTCGTTCTTGATATTCTCACAGCGTAACTGGTTTGTATTTTTTTTGTTCACGTCGATACTTCAGCGCCCGCAAGCTATTGGAAAATGACACAGGAAGAGCACGTTTAATTATAAATGCTAATAATAAATCCTAAAATATTCCTACACTTCAGTGTGTGGGTACATTGGAAACTAAATTCTATTTTATAGAGGTCGTAGCTGGAAGCTTACAGATCACTTACTCTAAAACCTGTTGTTCGTATGCAGGTCGGCTTTCATAAATTCGTTGTAACTTGCTATTTTCTCTTGTTGTTACCAGCCTGTGTTTTATAATATCTGTGCTTCAGCGTTGCCAATTATTTTGCAGCCCAAACAGCAAAACTCATCTAATTCTTTCAATACCTGTCGAGTCTGGTGGTCTAGCGGTAAAGTGCGTGCCTGGAAACCGAGAAGTCGCGGGATTGATTCCTGGTCGGACCACAGCTTTTTCAGCCTGCGTTGTAATTTAGCCTTCACCTCCCAACGATATGGGAAGTATCCAGAAACGACGCGTGGTTCGGATTCCTCGTTAAACTGTGGATCCCCTTTTTCCTGTTGGATAACATCTCCTAATCTAATTTCCCCAGCATAGTCTGATTAGTTCGGGTAGATTCCATTGCCCTTGTTTTACTTTTGTTGATGTTCGTCTTATCTATTTTTCAGGACACTATGCATTCCGTTAAGCAATTCTTCCAAGTCTTGTGCCGTCTCTGAGGGAATTAAAGTAACATCGTCAAATATCAAAGTTACTATTTATTGTCCCTGGACTGTTACCAAATTACTAACTGGTTTTCTTAAGTGCTTGCTCGATGCACAGATCGAATAACATCGGGGATAGGCTTCAAACTTGTCTCACTCCCTACTCAACTACTGCTTTCCTTTCATAGTCTTAGACTCTTACAACTGTATCAGATTTTTGGCGTTACAGGTGTTCAGTGCCTGCAGGACGTTTGAAGTCCCATGTTTCTGCAGAGCTTCATACATCGGCAACACAGGACCCATCAGTATGCGCTTTGGTAATAGAAGATAAGTATCTGGTCACCCCCAGATCTGCCCATTATTTTTTTAGATTTAATACGACGTTCAAACAGCTGAAATTTGCAGGAAGTAAGGGGTACCATTTTCTGAGGAGACGAGCAGACACATCCAGTTATTTGAAGACGTCAGCCTGTCATATTATTCAGAGTGCTCCTTTTTTAACTTCTGTTTTCATTAAAAAAATTGAGAGTTGTGACGGCGATTGAGACAGCACAATGGTTAGCTCACTGACCTCGTATTCCGGACGAGATGATCGGTGCCCAAATCCTCTTCCGGCCTTGAAGATGTAGGTTTTGGTTGGTTGTTTAGTTTAAATGAGGAGGGGGGAGGGGGGGGGGGAAGGAACCAAACTGCTTGGTCATCGATCCCGATGTGGGTTTTCCATGGTTCTCGAAGGTAGATTAAGGCAAATGCTGAGATGGATCCTTTCAAAAGGATACGACCGTTTTCCTTCTCACATCCTTGACTGTAACGATCCAGATGTCCATGTCTAATCATCTCGTCGTCGACGGGAATTTAAAACTGACCCTTAGTCCTTTGGATGTTACAACTCTATGTACTAAGAATCCAGTAGATGTTTCCTTCAACATTTTGTAAAATGTTTCTTATTTAGTATGGAGTTCCTTTTCATATTCCCATGTTGCAACTGAAGTTGGTTGTCGACTAAAGCAACATTAAGAATTCGAGGATGCCGTCTCATGCTCATATTTAAAATAAATGGTATGCAGTAAGAGAGATAAAGGACTGCTGTCTGAGAAAACAGTGTGTAAAATGGAAAAAGATATTAGGTGCTTGTGCGTTAATATGCATTGCTAATATCCGGAATAACGAAAGAGGCGTTAAAATGCAACTTTTCCTATTTTCATATTTCCCTTTACCAAAGTGGTCTTTTATTACTTTTATGTCACAATCCAAACTGGAAAACAATTAAGATAGATAGAGATACATGTTAATCGATTAAACATTGGCGCGACCGAGCACATTGAGAACCCTCCAGCTGCCCCATTTTCTCATTGTTTTCTCGTGTACTGCCTCCTCTTCCGTAATCCCGGAGATATTAACCAGGTGTGCAGCTGTTCAGTGTATTCTACCCAGTCCTTAATCACACGTTGCGGCAGTGCGAGCAAATAAGAGTCGCATGTTGTAGCACGTACCGGCCGCTGCCGTTACGTGCCTCCTTATGTAGACAGACGCAACCGGCGAAGTCCAGTCTGCAGCGTGCATTTCGCCTGACCCGGCCACTGTGGTCCGGTGCTACTTCACTGGAAGTCACTCACATGACTCTCATAACAATGCAGGCGCCTCGCGTCTAAGAAATGTTCTTTGCTACTAGATGGAACATGATCGATGTTTTGATACGATAAATCGTTGACCACTTTTCATTTAGTTCGTTGAGTCTTCATTATCAATAGATTTTTTTTAATAGAACAGGGCGAATATAAGAGGCATTTAATTGAAACCTGGTCACTAGTGTAAAGTAACGGTAACGATTTTATTGACTCAAAAATGTAGTTATACACAGTACACACTCAAAAATAGCCGCCAAAGCTGTTGGCACTTTTGTCCCATTGCGACACTAGCCGGTCGATTCCGTCCTTGAAGAAGCTAGGAGGCTGCTGTCGGATCCATGCCTGGACCCAGTCACACACTTCGTCGTCCGTTGCGAATCGATGTCCGCGAATAGCTTGTTTTAGAGGTCCAAACACATGAAGGCCACGCGGTGAAAGAGCGGGACTGTACGGTGGATGTTCCAGCGTTTCCCACCGAAACAGCTGCAATGTCGTCTTCACCGCAATGGCCGTATGTGGGCGGGCATTGTCATGCAGGATAACGCCGTTGGACAACATGCCTCGGCGTGTTGACTTCATTGCTCGTCTAAGGTTCTGTGAAGTGGCTTGATAACGCTGGGCACTGATGTTGGTTCCCTGTTCCAGGACCGTGACAAGCAGTGGGCCCTTGTGGTCGAAAAAGGAGGACATCATGGCGTTACCAGAACTGGTGTGCACGGCCTTTGATCTCTTTGGAGGTGGGGAAGTCGCATGTTTCCACTGCTTGCTCTGCCGCTTGCTTTCCGGTTCAAAATGGTGACACCATGTTTCGTCACCTGTGACGATACGCGACAGAAAGCCGTATTCCTCCTCATGATAACGTTGCAGATGACTCAAAGACGGCGACATTCGAGTATTGCGCTGTTCGGCGGTCAGTTGGTGGGGAACTAACTGCGCACAGACTTTTCAAAAGTTCAAGTGTTGACGCATTATGGTGTGGGCGGTGCCCACGCTAATACCCAGTAACCGATGGATCTCGTCCACGGTGATTGTGCGGTTGTCCAAGACTAAAAGCATTCACTTCTGCAACCATTTCCGGTGTGATGACACGATGAGCCTGTCCAGGTTTCATTTGAATGACCTTCATATCTACATCCACATCGTTACTCTGCAATTCACACTTAAGTGCCTGGCAGAGGGTTCATCGAACCATTTTCGTACTACTTGCCTGCCATTCCACTCTCGAATGGCGCGTGGGGAAAAAGGAACACCTAAATCTTTCCGTTCGAGCTCTGATTTCTTTTATTTTATAATGATCATTTCTCTCTACGTAGGTGGGTGTCAACAAAAGAAAGGCGGTGATTGAAATTTCGTAAATAGATCTCGCCGCAAAGAAAACCGCCTTTGTTTCAGTGACTGCCACCCCAGCTCACGTATCATATCAGTGACACTCTTCCAACTATTGCGCGATAACAGGAAACGAGCTGCCCTTCTTTGCACTTTTTCGATGTCCTCCGTCAATCCTACCTGGTAAGGACCCCATACCTCGCAGCAATGTTCCAGCAGAGGACGGACAAGTGTAATGTAGGCTGTCTCTTCAGTGGGTTTGTCGCATCTTCTAAGTGTTCTGCCAACAAAGCGCAGTCTTCGTTTCGCCTTTACCACAATATTATGTATGTGGTATTTCGAATTTAAGTTGCTCGTAATTGTAATTCCTAGGGATTTAGTCGAATTGACAGCCCTTAGATTTGTGCGATTTATCGTATACCCAAAATTTATCGGATTTCTTTTAGTACCCATGTCGATGACCTCGTACTTTTCTTTGTTTAGTGGTTCAAAATGGTTCAAATGGCTCTGAGCACTATGGGACTTAACATCCGAAGTCATCAGTCCCCTAGAACATAGAACTACTTAAACCTAACCAACCTAAGGACATCACACACATCCATGCCCGAGGCAGGATTCGAACCTGCGACCGTAGCGTTCGCGCGGTTCCAGACTGAAGCGCCGGCTGCTTAGTGCTAATTGCCACTTTTCGCACCATACATAAATTCTCTCTAGATCATTTTATAATTGGAATTGATCGTCTGATGATATTACTAGACGGTAAATTATAGCGTCATCTGCAAACTATCTAAGGGGGCTGCTCAGAAGATCATCTAGATCATTTATACAAATTAGGAACAGCAGAGGGCCTATGACACTATCTTGCGGAACGCTAGACATCACTTCTGTTCCACTGGATGATTTGAACTTACGGAAAACTGTATTTAGTAACACCGCTTTAGTGGCACCATCATCGGTAACATTTCCATCGCTATCGCGCAGTGACGGAATTGACTTTTTTTTTGCCACTGGTGTACTTTACATACGACCAGAATCTCTTAGGGTTTTCTACCATATTTTGGGACAATGTTTCATTGTGGAAACTATTAAAAGCATCTAGCATTGACGTCCGCACTAAATTTCGAGCTTCCGTGAAACTTAGCCAGTCTTGGGGATTTTGCGTTCTTCTGGATTTGGCATGCTTTTTTCGTTGCTTCTGCAACAGTGCTCTGACATGTTTTGTTTACTTTGATGGATCAGTCCCGTCTCTTATTAACTTATGCGGTAGGAATCTTTCTATTGCTGTCGATACTGTATCTTTGAATTGGAGCCATGTCTGGTCTACACTTACATAATTAGCTTGGAAGGAATGGAGACTCTCTCTTGGGAATTCATCAAGTGAATTTTTATCTGCTGTTTTAAATAGACATATTTTGCGTTTATTTTTAGTGGTTTTGGTTGATATGGTTTTGAGCCTCGCTACAATGACCTTATGTTCACTAATCCCTGTATCCGTCATGACGCTCTCTACTAGATCAGGATTATTTGTCGCTAAGAGGCCAAGTGTGTTTCCGCAACCATTTCCAATTCGTGCGGGCTCATGAACTAATTGTTCAAAGTAATTCTCAGAGAAAGCATTTAGTACAATTTCGGAAGATGTTTTCTGTCCACCACCGGCTTTGAACATGTATTTTTCGCCAACAAATCGAGAGTAGATTGAAGTCTCCACCAATTATAACTGTATGAGTGGGGTACTTATTTGTAATGAGATTCAAGTTTTCTTTGAACCGCTCAGCTATTATATCATCTAAGTCGGGGATCGGTAGAAGGAGCCAATTATTATTGTGGTACGGCTGTTGAGTATAACCTCTACCCATAGTAATTCGCAGGAACTATCTATTTCAACTTCACTACAAGATAAACTACTACCAACAGACACAAACACACCACCACCTACTTTATTTAATCTATCCTTTCTGAATACAGTTTGCGCCCCTGTAAAAATTCAGGCAGAATTTATCTCCGTCTTTAGCCAGCTTTCTGTTTCTATAACGATTTCAACTTCAGTGCTTCCTATCGGCGCTTGAAGCTCTGGTACTTTTCTTACACATCTACGAAAATTTACAACTACAATACCGACTGTTGCTTGGTCGATTCTCGTCGTTTCTTTGCCCTGTACCCTTTGAGACTGGAGCCCTTTTTGAGCTTTCCCGAGACTGTCTAACCTAAAATCCACCCAATCCACGACACACAGCCCCTGCTACCCGTGTAGCCGCCTCCTGTGTGTAGTGGACACCTGAACTATTTAGCGGGACCCGAAACCCCACCACCCTATGGCGCAAGTCGAGGAATCCGCAGCCTACATGGTCGCGGAACCGTCTGAGCCTCTGATTCAGACTCTCCACTCGGCTCCGCAATCGGTCCTGTCGACAGTGCTGCAGATGGTGAGCTCTGCCTTCAACTCGCTAGCAAGACTGGCAGTCTTCACCAACTCAGATAGCCGCCAGAAACCAGAGAGAATGTCTTCCGATCCATAGCGACACTCGTTATTAGTGCCGACATGGCATCCGGAAGGACCGTTTCCACATCTTGGATGACTCCTCCTGGTATGCACACGAAGTGCACATTGTCTTTCTTCCCGTCCTTAGCTGCCATATCCCTAAGGGGCTCCATCACCCGCCTAACATTGGAGCTCCCAATGACAAGCAATCCCACCCTCTGCGCTTGTCCGGACCTCTCAGGAAGACCGGCCACTGCCGCAACAGCGAGGCCGCCCTTGCTGGCTCAGAAGTACTTTCAGCAGTAGGCAGTACCTCAAACCTGTTGCGGAGGCGTAAGGGTACAGTCTTGGCGGCTAGCACCAACTTTCGCCTTCCGCCCAGGGATTCGCCACCCCGTCACCGTTCGCCAGTCACCGTCAGGCAAGTGTCAACCGGCAGGGACGTCCGAATCCGAGGGCGCAGTATCATCAGAGATCCCAGGCGATGCTACAGGTTCCAGAGGCGCCAAAGCGCTCGCCTCAGGTGTTCCAATGTCACCGCGGCCCAGGGCAACAGCCTGGAGCCTGTCGACCACAGCCAACACAGCATCCAGCTGTTTACGGACGGTGGCCAATTCCCCCTGTCCATTGCTAACAATTTTTTTCCTCTCTTTTATCTCACAAGCCGTTCAAAACAAACAGATAACTGACGACTAAGCGAATTTACACTATAAGGGTACTAAAACGCAATGCTACAACTCTCAGATACTATAACATGCCCGAAATTTGTGAATGATTTACGATTTAGACAATGTTCGAAAGTGCTGTGATGGAACTGCTGTTTCATCCCCTATATATAATGGATAAGTAGCGCCGGCTTCATGTTTTTACCCTCTCTGTTTAGAAATAATTAGTTATTCTTCTGTAAATACTTCCATCAAATAAAGCCACAAGCGCATGTACTTCGAAAAAGCACGATGGCAATATGGTATTGTTGCGGATGTTTACGACAGTATTTTAACACATGTCATCTGGCACTAGGAGTAAACGTTAACTGTTGACGATGTACCACAGTGGTGTAGGGAAAGTCGAGGCGAGTAATTCTATACAGGGCACTAGTAGTCTATAAAGTCGGAAACAGCATCAAAGTGGCCTACAAAAGCCACCTACGCTACAGCACATTTGAGCCGCGCGAGATTTTGAATATCCTCTCGCTCACTAACTCCGCCTGTTTAGTCAGACAGGTTTTTTAATTTTTTTTATTTTGTTAGCAGTAGTAATGTAAACTTTCACGTGAGGGTAATGAAAGAAAAAATACTTTCGTAGACGTTACAAAAAAAATCAATTACGTAGAATTCGATCTAAACCTAACCCTTACAAGCACAGTGGTCTTGTGGTAGGAAGGGCAGAGAAACAAAATAGTTCAATTATTAATTTGACCTGTGTTACAATACACAAAGTTTAAGGGTAAAATTTACATGAAATTCAGGTTCACAGTTTGTAAGTGCAAGAACAAGCTGTGTATAATATTCAAGGACGATTTTATAGAAAAAAAAGGAAATGGTCGTCAAACGGTTAGCCAGTTGCGTAAGAGGTGAGAGGATATTCAAAATCTGGCGCGACGCGCATTCGCTGTAGTTCAGGTAGCGTTTGTATGCCAATTTGAGGTAGTTTTCGCGGCTGATGGAGCACAAGTGGTCTATATCAAATTGTTTGCCTCGGCTCCCCCCACCCACTTTGTTGTAATCACTTAGCATTTGCATCCTATATTTATACGTTCGATAAATGCAGTTCGTCAAATTAGTACAATGTTAAGGAAAATTGGCTGTTATTAGTCGACCGCCGTATTATTGCACCTGGGAGTGAGGGAGCTTCAGTTGGCTTCTCATGAGTTTTTATCATGTTGTTATATGAGGAAACGCTGAACCACATGATAGTATTTGCACAAATTTCTTAGGCCAAATGCAATAATATTGTGGTCGGACAATATGTGATACAGAATGTTGATGGTACAGAGCAGCAAGCAGCTGTAATTTGGTGTACTTTCTTAAAAAGCCGGCGTTACTGGTATCAAATTGATACATTCATCTACAGGCAAATTACATGCCTTTTTTTCCCAAAACACGTGGACTTTGATTTAAATATGACTTGGACTGGGATAAACAAAAGTTTCAGAAGTGTGATAATCATGGTTGCGGTAGATGTTCGTGTTAGAATGCAAATTACGTGTAATGACGACCAGGAAATTTGTTTTTGTTTTTTTTGAACGAATAACTCGTAGATCGTTCTTCAGGTTTGCAATCTTCATTATTGTTCGTTGGACTTTAGCACAGAATATCCCGGCTCACTATGGGTTTTGACAGAGTTTCATCAGATGAAACAGTATGTACTTTAAAAGAAAATCCGAGAAACGCCGTATGCAGCAAAACAAAATAAGATCAGCATCATTAGCTTGTTTATTTGCTTTCGAACAGGTTTGTCAAACGACCGCAGTAGATTTCCATAGTCGTCGTACGCAAGGTGCATTTGTGCGTGATTCTGACGAAGTAATAGCCTAACCAAAAGCGACAGTGTACGTCTATTCTTGACGAAAAGTTTAACACTGAGGTACCACATGAAAATTTTCATATTGTGTGTTCACCTTATAGCACTGTGTTCGTCCGACGTTTAGAGTCGAAATTATCGGAAACTGTGATTTGAAATTGGGATGACTCGGACACTGTTATCGAAACGTTGAAAATAATCGACCCAGTTGTTGTACCTCGTGAAAGTTCAATTTGCTTCCTAATTTCTTACGTATAAAATTTTCAGTGCTGTTAGCTCTGAACGTTCAGTTCATACTTGTTCGAGGTAATAACTGTAAGATGTGAATCACGAGTGTCTGCCCCGCTGCTTTGTCGTGACGACTGCAACTCGAATCACGTCTGCTTTTTAACGAGCCATTCGGAGGAGTGAGTGTATTTTATTAGCTGAAGGATAAGCAAAGATGCCGTCAGCGTTTATTTACATCGTTATAGTCGTCTGTAGGCGATCATTGCAGCAGCCGTGTGCGGGGTATGAGCAACGCAGGCGCTCCTAACTGTGAAGTTGTGGCATTCAAGGTTTCGATAGTTGGAAGGACGTCGCCGCTCACTGGCAAATCGGATTCAACGCCTTCCATTATCCGCACAGTGCGCGTCTCCCTCTAGCCTTTTCAGTGCCCTTTTACATCGGAATTGGATGCTTCAGATTCCATTACCCCGCACACGAGCAGGAAACGATTGAACACCTTGTACTGGAGCAGGATTTGATTCAGCCGCATTATTGTCAAGTGTTTGACATAACTTTCAGAACGTGTCATTCCTGTTTCATCTCGGAGATCTCGACACTCCCCCCCTCTCCCCTCCCCTCTTCCCCCCTCCCCTCACTCTCCGTAGCTGTTTGACATCTGCTGCATATAGCTCTACTCCAGATATATCAGTGCAATTCCGTCTTCAACCATATGCGTCTTTCTGTATACCATCATTCCCCTTGTTTGCATATCCTGTTCACCTCACCACCTCATTTCCACTTCCATGACAATCATCATCTTGACTTTCAATCCATTGTGTTCCCTGATCCTTTTTGTTTACCTTAATTCTGTTTTCAGCAAGCCTCTCTGCAGCTGTAATGGTTTTTCATGTTGAAATTCCTTATGTTACAGCCATAAGTCAAAACTAGTGATATACTGTGGTTGTGGTCACTCTTATCTTATGTTTTACTTCTCTATTCATTCACGCATTATGTTAAACTGCCTTAAATGCAAAGAATAACCAACTGTTTCTTTAACTTCATTGCTATATGTAAAGTTTTCTTTTCGATGTGCTGATTGAACAGTATTTCAGTAATATCACATTTGATTTTTAAATCTGTTTCAAAACTTCCCATATTTAGATCTTTCATTCATTGTCAAAATTAATCTGCACAAGAAGCGAACAGGCAAAACGTAGGTGAATCAGATATGACCATTAACACCTGTTCGTACTTGTTTTATCCCAGAATGAGATTTTCACTCTGCAGCGGAGTGTGCGCTGATATGAAACTTCCTGGTAGATTAAAACTGTGTGCCGGACCGAGACTCGAACTCGGGACCTTTGCCTTTCGCGGGCAAGTGCTCTACCAACTAAGCTACCCAAGCACGACTCACGCCCCGACCTCACAGCTTTACTTCTGCCAGTACCTCGTCTCCTACCTTCCAAACTTTACAGAAGCTCTCCTGCGAGCTTCTGTAAAGTTTGGAAGGTAGGAGACGAGGTACTGGCAGAAGTAAAGCTGTGAGAACGGGGCGTGCGTCGTGCTTGGTTGGGTAGCTCCGTTGTTTTATCCCGTTTGTGATCTGAAGTCCTCTCTGTTCTGAGGGACCCTTAGTAATAGTTTGGCTGAATCTAACCGAGACATCACCAACCCGATCTGATATGTTCAGGAAAAAAAAGTTCCCTTGCAAGATTTCAGTCCCAGAAATCGCTCCAGTTAGGAAATCTGTGCCGTGTTTCTGACAGTACGCAGTTACGACCTTTTGAATGTAAAGCTTTTGTATTTCGCGCACCGGTTGTTTCTCACACTCTCCCCAATCCCCTGCAGACGCTGAATGCCCGAGCGCTACAGCCCTCGTATCCGTGGGATGTTGATGGCGAAGGGAGATGAAGGGGAAGACGGACACATCTGACAAACGTGTTACGACACCTTGTTCGAGAGCAAATGTTATTCTACCCAAAAAAAAATGGTAGGTAATCGTAGTACGGTGCATAATGTCATCGCCACGAATATATCCTTGAAAGGATTATGTAACTGTATTCTCTTATTGGTATTCTGGAGCTACACATAAGCTTAAAAAGCAAAATGAATAACCTAATCAACCGAAGAATTATTATGAAATGAAGTTAATTATTTTCGATTTACGATTTAATCATGCGAATCACGTAAAAGAACAGTGCATCTCGTGCATATGCACTTCATATAAACATTGTTAGCTTTAAAATTCAAAGAAAGAAACGGACAGAAGTGGTGTCAATAATGAAATAGCGCTCCAGTACTACTATATCGACACACTCATTCGTTATATTCTTTCATACTGCATTTGTGAGTGCCACCACAAAAATGTTCAAAGCAAAGAGATCTCAGGCAGGTTAGAAATGAACAAAGTGTGTTACAAATGTCACAGCAGTATTTCACAAAACCCTATACCGTACATAGCGCTCAGAGCTGCAGCAATGGGGTTGAACGAATGACAAACAAGGCGCGCGAAATTCGAAAGCTTTACATTCAGAAGGTCATAACTGCGTGTTGTCGGAATTATTGCCCAAGTTTCCGTGCAGGATCGATTGATATGACTGATAGCTTGCAAGTGTGCTTTTCTCCCCTTAAGATATGCGGTCGAGTTGGTGATGTTTTCATGTAAGTCCAACGCTTTCGAAAGATGATTTTTGTTCTATGGTTTTACGAAATATGCGATTAGTTGATAGTACATGACACTACTGCGCACAGCCGTATATAAATACTGCATTGCTGATTTTTTAAAAATATAAAAATATGTTGCAACTTTATTTGTTCAAAACTAACCTTAGCCCTTATTCAGTTGTGCTTTTTCAGAAGCGACCACGTACATAGAAGTGAGAGCGCTTCAGGGTGATTTTGAAAAAAAGCATAGACTACATTAAAGTAAATTGTATAAAAACGTAATTATAGTAATGCAGAAATGGTTTCGAAATAAAAAAAATAAACTCACAGGTGTTGTGTGGCAATGTCCATTATGTTCCCTCATAAACTGACTTTTCTACTGAACGTTAAGGATGAAGAATGAATTAACAGTACGAAAGGAAATTCTTTGAAAGATCAAAGGCAATGAATCTTAAGAGATGTGGAATTAGACATCACTGCTTATTTGATCAAAGTGATTCGTGTTTCTGTGCATACAGAGATGCTATGCAACAATACTTTTTAACTCAAAACATTGTCTCAGCCTGAAGCTGCTGGAGAGGTAGATTGGGAAAAATTGTCTTCTGTACTTGGGGATTGGGGAAAAGTAGCGACTGTTTGTTGTCTGCAATATTCAGTTGGGTAATAATTATAGGTCTTGTCACTAAATGGTTCAAATGGTTCTGAGCACTATGGGACTTAACTGCTGAGGTCATCAGTCCCCTAAAACTTAGAACTACTTAAACCTAACTAACCTAAGGACATCACACACATCCATGCCCAATGCAGTATTCGAACATGCGACCGTAGCGGTAGCGCGGTTCCAGACTGTAGCGCCTAGAACCGCTTGGCCACTCTGGTCGTCTGTCACTAAATGGCCTTGTCACTGAATGGCCTTGTCACTAAATGGCCTAGTCACTACTTTGAGTTACTGTGTATACGCAGTTGTCTAGCTACAGGATTAATCCTGAACTAACGCCATTCTTCGATACAAAGTAGTACATTTTCTTTTCCAACTTGCAAAACGCTTCTCACGGCTGGATTTAAACAAGAGTTCGTCGCATTAGCATTAGGCAGTGTATTCGTTGTCATAATGTTGGATAATTGTGGTTGATGTTACTGCAGTAAGCCAATGCTGGCGTGGAAGTAATGAACCGGGCGGACACGTGTTAGACGAGGGCAGCCTGCGGGACAAAGCCAGCTGAGATGGGATCGTGACGAGGCCCCGCAGTGCGAGTGCTTCCTTTCATGGTTGCCACTCTGCGTTAGCTAGGTGAACGGCCTGCAAGGCTAGGGTTTCCCAACATTTTCGCGTGCAACCAAGCGGACCTGGCTTTGCACGCGGCGGTAGTCACTTTCGCTATCTGCCATGTGCTGCGCCCTTGCACAATAGGCGTCTTCGCTACCGTGTTATTTGCGAGAAACGACGTGTCTGCTAATGACTGAGTCCACGACTTGTAGTTGGCTGCGGCGTGGCATTTTATGGGAGACTTTGTTTACAGCTGTTGATTCCCAGTCGACTAGGTAGACTTACTCGAAACTGGCTCCTCTACGGCTACCTATACTGTTTTCGTCATCAGATCAACAGTAATGAAATCGTTATGTTGAATACGGTATGGCGTACCATATATGATGATGATGATGATGATGATGATGATGATGATACCCACTGCTTTCGTAACTCCGAAGCAAGGTAACCAGAGAATCGATGAATGGAGATAGCAGTCTGAGATCAGGCTGTTAATGTTGGCTACCATATATGTACTCAGGCGCAAATCACGCTTGGTGATCTTCAGTCGTCGTAATTGCAGAAGCATCAGGAATGACAGCATCAGTTACTGTCTAAGGTTCTTCGGTATTTTTTTTTTGTCTCTGTCGGTAGATTCTACTTTCAGCTCGTTGATCGTTTTCTTGAGAGATGTGGCGACGTCGGTAGGCTGGGCGCTCGAGAAACGACTTCCCGTTTTTCTTGCTCCGTCAGTGAGAAAGGGGTCAGGTTTGTGTGCGTCGTTTAAGAGATCAGCACAGCAATAACATTCTTTCCTGAGTTATGAAGCTTAAGCGAAAAACGAGTGACACGAAAACGCCAAATGAAATTATTTTTTTCGTTTTTTCCCGGTATTGATGTATTCCATAACGTTACCTAAAGATTAGTAGTGTTGATGGGTTATTTTTGAACTTAAAAAGCGGCTATATGGAGGTAGGGTTTTGCTAATGACAAAGATTTTATTTTCTTTAAAATATTCTGTAGGAATGAATATCTTAAGAACAACTGTGGTGTGCATTTTTCCCTGTTTGCTTTTTACCGGATTAGGCGTGAGAGACTCGTTGTTCAATTATTTTAGTTTTGGTGGTGCCTGAGTTGACAAAAAACGTACCTTAATCATGCAGTGACGATTGTGTAAGAGGCACATTTTCACATTTAAACGGAGAATGAGAATTCAGCAGACTATTCATCAACGTCACTCATTTAATGTCTACGTTGTTTAGCCGTTGTTTACTAGTCTTTCACAGTGTTTGTGCGGACAGTGACTGCTGTTCCTGTTATAAAATTGACAGAAACCCGGAGATCAACATTCAGATGTCATTTTAGTATTCGAGACTTCGTTAAGCCGATACAAAACAGGTCACCATGTCATCAGTTTTACACAGGAAATAAATCTTGAACTCGTATGCTACTCAGATTATCAAGTATTCATTCTCATACGTAGTACACCTTTGCTCGATGAGATGTGGTAGTGTTTCAATAACCATCGAACATCGCCAAGGGAACGACCAAGCCAACCTTCCCATTACAAGCAGTTATTCTTCGCCGTGTTACGCGCAGATGCCTACATGTGACAGTTTTGCCGCTTACGGGCGCGCGCAGAAAAAGCCAGGACAATGAACGGCGCTCTCTGGCGGTCGAATGCCCCTGGGCGCGCTGTGGCGGAACGACGGCAAACCGAAGGCCGCCACCACCAGCATGGGCGCACTGACAAAACTTTGTCCTAACGTATGTTGCGTGGTGCCACGGTTTCTTTGGACAGTTCGTTTCTCTCACACTGAAGGGGGAGGTTAAAAAATGTGTGCATATTTGCGCCCACGTTTGCTGACGAATGTAAGCATTACAACACGACTGTTGAATATACATACACATTACTGGAGGAGAGTGCTCATAGGTTTTTCTCCTAGATAATAATTTTTGATAGCAGGCTTTCAAACAATACAGGAGGTGGACAAAAATATGGAAACATTACGAGAAAAGCATGCTTGAACATAAATTCAGATTGAAGCGCTGTTGGATTTGACTATGAACGGCACCCGTGCAATGTCCTCAATACGTTCCAAATATCAGTCGTTTTGTGTATTTGGGAGTGCATTATGTCGGAGCTAAATGAATTCTAACGTGGGCAAATCGTTGGTGCTCGTATGGTGGGTGCATCCGTAAGCAAGGTAAACGAAGTGTTCGGTGTTTCAGGAGGCACCGTGTCGAAGATTTATACGGCATACAGGGAAAGAGGAAAAACTTCATCCATTTATTCACAACGCGGACGGAAGTGTGTGTAGAGTGATCATGACAGGCGGTCGTAGAAGAGGTTTGTGGTGAAAAATAACTGGACGACAGTTGCAAAAGTCACCGCGGAAATGGATGTCGCACTAAAGAACCCTGTCTGTACCAAAACAGCACGAAAGGAGCTCCGTAAGCTGGAAACTGCAGGGAAATGCCCGTAACAGGAAAACGTGTTGGCGGAGCCATAAGAATTTGACTATGGAGCAATTGAAGAAAGTCATTTGGTCGGATGAGTCTTGACTCACACAGTTTTGAACTTCTGGCCTAGTTTACGTTCTGAGAGTGACCCACTGCGGGGGTCGGTGATGATTTGGGCAGGCATATCGTGGTAATATTCCATGACCCCCCCCCCCCCCCCCCCCGCCAGTTACTCTGCAAGATCGCATTACTGCCAAGGACTATGCGATCATTTTTTCTGATCATCTCCTTTGCATGGTACAGTGTTCGTTCCCCAATGGTGATGCTGTGTTCCAAGGCGTCAGGGGCCCCAGCTCGCATCATCCAGGACTGTTTTTGTGAGCCTGAGGATGAATTGTTGCGTTTCTCCTGGTCACCAGTCTCAATATTACAGAGCATTTATAGTCCACTTTGGAGAGAGGGTTGTGTGATTGCAATCCACATCGTTACGCTTATTTTACTGGAAGAATGGTATAAGATTCCCTTGAAAACCATGCAGGACCTTCCGAGACGATTGGAAGCAATTTTAAATGCTAACGGGTTTCCTACACCGTATTAGATATGGTGATGTGTTACGTTTTTGGTGTTTCCATGTTTTTGTCAACCCCCTGTAGTTTTAGTGTGAGGAACGTATTTCAGTTCGAAACCGGAATAGTGCAAACTAAACTGCCTACACTCTAGTATATGAGTAATACAGATTGGTAGCATGCGTGTTTGGATATTATGTAATCTAGTGTCACATTTTTATGCTGACTATTTTCACGTCAGTGCATTTCTGATACTTCATTCCCGCCTTTTTTATGTACAGCATGTTTCAACAAGATTCACCTTAATTCACTGGACCGTATCTTCTGCGTGAATGAAGACAAAACTTGATGATGGATTTAAACTCTCATATATCTTTACAAATGTGTATTTTTCTACGTGCATGCACCTGTATCCTTGCTGTACATTGTACTTGTAGCATCAGATTAATTGCATCCACTATTGTTGTTATGCAGAGGCGCAGTTCACCCGAACTTGTAGTAAGGGGAAGCTTACACACAGAGTCTTTCACCCCCTCCCGGAAAGAAAAATCACTCAGTGCGATGAGGTGCCGTTGCAGCCCTATATTGCAATTCTAAATCCGCACGCCTCTTACGGCGGGTTCATCATTGAGAATCTCATTCATTGTAAATGCTCTTACATGCATGTGCCTGTGCGCTGGTGCTCCGGCCTGCTAAAAACTGAAGTTTTCGGCATATTGTCGCAATTGCGGAAAATATACTGGTACAAAATTCCTGCAACTGTCTTTGTCGCAGAAAAGAAAGAGCATTAAATCTTTTCTCGGGATGCGGCGGAAAATGCATGAAGCCTCTCATGCTCAACACTGATATGTAGCTGCTGTGTTCCCCATATGTTTAAATTATTGCGGTTCACTTTTCCACCTAAATAGAATGTAGTCTTATACTGAACAGCAAATGTGAAAGGTAAATTATCATCCTCCTCCACGCTTATAATGAATTCACAAAACTCTATTCGAAGTCGTCACCATAGTGAAGGACTTGGAGCAGTTCAATCTTTCATAGTATGCAACACATACAGGGTGACAGTTATTGAACTATAAAAAAAACGTAAATTAGTTACAAACTACGGCGTGCACACACTTTATTCAACATGTAATCGTCACTACAGATGTTCGGATTTAGGTTATGACATGGTCGATGTGCTTGTCATCACTGGCGGTGATGTGCAGACGAATAGCGAAATTCGCATGACCCGCTAAAGTGTCTTCACATCGATGCTGTCGATGACCTTCTGAATGGCTGTTTTCAGCTCAGCAATGTTTTTAGGGCTATTACTGTACACTTTGTCTTTAATATAGGCCCACAGAAAGGAGTCGCATTGTCCAGATCTGGAGAATATGGCGGCCAATCGAGGCTCATGCCAGTGGCCTCAGGGTACACCCCCACCCCCCAGAGCCATAATGCGGTTCCCAGAGTGCTTCTCCAGGACATCAAACACACTCCTGCTTCGATGGGGTCGAGCTCCGTCTTGCATGAACGACATCTTGTCGAAATCAGGGTCACTTTGAGCAGTGGCGATGAAATCATCTTCCAAAACCTTCACTTAACATTCGGTAGTCACCTTCCCATCAAAGAATATCACACTGATTATTCCGTGATTGGACATTGCACACCATCTTCTCAGTCCCCCAAATGCGCTGTACCGTGACATTCTCGCGACAACAACAAGGCGCGTGCGCATGCGTATACGAATTCCCATCACGCCCCGCGGCCAACCACGCAGTTTGAACGTCGTAACGCAAACCGTTCAGAAGCTCTGACGATTTTATTTCATATAGGTCAAAAATTATCACCCTGTACGTCGCCTCTAAACACACCAAACAGACAAATGAATAACTATCGGCTGACACGACGAGTAGACCTTTGCGGACTACTTACTAAACTCTTCTGAACGCTGTGTACGTTTTGAAAGATCACACAGGGGATTTACCAGTACACAAACAACCAGCGTCGTAAAATGCTATAGCCTTCGTCGAAGGCTTTGAGCTGCAGGAGGTGCAGTCCCATACTCTCGCCGAGAAGCACGTTATACAATTGTAACTGAATTACACCTTTTAAAACGGAGGACGCAAAACGCCTTTTGTTGCTGTATTATGGTCATGTCTGCGAGACGCACATCCGGTCATGAAAAAGGGGAGACGCACATTCGGTAATGAACAAGCGCAATAAGCTAGCTGTATCAGGGAGAGCCATACCAGCTGTCATGTGAACCAGCAAATTCCAACTTACGATTCATAAGTTCAAATTCATCCGTAGTTTCTATTTTCGGTCATGTACACGACACACTCTTCTGAAATCGGGTCAAAACACATTGTATGTCTGTAACCCGATGGACAGTGAAATACCGTAGTGCAATTTGTAAATATCGTTTAACATTGGTTGAAAAGTACCAGTCGTGTTCTCTCTTTCGTTGTATTACAAGCTTTAAGATTTAAATGTTTTCAGTTACCACAAACCGCAAAGTATTTGAGCGTAAATTACCCTACTTACGCATAAATGTTTGTCTTCAGCAAACTACGTCTCAAAGCAAAATTTTTTTAAAAAGGGTAAAGAATTCGCTTATTTATATGACACGTGTAGGCTACCCAAGGTAAATCTTTTTACCAGGTGGGTGCGAAAATGTGACTTGACAAATATTTGTGTTATAACTTAAGCAGCGGTTTGAAGAGCAATGCACGATGTAAGTGTGTTAGCAAGTAACTCACTTCATTTGTGCAACACCGACGTAGACAAGTCTCACATTTTGGTGAAACATCATTCAGATGCCCATATGGCCGCCAAAATTTAAACTGTCCGTAGCTTCCCTACATCTCTTAAGGCAGACATCGAGGTAGTTTCTTTCAAAAGGATACTGTCGAGTCCCTGTGCCATCTTTGTTCGATCAGAGCTCGTGCAAGTGGCCGACAACAACAAGGCTTGAAGGTGGCTCATTGAACCCTCGGCCAGGCACTTTATTGTGAGTAGCGGAGTAATCACGTAGATGTAGATGATAAACTGTAGTCTTCCTTCTCCTTCCTTAAATCTTGTGAACTGAGCCAGTTACTTATTAATCGCAATGGTACTGTTGATGAGCTCTCATACTTAGCCAACGGGCACTGTCTGTGTATCTTGCCCGTTCCTAACGCACCACGCTTCAGGACACAAATGAGCTGGAAACACTATTAGTGAAAGCTGACTTCCTTAATTTTATTAATTACCGGACTGTCGTCTTTAGAAATGATTAACAAAATGTAGCGTAGTGGGGAATGTTTCTATGGAGATTTTAATGTTGGCTGTTACTCCGTATCTGTTTCCAGCACGCTCGGGAGTTTGATCATCAGCGTATATCTTCCAAAACCAGGAAAAAGACACACACACACACACACACACACACACACACACACACACACACACACACACAGAGAGAGAGAGAGAGAGAGAGAGAGAGAGAGAGAGAGAGAGAGAGAGAAAAGATGGTTGACGTATTATACACGTCTTTTCATTTTTACACAAAAACATAATAAGAAAAAAATGATAATCGGTTACCAGATTATGAGAGTCTGTATAAAATAAAAGTGACTATTTTCATAGGGGTATGTACTCTGAAACTTGCCCAGATAACAGAAACTGCACTTAGTGGGCCATAAACTTGTGCAGCTAAACCTTCACTCTCCTTGCCCTTCCGCCATCGTCTGCCTATTGGCTTACTGGCGTAGCCGTTCTTCCCGCGCGCTCCAGTGGCTCAAGCTTCATGTGAAACTTAATCCCTACGCAGCCCCTTCTATGTAGTGGACAGCGTCGACCAACAGCGACCCCATCGAGACTTTCACGTGCTTCATTTTCGCGCGGGAAATTAACGTCCAGTAAGCGTTTACCTGCATCATATAGTGTGCCTTGTTGACGGAACTTTCGATATCAGAAAGGTTATGTACTCTAGGGGTAATTACGTTGTACGGTAAGAGAGTGCAGCTCAATGGAACGTCGCCCCATATGCTAAGAGTCTTAAATTTTGTGTTTTACGTTCGCATTCCGTATTCCAGTTCTGAATCTACGGGATTTTACTGTTGCTCGAGAATTCAGATAATGTGTTAGTCTTTTAGGTATCACTTTGCCGGTTCTAGTCCCACCAACCTTATTTATGTACTATTCATTCCATTTCTTATAGTCACCGTTAGTCTTTCATCATATTGAAAACTATCAGTAGTCTCAGGTCTGTTCATGGCATGTTAGACAAATACAGGATAGACAAGTGTTAATACACTTGCAAATAGCAACTACATGCCACAATCTTGAAAGAATGCGGTAGTCTTTCGTAATATTTAGGATTTACATTACAATTGATTTACCTCTTAATTTATTATCATAATCACTACACATTCACGATCAAGAAAGCAAACAATGTGTTCAAATATTGTATGAAATTGGAAACTTTGTCTATTGTTGTCGCTCTTCTATAAAGCAAAATTTGTAGTGATAAAGGAGACACACATGAAAAGTATGAAACCCTACAGCAAAAACCATGTATTGCCACTATTCGTAGCATACACAAACCACCACCACCACCACCACCTCCTTCTGTTTTTCAATCCCCGTGCTCCCTCCACTTACCATTCTCCTCCTCCGCCTCGTTTTGTCGTTCTTTTCAAGTCAAACCATTTCCACTGATAAAGCCTATCTGGACTCTAGAAGAGACATTGTGTTAGCACGTGGCCTATTGACCGTCAGCCATCTCTGATTAATTGGCATTAAAAACTTATTTCATCGGTTGAGCACAGTGCTACATTGTTCAATTTAATAGTTAATTTAGAGGTTTCACATCATCCTGAGGACGACGGTTCAAACCTTTGTCCGGCCATCCTGATTTTAAGTTTTTGATTTCCCAAAATCTCATCAAATACCGGGATGGTTCTTTTGAAAGAGCAAGGCAACTTCCTTCCCTAATCCGATGGGACCGATGACCTCGCTGTTTGGTCCCCTCCCCCATATCAACCAACCAACCACCAAATGGTTCAAATGGCTCTGAGCACTGTGGGACTTACCTTCTGAGGTCATCAGTCCCCTAGAACTTAGAACTACTTAAACCTAACTGACCTAAGGACATCACACACATCCATGCCCGAGGCAGGGTTCGAACCTGCGACCGTAGCTGTCGCGCGGTTCCAGACTGTAGCGCCTAGAACCGCTCGGCCACTCCGGCCGGCACCAACCACCAACCTGAGCCTTATTGGCAGATACTCTTTATGATGTTCAGACGAATGCCTTAATCAGCACAACTTGGAAAGCATCTTCACAGCTTTGGATAGACTGCATGTACAGTTTCATCCGATGCACAGCCTCGTAAGAATGTTAAAATTCGATATGATCCGTAAAATTTACGTGAGATGTCTCAACATACATCTCTTATTACTTACAAAAACGGCCCTGCACAAAAAGGCTTTTTTACTCAAGATTTTCTGTTTCTGGTATCATTTGTCCTGTTATAGATGTTTCTCTTAGTGAAGATTTCTGCGGGGAAAATTATCTTGTCAGGGCATAGTTTTACGTGCCGTATCCTATTTTATTCGAAAATTTACCAGTAGTCGTATCTGATGGTTTCATTTGTTTAACTGCGCATCCAGATTCTATATTTCGAGATAACTGAATCTCTTGAATTGCAGCTCCTACGGCAACTGCAAGTGAGTTGTGTCCACCAGTGCTCTATAAGTACAGAATGTAACGTCTGTTAGTTTCCGATATTTAATTTTACTGCACTTGCGTTCTTGTTGGAGACAAAATTAGCACACATTAAGTGATAGCTTACTTTCCGCGTGTATGACATTGTTCATTGTTACTCGTTATTAAGTTCAGCAACATGCTTCTGCTGATATTGGCCCGTAATTCCGAATGTGCTGTAGAGCTCGCAGTTCTGTCAGAGACGTAACTTTGCTATCTCATTCAGGCAGCAGAGTGCTGACGAAAGCAAATTGGGACATAATTCTGTGCTGGATCATATTTTACGATACCAGCCGTACTTAAGTCACTGGAAATTTGGCTACTTTTCCATTACGTAATAACGTTTCGCCATATGCAGCTCGAATTTCCCACTCTGTCACTGGAGGCGACGATGAAAAGCAAGTTCGATATTTAAAAAAAAAAGAAGTTGTTAGTGATGGCCTGCACGAAGAAGGAGTTGGCTTTTTAATGGAAACGAGTAACTTTAAATCTGAACATTTTAGGCTACGCTTGACCAACACCATTATGAATATCAATTAAAAATACAAATTGCTGTCACGTTTATTATATTATACTTTTCACTGCGCTTTTTTAGGGGTTATATCAACAGGTAGCTGTATGCAAATTAATAAGACATGCCTCACATGTTCGACGTTTTTGGGAGCCTGTGGCACTGTCTTTCTGTGATTACAGGCTCCTTTTTCAGTCGTATTTTCATGACACACTATAGATCGTGTTTAGTATGTAATGTACACACGTATTTTATGTTTTCAGTTAATTTCAGTGGGAAACAAATAAGTTGACCATATGTAGAAAAGGTAATGCTGTGCCAGAAATCGAGGAAGAGTTCCAGCTTAGGCGGTCCCCAGCCCGGAAGCGCTCTCACGGGTTTGTGAAAGCGGAGCAATTGGCGGTTTCGTCCGGGACTCTCCTCCGAACTGTCGCAGCTCAGTGCTCACTGCAATTATGAGGAGCACATTTGTGTGTTCGAGGAGTCTGGCGGCGAGGTGGCCGGACTACAGTAATAGGCCTATACGTGACCACAGAAACCCGTTACAAAAATGTGACTAGCTTTTGTCCATAGCGTCCAGGCGCGTTGGAATCTCAAACAGGCACTGATGCTTCAAAGTTTCTTTCTTTCCCCTGGAGGCTGCACATTTTTTTTATTAGGGTGAGGAAGGAGGGGGTAAAGGAATAAAAGTGCGATTATGGTTTTCCATTTACTACTAAATATTCCAAACATAAAAAGAAAGCACCTGGTTAAATATATTCACTACTGTTTAAACTTCTTTCAAAATAGTGATTGAGTTACAGGACTCAGGAAACTGGCTAGGAATTATTGATTAGATGTCACCGTTGTGCTTATTTTTGTCAGCATTGGCATCCTAGCTTCTATTCAAGATTATGGTTAGCTGATTGTTTAACAGTTTTTTATTTTTATTTTACATATTTAATTTCTTGGGGGTGGGGGCAGAGACGAGCAATCGCCTCAGTACTGATCTGGTTATCTATGAAGGTTGCTACAACTTACACCTATTACAATAAAAACTCTAGCTCGTTTGGCTTAATAATTACTATTGTTTCCCTAAGAAACGTGTGTGTGGTGGTATAAGCGCCTAGTAGGTTTTTGTTCGTTCCTCTTTTTATCACATGTAATTCTGAGTATTACTCTGAGGGACACGTTTATAAACTAATGGGAAGATATTAGTCGTCTGCTTTCAGTTGTTACATATAAGAGTGGTAAAAAGAATAGTGGGTTCTAGGGAATGGGGTCTGACTTATGTATGTGGTGTTATCTGTGTTGCTGTAGTGTTACCGCCAGCTCGCAAGTACTAGGGTCACAGAGTTATTATTTTGAGGCTGAAACGATAAACGACGGTGAATGTGTTCACGTATATAGGAAGGTACAAGAAAAAACATCTCGGTAGACAACAAAATGGTAATTCCAGCCGTGATTACTGCGCAGAAAACGTAAAGTGTTACACAAGGCTCTAAGCAAGGTCACAAAATTTCCAAGACTGTTTGTAGATCCACGTGTAGTTTTTATGAGTTTTACAATACTCAGAATGTAGTATACAAGGAAGAGGAAGTCGTGACTACACCGCGTCGTTGTAATTACGAAGAGAAGTTATGTGCCAACAACTTCTACCTTTCTTTGTGATGGCGGTATCAGATTTGGCATTGATATTCGCTTAATAGCTACAAGTAGGATCGGGCACAAATTAGCAAGTTTAAAGGCATGGCTGCACATAAAAACTGGTAAAAATTGCTGATTGCATGTGGAAATTATTTTATTTATTTCAGTTTAATTCGTACAGGCCAGATACACTGATGAAATTGTGATTGTTGGAAGCAAATTGAATGCATTACTACCAGAAAGTGTCTTACGTTAAGTTGCCTGCATCCTGTAATATTGAAGATATTTAAATAAACTTTACTGTTGGTTTCATAATATTTGAAGAATATTTTAGAAAAAAAATGTTGTGTGAAGCATCGAGAATTATCCATTTACATGACGCAGTGACGCATCGGCTGTGGAAAAGAATGGTACCGCAATATGATGTGTTTCCTTATTTCTATAGATGCTCGATACTACAGAGTTAAGTTTTATTTCCAGATAGTCCTATGTGAATGGTATCTAATGTTTTCAGTCAAATGGAGTGCAGTGTCACTTCCAGAATTTTAGTTGGTTATTTCTATACGATCTCGTTCTAGACACATAAGGATTTGAATTGTTACATGTTTATAATTAACTTCGTTCTGTGCAAAAGCCGTTACGTTTGTCTGCATAGATAATGTGACGGCGTTGTGGTGAATTCAGTAAAATCCCTGGAAAGCTGTAAAATTTTTAACAATTTGTAACTTTGCCTTGCCTTTATTTTTCGCTTCAAATCGCAGTTGGGTAACTTGTAGAAGGAATACCGTATTAGAAACGCCGGGACCTGTAATTGAATTACTGCAAAGTGAGTATCTGTTCTAAGTTTGACTGCGACCGTCTTGACTGATGTAAACTGGATTCAAAAATTAGGAAAGGATTTTTTAGATATTTAATTTTAAAAAAGTCTGTTGAACGTGAGGATGACGTGTTAGGAATACTGCGGTAATTGATTATTTTTACCTTAATTTGAAACGCGGTGACTTGATGCACGTGCACCATGAAGCACAAAGAAGTCGATCTATGCGAATTCACCCCCATCATAAGGTACTCAGTTTAGCGAGAATTTGGCTACATGTTTATCATTACAATCTTGTAAATAAAATTAAGCTTCCTCGTGCTTTTAGTATGTTTTACATGTGCTGAGTAGTTCTATTTTCCCTCGTCTACAGACGAAGCTCAAATATTTTTTTAAAAGTGTAGGTTGATACCAGTCTCATTTTGCTACGAGTGTTTCGAATAACACAGTCCGCCCCGTGTGTTCTTTCCGATCGATGTGCGCGACGTCTCGCGCCTGGTACCAATAATAACAGGGCGCGCCCCGAGGCGCCAGCTAATGTCGTTTGTGGTCGTCTCTCTATACGGCAGTATTTGTTCAATAAAAAGGTGGACGCGTAACAGGTTGTGGTAGATCTAATCACGCTCTTTTTCTGGTTTTCCGAATACAATATTTGTGAAATATTCCCCGAAACGAAAATCCGTTCCTCGATTACAGGCAACTTAAGATGCCTTACGATAGATAGATAAAAAAGAAAATTGCTCCCAGAGTTCCTATCGAAGTAAAATGATAGAAATTGTGACCGCTGTGACAAAGCTGCAGGGTGTATTCTGCAGTTCCTTTTGCGTTCTTTTACTGCGCGTTATCGTACTTGCAGTATTTTCGAGGCTATTATTCCTTTCCAGTCTGCGATAAACTGTTACTCTGAAAGAAATAAGCTGTTTCTGTCCAGACTTAGGTTAAGCACAACAGGCTCGTTTTCATTGCCCTCACTACTGACTACTTGTAAAGATCTGAAGGGAAATATACCAGTTTAGCACGCCAGCTTAGTATTAGCACATGTCACTTCTTTCGTAATGATTCTTCCGGGTATTGCAGGATGACGACGCGTCTCTCCTCACGTCCACCAAAATGTCTTTGTAGCGTTGGTCTATTTCTGAAGCAGGGTGCTCCAGCATTAAAAACATTCTCCGTGCGGATTGGTCACTTTAATTCAGAACCTTAATTCTGTATACTTTATGCCTGTGTTTTCGTACAATTGCTGTACCTAATTTCGACGTTACATTATCAACACTATTAAGTGACGTCACGGTTAATGTAGATTTTTAGTATTAGCACATCAATAATTTTTCTGTAGTGGTTATATACTAGCGGTATACCCAAATACATAGTAGTACACATGACTAAACAAATGAAGAAATGTAGGTTAAAATTTAACTCTTCATCAACCGAGAGGTCAGAGTTCGAACACATGCTCGGATGGAACAAAGATAGGCGAAGAAATTGGCCGGGATCTTTAAGGTACAATCCTCCCGTTCTACTCAAGGAATTTTGAAAAACAAGAAAACGAGTACTTCAGAATAGTTTGGTCACAGTATTAATGGTGAGCTATTCGAATCTGTGATGTTCATTAAGTAGCGATGAAGCTTTGAAGAATAGTTAAAAAACGGTAAACAAAGTAAAGCAGCTCTCTACGCGAAGATTCGTTTTAACGCCGTAGTGATTGACAAACTGCCTATTTGCTTCTGTCCCTGGTTCTTCGGCCGACTTTCGTCTGATGATTTTACTGACGTTTCGCCACCACGAGTGGCTGGCATTGTCAAAACTTCACCCTCCATTGCCGGTGATGGACTGTAGTGATTTATAGGCATGGTCGTATCTGAGGTGGTACGCCCCTGTCTTCCTCTGACCTGTGAACAGGTCTGCGTACCAAGTTACAGTGGGACCTTTAGCATAAAGCAGTTTTCAAACCATGATGCAACTTAGCAATTTTCACGTAGAAAAATCATTGTCAGAGATGAAAGAAGCGATAAGTGAGAGAGAGGGACCCAAGGACGAACCGAGGATTCAACGCTGTATGTCTACATATGGAGTCAATTATGCACGTAGCAACCGACTAACCTAAAGCGAGTATTGGAACTAGAAAATGGCATTCTCTTTTTCGTGAGAGAGTTTTGAATGTAAACATTTTCCTTGTGTAATGAGACATTGCAAGGTCTGTTAACCTGGTTTCCTTGGAAGAGTCCAAACAGGTAATTCGTCTCTAGCATACATATAACCCGAAGGTTCGGAGTGCTCAAACTAGGAAATGTACAGAAAACCATTTTGCCTCCGATACTAAGCGGAAAGTCATGGGTAGTGCGTCGTGCTGTGATTTTTCATGATATAATTGCAATAATTATACCAACGGGCATTGATTTCGTTATCTACGAAACTTTCAAATGAGAGCAATCTGTTTCTCGTCCCCTTTGTAACTCTTTTCTTCCCTACCGGTAACAGACAATGTGCAAAGATGCAGGAAGACAATAATTCACCAGTGAGTAATTTAGTGCGATCTGGGCAACACATGAATACCTCAAAATTCAGATATAGCCACAGGCTATATCTTATGTCTTACCAGAGATGGCAGGGTGATTTCGTTGTTTAGGTGGTCGAATTTCGAAGTTTAGTTCCTTCTTGTAGAAAATTATATATGGTGATAATTTTACATTCCTTCAGAAGGGGTGAAAGGATTTTGTGAAATGAGCGTCACATTTTTTTTATATTACATTATTTGCTTCATTTTACAGTGCATAGATGCATCCCTGCCGATGCCAGATCCATTGTTACGTTGAAAACCTATACAATAAAGACGGATGTATGATATTTTTGGCTATGTGGGCACTTAAGTTTCCGAGAAAAGAACAGACAGATTTACGGACGCCATGAATTGGACCAAATGATGAATAATTGGTCTCCTTAATGTACTGCAGCCATCTGAAGATGAAGATTTGTTCAAAACCGGCACATGCAGTTAACAATAAAGGATTTCAGATGTCATGAAATTTAGTTGTTGGTAGCTGTTTCGTAACTTACCACTTAATTTTGAAGGTTTAATACCTTGTAGCTTTCTTTAGTTTGGGCTGAACTTAATGCGAAGCTTTACATTAAAAACAGTAAATATGCTGCGACAAAAAAGATTTGTTTACAGTGTGAATGATTTACCTTCATCTTGGAGTGACCACGGTGACTTACGATATGCAGTTCTAAAATCAACAATAAATGAAGAAATGAAACAAAAGCCTACGAAGTTGCTATGTGATCTTCTTAAGGGCTGCGCTGCACGTCTTGGCAGAATCAGCTATCTTAAATAGTTACTGATCAAAAACGCAATCAGGTGCAAATATTACGAAAACATTTGTAATTTTTATCAGAGAGCGTCACTATTTATCTTCAAGAAGTAGATTTCAATACAAATAAGACTACTATTCACTGGTACAGTAGATACTGGAGTCACTATAACTGTCAAAGTACTGGGAATAACGTCATCTAAAATGAGAGCACTTAGTCAACACTGAAGTTGGTGACTTCAGTTTTATGTGAGTCGATGCTCAAAAACTTTTTCCGTAAGGAATCAATAGATGTTAAAAAATAAAAAACTGAAAATCTGAATTAGTGAATTCGTAAATTCTCAAAATACTTGTGTTTTTCGTACTATAAATCATATTCATGTTTTCAGTCTTGATTTTGTCGATGTTCACAAATCCATTTACCAACTTTGAATACAGTGCCTATAGTAATGTACTGTCTTCAAGACCGTAAAACGCACGCTCTCATCGATATTCTAGATTTGGCAGTCACAGCCGAAAAAAGTTGATTGGATGTAAAGAATATCCTGTTACATTAATGAGCGAGAGTTATTCGGACAACAGATAGTATGCACAAGCAGCCAGTAACAGATTTGCATAACAATTAACTTCAGTATGCACTAGAAGAATTTGTTTTGTGTCGTTTTCGCACCCTTATTGATAGACAGTATATTTTGGGTGTCACATTGGGTTGAAGATTGTTTATCTACACTATTTTCGCGAAGTAACCATTCTCCTTCATGAGGTTCGGCGTCTTAGATGTGTTCTCTGTGTGGACTCCAACCAAACTGGGGGTATGGTAGCGAATCCACCATTTCCATACTCGAGTTAGAACCCCGGAGCCTGTAACTGGCGAGAGTTTGTGTTTCACCAGTAAGATTGAAATATGCCATTTTTACGTCCGATGTAAAAATAATTACGTTCATGAAATACTCAAAAAGCATTTTGGACGGTAGAAGAGTTACAATCCCTTGTTCACTTCACTCGGATATAGTACATAGGATTATATACTTATTGATGGTACATGTACTATCTAGTGTAGTCGGTGTGACTAAGGATATCGAAGGGCAGATGTTAAACAATTGAAATACATTAAAAATAAGTGAGAGGAACCATAACTGTTGTTGACCAGCAGAGAAATGCGGCATTGTCCAAATATTTATTTATAGCTGTGCCCGAGACTCCGCATGTGTAAAATTTATTTTTGGCGTATAAGGCTTCTTTATATACAACGTTTGAAGTAGTATTATTGGAGACAGGAACAAGGTAGTTTGCTTCACAAACATGGGAGGGAGCCACGTGGGGCTGGAAGTGCGGAAGGCGACTGACTCTAGGCCGACACCCACAGCGCGCTGTGTCTGTCATTGTGCTTTGCTTTTGTTCATGGCGTAACATTAGCTCACCGGGGATTGTACTCGTTTAAAGCGAATTGGTAAACTATTAGGAACACCAGGATCCGGGGTATAAAAACTCACTCGCCTGCCCCACTTCGTCACAATTTCCTCTTATGTGGTGATTTGTGGGAGAAAAGTAACTTAAGGCCTCTTAGAGTGAGGGGTTCTCAGGAGTGAGATAATGCATGACACCATCGAACAGAGTTGTGTTGTGCCTCGCTTTCGGAAGGAGTTTCTAAACAGCGAGTTAAAACCTGATTTTCTCAAGCCACAGCAATTCTTGCCTCATGAACTTCATTGGATTCTTGAGACCACATATTCCTCAGTCTTTTAACTATATTGGTGTATTCAGAAAAATCCTTGTGTTTTCTACACAGTTTTATTCGTAAACAAAACGAAATCAAAATCTAATGATTAGGCACCCAAATCACAAGGCATACTTAATAAATTCTGCTTGCCCAGCAAAGTACACGAATAAATCCATCGAAAGAAGCAGAGCAATGTCTTTTAAGTTTTTTATGCACAGAGAAAAATAAGTAAATCCGTATGTGCTAACCAAGTAAACTCGATGTTAATTTGTATTCTTATGCTGTGCTTACTTATATCACTGACGTTAACTTCCGAAAATACATGTCACTGAGTTAAAAAGAAACTAAAAGCATCATGTATTGGTTTTTTGCAATAATACGAAACTGTCAGTGTCATCTATTGATTCTTTGGTGTACTAAGCCGTGATGGTTAAACATTCGAACTACTGAGCTGAGCAGACCAGACCAGACGATTTTAGATAAAACTTTAAATTACAATATCTTTCTTCTCGTTTTCCTATTTTGATGAAATAAAGTATGAATGTTTCCCCAACCTATGTTCAAATTACATTGAAAACCCATGAAAATTCATCCAGTAGTTTTGGAGATTAGCGTGTTCACACACACACACACACACACACACACACACACACACACACACAGTTGCGATAGGTGTTGGCGTAGTTGCAATACATACTCCGAGGGAGTCCCAGACGTGTGTGATACTAATGAGTAGCAAAATATCTACTTCTGTTGCGGGAAAGAGCTAAAACATTAATACGTTCATTCGAGGTTTTCGCACTCTATGCGCCCCATACCATTGGATGTATGTGTCTGTGGTATGCGGAGGCCATAGAAATACGGTTTTCGTGTTTTCCATGTTAAGATACAGAAATACACTTCTGCTTGTGGAAACGATGAACATGCAGTTCGCCGCCCCGTTTTGTCATCAACTAACTGGTATACTCCTGGTAATGATCTTGTGAACATTCAGCATGGTTCGTGAAAGCAGTGTTTAAATACCAAACCAGTAGTATAAAAGCAAACATTTCCACAAAGTATGTAGTTGTATCTCATCTGACTGAGCGAGACTGTGGCAGTTCAGTATTTAAAATATATTACAATAAATAAATTAGTAATTCCGATCAACATGAAAATTCGTCAGACTGTAACCTGTGTGATCTACACTCCTGGAAATTGGGGTCAGATACATCAGATACATCACATGATCACACTGACAGAACCACAGGCACATAGACACAGGCAACAGAGCATGCACAATGTCGGCACTAGTACAGTGTATATCCACCTTTCGCAGCAATGCAGGCTGCTATTCTCCCATGGAGACGATCGTAGAGATGCTGGATGTAGTCCTGTGGAACGGCTTGCCATGCTATTTCCACCTGGCGCCTCAGTTGGACCAGCGTTCGTGCTGGACGTGCAGACCGCGTGAGACGACGCTTCATCCAGTCCCAAACATGCTCAATGGGGGACAGATCCGGAGATCTTGCTGGCCAGGGTACTTGACTTACACCTTCTAGAGCGCGTTGGGTGGCACGGGATACATGCGGACGTGCATTGTCCTGTTGGAACAGCAAGTTCCCTTGCCGGTCTAGGAATGGTAGAACGATGGGTTCGATGACGGTTTGGATGTACCGTGCACTATTCAGTGTCCCCTCGACGATCACCAGTGGTGTACGGCCAGTGTAGGAGATCGCTCCCCACACCATGATGCCGGGTGTTGGCCCTGTGTGCCTCGGTCGTATGCAGTCCTGATTGTGGCGCTCACCTGCACGGCGCCAAACACGCATACGACCATCATTGGCACCAAGGCAGAAGCGACTCTCATCGCTGAAGACGACACGTCTCCATTCGTTCCTCCATTCACGCCTGTCGCGACACCACTGGAGGCGGGCTGCACGATGTTGGGGCGTGAGCGGTAGACGGCCTAACGGTGTGCGGGACCGTAGCCCAGCTTCATGGAGACGGTTGCGAATGGTCCTCGCCGATACCCCAGGAGCAACAGTGTCCCTAATTTGCTGGGAAGTGGCGGTGCGGTCCCCTACGGCACTGCGTAGGATCCTACGGTCTTGGCGTGCATCCGTGCGTCGCTGCGGTCCGGTCCCAGGTCGACGGGCACGTGCACCTTCCGCCGACCACTGGCGACAACATCGATGTACTGTGGAGACCTCACGCCCCACGTGTTGAGCAATTCGGCGGTACGTCCACGCGGCCTCCCGCATGCCCACTATACGCCCTCGCTCAAAGTCCGTCAACTGCACATACGGTTCACGTCCACGCTGTCGCGGCATGCTACCAGTGTTAAAGACTGCGATGGAGCTCCGTATGCCACGGCAAACTGGCTGACACTGACGGCGGCGGTGCACAAATGCTGCGCAGCTAGCGCCATTCGACGGCCAACACCGCGGTTCCTGGTGTGTCCGCTGTGCCGTGCGTGTGATCATTGCTTGTACAGCCCTCTCGCAGTGTCCGGAGCAAGTATGGTGGGTCTGACACACCGGTGTCAATGTGTTCTTTTTTCCATTTCCAGGAGTGTAGTTCTCTCCTTCGCTCATTCAGTTTGCAAGTGTTCTTGTTGGTAAATTTGAGATACTGTAAACGCGTCAGTAATAACTGTTTTGAATTTAACAAGAGTATATTTTGTTATAATTTTTCATTTTACTCCAGTCGAATTTCATTGTTGGCCTGACAGCCGCCAACCTTTTGAGTGATCAGAGCAAATTCCCCAGATTTCATCGAAGTTTGGTTCAAAATGGCTCTGAGCACTATGGGACTCAACTGCTGAGGTCACTAGTCCCCTAGAACTTAGAACTAGTTAAACCTAACTAACCTAAGGACATCACAAACATCCATGCCCGAGGCAGGATTCGAACCTGCGACCGTAGCGGTCGTGCGGTTCCAGACTGCAGCGCCTTTAACCGCACGGCCACTTCGGCCGGCTCATCGAAGTTTTTTCTGGAGGAAAGCTGTAATGTTTACTCAGTGCAAATATGAAACAGATCGAGTTACAAGTAACATTGTGACAGCTTTAACTCGAAATTTGTGCCTGATGATATCGCTCTTCACTGTGTTACATGCAAAACGGACATCCATTGCAATGTAATGCAGTGTATAAACCGTTTACGGCAATCGCCACAATTCCCCAGAAAATATGGAACTATCTCACTAGTTGTTGAATAATTCGGTGTTCAGTGTTCTAAATTCCGTAAGAGATTTCTTCATGGATATGGTCCCTGTATTTTGCATATTAACGAATCGGTAGAATGGAAAATAAAAGAAGATAGCGATTGACGCATGAGTGTACACGGTAAAATTTGTGAATGCATCTGTTGGGTGTGCGGCGGTTGCAATGTCAGAGCAACGTCAGCGCTGGCCGAGAAAGCTGACGAGGTCGAAGCCGGCGCTTGTCCTTGTCGCCGCCATCTGGGTCGCCTCTGCCTGTACCTCTGGAAGACACCCTTTACTTCGCTCCAGTTCGACATGTTCAGCTCTCGTTTATCAAGTAGCTGCAGGATGCTAGTTGTCTTTCCCATTTCGTTACAACGGGCTCGGGGCGAAAGCGGTGAGCAAATTGGCCAACCTGGTAGACGGTGAACAAAAGCAGGAGATACGGCAGCCTTCCATCAGTTTGAGAGCTAGACATTTTCACGTCTGTAAAGCGCTTGCGTGAGGCACTCGGCTAACGGTTTCGTTACTCATTGCAGGTCAGCGTGACGTAATGCGCAAGTTATAGCGCAGCCGCCGGCTGCGCACTCCCGGTTTTCATAGCCGCCGCAAGCTGTATGCCGCGTGAGATTTCTGCCTCTCTTGTACCCCTGAAGTCATTTAGCAGCAACGACAATACTCTATAATACGAAGCCCTTTCTTAATTAACTCTCAACGAGATGAAACACCATAGATTAAGATTTAAAAAAATAATCGATTTGGGAAATCTGTTTTTTATAGTACGGATGACCCGAAGAATGAAAGAACTGTCGAAATGAGGATGTAGGATCTTATTGCTTCATTGTTCTTCGCAGGTTCTCAGTCATTACACAGCAATTTCTGGATTAACGGCGTGCAGTTCATCCGTGCACCGTTCGGCTATATTTAAAAAAAATAGTAATTATTTTGTATTTTTCTGCTACCAGTCACATATTTATTTTATGTTTAATTTAACTCAATTTAATGCAGTGCGTATCGAGCATGTTTTGCTCATCATCGGGCGTTTATGCCTACAGATGTTACTGGAAGATAAAATGTCTTAGCCCAAATTAACCTAGAAATGTCTTACTCACTTGTTCTGTTGCCGGAGTAGCTATTGACGTAATAGGGGGGAGGGGGAAGGCATGTTGTCTTGAGCTGTGCCTCTTTGTTGCGGTTGATACCACAGCCTGTGGAGGATGTTGATAGTTTAGCATCAGTTGTTATGACACGATAATCGTGTCATACTTTTATATGCCGATTTTTCACTTACGAAGTTGACGTCCCAGAGAATCGTCTACATCGTTGGTGCACTGGCGGAGCTGTTGTTCAACACTGCACTATTACACTGCTTATTTTAACACTGTTTGCTGTCGTACTTTCACTACACAAACGTTTCTCCATACACGTAAAAACTATATCTTAAAAAAAATACGTCGGCGTTACAGCGTGTGGATTATCATTTCTTCCATCGATATTCACGATACTGGCAATCTGGTAATCGTGGCACATTTTCAGTCTGTTGCAGTTCTGGTACTGTTTTACTGGTTTAAGATATAGAAGAAATTTGAATTTCTGAATTCAGTTATCCCATCAAGAACATTATCATCACGTTTTTTATTGTGAATGAAAATTTGTATTTCTTTCATCACATACATTCTTTTACTGTTACCGATTTTTTGCAAAATTTCCAAGTTCTCTTCGATTTTCAGAGGGTGGCCTGTGTCATTAATGTGTGTTGCTACTGCTGATTTGTAACATTTCTCTGGTCTGTAGCAATCTGTATGTTCTTTAAGTCGCATTCAGAAATTTTTGCCTGTCGGACTTATATATTCTCGTTGTACCGGTTGCTGGTAATTTTGCAGATGCCAGATACGTCAAGATCTGTATCTGGCGGTTTTGTATTGTGAATAAGCCTCCTACTTACGTTGTTGTTGGTACTGAAACTGACTTTCACATCTGTGTTTTTGAATAATATAGCTGACGTATCAGTCATTATAGCACGGTACATATTCCAGTTTTTACATATTTCACTGCTGAGGTGCTTTCAGTTGTGACTGTAGTTTGTTGAGTTTGTTTATATTTGTTGTATTAATGAGTGAAGGATCGTATCCATTGTTTGTTCCAATGCATTTTAAGGTTTCTATTCCTTGTTGGAGTTCTGTATGTTGAATTGAAAATTTGTGGGTTCTATATAGCCTTGATGTATATGCAGATTTTTTGTGGGATGTGTAGAAGAGTTCGGTGTAGTGGTGTTTGTGCCAGTAGGTTTTCTGTGATCATTGAAAGCTATCTGATGGTTCTGTTTCGATATTCTTGTATCAAGAAAAGGTTTGATGATGATTTCCTCATCTTCAAAGGTGTACTGGATATTTGTATGCTGACTATTGAATTTATTAAAAAGGATTGTTGCTTCATCATTTGTTCCAACAAATAGAATGAGTGCGTCATACACATACCTCTTGTGGAATTTAACTTTGCTTGTGATACTGTCTTTTAGTTTCAATATTTTATTTGCTCTTTATATTTCGTTATAAATGGAAACAGTATTTATGATCAGAATATACTATGAAGCATGTGTCTCATGTTTTACCGTTGGGAAACGATACAGATCCCAGTCGCGCCGCCGGACATCCCTGTAATATTTTGTTGTTATTTCCCATTCTATCTTGAAGTAAAAGTCGGGACTCTACTCCAAACTTGTGGCTGATTTCCTCTGTTTCCTAGCCCCTTTCTTTAGGAGCTAAAAGTCGATACAAGTCAACCCACTGTTTCCGGCGGGTAACTCGTAAGTAATTCAATAGGTTTTAAGATGCGACATGTAGTATGTTTTGAAAGGAAAGTAAGTTGCAGTTTCCACTAAAAAAAAAAAAAAAGACTGTATTTTGGATTATCCGTGTGTTCGGTTATCGGTGCAGTCTCTGGTCTGCATTAATCCTGAATGTCGGGAGCTTGCTGTGTTTAAAATGAAGTCATACTCGCCGAAATCATAAAAAGAAATAGTGACATGAAGAGACACTCCTGTTGTTCAGAATATGTTACCACAGCAGAAAAATTTACTTTTGAAAGTTTGGAGTTAAAATGTGCTTGCATTTATAAATTCGCATTGAACGAGCGAAGCAACACGGTTGTTAGTATTCGGGAGGAACGGCGTTAAAATCCACGTTCGCTCATTCCGTGTTTTCCCCAAAGTCAACAGCAGCGATTGCGGGATAATTAATTTTGAATAGGAAACGACCGATTCCCGCCCTCATCCTTGCCCTGCCGGAACTCGTTTTTAATCGTAATGAGCACATTATCGACAGGATATTGCACCAAAACCTTCCTTTCTTCTTTTTTTTTTTTTTTTTTTTTTTTTTTACTCACGCGTTGGAATCTCGCGGAACTTACCGTAAATCTTCTGTCACTGAAAGATGTGACGCACGAGAAGCAAATCGTGCTGGAGTAGTTGGCACGCGCTGTGTGCATATGTTCTCGCCAGACCTGCGCTAACCGTGCAGGTATTGAGCGTGTTGCCTGTGACGTAACAGACATTCGGACAAGCGTTCCTTCTTTTCGTTTTTTCCCGCTTGCTTCGTCATCCTGCCACGTTGCCGACACATGTGAAGATAGGTTTTTCCTCGGATGTCGTGAGAAGCGTGACCTTGACAGTAGGCCGGAACGTGTGCCTCGTATTGTTTGACAGTCCAGTCGCGTCTGCCGTTGATGCGGACAAGATCGTGGCGAGACGGCGGATGACCATTTGGGAAGGCGAGTTATGTTCCCGTGCACCGGACGTGTTTGGCGCACGCCTCCTCTCTCACCGCAGGCGTGTGCATCCTTTCCCTTTGTCTGGGAGTCGGCCGCGTGGGCGAAGGCTACGGACATTTGTGGCTCCACAGTTCCCACTTCAGGTTAGCTTGCGAGGAGCAAGCGCGAGGAATAATACCACGAGTGTCTGCGAAAGACTCATAGCATTCTGTTTGATAGTAAGTCGTCAACACGCGACTGCAGTGTTTCATATTACAGCATTCGACTGATGCGTTGTGTGGAGTGGATGCGAGAAATCAGAAAATTATTTGAGTAATCGTTCGGTAAAGCTAGTCTCTACAGCAGTCCGGGTCGTTTTCCCCTGTTTTATTACTTTCATCGGACAGCACACTTTTATAACACAAATTAAACCAATCAGTTGGCTAAAAAAGTTATTTGAATGTTAATTGTGAGCATTAAAACTGCACATTGTCGATCTATTGATCACAGTGAGAATAAATTTGTTATGTTCCGCATAATTTCGACAAAATGTTCATGTTTCAGTGAAACGGGGGTGGGGGAGGAGAGAGAGAGAGAGAGAGAGAGAGAGAGAGAGAGAGAGAGAGAGAGAGAGAGAGAGAGAGAGAGAATGGGGGTGTTTTCTTATCTTGCAGCGTCTCAGTTATTTAAAAGCATGACCCTAGTAGTTGCAGACAGATCTTCCGTTTTGGGTCTGGCAAATGTCACATCCAATATAGGTGGTGCTGCACGACACCAACTCGAAGTATCAGATTCGAAACTTCCTGACGTAGATAATTATTACAGTGGTTTCTGCCTGTTATCATGCACGCTGTATTCCAAGTCATTATTAACGATGTCTACGACGACAATGGTAATGTTCTATAAATCTAGTACATACACTAAGGTAACAAAAGTTATGGGGGACCTCCTCATATCGTGTTGGACATCCTTATGCCCGGCGTAGTGCAGAAACTCGACGTGGCATGGACTCAACAAGTCATTGGAAGTCATTTGCAGAAATACTGAGCCATGCTGCCTCTACAGCCATCTATAATTGCGAAAATGTTGGCGGTGCAGGGTTTTGTGCACGAACTGACCTCTTCACTATGCCCCATAAATGTTCGATGGGATTAATTTCGGGCGATCTGGGTAGTCAAACCATTCGCTCGAATTGTCCAGAATGTTCTTCAAACCAATCGCGAACAATCTCATTCATAAAAATTCCATCGTTGTCTGGGAGCATGTAGTTCATGAATGGCTGAAAATGGTCTACAAGTAGCCAAACATAACTATTTCTAGACAGGGTCGGATAACTCTTTGGACCAGAGGACCAAGTCCATTCCATGTAAAAACAGCCCATACCATTACGGAGCCACCAGAAGCTTGCACAGTGCCTTGTTGACAACCTGGGTCCATGGTTTCGTGGAATCTGCGCCACACCCGAACGCTATCATCATCTCTTACCAACTGAAATCTGGGGTTATCTGACCAGGCCAGGGGTTTCCAGTCGTCTAAGGTCCAACCGATATGGTCACGAGTCCAGGAGAGGCGCTGCAACCGATGTCGTGCTTTAACAAAGACACTGGCGTTGGTCATCTGCTGCATTACCTCATTAACGCCAAATTTTGCCGCACCGTTTTAACTGATACGTTCGTCGTACGACCCACATTTGTTTCTACGGCTATTTCACGCAGTGTTGTTTGTCTGTTAGCACTGACAGCTCTAAGCAAACGCCGCTGATCTCGGTCATTTTAAGTGTAGACCGTCGGCCACTGTGTTCCGTGGTGAGAGGTAATTCCTGAAATTTGGTATTCTCGGCACACACTCGACACTGTGGATCCAGAAACCGTTTCACATGAATCACCTGAGTACAAATGACAGCTCCGCCAATGCACTGCCCTTTTACAACGGGTGTACGCGATACTACCGCCATCTGTGTATGTGCATATAGCTGTCCGATGACTTTTGTCGCTTCAGCGTTTATTAAACTAGATCTTTCTGTAGCTTGTACTTCCCTGACAAACCACAAGTTTCGTCTCAAGTGTTAACATAATTTATGGCTTTCCATTTCAATGTTTTCATATATCTACGGTTGTTGAGCAGACAATAAATTCGGAATTATGGCGGATGAGTTTAAAGTTATGATGAACATCATATTAGATGAAGAGATCTTTGAAATATGGTTCAGATCTTTGTGAGAGCGAACTGAGAAAATACCCAAGATCGTGAAGTTTGTCACTTTTAGATGCAGAGGTATTGTCTTTCTGTTTTCGCTGTATGTCCCTTGTATTAAAATATAGTTCTGGGCTCAAATGCATTCGCTAATGGTTTGGTGTTGTTCTTCCCGTTCATTGCATGCTATAAATACGGGTTGTGCTGATACCGCCATATTGTTGTGCCATAGCGCTCGCCATGTTAAAGGTTAAAGAATATCGATGCGGTATAAAATAATTGGACGTCCTACTATTGAAGGTGGTATCTGAGAAACGGCTGTCCAAGTTTTGAAGGCGGGTGAATGTAGTCACCGTGGGTGCAGCTAGTAGGTCGTGAGCGGTGGGTAAGCCCCAGGAATTCGCCGTGTACGTGACGGAGAAGCTGTGGGCTGGTTGCCCCATTATAGCTGTACAAGGCACAGATCGTGTCGTCGGTGGACGCCTCGCAATTACGCGGTTGAGCCGCTCTCATCGTCTCGCCTCTATGGTATACGTTGGCATCTGTCCACTCCCCAACTTCCCGGAGCCAGCGCGCCGCGCTCTCTGCATTCACGCCAAGTGTTAAAAAAGTCGAGCGTACCTGACTTACCTTAGCAGGATCGTATGAGGAACACATGAATTCTCCTGCACGATACACACGTTACTGGTTTGTGGGTAGCTTCTGTAAAAAGTCTGCTTCTTTTTACCATCATTTCAAAACGTCTTGCCGCTTTTCAGACATCTTACACGGGCTGCCATGAATTTTTTTCCTTCTATTTGACATGTTACCTCTAATGTGTGAATGAGTAGTGGGTCATTTTCTTTTTCTTGTGAAAATTTGGGGTTATTTTATCAACAATTCGTGAAAACAGACAAGTAACGTTGATATTTGCCGACAATTAGCTGCATAAATTGTCTGGATACGATAAAAAGATGTTGATCGATGTAAGTGATCGTAGCGAAAGCGTCATTTAACTAAAGCGAGTACATTTGTAGAACATTTTTGCACACATTCATCTCAGACGTGCCCGTTACCCTCTTCATCCACTATCACAGGAATAACAACACTATTCACTTCTCAAATAAACTCTGTTCTTACCTGCTTAAAACGAATATAAGGAAACGATTTCACTCACCTTCGATTATTTCTGTATGAATAGCATCTTAGTTTTTAGGTAATAGAGAAGAGGCGAAAAATTCTGTTAACAATACACTATTTGCACTGAAATGATCATATCTCATTTCCATCTTGTTTCTTTTACAGAAGTGTAGTTGCCTGTAATTTAGTGGCGGAGAAATTGTTTTTAACGCTGTATTCTTACTACTTCATTTATCCAGCAAATGAAGATTGGAAACGGATAGCCGGCCGGAGTGGCCGAGCGGTTCTAGGCGCTACAGTCTGGAGCCGCGCGACCGCTACGGTCGCAGGTTCGAATCCTGCCTCGGGCATGGATGTGTGTGATGTCCTTAGGTTAGTTAGGTTTAAGTAGTTCTAAGTTCTAGGGGCTGATGACCTCAGCAGTCAAGTCCCATAGTGCTCAGAGCCATTTGAACCATTTTTTTTTAAACGGATAACGTTTTAAATGCCATTTTTTTCACAAAAATCATTTTCGGTGCTATTGTCCCCCCTGTTGCGTGCCCCTGGAATTGACTCAGGTGCTAAACCATAGCGAAAGTCTTTCAGACATGTGTTGGTGGATAGCGCATGGTGTTAGAGCCATTCTGTGCTTCCCTCTGGAGTTCCAAAATTTGAAAGCTATGAGAAATTTTTGTTGATTACAGTTGTACTAGTTAAAACCTAATGCTGTATTTCAGTATTTGTATTATCACAAATAAAACCTAGTGCCTCAGTATTAATAATATTTGTAGCAAAAAAACTGATATTTTTGAAACTGTGGCTGATTGCAAAATACCAGACGACTATTAATAATGCTATTTGTTTATGCAAATGGCGCCGTTCCCGGCTTCAAACTGACAGGCTCATCTTCAGACGGCTGTTCACGTGTATATTACATTTGTTGTTGTTTAGTTTGGCTTTTGGCTGTGTATTTTCTAATTTTCCCATTTTTTTGCGGTGAGCAGCATAACACCGTGTAATTTTTTTTGGATGCATATCATTTATGTATGAGCGGAGATAGTCCATTGTTTTTTCATTCTCCTGAGAAATGTCATATTTAGCCGTTGGAACGTTTTCAATTTTCACTTTTCAAAGAACACTTCCCCCGAGAGAGAGAGAGAGAGAGAGAGAGAGAGAGAGAGAGAGAGAGATGCAGTTTAACACCACCTACGTTTGTGACCGTGTCCTTTGTAAGGTAAGTAGCGAAACGCGAAACCTGTAATTGCTAAATATATATGGGTATTGGATATACGTCCTTAATCTCGTACACCCCCCCTTTTCTCTCAGACCATCTCTTACTCCCCTCTCTCTTTGTCTATCTCCTCCTTGCTGCTCATTTCTCTCCAACTCCTCCCCCCCCCCCCTCCTCCTCCTCCTCCTCAGCCCATCTGTTCTCTCCCCATTTTCTAACGTTGAGCCTTGTTTATTTTTATCGCCAATGGAACTTCGACGGCAATTAACGTAGCTTAAAATGAATCTCTAAATCGGTTGGGGTTATTGGTGTACGGCGTATGAGATACCTCTCCTGCTGCTCCATCTGTTAGGATAGTAGCTTCGATGACAGTATTTCCCATAGTTTTCTGTTGCCAACAGGTAGCATTACAAACTTTGGACGATTTTAGATTCCCTAGTAGCATTCTAATCATGCGCTGATAAGCCATGAATACAACTTTCCTGTTTTGCGTTAAAACCGACCGCGAGGAAACAAACATCACATAGGCGTTTATACAACTTATCCTTAAAATTATATCTAAGAATATATTTGCGAGAAACAATTGATCTAATGGTTTAAATGCCCCACTTTTGTAGTTCAAACCGTCTCCAAGAAAGAAAACGTAATCGCACATGTTCACATCACAGCGCAGCATTTGCCTTCTCGCACCCCGTGTCAATAGAAAACCTCTAAGTTGTTGTTAAATATTTAGCCTGTGTCCACCTGAAATTTATTAGAGTATCCTGTAATATATAAACCAACGCATTCAACGCAGTGTACTAACAACAGATATCTGACAACCAAGCAGTTAATTGTGTCCCGAAAAGTAGTAAGGAATGTGAAAGAGTAACAATACTCTGCACCTTTGTCTGCACTGCAAGTTGTATTTTACAACGTGTCAGCGCTTCTTGCAAATATTAACAAAATACGTAGCTTATGTCCCTCTGAAAGTGTATTAAAAGCATCGTGCAAATACTTAGAGTAAGTCGGTCATTGACTTTTTCGATATTTTTGGTAACAAAGTTAAACAACGACTTGTCTTTATACAATAGTATAAATATTCAACGAAAGCCAGTTGTAAGAGGTGCTGAAACGTTGTAAAATACAACTTGAAGTGTGTGCAAACGTGGAGACTAACATTAGCCTTGCACAATTGTTGTTACTTTCGGGATACAATTAACTGCTTAATTGTCAGATATCTGTTGTTACTACACTGTGTTCAATGCGTTAGTTTTACTTTGTTAGGGTGGCAGCCTTTCACTGGAATCACGTGGCATACATCTAAACTTCGTTTCGCAGACGCTAGCTTTATCCTTCGGGAAGGTGACGTCAACATTACCTTTCATCGACACGATGTTAAGGCCAGGTGGCCGACCACGTCGCGAACTCCCAGAGTACTGGAACCAGAATGGCCGAAGGTAACAATGTGGTATGTACAGTAATGGATCATACCACTGCATAAAGTATTGAAAACTGTCATTATATTTCCGTGAAATTGTTGCTTTTCGCAACTTGAATTGTGCATGACAGTATAGAGTTCTTCTTTCTGAACAATTAACTGGAAGTTGTAAAATGACGGCTCAGTGTTCTTCTAGTTAATACTGCAGATGAGTTAAACTGCGATTGCAGATAACTTCACTCTGTCATACATAGCAGGACGCTAGTGGGGGTGATCTCGCATTCCCATTCCGTTAATTTGTAAGGGGGCAGTCAAATGAAAACGAAACAGATGGGAAAAAGTAAGTAAACTGCTGATTCTATTAAAAGTAATCGCCACAAATGTTAATGCATTTGTCCCACTATGAAGCAAGACGCTCAATGCCTGCAAGGAAAAATGTTTACGGTTGCATGCTGAACCATGATTGTACCCAGGCGTTCACCTCCTCGTCCGAAGCTAATCGACGGTCATGAATGACTTTCTTCAGGGGACCAAAAATATGGAAATCGCGTGAGGATAGATCGGGACTGTATGGAGGGTGTGTAAGTGCTTTCCAGCGAAACGGCTGCAGCGTAATCTAAACAAGCTGGTCAACATGCGGGCAGACATTTCCGCAACAGAATGATGTCGTCCTTCAACATTCCTGATCGTTTGGATTTGATAATGCTCTTCAGTTTTTGGAAAGTGTCCACGTACCGCCGTGCATTGATTTTGGCGCCGTATTCCAGAATGTCAATGAGCAGAGGGCCCTTGCAGTCAAAGAAACAGGTCATCATGACTTGCCCTGGTTAGCACACTGGACTCGCATTCGGGAGGCCGACGGTTCAAACCCGTGTCCGGTCATCCTGATGTAGGTTTTACGTGATTTCTCTAAATCGCTTCAGGCAAATGCGGGGATAGTTCCTTTGAAAAGACACAGCCAACATTTTTCCCCCGCCTTCCCTAATCCGATGGGACCGATGACCTCTCCGTTTGATCCCCTCCCCAAATCATCCAACCAACCAATCAACCAACCAACCATGACTTGTCCGCAGCTGACGTGCATGGCTTTAGATTTTTCTGTGCGGGTGAATCCATGTGCTTTATTATTTACTCTGACGCTTGCTCCCCGTTTCAAAATGATATCATGATTCATCTCCCACGACAATAAGGGACAGCTAACGATAATAATCTTCATGATACCGGTCCAGGTGCTGCAGTGATGTCGACAGTCTGTTCAGTTTCTGCTCCTTCGTCAGGCTGTGGAGAACCTACTACGAACAGATTTTCCCTAACTTCCGATGCTCCGTCATGATGCAGTGAGCGGTACCCTGACTGATGGCTAACATGACCCGCATATCTTCCACCGTATGTCGCCGGTCATTTCTCTCGGCAGCATCCACAGCAGCAGTGGCATACGGGATAATAAGACTAAAAGCCTGTCCTGGCCCACTGCTGTCTTTCAATGACACCCGACCTTGACACTCCTTCTATAGCCAAAAACCTCACTACACTACGCTGTTCCTCATTCCCGGCCTCCATCGTAATGGAGGCACACAATACTCGCTGACGTCACGTCGAGCAAGTCTAATAGGGAAATGCAACAGCGGTGAACGTTCGCGCTGTTCCCAGTAGAGGGCAGTTCTGTACACACAGGTATCTGCGTTAGTAACGGCCGCGCCATGCTCGTTATATAGTCTGTTTCGTTTTCATTTGACTGCTCCTTATAAATTTGTTTTTCCTCCAGATATCGACCTCTGTGACCAGTAGTCCTCTTCTGAATTTGTACTATAGTCATTTTCCTGCGCGGGCATTTTTTTTTATTTTGAAAGAAACAATTTCTTTTACATTTGTGACATATTTTGTCGATACTTGGAAGTACGTAGACATATTTAAAATTGCAATAATATATATTGTGTGGCAAAGTGTATGTAGGTCTGCATGATGTAGACCTATAACTACTACATGCAAGAAGTTTGAGAGTCGAAAAGAAAGATTCTACCGTTGTTGAAGATGGTCTCAATGAATACCATTGTTATGATATTAAATGTGATGTTCTTCACAGCGCAAATAAAGGCAGAAAACTAACATTACTTGAAATACTAACTATAAAGAAATGCAACTCACAGAATCATGATTTGGCCCTTAATGATCAAAAACTGTCCCAGTATTCACCCTTGATATAGCAGCAGTAGCTAGTTAATATTTTTCTCACCGTTAGATAATATGCGTGCTGTGTTGTTAGTAGTATAACTGTTCCCCATTCACATTCCATCAATTCCTACGTCTTTTTTTTCTCATCACATTAACAAATTATTCTGTCCATATAACATACTAGTTCGTGCCATACCCACTTGTGTACTGTTTTGGCTTGTACGTTCTTATACTTTCAATAAGTATAGTGTAATATAAGGTTACTTTGTTCATAGTTCTTTAGTTCGTTTAATTATGCTTGTGGTTTCTATATAGATATGTAGTCATAAAAGGTAACATATCTTTGGAAAAACAATATTTTTACAGCTATAAACTGTCACTGATGGTGTGTGGGCAATCTGCTTAGTCTTAAATTGTCTGAGGATGGCCTAAAGAGGCGAACGTTGGTTCACGTCTATCTAGAAAATAAATATTGTTATGGAACAGCAGTAATGTGTGTTTCAGTCTCTTATCTTTATTTTATTATTTAACAATTGGTTAATTCGACCCTGTTGGGCATTATTAAGCTACATCGTCATAAAACATTTTTAGCATGTAATATTTGCAATCTTTACGCAGATGTGGATTCATACAAGAAAAAGGCTATTGAACTAATAATGTTTTGAATATTATTGTAATATCGCATGCTGGACACTAAATTTAGAAGTAACCAATTGTACGTGGAAATAATAATTCCACGTAAAATACTGAGATCGTTGGCAGCCTCCAGCGATCAGTTGTTATTTATCCGAGAGATCCGCTGTTAAATGACAAGTGGATTATTTAGGAATTGACGCAAAAAAAATGTACATACCTTTCGATCCGTACGCTTTTAAATAACATCTGATGAATGACCGTTTGTTATCATATACTGGGAACACCAGCCGGCATAAAATATTAGTCAGTGCATAATGTAATGTATTTCAAGTAGAGTACTAGTGGAGACGACTGAGATCGTTGGTGGCCAACACAAGAAAACTTTTGCAGCGAAGCTGCTGAGGGAACAATAGGCTGTTACATTCTCACATCGAAACAAAACGTAGAACGTTGGTAAAGACAAAAGCCAATCTAAGAAGCGTGTTAATAAGAGCAGAGATGCGTGAGGGATCCAGGAAGTTGAGTAGCTGAATGTTGGAACAGGGGCTTTCCGAAGAATTGAGTAGTACTAAAACGAAGAAAAGAGAAACCTTTATTGTACCATTCCTCAGTCTATCCGACGACAATACGTGTCTCATTTTCAATCACTTCTGTGGAGACACTTTCGCACTGGGGAGAAATTCACTTCTTTACTGAGGCAGCAATGATGAGAAATCTGGTGTCATTTAAAGTGGACAGTAGCTTGTCTGAAACCTACAGGAGGGGGGACAAGCACCACTGCAAAATGCGAAGCACTTCAGGAAAGGAAGAAATCCTTGGCCATAGAAACCATCCCTGTCGACTTGAGATCAGCTTCATGATTGAACAACTCATCTGCGACGACAATTCCTCATCACAGGTACAGTGATGCTTTTAAAAACACTGTTTCGAAGTAGCAGTTCAAAATATCGTATTGCAAGATTCACTTAAGACTTTCGAATGATGACACAGGCAGCGGATCTTAAGTGAATGGCCAAAGGCGCCTCTGTGCCACAGACACCGTCATGGATTATTGAATTACATGATATACGACTCTCCAGACCACCTTGTTGAACGATCACATTCCGTTCTCTTGAGAAGGAGAGGAAAAAAAAAAAAAACTTTCCTCGGAAACTTATCAACGTCGTCATAACTCATACCGTATTTTACAGACTATAAGACGCTACGAGCTATAAGATGGACCTTGATTTTTAAGCAGTTTAAAAGAAAAAAAACGTAACATTTTTATCATTTTTATTAGATTGCAAAGCCAAACTAAAAATATTCTTAGTCTATAAAATCGAACTGAGCTTTAAAATCCACGAAATTTGTCATCTGAACTTTCTTCGTCGCCGTCGTCAACGTTAACGTTGCCCTCTTCATATATAAGATGGTCTTCACTGTCATCGAAAACGTTACTTATGCCGCAGTTCTTGAAAGATCTAACAATACGAATAATGTCTTCTCTTACAATAGACCACGACTGTTTTATCCACTGACACGCTTGTTTGATTGTAGATCGTCATAAAGCTCTCTTCGGCGTGAATTCATGTTGGGTTTCATTGATCACCCATTTTTTCTATTCCTCTCTCGTACACGCTATAGCCGGCCGTTGTGGCCGTGCGGTTCTAGGCGCTACAGTCTGGAACCGAGCGACCGTTACGGTTGCAGGTTCGAATCCTGCCTCGGGCATGGATGTGTGTGATGTCCTTAGGTTAGTTAGGTTTAATTAGTTCTAAGTTCTAGGCGACTGATGACCTCAGAAGTTAAGTCGCATAGTGCTCAGAGCCATTTGAACCATTCGTACACGCTATAAATTATTTACCTATCGAGACATCAAGAGGTTGCAATTGTGAAGTCCTCCTGGGAAACAGCGATCTCTGTAATTTCCCTGTCTCAATTTCGCTTTCAGAGAATTTTTCCAGTGACTACTAAACTGATCTAGCACAGGAAGAGAACTCTTCTTCAGCAAAGCGCCTTAGCTTCTCTCCCACCGGCTGTTAATCCATAATTTCATACCAGTCTCGTCTATCCAACCCCTTGTCGTGTACGTGAACACCACCATCTGGCGGTATTTCAGGTTTTGGCATTGTTTTGCTCTTGAAAATGTTCATTGGATTATGTTTGTTACCGTCAGCACAACACGAAAGCACAACAACGTAGTGCCGTTTTTTCATGTCCACTTTCTATAGTTAGTTTTAGCACCTTTCACGGCAACGGTTCTGTTACTCCGCACATCAAATGTCCGAGGCGCTTCATCCATATACACTATTTGGCTTAATTCCGCACTGGTTTTCTTTCGATGTTGAATAATAAAACGATGGAAAGATAATATTTTCTCTTCATACCTTTTGGCATTTTCTGAGATATTTTGATTTTGATTCACATGCTAAGTCCATGACGCTTCATAAACCAATAGCTCCAACCAACTCCACTCTTTAAGAGTACGTTAAGCTCCAATGTAGCTTTAGTTTACGAGCGTGTAGTTGAATCACTTTCGTATTAATTTCAGTGCCATTTTGATGGTGTCCTTGAATCCATCTTCTAGTTTTGCCCATTTTGCATTCAGTCTCTCTCTCTCTCTCTCTCTCTCTCTCTCTCTATCTATCTCTATCTCTCTCCTTTCATTTTTTTATTTCCAGTTCTTTACTAGCCCGCCAATCGCGAATGTTTTTTTCTTTCTTTTTTTTTGCTCGGTTTCCATGCTGTTCTGCATAAGCTGTTAACTTCAATTTATAGCCCACATCATAGAAATAACTTTCATTTTTTCCATTACGAAAATACCGGCTAACAAAAATATTGTACTATCACCGATATCACAGATCACGTGCAGTTGAAGTTCAGTGGCACCGTAGACTGCAATAACGCAACATAGGGTAGACAGTATTCTGGTTGTGATGGCGGGGCGGGAGACTGTGTCAGCAAGCTTGTGAATCCCCGCAACTGATGTTCGTCATATCCGTGCACTGCTGGTGCCAGTTGAATCCAGTGTTGGCGGATGGAGATAGGTTTCCCGCGGCATCGAATATATGGCCACTTTTAAGACTGGCGAGAATTTTAAATAAAGCACTGGACATTTTTATATTAATTTCGCGTATAAGACGCACCTGAATTTTGGAGGCAATTTTTCGAAAAAAAGTGCGTCTTACAGTCCGTAAAATACGGTATACGTTACAGGAATAATCACTGTGAAACTATCCCTGCGTAAGTGAACAAAAAATAATTTCACATTGCTAAAAACAGAATTTACCTCTTTTCCGTGTTTCATAGAAGAAAAAAAATATTATTACGTATTACTACACGAAGTTATTTTACTTCTAGATAAAATCTGTCTGTGAACGTTGTTTCTTCGAGCAACAAACGTTTGCATGTAGCTTTAAGCGCCGTTTCGATACTTCAACGCATGAGGTACAGTTTAGTGATGGAGAAAGGCACGAAATCTCTGCATTCCATAGTTACAGTATTCACTTTCGATTGTGCCCAACACCCACTCTGCAAGCAAAAGTTCAGAAAGCAAGAAATAGGCGAACGTCAGCGTTGTAACCGCAGAGGACATTTCAACAAGAAGGGGAGAAAGTACGCTTAATAGGTGTAACTTCCTGTCACGATCTCCTGTGTAAAGGAGATACTTCTGCTATTGCTGCTGTGTTTTCTTTTTTATTTGTATACTAGAAGTGAGTAGCAATATTGACGGTACTTCTGCGGCTATGAACGCTCATTTCAACATTGAAATGAAATGAGCGTATTGCATTGTTAGCCGGGAGGTCCCATCCTGGGAAGTTCGGCCGCCAGGTGCAAGTCTTATTGCAGTCGACGCCACATTGGGCGACTTGCGTGCAGGTGATGAGGATGAAATGATGATGACAACACAACACCCAGTCCATGAGCAGAGAAAATTTCCAATCCGGCCTTGAATCGGCTTAACAGCAAGACCGGACCTGTTAGTTATTTTTCGTATGATAGAATCCCGTTCCACTTGGTAGATAAGAGGTTCCACATGCATTAACAGAATTGTGAGTATACTTTAAGTTTAATGTCAAAGATGCCAAGTTTCGAAATTATTTGCGTACCTCTGAACTAGTACTAGCTTTTATAAAATTCATTAATCAACGTGATTCATAATTTTGTATGACTATATAGCGTTAAGAAATTGGACATTAACTGCTTGCGGGAGGTACCTAGTTGAAAAGAAGAAATAGCTTTTTGTTGTGTGGTGGTTAAAGTGAAAGTACAACTTTTTGTGCACGTGATATTGAAGTTCCATAGTGAGATTATTACAGCTAATTTGATCAATTAATTGAAAAGATGCAAGTCTTACGAAATAAGAAATTGAGCAACATATTCTCCAGTGTTACTGAATATAACGCAATCACCGTATATAAATAAACAATTTGCGTTACAGATAAGAGTGGAATGTTCCAATGTATTCAAGAACTTTGAAAGAGTTACTTCTTGTTAACATCTTCAAATCAGATTTTCTCTGGTGTCTAATGGTGCTAATGTGATTAATGAGTAAAGAATGTATTAGCGCTTGTATTGTATTTTAAAGCACAGTGTGTCAAGAAGTAGAAAATAATGGTACAATTACAATACAGTTAGTCAGTCCGTATTCTGCAGTGATTATACTTCTGTCGCAAAAGACTCAGTATGACATGGGAAATCTGCTTCTTAATTAGTAATGCTTTGAGTAAGTAAAAGATTCCATAAAATTCGCTGTACAATAAATTCTTGTGCCGTACAAGCTGACGTTGCAGTACATTTGGGTGAAGTTTGACTCTTACTATACATTTTGAAGGAGTTTTCTTAAGTTGTTTCACGCAAAATACACCGTATCTAAATAGAATGATGCCTTTCATTTTGAAACTGCGCGGTATAACATAAGTTTATGTGAGTGTGCTCCACCGATGACGGAAAGATTTGCTTGTGACTCCAGCCACTGGCTGCAGGCACGTGGAGTTCAGGGGTCGGTGACTTGACCAGGAACTGCGCACTAATGCAAGGTATGATCACAGCGCACTGTCCACGTGCTGTTTTGTGCCTCCTGTTCACAGCTCTCGTATTTTCATTGTTTAACGATCCGACACTGTTCACATAATTCTGCGGAAACCCGGTCGACTGCTCTGTTTCCTTCCCGGAACAGAGCTGCTTTGTGCCTCCCACCACTGCTGATGTTTGTCGGTGTACTGCGCAACAGTAAATAACTTTTGGAATTCGCGTATACTTAAGGAGTGGAAAATGACGGCAACATAGTTTTATTACAAATACTGCTGTATGACCAAAATGTCGCAGGTTCTTTTCTCGCACACGTTTACAAGTGTTGTTTCGGAGGCAGCAACGTGACTGCCGTAGTGTATAAAAGCAGACAGCTATGTTGAGGAATGGACTTTTCGAAGGTAAACAACTGTGTCCTGTAGTTTTCAAGCAACTTTCGAACTGAATGAATGTGTGTGTTTCCTTGGGGGAACATAATTACTTATCAAGTCTCCAGTGCTCGACTTTCTAATACGTTTTTCGCACTGCGTTTTTTTTTTAATGACTGTGGGTTGTTATACATTAAGCAGAATGATACTAGTGTGCGATATATGTTACAATGCTTTCAAATGGTTCAAATGGCTCTGAGCACTATGGGACTCAACTGCTGTGGTCATAAGTCCCCTAGAACTTAGAACTACTTAAACCTAACTAACCTAAGGACAGCACACAACACCCAGCCATCACGAGGCAGAGAAAATCCCTGACCCCGCCGGGAATCGAACCCGGGAACCCGGGCGTGGTAAGCGAGAACGCTACCGCACGACCACGAGATGCGGGCTCAATGCTTTCCTGGGCTCAGTTATCTGTATATGAGAAATCCTGCGTTACATGTTTAATCGCTAAGAAATGCCAACCGATAAAATGCGTAACCTCATAGCTATAGCCAACAACATACGGGTAAAGATCATGAGAGTACTTCATACAACTTTTTGACTAGTTTAATTAGCACCCACTTCGCACTTCAATGTAGGGCAACAAATAAATTTCATCTGCTTTACCCCCCAACCATGTATTCCTGCTGTATTAAACCCACCAAAGAAACATTTTCATTTTGAAATACAATTGCCGATTTATTTTGTGTCGATACTTTTTTTCCTTCTATATTACGCATATGTGGCTTGTAATGTGTTTATTCAGGTCTTTCTTCTGTTGAGGTTTCCTCCGTAATCCGTTGCCATGAATTCATGTTTCCATGGTAGGCTATGGAATCAGAACCGAAACATTTACATTTTTTTATTGAAATCTTATTTTCTTTTTAGTGTACTCGAATCTAGCTCATCCATTCTTGTTTGTGTGCTTTTCATCCTTACGAATCCTTAAGTCTTAAACGCCCTTTGAACTGCTTTTGATTCAGGCAGACAACACAATTTGTAGGATGAAGAATATCTAGGGCAGGTGTTCAAAAAATGGTTCAAGTGGCTCTGAGCACTATGGGACTTAACGTCTGAGGTCATCAGTCCCCTAAAACTTAGAACTACTTCAACTAACCTAAGGACGTCACACACATCCATGCCCGAGGCAGGATTCGAACCTGCGACCGTAGCGGTCGCGCGGTTCCAGACGCAGGTGTTCAAAACGGAAGTGTTCTGTGCTGTTGATCTCTGAATCTGTAGTTGACTGTTCTGTGTATTGTTGCTGTGTTGGGTGAATCAGAACATTTACCGCAAACCGGAGAAAATGTAATTGTCATAAAGAGGAGGATTTCTGGCAAGCATCTCTTATCTCCTGGCTTACTACATTGTTTTGCAGTTCCTCTTTCATATTTATCGTGCAAGTTAAAAATACTCTGACTGTATACCTCGACTGACTATTCCTAATTTGCTGACTTTTGCCATATCTGTCACTGCTTACAAACCTAAACCACCGACGTATAATACCGGGAGCATTGGTTTGAGCAATAGAAGGTGACAAGTACGCGGGCAACACTCCAAGTATGTGATTTGAAACTCACTGACAGACTGAAACTGTGTGCCGGACTGGGGCTCGATCTGGGACCTTCTCTTTTCACGGGCAAGTGCTCCACGGACTGAGCTATCCAAGCACGACTCACGACCCACTCTCACAGCACTTCGATCAGCACGTCATCTCCAAACTACCAAACTTTACATATGTTTTCCTGCATACCTAGCGGGGCTAGCACATAGGATACTTCGGAGATATGGCTTAGCCGCTGCCTGGGAGATTGTTTCCTTCTGGCACACAGTTTGAATCTGACAGAAAGTTTATGAATTTGCTATATTTCTTTGCATGGTTTGACTACTGAATGGATTTGGTAGGGGGAATATTCATTGCTTTTTAGCTAACTCAGACCTTAGATATTCTAAAGGTGAATTGCTATTACAAAGAAGAAATGAATTTAAAGTTGTTCAGGGCTGAAAGTGCGGAAACCTTATGTAAATTGTTCGCTTGCTTACTAACGGAAAGAAACCGGCATTTTATTTTGTTGTCACCTAAGCTATGTTGTACTCTGTGCTTTTTTGTGTTGTTACTAAATAATGCAGTACTGAACACGTTGCCGACATAAGTGATTACTAGTTCAGTATTGTAAGATAACCAAAGATTTTAAAGTCCGCTGGCTGCGCCAACTCATATCTACAGCAATCTAACCCATCGTATAAGTTAAGATTTTGACAGGGTTGTATAAATACCAAATGACAAGCAATAATACACAAATTTATTTATAAACTAGTGAAACGCTTCGTGTAGCCATTTGCCACAGAGTTGCTAAATATCTTACATATGAAAGTAACCTAAGTTTATTTGGCGATCCGTTTCGAAACGTGTTTACCCCATTTTTAAAATTACGGCGGAATCGTATGTTAAAAGTGACAAAATAAACTTATCGTAAAGATGTTCTTTTTCAATGGAGGCGTGTAAGAATGATAGATGAACAAGGAGATGGAAATAGTTACATGCCGGAAAAGAGAAACTCCTGTTGCATTCAGAAGATTTTTGGATCGGGAAGTAACGAACGTCTCGTTTCTGAAACGCAGATTCTCTTGACACTTCGCACATCAAACTTGTATTGGACGTGTTCGCCTGATGTCTAGCGGAGTAGCTGTTAAACGACTACACAGGCGTGCCGGTGGTGTGTAAGTGTCTTGACGAGAGGATGTAGGTTATTGTGGGCCTAATGGAGGCGAAGTGCGTGCCCGAAGTCACCTGACCACGTGGGCCGCCCCCGCTACTGCCACAGACGGGACAGCTCCCGCGGGGAACCAAGCTGCAGCTGCTGCATTATTCTCCCAAGTTTCCTCTCCCCGTTTTCTGTCGGCAGATATCTAACCAGAAAATGATTGACGACTGTTAGAGAGACGAAATTTCTAACTCGAATAGTTCCTTATTTATTTATTTTTTAAAAATCGGTAAGGTTACAGAAAGCACTGCCCTTCCCGAAGGTTCCGCGCCGCATGCAAGGAGCGCAGAAATAGCCAGCGGCTGGCGTTGTTTCCAGTGCAGCTCGACGCTCGCATGTCAGCGGAAGTGCCGGCAAATGCCGCGCCACGACGGGCTATTTTCGTTGTAAGTGGAATTGCGGTGCTCATTCCTGCCTTCGCACAGGTTCTTTTGTTATCCTGTGTTAAATCCGTAGATTACGATAGCCTAGCGAAATGACGCACAGGGCAAGCAACTGAACTCGCAGTCGCGAGGGGCGTGCTGAAAATTGCGATCTGGCCTTCCTGATCCAAATTTTACGCAGTTTCTGAAGTCATCCTAGTAGGCCGTCACCGATTCGTGCATCTTCCTCCGTGTAAACTGAACTAATGCTCTGACAGTAAATGTGAAACAGTCGCGAAAACGTGAAACTACGATAAAACTTGTAGGATTATCCGAAATTAGCATTGTAATTCCACCCTTTCGTGTTTATCATATCACATAGTGAAATCGTATGTACAGACTATTCTAAAAATGTTGTATGATAATGTAAATCTAAGTGGAAGTGGTGTTTTAATGTATTGCATTTGTCATCTACTCACAACGTCTTCGTGTGTCGACGTAAATCGTTAGTTTGTATCCTGTTACAAACAAAATGATTTTTAGAGCGGAATATTACGCGCCCATTCGATAGAGCGGTCGAAAATTATCTCAATTTATCGATACGTGTTAACTGGCCCAGTAAAATATGAAAAATAACCAGTAATCCAGAAGCGACAGCACTGCCATCACCCGCGCTTACTTTACCGCCATGCAGCAGTACTGCTCAATCGCTGCTGGAGTTTATTCTTCCTTTTTTTACTTTCCCTGTCAATACACATCGATAAAAAATATTGCACTAGGCTAATTTGTGACTGTTCTATCGAATGGGCACGTATAATTCCGCTTTAAAAATAATTACGTGTAACGCGAAACACATCGACAATTTCCATCCACACTGGGTGTCGCATGAAAGACGTGATCGGCATTATTTGTTTGGGATGAGTCCTACTGCACATATCAGAAACGAAATTGCAAATTATGTGCCGAAACATTTGAGAAAATGCACCTAATGACTCTGAGGAAGGACGCCCAGTATATAAAATTCCATGCTAGTGAAGTCACTCATTATGGTAACTAAAAAAATCCGTTTTGATTAGATAAAAATGTTTGAAGTTTCGCAGGCAATGGTTCCTTTCACAGTCCATCGTATATGTAGCTAAATTCTTAGCAACCTGGTGAACCTAAGACGATTCATCGTAGATAAATTGCAAGGTGTGCGTAATCGCTTGTACAGCCACTGGCAATTTGGCGTCTGTTTGGCCCAGCGCGAAAATAGTTTGAGGTAGTTGGCCAGCGTCTCTTGTTAAGACTAAGTGGTGTATGGTAAAATGAGCATACTGAGATGTTCGAATTCAAGTTTTGAAGAATATCTTCAATGTTGACTAAGCAACTGTTGATACCACATTCGTGTGCACTCGCTATGTTACTGTTAGCTGCGTGCTCTTAATGTTTCACTGCGTCTTCTTTTTTATTATTTTCTACTGTGCCCGACAGCTCGAGACATAGTTTTATTACACTGGAAGAACCGGTACATTAGCTTGCGGTTCCAGGTGTTAGGATGCAGGCTGCGATGTTACAGGGGTCAATTTTGTTCAGCAGCAGCTGTCCTCTGTTTGGTGACCTACTGAGGCGAGGGGTGGACTGCAGCAGTTCGGTGAACAGTCTATCATTTTGTAGGTCATATTCTCCAGCGGAACAGTGAAGAAGAAAGCCGGGGCTGGAGTAATAGTTATTTGCGAGACGTTTTTTTGAGAATAGTTTTGTTAAGCAGTTGTGTTCATCACTCGTGGCGCGTATTGTTTGCAAATGCAAATAAAAACCGAAAATGCAGTGTTTCACCTACCGGAAACAAAGTCAATTTGATGCCTCCAGGATATGAGACGTCACGGGGAAACAGTAGTGAAGAGTGAAGATTAATCTATCAACAGTTTGCCTGTTTGTCAAATGTCATACAAGGATAAATGCGCTGTCGTTGCTGTAGCGTACGTTACATAGTTATTCACCTTTATCGTGTCTTCGTTTCAAAGAAGAAAACAGTTACGAAGGCCTTTAGTGGAAACATATAGGGTCCGATCCAACATTCAAGTGAAAAAGTATGAAAAACCGCCGGAATACACCTTCAGCCTATGTAATTGGCGCGTCCACGTCGAGCGGTTTCATTTACTGTCACTTTGACAGCGTCACATGGGGGTCATCGTTCGCTATCATGCCGATAAGGAAGGGAATTTGAATTTCACGACTCCGTAACGTCGAAGGGCTTAATACGGAGTATTAACACAGATGAAAGACGGAGGAAGGAAGCGGTTGCATCCTTTTTGTGTAGACACCCAGGAATGCATCCGAAGTGGCTATAGGTAGCCACGGAAAATCGGGATGACTAGACAGGGATTTAAATCTTGCTTCTATAGCTTGTGAGTCTAGAGGTTTATAAACTGGGCTGCACCGGGCTGCACCGTATGGTAACCAGCAAAGTATTTTGGCACTGTTGCGTTCTGGTGGTACTTCGTAACTACATTCGAATCTTTGCTGTATTTACTTACGATAGCGGAAGGAACTGTCGCTTGTACTTACTTGCTGTCTGCTTAACGTCAGATTAAATTTCTTATGTTGAAATGTAAACGTCTATCACATATGGTAAAACCACAGACTTTCATCTGTTTTCCACATTCATTATAGTTCTCGTATTTTAGTCAAAATACGTATCGAGAGACAAATGGGCCCGCCGATTAACAAACTTGCACTGAGAATAGTTTTCTGCCCTAGATAACGAAAATACTAATCAGTCTCAGTTAGGGGTTTTACGTTCACTGCCACTAGGCTTTAGTGGATTCGGCTACGATGGCTTGTAGTTTCATCTCTACGCACATGATTCGTAGAAAGGTGCTATGATTAGCTGTGTTCGTTGAGCGAATGTAAGATGCGTTACTTAAATTGTTACTATTCCGTAAGCTGAAAATGAATTCTTCTAAAGGGTAGTACAAAAGACTTTTTCCGGATGCCGCAATTCATGTTAAGATATTGATGAGATGTTCACTCGAGTTACAAATTTTAGATTTCGAGACCTGAAATGCTCGAACGCACTTGCCTTTCTGCACAAAGGTTGGTGAGCTCCAGCTGACATTCCAGACTGGTACTGAAGAAAACATGACTAGTTTCATTAAATCGGTCAAAGCTGCGAATGCTTGTGATATTTATTTCGTTTAGGTCACGTCACATCTACAGCCAAGGAACCTTCGTACCGCACCAGTCATGCACACTGTTCCATAAACTGGTCTCATTTCTCTGATCTGCATTTCCCTTCATATTGCCGTAGTTACCTGTCTGTCGAGACTTGTTCTTTCTGATAATCCTGTCCCCTAAAGTGATGCAGCTGACATTGGTTTGTTTGTGTTCTAGAAAAAAAAAAAAAACACACACACACACACACACACACACACACACAGAGGGGGAGGGAGAGAGAGAGGGGGGGGGGAGGGGGACGTAGAGGGGAGCGTATTCTTTTCGACCAGTGATCCTTAAAACTGCTGGTTCTAAATGAAAAGTGCGATATAACGTACACAACAATGCGTTCCTTCCACAAAAAATGTGGCCCTCGAATTACATTGAGAAGAAGGATGAAGAAACAGAAATGAGTTATTAGGTTAAGTGGAGAGCAGGTGAGGTGCGAAGCCTTGGGAATTGGCCCATGACGAGAGACGCGTGCGTTTTTCCGGAGCGGGAGGCGAGCGCGGCGGTGCCCCGGCGGCCAGCAGGCGCGCGCACGTGACCGCCGCTGAATGCGCTTCTGTTTATTTTTTGTTGGGCCGGCCGTTTAGAGACGTCTGTGCGCGCAGCCAGCCGGCTCTTCGTTGCGTGCTCGCGCTTGCCGCTTCTTTTGTGGCCCAGTTCCTTCTTCTGAGATTTCCTGAAACTCTTTCCTTCTTTTTTAGAACGTAGCGTGTAACTTGAATGGCACGTGACCGTACTTGCATATGTATCGTAGACGAAGCTTTTTGCGAATCCATTTCGCTAGTATTTAAGACACAGTGCTCCCAGTCCTTACCCGTAAAATCTTTCCAGAAACAGGGAGAACAGTTGGCGAGTTAGCGGTATTTAGTTGTCTAAGACTATCCACTGTACAAGTGGAACAAAGGGCATACAAAACAGCCGAGCAACCGAGTCAGAGTCGGGTTTATCTGCACAGCCATTAATTGAATGTCAGGAACACGATGGATCACACCGTAGTTTATTTGATTCCGAGAATAGTTCCTTCCAAGCGTTCTTAGCTTTATTGATAGACTGTCGGGTAACTAAAAACATAAACGACACTCCGTCGGCACATTTGGTACTGGTATTCGTATGGAAAAACTTGGTAGTCTTGCTTGAATGACACGAGCTGTCAAAAAATACGACTACTGTAAACTATTTTCAGTAAGTGACGCGCTATCTCTCGAGATTATGTCATTCTACAGTAAAGAAAGGAGGAGATTACAGTGACAGGAATTAGGAAATTCACCGCCAGTCAACGCATCTTAAGTGTACTAGAATATGTTCCAGATACAGGCGGTACTTGTCATCTCGAATACAGTGTCTCGCAACTTTCCTGTGTAGATAATACCAGACTGTGTCACAAAGAGGCATCTCTGTTTATATGATTAGCATCACAAACAATCGCTGTCCGGAAACAAAATTGAACAATACCTGACTCGAAACCGCAACAGTTTGAAAACTAGCTACTCGTCTTAGTATGCGTGGCTAACTAGTTCGGTCTATTGACAATCTTCGTATTTTATTTTCCTTCTGTAATCGTTCTGTATTTGAACAGGGGGTGTCATAGAGATCTCCAGCCACTGCTCTTGCTGGTTGCAGTAAAGAAAAAAGTCACTCATGATCATTTAGTTCTCTCAGTCCCATTTCGGTGAACTCCTTGCGTTCTTCACACAGTGATGACTGAAATAAAAGGATAAGCGTGTCCCGCGATCTGTTAATAAGAGATGCTCACCAATATCGCTTTGGTTTTGCATTGTGTGAATTACAGCGTTTTAAACGAGACCAAAGTGTTGACGCGTGATCAACTGTAGGAGTTTCTTTTCGTCAATTTTCCGTCTGGCGTGTCTATTGCGCGTTGATAACCTAGAAAAGCGAACTCCGCTATCAGGCTCAGGAGACTACTGTTTCAGATAGGCCAACTACTGTTTCATCCTCTTAAGTTGTCATTGTGTGGCACCTGGTTAACACAGCCGCTGTCCTAGGCGCTACTACAGATTTTGAAACCTTAGTCTCCAATTCCTCTTCATGTAGCGCCTCAGTTGTGATGCCGAGGAACCTCGTTGTAGTCATCGCAGCAAAGAAAAATCCCAAGCAATGACGAAGATGGAATTCTATCACGAAAGTTTCCATCACGAAAGCAGCGTTGAGGGTTCACACATGGAAGAAGAATAGATATGTATTGTTACGGGAATCTTAAGATTATCTGTAACCTTATTGTGGTCTTTCATCCTCTGGTTCCTTACGGTGTGAACGTTCAGTGAAAACTGAAGGTGATAATGTGAGCTAGATTTTCAAGTTGATAAGGGCAAAGACAAGAGGCAATAGGAATTACTTTTCTGCTCAGTTTCGTTCAGGACACCGTATGCTACATGAAAATAGCGTCGATAGTGCTGATGGAACTGTCTGAATTATTTCTATCAATCTTATGAACGGTCTATCAGCACACTTTATTGTGGTCTTCTTTTTTGTTTTTCCGCATAACTTTGACTTTCACCCTCTTTCCCATTCAATCATTTCCATTAGAGAATAATCGCTGAAACTGCTTTACGGTTTTTGAACTTCGCAAAATTTTTATGTTGATGTGTAAATAACATCAAGTGAACGCTTTTTCATGCAACAGGCGTTGCAACTACCTGATTTTAGAACCGGAACTAGCAAAAGACGCTTGCCATTGCCTTCGTTATTTTACAATGCAGAGTCGATATCATTCCCGTAGCCCCAATATCTGTATTGATAAGCCAAAATACTACGACCAGCCACTTAATAGCTTGTGAGTCCACATTTGGAACGCAGTATAGCAGCGGTTTTGCGTGGCATGGATTCGAGATGTCTTTGGTAGATTTCAAGATATGTGGCGCCAGATGTTAACACATAGATCATTGAATTCCCGTAATTTACGGGCCGGTGGTTTTGCGGATACGGAGCTGGCACCCGATAGCGTCCCAGATGTGTTCTATCTAATTAGATCACGGCGTCCCAGGCATCAATATGAGTTCACTGTCATGCTCCTCAAACCACAGTAGTATGATGGGTCTTGCGTCACGGATAGTTATGCTGTCGTAAGGTGCCATCGCTATCCGGAAAGACATGAAGAATGAAGGGATGTAGATGGTCCACAGTAATGTGAACAGCCGCTCGCCTCTATGACTGCGTATCCAGACGCGACGATCGGCTTGGTGCACAAGAAACGAGATTCATCCGACTGACAGGTTTACATAGATGATCCCCTGTCCAATGTCGATGATCTCGTGTCCGCTGCAGTCGTAATTGTCGATGTCGTTGGATCAACATGGAAACATGTAGGGAACACCTGCTGCGGAGCCCCATGTGCAACATTGTGCGATGAACGGTGTTCTTCGTAACACCAGCGTTGTACTCAGGCATCAGGTCTGCCACTACTCGCCTCCTACGATGCTTCACACAGAGTGAGCAAATTACTCACCTACACGTTCTGTGATGTGATGAGGCGTCGATGTCCAGCAACGTATCGCCAACTCTTGGTTTCACTGTCCTTTAACTACTTTCCATACGTTCTCACGACAGTAGCACGCGTTCAGCCAACCAGCTTCGCCTTTATCGAGATTCTCGTTCCCAGACATGTTAGTGGATTTCCTCATTTCCGGCTCGTATCGTCGTAAGAAAGATTCTCCATTCGCCTCTGTTCCACGTATATACTTTCGTTACAGCGTCCGTGTCATCAACGTCAACCATTCAGCATTCAGTTTCGCGGTGGAAAGTGGTCATAATATTTTGGGCCATCAGTGTGTGTTGCTTACTCTTCTACGATATGTAAAGCAAGAACCCCGTTACACGAATATTCAGTAAAAATTGCTAGATTGTAGTAAGTGATAGAGTTGATTAGCTTCCTTCCGGTTGTGTGTTGCTTACTCTTCTACGATATGTAACGCAAGAGCCCCGTTACACGAATATTCAGTAAAAATTGCTAGATTGTAGGAAGTGATAGAGTTGATTAGCTTCCTTCCGGTTTTTCAACTTTCTGTAATGAAACCATTGTCCGAGGTTAATTGGTTTTGATAAGTTTAATGCGATGATACCATTATCTAACTTCTCTATTGCTACAACTGGCTGACAGTTTTCTGCAACTCATTGTAGGTGTAGAATTCGCTTGATTAATCACCGCAGGAAACCTGTCGGTAAGTTGTATAAACGTTACAGAGGAGTTTTTATCGAACTTAGACATGCTGTTGTTACGCTATTCTACTGTAGCGAACGTCGTCGGTAATTTAACACTCACAATAGTTGACTTTCGTGGCAGAAACAAAAGCATATTTCAGCCTCAAAATAGATATGGCATTACAGGTTCTCTTGTGTGTCACATAAACAAGAATTATAACTCTTGGACAATATTTGAGGCTACTTGCAGCGTAGGGTAGTGTAATGTTATTGTCACTGACTGGACAAGCAAACTACGTGATTTGGTACACAATTTAGAATGGAGTGCGTGTACGAGGCCACTTCTGCATCAAGCAGAGCAGAATCTCTGTTTTGATTCCTTCAAAATGGAAGCGAACTTTTGTAAGTACGAAATTTGTCAGTAGCGAACGTTAAGCAAAATTAGATTCTTCATTTCGAACATGGAAGGCATGAATCACGCAGCGAAATAGACTGGAATTCACCCGTCTCGATCATGGTGCTGATACATCAATAAGCTCCAAAGACTTCTTGAAATATTCACTGTTTTAGTGAAATGATACTAAAACTTTCCATGAAATGTTATTTTGCCGTAGTGTTTTAGAGTATGACACTTCGAACAGGTGACGATGTCTAGCATGATGTGGTAGAATGATGATGATGACCAGGCAGAATGGTTTAATTTGTATTTGCCAGTACAAGCAGACCGTTCTTCATAATAGCTGGTGACATTTAACGAGGCCCTCGGTATCTGACAAATTGCTCTTCGTGAATAGCTCTGCAGATGACGGAATCGCGTGACTCTTGATGTAAGTGGAGCCACTAAACGTGCCCCGCACGTTCACACGTACCAGCGGGTTCCATAGGCAAAATTATTGCACTGATGAATCCTTCAGCGGAATTTCACATCATGATACTTGAGATTTAATTTCCAGTTGATAATGCTCTACGATACAAATGTTTGACGTTTCTGTTATTTACATGAATGCTAAAGTGCTTTATTCTTACTCTATATTATTACAGTAGTCTGTGAAGTGAAAACAGCATATACACTGACAGGATACTTCTGTTGCTGAAATTCTCTAGCGAATTGCAGCATAAAGAACTGATGCCGCGTAAGATCCAGTTCGGTGGCAATGCCACGAAAAATGACTTGACAATCGCACTGCCTACAAATATATGCAAATGACTGCACAGTAAAGTGAAACAAAGTGGTTCATATGATTGTTGGCTGTTAGTAAGAGTGCTAAAGGGAACTCGATTCTACAGATTCGTATGAAACATCTGTCAGGCCAGCAAATCGCCGTTATTTATACTAGCAAATAGTTTGTAACCACCCCTTAAATTTGTGCGTCATTGTACTTCATGGCTTTATTTAGATATCAGCATGTGGTGATCCAAGTTCGGTTACCTTGGCTGAGTTACACTTGTGGCAGTTATGTTACTGCCGTCAACTAAATAGTACTCTCTCCATAGTTGGGAACAACGAAAATTTTTATTACTTCCACTAGTTAAAAAGAAAGGCAACGGTCTTGTTTACCCTTATAAACGGTGTCACGTGGTTCCTTTTGTCTTCCGTTTGCGCGCAACGGACGCTACAATCAGTAGAAATAGTTCACTTTCGGCTGCGGCTTACGTAAAGTTTTTTTTCGTTGAGACATAACGCCCACAATTACCATTATTTTACCTGTTGGTACAATGCATGTAATGGACGGTAGTTATTCACTTGTATTTTAGCAGTGTAACTCATTCAAATGAAGTTAAGTGCCAAGTTTAACGTCAAAGGCGTTGGAAATAAGCGTAAAAATTTCCATTAGAAGCTCGTAGCTTATAGGTGGCGCACGACATTCTCACTGACCTAGTTTTCCTGAGAAACAGCATTCAGAGCTACACCTTGCTAATCCGATTAAGGTTTTGCTAGTTTCCCTTAAACACTTCAGGCTGATTCTAGAGTGCTTCCTTCGATAAAGACGCGGCTGATGTTCTTCCCCACCCTTCTCCAGCTGATCCGAACGTAGTGATACTGTTATCGACGAAACGGCAAGCCCAAACCTTCATTTCAGTACGAAGTTCCTGAAATTCTTGCAGGGTGCGGTACATCGTGCATATATAATCTATGATCCTCCCTTCCTTGAATCCCTGCTACTGTCCTCGGACGACTCATAAGCGTCGCGGGAGAGGGCGAATGTGTTCATCCGCTTTTTTGTCGTAGGTATAAACTATTATTTGACGTTGGTCGACGCAAATATCATTGAAAGTTGCAAATATTGCGCTCTTCTTGTGGAGCCCCATTTGATCTTCATTTCTATGCTGTGTCGCTTACCATCATCAACAAAATCAACTCGTATGAGCTGCCGTAAAATTAAAGTCATTGTGGTTCCATTCGTAAATGCGTTGTTTCATTTTTCATCAATAACAGTGTCTCGTATCCTACGGTGACTCCGTCGATTTAAAATAGAATAGTAGTTGCTTGTGTATCAGTTGTCTACAGTTTCGCTAAAAGAAGCCCTGTAAACTTACGCACCGCTGATTGGTGCTGTGTAATGACCTGAAATTGCCTTTTTTTGCCACATTTTATGGTACTCGGCAAAGTAAAAATGACAGTAGCACCAGGTTCATCGAGGCGTTTATGATTTTAAGTTAAATCCCTTTGATATCACACAGAGATATTCTGCAGTAACAGGATTCATTTACTGGTTGTGCCATCTAGTTTTAAGGTGTATGTGGTTATCACAAACTACTCGAGGCGAATTTCGAAACTGTTGCTTCACTATATCGATGACAGATTCCTTCCTTAGCTGTATGGAATCGAATTTAGTATAACGCTTCTAGTTTCCTGTTGCCAGCACAGCACTACGGAAAGAAAAAAAGCCCCAATCGACAAAAATAAATACTGACTGTAAACTCAAGACAACACTTGTAAAAAATGCATATTTTAATTCTAGCAAAACACGTATATTAAAATACTTACAACAGTCCCCCAGGGCGATAGTTCCTCCGACGAGGCGGCCACAACTGCGTGCTTGCCACGTTACTGTTAATGGAAAATAAATGAATTATATTCTGCGAAGTTCATTTTCATATCAGCAAACATCACTGATCCAAGTACAACAACTGATCCATATAAATGATATCAAATGACGGGTAAATGCAGTAAATATGCGTTGAGCAGCTGCAACTCTGCATCTATACGAATTGGTGAAATGAAATGTTAATTATTGTTGTTGTTTGTTTGATATTTAATAATTTGAAGAATGCAATTTATTTGAAATTAATATTATTTACTCTGTTGCTGCGTAAATATTTCTTTAAATGTAACCACAAGAGAAACTTTTCTCTGTGTTTTCGACTATTCTCCTTCAGTAACTGATTCAAAGTTTGGGCGCTCTCGAAATTTGCTCAGGATAGGGTGGCCAGTGTTGTTTCAAACGTCATACCGTGATTAGTTGGATACTGAATTGAAAGAGGCAAAGACTATCAGCAAATATCCGAGTAATCGGCAACGTACGGAACTTCTAAACTGTTTTAATACTTCTTGACCTCTGTGAAGGCATCACCTTGATATAAATACGGTGACGCAAATTTTTAATTCAGTACGTTCTGGCTGATTAGAAGCAAAAAGTCCACCGGGAACTTATTTAATTCTTCTTTAGTGGAAATCTGTCTTAAACTTGTTGCTCCGTCTATGGCTCTGAGCACTATGGGACTTAACATCTATGGTCATCAGTCCCCTAGAACTTAGAACTACTTAAACCTAACTAACCTAAGGACATCACACACATCCATGCCCGAGGCAGGATTCGAACCTGCGACCGCAGCGGTCGTGCGGGTCCAGACTGTAGCGCCTAGAACCGCTCGGCCACCCCGGCCGGCGTGGCTTAAACCTGTAAGAGGTCGTTCATATGCGGCAACTGAACAACAAAATCATTGTAGTGTCCTCTTTGTCGTTGCTGTTATTTCCACAAAATCGCAATATAGTTGGAAGCAGCCTCAAAACTCTGTGGATATCTCATACCTAAAAACAGCGACTGATCACGCTAATGCAGGTGCATGTCTTGAGAACTCTATTGCGTCTAATGTATTCCTTCTTCGTGTCAAGTAGAAATGGTTACTGTTATCATGAGATGTCATCGTACTTCAGCTGTAAGATGCATCAATGTCTCCTGCCATAGTTTAAGAATTAGTAGCCCCGAGGTCCAGGCATAAATGCCCTAAGTATGATGTACTGCAGGAAGTTTCCCATCTGAGATAATTGCCTCCACTTTATACGTGTGTTGTTGCACTGCTTAGTCAACAAATCACTATTCGATGGTGGGCGTATCAGCTGCCTATCTAAATCGACAGTGGCAAATTAATTTCTGTGTTTTTGCTCATGTACAACAGCTCGGTCCTTGCGCTCGGCGAAATTAAAAAAGGAGACTTTATTTGTTTGCAGGTGCTGCTTCGAGGCATAAAGTCGCACGGAAAGATAGTGACATCTGTAGTGCGGTTGTGTGAGAAAGCGGCTGCGGCTGCAGCGGCGACGTCTGCGGCTAGCGACGACGAGGGTGGAGCCTCGAGCGGGACAGCGGCGTGTGGGAGGACAGGAAGGTCGCGGTCGGCGGGCAGCGCGTGGCGCGTCGCGCGCACCCTCGAGCGCCGCTGGCACCACCTCTACCTGCGCGCGCTCGAGTGGCAGTGCCACGTCGAGGAGCTGCTCAACAGCCGCAACCCGGTACGTCACGCCATCTCCACATTTCAGCTGATCGAACCATTCTTCCTTTCCCGTCAAGATCATACCAGTTGTAATATGTCCGGGACGAAAAACAGATTAGTCTTCAGTATCAGTAACATTTGAATAACACCACCTTCGTTCCATTCACGGTGTTCACGAGGGAACTGCAAATACGCAACTGGCCATTAAAATTGCAGTTCCACAAAGGATACCAAATAACTAAATTTTACTTATTGGTCATCGACAGTATAGTAGGAGAGGAAACAATTAAATTTTTTGGAGCTTAAGGATATTACAGGACGCGAAATTTAGTACACAGAGCCACCTGTAGCAGCAAAAACGTCTCTCGCAACGGTTGGGTATAGATTCGAAATCACCTTCGATGACAGATAGTGTTTCAACTTTATGCCATATTTCATCAGTAGTAATGGCTGGCGAGTGGTGTCGTGCCAGCGCACGGCCAGATGTTTCCAGTGGATGAGAGATCTGGAGAAAGTGCTAGCCAGGGCAACAGTCAAACACTTTCTGCAACGAAGTTGTTCATGACAGTATGAGCGTTATCTTGTTGGAAGATAACGTTACGGAGGCCTCGAAAAGAAGACCAGCCATTGACTCTTAACACGTCAGAAATGTAACGTCTGATATCCATATTACTGCGCGTGCGAACCATGTACCTTATGGCATGCACGTACCATCACGCCTGGTGCAGGGCCCGTATAAAGACGAAGAACGTAATGTGACAGCTTTCGTTCTTGTCAGACGTTCTGCACCCAAATCCGTCCGGCGTGATGCTGTACACATGACCGAGACTCGTCTGAAAAGGCTACGTGGTCACACAGCTGTCGTTGCATTTCTTGTTGCTGCCGCGTCATAGGGAGCCGGAACAAGGTTCAAAAATGGCTCTGAGCACTGTGGGACTTAACTTCTTAGGTCATCAGTTCCCTAGAACTTAGAACTACTTAAACCTAACTAACCTAAGGACATCACACACATCCATGCCCAAGGCAGGATCCGAACCTGCGACCGTAGCGGTTGCGCGGTTCCAGACTGTAGCGCCTAGAACCGCTCGGCCACCCCGGCTGGCCCGGAACAAGGGTTGCCGTGCTGTCAGTTGGTGGTGCACCAGACGTCGTCCGGCTTTCCTTGTGGGTACTTACCTTACTGCAAAGAAGTCCAGTTCTCGCCTCGAGGTACATGATGTGGCTGTACGGACGAGCGACCAATACATCTTTCGTCTCCGGCGCTTGTCGCGTTGGTCAGTTGAGATCCTGCATGGCACTGGGTGTGGCTATAGCGAATTAATCGATTTCGCATTTGCATGATAGTCGCGAGCAGCAATATCGTGGAACGGTAAACAGCAGTCTCGATAGTCGACGACCCTGGCGTTGTCGAATTCCCAAAAGTGGTGGAAGACTATCTCCTTCTTACGTGAGGTGTAACATGATTACAACCAACCAGAAGCACATTTTCTAAGTAAGGATCTAGCTGAACAGTGTTTCCTTATACATAATGTAGATGGCGGTACTCCTAACTAATTTCTGGAGTCGATGGTGTGATTGGTTGTGATCTGAGGAGAATGTAAAGTTGCAAATAGCTATAAAATACAAGTTGATTCACGCAAAGAACAAAACAACAGCCAGCCACTATTGAAATGCTATTTACGTACGCAAATAGCGCCGTTGCCGATTTCAAACAGACAGGTTCATCTTCCGAGGCTATTGTTTACGTTAGTTGTCGACGGCCCCGGCCCCGTCACCCTTGCGATTGTAGTTTCTTGATGAGATGATGGATCCCTACAGTAAAAAACTATGTGAGAAATGGCATATTTAATTCTAACTGTACCAAATAACCAATGAAAACAATGTATACAAATCTTTAAGGTGGAACTGAATTAACAGTGGTTGGTTCTTGATTCGTTAACTAACAAGTAGAATGTATAGGAGTGTGTCATGTTTTAAGAATATACTTAGTCTTGTCCTTATAGCTACATTTTCAGATAGCAAAAACTCATTTTGCAGGTTAGCTCGATTAGGGAACTGATGATTCGATAGATAAAGTGGAACTGAATTAACAGTGGTTGGTTCTTGATTCGTTAACTAACAAGTAGAATGTATAGGAGTGTATCATGTTTTAAGAATATACTTAGTCTTGTCCTTATAGCTACATTTTCAGATAACAAAAACTCATTTTACAGGTTAGCTCGATTAGGGAACTGAAGATTCGATAGATAAAAGGGTCAGTTAACAGACTGTTGACCAGGGGCTGAGCCATACTTTTACATACAAGTCTTTTGGATATTTTACCTCTTCTTAATTTCCGTACTTGATAAGTAAATTTCCGTCTTATAGAAGACATAAATAATTTATTACTTTTCTACCCATTCACGATGCAGCACTGTATGTGGTATCTTCAGTGTTTCTTGTATCAGTATTCTTTCGCATATAACGCCAGCAGTATTTTGTGCAGGTGGTGTCATATGAAACATACTTTATCGTGCCTTGCATATTTGTAGTGCTGTCTATATCGTCCGGTTATGTGTCGATGGGTCGCCAGTCTCCCATCCTTACAATCAATTTAACTTCGTTGATATTACGAGCTTGACAGTTTCTCTTCAAATCTGCTTCATAAAGGCCATGTCATCTTTGATTTGCGCACATACTTCCGCAAATGTTCCTGCAGACTGACTGTTACCAAACACGACGTCAGACTGACTTCTGTTACATTAGCGTATGTTCTCTGATCATGAAATCATGTCTACTTTTCTTCTCCCAGAAGTTTCTGTTATTGATGTCCTTGCTTGAAGAATTAAAGCAGTGACGTGGTAACTCTTGTTGGAACCCCTGATGTCTCGGTTCTTCGACATGTTTACATGTAGCTGGAAGAGGACAGGTCGTTTGTGGGCAATCCATTGTTGTGTGACAGTTGCGTATTCTTTAATCAAGTACTGTGTACAGGGTTGTTCAAAAGGTTGCACACAAATTGAAGGAGCTGAAAGAGGAGTCTAAATGCAACAGTTCACCAAAGATAATGTACTGTTTCTGTGAACGTGCAGGCGCATTGCGTTTGTTGTTAAGTCTTTACCTCTTGTATCAGTTGGTGTGGACGTGTCGCAGGCGTTGGATCGGAAGGGGTAGTCCAAGCGCATGGTCACCTCGCTCCTCTGATCTAATGCCCTCTTGGATTTCTTTTTTTCGTAGGAGCGTACCAGAAGCCTCGTTTACGTGAGGCTAGTTCACAACTAAGAAACGCTTCTTGCCGGGATACTTGCAACGTCTGATGAGGTTCGTACCATGTCTGGTATCCGTAAGAGACGAGTGATTACACTACCTTCGGACGGTCAGACTAACGCAGCTCTTTAAAACTTTATCAGTGAGCAGGCCAGAACTCGAAATACTGTCAAGATGGCCTGCGTAGAGTGAGCCAGAATTTTCTGCAAAGATGCTATGACTGTATTTAATGTAGTGACCGTCATTTTGGACGCCTTCTGCAATGAACAACGTTGTTGAGTAAAGAGTACATTATTTTTTCTGAAGCGTGTACATTGATTGTCCTTCCTGTTCTTGCCATTCCAAAACTTTCACTGGCTCCCAAGACAGTAATTTCCTAGTCCATAGTTATTGTATTTCGACTCCTATCACAGTTCCTTCAATCTTTTGCACAACCTTTTGAATCATCCTATCTACTGAGTTCGAAAGCCGTTCTTTGCGCTTCCTCCTCTATAGACGCGCGTCCTTCTGTTCTTTTTTAATTTATCACCATATCATCTGTGTGAAAGAGAATTATCATCCTTCCTCCTTCCGTTTTAAGGATATAGGCAGATTTAATTTTGAACTTCTAATCATGTATGGTTTTAGGGATGAGAGAAAATATGAAGTGATTACGTAAAAGTGAGGTATATTGTCTCGTGTTACATCGTGATCAGATATATTTAAATCTGTATGTTTGACACTCCGAATGGCGTAATTTCAGATAAAAGCGCTTCCCCTGTTGTATACTTTAGCTCACAGACTTTTACTTTTGCTAACAATTTATTGATCAGCACGAGTGTCGTGCTAAGATGTTCATACCTATGTTGTGAGTAAATTCATTGATACCTGTTGAAGTGGTGTTATATACTTGACGGGTATCTATTATTTTTCGCTGCCTAGAAGTCAATTATTCGTTCATCCACTACTACGTGTTTCTAAAGAGATGTTCGTGGATGAAAACTGATAATTGCGTGACGGGTATGGAAACAGAGATCAGCTGCCTCACTCTGATGGTTGCCAAGGAAGATGTATGCTCTTTGTATCGTTTTATTCCGTTTAGTGCTTTCACGGAAATCTTGACGGGCGCTTATCTCGTGCATAGATGGCGTCCGTGTTTTAGTGACTGAACTGATAAGTTCCAAAAAGACGCATCTGTGCGCTGTGGCACGTTCAATAAGGTGGTATCGGCTCTTGTCCAGATAAGGTGCCAGTTGGGAGCAGAGAGCTGTGTAGGGCAGTGCAGTATGCTCCTCGGTTAATGGTCGTCGGCTCTCTGCCTATGATATCGGTATTCCAAAGTTCGCTTCAAAGATCTGTACGCCCTACGTGTTTCGTTTCACGCAAAAAGTGTTTCTTACTTTGTCGTTCGTGATAATGGACTAGTCCAGAGCGGGAGAAACTTTAGTGAAGTGGCCTCAATGGCGCTACGAAATTAGCGAAGTTTACATTATAGACAAAAAAATTTTTTTGAGGGTTTAGAAGCTACATTCTGAGAGGATGCCTGGGATCAACTCGAAGCCTGCTGAAGAATGTAAGGTTCGTAGTTAAAATGCAATTTTATTTCATACTAATGTCAGAATTTGTGTGATATTTGCTGCCGTGTGTGTGTGTGTGTGTGTGTGTGTGTGTGTGTGTGTGTGTGTGTGAGAGAGAGAGAGAGAGAGAGAGAGAGAGAGAGAGAGAGAGAGAGAGAGAGAGAGTGTGTAAATGATGCAGAATTTAAATAGGACGCGAAATATTTAACTAGCAGGAGCGTATTATTTATGTGCATTCAAAAAAAATCACTTACGTTCTACTTAAATATTTTTAGTTGACGTAGAATATAGTGCAGATACGTAGATACCCTAGAACAAAACATGAGCAACGGTCACATATCTGGTTGAATGTTTAGCGTCAGAAGATAAAATATCGGGCAGATATCATATCAGCAATGTGCCTCATGTAAATATCGCTACCTCCAGATCGATACGCGAAACTTCTGTTAGAGGCAGCCATGTTTCTCACAAACCTGCGTGTATGTGAATCAGCATTAATGCGCATTTTGCGTGTCCGGTTGCGCTTTCATTCGCCGATGCTGACGGATGAAGCTTACGTGGGAGTCCGTTTGCCCACAGTACTCTCACATGTTGAGAACTCTGAATATTATACCTTAAGCAAACAACTTTTTGATCTTTGTACTGTTACTTCATTGCGGTTTAGTTTCGGTCTGTGAGATTCCAAATAAGCGCTATAGTTTCCTTGTTTGTGGTTCTGTTGTGTCCATTTGTGCTTTTTTAAGTTATCGTTCAAACTAATAATTGTTTTCTAAACTCAGTAACATAAAGGACATTACAAAGCTGTTTCAGTGATAGTACTTTCAGGTATTGCCAGTGTCTTGGTTTGTTTTCCTTATGGCATCTGCTTGTTATATAATTGTAAGATGGGTTAAGGAAAAATTATAAAAGTTAAAGAAGAAATGAAGATCTATGCGGCCGAAGACCACCACCACCACCACCACCACCACCACCACCACCACCACTAAAGAACTGAATTAATATAGTCTAATGAGTCACCTCAAAGTTGCTGGAAACACTAGTAGTTTGTAGTAGTAGTAGTAGTAGTAGTAAACTATATTGTCTTCCTTGGAGCGCAGCTACAAAAACCGGTGGGCAAAGGTAGGCTTAAACTCACATTCGTAAAGCTGACGCAAATGAAATTAGTATGGAGAAAATGTTGAAAAACCTATTTATTTAGATTCCTGTTACACTTGCCTATGTATTCCTTAGTGGTGACTAGTTTCGAACAAGCCCATTCGTTTTCGAACAGGTGCATACGCCAAAATGTATCACCAGTGAAAAGTATAAATACGAAACGTTAAAACATATAAAAGTTCTCAAGCGCCCTGCATTTACAGATCACAGTTCACTACAATAGCTATGACATAACCACGGCAGTCAGTGTAGACATAAAAAATGGAGGTGGTTTGAATACACTTCAAGAAAACCATATTATACTACTCAGATGGCGGTGAGATGGCGTGAAAAGGGTAGGAGATGGCGGGAAAGACCAAGAAACAACTGAATCGTACCACCGAAGGGGAATGAGTATAGGAAGGGAAAACTAAATAAAGGATTTAGGTAAACACAAAACAACTTGGAAATATTTCGTTGATGCATGATGCTCCACAGGACGGATAGAAAATGATTATTATTTTCATGATCGATTAGCGAACGTATTTGAGACCGAGGATACGAGAAATTTAGTTAATCAACAGGAAGGATTTTCTATTGCCTGTGCAGATTTGAATTTGCTGCGACTGCGTTAAGAAGTGAAAAATTTGTATTTCTTCCCCATAGCAGTATGTCGTCAGTCATTAGAGGTTACTGAACTCGCTTCGTGATGATCTTTCACTGATTTCCAGTTAGGTGATCATGAGAAAGGTGCACAATTTTTTATGCTCGTCTGATCCAATACCCCTCTCCTCTCGCGGTCATTATTTTTCTTGGAGAGCCAATCTTGAAATACTGCCGATAGGTCTGTGTTTAACATCACAAAGGAGAAAAGAGATACAGTAATATCAAAGACTCGCGTATTATGACTTCCGTGCTTCACACTTATTTCAACAGCGTCCTTGCCGTGGCGAATACATGACCGTCTCACAACGAGAAACGAAATGCATTGCGTTACCAGGTCAGTGTTCCCGCTTATTAAATATTTGATCCGCTCCGGAGCCAATAATGGCAAGCTAGCTTTCACATTGACTTTACTCGGAAATTGGGCTCAATTGGTTTGTAATTAGGTCTCCTTTGACAGACAAAAATGAACTTGTAATTTGACTACCATGCAGAGAAAATACAAACTCCATCTGTGGGAGCCGCTATGTTTTACTTGATTGGAAAGCTGCATCAGAGGGAGTTAAAAGAAATATTTTATGTTGTTGTAATTCATTATCCCATTAACATCATCCAGGTGAAATATTTATTTTTTCAATCGATATTACATCGCACTAATTATGGTGCATTCCCTCCCTCCCTCCCCGTGCCTTTTTTCGCAAAAGATGTTTTAGTTCTGGTTTCTTTCTGTTTATGCATTGTACCATACGCATACATGTTATATGGGCGTCTTAGCACGTTTCCTGCACTCATGTCTGAAGAGTGTCAGTACGGAGCAAAGTTAATTGACTTAAAGTTTTGTGATCAGTGATCGGAGTAAAAATACATATGACGTATTTCTGGATCCCTGTGCCTACTCCACGATTAGGTCGCAACTTGAGGAAAGTATGTAACAGTAGTTTTTTTTCTTTTTTACAAAAAGTTGTATTCAGTTCCATGGGCTTTGTCAACATCTTACTTTTTGGTATTTGTCATTACTGCACATGACATTTTGAATTCTGGTTTGGCTTAACTTTGATATTTCTCTAGAAATGTATACTTAACTTTTCTTTTAGTAAGGCATCATTTGAGTGCTAGCATGACGTGTGGCCTTTCTGAAGACAAAATATGGACGTGTATTTACCAGTTTAAAACTGAACGAACCAGAAACTTCGGCCGCTCTTTTGGATTTCGCAAAGGGAATGAAAACCATGAAGTGGTGGGTAAAAAAATAAAATTCGGTGGTGTGATGTTGGACGCGAATTGTGTGGCTTGCATTAACAGCTATCAGTGATAAGACCTGGAGGGGGTTAACGGTTAACAGACTGCACTGGGACGCAGCAGTGACATTACTGTCATCGGATGTAAGTTACTCCACAGTTTCCCGGCATTTGAAAGAACTTGGAGAAATCAAAAAGGCGAATAACTTGTATCGCCAAATGAAGTGTTTCCTTTCTCTGTTATTCAGTGAAAGGGAAAAATAATGATGTAGGACGGAAAGTAGCTGTACGATTATAACCGTCGCTCAGCGCCTGCCAGAAAATGATGGTACAACAGAACGCATCGTTATTCACTATCAGTTACTGAAACCAACTGTAACTGCTGAAAGATAAAGCACCCTGTCCGGTAAAATAAGCAAATATTATGAGGTAAGTGACATACATTGATCACCCCCACAACCTCGAGTGGCAAGAACTACGCACTTACACACACACACACACACACACACACACACACACACACACACACACACACACACAGTGCTCACTAAACCTCGTACCATCCCTCTTACTAGGAAATGGTTAGCAGGCGTAGGATACTCATATACGATTTCAGGAACTGCTTCGGTTCATAATCCTTACTTCCTTTGAAAACTGGGTTGGTGCATTAGTATTTCCTTGAGGGATGTACTTCTTTCACTTAGACAGATTTTATCCAAATTTGGTCCCACGAGACTAGAAACGCCTTTGGTAGAAAGTCGACGTATTTGGTAAATGAGATATCCATACATGTAATATTCATTGAGTAACATACTCACTGTGAACAATGTAGCATTCGTGGCTAATCAAGAAGAACGTTTTATCTTGCTTCTTTGTCATTATCTGGGACGCTGAGATGGGAACGAGGCTGAAAAAGGTTTAAGTCACACAACAGTTTTTATCGCCATTTAAGCAGGATAAAGGGCATTTAATTGCATTTTCCGCGATTTACGTTGTAATGTGATTGACTACCAAGCAGCCGCTTAATTTTGATATCTCACTCAAAATTGTTTTGTATGTATACTATTCTTGGAAAACTGTTTAGGAGGTTGTGCCAGTGAAGACGAATATAAAGTTTGGAGTGTCTAGAACATATACTACCAAGATGTACACTTATTTTTCTATATATAGCTGGTATCTGTACAGGTATCATTTGTGATCTTGCAGCTCTTGAACAATGAACCTATAATGAAATCTAGACCTTTAGCTGCTTACAGGCGTTGATAAATATCAACGGGGACAGTTGAATAATGTGTGCCCCGACCGGGACTCGAACCCGGGACCTCTAGCTTACAAGTCGGACACACTATCCGCCTGTAAGCAGCTAAAGGTCTAGATTTCATTATAATTCAACTTATTTTTCTTTTCTACGCCTTGTTTTTTATTTTTGTCTCAACATTTCCGCTAGTAGCTGTACAACATATTGCCTAGAGTGCTTGGTATCATTAAATATCAATCCTTTTCCATTGGACTATGAAGTGAGATAAAATATCTCCCTATATGACTCCTTCTCATTTTGATTTGTATCATGTTCTACTCCTGATGTCAATTACTCGATCGATCTGAAATTTAGGTTGGGTTGATATGCTGGAAGAGACCAAACATCGAGGTCATCGGTTTCATCGGATTATGGAAGGATGGGGAAGGAAGTCGACCGTGCCCTCTCAAAGTAACCACTCCGCCATTTGCCTGAAGCGATTTAGGAAAATCACGGAAAACCTAAATTAGGATGGCCGGACGCAGGATTGAACCGTCGTCCTCCCGAACGAGAGTCCAGTGTGCTAACCACTGCGCCACCTCGCTCGGTGAAATTTAGGGAAACAAAATCTACGTTTTTCCATGCGTCTTCAGTATGCAGGTTATGCTTGAAGGCGATTTCTGAAGAATCAGTTTTCTTTTCCAGTGAAAGCCTTTTTAGTGAAACTTAGGATTCTGTAAATTACAGACAAAAGACATTTTGTTCTGTATTACTGCGCACCAGTTCTGTACTGCTGTTATATAAAAAGTCTGAAAATGTGTTTTACGTGCTGCTTTTCGTCAGCAAATCGTCACAACGAGGAAGAGAATACATCCATAAATTAAATTGCTATCCGTAATGAATAGTATGTCATTTTCGGTCGTAAGTCTGCATTATTATTTAGTTTAGTCGCATAACACTGGCGTATTTCAAAGCATTATGCCGGTGTTCATGAAACATCCTCAAACGTCTATACTTCTCAGTATAATTTTCCTGTTCATTCTTAACTATGTACAACATTGTCATTAGCAGGCACTTAGTTCCACATAAAGCTAGCATCTGACTGACACACACCATTTTCCTGTCATTAACAGGGTCATTTCTTCTAGTAATTACCCCTAAAATTTGGTTATCAGTTTACCCCTGTACAATTTCCCCACTGATGAATTCTGTGCTCTGATAAAAACGAAATGTTTTATATTCAGCCTCCTAGTGATTGTAAAATATCGTAAAAGAAAACGTTAAGGATTTTGAGAGATACAGGATGTCATGGAGAACGTAAAATCTATAGATTTAAGAGCAGTGTTGACGAAGTTCACTCCCAGTGCAACATTCGTGACCAAGAACAATCTTGTTGTCTAGAACCGCTTAGATACAAATAGCTCCTCAGCCGGTGCAGATATGCTGGTCGTCACGCGCAACCTATATCAGAGCACCATTACCTGGAGACTTCACCTAAAGTACGTTGTAATTAACACTTCTATAAAATTTAAAAAACTGGCTCTTTAATAAGTAGTGAAGACATTGTCTACTATATCGTATGATAATACGTAGTCATTAACGAGTAGATCATGTCCGTTGGTTGTATGAGTTGGCTTTGTACACATTAAGAATACATACTTCATTAAGGGATAATTTCGTGAGTCTTCAGAGTGGAGAGTTGTAACTGTATACGAAGAAAGATTCTTCTGTGAATACCAAGTAGCAGAGCGGCAAATGAACGCTAAGATGTACCCGCTTCCTTTCATTTCTTGCTTCTGTCGATCAACAGACGTCCAGTCTTAAAGACTGAAGTAAATTCTTGTGACCGTCTCTTTTTCACATCACAAGAAGCATTAGAATCTGTTTGGCTATAATCGGCGCTGGTGAGTTTGTTTTCAGTAGGACAATTGTAAATCTGCCTCTACGACGTCATCGACATCGAGTAAACATTAAATGAATAGGCAGTGTGCTAGGCAACCCTTAGGAACTGTGATACGTGTGTTTCGCATTTCGTTTTCTTGTTACACCGGCCGACATACACGGCAGGTTATGTTCCGCTTCTGGTTGAATGAGTTCTGGACTGTCTTGCGGTTTCAGCGGAACGTGATAACGTTCCCTATTAATGTTGGTTACAGTTTTTTGGTTCTTTCATGTCGTTCCACTTACAAGACCACATAAATAGTTGCTTCAGTCACAGAGCGAAGACAGGCGTTGATTAAGGCACTGGACTTCCCTTACAGGGGAATAGGATTCCAACCCCTGTGCCGGGCCACTTCAGGTTTTCCGTGATTTCCCTGGATAGGTTAAAACGAATGACCGGGTGGCTTCTTTGAAAAGAAGCATGCCAATTTCCTTCCCCATTCTAGCCTAACCGGAGCTTTATTTTACATCCATGATCATCTTGTCATCGACGGGACGTTAAACATCAGTATTCCTTCCTTCTTCCCTTCCCTGCAAAACCGATGCATCGTTACAGACGGATAACGACGGCTGTCGTGTAGTGCATTGCTGATACCAGACACCACAATGCCATGAGAATGAATAAAAGCAAATTCTTGGCGGTACTGCTGTATGGCCGGCCGGTGTGGCCTTGCGGTTCTAGCGCTTCAGTTTGGAACCGCGTGACCGCTACGGTCGCAGGTTCGAATCCTGCCTCGGGCATGGATGTGTGTGATATCCTTAGGTTAGTTAGGTTTAATTAGTTCTAAGTTCTAGGTGACTGATGACCTCAGCAGTTAAGTCGCATAGTGCTCAGAGCCATTTGAACCATTTTTGAACTGCTGTATGCTGTGTGAAATAGGGACAAATAAGTTATTTCGCCTTTGTTGATCGACAGAAACACGACGCGTTAATGTTTGGCAAAAAATACACTAGAGACACGAAAGATACTCGAAACTTTGCTTCTGCAACATGAGAGTCTCATTGCTATACGCTGTACTTTGTCCTTGTCCTGGACTACTTTTAGTGGCATTTCGGTATTTTTCCTCGTTTGTAACTAGTGAAAGGTGCGGTGGTGAGAATCCGCAGAGGGAGTTTGAAGATGGGAACGCTGTTTCTCGAGATAATCTTACGTATTTTTATGAAATTCTATCTCACTAACAGCGAAGATAATTAGCTGCTGACAATAACTACAGAGAAGTTCTCATTTAAACCTGACGTGACAAGAAAACCGAGGTAATTTTACCCAACTTGTTTGATGGATTTCTAATAATGAGAAGGTTGACCTAGAAACGTGACTTGAATTTACTAGCATCTTGTTGGAATAAATGTGTAGGTAGCATCGTGTGATGCCCGTGGCTCATAAAAGTTAATTTCCGTTGTGTTATTTTTACTGGAAGATTCGCTAAAATTGCCAGTCTTCTGTGTGAAACAACATGATACTGAATTAGTTTTTACTTCTGTATTATCTTTCTCTAACATTCATGCAATTTTGTAGACAGAAATAGATTTGATGCAACAAATTATGCGGATATTGCAGTAGTATTAAAGAGATGCAAAACGGCAAGTACGGAGAAGGAAACTATTCATGCTTTAAAACTCCTAAGGAAGAATATTTCTCGATCGCTGTTGATAGTAATATTCCCTTTATTTTAACTAATGTTCAGGATTTGGGTCGGTAGCATGAGAGTACGTATAAGAACCAAGAGGAAACAAGAAGTATGGAACATAAAGAACGAAGTGCTCGGATTGAAAAAGGTGTAAGACAGGGAGACAGTCTGTCTTTTTTAATTATCAGTATGTGTATAGAAGAAACAATCACGGAAATAAAAGAAAGGTTCAGAAGTTGGATTAACATTCAGAATGGAAGGATATCTGTGGTAAATGAGATTCGCTGCTGACATTGATATCATCTGTGAAATTAGGAATAAGTACAGGATCTAATGAATGGAATGAACAATGTAATGAGCGCAGTATATGCGTTGAGAGTAAACCAAAGGTAGCCAAAGTGATCGGGAGTACCTGAAATGAGATTAGCGATAAACTTAACATGGAAATTGGGGACTAAGAAGTAGACGAAGTGAAGGAATTCTCGTAAATACGCATGAAGGACGAAGCAAGGAGGGTATAAGGTGCAGACTAGCACAGACAAAGAAGGGATTAAGAAGAGAGAACCGGAAAAGAAGAGAATCGAACCCTGTGAGATGTGGTGCTGTAGAAGGATGTTGAAAATTAGGTGAACTAATACGATAAGAATGAAGAGGCTCTCCGCAGAATCAGCGAGGAAAGGAATAATTGGAAAGCATTGGGAAGGGGCAGCATGATAAGGCACATGTCAACACATCAGGGAATAACCTCCATGGTGGTAGAGTGGGCTGCAGAGGGTAACAACAGAAGGGGAAAACAGAGATTAGAATACGTTCAAAAACAATGAGGACGTTGGGTATGAGTGCTATTCTGAGGTGAAGAGACTGACACAGGAGAGGAAGTCATGGCGGGGCGCATCGAGCCGACTGAAGAGTGATGACCTAAAAATAATTTGGCAAGTTGCTTGCCAGTTTTATCATCCAAAAAATCACTGTCTGTTCCTCATTTGTTTAAGGATTATTTTGCATTTAATGTGAATTTCACCTTGGGCAGTAATTCGTCCGTGCGAAAAATACCCAGCTGTGCTTTGGTTCCGATTGCAACTTTCTCTATGGGTCCTTCCTATAACCAGCGAGGAGAGAAGTTTGTCTTGGCGTAAGTCAAGGGCCACTTTCAATAATACGTGGGAATGATAAGTCGAAAATCCAATTTGATTCATTAGGTTTCCTTCATACAGCACCAGTGTATTCATGCGGGTAATATGAATTTGAGTTGTAAGTAACGCTTTTGATCCGTATATATATATATATATATATATGTATATGTATATATATATATATATATGTATATGTATATATATATATATGTATATATATATATGTATATATATGTGTGTGTGTGTGTGTGTATACGATGGCCGGCATTATGAAAGTGGATTCCATCTCTCTGGAGACATTGCCTCGGCGGCCTGCTTTGAGAGGCTTTGGAAGCGCTGATACGGCTAATAGATTTGTGACCTTGGTTGACAAGCGGTTACCGTAGCGGACTGTCAGACAGCCGGAGTACAATCGGCGGCTGTTGCTGGAGATGTGAAAAAATGCCGGCGCCTTGGCCAGCAGCAGCAACGTTGCCGCGCCTGCCCGGCTGCAGCCGCCGCCATAGCCCGGACACGGCGGGCTGCGGAGCTGGCTTGCAGATGGTACACTGACCTTCATCTGGTCGCAGACGTGCTCAGCTCGCTGGAACCACATTCGTGTGGCCAGTTCCGGCCTCCACGGCACGCGTCCGCAGCCAGCGTAGCTAGTCACTCGATGCACACGTAGCGGGGCGCTGCTCTAAAATGCTCAAGCTGTTCGGTCATCATTTAGACGGGTTCCGGCAGAACTCTGTTGCCGAGGGAAGGTCACTTAAGTAAAAAAATTAGGTCACACGTTATTACCTGAAAATAATGAGTTTATTAAAAATGCCGCAGTAGTCACGTTTGTTTTGAAACAGCCTTTCTCGTGCCCTCGAACTTTTGGTTTACAGATTGTGCAAAGTGAAATAACGTCTTAAAGATGTCATGTTCGTAAAAATATGCGCTCGATTTGTGCTGCATGCGGCGTGCTTAATCTTTATCCGTGTAGAACGAATTCACAGAAGATAACGCGAATACTTTCTTCCTCGTGTGCCAAGATACTAACGTACTACTGTAGCGTTTCTAAGATTGTAAGTCCATTGTACTCAGAATAAATTTCCACATTGCAGTGGAATATACGCCTATTTGTAACTTGCTGACAGATTAAAAATGAGTGCCGGAGAAGGAACAAAACACGTAGAGTTCTGGTACAGCACACAGTGTTAATCTGCCAGCAAGTTTAAATAATGTCCACTGTTTCTTTCACGCCCTTCATATTTAAGGGAAACCATTGCCTAGCACTGTACAATAGCGGAGTGTAGCATTGCGCCTAATTTTCTCGATGTCTCGTTGAAAGCGGCTTGAATACTTTTGCCATGCCATTTAATTTCCTTTTATGTACGCATTTAGTTTCATCGTTGCCTGGATACTATTGATAATTCTGCCTTCGTACACTTGTCAGATTTCTGAACTTCTTAGAAGAGCTGCTGAATGTCGCAATTCTTCTCTCCGAAGCGTGGTTAGCTCTCCGCTTGCACCTGGGCTGCAGCGGGCTCAAGCCATGTGTCGGTGCCGTGGCCGAATCGTCCGGAAGAAAGGAAGCCCCTGAGCTCCGGACGACGCCATAAGCCGCGCGCCGTGCTCTCGCAAGCCGCCACCAGCTTCCCGCCAGGCTGCCATCTACTCGTACCTCCTCTCTTGAGCAACGCCGGATAATTGCCAGGGAAACTACGTATAATTGCTCACGTTCTGGAAGTTTCGTCCTTTCAAATGACTTGACGCAGTAACCCACTAACGAAAGATTAAATGTAGGAAGGTAGATTTGCCAGTGTCTTTGGGCATTAAAATATTCTGTTTCGGTGCATCTCCCCTGCAGACTAAGTTCATGAGCATTTTTTGTTTCAAACTGCATGCTAGGTGCTTTAGCAAACATTACAATGCGGGCTTCGCATTCTTGCGAATTTCAGTTACAAGGGCATTACACTGCGGTTTAAGGCATGCTTCTGTGACTAACGTTTCGTCTTCCAATATTGGAGACATCCTCAGAGGCTGTGAAATCTGCAGTCTCCGGCATTAAGAGACAAAACGTCCCAGAAACACGCCTTAGAATATGGTCTAATGCCCACCTAGGATTGGTTTTTCTGTGATGAGTTATCACGACTAAACATTAACCTGTGACTTTCCTAATGACAACATGGTTCCACAACTAGCTGATGTAATCTTTGTGTTACTACAGTTTCGGTTGTTGTTCCATTTTCGAAAGACGGGAATGGAATCACAGATCGGTATGGCACTGCTGTTCAAATAGTTACAACGTTAGGTAACAACGCTCTGAATACATACATACTTGAACTGAAGCCTAACAGCCGAAACTGCAGTAACACTAATAAAGGTTGGAAAAACCGGGCAGTTGTGAAACCAAGTTGTCATTTAAAATGTTCACAGTGGCCGAGGAGCCACAGGCAAAAAGATTAATAAATCTTAGACGTGAGTGATGAAACTGTCTAGTGGTAAATACCCGAAGTGCGCGTTACACCCGAGGTTCACCCAGAACTGCTGGCGTTGTTCACGAGGTCGCTGGAAGGGAAATGCATAGCACCATAATATCGGACGTCATGAAATACTTCAGTGTCAATACGAGTTCTCGTGCTAATGACCTTTTTGATCGTGCGTGAAGTTTAATCATTCACAGATATATTAGACAATGGATCGACTATTTGACAAGTGATGCGATGCAGTTTTTCGTGTTTATGTGAATACTGCAAAAATATTGTGCCGTATTTGCCACATATGAATGTACTACACCATCAGTCCAAAAAGTTTCAAGACTGGATTAATAAAATATGGGGAAAAGTTAAGATGGCTTAAGCCATAATGGGTCTTACATGGTCTCCCCCCCCCCTCCCCTCTCCCCACCCTCTATCTGCAGTACAACGCACAAAAAGTTCATATTACCCTTGTGAAACTGTCAGATAAGTCTTTCTTTGGGATCTTCTTCAATTAGCACGTCAGATTCGTAAGGTCTTGGCGAACCATCGGAGACCCATTCTGCACTTCGTAGTTTTGTAGTAGCATATATAACACCAGGTGCCGTCACCCATGATGATTTTTTGCAATTGTGTGCGTTTATTTCACTCAAATTGGGGCAGGCCTCCACGCGTCGTTTTTTATTGTTCGCGAGTCAGGGTATGCGGAACAAGCTTTGCACTCACTTTTGTCTTCTTTAAATGGTTCAAATGGCTCTGAGCACTATGCGACTTAACTTCTGAGGTCATCAGTCGCCTAGAACTTAGAACTAATTAAACCTAACTAACCTAAGGACATCACACACATCCATGCCCGAGGCAGGATTCGAACCTGCGACCGTAGCGGTCGCTCGGCTCCAGACTGTAGCGCCTAGAACCGCACGGCCACTACGGCCAGCCTGTCTTCTTTAAAGCATTCTGGAGAATGTCTTGAACGCATCATGTAGAGATGGTCAGTTCGTTGTTCCATTGTGATCTATATCACAACAGTTTTGACACACTACGGCCGTACGTCCAGGTCCGCAACTCGTGATGTCGCGGTTGCGTTCTCGCTTCCCGAGCACGGGGTCCTGGGTTCGATTCCGGCGGGGTCAGGGATTTTCACCTGCCTCGAGATGACTGGGTGTTCGTGTAGTCCTCATCATTTCATCATCATTCATGTAACTGGAGATATTGGGTTGAGAAAAGGTTGGGAATTTGTAAGGGGGCTGATAACCACGCAGTTGAGCGCCCCACAAACCAAACCATCATCATCATCATCATCATCATCGCACGTCCAGTGGTTAACACTGCCTGCTAACAACTGACTAGTCGACTGCACATCGTCGTTTACAGTTTTTAGCCCAAGCTGCCATTGTAGTTACTGCGCTGACGTCGCTTGTACTCCAGGAATAAATTCAGTCACTGAACTTTTTGGACGGGCGGTGTTTGTATGAAATAGCTAATACTGGCGACAACCTGAAGTGAGAAAAATTGTTGATTATTGAATTATTTTTAAGGGTAATAATGCTTGGATATACTATTGATTCACTTCTAATCAAGATTCTTCTGAATTTGGCGAAGGAAAGCTGAATGCATTGTGAAGAAAAGTAATTCTGTAAGCACAGTGTAGCCAAAATAACGCCCAGAGTGCCTTCGATACAGTTCCGCGCCGTCGCCTATTAAACTACATGCGTGCATGTGGAACACCCGAAGAGATACGGTATTCGATTGAAGACTTACTTACAAACTGGACACAGTTCCTAATGGGGAGGCATCGTCGGATGCAAAAAGGTAGATTCTACAGTACCTCTTTGCCATGTAAAAGGGCCACCGCCGTTTACGATAAACGTAAATAAAATGACCTGGCAGATAGCATATGTAGTTCCATGAGGCTGTTCAGTTGTGTACAGGAAAGTGACATCGTTAGAAACTGATCACGAAATCCAGAGCGACTGGCAGATGATCAGCGATTGGCATGGCAGCCGACTCCAAGAGTAGATAAACGTCAAGTAATGTGCATAAATAAACGAAAAAATCTGAGGTTGTTAGATTATGCGATCGGCGATCAAAAACTTCAGTAAGCGACAACCATTAAATATCTGGGAGCGTCCGTCCAGAGCAAATTAAGGTGAATCCACTCCATAAATGTAGTATCGGAGTGTGTGTGTGTGTGGGGGGGGGGGGGGAGGTCGGATGTCAGATTTATTGCGTGGATTTGTTTATTCAGTATGAAGGTTTCACGATTACTAGGGGAAAAAAAAATCTTACAAGTACCCTTACAAGTACTCTCTCAACGTTCATATCGGAGCGTTATAGGTGAGATAGCCGTTTGAAGTTTTTGTTCTCAACAGATTGTATGGAAGTTCATATATGCCCTGAGTTCGGTGGTTGGGCACTTGTAGTTACTGAAGTTAGCGGATGCAGCACTTCCACGAACAGACCAACTAGAATCCGGGAAATTTTGCCACTGTGTAGTTGGTAATGTCCAATCGAATCTTTTAAACTGTCCCCAATGATGAAAATCCTTTCACTATTCGCAACTCAATTCGGTACCGGTAGTGTAGTTAAACGATGATTGTTGAGGTACATTTGGAACGTATTTGATCTGTTAATGTGTGTTTATTGTGCTATAGACAGTTGACTGGAGTGGTTGTTTCACTCAGCAGTCTTATTGAGCTCCTAATGCTATTGGGAGAGGCGTCTTGGTAATTAGAAAGGACTCTCTGTTAGAGAATGGTGGAGATCATGAGAGTTCCAGCAGCAATATGTACATCACTTACTTTTACTGATGAATCATTCGCGGCAGCCATGTACTGGCTTGTGGTTGGTTAAATTTCTCTGTTATTGTAAATGAAAAAAGGAAATGTACACAGTAAAATTTCACACGGGCTTCAATTATGAACTTGAATTACGAGCATGAATTATGAACTTGCTACCCATATACAAGAACGCGAAAGTTTCACGCAATTTAATGCCGAGAAATGTTAAGTGCACTGGACTTTTTGAAAATATGATTTAAATCAAACTTGTAGTCGTTATGTCTTTTGCAGCTGCAATAAGTAAGTTTCGACAAAATGCATTTCTCTTCGCCCCGATTTATCGTCAGTGGTCAAGTTGTCGGCTCCTTTTATCGCTGAAGTAGGTTACCAGATGCTAGCATAGGTGTGTCGTCACATACAGCAACACTGCGCTGTACTCTATGGTTGAGTCATTCAGCAGTATAAGTTTCCGCGAGTTCAGCTTTATAATCCGAAGATAGGTTAGACGTGATTCGCGGAACTGTTACGCGAAAGGCCCCAGAGACAACAATTTACATTCAAAGGCCGTTATGGTGCACTTAAACTTTTCTGGTCATATCCGTTTCTAGGTGGTTACATAAAAGTGAGAGATGGAGGCTTTCGTGCAAAACAGTTGGTTAGGATCACTAATATGGCGGGTTTACTCTGTCTGGGAAGGAATTACGTGTTTTTATTTCCGAGTAACTTTTCCACTTGAACTTTACCAGTATGAAACTTGTTACCTCATTCAAATGATAACGACTCAAGCTGCCGCAAACTTACCTTTTTATTGCAGGGAGGCCCATATTGGACAATAAACGATCTTAGACACAACTTTTTATGACAGTAGGAGCACGCTCTAACTTCTACAAGAAATGTAAGAGCATATCTCAGTTCATAGTGAGATATTTTATAAAACTTGTTCTTATAAAGAAATTTTGACTGAGACCTTAAGCAGTGTAATGCGGCCTTAATTGCGAGGAAAGAGTGCCTTAGAAATGAAGCGGAAAACACAGTTAACTACAGTCAGACTTCAGTGAAATTAGGCGCCAGGTGTCATTGATAAAGCACACACTAATTACGCTGCTGTTCGCGACACGCATTCTCTGAGAGATAGCGTTGTTTAATAACTCAACGTGAGTCTTATGCTGTTAGATACGTTTACTTTGTATACAACTGATATCCAAGAAAATTAGTTAGCTGATACAGACGAGCTCAATCCTGACTCAGTGTAAGGTTCCCATATTGACCACCTTCACTCAGATTGTTAAATTTTCCAACATTCCTGGTATTTACCATTCCTCGTAACGATATATATCTCTTGAATAATTTTCAGCCACTTCTGAGTAACATGATTTATGACTTCAGTTATATTTTTCCATTTATCGATGAATTTTCTTATTGCATCGGAACTTGACATTTGTCTCAAATAATTTTTCTTACTAAAAAATATTCATTATCCCTTTTATGCCATAGATAGCCACAGTTATACATGACAGGTAAGGGTATTGTACGTTGGAATACTAAACTTCTGTTGTATTTTGATCGTGGTCAGAAACCGTAAAGTATTATGCAAATCCCTCCTGCGTCTCTTTCGTAAACCAGACAGTTGAAGAGGAAATTTCTGCTTAGGGCAGTGTGTGAGACGAGGAGGAACAACATGATCATCTGCTATGCAGTGCAGGGGCAGGTTATTCGTGGCGTTGCCGCGGACAGACATTGATCCGCTGCTACCGACACAGAAGCCATAAAGTGCACCATGCCGCCCACAAGCAGCACTTCAGTATACCAGTGCTCTGGCTGAGTCGCTAATCTGAAGACGACCGCACGGCCACCTACCACCTTTGGACCCGAACGTCGCATGCAGTTCCAGTGTTAACGGTTCCTCCGCTGCTTGACATCTCTGATTCGTATCTTATCGCATAGATCCCTAAACAATGGAATTAGATTACGATGCTTAAAAGACAGAAATGCGTCGTTACTGTGTCAGTGTACATTCGTAGATCGAAGCAGTTACTTATTCAGTATAGAGCGCTAGGAAAATATCCGAATAGCACAGTGCCTAGTGCTGCAAAGTGTAGCGCAAACCAACTTTCATGTTGATGATAACCGTCAAGTTTTGGAGGTACTAAATAACTCTGTATCATATTTGCTAAGTGACGCTATAATTAACCTCTGCGACTGAAATGTGGTATCAACTGAATATTTTAACTCGGGATTCGAAGAAAAAAATGTGTTACGACAGGTAGTAAAGATCGATCGTCTCTTGCTAAGTGAACTATACTTCACTGATTACGAGACCTAGCTGTCTGCATAATTACCTGTATTGCTCTCAGCGATATTGTGATTGTGGTGTATGTATATTAGTGCTGGCAGGAGGATTAGAACATATTGAGAAAGGAACATTTATGCACATGTCTTACGGAGTAGCGCACGTGGTCGCTCTTCTGATAGCCGATAGGTAGAGGTAATGTAAGATTCTGTTATAATGACTCTGTAAAATTATTGTCGTGTTGCACTGAAAAATTAGGTAAGATGGTAGAGAATGTAATGGCGAATAGCTGTTCTTGTAGTTGACAGACTTGATTGTGCAGACCGGTTAGTGTCTAGACGGGTGCAGTGTCCTTGAAGGCAGCCAGAGCGAATTTCTCCATGGTCGCCAACCTGCACCTGTGGCGCTTACTGGCACGAACCGCATACTTCACCTGGTCCAGGCTTGTGAACTACTGCACAGCTGTAGATGTGGTGTAGGCATATTGTAGATTAGGGTGAACAGCGTTCTTTATTTACATATATTCGCCACGGCAATATAACTTGTATTTGCGTAAATATTAGTAAGGTAACCATCGCAAACCGTGCAGTACAACTGGTGTGTATCTCTGCATGACTGTAAAAAATGTGACTTTCGGTGTTGACGTCAGTAAAAAGGCGGCTATAATCTTACTGTTATTTTAGCGCTAATAATGACGCAAGACATTATTATAAACAAGGAAATGTAGCACCACTCATTAGTACAAATACATAAAATGGAGGAGGCGGTATGGAATTTTGGCGACGCCCCTCCTATGCAATAAAAAGGATGTTTAAGACTGCACCAGTTCGTCTACCTTTGATAACGCTCGAGGAAATTGGAGAAGTCGTGAGACTCATTTGAGCAAGTGTAAACTGAGTCCCCTGACGTTCGTCTGTAATTGATCTGGTCAGATGTTTAGAATCATTTCCCTATGTGGATTGTTACTGGTTTCGCCGATAAGTACTATACTACTCGTTTCGCCAGCTTCATCTTATTTGGAATGCTAATCTACATACGCACTGACTTGTAAGGGATTGAATTTGAATAAGGATTAGTCCTTTAATATTTCATTAAAAGCAAGTCACTGGTCTTATTTTAGTTATTCTTTTTGAATGCTGATATTACAATAAGCTGCAGTTCACATTTCTTCTGAAATGAGACTTCGGAGGAAACTACGATAAAGAATTAGGAATATTTTGGACGCAAACTCAACGGGGAAGAAAGTAATTGCTCCATTTCGCTTAATTCCAATTTCAAGCAGTCACAACCTTACCAATGACTCGAAGCACGGCGGAGGAATCGTATTTTCGCTATTCATGGAAATTTTAAGCAGAACGCGTAGAAGGAGTGCGGAAGTAATTCAATACTTGCGAAGTAGCGCTGGCAGAAAAAGTTGAAACAGTCACATTTGATTTACATAAGATATTAAGTGCTGTAGTTGTAGTTCTTCAGTGGTTTTCATATGTAACGCTAGTTGTATGGCAGAATGATTGGCAGTAACTGTTATCACGTGTCCTTTGCTGTGTATCTTAATTCCGAACAGTTGTTGTTTACAACGGGCTGTCATTATGACACAAGATTGTGGCTGTAGGATATCAACGTTTTTTATTAGGCTTGATGGTGTGCAAATGATTCTGCCATATGTCTGATCACCCTACCCATCGCTGCCTGGGATTTGGTAACAGCGACAGTCGATCAGTCCGGTCGTATATGTTTTCTTTCATGATAACCTCTGCGTCATTTAAAAACAAGGCCATTGCCAGTGGATTTCAGATAGTTCTTTCTTCACTGTGAAGATACCTTATTTGTTGACTTTCTTTAAAACCTACGTAGATTGTAATTGCAGGTTTCAGGTTTTGATGACTCCAAATACAGTGAACGAATATCCGGACTGAAATTGAAAAAAGTTCTAAAAATTGTGTTTGCGTGTGCAGGACGAAAAATTTTGTCCTGAACCTGAGCTGAGACAGAGAGCAAGACTAAACTCACTGGATCGTTGTTAGATCTTAACCTACATGTACCTACAAAGGAGAGAAATGTATATGAAAAAAGAAAAACCTGTGGCGGAAGCAGGTGTGGCTGCGAAGCCGGAAGTGAGAACCGATGATGGCTTCCATACCCGCGCGATGACGCGAGAGGCCATCTGGGATCTGGGCAGCTTCTGCGGCTGGCCAGGGCGGGCGGGGCGCCCCACATCGCCATTACGTCACCCCGAGAAAGCGTCGCAAATCTGTAGCTACGCTCAAATACTTGTAATGCAACATCGCTCCCTAGTTGCTCATTACTAATACATTATTCGTAATGGTACACGCGTTAACTCTTTCCTGAAGACACATTTCTTCCCGTCAAATTAAGGTCAATTTTGTTGTTGTTTATTTTGATTTAATTTGCTGCTGCATTTCATTTTGAAATCTGTTATCTAATGGCTAGAGCAGATTGCGAGCTGCGTATTGATACAGTAACTAATCTTAGAACTTATTGATCGCTCTAGTTATTTTGTAGCAGCTGTTACAATTGTAGGAAAAAAAAAAGACTTTGGTATTCCTGTGGCAGATAGAATTTTACTGATTACAGATAGAGATCGATATAGACGTTAGGTCAGATGACAGTAGAAATAATTTGACTGTCCTCAAGGTAATTGGCTATAGGTATCAGCCTCGGAATAGACAAGCAGTTTTACACTCGTGGTACAACCTGGAGTGTACTGCTCATGATCACATGATTTAACCATGCAAGAATGGGCCGGTGGACCGTGGACCGTTTTTAATCGCAATGTAATGTTGGGGAATAATGGGGATACCCTTCAGCCATTATCGTTTTTGCCTCATTTCCTTTAAAAAAATTTCACTCGCCATTTTATTTTTCTAAGCTTGCACTCGTTATCGATGTATGATTCGCCGTTTCTCTGGACTTCCTTTAGTTTACCCACCTTCAGTCAATATGCCGCGCTATCTGATATTCAGGTCTGTCAGATTTATTCCAGGTATAACGCATAGTGATTCCACTGGCGTGCTGCGGAATACCCAAGCTTGTCTCAGCAGCTCACCCATTTGTCCCCGTCTTAGACTAGTCCCATTCCGCACAAGACAGAGGCGGTGTCCCCGTATGCTGGCTATAAAGCATGTGTCTCAGCTCTTAGTTAAAAACCAATTGCACTGGCGACCTCAAGTGTACCGGATTTTTCGTTTTTTTAAACCTAGTCACTTATCCTTACACGATGTTTTTTTAAAAAAACACTGGACGAATTTGTCTTGCCTTATCTCAGTTATTGAACGAATTTGAGGAATGTTGGCATTGCCACTTTATCGTCCGAAAAATTAAGCTGTGGCAAGCGTCGAGTTTAACGCATTACGTAGATTTTATCGAAAACTAAAAACTTTTGCTGGCCCATCAACAATGTGACGTGTTTGGACTTCGATGTTCAGTTCTAACAACAGTGTTGTTATTGTTATGCATTGCGTCATGTGCTATAGTTTAATACGTAGCTCAAATACTTGCAGCTATAATTTTAACAAATTGTATTTTAATATTTCGTATGTTTTTTACGCGCAAATGTAAATGCAAAATAAACCGTAAAATATTGCAAGACTTTCCGTTAATACAAAGCAGGACGAGTATGTCGACTTTATAATACGTGACCCAAGAACGAAAAGATCATTCAACTGAAATGATTTTCAAATGAGGTCCTTATGTTCTCAAAACTAAGAAGAAACCAATGATCACTGATGTAAGAGTCCCATGTGCTACGAAATACTGAAGAAATGATCTTAGAGAAGCGCAGTTTATTTTAGTAACTATCGATTCTTCCAGCCACGTGGATTAAAGTTTGTTGCTTTACTTGTTGTTTATACAGACAGAATTATCTCAGCTCTCGTCACGAACCACCTCAGCCAACTTCCGTTTAAAATTAGTTATCTTTATGCTAACTAAGTTTTATGCTCAATAAAGTCATTACTCTTCTGTTTTGTCCATATAAATCAGCAGTCTATCTGTATAAATTAGAAGTCTATCTAGAAGTCTATCTGTATGACCCAAAATCCAATCTCTCCTGATTTTTATTCACTTACCCAGAATGTTAGTGTGATATTTTGGAAAGTCCTGATTTTGGTTAAAGGTAATATGGTAACATTCAGCGTTTAACTAATTGTGTGCGTTTTGTGTAGCTTCGCTTGTCGTCGTAATTAAGGTCGACTGTTTCTGTTCTCGATTCATTGGGACAGATGTACGAATGGATAATATGTTGAGGAATTTTTATGAATGCCAAGAAATTCCCAAAATTAGTAATGGAGTCTCAGAAAATGGATGCAATTGTTTTGTTTCACGAACGCTCTGTTTTGGTTTAGAGAATATCGCAAAATCATTCCATCCCTGTTACGTTTAATTTGGATCAGACTGAGAATGTCTGTCTACTACTGAGAGCTCTGCTTTTGCATTTGAGGTTCAGCAACACAGAAGTGACCTTCCTGTTTGGTTTGATTGCCTGTTCATTATGGCGCTTGATGGGGCACAACTGTCGACGGGAGGTAGGGAATTAGTTCCCATACAGCTAGCTACACCATGTAATCAAAAGTATCCGGACACCTGGCTGAAAATGACTTACAAGATTGTGGCGCCCTAAATCGGTAATGATCGAATTCACTATGTTGGCCCACCCTTACCGTAGACGACAGCTTCCATTCTCGTAGGCATACTTTCAATCAGGTGCTGGAAGCTTTCTTGGGGAATGGCAGCCCATTCTTCACGGAGTTCTGCACTGAGGAGAGGTATCGATGTCGATCGGTGAGGCCTGGCACGAAGTTGGCATTCCAAAACATCTCAAATGTGTTCTGTAGGATTCAGGTCAGGACTCTGTGCAGGCCAGTCCATTGCAGGGATGTTACTGTTGTGTAACAACTCCGCCACAGGCTGTGCATTATGAACATGTGCTCGATCGTGTTGAAAGATGCAGTCGTTATCCCCGAATTGCTCTTCAGCAATGGGAACCAAGAAGGTACTTTAAACATCAATGTACACGCTGCCAGATGACGTTCACCGAGCATTCACCATATCCACACCTTGTCATCGGATCGTGTACTGTGCTTCGTCACTCCACACAACGTTTTTCCACTGTTCAATCGTCTAATGTTTACGCTCGTTACTACAAGCGAGGCGTCGTTTGGCATTTACCCGCGTGATATGTGACTTATGAGCAGCAGCTCGACCTTAAAATCCAAGTTTTCTCACCTCCCGCCTAACTGTCATAGTACTTGCAGTGGATCCTGATGCAGTTTGGAATTCCTGTGTGATGGTCTGGATAGATGTCTGCCTATTACACATTACGGCCCTCTTCAACTGTCGGCGGTCTCTGTCAGTCAACAAACGAGGTCGGCCTGTACGCTTTTATGCTGTACGTGTCCCTTCACGTTTCAACTTCACTATCACATCGGAAACAGTGGACCTAAGGATGTGTAGGAGAGTGGAAATCTCGTGTGGAGACGTATGACACAAGTGACACCCAATCACCTGACCACGTTCGAAGTCCGCGAGTTGCGCGGAGCGCCCCATTCTGCTCTCTTGAGATGCCTAATGACTACTGAAGTCGCTGATACTGAGTAACTGGCAGTAGGTGGCAGCACAGTGCACCTAATATGAAAAACGTTTGTTTTTTGGGATGGGTGGATACTTTTGATAACGTAGTGTATGTCCTTAGTTTCCATAAACCACTTTAGGCGGATGTCGCCAAGGTTCCTTTGATAAAGCTAAGGGCAGTTCCGTCGCCAACTCTTTTTCCACGCGAACTAGTGCTCGGTACCTGACAAAAAGGACAGTAGCCACAATTACCCTCAGAAACTCTAGTTAACTCCTAATTCAGATCAACTTTTCGGTCGGTACTTCGTATAGCTGCGCCGATTCCTGGAATCTCTTTTTATTTTTTCCTCTTTTTTCCATTATTAGTGCATTGTTCACGCATTCGGTGTCTCCCTACTGTTCTATCTCACATTTCTGTTCTAAAACATTCATTATTGAAGGTACGTGGCTCCAGAACCGAACATACAATAAACACATAGCAGTAATTTCATGTGTAGGGTATTGTTTCATCAAACTGTTTTCGTACTATATTCTTCAGTGCGAAGTCAGACAACTATTTTTTTCCTTCATTTTCAGTCATCTACTTAGTTCATGTGTCCACGATATAAAACTGACCATCATCCATTATTATTAGCGTATCAGATAAGGTGATTCTACAGTGAGTATGAATTAAGATATACTTGTTTGGAATTAACTGTAATCGGGGCTACCGAACTTAAAAAGTCAAATTATGAAAGCCTCTGCACGTTCTTTAAGCAAGGGTATCACTATAACAATTAATCATGGATAAATTACCCAAAGAGAGGCTTCTGTAGATACATCGCTGTATGGGAATAAAAGCACTTCTAAGTGATTAGATGAGCGACTTCCTCTCCCCGTCCACTAGCTTCGGTCGGGAACGATGCTACCGGTGTGAATATCGTGTGCGAATGTGGAGGATGACGATAAAGGTATTCATCTTAGACGAGAGGTCATAAATAACAGGAATTTCCCTATGCCATTGAGCTTTTACGAAGGATCATAACAACATCCAGTCACCGTCGATACTTACTACGTTCATGATGGGGATATTTAGGCGCAGCAGCTTTCTAGTGTGATGTCCCAGATTTGGTATAGACATGATGGCTTGCTCCGTCCACCTTAAACTCTCTTCTTGGCTTGTCTGTTATTGTATCTCATCGTATATGAACGTGCGTTACCTAACTAATGAATAAGCAGCGGTCCCGCTGGAGTGTGCCACCTGTAAGTACGTGTCGTATCCAGACTGTCACCGCCAGATTTCACTTTCGGCGTAGGTGGCGGTAGTGTGCTGGCCTTGCATTATCACCTGACGTTATGAATCTTAAGTGCTACATCTGCATCATAACTACACTAGCCACCGTATCGTATATTTCGGAGAATACTCTGTACCAGCAGTATATGGATGTCATACTCCAGAATCTCTTGCCGAGTAGGTTTAAATGGTCACTCAAGCTTTAGACGACTTTCTTCTTCGTCATTGTCAGGAACAGACGAGAGTCCTCTCTTTCGGTTTAAATTCGTGGACAACTACGCTGCCAGTAGCCGCCACTACTAGTTTGACTGTAGTAGACCGGTGTGGAATTAACTATTTGCTCACAAAGTCTCTGTGGCTCGCTCCTTAAGCGAGTTTACAGTTATAAAAATTTACTCGTAGGTGCATAACCTAAAGACAAAACTTCCCCGACAGGGGGCACAGAGTGAGTATGCGGATATTACTAGTACACTATCGTTCAAAAAAAAAAAAAAAAAAAAAAAAAAAAAAAAAAAAAAAAAAAAAAAAAAAGGTTCAAATGGCTCTGAGCACTATGGGACTTAACATCTATGGTCATCAGTCCCCTAGAACTTAGAACTACTTAAACCTAACTAACCTAAGGACAGCACACAACACCCAGCCATCACGAGGCAGAGAAAATCCCTGACCCCGCCGGGAATCGAACCCGGGAGTGGGAAGCGAGAACGCTACCGCACGACCACGAGATGCGGGCACTATCGTTCAAGAGTAGGTAAGTTTTGTGACAATTCTTATAGTTTGCGCCATAATAAATTCTTCACTAAATCTGCGTCAGAGTGAGCTTTCCTGATGTACTGTAATTTAAAGTAATACAAAAGGTCAATATGTACGGACAAAATAAAAAGAAATTATTTACAAATGAAATTATGATACGCCTGCATACGTCATCGGACACTGAGCAACGTCTACATTCAAGAGAACCTTGATTCAAATGCCTATCCGTCAGTCATGATTGTTTTCCTTAGCCACCCTATGTGAATAACCGAACACTTTTTCCAACACGATCATATCGGATCTCTTTCTTCTGAACATTATTCAAATGCTTAACCTTAGAGCACATTTTGTAGCCAGACATTTAAATACCGCGAAAAGGAAGGGAGGTACGAGTAAGTGGTAAAGGAGAACGAATACTTATTGGGAATTTTCCTTGGAATATCTTTTTTCAAATATCTATAATTGCATTGTACCAATGGTCACACCACTGCGTGATGATGTAAGAAGTATTTTCTCTCTTCGAGTGATTGTTACATTTCGTAGTAATGTATCGTCTGAAGTCTTTGTCCACAGCCTATATAACATTGCTTTTCATGTCAGATCATTATGAGCTATGTTAGAAATGAAACGGTACTGTTTTCATATGCTTATAGCGGATTTGTTGGTAGTAAAAGAAATATAACAAAGTTTTGTAGGTACACACTTCTTTAAACTGAGTTGCTGTTTTCAAGATGGCAATGTGGTAAGATTTTAAAGAGTGCAGAACTTGAGTTTTCTTCGCAGAGGAAACATCCGGCAATAAAGTAATTTTCCTTTCTATTTTTTCCTTGCAGAACGGCAAACTGAAAGATTTGCAGTTGGGCATAGACGTTTTGTAATGTTGGCTTAGTCATACCGACTTGAGTTTTCCTCAAGGGGGGGGGGGGGGGGGGGAGAGAACTACAGGCCGATGCCGGGAAGATTACGCCACTATACCAGCTGCTGACTACTTCCCTCGTGCCTGTCTAAAATGGGATAGTGTGTTCCCTTGAGGCTGACGATGTCGATGATATGTGAACGTTAAAATTTGACAGTATTGCTTTTTATTGGTTGGTACGTTGAGCGAGATTTAAACGGAAACTGTAAGAAAATGAGATGCCAGCCATAAATTCAGATTAGCAGGAGTGTATTGTGACGTAAATGCAAACTAGACACCGAGAAACTTTTTATTGACTTTGAAATTTTGTTCTTTGTCTTTGACGCGGGAAGCAAGAAAGATGTGCACGCGTAAGGTGCGTTGAAAGTGGATTGTGCGTATTTTCCAGTAACACAGATAAATTATTTCGTCCTTTCAAACAGGTTAGGGTGTAGTTATCCAGACTTAGCTTTTTTTAAAATAAAATTTCAGCCTAGCCTTTCGAATCATTTATTTGCAAGTAAAAAATTATGAGTACCGTCACCTAAAACTTACCTTTTGTAAGGATGATATTTGCACAGTATACAGTGGTTACAAAGTAGCAAGCCTTTTCATTAAATGATACTACTAGAGTCCCAATTTATGTACTTTTTATAAATAAAATTTGGGTCATTTTAAGAATTTAGTAAGTGACCAACGAGTAAATACTGAATGCTGGGCTTTTGCGAGGATAAAGAAGTTATTAAATCGTTGAAGATGTTCCTATACATAGTTTGTTGCCGCAGTTGTATGTTTTATACATTCTTAGTGAAGTAGTTATAAGTCTTACACTTCCGAATTAATTGTGAATTGTTGTTCTCGCTTTTGAAGAAGTTAAATGTCCATGATGATTTACCAGGTATGAGTTTCCAGTGGAAAAAACTTCATTTGGCTTGTCATGAGAGACTAGTGGAACAGACATCAGCAAGGCATGAATATGAAAAAAGCAGTTAAAAGGACTGTAGGCTATGAGGTATATAGCTGCATTCCCTTGTTTTGTATTACAGTGGCGTAAGGAAAGGTGCCTGTCGGAAAAGCGATATAGCATTCTGTTCCAAATAAACCCTGGAGACCATGTTCGTCTTTCTCTCGGAAGTTATAATTTCTTTTGTTTCTCTATTTATCATCAGCCACAAGTCGAGATGCGATCACCCTTTTAACACGTTATCAGCTGGCTGTGAACAAATATTGGAGATAGCACTGATGGGATGTAGTTTGCTAGAGGAATATTTCTTCCTTCTGTCCTTCTATCCACCCTCACCGTTACCTCTTACTTCATACACCACCTCGGGCTTGGTTAATTGCCAGCCTTTTCTTGCCTTTTTTCCCTTGTTATAGTAGTAAGTTGGGAGGCCATCCTGCCCTAAAACATTAGAATGTCAGATATTCAGAGTACAATTCTGTTTGTAAAATTTCAATATAATGTTTAACGTAAGATTTTAAAGACAGATGCACGACTGGAGGCAGCTGTTGATTCACTTAAAAAAATGTTACAGTCCACAGTATTAATAAAATGATGAGTCCGTTGCCTAGCGAATTGCATATATATTAAAGGAAAGGCTAGGTCAAATAGCAAGTAAGCTGTGGGTCTCTCAATTATCAACTTTTGCTTCAGAGGTACTAAATTTCCAGTCGTTTTTCCCCTCGTTGTTGTTCAATATGATTTGATAACGAGAGTTGTTAGGGAAATATGGGTTAAGTCAGCGTCCTCACATTGGTATATATTACAGTAAACATTGAAAGCGTATTTAAATCTAGCTTCACCCTTATAAAAGGCCAATTTTTAATAAAATGAATAACGTTAGACTATTTAGGATCTACTGCAACAGCCCACTCGCTAGGTACAAGCTGTTAGGACAGTTCAATGTCTTCGGAACAGTTCACGCGCTCGCAGCGAAATCTTTTGGAATTGTTTCAGCGGTTTTTGCTGTTAAGGTGGGATATTCCTTGCGAGAAAGAATGCTCCTTGCAAGCAGGTAGTATCACGCTATGGTAATATGCACAGAGAAGGGAGGGAGAGAGAGAGAGAGAGAGAGAGAGAGAGAGAGAGAGAGAGAGAGAGAGAGTGTACTCGCTTCTATGTCAAGTACTGGGTGATGATGCAGGTGTGCAGTGTTAGCAACTGGCAAGGAATGCTGAGCAGGGGGTGGGCAGGTGTGAGCGCCGAGGGCCACGGACTAACCGGCTCCTCTCAACGGGCAGCGCGCGGCTGGGAGAAAGCGCCGCCCACCTCTCGATGGCTCGCAGTTTTTCTTGGCTTCGTTTCGCGCGCGCGCGCTGACCGACCACGTTTGCGAGCTGTCATCAGAATTAATAACTTCCTCCAGTACTTCCTTAGAGGCAACGTAGAAAAACTTCGTTTTTTTTAATATTATTTATGGAAAACGGTTACGAATCGCACTGCTCCTTCAGATTTTATCTTGAAAATCAAATTCTTATCGTCATGCTCACAGCTTGTAGTCCAAAAGCAGAAACTATTTTTGTCCGATGTACGGCTTCCTGTTAACACAGCACTGTGTTAACCAAGAATGCTGCGAAGAGGTGGCGATGTTGGTTTCTTTATCGCGGATTTCCTGCATCACTCTAGGCGATCAGTGTGCTGACCCCATGGCAGAGATGGAATGTGGTTTCCTACCACGAAAATCTGACTCCTCAAAATGTAATCCATGGCATCCCCTCATTAAATCAGGTGGCTGTTCGGCGATACGCTATGAACTAGTGTAAGCTAGAACCCTCTCCGATTTCCGATGTCCCTTTGTGTGAATGCCGGGATAGTTTGTCTACCTCGACTATCATCAGTTTCCCTCTTATTTGGCCAAAACTAGTCGCCCTCCTCTCAGAGCTTTATTAGTTTCTTGCCGTTAATGAAGGTCAATGAAGAACATGAGCAGATATTGGCAGATTTCTGCCGGGCCAACAAGCATGCTGCTGCAATTAGATATTAAGTATGTCGTTTGGAGAAGCAGAGTCAGATTGCATTCGGCCGCCCTGATTTTAGGTTCTCTGTTTATCTACATCACTTCACATGAATGCCGGGATGATCCTTCAACAGCACCACAGCTGATTTCTTCTCGGTTTGTTGTCCACTCGGAGCTAGCGATCCGTTTTTGATGACCGGGACGTTGATAGGACATGAATCTGTACATTTTCATCTTTCCTTCGCTGGCACGAGAGCTTTGTTATTATGAAAAAAATACCTCTTTAGTGTCAAATATCGCTGTGACGACGACGACGACGACGACGACGAAGAGATGGAAGAAGAGTTACGTATTTGAATATGAAAGTTTTTATTTTAAATTACGTCCAAAAAATTTGCTTACTGAGCAAATAGACAGGTACTGAGCTCTCTCTGTTTTATTTCTATTTTGTGGATGCCGTGGATTTTGCTCATTTATGATAGTTTGCTCCATTATATCTTTTGTTTTGATGCGACAGCAGATTCACACAATAATGTCTAACAACTCCTTATATCGTTGAGAGATGAAGGTTAGATTAAAGGCAGACTGAAAAAAAGGACCGCGCTTTGCCAACACGAGTAGACCACTAGACCCAACATATCAGGGCTGAAACAGCGAAATGGCCAGAAATACTCGCGCATTTGTGTTATTTTTCGTTGCTGTCGTCAGTTCCCTGAAATGAAATGTGAGGTACTGATTACGGCCGTCCGAAAGATAGGGCTGGGATTAGATCCCGCGCGAGTCTGGTAGCGCAACGAAGTAGATGCAATAGACTTAATTTAACAACTGTCGTCAATAATAATCATGATTTCGGCGGATCAACAGTTTTCAAGGACAGGGAACGATAGAATTCGTATCAAATACACATGTATTGGTAGAATGTATGTAAAATAGCAATTCCAGTAGTAGTAGTAGTAGTAGTAAAAGTCCTACATGGACGAAATAAAGGCAGCAATCAAACTAACTTCCTGATGAGCTCCAAGGAATAAAACAGCCCTAAAGAGCGCTTTTTCAGCTTCTGACGTATATTGTCGTTGAACGGCAGTTTTGGAGGAGATGTACTAAGCACATACCTCTCCCAACCAGGATGTTGGCTTTCGAAATCGGAAACTCTCCTTCCAGTAGCTTCTCAATTGTGTCCACGAGGCTGAATGAGCCTCACTTCAGTCTTCCACCACTGATAACTCCTAGACGATACTGGGGATCAAAACTGACGACGGCACACAGTAGGAATATATCATATTTTCACCTTTCATAAGATTTACCGTTAAATACTGCAAATAACTGATTTTTAAAAATGACATAATTTCCATCGGAAAACCCATCCTTCCCTTGCAAAACCTGGACTAGTATAGAGGGTGGCCAAAATTAGCTATAATTGGTGTTATACACTCATTTTTAGCTCGGTTGGATGAATGTCGCGTAAATTAAGCTCCGCGCACCATTTCTGTTATTTCTTTTACTCTATCTCGCTTAACTGTGAAGCTAAATTTGTTGGAGAGAGAATAATCTGCTTAAGTGGATGTTTCTGCTATTAACTGCCCGAGTGCACATTCTAATGCTTTTAAACTACGTTTTAATGTAATTCTTCGTCATCGTCTGCCAACATTACCTCAGAGGATACATAGTGGTTATATGAAAGTATTAAAATTTGCTACTGTCCAGATGACCCCGTGCAGTCCTTCTAAGCACCATTCTATGTCAAAAATTGTTGAAATATGTCCAAAATTTCCATCAGTTCCTTTTTGCTGAATTTCATGTTTCTGTGGTAATAACAGAAGATAGGACGTTACATCTTGCCCTAGAATATTTTGTTCGGTTGGAGTAGAATCAGTCAGTATTACACGGACGGAACAAATGATGTGGGTGGAGGTAGATAACAAATGTAGTGTGCTAGCTTTCCTTTTCAGTAATGAAGATGAACTTGGAGTAATCATAAGATGTTATTACAACTATACTATTATCTCATAGCAGATTTTCTTTACTCTGAAACTGCCTGAAAAGATTTATGAATGTCACTGCGACAGCGTTGAAACTGTCGCTTCTGTTGGATGCCGCGTTTAGAAGTTGTACGAGGGTCGGTCAAAAAGTAATGCCTCCCATTTTTTTTCTACTTAAAGAAATTAAGTTAAGTGAAAAATTTGAATTTGGCGCCATTCCTCAAACCTTCTTCTGCAATCCACTGCAGTAGTAACTTTCTGTGTCAACAGGTGGCAGCACAGCAGAAGTTTGTAAGATGGCCGACATCGATGTTCGTTTGAGACAGCGTTGTGTGATTGAATTCTTGAATGCAGAAGGTGAAACGCCCATACGCATTCATGAAAGACTGAAGAAGGTGTATGGTGTTGTGACAGTGGATGTCAGCACTGTTAGACGATGGGTTCGTCGTTGTAAGGAAGCTGAAGGGCAAACACCGTTGACTGACGAAAAGCGGAGCGGCAGGCCGGTGAGTGCAGTGACTCCACACAACATTCAGCAAGTTGATGACATCATTCGTGGTGACCGTCGGGTGACTGCAGATGAAGTGTGTCGCATTATTTCTCTTAGTAAAGGCAGTGTGATCACGATTATTAAACAATTGGGGTACTCAAAAGTTTGTGCACGGTGGGTTCCAAGAATGTTAACCGATCAGAATAAAGAGGCAAGGAAAACAATAGCCTCCCAACACTTGCAGCGCTTCCGTTTGGAGGGAGATGAGTTTCTGAAAAAAATTGTGACCGGGGACGAAACATGGGTGCATTTTTTTGAACCCGAATCAAAGAGGCAGTCAATGGAGTGCCGTCACACAAGCTCGCCGAGGAAGAAAAAATTCAAAACTGTGCGATCGGCAGGGAAAGTTATGGCAACAGTTTTCTGGGATACAGAGGGTGTGATTCTGGTTGATTTTTTGGAGCAGGGATGCACAATAAATTCTGTTCAATACGTCACAACCCTCAACAAACTTAAAGCACGTCTTCAGCGAGTTCGCCCAACAAAATCAATGGCAGATGTTCTTCTTTTGCATGACAATGCAAGACCACACACCAGTCGTCACACCTCTGACGAGATTGTCAAAATTGGATGGGAAGTTTTGCCTCATCCCCCATACAGCCCTGACCTGGCACCATCAGACTTCCATCTGTTCGGGCCACTAAAAGAAGCTCATCGTGGGATTCATTTTGAAGATGAGGAGGCCGTCAAAACATCCGTGCGTCAATGGCTTAGGAAGCAGAGCTGTGATTTTTACCGTGCTGGGATACATGCCCTTGTTCAAAGATGGACCAAAACTGTAGAGATGGGCGGAGATTACATTGAAAAATGACAAACTGATCCTCAATGTTGTGGTTTTCAACCTATGTAATTGCATTTAAATTTCCTGACAATTAAACGTAGAAAAAAAAATAGGAGGCATTACTTTTTGACTGACCCTCGTAGTTGTACTCTCCGTATCCGTAAGTTGTTTAGAAATCTGAGTTTCCACACATGCGCCATGTCACAGCGTGGAACATCTACCAATCTTACTGCTACCCCGTAGATGGTACAAATGTTACAGAATACGCTGCTCTTCAAAGCAGAAGAACTATCATTCTTTGGTACGTTAGTTTCAAATTCTTCCCTACATTGAGCAGGTGGTTCACCTAATTTCTCCTTAAACGCAATAACTGTCATGCACACACTTTCATAGTGTTTCCTGAAATGTTAGATACTGATTATGTACGTCTTAATGATAAGGCTAGGATTACAACTCGCGAGATTTCGGTTACTGTCTGTTTCAATAAGCAAGGAAGCAGATGCAATAGACGTAATTTAACATCTGTCGTCACTAATAACCGTGATTTCGACGGATCACCACTTTTCAAGACAGGGAATGATGAAATGCGAATCAGTTACGCATCTATACGCGGTGTCTGTTCTTTCGGCCATCACGATCACTTCGGTGCAGATGCACACCACGCTCGAACTCTTACGGAATAGTTGAAATGCCGCGAGTAATGAGGATAATGGGCAGGGGGCACTACATCAGTAGTATGTGGATGCGTTGAAAGTTTGGAACTGACAAGACGCGTGGTACGGTAGCCCGTGTTGTTGCGATGACTACTTCGTCGGGATGGCGCAGTGGTCATCGCATCTGCCTAGTAAGCGGGAGACCCGTGTTAGATTCCTGGTCCAGCACAAATTTTCAGCTTTCCCCTTCGATTTAAATTAATACTCACTGGCAGCTAATGTCATTAATTCCTTTGTGTCTTAATTATACATGTATTGGTGGAATGTATGAGAAATAACAATTCCATTCTCAGACTCGTAACTTGTTGCATAATTACAGAAGCAATCTAAAAATAAATGGGATAAATAACGGACTGAAATCGCGGAATTTGTTTGGCTTTGCTTAGGATTATCTATTGATGGAGTGAAAGACATCAGAGTCACGTCACTCACTGGCCTTCCCTAGTTTCACCGGTACCTGGTACGTTAGTGTCGGCAGTAAACCAGAATGGGACGCGGAACTTGAAATGACATCCCAGGTAGTAGACACAATAGAGGACTTAACTGCCAGGGCAACGACCGAGAATATCGATCTTTCTTAGGCGTTTTTAAAGGGAGGCCATTGACCCCGAACCCTTTCTGCTGTGACACGCATTGTCCGCTTCCAGCGATCGATGCGGAACTAGCACGTTTCTCTAAGTGTTAATAAAACTCGCACAAGCCCCTCCCTTCCCCCCCCCCCTCTCTCCCTCTCCCCCGTATCTCTCTCTCTCTCTCTCTCTCTCTGTGTGTGTGTGTGTGTGTGTGTGTGTGTGTGTGTGTGTGTGTGTGTGCGCGCGCGCGAGCCTGTTTTTGGAACAGGCAAAACACTATTTATCCAGTACTGGTATTTGATGATTCACCCTGTCACAGATACAAATCACTACATACGTTCCGTATTGTCTGGCGAAGGAGAGGATACAGTTAATAATATACTGCGCTTTCCTTATTTCATTTCACATATTTACATTCCAAGTGAGTTATAAATATGAAGAAGCGTGTTGGGCTTGACAGTTTTTCTTTTTTTTTCGTAATTAGCAATTGGTTGTTAAGTGGATAGCTTAAACACACGTTAATTCTTACGTTAATTTCTGCGCTATTTTCAGAAGAGCCGACACGTACGTTGTGCGCCAAGAGATCTGTCGCCGTCTGCAGTTCGCGATTGCTGCCTGGCGAGGCATCAAGTTTCAGGTATCTGATACTGAGGGGCGATATTCCGACCAGTCAGAAGGAAAGAAAGATTATGGTTTAACTTCCGGTCGACAACGAGGTTCTTGAAGACTGCACAAGTACAAGATCAAGGATGTGGAAGGAAATCAATTATGTCATTTTCAGAGTTACCTTCCTGATTTCAGCCTTATTTGATTCAGGTGAAACCACACCAAACTTAAATTTGGTTGGCCGGACGAGGATCTGAATCCCGTTCACGAATGCAGGTCCGGTGTCTTAAATGTTGTGCTATCACACTTGGTCAACCAGAAGCAACTCTGAGGGAGTGGCAGTGAAAGTGTGCTAATGTAAGAAAATAAGGAACGATTTCGGGATTGAAACTAACTATACTGCAGAACAACCACCTTCAGGCGATCCGCGCTTTATTTAGCCCGTTTCGCTGCGTAGAGCAGTCTGTAAAGACACCTTCTTAAATATCAGGCAGGTTTCATGTTTCGATGAATCCCTTTGCAATATTGACATATTTTATTGATGATTCCGTTTTTGAAAAATGATGATAGTATTATTAAGTTAGCCCGTTATGACCTGTAGGTCTGTGATCAAATACTAGGTATGAGAATATAAGACGCTACCGCGTGCGTTATGAGAGGATAGATTTCTACCGTTCTTGCTCTGTTGAGTATATGGTACACGATATTTGTGTACTTCAAAACGTTCTCCATTTTTAATTGCGAGCCTCGATGGACGTACTAAAACGCATGCCTTAAAAATTATGAGCACTTGTTCAGTATAAGAGAGATTTCACAGTAGCGGAGATGAACAAGCGCTCATAGCTTTTAAGGTATGCCGTTTAGAGTCAATGGTTACGGGACAATTTTTTGTTGTTTTGATCCGTAGTACCACCTCTCAGAATTTGGGAAGCAAAGACCTTGAAGTAGAAGAGATTTGTTTCACAGTATCAAGAAAGTGCCCGTGGTTCTTAAGGTATGCATTTTAGAGCCCATTTACACTAAACTTTTTCGCTTCGGATCGTTCCTGTCATTCCTGAATATCGACCATTACTGCTGGGGCACCTTATATTTGAAGCCACTTCGACGACTTGCGCATTGCAGTGTCAGCGCGTATTTAGTCATGCGGGTTCTCATTAGGTTTCACGAGACAGAGCAGGTCTAGTTCCATCTTCTCTAAGTACCAGAAAAAATCCTAACTGATCACCTGAACTGGAACACAGGATCTGCGCGTCAGCAGCCAACAGCGCTAACAACTAGACTTTGGAGTAGTTTACTTCTGTTTGCAATTGTAGTGTAATCGATACAATCATCTCCGTGGGAAAACTGCAGTTCTGCAAATTTTGTTCTCCGGAATTTTCACGTCTAACTGCACGTATTTAGTGTCAACCAGTGTCGCCAAGCTTCTAGCTACCGTACCGATTTTAAATACTACTTTGATTCATCAGAAGAAACTAAAAACAGAAATAAGAATTTTAAAAAATCTTACATTTGTTTACGGCCTATGAATTTTTATTTCTAGTAAATATGAAATCAATTTTAACTAAACTGTTTAAAAGAAAAAGAAACTGAGTTGCACACGAGAAAGCAATTGAAGTGCAGTTTGTAATGAATTACATATGTAAGAACAGATTTTCGTATCAGGCTCCGTAACTTCAGTGAAAATGGTGGCAATCTTTTTTGTCATCAACAAATTTTTTTAACGTTGGAGGAGTTGGTAGTGGTTGCCGTTCGAACACAGTTGTCCAAGTGTTCATCAGTCAGTTTGAACCTGTGCTGGAACAAGAAGCCTCACACAGTTATGTAGAGCTGAACATTGCCTTCACTTTGAGGCTTACCCTGGACGAAAATTGGGTATTTTTATTTAGGAACAAGAGGCCAAATATTTTAAGAGCTTGAAGAAAACGAAAACGGTTATAAAGATAAATCATTTTGTAAATCAGCCAGTTCCAACTCCAATGTAGCACTGTCTTCTTGAAAATCAAATTGCTCTATGACATAAATGGAGAACATCTTACCATCATGCTCTATAAAAGGGGATTTGACAAACTGTGCAACAATTTAAATGCTTTAGAAATTTTGAAAGCGTTTGTTGAATTGACTTCTCAAATCTGAAAGAATTTCAACGTATTGTTTACTGTTGTAAGGAGGCATTGAAGAGTCTTGCTTGTCAAAAGTTAGTTTCAAACTAGAAACATGTTTGTGTTAACCTTGTATTAGGTATTTTACCCACAGTTCCAGCTTTTTTGAATGAAGCTACATCTGCAATTATTCCACCAATATCTTAATTGTTACCTAGATGCTGCAGGTTTAGGATATTTAACTTTTCTGTGTCGTCTGCGAGAAAGGCAGAATGCTGCAGCCAAACAGGATCTTCAAACTCGCAGAAGTATTTGCTTCGTTCTTTCAAAAATTCTGCTAAGGCAGGAAGTTAATGTATAAAAAGATGTAAAGCTCTGCCTCTACTAAGCCAGTTAATTTCCGCATGAAGCATTAGATCACTACACTGGATTTTAGCTGCCTTACCTTTTGTTTCCTTAAAGCAATATCCAGTGGGAAACCCGTTTCAATCGCTGAGTGAGCGGTTTTGAATTGACATTCGACGTTCCCTTTCTTCCCAAATGATGTACTTGCGTAGCACAGTACACACGCATATTTGCCCTATGCCTGGGTAAAGAAGTAAACGGTTTCCCATTCCGAAAGTGATAAGTTTTTTGCTCCTTGCTCGGACACGCCATCATTAGAACAAACCTGAATTATCATCAATGGCTAAGTCAAATTATCTATGTTATCAAATGTCTAATATTCCCACGAAAATCGACGTGCACAACCTCACACGGCACAATTAGCTGTGATGCTGACAGTGTAGTTGTCTTGACTGACAGAGGCAGTTGTACCGGAGAAACAAGCAGTTACTGTCGCCGGTGCGTTCTGAGCTCGGAGGAGCAATACCGGTTAGCCAACCTGAGCGTTACCGCGATGTACCGAAAACCGCGAGTTACTAATAGTTCGCGATCAGCGGTTTGGTGGTCACTAGAGTAAACATTGTGAGCAATTAGTGGAGATTTAACGCTCAGTGCATGTTTCGGTAGGACAAACAACTCCGGGTCTAGTTTCAGTTGCGTCTTCCAGCTTCACTTTGTGATCAGAGTCGAAATATGCCACCCACGATATTTGGAGTTGCCATGACACGCGAATTATTTAAGTGAGAATCTAGAATGAAATAATTATATCGAAACCACGTTGTGTTATACTGTTTTGAAGTTGAGGTTGTGATGTTCTCAGACTGCGCACGTTAGTGGAGACATGGTGCCAAACCTTCCTGCCAACAGAGACAAGAAACCAGCAGGCCACACATGGAGCGTATACTTGTGTGCAGGCCGTTACTCGTGTTATCTTGTTGCGTAAGTCTCGTGAAACTATAGGTGCTTTGGCTGTTATCGACCTACCACTTTTTCATTATCTTCTGGCAGTTAGTTGTGGAGGATACGACCAGAGACTAGCGATAATGCAACTGATATTATCTGCCGCCGTCAGACCATATAACACAAACTACGCCATTACCTGTTTTAGTGCTACCCACCTCTGTACAGTGGAATGCCTTCGTTTCAGACTTCGATTTTGTCATGCAGCGCAACTTTTTAGTATTCGTCAAAACATCTTAAAATACACGTCAACGGACCTTCCTGCGTAATGGACTCAGCAGGTGGTCCTCGCATACGGGAGGAACGATACACAAATAGCTGCCCGGGCCCATCTACATTTAGGTTTTCCGTGGTTTCCCTAAACAAATTAAAGATAATGCAGGGATGATTCCTTCTGACAGGACTCTCCCTTTTTTTCTGTAACCTTGTTCTATTCAAACTTGTACTACATTCCGCCTCTGAATGTCCTCGCCGTTAACTGGACGTTAAGCTCGTCTTTTCCTTTTCATTATTTCGGTATGATGGTGTGTACTGAGTGGGATCCGCGTTATTAGACAATGCTGAATATACGAAACATGATGAACTTTGCAACAAATGTTGCGCCTTAACAACTTCAGGCGAATGCCGAGATGGTTCCTTAAGCAAGGTCGTGGCAGTCTTCTCCTCCGGTCTCCGCTTTGAATGACCGAAGTCTCGACAAGACTGTAAATTGTAACCTTCGTCCTTGGTAATTTGAGTGTCATTTCACCTTCCGGCGATAAATGGTGTCCGTTTTCGTTGATTTATTTCAATCATCTTAATCTATTTAGCTTGCCTTTAAAATGGATTTCTTCTACAGACTGGAAGCGTGTTAAGGTGGGCAGTAGGTGCGACCGGAGACCTCACCTTCTCTAAAGACATCGCTGCAAATTAAACGGAAAATCTTGGGCCTGTCAAGAAATCTACGTACGCGCAGCTTCCTGAAGGCCGCGAACTCTCTTCCTGTATGATTTACGCGTTTTCCCCATGCATTACGGAACCCATAAAGACATGAAAATGTAGATACCCTCGTGAGGGAGTGTCAGTCTGTTGCTCAAGCGGAAGATTGTGATACGTAAATCGTGAAAGTAAAAAGCTACATGAATTTTTTCCTCATTTCTTGAACTCCTATAGGTTTTATTTCACTCATTTGTTATTTAATAAAGCAATGGCAATGATATCAAACTTTCTGCAAAGTTGGGAAGAAATTTACAATGTCAAATGTGTCAGCCATACTGATTTAGGTTGGTTAAGATTTGTGAACAATCGATAGTGTGAAAAAATCACAAAATACGAAAAAAATACGCACTTAGCAAATTGAGTTAAAGAGATTGTATTAAGTATTTTGACAATTATAATTTTTGGCTTTGAAGCTTCCACTTCGCTTTCCCTCCCACCGCCCCCACACATTCCCACACATAAAAAAGGCATTATGCCAACAACCACACGGGTGAGAGATCTGAAATTTCGAGACCACCTACAGTGATTCATTTCTGCAAAAAGTTTCGAAGTATTCGTGGATAATTTTCATCCTCGTTAGATATCGGGCACAACAGTGCAATACATATATACGCAGTTAGGAAGTAATATTTAAGATTAATAACATACCTCATGATTTAGATTTTTTCCATATTTTTTAGTAGGAAAAATCTTTGTCAGAATCTTCTCCGCGAACTACACATATCAAAAAAAGGTTTTGCATCACTTCGATTCCGAGAGTTCCGGAACTGTTACAGAAAATAGGAATAGAGATCAACATAAACATCAATTCCGCCCTTTTTATTGCTCATGAAAACCACACATTGCATGTTGTACCGCCATACAGCGAGACCTCCAGAGGTGGTGATCCAGAGTGTTGTACGCACCGGTACCTCTAATACCCAATAGCACGTCGTCTTGCTTTGATGCATGCCTGTATTCGTCGTGGCATTCTGTCCACAATTTCATCAAGGCATTGTTGGTCCAGATTGTCCCACTCCTCAACGGCGATTCGGCGTAGATCCCTCAGAGTGGTTGGTGGGGTCACGTTGTCCATAGACAGCCCTTTCCAATCTATCACAGGCATGTTCGATAGGTTTCATCTCTGGAGAACATGCTGGGCACTCTAGTCGAGCGATGTCGTTATCCTAAAGGAAGTCACATTCACAAGATGTGCGTGATGGGGGCGCGAATTGTCGTCCATGAAGACGAATGCCTCGCCAATATGCTGTCGATATGGTTGCACTATCGGTCGGAGGATGACATTCACGTATCGTACAGCCGTTACGGCGCCTTCCATGACCACCAACGGCGTACGTCGGCACCACATAATGCCACCCCAAAACAGCAGAGAACTTCCACTTTGCTGCACTCGCTGGACAGTGTGTCTAAGGCGTTCATCGTGACCCGGTTGCCTCCAAACACTCCGACGATTGTCTGGTTGAAAGCACTCATCAGTGAAGAGAATGTGATGCGAATCCTGAGCCGTCCATTCGGCATGTTGTTGGGCCCATCTGTACCTCGCTGCCTGGTGTCGTGGTTGCAAAGATGGACCTCGCCATGGGCGTCGGGAGTGAAGTTGCGCATTATGCAGCCTATTGCGCACAGTTTGAGTGTAACACGACGTCCTGTGGCTGCATCAAAAGCATTATTCAACCTGGTGGCGTTGCTGTCAGCGTTCCTGCGAGCCATAATCCGTAGGTAGCGGTCATCCACTGTAGTAGTAGTCCTTGGGCGGCCTGAGCGAGCCTCTCTGTATCTCCTCCATGTCCGAACAGCATCACTTTGGTTCACTCCGAGACGTTAGGACACTTCCCTTGCTGAGAGCCCTTCCTGGCACAAACTAACAATGCGGACGCGATCGAACCGCGACATTGACCGTCTAGGCATGGTTGAGCTACAGTCAACACGAGCCGTGTACTTCCTTTCTAGTGGAGTAATTGGAACTGATCGACTGTCGCCGCCCGGGGTGGCCGAGCGGTTCTGGGCGCTACAGTCTGGAACCGCGTGACCGCTACGGTCGCAGGTTCGAAACCAGCCTCGGGCATGGATGTGTGTGATGTCCTTAGGTTAGTTAGGTTTAAGTAGTTCTAAGTTCTAGGGGACTGATGACGTCAGCAGTTAAGTCCCATAGTGCTCAGAGCCATTTGAACCATTTTGATCGGCTGTCGGACCCTCTCCGTATAGTAGGCGCTGCTCATGCATGGTTGTTTACATCTATGGGCAGGCTTAGTGACATCTCTGAGCAATCATAGGGACTGTGTCTGTGATACAATATCCACAGTCAACGTCTATCTTCAAGAGTTCCGGGAACCGGGGTGATGCAAAAATTTTTTTATGTATGTAATACGGATGTTCTTATCCGTAGCGTTCGTTGTTAGGTCAGTCCCATGATGTACTGTAATAAGATGCATGTAGTAACGATTCGTATATTTACGTTAAGCCGGCCGAAGTGGCCGTGCGGTTAAAGGCGCTGCAGTCTGGAACCGCAAGACCGCTACGGTCGCAGGTTCGAGTCCTGCCTCGGGCATGGATGTTTGTGATGTCCTTAGGTTAGTTAGGTTTAACTAGTTCTAAGTTCTAGGGGACTAATGACCTCAGCAGTTGAGTCCCATAGTGCTCAGGGCCATTTGAACCATTTATTTACGTTATTGTATTTTATAGTTATTTTTATTGGAACGTGTAATATGACGCAGAATCATGAGACATGTTATTAATTATACAGAACGTTTAAAAGGAAATAGCGAATATCATGACTTTGAACTATAAAAAGCCGAAATGAGGGGGAAACGACAGCAGTGATCATATAGCCTTAAAAATTAAAATTTGAAAAGCTTGTTATTGCACATGGTGTGGAGACGGTTTTCTCACAATTACTGTCAATGGACGTAATATTTACTTGTTATTGAACCCTATCTGGCGCTGTAAAACAAACGCTAAGCCTGGCTGTTAGGGTATACACTTTCCATTTAACAGCAGCCGTGAGCAGACTTGTTAGTACAATTGGTAGCGAAAGGAGGTTGAGCCTACACAACTGACTCTTCGTGAAGTCCTCACTGCCGTGGAAGGCGCTTTACCCGAATCGCCAGGGAACGTTTCCGTTACTGATCGTTTGCCGTGTTTGTCGTTTTTCATCTACGAAAGCTGAATCATTTGATAAACAGCAATGCTGTCATCAAAGGAGTTTTTCCAGTATCTCGTATGCTGTATGTCACAGAGGAAAGTGCGGCCTGCTACGACAAGAACTTGCTAGTCAGCCGACCTGATTCAGGTACGCATAAAACATTTTGGGCGAATGGAAGAGTAGCTACTTTATTAAGTGATGGAAAGTTCCTTGGCTCATCCCGGATCTAATGGATAGTGCACAGTTTTAATGACGTCACAGAATAAGTGGTGTTAAACCCTACCCACCGTAGCCAAATAACTGAAACAATGTGACTCAAAATTACCACCCCTGTTGTCTCTTCACATTCCCAAAGCAATGCAGTCAAATGCCTGCGTGATTTATGAATGAAAACTGCAAACTACTGGTTCCTCAAAATGTATCGAGCTGAAGCAGCAGTGCTGTGCCTCGTTGGTTTACTGCCCACGACGCTTTTAATAATAAACACTCGAACGCGTCGACGGAAGTCTTATTTTTCTTGTGTAAATGGTTTCTTTCGACCTACAGCTTTCAGTTATGTTTCATGTCAACTGCTGCATCACTTACGACGTATCCAAGAATGGCCCACAAATAACGGCAAGATTAGCTCTTAAGAGGAAGAAGGTGCTCCGTTTCTAACGGCATGGGCGTTAGCGAATCATAAAACACTCAAATTGTCGACGGCAGACGCAAACTGGGTCGCGGCTGTAAAGCTAACAGCATGAGTAAGCTGTACGTTTTACGAGCTACCAATCTGGTTTTGTTCCCGTTTCAACTTACTGTCTGTATTTTTTTGCTGAACTTTTCATTAGAATCCGATGGTTACCTATTTTTCAAGGTACTTACAATTTATTGATGTCAGACTTCCAACACTTTAGGCAGATGTAAATATATCTTACCAGTTTTAAGGAATTTATACCGCAGAAGAGACAGGAGAAATAAGTGACAACAGCTAAAACAAGCGAGGAAGTCCCTGTTCTTCTCCCAGCTGACATATTAACACAGTGACACATCGGTTTTTATTACATGAGAGAAGAAGGCTAACTATTTTATCTGGATTCAGTTTCACTCCACTTGAAAAGTACCTCAGGTCAATATTCCGTTGAAAACTACTTGAACTTGAGTTAATATGGCAGATTATGTATCATATTTTGTGTAATCTTGTTCGCATACTTCGCTTTGTAACTTTCACTTTGCAGGCGACACGCTGACGAAAACTGGCCGTCGCGCCTCGAGTCCGCTTCGTGGCCTGCTCAGACCAGTTGGTTGCGAAGTGAAGTAACGATGAAGTGGTTATAAGGTTACTAGTCAGAACTTACTCAGGATAATAAGCCCGCGGTTTATTTGGAATATCAATGACATTGCAAGGACCCAAAGATATTTGTAGTGATTTTTAGTTTGTTTCTCCATCCAACGCGCACTGCATTTGGCACCGTGCCAATTATGTCTGTCCGCTGATCGTATTTCTGCGAGAGAAGGAACTCTAGCTTCGTATTGCAAATGCGGTGAGAAGCTCATAATACCTATTTCCGTTGACCTCCTCCAATTCTTTCTTCCGGGTCATTGTGTCAACCACAGTGAATTCTACTTTCGTAACAATCGATAAAATAATGATCCCGCACGTGACACGCCTCTTCCGCTCAGTTCGGTTTTTCGGACTGTAGGCTTTGCACCTAACACATGTATTAACTAGGTTTTACATAACTTTGTTTTACTGTAATCGATACAGATTCGCAACATCTTTTACAATTACGACTAGAACCGACTGTAGCAGAGGGTATTCTGGGACTACTTAGCTTTGCGTTTAATTTTGAAAACAGATTGCAGATTTTCTTTACATGAATAGCAAAGAAAAATATTTCTGTGGAAAACATTGAGTCCTCATCATGCTGCACACGTCTTCGCGGTTGTACTATATGGTGGACTAGTCTGGTTACAAAGCAAGCATGCCTTCAGTGGCGGTCTGGTGATTCAAGCTTCCATCACCATACGTTGTCGTTTAATAATTTTCTCATGCCATCTCGGATGCATCCCATGAAAGGCAACTTGGGCGGGTCATGCGCGCGGTCATCGAGTTGGCCCGGGAGTCACGGCCGCGGCGGAAGTGAGTCACTCGCCTCTGTTGCTTCCAGATGCTTGCAGCCTTGCAGCCACTATTCTGGCTTGCGAAAATAACCCACCACACACATTTTAGCAGGCGCTCTTTATCTCTTATTTTGCGGATGATTTTCAGTTATTTTATTGACTACAAACATTTAATATAGCTCTAATTTGATAAGTTTGAGGCGGAACGTGTGCTGATTATTTACGTGTTAATTTAACTGTTAGACGCAGTGCTTGTAACCTTTGAGAGTGCACAGTAACAAAGTACGTTATCAACAGACGCTATATTTATCTTGGTGTCTTCAACAAGGGTAGGCAACCAAATGTCAGGGTCACTGTGTCTGTGCTCCCTGTTTCAGATACAGATCTCTCTGTTAGAATGACTTCCTTATTCGGTGAGCATTTATAGAGGGAGGGGGGGGGGGGGTATTAATTTTTTCACCATAAGATCTGAAGAAGTTGTTAATAATTGTACTGTCTGTAAATGCCTATAATGATCTGTGGTTGATGAAGAAAGTTACATTAAACCCTAGTAGGAATGTTGAAATAAAAAGTCTGTGGAATACTTTAATTACAGTTTTTCATGTGGTGATTTATGATATCACACTACTTGTGTCACTAAGATTGTGGCCAAACCAACAGGGACACTTTATGGTAGTAGTTACTTATGGTGTAGACATTTGTGTAAGGTTTTTCAGCCGGTTGTTTGCCCTCTCCCCCCCCCCCCCCCCCTTCCCTCCCCCCCCCCCCCCACGCGCTCGCGCGCGCGCACACACACACACACACACACACACACACACACACACACACACACACACACACACACACGCGCGCGCGTTTTTGTAGTTTCATTGTTATGATCACAATCAGTATAATCTGTCACTGTGATTACTAATCTGTAACAATATAGTAGCCATAGACTCTAAAGGAAATTTGCTTGTTTCAGAGCCCAAGTGGGGTGTCTTCAGAGAGTGACGAAGAACCTGTTAGTAAACATCCACGTCTTACAGGAGCTGGTGATACTTCAGATGAGGGTTCATATTTTGAGGTTAGTGGATCTCAGTGATGATATTGTATGTAACTGTGTATGAGAACCTAAATACTTGTCTGTCAAGTATTTTGTGTAGGCAGTTCTTTTGAAGGGCCGAGTTGTAAACATGTATCCAATTACTTCAATTTTGTTATAGCTTGGTGGCTACTTTGACACTCCAACCAAGGGAGACCTGGTAGTACTAAAAGTATGTAGTAATGTGGAAGCAAGTTCGATACACAGGAAGCAAATAGGTGTTGCGGTGATGGGCTGCAGCTAATAATATAGTTTGTCCTTCATTTGTTGGGTCTTAAAAGTGTATGCCATCAGCCCTAACAAAGTATGGTAATGTGATAGGGCAAATGAACATTCTTCAGGGCACTTGTGATGACAGTGTTCTCTTATTTAATTGAGAACTGCACCTTTAATGATATAGTAACTATGAGAGGCAGTCAAGTGAAAATGAGACAGATGGAAAAGTAAGTAAACTGTTTATTACTCTGAAAGTAATCGCCATAACTGTTACCACATTTATGCCACTGTGAGGTGTGGAAAAATGTTTTTGGTTGCCTGGGAAACCATCATTGTACCCAGATATGCACTTCTTCATCTGAAACAAATTGATGGCCACAAATGTCTCTCTTCAGGGCACCAAAAATACGGTAATTGTGTGGGCAGAGATGGAGCTGTATGGAGGATGTGTAAGGGCTTCCCAATGAAACTTTTGCAGTGTAGTCAAAACAACCATGGCAACATGTGGGCAGGCATTATCCTATAACAGAATGATGCCGCCCATAAACATTCGTGGGTGTTTGGATGCGATGGCACATTCAGTTTTTGCAAAGTGCCCATGTTGCCAAGTTTGTTTCAACTACACTGCAGAAGTTTTGCTGGAACTCCATACAGTACTGATATCTCCCTATGTAGTTGCCACATTTTCAAAGCCCTGATGAAAGACATTCATGGGTGTCAGTTTCCTTTGGACAAAGAGGTGCATGCCTGGGTACAAGCATTGTTTCATAGGCAACAACAAACATTTTTCCATAAAGGTTTTGACCATCTTGTCTAACCATGGGATAAATGTATTAACAGTTATGGTGATCATTTTTAAATAATAAACAGTTTACTTACCTTTCTTCCATCTGTATCATTTTCATTGAATTACCACTTGTATATCAGGTAAATCTCCATAATTATTGGACAAAACTTCTCTAAAATCATTTACCGCAATAAGGGTCAGCACTCTTATAAATTTTAATGTCCCACTGTTATTCAAAATCAGTATTTGGTAGTACAATAGTCGTAGAATTATCTTTCAGAATCATTAAAAAAAGGGGGCAATTTGAATAAATACTTCATGGAGTTATTGCTCCATCAAATTTGTATTGAGTCACAAGCTTTAGATGTCTTTCTCTTTTGTCATCATAAGCAGACTTGATGCAAATGTGATGTGGTCATGAAAAACTTATTCAAAAATGCTGCTATGAAAACCTATATTGTCATGAAAGGCAGTTTGCTTCTGACTGCTACAGTATGCATTTAACCATCAATGTATGTGTCTATGGCAGTGTCACTGATGGTGTATGTGCATTTTCTCAGTGCCAACCAACACAATGTAAATTACTACATTACCACAAATTTCAGTCCTTTGAGGGACAATAGAAATGTATCTTTGATAACTAAGTAATTACATTGCTGTTGTATTGTAATTCTATACTTTAGGTTGTTCTTGATAATTCCATAATTCTCAATTGTTTTTTCTTGAGAAGGTTTCTCCTTGTTCTCTCTTTTTCCCATCTCCAGCTGCATAGGTATTATTTCTGCAAACTAAATAAATGTTTCTCAGCAGCAGTGGTGATAATAGAATAATTTTTCTTGGAAGAGTCAATGCTACTTGGGTAGCAATTCTGAAACAAGTATATGACTTCTACTCTAGTGAATTTCATGAAGGTCAAAGTACTGGAAGTTAATGGAGTTAGGGTATGTGTCTTTAGTTGGCAAATCTACTCCGAATCAAAAACTTGATTGGCTAATGGCTTGAATCCTTTATGGTGTCAGGAAAATTAACTTCAATGCATACACTAGTGTGCAGTAGGGAATTCACTCTGGAGTGGTACAAAATCTTCAGTAAATTGTATTGATATTGTCAAAAATGCAGTATTCATTGGTACAAGTCGTGCCGATAGTTTGCTGTATTGAATGACATAAATACTTCATTTAAAATGGCAGCAAAGTAGTGTGACAGGAGGAACAGTGGCTGCCTTTGTCTAATACATATATGTAATGTAATATAGAAATAATTCCTGTAATTATGAGTGTGTATAGATAAGCACTATTCATAATTTGCTGTTGGTATAATGTATAGAAATTGCCTGCAGTGGCCACTTCTGTCTATTAATATAAAATGTCACTCATTCTACATCCCTGAAGGCTTTTCTTCATGATGGGATTTATGAAAACAGTGAATGACTTGACAGTCCACTCCTTGACTGTTGATCTGAATCTGAATGCTACCAGAAAATTATTGTGATGTTACGCGGGTTAGTATGGTGCCCTGTCTCCACCCACCCTCCATAATGAGTGACACTGACTAAGACACTGGACTCATATTCATGGATGTAAGGATTTAAATATATTTCTGGTTCTCCTGTTTTAGGTTTACAATGACAATAATTTCTCTGAATCATGTAATGAGAACACTGCCAGTATGGTTTTGTCAAAAAGGACCTCTCTCTCTCTCTCTCTCTCTCTCTCTCTCTCTCTCTCTCTCTCTCTCTCTCTCTCTCTCTCTCTGTTTCTGTCTCTGTCTCTGTCTCTGTCTCTCCTCCTCCCTCATCTCCTCTCATGTTAGGTTATATCCCTTGAATGTGTTAGCTCTGAAGATTAACTAGATTTTCAAGTAAATAAAACAATATGATATTACATACTTTTTGATTTGGGACTCTGTATTAGAACTTCAGAACTGTTAATTAGACTGTGAGGATTTATATTATTCACAATGTTTTAGTGAGGCAAGCTTCTTTCCTTGTTCAATAAGGTATTTATCAGCCAAATATGTCACAGCTACATGTCACAAAAGGTAGTGTTAGTTATTTCTCATATTTTTCACAAAAATGTAGTCATGGAGTTCCATCTCATCAGTTTATGTTAAAATATAATTTATCTTTTTCTTGTGCATGTTTTAAATGTTTTGTTATAATAATTCTTTCTCTGTAAACAGGATGACTTGGAGGAGCTGTGTGTGATGGAATCAAATGCAGATAAATGTGAAAACCTTCAGCCAAATCCTGCCCATCCTCGAAACACTGAATCTGATTTTAACATGGTGGGTGCAAGCGGCAGTGTATGCAGGCCAACTAGTCTTCCCAGAGATGGCTTTGCAACTAGTGAAGATTGCAGTAATTTCAACAGGTCAGGAAGCAAAAGCAAAGTCTCTCTCTCTCTCTCTCTCTCTCTCTCTCTCTCTCTCTCTCTCTCTCTCTCTCTCTCTCTATGTCTATCTATCTCTCTCTCTCTCTCTCTCTCTCTCTCTCTCTCTCTCTCTCTCTCTCTCTCTCTATATATATATATATATATATATATATATATATATATATATATATATATATATATCTCTGTGTGTGTGTGTGTGTGTGTGTTTTTGTGTGTGAGATCATAAAATTATGTTCTCACCTAAAATCGTCCAGTATATGAACAGAAGCACTTTCTCCACACAGTTAAATTTTTTAAGAGCCTGTATGGTAAAGTCTTCTGTATGTTGGCACTGGAAGTATGCAAGATTAGATTGTAAAAAAAAAAAAAAAAATTATTTCCAAGATGCACCACCTGTATAATTAATTTTGATATAAATTTGAATTCTGAAATTCATTTTATTGATCATAAGTTATACTACTCCATTAAATTATCTTTTATGAAAATCTTTTTCACAGGAAGCCTATTTTCTTTAAATATTTTTGATGTATATTATTATTTAATGCTGCCTATTTTAAGTTTGGCACTGAACTATAAAGAAATGGTTGTTGATCAATTACACTGAACTTGAAGTTGGTCTTTTACCTCTGATAATTTGTTGAAAAAATTGTGTTGAACGAAGACTTATTCATGTTTTGTGAAATGCTAAAGTATGTGTTTCTGATGCAAGTACTGGTAGGAATGCCAAATGTTACAATTATAAGCTTCTTTTTGCTTTTTGTGTTACTTAAATGTAACTTGCATTTTCAAAATTCATTTCATAAAATAGAAGAGTTCTTTTATTCTTTTGCTTGCCTCATTCCCAGGTCAAATTGGTTGGCTAACAACATTGGAACTTTTTACTTCAAACATATGGACACTGACTCTGATCAGGACAAGGAAAAGATTAAGAGTGATGTGAGTCCTGGAATATCAAGGATCTCAATTAATGATGCCAAGTCTCAGGAAGAGTCTTCAGAAGATGATGAGTGGACATACACACCAGGCAGCATTCCATCAAGGCAGCGTAATCGTAAGAGTGACTGCTCAAGTAATATGTCAGAAGTGACTGTCCGTAAGAGCTCTGCAGCAGTGAAGTTAGATTTTGGTAGCAGCTCATCTGAAGGAACTTCAAGTAGTGGGAAAAAAAATTTAGAACCTTCAGCAGAAGAGACAAAGAACACTGAACTGTCAACCTCCCCTCTGAGGAGGAAAAGCAAAGAGCAGCTTGTAAAGAGAGCACTAGGCAGAATTGAACCTGAAAAGCTTCAGAGTGATAAGAAAACATCTGGTAAACCCATGCATACACCAAGAGTTTTTGAACCACTTCTTTTGGACCCATTCTCTGATCCACTTGTAAGAGCACAAGCAAAGAGTGCACGTACCAAAGAATGGCTGAGACTACATGCCCAGGGCCTGGTCACAGATAAAATGCAGGTAAGTAACCTCAGGAAAACTTATAACAGAAAGTACAGTAATTCAGAGTGATCATAAGGCTACTTAGGAATCAGTAATAACAGAATGGAGAGAGATTCAAAGGCACAATTTATATTAAAATACTGGAAATCTTCTAATATCTGCAAACTCAACCACTATTTACGTTAATAGCAGAGCATCAGACTGGTTAAAATCTTGCAAATGTGTGACTAAATTTAAGGACTCATGCCTTTTGTACCTGGTTATGAAACTTATAAAAGGTGATAATTTGAATTATTTTTTGTGCTGATTCGCTGAGAACTTTGCTCTGTCTTGTTTATGTGCATTTTGATGACCCAGCACCCCTGATATTCAATTGTCTGTTACCTTTAGTTCTTAAACTTCACCAGAACTTCCCATTACCATAACCATTGTTTCTGAAGAGTTTACTGCAAATCTGGTGTTTGGCAAAGAGCTCAGAATTTCTACAGAGCTTACTACATTATTGCTATTTGTGTACAAAAAGATACTGATGTCGGTCTTTATACATTGCATTATATGTGTAAAAAGAATTTTACTTCCAGTAGCACCTGCTGTTTTGTGCTAAGAATATCACAGAAACAGTTGTTATTGTATAGGTGGTGAATGGTCTTAAGTTATGAGTATTTTAACAGAGCTCTGTGCAATGCCCTGTTAACTGGCTACTGCATCAAAAATTTATAACTGTGTAGTGTAGAAAATGTAAAATTCATGATGATGATCTGGAATTGTACATTAGAAAACATGAATGTGATGATGTTCTAGGGTACCTCCTTTTGGGATTACTTCATAGGAACAATATTTCTGATCATATTCTTCTTGTATTCTTAGTACTTCAGTGGTAACACCAATAAAATTCCATTTCATAAAAATCAGAACTTTGTGGTGACTTTCTTTAACAATTCTTAAATTTGTTTCTTTTAACAGCTCATGGACAGTTGTGATGCTAGTGGAGAATACACAACAGGTGATTCTGAAGCTGAAAAGGAGTCTGTATCATCCGAAGATCAGAATGGAAGTGTGTCAACATGTCGAAAAGGTAGTTCACTTCCAGGTTGTGAATCAAGATCAGTGTCAACAGATGTACTGTTGGATCCAGAAACAACACCTGTAGCAGAAAAAGCTCCTGCCCTCCCTTCTTTGTCTCCAGAGCAAAGTGGTACAAAGGTAATAAATAACCACATCACAGTAGTAGATCTTCATTTATGTTGTTCCAGTCATAATACATCAAAAGAAGAAAGCTGTCATTTTGGACAGAAATAATGTGAGAAAAAAAAGGAGAGGACTGTATAAAATTTAATTATATCCCTTAAAATTCCTCTCCCATGTGTGAAATGCTTTTCTGTAAGTTGTATCTGAGTTCCTCTGTAAGCTCAATAAACTGAAATAAAACCCTTCTTGTCTCCTCTGTTAATCACTTTGACCACTAAGGCATCTTCCAGGATTTGAGCTGTTTTTCAATATTTTGTATTAGTAGGCTTTTGTTCCATGGATGCAGCAAACTACTCATAGATTCATGTAATAATGTGGCTGTGAGATAAAGTAATTGCAAGTGTGACAGTTACATAGTTTAGATATTGGTTTCTATTCAGTTTTACAGTCCGCCCTGATAGCCGAGTGGTGAGGATGATGGATTGCCGTCCTATGGGCCCATGTTTGATTCCCAGCTGGGTCGGGGATTTTCTCCGCTCAGGGACTGGGTGTTTAGCTGTCATCATTATCATTTCATCCCCATTCAGTGCACAGGTCGCCCAATGTGGCGTCGGATGTAATAAGACCTGCACCATGGCGGCCGGACCTGCCCCGCAAGGGGCCTCGCAGCCAATGACGCCGAACACTCATTTCCATATTCCATCAAGTTTTACACAGGAATGATGATATTTGTGAACATAGTTTTTCTCAGACACATTACACTTCACCTCCCAGTGAGATTTCTTAACAATGTGTTTTATTTTATAGAAACCTTTAAATTTTTCAGGTTGTCATGCGTACAAAACGACGTCAGAATCATGGAGAACGCCCGTGGAGTGTATCGGGCATAACACAGTTGGCAAAAACTGCAGCACAGTCTGGGAAAAATGAACCTCTTGCACAGTTCTCAATATCGGAAAGTGCTATAAACAAAATGGCTACAACTCCACCTGCTGCAAAAGTCGGCTCAAATGGTGCGGTGCATGGAAATCTCTCATCATCTACAATAGATGAAGTGTCTGTAAAGGCTGCAGAAGGATCTGGTTCGAGAACAAGTTCTCTTCGCAGACGGAGAATGAGGCTCCGCAGGAGGACAGGGGTAATTCTGTTTTGCTAATACAGAAGGTTATCAGATTAAATAGTAGAGAGTTTTGTACTCCTTTTGTGAGGCCAGGAAGAAATTGTAACTCAGTTTTGACTCTGTTTTGACCAGTCTCTCCATAATTATTTATTTATAGCATCACAAGTTGTGCTGCTACTGATAATTAACACTCTGTCATTTAAGGCTTTCAGTAGTCCTGTAATGTGAGTCACTGTGTTCAGCACCCAAAGTATTATTATAAAGTCTTGATCTCACAGTCAGCTTGTTTAGCAACAGGTTTAGCATTTCTGTGTTTTGACGATCACCAGAATCTGTGCTAGACTGGAGAGAAAGAGGTGGGGGGGGGGGGGGGGAGAGAAGTACAAAATAGTTCAAGGAGAATTGGAAATCATACTGTGACAAGAATGTGACCTAAGTAGCAATACAATTGTACTCTCCATTTTTTATTAAAAGGAAATAAACATAACACAATTTCAGACAACCTCAAACTTTACTGTATCACAGTGTGTAAGCTAAGTCATGATAATTTTTGTAGGCTCATGATGTAATGTATGTGGTGCTGTATCAAAGCTTTAGATTGTTGGGGATTGTGCTTTCCTTGTAATAAAACATTGGCAAGTACAAATATGTTGCCAGTTGGGTCATGCATAGTTTGATTTTCAGTGAACTACATTTTACTGATTCTCTGTTATTTCAGTGTACCACGGATGCTGATTATAGACCAAACACTAAAACTCATCAAATGAAGTCAAGTAAATTTTACTGTTACCTTCAATGTGTTGTGGAGTGGCTACAAAGCATGGTTACAAACGTTTAGGTACCATTATGAACTTTAAAGGAAGTTAACAATAACCGGGTAGCATATGTCCAAGAAATGGGTATTTTTAAGTGTGCATTGCTTGTTGAGCGTCTTTTCCTGTGATTTTTTCGGGTGGGTATAAGTTTCTATTTCTTCAGGTATGCACATAAGTATCCTATCTTGTTGTATGAAGAATTACAAAGTTGTTTTCGATACTGTATGCCATATGTCTCTCTTGTGTGTAGTGAGCTGCAAAAGTGCATGTGTTTCCTAAGTATTTTTTCCTTTTTAATTCTGTCTGTTCCTTATGTTGTATCTTAAAACTCCTTCTGGTTTGTCTGATGTAGTCAGCCATATAATCAGAGCAATAAATTTTGTGTATGCCATGGTTTTGTTGTAAGTCTCACATTGTGTTAACATCATGTATTAAAAGATGTAACAGTGAAGGTTGAGATTTATAAGCGATATTTACATTGTGGTTTTTTAAAAAGATTACTGAGACTATATGAGACATGACCATAGAAAGGAAGCAATACAAATTGTGCTTTATGTTGCACGTTGAACAGTGTCAACCGATTCCTTTAGTCATCGTCAAATTATAAATTTTATAAACGATCATTATAGTTGTTATTCCAGACTATATTTCACAACCAGCAAAGTTCCTTTTCTAGTTGATAAGCTTGTGTGGCCTGTTCCTATTGAGCCAGATGACATGATGCAGTAAAAATAGTGACATCAGTAGATGTTGATTTATGATCAGTTCCAAAAACAATATCTTGAATCATAACTATGGAAAGCTCTAAAAAAAATTATATTGTTAGCACACTGGTGCTTGATTGTAAAGCTAATATTGTTATGTATCTTACTAAAGATGTTTGCAAACTAGTTAATTTCTTCAGAAGAGCCATCGAATAAGATGAGGACATTGTCAACATAACATTTTTAGTAAATTGTGTGGCAATTAATTTCGGTGTGTTCTATGAAGAATTTATTTTCCAAATGATTGATAGAAATGTGGATAGATCTTGTTTTGAAAAGTAAAATAGTTATACTTCAGGGGAAGTTCCATCAATTCAATAATTTCCCAAGGGAAAAGTGTCTTTTGCATTAGCAAATGATTTTTTATTGCTGTAATCATTTTGTTGGCAGGAATATTATTAGACATGTTTGCTACATCACACAAATTGAACCTTGCATTAACAGGAATACAGATATTTTTAACTGCTTGTGCAAGTTTGTAGCTATTTGTTGCATAGTAATTGTTTTGAAACATATAATGATCTGTTAATAATTTATGATTTTTCTTCCTCCAGTAAACAACTAGGTTTATTTATGTTAACCATTGGTCCAGGAACCTTGTTCTTTTTCATTTTAATGTGTAGATGTAGAGAAGGTGTTCTGGGATTCATTATTTTCAGGTTCTCCCTTTCTTATTTTTATCTTTGAACTGAAAGCAGATACTATCTATAGCTTTCCTGATATCTTTAGTTTCGTAAATAAAGCTCCTTTTTATGCTACACTGTGATTTATTCCTCCCAGATGCATTTGCCCCCCCCCCCCCCCCACACACCTTTCCATTGTTTTTTTTTTTTTTTTTTTTACTCTAAGCCGTCTTCAGTGGGCTGGAGGATGATACAGTTTTGTTTTGATGTGTGTTATTTTTAGATTATAAAACAGTTCACAATATGTTTTTATAAAAATAAGTAATTACTTACAGTTCTTCATGTTTTTGGTTGGCATCTGCATTTCCTCTCATCTGCAACTGGTCTGGGGGTCACACTACCACTTCATAAATGAAACATAAGCACATTTTTATATTCCAAACTTTTTCTTCACATTGCCCACCTTGTTTACCCTTATTGTTTTGGTGCGCAATTACTCTTCTGCCAGTAGTTACAGATATTTGTTTGAAAACTGTGCTTTTAAAAACTTAAATATTGTGGGTTTAGTATGTGTTTCACCCTGTTTGGTTTGCTTACTTACAAAGTATATGCTGTAAACTAACATCTATTCCTAATCTTTTAATCATGAATAGACATTAGTTTACAGGATATACTTTGTCAGGTTGGCAACATGTAGGTAAACAAACCAAACGGGATGAAGCACATAGTGAACCCAGAATATTTATGTATTTAAAAGCACAGTTTTTGAACAAATATGTATAACTAGTGGAAGACGGGTAATAGTGCACCACAAAAATGAGGGGTATCAAGATGAACAGTGTGAAGAAAAAGTCCGGAATGGTTATGCTTCGTAAATGAAGTGGTAGTGTGACCTGCAGACCAGATAGAAATGAGAGGAAATGCAGGTGTTAACCGAAAATGTGAAGAACTGCAAGTAATTACTTATTTACGTAAAAAAAAAAAAACGTGATGTGGGCTGTTTTCTAATCTAAAAACACCACATATAAAAAAAACTGTATCATTATAGATCCCACTAATGATCCCTTAGAGTAAAAAGGGCAGGGGGTGCAGGGGGCAAAACACATCTGGGAGAAATAAATTACAGTGCAGCAAGAAAAGGCGGTTTTATTTACAAAACAAATATTTCTGTTTTTGCTGTGGAGGATGGCCACACAAACAAACTTATTGTTCCTGATATCTGATTGAAGTTTATTTGTTGGGTTAATACTTATTTCTGTAATATTACTTTCCAAAAGGAACTTTTCACTGTTTTCAATATAATTGTGTATGTACACAATAATCAGGGTGTTCACCTTGTCTGCCTTAATGATCAAGACATTATGCTGTTTTAGTTTGTGATTAAGGTTGTGACATAATTGAAGCTCAAAGCCATTAGTTGTAGGTCACTATGTGGCATCTCTTAGAATTTTGTTCACTCCTATGGCCAGTCTCACTTGTTCTGTGTAATCAACTTACAAACACCAGTTTCCTGGACAACTGCCACCCTGTTATTGATGAATTCCTTTGAAATTGATATGCAAGTTCGTAACTATACCTGAATATTTGTATACATGCTTTGCAAGCAGTCCATGATGCGTCCAAGCTAACTAATGCCCTCTATAGTTCCTTTTGGCTCAACTTTTGCATGCTAGAGGATGTAACTTCACACTCAGCTTGCATGCTCCAATCACTGCAAATAGTTTATGCTTCTATTAAATCTAAAAAATTATTTTTAACCTCTTTTACTGGTAATACATGCAATTTATAATTTTTGAATTTGTCATACAGCTAAAGCATGACAGTATTTTTATTGTATGGAATTGTGCAGTTCATGTAATGTTGTCAATCCTATTTTTCTCACAGTGTCATAGTGCACATAACTTTTACTCCTCTACAGTATAATTCAAACCTTTTACTCTTATCTGTACTTTTATTTTACATATGTGACCTTGTTTTTTTCACCTTCCAACACTCTGTTGTGTGGGAGTTTTCAGAACCACTTGAAAATGGCTTGATGTAAAGCCAAAACTGGTGGTGGACTCAATGAAGTTCCCAATAGCAATTGTAATGGCTTTCATTAATTAATTTGGGATGGTTGATATAACAACATTACAGCCAATGGTTCCTATGCTTCTCCAACTGCACCAATGCTCCATCACTAGGGTTACCATTGTTGAGGGGAGACATATTTTTATTGTCACTGTAATATTATAATAACTGAAGGTGGATGTGGAAGTCATCTATCTACTGGTCAACTGTGTAGACTTCACTTTATATTTTTGTATGAGGTGGAAAAAGCAAATGAGTGTGGGATTCAACTAAATGGATCTTGCAGTTTTAATATAGCTTACATGTTTCACATGTTATGAAGAGCAATATGATGTCAGATTTCAGCAGTCTGAGATCAGCCATGGCACAATACTCTTATACTCAAAATTAGCTGTCAGGCTGGACACAAATTCAGTTTTATGTTGTTGTTAACTAATTATGAGGCACAGCACACGTCAGTTTTAACCAAAACACTGCTGGTTATTTTTTGTTGATTTCATCGATCACAGTATAAGAATTGAGGTTCCCAACTTACAGTTTGTTAATTATACGAAGCACACTGATAGGCAAAACTAAAGGAGGAAAGTAACTTTTCCATGATGTCTCACTGCCAACTACGATAGCTGAATGAAACTTGGACCATGCATAGAAAGATATGCTACAGTATAGTACAGAAAGTAACTGAAAGAAATACGCAATGAGACAAACAGGAATGACACTTTGATTCAAATACAATCATTACAATGAAGTCATCACCATCAATGATGGTCCCATAGACATTACAAAATGTAGGACATGGTTTTTAATAGGGTGTGTGATCACCACAGATGGCACTGCATGATTTGCAACTTGCTCCCATGTGGGCTGCAAGGTTTGTAAGGAAAATCTAGGACATGGTACTTAATAGGGACACAAATTGTCTATTCCTCTACCAGAGCAGTTGACAGCTGTTGTGTGGTCATTACACATTCTCACTTGTTGCCATATGAGAGTATGTACAGAACTACTACTCAGACTGAGTCTATTCTCATCTGAGAAGAATAAGTGGCCCCACTCCTTATGCTCCTGGCATCATCAAAAATGGTACCCCCAAAGTGCTGGTATCGTTGGAACAAAAGGTATATTATTTACTGGGCAAAGGGACCACTGTGGAGTATGAGATTGTGTTCCATGCAGTCCTGTTAAATGAGGTTGTAATTGCACCCACTGTTTGACATGGGTCCCCTCTTGCTTACTTCACAATGTAGTGGTCATCTGCTGATGCAGTTGACCTTGGTTGGATATCTCCTGTTTCAGGCAGCAGTGCCTGTGGTTCTGAATCCTCCCTGTGGAAGTGAAACAATCCTCCCAAAGTTGTCCCTGGGCCGTCTTGTAATGAACACCACCACCACAGTGCACCATAACTGCACACTGATTGACACACACACAGTCTTTTTCTTGTTCCTTCAACTACCTCTTGTTGTGGGCCAGTCACATTTGGTGCTATAGTCATGACTTCACATCCTGCTACATCCAGCTTTCTGTGCATGACTTGTAGACCTGTGACAACATTCCCCTGCACTTCTACTCATTTCCACTGAGTTGTTAATAATATGTTGCCTTACTTTGTCTGTCTTGCCCTTAAAGTTTTGCACAACACTGTCCATTTTCCTCTCAGGTGTAAAATTGAGTCTGATGTACAAGTTGTACTGCATTTGATTTCAGAACCATAAAATCCATCTTATGCACTTGTAAAGCACATGCTATCTGAAAATCCTCAACTGATAACACTGTCAAGAATGTAGAAAAAAGAAAAAATCGACAGATTTGTCATGTATTTGGGTTTTGTAACTAGTGGCCACCTTGATTTTGTTTCAACCACAAATACTATAGTCTGTTCACAAGGAGATGAATGAATTCTGATCGGAGTGTGGAGAGCAAAAGAAGCAAGCTGTGCCCGACTGACTCCCAGGACAGTCTGCTCAGGGGCGAGGGAATGTGCAGGGGAACAAGCTGCACTTGCGCCATGCTGTGGTGGCACTACAGTTGTGCTCATATATCAGTTTAAGCTCCAAGAAATGTTGACGGTGCCATGTACTGTCCTCCATACCAGCTGTCAGTTGCTATGTATTGCACATCTACTAAAGTAATAAGAGAGATGGGCGTAACAAAAACTTACAAGATTCATGAAACTGAAATTGAAATTGATAACTTCATGTCAAGTGATAGTGTTTGTTGCTACTAATTGCATATCTATTCTTTTACACAATTTGAAATTGAAGTGAGCCAGTCGTAAAACTTACATTCCAGCAATAAAAATAATGACTGAAATTTTGAAAATTCATAAGCATATGTAACACTGAATTGTAAGTGCTCATAATTCACTTAGAATCAGACTCATTATATTCCTCATTTCTGCATAATTACTTGCAAATGAAGGCTGCCAGGGTAAATGAATGCAGCATGATTCATAATACTGGGACGCCAACCCTGAGAACCTTTCCACATAAGAGAAATGGTACCAGGAGATCTTACAATAAATATAATTGCTTTCACAGACATACGCAAAATGACAATTTTAAAGTAATTCAGATAAAGTAGAATGCAGTTTCAAAGCACTGTTGAACTGAAAAATTTGAATTGAAATTTACCACCTTTTTGCCAGAAGTTTCTGGTGATTTTCCATGATTATCTTTACAAAAATTCTGAAGTCTTCTCACAGAGATGAACCCTCCACCTGTATATGCCACTGTTTATCTCACTGACTGAGAGTGGGGTCAACAAACTCTTTGTTTTTCATTATCTGGTCCCAACATTCAGCAACATTATTAATTATTTTTCTAGCTGCACTTTGTAAAGTGCTACACCTTGCCCTTCTCTGGAGGAGAGGAAAGAATATATAGTACTGCCCATGATGGTCCAAGAACTGCTTCATCACTCATGAAGAGATGTGTTAATTTGTGATACAACACAACACATTATTGCACAACAATCACTTCGCCATGGCTACATACGTAAGGTTCTATATTAGATCACTATAGTTCAATTCTTTTATCTTGGCGGCTCGCGCATCCCCGCCCAGATGCGGGAGATTGCTGTGTTGCCAGTTGCAGCCGCCAAGAGAAGCAGCGCCATAGTATAGTATAGTTCGCAAACTTACATTTAGGGGGGGAGCGCGCAGTTTATGAAGTAAAGCCACCACGGCCGCATTAACACTTTCACTGCTACAGAGACGTGCTCCCTGCATTCCGTGCTGTGTGCGATTTTGTCATCATTGCACTGCTCGCCTGTGCAGACACATGGTGTTCTGACTGCTTTCACACACTTATCATTCGATTTCACAAAAACTATTTGGCCCAAAAATTTGATTTTTACACATCTTGACTGATACCTTCCTCCCATAAATAACTTAATTTTGTTTCGATGTTCAATGCAGTTATTTTGTAGTATTAAATGTAGTAAACCATTGCACGAAATTATGAAGTGTTTGCGGAGGTAAAAGTCCACAGCGTATACTTTCTGTATGGTCGATTTTAGTTGCCACTAGAAATGTCAAAAACTTACATTCAAACAAATAAAATTCATGAAGTAAGACACTTCAATATTGTTTTTAAATAAAGAAAATATTAAGCACAGAACAAGGTTTGAACTCAGAACCTTCTACTTAGCAGCCAAACACTTTAAACATTACGCTAACGCAGCTTGTCATTCAACAGACTTCCTTGAGGACTTTAAAGAATCACGCAAAATACCAACAAACACTGTTGGTATGACTATGAATTACTCACGTTTCGTCGAAGTGCACCAGGAAATAACCAATTACCACTGTTCTTTATTGTGAAAAAGCGGTTAGTGACAATGAATTTCCTTGCTATCACCTGAATTAGGAGGCTTATTGCTTGTTTGGTTTAATTAATTAATAGAATATAAAGCAACTGGTATGAAGAACGCTTTTTCCAAGCATTCTTTTATAGAAAATCTGCTATCAAGACATTGCTTTTGTTCAGTTACTTTATTGGTGACTGAACGTTTCTAAAACTGAAGACACTTGCCCGTGCTCTGCACTGCAGTCGAACTCTGGCAACGTCGTTCTCTGTTCATTGGCTGACTGTGTTTTGTGACATCAGATGCGCAGAACGAACCTAAACTCGGCCGCCGTTGTAAATGACGGGCACTTTAATGTTGGCAGTGGTTGGACATAAAACATTAGTGGGCCAAAGTTGAAATTCCTGCCAGTCCAGAAATAGGGAGCCTTTGTTCATCTCTTTGTGGGCAGACTGTACTGGCTGCTGTATCAGCTGTCAGCTGCTGTGTTTTGCATGTCTACAGAAGTAAAAACTGAGAATGGAGCATAACAAAGTCTTACAGAATTCATGAAATCGAAATTGATAGTTTCTTCATGTTGCGTAACGGTGCTTCTTGCTACTAGTTCCCTATCAGTTCTCAAGTAGGCAATTTGAAATTAAAAAGAGCAGCAGTAAAACTTACATTGTAGTAAAAAAAAAGAAGAAATTTTGATCATTTATTAGTATATATATATATATATATATATATATATATATATATATATATATATATATATATATATATATATATATATATATATATATATAAAAAAAACACTGGTTCCCATCATAGCACTGAAGTTAAGCACTTTCGCGCTGGGTCACCGTCCGGGTCTGCAAAGTACTGTTCGCAAGCGATGTTCACTCAGCCCTCGTGAGGCCAGTTGAGAGGTGAGTTGATTGAGAAGTAGTGGCACTGGTTAAAAAACCTGTCAATGGCTGGGAGGGAGGTGTGCTAACCACATGCCTCTCCATATCCACTTCGGTGATATCTCAGGGCTGAGGATGACACGATGGCTGGTCAGTACCGTTGTGCCTTCAAGGCCTGTTTGGATGGCTTTTTTTCTTTTTTAACATATGTAACTCTATAAAGTGTAAGTACACACACATAGCTTAGAATCAGTCTCATTATATTCCTAATACGTGCATAATTCACTATTATTGTCGCTACTGTCTGATTCAGCATATCAATAAATATTTCGTCCACTACTAGTTCAACAACATTGTTGTGCCTTCCAGTAATCATCTTCTAGTTGTTGGGTTTTTTTTCACAATGCCCTTGTCAGTCATCAGCAGTTACTACCAGAAGGGAATCATTGGCAGTCTTAAACAGATATTTATTGGAAATGCCCCACGAAATGTTGTACTCTCCAAACAACCTTTTCACTTTTGCCCAAGCCAGTTCCATGACACTTAAATCGCAATTATAGGGTAGCAAGTGGATGCTCATGTGGCCTTTCTCTTCAGTCATTTCATATGCCACATATTACTTTTAGCAGCTCTATATTCTTGAATTGAAGAGAACAGATGTTGCTTCACCATGCTTACATTGCAGGTGACACCCTTCTCGTGCAGCCATTGCAACATCATCACTTGGCTTCATAATTGTGTTTGTCTGGTGGTTTGTTATGGCATGGAGAATTGTCCATCACAGTGACAGCCTGTGTTGGAAGATTTGGGAGAATCATATTTACAGTGCAGGCACAATTAATTGAGAAAAATAATTATGACAGTCATTTCTATAAAGAGGTAATAAAAAAAATTACAAGTGATGGGACTTGAACCCATTATCTTCAACATACTAACAAAATGACTTGAACCACTGTACTGCAATGATTTTCTTTTCTTTCTGCACCCCCCCCCCCCCTTACACACACACACACACACACACACACACACACACACACACACACACACACACACACACACACACTCACACTCACACTCACACTCACACTCACACTCTCTCTCTCTCTCTCTCTCTCTCTCTCTCTCTCGTCATTCATTTTGTTGATTATATGCAAACAGGGGTCCATCAGGGTAAATGATCTCAGGATGTGATGTAATACTGGGATCTGAACCTGCACAACCACCTCTGTGGTTTTAAAACTTGGATCCCACCCCTGGGGACCTCTCCTTCTAGGGAACGGTAAATAATTGCTAGGTGTGGGAAAATACCTGGGAAGCCAACCTAGACAATGCCACATGTGATTTTAAAAAGTTGTTTCTCCTAGAAAGCTTAACAGCACCAGGAGTCCATACAGTAAATGATACTGCTTTTATGCAAACAAATGAAATGATCACTTTAAAGAAATTCAGACAAAGGGGAGGCAGTTTCCAATCACTAGTGAACTGAAAAGTTTGAATTGAAATTTACCATTTTTTGCCATGAATGTCTGGTTATTTGCAGGATTATCTTTGCAAAAATTCTGAATTATTCTCACAGAGCTGAAGCTTGCTGCTTTCTACATCATTATTTGTTTTACCACCTAAGAGAATGTGGGGAGCAACTCTTTATTTTAGCTCTCCTGTTTGCAACATTGAGCGACATTATTATTTCCTAGCATAACTTCATAAAGTAGTAACCATCACCTTTTTATGAGGAGTGGAAAGAGTATCTGGTACTGCCCATGAATGTCAAGGAACCATTTCAATATTCATCAAGAGATGTATAAATTTGCGATGCTTCATGACATGACATGACATGACATGACATGACATGATGTGACACATCACAGCATGTTGCAACAAGCACTTTGCAGTGACTAGATACACAGGATTCTGTACTAGGTCACTGAGGTTGGCAGCAGCTATACACAAAACATGAGCAGGCCATAGTCGACCAACTTCTACAGACTTCTGCCAATTTATAAATAGAGAGATCTTGTTCATCACTTTGTATGAACAGTCTATACTTATGTTGACAAATGCACCTGTAAGACTATGTCACTGGCATAATAAAATTGCTACTGGTTTGCCTTGATTCCATATTTATTGTGATTGTATGTTCTACCTTGAATGTCATATCTGCTAAGTCCTGTGGCAGCTTCTGTGAGAGCATTTTTTTAGTCTCGGGTTTGAGATGTCATTTTGATTTGTAGTGGCAGGTGGAGCCATGTAAATGTGGTCCTTTGATTCAGTTTCCAGTTTATTGTAAGTGCCATAATATCACCTACGTTTTGCTTTACCATTACCCTATTACTTCAGCTACTTATATATTTTATTAATTTTGTTTAAGAAGCTGAGTACTAAGTAATATGTACTATGAAACTGTTTTCTGTTTCAGGGGCGTAAAAGTGAATCTGGATCAGATAGCCTGAGTACAACACAGAGACCTATCAGCCGAATGTTTGGTAGCTCACTCTTAGTGAAGTCAGGGTCTTTCTCTGGAGTTGGTTCTAGATCAGCAGTTGGTTCAACAGAACGCAATACTGCAAGTGATCCATCTACCTTAGCGCATGCAGGAAATTCCACTAGTGCTAGTGGAACAGAGGATGACTCCCGGCTACAGCTGCCAGTTTTTAGGTTGGGTCCTCTGACACTGCCAGCTGACAGTGATATTGACCGCGGTAGTGTGCAGGGTACTGAGGAGCAGCTCAGTTCCTTTTCTGAGCAAGCATGGGATAATTATCAGGTGAATTTAATTTCTGTACTTCCTAGATTTTAACTAAAAAATTATAATTATAGTTTAACTGAAGAGAGAGCAGCATTTGTTCGGGGGCAAATAGCCTTTCCTGGAAGAGTGCCAAAACTTCTGCACAGTATGTCTGAGAAACAGTTTCTCATCTAGCAGTGCAGTGCAGCTTGGGGCAGCTTAGATGGATACCATTAGTGTGCATTTCTTCCGTTTGTTTAGTAGTTACCAATCACATATTCCAAAGCATTTAGTGGAAAATAATTACTCTCATCTCTGTCCACTGTGTTACCACTAATTTAAAAATGTGTGCTGTGAAAAGGACAGTATAATTTCATGAAACAGACTGTAGGTGACCCTTCTGATGTAGTGCGGCAGAAAGAGTAAGGACTTGTCTGCTCGCTCTTCGGTTTGCACATTGATGCTGTCAATAATGTTTATCTACTTAAAAGTTTTCAACTTCACTATCCAGTTCTGTAAGAAACTGCCAACATTACACAAGATAAATAATGTTAAAAATACTTAAATTCATTAAATTTTCATTATCCCTCTATGGATATGTAGGTCTCCTATTAGGAATCATTGATGTAACAATAATTCATACACATTTATAGATAATGTGTGGAATGCATAGACTTCCACAACTTAGAAACATTATTACTGCATTAAAGTTTTTAGTATATACAAATGAATAGAGAAATAGTTAACATCTTGTGATACGTTTTTGAGTTCTGCTTTGCTGCTTGTAGAATGCTGAGAGGTAGCATCCCCACCTCCTTCTCCACTTATTATACAGCAGATTGACCTGTTGTTTAACAGTTTTGTGTGTTACAGTTCGAAATTGCAATGATATACACTATGTGATCAAAAGTATCCGGACACCCCCAAAAATATACGTTTTTAATGTTAGGTGCATTGTGCTGCCACCTACTGCCAGGTACTTCTTATTAGCGACCTCAGTAGTCATTAGACATTGTGAGAGAGCAGAATGGGGCACTCCTCAAAACTCGTGGATCTCGAATGTGGTCAGGTGATTGGCTGTCACTTGTGTCATATGACTGTACATGATTTTTCCACACTCCTAAACATCCCTGGGTCACTGTTTCTGATGTGATAGGGAAGTGCAAATGTGAAGGGACATGTACAGCACAAAAGTGTACAAGCCGACCTCTTCTGTTGTCTGACAGAGACCGCCGACAGTTGAAGAGGCTTGTAATGTGCAATAGGCAGACATTTATCCAGACCATCACACAGGAATTCCAAACTGCATCAGGATCCACTGCAAGTACTATGACAGGCAGCAGGTGAGAAAACTTGGATTTCATGGTTGAGCAGCTGCTCAAAAGCTCAAAAGCCACGCGTCATGCCAATAAATGTGAAACGACGCCTCACTTGGTGTAAGGATTGTAAACATTGAACGATCACACAGTGGAAAAATGTTGTGTGGAGCGATAAATCATGGTATACAATGTGGCGATCTGATGGCAGGGTGTGGGTATGACAAATGCCCGGTGTACATGATCTGCCAGTGTGTGTAGCGCCAACAGTAAAATTCAGAGGCAGTTGTGTTATGGCGTGGTCATGTTTTTCATGGAAGGGGCTTGCACCCCTTGATGTTTTACATGGCACTATCACAGCACAGGCCTACATTGATGTTTTAAGCACCTTCTTGGTTCCAATTGTTGAAGAGCAGTTTGGGGACAACAACTGCATCTTTCAACACAATCGAGCACCTGTTCATAATGCACGGCCTGTGGCGGAGTGGTAACACAACAATAACATCTCTGCAATGGACTGGCCTGCACAGAGCCCTGACCTGAATGCTATGGAATGCCTCTGGGTGTTTTGGAATGCCGGCTCTGTGCCAAGCCTCACCGACTGACATCGATACCTCTCCTCAGTGCAGCACTCCGTGAAGAATGGGCTGCCATTCCCCAAGAAAGCTTCCAGCAACCGATTAAACATATGCCTGCAAGAGCAGAAGCTGTCATCAAGGCTAAGGTGGGCCAACACCATATTGAATTCCAGCATTATCAATGAAGGATGCCACGAACTTGTAAGTCATTTTCAGCCAGGTGTCCAGATGCTTTTGATCACATAGTGTAGGAAGAGTGCATATATATCATGTTATTAATCTGAGTGCTTATAGTGATTTGTACTGATGACATTTATTGAGTCAAGTATATTATGTTCTGCAGATTGAGGTAGAAATGTGAAGCCTATCTAGCATTTATACAAATGGAAATAAAGTCTAAAATTCTGTACTGAATGTTAGATGTTGACTGTTGACAGAATTAATGCAGCTTATCCGCTTAATACAAAATCCTGAGTATACTCAGGCGATTTATGAATAGTCCTATGAAAAAATAAAGCCTCTCTCATATCCATTTCAGCACTGATAGTCAATTGTTCAACCACAAGAGCACATCCAGTCCTACCTTTGTAGCGAGACTCATGTTTTAGTAGAGGTGTTTGCTGATAGGTACAATCTTTACTGTTTGAAGCTATGGATACTTGACAACAAAACACAAGCCTGTGTCCTGTATTATTTTTGGACACTGCTTCCAGAAACAATAGCTATAATGATCTCGAGTTTTCTGATGAATTTAACATCTCAGAAAGTGAAAAAGAATGTGGCGATACTTCATTGGAGACTGAAATTTATGACAGTTTGTCAGTTGACTGACAGCTGCTCACCTGTGGTATGAGATAAATATATCCACTGGCCTCCACCCAGCTCCTCCAAGATGTCTGCTAACAGGAAACCATTGTTAAGTGATTGGTTCAACTTCATATCAACACAGAAACTAAAAATAATTTTGAGTTTCAGTATATTTTAGTCAAAGTCCAGAGCATTAGTGTCCTTTGATTTTATTAATGGTGTTCTCCAAACATTTGTAACTTCCTGTTTTGAGCCTTATATATCTGTTTGTAATATCATTCATTATAGGGCATCTTTCACAAATAAAATAAAAAAATAAAATTTTTGGAACATAATTTGAAAAAAAAAAAAATTAATATCTTAAGGGGTTAAGCAAGCCTGTGTCACTTCTATCCATAGATGCCAATATAGAATGAAGTGCCTCTGTGCCATTATAAAGACCTGGGATACTCTTGACATGCCTAATTACTTTTTGTTGCTTATTATGATCGATAAGCATTTGGAGGAGCTGCCATATGTTGTTTCCTTAGGTCCAATAATCAAAATATGGGGGAAAAGCACACATTGGAACAGAAAAGTGGAAAAGAATAAGCTGAAATCAAATTGAAGAGAGACATGAAAAGTACATGACAGATTTTGGTAGTAAATGTGAGGCTTTAGAGCTGAAATTAAAATTGTTGGTTAACTGGTTGACAAAGGATTTTTTGGTGTATTTTTGGGTACCGATCTTAGGTAAAGTACTTACAATGTTCAATCACATACAGTTTTGACCCAAACTAAAAATTTCTGAGAGATATGCAAAATCTTGCCATTTATCATTATAACAACAGCCATATTGTTTTTTGAAGGTTTGCTGCGAAAACTGGTAAAAACAATATTTTGTTGTGTAGTCCATAATGCAACTACCTACATACTTCAGTAATGTAGCATCGAGGCCTATATGTTCACATTATATATCATTTGTCATGCAAACTTCAGTGCTGGATAATAATTCTGCTGGTGTCTGCTTTCTCCTGACCATTTCTGCTTTGTCATATATGGCAAACTTGCAGCAAAACCAACAGTGGACAACTACAGACTTTAAATGTGTTCTGCATGCTTTGGTGTAAGGGCAACAATTAGGACAAGTCATGTTCATGTTGTGAGGAAGCTTTATGCATGTGTTCTGAGCATAGACTCAAATTAAAAGTGATGACTATTTCTCTTGTTAACATAACATATGAGAACACAACTTTAAAATCAAAAAGGAAATCTGTTTTTTAGAAATTAAATCTTCATTGCATCCCCTGCCTCAGGCTTTGAAATTCCTGTACCTCTGCCGCTTGATGGTCTTGATGATGTGCTTCCACTATTAGGAAATGGGGTATATGACACTTGTATCAAGATTATGAAGACAAGGTCTCCACAAACCTTAATTCTTTTCACAATCTGAACTGAATGATTTGACCACAAACCTGTCACTCCTACAAGATGCTGCACAGCTGTGAGCTTCTAGACTGCAAGAAAAGAACTTGTTAGCCCCCTGGATCATCTTTCTATTTTTCCAGAGATAGAGAAAAAGATGTCCTTTCATTCTTTTGTCATGTTGATGACCTTAACAATCCGTTATTCCAGGTTTGATGCAAAAGTTTTGAATTCAGCACAAAGCAAGAGATTGGTGACCTTTCATTAATTCTTCGAGAAGCAGGTTAAAGTGGGCCTCCTACACTACAAAAACAAATGTGCTTCAATGTCTTTGGGATATTTAATACATTTAAAAGAGAAATTTGATTCTTTAGTCTTTATTGTGGACAAGCTTGATTACACATCATACAAGTAGTCCATTTGTGAGGATTTAAAAGAATTCTCTCTGATCCCCAATAAATTGGCTATACCATGTATCCCTGCGTCCTATGCAAATGGGACCATCTGCGAAAAAGACAAGCACTGGTGTGAGAAAATCTGGCCAGTTAATACAGGAGTTGGAGGGAGAAACATACTGTTCAATTCTTTGGAGGACCCAAAAGAACTTCCCCTTTCAATTTGCATAAAATTTGGTATTATTAAACAATTTACTACAAAAAGATGGTAACACTTTCAAGTGCATGGCAAATAAGTTAAGGGAGCCATCAGAAGACAGGATGAAACAAGAAATTTTTTGTCAGCTCTGACAACATTTGAAGATAAAATGAATGAAATTCAATGATGATCTTAGGTGTCCTTTAAACAAAGTGTCAACAAGTTGTTTGGCAACTGTAGAGACTGCATTTATGACAATATAGTAAGAAAATGATGGATACCTTCAAAGAGTGGATGCCTCTGTGAGCCTGAACTCCATGCTGCGCTTTCTAACTCCCATATCAGCTATTTTCTGGAAAATGTAGGTGCTGTGAGTGAGAGACAAGGAAAAATGTTCAATCAAGAAATTATAGAAATGGAACAGGGGTACCAGGGTCAATGGGATGTCAGCATGATAGCTGAGTATTGATGGATGCAGCATGGGGAATGCCCTCAGGCAGTGCAAAGAAGAAAACAGTGGACATTTGAGGAGGAAAAAGAAGAGACATTAAGGTTTATGCAATTGTATTAGTGTTGAAGAACATAATACATCATTACAATGTTAGCAGTAGACGTACTTTATATTGCCATGTTTACAAAATTGTTAAGGCTTTCGTGGCCACTTGTTGACAAACTGCCTATTGGCTTCTGTCTCGGGTTCTTCGGCTGATGTTCATCTAATGATTTTTCTGACGTTTCGCCAGCACGAGTGGCTAGCATTGTCAAAGCTTCACCCTCCATTGCCAGTGGTGAACTGGAGCCGAGATCGCGGGCGCAGACTATATGTACCTGGCGCACCAACGTCCGAGGGCTTCTCCGTGGTCATTTCCGGTGCGGTTCTCCTCTTGCTACCTGCGACGGTCGTTCGCTGCAGTACGGGAAGCCAGGATCCGTTGACCTTAAGGCTTTCCTCTTTCTTGTTCAAACTGTTCGCGTGTTTTTGTATTTCTACAGCTTCTCTGAACAAGCGCGTGTGATAGTGCTTCTCTACAGCCAGAACGTCCGTGTCGGCGAATTTTATTACGTGGTCGGTCTCATTCAGTGCGTGCTCTGCCACGGCTGATTTCTCCACCTGCCCCAACCTGCAATGTCGCTTATGCTCTTTGATCCTGATGTTGATGGATCGTCCAGTCATTCTGACATAAACTTTTCCGCATGTGCATGGTATACGGTATATTCCCGACATTGCAAGTGGGTCTCTTTTCTCCTTCGCCGATCTAAGACACTCTTTGATCTTCCTTGTCGGTTTGAAAATCGCCTTTATGCCATGTTTGCGCAATATACGGCCGATTCTGTCCGTCACTCTGGGAATGTATGGCAGAAAGGCCGTACCCGATATTTCTTTTCCTGGTTCCTTACTTCGCCGAGTGTTTGGCTGTGTTGCACTTTTAATATAATTTTTGGAGTACGAATTGCTCCTCAGGACAGTTTCCAGGTGTTGTATTTCTCTTTTGAGTTGTTGCGGCTCACATATTCGTCCTGCTCTCATTACGAGCGTACTAATCATGCCTCTTTTCTGGCTCGGGTGGTGGTTTGACAGTTCGTGCAGGTATCGGTCCGTGTGTGTCGGTTTTCGATACACGCTGTGTCCCAGGTTTTCGCCGTCCCTTGTGACCAGCACATCCAGAGATGGCAGTTTCTTGTCCTTTTCTACTTCCATAGTAAATGTTATGTTGGCATGGAGGCTGTTCAAGTGTCTTAGGAAATCACCGAGCTGTTCTTCACCATGGCTCCACACCACGAAAGTATCATCGACGTACCTGTACCACACCTTAGGTTTGCAAGTCACCGAGTCCAGTGTCTGTGCTTTGAGTTGTTCCATGAAGAAGTTGGCCACCACTGGACTGAGAGGACTACCCATGGCGATGCCTTCCAGCTGTTCGTAGATATCTCCATGCCACGTGAAATAGCTTGTGGTGAGACATGCATGGAAGAGCTTTCTGATGTCCTGCGGGAAAATGGAACCGATGTGCTCCAGAGCGTCACTGAGTGGCACTTTCGTAAATAACGAAACAAGATCAAAGCTGACCAAGATGTCGTTTGGTGCAAGTTTCAGTTTCTTTAGCTTCTCAATGAAATGTCTTGAGTCCTTAATGTATGTGTCGGTCTTCCCCATGCGTGGCTGGAGCAGAGAGGCCAAGTGTTTTGCCAGTTTTTATGTCGGTGATCCAGGAGCGCTAACGATCGGTCTCAGTGGGACGTTGTTCTTATGGATCTTGGGTAATCCATACAGCCGAGGTGGTAGGGCTTCTGTGTTGCGCAGGTTTCTCTGTTTGTCCGCCGGCAGAGAAGACTCCTTGATTAATCGATTTGTATTCCGTGTGATACGCTGCGTCGGATCTGCGCTCAGTTTTCGGTACGTCGTCGGATCTAATAGGTCTCGGATCTTTTGCTCATAATCTTCGGTCTTCATTACGACGGTCGCATTCCCCTTATCGGCAGGCAGTACCAATATACTCTTGTCGGCGTTCAGATTCTTAATGGCTTGTACCTCTTCTTTCTTCAGGTTGCAAGCTGGTGGTCTTGCTCGGCGCAGTATCCTGGCTGTTTCCGTGTGTATTTCCTCTGCCCTTTCACAAGGAAGGGTCCGAATGGCTGCTTCGGTGTTGGCAATGATACCCACCATAGGTATAGTTCTCGGGATGATAGCGAAATTCCCTCCTTTTTGAAGAACAGACACTTCCTCTTCGGTCAATTGTCGTTCAGTGACGTTGACCACTGTGTGTGACATGTCGGGAATGCATCACTCACAGGAGCATGCAGAACAAACTCGAGCGCTGCACCGAGCGACAGAAGAAAAAGTTTGAAAGATGCAGGAAGCAGACCGACAAGGCGATTCCCGACATGTCACACACAGTGGTCAACCTCACTGAACGACAATTGCCGAAGAGGAAGTGTCTGTTCTTCAAAAAGGAGGGAATTTCGCTATCATCCCGAGAACTATACCTATGGAGGATATCATTGCCAACACCGAAGCAGCCATTCGGACCCTTCCTTGTGAAAGGGCAGAGGAAATACGCACGGAAACAGCCAGGATACTACGCCGAGCAAGACCACCAGCTTGCAACCTGAAGAAAGAAGAGGTACAAGCCATTAAGTATCTGAACGCCGACAAGAGTATATTGGTACTGCCTGCCGATAAGGGGAATGCGACCGTCGTAATGAAGACCGAAGATTATGAGCAAAAGATCCGAGACCTATTAGATCCGACGACGTACCGAAAACTGAGCGCAGATCCGACGCAGCGTATCACACGGAGTACGAATCGATTAATCAAGGAGTCTTCTCTGCCGGCGGACATACAGAGAAACTTGGGCAACACAGAAACTCTACCACCTCGGCTGTATGGATTACCCAAGATCCATAAGAACAACGTCCCACTGAGACCGATCGTTAGCACTCCTGGATCACCGACATATAAACTGGCAAAACGCTTGGCCTCTCTGCTCCAGCCACACGTGGGGAAGACTGACACATACATTAAGGACTCAGGACATTTCATTGAGAAGCTGAAGAAACTGAAACTTGCACCAAACGACATCTTGGTCAGCTTTGATGTTGTTTCGTTATTTACGAAAGTGCCACTCAGTGATGCTCTGGAGCACATCGGTTCCATTTTCCCGCAGGGCATCAGAAAGCTCTTCCATGCATGTCTCACCACAAGCTATTTCACGCGGGATGGAGATATCTATGAACAGCTGGAAGGCGTCGCCGTGGGTAGTCCTCTCAGTCCAGTGGTGGCCAACTTCTTCATGGAACAAATTGAAGCACAGGCGCTGGACTCGGCGACTTGCAAACCTAAGGTGTGGTACAGGTACGTTGATGATACTTTTGTGGTGTGGAGCCATGGTGAAGAACAGCTCGGTGATTTCCTAAGACACTTGAACAGCCTCCATGCTAACATAACATTTACCATGGAAGTAGAAAAGGACAAGAAACTGCCATTTCTAGATGTGTTGGTCACAAGGGACGGCGAAAACCTGGGACACAGCGTGTATCGAAAACCGACACACACGGACCAATACGTGCACAAACTGTCAAACCACCACCCGAGCCAGAAAAGAGGCATGATTAGTACGCTCGTAATGAGAGCAGGATGAATATGTGAGCCGCAACACCTCAAAAGAGAAATGCAACACCTGGAAACTGTCCTGAGGAGCAATTGGTACTCCAAAAATTATATTAGAAGTGTAAGAGAGCCAAACACTCGGCGAAGTAAGGAACCAGGAAAAGAAAAGTCGGGTACGGCCTTACTGCCATACATTCCCAGAGTGATGGACAGAATCGGCCGTATATTGCACAAACATGGCATAAAGACGATTTTCAAACCGACAAGGAAGATCAAAGAGTGTCTTAGATCGGCGAAGGAGAAAAGAGACCCACTTGCAATGTCGGGAATATACCGTATACCATGCACATGCGGAAAAGTTTATGTCAGAATGACTGGACGATCCATCAACACCAGGATCAAAGAGCATAAGCGACATTGCAGGTTGGGGCAGGTGGAGAAATCGGCCGTGGCAGAGCACGCACTGAATGAGACCGACATCATAATAAAATTCGCTAACACAGAAGTTCTGGCTGTAGAGAAGCACTATCACACGCGCTTGTTCAGAGAAGCTGTAGAAATACAAAAACACGCGAACAGTTTGAACAAGAAAGAGGAAAGCCTTAAGGTCAACAGATCCTGGCTTCCCGTACTGCAGCGAACGACCGTCGCAGGTAGCAAGAGGAGAACCGCACCGGAAATGACCGCGGAGAAGCCCTCGGACGTTGGCGCGCCAGGAACATGTAGTCTGCGCCCGGGAGCTCGGCTCCAGTTCACCACTGGCAATGGAGGGTGAAGCTTTGACAATGCCAGCCGCTAGTGCTGGTGAAACGTCAGAAAAATCATTAGATGAACGTCGGCCGAAGAACCCGAGACAGAAGCCAATAGGCAGTTTGTCATTGCCATGTTTGTTGGAAATGTATGTGTTCTGTAAGAATTTTCTGGATTTTCCTCATTACATTATTTAAACAGATTGTCTTTATAAGACAGACAGAAAACCTTAGCATTTCTGAACTTACCGTATCAAAAAACATTAGGCTGTCCTACAGTGATTACAATTTTGTCTTGAAGTATAAATTGGTAGTCCTGTGTCATTAATCGTGTTTGAGGAACTGTTTAAAATAAGAACAAAAGAACAAGAACTGTGCAGTAACCAATATAAACAACTGTAAGTATAGCTAAAGTCAAATGAAAAAAGATGTAGAAACATGAAAAGTTCACAGTTGGATAAAAATGATTATAATGTGTAAGATATGGTAATATGGCCTCCAGAAGAATGGGCTTCAGCATCATGAAAAGTGATTTTCATTTGAAGCTGGTACAAATAAATTTAATAGGAGAAATAAAGTAACAGACAGGAAAAAAGTGATAGCTCATGGAATCCAAATATGAAAGATCCATTGATTTAGAACAGACTCGAATCTAATATTTTTGGAACTCTTGAAGTTGAATGCACTTTTTGTGGAAACATGAATAATTTGTTTAGTGGTTAGAATTTTGAAGGTTAAATAATTGTTGATCCGATGGAAAATAAGCTATTGGCTATGTAACCAGATGGGTGCTGGAAGAGATGCTTAGCAGTGAATATACCATATGTGTGATCTCAATAAATATGACTGGTTGATAGTGGTGATATGGAGGTGTCTGGTGCTGCTTTCAAAAGCCAGTAAAGTAATAAGTCATGCTGGATATAAAATAGAAGTTTGAAGGCAAGTGGTTCTAGGTAATTGTTAGTGACAAAAGAAAGTTTTGCTAAAAGGACTTGAAGTACTTAAAATGGGATGCTCCCAGTAATACAATATAGGTATTAGATTTGGGAGCTGGTAGAAAGTAGGTGCAACAGATTTTACAGTAAAAGGAAAATATTAGTTTAATTAGTACATCATAATTGTTGGAAGCATTTGTGGATATGTGGGACTTGGCCTCGTATGGTGACAGCATTTTTTTTTTATAAACAATGATTATTTATAGGATATGAAACAATTTAAACATGTGCTTACCATGTTAAGAAAACAATGTGATAAGAGTTTTTGACAACTGCAGTGGGCACAGTAATGAGTGGATTGTTTTGGATTTATGTATTTAATAATTTTATTTCATGGGAATTATTTTTAAGTCTTTGGGAGAGATATTACAGAGCAAAGAAAACAAATATTGAATGGGAAGAACTTTGTGAGGTTTAAAGTATGAGTTTGTAATAGTATGGTGGATACTGTACATTTACAGCCAGTGTAGCCCTTCAGTACTGATTTCAGTATTCAGCTTAATTACCTCTGTGTTTATGACAGTGACTATTTTGTTTAAGAAATAAATTCTGTTCTGTGAATGTGCTTAGGCAACATTAATTGCTAGGAAAACATATTTTATTTAAGTTTATAGATTTTTGTCGGGTTCACAAAATAGCTTAAGACCTTAGCTTTTAGTAAGTAACAGCAACCTCACATAGCATGTCAAAGTTGTTGGATCTGAGGACTGATAAGATATGATGATGTAAATACTTTAGGATTAAAGGGGACCACTCACCAAAGAACAGAAGTATTGTTGGGTTGTTCATAGGCACAAAAAAAACCTAGGTTAACTCAATGTGTCTGCTTTTCAGTGAGTGGTCTCCTTCAGTCCTAAAGTATTTACATTCTACAAGAACTTTCTTAAAATATGTTATGATGGTCAGATGTGACACATTTTTTATTTAATGTAAAGGTACACTTCATTGTCTGATAACAGACTTTATTATTTCAAAATGCCTCTTACAGTTGACAGGGGCAAAGAATTTTACTTGCTGTTTCTTCTTTAGTTTAATTTGTTGAATAATTTTTGAAGTAGGTTGATAATTTTATTGCAGGAAAAGTATTTGAGTGAGCCGTATAGTGAAGAACCTGCTGACCCAGAAACAGCACGACGTTTGTTAGAATTTGGAGATGATTATCGCAATTTCTTAGACAGTCAGTCAGACTGCAGCTTGAGCAGAAGTGCCAGTAATGGTACTTCATCTCTGAGACATCGTAGGCCTCCTGTAAGTTCCTCAAATGTGTCCAGAGAAAAGTAATTAAGTGGGTGCTGGACAATGCAGTTACGTAGTAATCATTTGTTTGTTACAGGGACCCGCTGGTGACAGCTCTGTGTTTGACAGTGATTCAGACTTAGAGGACTTCAATCATGCTATTTACCTTTCTCAGGCTCAGTTAGAATACGTTGAAATGGTTATCAGTGAACATATGAGCAAGCATGCAGATTTGGTTCTTGCCCCTAGTTTGGTAAATATTCAATTTTTTTATTCAATTTCATTGTTCTGTAATAATTTTTTTATGTCTGTTTCCTGAAGGCAGAGTACAAGGGGATGCGCTGTGATGCTAAAAGCAGCCATAATGTCTGTGTCATGTGATTGTTATGCACATGTATGTACCAGTTATGCCTCACTGTAAGACCAGTGTAAAAATCATTTGCTGTTGACAAACAGTTGGTCAAAAGTATGCATTGCTGGTGACAACATTTCACTAAATAAACAAAAGTAAATGTAATTATACAGAGGTCAATGCAAGGAATAAATTTTTTTTATAATAAGTAGATACTGCTTATCATTCAAGTAATTAGTGTTTACCAGTTTAGCAAAGAAGATAGATAAAATCAACACAAATGTAACAGATAATGTTGTACAGGTTTACAACATACATTTAAATGTAGGTGAATAATACTAGTAAAATTCTTCTTTTATTTAAGACCTTCATTCATGCCAATACATGCTGACCAAGATCGTCGTCCAAATTTGATATGTTATTGACCAGCTATACTCATGACTTACCTGTTACATTATTTTCAATATCTTTGTATATTAACTTCACTTTTTGTAGCATATGTCTTAAGATGTAAATGATTACAGCTATGTGGGAAACAAGGAACATTTTTCTTTGAGCTGATCCAGGAATTTTTATCAGCCCTTTTTCTAAATTTCTTTCTTGTGCCAACTCCTCAAAAAGAAGGACACAAAACATATGTTTATGATAGCTTGTTGAAAATATAGAAATTTATGCACTGTAAATCTGGATTAACTATGTGATACTTTGAAAGGTGCTGACAGTGAGAATACCACCAACTTGAAAATTTTATACTAAATGTGTTTGATCATCTAGCAAGAGTTAGTTACATAAATTTCTTGTTTCAGAGACGTTAATTACCATTGCTAGTATTCCAGTCCATAAATACTGAATTTTTTTCTCCTTGACATTGCCCACTTCCTTCTCCTCAACAACCAGTTTCCTTTCCAGGTTGTTTTATTTAAAGTACTTTATGAAGATATTTAACATTCCCAAACACTATCTACCTCAAACAATACAGTTTAGAATGCAACTGACTATTACGTGGAATGCTCACTTGAATTAATTCCCAGGTTAAAATGTACTGTACCAGATGGGTCATGTGGGATGTATGTAGAATGGAAGTCATAAAATGCAAGAAACGTCTGGTTATTATAGCAATTAAGAGTTACAAAAGATCCTCCAGGAAGAACATTCCATATGCCAGTCACATGGGTGCCCAGAAGTTGAATTATGTTAAAAAAAGAACAGTGGTGCTTCAGGGTGACTGTGAAATAATAGAGAGAGACTGAGCCATGGACATACAGCATAAAGTGGTCTGCCCCGTAAGATGACTGATACTCATAAGAGGACATTTAAGAACACTTTGACATCTGCCATGTAGGAGATCTAGAACACGGAAGAACAATATTCAGAATTGTCTCCCTGTAGGTGGACACAGGAATCAGTCACATGGCCCCCTCCCATGTTTCTGCATTGGTTAGTCAAAGTGTGCTGGATTATGCAGTGTGTCGGTACAACTCTTTGCTGCCTTCAGGCTTTGATCTGTCAGTTCAGTGCAAACATTTGTAGCACGTGTAGCTGGCTGGAAAGACTGGGTACTGAATATAAAATTTTAGTGATTTAGGAAGACAATAATTTTTGTGGCGGTGTTCGTAGCGACAAGCAATTCGCTGTAGAAACGGCTTACGAAGTCACCGCCACACTTTTAATAGCGGGCCGATCGGTCCGCTGGAACAGTGAACAGAAAGATGAAAGCCCAAACACTCAGATTAAATAAAAGTCGGTACTTATCTTTATTAACGAAGATACAGAAACAAGGTCGTGAACGCCGTGTCTACAGAATCTGTCTAGTTCGAGTCGGAGCGGCTAGGTCAGCGTCGGCTGACGACAAACAACAACTCTGCTGCGATGAACACACAACAGACTAGCAAGTACACAATTCGGTGGCGAGTACACAACTGAGCGGCGAATACAGAACTGTCCTAGCGCTCGCGACTCCAGCGCTTAAGAAGCCAGAAGCCAGCAGTGGCGCGCGCAGACTTGTGGCAATTTCCCGTATCGCTGGCGCTGCTTATGCGGACGGCATCCGGACTTTGATGCTGCCAACCTTTTGGCAGCGGGCTCGGTTGGCATTACTGGCTAGGATATAACACTCCTCCCCCCCAAATCGCCGCACCGTCGTTGAATAATGACGTGGCGAGCGTCGACGGCGGGGGAGGGGTCTGGCCGCAGGCGTAGCAGAAGAGACCGGGGCGGAGACTGTTGTCGGTGGCAGTCCCCGGTCCGCACCCCAGCATTGGCCATGCGGGGCCTCGGGAAACACCGACTGAAAACCGAGGTCAGGGTGCACGCCTGTGACCACGGGCGCAGCTTCTGGTACTGGACGCGACGGGGCGTCGGGACCCACGAAGAGAGGCAGCGTCTCCTGACGCTGCGTCGACGGCTGCTGAGTGGGCGCCGGACAAGGCGCTGCGGTGTCAGACTCCTTGGGAGTGCCCAAGGAAAGCGGCTGCAGGACAGGCTGCACAGCCACCGCTTGGGAAGGCGGCCCGGCTGAGGGGTCGACGTCCATCAGCTCCGAAGGCGGTGGCGACTGAAGAGGGACCGCAGGCGCCGGAGCGACCACCTGGGGCGCTCCCGGAGGAAGCTGCGCGGGAGGCATCAACGGGACGGGCTGTCGGCGTGGTAGCGGCGACGACTGCTGCTGCTGCCCTGGGGGCGGCAGCGAAGTCGGAAGGCGCGGCTGGAACCCGCCGCGGACCAAATCTGTGGACAAAGAACGAGCGGCAGAATCCGGGCGGCCAGTGCGGCGCAACTGGTTCTGATGCCTCCTGTGCACCCCAGTAGCACCTTGAACAGTATAAAAACCGCGACCCTGGACACGTATCACGGTACCACGTTCCCAACGACGGTGACCGTGATAAACTCTGAAAAAAACGGCGTCATTGCGCTGAAAACGCGTGCGATGCTCAGAAGCGGCGGGTCGATCCGGGGGGTGCAACAACTGTAGTAGGGTGCGATGACGACGGCCGTGGAGAAGCTCCGCAGGCGAAGGGCCGTCGCGTGGCGTGGTCCGGTACGACGACAGGAACGTGATGAGGGCCTGCTGATGAGAGTGCGTAGCACGAAGGCGGTCCATATGATCCTTGAATGTACGTACAAAACGTTCCGCTGCACCATTCGATTGAGGGTGGAACGGCGGAGTAAGAACATGGCGAATGCCATTGGCAGAACAAAAACTTTCAAATTCAGCAGAGGTAAATTGTGGACCATTGTCAGACACTAAAACTTCTGGAAGACCCTCAATACAAAAAATTGAAGTCAACGCCTGTATAGTTTGTGCAGACGTTGTAGACTGCATGGGCACAACAAACGGAAAATTACTAAATGCATCTATCACGATGAGCCAACGAGAATTCCAATATGGACCAGCGAAATCAATATGTACTCGCTGCCAGGGACTGGCAGGGCGTGCCCACTCAAAATAGCGTTGAGGCGGAGCAGCTTGGTGTTCGGCACACGTCGAACAATCTGTAGACATCTGCGTAATCTGCTTATCAATGCCGATCCATGTACAATGACGGCGGGCAAGCTGCTTGGTGCGGACCACTCCCCAATGACCTTGATGCAACAAGTCGAGGACCTTGGATTGGAGCACTTGGGGAACCACTACACAAAGCTGGTCATTCTCGGTGCGTAGCAGCAAAACTCCGTGCGAAACAGACAACAGATGACGTTGCGGATAATAGTGACGAACCACAGGATCCGATATGTCCTTTGCCTTGGACGGCCAACCACGTTGAACAAAACGTAATAGTAAACTCAGATGAGGATCCGTAGCTGTCTCACGTGCCACCTGACGATAATCAATCGGAAAATCCCGGAGGGATTGATGCTCATCGGCGTCAATCTGATGGCAAGAGTCGTCAGAGGAATTGAAGACATCATCCGCAGCAACCGGCAATCTAGAAAGCGCGTCAGCGTTTGCATGCTGAGCTGTAGGGCGATACAGTATCTCATACTGGTATTGTGATAACAAAAGAGCCCAACGTTGTAGTCTCTGAGCTGTCCGCTGAGGAACTGGTTTAGACGGATGAAACAGTGACGTCAGGGGCTTGTGATCTGTTACTAAATAGAATGGTCTACCATAGAGGTAGTGATGGAATTTTGTGACACCGAACACAATAGCCAACGCTTCCTTGTCCAATTGGCTATAATTACACTGAGCTTTGTTTAGCAATTTAGATGCGAACGCAATAGGACGTTCGGTGTTACCGACTCGGTGAGACAACACAGCACCGAGGCCGAAAGAAGAGGCGTCACAAGCTAACACCAGAGGCTTGTTAGGGTCATAATGGACCAGACAACAATCATTCAATAAAGCCTCTTTAAGCTGCTGAAAGGCTGATTGGCAATCAGCTGACCACACAAACGGAACATTCTTACGGCGGAGACGATGCAACGGTGCAGCAATCCGTGACGCATTAGGTATAAACCTAATATAATACGTCAATTTGCCAAGAACTGCTTGCAATTCATGCAGATTGCGAGGGGCGGGCAAATCACGAATAGCTGCTAAATGTGACTGGGAGGGATGAATGCCTTGAGTATTAATAACATGTCCCAGATACTCCATCTCCGTAAGGAAAAATGAACATTTATTGATGTTGCAACGTAGGCCTGCCTGAGACAACACTTTAAACAAACACTCCAAATTACGGAAATGTTCAGCAGGCGTCCGACCGGACACAACAATATCGTCTAAATAGTTGCAACACGATGGCACATTAGCCAGAAGTTGTGACAAAAAACGCTGAAAAACAGCTGGAGCTGACGCACAACCAAAAGGCAAACGCAGAAAACGGTACAACCCCAACGACGTGTTTATGACAAAATACTGTTGTGATTGCTCGTCCAGGGGCAATTGCAAATATGCTTCACGGAGATCAATTTTGGAAAAGAAACGAGCTTCCCCTAACTTATCCATCAGCTCGTCCGGTCTAGGCAAAGGAAAAGAATCAATGACAGTCTGAGGATTAACTATCGACTTAAAATCAGCACACAAACGTAACTTGCCAGACGGTTTCTTTATAATAACTAAGGGAGAAGCCCACTGGCTCGCTGAAACGGGTTGAATAACACCGTTGTTTTGCCAACGACGAAGTTCATCTTCTACAGGTGCCCGGAGGGCGTGAGGCACTGGATGAGCACGAAAAAATCGAGGCTGAGCATTATCGTTTAACGTAATATGAGCGGCAAAGTTCGCAGCACAACCTAGTTCGTCTTTAAATATGTCACTGTATCGTTTACACAAATCAGTTATGCTGGCTTGAGGAACAACAACAGAATTAATTTGCAACACATTGTCTTGAATAGACAGGCCAAACAAGTCAAAACAGTCTAATCCGAAAATGTTTACACTGTCTGTAGCGCGGAGCACTGTGAATGAAACTGTTTTTGTATTGCCACGGAATGTGGCTGGCACGCTACATACACCTAACACAGGAATGTGTTCTCCACTATAAGTAGCCAAAGAATGGTTTGCCGCTGAAAGTTTAGGGCGGCCGATAGCCGCATACGTAGCACTATTTATGAGAGTCACAGATGCACCAGTGTCTAATTGAAAATTGAAGGTCTTATCCTGGATGCGTAGCTTCACAAATACACTCCCGGAAATTGAAATAAGAACACCGTGAATTCATTGTCCCAGGAAGGGGAAACTTTATTGACACATTCCTGGCGTCAGATACATCACATGATCACACTGACAGAACCACAGGCACATAGACACAGGCAACAGAGCATGCACAATGTCGGCACTAGTACAGTGTATATCCACCTTTCGCAGCAATGCAGGCTGCTATTCTCCCATGGAGACGATCGTAGAGATGCTGGATGTAGTCCTGTGGAACGGCTTGCCATGCCATTTCCACCTGGCGCCTCAGTTGGACCAGCGTTCGTGCTGGACGTGCAGACCGCGTGAGACGACGCTTCATCCAGTCCCAAACATGCTCAGTGGGGAACAGATCCGGAGATCCTGCTGGCCAGGGTAGTTGACTTACACCTTCTAGAGCACGTTGGGTGGCACGGGATACATGCGGACGTGCATTGTCCTGTTGGAACAGCAAGTTCCCTTGCCGATCTAGGAATGGTAGAACGATGGGTTCGATGACGGTTTGGATGTACCGTGCACTATTCAGTGTCCCCTCGACGATCACCAGTGGTGTACGGCCAGTGTAGGAGATCGCTCCCCACACCATGATGCCGGGTGTTGGCCCTGTGTGCCTCGGTCGTATGCAGTCATGATTGTGGCGCTCATCTGCACGGCGCCAAACACACATACGACCATCATTGGCACCAAGGCAGAAGCGACTCTCATCGCTGAAGACGACACGTCTCCATTCGTCCCTCCATTCACGCCTGTCGCGACACCACTGGAGGTGGGCTGCACGATGTTGGGGCGTGAGCGGACGACGGCCTAACGGTGTGCGGGACTGTAGCCCAGCTTCATGGAGACGGTTGCGAATGGTCCTCGCCGATACCCCAGGAGCAACAGTGTCCCTAATTTGCTGGGAAGTGGCGGTGCGGTCCCCTACGGCACTGCGTAGGATCCTATGGTCTTGGCGTGCATCCGTGCGTCGCTGCGGTCCGGTCCCAGGTCGACGGGCACATGCACCTTCCGCTGACCACTGGCGACAACATCGATGTACTGTGGAGACCTCACGCCCCACGTGTTGAGCAATTCGGCGGTACGTCCACCTGGCCTCCCGCATGCCCACTATACGCCCTCGCTCAAAGTCCATCAACTGCACATACGGTTCACGTCCACGCTGTCGCGGCATGCTACCAGTGTTAAAGACTGCGATGGAGCTCCGTATGCCATGGCAAACTGGCTGACACTGACGGCGGCGGTGCACAAATGCTGCGCAGCTAGCGCCATTCGACGGCCAACACCGCGGTTCCTGGTGTGTCCGCTGTGCCGTGCGTGTGATCATTGCTTGTACAGCCCTCTCGGAGTGTCCGGAGCAAGTATGGTGGGTCTGACACAGCGGCGTCAATGTGTTCTTTTTTCCATTTCCAGGAGTGTAGTTTATTACACTGTCTCTGGATCGGTGCAGTGGAGGCGGAAGACACAAAATCAGCGCGTTTAGCGCGTGTTCGCTGCTTACGACAACTCGTGGGTTGGGCGGGTGGAACAACAACTCCCGCTTCACTTGCAGTCTGTACATTACGTTTTACAGTGTTGGAATTACACTTGGGTCGCATAGCAGAGGGCTGGGTGGGTGGCTTATTGCGAACAAGTTTATTACCCACACGAACCGTGGAAGAGTCTTTAAACGCGACCTTCTGGGCAGGCTGGCTTTGAAGAACATGAATATCCATGGGCTGGGCAGCACTAGAATTGTTCTTGCATTTACGCAAACAAACAGTCTGGATGTGTCCTTTCCTTTGACAAAAGTGACAAACCGCGTTTCTTAACGGGCAACGTTCACGAGGATGAGCAAGAACACACTTAGGGCAAGACTTAATTCTATCATTTTGCACACGCGGCTGACGAATGTGTTTAACATGACGCGGCCGGCTAGTGTTTACAGTCTGACTCTGCCGGTGGGGCCGCGGGCGTGACATAACTTGCTTAGCACAGGCAATTTGAGAAATACATGGCTGATCTAATTCACACTCAGCATAGTCAAAAGTATCTTGGGCTTCAATGATGTTCATCACAGTCTCTAATGACGGGTCAGGCAACTTTAAGATAGCAGCACGAATACGAGAATCTGCAATATTTTGAGTAATAGCGTCTCGTAACATGACATCACTGTAGGAAGCTCCACACACACAATTAAATCGGCACTGACGGGTGAGACCCCGTAAAACTGTTAACCACTGTTTATTAGATTGATGTGGCAGTTTCTTTAATCTGAAGAACTTGAATCTGGCTGCTGCCACATGAACTCGCGACTCGAAATACTCAGCAAGCTTGTTAACAACAATGTCATAGTCTAAAGCTTCCGGCTTGGATTCCGGGAACAACTTACAAAGTAGTCGATAGACTTCCACGCCTGCAGTGGAAATTAAATAAAGCTGCCGCTCAGTACCTGTGATTTTGTAGACTGTCATGTGCGCCTGCAACTGCGCGAAATATTCTCGCCATTCTTCTCTTGATGCATCAAAAGCACGGAACGGTGGTGCTGCCTGTGCTTGTTCCTTTTGTGTTGGAGGATTAGCCGCTTGTTTGGCGATCGCTTCCACCAGACTTTGTATTTGCTGACTCTGTAACAAGATCAACTGTTGTAATTCGGCAGACATAGTGAACACAATTTAAACCAGCCCCCAAAATTTTTCGCTATAATTAGTATAACCAGAAACAAGTTGAACCAGCCCTGCACACGAGTTCGGAAGTCCTCGTCGCCAGTTTTGTGGCGGTGTTCGTAGCGACAAGCAATTCACTGTAGAAACGGCTTACGAAGTCACCGCCACACTTTTAATAGCGGGCCGACCGGTCCGCTGGAACAGTGAACAGAAAGATGAAAGCCCAAACACTCAGATTAAATAAAAGTCGGTACTTATCTTTATTAACGAAGATACAGAAACAAGGTCGTGAACTCCGTGTCTACAGAATCTGTCTAGTTCGAGTCGGAGCGGCTAGGTCAGCGTCGGCTGATGACAAACAACAACTCTGCTGCGATGAACACACAACAGACTAGCAAGTACACAATTCGGTGGCGAGTACACAACTGAGCGGCGAATACAGAACTGTCCTAGCGCTCGCGACTCCAGCGCTTAAGAAGCCAGAAGCCAGCGGTGGCGCGCGCAGACTTGCGGCGATTTCCCGTATCGCTGGCGCTGCTTATGCGGACGGCGTCCGGACTTTGATGCTGCCAACCTTTTGGCAGCGGGCTCGGTTGGCATTACTGGCTAGGATATAACAATAATAATCATCAATTTCTTGCAATTCACAGTGAGACTGACAGTTGATATTGTACATACGGTTACTGGACTGAACAGTTTTTCCCCTTCCGTATAGGCCCATGGTAGGTGGGTAAAGGAATCCTAGGAGGGACTTACAGACTGAGGGGTAACAGTCTTTACTTGATGTTTCAGTAATCACAAGTGTAAAATGATTTTATGGTCTGTATAGCAGACAAGTTTGTCAGTACAGTGTTCCAGGTCTGGCACTTGTTGATAAGGCAGGCCTGCAGGCATGAGTTGTTAAGGGAGACAATTTATGAAACACCTGGACAACTAATATGAGATGATGTCTGAAGGAAAATATTAGAATTTAATATGATATTTGGATACTGAGGACCAGTTGCAACAAGCAGTGTTTTAATTAAATGGTTTAGTTAAATTTAATCAAGAGGCTAAGTTGTGAACACAGAACAGAATCTAGATATAAATTTCAGTGCTATCAGTATGAACAAATAAAATATGGTTGAAACTGGAGTGAAATTAAAGATTAATTATGTAATACTAAATCCATAATAAAAATAGAAATTCACAGTCAGAATCAATTGTCTACCTTATTAACATTCCAGTTCCCATAATATAAACATTAACTAACTTAATCCATAAAAAAATGTAAAAAAAGATCAAAAATTTGACTATTACCTCATAGCATTTCCAGAAAACAACCAAAACCCATAGTAGTAAATTCTTAAAAAAAAAAAAAATTACAATAAATAAAATAAAAATGAGTGTGACACAAAAGAGTAAAGTTATTGTGGGAAGATATCACTATAGGTCTAAACAAATGGTGTTAGAATTAGGACATGGCAAGGAACTGCCAAATGTCATGTCAACAAAGACCACATGGAGAGAAGAGGCAGTAATCTATGGTAGGCTACAAATTCATAATGGCTGCTTGGGAAGTTTAGGAGGAGAGGGTGGTACTCATTCCGGCAGCTGTGTATCTGTGGGAGGAGTTTGGCAAGGGGTTAAGGTTGGGGGAGGGAGGGGGGGGGGGATTAAAGTAGCTCCGGAGGAGAGGAGCTCGCATCCTGGCACGAGCAATCATGTACTCACTACCTAAATTGCCTTGAAAACAAGGTACATTCAGATATGGGTGCAGGAAAGCTGATTCTGATGTGATTTATTATTTTAAGGCGTGAAGGAGTTGCCTGTTGAAAAGTTGCAATGAACATAAAAGTCAAAAATATACACACTATTTTAAATATTTATGAGTAATGCCTTGAAAGAAGAATGGAAATACATTGACAGAAAAAATCACAACACTAAAAAATAATTAATGCAGAGTAATGAAATTTTGGGAATACATTTGCCCAGTAAAATATTTAACTGATCAACATAGTGAGATCACAGGTTAATGTACATGTGAGATAAGCCATTGCAAATGTTATCTGCAGGTACAGTAATAACTGGTGTAACCGCCAGAATGTTGAGTGCATGCATGCAAACATGCATGCTTTTTGTTGTCCAGTTGCCAGATGTCCATTAGTGAGATGGAGTTTCATGCATGTTGCACTTGTTCAGTCAGTCAGTGTAGGGGTGGTTAATGCTGTTTGTGGATGATGCTGGAGTTATCATATGATGATGATGTCCCATGTGTGCTCAGTTGGAGACAGATCTTGTGATTGAGCGGGCCAAGGCAACCTGTTGACACTCGGTAGAGCATGTTGGATTACAACAGTGGTATGTGGGTGAGCGTTATCCTGTTGGAAAACCCTCTCTGGAATTCTATTCATAAACAACAGCACAACAGGCCAAATCACTAGAATGATAGACAAATTTGCAGTCAGGGTGCATGAGATAACTGCGAGAGTGCTCCTGCTGCCATATGAAATCACACCTCAGACTGTAACTCTTTAGTAGAGGTCCTGTGTGTGTGTGTGTGTGTGTGTGTGTGTGTGTGTGTGTAGCACGCACACTGGTTGGTTGCAGGTCCTCAATTGGCTTCCCCCTAAACACCACCGAGGCAGAACCAGCTTTCATCAGAAAATCCAACAGACCTCCAACCTGCCCTCCAACCTGCCCTCAAATGAGCTCTTGCTTGACACCACTGAAGTCAAAAATGGCAGTGGTTTGGGGTCAGTGCAATGCACACTACAAGGTGTCTGACTTGGAGCTGTCCTTGAAGTAACCAATTTGTAACAGTTTGTTGTCACTGTGGCGCCAATTGCTGCTCAAATTGCTTTTGCAGATGCAATACGATGTGCCAGAGCCATACCTCAAAACGCAATGGTCTTCCTTCTCAGTAGTGCCACATGACAGTATGGTGTGTCATTTTAGAGGACAAAAATAAAATTTCATGATTTTTGTGAATGAGGGAGTTTCAAAAATGCCTTTTGATGTGTAATATCATAATTTAAAGGTTTTTCTTTGTTGATAAACATTTGGTTTGGTAAATTGGCACTTGATTCTAATATATATCGAAAGGGCATGAATTAATATAAACTCCACCAAAATTTGTTCAAAAACTGGTTTAATGAACTCAAACAATTTTCTTTATATAATGTTTCTATTGTCAAACACTGAAAATGCATCATAAAAATGTAAAAAGCTACAACCAACAATATTCATCAAATCTATCTTTGATTCATTCCTAGACATCATTCTTCTGCTTACTTCCTGGCATCTAATTTATCCTTCTCATTTCTCTTGAGTATAACTCAGACAGGAGCATCTGTTACTTGTTCCACTCACCTTTCTATGGACTTCCCATGACATGGCCACTTTGGAACTTCTATAGGCTCTTGAACGAACTTCCTTATGTTTGATATTTTGAGTTTACAAGTAAGTGGAGGTTAATATACTTTTTCTGACCAGTCTGTCAGTTCCAAAAGAGAAGTTGCATTTGTATTTACTGCAAGAGTTTTCCTAGGGTGAACAGATAGGTCTCCTGGTGTATCATCATCTCCATTTCTGAGTTTAGTTATCTTCTGGAGCCTGGCTTTCCTTTCTTCTTGTTCTTCTGAGCATAAAAGTGTCTCAAGCATCATTTCACTAAATGCAAAGCATGATGAATGTTGGACTGTTGGCTAAATAATATCTGCTATGCCTTCTTTTGCAGCCGGCCGTGGTGGTCTAGCGGTTCTAGGCGCTCAGTCTGGAACCACGCGGTTGCTACGGTCGCAGGTTTGAATCCTGCCTCGGGCATGGATGTGTGTGATGTCCGTAGGTTAGTTAGGTTTAAGTAGTTCTAAGTTCTAGGGGACTGATGACCACAGATGTTAAGTCTCATAGTGCTCAGAGCCATTTGAACCATTTTTTTTAACCGTCTTTTGCCCGAGAGTAATTAGATTTGACATTAAACCAGCAGGGATAGTGAATGCCTATACTATACTCCATAAGAAATTGTAACATCTTCAAGCTGTTGTCTTTAAGGCCAAATTTCAAAAAGCATATGCGGCAAATCCTGTTTGCAGTTGTTAACCACTGAGAGTGGCCTTACAGGGCCAATTTCTAATAATGGCAGAACAGTTAGAGGTGGTCCACCTGTCCTTATAGAATGAGCTATCCTGTAACTATAGGCCAGATCTATAAAGAGATTTTTGACAGCAGAGTCACTCAGTGGAACTGAAGGGTATGGAAAAGATATTCTGACAAATGAGAGATTGATTTCAAGTTCTGTTGTACTATCAAGCATCTTGCCAATCTTATCACTCCATTTGTTGGTAGACAAAGTTTTCCCATCCAACTGTTTGATCAAGTGATGTAAAGGTAGCTTATTAATATGAAGAGCACAAAACAACCAGATAAGTTTACGATTCTGCTTTGTCTCAACCCAGTGTATGATTACTCCTTTCCGACCAGTGTTGAAATTTGTTGAGTCACTGTCAGTAGCCTGCAAATTTTTATCAATGCTGTTTTCCATTAAAATAGCCACAAGATGATTAGCAATAACTTCAGCAGGTTTTCTTTTCATTAAGTCTCAAATGGAAAAGGTATCTTCCACTTGTCTCACTGCAAAAAGAGTAATGCTATCCTTTCACAACAGTTGGAGACTGATTACTTCAGTTACCTGCTTTGTGACATATGATAGTGGAATCTTGGCATCCATCAAAGAAAATACTTTAACTTTTCCATTTCCTGCACTGATCATGAAATTCTTCATCAAGTGATGTCATGACTTTTCCTTTGGTCCTTTTAACTCATTGTGATCAACCACAAGTCTCCTGTTTCATTCAGTAACTAACGCAGCACCCAAATATGCAGTAGTTGTAACAGCAGCTGTAGCACATACCTAATACTTTGCAATGCAGTGTTATGCAACTGTAATGTCTTATACTGCCATTCAATTGAACTAGAAAGTATGTCAGAATCATCACATGGTATCTGCAAAGGATCTTCAGAATCTTCATCTTTAATATCAGTTGTCTCTTCACCTTGTTAGTAGAAAAGAATTTCATTTGGTTGTAATGTTAACTGTTTCATCATTTGCTGCATATATTCAGAAATTCTTTTTAATTTGTCTTATTACCTCTTGTGCTTTTTAATTTGACTGTGCTCAGATATATTGGGTAATTGAATGTGCTCCTGTCCAACAGATCCAACCTTCTCTCGTTGACCTTTAATAAACACTTGGAGATGTGCACTTCATGTTTACAGTCAGCACCATCTGGACATGGACCCTCAAATTCTGAACATAGCTTAATGTCACACTTGCAACTAAGGATACCGAAAAGCTTGTCTAACATTGCTGTGAAAGCCGCCTTCATTTCCAGGTTTCCTCTGCCAGGTGATAAGTTTTCGGCCTTTTCCCAGTTCTCTTCTATTTTCTTCGGGACTGTGACTCTCAAATTTAAAATTGTTGCCACAAAACAAATGTTTGCTAGCCCACACTTTTCAAGCACTTTCTGATAAATATAAATATCCTTTGCAAAAGTGGCTACTTCATAATTTCTGACATTCTCTCCCCTCTGTTGTCTTAGCAGAAGCCCATATCTTAGAACATCACACAGAGTTGGTGGTTGAGAAGGCAGCATTTCTCTACCAGTTCCAATGAAGCTACTCATGTGAGTGGTAGTGACCCATCTTTTCTTCCTGTTACTAGTCATGATCTGATTTTCAGGTTTTTTAAGTGGAAAAAATTATTTGTGCCTGGAAAAAGAAATACACGAAAATGTTACTATTTGTGTGATAATAAAATGACACTGCTTCAAATGAGTACTACTTGTTTGAAAACTTTTAAGTCACATAAAAAAGTTCACAAATTTTATAGTATATTCTTAAGCTTAGAGTAGAAGTACAGACAAAAATAATGATAAGAAGGCACTTCTTGAAAGAAAACAGTTTGCTGTGAATTGTACACGAAATGACAAAAATAGCATGATATTGAATTAGTTCACAATGTAATTCACATTTCATATAGATATCATTGGGAATTGCTAACGTAAACACAACATTATGACCCCCACTCAGTTTTTGCAAAACAAAGTCAAAATATTTGACATACCATAATGCAACAGTACATAGCACAGTCTTCTTGCGACTCTTCTCGCAACTCTATTACGCAATCTTGTTCAAACTCAGTGAGGTGTTGATAATGATATCTTGTCACCTTAAAGGCATTCTTGACTAACATGAACTCAACACCTTGAGTCTCAAGGGTAACTAACACTCAAGATTGTTAAAGTGTGTATTTAAAGCAAACCTTATTTGTATCCTCATAGTGGTGCTACTAGCTCCACTCTTACGTGACTAGTGTGAAATTTGAATAGACATAATCTTTCAGATGTAGAAAAATCATTTGTCACAGAACTCCTCCTTGGTGTTCTGTTTTTTTCCCCTCCCTCCAGACAGTGTAGATCTATCAAAACAGGAGACATAATGAATTTAACTTCAGGACAACTCAACATTAAGCATAGAGAAATCATATGAACGTCAGAATTAGGTAGCAGTTTGCAAACATAAATAGATTGTGAGGCAAACTGTACATCCCTTTCAGTGACACAGAATAAATAATACATAAAATATAAAAAACTGAAGAGGGTTATTCGTAGTCAAAAAATAGACTAACTAAAATCCTGACCAATGTAATAAAGATATTGATATCATTGAATATGTTGGACTCTCTAAAACTATATTTAAAAGAGTTGTCAAGGTGGAAAAACAATTGGCAAATAACAGGCTAATTTTAAACCACAAAAATGAGACAAAGGCTGTGTATCAGTCATTAAATCTGAGTTAGGTGTTAGAGACTGTAACCAAGAAATTTCAAAAATTAACATTAAAGGATACGAAGGTAAGTCCAACTCAAATACTAGAGTGCTTTAATGAATTCTTTATAAATCTAGTGAAGTCTGATGTAAAAGTAACAGATTATCACAAAAAAGTAAAACCCTTTGGCCTAAATGAAAACTCTGAAAACTTTACAAAATTTTTAAAAATTTCTGTGAAGGATGTATAAAATGCAGTCCTAGCATTAAAAAACTAAAAATCTGCAGGTTGGGATGGAGTAGCCACCAATGTTACTAAAGCAGTACACAATAAAATTGCAAACCCGCAACTCAAATAATAAATCAATGTTTTGTAGAGGGCTGTTTCCAGAGGTACTGAAATATGCTGAAGTCAAACCGCGTGTCTAAAAGGGATCAAGAGAGATCATCAGAAATTATCATCCTATCTCAATTCTCCCAGTCATATCTAAAACACCTCAAAAACTTGCTGTTGCCCAAATCCAAAACTTCATTGCAAAATATTCTGTTATTGTAAACCATCAATTTGGTTTTCAACAAGGTAAAAACACCATAGTTGCAGTGAACAGTTTCACCGAGAAAATAAGTACATCATTAGAAAAGAGCAGTAAGGTGGTAGGAATTATCTGTCACCTCACGAAGGTATTTTATTCTGTAAACCATACATTGCTTATTTACAAACTTGAGAAGTATGGCATTAATGGCGATGCCCTACAATCATACTTATCAAACAGAAAGCAAAGAGTTAGCATCTTTTTAAATGGGGCAAATTATTATTCTGTCTGGAAAAAAAAAAAAAAAAATGATCTCAGGATGTTCCACAAGGCTCCTTATTAGGTCCAGTCCTGTTTCTCCTCTGTGTTAATGGATTACCATTAAATATCAGCTCTGTGCCAGTTATGTTTGCATATGTTACTTCTGTGTTAATTGAAAATCAGGTTTCAGAAAAAATCCCAAATCTGTGATCAGTACCCTTTGTACCTTAGGAACTTGGTTTCAGCTAAGTAGGTTGAATCTGAACATATCTAAGATTCACATGATGCAATTAAAAACCAAATAGTCAAAATGTGATTAGATTAAGAGTATTCACAACAACCAACATTTAGAAGAAGCTGACTCAGCATATTCTTAGGTTTAAATGCATAGAAAAATTTGAGCTGGCAGGCACACATTAAGTACCTAGCAAACAAATTGATTAGCTTTGTATTTGGAATGCAAAAACACTCGTGTTCAGAATAATAACAGAACACCTTGAACGACTAGAGATAGGACGTTCATATTCACAGGACATATACATTTATATCTTCTACAGAAATGATTTGAACCATATCAGCCTGCAGGTTCAAGTTTAGCATTGATATTTCGGTACAATATGACCTACCGTAAAATGTGCCTGCAGCTCTCATTGTCACTATAAACTGAAGCTAATGGGTCAGTGTGATTTGAGCAGATGTGCAGAATGACTCACAAACATATGCATGAAATGTACCATTAAATCAGTGAGTTTGAAAGAGGGCGCATTATTGGCCTGAGGGAATGTGATGCTTCAATCCAGGAAATTGCTGCTCGTGTGGGACGAAGTGTTTCGGCAGTGCAACTGGTGTGTGCAGAATGTTTCACAGAAGGCTTTAGAACATGATGAGATGGGTCAGGCCACACTACCAGCCCCCCCCCCCCCCCCCCCCCTTTTCCTTTCGAGAAGGTCAACAACTCATCCAGATGGCATTGCAGGACACATCTGCATCCTCGTTAGCTCTAGCACAACAGTGGGATAGTGTTACACATTGTACACTATCAGGGATGACAGTCTGTCACCATTTCTTTTGGCTTGGGTTATGCACGTTGTCCACTTCTCCGCTTACTTTTGATGAATGTGCAGAAACATGCTAGACAGCAATTGTGTATGGGAAGATATCACTGGGGACAGGTATGGCATCAGATAGTGTTTTTTGATGAATTGAGGTTCTCTTTGTGTGAAAATGATGGCTGCATGTTGGTTTACCACAGACGGGGGAGTGGCATCACAGTGACTGCATTTTCACAAGACATACATTGCCAGCTCAAGGCCTTATGGTATGGGGCGCTATTGAGTGCACCCGAAAACCACAGTTGGTACATATCCAGGGCATTGACCAGTGTGACCTATGTGAATGATCTCCTGCGATACGTAGCCATACCCTTTCTGCGCAACACCCCAGATGCCATTCTTCAGCAAGACAACGCACAACCACGTCTTCATGGTGTCACGGGATGTGAGCCTTTTGCTCTGGTGTGCCATATCACCAGACCTGTCACCAGTGAAAAATGTGTGGGATATGTGAAACAATGGGTGCAGCACTGTGACCCAATGCCAGTCACCACAGATGAACTTTGGAACCAGGTGAATGCAGCATGGATGGCTACATCACAGGACAGCATTCGCGCCTTATACGTATCGATGCCATCATGCATAGAACAAGTTATCAGGCCCGTAGTGGACCCTGTGTCTACTAGGCGACAGGACACTTGCTGAACCGAGGTGACTGAAATGCTAATCATTTCTTCAGAACATACTAATGTACATCTCCTGTGAATATTAATCCATCTCAAAATTTTGCAAACTGTGTGACATAATGTTCTACTCAATACAGCACTGAACAATAACTAACAGACATACAACAAGGAAACTTCTGGCAGTTACACATTAAACATAAGTGTGTGCTGGGATGCCAGCTGCATTTCGCTCCAGTACACCATTGGCATGAAATTATGAATGTTCCAGAATTTTTTGACCAGACCTTGTATTATAAATTTTTGATATGTCTCCGGTACTTAAACCAAATGTATTGCAAGTATATATCATGAGTTGGATAAACCCAATTTCCTAGTTCCATATGGATGTATGAAAAATACTGATAACCACTACAGGAGTTGCCATAAAAGACTGCACTTGTAGCACTTCATAATGCAATGTTTGATCTGAAGGTTTTGTCGGGTTATGGCAGTAGCAAATACAAAGAGGAGGTCACCTTCGGCCTAACACATGAAATTTACTTAAAAGTAACTGATCTAACTCAGTTTAATGGAGAACAATAATGACTTCAGTATGTGGTTGGCACTAGGCATTTAGAATCAAAGATTGTCACACATCATAAAAGAGTTTATAACAGAGTAACCATACAATTAGATGAACACAATAATCATTATACCCACAAGGTCACAGACTACATGTATAAAAACTATCTTTAAAAGGAATTTATAAACAAATGGTTTGTGTATAGAGGTCCATTTACTGTAGTTGTTGTACAGAAATTTACTTTATGCATTGATATCACTGGCCTGCTGAAGGTACCTGTGGCAAGTTAGCTTCATCATTACAGGAACTTCATGCACACATTCTTCATTGTCATTAGTATGTCCGCCTGGTTCTGCTGACATGAAAGTTTGTAATATAAATTTATATAACAAATTTATTTAACTAGAAAGAATACATGTCTACTGCCATGAGTTAAGTACAATGTAAGAATTAATTACTTTAGAAAGACAATAACATCTTGAATAAGAATAAACAGTATTAACAAAACGTCTCTTCTCAAGTTTGGAAATAACAGCAAGGTATATACATGGAGGCCAAAGGTGTGAACAAAACAGTCACTTTGTGTACAAAGAGTAAACATCAAAATTGTCAGTGGCTTAGCTGAACTTAGTAATTACACAATGAACAACACTAGCAAAGTTTGAGTCCCGATGGGACAGTCCAAATACTAATGTGATTAACTGAAACTATATAGTTCCAGAGACTTTTTCTGGTCTTGGGCATCTTTGCTGTATATGTACAGACTGAAGTGACAAATGAAAATTTGTACCAAAACTGGGATTCAAATTCATGTCTCTTACTCACTAGGCAGATGTGCTAACCACTATGCTACCGTGGCACAATGGCTTTTTGCACAACTGCACGGACTATCCTAGCACGCTTCCCTCCTCAATCCAAATTCCTATTCATGCCCCAGCCCACTTGGTATTTCCACTAAACTTGAACAGCATCATAGAGACACTCCAACTTTACTCTGATAGCACCGCAGCATCTGCCTAGTGAGCAAGAGACCCGGGTTTGAATTCTGGGCTTGGTGCAAATTTTCATTCATCACTTGAATGTGTATATATACACCAGATGTTTGACACTTGAAAAGGTCTCTGGAACCATGTAGTTTCATTTGATTAAAAACACCTATGCTTGGGTTTCAGGCAGGATCCCCACCTCATTCATTGCTGAGGTGCTAATAGCAATACAGTTGGAGTACCTCTGCAATGCTGTTAGAGTTTAAGGGGAATACCAAGTGGGCTGAGATGTGAATGGAATTTTGTTTGAGGTGGGAAGCATGCTGTAGTAGTCCGTGCACTTCTGCAAAGCCATTGTACCAGGGTGACATAGTGGTTAGTGCATCTGTTTAGTGAACAGGAAACCCAGATTTGAATCCTGACCTTGGTACAACTTTTGATTCATTACTTCAGTCTATATACAATGATGTGATTGTTCTGAAGTTAGAATCAGTACAAGTTAAGGTCCCAGGAGGACAGTCCAGTATCAACATTATATTTCGAGGAAACACAGCCAAGTCCAGTTTAGCACTAATGAAACGAAGACCTGAAGTCTTACCAGGTCCCCTAGCTTATCACTGAGATGGAAATTGGCATCATCAGTGTAGCAGCTCCAAAGATATTCCTGACTGATGGAATGCTACTGCGTTTGGTGAGCACCTGGCTAAGGAAGTCTGCTCAGGGTGAACTGGCTCTCCTGGACCAATGAGTGGCCTAAATACTGCCCCAGGTGGCAGGATACAGCCGGTACTATTTTTGGTCACCCATGACCTGCACAGGGAAAAGGTCCATGGGGCCAGTGACCTCTGGATGGCAGTTACATTGCCATCTTGTGGCTGTGCAAAATACAGTAGAGTTCGTCTTCTGCAAGGAAGATGGCTGCACACATAGCCTGACTGTAATGTGGGTTGTTGGCAGAGTAGGTATAGGCCCATTATACAGCAATTACTGTAAATCCCTCTACAAACTCCTTGATGCATATTTCTCATGGTAACTGTACACATAGTAATGCTTTCTGACTTTTAGAGCTGCATTGTGGTTTAGGGACTCAGAATTAAACTCTGACATAGCTTATATTAGCATTCAACTGAACCTGGTATTTCATGTATCGTATACAGCTCCCTGGTTGTCATATGGCAACTTCAACTTTTAACACATTCATCATAAAACTCTTAAAACAGCATACAATCATAATCTGCATGTCTCATCGTAACTAATGACCTTGTATATTTGCATTGCTGGCCGAGATGTATTTCAGTACTGTGTAGCTCACCTACGCTATCAAAGATTGCCACATGACTTATGTAGGTAATATCCTGAAAGCCTATCATTATATGTGAGTGTTGGCCAACCTGGTATTCGTGGGTGCTAAGTATATAAAAACTGAATTTCATTCTGAGAAGATTCTCCAGAATACTTCTTTCTTCTGTAGCTGTCTCAGTAGTGTTACTGCTACTGCTACTACTACTATAGTCTTTGCTTTAAAATATAGTGAGATAAACAAGTGAAAGAGAATTAAATTGTATCTGTGGGTGAGGTTTGAAAGGTTTAGTATCCCATCTGACTGAGATGACTTTTTAAGGCAAAACTAATGCTCTGTAAAGGAAGTTTGGATTCAATTAGTAACTTTTTAAGAAGTTGCTCTCATACCTTTTTTGCTAAATTAATTGAATAGGTGTAGTATTTAATTTGTAAATTGTGTGTCAGGCATTCCACTGTGATAAAATGGGAGTGAAAATGCATATATTCCATCTTTCCACACTCTTCAGCGTGAATGATGACCCCAGATAATTTGCATTTTTTTCCTTTTTTAATCGCAATTGAGTATTGGAACTTCTCTATCCAGCATCTTTTATTGTACCTCATTCCATGTGAATAGTGTGTACACTAGCAAAATGATTTGCATCACCACTCCTCCAGTACAGTCTACCATTTGTATTATTTGTGATGAATGTTCATCTCCTCATTTTCTTCTATTTTTTTATATTTATTTATTTAATGCCCTCCCCTTTTTGTCACGCACGGATGTAGAATTGCTCTCATTTCATGAGCATGTTATGCTCTTCACCACAGTGTTACTGTTATCATTCATCCCATTCTAACTTTTCTGATAATTATTAAGAAAATATCAGCTTCATTCAGTATTAGCTGCATGCTCACCTTACTGAGGTTTGTTGGTTGGCTTCATTGATTTGTTTTCCTAAATTATTTCACATGGCTACTGTGATAGTGCTTCAATAAATGTGGACTAAAAAAGTACATCCATACCCCCCCTCCCCCCCTCTTTCTCTCCAACTTCATTTCCTCCCTCTGCAGCAAATGGCATTGAAATGAAAGCTGTGTCTTCAAAGATGAAAATGGTCTTAAGCTATATCATAACACAGACAAATCCAGATCCCTCTCCTCCCAGGCAAAATAGTGGTTTAACAACATGGTAGAAAGGGCACTATAACTTTATTCTGCAGAGATATTTGCTAAAATAATTTCTCACTTGAAAGGAAGGAAAGCTTCCTTATTAGGTTATTATGACCCTCTGATGTTTTTTTTGTAAGTGTTTACATTCTGCCTGCAGCCCAATAAGGCATTAGGCTCTTATAGGAGGCGCACATTACCGGGTACAAAAATCAACAGGGATTCATCACAGAAGAACCATCATGAAATAATTGGCAAAACTAAGGGATAATAAAAACAAACTTTTCACCTGCCTTGAGATGACTGGGTGTTTGTGTTGTCCTCATCATTTCATCATCATTCAGGAAAGTGGCGATATTGGACTGAGCAAAGGTTGGGAATTTGTACGGGTGCTGATAACCGCGTAGTTGAGCGCCCCACAAACCAATCGTCGTCGTCGTCATCAATAAAAACAAACAATCCATCAAACTCCAGATTATCTCAGTAGAAGAATGACAAAAGACGCAAAAGATGTGAGTGATGGCAAAGGTACCTTTGGAGGGATTGTGCAATAAAAAGCTACAGTGTTAGGAGGAAAAAGCTCAAATACTCTGTGGTCTTGTAGCCCAAATGCACAAAGTTTAATTTCTGTGGACTGTTTTGAAGACACCATTTTATTAAAGGTGGAAAAAAATGGGTAGCAAATTGGAACCTATCATTTGTTTGCTCTAATGTTATGTTCGTGTTACTGGTGGGCATTGAGTGGGAGTAAGGATTTGTAATGAACTTCCAGAATACAGTCTCTTGCTCTCAAAAAAGCACCTGCCCAACTTAACAATGTCAAGTGACAGACGGAAGATGGATGATCAGCAATATTGTCTGTCTTCACTCTGTTACAGACTTTGGATCTGATAGTTATGAATTATATGCTAAGCACCTCTTGTCCCTCTGTTGACCAAGTTTTGGTTATGATAATCTCTTCCTCCACTAGCATTTGAATTAGGTTCCTCCAAGTCAAACACATTTGTTATAGCACAATTTAGAGGGCTTATATGTGAAAGCAGGTAGACTGTGACTCAAGATATTCCGTTGCAGCAATACTGATAAAGAAAGACACTAATCAAGGTAGTTGTCTAAAAGTGCATATTTTTCTCAAGTAATTACTAAGTGGTATCAAATGTGTGAAACAGTTGTGGACCTCCTAGTGAAGTCTCCCATGCTCATGGCAGTAAATGATGGGAAGTTTATTTATATTGCTTTCTTTTTGCAATTCAGTGTGTGACAAAAAGTTCAGACTACTACTGGTTGTAGAGGGTTATTGTATCCCCAAGGTGAACTGCCCATAATGTAAGTCATGTAAAATATTTGATATTAATGAGACAGTTCTTGATGGTAGAAGCCATGGTGCTTATGGCTGAGTATATATACTGTCTATATGGGACCTGCTGTTTTGCAGCCAGAGGGAATTGGAGAGCAATACATGATTGCCTCTGAATATCACTTGGTATGAAGCATAATCAAAGCCATCAAATGAAATCAAAGGAATCAAGCAGGAAGCAGGTAGATGAATACACACACAAAACACAGATGATGTGACTTACCGAACGAAAGTGTTGGCAGGTCGATAGACACAAACAAACACAAACATACACATGAAATTCAAGCTTTCGCAACAAACTGTTGCCTCATCGGGAAAGAGAGAAGGAGAGGGAAAGACGAAAGGATGTGGGTTTTAAGGTAAGTCTTACCTCTAAGGTAAGTCTTTCCGCTCCCGGGATTGGAATGACTCCTTACCCTCTCCCTTAAAACCCACATGCTTTCATCTTTCCCTCTCCTTCCTTCTTTCCTGATGAGGCAATAGTTTGTTGCGAAAGCTTGAATTTCATGTGTATGTTTGTGTTTGTTTGTGTGTCTATCGACCTGCCAGCACTTTCGTTCGATAAGTCACATCATCTGTGTTTTTAGATATATTTTTCCCACGTGGAATGTTTCCCTCTAAAAAATATATATATGATCTCCACAAACCTAACATTAATTAGAAGGCAGCAGTTCAGTATTGCTCTTCATATGGCAAACATGATTAAAGTTTGATGTTTGACATGTTTTGTATTTCAGGCCCATATAGTGTCGACGTGCTCAGAAAATATAAGTGCTTTGAGTGTTGTTTTGGAGAAGGAACATGGAATTCTCCCAGAGAAGAGGCTAAAAGAACTGAGAGGTAAGTTGTTGTGTTGTTTTTTTTTTTTCTTTCTTTCTTTTTTGAAATGTGTGTGTCTCACTTTTTGTAAATATCATTGATGAAGGTTGTTTTTTTTGTCATGACAGCAGTGTTACAGCTCATTGCTCTTAATAGCTGCATTGCCTCTTAGTACACTAGTTTCATTCGAAGGCGGTGAACATTGCTGACTGGTATCTGCAAGTGTGGCAGTATCAGGTGATACCAAATGTGTGTGGAATATACTTGAATTTATTCAACATTATCATATTAGAAAGTAATTATTAATGTGGAATGAAACACACTGAGAATGCAAAGAGCAGGAAGACAGACAAATAACTAGAGGAACAAAGGGAATGAGTTGGATATGCTTTTTAAGTCTTGTCAATGGCTTATAGGTTGTATACTTAAACAGGGATGTTAAGGTGGCTTAGTAGAAATCTGTGTTGATATAAAACAGCATCATAGAGAGCAAAGAGAAGATATAGTAGGTGTCATTGGTAATTAGTGTTGCCAGGTTTTCTGAAATAAGGGAGTTTCTGAAAATTGGCAACGTGTCGTATCATGTAGGATGTAACACTACACTGTTGACGTTTTGTATAGTATTTTAATTTTCAGTTTTTGTGGAATTTTTGTACTCATACACTTGAATGCACAGACATGATTACGAATGTTTATAATTTGATTGGTATTCAGAAAGAAACTTATCTTCCACACAACTGAATAATTCTGAATACAATTTGCAGTTCACTTTTAATGAGTTCAACAGAACGTCTGTTTATCACATCAGTCCACGTATTATTCATAATTGAAAACACACTTTCTGTGTGGTCATTAGATCCTGAGATACTTATCACAAAACAGGATTCTTCTTTTTTAAAATTTGTTTTTCAAATTCTGTTTGTTAATTGGTTTGCATCTAGAATCACAAAACACAGATACCCATTACTCAAAAACATTATCAGCAAAGATTGACTTTATCATTTAAATTTCCCCTGACATTACAGAACCCACCATACAATTCATCTTCATTTACATCAAATTCAAAATAATATCTTGCAGCTCACTGAAATTAATTTCTTTGGTTATACAGACAGGAAGAAAATTTATCTGCATTTTCTGTGAAACATTTCAGTAACTGACATTGAATCAGTAAAAACTGAAAAAATATTGCACTTCACCCAAAAAAACAGTATATTAGAATGAGATCAGGATAAATGCTTTTAAATACATGAGACAAGAGACTGAAAAAAGGGTCAAAATACATCTAAACCTGGGAAATATCGGAGACCTGGCTACCCTATTTGTGATGAATACGTTATGAGTACCAGCAATTGCAGCCAAGGGCATATTCCAGGAAGCAAAGAGAGCTTCACTGCAAGTTTAAACACAGCCAAAACCTCTCAGACAAACAGAAGTTAAACGATGTCAAAGTCTGTGTAAGGAGGGCTATGCATGAAGTGAAGTGTTCAGTGAATTCGAAAGTAAAATTCTATGTACCGACTTGATGGAAAATCCTAGGAAGTTCTGGTCTTACATTAAATCAGTAAGTGGCTCGAAACTGCATATACAGACACTCCAGGATGATGATGGCATTGACACGCGTAAAGCTGAAATACTAAACGCTTTTTTCCAAAGCTGTTTCACAGAGAAAAACCGCACTGCAGTTCCTTCTCTAAATCCTCGCACAAACGAAAAAATGTCTGACATAGAAATAAATGTCCAAGGAATAGAAAAGCAACTGAAATCACTCAACAGAGGAAAGTCCACTGGACCTGACAGGATACCAATTCGATTCTACACAGAGTACGCGAAAGAACTTTCCCCCCTTTCCATGTACCGCAAGTCTCTAGAGGAACGGAAGGTTCCAAATGATTGGAAAAGAGCACAGGTAGTCCCAATCTTCAAGAAGGGTTGTCGAGCAGATGCGCAAAACTATAGACCTATATCTCTGACATCGACTGTTGTAGAATTTTAGAACATGTTTTTTGCTCGTGTATCATGTCATTTCTGGAAACCCAGAATCTACTCTGAAGGAATCAACATGGATTCTGGAAACAGCGATCGTGTGAGACCCAACTTGCTTTATTTGTTCATGAGACACAGGAAATATTAGGTACAGGCTCCAAGGTAGATGCCACTTTCCTTGACTTCCGAAAGCCATTCGATACAGTTCCGCACTGTCGCCTGATAAACAAAGTAAGAGCCTACGGAATATCAGACCAGCTGTGTGGCTGGATTGAAGAGTTTTTAGCAAACAGAACACAGCATGTTGTTCTCAATGGAGAGACGTCTACAGATGTTAAAGTAACCTCTGGCGTGCCACAGGGGAGTGTTATGGGACCATTGCTTTTCACAATATATGTAAATGTCCTAGTAGATATTGTCGGTAGTTCCATGCGGCTTTTCGCGGATGCTGCTGTAGTACACAGAGAAGTTGCAGCATTAGAAAATTGCAGCGAAATGCAGGAAGATCTGCAGCAGATAGGCACTTGGTGCAGGGAGTGGCACCTGACCCTTAACATAGACAAATGTAATGTATTACGAATACATAAAAAGAAGGATCCTTTATTGTATGATTACATGATAACGGAACAAACACTTGTAGCAATTACTTCTGTAAAATATCCAGGAGTATGCGTGCAGAATGATTTGAAGTGGAATGATTATATAAAATTAATTGTTGGTAAGGCGGGTGCCAGGTTGAGATTCATTGGGAGAGTCCTTAGAAAATGTAGTCCATCAACAAAGGAGGTGGCTTACAAAACACTCGTTTGACCTATAATTGAGTATTGCTCATCAGTGTGGGATCCGTACCAGGTCATGTTGACAGAGGAGATAGAGAAGATCCAAAGAAGAGCGGTACATTTTGTCACAGGGTTATTTGGTAAGCGTGCTAGCATTACGGAGATGTTTAGCAAACTCAAGTGGCAGACTCTGCGAGAGAGGCGCTCTGCATCGCGGTGTAGCTTGCTGTCCAGGTTTTGAGAGGGTGCGTTTCTGGATGAGGTATCAAATGTATTGCTTCACCCTACTTATACCTCCTGAGGAGATCATGAATGTAAAATTAGAGAGATTCGAGCGTGCACGGAGGCTTTCTGGCAGTCGTTCTTCCCGCGAACCATATGCGACTGGAACAGGAAAGGGAGGTAATGACAGTGGCATGTAAAGTGCCCTCCGCCACACACCGTTGGGTGGCTTGTGGAGTATAAACGTAGATGTAGATACTGTTGTGGCTTAAGTCATGTGATAACTTCAAAACATTCGTGCTTTTGCATTCTAAGTGATTTAGGACTGAATACTGGCTTAATGAGAAACATTACTAATTGAAGGTCAGTCAAGAATGGTTTCTTAACCTTATGCATAGATGTGTCCTACAGCAGGCTAACAGGAAGTACCTCAGGAATTATCTTTCAACAGCCTGAAAACAAATTGTGTTGCACCCTGTTCTGGTTTACAAAATTCAACTTTTTATGTCCCACAGCCAGTCAAAATGTTAGTGTGTTATTTGTCACATATTAAGTAACTAAATTGACGTAGGGGATGTTTCTCTGCATTTACTTTGAAGATATTAGTTGAAATGATAGTTAAATAATATTGTAATTATGACAAATGGTTATTGTTATTTTAATGTGGTTATATTGGTACTGGACATAAAAAATTGTGTCACTTGTAAGCAAATGCAATACACATCACTGTTATTCATTGTCTTATTATTTTCACAAGCTTCACTGTATTGTAGGTTATCCATTGTTCCATCATTCTTGCATTATATTATTCCTGATAGTCACTTCTCAGTGCTATTGAGAGTAAATAGTATCTGGTATAGTAGGATGAATTACTCCACTGCATTCTGAACATTAATGGAGTTGACTCTAACACAAGCAGTGGACATACATAACAGCTCAAACTTTATTTTAATTTTCTTAGCACTTTTACTGAATCACCAGATTTACAACAGCTCAAAGGATCTGACTGCAACCTCAGTTCACAAACCCGACATCTATGCCAAGAGATGAAAAACACTTTTATGAGGCATTTGAGAGGGCTATGCAAGTTTTGATATTGAAATTGGCCTTCTTCTACATGTACACAAATTACAGTTCCCCCGGCACACTTTCTGTGTGTAAGTTTGGGCTAATCTTGGAAAATAATTTAGGGATTTTTATATGGTACACTGATGCAGTGAATGATTCATGAGGAAGGTTCATGTATATCATCTATAAGTATTTATTGTGAATTGGCTGCATTTTGATGAATTAAAGTCCTCCTCCACGGTGAAAACGATGCCACTGCCATCTCGTGGGAAATAGTAGAACTGCTTGGAATCATCATAAGCCTAAGGCTACCAGACTAAATCACCAGGTTGTCATGCCAGTGTTGCTTGGCATATGATGTTACCATATTACATAGCAAAGAATATTGTGAACCAGTATTGCATGGCAGAGGGTGCCTCCTACCAGTGTTGTGTGGCTTCATATCATGTTGCATGGCCGATTGTGCATAGCAGATGGTGCATTGTACCATACGAAAGTTACCTAACATTGTTCTCTGAATTTTAATCATAACTCTTTACAATTGCCAGTAAACAAAATTACTGATACACCAGACAAGTCATACGCCTGTAGATACTTAGTGCTATCCATGCAAAGCTGGGTAAGATTGCTAATTTAATATCTTTCAGGAACACTGTATACACCTTCTCCTGAGTTTCAGTCAAATCACTACTCTTTTGCTGTTTCAGTTGTTGATGTTATTATTTTGGGCGCACGTGGAGAGATTGTTCATTAAAACACTATAAGAGACGTTTATGCCATTTGTTGATTTTTTCTCGAGAACTATCAAACAAGCCATTCGTCGACCCAAGGCTGGTTTGAATAGCCCTAGTGAAGTTGGTATGCCTTTGCCCTTAGTCTGACTTGGAACCAGCTCGTTTATAGGGGAACTGACTGAGTACTAGATGTTGCCTTCATATGTAGTTCTTCCAGTCTTCTATTACTCCATCTCCTCCTCTCCCCTCTCTCCCCTAGCTGTCGATCTCCTTCTCCATCCTATCTGTGCCCCCCCCCCCCCCCCCCCCCCCCTGTGGGTCCATGGGTAAAAATAGGCCCGAGGTATTCCTGCCTGTCGTAAGAGGCAACTAAAAGGAGTGTCTCATGTTTCAGCATTTATATGATGGTCCCCTGTGGGGTTTGACCTCGTATTTCAAAATTTTTCTGGAGAGCGAGCCAATTGGGGAAGAGCGCCTTACATGGTGCATTGTGTCCATCGTGCATTGAGATCTTTAGCCCACTTTCTCATCGTTGCATTGCAGTCCCGCTCATTCTCCTTCTCTTGGGTGAGGATACATAACTGGGTGGATTTTCTACCATGCACTGTGCAGTGTTGCGTTCTGCACTGATGATGTCATGGACTTCTTTGCACCTGATATCCAGCACGGTAGCCAGTCTGTTGTAGTGGGGCCGCCATGTACCCTGTTGGTTGTAGCCCCCTGACAACACAGGGATCGCTCTGCTGATGCCTGTGCCATTTACTCCCTATGTATGCCAAGGAGTAGATACCTGTCACCCTGGGGCATGGGGATTCCTGGCAATGGCCATCCTGCCAGGTGACCCTTGCTGAGGCTGGGTGGTGCCCGTGGGGAGGGCCCTTGGTTGGAGTGGGTGGCATCAGGGCGGATGACATGCAATGAAGTGTGGTACATCATCTCTTGCTGGTGGCCAGCCACCAGCAGTATCTAAATGTTCCAGGACTCAATTCAGTGCACAGAAGTATGACCCCAAATCGTCCCCCTCCCTGGCTGCACCATGGGAAGAATGCCAGGCTAAGGATGGCAGTGAAGCTTATTCACCCCGGTACCTTGTCTGTTTGAGAGCTGATGGGGAATCCTTTATGGTGATGAAGCTTCAGTTTTTTGTTGAGCATTTAGAGGACAAGTTTTGGGAGGTGAAAGACTTGTCCAAAATGCGCTCTGGGTCAGTCTTGATCAAAACAGCATCCTTTGCCCAGTCTCGGGCACTACTCGCCTGTGACAAGCTGGGGGCTGTTTCTGTTTCCATCATGCCCCATAAGAACTTGAATATGGTTCAGGGTCTCATATTCTACAGGGATCTTCTTTTGCAGTCTGACAATGAGCTGCACGGGGTCTGAGGGATAAACAGGTTGCTACCAGTGCCTTCATCTTGGATTTTGAGGGTGACACATTACCTGAAAAGGTCAAGGTGATGGTCTACCGCTGTGATGTCAAGCCATATAACCCTCCCCTAATGCGATGTTTTAAGTGCTGGAAGTTTGGCCCTATGTCTTCCTGGTGTACTTCCACGTGTTGAGATTGTGGACGTCCTTCGCATCCCAATACTCCATGTGCCCCACCTCCTATCTGTGTTAACTGCGGAGAGCATCATTCCCCTTGCTCGCCAGAGTGCAGGATCTTACAGAAAGAAAGAAAAATCATGGAGTACAAGACCCTGGGCTGACTGATCTACACTGAGGCTAAGAGGAAATTTGAATGACTCCATCCTGTGTGAATGACTTCCTCTTATGCCACCGCTACGACAACAGCGATAGCCCCATCATTTCAGCGAATTCCAGTCGGCTCTCAGAGCTGTAAGACTACACCTGCCACCTTGACCATGGAGGGATTTACCCTCCCTGTTGCTCCTGCACCACATACTTCGGGAGCAACGCCCCCCCCCCCCCCACCCCCGCCCTGCCCCCAACCATTGGTCTTTAACCAAGGCAGACTGGGAAACTTTCAGTCCTGCAGTCACCGTTGACGCTCCCCCACATGGTAACATCGATGTGTTGGCCGAGTGGGTGACCACAACAGTCATTACTGCAGTGGAAAACATGATCGCTCACTCTATTGGGTGCTCCCGGCGAAAGGCAGTCCCTTGGTGGTCACCGGAAGTCGCTGTGGCAATTGAGCATAGGCAGGTTCTCCAGTGGCCTAAGTGACACCCTTTCCTGGAGCACCTCATAGCCCTTAAATGGCTCCGTGCCTGTGTTCGCCAGCTTATCAAAAGATGGAAGCAGGAGTGTTGGAAGAGGTAAATGTCGACCATTGGGTGCCATACGTCACCTTCCCAGGTCTGGGCAGAGGTCAAACTAGTTTTTGGGTACCAGACCCCAACAGGTGTTCACATAAACGGCTGAACACTTTGCTGAGCACTTTGCACTTTGCTTGAGCCTCTGCGTCGGAGAGCTACCCCCCCCCCCCCCCCCTAGCCTTTCACACCCTCAAACACTGTGAACCCTGTAACGTCCCATTTACAGAGTGGGAGCTCCTCAGTACCCTTGCACATTGCCATGACACATCCCCTGGGCCAGATTGGATCCACACTCAGATGATTAAACATCTCTCATCTGACTACAAGCAACATGTCCTCGTCATCTTCAATTGGATCTGGTGCAATGGCATCTTTCCATCGCAATGGTGGGAGAGCACCATCATTCTGGTGCTTAAACCCGTTAAAAACCCACTTGATGTGGATAGCTATTGGCCCATGAGCCTCACCAAAATTGTTTGCAAGCTGCTGGAATGTATGGTGTGTTGGCAGTTGTGTTGGGTCCTGGAGTCACATGGCCTACTGGCTCCACATCAGGGCAGCTTTCGCCAGGGTCGCTCCACCACTGATAATCTTGTGTCCCTCGAGTCTGCCATCCGAACAGCCTTTTCCAGACACCAACACCTGGTTGCCACCTATTTTGATTTAGGAAAAGTGTATGACACCACCTGGTGACACCATATCCTTGCCACATTATATGAGTGGGGTCTCCCATAGGCGACCCAGGTCAGGGCTCACGATTGCAGTTCACTTGCGATCACTTCTATCACTTCTGTCTGAACTGGAGTCCTTGCCTTTACCACCTCTCCTCAAGGTCGATTCACGTACACCTACACAGTGTAGCCCTGGGCCAAATCTTTGCCTGGACCTTTCACGTGGCCCTAAGGACTCCATTAACCCTGTGGCTCTTCTCTGTCACTTCCACTCGATTCTCGACGTGTTCCAGGGCTCTTAAGTGGTTTACACTGATGGCTCGATGGCTGATGGTCACGTTGGTTTTGCCTATATTCACGGCGGCCGTGTTGAACAGCATTCCTTACCCAGTGGCTGCAGTGTATTCACTGCAGAGCTGGTGGCCATGTCTCATGCACTTCAGTATATCCGTTCATGCCCTGGGGAGTTCTTTATTTTATGTACTGATCCTTGAGCAGCCTACAAGCTATCGACAAGTGCTACCTTCGTCATCCTTTGGTAGCGTCCATCCAGGAGTCCATCTATGCCCTTGAACACTCCAGTCATTCAGTGGTGTTTATCTGGACCCCTGGTCATGTCAGAATCCCGGCAAATGAACTTGCTGACAGGCTGGCTAAACAGGCTACATGGAAACCGCTTCTGGAGATCAGCCTCCCCACAACTGATCTGCGTTTGTTATTATGGTGCAAGGAGGAGTGGCAAAATCTCAGTACGCACAACAAACTGCGAGCCATTAAGGACACAACGAATGTGTGGAAGTCCTCGATGAGGGCCTCTTGCAGGGATTCCGTGGTCCTCTGCCGGCGCCGCATTGGCCATGTCTGGGCAATGCTCGGCTACCTCCTGCACCGTGAAGACCCGCCTCAGTGTCGGTGCAGCACCTGGTTGACAGTGGCCCATATTCTTCTGCTCTGTTGTTATTTGGCTCCCCAGCAACATCTGTGTCCTCTACCTTAGTGTTTTTAGGGTGGAGAATCTAATGTGCTGCAAAGTGGCTGGCTTCTCCTTTTTATTTTTGTGGTTGGCCAGCCACTGTAATCTGCTTTCTTGTTTTACTCTCTTCTAACTGTTTCTTGTGTCTGTCTGTTGTTTTCTTGTCCCCTTTGGTTCCTTCTAGTGTTCGGTGCCTTTCCTTCTTTGTTGTGGTTTTTCCTTTCTTTCCATTCTGTGTTATACATATCGTATGTTTGATTTTCACACTTGAGGCTTTGTTTTATTTGGAACACGGGACCAATGACCATGCAGTTTGGTCCCTTCCTCCCCTGTTTTAAACCAATCAACCTACCAACCTCTGTGTTCATCTTTCCCTTCCCCCTTTCACCTTTTCATCTCCTCCTCACCCACCCCTTTCTTTCCTTCACCTCTATCCCAGTAGGTGGTTGGTGGTTCTTACCCCTACAGTATTTCTTTCCAGATAGTAAGTAATATGTGTACCGAGTTAGGTTGAAATTGACCCAGGAGTTTAGGAGGAGCATCTTACCCATGGCTTCACCCGTGTACACATGTCATACACATTTCACATATCTGTACACACATTTCACCTGTATCTCTAGCAAATCTGACCCTGAAATTGCATTTTCATGCAACTCAGTGTTTATGATGTCTTGTCTCCTGAACTGTGTGTTGAACAGTGTTATAATTTTGCAAGTACTTTCAGCACCATATGCTGAAACTTCTGTGAAATTTGTTACTAACAGAGTTAGTAACACAGAAAAAATAAATTATAATGGTATGCCTGATATGGCAGTTTTACTCCGTGAACAGTGAAAATGTAGTAAGCAATAAACTTCTTTCTTTTCAATGTTTTGGGCAGGGTGTCAGCAAGAAAAAGTTTTGTAAAGGTTGAAATTGTATGTAAAGTTTACTGCAAGTGACTAAGTGCTCTCATTCTCAAATGGTGGGTGAATAAAATGTGGGTATCCATGTCTCATGGGCTACATTACTTCTTCACCTGCCCCCACCCCCCTTTTCAGTTCCCCTCCCCCTTTCACTCCCATCCCCACCTCCCGATATGTAGGTGGGGGGGGGGGGGGGTTCAAATTGATCCAGTAGCTCAGGAAGAGATGTGGAAGATACACTGATAAGCCTGAACATTGACTACCACCCTGCTATCAATGTAAACCCACCTCTGCGACAGCAGCATCACGTGGCAAGGAATGACTGCTACTCAGACACACGCATGGTGCATTTAGTGTAGGTGAGTGTGCTGTCCATGTGCGCGATGGGGAAGGGTCGGCCACTGTGGCCGAGCAGTTCTAGGCGCCTCAGTCTGGAACCACACGACTGCTATGGTCACATGTTTGAATCCTGCCTAGGGCATAGATGTGTGTGATGCCCTTAGGTTGGTTAGGTGTAAGTAGTTCTAAGTTCTAGGGGACTGATGACCTCAGATGGTAAGTCCTGTAGTGCTCAAAGCCATTTTTGATGGGGAAAGTTTGTGATCTATTTTACTTTGACCGAGGGCAGATTGTGATTGCCCTAAAGCTTGGCACGAGCATTTTCGAAACTGCGCAGCTTGTTGGGTGTTTGAGGAGAACTTTGGTGAGTGTCCTCAACACTTGGTGTCCACAGTTCGTGGTCTTGCAGTCGCATTCTTGCTTCCCAGGCACGGGGTCCCGGGTTCGATTCCCGGCGGGGTCAGGGGTTTTCACCTGCCTCAAGATGACTTGGTGTTTGTGTTGTCCTCATCATTTCATCATCATTCATGAAAGTGGCAAGTTTGGACTGAGCAAAGGTTGGGAATTTGTATGGGTGCTGATAACCACACAGTCGGGTGCCCCACAAACCAATCATCATCATCATCATCATCATCATCATCATCATCAACACTTGGTGAAACCATGTCTAGACATTGTGGGGTTGGGCGGCCAGCCTCGTTACAGATGTTGGACATTGTAGACTTGGCGGACTTGTAAAACAGGACAGGCGGTGAACTGTGGCAGACATAACATCAGACTTTAATGCTGGGCAGAGTAAGAGTGCGAACATACAGTGCACCAACCACTCTTAACTATGGTTCTCTGCAGCCGATGACCCATGCATGTGCCAATGTTAACACAATTGAAATGGGCATGTGACCATTGGCACTGGATGTTAGTGCCATGGCAGAGCATTGCATGCTCTGATGAATCCTGACATTTTCTTCATCATGTCGATGGGAGGGTACGAATCTGTTATCTTACAGGGGAATAGCTCCTTGACGCCTGCACTGCGGGACTGAGACAAGCTGGCAGCAGTTTCAGTATGTTCTGAGGAACATTCATGTGGACGTCCATGGGTCCAGTGGAGCTCGTGCAAAGCACCATGATGGTCAAGGAATACGGTACACTGGTTGTAGACCATGTACACCCTTCCGTGACTATCATGTTTCTGGAGACCAGTGGCATTTTTCAGCAAGATAATGCACTATGTCACAGGAAAGGAGTGTGATGGAGTAATTCAAGGTACACTGTGGTGAGTTCCAGTTGATGTATTGGCCCCCAAACTCGCCAGATCTGAACCTGATCGAACGCATCTGGGATGTAATTGAACATGGTGTCAGAGCTCATTGCTGCCCTCCCAGAATTAGTGGATTAACGGGAATTAGGTGACTTGTGTGTGCAGATGTGGTGTGGATATATATATATATATATATATATATATATATATATATATATATATATATATATATATATATATATATATATATATATATATATATATATATATATATATATATATATATATATATATATATATATATATAGGGAAACATTCCCTGTAGGAAAAATGTCTTTCCCTCTCCTTCCCTCTTTCCTGATGAGGCAACAGTTTCCAACTGTTGTCAAGATGATACTCAGATATTACATATTTGAATAAGAACTCTTCTTAAGTAGTTTCGGGTTCTATTCAGTTGAGTTCACTGCTTTGAGTGTTGTTCTGTGGAATCAGTCAGTACCCATATTTTGCTACTGCCACTACCAACCTACTGAAGATACCCAATCTTCTGTATTTATGCTCATAAAATAATTACAACAGATATGAGATAAAAATATTCTGATACTGAGAACTGAGTGTTGAAGGATCAAAAGAGTGGCTGCAGTCATTCAGTGATACCTTCTGAGAGCCTTCTGTTCCAGGAAAGACTAAATTGACTTCCAACAAATATGGAAGAAAGACGGTTAATGGCTGCACAAATGTCCAGTCGACTTGATTTGTCTCAAAATGGGTAGCAGAATAGTGTACCCATTGTTTGCAAGTTGTAGAATTTCATATCTCCACTTGGTTGTTAGATGTTCTGACAGATTTGGCCATAGTCATTTGTGATATCAGTGGACAAAAAAAAAAAAAAAAAAAAAAAAAAAAAAAAAGATTCTCAAAGAAAGTCTTTATAATATCTGGAACAAAGATTTGTTTGTATCAAGTGAAAGACGATCAAATGGCAGTAACTCCCTTTTGAAACACCCTTCTTCTTGGATAAATGACCAGGTTGATACCGTAAATATGTGCAGTATTTTGGCTGCAGACAGAGTTACTATCATAAAATAGAATAATGAATTTCCATACTGTGGAAACTTATTATCTACGAGCACTTCAAGCTGCTACTTACCCTCTTACAAAGGTTACAGCAGATCAGCAGGCCTAGCATCTTCGTTTACTTTGCGAAAATTAAGAAACTGTACTTACTGGATACAAAAATCTGGTCATTTACTCATTACTTGTTAACCATCTACTGGGAAAATCTGAAGTACCACAATCTGTTGTGTTATGTGAAACTGAAGAAGACTGAAATTAGTATGTTGGTACCAGCTGTACAAATTTGTAGAACTGAATAATTTTTGTAAGTCATGGAACACCCAGTGAATCAGCTGGTGAGTGATTTCATGGAAACTAATCAAATAATTTGATACAGGAATGAGACACATTCCAGCAACTAAAAGAAATGCATAAACAGAGAGTTATAAATAAGAAAAAACCCTTGAGAATGAACAAAAACAGCTGAACAAATTAAAATGAAGTTGACATGGTGGGAAGTGAAATATGTAGTTTTCCTTTAAGAACAATGGGTAAAATGAGTGTCTTCATGTTTGAAGATAACATTTAACTTACCTGAATGATATGAGGAAGAGATACTGATTCAGGAAAAATACTAGATCATCTCTGTGGCAGAAACAGGAATGATTTTTTTCAACAATAACATGACGATTCTTCCATACATCCTTTTCTAAATTAACATCTGTGTGCTGCAAGCTACCATAAAATCAGTGGTAATGGGCACATTATGTATCAGCATCATTGTACACCCTTTGTATTTCAATTGTGGATGGTGATTCGTGAAAACGACTGTTAATACACTCTGTGTAACCCTGAATAGTGATTTTGTTACTGATGTGATCATTTCTTGAGTTAAAATATCTGTAGGGTAAAATAGCATTCCTTAATTTGTTTTGGAACATCTACTATTGGAATTTTGAGAGTAAGTTATGTAATGCAAAGCCTCTTTCCCTATAAGGGAGCAGTGAAAGTGACATCAGGAGGGGCAAGTATAGAAGGCATCTCCTCCACCTTTTCTGCCCATTTCTGCATGCTTCCCCCATTCATATTCTCACCATACACCATACACATCAGTCAGAAGCCTTCGGCATATGCATGTCAAGTTGAACGTACGAACTGTGCCGTTAGACATTGCTATCTGGTACATTTATGCTTAGTGCATTACAAGATGCTCACTTTAAAATGTTATGATACCTGAAATCTGCATATAGCACATCACAATAAAGATTTTATGATCAGAAGTGGACACTGATGTGTTTCAATGACTGCAGAATCATATACCAAGAAAATTTTAGAAAATAGTTTAGTGAAACACTAGCCTCTCCATATTAATGTATTCTCACAGGTTTTAAAAGGTATATTGCGGTCAAAAATGCATTATTACTGCTCATATATTAAATTATAATGCTATTTCAATTTTGACTATGTGAACATTTTAGCATTCCTTGGCTTTGCATGTTAGTTTTAACCATGGTACAGAACAGCAAACATGAACCTTCTGCTACCCACAAGTAATGCTGACAAACTTGCCAGCACAGGCAGTGTACTCCTGGTGGCTTATCTGCCTTGTATTGATAAGCATTTGGGGGGGGGGGGGGGAGGAGGAAAGTGAAGATCACAGGAAAGGGAATCGGAGGGAACAGCATTCCTAGCTTCAGGGGCAGGGGAATAAACTAGAAACATGACATTTAATGCAATTTATTGCTGTTTGTTGTCCTGCTCTGAAGCCTCACTATCTGAGGAGTCATTTGAAGCAATGACAATGCTTTCAATGAACTTTTTTTCACATGCCTTCCTTCAATAACTAATTTTCTTGCAATTTTCAATGTGGTATATGCACTAAATGCAGTCTTCCACTGTGACATCATCAACTGCTTCCTCAAGTAAAATTTGCACATTTTCATTCTGCATGTGCAATTTCTGGCTCTGACCTTTCTCTTAACTAGCTCCTCATTCTGACCCTGATGGGCCAATCAGAGACAAACTGAGCATTGTGTCATCCCCTGCCAGCGGTGTCGTTGGATGCGATAAGGAGGGGGTGTGGTTCAATACACTGCTCTCGCGGCTGTTGTCTGCTTTCTTCACCTTGGAGCCACTACTTCTCATTTAAGTATCTACTCAGCTGGCCTCAGGAGGCTCTGTGCATCCCATAATAGACCTCCCATCAAGGAAAAACCACTGACAGTACTACTAATCAAATCTGGGCTATCTGCCTAGCAGTCACACATGCAGACCACTGGGCTCTGGAGGCTGATGTTTCCACTCACTAGGGTCCATATGTTTTTCTATTGAGTTATACTGACTGTTGTAAGGGGACAGACTCACAACCTCGTGGGCAGTTTCTGCCGCATAGTTCAAATTGATTGTAAAAGTGCTTGTGGCACCTGATTTCCTCCAACATCTGCAATTTTGTACAGCAGCCTGAAATTTTGTCTTCTAGCCACTGTGCATTTTTTTCCTCATTTGAGTCCAAATTAGGAATTTTCTCATTTCTTCTTGAATGATAAGTGGTGTTATCCATGACAATCACACAACCCTCTTTTAAACCGCATAATAAAATCTAAAAAAAGGTAGTGTTTAAGTATGTACCTATTAGTTTCTTCATGACAATCATAGAATTTGCAGGATCTAAATATTAGCATTAAGGTTTTGATAAAGCCATATTCAGATGATCCTGCATGACAGACAGTAAGGGTATTTCCTTTGCCAGTCAGTGCTTTCAACTTGCAGCTGCCTTCTGAATCCTGCTAGATGTGCTTTATAGCATGATTTTGACTGAATCGGCTCTCCTTGAGCTAAATAGTGGGGCAAAGCTTTTCTTTCCTGATGTGGATTTTTTTTTTTTCAGAAAAGTAGCCATAGCTGCTAAAATATTGGCTCTCTCCATCAGAATGCATCTTCCACTGTTGCATTTTCTGTACTTGAATTTCAAAGATTTCGGAATTATTTAACTTGAATGGTGGCCCCTGTAAAAGCAGTCTTGCAGGTAAAAGTCTGCTACTTTTTACCTTGTAGGATGCTCACCACAATCATGAAATTCCAATACATTACAATGTACATCATCTTTCTGGAAATTGTCCAAATTTGTGATGGTTCTTCTAAGAGATTGAAACTTTACTTCTCGATCACGGGTTTCCACTACCCATCTGGCTGCCGCAGTTACTGCTGCTGCTACAGATATTCTCTGTAAGGTTCATAGTGAAACACCATATACTTTTACTATTGAAATTTGTGACAAGATTCCACCTCTTCTGGCATTGTCTCTAAAATGACAAAGGAATATGTATACTGTGTATATGACTCCCTTTCTTTGGCTCTTTGTGTCTTGATACTCGGTCATCCTAATTCACAGACAAAAAGAGCAATATTACTCAATGGAAGTCACTGCTCTCTCTACTAATGTATGCTTCCATGCAACACACACACACACACACACACACACACACACACACACACACACACACACACACACACACACACACAAGAAAATGCTGGATTGAGGGTACCATCCAAGTTGCAAAGCTGTGTCAGCAGCAGTATAAATCAAGTGGTGTATTGCCAAATAAACCCTGTTAATGACAGGTGTTTGGTAGCCGTCGCTTCTTACGAGGCTACCTGGATGACACCTGTAGCAGAAATGATACAGTGGTAAGTGTGAGCTTAGAGTCACAGATCAAGCTGGACTAGGCCAAAGGCTTCTCATTGGCACTTAGAAAAGGCAGGAAGACAAGTATTAGGAGACTCAACATACCTCTCAAAACTGCCACTTTTCTGCTCCCTAGTGTGGTAGTGTTTTCCACTGGAGTTTATCGAGTATTACTCTAAAGTATGATACAAATTGATGACAAGTCACACAGAAACTCCTTCAATCATCTCTGTTACTTATGTTAACTCACCTTGGTAATGATTTCATACTGATAAACGGTATATAAAAATTTGTTGGTCAAGAGTCTTCCATGTGGTCTGCTTCATGGATTCTTGTAATGTAGTTTAACTTGGCGTGTGCCTTACACACAGTTAGATTCAGCACGGATTCAGAAAACCTCATTCTTGCAAAACACAACTGGCTCTTTATACTCGTGAAGTAATGAGTGCTATTGACAGGGGAAGTCAAATTGATTTCATATTTTTAGATTTCCAGAAGGCTTTCGACACCGTTCCTCACAAGCGTCTTCTAAACAAACTGCGTGCCTCGGTTGTGTGACTGGATTCCTGATTTTCTGTCAGAAAGGTCACAGTTCGTAGTAATAGACGGAAAGTCATTGAGTAAAACAGAAGTAATATCCGGCGTTCCCCAAGGAAGTGTTATAGGCCCTCTATTGTTCCTTACGAATATAAACGATTTGGGAGACAATCTCAGTAGCTGTCTTAGATTGTTTGCAGATGATGCTGTCATTTACCATCTTGTAAAGTCATAAAATGACCAAAATGAATTGCAAATTGATTTAGATAAGGAATCCGTATGGCGTGAAAAGTAGCAATTGACCGTGAATAAAGAAAAGTGTGAAGCTATTCACTGAAGTACTAAAACAAATCCACTAAATTTCGATCATGCGATAAGTCACACAAATCTGAAGGCCGTAAATTCAACTAAATGCTTAGGGATTACAAATACCCTAAGTTGGAATCATCACATATACAGGGTGATCCATTGATAGTGACTAGGCCAAATATCTCACAAAATAAGCATCAAATGAAAAAACTACAAAGAACGAAACTCGTGTAGCTTGAAGGGGGAAACCAGATGGTAGTATGGTTGGCCCGCTAGATGGTGCTGCCATAGATCAAACGGATATCAACTGCATTTTTTTGAATAGGAACCCCCATTTTTATTACATATTCGTGTAGTATGTAAAGAAATAGGAATGTTTTAGTTGGGCCACTTTCTTCGCTTTGTGATAGATGGCTCTGTAATAGTCACAAACGTATAAGTACATGGTATCACATAACATTCCACCAGTGTGGACGGTATTTGCTTCGTGATACATTACCCGTGTTAAAATGGACTATTTACCAATTGCGGAAAAGGTTGATATTGTGTTGATGTATGGCTATTGTGATCAAAATGCCCAACGGGCGTGTGCTCTGTATGCTGCTCGGTATGCTGGATGACATCATCCAAGTGTCTGGGCCATTCGCCAGATAGACACATTATTTAAGGAAACAGGAAGTGTTCAGCCACATGTGAAACGTCAACCATGACCTGCAGCAAATGATGATGCCCAAGTATGTGTTTTAGCTGCTGTCGCGACTAATCCACACATCAGTAGCAGACAAATTGTGTGAGAATCGGGAATCTCAAAAACGTCGGTGTTGAGAATGCTACATCAACATCGATTGCACCCATACCATATTTCTATGCAGCAGGAATTGCATGGCAATGACTTTGAACATCGTGTACAGTTCTGCCACTGGGCACAAGAGAAATTACGAGGTGATGACAGATGTTTTGCACGCGTTCTATTTAGCGACGAAGCGTCATTCACCAACAGTGGTAATGTAGACCGGCATAATATGCACTATTGGGTAACGGAAAATCCACAATGGCTGCGACAAGTGGAACATCAGCGACCTTGGCGGGTTAATGTTTGGTCCGGCATTATGGGAGGAAGGATAATTGGCCCCCATTTTATCGATGGCCATCTAAATGGTGCTACATAATGTTCTACTGATGTTACTACAAGATGTTTCACTGCATGACAGAATGGCGATGTACATCCAACATGACGGGTGTCCGGCACATAGCTCACATGCTGGTGAAGTGGTATTGAATAGCATATTTCATGGCAGGTGGATTGGTCATTGAAGCACCATACCATGCCCCGCACGTTCACCGGATCTGACGTCCCCGGATTTCTTTCTGTGGGTAAAGTTGAAGGTATTTGCTATTGTGATCCACCGACGACGCCTGACAACATGCATCAGCGCATTGTCAATGCATGCGCGAACATTACGGAAGGCGAACTACTCGGTGTTGAAAGGAATGTCGTTACACGTATTGCCAAATGCATTGAGGTTGACGGACATAATTTTGAGCATTTATTGCATTAATGTGGTTTTTACAGGTACTCAAGCTGTAACAGCATGTTCTCAGAAATGATGAGTTCACAAAGGTACATGTATCACATTGGAACAACCGAAATAAAATGTTTAAACTTACCTACGTTCTGTATTTTAATTTTAAAAAAACCTACCTGTTACCAACTGTTCATCTAAAACTGTGAGCCATATGTTTGTGACTATTACAGCACCATCTATCACAAAGTGGAAAAAAGTGGTCCAACTAAAACATTCACATTTCTATACGTACTAATGAATATGTAATAAAAAATGGGGGGTCCTATTTTAAAAAATGCAGTTGATATCCATTTGACCTATGGCAGCACCATCTAGTGGGCCACCCATAGCGCCATCTGGTTTCCCCCTTCAAACTAGACAAGTTTTGTTCTTTGTAGTTTTTTCGTTTGACGCTTATTTCGTGAGATATTTGGCCCGGTCATGATCAATGGACCACCCTGTATAATGTTGTGGGTAGAACCAACCCAAGACTGCAATTCATTGGCAGAACACTTAAAAAGGTGCAACAAGTCTACTAAAGAGACTGCTTACACCATGCTTGTCGGCCATATTCTGGAGTATTGCTGTGCAGTGTGGGATCCGCATCAGATGGGACTGATGGATGACATCAAAAAAGGGCAGCTCGTTTTGTATTATCACGAAGTAGGAGAGATAGTACCACAGAGATGATACGTGAATTGGAGTGGTAATCATTAAAACAAAGGCGTTTTTCGTAGCGATGGGATCTTCTTATGAAATATCAATCGCCAGTTTTCTCCTCAGATTGTGAAAACATTCTGTTGGCACCCACCTACATAGGGAGAAATGATCAACACAATAAAATAAGAGAAATCGGGCCTCACACAGAATAATGGAAGTGCTTGTTTTTCCTGCACACTGTTCGAGAGTGGAACGGTAGAAAGGCAGCTTGAAGGTGTTTCATTGAACCCTCTGCCAGGCACTTTATTGTGAATAGCAGAGTAGTCATGTAGATGTAAATTTCACGCTATGCCAGCATTTCACAAATTGTGTTCTGAGGAACACTGGTGTTCCATGAGAAGTGAATAAGGGCTCCACCAAAAACTATTAGTAATATGGCAGTTTTTTTGACAGTGCTGAAAATATTTTTGAAATTGTATTAAGAGTTCTGTGTTATTACTTATAATTTAAAATTGGAGTAATCACTGCATAAATGAAACAAGTTTATCTCATTTTTAAAACTTTATTAACCTTCAAAATAAACAAGGTGTTCCATCAACATGCCAGGATTCTCAAAGTCACTGCCATGACAGAATTTTTAGTATTAGAATGGGGAAAGCAATTTTTTGTAAGATGTGAAAAGATATCTGTAAAGGCAAGTCATACCAAGTACTGTAAATGCATGGAGTTCAGTGTTACTTGAAATAAAAGAGAAGTTAAGAACAGTTACAATGAATAAATTCTAATTCCACCGCACATGAAAATCTGCAGACAGATATAATACTAGGAGGAATCACATTCTGTATAGATTGAATTTTGCAGTTTCTTCCATTGATTCTGGGTGGTTGTTAGCCAATACCACGAACATGGGAATGTGTCTGGAGATAGGGGCGGGGGTGGGGGGGAGGAGTTTCGTATATGTTAATGACGCAAGTAGTTCAAACGCGTGAAAAACAATTAACCGAGTCAATCAGTTGTAGTAAAGATTACAAGAAAACTGTTGTCATTTACGGGCGAAATAAGAACATCTTCACATGCATGGTAATCAGTTGAAATGTGACATTTTCGAATATGTTTCGTTGGCTCGTATAAGCAACTCTCGCTCTTGCACAACCTATGTTGAAATGAGGAGACAGCGGAACTACACGCCACTGGAAACTGTGCCAGCGCTCACAGCGCCCCTACCGTTAGCAGCAGGAGGCTTGACAGAGGCGCGCCAACAAGCTCGGACACTGTTTCGTTCGCAAAGCTGCGCGACGTTGATCACGTGATAATTTACGTAATGTAAACACGCTCACTGGCATGACCCACCTGTCAGTCCGGTTTGTGCTTCGGTCGAGTTAGGAGAGCGACCCGTTGCGTCGTACCGTGTCATGTGCGTTGACAGTTGCGCCGGGGGAGGCAGAAACTGCACGTAGAAGCAGCTGTTTCTTGTCATGGATGCAGCAACATGTACTTGGGAAGATGGTAAGTGTCCGCAGCGTTGCTATAAAATCTTTCAAATTCATACAGTCTCTCTGGCAAAAATCAAGAAAATGCCTTAGTTGCAGGAAAGGATGAATAACAACAAATACTCTTGAACTTTGCAGTATGTCTCAAAAAGTGGCGTATGTGTGTAGTTAAATAATAATTGTTTCATGGGTTGATGACTGTATAGCTAAAATGATTGTGTCGTTACATTTTCTTTATCTCCTTAGTCACGACGCACCAGTTAAATATTGATTGGTGCTTACGTGCGCAAGTATCACCATTACGAAACTGCATTATTTAACAAGCAGTCTGCTGGACACGAGAACGGTTTGGAGCAAATGGGCAATAGGCAATTTACCATTGTCGCAAAAATCCGTCGGAATATGGAGCCCCGTGATTTTAGTGGAATGTTCGTTCACACAAATTACCACAACTACAATTTCTCTGAGAGCCCATACCTGAGTCATTTGTTACACTCAACCGCTCCGCGGCTTGGTTTCACTGCGTCCGCGCTGTTTTCACGGTTACATGAAGCAGAGTGCCTGTAGATGTCACTAGGTGCGCGTCCAGAGATATTACGAAATTTCACATCCGCAATTCTAGGGCAATGCTTCTTAACCACTTGATGCCGAATGTCGCGAATTCGCATCATAGCAGTGCTGTGCTAATAACTGGAAGGTTAACTGCTTTGGAATGTCAGTGCCGGTAAATGCTGATTCTTCGTGAATCTGCCAACGCTTCTGACAAGAGCCACAGTCTCCTGAGTGTTTCGGATACCTCTAAACCACCACAGTTTTTGATTTTTATCCTTCATATTGAAATTTATTCAAGCATTAAGGGGTTGAGTAGGAATAAGACATCAGTTTTTTGGAACAGCCTTAGCTTTGTACAGGGAGAAGTCAGTTGTCCCAGATAGTAAATACTTTCGGACGTTCTACAGGGATTTAAATGTGTATAAAAATACTACCGAAGGTGCCGTGCTCGCTCAGTGCCTGTCATCTTGTGATCGAAAGCGAACCACTTGTGCCAGTTGCCAGACATTGTTTGCAATTAAGAGCGCGGCTGCGTCGAGGCCTGGCGTGGGCAGCAAGTAAAGGAAACGCCACGGTTACGTGCTCGCCGACCTCGGCAGGCACGATCCCACGTGTGCTCTCACGTCGACTGCCTGTTGCATCATGAAAACACGCTCTCGCACGGAGTTTCTCACGTTCTGCGCGAATCTAATCCCAGAAGTGCCCTCCTTTTTTCCAAACATGCGGTGGGAATGTCATTTACAGCGCTCTCTTCTTCTTCTGCTGCTGCTGTTCCTACAGTTTCACTTGTCAGGGGCTTAGTGCAGAAATATCTATCCTGAACGTGATTTCAGCGGAACCGTTTGATCACGACTCGGTTTGAATTCAATGACTGCAGATTTGTCGAACTGTCCCTGTATGATAGGTTATGCTGTTTTATATAAAACTTATAAAGAGTGCCGAATTGGCGTCCACTTGTCTCATTCGCAGCCTTCAAAACAACGTAAACAATTAACTTCAACAAAAGCTTAACACTACGTTTCAGCAACTTTTTGCGCCGTGGATACCGACTGTGGACCCGGGTCGTCTGACAGGCAATTCATTGGAAGCTTTCCGCTCTGCTGCCCACGTCTCCAACTTCACAATCATCTTCCCGTCCGTTGGATAGTTATGGACGCCTTATGTAGAAGGAATAGTTACGTGCAGTGTTTCTTTCCATTCAGTAGTGCTATAAAGGAGTATGCGGAAGCAGAGAGTGCATCCGTGATTCCCGATAAGGGTAGCGAGCGCCACAGTGCAGTGACGTCTTGCTTCCTTCCTGCATGAACATCGACTCTTCCGGTGAACCCTCCTCTTAGTGAACTTTAGAACTTGACACAAGGCATAGGCGTAGCTACCTTCCACTTTGCTAGCCCTCTGTCTTGCTACAATGAAGTCTGATACACATTATTTCTTTAAAAATCTGTACGTCGTTCAGTGGTGAAATGAATATCAAGACTTCTCTAATCAGCTTCCTAATCATTCTCCACCGATGACTCGTGCATCGGCACGTTCATCTTTCATGTCGTGAGCTTGAAACCAGTCGTTCGGTAAAGATTGTTTTGTCTGGTACCTGTTGGTAGTTCAATACGAAACTTTGTGTTAATAAGTTTGTGCCGCTGTTTTACTATTGCAGCGCCTTGTTAAAGTACTAAAACTGACTGAGATTTGACTGAAAGCGGGAAAAGAGGAATTCAATAAGTGAATTGTTTTTGTGCTTGGGGATACACATTAATGCGTTCCAAAACGTATTTCACAGTGATTTTATATATAATGCGCCGCCTTCCCATCTCTCTCTCTCTCTCTCTCTCTCTCTCTCTCTCTCTCTCTCTCTAACGGAGTTACGGAAAGAAATTAGCCATGGCCTTCTGGAGGAAACACTAGCGCACTCTGCTAAAGTCACTGAGTAGACCGTACGGTGTTGCAAATAGACTGTTTACTGTTGTCACACCTTAATAATGTGTTAAAATTGTCCAATACGAATACATTTCGAACCTAAATTAACGTTCTCTAGCAGTAGAGTGATCTTAGGACAGACACACAAAGTAGTTTTTACAAGCATAAGCCAGTAATATTTTTGTAAAACGCAGACTGCATGTATAACACTCTCGGAGCTTCCGTGCCGTTTGATTTGCTAGTTACATTAAGCTTCTGTGACAGTCACTGACCGTTGTTTCCGTAATGCTGTTTTGAAAACTGTGTTCAACTAAGCAGGTGGGGTGTGACCATACGGCATTTCCTGCCCGTCGTCGAGCGGAAGCGGAACGAACTGTTGCACTCTTGACTCTCTCTTTCAGGGCAGCAAATGACACAATGCTGCTGCTGACTTGTTCAACAACGGTTTTTACTTCTACTCTAGATCTTCTAGTTATTTAGGATCATTTTAATTCGTTGTTTAACCAAGTTATAAGTGTTTGGCAGTGTAATTATAATGTTCACTATTCACAGCGGCCTGACAGCTTTGAGTAGTCAAAATGTTTTTTACATAAGGAAATGGCTTCGGTATTTAACATTCGATGTGTTTTCATTTAGCAAAGAAATTAACTGATGTCTCTAATGACTCGTATGCCGACTGGCCATTGGAAGCTAATTGAAAACATAAAATCACTAATAGTTTTGATATGGCGTTCTGAAGAAATTTCTACGTTATTAGTAAGGCGGAAGTTTTACTTCCTGTTTGGAGAGTTTATATGCATTGTGATTCGTCACTGTGGGCAGTAAGGAGGAAAAAACTGGTAACAAACCAGTTCCATTTCTACCTGCATAGTAAATTACGTGTATTTATGTTGTGAACCTATTGAAGATTTTTCTCTAATTGCTGACCATCTTAACGTCTTCCTCCATTTCGTCGCAATTTTCTAATGGTGTGACATCTGTATATAAAACTGCGTCGTCTGCGAAGTGTCAAAGTGGCGTTGGAATAGTATTTATTAGAACCACGCCTACACAGTTTATGCAGGTAATAAGTGTTCGTCGTTCAGCTGAAGAAAGAAGATTTAAATATATAAATTTTTGATGTAAAATTTCTTTTCCAAAATCAGTGCTACTGACTTCAGAATTTTTAAACGAAACTTGAAACGTCCTTTGATATTTCTTCTGTTACCTATTCGCTTTGGTTTTATTTCGGGTTTGCCCCTTTCATCTTGGAAATAAGACCCTACAGGTACTTCAATACAAAGTGAGTCGATCTTCGCAATTTAGTAGTACAAATGAATAATATATATATATATATATATATATATTACAACGTTTTATTAGCAGGGGGAAGACGCAAGGACATGAAAAGGAATTGTTTGGTGTCTAACTGTATCGTTGTAATTTAGTTACAAAGCCGCAAGCAGCAAATGAAGATGAGAACAGTTACCAGGGAGCGCGTGCCAAGCTGCACTTAAGGAGCTACCTTATCATGCGCACAGTGTTTACCGTTCAGTGTTTCGTCATGCACTGCTTCGGGGACTTCAGATGGCGTAAAAAATTTCGACGCTGAACGATGACATCGTCATTTGCATATTTCTCTAATGTGCATAACTGAAGGTACAAGCATCTCTGCGATAATTATTGTTGGAGTGACGTTGGAACACTTTGCTGACCTGATTATCGACCAAACAGGCCGTTGCTAACGCAACACCGGAGGGCTCCGAGAATCTCTCCGCACGCAATATTTGAAGAGTTCAGAGCCGTTGCCTGAAAGGGTATTCCACGGAGAGATGCGTACTACAATATCCACCCCCACCCCCTCCTCCCTCCAGTTTTATGCTGATTTGTGGATTTTAAGTGTAAAAGTCTGGACGCTTTGCTACCAAACACGTGACATCGTAATTGTTGTTACAAAAATTCTGTAAAGTCTATTGACGAAAGCAAAGTTCAGCAATTTCTGCTGCCTGTAACCATCTAAAGAATGTATACGAAACGGCCCTTCGCCGTTAGTGTTACTGAGAAAGTCGCACGTATCATTACGCGTTTGTCATCTGCTGCAGTACTTGCTAGACTTTTATAGTAGGGCAAAATCATGGCGGAAGAAAAAGTTCTTTCTTGGTCTGTGCGTTTTTCTGCACAGCTACGTCAAATGCGAAGTGCAGGTTCTCCGTGAATAACAAACACAGGAAAAAATTCTCACTAGTTACGCGTAAGATTTTACACTGCTTAGTGTCTAGTCGCATTACTTTGTAAAAGAAATTTACAGTTCTGTAGAACTCTTTGCTAGTAATGTTAGAGAGATTTGTTGGTTGTGATTTAATATAGAAACGGGAGTAAATCTAACCGCAGTGAAATTTCTGATTGAGATAGGAAGACGTATGAAATTCATTCTTCACACCCAAAGGCCAAGCTGTGTTTGGCACTTTCTGCCCGCTAGAACGACTTGCTGGAGACACCTCTATTAGATGTAGTATATAGGAACTGATCGGCCCGGACAGTCGGCAGCCGCGCTCGTTAGCACACAGCTTCCGGGATTCGGGGAGGCGCACGGGCCGCCCCGGATTGAATCCGTTCGGTGGATTAACGACGAAATCTGGTGTGTTGGCCAGCCTGAATTTGGTTTTTAGGCGATTGCATACATCCGCTTAGGTGAAAACCAAGGTGATACCTACGTCCCGCCTCAGTTATGTGATTTGCACATTTCGAAAACGTTCTCACACTTCCACGTGGATAATACTAGACGCAAGCGTATGGGGTGGTGACGGGAAGGGTATCCGGCCACCCTCTACCACTAACATTGCCAAATCCAATTAACATGTCGACCTGGTGTGTGCACGGGACAAGGCCAGGAAGAAAGAATGTAATAAATTGGAATTCAAAGGCACATGTCAGCTTGGTTGTTTGATGCCACTTAGTCACAGTGGATATCATTCCTTTGTATTTGGACATGCGTAGTAGCTTGCGTAAGTGGAATGCTTTTATCGGAAGCCCATTTCACGAATGACCGCCGCATCCTTGGAACGTGCTCTCCCAATTGCTTGCTCTGAATAAGACATAAACAGAAACCCAATTACTGGTTCAGAGGGGACACAGTGTGGTATTCAGGGGGAGGGGGCGGTCTCCGGTTGTCTCATATGCCAAAGTATGCGTAGTGAGCAATAAATGGATTGTCAGTTACATCCAAGCCGTAACCACAACCCAGTTGCCGGAGAATGCTTTACTCATTGGAATACGAGAAATGTAGCAACTCATTGTGAAACTCATACATTTTGTTCACGTGTGATGGAAGCAACCATTATTTTAGAGATGAATTTGTTCGTGAAACTGCTGCTCATGGCTTTGTAATATTTAGAGGGCGATTCCGCTGCCCCTATCGCTATCGTTTTGTGCAACCCGCAGTGTTACAGCTGGCCTTCATAAACCACAAGTGAGATGCTCATATTCTCTCTCTTATTACGTGAAACTAATAGTCCAACAGAGAGAAACGAAAAAGACCTTTTTGTAGTAAATTTTATACTGGGGTACGTTTTTGCTAGAGGTCGTAGTTAGTTACTCAAGGAAAACGTACAAAAGCGACCTCCAGACACACACCACTCTCACACTCCGGCCCCACCGGTCAGGATTTCTGTCATATTGTTCATGACACTCCCTCCTACCAATGTAAAAATATTTGCGACTGCACGCATTATTTCCCACACTCGACCTTTTTTTAGTCTTCATTGACTAGCCTTAAGACGCCACCGGCTTAGTTAAGCACTTACAGTGTAAAATTGACGTTTGTGTAACTTTTACCTCATAATTTGTAATTTTAACAGCACAAAATTAACAAATACGTCGTTGTATTGGTCAAGCCTTCTCACTAAGAAGTTACCATATTTTTAGATTTCCGGAAAGCATTAGATACTCTTCGTCATTGCAGGCTATTAAAGAAGGTACGAGCATATGGAAAAGATATGAGAGTGGCTCAAAGACATTTTTTTAAGTTGTAGATCCCAGTATGTTCTGATCGACAGCGAGTGTTCATCAGAGATAAGGGCATCGTCAGGAATGACCTATGGAATTGTGATAGGACCGCTGTTATTCCCTATATACAAAAAGCGATTTGGCGGACAGGGTGGGCAGCAAGCTGCGATTGTTTGCTGATGATTCAGTGGTGTGCGGTAAGGTGTCGAAGTGGAGTGACTCTAGGAGAACACAAGATGGCAAAATTTCTAGCTGGTGTGATGGATGGCAGTTCGTCCTAAATGTAGAAAGGTAATGAGGATGAGTAGGAAAAACAAATCCGTCGTCATCGGATATTATATTAGTAGCGTCCTCTTGACGCAGTTACGTCGCATAAAGATCAGGACTAACGTTGCAAAGCGATCTGAAATGGAAAGAGCATGTGAGGATTGTTGTAGGAAAGGCGCATGGTGGACTTCGCTCTATTGGAAGAGTTCAGGGAACGTGTGGTTCATTTGTAAGGAGACCGCATGTAGGACGTTAGTGCGACTTAGTCTTGAGTACTGTGTTCGGGATCCATACCAGGTCGATTTAAAGAATATCGAAACAATTCAGAGGCGGGCCACTAGATTTGTTACTGGTAGGTTCGGACAACACGTAAGAGATTCTTCGTGAACTCAAGTGGGAATACCTGCAGGGAAGGCGACGTTCTTTTCGAGAAACACTATTGAGAAAATTTAGAGAAGCAGTATTTGAAGCTGACTGTAGAACGATTCTGTTGCCTCCAACGTACATTGCGCGTAACGACCACGAAGATAAGAGACGAGAAATCAAGGCTCATATGGAGACATTTAGACAGCCCGTTTTTCCATCGTAATATTTGCGAGTGAAACAGGAAAGGAAATGGTTGATAGTACGTGGTACACTCCGCCACGCGCCGTAAGGTGAAGTGTGGAGTATCGATGTAGATGTAGATATGCTTGTAAGTGATAAGTTTGTATCGAATTGCTAACGTAATTAGTTTCAGCGTAACGTTTACAAAAGGCCTCTTTCGTTCATTACCCTCACGGGCACATTTAAATTAATAATGTTAACGAAGTAGCCGACTATGCTGGCGGCGTAATAGCCAATCAATAGACAAAAAAGGTCGAATATGGGGAATAGTTGGTGAAGTCGGAAATTTTGTACAGTGGTAGAAGAGAGCGCGACGAACAACATACTAGAAATCCTGATTGGTGAGGGAGGAGTGTGGGGTGGAGGTGCGTTTGAAGATCAGTTTTATATGTTTTTCGTGAATAATTCGAAAACCGTGGCCTCCAGTTAAAACGTGCACCAGTACAAAATTTAACTGCATTAAATTTCCTACAAAAAGTTTGTTTATTTTTTTTCTATAGGACTAATCGTTTGCGCGTAGCAAGCGAGAGACTGTGAAAATATCGCGCTTGTTTCATGAAGTCCAGCTATAACATTGTGGGTTGCATAAAACGACAGCAGTAGGGGCAGCTTAATCACCCTTTATCTTCTAGACGCCCACTACTAAATTATGGAAGTGTTCCTTCTTCCGCTTGGTAGGCTCCTCGCGTTTTGACGCATCGGGGTATTTATGTTAAATTGCTCTTCCAGATTACGCGAGCTAAATGCGTCAAGAAACTCAGTTTATACGAATGCATGAGGAAACAAAAGTTTACAGACCCCACATTTTGAGAAGAAAGGAGACATTTCGCCTGTTGGGTGCTGTTTAGTGACAGCCTGCAGCCCGCCCCGGCTTCACACGGGTGGCACGAAGTATCTATGGGCGAACGACTTGTCTGCCGTAGCGGTAATGCATTGTATGCACCAATCTTTCTCGTGAATTAGTCTATTAGTGAACACCGTTTCAAAATTAGTACAATAGGTCCAGAGGTTAGTCTTCGCATACATACTGAAAAACTCCGCGCAGTACTTCATAATACGTTTAGACTTTGGTATAAATCAAATCTGTCTACATTTTCATAAAGTATAATGGAATCTCATTACACAGCTGAGGTAGCCCGGAACCCCACTAAAGCATTTTCACGTGACACAGAAAATAAAGGATGATTGAAAAAATGAGTTTGACGATATGATACCATAAACGCCTGAAGTGAAGCTGCTAGAGATGAGCAGCATCTAACTGCGAGCAGCAGTGGAGTCTGTCTCCAGACAGTAGGTGACATATGAGAGGCATTGGCTTCTTTTAGTCGATAGGCCCTCGACAAATTTAATAGCCAATAAACTTGATATGCAGTTTACCCTGCACTCCTGCTAAACGAGACATTGTAAATAGTTTGGAAGTATTTATTTTTCTGCTCTCCAGCAACAAAAGTTCCAGTTTCTGACGGTGTAGTGGCATTGTGACCAAATTTTGATACTGCATGGCATGCGGCTACAAACTTCGTCAAAACCGTGCCCGTATCTGAGGCTTGTAGTGGTGGTATGTTTTGATACTGCTGTTTAGTATTCACTGACGCGAGAGTCGCCCTCTGCCTGCTGATAGAGGCCCAGTCCCGCGCAGGTACAAGCCAGAGAGCGCCCAATTACTAGGTGACGTCAGTGCTGATGCTCTCAGCGCTGTCCTTTCTGCCAGCTGGGCGGTCACCTATCTCGCGGTGAGTCGGGGCTCCCCGTTTTACATGCTGACTCAGTCTACTGTAAGCACTCCGGAATAGATGAAATGTCATAGCCTAACGCTTTTCGAGTAAGACTGCAATCAACATTTTGTGACAACATATCTCAGTGGATTCACTACGGCTCATTCGGGACCGATTTTGATGTGTTTGTCACCTCATCTCGAGTACATGCTCACTCTACATATAATAGGCTCTTCGAATTCAGTTGCATTCGAAAATTTCTTATGTGTATTTGGTTAAATTAAACCCTTGGAACATTTTGTAGATTATACATTTATGTGAGCGTAATACCAAAATACTAAACCCTTACACGAGATATATTTTTGTCCCGCTTTTGTCATTTTCCTGAACAACGTCGCACAATCATGGTACATTGTCACGGAAGTATCATGTCGTTTGTACGCAAGATGTGCTCTAGATGTAGTAAGAACAATTTGTTCATACTACGGGTAGAAGTCCACCACCAACTGGATTTAAATTTTTTATATTGTTTATTTAATTTCGTATTCACAATGCTTATGGTGTCATTACCATTGTCAAGTCGCAGTCACTTACTACTGCAAGAATGTACGAGAACGTGCTGAAAAGTAATGCCTCCGAATTTATCTAAAAACTCGTGAAGCTTTTGAAACAGAACAAACTTTATTAACCTTCTATACCCTTATTCTTCATGTCTACATATTTATTTCCCAACAGTCACCTTGCCGACGAACGTATTACTCCCAACGAGAGACCAGTTTTTTGATACTGCCGCTGCAGGATGTTTGACTTAGTTGACGGAGCCACAACCCCACCTCTGCTTGTATCGCTTCATCGCTATCAAAATGAAGTCCTCAAAGGTGTTGTTTAAGTTTTGGAAACAGATGAAAATCGGATGGGACCAAGTCGAGACAGTATTGCCGATGATCGATGACAGTGAACCCAAGGCATTGGATTGTTGCAGACGTCGTAGCGCTCGTGTTTGGTCTGGCACACTGATGGAGAGGATGCTCCATGTCTGGACGAACCCGTCGAATTCGTGTTTTCAGTTTTGGCTCACACACGGACAGCTACATTACACACCGCCACGTTACACGTTGCTATTCGAAGCTCTCTAGCGGCAGAGGGTTGCAACTTGCCGCAGGAAAGCTAACTGAATATTATGCATGACATGTAATGCCTCATCCGATATTGACAACAGAACAAGAAATGCGGAGACATCGCTTTTCTGCACACCCTCGTATAAGCAACGTTAGACACTAAATCGAAGTAGAATGAAGTATAAAGAACACTTTATAAAAGCCAAGTGAAACAGGAACAATTAAACAGAACCATATGAATCAAACACTTAGATATATGAAAATGGGCTACTTTAAATATGAAGTGACAGTAGTTTATTTCATGTACGTAGTGGCCACACCTTGTAGCTCTAACGTTCTGCAATCTGAAAAAATGAAAACGTGAACCAACAAAATCCAATTATGCAGTTAAGGATTAAAAACATTGCTTCCCCAAATACCAAGGGAAGTAGACCATGAGAGCGACACGGTCATACCGCCATATTTATTGGAATGTAGAACTGGCGATCATGCGAATCACAGAACAGCATGCACTCACTGCAGTCGTAAACAGGAAGCAACTAGCAGACTGTCAACAGCGGCTGCTCTTCAAGAGGGCGGAATCTACCCCAATATTTGTACAAATATCATAAAAGTAAGCACAGAAAAATATCGCAACCAAACGTCTGGACCCAAGTGTAGATTGAGAGATATCTTGGTAAATACCGTACACAATACATAACATCAGGCGACATACAAAAAAACTCAGTATGAGATAACGAAATTGCTTTCAAGAACAGGAACACAAGCAGTATATCCACATGGAAGCAATCAATCAATAAAACTGCCAACGGAACACTTGCCCGCCAAAGGCAAAGGTCCCTAGTTTGAGTCTTGGTCCGGCACACAGTTTTAATCTGCCAGGTTCAAATGGTTCAAATGGCTCTGAGCACTATTGGACTCAACATCTTAGGTCATAAGTCCCCTAGAACTTAGAACTACTTAAACCTAACTAACCTAAGGACATCACACACACCCATGCCCGAGGCAGGATTCGAACCTGCGACCGTAGCAGTCCCGCGGTTCCGGACTGCAGCGCCAGAACCGCACGGCCACCGTGGCCGGCAATCTGCCAGGAAGTTTCATATCAGCGCACACTCCAGTGCAGAGTAAAAATTGCATTCTGCCAACAGAAATTGGAAGATTGCAACATCAACATGTTCACACTAGCGTTGCCTTTGTCCGACAAACGTTCGTAAATTCCACGAAGACAGTCTCCCGCGTACAACCTCCGATTCACTGTTTTTATTTTTTTTATTCTTCTCTCTAATGTCGAGCACGGCACTTTTTTATTTTCTTCATGGTGTGCAAAGAGAAGCTACAATTAATTTCAGTTCCCATACCCATCTCAGTGTACAGACAGTTGCGTCACTTGAAAATTTGTTTTATCATTCCTTTGTGCGATTAGAAGAAATGAGCTGTCTATTCAGTTACCAAGTAATACGGTAAACACGAAGACCAAAATTTCAACCTTTCAATTTTTTTGCAGAGTGATGTGTGTTGTGGATGGAAACTTGTTAGGGGCTTCCTCTACAGCCTACATTGCTCGTGCGTATTCGAGGCTAAGTTACATCCTCCATCTGGAACAACCTGTTTGTCTGAATGTGATAGAGCGACATGAGCTCTTTCATCCTAGAAGCAGAGCTATTTTCTGGAAGAGGTCGCTCACTGTCAGCTCTACAGAAAAATTGTATAACAAAACCGATCGCCACTCGCGTCTTCAGCTACTACACCTCTCTATGCTAACTGATGACCAACTACGGCAAACATGCTAGGGTAAGCTGTGACTCTTGGTACAGTGCATGTGTTGACAGAAGCGAGATGCAACTTTTGAGCGTGAAGCCTCACACTGAAAAAAACGTCCCAGTCGAGTTTGTACATTAGATTGTTAATCAGCCGCACTGTCAATAATAATAGCTAGCGCGTGAAATGTCCGTTTGGCATCGTCTGCTCATTTCCGGTAGAGCGCGCTTCATTTATTTAAAAATGTATAAGAAAACGGTAGAACACCGAAGTGATACTGAACAAGTAACAGGTAACACACGTCCAAGGTGATGGAAGCAAGTCATACCGTCTTCCTGTTAAGAAATTATACCTTTATTTTTATTTTTGTGATAAGAATCTTTTATCTCGTGGCAGTGTCACATAGTGCAAGCGACTTGAAGAGCGAACGAAGAAGACGCTAACCTCTGTAGTGCGTTGCACGAGGCTGGCAGATCTCCTGCCGGCTGATGTGGCTAAATATAAGCGTCCGCTGTTGTAAGAGGGGGTGAGACCAACGGAGAGCCGCTCATATGCTAGTTTGCTGCTCCTCATTCCACAAAAAGCTGTGTTGCAGTGAGCATCTGAAAGGAGCATCCGCAACAGCTCGGTTGTAGGAGTAACGTCACGCGAAGGAGCTCCTTGCACTGGACCTTAGTGTACTCACAACGAGCTGCTGCACCTATCTATAATACGGAACGTGAAGCGCCAAGCGCCCGCGCGTGTACTAATCATTCCTTCATAGTGCTCCAGTGTTCGCAAACAATAGTGTAGCTGTTACGCACTCTAACAGATTGTTTCTAAAGTTGTGATCTGACAAATGACTGAAAGACAGAATATGCAAACAACACCAAGGAAGATAGGAACTTTATATTTAACGTTGATAAACCTCAAACGTTGACCACGTTCCCTGAAAACCCTTCTCTCTCTCTCTCTCTCTCTCTCTCTCTCTCTCTCTCTCTCTCCCTCCCTCCCTCCCTCCCTCCCTCCCTCCCTCCCTCTCCCCCCCTCCCTCTCCCCCCCTCCCTCTCCCCCCTCCCTCTCCCCCCCTCCCTCTCCCCCCCTCCCTCTCCCCCCCTCCCTCTCCCCCCCCTCCCCCTCCCTCCGTGACCCACCAATTCCCCCTCTCGACATTTACATTTCACTAAAGGTGATACTTTTGTGAAGTTCTGTATTTTTTTGAACAAAGGTATTTGAGTTTATTGAAGACAAATTGGGCAGGAATAAAACCTGAATGTGGACATCAGGGCATATTTCAAATATAAAAACAATGCTACTGTACAGTCTCAATTGACAATTCAGTGGGCATGTCTGAAGGAATAGACACTGCGTGACGATCTACAGCTGTTCATTAAGAAGTATGAAATTTGATTCGCAAACTGCGAATCTGAATTGACTTCAGCTGTACTATTTATCGGTGACACGGGAAAGTTTGTGCCAGACTGGAACTCGAACCCTGATTTCCCTCTTAAAGCGAGCAGTCGCCTTAATCAGTTTATTGGGCACAAATTTTCACACGTCAACGATTAATAGTACAGCTGAAGTGAATTTAGATTCGCAGTTAGCGAATCAAATTTCGTAATATCAAATACCAATGTTTGTAATAAAGTTAATAAGTAATTGGTTTGGGGAAAAATGTGCTGTACAAAGTGGACGAAGAAACAAGCCACTGCGAAACTCATTAGTAGACGTTAACTACACAGTAGCTGGTTTGATAATTATCTTCAGAAGCTGCTTATAATAGGCTGGCTGCTAGGATTGAAATGTCACGAGAGCTGTAGGAAATAATAAACAGTTTGTGAAACATTCAGTGAGAAGAAACACTAAGGTAACGTACGAAAATAGTCAGAAGGGTGATGATACGAAGTGTTTGCTAGTAAGAGGCGGAGACGTATAGATTAATCAGTTTTTGTTCTAAGAAAGAAGACACGGCGGGCAAGCATCAACCGACTGTATTTGTGAAATTCTGACATCCATCCACTTCTCGCTTGAAGATGTTAAATGCTAGTAATACATTCTTTATTCCGTTGAATCAAAGAAGTCTTCCGTCTGAACGTTCTGCTCCTAAGTAACGTAAATGATTTTGTAGCAGTGTTACTGCGCTGTTTACTTGCACTATCTTATGATTGTGCTGTTTCTTCGACTGAAGCAATTAACATATCATTATTCGGCTAATTTTAGGCTTTTTAACAAAACAAGTGCCGGCATAGCACACGTTACCTTTGGTTTTTGTCATTATTACTTTGGTTTTGTGCGGTAATGGGAGCCAGAGTCGTACACAGATGCCCATCCGACGGCCGGCTGCCGCCCTGCTCCACACTGGCTTTCGAGTCTCGGACGAAGCAGCCCGCGACGCCCCACCGGTGACATTGACCTCCGTTGCGAGCTGTGGTATATCAGAGTTTTTTGATACGCCCTAGTGTATAGGCTAGTTTACATAATTACCAACTGTTCCACTTTTTCTTGGAATAGAAAATCATATCGCTCATCGAATCTTCGAACAACCTTGTTTGAGCCCTGAAATTCCATGAAATAGTTGCAATATCTTTAAGAACAGAACACTGGATTTTGTTTTCAGTGGCACTACAACATTCACAATAGAACTCGTATTGTCGCTGGTCTGCGAAACGATTTGTTAAAACGTCATTATTTCCTTAATCAGGTATAAAGTGTAAGGGTATAAGAGATAAGTACGAACCACGAAAGGACCATTACATCATCGAATTCCACTACCACCGAAACTAAAAAAAGTTGGTTTTGTGCACAGACGTCGCTGGTAGTCCTAATATAACGGTCGAGTTGAAGAGTTTTTTAAATCAAAGCTATAAAATCGAAGAAAATGTGGCTTCGTAAAGGAAAATATAAGGGCAAAAATTTTCCTGTCCCTGAGAAGAGCGATACAAAAATATTTTGTACACAAGCATCCAGCCGGGCTTCTGAAAGAAATTTTAGTTCGCCGGTTCCATTCTCAACGCGAAACGGTGACTATTACACCCGGACTTTGTTAATGTTCTTCCTTTTACTGCTAGCAACGCAACTGTTGGAGACAAATAAATGAAAAAGTGTGCTGAAACTAAATTTTTTCAAATTAAGTTTCGTTACCTGTAATCTGTACTTGTGAAAAAGTTTTCGTTTATTGCATGTTTGATTTACCTAAATCGTATTTCAAATTATCTTTGATTATTGGAGTGAATTAAAACTATTTCGAATTTATTGTTGAGCGGCAAGGGCGATATTGGCAGCTTTATTTCGACTATGGATCGTCCTGTTAGTCCGTATTTAGGAAAATACCTCAGTGACAGCAGGTAACGGCAGGACGCATCTGCCGCGTAACGGGGGAACAGCATGGTTCTGTGATAGTGTAGGATACCCGCTCTTCAGCTTGCTTGTTCTTTTCCTAGACGCATCCCAGAACCACGGACTGGCGGGCCGAGTCACGGCCGTGGTCTTGGCCTCGAACACAATGCACTTGAAATTTCAAAATGCGGAAAGAATCATTACCTACAGTGGCCAAATAACTACGGGGCAGACGGGATATCATACATCACGATCAGATCATGTTTCCATCCATTCTTACGTCAAATGTGAGACAACAGTGTTTTATATACTAGTAGTAGAAGGGTGAAGACCAGGAAACCCGATGACGACTGGGAGATCGCTGTGCTGACCACATGTCCCTCCCTTCATGCCGCATTCAGTGACAACATTGACAAAGGATGACGTGTCAGTCGGTCTGGCCCTACTGGCCGATTTGAGGGCGAGAACACGGAACTTCCAGTTGAGTGATTGGTATAATAGTGGAAGTGATGGACTGCATTTCAGTGGTTACCACAAAAGGTCAATAAAGCGGTAAGGCCTTGGATTCATTGACTGTTCATGATTTCCTTAGTGTTACTTTTCCCGTCTTCAAGAAGAGCAATCACTTTGTTGTATGACACTTGGCAGGTGATGGTGTAGCTGCAACATCTCATCAAAATGAGTCTTATCTTAAAAATATTTGGCACTGTGTAACTCTGGGAAATGTGATGGCGACAGAAATGCAGATCTAACTGTACCAAGGTTTCTTTGTTTTATTAAGTCCAGATTCTTTCAACACCAAAAATCTTAGTATAGCGAGTGTAACTACCGCTCTCATCCCCCAGGGGGCTCACAGTTCTTTCGTGAGGTCGTGCGTGGCGCAGCCCGTTCTTCCGTCCTGGGCTGCATTTCCTTCGCCGTGCCCCTCCTTCCTCATCTTTGCTCCTTCTCCGATCCCCCCTCCTATCGCTCTGTCAGTTTTCTAATTTGTGTCGACCTGGCTATCCACCTGGTTCCCTGTATTCCTTGCGGCTTTGTTCCTCTTGCCTTTCCTCTTTCATCCTTTGACATTTTTGGTCCCCCTTTGGGGTTTGAATTCCACATCTAAATTTTCTGTCTTTAGTGTAAGCCATTTGGGGGAGAATTCCCTCCCCAGCGTCTGCGGCGTGGGTTTCTCTTCCCCCCTCCCCCCTTTCCTTCCACGCCACAGCCCCCTCCGCTTCGCTAGATCACCAGCACTTGTAGCCAATCTGTGTGGTGGGGCTGTTACATACTCATCTTTCTGACCCCCTGACACCACAGGGATCACACCACTGATACGTGAGCTGTTGCCTTCTCATGCATGCCAAGGAGTGGTTACTTGGCATACCAGAGCATCGGAATTCTCGGCAAGGGCCACCATGCCAGATGGCCATTGCTGTGGCTGGGTGCCATCCATGGGGGGAGAGCCCCTGATCGGAGTGGGTGGTATCAAGACAGATGCTTGGCACATGAAGCATTTCAGGCTGCAAAAATATATCTGTTCTCAAACGGTCGTCTCTTTCAGTGGTACCAGATCATTCAATGAGGCTTCGTATGAGCCTGCAGCCTTCCTGTCCGTGGCTACACCCTGGGAGGAGGGCCAGGCTCGCTGTCTTGGGGTGAAACATTTTTCCTGCTACTAGGACGGACGGGGACACATTCACCACCACAAAGCCATTGTTTTTTGCGTAGTATATCGAGGAATGGTATGACGAAGTGGAGTCTTTCAAAATGGTTCAAATGGCTTTGAGCACTATGGGACTTAACTTCTGAGGTCATCAGTCCCCTAGAACTTAGAACTACTTAAAACTAACTAACCTAAGGACATCACACACATCCATGCCCGAGATAGGACTCGAACCTGCGACCATGGCGGTCGCGCGGGTTCCAGACTGTAGCGCCTAGAACCGCTCGGCCACCACGGCCGGCGGAGTCTTTCAGCGGTTGGGCTCCTTGTTAGAGCTGCTTCTGCCGCCCAAGATGCAGCTCTTCGTGCATGTGATCGTCTTGGCGTCCATTACCCGTCCCTCCTGTGGGTCCGGGGGTTAGAATAGGCCTGAGGTATCCCTGTCTGTCGTAAGAGGCTACTAAGAGGAGTCTCACACTTTTTGTCCCTGTAAGTTCAAGTCCCATTTTATGGTTTGACCTGTCACTTCCCAGATTCTACAGAAATGCCGTCCAGTTGGGGGAGGACACCTTATGTGGTGCGCGAGTTATCCATAATGCCCTTAGATTCGATCTCCTGGACCTCTTGTCATGGCTTTGCATCTCCACCTGCAGTTCAACTATTTGGGTGAGGACACTTTCCAGGCTATGTCATCTTGTTCCATTGTCTCCTGTCCTCATTCGCCCCCATGACATTATTGGATTTCTCTGCACCCCATATCCAGCACGGTAGACAGTCCATTGTGGTGGGGTGTCATGTACCCATTTGGTTGTAGCCCTCTGACAACACAGGGCTCGCACTGCTGATGCCTGAGTTGTAAACTCCTCATGTATACCAAGGAGTAGATGCCTGTCTTCCTGAGACATCAGGACTCCTGGCAACGGCCATCATGCCAGGTGGCCTCTGTTGTGGCTGGGTGGCGCCTGTGGGGAGAGCCCCTAATCGGAGTGGGTGGTATCAGGGCGGGTGACCCGCAATGAAGCGGACTAAGTCATCTCTTGCTGGTGACTGTACAGTGCCAGCAGTCTCTAAGAAGGGCAAAATCGAGTACAATGCTGAAAGATATGACCCTTAATCGTTTCCCTCCTTCGCTACACCATAGGAGGTACATAGGGCTACAGAAAGAAGAGAGCCACATTTGCCTCGGTGTTTAATCTGTAGCAGAATTGGGGGGGTGGGGGTGTCCTTTCTACCTATGAAGCTTAAATTTTTGTTGAACATCTTGATGATAAGTTTGGGGAAGTGTCAGCGCTGACCAAGATGAGAAGTGGTGCAGTCTTGATTCAGACTGCATCCCCAGCACAATCCCAGGCGTTACTTACTTTTGACCGGCTGGGTGATATTCCTGTTTCTGTCACTTCCCATAGAAGCCTCAACATGGTGCAGGGGATTATTTTCCATCGCGACCTCCTCGTGCAGTCTGACGACGAGCTTCGCGCCAATCTGGAAAGGGGGGTGTTCCATTTCATCCGGCGCGTTTACAGGGGACCCAAAGACAACAGGGTTGCTATTGGTCCCTTCATCTTGGCCTTTGAGGGTGATTAATTGCCTGAAAAGGTCAAGGTTATGGTTTACCGCTGTGATGTTAAACCATACATCCCTTCCCCTATGTGGTGATTTAAGTGCTGGGAATTCTGGCACATGCCCGCTGCACTTCCAGCACCACATTTCGAGACTGTGGACACCCCCTGCATCTAGATACTCCATGTGCGCCTCCTCCCACTTGTATCAGCTGCGGAGAGCAGCACTCCCCCTGCTCGCCAGACTGCACAGTACTCCAAAAGGAGCAGAAAATCATGGAGTAAAAGACCCTGGACCAGTTGACTTAACAAAAGGCTAAGTGTAAATTTGAACGATTACACCCCGTTTGGTTGACGTCGACCTATGATGCAGCTACATTACCATCGCCATCCCAAGTACCAGTTGTACCAAAGTCTGTGCCACGAACAGTGGACCCTCCGGGCCTGTAGAATACATCTACCCCCTTGGTTTTAGGGGGAAAATCTCCTTCCATTGCTCTCAAAGTACCTACTTCGGGAGCAAGACCCCGCCCCCCCCCCCCCCCCCCCAAACGCAGGGGACATCGGTCCCTTCCTCCGGCTCCTCTCATGTGGAAGGGGCAACTTGGGACCCTCTCTCCCAAGGTCTCTAGTAATGCTGCAGCGGACACTCGCCAGTGGCTAAAGGAGCACAAAAGCTGCTGGACAAAGAGCTTCATGGTCTTCCTCTGTGCCTGAAGCTACTCCGGATAAGTCCTCCCAGCAAGCCCCTAAAGAGAAGCGAGAGGGCAAGCAAACAAAGGAGTCTGCTAAGAAAAAGGACCTTCTGGTGGCCCCATCACCACTACTCCCTACAAATTCTGCACCTGAGGACCTGGATCTCACTAATGCCTCATTCACATACTCAATCCATGGCAGCAGGTGACCCTGAGGCTTAACCTGCCTCCTTGCATGCTTCATGCCTTCTCAGCCTCACGATAACGTCATTCTCCAGTGGAATTGCAGTTTTTTCCACCACTAGGCTCAGCTACGGAAACTGTTAAGCTTGACACCTGCTTTCTGCATTGCCCTCCAGGAAACCTGGTTCCCGGCAATGCGGACCCCTGCCCTCCGCAGCTATAGGGGATTATACAAGAACCGTAGCGACTATAGTAGTGTGTCAGGTGGAGTTTGTGTCCGCCCTGAACTAAGTATGCAGTGAATCTGTGCCCCTTCCAACCCCTCTTGAAGCTATGGCTGTCTGGACGACGACGACCGGGAACTAACTGTCTGCAACGTATATCTTCCTCCAGATGGTGCAGTACCCCTGAACGCATGGGCTGTACTGATACATCAACTCCCTAAACCTTTCCTACTTTTGGGAGATTTTAACGCTCATAACCCCTTGTGGGGTGGCACTGCGCTTACTCGCCGAGGTAGAAACGTCGAAACTTTGTCTCAACTCGACCTCGACCTCGACCTCTGTCTCTTAAATACTGGAGCCCCCACACATTTCAGTGTGGCTCATGGCACTTACTCGGCCATTGGTGGTTTATCCCTCTGCAGCCCAGGACTTATCCCATCTAGCCACTGGAGAGCACACAATGACTTGTATGGTAGTGACCACTTTCCCATCTTCCTGTCACTCCCCCAGCGCCATTCCCCGTGACGTCTACCAGACTGGGATGCATTCACCTCTGCTGTCACCGTTGAATTTCCCCCACAAGGTACCATCGATGTCGTAGTTGAGCAGGTCACCAGAATGATCGTTTCTGCGGCGGAAAACACGATCCCCTTGTTCTTTAGGCTGCCCCCAGCGAAAGCCAATACCTTGGTGGTCACAGGAAATCGCTGAGGCCATTAAAGAACGTCGGCGAGCTCTACAGCGACGTAAGTGGCATCCTTCCCTAGAGCACCTAATAGCTTTTAAGCGGTCCCATGCCCACGTTCTCTAGCTTATAAAAAGATGGAAACAGGAATGTTGGGAGAGGTATGTCTCGACCATTGGGTGCCATACGTCACCTTCCCAAGTCTGGACCAAGATGGGACCTGTTTGTGGGTACCAGACCCCAACAGTTGTTACTGGCATTAACATCAGTGGCGTGTTATCTATCGACGCAAACGCAATTGCCGAGCACTGTGCTCGAGCCTTTGTGTCGGAGAATTACCTCCCAGTATTTCACACCCTCAAATGGCAGATGGAAAGCAAAGCCCTCTCGTTCACTGAACGTCACAGTGAACTCTATAATGCTGTATTAACAGAATGGGAACTCCTCAGCGTTCTTGCACATTGCCTTGTTACAGCTCTTGGGCCAGATCGGATCCACAGTCAGATGGTCAAACATCTCTCCTCCGACTACAAGGGACATCTTCTCGTGATCTTCAACCGGATGTGGTGCGATGGCGTCTTTCCATTGCAATGGCGGGACAGCACCATCATTCCAGTGCTCAAAACGCGTAAAAACCCGCTTTGATGTGGATAGCTATCGCCCATCAACATCACCAACGTTCTTTGTAAGCTGTTAGCACGAATGGGAAGCCGGCGGGTGTGTTGGATCCTGGAGGCACGTGGCCTACTGGCTCCATGCCAGGGCGGTTTCCGCCGGGGTCGCTCTACCAGTGATAATCCAGTTTCTCTCAAGTCTGCCATCCGAACAGCCTTTTCCAGACGCCAACGCCTGGTTGCCATCTTTTTTGATTTTCGAAAAGTGTATGACACCACCTGGTGACATCATATCCTTGCCACATTGAGTGGGGTCTCCAGGCCCTCTCCCGATTTTTATCCAAAATTTCTTGTCGCTCCATACTTTCCGTGTCCAAGTTGGTGTCTCCCATTGTTCCCCCTCCCTCCCCCCCCCCCCATATCCAGGAGAATGGGGCCCCGCAGGGCTCTTTATTGAGTATGTGTCTATTTTTACTGGCCATTAACGGTGTAGCAGCAGCTGCCGGGCCGTCCGTCTCACCTTCTCTGAATGAAGACAACTTTTGCATTTCGTACTGCTCCTCCAGTACTGGTGTTACTAAGCGGCGCCTCCAGGGAGCCATCCACAATGCACAGTCATAGACTCTAGCCCACGGCTTCCAGTTTTCAGCCGCAAAGTCGTGTGACATGCACTTCTATCGGCGTCGTACCGTTCATCTGGAGCCAGAGCTTTACCTTAATGACGATCGACTCTGTAGTGGAGACATACCGATTCTTAGCACTGATTTTCGACGCCCAATTGACGTGGCTTCCTCACCTTCGTCAGCTTAAGCAGAAGTGCTGGCAGCACGTCAATGCCCTCCGCTGCCTGAGCAACACCGACTGGGATGCAGATAGCTCTACGCTGCTGCAGCTCTACAAGGTCCTTGTTCAATCCCACCTTGACTATGGGAGTGTGGTTTATGGTTCAGCAGCGCCCTCGGTGTTGCGTTTACTCGACCCAGTGCACCACTGTGGCGTTCGACTGGCAACGGGAGCTTTTAGAACGAGTCCGGTGACGAGCGCCCTGGTGGAGGCCGGAGTCCTTCCATTGATGTTCAGGCATGCAGAACTGCTCGCCAGCTACGTTGCACACATTCTTAGTTCTCCTAAACATCCAAATAATCATCTCCTCTTCCCATCCCTGGTGGTTCATCTCCCGCATCGGGGGCCCTGGTCAGGGCATAAGATTGCAGTTCGCGTTCGAACTCTTCTGTTTGAAGTGGGAGTCCTTGCCTTTACCACCTATACTCAAGGTCCAGTCACGGACACCTCCATGGTGTACACCTAGGCCGAAGCTTCGCCTGGACCTTTCACATGGTCGTAAGGACTCAGTTAACCCCGCGGCTCTCTGCTGTCACTTCCTCTCGATTCTTGACATGTACTGGCTCCATGAAGTTGTTTAAAGTGATAGCTCGATGACTGATGGGCACGTTGGCTTTGCGCATGTTTATGGAGGACATATTGAACAGCACTTCTTGCCAGATGGCTGCAGTTTTTTCACTGCAGAGCTGGCGGCCATTTCTCGTGCTCTTGGGCGCATCCGCTCATGCCCTGGCGAGTCGTTTATTCTCTGTACTGACTTCTTGACCAGTTCTACCTCCGCCATCCTTTGGTAGCGACCATCCAGGAGTCCATCTATGAGCTGGAACAGTCCAGTCGTTCCGTGGTGTTTGTGTAGACCCCAGGCCACGTTTGAAACCCAGGAAATGAACTCGCCGACAGGCTGGCCAAAAAGGCTACACGGAAACCGCTTCTGGAGATCGGCATTCCTGTAACTGACCTGCGGTCATTATAATGCTCAAGGTTTTTCAGCTTTGGGAGACGGAATGGCATAATCTCAGTACGCACAACAAGCTGCATGCCATTAAGGAGACTATAAATGTGTAGAAGACCTCCATGCGGGCCTGTCGGAGGGACGCTATGGTTCTCTGCTGGCTCTGCATTGGCCATACGTGGCTAACACATGGCTACCTGCTTCGTCGTGAGGACCCACCGCGGTGTCACCGTTGCTCACATATGACTGTCGTCCGCATCTTGCTGGATTGCCCACTTTTAGCCGCTCTGCGACGGACTTTTAACCTTCCCAGCACCCTACCGTCGGCGTCTGCCTCAACAGCAGATTTAGTTTTGTTTTATTCGTGAGTGGCCTTTTTATTGTACCATCTAAGGGTGGGCATTTACCCTTCTCTCAGAGGTCGCCACCCTCCCTCAATTTTAACTCTGTCTCACTTTCTTTGCATTTGTTTGTCTTGTTGGTCGTCTTTTGCGTACATGTGTTCATCTCGCCTTGTCTTTTTCGGGTGGACATTTTAATGGGTTGCAGAGTGGCTGGCTCATCCTCTTCTATTATTGTGATCAGCCAGCCCAGACCATCTGCTTCATGTTTTTAATATCTTCTTATTTTCTTCTTCTTCTTCTTCTTCTTCTTCTACTTTTCCTTGTGGTGTATGTTTTCTCCGTTTTTTGTTCTTTCCATTCGTTATCTTTTTAGTTGTTGTGTTGGGTGTTTTTGTACCTTGAGCTTGCTTGCGTCAGGAAAAAATGACTGATGACTCTGTAGTTTGGTCTCTTTATACCCCAAACAAACAAACAAACAATTACCTTTGACCAGCACCTGAATATGGTCCTGGGAGTGATTTTTCATAGGGACCTCATTCTTCAAACTGGTGAGGAACTCGACGCTAATCTGGAGTGACGTGGCGTTCAGTTTGTTTGACGTGTGCTGAAAGGTTGTAAAGACAAGCGCACCGATAATGGCGCCTTAATTATGGCTTTCAAGGGAGATAACCTCACAGGGAAGATCGAGGTTGTGTGTTACCGATGTGACGTGAAGCTGTACATCCTACCACCCATGAGATGCTTTTGGTGCTTGCATTTTGGGCATAGGTCTTCCCGCTGTATGGCGGACCCTCTGTGTTGGCTGTGGAATCTCTCTCCAAGAGGGAAGCCTCTATGTTCCGCTACATATGTGTGTAAATCGTCATTAGCGCCACTCTCCACGCTCGCCAGATTTTCCAGCTTACAACAAAGAAAAGAAAATGCGTGTGTATGAGTCCCTGGTTCGTCTGTCTTACACTGAGGCTTGTCAAAAAGATGACTGACTCCATCCAGTGCCGATGTCTTCTACTTTTGCCTCAGTTACTACATCCATCCCCCTCCCACCTTTTTCTTACCACGCTGGCAGCTCTTGTCCTTTCTCTGGCTCCTGGTAGGGACGGGGCTTCCTCTCAGAACACCCCTCCCCAGTGTTCTTAGATAGGAAGCCTGCAACCTTGGATCAGACAAGGGATACACGCTCCAAGGGTCCGAAAGCTGCTCGCTCTCTGTCTGATCCAGACATTGCTGCCATCTGTTCCCTTACTGACAACACCTCCTACCTCCCTCCGAGGGAGGGGGAGGGGAGGAGGAGCAGCAGCAGCAGCAGCAGCAGCAGCAGTGAAAGTCCAAGGACGAGACTTCCCCGGCATCCTGGGGTCTTAGTCCACTCCTCCTCACTCCGAATCAGACCCAGTTTTTATGTATGTCACCTCCATCATCGTTGGTGATGACTGCTGACCTGATGCATGTACTCCTCTGAGCTGCTTCATGTCTAACCTGGATTCTCGCTACACGATAGTCCAGTGGAATTGCAACGGATGTTACCGACACCTACCTCTTATTCTGTGTTCTTTCTTTTCAAAATACGCACTTCTGTTATCTTTTCCAACGTTTCATGGTTATTGGGCGCTCTGTCGGAACTATGCCTGGTCTGGTACTGCATCTGGAGGGGTCTGCACTTCGTTTTGCACTGATGCCATTAGTGACTGGGTCCCCCCCTCATACCAAACTGGAAGCAATAGTGGTACGAGTGCGAACGACCCCAGAAATTACCATTTGCGGTGTCTACCTCCCTCCAGGTAGGCAACTTCTCTGTGTTGAACTGCCTACCTTAATACAGCAACTCTCGCTCTCGTACCACCACCTCGGGGCTTCAGGGCACACCATCTCCTGGGGAGGAGTGCCATTTCAATGAGTAAGGATCATCTTATTGACCAACTTACTACAGACTTCGATTTTTTTCTCCTCAATGACGGTTTCTCACACACTTCAGTAACCTCATTCCACCTTTTCTGCTATCGATCTCACGATCTTCTCCCTTGCTATCATAGCTTCACTACACTGGTCACCACATGATGATCTTTGTGACAGTGACTACTTTCAGGTGTTTCTACCATTCCCCTGCCGCCGCCAGGCAGACAGGCCCAGACGTTGGGCATTCGACAGAGCCAATTGGCCAATATATACCTCTGCTGTGCACTTGGACACCTCTCTCGGATTACATTGATGCAGTCGTGCAGGATGTATTCTGACACTATTCTTCATTACGCTGGTACTGCTACCGCCTATCCATGGGTCCCCGTCGTCGTCGTCGTCGTCGTCGTCGTCGTCGTCGTCTGGTACCGTGGTGGACCAAGGACGTAGCTCTCGCTATCTAGGACCGCGGGCGGGCGCTGCAGTGACACTGTTGTCAGAATACCATTATCGCTTTTAAGCGTGTCTGTGCTAAGGCTCGCTACCTTATCATGCAGAGTAAAAAGGAATGCTGGGGACGTATGCCTTGGCCAGAGCTCCGCAGCCTTCTGGGCCACCAGTGACAATCAACTGTCCAGAGTCGTATCGTACATGGTGCTCTGTGCACTGATTCATCAGTCTTTGTAGAACACCTTGCACTTTGTGACAGCATTTGCGCCCTCTTCCTTATCCTGCTACCTTTCTCTTGCAGAAGCAATGAGCTGAAGAAACCCACCTCTGTTTAAACCCCCGCCAAGCAGAAGCTTCACTGACTAGGGATTCTTGCAGGCTCCTACCTCTCCACATGACTCAGCCCCAGGCCCAGATTCCATCCACAGCCAGATGATCCATCACTTGGAAATTACCCAGAGGTAACATCTACTCAGGGTCTTCAACCACATTTGGCTCACAGTTGTTTTCCCCTCGCAATGGCAAGACAGCATAGTTATCTCTGTACTTAAGCCTGGAAGAATCCAATGTGTCTCGACAGCTACCGACCGATTAGCCTGACGAACGTACTTCGTGAACTGATCGAGAGGATGGTTAGCTTCTGATTATGTTGGGTATTCGAATCTCGTGGCCGCAGTGTGGTTTGCGGAAGAACTGTCTCCAACTGACGACTTACTCAGATTGGAAACTGCAATCTGTCGGGCTTTTGCTAAACGCCAACACCTTGTCGCAGTCTTCTTTGACCTACATAAGGCATATGACGCGGATTGCCGCCATCCCATTGCAGTTACCCTCCATCACTGGGACTCTCGCAGCCCCCTTCAGATTTTTATCCGTGAATTTTTAACCCAACGGAACTTCGAGGTTAGAATTGACACTTCACTCAGCATCCCTTGGATCTAGGAGAACTGTATCCCACAGGATTCGGAGTTAAGTATCACACTCTTCCTCGTCGCCATCAATGGGATTGTAAACTCTGTTGGCTCTCTGGTTACACCGGAGTTGTATGTCGACGATTTTTGCATATTGTGCACCTCCCACTCAGAAGCATCTGCTGTGAACGCCAGCTCCAAGGCGCCATCCAACAGGCCTTTGCGTGGACACTTCCCCATGGCTTCCAGTTTCTTCCCTCTAAAACGAGGGTTACGGATTTTTGCTGTCAACCACAGTTCACCCCGATCCAGAACTTTATTTAGGCAACCAGCTCCTAGATGTTGTTGCATAGTCCCATTTCTTGGGTCTTATTTTTGATAACAAGCTGACATGGCTACCCCATATTCGCCACCTGAAGACTACCTGCATGCAGAAACTTAATTGTCTCCGCCTCCTGGCCCAAAAAGTTTGGGGTGCGGACCATGCTACTCTTCTTCATGTTTACTGCACTCTGGTTTTGTCCAGACTAGGTTATGGCTGTCAGGCTCCTGGCTCCTGACTCACCGGCTCCTTCCACTCTGAAACTGCTTGAACCTGTTCATCATTATGGGGTGCGTCTGGCTATTGGTGCCTTCCTCACGAGTCCCATCGACAATCTCCTTACAGAAACGGGGATTCCCTCTACAAATGCGATGAAGCCAACTCCTGGTTTCTTACGCAGTCGCCATTCAACGATTCCCTGACCATCACATGTAAACTTTTCTCTTTGCAAATGAGGGATATCTCCCCCTGATACCCATTCTCAGGTAGCATTGCTGGTTGGAATGCGCCTCACTTCCCTCTTTTGGGATCTCCATCTCCACTCACTGGAATGATGTGCCCCGTGTATTTCCGTATGGTGCATAGACCATGGATTAAGACCGACCAATTGTAGTGCCTAAGATTTGTCGCCCCTATGATACTGCGGCATCTTGTACATTCCATCCTCGAAGAGTTCAAGGATGCTGATCGTTCTAAAACGATAGGTACTACGGGATACGCTTTTACGTCTTCTGCGGGCATGGAACACCATTTACTGCAAGGATCATGCCGTGTTGTTCATAGGAGAACTGCTAGCCATTGATAGTGCCCCCCCCCCCCTCCACAGTGTTTTAATATGTACCAACTCAATGAGCAGCCTTTAGGCTATAGACCGATGCTAGTCTCGTCATCCTTTGGCCTCTCTGTCTATGACCTTATCTCTGCCGTTGGCCGTGCCACCTGCTTAGTTGTCTGTCTTAGGGTCCCAAGTCATGTTGGCATCCCAGGGAATGAATTGGCTGACCGTTTGGCTAGAAGCAGTACTTGTCCCCCATTTCCTTTCATGAATTCAGGTGCAGATATGCGGCTACACATTAAATCTCTCTTTGCCCAAAAATGGAATGGCATCTGGTGCCCTACTGCTGTCAGTAATAAACTTCGCACAATCATGGAGACTACTACAGTTTGGCGCTCTTCCTTCCACTCCTCTCGGAAAGAGTCCACTTTCTTATTCCGTCTATGCATCGGTCATACTAGGCTCACGCATTGTTTTCTCTTGTGTAAGGAGCCACCCCCACACTGTGGCTGTGGAGCCAGACTGACGGTATCCCATATACTGGTGGAATGTCCGTTTCTTTTGGGCCTTCATACTAAGTATAGCCTTCCGGATTCCTTGTCTTTAATATTAGCAGATGATTCACAGATGATTGAACTGGTTCTCAGTATCGTTCGCGAAAGTGCTTTTTATTTTCAATTACATAGTTTTCATTTACTAGTGGAGCAGGGGCAGGGTGGTTATGCTTTGGGGCCTCTCTTCGTATTTTCTGGGTCTAGGACCGATGACTACTACCCCCTTTAGAAAGACCACTCTTTTATCCCTCTGTTTTTCCAGATTCTGGCTTTGGCCTACCCTTTTACGCTTTCTACTGTGTGGGCTTCTAGCTTTCTCATTTTATAGTTTGACCCCTCTGACTGGATCCGCCCACTTTTAGTGGACACGTCTATCTTACTCACGTTATTTTTGAATTGCAGGCCTGATGACCTCGCCGTATTGTCTCATAACCGCCCTCAATCAATCAACCGCTCTCTCAAACCTTCGGTAAATGTAATTAGTCACCTCCCTCCTTGCTGTTCAGTATCCCCCCCTCCCCCCTTCACATTCTATTAAGTATTCCCACCTGTGTCACTCACACCTGCTTGTGACGAGGTCATTAGCAACGGACTAACTACTTGGGGAACTGTGCCTGTTGAATGGATCCGGTTGAAACACGTATCGTTTAGAGTGCTGAGCTTTGTATGATAGACACGGCGAGGAGGCTCACACTGCAGAATGATAGCATATGTCAAACTCTTTGACGCTGGTATGTATTCGGTACCTTTCGCCTCTGATGAAAACTTTCGGTCAGAATCGAAATTACCGGAAATCCATGCGCATGACTTAAAATAGGATGTTTTTCTAGTTCTCGAGTAAATATCAGGTGGATTTGGTGTAAAGAATTCATTAATCAGTAATACGCTAAATGCGTTTTTTCTTGTCGTGGGATATTCATCGATGTTTATGTGCCCATTAAGCCCAAAAGTCTTAGAATCGATATCAAACCCGTATGATTTTTCATTTAACTAATAAAATATGAACTTACCAATTAATTTCGGCCCTCTTACTTCATTGTTGAAACATCTTTAATCGACTTTTTCTATAATAGATTTTTGCCCTTATTTTTTGTAGAGTATCGGTATTTGGTTTTTAAAATTAGGACTGTGTCGATAGGTATGGACTAGTGTGTGATAGGTTTCCCCTTGAACTCATGGTTGTGGTGACACTGATACATAGCGTAGTTAGAGGCTTAGGTTATACTAGAAGATGACAATTTGGTTGAGAGTCCGCGAAAAGTGATGTCAGCAGATTGATCTGTAGCGTAGCCCGATGTCTACGTTCGGCCTGTACTTAACTCATTGTCGTTTTATAAAAACTGCAGTTTCAGAGGACATTGTAAGTAAGGTTCCAGTATGACTGCGTAAAACATTTACTGAGTATTACGACAGCTGTTTCGGAAGACTTCCATTTTCAAGTACATGCATATGCAAAGTTACAGTGTGCTATATAGTGCTACAGGAATTTTAGACTTAATTTTTATAAGTGAAGAATTTCGTGAGTAATTGAGGTATAACAGAAATAAGTCGTAATTCTCATTATCGCGAATTACACAAATAACTATGTTGTAATTAATGTTTATATTTCTAAATTGTGTGTGTAAGAGGAACACTTTCTTTTGCTTCGTCCTGACGTATATAACATCGGGTGTGACTGTATCTGTTTACTTTTCAGTCAAATTTCACGTGAAATTCTAAAATATCGATTTAACGTCGATTTTGTACTTTTTAATACAGAATGGCGTAATATTTTGTTATATTTACTGTAATTTTTGACAGTTCACATAATATATGTCTTGTATTTAAATAGTAACAGACTATGGTCAGAGGTGATTCTATCTTTAGGTGTCGTAAGTATGTATGTCCTATCTTTGGTTCTCAACTTAACGTAACGTTTTTCTGACGTATAAATAACATCTGGCGTTACTGTTCGTGGTACATTTCACGTTGACTTTGTTCTGTTAGTTTTCATACAGCAGGGTGTGACGTTTTAGTGGAAATTGTAAATATTTAGTATGGGATAGTTGACACCACAGATGCTTTACATTTGTGTGAGAACAGACTTTGATCAGAGATGACGATGTCTGTAGATGTCTTTGGCATATGTATCCACTCTGGGCATTTCTCGTGCTTCGGAAGAGTCACTCGATTTTAATTTATCGTGTTTTTTAAAAGTGCGTTCATTTGGTTGGAAATGTTACCTGAAGATACCGTGGGTATGTATTTTAATTTAGTGTGTGTGTCTTGTTTTCTCTAATTAGGTTGATGTCTTTGCGTAGTGTGTCTCGTTTTGGTTTTATTACTTTTTTATATAATTGGGTGACAATTTTAGGATCAAAGTTGTTCGCGTAAGCTATATAATGTAGTATTTCAAATTATTTATCGAATGCTTCTTTATATAGTGTAAAATTTATTAATCTATCGATCGTGGAGTTGAAATATGCAAATGTATGTGAAGTGGGATGACATGATTCGGCATTTGTGATTAAATCGGTGGTGGTAGGCTTTCTGTATATTTCGAAGTTGTGTTCAGCAAAAATAACACTGAACTCTAGTACATTGTAATTATCAAACTTTGTATACGTAGGTTCTTGATAATGGAAATCTTCAGAAACAGTGATACTGGAACCTTACTTACAATGTTCTTTCAAGACATATTTCACTGCAGGCACAGTCCTCAAGAAACTAAAATTTCAAAGTAAATTCAGAAGAAGCTGTGTTAATAGGCAAATGTTCCACAAGCATTTTCATGCGTGTTGGGCACATCAACTATGAAAAATGTGCTGATGCAATATACACTTATCTAGGAATGACTAGGCCATATTTTTGGTATTGCAAGGAAGTATCCAGAAACAACAAAACGTTCAGCAAATGCTAAAGCTGCTGTCATCAAAAACTTGTATTGTTTGATCACGATACTCCCTCGACATCAACGACTGGGTGATGTGTATTTTGTCCCGGTAAAACTGTGATGTAGTCAGTTTACACTGTACTTTTCAAACTGATCAGTATTGAAACTTAGTGTGTAGACTTCCTACATTTAATTGCGGATTTCGCATTTGTAACTACATTTTATTTACTTTGTTATGCTGCTTACGTGCTGTCAAGTCCGAACTTTTAGTGTTTGTATTAGAAACTCAGAAGCATTGCTAGTTACCATTGATGGTGATGGGGGACGCGTTTCCTGATGGGAATCATTGGCTGCTTATAAATCGAGGACGTACTCCTCCACTATCGAAAAGCCACACATAATTGCTTTCTCCCCATGTGAGTGACTTTTTATGGTAATCCTTATTCTGTAGGAGATATTCTAGAATTTTCCTTAATTCCAGTTTTGCTTAATAATGCGAGCAATGTGATTTTCTCGTGATAGTGGAATTGTATCGTAATGAAATCACAGGTAGGGGGGTTACAAATTCTTTCGATGGGGAAGCTGGACGAAGCAATACTCTGACAGGACCTAATGAAACTGCTAACATGTTCTATAGACGTTACGTGAAACTGACTTAATTGTCTGGCAAATTGCAGTTGTCTAGTTTCATATTTTTACACCGTAGAAATCTTAGTCAGTCGCTTGATTGTGAATCATTTTCATTTAAGACAGTGTGCTGCAACATAATAGATGTATTTAGTTTTACGCACTGAGTTGTTTGCTAATGGTTATCTTTCGAGGGAAACGGTCAAAGTCACGTCACTCTCTCTCTCTCTCTCTCTCTCTCTCTCTCTCTCTCTCTCTCTCTCTCTCTCTCTCTCTGTCTCTTCCCATTAACATTTGACGCCCCTTCTACGACAAGGCGTTTTGAGACGATGTACATACTCATGTTGGACAAGAATGGCAAAGCAACTTGGCCTTATTTATGCCTATGGAACCTTCCCGACATTTGACTTCAGCGTTTTAGGGAGGCCAAGGACAACCCAAATTTAGATTGTCGGACGGAGACTTGTACTCCGGTTCTTCCGAATGTTAATCCATCGTCTTACCCGCTGTGCCACCACGCCCGGTAATTTCACAGTGAATATTTTTAAGATAAAATGTGACATAGGATTTGCAAGTGCAGACACAATGATATCTTCAGTTGATTCTCCGAAGTATAACGGAAACAGTTTTGTCACATAAGAGTTTCGTTTTAAGGGCGGACCATCTACAAATAACAATATCAACAACAAGCGTTTAAAACAGTGTGTTTCGATCTCCCAAGTCTGCTGATGAATGACCTACTGTACTTTATTGTGACTCGGTAACGTGCTGTATATTAACCAATTTACCCAGTGTGTTAATAATGCCCAGTGCTAAGGTACACACGAAAAGTACAACTTTCGTCTATATGTTCAGTGCGTGTCCTTCCTCTGGTGACCCATGCGTTCTGTTTAATAGTACAACAGTAATTTGCGTTGGATGTTTTTACCACAGTACTTAGTTGGTTACAAACCAGTGTAATAGCATATCTCTCTCTCTCTCTCTCTCTCTCTCTCTCTCTCTCTCTCTCTCCCTGTGTGTGTGTGTGTGTGTGTGTGTGTGTGTGTGTGTGTGTGTGTGTGTGTGTGTGTGTGAACATGGTTTCTCGTTCAAACCACTGTGTTTCCTGCGCCTGTGCACACTGAGTTCTTAAGGGGTTTTTAAGAGCACGTCATTTTCACATCAGTGACACCTTGATTTAGGGCGCACTTCCCGCCGTATGAAGTGAAGTGCTCGTGCAAAAGACATTATCAAGCGGACCCAACGACCTTCGTGACGGTTGCTTTATCAGCCAGCGAAGTCGACACGATTTTTTCGTTTTACCGGCGCGCATGCAGAGGTGGAGAGAAGACCTACGCAGCTTCCTCACATATACTGCATATCATTCTTTCGTCGTATATTGGAAAACGCATGAAAGTATGGTTTCACACGCTGATAAGAAACAGGAACATTGGATGCTAAACGAAGTTACTGAAAGTTCATTTCCGTGTGTTAGGTTTCTGGTGGGCGATACACAAGGGCCTTCCGTTGAGACATTGGCTGCTTACTCGTAGGTGCCAAGAACGGTTTTCCTTTTGTCTTGCCGCGGTCGACCTTCATCGAGCTTGTTTTATAGGCCAAGCTGAGTTTGCAGTACGACCGACCAAGCGACTGCATTACACCACACACATTTGCTGTAGCTTGCTGCAGGAGTACAGTTTCGCGGCATTATTACGTGCTGTCTGCAGTTTATTTTTAAATAGTAGACATTGCCCAGATTTTGACAGTAAAACGAATTGCAAATTGCGAAACGGCAGTCGTAAATATCTTGTAAAAGGAAAAGCAAGACGTTGATAATTTCGTTTCAGCACTATCATTTTGTTACGGGACGAGCTAAATGGGGATATAGAGACATTTGGTATAATTGCGTTTAGAATTTAGATTTATTATCTGTGCATCGTGGGCAACCATACCACACAGCATGCCGTTAATTACACCTAAGTATATTAAACATCCATACGTTACCCGAGCACGTATTCGTATCATTTGGCGTGGCCGTGGACAAGGTTTCAAAAACCACTAAAGTAAGATTTGGTGATTACAGTCGTAAAACCTAGTCAGACCGTCTGCAATCGTCACCAACACTTCTGTAGGGGGAGGATCGTCTTATCACTCCATTCGTTTCGATCTGGTCACGAAAGGAGTGCGATTTTCTAAAAATGTATTGTAGGCTCGTCCTTGATTTCCCCTATCACGATGTTCTGGTAGGCGCAGTTACAGTAACTCCGAATTCTCCGAAACGTAATGATGTAATTTCGTTATCATTGTGACTTCATACTTATTGCTTTATTGCTGTACGAGCCAAGTAGTTTTCTTTCATTTTTTTTTTATATGTCGAACAGTGCTATCTCCTAATTATGTTACGTAAATGGAATTTTCTGGATAAACTTACATGCCACATATCGAAAGTCAATTAACGGACTCATTAAAATTTGTGGTGGACATGTATACTGTTCAGTATGTCAACCAAAGATACCTTCTATTAATTTATTTAGTTTTCTTAATCTGGGTTTGAGTAGTTCAGCACATCTGAAACTACTAATTGCGTTTTAGTAGGATGATATTGCTGAACAATACCGATACGGTGATATGTGCAAAAATAGTTAAGTAATGCTTAAACCAGCTGCGCTGTCGTTATGTGAAAGCTCTCTCTCTGTCGTGTGCCCAGGCTAGAAATTACTGCTACGGAACTTACACGAATATACAGGGTGTACATAAAGTCCAGGAACACTCAATTATTTATTGAAAGCCTTTTTTACAAACATTTGATATGCAAACTATGAGTGACGCGGCAGACGTCAATACGGCAATCGCTTCCCGTATTCTCTCCCGGAGCTCTGCTACATCACTTGGTAGAGGCGGTACGTACACCAGATCTTTGTGTCCCCACAGAAAAAGGTCGCATGGAGTGAGATCTGGTTATCGGGGAGGCCATTTCATGAAACAGCTGTCCCCTTTCTGTAGCACGGCCAATACATCGATGCGGCAGCTCCGCGTTCAGGTAACCACGAACTTCATGAAGAAAATAGGGTGGAGCCCCCATCCTGCTTAAAGATAAACGGAGCGTCTGATTGCATTTGAGGCATCAGCTGTAGCATACTTGATTTTGTCGAACTCCAACACACAGAAAGCTCTCTCCGCACCTGAACTCACCATTTTTGCAATTTGCGCTGACTATCGGCAAATTACCAAAGTACGCTGTGGCGGTATACATGAAGGGGGGGGGGGGGGGGGGGAAACACTTTCAGGGTTTCCCTTCAAAATGACAGATGTGTGATATCTGTACAATATTAGACTCTTGTGCAATAAATAATTGAAAGTATTCCCGGACTTCATGTACATCCTGTATAGTTAATGCGGCATCATTAGCTTAGAAGTGCGGTATCAGAAGCGCTGCCGTGATCTGCGCTCAACAGCAGCGGTCAGCCTTTCGTGGCAGCGGCGTATTTGTGTAATTAGTCTTGCACGTTATGACTAGTTAGAGCTCTGTCACTGTAATGGACGCTTTGTCCTTCGTGGCTTCCGCTGGCACAATGAAAAGTGTATCAGAACAACTGTTTCCTTTAACGTATACTGGACACGTGAAACCCTTCTTCAGAAACAACTTCTGTTAGCTTAGCCTGCATCTTAAGTTCGATACAACGGTCTGAGCAAATAATAGGTAAGTAATGCGTAAACTAGCTGCACTGTCGTTATGTGAAAGCTTTCTGTCGTGTGCCGAGGCTAGAAATTAAAGCGTTATTGCGGCGCTGCGGCAATCTTGCGTTATGCTAGATCTGTGATTCGTGTATTCCGTATCATCTGTTATTTGGAAAAAGTGTTTCGTTACTTAAAAGTTGGGACTGTCATTTATTTCAAAACCTCTTATAACAGTATTACGCAGAATTACTAAAACCTCTTTTAGAGACGGCTACCCCGCATGTTGTGACAATGAACTGTTCAGTAACCTGGTTGGATCTGACATATCTTCGTTGTTCGCGACATATCTTATTTGTGGGTTGAATCCTGAGAAGCGGGGCAAAGTCATTCTTGGAGTCTGTGTCAACAGTAATCGCGTCGTGCTTGGGTAGCTCAGTCGGTAGAGCACTTGCCCGCGAGAGGCAAAGGTCCCGAGTTAGTCTCGATCCGGCACACAGTTTTAATTTGCCAGGAAGCGTCACATCAGCGCATACTCCGCTGCAGAGTGGAAATCTCTTTCTACTTTTAAGCTTTCATTTGGAATCTGGAAGCCACTGTGACATAGATTTTTCTTTTTACTATGGCAAGACGAGCGTCATGGTGAGGAATAATGTATTGAGAATAAGAATTACGTATGCGTAACGTGGCAACCTTCACCATTGCACTTAATATTCGGAGTTGACCAACCAGCTGCCTCGCCCAACCAGCAAAAGTCCCTTAACCCGTTTTACAGGATGGGTGCAGGTAAAGAGTAAAGTGCGAAGCCCCTAACGCAATAATATTGACTAGTGAAGGACGTTTTGGTTGTGTGCGAGATAGTAGTGAGACACATAAATGACCCACGAAAGGTAGAGTCTGTGTTGTGTTGCAAAAATTCTCAGAGATTAAACTTCAAATTAAGATATGTTTTATATGGGTGTTTCAGGAATCTGCACATTGAAGTTTTTTTTAATGAGTTATGCACTCCTCTGTCTCGTACCTTTCATGTTAAAAACTGACATACATCTTATCCTCTCATTGATTTTGAACACTGAAATTGTTACTTTTCGAGATCCGCAAACATTGGACAGTAACCCATCTCGGATTCGATGGTTATTTTATTTGTGTGTGCCTTTTCGAGTTCCAACGATTTGTGCATTGTTTTGGAGGTGGATGTGAGAAACACACTCGACATTTGCCTAGATTGTGGGAAATCGCATAAAATCACTTACAGGTTGGACTGTGTCGTGTACGTTAAACAGCGTCTTGCTTTGATCTGAGTCTGGCTCGTAAGGTAGTGTATCGCGCGGTTAGTTGTAAAAGAAATTGGAAAGTGGAACAGATTTGGAATTTGGAGTATTGTTTTGTTTCGAAATAATTTTCTCGCCATCTTCGAGTGAGAGGGATTAAAGGATGAACCTGTTCATTAGCTAGCATTTTTAATAGTGTGTTCCTCTACCAGAATCATCGTTTTTGTTTCACTTGTTGAACAAAACGGCCACAAAATGGAATCAGCGGGTTCCCTCGTGACAGTCTCCACACATACGTTTTTAATAGTGTTTGCTGTGAATGAACTATGTTCTATAAACATAGACAAATGGAATGGATATCATCAGTCCATCAGTTTTAGGCGCTACATAATTTTTTTTTACTCAAAAGGTGACACTCAGATACATAAATTTCATGCTTAAAAATTAATGATGTTTGGCGTTTTTGCCATTTCCGTGACACTGAAATAGCGACTCGGTGTCTTCGGTGTCAAATTCTCTTTCGATGGACTTAACTGTGCACTGAGTATTGCCCTGAATTGGCTACTGATGTACTCGTTGGCGAGCGCAATCCAAACTAACGTAAGATGTCAAAAGCAGAACAGCTTAATTATTCGTGTAGATCCGTTACGTTTGCACAGACTTGCGTGAATGTCTTTGGCTGCATTGGTTCTGCTTTTACATGGCGGAATGAAGTGGGGATATCCAAATAACTTTTGACATTTGCTTGCCCTAAAGATTACTACGAAGGCAGAAATAACGAATTTCCCGTACAAAACGCACAATTTTTCTTATTCGGAGGCACGTTGCCCTTATGTTACGATATGGTGTTAGTTTTTGTTGTTGGTACCGAATTCTTCGCACATTTGATAATTATGGTGTCAAGCATGAATATTTCACTCTGCAGCAGTGTGTGCGCTGTTCTGACAATTCCTGACAGGTTGAAATTGCCCCAGAGCGGGACTCGAACTCGATTCCCTATCAACTGTTTGGCGTCTCGTCGACGAAAACATTGATGGGAACAGGACAGTCCATAAAATATTCGAGGCTCATATAAAGACAGCACAGCTATAGGAAAAATGAAATAAAAGTAGGGTACGTTATCAAGCTTTACTCGTCCAGTACACGACAGTAACTATAAGTCTGGGAGAATGTGTAAGACACTATAGTAACAATCTCATTTAGCTCGTTTTTCGTAAAAACTAACTTATTCATATCCTTTGGCGGTGCCTCAGTAATATTTACGTCACTGCATCTTTGTTAACTTCTTACTTGAACTTGCGCTACATGTTGTTTGTGGATTCTGCATTCATTCCTTATAATTATTTTTCACCTTCGAAACTGGTACGTTTTTCAAGAGAAACGTATTGTTTAAACTTCCCAAGGTGATATTGATTTGTTTTTTCCAGTGTCATTCTTATAATATAACGGTTCGCGTCGGTGATAGTCGTTCTGCTAGACGAATGTGCATTAGATACTATAAAGAGTTTAACACAATATTTCCTTTTTTTATGCGTAGTTCTACCCGGAGAACTTATGTCAGGGAATTTACATCGAAACTGTGCTGTAATTAGAAGATGCTTTTCTAAAGTAAGCTTTTAATTGAGGATTCTGGTATAGATGTGTTCGCAGATACTTCCTGTTTGCCAGAATGTTTTTATTCTCTGTAGACCGATTCGTATACTAGAAGTGACCGTTAAGAGAATGTGGGTAACTGAGTGATGAATTTCAAATTCTTTGGATTACAAGCCGTATGCCAACGCATTATTTTACTCCTATGTTCGCACATTTCCTTTCAGGCTGGCTGGATCGCTGGCAGCAACTGTACAGCACTGCAGAAGAGCTGCAGAGAGTGCGCTGCTTGCAGCGCGAGATGGTCACCATGCGCGAGGAGATGATGGATCTCGCCAACAGGGTGACCAATATTTCCAGCGAGCTCAAGGACAGAAGTCAGCTCGATGGTGTCATCCAAAAGGTCAAGGTGAGTACTCTTTCTGATCCACCTTTCTATTTTTGCGCATGCACGCATACCTCGACTGAAAAATGCGGTGTGGACTATCCGAGACTCAGGAATTCTGTCTCATTGTCTCGTATGTTTATTGACCCGCCAGGTTAGATGAGAGCGCTAATGCGCTGCTTCCTGGACTCGGGTGGGCGCGCCAGCTCCGGATCGAATACGCCTGGCGGATTAACGACAAGGGCCGGTGTGCCGGCCAACCTGGATGTGGGTTTTAGGCGGTTTTCCACATCCCCACGTCCAGCTTCAGTTACACGCCTCGCAGACATTTGAAAAACGTTCGCACTATATCATAGTTTACACTTGATGCAGGCAGCTGGGGTACACTAATTCCATCCCGGGGTATGGGGTGGCGGCAGGAAGGGCATCCGGCCAAACCTTAAAATTAACCATGACAAATCCGTAGTTAAGCTTGCCGACCTTGCGCACGATGCGGGACAAAGGCAGTAACAAAAAAAGGAGAATCTCGTATGTTTATCGGTATCACGTAGTGATTTACAATTTTTATGCTCTCGCTTTTTTGGTGAAGGTTGTTTCTAGTCCGATAATATCGTGAACAAATTCCTAAGGGACCAAACTGCGGAGGTCATCGCTCCTTAGACACTTACACACTACTTAAACTAAATTGTGCTAAAAAGCGCACACACACACACACACACACACACACACACACACACACACACACACACACACGGGAGGACTCGAACCGGAGGGGCCGCGCAATCCATGACATGGCGCCTCAAACCGCACAGCCACTCCTCGCGGCTCTGGTCGCATGACTTCCAGATAGTATTCCTTATTGACCATTCGACCATAAGGCACTACGCCATAGTGATCGAAGAAAACAGTGAGGAGAACCTTCACATGTGATCGAAATTATCGATCTTTTTTTTTTTTCGGTCTTGGTTCTACAGGCAGTTTTTATTTGGATGAATGGGCCTTGGTTTTGACGTCATACCTGTTATGACCTCCTTTACAAGTTTTGGATCGTTGTCGACTTCATTCAGCAATTCCTGAGCGATGTCTACGCGATGTCTTTGGTCGAAATTCAAGAATTTCGGGACCAACTTTGCTGCTACACTTTTCATGCCCAAAACATCGGAAGAAATTGCTTGGTATGAGCCAAAGGATATACCGACATAATCAGCAACTTCTCTGATGCTTATACGGCGATTTCCCAGAACCATTTTCTTTACTTGTTCCACATTGTCGTCAGTAATTTCCAGGGCGGGCGTTATCTTAAACTTCATTTCGACCGTCTTCGACAGGTTTGCACTAATCGTACACTCTTGTCTTACTCATAGCAGATTCGCCAGAAACCACAGTCAACATCTCGAATGTGATGCTGCACTTCATTCCATTTTTAAAGCAAAATTTAATGCAAATTCTGTTAGCCATCGTTTTTGAAAGTAAAAATTTGCAGAGCACTCGAAAACGCGTATAACCTTTTCGACTGTTAACAGTAAACTAAATATTCAAAACAGTTGAAAAAAGCAAACATACATCAGGAACATGTTTTCCAACAAGATAAAAAAATTGAGTCATATGTATAAAGTCTGCGAAATTTAAAAATTGCCTTTACTTTTTGATCACATATGACTTCAATTTCCCTTGTATTACGTCGGTGAATCTGGTATCGTTGTGAAATGGTGCTTGGACAGATAAATTACTATTTTGATCCCTCCAACCTTACACCAAGAAGGACCATGACTTCTATTTTCTCTTCCACGCCATTAGCAACTAGTCTTCGGACGTAGCATTTGGCTATGGCTGAGGGGCGAGATAGTTGCTTTCATACACGCACGACACTTAATGAAACTTCAAGATTCAGTCAATTTATTCCGGCCGTAGAGACCTAAAGCGACTTACAACCTACCTACTTTTGCTTTCTGAAAACGTAACCAGGTGGATCACCCTGTTTAAAGCCTTGACTCTCCTAGTGTGCGCACGTGCTAAGTTAGCTACAAGTGTGTCATTGAGCATAACGATAATAGTATCCGCGCATTTACTGTTGGCGGCTGTCGACTTGTTTTAGCAAGGAATCTCCAGCCCCCACAAAAGCCTCCTGGAATAGAATGTGTAACTTTCGCATTTAGTGTCACCATCAAGAGATATGCGACCTGCCTTCTGAGTTTCCTACCGAGCAACTACAGAGTCAGAACTAACATGCGTAGGAAACGAACTTCTGAATGTACCGTGAAATCGAGTCCGAAGCTGTTGCTCAGTGGAGGAAGAGTGGGTAGCGCTTTTGATTAACCAAGATCTGCGTTATCGTTACTTTTCGCACAAAATACTCAAAAATACCGCAACAAACAAAACGTGGCTTCTATTACGCTGTGACATTGAGCGCAGAGCTTAGCAAAAGCGCACTTTGACCGAATACTGATCTTTAACGTTTGGAGAGGAGGAGAAATACCAGTAAAGCCATTTGTATACTAGCTAACATCAAAATGGAGATGTGGGTGTCCTTACTGTCGATGCATTGTTGAATTGACAGAGATTAGTTCGTGAAACGTTTACCTGCCGCACTTGGTAGATTACGTCAGTCTGTGACGAAATGTAAATCATATCTTCTCTCTCTCTCTCTCTCTCTCTCTCTCTCTCTCTCTCTCTCTCTCTCTCTCTCGCGCGCGCGCCCCCTCCCTCCTCTTTCAACGTTATAAAACTTAAGAAATATTAACTCCTGTTTTGTGATACTTTGAATTAAATTTTTAGTGTTTCTTCTAAGACATTTTGTGCTACAACCACTGATAACTAACTTTTAGGTAATGAGTATGTAGTATAGTTTATGCAGCGATCTTACCTTTACTAAAAAACTGACCGTGTGTATCAGACTTTTTGTATCCTAGTTTTCAGTCCAGGACACGGACCATCTTTGGATCAGTTACTAGAAAAAGGGTGTCAGAGTGTAGGTATCAGTACTTGTAGAAACAGTCTTTTCCCAGTAACTGATATGAAAGTGATCAGTTGCCAGTAGTGAAACTCGTTATCAATAATAGTTCCTATAATTCATGCAGTCAGTTGTTTAATAAACATATCACGATACGACCACGACATTCTGTCGTTACTCTAGTATGTCATGCCTTCCAATAGCAGGATTTCAGCTTAGAATGTCAATGTCATTTAATATTTCTTGTTGTCTTCTAGTGTTCAGGGTGATGGTGCTAAACGGGGGCAAACTGCAGGAGACGATCCCTGAGAGAATTAGTAGAGAAGGGTCATAAGGACATGTGGTTGGGATTGCGTCCACTTGAATGTGTAGGCAAAACATCTCTGACAATGTAGGTTTCAGTGACTGAAAGCACACATGAGAACACGCCGGGCATGTTTTGTCTGTAGTAATGTTCTAGTGGCAGCGAACCATCAGCACTGGTTGAGCCTCAATGTGTGGGCGCGGATTACCGGCAACAACAACGCCTCATAGCCGAGACATATCTGCACTTCCTGCGGATGACCTTGCCTCTCCGGCTGGAAGACTTGTATTTGGTGGTACGAAGGGCATTGTGACTACTACATAACGGTGCTCCAGCTCACCTCCCCCATCTCCATGCGAGGGGAGACACAGTAAGGTTTCCATTCGGTATCTCCTTGTTGAGGTTATAACGAGAAGCAAAACAAACGGAACGTGTCGGAAAGGGAGCATATCAATTTAAACCATCAACTCTGAAGTTAACCGTTCAATTTTTGTTTATATTGGAGAATTATCGAGAAAAGATCTCACAGAGCAGTGCACGGATTTTTGTGCTAATGTTAAATAATAACTACTAAATAGGGACCATGACGAGAAACAAACTCTACTGGTAACTAGACAGTTGAACATTTTCTACTAGCAAGTACTACGATGCAACACTACCGTAGGTGCTCCCAGGTGCCATACAGGGTGTTAAAGAAAATAATCAGATATTCGTACAGGAGACAGTATTGGCCAATATTATATTATAAAAGACGCACTGAATGTATGTTCGGTAACATAAACGTCTTGAGCTGTAGGCAGTTTTACTTGTGCGGAAAATATTAATTTTTCGGTAATTTAGGACGTTTTTTCTATTTGAGTTGACTCGTTTTTTATTTGTTTACTTCTTCCATCGACTGATTCTGATAACATCTCGCATAGTAGTTACAACTGTCTTCTAGGTCATCCATTCCTCAAGTACGGTGTTGAGAGCTAGAGATAATGCAATTCACAGGTTGCATTCATTTGCGAATGTGGCAGGATTCAGGAGTGCAGTAATAAATTACCACGATACCAACGTACAAGTAGATATAAATATAGAAGCGATCATGAAAGTAAGTTCGCTTTAATCTCTGTTTGTGGGAAGACTAACAAGGCGAGACATATTAACAGATGCTTTTCCTCAGCAATTTCTGCGCAGCAAACTATGGTCACAGTTGGAGAACGTTACTCTAGTAGAGGACTGTCGTTCATGCATTACGGACGCCATCCAGTTGTCTGCACTTGGTACGACAGTGCCTAACCCCTACATTTAATGCCAACGAATTGGTCGAGGAGATCCATTAATATGGCCTTCCCGTTCACATGACCTTAATGCTTAGAATTTCTGGGCGTGGATTCATTACAAAGCTTTGGTTTTTATCACATCAAAGGGAAATTTTTACGTGTTACGGACTCCCGTGATCGATACACGTACCGAGCTAGATTGTGCGATGTTAAGGCACTGGATTCTTATGTGGGAGGACGACGGTTCACATCGCCGTCGGGCCATCTACATTTACATGCCGGCTGGTTATAATTAAAGAGGTCCAATGTGGGCTGTAATTATCTTACGGCAGCGAAACTTCGTAGAGATTCTAATGCGTTAATGCGGAATCGATTTATGCTGGAAAAGAAAACAGTTCCGATTTCGGCCGCTAGGTGCACATATGACGCTGTAAATGTGAGAAAGAACTTCAGGAATGTTTTCCTATGTAATGGATTAGGAACAGGATGTGGGCAGAAAAAGACAAACAAGTGATAAAGGCATAATGTTAATTTTATTATTAACCGCCGCTTACACAATTGGTTCAGTATGGGAACCGGAGACGTCGACCAGATGTTGCATCGCCGGCCGGGTGGCCGAGCGGTTCTAGGAGCTTCCGTCCGGAACCGCGCGACCGCTACGGTCGCAGGTTCGAATCCTGCCTCGGGCATGGATGTGTGTGATGTCCTTAGGTTAGTTAGGTTAAGTAGTTCTAAGTTCTAGGGGACTGATGACCACAGAAGTTAAGTCCCATAGTGCTCATCCGGAAACGCTCTCAGCAGTTCCGTTGGAATCTGAGCAACGTGTTTGTGTATACTGGCCTTCAGATAAGGTACGAGTAGAGACCGAACGTGTCCCTGGTAAACGCGTTGTTTTAGTTACCCCAGAGCCACAAGGCACATGGATGAGGATAAAGTGATCTTGAATGCATGCATCTAGAAAACCTCTGGAAGTCACACGTTCGTGGAAGGTTACGTTAAGCAGATATCTCATTGGGCGAGCGAAATGGTGTGTTGACGACATCTTGCATGAAAACAGTGGTTTCCACATAGTTGCGCTCTTCCAGAGCAGGAGTCACATGCTGTAGGAAGTGGTCTAGATAACGTAGACGTCACGGTATATCTGACAGGCCCTCTGGGTGTATTCTCTTCAAAGAAGAACGGACCGAGAACATAGGTGGTTGCGAATCCACATCATGCAGTCCCATACGGCCAGTGCAATGGCTCTCCGTGCACGACACGCAACAGTACCCCAAATTCGGCAATTCTGCGTAGTCATATCTCTGTAGTTTTAAATATGCGTCGTCGCTTCATAGAATATTGCCCAGCCACATGTCGTCAGCTTTGATCTGTGCCAGAAACGGAAGAGCATATCCAGAACGTTGCTGCGGATCATGACGTTTGAGTTGCTGCACCGTCTGGATCTTGTACCGGTACCAATGTCAAATAGATCGCAAAACTTTCCGTACCGTTGACCATGGGATTGACAGGCCTCGTGACACTGCACGAGCACGAGCACTAGCACTCCCCGGGGCACATGCTGCATGGTCAGTTACAGCAACAGCAACCTCGTCGATAACTTCGGCTGTGAAAGGACGCCCACCTCTTCCAGGTGCCACACGAAGCTTACCTGTGTTTTCGAATTTCATTGTAATTTTGTTCAAACCATTCAATGACATCGAGCGTCTCCGTCGGCGATATTCTCTTACAGCAGCACTGTAATTTCTGCCGTTCACATAAAGCAGTTTCACTAACAACGCACGGTCTCTCTGTTCACTGACGTTATGGCTAGTCAAATGACAGCATGGATATCGTACAGTCATACAAACTGTGTTCAGTGCCAGATTTGCGCTTAGTGGCCACAATTGAAACTAATTTTTTCCAGTGTAAATCGGTTCCGCGTTAACGCATTAGCTTGTGTACGAAGTTTCGCTGCCATACGACAATTACAGTCCACCCTGGACCTCCGAAAGTAGCTACACTTCAGTTATAACCACCCGGTACATACTCCGCAAGTCACCATACAGTGCGCGGCCGAGGGTGTCTTATACCACTACCAGTTATCCCCTTTCCTGCTACAGTCGCAAATGGAGCGATGGAAAAAAGAGTATCTAACGCCTCCGTACGACCCCTAATTTTTCTTACATTGTCTTCGCATGAATTAATGTACGTTGACAACAGTAGAATCGTGCTGTAGTCAGCCGCAAATGCTGCTTCTCTAAATTTTCTCGATAGTATTTCGCGACAAAAACGCCAGCTTTCTTCCATGGAGTCTCATTTGGGCTCACGGAGCATCTCCGTAGTACATCTTGCTTACGTTACTTCTAGCTTTCCGTAATCGTGTACTGTTAATGCCAAGATGGTTCCTCTGAAAAGAACACGGTCGGTGTTCTTCCCCCAATTCGAACTTTTGCTCCGTCCCCAAAGGTATGTTTGCATGCGCCATAAAAATTGAACTTTGCTGACAATATATCTCAGTGTTGTACGGCAATATTGCGACCATACGAATGGCAGCCACATGTACAGCATTACGGGCCACTATTGGCCGGCAGTGTTTGACGCCATACATTTCTGGGCCAGACGTGTTTACAATGGGCCACACTATTGCCACAGTATGGGCGAACACGAGCTAGTGGAAATGTGTGCGGCTGTGTTACTTGTACATAAGCCAAAGAATAAAGTTAAAAAGAACGAGCAAAATCGTGCTTTGTGGATGCGTTCTTAAAGTACAATAAGGGCAGCAAATCGGAGCGTAGACTATCGTCGACGTACCTATAGGTGCTGTCAGGATGCGGCGGGATGGCACCCCAGGCCATCACTCGTGTGTTGTCGGGCCGTATGGCGGGCGACAGTCAGGTTCGTACCCCACCGCTGTCCGGTTCGTATTCAGACACGCCTTCATCCTGGAATCTCATTGACTGGAATAGAATTGTCTTCAGTGATGAGCCCCGCTTCGAATTGAGCCCTGATGACCAGCAAAGACGTGCCTGGAGACGGACTGGACAGCGGTGGGATACCAGCCTGAATGTCACCCACCACATGGATCGACAGCAAGGAGTAATGATCGGGTACGCCATTTCATTTCACAGCAGAACCCCTTTGGCCGTTATCCGTGGCATCCTTACAGCACAGCGATATTCTACGGTCCGTTCTGTTGCCCTTCAGGGCAAGCCATTCTGAGCTTACATTTCAGCTAGGTAATGGCCTTCCGCAACCTACCTTGGCCAGCAAGATCGCCGGATTTCTCCCCAATTGAGAATTTTTGGACCATTATGGGCAGGGTCCTCCAACCATCTCGATATTTTGTTGATCTAACGCGCCAGTTCGACAAAACTTGGCAAGATATCCCTCAGGATGACATCCAACAACTCTGTCCTATCAGTGCCAAGCCAAATAACTGCTTCCATAGGGAGCAGAGCAGAGGTGGACCAACGCGTTATTGACGTGCTCAATTTGTGAAGCTCTTTAACTGAATATATCATCCAGTTACTGAAATTGTAATGATATGTTTGTGTGTACATACACATCACATCTACCGATTCCATCCCATTCGGATAATTCTTTCGTTGGGCATCGTTTTAATTCTTTTTTTAGTGTGCATTACGGTATATGCTGTTTCCAGCAATTCGTCATCAGTAATGCAGCTGTACAGTAGTGGATTTCTTTTCCTTCTTTTCCTACGTGTGCGCAATATGTTAAATTTGTTGATGTTCAGAGACAACTGCCAAGAGCCTGCACCATTCGTTAATCCTCCGTGTAGGTCATTCTGCATATCGATACTGTCTACTGGCGTTTCTACTTTGTTATAGACAACACGAACATCTGGGAACAGTCTTAAAGAGCTTCCGTCGCATTCTACCAAATCCTTTATATGCACTGTAAACAGTAACGGTCTTACCACACATCCTTAAGGTACTCCGGAAATGCCTTCACATTTATCGTTTATGTTCTGTTAATAGCGGCGTTTTGAGTTCAGTCTGTATGGAAGTGTTGTATCCAGTCTCATCTGGTCTGTTACTTGGTAAGCTGGTATTTTTTTTGCTAAACAGCAGTGCGGGCTGGTGTCAAATACCGGTGTCAAGGAACACAGATTCAACCTGAGCGCCTATATTTACGGCTCTCTGCATCTCAAGGACGCACAGAGCGAGCTCAATTTCAAAAGATCTCTCTCTGCGGAATCTATATTGAATTTTACATAGAATAGTTTCGTTCTCCAGAAACGTTATAATACGTCAGCACAAAACATGTTCCATAATTCACAATAAAGGATGACAGCCAAAAACAGTTGCAGGATAGAATTTTTTTATTAAAATTCTTGACCAAGGTTTCGGTACATATAAATATACTTTCATCAGAAGTAAAACTTCCTGAACAGAAAGACACATTCATTAGAAAAGCCATATCAACGAAAGTGAGAAACAAAAGCTTAAATAACGGTGAAATTGCTAAAGTAATACAGGCACAAAATCTTTAGTACTTACTAAAATTACATCATGCACTGGAGAATAATAAAACAATTATGCCAAAAGGCGTCGTCAGTAATTAAAATATCATCTCCATTTGTACAACATGTGTAATGGGCACAGGATCAAAGCGAACAGTTTAACACCGTTACTTCGCCTATGAACTATTGAGACAGGAGTGTGAAGGCACTAAGGCAGATTGTTTCGCCGAGAGAGGGCACTTGCATGTGCCAGACTCGCGCATATTACAATCCATAAATACATACATAAGCGCATCAAAAATTATTAAAGGTTGTGTTAATTCAAACTTTGTCTTAATAAATAAAACGTATCACGCCAATTAAAGACATTTATGTAAAATAGAAATATAGAACCAAATTTACTTGTGTCCTAGTGTCAAACGGATAAAGCTTGCGCTTGGAACATCTAACGAGAGAGGGCACTAGTGTAATGCGCGAGAGTCTCGCGTAACGTAGGCAGTGAAATACATACTAGCGAAACAACCAAAATGTTATAATAAAACGAAACCATCTGTCATTATGAATAAAACATAGTAGTCATTTAACCACACATACACATTGAAATTCATAACTAACAACCATCACATGAATTTCAATGTGTATGTGTGGTTAAATGACTATGTTTTATTCATAATGACAGATGGTTTCGTTTTATTATAACATTTTGGTTGTTTCGCTAGTATGTATTTCACTGCCTACGTTACGCGAGACTCTCGCGCATTACACTAGTGCCCTCTCTCGTTAGATGTTCCAAGCGCAAGCTTTATCCGTTTGACACTAGGACACAGGTAAATTTGGTTCTATATTTCTATTTTACATAAATGTCTTTAATTGGCGTGATACGTTTTATTTATTAAGACAAAGTTTGAATTAACACAACCTTTAATAATTTTTGATGCGCTTATGTATGTATTTATGGATTGTAATATGCGCGAGTCTGGCACATGCAAGTGCCCTCTCTCGGCGAAACAATCTGCCTTAGTGCCTTCACACTCCTGTCTCAATAGTTCATAGGCGAAGTAACGGTGTTAAACTGTTCGCTTTGATCCTGTGCCCATTACACATGTTGTACAAATGGAGATGATATTTTAATTACTGACGACGCCTTTTGGCATAATTGTTTTATTATTCTCCAGTGCATGATGTAATTTTAGTAAGTACTAAAGATTTTGTGCCTGTATTACTTTAGCAATTTCACCGTTATTTAAGCTTTTGTTTCTCACTTTCGTTGATATGGCTTTTCTAATGAATGTGTCTTTCTGTTCAGGAAGTTTTACTTCTGATGAAGGTATATTTATATGTACCGAAACCTTGGTCAAGAATTTTAATAAAATTATTCTATCCTGCAACTGTTTTTGGCTGTCATCCTTCATTGTGAAGAATTTTAACAGTTGCTGCTGCAGCCATGTTTAAAATCTTGAAATGTTCCATAATTCTGCAACATATCGACGTCAACTATACAGACCTGTAACAGGGTGCATCTGTCCTACGACACTGCTTGATAAACAGGAATGACCTGCGCTTTTTTCCAATCGCTAGGTACCCTGTTAGAAGATTTTTTTCGGATGATCTTTGTAGATCTTAGAGGTATCTCATCTGGTCCTGATGCCTTTCCACAACTAAGAGATTGTAGTTGCATTTGACTTTCGTGTTTGGTTATCTTAATATATGCCATTTCGACGTTCGTACGATGACCGAAAGGAAAGACCGTGTTATGATCTTCTGCGGTGGAACACTTTCGGGAGACCGAATTCAGTATTTCGACCCGCTCTCTGTTATCTTCCGTTTTGAAGACAGTATGGACACTGAGTGAATGAGTAGAGGTTTTCGAACGGCTTACTGATTTCACGTAAGACCGAAACCTCTTAAGGTTTTTAATCAGATCGGTTGACACAATTTTACTTTTTAAAGTCATTGAACACTACTCTCATTGCTCTCCTTACCATATCTCAACAAGTATTTGTGTTCGACAAATGGTAACAGGACTTTTTTCTAGTTTTAGCCACTAATGTGTCGTATGAAAATATGAGACTTCTTTGCCGTAATGCCATTCTTTCGTATTGTATTGCTAAGAAAGTGAAGTGTGTACTAAAAACTCTACAGCATGCCGATGCTTGGCTTAAGTCAATTCATTGTTTGAAACTAGTTTTCCACAGAAACGTGACATGACTGTCTTATCTTTACGATCCTGAAAAAAGTGAGAAAACTATTTAAAACATAGACGTGGCTGTAGGGTAACAGACGTACAGTGGCAGTTTATTTATGGCCTGTTACTCTACATTCCATAACCAGTCTGAAGTAATTTTTCTGAGTTTTTTTAATTTGTTGGTGAGATGCGTTTTTTGTTATCTCAATTTACTCCTGATTCTGATGATCTCGGCTGACCTTTCAGTATGACCTAATGGAAGTTTAGGTCTATTGTTAATACAGCCGTGGTTTCAGATAAGTTGCGTTTTGTGCATACTGCACGTATGCCATTAATTTAGCGAGGTCTGTACACTCACTGAAAGATGAGCCTGTGGGCCATGCTCCTGTAATGGACGAATGGCTCAGAACTCTGTTCAATATTGTAGGAAAGACGCCTTTGAACTTCAACAGAAGAATCAACGCGCAAGAGTAGAAAGACGCGGGAAGAGGACGGCCGGCGTACCGCCACGGTATATCGTCTTTCTGGAAATTCAACACTACTGTGGAAACCTGTGGCTGCTACTAACGACCGAGCAGCCACATACCAAACAGGTCTTTGTGCATGCATAGCACGTTGTAAGTCATATTGATAGTTACTAATTTGACTGCTACGTCGATTTGTGTTAAAAAAAAAAGATTTTTCTCGCTTTATTTAGCAAATATACCCCGAATAATAGTAGTGTTACTTTAAATTCGAGAATCACTGCATGCGAGATCCTGGCCACAAAGGTTCTGTAATCCGCTATCGGGATCTTAAATTTACTTATTGGCTTTTCCGAGTTTACATTTTTACGTAGTTTTTGTAATTCTTCAGGCAGTTTAAAAAGGTTTTTCGTCAAAGCCCTGACCAGTTCCTCTCTCTCCTCTCCTCTCATCACTCACTTCTTGACAGAAATAATTTCACAGTTGACAGGACTCGTAGACGGATACTGGAGTCATCCGTTTTGTGTTCGGAATTTTTCTCATAGAGCGTGACTTTAGTGAGAACGTTGGTGGAAACGTAATCCAAACGAGGTACTGTATAAGGAACACTAAACTAGCGTCACAGTTTCAATACAGGATATTACCAGCCGTAATTCTGTATCATGAAAAAGAATTATGAGTGTAACAAATTCAATGAAAAGTTACAACACGTATTTGAGTCATTGATCAAAGACGTTAAATCGACTTTTTACAGCGCGAAAGCTGTTACAGTTAGTCGATTTGTCGGCTGAAGGCCGCCAGAGACCGGAAGCGCCCACATCCTGTGTCGTTTTTGTCTAGCGCTCTTTAGAAATGTCAGTTGCCTAAATCAAAGGTCCTACAGAAGGTAGTGCGTTAGGGACGTATCAATACGTCACACTCAGCTGGATCGAGATTGGTAGATAAGTGGTATTCTAAGGGCTTTGCATACCACGTCCTTGTCAACTCACAGTATAACGTTTTGCTCTATTTCGAAGATCTTTGCTAGAGCCCTTAGTTTCATGTTTTCAAACTGTTGTTAGTCGCACTTCTGACAATCACAAATTACGTTTTACAGAATACTTTTCAGTCATCTTCCCATTTCCATCATATATGTGCCACCCTAGTCATTCTTAATGGTACCTTGTATGTCCTATGCCGCCAATGTTAAATTATGGAGTTTTGTGGCCCATTATCTTGGAAACTTTTTAAGACACCAACTTAAAATTTTCCATTATTATTGAATGCACCTTTCTAGATACACTGAACTAGAATTATTACTAAAATTGTATTGTGGGACATGTTATCTTTTTTTCAGACACTAATTTTTTTTGCATTTCGTAAATGAATGAACATAAACAACTCAGGGTATTTTAATTACTCTAGTCCCATGTGTTTTGAATCTCACACTTGGCATGCACTGAAAATTTCATGTGTCGACCATCAGTACTTTTGTATAAAATGGGTCATTAATTGCAAAGCATGTAGTTCAGAGATATTGAGATTTAAAACTTTTTCATTGCAAAATCTTATACGGGCTTATATTTATGAGTCTTTTATGCACTATAATTGCCCTGGCCTATAGTGTGTGATTTCTTTAGTGTCACAACAGCCCAGTCCTTGCCGCCTCCTTTTCTTTCTTGCTTTTTTTGTCATTTGCTGAGCAGCTAACTCTGCTTCACGTACACGAAGCTCATCCAGTTCCTGCAGTCCTTTAGCTGTGTTCTGTCCAAATCTTACCCCTAAATTCTCCAGAACCTTAAGTCGTTCATAGTTCCCACCATTAAAAGTTATTACAGCATCAGGCACTGCTATCTTTTAGAGTCATAAGGCCAACAAATACATTTTTAGGCACACGGCACCACACAACATTACCGAAGGACTCATTCATATTCTGGGTCTTCCCATGTAAATACTTCTTTAGTAGCTCAGGATTTGCCAGATCTGTGTAAATAGGTTTGATAGTCTCCATTACTGCCAAAGGAAGAGAATGTTTGTGTAAATTCATGCAGGGTGCCAGAAAATTCAGTTTGCCTACATTTACACCAAGTGTTTGGTGGAGGTGGACACAAAGCATGACACGGCTTTTCATCAGTTGACATTCGATGAAAGAAAGTGCTTCACACAGCTCTTTTCATCTTCTCTAGATTGTCACAGTTATTTCTAATGGCCTTCCTATAATATTCCTGTAATTTATCAATTACTTTGTCTTTTAATCTTCTAGCACATTTTATTGTCTTGCCATCAGACAGTTTTGTGTTCCCATCCTTTTCTTGACATATCCTACACACTCAAATTTTTGTACAGGAACATCATATGGGTTACTGTTCTGTACTGCAATGAAAGCCTTGCTGTCTCCATCACCTAAGTAATTCAAACACGACACATATCTCCTCCTGTGACTGCTGGGAAATGTTAACTGCTCCTTTTACCTCCATTTCTCCACTTGTGCCATCATAATTTTTTATACACTGCTGCTTATGAAGTAATCTGTTTTTCTGGCTCACTGTACAACCTTGGCAGTACTTACTGGGAACTTCAAAATCCAAAACTTCCTCAGAATCCAAAACTTCTTCAGAATCCAAAACTTCTTCAGAATCCAAAACTTCTTCAGAATCCAAAACTTCTTCAGAATCCAAAACTTCTTCAGAATCCAGAAGTTCTTCAGAATCCAGAAGTTCTTCAGAATCCAGAAGTTCTTCAGAATCCAGAAGTTCTTCAGAATCCAGAAGTTCTTCAGAATCCAGAAGTTCTTCAGAATCCAGAAGTTCTTCAGAATCCAGAAGTTCTTCAGAATCCAGAAGTTCTTCAGAATCCAGAAGTTCTTCAGAATCCAGAAGTTCTTCAGAATCCAGAAGTTCTTCAGAATCCAGAAGTTCTTCAGAATCCAGAAGTTCTTCAGAATCCAGAAGTTCTTCAGAATCCAGAAGTTCTTCAGAATCCAGAAGTTCTTCAGAATCCAGAAGTTCTTCAGAATCCAGAAGTTCTTCAGAATCCAGAAGTTCTTCAGAATCCAGAAGTTCTTCAGAATCCAGAAGTTCTTCAGAATCCAGAAGTTCTTCAGAATCCAGAAGTTCTTCAGAATCCAGAAGTTCTTCAGAATCCAGAAGTTCTTCAGAATCCAGAAGTCCTTCAGAATCCAGAAGTTCTTCAGAATCCAGAAGTTCTTCAGAATCCAGAAGTTCTTCAGAATCCAGAAGTTCTTCAGAATCCAGAAGTTCTTCAGAATCCAGAAGTTCTTCAGAATCCAGAAGTTCTTCAGAATCCAGAAGTTCTTCAGAATCCAGAAGTTCTTCAGAATCCAGAAGTTCTTCAGAATCCAGAAGTTCTTCAGAATCCAGAAGTTCTTCAGAATCCAGAAGTTCTTCAGAATCCAGAAGTTCTTCAGAATCCAGAAGTTCTTCAGAATCCAGAAGTTCTTCAGAATCCAGAAGTTCTTCAGAATCCAGAAGTTCTTCAGAATCCAGAAGTTCTTCAGAATCCAGAAGTTCTTCAGAATCCAGAAGTTCTTCAGAATCCAGAAGTTCTTCAGAATCCAGAAGTTCTTCAGAATCCAGAAGTTCTTCAGAATCCAGAAGTTCTTCAGAATCCAGAAGTTCTTCAGAATCCAGAAGTTCTTCAGAATCCAGAAGTTCTTCAGAATCCAGAAGTTCTTCAGAATCCAGAAGTTCTTCAGAATCCAGAAGTTCTTCAGAATCCAGAAGTTCTTCAGAATCCAGAAGTTCTTCAGAATCCAGAAGTTCTTCAGAATCCAGAAGTTCTTCAGAATCCAGAAGTTCTTCAGAATCCAGAAGTTCTTCAGAATCCAGAAGTTCTTCAGAATCCAGAAGTTCTTCAGAATCCAGAAGTTCTTCAGAATCCAGAAGTTCTTCAGAATCCAGAAGTTCTTCAGAATCCAGAAGTTCTTCAGAATCCAGAAGTTCTTCAGAATCCAGAAGTTCTTCAGAATCCAGAAGTTCTTCAGAATCCAGAAGTTCTTCAGAATCCAGAAGTTCTTCAGAATCCAGAAGTTCTTCAGAATCCAGAAGTTCTTCAGAATCCAGAAGTTCTTCAGAATCCAGAAGTTCTTCAGAATCCAGAAGTTCTTCAGAATCCAGAAGTTCTTCAGAATCCAGAAGTTCTTCAGAATCCAGAAGTTCTTCAGAATCCAGAAGTTCTTCAGAATCCAGAAGTTCTTCAGAATCCAGAAGTTCTTCAGAATCCAGAAGTTCTTCAGAATCCAGAAGTTCTTCAGAATCCAGAAGTTCTTCAGAATCCAGAAGTTCTTCAGAATCCAGAAGTTCTTCAGAATCCAGAAGTTCTTCAGAATCCAGAAGTTCTTCAGAATCCAGAAGTTCTTCAGAATCCAGAAGTTCTTCAGAATCCAGAAGTTCTTCAGAATCCAGAAGTTCTTCAGAATCCAGAAGTTCTTCAGAATCCAGAAGTTCTTCAGAATCCAGAAGTTCTTCAGAATCCAGAAGTTCTTCAGAATCCAGAAGTTCTTCAGAATCCAGAAGTTCTTCAGAATCCAGAAGTTCTTCAGAATCCAGAAGTTCTTCAGAATCCAGAAGTTCTTCAGAATCCAGAAGTTCTTCAGAATCCAGAAGTTCTTCAGAATCCAGAAGTTCTTCAGAATCCAGAAGTTCTTCAGAATCCAGAAGTTCTTCAGAATCCAGAAGTTCTTCAGAATCCAGAAGTTCTTCAGAATCCAGAAGTTCTTCAGAATCCAGAAGTTCTTCAGAATCCAGAAGTTCTTCAGAATCCAGAAGTTCTTCAGAATCCAGAAGTTCTTCAGAATCCAGAAGTTCTTCAGAATCCAGAAGTTCTTCAGAATCCAGAAGTTCTTCAGAATCCAGAAGTTCTTCAGAATCCAGAAGTTCTTCAGAATCCAGAAGTTCTTCAGAATCCAGAAGTTCTTCAGAATCCAGAAGTTCTTCAGAATCCAGAAGTTCTTCAGAATCCAGAAGTTCTTCAGAATCCAGAAGTTCTTCAGAATCCAGAAGTTCTTCAGAATCCAGAAGTTCTTCAGAATCCAGAAGTTCTTCAGAATCCAGAAGTTCTTCAGAATCCAGAAGTTCTTCAGAATCCAGAAGTTCTTCAGAATCCAGAAGTTCTTCAGAATCCAGAAGTTCTTCAGAATCCAGAAGTTCTTCAGAATCCAGAAGTTCTTCAGAATCCAGAAGTTCTTCAGAATCCAGAAGTTCTTCAGAATCCAGAAGTTCTTCAGAATCCAGAAGTTCTTCAGAATCCAGAAGTTCTTCAGAATCCAGAAGTTCTTCAGAATCCAGAAGTTCTTCAGAATCCAGAAGTTCTTCAGAATCCAGAAGTTCTTCAGAATCCAGAAGTTCTTCAGAATCCAGAAGTTCTTCAGAATCCAGAAGTTCTTCAGAATCCAGAAGTTCTTCAGAATCCAGAAGTTCTTCAGAATCCAGAAGTTCTTCAGAATCCAGAAGTTCTTCAGAATCCAAAAGTTCTTCAGAATCCAAAAGTTCTTCAGAATCCAAAAGTTCTTCAGAATCCAAAAGTTCTTCAGAATCCAAAAGTTCTTCAGAATCCAAAAGTTCTTCAGAATCCAAAAGTTCTTCAGAATCCAAAAGTTCTTCAGAATCCAAAAGTTCTTCAGAATCCAAAAGTTCTTCAGAATCCAAAAGTTCTTCAGAATCCAAAAGTTCTTCAGAATCCAAAAGTTCTTCAGAATCCAAAAGTTCTTCAGAATCCAAAAGTTCTTCAGAATCCAAAAGTTCTTCAGAATCCAAAAGTTCTTCAGAATCCAAAAGTTCTTCAGAATCCAAAAGTTCTTCAGAATCCAAAAGTTCTTCAGAATCCAAAAGTTCTTCAGAATCCAAAAGTTCTTCAGAATCCAAAAGTTCTTCAGAATCCAAAAGTTCTTCAGAATCCAAAAGTTCTTCAGAATCCAAAAGTTCTTCAGAATCCAAAAGTTCTTCAGAATCCAAAAGTTCTTCAGAATCCAAAAGTTCTTCAGAATCCAAAAGTTCTTCAGAATCCAAAAGTTCTTCAGAATCCAAAAGTTCTTCAGAATCCAAAAGTTCTTCAGAATCCAAAAGTTCTTCAGAATCCAAAAGTTCTTCAGAATCCAAAAGTTCTTCAGAATCCAAAAGTTCTTCAGAATCCAAAAGTTCTTCAGAATCCAAAAGTTCTTCAGAATCCAAAAGTTCTTCAGAATCCAAAAGTTCTTCAGAATCCAAAAGTTCTTCAGAATCCAAAAGTTCTTCAGAATCCAAAAGTTCTTCAGAATCCAAAAGTTCTTCAGAATCCAAAAGTTCTTCAGAATCCAAAAGTTCTTCAGAATCCAAAAGTTCTTCAGAATCCAAAAGTTCTTCAGAATCCAAAAGTTCTTCAGAATCCAAAAGTTCTTCAGAATCCAAAAGTTCTTCAGAATCCAAAAGTTCTTCAGAATCCAAAAGTTCTTCAGAATCCAAAAGTTCTTCAGAATCCAAAAGTTCTTCAGAATCCAAAAGTTCTTCAGAATCCAAAAGTTCTTCAGAATCCAAAAGTTCTTCAGAATCCAAAAGTTCTTCAGAATCCAAAAGTTCTTCAGAATCCAAAAGTTCTTCAGAATCCAAAAGTTCTTCAGTGTCTATACTTGTTGGAGATGTAAAACTATTTTTGGAACTAATCCCACGCTTTTGACAGGATCCATCCCGAGCCGTGCTGATGTCTGTGTCACCCACATTTTGTTCAACAGCTTCTGATGTTACAGAAACCATTGAATCTTTAGTCACAGCATTTACAAAGTTCCATTGCTGTTACATTTTTCGTATACGTAGAAGGTGGTTTTGGCAAATTCAACACAGTGCAAAGAACATTACCAGCCCTTGCACCTTTACCAATGCATCTAAGGTCATACATAAGTCTCAAATTAGTTTCATACAATTCATTACCTGAACACTTTGATGAAGTATGAAATGCCTTTTTCGTTTTTGCACGTCTGACATTTAATAATTAATTTAGACACAACACCTATTATAGCTCCAATATCCTCGTAAAGTTTAACTTCACCGCCACAAAGACGGCAAGAGACAGTTTCAGAAAGAACTTGTGGAAGGATTTGCAGATCAATAATGACGTTATCCGTAATATCATTACTTTTACCACTGTCACCCGTTTCTAAACTTACTTTCCTTTTCGCTACACTAGGGGGCGTGGTCACTTAAGAAACATTATCCTGGTTTCCTTCGCTGCTAGCACATGTTACCCACATATTTGCGTTTCTTGAAGTTAATTTTACGTTTACAAGGGAACCTCCCCATCGCACCCCCCTCAGATTTAGTTTTAAGTTGGCACAGTGGATAGGCCTTTAAAAACTGAACATAGATCAATCGAGAAAACAGGAAGTAGTTGTGTGGAACTATGAAAAAAATTAGCAAAATATACAAACTGAGTAGTCCATGTGCAAAATAGGCAACATCAATGACAGTGTAAACTCAGGAGCGCCGTGGTCCCGTGGTTAGCGTGAGCAGCTGCGGAACAAGAAGTCTTTGGTTCAAGTCTTGCCTCGAGTTAAAAGTTTACTTTATTTTCGCAAAGTTATGATCTGTCCGTTCGTTCATTGACTTCTCTGTTCACTGTAATTAGTGTCTGTGTTTTGTGACCGCACCGCAAAACCGTGCGATTAGTGGACGAAAGGACGTGCCTCTCCAATGGGAACCGAAAACATTTGATCGCCAGGTCATAGGTAAACTGATATATTGTATACGACACTGGTGACGGCATGTGCATCACGTGACAGGAATATGTTGTCGACCCACGTAGCTTGTACACTTGGCGAATGGGTAAAAAGATTCCTCTCCCTTACCCGATTTAGGTTTTCTTGTGGATGTGATAACCACTCCCAAAAAAGAGATGAAAAACACACATAAACGGCAAAAACTGAATGCAACAGTTATACAGTCGCACAGTTTTCCCTGTGCTCTATCAAAACATGTTTTTAACGTTTTCAAATTTTTACATGTTTAGACCGTAAAATCCTGCATATGTCGAAGCAAATCTGAACATGCCCTGGAATTTTGGAGAGCGAAGTTGATTATTTGTGAGTGCCTGAACTTTGATAATTGTCTGAAAATAAAAGAAATTAAACTTCTCACTCGAGGGGAGACTTGAACTAAGGACCTCTCGTTTAACAGCTACTCACACTAACCACGAGACCACGGCGCTCCTAAGCTTGCACTATCCAAGATGTTGCCTATCTTGCCCATGGACTACTCAGTTTGTATATTTTGGTTATTTTTCATAGTTCCACAGAACTTCTTCCTGTTTTCTCGATTGGTCTGTGTTCAGTTTTTCAAGGCCTATCCACTGTGCCAACTTATAACTAAATCTGAGGGGGGTGCGATGGGGAGGTTCCCTTGTTAGTAGTTTTATTTACGCATAAAAAGCAATAGAAGTTAGCGTACTACAAAAAAATAGCCGATAATCACACTACTTTCAACGAAAACTAATATCAGAAACAAAGGACTGATCTGTTTATTCGTTATGCCAACTTCTGAGACGTAGCAGTAGGCACAAAACAAATCAATTCACAGCCTCCTAGACTGTGTAGTTTGCAAGATATGACTGCACAACTGTGGCAGTATATGCGTAGCCGCGAAATTTGACAGTCGTACGTCAGCATTCAAAACTCATTCTTAGACATCCTTGCTATAAAAACATAGCGATGACAAATTGCGCATATCGAATAACTTTGTATGAAAGCAGATTATCGTCGCCGTTGTAGTTGAGAGTCCTTTCGTAAATGTCGCACCGTGTTACTATTAGCAAATCGGTTTTCCTTTCCTTGTTCTCCTAATACTCCATGGAAATCACTCAATCGTAGATAAATCAGAAGTGCGTTGACCCTACCAGGTTGCTGCGGAAACGCCCTCTAGTGAGGTGGCACATTGGTAATTTAACTATTGCCTTTCGAGGAAAATAGATTCGAATCCATGTGGTTTTTACGCTTGGCGTGCCTAAATGGCAGTGAGTACGGAAATAACAACGTACATAACGCCAGGTATGGCCCCTTATCCTCTTTCTGATACATAAACAGTAAATGGACTACGCTATCGATGGGATTCAAAAAAGAAAGAAAGCGTAACGTCCAGTAACGCTCTAGTCTTTAGAACTTGCGGAGTTTCGAAGTTCTGCCGCCAGAGGGCTACTAGAAAGTTGCGTCGTTGCCGTACAGATGGCGCGGAGGTGCTAATAGAGGCACCGTGCCTTTGCAATTTAGGTCACCGTTCTGTAAAATGAATTTCTGATATTCTTCGTATCTTCCATCTCCTGCTGCTACTGGGAAGAAATTTTTAAAACTCTACAAATTATGTTATACTCGCCGTGGTGCCAGTTTTAACCGTACAGTACGTCGAATCGCTCCAAATATGCTGCTGTCCTCCCCGTCGTGTACACTCGCTTGGTCGAGCTGCAACGTTATCGTTTTTCAAACGTGCGTGGTGTGGAATGTAAACCCTCGCTGCACTAAACTAAAAATCTCAGCATGAAAGTGCAGTGCATGCTATTCTGCGTGTAACTATGCTGTATTCACAAACATTCCGTGGCCAACCACGAAAGACAAGGTGACACGGAGTCCCACACTGTTCGGTAACAGTTTAGAACTAACACGTCTTGCTTTCAGTTCCTTCTGGTAGCTACTGTGTTGGAAAGAGCCATGGCAAGTCGTGAATCTCCTCCTGTCTGAAGCAAGAATCAGTGGTTTCAAGTGGATGTTGCCACTTTGTTGCCACTTGTAAAAAAGGTGTTTTTTTCGGTCGCTGTTAACTGCTAAAGTAATGTTGTTTAGAACACCAATACAGTTGTTAGCGCTTTGTCCGGTGTTGCAGTGGTGATAAACAGGGGCTGGCCTCTTTTAATGCGCCTGGTTTCTATTAAGCGCTACACAAGCGCTCCCATTGTGCTCTGAAATGAGACTCTGTGTTCAGCCTTGTGAACAACGGACTTGGTGTTTGATTGCCTCTATAGAAACTCATATGTAATGTCCGTGATATCAAGAAGCACTAGAGTTATTTGGCAGTCCCTTCGCAGTAGCACTCAACCGGATATACTAGAGATAAAGAACTCACAACTAGGAAAAAAGTGTACCAGTCGTGCTTACGTTGTGGCTTCACGTCAAGAGTTGCATATATTAGCAGATAAATGGGCGTTATCGTTTAGGTAGTAAATACTGTTTGAATAAGTATTGTAATGGGTTTATTTTATAAGTTCTTTAGTACTCTCCTTCCTGGCATATATGGTGAAGAAATTACGTATCTTATAGTCACACCATCCGTTCCATACTCAACCATCTTCAACGTTGTCAACTTGCCATTTACCCGTATTAACTATTATGCTGTGAAAAAAGTTTTTTTTTTTCTCCACAACTGTGTGTGGTGCGTTTCACTTCGACTACTACAGTCCCGGGAAAGGAAGGTAGATGAACGTCGCACGTCCCGTCGACTCCAAACACAGGCATATAACGTAGTTCAACTTGATGCAGTAGTTTGATTGCTCAAGAATTTCAGGAAAGTGGGCCAAGTATTCCAGACTTGTGATTCGTGTAATTATAAGTGTAGATACTGTATTGAAGAACTTCACATGACATTTTTGGAAGTTTTTTTTAGATATAATAAAATAGTTTAGTGAGTCTGATAATAATAAAACCAATCAAAATTAATTGTTTCTCTTATTTCCAATGCGTTTGATCTTAACTCCGCTGTCAAGTACGGAAGTAGTTTCGTTTTTCCTTTCTCCTCTGTCACAACAGACCGGCCGTTGTGGGCGAGCGGTCCTACGCGCTTCAGTCTGGAACCGCGCGACCGCTATGGTCGCAGGTTCGAATCCTGCCTTGGGCATGGATGTGTGTGATGTCCTTAGGTTAGTTAGGTTTAAGTAGTTCTAAGTTGTAGGGGACTGATGACCCCAGATGTTAAGTCCGTTAGTGTTCAGAGCCATTTGAACCATTTATATTTGCTCCAATTTGCCACCTATCATTAAAAAAAACTGAAAAACTGTGAATTCTGCAACAAAGGATTAAAAGACCATGAAAACTGAGAGTAAAGAAATGAAAACACCATTTTATGAATTCATGGTATTAACCTTGCTTTTGCCTTTGCATATTTTTCAACTGGACTGTTGAAATGGCCCCGCATTTGCATTCACACATCATGAAATGTCACATTTTCATGACGTACTGTATGACTCAAAGGTTCACTGTTACTAATCCCTCCCTTTTTTTCCGAACATGTATGGGCCTTCAGGAAAAAAAAAAAAAAAAAAAATCATTGTTATACATGATGTCGATAGAAGAATGTCCCAGTTATAAATTTCATTGTAGTCAACTGTAAATGTTGTAGGGTGTTGGTCAAGGTCACAATTAGAGTAATTCAAACAGTTTAAGATAAGCGCAAGCACGATACTACTGTTTTTTTCCCCCTCTTGCAACTACTTTTACGCCACATACGCAAAAATGGCGACTCCTGAGCATAAAGCGTTTTGTTTTCCGCAGTTTTTTAAGAGTGAATCTGTAATTTAAATTCCATGTCCGTTTCGTCATGTCTGTGATATTTACCATGCGATAATAACATCCGCTGATGGCAGTCAGTTCTTAACGACGGGATGTGTGTGTGTAAAGGGCAAAGCACGGAACGACCAAATGTGTTCGAAGAGAATGTTGAGTCAGAGCACCTTACCTTCGTAGTGTCCGCCCCTGGGGTAGCTGAGTGGTCAGCGCGACGGAATGCCATGCTTAACGGCCCGGGTTCGTTTCCCGGCTGGGTCGGAGATTTTATCCGCTCAGGGAATGGGTGTAGTGTTGTCCTTAGCATCATTTTATCCCCCATCGACACGCAAGTCGCCGAAGTGGCGAGAGACTTGCACCAGGCGAACGGTCTACCCGACGGGAGGCCCTAGCAACACGGCATTACAATTACCTACGTAGTTCTAAGAAGTCTGTTCGGAAAGCTAGTCGTGAACTGTAGTTGCCAGAGACGACAGTGTGGAAGGTTTTAAGAAAACCTTTACACATGCGTCCGTAACAGTTGCTATTCGTATAGGCTTTAAAGCCAGATGACAATGTTGTAACTTATAATTTTGCAAGTGAAGTGTTGCGGTGGGGAGACGACTCTTTTGATCGCCCTCATGAACCTGTACAATATCAAAGAGATTCCCAATTTTTTTTTCTTCTGACGAACCTATCGTAGCAGTGGTGGCTGATTTGGATATATTGCAAGAATGCACCTCTTTTCCCCCATTAAAAGATGAACCTGAAAACTTTATTTGGCAACAAGATAGGGCCCCTCTTCATCGGCATCTCGTTGTACGAGAGTGGTTGAACGTCGACGGACGTTCCTGACCGGTGAATTGGTTGTAATGGTCAATACGACAGAGCTCTTTTACGCTGGCCTCCACGTTCACATGACCTCACATCATGCGGTTTTCTTCCTGTGGGACATTGTAAAAGGTCAGGCCTAGTTCCGCCACTACCTAATGATTTGTCAGGGCTGTTAACCAATGCGTGGAAAGAATTGGATTTTAGGTTGGATGTGTGCCGTATAACTAAAGATGCAAATAGTGAACATTAATAACTAGTTTAGTTTATTACGGTATATTGTTATTTATTACTTGTTGACCGTGGAACTACAACTGAATGAAACACAATTTTCGTGCCATATGCTTCATTCTCTGCAAGGCATTTTAAGTGGCTTGGAATATGTACACATTTTGGGAGAATGTATATATAGGTTATAAGCAGTTCTGATAGTTGGATTTTCTGTGACGTATTGACATGTTATGTCATATCTCTCCCCCTCTCCCCCTCTCCCCCTCTCCCCCTCTCCCCCTCTCCCCCTCTCCCCCTCTCCCCCTCTCCCCCTCTCCCCCTCTCCCCCTCTCCCCCTCTCCCCCTCTCCCCCTCTCCCCCTCTCCCCCTCTCCCCCTCTCCCCCTCTCCCCCTCTCCCCCTCTCCCCCTCTCCCCCTCTCCCCCTCTCCCCCTCTCCCCCTCTCCCCCTCTCCCCCTCTCCCCCTCTCCCCCTCTCCCCCTCTCCCCCTCTCCCCCTCTCCCCCTCTCCCCCTCTCCCCCTCTCCCCCTCTCCCCCTCTCCCCCTCTCCCCCTCTCCCCCTCTCCCCCTCTCCCCCTCTCCCCCTCTCCCCCTCTCCCCCTCTCCCCCTCTCCCCCTCTCCCCCTCTCCCCCTCTCCCCCTCTCCCCCTCTCCCCCTCTCCCCCTCTCCCCCTCTCCCCCTCTCCCCCTCTCCCCCTCCTTTTTAACGTACCGCTGGCAACGAGGTCATTAGAGACGGATCACAAACTCGGATTAGTGAAGGGCTGGGAAGGAAGTCGGCCGTAACCTTTCAAAGGAACCATCCCTGCATTTGCCTGAAACGATTTAGGGAAATCACGGAAAACCTAAATGAAGATGGCTGGAGATTGGTTTGAACCGTCCTCCTCCTGAATGAGAATCCAATGTACTAACCACTGCGCTACCTCATTCGGTGAGGAAGAAAGGACTACAAAAGTCGAAGGCAATTTAATTTACCCTTAATTTGATGTGTAATTTGTTGCAAATAGTCGAAATTAAAGTGATATAATATTCAATTGAAACTGGAACACACTCTTTTGGGCCCCTGTAAAATTCATGCCTATACTGTACATCGTATTAGAGATGATAAATACTACAGATGAACGGTGGATGCTGTTGGATACAGCTTCCTGTGGTAAAGAAGAATGGAGGAGGGGGAACTCGATGGCATGGTGGTGGGGTTAGTTTCATTACCAGTTGTTTCATGTGACTAGATGACTGTTCCTGTACATCTGAGTTCGTAGTATTTTGTAGCTGCAAAAGGAGGCATTCCTCTTCAGTCTTCCTATTTTTGCCTTCCGTCTGATCATTCAGTGTTCTAGGTGTGAGGGGGAGGGTGGTGTATAGATTGATTTTTGATGTCACCAACACCTACGTGTTTTTGTACCATATCCTGAGTGTTTTTTATGTTGGTGGTGCTCTGTTTGATTTTAACCGCCGAGTTGGTTTTAGTTCTTGATAAAGGATGTCTAATGATGCGTCTCTTCTGTAAAGTAACAGTACAGTTTTAGTATATTACCTTAGAAACACCCATCTGGTTGTACTGGTCTATTTTGTAGCAGTTGTTGGTAGGTGCTGGTTTTCTTCTGGAAATACGGAATAAAAGTAAGTTTCTACACCACAAACCAACGTAATGGTTTAGCAGCCTGTCCACTGTTGCTGGTTGTCTGCATTTAAGGGGACAGAAATTTAAGCTTTAACACCCATCGACGATAATGCCATATTACAGGAGGAGCAACAGTTAGTATTGGTTAAGGTTGCGGAAAGGAAATCGGCCATTTCCTTACCAAAAGAAACATCGTGGCATTTGCTTAACCGAGCTAGCGACACCACAGAAAATTTAAATTTTGATTGTCGGACGAGGATTTGAACCACCGTCCTGTTGGGTCCGGTGTCTTACTACTGTGCTACCTCGCTCGTTGTGCCAAACTTCAATAAAATTCCTCGGAAATGGTTTACAGTTGTTTCGAAGGCTTGCGCCTCTTCACTGAAATACTTGCGAAGGAATTCACTCTACTTTGAATATTAGATCTATATGTTAAATGGTCAAGACATGGATTCGTCGGCAGAAACGAATTGGATTTAGGGTGGCGGACGCTGTAATTTTGTCATGATCCCTACAAGACGTTGCAGGTTCCTGATCCGGGATGGTTCCCGAAGCTGTATGCCAAGCCTGGAACAGCAAATGCTCTAATAGTAGTTACGATATTTTACCCATGTTACATTTGTAATATTATTATTGGTTATTTTTTATTGTTCACTGTTTTGGCCATCACACCCGCGGCGAATCCTGTGATTATAGCCTACTAGATTATTGAGTTAAAACTGAAGGGAGTTGACCAACCACAAAATCGCAGCGGCAACTGTACACTCGTTCATAGAGGCTTCGAATGAAATGAAGTGAAGGAATTGTGTACGGACGTCACGTTTCCGGTGCTACGGCTGCCGGACGTGTCAAAGTTTGGGCGTAAACAGCGTTTTTGTGCGCGTCCCGGGGCGGGCAGTGCGATGGCCTCATGAGCTATGCCAGTCGTGTGCCGTGCTGTGTGCATGCCGAATGCCAATCAATTGATTGCTTGTTGATTGCAAATTGAATTAGAAAGGAATGCTGGCCGGACGTGTCGTCGGCGCTGCATACCAATGTCGGCGCTAGCTCTGCCGCGGCTTTCTCTGGGATCCGTTTGTTCATCTCCAGCCAAGTACATTCGCCGAACTCTCCTTTTGTCACTTGCACGCAGTTTCCTCTGTGCTGGCATGCACCCTCGTGTGATTTTCGCAGGCGGCTCATGGATTTATTTGACCACCAATCCCTTCCATTTGGATATCGCCTAAACATAATAAAGCGGCTGATTAAGAGAGAGAATTTCGTAATTTTTGGCAATGCAATTTCAACGTGCAAGAGCTTTGGGGAGTCAAGGATGGCAAAACCAAGGATCGAATTTCATGGAAAGGGAACGTTTGACTCAGCAAACGTTTTTACTTTTAAATTAGTTTTATGTAAGTCTTTTCATAACGTAAGCTGTTAGTCCGGCACCTCAGTTTACAGTCGTGTTTACTTTCATTAAGGATGGTAATTACAGAAAACTTAATCAGTTTGTGACACCGCCGCTCATTTTTACTTCTCGCCGGCACATATGCATACCAGAAACCATTACAGAAATATTACAACCAGATACTTCTGGCAATGCCATCCACGAGACAGGGATTAACGGCTATAATGCAGTTACAACGATGACGTACGTCAAAAGCAAACAGTTTTATTAATGAAGCTAGGAGATTATTTGTATTTCGTAGAATTTATAGTCACCACACGATACTTTTAGATCAAGTTAAGAATATTTTATTCAAATTTGAGAACAGTGAAGCCGGCACGATTAATAAAATATTGTAAACGCTCAAAGTGGTTGAATATTAACATTTGGAGCCTTTTCTGAAAATGGTGCGTTAACTCTCGCTTCAAAAGAGAATACAGGGAAACTGACGGAAAAATGGGTGGCAAGGCATGCGTCCGTAAGAATGGATGTACAGGAAGCCTCCAACAAATTCCACAGTCAGATGTTAACGAAAGATGTTTCGGAACGTTTTAGGAAATTCTGTTCCTCTATAAAGTGAACGCTCTGACCCAAAAGCAACAAACAAATCGTAAAATTTTTAGAGCCTTTAGAGGAGATAAAAATAAGCACGTTTTTGTGTGATAAAAAAAGTCATAGGTACACCGTTTCCTCTCTAGGATGCGTGAAGGTTTTGACGCAAGTGATGTTCAGAGGCGGTGTTTATGACATATGGTCACGAATATTGCTTCTGAGATGTTGGTGAAAATGCCGCGATTTACATAAACGCACAGCTGGCATATGCATGCATATGACTGTCTGACACGCTCAAAACCACCAGATATTCGAGTAATGGCTGCAGCTTTAGCCAAGTAAGCGAGCATCTCTTGTGGAGTGTCTGTAGATGTCTTGTACACCAAACGCTGTGTGTTAATATAAACGGACGACATTTTCAGTAATATGTCTAAAACATCAGTTCTCACGACTGTCCGAACACTGTCTTTGAAAATCAGTAGCGATAAAACCTTCATGGACTTCTACAGGGGAAACTGTTCACCTGTGACAGTTTTGTAACACGAAGTGTTTGTTTTTATCTCACCTAAACACACTTAAGTGTTGTATATTGTTTTTTTACACCATGTATAAACGATTTATCGGATAGGGTGAGCTGCACGATCAGATTCTCCGTCGACTATTGTTACCTTCGGGAAACACTCATTTCTGAAATTTGCAACGTAGGACATCGATGGCTTGCAATCAGCAGAGTGGTTGCATCGGTGAAAAATTGGAAGGAAATTCTGAATGGCTAGACGATATTTCCAGTAGATTTTCTGAATTGCGCAGCGAATAAATTAGATATAATGCGCGTAACAAAGTGAAAAATTACTATATCTAATTACAACTTCGGCACCAACCTCGTAGAGCCTTCCTCATTGCTTCAACACGCAACGAAGTGGTATGAAATTAGACGAACACGTGAAATCAGTTGCAGGGAAGCGAATGGAAGATAAATATTGTTTGGAAGGTCCTAGGAAAGTGCAAGGATCCACAAGATACCGCAGACAAGACGCTAGTGCGACCTGTTCGAGAACGTTGTTCCAGCGTTTAGAGTCCTTATCACGTAGGCCAGTCATCAAGCATCGAACAAATTCAAAAACGCGCTGCTAGGGGTGTAACGAATTGGTATCTCTCTCACAGAAGTACAGCAGTGATGATCAGAGAATCTCTGGAGTAAGCGTGACGTTGTAATCGCGAACCGGTATTCGACGTAGACTACGCAACGGTTATATTACTTGCATTGTATATCGCGCGTAGGTATCAGGAGAATCAGGTGAAACGTTCGGACGCGTACATATGCATGCAGACGGGCATTTTTCCGTCGGTCTGTTCGTGAATGGCAATAGTAGGGAGTGATAAATGGTGTAAGGTGGCTTGAGGGATGAAGTGTATATATGCAGGTAAGTCTCAATAAAAAGTATTACATTTCGTCCTCGTTTAAAAAACCCTTGTCAAGTGGTAGTACCAGTATCTTCTTTCTTTTTATTGTACAGTCGTGAGTTTCCATTACAGTGGTAGCAGACGTGGCTAATCCTTGTATAAGTCGCCTTAATGTTTTGGCTCCGTCGATGGCCCCAAAGAGCACTTCGTTTCGTCAACTTCTTGTAGTCGATTTCAACCGAGATACAGGAATCAGCAAATAGTAAAATTAGCTTGATCTGGAAAGAGATCCGTGACGGCTTGAGAACCATTTGACCTATTATGTCTCTCCGGCCTCTGAATCATCTTCAGAAAATTTGAGAGTTCGTTTACTTATTAGACCTGGTTCTGGAATCCAACTGCTTATTCGTGTGGCTCACGGCCTGATGAAAGTTTTCGTTGTTAACGCCACTTCGACGAACTGCGTGTCATACGTCTTAACAAAACCATAACTGGTCAGTGCAAGTGACCGTGATGATTCTGTGTGGTGTAGTGTCGTGTCTGGTGGCTATGCTACATCAACGAAAATATGAAACTCGATGCTGGCAAATATGAAACTCGATGCTGGCCTAAGTTGCCCTTTCGAGGGACAGATTAATTTAAAGTGTCTCATGCCCCCACAGCAAACCGAGCGAGGTGCTACTGGACTCGGAATCTGGAGGAGTGAGACTCAAAACCCATATCCACCAAATGCCATAATGGCTTGAAATAGCCTACTCCATCTTTCTTCAGTCAAAGCTTTTCATCGTTCCTAATGAACTCGCCGTCGCTGGTACGCTAATTCCGGATCTTGTTTCCTTCTATTTCACTTCATGAAACACCACGGATAATTTTGGCACAAAGTCTAATGATAAGGACCTATACGCCAACTCATGATCTCCCGCTGACGGCTAAATGCTAGCGATTAAGTTGTATTCATTTTCTAACTGACGTGAGAACTTGATGTTGAAGTTTTTCGAACTTCGTGAGTTTCGTTTCCTTTTAAAATGGCTCTGAGCACTATGGGACTTAACATCTGAGGTCATCAGTCCCCTAGAACTTAACTACTTGAACCTAACTAACCTAAGGACATCACACACATCCATGCCCGAGGCAGGATTCGAACCTGCGACCGTAGCGGTCGCGCGGCTCCAGACTGAAGCGCCTAGAACCGCTCGGCCACACCGGCCGGCCCGTTTCCCTTCTGTCTCCAGCAAAGAGAGCAACCATATATCCATTGTAATTTTTGTCTCAAGACGCTGAGACTATACCTTACAGCTTTGGATAAAACGTTATCTAGAATTTCTATAACGGTTTTCACGAAAATATGTTTGAATTGTGTTGTATCATTGTCATCCTACGCGTTATTTTATGAGCACGTTGACGATTAATAATTATGGCGGGTGTGGATGTTTGCTTTCTATACAGATGTGAGTTCATCAGTGTCATGTTCTCTAATCTGTTCCTAAAGTTGAGTTTCATATCAGTCATTCATGTCAGAGATTTTATGTTACATTGCTGTAATTTCATTTCTCCTCTGACAAGTTACACTTTAATTTTGGCCCCTAACTATTGGAGGCATGTATGTGAACTGAATTGTGTACATAAAACGGAAAATAGAATACTGACGGAGCGCTGGAATGTTTTCTCCTTATTTGTCCAAGTTGCTGTGCATGTACCATTCACGTTGCTGTCTGCTGCACTGTCCTGTAGCTGGTACGGGCACAGCAAAATGACGGAGAGTTGCGAGGCCGCGAATGAGCTCAGTATCGACATTGTACTACTTTCAGCGCTGCCGTGAACCAAACATAAGCGAAGCACTAATACGATCGCGCAAGGCCGGAGGGAGGCGTGGTGCGGCGCTGCGCTGCTGTATAAGTAAGGCGGCCTCGTAAATAGTGAATGGCTCGAGCGGCATGTGTGTGCGGCTAGCGGCCATTCCCAGGCCGATGTGTCCCTTGCCGCCCCGCCTGCTACATAATACACGGCACGCCCACAACCCCTACCCCCATCCCTCCCCTTCTCGTTTTGCTCAACGAGACACAAGTCTCCTAACACAAATTTAATTTCCCATTTCCGGGATCTCGCTCGTAATGTTTTTCCACAGTGGCCGAAAATCATCTGTCAATCGGTTTACAAGCAGAGGCCCTTAGTAGTTACTGGGTTATGCTCTTAGCGGTTAGCAGCAATGCAATACAGTTCTGCGATGCGGAACGTGTAATGTTAATAATAATGGAGAGTTATTTCTTGCCGAATAATATATACAGACACTTCATGCAGCCTTGTGCAGCATTCTGTAAGAGATCTTAAGAGACAGGAATCCGGATCCGAGCATCTGCAAGCCAGATTATAACGATCCTTGGCCCGGCACACTGGGTAGTAGGCCACGAAGTTACACACGTGTTGCTTCCCCGATCGAGGTCATACGTACACTCCCGGAATTACTTCTGGCAAATTCTAATATGTTCCCTGCAACAAGACTGCCACTGGTATCTTATCGGTATTACACTGAGATAGTGCACCATCTAAAGTGACGTTGGCATTGAGGTCATTAAACTCTAGTGTACCTAGTAAATTAAGATGATGTGGCGTTTCGAAGCGCACTCGCCCACAGAATGGAGAAAGTATGTTGAACATGTATCCAGGGTGATACTGTAAGTGAAGGCGAAGGTCGCAATGTGGCTTAAAAGACGTCATCGTGTGACTTCTGGACAGTTTTCCTGAATAAAAAAAAGTAAAGATTTCATTGAAGACAGAATGGAGGAAAACTAGTGTAGCAGATTTAAGGATTCAGCTTTCCGTCGAGATTATTTGAGACGAAACAGTTGTTCGCTTAGAAAAATTTGTTGAGGGAACAATCGGAAAAGGGCTCCGAAAGAGGCCGCCCTGGCATTCGTACGAAGTTATTTAGGGAAACTATGGAAAACTAAAACCATGGTAGCTGGACAGGGAACTGATCTAAATTTCCACGATTACTAGTACAGTGCCGAAACGAAATGTTTCATGGACAGAAAAGTTCGTAGAGGGCGAAGTGAAACTGCTACCTTACAGATCCATGTTTTCCCTTTTGTAGCTCGGGTATTTTTTCCATCTGGTCTAATTTTACATACCTACTACACTGATTCGAAAGAAATGACTGTTCGTATTACAAAGGAGCTATTTGTTGTAGCGTATTGGTGCGCGTTTTTTCCCCGCTCTTGAACTGTGTCGTTACGCTGCGGAAAGTTTCATCAAAATCGAGTTACTCAGTGGCAGTAGAGGAGCAGTTTACTGACGATCTGTTCTTGAACGCAGACGGAAGGAAATTAAAAAAAATGGAACTCCTGCTCAGCTTTGCGTAAAAAAAAGCAGTAAGTTTTTGCGCAGTGAAACGAACTTATACAAAATGTTTTGGTCTGAAGTGTGTGTGGGCACCAGTAATTAAACATATTTGGGAAGTACATGACATAATCTCGGTTTTTGCCTGTCAGGCTTACCACAGGACATCCGTTTTTCATTATCTCGATGCTGATTATGCGTCATACGCAAAAGAGAGACCAAATTTATACAAGCTTTCGCACCAACGTGTTCAGGGTGATTTTTTTTCCACCGTGTACAAACTCTAGTGATCGATCGTTGAGAGGATACGGGACAAAAAAGGTCTAATGAACTTATGTCTGGAAATGCATGGTTTCCATGCTAGAGACCATTTATTCAGTCGTACTTTGAAATTGCGGTCTAATACGCGCTGTATCATGCAGCCACGGTTAATATATGCGTTGAAAATGGTTTCCATGTGCCTCAACACATGCGTGTGCGCGCCATAGCATGTTCTGTCTCTTATGTTCACTTCGGCCAAGCTGCATCCGAACAGCGTCAGTGGCAGCATGAATACGCTGCTCCAGTGTCTCGACATATGGAATGGGCTCTGCATACACGATACTTTCGATATGTCCCTATAACCAGAAAGTGTACGGGTTGAGATCCAGTGAACGAGCAGACCATGCAACTATACCTCCTCGTCCGATCCATCGACCAGGGAAGACATGATTGAGATTCGTCCGGGCGTTAACGGCGAAGTGGGCTGGGGCACCATCATGTTGCAAGCAGCCCATAACCCTTAGAATCATCAACGGCACGTCTTAGAGCAGGGAACGCAGAGTTACACTTGAGAACCGCCGATAGTTCCAGCCTGTTATGCGACGTCGATCACGGGACCCCGAGCTAGTGCAGCTTTCTTCCCTAACTGGGCTGCATACCTTCCCTTTCCACATCCCTCCCTGTCCCCGATCCTTCCCCCCCCCCCTCCCCTCGCTCGTTCCCTCCCCTCCTCCCTCTCTTTGGGAGTATGTTCTGTGCCTACGTCCGGAGACGGACGCTTCTGACTGTAAGACATGATTTCTCTTCTTTTCTCTCTATATTGGAAAGTCTGTCCTCACTTTGTCCTTCTCTTTCCTTTGATTCTTCTCTTTACCTTCTCCGCTGCGGTGTTTGAGACCTCTTCATTCCTTTTCTTTGTTCCTCCCTTTATCTTTCTTTCTTCCCTGTGCGTGTCTGGGCCGATCCACGCGTAACAGGTGACGGGGTAACGCGTAATTCCCCGCTCCGGGTAGACAAGTAGGACACGAACGTACCTCCTGGTAAAGGCCAGGCCCAGGGAGGGGTGAGTACCCGAGATGGTACCTTCTGAACGTGCCGATTAGTCCCTCCGTCCGTTTCTCGAGAGGTGTGACCTGAGGTGTGGACAATCACCTAAGGCGGGAGTGCCCTCAGAGAAGGCCCCCACTAGGAAGGAGCGCGCCATCGGAGACGCCGGTAATCATGGGGGATACTTTCGCAATGGTTTTCTCTACTTCTACAACTTCTGCACACAAGAGAAAGTTAGATCGGTCTCAGCCACGGACAATTCTTCCATTAGTGCCAAAGTTCCTAGTTGTTTCTCGGTCTGACGAAGATAGACTTCTCCAGTCAACCCTTTCATTATTCAGAAAGGTGTCGACGCAATTGCAGGTCCTGTTAAGTCTTGTTCCCGGTTACGAAATGGCACCTTGTTGTTAGAAACAGACTGTACCATCCAGGCACATAAATTGCTTCGAACTGCACTGCTACACATCTTCCTTTCCGGGTGGAAGTGCATCGTAAGTTAAACTCGTCGCGCAGGGTGGTTTACAGAAGATCACTCGACGGATTATCCAATGAGAACATTCAAAATTACTTGTCTGATCAGGGCATAACGGCCGTACATCGTCATGAAACGGGTTGAAAATGAATTGGTACCGACCCATACTGTATTCTTGATGTTTGGCAGAGTTCAAATTCCATCAGACATTAAAGCAGGATATGAAATCATTTCAGTTCGCCCTTACATCACCAATCCTACGCGTTGCTATCGGTGTCGGCGGTTTAATCATACCAGCCAGCTGTGTTCCAATACGGCCAAATGTATTACATGCGACAGGGATGCCCATGAGGGTGATTGTACACCTCCATCGCCTCGTTGCATCAACTGTAAGGGCGACCATGCTGCTTCCTCTAGAGATTGTCCTATTTTTAAAGATGAACGAATTATTCAGGAAATCTGAGTGAAGGAAAAGGTGTCTACCTTGGTGCTCGTAAGTTATTCGCCAGTAGAAAGGCCACTAGTAGAAAGGCCACTGTACTCCCAGCGGGTAAAGATAGCACTGTCCTCGCCTCTCCTCGACATACTAAGGAGGTAGCCACGCAGACTTGCGATCTCACCTTCAGCGCCACGGTCGTCCGATCGGCCAGCCCAAAGATCGCCCATTCAACTTCCCCACTATCACCCGCTCACTTAAGGCTCGGCCTTCATCGGCTCCTGCTAAGTCACGGGCCCCAAAATCGGACGCCTGGACTTCCAAAAAAGAGCCTACTCGCGAAGATTTTCTACGTACCCAGACCTCACAACCATCGACTCTTCCCTCATCTCAACGTCCTGCTTCCAAGAAGGCTCATAAGAAACGAAGTTCCTCTCCTCCTCCACCACAGCGTGTCTTCTACAGCGCCACCCAGCGGTATCCGCCCTCGGTCGTCTTCCGTGTCGCCGAGACTCGCCGCTGGAGGCCGATCAACCAGCCGATCACTGGCGGCAGGATCTACCCACGAACAACCTACGGATCAGGATCTTCAGCTTCTGGCTGAATGCTGTTCCACGCTGTCGGCCGCCGGCTCTCAGCGGTCGTTGAGTTGACTGCAACTGTGGTGAGATTTTTCCCTTTTCTGTCCACCCTATGTCAATTATCCATTGAAATGTCCGTGGAATTGGCTCCAGTCGGGATGAATTGTCGATCCTCTTACGATCCTACACCCCCCCCCCCCCGTCGTTTTCTGTCTTCAGGAAACAAAGCTACGTCTCCATGATCGCTTAGTCTTCCTTCATTTACAATCAGTCCGGTTTGATTTCCCCTCTGTTGGCGCCCCGGCACACGTGGGACTTACGATTCTTCTCCCGGATACTGTCCATTATCACCCAATCCCCTTGAACAGTTCCTTCCAAGCTGTCGCTTTATGTCTTTCCCTTTCTGGATACATCTTCTCTGTATGTACCATATACATTCCATTGTCCACACCAATGGCAAGAACCGATCTCCTTCATTTCCTTGGTCAGCTCTCCCCCCCCCCCCCCCCCATTTGTGGATCTTGTTTGCCCCAACACTGGGAACCTACATTCTTGTCTGCCTCCACGTCAACCTTCGCTCATTTGGACCTTTCGGTCTGTACTGTTCAGCTAGCTCGGCGCTTTGAATGGTTCGCTCTTGCTGATACACGTTCGAGTGACTATTTTCCCCAGGACCAGATGGCATCCACGACCAAATGTTGCTGCATTTATCATACTATATTCCGCAGTACCTCCTTCACCTTTAGAATGGAATTTGGACCGGCAGTACAGTTCCCAGAAGACGGCGGGAAGCTGTCGTCATTCCTGTCCCGAAACCAGGAAAGCGTAAACACCTCCCCTCTAGCTATCGCCCCATCTCTCACGAGTAGTGTATGTAAGGTTTTGGAGCGTATGGAAATTGCCGTTTAGGCTGGTGGCTGGAGTCCCGAAACCTTTTAACACCTGCCCAATGCGGTTTCCGAAGGCATCGTTCTGCGGTTGAAGATCTTGTTGCTATCTCCACTTACATCATGAACAGTTTTCTCGGGAAACGCAAAACGGTAGCTATCTTTTTTGATCGGGTGGGGGGGGGGGGGGGGGGGTGATCGGGTCGCCATAAAGCGTCCCCCCCCTCCTTTGTTGGAATACAGGCATCCTCCGCTCACTGTTTTCTTGGGGCTTTCGAGGTCGGCTACCCCTTTTCATTCGTGAATTTATGGACAGAGCCCAAATTTAAGGTGCGGATGAACACTACTCTCTCCTGTACTTTCTCCCAAGAAAACAGTCTGCCCCAGGGGTCTGTTCGAAGTGTTGTGCTGTTTGCCATTGCCATAAATCCAGTTATGGATTGTCTCCGTCCCGATGTCTTGGGCTCCCTCTTTGTCGACGATTTTACAATCTACTACAGCTCTCAACGGACCAGCCTTCTTGAACGACGTCTTCATGGATGTCTCGATAGCCATGGAGCATCGAAACCAGCTTCCGATTTTCTCCCAGTAAAACTGTCTGTGTAAATTTTTGGCGTCGTAGGGAGTTTTATCGACCTTGCCTACATTTAGGCCCTGTCGAACTTCCGTTCGCGGACGTCGCCAAATTCTTGGGACTTAATTTTAGAAAACTGTGCTGGCCTCCCTACGTTTCATACCTTTTGGCTCGCCGTCTGAGACCACAACACCCTCCGTGTTCTGCGTGGTACCTCCTGGGGAGCGGACAGAATGATCCTCCTCCGCTTATATCGCGCCTTAGTGCGCTCTGAATTGGAATACGTCTAGATTCTGTCCACCACCGTGGATTGCGTTTAGCTTCTGGAGCTTTTTACGCCAGCTCTGTGGAGAGCCTTTATGCTGAGACTACTGAACCTCCACTGTCCAGTCGGCGAGCTGTCCTTCTGAGTTGTTACGCTAGTCATCTGTCTTCCATATGACTGTTCATCCGATCCTTGCCCCCTCCCTTTTTTTTCCCCTCTCCTTGAATTTAGGGTATGTAGGCCGCCCTTCCCCTCTACCACCACTAGGAGTCCGCTTCCGTCAACTTCTACATTCCCTTTCCTTCCAATTTCCTAAATCTTTCTTGACCAATGGGGCTGCGGCGCCACATTGGTTTCGCCCCCGGATGTGCCTTCTCTGTGACCTTTGTCAGCTTTCCAAGGATACCCCCCCTCCCCTCCTATAATTTATCGTCAGGCATTCGCTCCTCTGTGTTTACCAATGGAGGCTGACACATTTATTTACACCGACGGCGCAAAGACCACGTTTGGTGTTGGGAGTGCCTATATTATTGGCGACAACCCTGTTAGATTTCGGCTCCCCGACAAGTGTTCTGTTTTTCCGCGGAGCTTTACGATGTTCTCCAGGCTATCTAATACATCCGTCGCCATAAGCGGATACAGTATATTATATGCTCGGATTCGCTCAGCTCTCTTCTCAACCTCCAAGCTCTTTATCCCGTCCACCTTCTTGTCCACCAGATTCAGGACTGCCTATACATGCTCCACTTGGGGGGCGTCTCTGTGGCATTCCTCTGGATCCCAGGGCACGTCGGTATCCGCGGAAACGAGTCAGCCGATATAGCGGCAGAGGCTGCAGTCTCTCTTACTCGGCCCGCCGTTCGCATGGTTGCCTTTGCCGATCTACAGAACGATTTATGTTGTCGTGTTGCTCTTTTATGGCACACACATTGGTCTGCACTTCCCGATAATAAATTATGGGACGTAAAACCTGTTCCCTGTGCTTGGACCTCTTCCTCCCGGTCTCGTCGTCGGGAGGAAGTAATTTTAACCAGACTCCAGATAGGGCACTGTCTTTTTAGCCATTTGCATATTCGTGGCAATCGTCCCCCGGCTTTGTTCCCACTGCTCTCAACGGTGGAAGGCGAGACACCTTTTACTCCAGTGCCCCTATTTTATTCTACTGCGCGACCTTTTACAGCTGTCGCCTGATCTATCTTCCCTTTTAGCAGACGACACACGCTCAGCCGATCGCGTCCTTGAGTTTGAGTTTATTAGTGTCAGTACGATGACAACGGCCATTTGAAGCTCTTTTTAGGGGAAAACAATCCCCCTTCAATAGCAGTTATCTCGGATTTACTTTCGTTTTTAGTTTCCCTCCTTCAAGAAATTCGATCCCATTTCTGGCGATTTAATTTTTTTTTTTACTAAGCCACAGAATGGGCGCTTACGACCGTTGCAGTTTTGCGCCTTAAAACCGTAATTTAAAAAAAGGTTAGGCGACATGGAAGGAAGACCGGTCCCAAAATACGGTCGCCAGTTATCTGGGCCCACACATTCCGGCTGCACCGTTGCTGATGATTCACGGTCGCCATACCACGGGGATTCTGCATACTATCCCACAGATGACTGTGTTGTTGAAGATACCACTCCGCGTAAATGTGGCCTCATTTGTGAACAGGATGGGTGACACAAGACCCGGAATAGTGGTTGGCTGATGAATAAACAAGTGACATAACTGTTCCCGGTGTGGAAAGTCTGTCGCTAGTAAGCCATGTGCACGCTGTAAGTGATAAGGGCAGTAACAATTGTCATGGAGAATGTTCCGCACGGTCGTCTGGCTTACCCTGTACTGGTGGGCCAACTGCCTGGTACTGACACGGTGCTCGCCTACCACAGTGTTAACCACATTTTTCTCCAAGTCTGGTGTCCCAACGTTTCGGGTACGTCCTTCATGATTTCCTGCTTTCTGAAATGACCCTGTCTCACAAAAATGGCGACACACAGCCGCAAACATTGAATGCTGTGATTGTCGTCGGCTGGAACCGGTCTCCTGATACAACTCTGCTGCCCGCCGCCCGTTGCAATTTTTCGGTAATCTCTGGAGTCAAATACTGAACCATTGTGTACAACGCTGTATCACATCCATTGGAAGGTGAGTCAGCAAGAGAAGTGAATCGGACACAGCATTACCAGTTACTATGGCAGTAGATGGCGCTAGGGCACGACGTATGAGGAACAGTACCACCCTGCAGGTGGAAAGGATGCCTACTGTAATTGTGGCTGCATGGTACAGCTTTTATTATAGCGCTGTCTCTGTAACAAAATGTGATGGAATAAATGGTCTCTAGTATGAAAACCATGCATTTCCGGACACAAATTCATTAGAACTATTTTGTTCCGTATTCTCTCATCGATCAATCCCTAGAGTTCGTACACGGTGGAAGAAATCACCCTGTAGAATAGTTCTTCGGATTCCTAGGTCGAAGTGTGATGGTTAGATTCACTAAGTTTCATTGCCACGGAGTGGCCAGCAGCGTTACGAATAGATACTGATTTTTCAGATACGGTGCCAGATTCCAGTTGCCACCGATAGTGATAATTAGCCAGTGTTGTTCACTCTTGGTTCAGATTTCAGGTAGCTATCACTTTGAGTCTGAATAACTTAAATAGACCAAAACAATAAAAATATGTCATTAAGATCAACAATTGTGGTCTATACGATGATTATATATATATATATATATATATATATATATATATATATATATATATATATAGGGGAGGGGGAGGTGAGGAGAAGAGATAGATAGGTACGTTGGATGGCTGGTTGGCGTTTGTGAAATTCTCTGTAAGCCTCACTTGCCATAGTTCGGTAAACAGAGACAATGCTGACAAGTTGAGAAGTCTTTGATAGGTGCGGCCCCAAACATATCAAATTTTTTCCTATCGCATACCGCAAAATAATGTCAGAAAGCGAAAAGGCAAGAAACATACGAATTGTATACAGTTTCTCGCTACGTTTCTCATTAAGCAGTTATTCATTACGGAATGTCGTATACAAGGCAGTGTAGTTGAATTATGCTAGCTCGAAGCAACCAAAAAAAGCTAAAAGCTGTTTACGTTGTCATTCTGTTGCTCCAGTCGTCAGACTTCGAAAATAGGGCGTTTCCTTTAGCAGCAATTATCGTTTTACCATCTGAAAACTTGTTTTTTGTTGAAATAATTTGGTTATAACGTGAGGTGAAGAGCTGAATTGGAACAAGTTTTTGCACTTGAATGTTAATTTTCCTGGTGATCTTATCTAGGGCTCCACTTCGTTACCATTTGTGCAGGTTTCTTTTGCAACTGAATACTTGGATCTAGAGAAGGGCCATTGATTGTATTTCTTTCTTCTGTCCGCCTAAATGCCGGTTGGAAGGACACAGCGACTCAACCGGACGTCTGCAAGACTGTCCTGCAATAACAGCAAGCGTTGTATGTCAATGGATGGATGAAGTCTGAAAATATTACAAATGGAAAAATTAGTGCTGCAGAAGGCAATGATGTTCATCTTGTTGCAGGTGGAACTGACGTCCTTGCTGGATCGCAAGGCGGATCTGCTGCGCTTCAATGTGGCGGTGCACCGCTACCACACAGACACCGGACACCCGGCTAGGCTGCTCAAGGACGACGTGGCCGAACTCTACCGCGTCTGGGACGACATCGTGCAGAGGTAAGTACACTAGCTAGCTCCCAGCCTGCAGAGGCTAGCCGCTCCTATTTATTGGTTGGCTCGAATCGAATTGTGCCTCCGACGAACGAAGGTAACATTACGGTGGACCGACGTAACATTTCCTGACACTTTAAAGAACAAACCGTCTTAAAGGACGCGTTTTTGAGTGCTGTTCGGTTTAGTGCTGCAATTAAACTACGTATTTTCACAACACGCAAGATTAAGTAAGGAAATTATCAAATACGGCACTGGAGCGTCACGAACATGTAGCCAGCATAGCCTTGCTCATATCAGCCAATCACTGCACGGGGTACGAGACTTCATACAGACCTCTCTCGGGGCTGACGAAATATCCAGGCCCTGTGGCCTGTCATAGCACGTGACACTAGAGGTCTTAAACGTTGCAGCGACCGTCTCCAGCGGGGGGGGGGGGGGGGGGGGGGGGGGGGGGGGGGGCGGGGCGAGTTGCTGTTTGAGACCGCTGTAATACTTCATAGCTGCACGCTTAAATAGACTCACGCTCTCGATAACAGATGACAGAGTTAAGGACTTTATTGGCTAACTTTCCGTTGACATACTGATTTCCCGCACGTAGCCGCGCGTTCGCGATTTATGGCGGACAAGACGAGTGTGACGTCAAAAGTTCGTTGCGGTACCCTTATTTCCCGTGGGCCCCGGATGTCGCTGTCGACAAACGTGGGTGGAAGAATTTAGTGCATCTTCACCAGCAGTATGATAGCTTTGTATGGAATCACCTCTTATTATGACTTTCGCTGGCAAATCATCGCTTGTCCTGAGCTCTGAGTGGCTTATAGAAGCAAATCGAGGAGGCTTCATTTTGGATTGTGTGTTCGTGAAGCTGAAATGCCGTGTAATATTTTCGTATTTAAACCTGTGTGTTACGATAATATGGTGTGCGAATGAAACATTGCTGTATCCTGAAGCTTAAGAAAGAGCAGGGTTTAACGCTCGCTCATTGACCAGGTGAATTATGATTTGTTTATAAGAATTCAGTATCATTACCATAAGGCCGATGTTTTGGAAGGAAGGAAGGAAGAAAGAAAGAAAGAGTAGGGTTGACGAGGTCATTACAAGAGACATAATGCAACCTCGGTTTGATGAAATATGTCGGTCATGCTCTTTAAAACAAACCATGCCGGCATTTAACGTAGGGAAAGTAACCTTTGTTATCTGTGAAGGTTATACTAAGCGTGATTTGAAATTGACAGGGCCTTGCATAAGCCAGCCGCTTGTCTTACTGCAGAGGCTGTATGTGCTTATAACAACGAAATTGTTACTGTTTCCAGCGTTAGAGATGTATGGGGAACAAAATGTTCGGCTTAAGCCAGTCTGTATCTCTTGTCTGTCTGTCGGGCTAAGTATGGACCGGGAGGCGTGAATCAGTGTAGAACGTGCAACCCACAACCCGAATAGCATAAAGACATGGTACGCGGCTTTGGGAGAGAAAACGGTGGTGGTCTGTATGGCGACCCACACAAGGATTACAGTCTGTTCTTACCTTCTTTAAACCAAACGAAAAGTTCTGCTCAGTTTGTGCAGTGTCAAGATGGCAGCTCAAGTAGCAGGCGATAAATGCAGAGGGGTGAGCCGTGCATTAGCATGCAGACGAATGGCGTGTAATCCGGAGTGACCGGCCGCAGAGGTCGGCTTATTGCAGCTCGCCTGCGCAAATATTGACCCTCCCGGCGGCGTGATGATCTCTCAAGGCGCCCCGGCGCCACAAAAATTGGCTCCCACGGCTCTCCCCCTGGCCAAATCAAAACAAACACGAGGCTGTGTAGGAGCTTTCTTTTTGCACCTTGCACGAGACGTGATAGGGGAACGTCAGTTGTTGTTGGAGGTTTTTACTGCGCCTTGCCTGCTAAAGTGTTACTAAAATTGCGTCCTCTCGTCCTTGCCAAGTCTCGCAATTGAGTTAAACACGCCAAATTCTCCACTTAATATCGATTTGCGTTGGAATTCACCACTAAAAGCCACACACTTCAGAGGTAGAGTTACTGCATCTTGCTTTCACATTTAGTTGATTGCAAATGGTGACTGAGAAACAAACTAAACCTGTAAACATGTACCTCTGTTGGCCTGAAGTGAGCGCAAAGGAACTTTCGATTGATGTAATTTTTGAAAACTGGTCAGTGATAGGAAGAATTGAATCCCTCCCTCCCTCTCTCTCTCTCTCTCTCTCTCTCTCTCTCTCTCTCCTTACTGTATGAAGTTCCACAGACAGGAATTTATATAATCTGTTCTCCATAGTGTGGACATTTTATTTATACTTTCATTAGTGCTTTCTTCAACAATTCAGATCAGCTGGTCAGATGTTTGCTTACAGATTGCTGCAACCAAAGCTCTTTTCACTTCAGCCACATGTTGTTCCATTCATTTTGTAATATGAGGATGCTATGTTGTGACTGTCAGTCCAAACACAGGATTGATGCAGTTCTCCACCCTAGTCTATTCTCTTGCAAGCTGTTACATTTCTGCATAAAATTACATTCACTTCAGCTTGCTTTTATAGTCCAGGTTTGGTCTCCCTCTACTACTTTTGCCTCTATACATCTCTCTCTCCAATACTAAATTAACTACTTCTTGATACCTTAGTGTGTGTTTTAATCATCCTGCCTTTAGTCAAGTTTTTCACTAAATTCCACCCCCCCCCCCCCCTACCCTCATTCAGTTTCAGTTCATCATCATTAGTCATCTGATATACCCATCTAATTTTGAGCAGCCTTCTGTAGCACCATATTCAATAAATGTTGTATTCTCTCCTCAGAACTGCTTATTGTTCACTTTTTACTTCCATAAAATGCAACAATCCAGGAAAATATTTTCAGAAGAGACTTCCAAACTCTTAAATTTACATTAGATGTTAATAGATTATTTTCTTCTTCAGAAAAAACTTTCTTACTGTTACTTGTCCGCATCGCATAATCTTTCTGCTGTATCCATGTCGGTTATTTTTCTGTCAAAATAACAAAATTACCTTCTACTTCCAGAGACTCCTTTCCCAGTCCAATTCTCTCACCTCACCTAACTTAACACCCTCAAGGCTTATTATCTGTGCAGTTACGAATATATTTGCAAATATGTGTCCCATAGATGGGGACAAAATGTCACAGAATAGTTGTACAAATCTACCACAACCTCTCAGCCCAGAAGTTTTCACTGAAGTGCAATAGCCACAGCAATATTCATAACTGCACACCTAGCATGCTAATTCACAGTTATTCTTCTGAACCATTAATGCTTTTTGTATTTCATAAAATTCTAGACTTAAAAAAGTTAATATTGTTCAAAGTCCTCTGACTCTTCCGATGTAATTTATTACAGTGTGAACAGGCCACTACTTTTATAGTAACATCAAAGACAATAGTGATGTTATATGTGAATGTAACAATGGCTTGTGGCAAAATTTTGCATTTTGTTTATGAGAAGCAATATTTGACTTCCTAAGTAGTTATAACCTGCCACCTTGATTTGGTAGGAACCCTCAAACGAAAGATCCCAAGTCAATAAAAATTCTTCCAATCCATATGTGGCATACAGCAAACCATTGCTTAACAGTATTGGTTAGAAACAGTCTTGGTTGCAAATCAATAATTACTTCTGAAGCCATTGTGGCTTACCAATGCAGTTCACAGAAATGCATTTACAGCAGTGTAATTCAAATGTAAGTTGCCATATTTATATACACAATGATGTGTGGATTCCTGCCGAGGAATATCACTCGATGGATGCCAGAATGAGTTCTCAGTAAAAGGAAAAAATGGCAAAGATGGTTGCTTGCTTCCAAGGATAGTCCCCAGTTTTATGGGTGTTGTTTTTAATATCTTTGTCACCTCTGTGTGCAGAAGATAGTGTCATATGGATTTCATTCTTTAGTTTTATTTTTAATGGTCTAGTTGTTGTTGTGGACATTACATTGTTTGAGATTAATTTCACGTTTTCTACGTTTTATGTAAATTATTGATTTGAGATTTCTCTGTAACACTTTCTCCAGCAGCTAAATATCAGACGTGACTAATGGAATTTGTATAGATGCTGGAGACGGAGGGTGGCAGTGTGTGGCTCCCTCAGCAGCATTGTTGTTTTGGAAGTATACAACAAAGCTAGTTGATTTGCAATTGCTCCTGTTACAGTAGTTTTATTAGTTGTGGACAGCTGGAATATTTCCTTGACTCTGTAATTAGTAATTTGTTTCTGGCCATGAAGACTTGGATTTAACTGATTTAAGGATTCTTTGGTCTCTTCCTCATGTTGTACATTCTTTGAACAGCCACTTTGCAAACTGTACAGTGAATAGTTAATAAGTTCACACTCATCACTCTTGCAAGAAAGATTTGAGGATAATGTTTTGAGATAATTTGTTATGCCTATTGTCCATAGTCATTAGGTAAAGAATGATAATTTTTGGTCTCTCTCTTTCCAGTGCTGCTTGTGCCAAATATATTCATTTTTGTAGAGTTCGTAAATGAGGACGACATGACATTGGTAGTTTCAGTAACTTCCCAATGGTGTTTGTAAATATGCAGCAACTTTTGAAGATACAGCATTCAACATTATCCAGAAAACCATCAAAACTGAAACAGTTATGTTATTCCGTACTGTTGAGTGCTCTCATCTTTGTATTACATGCTATTTGCAGAGAAAACTTTTTGCAGTTTACTTTGAAAGTACAGAATACCCATATAGTTCAAAGCTCTTGTGGCTATCTTGACAGCGGATGTTTTTAAGTGATGAATGTTACCTTTATAACACAGAATATTGTCACCAAGAAATGTGGTGCAAAGAAGTGAGAAAATTCATCTTCCTGTGACGTGTCTTGTATTACGTTATTATAATGCTCTTAAATTTGTACAAATGATCATTATGTTGAGAGAGAAATGTCATCTTTTTGATTGGAAATAAATTCATATGACTGTTTCTAGGAGACCTAGTTGACGTGATTGGGTAGCAGGGTCTGAGAGTTTAACATCTAAGTATTAAAGACCATTTTTTCAATTATAGTTGGATAGGAATACACTGTTGTTGTTGTTTTAATTTTATGTTGTGTTTGGCATGTAACTTCAGGTAGGGGTTGTGTCATATTGGAATTTCTTAAATCAAAACTGGGCCAAACAGGAACTGTGTAATCCCTGTAAGTCACACACAGTGTTTTATAGTACAGAATCAATTTTATATATGCTGTGGGGATGGAGTTCCAAATCAACAAGAGGTAGATTTGTATTGGAACACTCTTGTTGATTTTGAAGTGAATATTGTCAATATTAATTTGAATACAACACACAGGAAAGTAAGTGCAAGACATCGTTACCTGATTCCACACTCACGCTCTCCTCATTTGGCTTTCCATGTTGAAATCGTTAGTCAGAAGTATGTGAATAAATGTTTGCACAAACTGCTCTTGTCTTACATTAAAAGTACCTTCAACACAGTTGAACATTTTGAAGTGGACATCAGAAAGCTCTTTATTCAAAATGTAAACTGTCTGTTGATCAGAGCTATTCCAGAAAAAAAAAGCAAGATTAGGTTTTAACATTCCATCAAACAATAGATCTTCTAGAAACTGCACATCAATTCAGATTCAGGAGGGATGGCAAAGGAAATTTGCCATGCCTTTTTCAAAGGAACCCTACTGGGACCTTAAGCAATTTTGAGAAACTATGTGAAACCCAAATCAGGATGGCTGGACTGGGATTTAAACTGTCATCCTTCCAAATGTGAGAATACTGGGTGCTATGTCAGTTAGTAGTGCTGGCTGGAAAATTCAGTGTAATTACACTTCTTGTGAGTTTTCTTGTATGCTTTGAGATGCTAATGTGGAGTGAGAACAATATTTAGTAGAAGGCTTCATTGCCATATCGGCCATTTCAGTCTCTTATATTTTGTAGAGACTTCTCTTCTTCAGCCACCTGTAATTACAGTCATACTTCAACAGCTGGTACCATGTGAGTTACAGTTGTGCCTCAGTTTCATATAAACACCAGTTGTCTTTTGGTAGGCCAATGACAAGGACATCATTTACCTAGTATCTCTCAAATCAGAAAGTACTTCGCTGTATTACTAACTTACAATCCATGTTCAAGAAACTTGTGCATTAAAATCTGCATCACAACTAAGTGTTTCTGCAGTAATCATTTCAGTATTTGGAAGTATGCTGGGAATATGTCAATTTTCTTGCAGTAGACTTGTGTGACTGACACGTCAACTATTCTCAACTATTGTAGTAATTTATGTTTTAGTATTGAATGAGTGACGGCAGATTTGTGGTGGTTCTTGCAGTTAATGTTTTATGTGAATAATTTTTCACTTTACAGGGTTACTCAACAACTGGCAGTATTGCAACGAGCTGCACAGACGTGGCAACAGTTTGACACAAACATGACAGAACTGCAAGGTCTACTGTGCAATGATCGAATGACATTACATATGCTGGATGCAGCTCTTCGTGGAGGCCAGCTGCAGCCTGAGGTGGCTCGTGTGCTGTCTGAGAAGCAAGAAGCACTATGTCAGGTCAGGCCTTGTCGCCCATTATGTCTGGCCATTATTGCTACTGCCTCTGCCTCTCTTCTCATAATTATTACAGTCTTATGGATGTGGTTCAGTAGTTTCACCATCTGGTCATTATTCATATCTTAAATTGTAGTGGCTCTGAATGTTACCAATTACTGTGGAGTGGCGAGCAATGAATTTTGAGAACGCACCTGCATGTACCTGAGATTGCACATCTTGTACATTCAGTAGTTTTCAGTTGGTTTTTTTTAATTATTATTGCAATCGTTGTGGAGGATATAATTTCATCTTATATTAGGAGTGAAAGTGTAGAAATATTAAGTTTGATATTTATCTTTGCTGAGTTTAATTGAGAATATTACTCAGTATTGTATCATAATGCTCAAGAGGACTCTCGGGAATTTGCATTGGTAGAATTGGCTCCAGTTTTTAGTCTGTTTCACCAACTTTTGTAGCAATTTGAAAGAGGAAGAACTTTTGCTGTCCCATATTTTCAAAGTAATTGCACAAATGGTATGAATGGGACAGTGATGCAATTACCTCTTTCATTTTTCAGGTATGGTTTAGATAGTGTTTACACAGCACAAACGTGTTGACATGGAGGAATTATGCCACTCTTGCCATCTAAAGACATCTAAAGTACAAAATTAAGGGATTTCACTATTACAAATAACAAATTTTTCTACATCCATGTAGGCACTAACTGATATGAAATACAAATGGTAATGAACATCCTGATAAGGTTTTGAGTGGAAATCTGGGTTTTAGTCTTGTCTTTTTTCGAACTGAAGTGTTTTTGCCATACCTCTTTCATTATTTTCTTGTCTTTTGTGTTGGTGCTTCATGAAATTTTTGTTTGGTTACAAGAAAATATGAGATTGCAGATTCTGTTACTCTCATGTAAAAAACTCTATGTTCATTCTTGTGATCCAAGACTACTCTCATAACATCTTACCAACTGACTTAATGTCACAGATCTTATGTCAGAATGCTTCCCAAAACTTGACAGCGAACACATAGCTAAGAAAGTTGAGCAGTTGGAGGGTCTGTTTCTCAGAGAAACCTACTCTTCTTTGGCAAAAATGCAGTATAAACTTGGTGTGAGAATGGAGTTAGCTGTTGTTTTAAGAAACTCTTTATAATGCCAAGGCTTCGATTCTGTGTCATACTTGTACAGTGATGGGTGGCGGGACTTAATGGAATCGGTTCTCTGTGACTGTTCCAGCTTACAACGTCCTGACTGTATTGCTACAACTAAAATTTTGGGATGAAACATTTTATTTGAAATATAAATAATGCCACAGAAATGTTCTTAGAGAGAAGTCAAGGATCTGGGAAATTCTTAGATGTAATGCATTGAGCAGAGAATTTTAATATGTTCTGAAGCTGGAACAGACAATGCACCTGCTGTCAGTGTAGAAGAAATATATATCCTGACCAAAATTTTTATGCCACTGGAAGAAAGTGGTATCAGTTTGATGCAGATATGACTGAAGTGTTCTCCATTAACCAACTTCTGCCCCTGTGAAACAACCTTGATTACATTTCACCATTTGAAAAATGTGCTTAAGTAGTATATTGCTCTCAATATAAAGTTTAGTGGTCTGTGTGTCACAGTAATTCACTACCAACCTAAGATTGTATTGTTGAATGAAGAGAGAATTTTCTTTCAGCATGAGTGGACAAGGTTGAGCTTATTGCCATAATAGTGTGGCAAGCAAGTTTTTGTTCACCTACTGTGGTCATAATTGTAACATGCAGGTTCTTGTTGTTAGTTTTGTTATTGCCGTTGTTATTACTATTGTTTCTTAAAAGTTTGTTGAATATATGAAACATGTACATCTGAGAATTTAGTTCTTAGTAGCCTGATAAATGTTTTGATTGTGTAATTTTGTACAGTACCTGATGTTGCTACCTTGCACAAGTGATAGAAGAAATATCATCCTCTTTTAGTTCACCTTATCCAGATTTACAGTGTAGAATAGTCGTTATCTGTCGATCTAAAAGGTGATAAAAGAGGGAAATTATAGATAAATAAACTTAAATAATCAATGGAATGTTGAGGGGAAAATACTGTAACCTTGAATTTAATATGTCTGTACAGTAAAAGGGAGAAAACAAATTTCTCATTAAAACTTAGTATTGTGAGCTGCTCGTATTAGACAAATACTGGAGTATCCTGCTTGCAGTATATCATTTCTATTTTCACTCTTTATGTAAACAGGCATAGTACACTCCATTATTAGGCAGAATTAATAATTCTTTGTAATTTCATACAACTAATGAGTATAAATCTATTCACAAGAAAATTTAATGTGCTGGCAACTGATTGAAGCAGTGCTGATGTTTTCAATAAGTAACAAGGTAGGTGGAAAAATGAGGCATTTGATTTCCTCTATCTGCATGTATAAAAGAAGCTATACTTTGCCACTGTTAGTGAAATGAATCTCTAGAACTTGCATAGTGACACAAGAATTCATGAGTCAGTAACTGGAGGAACTGGAAGTTAGGCAGCATCATCTTGATTTTTTGTTTTGTTTTAGTGAGAGTTCTTGCATGCTGAAACAGTTGGCAGCACTGTGTTAAACTATTGTGCATTGATTCATTGAAACTCAAGATATTTGTTAATGCTTCATTGCATGGTGTTTTATGTTTGCATGTTGTTTGCAGTTTAGATGTGTTTTAAAAGTGAACGCTCTCATCACTATGCAGTTCATGTTAAATTATTTAAACTTGTACTTACTAAAGAATGTACTGTATTAATAAAGGTGTTTATTTAAAAATGTTTCTGTTCAAATATGCTTATCACAACCCTTTAATTCTTACATTACCTAACAATAATAAAAGTATTAGCAAAGAAGATAAACTTTAAAAAAAAAATCTTTCATTCCCTTGATAAAATAGAATTACTCAGGACCACAGTCTCGATAATCCATATGAGTAAATTTGCAATACAAGAACAAATAGCTTATTTTTGATTTTATACACATTAGTCGTATTGTGTAGTTATGAAAAACAAAATTCTGAATGCTTCACAGTGTAATAAATGTAGCTTCTGTGAAGCTGTTCTATTGCAAAAAAGTGTTTGTTTTAGGTTGACGTGCAAGTTTATATTGCTGAATATAGATGAAATTTGTATCTAAATTAGAGAAAATGTAGTAATCTTTAAATTCTATCATTAGTAAATTCTGATCTGGAGCAATTTTGTGATTTATAATGTAACTTACTTCATATGGCACAAAGGATTGTGATAGTGTTGTTAACTGGTTACACATTCCTTGATTTTGCACAGAAGCAAGCATGGCAAATATTCTTCCATTGTCATTGAGTTATAATTCATAAAAAAACAGACGAAGACCGAAAATGCTTTACTTCCCATTTTACTATTAATTCTACGAAAAGAGGTGATGGGGAAGTTGTTAAATAGGGCATACTTACACATAAGCCTGGTGCATTCAGTTTTCTAAAAGACAGCAATGTGCACTATTACAGAATTTCATGTTCTACTTGATCATTTTCTAAAGAGCCATAGTGCGGCAGCTGATGATTATCGTTTGGATGTATGCTGAAAGGCCTCAGTTGTTACTGATACCAGTTTTGTCGCAGCAGTCCGAACCAACTATAGTTAGCAGATGATAGTGTGTTTAGTGTGCCTTCGAACCAGTAAACAAAAGCAGATGTAACCCACTGAGTTAAAGATCACAGAAATTTTGTATGTATTTGAGTTTTAAGTGGTTTTAATTTGATGATACGTTCAATGAAGCTCCTCTGTTACAAAACACACAGCAGCTATTGCATATGTCATTATTATTACAAGTACCTAAAAGCCTCTTTTCTACCACTAAAAATGAATATTTTCTTAGCTGAAAAGTTTTGTTTTTTCATTTAACACATCACCAGTAGTTGCATTTATGTCTGATTTCTGCCAGCTCATTTTTCATTAGCTGCAAATATGGATTTCAAATACCTTTAATAATTATAAAGCACCTATGAACACTGTGACAACACAAATGAAGTATTAAAATCAGATCTACTTCATAAAGTTTAGGCAACAATGAATAAATTGCCAACAATGTCTTCTTCTTCATTTTTTTACTTTTCACGGAAATATCTAATTTAAATCTTAAAAATGGAACTACCAAAACATTACGTGCTGGAACAGATTGACACAAGGCTGTCAGTTTCACCTGAACTGCCTCCAACACATTTGTCCATCCTTGATTGTTCATATTCATCACCACTTGAGTGAGTAAGCTGTGGCCACATTAATAATTATATAAATTGATGGCAACTTCCATGATGCCATCATTTGTCCAATACAGTTTCTAAGCATTTCACCTTATTATGACACTCTGTCCAGGACTGTGCAGTGATGGATTGAAAGGGAGCATCTACCCAGTTATATTGTGTTCTCAGAAATGTCTCTTAATTTTTGAGAAGGTTTGGCAAAATTCATTCCTGAAACCATTTTTTGAAATTAATAGAACTCATTTGGCCATAGTAGTTGCTCTGTGTAGATCTAGCCCAGAACTGTAGCTGAGCATATCTTAGAAACACGTTTTTGGAACCATACTTGCAACTGTAAGTCCTTCTAAAGCACTTCTCCATGCTGTAACACTATCTATTTATTTGTGTTGCCAGCATGTTACATACAACATTGTTATTCAACCCTCTCTTTCATCTCCACTAGGAATTGGGAATACAAGTCTACAATGTCTTTATGTTAGTTTGTTTTGCACTTTTCTCCACAAGAAATCCATTGACTTTAGTACTGCATCTCCATCTAATCTTTTCTTGTAACACAGGCAACAGTTTCCTGATGCACAGTACAACTTTCTGTATGGCATAAAATTCATCTATGAAATCTTGTATGACATGCTTGTTAAAGTCATTTAACTCATATTTTTCCATCAACTCTCCTAGGGAAAGAAAATGGAAGAGACCCTGTAGATACTACACTAAACCAATTAAAAGTACTATGTATCTCACAATCTATGTAATATATTGTTGTACTTCTCTTTAAAGTTATTTGGCAATACTCTAAAATGTATTCCAGACTGTCTTGACCACAAAAGCATTTATTTCGTTGGTAACCAGTTTTGGTCACTATTTTACCATCCTCAGACCTTCATACCAAGGTCAGGCAGTTGATGTTCATGGAGTTGAAACACCCTCTCCATTCATCGCCACTGCCTACCATCATGTTATGAGAGTCTGACGATGGTCAAACACTGACCCAAACTAGTTATTCTCAAAATAAGTGTTTTTGTTGTCAAGACTGTGTGGTATCCATTTTAGAGCACTTTTAGCCAGACTTCTGTTTCTCCACGAGAAATGTTCTAAAAAATTACTGGTTTGGCTGTAATCAAATACACACATTAAAATAATTCTCGTGGATAGAAAAGTTTATTGAAGACTGTGAAATAGAAGAATTACCTAAACTAACCTCTTCTTCTTTCCATGCATTACTGGTGATTCACCAGGAAGTGTATTACTTAGCTTCAGGAGCCTCTTCATGCTGGCCATATTTTTTATTTTGTAGACAACAGCTCCCTTTCTAGACATAGCAAGTGGCTGTAGTAGCTTGTTCTGCTCCTTCACAGTGTCACAGCATGTTACCACATTTACCATTATTCTGTGACCTTGGCTCTGAATCACAGCTGCCTTTCCATGAATGGGAGTGGAAGGATTTGAAGCTGTTACCCTTCATGAAGCAGCATCAGACTCATCAGCAGATTACTTATATGTTACAGCTTGTCACAGTGGAGTTAACCTGGAAATGATATTTCTACAATAACATTGGCATACTAGTAAATGTTGTTTGAAGCTAAGGAGTAAGTGAGTGAATGTTGTTCCAAAGCCATACACAATCTTTCAACTTGTAATAAAACAGCAACTTCTATCAGTCATCATGCTATGGCTCTTTGGAAAGTGAACAAGTAGTCATGTAAGCTTTGTGAATCATAGCTACATCAGCGATTATCATCTCCTAATTGCAAATGAAGAAATAAACCATATTGAAGTATGTCAACAGAAATGAGAGTTTTATGTAATATTCTATGATCTATTTGAGCAGCTATGGATAAGTTGTGAAATATAGTTTGTTATAAAGAGTTTTTGCCTATTGGAAGTCATTACTCTCTAGAGTTTAATAAAAAACATCCTTGCAAAAACAAAACTTAAAACAACACTTTAAAGAGTAACATGTTTCAGAAACAGAGAAATATAGAAGTTAAATCTATATTCCCATTAATTGAAAACTGTGATTTGGTCAACATCATTATGTAATGTGATTTTATTTATTTTTACCTTGTAAAGAAGGAATCAATTCTGGATATGTCACAAAGACTGGTTTAACATGTCCCTGTGTTTTAGTCATAGTTCTACTTTTACAGTCTCTGGTCTTTACTACATGCTTTTTGTATTTATGAACATTAATATAAACTTACAGATTTAGACCTCTTGTTATGTTCCTAAATAGTCTTGCTGCATGCTCTAACATTCTTCATCAAATGGTGAACTGTAAAAAAGGTTGCTAAACCCTTATCCAGGTCTCTAATAGTGTTCACATATTCACTGATAATGAGAGAGTCGAGGTTTGTGACGTATACATTCATGCTGCCACACATTAATAGAGAAGACGGGCATATTACTGTAGTGATGCTTGTGTTTAAGAACTTAAACCAAGAATATTATTTTCTTTTTCTGTGCCTTTTAATGTTGCCAAGATGTTTCTACAGCAGCTTTATTGCATGGTGTCAATGTTTTAACACACTTCACATAAAATGTGGGATACGGGCATCAGCTTAAACTTTTGCTTCTAGCCTTACACCTAGAATGTTTGCTTTTGTTGTTTGCACTATGGGAAGCAAGATACTTGCATGTTAAATGCAGAAGGTTTTCTTTGCCACTTAAACCCTTCGTTATATATAATTAAATTGCATTGAGGTTTGGAGATTTGAGATTATGTGTAAAAGGTGAAAAAGAAAACCTGTTACTTGTATGGATAAGGTCCACATTGTTAATTCGCTGACACCAAGAGCAACAAATTCATAACATACCTTACTTGCTACCAAGCAGGGTGGCGCAGTGGTTAGCACTCTGGACTTGCATTAGGGAGGCCAATGGTTCAAACCCAAGTCCCGCCATCCTGATGTAGGTTTTCCATGATTTCCATAAATTGCTTCAGGCAAATGCCAAGATGGCTCCTTTAAAAGGATATAGCCAACTGCCTTCCCCATCCTTCCCTAAACCGATGGGACCGATGACCTTGCTGTTCGGTCCCCTCCCCCAAATAAACCAACCGACCTTATTTGTTAACATTGGGATGAAGACTATTTCTAAATGTAGAAAAATGGAAAACCGAAATAAGAACATGTTGGACATTTTTGTATCAGGCAGTGGTTACTGAAGTTTATAAATTCCCTCTGAATTTATATTAGTCAGTTAAGGTAACGTCTCTTGTGCATGCTCTTCAGAAGTTTAGCTTGTATTTTCTTTTATCTTCTATCATTAATGTAAGTTGGAGACTTGTGGCTTCATTTTTTTTCCAGTGAAGGTACTAGTATCATTTCAACACATTGTAGTTTTATGCTTTCCACCTACTACTGATACATCATCACTGCCCTTTTTCTTTCCTTTGACAATTTGGCAGCACAATTACTTTCCACCATTGTACACATTTAATTTCCTGCAAAATAGGCTTGTGTTCAGTTACTGTATACGCTGTGCATGGCACAGCTAATTGAGGTTTAACTTATATAGTAGATTTGGTAGGAAGATAAAATACCTTGTCACTTAATACTTTGTACTTCCTTTGTGAGAACCAGCCGGTTTTAAGATACAACACAACTATACATTATAATTTGAATAGATTTGCAAGTAATCCTCCCATTATGAGTGAAAAATTGGCAGTTGTCACCTGAGTATTGCCTGTAAGCACTGTTACATAGCCTTAATATAATTCTTTCTTTCATCTGTGATGCTGGGTCAATTGAGTTCTGAATCCTGTAGGTGTAACAGGAACCACACATGGAATCATGACTGTAGATGATATTGGTTTCCTTACCCAATGAATGAATTGTCAGGATCTCTCACTATTTTGTCACTTCAGCATATAATTTCATTTTTTTTTTATTTTTGTGACATAATCTGATGACAGTCTGCTGAAACACATTATAACAATTGATCTAGAAAAATAAAATGCAGCTGTATTGAGTGCATTATGATAGCTGACTTTTATGAAGCCTTTGTTATATATAATTATTGGGTCTTTGTTGATCAGTCCAACTGATGTGTTTGCAAGGCCACTTCTTCCTTTGCTACATATCTTCAAGCAATGTATGATACACTGTCGTAGCTGCACCACAAAGTGGATTACACCTGTCAGTACAGACTATCTGTTTTGTGTCTACACATCCACACTACAATAGCATACCTACTGCCCAGGAGAAAATAAACATTGGCGACTTTTTTGTGCAATGTGTACATAGTTACTAACCAAGATAAAAACATGCCATTTGTAATAATTATCATAGGTGTAAGAGAGTATACTACTGAAATAATATATGCAACAGAATTCTCTTTGAGCCTCACCCCTCTCTCATTTCTCTTTCCTGATACCCATTCCTTTAGACATTCATTCTCTCATTTATTGACAGCTGCCTCCTTTACTCTGTTTCCTCTTCTATGATGCACAGTACTGCGTAATGTGTGTCTAATCATTGGATTGTACACAGTAGTATTAATGTGTGTTACCTCAGTCAGTAAGAACTGACTTTATGGAAGAAACTAAATTGGCCTTAAGTCCAGATAATCTTTCATTTCATTGCTCTTGTCTTCATTAGTGAGACCACTGTAATAACGATTAGACAATGCTCATTCGTACCCAGTAATGTTAGCTGAAAAAATTATTTGCCTGTTACTGTTAGTCCTAGATACTGGTAGAGAAGATTATAGTATATTCTGTTGCTTGAGTTGAGAAGAAAAAAATTACGATAACCTTGCATTACTTACGCGAAGTATTCATTTCCTGTGCAACTACACCCCCAGCTGAAGACACCAAAAGGCATCATCAGCTGGATGCAAATATAGCATCCCAGTAATACAAATATACAGTACAATGCTGAGATTACGACTGGTAGTTTTTGAAATATTTTTAAATTTTACTTATTAAGTATTTGTCAATATGAACCAATTGTATGAAGATCATAAAACCCATGTCAAACACTTTTAATATTATACACATACTATTAAATGTGTATGCTGGATAGAATTTTCATTGATTGACTTTCGGTGTTGGTTAGAAATCTCCTGGTGGTTGTAACTATTTTTTAACATAATAATGTTGTTAAATGCCTGAGGAAATGGCAGTTGCTAACCTGTTAGGAAAATGTCTGCCATGATAGTCTAACGGTTCATTGGAGTACTTGATCTTCACTATATACAACAACAAAAAACTGAACAGTCACAAATTTGTGTAAGTTTTCAGTAATGGTAAAATCAAATTTAGTCACATTTGGTTTGAATGTCTTTGTAGAAGTAATTAAAAGATACCACTTAGATTTGTTACAAGTATAGCATATTCATATCATGTGAGTACCATTGGAAATTAGGCCTGTAAGAATGCGATACATGTACTAAAACAATATCTGATGGGAGTTGATTTTGTGATTATGGGCACATGTTGCACTAAATGTTGTACCTGTGGCAGTATTATGCATTATTTATTTATACTGGAAACTTTCCTGAGATGGTATTCAATCTGACAACAAAATGCCAAAGGATGAAATGTGTAATACGTTTATGATCATAATTCTGGTATCACTGATATGCATAAACCTTTCATTTATTTTGTATGTCTTATCATGCAACCAGAGGTGCAGCATGATGATCAGTTGGTTATATTTTCTTAGTATGAGGAAAGGATAAATGTCATTTTCATTTTCTTTGGATTTCCAGAAAGGTGAGTGTTCATAATAGGATGGAGAATTTGCCACACTTGATAGACTGATTTGCTTTTGTAAGTGATAACACTCCCACATTTTCATACCTTGCATACAAAAGTGATTTCAGTAAAAGTCAGTGGGATTTGTCTAAAACCCTTGTTGGAGAAATATAATAGACCTGCTACAGAAAGAGCTCCACAGCAAAGCACAACATATTGGTCAATTTCTGATTCATTTCATTTGCTTACTGATTTCAGGTAAGTAAACATTAATTTGCTGTAAAATTACGGAGGGGGGGGGGGGTGCGGCAACACAGAAACTTTAACATATCATGGGTGTCAAATTTTATGTAAAACAATAGTATGTTGAGCTGACTTCTGAGGAGTTGGGTTTAATTTTTGTTACCGAGTTTGCACCTTCTGGACAAAAATTTCTACCCCTGATTTAGCTTCCAGTTCTTCAATCACAGTGCTATTATGTACGATTTCTGACAATTTTGGCAGTTTTCATTTTCGGTTTACTCTGAATATAGGAATTTAACTAAAACCACATTTCAAAACATAACTCTTTCCAAAATTACATTTTCATCAGCCTTTTTCCCCTGAGATTACTTTTGATTTCTTGGAGCTGTTTGCACCGACATGCTCAAAAATTCTTATACCTGCATTATTTTCATTCCTCTGTACTAGAGGGCTATGAAGTGTCATTCTTTGTTTCCTCTTTTTTACATTTAGTTGTTTAGTTTTTTTTGTATCTTTATTACTCTTGGCCGTGTATATATTGTTTTATTATTTGAAAATTTCTTAGTTTTGTTTCAGGAATGAATTCATATACATTGTAAATATTTTATTATGTGAGGATAAGTCAATGATTATCTGCAAAGTAGTTATAAAATTTTATTGTAATCAAATAGTAAACTTACAAGAACATCATTTTTCGACATAGTCTCCTTGCATTTCAATGCACTTGGTCCATCGTTGTACAAGCTTCCTGATGCCATCATAAAAGAATGTTCTCAGTTAAGCTGCGAGCCAGGAATGCACCACTTCTTTCACTGCTTCGTCCAAGGCAAATCGACGGCCGCTTAATGCCTGTTTGCAAGGACCAAACAAGTGTTGGTCAGAAGGAGCAAGATTGGGACTATATGGAGGATGATCCAGTACTTCAGATTTGAGTTTCTGAAGCGTTTCAGCATTGTGGGCAGCAGTATGCGGACCGGCATTGTCGTGCAACTACACAACACCTTTTGACAGAAATCCTCGGCATTTGCTTCGAATTGCAGGCTTTAGCCTGGCAGTAAGCATATAACTATAACATACACTGTTTATTGTTGTGCCCCTTTCCCAATAACATTCCAGCACTGGACCTTGTGCGTTGCAAAAAACCGTAAGCATCAGTTTTCCTGCAGACGGGTGGGTCTTGAACTTTTTCTTGCACAGCAATTTGGATGTTTCCAGTCCATACTATGCTGTTTAATCTCGGCTCGTAATGATGGATCCATGTTTCATCACCAGTAATGATCCTGTCTAAGAAGTTGTCCCCTTCGTTACCATAGCGATCCAAATGTTTTTTGCAGATGTCCAAGTGTGATTATGTATGCAACTGTGTGAGTTGTTTTGGGACTCATCTTGCACAGACTTTATGAAACCCAAGTCTGTTGTGGATGATTTTGTAATCAGAACAGTGACTAATTTGCAGACGGTGTGCCACTTCGTCAATAGTTAATCGTCTGTCTAAGAGAATGATTTCACGTGAACACTCAATGGTTTTTTCATTTGTGGCAGTAAATGGTCGTCCGGTTCCTTCATCACGCATAACACTTGTGTGACCATTTCGGAATTTTTCAATCTGTTCATAGACACTCCGTTGTGGCAGAACACTGTTCTTGTACTGTATTGAAAGTCTTCAGTGAATTTCAGCCCCTGATACGCTTGCCGATGACAAAAACAGATCACTGAATGTTGCTCTTCATTAGTGCAAATAGACAGCAGAGCAGTCATGATTAAGAGCACGGCAGTGATAACAAAACTGACCTAGCAGCTTGAAAATTGCAAAGATATAACAACAAATAAACAATGCATGAGTCATCAATGTAAAACACCAGTGGTATCAAAATAAACAAAAATATAACTAAATTGTGGATAGTGATTGAATTATCCTTGTATAAAGTTGTGCCTCCAGTGATAAGTGCTGCGACTTCTTTCTGTGGCTATCTGTGAATCACTATCTGATATTACTAACCAATCTGTCTGCACTAGAACTGCACAAAATATTTGTTAGATTGTGAAATCAGTAGAAAAATTCTGCCACCAGATATCCATTCCCATTGGTCAGTAAATTTTCTGCATCACTGCTAGCTGGCTCCTGTGTTGTTCATCATAATTATTGATTCATATAATTTTAAATGAATGGTTCATATTTTCTTCCCCTCTGTAGATCACATATTTTAAATTAAACTTAAGAACAATGGGAGGGGGGGGGGGGGGTGGCGGCGGCAACTCTTGTGCCAGAAAAGAAAATGTTTATCTAGATTCTAAAGATTACACATGCAGGAAAGCAGTAACTACATTGCCTCACAAAAAAGTGAAGCACCCAGAAGGAAAGTGTGAAGAAAATGAAACTTCATCAGTTCAGAGGGCATGTAATGACATAACAGTGATAATATAGTCAATTTTACAAAGAACTTAACAGTATGACCCTGATAATCAGTATGACCCTGATAATCAGTATGACCCTGATAATCAGTATGACATTGTACACTCTACTCTGGATGCACACATGACTTGGTTTGGAAGTGTCATGAAGCAGTTGTATCCTCTCCTGAGGTAAGCTGGCCCACAACTGTTGTGTATGGTCAGTGATACCCTGGATACTGGCACTGGGCTGGAGTTGGCCTACATGTTTTCTATCTGGGACAGAAATGGATATTTTGCTGACCATGTGAGTAGCTCACCATCACACAAACAGTTCATAGAGATGAGTGCCATGTGTGGACAAGCATTGTCCTGATGAAAAACTGCACCACACTACTGTCACGTGAGAGGTAATACTCGAGGATGCAGCATGTCTGTGACATCTCGTTCTGCCATCAGAGGTACTTCAATCACTAACAGGCCTGACCAGAAGTCATACCCAATGGCTACTCACACCATGATGCCAGAAGAAACACTGCTGTGCATTTCTAACACATTGGAAGAATGGGACCTCTCCCAGGTCACTGACATACTCTAACAATGGTCGTATGGGATTGTTGGGCTTGTACAGAACCATGATCCATAGCTGAATAGTATCTGGTGACCTTCATCAGCAGTCCGTGCTTCATGGTCTCGGCATCACTCCAGACGTAGCAGTTTGTGTTGCAGTGTTACTTGTCGTGTATACGTGGGATAGTAATTTCATAGTGTGGGTGTTGGTAGTCTCAGACCAATGGTTTAGGATGACACAGAACATTGCACGGGGTCCACTACTTGTTTTCAAATGGCAGGTACAGATGTGATGGGGTTATGATGTGCTTGGTGCGCAGTATGACGATCCTCCCATGTGATAGTGAAGTGTGGTTGACTGGAACCTTGTCAATGAGTATGCCTGCCGCCAAGTTTTCATGCAGTCCAGCATTTGGCATCTGTAATATCCAAATGCCCTGCAAAACTGTATATTTCACGGTTCATTCAGTCAGCTGAGTGGAGACACTCTGTGAGGTGCTGATACTGCCACCTCACAAATGTACATGGCATTTCTGCATGTTTCAGTGATCACTCGACATCTATCACTGTTCACATTCTTTATATACCACACCAGGGCTGTTAACAACACTAAAACACTGTTGTGGCTGTTATACCTGTCAGAGATTTGAACTTGGAACTATTTACGTAACCTGCTGATGGAAGAGTGAGTGTGTGTGTGTGTGTGTGTGTGTGTGTGTGTGTGTGTGTGTACAGTTACATTGGCATCTGGTCATGTCGTCTGTCTTAATGTGTGAATTATGTCATGTTAGGTGGCTGTGGGTGGGCCCTAATGGCATGCCAGCTGCCAAAAATTTTTCAGTATTTTCAGTAGCAACCATATTTAGGAATGTTTTGATTGATACTGTTTTGTGGTGGGCCCAGTTCATTTACATGGAAATTACGTCTTAGTAATGGTGACTTGCATGGGTGAACCATTTTCATCTATTTTACCATGTGATAGCATGAAAGTTAGGTTTGGGAAAGACCTGTGATGTACCCTTATCTTTCAGGACAACTCTGTTCCTACAAACAAGGGACTAAAGTTAAAAGATTCTGAGCCAAATATGGTTAACATTTTTGCTCCTCATAATTCTGAAAGATGGTGACAGGTGGAATATAGACGCATCAAGTTGTTTGTTTTTAGGCAAAAAGATGTCATGAAGTTATAGACAAAAATGAGGAGAATTGAATATTTGAAACGTATAAATTTTCAGAGTTGTATCAACAAAAACATTAGTGGCGCATTATATTTTGTAGCAGCTGCAGCCTGCCAGTTACGTACTATTCATAGTGTGGAGCTATGACATGAAGAGTGCATTGCTACACTTTTGTGCAAAAGGAGGTGAAAATGCATGAAACATGGACCAAAGAATGTTGGCTTGGCATTATTTAAGCAGATTTTCCGCGAAATGGTAAAACTACACGAAACCTACCCCATACTGGCTGTATTGACCTTAATAATCGCCGTATTTTTCGCCTGTTTTTGCAGAATGTTTTCCTATAAATTAAAAAAAACTACATACATTCTTTGAAAGAAGCCATTGTTGCTTCAGTATATCGTTAGATAAAAACACTTTCAAACGCGTATCATACAGGAACAAACTTCCCGATTTCGTACGATCACATTTCTAGAACTTCATATGATATCTGCAACGGTTCTGAGAATTATATTGTAACAAATAAGTCCTCGGTCACAAATATTAAGTCAAAAATTGATCTGGTTTCGACGCTACTATGAGCGTCGGAATTCTGAAGACGACGCTCATAGTAGCGTCGAAACCAGGTCAATTTTTGACTTAATATTTGTGACCGAGGGCTTATTTGTTACAATAAAATTCTGACACGGTCACTGGACCTTAGCAGCTATGTTCAAAGTTTTACGGTTCTGAGAATATTAAAGTTAACATGTGAGGCAGCTGACCAACTGTTTCTTTCGTATTTACGTATGACAGGGTTGTGGCAGTGAAACACGTGAGTCATTATTTACGACGTATTTGTGCTAATTTCAATCCCTGGTTGTACCAGCTTTTAAGGTAACGACTGGCAAAAGATTATAGCGTGATTCAAAGGCATTCCTCACAACGTGTTGCACCCTTCATCAGTGGTTTTTCTTCAGTTTTTATGGAAAAAATGGTCTGTTTCGTGCCTTCGGCTTGGAAAATTATTGGAAACGTTAGTAATCATCTATCTCACACTCATCAGGTCTGTGACCCAATATGCAGTTTTCTTTAACAGTATCTGCAGGAATACAGTCGACTTTATATTAAGACTGTACCATGTAGTCAGTCAGTTTTCTCGGCGTGAGTGAGAAATAATGTGCTCCGAGGTGTTCACCCGAGATGTTACTTCTATTTTTCCGCACTATTTTGATGACCGACGCAGTCGCCGTCTTTCGGTACTCTCACCTGTGTTGTGCGTATGCATCTAATGGAGACAACTGGGTCTGAATATTATTGAGAACAAATGGATCATGAACCTCGCCGAAGACTAGGAAGTAAACTATTAAGGTGATGGCAGTTTACGATTTAGTCTCTTTGCCTTCAGAGGATTGAAACTAGTGATTATTTGCAATTAAAAAGTAAATATTAGTTTGCCGGCACTTACTGTGGAGACCTAAACAAATTGGAGCAAGTATAACTGATGAATTTTCTGAAGCTTTTCATTTTAATCATCATGGAATGAAACTGGAATTTAAAATGGCCCTGTATAATTATTTCCAACAAATCAGTATAATTTCAACGTTCTTGGGTGTGAAGCCATTACTGTCACAAACTTCGCTCAAACAATATACTAATTAGATATCTGGAACTGACTAGAAATAGCCCTAGGCTTTGCACAAAAGTCGTGGAGCGTTATCCTAGACCGACATTCGCTCACTTAAGTGACAGTACCTTCGGGCCATAGCTTATAATGTAGAATTCCAGCAATGACTTACGCTCACATGCGCGAATCCCTTATTTATGTGAACTGAAATTTTGTTTGAGAGGGTGTAGCTTTGGTGACGGACCTTGACTAAACTCGATTACTTTCTCCAGTATGATCCGAGGAGTGTTAATTCTTGACGATAATTGCTTTCAAACCTCTTTTTGGCGCTCTCTGAGCGGAGCACTTGGGCGTCCATTTTCCAGTTGTTGTGAAGTGGTTCTCCGTGTGGAGCATATACGACAGGGAGCTGAGTGCCGCGGTATGCGCGCCGCTGCTACTGGGGAACCAATGCAAACAACGTATGTTTGACAGGCCTTTGGAAAACACTTCTTGGGCACACAAGCATGTGTAATGGCCGTCTGCTCGCGGCTTCGGGCACGCTGTTTCCTTGTCCTAATCGCTGCAGCGTAGCTTCTGGCTTTAAATGTCAGTCTCCGCTGCTATACGATCACCCCGGAAAATGTAGCAATCCTTTACTAGTTCCTTGGAGTGTAGTGTCGCTTGAAGTCAAGACAGTAATCCAAAGATCTGAAGTCCAAATGTTGGTAGGGCACTTTCCTAACATTTAAAGCGACTTTAATCGTAAGAAAATTCGACGTCGCTCTGTTGATTGTATCTTGAGCTGCAGATGTATGTTGTGAAAGTCTGTATAAGGTTTGTTGTATATCACAGGCAACCAAAGGCATACTTCTTTCAATGGAACTGTTTCGTGATGTACTGGGGTTTTCGAATCAATCGTCAGGGCATTGATTTACATCACTCTACCGAGGAAATACACAGTTATATTTCATGGACCATCCGCAAATGGAAAATGAGAATTTGCTGCCGTTTTCAACATTGTGCCCGTTCATTATCTGATTCGTGTCCTAATAACATATAGGTGTTTTCCCTTCTTTGTTTTTGATTATTGTGAGCGCAAAAGACAACAGTATGCCTACAGTTTTAGTGATTGTGCACTTTCTGCCGGCTTGTTACCTGAAATGACAATTTCACTGGTCTTCTTAAATGCGGTGTGTAACGTGTTCATTGTGCTTATCCTAAACGATGCTTACTTTTTTCCGTCTTCTCGTCCCACAATTACGGGATAATATTACAGTCTAAAAATGTGCAGTCAGAAACGCGTATTTTTTCATCCTCGCGGTCATAACAGTATCTGGCGTATCCAGTCCCGTGAATGGAGGCAGTATAGTATCATCTTGAAAGAGGCAAAACGCTGCTGTGAACAATGCTTACGTTATTGAATGAATAATCACATAACATTTTCAAAGTCCTTACCAGTCACCTTTACTTTCAGTGCGAGACAGGGCACTGGAATATATACTGACGGAAAAAAATCGCAAGACCAAAAAATAATTAAGGTATACTAACGAAATTTCGATAACGCATCTGTCTAGATAAAATATTTAAGTTATTAACGTTACAAGATCACAGGTTAATGCAAGCGCGAGATAAGCCATTGAAAATGGGAAATGCTGGATCATTAATAACCGGTGTAACCGCGAGAATGTTGTATGTAAGCATGCAAACGTGCATGCATTGTTTTGCACAGATGCCGGATGTCAGCTTGTGCGACGCACTTCCATGGCCGTTGCACTTGGTCACTACAGGGGCGTTTAAAGCTGTGTGTGGATGACGCTGGAGTTTTCGTCCGATGATGTTTCATATGTGCTCCATTGGAGACGGATCAGGTGATCGAGCAGGCCAAGACAACATGTCAACACTGCCGATCATCTGAGGTTACAACAGGGTATGTGGGCGAGCATTATCCTGTTGGAAAACAACTCCTGGAATCACAACAGGTCGAATCACCAGATTGACGTACAAATTTGCTGTCACGTTGTGTGGGATAACCAGGAGAGTGCTTCTGCAGTCATACGAAATCTCACCCAAGACCATAACTCTAGGTATAGGTCAAGTGCGTCTAGCACACAGATACGTTGGTTGCAGGCCCACAACTGGCCTCCTAACCAGCACACTGCCATCAATGCCACCAAATTTGATTAGCAAACACAACATCCCTCCAGTAAGCTCTCGCTTGACACAAGTGTAGTCACAGGTGACGGTGGTATGGCGTCCGTGGACTGCACGCTACAGAGCGTCTGGCTCAGAGCTGCTTTTGAAGTACCCGATCTGTAACAGTTCGTTGTCACTGTGGAGCCAAGTGCTGCTCAAATTGCTGCTGCAGATGCTGTACGAAGTGCCAGAGGCGTACGCCGAACACGCTGGTCTTACCTTTCAGTAGTCCCACGTAGTCTTCCGGAGCCCGGTCGTCTTTTGACCGTACATGCTCGTGACCACCGCTGCCAGCAATCATGTACATTGGCTACATTCCTGCCAAGTCTTTCTGCAGTGTCACAGAAGGAACATTGAGCTTCTCGTAGCCTTATTACACGACCTCATTCAACTCAGTGAGGTGTCGAAATGGCGTCTTTGTCGCCTTAAAGACATTCTTGACTGACATAACTCACCACGTTCAGCCTGAAAGACAACTAACGCTCACGACCGTCAGAGGGTTTACTTAAAGCGAACCTGATTTGCATCCTCAAAGTGGCGCTACTACCGCCACTCTTACGCGACTGGCGCGAAATTTGAATAGACGTCTCTCAGAGGTAGAAAAACGCCTACCAACTTTCTTTAATGTCGCACCATTCCTTCTTGGTGGGCAGTGTATCCATGATATCACAGCTCATTGTGACGTTCTCTACATATCCGTCGCTACGCGACAAGGTACAAGTACACTCCCAAGAATACAATACACACATTTATCTGTGTCGGTAGTGCAGAATTCGCTCTCCTTGCACTATTGAACCCTTCAGATGCACATAATTCAGCAGTAACTTTCGCGGCCTCTTATTTGTGCGGGTAATTCCTTTTAGTGGGTCCTGCTGCATCCATCACTAAGTTTTACTTCCACAGTAACTTTACAGACGAAGATATTCTTTGAGCTCCAAATGTTTCGATGATGATGTATCCGGTAGCTCTAGATAAACTTGGCAGATTTTCAACTGTTGTCAGGGATTCTAGCAGAATGGATGAACATCACGGTAAATCAACATTTTACCGCTACGACTGCAGACGTGTTGAGGCCTCAGAGCATTTCGAGGCAAGGTAAAGTTAAAGATGAAAACAGAAGATAACACCACTGCGTTACAACGGAGTCAGAAACAAGATCTGGAAATTAGATGTTTATTTTAGGGTGTTCATATTATTTTGACCAGTCCCGGTATATCTTTTGCCAATCATTGTGAGTGCAGCATATTTACTAAATTTTGCTTATTGTATCTTTCAGTAAATTTGGGAAACGAGTGGTTTCTTTTGTAAGATTCACCAATAAATGAGATAAATATTTGAAATTAGAGGGAGGAGGGTGATGTTAAGGTGATGATGAAATATGGACTAATTTTCATGTGGTTGGCTCATGTTAGAGATCTTGCACGTAAATACTGTTTTGTAGTGACACACATGTTTATAATCAGATTATTTACCGTCTGATGTCGTGTATATTATTATAATTATTATAATTAAATGTTTCACGTTTTCTCAGCAACTGCTCGGTACAAGTCACCATAGCTTCACACCCGGACTCTTTGCGTGACGAACGCAGCAGAGAACCTGTACTGTAAGGTTTTGAAATTTGGCGGTAGGATTGTTACAGTAACGAAAGTGAGATGAAGTTAGGGATTATAGCTGTGATGGAACTGCGTTGTTAACATTAAATGTTATCGTTTACTCTTGGTATTACTGTAACTCAAAACTTACATTTATGGTTCCTTAAAAATGAAGTACTTCACGGTAACTTTCTTTGAAGAAACATTTTTCATTGGCTATTTCTTTGGCCGAAATTTAATGGTAGTGATTCTTATCACCAGTGGGTTCTTTTTATGACTAAAGGTAAAGTACAGGGTGTATCAAAAAGAATCATTCGATTTGGCACGTCTATATTGCTGAAACTAATAAACACATACAATGAATTTTGTTTTTTGATGAAGGGGAAACTCGAAGTTTTATCTTTTCATAGGTGCTCAATATGCCCCCCTTGAAATGCACGGCATATGTCAATGCGGTATTCAAATTATTTATATGTGAATATGGTATCTGTTGTTTCCAACTTGTCCGAGAGAATATATACATGAGAGAGTGAGTGAGTGAGTGAGTGAGTGAGTGAGTGAGTGAGTGAGTGAAGGCTCACCGGCCATTTGACTATCTTCTGTACGGATGCACAAACAGTGCCCGAACTCTTACGGGAATCCGCAAAAAGCCACGAGTAATGAGTGTAATGGGCAGGGGCACTATCAATATAACGCGGGACAATAAGTTGGGATTGTGGGCCTCACGGGAGGCGTGCCGGAGATAAGACCGTGCAGTCGCACTATCCTCTGTGTCCTCAGTGGTTCAGGTGGATAGAGCTTCTGCCATGTAAGCAGGAGATCCCGGGTTCGAGTCTCGGTCGGAGCACACATTTTCGACTGTCCCCGTTGACGTATATCAACGCATGTATGCAGCTAAGCGTAGTGATTCCATTGTAATTCAAATTATTCCCACACTGCAGTGAGCATGTGTTGAGTTACAGCTTTCACAGCTGCTGTTATGGGGTATCTCAGTTCTTTCTTTCTTTCATTCATTGTTGTTGGTAATGGAGGCACATAAGCAGTGTCTTATAAACCCTCATAAGAAATAATCACATGTAGTCAGGTTCGGTGACCATGGAGGCCAGTAATGTGAGGCTGAATGATTTAATCCAGTGCGACCGGTCTGTGGCGCCTTGCCACGGTTTGCGGGGCTTCCCCCGTCGGAGGTTCGAGTTCTCCCTTGGGCATGGGTGTGTGTGTTGTCCTTAGTGATTAAGTAGTGTGTAAGCCTAGGGACCGATGACCTCAGCGGTTTGGTCCCATAGAACTTACCACAAATTTCCAGTGCGACCGATCCATCATTCAGTAATCCTTTGATTTAAAAATTCCTGCTTTGTCAGATACCAGTGTGGCGATGCCCCATCCTGATGGTAAATTAAGTAGTTCGAATCAGTCTTCATCTGTGGAAAAAGAAAGTTCTCAGGCATAACGAGATGCTGTGCTTCCTGTAACAATGTTCTCGGCAAAGAAAAATGGACTATACCCCTTTTCCTGTGAAAATGCACAAAACGCATTAAATTTTGGAGAATCCTTCTCACGTTGTACAACTTCATGTTGTTCCATACCGGCCGGCCGCGGTGGTCTAGCGGTTCTAGGCGCTCAGTCCGCAACCGCGCGACTGCTACGGTCGCAGGTTCGAATCCTGCCTCGGGCATGGATGTGTGTGATGCCCTTAGGTTAGTTAGGTTTAAGTAGTTCTAAGTTATAGGGGACTGATGACCACAGATGTTAAGTCCCATAGTGCTCAGAGCCATTTCTTTTTTTGTTCCGTACCCCATATTCTCCCATTATGACAGTTCTTCACCTTTCCATTTAAATGGAATGTTTCCTAGTCACTAAACACTAAGCCTGGAAGAAAACTGTCATCCTCCATCTTGCCAAGAACGAAATTAGAGAACGCCACACGTAGTTGTTTGACGCCTTCACGAAGATCTTGCAATAGCTGAATTTTTTATGGCTTCATGTGTAAATGTCGACGCAACACAAGCCGGACGGACATCGGGGGCGTGTTAAGCTGTCGAGCTGAACGGCGAACGGATTTCTACGGACTCCTTGTGGAACTATGGCGGAGCGCGTTGATTTGCCTTTACACAGCCAACCTGTTTCTCGGAATTGTTCATGCCATCGTCTAATGTTCTGCGCTGTAGGAAGATTCACACCATACCTAGTACGAAAGTCACGCACTGCGTAAAACATAGAACACCACTATTTTTTACTAGAACTGAAGTGGGAGCACACTGCTGCTACCTAGCGGGAACCATGTAAAAATTTGAGTTTTCTCTTTCCAACAGTACGTTGTTCACGCTTGTATCTCAAATAACATAATAGTTATGATTTTTAAAAAATGGGGTTATTCTTTTTTATACACGCTGTATATAAAAACAAAGTATATATGCGAAGCCATCATTTTCATTGAAAAAATAGCATAGCAACCAGTCACAGTGTTTCAAGATTATAATCTAATGGCAATTTACTAGCAACACCTTTCGAGCTATTAGTGCTCATTATCAGGCATCGAGGTATATAACAAATATTATTTACAGTGCTAATACTACTAACTAGATTATCGCAAATTTGTTGATCTGTTAGGGTCTTCATCAGGTCTAGGACGTATGTCCAACGCAGTAGCCAGTGGACGTATGTGCAAGTGTCATATGTCGTGGCAAATCAACAAATCAGTAGTAATGTAGTTAGTAGTATTAGTACCGAAAACCATACTAAAGTTATATTACGCCTCGATGCCTGATGAGCATTAGTGGTTCGAAACGCGTCGCTAATAAATTCATGTCTCAAGATTAATAGTCATAAATATTGTGACTGCTTGCGGTACAGACATACTACCAGGAGTCGAACAAATATATGGAAATCCCGTGAGAAATTCGCACGTGAACATAGATCGGATTCTAGACGACCCTGCAGGATGCAATGTTGTATTTCACAATGAACGGCACGACAATGTCCAATGCGGTTGTGAGTGCACTGTGTCGGAGCTAAGTGAATTAGAACGTGCGAAAATATTGTTGGTGCTTCCATAACTAAGGTAACCGAAGTGTTTGATGTTCCAAGAGACACCGTTTCGAAGATACATACCGCGTACAGATAAACCGGAAAAACACAATTCACAATGCGAACGGACGTGTGTGTTGAGCGATTGTGGCAGATGGTCATAGAAGACAATTGTCACTAAAAATAAGAAGACAGCAGCTAGAAAAGTCACTGCGGAGCTGAATGTCGCATTCGCGAACGCTGTCACCTCTAAAACAACACGAAGGGTGCTCCATAAGCAGAGAACTACAAGGCGAACTGGAATGCCAAAACCAATCGTTACTGTTGCAAATGACCGTAACGGGAAAACGTGGTGCCGAAGTTATAAAACATGGACTATTGAGCAATGGAAGAAAGTCATTTGGTCGGATGATTCTTGCTTCACAATGTTTATGACGTCTGGCCGAGTCTACGGGCGATTTGGGCAGCCTGTACCATTTTGGCCGATCGGATCCATCCCATTTTACAATGTTTGTTCCCCAACGGTGGTGATGTGTTCAAAGATGACAGGGCTCCTGTTCACACAGCTGGAATCGCCAAGGACTGGTTTTGTGAACACGAAGATGAATTGTTGCATCTCCCGCGGTCACTACAGTCACCTGCTCTCAATGTTATTGATTCATTGTAGCCTGCTGTGGTGAGCAGGGTGCGTCATAGCTATCCACGTGCATCATCGTTACCTGAAATCGCCACTATTTTGCAGGAATAATGGTATAATATTCCCTTGAAAGTAATTCAAAATCTGTATTTTTCCTTTTTTAGACGACCGGAAGCTGTTTCGAATACCATCTGGTTTTCTTCACCGTATTAAGCTTCGTAATGGTTGTGTGTTATTCGTGTTTCCATGTTTTTGTCCACCTCATGTATATCCTTCATTAAAATACAGGCAGGTAAACTAATTTACCAAAATGGATGATTGTGTAACACACATCTTCGTACGTTATTTGGTTATGTATTTGTGTGTCGGTTGGTATTTGCATACTTTTAGAGCTACATCATCGGCAGTTCAAATGAATACAAGTTGAAATATTATGGATACTTAGATTTTGGAGATAATGTAAAAACATTATTGGTCCCAAATTGCACTACACGAAGAAAGTTAAATCAAAAACATGCTTAGTTTCTAGCGACACAGCTGTACCAATAGAAGCAGCTGCGTACACAAGCAAATATTGAGCAAGGGTACATCTAGCAACTGGTTTTCCATCTAAATTACATTTCACAGTAATAAAAGGATCCACTGACAATGGTGCAACAGCAGTGGGTCTTGCCTGATAAAATAATCTGTATTTGGTCCGAATCAGTAGTTTATCATTTACAGTGATACAAATATAGCCAGTGGTGCTGTCAGAATGTAACTTCAGAGAGGTGAGAACGTAGTTTTTCGCGGCGGCAATCTTGGATAAATGTTTCTCGGTTTTCTTACCGTGTCAGTGTTCCAGGAATTTATAAAATTCCTTGGGAATGTGGTTGCAGTTACGTTGGTCAGTACGTACTATGCTTTCAGAACGCTGCACAGAGCACCGATGCCACATTAAATATCGCGATTCTGATAAATCGCAGAACACATCCATATGAAGATTAGAAGGTGTCTGAAAAGTTCATTGAATGGTGTCAGAAAATAAAGGAAACGAGAGTTAGACACAAATTACCTTTACTGGACTTCAAAGTAATCGCCAACACCCTCCTGAAATCGGTTCTGAAGCTGTTGTGAAGCAAACGCTTCTTGTGGAATCACATTATTACAGGAGATACTTGGTGCTACCATTACGTACACCAGTCAGTGGCATGCTGTTGATCGTTGTCCCCGTCTACCTCGGATACAAATCCTTGATGGCTAAGCCCCTGCTGTCGGAAAAAGGCGATCAACACCATCTTAGTCTTGGGATTTTGTCAGTCGACTTTTTTTGAGAGGCGAGGAAGACGATTAACACCATGCCATTGACTGTGGCTTGGTCTCCGGATCGTGTTGGTAGTACCAGGTTCCATCTCTTGGAATGATGCGGATATCCAACAACACGCGATCACGGTTCTTCGAACGACTGTACAAGAAGCGTCTGTTGACAGTTTACAACAGCTTTATAACTGATGTCAGAAGTGTGTTGTAGCTAATGGTGACCACTTTGAGGGTCAGTAAAGGTATTTTGTTTCAAATTCTTTTTTCCTTCATTTTCTGAGATTATTCAGCGAACTTTTCGGATGCACTTTGTATTTCCTATCGCTCAGGTACCATAGTCGTACAAAATTTCTAAAATGAACTATGATACATTTTCGGATATTATGCCTTTTTCAGTGATAAGTGACGTTTATAATATGGCGGCAAAACACAAAACTTACGACAGGTAGTCCTTCGTACACTAGGTATAAAAATAGTTTAAAACTTGCGGTACAATCGAGAACATTGCCCAGCACGAGTGGACTGTAATTTAAGTAAATAAATAAATAAATAAATAAATAGTCATAGCACCTGCAATCCTCAAACGGGTAAGACCATCAGCAACAGAGTACTCATTCCGGTGTTGGTGTAACGAGACCACCACCTCAACGTGCAGTCAGTTGCTAATCTGATTACGTGCCAGTGATATGAGTTTTACTACAGTTCACTCGCACTGAACAGTGTTTCCGTTTCTACTAATTTTAAACTGTTGTTATAGCGAACGTACCCAAGTCTACTTGTAGTAAGTTTTGGCTTTTGAGCGCCATATGCTAGTGGCTGGACGTAAACTAAAATCCGAAAATGGCATAATAGCCCAAACTGGACGATAATGAAAAATCAACAATTATCACAGCCGATAGCGGAAATGTTGTCATTTCATCATACGACTGTTTGATGGAACGAAAATCTTGTTCCGTGCAGCTACCCTTTCAGATAAAAATATGGACCAACTTTAACCAGGACATACACCCTTAGTGGTGCATGTAAACGGGCACTCTATGCTGAAAGGTCACAGAGAAATACCTCAGTTACGTACCATCTAACACAAACAGCACCTCTACTTATGTCCCTCCATCACAGATGTCCGTGCAATCTCCGTTAGAATCTGGAACGTCAATAACTTAGTGACGTCTCCATGACACAGTTCGTCCAACTGCGTACGAAAGTACCAAACGGCTTATTAGTACGACACCTGAATAGTTACGACGACGATGGATGAAGTCGTTGAAAGGTATAGCATACAAGCAAATCTGACGCGGCAAGAACACCGAGAAACATTTATCAGAGTTTTTACTCGGGGTTTATGGTGCGGGACGGTTTAGCCAGCACTGGCAAAGTATCGCCGAGGTCTGTCTAGGGACGGCTACGTGAAAGCGGCCTGGCGCCTCACTGTGTGCAGAGTTCGATGCTGATGGAGAGCAACAAGGGCAGCGCGACGGAGGGCGTCGCGGTGGCGGCAGCGGCGACGCCGACGCCGACGCCGACAGCGGTAGCGCCAGCAGCGTCGACGGTGGCAGTGGCGGGGGCGGGGGCGGGGACGGCGCCGGCCTGCCTGCTGTCCACCCTGGCCGAGCACGGCTCGCTGTCCGACTCCGGCATCTCGGACTCGGGCTCCGAGCACGAGCTGTGCGAGCGCGAGCGCCGCCTGGCGACGCTGCGCAGTCTGGCGCGACACCTCATGGCCGTGCTGCCCGCCGGCAGCCACGCGCTCCTCACCGTCTCCAAGGTAACTCCGCCTTCACCTATTGTTACTGCACGTGCATTTTCCCCTCTTTAACGTGAAATAAGGCGGCGTTTCCTTACTCTGCAGTCCGTAGGTCTGAGCAGTAAAGCATCGATTATCCGAAAGCGTTCCAGTTGGCAAATTCAAATTTGTACGCGTGCCGTATAAAAATAGGCGGACACCTATTAGTGGACATTAGTACAGGGTGTGTCCATTCTTCGCCTTTGAGGATTTGGACTCTGCCGGAGATACTTCTAGTGAGGTGTCTGAATGTCCGTAGAGGAATGGCAGCACATTCTTCCTCAGGAGCCGAATGCAGAGAAGGTAGTGATGTCGAACGCTGGCGTCTGGAGCAGAGTCGACGCTCTAATTTGTCCCAAAGGTGATCCACTGCGTTCAGATCGCGACTCGGGGAAATGTTTTTGTCCACAAATCATTTCATCACAGGTGATGCTTCATGACAGGGTGCATTCTCATGCAGATACAAATAACTGTCTCAAAACTGTCCCTCTATTGTAAGCAGTACACGATATTGTAAAATGAGTTCAAATCCATCCGCATTTAGAATTTCCTTAAGTGCAGTGAAGAACCACACTCTAATAACGAAAAACACCCCCATACCGAACACCACATGCTTCACACTTCACTGTTGGTACTGCACATGATGGGAGGTGACCTTCTCCATCAGACTGTCACATGGTGTAGTGTCAGTCATTACTCCAAATCACTCTTTTCTAGTTAGCTACTGTAATGTGGCGTAGCTCTTTAAGCCACCACAAATGTCGCTTAGCACAGACTACAGAATTGTGTGGCATATGAGGACCTGCTCGACCATTGTACCCCGTTCCTGCCGCTGATTTCGTGCATGCCGAAGGAAATTTGCCTCCTCCTCCTTAACACAGGCATTGCAATATCGTAACCTTTCATACTGGCTGGTCTGCCTCTCGTGACATCTAGTGGTCAGTTCCGCATTGCACGGCGGTGGCCGGATACTTTTGATCAGATAGTGTAGAAGTTCCTTTGGCACGGGCTGGCCAGTTCGACTGTTTCCCGCTCCCTGTGCACCAACCGACATTGCACCTGATGTGTGTTCAGGTCTCAACCTTCACTTGTCTCATGTCATGCTATTGTGCCATTTGCAATGTCGCTAAATGTAAACGCTTTATCCTTAGTATTTCCGATGAATTTTATGTTATTGACGAGTTGAAGAACGCTGTGTACATAGCGGCAGAAGCTTGGAGCTACTGTGAAGGACGATGTAGTAGGAAATGTTTGGAACCAGCCTCTTGTTTCAGATACACTTAAAGAGCCGCGAGACAGCCAATTTGATCGTCCTGATTACAAGATCTTGAGATAGGTAAAATTCAATCAGAAAAAATATTCGGGACTGGCTGATAGGCGATATTGATGACAATGGATATCAAAAACTGGCACTCGATGAAATAACTTCCAGTGTCATAGATCATCATCAGGACCCTTGCGACGACTAGAAAATGCGAAGCGCCAATTACTACACTGAAAAAAACATCGTCCGGTGAGGAAGGCTTTCACTGCCTTGGAACGAGCGAGAGGCGGTTAGAACAAGAGGAGGAAGGAGTTGTCCGATTGTTGTTTTTAAAGTCTTCGCAAAGAATATCAAAAAAACAAACAAACCAGTCTCTGCTCTGAATCAAAAACAATATTTTAGACTACTCTTTCTAAATTGTAGACCTACTTTAGTGACAGTTTTGAAGTTTTCAAACTTTATGTCTACACAGTTGTCTTATTAGGAAGACATATGATACAAATTATATATGTAAACTTTCGTTTTAGTTAAAATGTTTTTTGTTTCTTATTCTTATGAATATTGGTACATATTCGTAAATGATCGATTATCCGATAAGAGTGATTCGAAACATCTCGCCCCCTTCCCTCCCTCCCTCAGTTGTTTCGGCTAATCGATGCTTTACTGTAAAAATTCTTGGCAGCAGCATTCCAGTAACGAGCCTTAATGTTCACATTACAAAATTCCGCTCTGCGAAAAGGCTCTTAGTTCTATTTTCAGCCACGTGCAATTTTTATCAGATTTATTACTATGCGCCGTTAACGCTTTCAGCTCAGTAAGAAGCCCGCATCTCGTGGTCGTGCGGTAGCGTTCTCGCTTCCCACGCCCGGGTTCCCGGGTTCGATTCCCGGCGGGGTCAGGGATTTTCTCTGCCTCGTGATGGCTGGGTGTTGTGTGCTGTCCTTAGGTTAATTAGGTTTAAGTAGTTCTAAGTTCTTGGGGACTGATGACCATAGATGTTAAGTCCCATAGTGCTCAGAGCCATTTGAACCATTTTTTGAAGGGTCGAGGGGTTAATATAATTGCATAAGAAACAGCACAGGTTTCATAGTAAAAGGAAAAGTGATAGATGATGATAGATAAATGGGCTGAAATATGGAGGGTATCATTTGCAGTAAATGTAGCTGAACATATTAACATAACCAGAACTGAACTAAGCCACACAAGAAAATGGGTGGTTTCATCAAGTCAGTATTAGCGTTAGATTATCATAGATATATTAATGACACATCTGTAGAATATTTGGTGAGAGCGTCGTACGTACCACGTATTTAGGAGAAAACTAAGAGGAAACGGTCGACAGTAAAATAAGACATTGTAAAGGAAAAAACTTGTGTGATCAACGGTGAGGTTATTACAGGCTGTCAATAGTAGAAGATATTAAGTGAAGGAGTGAAGTGTCTCACTAAATGAGATGCGCATCTTTAGCATATTCAAAATGGACCTATGTTTTCCGCGGTTTTCAGTCGGTCTAGAGGAGATATCAAACCATAAGAATTTTTTCACGAGTACTGTACTTTATTACAGTGGACCCAGGGTCAACAGACATGTATTTCTCAGTTAAGTCTTAATTTATGTTAATCTCTCTCCGAAATTCTAACTTAAAATGCGTTTGCTGCTGGAAAAAAGTGTGTCCCGAGTTCTGTTAGTGTGGTATGTACCAGGTGCAAAAAGTCAAGAAACCTTAATGGTAATGGTACGTTGACTTCTGAAGCTGCATGTTTCCGCTGTTCAACGTCTCTGCATAGAATTGTGCCGACGTAGTGCATAGAAATACCACTGAATACTTGAAGAAGGTTTATATACCAGCAACACTTGTCAGTCCCAGGAGAGACACTTCTTTTCTCCAAAACATAATACGCTTTTGGTGGCAACTCGGGTGAGTCATACAGTACTTACAGAAATTTGCTGACACGCAGTATGCAGCTTAGTATTTCAGCAGGGTTACTTCTATGATGCTTGTTTCGTGACTCTTGTTAATACTGCTTACATCCTATGAGATTATTACAGGAGCACTTTGCATAAGGGGTTATTCGATAAAAATTCATACACTGCTCAGTAACGTAGAATACAACAAAGGCGGTAATAATGAAAATTAAGTATTGTGATGTATGGTGAACAAACTATATGTATAATCTCTCAGTGTAGCATCAGCTCAACACAAATGTAGAACGGATGTCAACTGAGTCAGTGAGCCGACCGGTGTGGCCGAGCGGTTCTAGGCGCTTCAGTCTGGAACCGCGCGACCGCTACGATCGCAGGTTCGAATCATGCCTCGGGTGTGGATGTGTGTGATGTCCTTAGGTTAGTTAGGTTTAAGTAGTTCTAAGTTCTAGGCGACTGATGACCTCTGAAGTTAAGCCCCATAGTGCTCAGAGCCATTTGAACCGTTTTGAACTGAGTCAGTGAGCCATTAATACTGCGAACCATCAGATCGACAATTGCTTAAGACGACGTGAAATCTGAACTGCTCTGTTTAGCAGCTGGAAGGTGATTATGTTTAGGCATTTTATGTTTTGTTGTGATTATGATGTTTCAAGTGAGAATTTTTGTTGCTGTGAACTCACGTAAGTACAAGTACTGAAGTGTGGTGTAATTTGTTTCCAACTAGTCGACGGGCTTCATGTGTGTAACAGCGTGTCCTGAGGTGTCAACCATCTACAGGAAGGATCTTCAGTGTCTTCAGCAAACCAGTTGCTTGTTGACGCAACTGCGGTGGCAGGTGATCCCCTCTCACACGTACAACTGATTGCAGCCTGGGGCGGCTCCAGTGGCTTAAGCTTCGCCGTTAAAGGCGGAATGAGATTTTTATAGTGGTATTTTGATAAGTAAATTAGAAGAATTATAAGGCAGCGGTTTTATCTCTTTTCTAACCTTTTAGCGACTGGAGCCGCTCCTGCATTGATAAACGTATTGATCGTTTGTCAGAAAAAATACTCTTGTAATACCTGGCTGTAGAATCAGTTCTGTCAGTGTTGCATGCAGTACAGTTGTTGCGCATCTGTCTGTCGCTGTAAATAACATTTCCTCTAACGGAAGGACTAATTCGTTTATGATTTGGATGTGGCAGGTACTTGCAAAAGAGACTGCGATCATTTAAAGTTATCGAAAGCTTGCACGGTGCTTGAAAAACAAGCGACCAACTTTTTCTTTCGAACACTGTGGATGATACTGCCATTTCTAAAACTGATAGTAAGCTGTGTGTCAAAAATATCTCGTTGGGATCTGCTTCTGCAAGAACGTTTCTGAATAATCTAGAAGTACTGCTGTAAATGTTGCTGACAGGAACAAAATATGGAATATCCCTTGTTCAGACTTGAGTTGCCGAACTGGAAACACTACATTGAAATGAAGTGGCTGAACGTTAACCTTAAATCTGATACGGCAAAATTGTACTCATTAGCGATGTACCCATTGTAATGAATGTTCGTGACCAGCTGAAAATATCAACCGGAGGTTGAACGTGGATCCCTGCGGACAGCTCGCTGCCAGTGACGCCATCCTAGCGAACCTCACATTCCTCTTGAAGGTTTCAAGAAAGAATCGCGGCATCGTTGGAACCTCTGTTGAGTTGGAAACTGCCCAGTGACAAGTTGCAACTCAGTGTTCGGATAGCGGAATTCGTAGCACATTGCCTGCAGGAGGCAGAGTGCGAGCTAGACTACCGGCCTATTACACATTTCTAAGTTGTAAAAAAAAAATTATAATTAAAGCACATTTTTGCTTTTCATGCAATGATGTTACTTCCCGCCGTTTTTTGTTCGCTTTCTCTCTTAAGAAGCAAGATTTGAAATGAATCTGCGTTGCAGGAATGATAGGTAACGTAATCTAAAAAGCTGTAGTATGTTTCCTGAACTGCGTCACACAGATGCCATACAGCGGTTTCCTACAACTAATTGTAAATTCTGCTTGTGCAGACGGTGACGGCCGTTTCCGTCAGAGCACCGTGCATCTGGCTAACGTCTACATTCATAGATTCTGGTCGCTCTGTGGTTCTTATGCTTGCGTAGTAAAAGCTTCAAAATATAGTTATCTGAAAACGACAGTGTTGTTAAGAATGAGATCCAGTACTAGTTCTTCGACTTAAGAAAGAAGTGACACAAAGACTCGTTACCAGTATGTGCCCATCTTTAAAGCCAGATAATTTTGCACTTGTATCAGTCTTACTGCATAACTGTTTGATGCTGTGGCAGCTATATCCGTATGTGCAGTGTATAACAGAAACGAGGCAGTAGGACGGAGAAACGTTGCAGCAATTTTGACTCGTGTATTTTGTGTCGATGCGCCGACATCTCTAGGGTTGTATCACTTTAAAGTTTGTACATAAGCCGCCCTCACACGGTATATGAAAGCTAACGTAAAAATGGTGCGGGATGAATTGAGTTGCGTCATATCGTAGGAATATCACTTTGCGTCAAATTCGCAAGAAGCCCTGTCAGATTTCGGCAAATCACTACAGAACATGAACCAGATTGACGATTGTTTTCTACGTCACACGCTGAACCGCCATATTGGAATACAGCTCACTAATCTAAATTGTCATTTGGTGGATTTTGTATTAGAACTTGCAAAGAATCAAACATGCTGCTTCAGTGCTTCACAATATTGAAAATACATACAAGATGCGTTTTTCGTACAATTTTTTACAATAAAATGTCAGATAATGGTATGTCAGTGGTTAAAAGGCCTAATATATATGTAAATGCAAAGGTGTGGGATGCGGATTATAAACGTGTCCAGATGTTTTAATCAACCAATGTAAACAATCTGACCCAAAATACCTGGACACCTATTAGTGTACATTAATGTGGGATGTGTGCACATTTCGTCATTATGACGGATTGAATTCTGCTGAAGACGTTTTCAGTGAGGTGTCTGAGCGTCTGCAGAGAAATGGCGGCCCATTCTTCCTTAAGAGCCGACGTTCTAACGCGTCCCAAAGATGTTCCTCTATGCTCAGTTAGATACTCTGGGGAGGCCAGCCAATTTCAGGAATGTTATTGCCCATAAATCGTTGCCTATAGGGTGCACTGTTACGCTGATGCAATCAGTGACAGTCTCTGAACGGTTCACCTCCTCCGTACTTCACTGCTGGCACTACTACTTATGGCAGGCATTTGTCAAACCCTTCCATCGGATTCACGCAGGGTATAACGTGATTCATCACTCAAAATTATTCGTTTCCAGTCATCCAGTGTCCAGGGGCGTCGCTCTTCACACTACCTCAACCTTCATTTAGCACCGACTACAGAAATACGGGGATCTGCTCTACCATTGTACCCCATTCTTTTGAACTCGCTGCGCACAGTTATTCTGCTGGCTGGAGTGTTGGTAGCACTTTAGGAGCTTAAGTGTCACTCCTCTAGCTGATTTCATGCAATTTTATCTCAGCAATGCTCGACGATCGGTGCATGAGGTCTGCTAGGTCTTGGCTTAGCTGTGGTTGTTCATTCACGTTTACATTTCATGAAATGTCCCTGATGGGTGGGTTACACAGGTGACATTCAATGACGGGTCCACGTTCGAAGTCACAGAGACCTGACCTATCCACTCAGCTCTTATCGGTTTTCTACCGATAACACAATATTCCCCGCCTCCATTTATACTGGCAACCCGCCTCTAGTAACGTCTAGCGGTCAATTCCGCATTACATGGGTGTATGCTGATAGTTCCGATTAGGTAGAAACGAAACTTGCCTCCCTATCTGCCAAGTTCATCTCAAACAAGCAACTTAAAACTACATACCGTGATCACGTTTGTATTATTTGTGCCACAACATATTTATTAGCACACTGCGCTATAAAGTAGGGGATCCATGTTCGATTCTTGCTTAAACATCAAATTTTGACGCTTTTCGGGATTTTTCTCCGCGCAACTTTGACAGTTGTGAGAGATGTTAATATAGCTATTTCGCGCAGGTACGTTTTCAGAAGCAAAATCTGTATGGTTGGCGCGTCAGATGCAGCCGACAACCGCGTTTAGGTAGCGTTACAGTCGCAGCTTCGTGACGAGCATGTCCTGTGTGATAGTTTCCAAGCGCTGACCGACCTCGCTGCAAACGTCATCCGTGTGCTGGTCCGCATTAGTTTTCTTGTCGCCGTCTTTTCTAAACCTTCAGAGAAAATTAATTATGAGAGACCCATAGCACACTGGCCTACTGACGGATTGCTGCTATATTAGTTGCCCAAGGCGTCAGTTAGACGGCCGTATTTACAGACTCCCAGACTGGACAGGTTTACTCCCAGACTGGACAGGTTTTCTGGAGGCAAGTGTTTCTTGTTTCGTGAGTTCAGTACTGGCTTGTAGGACGACAATATTTAATCATCATCATATGCCGACAAGAGTGTGATTATGAAATGATACGAAGTATTATGACTGGCAGTCATCGGCACATACTGAAACGTGGTGGTTACGTTCACCGTAATAGTAATCTTGTTGTTATCTTCATTATGGGAGCTGTTCATTATTCTAGTGGTCCCGTGACATGGAAAACAAGCTTTCCAGTTCTAAATTCACAAACTAAAACTATTACCGACATTAATATCAAACGAATTGTAGTATTTGCTGTGCAGCTCAAATGCCACTCTGATAAGGTGTTCTGTTATTAACTTTCTTCTGCCTCTGTACTAAGCTGATGGCTTTCATCCATGTATATTTGGTAGATATTCACTGTAACTTCCATGTTTGGCGACGGAACTATTGTGTTCAGTTACAAATGATAGTTGTATATAAAGTTTAATAAGAGAAATTTCTTTCGGCCTTAGAAGGAAAAAAAACTAATTGCCAGTTGGTTCTAATTTCTCCTGTAAGTAACTAATACGTTAGTATTATAGATACAAATAGAGGTGGCAGTGCTTCGCACAGGGACAAAATCCGTGATAATGGAAAGTTTCGGCTACTATGCGGTGACGTTCGTACTGCATCCCTTTCACTAAATTACTTGTTATTCTCAGAACAGTCCATCAGCCCCAAAGAAAACGTACTCTATGCTCGTACACTTAAGGATTAGAAGAATAGCGACTAATTTCGTCGCAGAAAGGTTCTTCGTTTATGTTATACATCAGAATGATAGTTTTAATGGACTCTAATACGCTTTTCATGCCGACAATTTTTCAGTCGGAGTTGATCAATCGTTGCACATTGATGCGTGAGGAATGGCTTCGGTAAAACGAGGTAGGAAAATTTGTCATAGACAAGGACTTCCGTGCATGCGCTTATGTGTACTTGTGTTTGTGCTCACGTCATGTAGTGTTCTTGCTTTGATTAACGCTTCATGTGATGTCTTCCTTTCTTTTTGTTCTTCATAAATTATAGATCTTATATATAAATTACAGATATTAAATGTGTGGCGGGGGCGGAGGGGGGGGGATTCAGGTTTGGTCACATCGATATTTTTTTGCTATGTAAATATACAGGGTGAGCCATCTAAGATGGTAACATGAAATAATTATGCAGAAGTAGGATTTACACTGTTTGCGACAAGTAATCGTATGCGGTGCGACTAGTATTTTGAAGTAAGGTCAGTAGTAACACTGCTTTCATTGCATTAGAAACCGCCCAAAAAGAAATATTAACTGTTTGTATGTTTGATATGTTGTGCGATAAAAATTTCTCTCAGGGAGGTGGAAATACACTAACGGAAAAAACTCGCAGCACCAAGGAGTAGTTGTGCGACATTAACAAAAGTTGGTAGGGGTGTTCCTACATCTGAAAGATGTCTGTTCACATTTCGCGCCAGTCGTATAAGGGTGGCGCTAGTAGCGCCACTATGAGGATGCAAATCAGGTTTGGTTCAAGTAAACACTGTACCGGTCGTGAGCGTCAATTATCTTTGAGATTGGACATGGTGAGTTGATGTTAGTAAAGAATGCCGTAAAGGTGACAAAGACGCCATTATCAACACATCACTGAGTTTGAACGAGGTCGTGTAATAGGGCTACGAGAAGCTGGATGTTCCTTCTGCTGTACTGCAGAAAGACTTGGCAGGAATGTAACCAATGTACGTGATCGTTGGCAGTGGTGGTCACGAGCGTGTACGGTCACAAGAAGCCCGGGCTCCGGTCGACCACGAGGCCTCTGGTGCGTCGTACTACATCTGCAACAGCAATTTGAGCGCTACTTGGCATCACAGTGACAAAACGAACTGTTAAAAATCGGGTACTTGAAGGAGAGCTCCGAGCCAGACGCTCTGCAACGTGCATTCCACTGACCCTAAACCACCCCCATTTGCGACTACATTATTGTCAAGCGAGAGCTCATTGGACGGCAAGGTGAAGGTCTGATGTGTTTTCTGATGAAAACTTGTGGCTGTGATTGGCCGTGTGTTGGTTAGAAGCAAACCAGTTGTGGGGTGCAATTAACCTATCTGCGCGCTGGACACACTGGACCTATACCCAGAGTTACCGTCTTGGATGCGATTTCGTATGAGAGCAGAAGTACTGTCGTGGTTATCCCGCTCCATTCTGGTGATTCGACCTGTTGTGCAGCCATTCATGAACAGCATTCCAGGAGGGATTTCCAACAGGATAATGCTCGCCCACATACCGCCGTTGTAACTTAGCATGGTCGACAGATTGTTGGCATGTTGTCTTGGCCTACGCGATCATCAGCTCTGTCTCCAGTCGAGCATATATGGAACATCATTGGACGATAGCTCCAGCGTCATCCACAAACACCATTAACTGTCCCTGTATTGACCGCCCAAGTGCAACAGGCGTGGAACTCCTTTCAACGAATTGACATCAGGCACCTGCACAACACAGTGCTTGCATTCTGGCGGTTGCACTGGTTATTAATGTACATTTGCAGTAGTTTATCGCGCGCTTACATTAACCTGCGATCTTTCTGTGTTAATCTCGTCAATATGTTATCTAGACAAATGCATTCCCGAAATTTGATGCCTCTGCATTAGTAATTTTTTGGTGTTGCGATTCCTTCTCCGTTAGTGTGTGATAAATGTGAAGGTCAAATCTGCTGACCAGTGTAGGTCTTCCTTCGTTATCCGATGTTTACGTGGAAAACAGGCGGAATCGTGCAGTGCTGGCACACTCGGCCCTTACTTTTTGTGCCTTGTCCGGCTTGTTTTTTGATAAGTTTCTGCGCAAGAGGCTATACAATACAGGGTGGAGTAAAGCAACGTGATCATAAGGTCAGAGGAGGGTAGAGGATAAGAAATGATGATGACGACGACGACGACGACGTTAGTAGTAATAGAACAGTGTGTCTCGAGAAGCGGTGTTGATATTGACGTCGGCGTAAGATGGCAAGCCGGCCGGGGTGGCCGAGCGGTTCTAGGCGCTACAGTCTATAACTGCGCGACCGCTACGGTCGCGGGTTCGAATCCTGCCTCGAGCATGGATGTGTGTAATGTCCTTAGGTTAGTTAGGTTTATGTAGTTCTAAGATCTAGGGGACTGATGACCTCAGATGTTAAGTCCCATAGTGCTCAGAGCCATTTGAACCATTTTTAAGATGGCGAGACTGTGTTTCCTACTTATACATTTGCACTGCGCTCCCTCTTCACGTAGAGTTGTGTGTTGTCTTTTGTATGTGGTGTCTTGTGTGTCGTGTTGTGTGTTGTGTGTCGTGTGGAGTGGCGGCAACGAACGCGTGACGAACGACGCGGTGGCCTGTTGCAGCAAATCGAGCAAGCAGAGGCGATGCTGCGCGGCCTGCAGCGGTCGTGCCGCGCGCTGTTGGTGCAGACGGGCGCCGCGCCCCCGGACGCCAAGCCGCTGGCCGACAGCCCCGACGCCGGCCTGGGGCCGGACGTCGACGCCGAGGACTCTGCGGCGCCTGCGGTGCTGCCGCTGCCTCTGGTCGACGCGCAGCCCGCGGACCAGCTGCCCGCCAAGCGCAGGACCGCCGCCGCGGCCAGGTCAGTCACAACTTCACTTTATCCCGTCCAGGCCTCGTAATTTCTGCAGCACTACTGCTGCCAACATACCTCCTTCCTGTAGTCGAGCCTACCTCTACAATTTTGTACCCCTAGCACTTCCCTCCATTACCAAATTGATGATTCATTCGTGCCATGGGAACCTAGTCATTTCTCTTCTTTCCAATTAGTTTCACTACCACCCAATTAGTTATCCTATCTATCTAATCTGCAACATTGTCCTGTAGGGCAACATTTCAAAAACCTTCTACCCTGTCACTCCAAAACGTTTCGAGATTGGATTAACAAAAAAATATAGAAATGTTAAGACGGTGTTCTTGGTGCTTTGGGTATTCTACATAGTCTCCGTACGCATGAATACATCGCACAGAACCTTCATAAAGCATTGTGAAACGGTCACAAAAGTCCTTCTTTCGGATATTGTTAGACTCGCGCGTCACAGTCGCTTGGAAGTCGATTATGTCGTCAAAGCGTTGACCCGTTATGTGAATTTCTGCGATTTTTCTTTTTGTTGTAGGTTTGTATTGGTATCAGTCTCGTTACTCGTGATGATTTTTTTCTAGAAAGGAACTGTCCACGTTTTTTATTTCAATTGAGCCGCGGCAGATGGCCACGTGTTTGTTTTTGTACGGGAGTCTACATGCACGGTGCGAACTTTGCACACACTTTTCTCCTTTTCACAACATTCTAAAGAGGGTCTCGAACACTTGATTTAGAGATAATGTTCCGGTGCGATTTCTCACACACTGTTGACACACTACGACGGCACGTCCCTACTTAACACTACATGCTCACAACTGACTGATGGAATGCACATTGTTGTTTACAGTTGGTAGTTCAAGCTGCCACCGTTGTTATTGCGCTGACGCAGCTTACACACCTAGAGTGAAATGAGTCTCCAAACTTCTTGGACGGATGGTTTATTGATCCTTGTCCGATACATTCAGAATAAACTTCCTAGCTTTTAAATATATGTTCGATGTTAACAGCCGGCCGCTGTGACCGAGAGGTTCTAGGCGCTTCAGTCCGGGACCACGCTGCTGCTACGGTCGCAGGTTCGAATCCTGCCTCGGGCATGGATGTGTATGATGTCCTTAGGTTTCCAGAATGAGATTTTCACTCTGCAGCGGAGTGTGCGCTGATATGAAACTTCCTGGCAGATTAAAACTCAGGATGCCAGGAAGCTTCGTCCTTAGGTTTGTTAGGTTTATGTAGTTCTAAGTCTAGAGGACTCATGACCTCAGATGTTAAGTCCCATAGTGCTTAGAGCCATGTGATGTTAACAAATTTGTTTTTCAGAAACGCCTTTCCTACTGTCGCCATTCTACGTGTTGTTTGCTCTGTACTTCAGCCATTGTTACATAATCTGCTACTGAAATGGAAAATCCGTGGTCTACTTCACTCGATGTTCGTATTACAACTTCTTTCCAAGGCACTATCCATTTCGTTCAGCTGCTCTGCCAATTCCTTTCACGTCTCTGAGAGGACTACACTGTAATCGGAAAACCTCAGTTTTAATTTCTTTGTCGTGGTTCACACTAGACCTATAATTAAGCCAAGTAGCTTTTCTAAATGAGTAATCGGCAAGTGGGCGAGTGTGTCTTCGCATACGGTTTGGTGTGTTGTTGTAATTTAAGTATACCAGCAGCAAGATAAATACCTGAACTTCGCGATAACGATGGTAATGTTACCGATGACGTTGCCACTTAAGCGGACTTACTAAACACGATTTCCCGAAATTCCTTGATCAAAGCAGACAAGGTAAATATTCCAGAATTCGAATCAAGAACAGCTGCGAACATGAGTAATTCAGAAGTAGATACCCTCGATGTATCTAAACGACGTAAGTACCCAGACAGATGCAAATCTTCTAGTCCAGATCGTAACCCAATTGAGTTTCTTTCGGAATATGCTGATGAAATAACTCCATTTACAGCAGTCACATACAACCGCTCACTTGACGAAAGATCACTACTTAAAAACTACAAAGTTGCATGGATCACAGAAATACACAAGAAAGTAATTTGATGAATTATAGGCCTGTATCTTTGACATGTATTTGCAGTAGGATTTTGGAATGTAAACTATGTTCGAACATTACGAAATACGTTGAAGAACGCAATCTATGACAGACAACCGTATTCAGAAAAATATCGCTCTTCTGGAACGCAACTGACTCCCTGTTCACGCGAATTATTGAGTGTTATCGACAGGCGATTTCGAATCGAATCTCTATTCATAGATTCATAGATTCCTAGAATGCTTCCAACACTGTTCTTCACAAGCGGCTTCTAATCAAATTGCATGCCTGTGGAGTATCGCCTCAGTTGTGCAACTGGATTTGTGATTTCCTGTCAGAAAGGTCGCAGTCATCGAGAAAACATAAGTGATTTCTGGCGTTCCCCAAGATAGTGTTAAAGGCCCTCTACTGTTCCTTATCTATACAAAAGATTTAGCAGACAATCTGAGCAGCCGTCATCGGTTGTTTGCAGATCATGCTGTCGTTTATCGTTTAGTAAAGACATCAGAAGATCAAAACAAATTGCAAAACTATTTAGAAAAAATATCTCTATGGTGCGAAAGTTGACAATCGACCCTAAATAATGGAAAGTGTGAGGTCATCCACATGAGTACTAAAAGGAGTCCGTTAAACTTTGGTTACACGATAAAGCTGTCAAATCTAAAGGCCGTAAATTCAAGTGAATAACCAAAGACTGCGATTTATTTCAGAATACTTGGAAGATGCGACAGATCTACTTGTCCGTCCTCTTTTGTAGTACTGCTTCATGATGAGGGGTCCTCACCAGATAGGATTAACAGAGTACATCGAGAAAGTTCAAAGCAGAGCAGTACGTTTTGCATTATCGAGAAATAGGGGAGTGTGCGTCACTGACATGATAGTGGGTTAGGGGTGGACAAAATTAAAATAAAGGCGTTTTTCGTTGCGGTGGAATCTTCTCGCGAAATTTCAATCATCAAATGTCTGCTCCGAATTCGAAAATACTTTGTTGACACTGACTCACACAGGGAGAAACGATTATTAATGAAATGAGGGAACTCAGACCTCGCACGGAGAGATATAGGTGTTAATTTTTTCCGCGCGCCATTATAGAGAATAATTGTGCAGGTGGTTCAATGAACCCTATGCCATGCAGTTAAGTGTGATTTGCTGAGTACGCATGCAGAGGCAGATGTAGAGAAACCCGCTGCCAAGCACTTACGGTTGAACTGCAGAGAAGTCATGTAGATGCAATACTGACTGCTGTGGAGTGGGCGGTTCATGATTATTCCGAGAGCAGGCAATGCATCTTGCAGCAAAGCTAATCTTAGGAGTGGAAGAAGATTTTAAAATGCCAAAGAAGGGAGAATGTGTACGAATGTAGATACGTCGAAGAGATTTGCGTCGAGCTGCGACTGTGGTTGCTTTGTTTCTGTACGGGTCACCTTTAAGGGGAGCCGGAGGTGGTCAAATCCAAAAAATTACGAATTTTTTTTTGCTACCGAAAATTAATTGGAACATTCATCTTTAATGTAAACTTTGAATTATTGTTCTACTCGCCCTGGAAGTAGAGTTATTACCATTTTCCCCCACGCCTGCAGAGGAAATGGGCGGGCGCTGAATGCATCTAACACCCTCTCGTGACTTCCTGGCGAACTGCTTGGGATTTTCTCGGCCTGTTACGCATACAGCGAGTGTGCAAGGGTTGGCTACATTGTTTTCTGTGACAAATGAAGCGCTAAGAGCGCGGAACATCGTCTCTTTGCTGTTTACCGTTTCGAATTAGTTCAGTGTTGCGCCTGTTGTTGGTAGTATTATACTTCTTGTGTAAAGCGTTGTTCTGGTTACGATGCCACGTTTTAGTAACGTGTATATAAGAAGAGGAAGAACGTAGGGAAAAGAAAATTAACACTAATACCAAGTTGCGATACTACAATTACTGAAACAGTACGTTCTTCTGCTAAGCAACACATGGCCGGCCATAGCCCTGTGACATCTTCTAGCAAGAAGCTGACTGGTGGAAGTGACAGATTTCGTGAATATGTTAGTGACAATCATGATATTTGTCATGACTTAGCACAGCCAGAATTGTTACACACATGTCTACACGGAAAGACGCAGGATCCTAATGATAGCGTAAACTATTTGATTTGGAAAGTGGTTCCTAAAAGGGTGTTTGTAAGCATAAAAACACTGCACTTTGGCATTTATGATGCAATAGCAACCTACAACCAAGAGAACAGTGTGAAGTGTGAAGTTCTGAAGGCATTAGGATTTACAGCTGGGGTGAACACTGAACGAGCACTAAGAAATATTGACAGAGAAAGGATAAGAGGAGCAGAAAGAAGAGAAAGGCATGTGAAGTATGATGGAACAACAGGCCAGAAAAGAAGACAGAAAAGGAAGCTTTTGGAGGATGAAGAAGAAGACCCTGATAATCCATCCTATAGTGCAGGAATGTATTGAGAAACTTTGATAACCATTTCCTGTAAATTAGAATTTTTCGAATATAAGGAACATTTTCTGAAAATCCACTCAAGCTAGAGAGATGAAATTTTTATACACCACTCCTAGTGGTCAAACTTACATTGTAACGCAGCCATTTGACAATTTGTTCAGTAGTTTCATTTCAGTTTAATTATAAAGCAATTATTTGTAAAAAAAAGTTTGGGTCATTAATAAAAAAAATAATTGGAAGGAAACTAGATAAGATACTCCAAAATCCCTCTGTCATAACTGCAATACCAAACCACTCTATATGTAAAAAAAAAATTCAAATTTTTCTATTTTGTAGTTTATTCATAAATGTTCCTCAAACTTAGTGATTTTAACATGGGCAGCATAGGCACCTCCGGCTCCCCTTCACATACATAAGCAGTTACAAACTTGGTTATCGCATAATTAATTTGTCGGTCCATGTTACCATTGCACAGTGAACAGATTACTGAAAAGAGAGCGGAACGAAGATGGAGGACTAGTAATTCGCTGTACTGAGCAGCTGATAGTGCCACCTTCGCTGCGTCATGCCAGTGAAGTAGCAGAGGGGGAAGCTATTGGACTATCTAGTATCCAACTCACTGGATCGGACTCACTGAATCGTTTTCTGAACTTTTGTCCAAATTATGTTGTCCACACACGTTTAATAACTGGAAAAACTGTGCTCTTGACTAAATTACTGGCTTAGTGTGAACCAGTAGTAGGGGTTCGAAATAGCCTCTGTCGTCTCTGGTATTGATACGGGTAGTCCTGACTGGTAATCAATGGCATTCTGCGCAATTCCTCGCAAATAATGTTACAGTTCCAAAACAGGACACACAGGCTTGATAATATTCAAATCTGGGAGCTTATAATTTCAAGGACGATGTGCTATTCCGTCGTCATGCTCTTCAAACAACTTTATTTTCAGCCACGTTTGTCGGAGCATTATCGTTCTAGAAAAGCTACCTTCTACGATAGTCGAGCGACTTGGCACAGTGAATGGGACTGTACTCGTTTTCGAAAAGGCCTGGTTTCGCTTCCCTCCCGGCCATCCAGATTTAGATTTTCGTTTCTCTACACTCCTTAAAGCAAATTCTGGAATGATTCCTTTGAAAAGAACACTGCCGATTTCCGTTTCCATTCGTACTCAATCATACTTCCATATCAAATGACCTTTGCGTTCCCGTTACTTTCGACCTCAAGTCTTCCTTTTCTCATTCTGTGAACAGTTACTGCGCTTTTAATGAACTCAATCGCCTGAGATGATTTTATCGTCACTAGCAGTCACTTTTCTTCTAGTGTGACCATAAGATCACTGAAATCCAAGATATGGTATGACTGTTCAAAGCATGACAGATCCTTCACCTTGCTTCACAGCAGGTACAAATGTTTCTGGACTCCATCCTTCCCTTAGTGTTCTGCACGAGTAACCGTTTGTTACTAAATGTTTCAGTTAGTAGTCTAGATTTTACCTTCAGTGGTTTATATCAGATATGGTAAAAACTGCACTTTCACCAATGTTTTGCTTTGTAAATCCCGTTGCAATATTTTCATTGGCAATTCCCGAACCACATCTGAAGTTCAACGTAATTTTCATAGCAATGATCATCGCACTAGAGCTAACAGTGCTCTTCTGTGACCTCCCTCTATCAGGAAGCTCAGTTTCTATTTGCGTATTGTGTTCAGAAGACGAAATATTCTCATTATCTTTCTACGCTCTCTTGCCTCTAGGTGCAATAACTGTTGATACTCGTAGCAGATTTGTGACATATCGAAGTTGCAACAACTAAACGGGTACGGTACCAAAAGTTTTTATGGTTTGACACGATCACAGATCAATAACAGCGCCATAGCGATCGTAGCTCAGAACTCATCTGAATGTTACAGTATGGGGGAGAAAACACCAGAAACAACGTTACATTATAAAGGTTTCTGCAGATAGGTTCAGAAATGATGTTTTTACATAAGTTCATCTTACAGGATTTTGTAGTAGTAAATTGAAGCGAAATTTCACGCGCTTATTTCACTATTGTTATATTAGTTAGAGGGATAGGGAATACTAGCGATTGTACTCCACCAATCACGTTTATCGTTCCCAAATGAAGTCTGTATGTGGTCGTTTTTCTTTGGACCAGAAGAGCGTATTTTAGAAAAATAGAATTTTTGTTCCGTGTCTGTTCGGTAAGAAAACTGGAACGCTTGAGTTATGGGAGAGCGCAGAAAAGAAAGATGTAGCCAACACGTTATTTATTTTCCATGAGATTACGAGGAACCTGCAAATCCGGCGTGTCAACTTTCGCTATTTATTGGGAGTCTGTAAACAATAGAGGTTTGAGCACCGCATCGTCCGGGTTCACGGTTGTTAAATGCAGCTCACTTAAACCGACCCTCTTCATCTCTTAGGCTCATGTCCTCGGAACTGAATGAGTCTTCCACGCCCGTTTGAGCGTGTACGGCTTTTGGAACGAGCCGTTGCTAGTGTCTGCACATGCGAAAGGAGTGTGTCCGGTTTCGAGTCACAGTTTTAATCTGCCAATAAGTTTCGCCACTGTACGGTCAATCTTTTTGTTGTACCGTATAGATGTTTTCGGCTGCCTCTACCGCGTGCTGGTAACTTTTGATTAAAAAAAAAGTTTATTCGGGTTAGGTTATATAATATCAGGTACGTTATGTAGCATCTTACAGATTTCATGCTCACGTAAAGGATTTTTACCTTCCAGTACCTGACACACTGTTACAGTTCACGTAGTGGGTCAAGAAAAGTAATTCATAATTTTTTTATTCAAGTGGTCACTATTTTTTATAGGTTTGTGCAATGGATGGCGGGCGATTTGGAAACTTCACGTTTGCTTCATGGTAAGATAGTATAGGCAGGCAGCAAAAGGAAAAGATAGAAGTGATTGCTACGATTTTGTTCACCCTGTGTAAGGAGATTATGATTGTGTACAAACTAAAACACGAAACGTGAAATTCCATCTATTAGGGAAGGTGTATGCTGAAAATCGAGAAGCAGAAGGTTGTATTTTGCTACGTAAGTTTCGAATCTAATTTCAGTATGCCATGGTTAGCCACAACGCCAGCACTAAAACTGACGCTTGTTCCATATAAGTATTGATGTTAGCCACCTACAAAATACAAAACTGCCATCGTCAACTAGTTAGTGGAGTTTCTTCGACCTGAAGTTATCGTCCATTAGCAGTGAATTTCATATAACCATTATGAGTAGGTACAATAGCAGATGTAGCTGTCACTTCTAAGGTGTCGTAAAAGATTTTGATAAAAGTTTTGGGAGAATTTTTTTAAATGTCCGTTCGAGATCCTGAGAATTTGACTTTAATTCTTGTTAGACTGAGTGAGCAGTGACGGTTATTGTGTCGTCGAACTATTCTTTCACAATCTTGCCCCCAACTATCCCACTGATGCCTTATCGTGAAGTATGTATAATAAAAATAATAATAATAATAATAATAATAGGTTTGTTGAATATATTACACACACATTCCAGATGTCCACTAGACTTCGTCGTGGAGGGTACTTTTTAACATTATATTGTTTCCCTTTTTTTTTATACTGATCACGAAAGAAATTAATTTTGGGATTGGAGAGGATAGAATGACTATCAATGTCCTTACTTGACATAATCTTCCTAATGGTCTTGACGCGACATTTTATTTTGTAGAAATATTTCATTCGGATTCTCTGAGCATTTGCGTAACTTTCTAGTACTGACAATCTGGTGATCGACAGTCCTAGCGATACTGCGAATGTCTTGGTTTGTAAAGCGTTGACAGCAGGTGATGTACACTACTAAAACTTATCACTGAAAGTGATGGTGTGTACGATCTGTCTTTCAGCACTGTTGAGTTCTGTACAGTTACTAGACATTTGTGATATTTTCTGTTTGGTTCTTATCTTTGGCTTTATTCACCTCTGAGTAACGTAAAGTTTCAATGATACTTTTAAGATCTCTGAAACGCTTTCCTCAAGTGAGAACGTTCTCAACTTTTCTTTTAGAGTAGTCGTATAACACGTTTATTGACGAATATCCTACAAATGGGGCCAGAGCTAAATGTTTCTCTGTTAAATCACACTAAAACTGACAACAGTCCCCTCTTGCATGAACCGTGACAAGGCGCTTAAGACATTGCGGCAACCCCACGCGCCGTTAGTAATGTTCATAAACAACACGTACAGCGAGTAGGGCTGAAATATGCTGCTATCGTCTTTTGAATAATTACCATGAACAGATAGTAAGTGTGTGTTCACAAGGCGACAAGCGTTTCAAACCATTATGAACGAGACTCCCAACTATGACGACATCGATGTCTTCGAGATTTTACACTAACAAATTGTAATAGAAAACTGCAACATCGTTTAGAAACAAGGGATTACGGCCCGCTGAAGACAAACCCAGAAAGTAGGGAAAAAGAGAACACCAATTAACTTACTGTCCCCTGCTTTTCTGTTATAGCCCATAGTCTTGAACTGGATGGTAACGTCAATGACAAGTACTTTATTTCTACTCTTATTGGGAGGGTTAACATTGCGACAAGTGTTGAAAACTTATAATTAAGTTCATGGATTTGGTGTGGAGTTGTGATTTTGTCTTTACACAATATTTCGACAACTTATCTAGTGCCTTCATCAGGCGTAGAGTGTCAGTTTCGTTGCTCTTTCTCTTTGGACTACAACCAAACTGTGAACGGGACATGCTGCCGTTGCGATTATCTCCCGGCGCAGTTGAACAATAAAACAATAAACAGAAATTCAAAACCAACAGAACGATAGTACGAAAACTGAGAAAAGTTAAAAGTAAAGATAATGACGGGAGGCAATAGTCTTTACCAAAGAGGAGAGAGCGTTGGAATATTTTGCGTAAGAAAGCTAAAGCATCCGACCCTGTTAAGTTTCTTTATTGACTCCTTTATTACACTGTCCCAGTTATTCGTCGCCTGCACCGCGATGCTGGTATCTACCTACCTCCTGCCATTGTCATAGAAACAGCAGATGATTTAGTTGGCTGTTTCAGTCGGGTGTAACGCTTGTGTTATTTGTCTTTCCTCAACAGTTGCTGTAGTCTTTCCAACTTAGGGTATGATACGTTCGCACATTATGTAGTACACACCTATTTTCAGAGCCCTAGATCATCTTTTACGCAGCATAGTAGACTTTGCAGATTACAATTTCGTCGCAGCGCTCATACACGTTGGAAACCACGTCTTCTAAGTCTTCTCCCAATGTCCTATGAAACTGTGCCAGCACATGGAGGGTACGGGATTCTGTCTACATCTTTGGTGTCGGTTTCCTGTGCAAACGGATTCGTTTTGGGTTTAGGGCACGCACGTTCTGTTGTTCCGAGCCCCGTTCTTTTCTAAAACTGCGCTCAGTTGTTTGTTATCCAGCGAGGCTTCATTCTTCACAGATCACGGAACATCCATGTGTTAGTTGACGACGGCTCATGACGTGCAGATAGAGCTCGATATGAGGGGGTTTCGTGTAAGCACTGTGTCCCACGGATCCATCCGCTCTCCTCTTCACCAAAAAGTGTAGAAAAAGTAACTGTCTTTCTCGTTTCCGTCATGATTTTTTTAAAAATAACCCGGCGTTTTACATCTTGCATAATTGCTCAATTGAGATATTCTTGTGTGTAACGTACCATATGGCGTGTGAAATTACAAAGTGCAATCCAAAGCCAAGAATCGTGTGTGTGTGAATAGGTATGCTTATGTTCTACAGCGTCGCAAAAAGACAGTAATGTGGCAGTCATCGTTGCCTTTCGTACTTCAGGTTAAATTTTGTACCGAGCGAAATGGCGCAGTGGTTAAGACTCTGGACACAAATTGGACTGACCTTTCATTACGGCCATAATGACATAGATTTTCTGAAGTATCCTGGTTTTCTACATAAGACCCGTCGAACGGTGATGAGTTCCACAACATGACTTAAGGCGATTGCCTCTCCAGTCATTCAAGATGGGTTTACACTTGTGAAACTTTCGATGCACATTACGTGCACATCAGCACGTGGTCATTGATCGAAGAGGCGCCAAATGGCACAAAATACTGATGTAGTGACACAAGCTTCCGCTTTATGGGCACGGGCCAACGTGCGTCGGCTGTCACCCCATCCCAGACGGGGAGACAAGAGCAACAACAGTCATGCACCTGTCCGCTGTTCATTCGTTTGGTGCCACTTTTTACTACGTCTCACTGTTAAGCTGCACTTTTTCCACACATGCAAATATTCCTTTGTGTTAGCACTTTGGCCGAGACGTCTAAAGAGGAACACGTGGAATTTGAGTATTACCATACATTTTCTCCCCCCCTCTTTTTTCTGGTTGATTCCGCGAATTATAAAGGCATAGTGAAACGAAATAAGTGTCTATATTTCCTCATAAGTAAGGGCAATCTGGAAACAAAGGTAAAAACTGAAAAAATCTTCGTTCGTAATTCCGACGAATACGTGTTGGAGAGTGAGTCTGGGGCGCTTGATGTGCCGAAGCAGGTTGTGGTTCCAAGTAAAAGAACCCCGAATTCGTGCTTGTAATTGAAATAGCTACTTTCACTGTTAATGCCGATGAAATATAACATTCTTACATGTGAACAGAAATGTTACCCTTTTAGCGCTTCCTTTCAGTGTACGTGTACAATGTTGCATGTTCATAAATACACACAAATCCCCTTATTGACTGTAAACGTTAAGCATGAAATAAGTGTTTCGCTTTCCAAAGAAAGAAACGTTATGTAGTCGTGAATCAAGTAGCTTAAGATGGTTTTCCAAAGATTTTACCAGAACCGGGGAACATCTGGAATAATATTAGGCTTTGCTGTAATAGGTACTTTGAAATGGAACTTCAGACTGGGGTAACTACCCTCGGTAGCAGGAATTCGAAGTGTCAGACGTAAAACTGCCGCCACCGGTATAGCGTCTCTGTATTTTTCTTTTGTTAGTGGCCCAACAGAATGAAGCATTACTTCGAAATCACAAGTTCGGTAATTAAACACAATACTCCTTGCCATCTTTATCGTTCCCACCACGCTTACACATGCGACGCGCAAAAGGTATTAATTATCCCAGTACTTCGACATCTTTGAACTATTTTGCCTTCACCACAAAATACAGGACGATCGGAAATTCCCGTTACAAACTTCTAGGACTTTAGAAAGGGGTGAGTACATTACATTTAGAATAGTAACGCGTGTCCGGAAACGTCATCCAACGATGGTACAGAGCGTTGAAGATACGCGTGCCGCCGCCTGCAAATGTATGTATATACAGGGTGATTCCGTGATGATGATACAAATTTTCTAGGGTGATGGGGACGCATAACCACATCAATTTGAGGTAAGGGCCCCAGGTTCAGAAACGAACGAGTCAAAAGTTATAAGCGAAAACCGTTGTGATACCTCTGACAGTGGGATACTGTTTCTACTAAGATTGTGGGCTATGCAACTTTCAGTATGGACCAAAGCCAGAACCAATGTCTAGTAAACTTGAGCTCTAAAACGCATACCTTGAGAGCTATGATCATTTGTTCAGTAGAGATGATGTGTTTCACAGTAACGAAGATGAAGTGTTCATAGCTCATCCGGTACCCATTTTAGAGTCCATGTTTATTAGACATTTTCTTGTTATGGTCCATACTACCCCTTCTGAAAGCTGTCTACCCTGCGATCTTAGCAACAAATCGTATTCAACTGTCAGAGGTATCAGAACGAATTTCGCTTATAACCTTGCGACTGATTCGTTTCCGGATCAAGGTGCCTTAACTCAAGTAGATATATTTGTCCGTCTCCATCATCCTAGAAAGTTTGTAACATCGTCACAGAATCATCCTGTATATACATTCATATACAGACGTCGGCGCCCATAACTTCGACGCATCGTTGGATGACATTTCTGGACACGGGTTCCTGTTCAAAATATGTCCTAGAAGTGTGTAGCGGGAATTTCCTAACACCCTTTATATCGTCTGCGGCGACAGTTGCTGCAAAGCGGATGTCTCGAACGATGGAACAAAGTGCGTGCTCCTATTTAGATGTGAATGGAATCACGGGTGTGCACGTGTCGAGCATGAGGCGTGTATACCTACACACGTGCGTCTGGTTTGAAGTAGTTTGGTCGTCGGCTGGCTTTTCTAAGAATGGTTCTTTATTTTATCGAAGCCAGTTGCACGAATAATTGGTAGAGGATTCAGTTTCTAGTATCTCGTGGTTTGAACAGATCTTGACGTATAGAGCCAAGTGTCGGTGACAAAACTTGCCGAGCGGCTGGCTGTGGCTGGGGAAACTATTACAGACGGCAGCGGTGGACTGGTCCGGAAGTTTAATATTCCCCCGAAGCTGAAGGCGTCGGAATGCAATAGCGCGGCGGGGGCGTACCGGTGGCTAAATCAGGCGATTCCTATGCGTCGGGGCGCGTGTCATTACCGTCACTTAGAAAGTGGAGAACGTGAAAAAGCTGCGCCGCGTTAGCAGGCGCGCTCTGCGACGCCGCGGGTCCCCCCTAATTTGCCCAAATTTGTTTCGTCTCTTAACACTCGCAACGCTGCATATTGCATTTTTGCACGCATTTAACGTCCGAGAATTCCTATTTGCGAAATGCGTTTTTTCATAACTTCTAGAATAGAAAGGAGTGCCTGGTAGAACTTTAACGTTGACGGAGCGACGATTTTAGAATACTGCCACCCTTCTTCTTTCCGAGTGGTACTATTCATACCTATTAAGCCAGTGTGAGTCCTCAGTGTTTCGTAGTGCGTAGAGTGTGACAGAACATATTGTTTATTATGTGCATAACTGCGAGAGGAAGTTTCCTTGACAAACAGCTGTTAATGGCTATAGGTGGATGACATTGACACTGTTTGTGTAGTGTTTAGCAATAACGCAAAAATTCATTAAGCGAAATGACAGTATTGGTCTGCAGTAGAACTGTGTGAACTGCTCAGGAACTGCTGTTGTTGGAAAACTGTGATAGAGAATCCATTGGTGATAATACAAAATTCTTTAATTCTTTTTCTGAGCAAGAAATAAGGTTCTAAAATCTTTTTTAAAAGTCATACAATTCTTGAAAATTTGTAACAGCTACAATGCACCTAATAACAGGTACAAAATTATCATATTTTTCCAGCAGGTTTGGAAAGAAACAGTGGGGCACAACCTTTATAGGAATTAACCTATTGCCAGCCGGAGTGGCCGTGCGGTTCTGGGCGCTACAGTCTGGAACAGAGTGACCGTTATGGTCGCAGGTTCAAATCCTGCCTCGGGCATGGATGTGTGTGATGTCCTTAGGTTAGTTAGGTTTAATTAGTTCTAAGTTCTAGGTGACTGATGACCTCAGAAGTTAAGTCGCATAGTGCTCAGAGCCATTTGAACCAATTAACCTATTTTCAATGGATTTAGTATGCGTCATCTGTTTGCTACTGGGAAGATAGTTGACTCTTTCAGATAAAATGTGTTCTCGTATAAAAATTAGCTAAATGAAGACCATTCCCTTGCACACTTCAGTTTTTTGACTGATTAACTTCGTTTTGTGTTTTTTCATGCTTTTGATGACTGTCTCTCTTCGTATATCCTACCTCCAATATTCTTTGTTGATTGCTTTGTCATCCTTTCTTTATTGACCCATACTCACTCTAACATCACTGTTGATCTGCAGTCATATTTCGATTGCACATTCAGTTCCTGACAGTTATTAATCATTTTATGTGATTTCTGACATTTTGATTATCACCTGGCCACAGTCAAGACTGTGACTTCAAGATACTTGATACATGAAAAAACTGAATATTCATTTGCTACCAGTATCAGTGTTTTATGTTTACTGATCCTGGATTCTTTAAAAACCTTTTCCAAATCATTAATTACAACAGTATTTGGTATATTTATAAGGAGTCACCTGGCATGGTGTATGAGTGTCTTATAACATGCCATATTTGGTATGCTTGTTGAATAGACATCCTACTCTCATCAAAAAGTTATAGGTGGTTTGTTCAATAAACTTCTACTGGTAATTACAAAAATTGTATTTCCAACCCTGAGAGAGGTAATAGTTTGTCGGAAAAGAAGTGGCCATGGTGTTCTTATACACAAAATGAGATACATAAAAAATGTAATTCCGAGTTAATTGGAAAGAATTCTTCCTCATGTTTTATTGAATCAAAAGTTTTCTGGTTAGCACATTGACAGCATAATTAATCCTCAACTTCTCCTTACTGTCAGAGTGCTCTTTCCTGATACAATGTGCATGCCAAGTTACATGGCACATGTATGAGTCAAGAATTTAACAATTGCTGTCATGAAGTCACAATTACATGGTGCAAATGATTTAAGGTGTTGATACGAATGTTGCAGGCGGAAGAAACATCGTGGAGGAGCATGCAGAGGTGATGGAGGTGATCCTGAGGCTGCACCAAGTGGAGTGCGACCGTGGTTATGGCGTGTGTTACGTGCTTCTTTGCCCTTCCATGTCACCATCGTGCTACTCTTCTGTGTTGCATACCTCCTGGAGCCACGCTGCTGTGACAGTATGAACACCATGCAGATGTCTTTCACACCACAGCTGCGTTACGTTCGTGGTCCTCCACCAATCTAAGCTGCCACTAGTGAAAGTGAACTGTTGCATGTAGGCCAGTTCAGCTCACTTAACTGACGCACACAGTGTGCCTACTGATTACCTATCTGTGTGGTGTGACAGTGAGGTTTTTCTTATTGACTTTGTTTTATTGCCTGCCTTGTTGCAGAGACACAGTTTTTATCTTGTCAGTTTTTTGTTCTTAGTGAAAAGAAAATGACTATTAGAGGTTGTGTGTGTTGTACTGTGGCCTTTTTAAATTCCTTAAACTTGTGAAACTGTGAAAGCACTTTAAGAAGAACATCTGGATCTACAGTCATGACATGAGATGCCGATTACTGAGCAATGATTAGGATTTGATGTTCATTTATAAATGGAATTACACATGTAATTCTCAAGACTTTCTTCTTGGTGTAATGTCCATTGACCATCAGTTAAGGATACTGGTGATCTTCTAACTGAATCTATGTTTAAACCATGTGATGGAACATATCAAGGACATTGCTTCATAAATGCTGCAGAAATTCTGATGTTCATCATATTAATGAGTAACTGAAAACTGAAGAAAAGCTTCCACATTCAGAAACTCAGTGTGTGATAACTGAACGATTGTAGTCAGTGCACCTTAAATGTTTTAGGGAGTTCCTGCCGCATACGTCTAGCGCATCTAGTCTGCTGAAATATTATTTCAATTATATGCAGCTGTTTCAGTGTATGCCAACCCCTACCCCCCACTCTCTCACACTCTCATGTTTGTCTGTGAGAGAGAATGAGAGATTGGGAGTGGAGGACAAGTTGTTTGAAGTCTACAGTTCCACTCAGTACCTGAAGTTTTCACTTTTATTGCACCTTCATGAGCACCACTGAAAATGTAGCAATGAGTAGATCCAGGGAGCAAATGAAGCACTATTGACAGTGAGTACTGAAGTGCCTACTGTAATGAGTCAGTATGTTGCTTTGACTGTGAATTCTTGCATTCACCATTACTGTTCAAGTAATCAAAAGAGTGGAAATGTAATGATACATAGTTAATGTGCTGAATATAATAAAAATAGTTTTTTATTATGATAATAGAATAAATATTATTTTTAATAGTTAATTATTTTGAAAAGATAATTTATGTGGTTTTTATAAAATTTTAAATTTAAGATCTCAAGAGCATGAGGCGATCTTTGGATTTGGATTAGCAGAAAATTTGTCATGTAAAGCAACTACTGGAGTCAGTAAGAGTTACATGTCTTATGTTGTGACACACAATCAGTCATATGAATAGATTAGCTGCTGAAGCACAGGAATTGTGTTCTTTTTTTCCAGAGAATTTCCATCTCTCAATGCCTAGCAAAGGATATAATACATATTATAGTATTTATTTATCCTTGGCTGTTATAACAGAGTGCTTGTGACTTGAGTTCTTTTTATTCTTTGTTGTTCAAATGAAATTCTCCTAAAATGGTGCTGCATACAATCAGATTTATGTTAATCTGTCTATGGTATATGTGATATCCTTAAAGTAAACTAGTGTGTGTGTGTGTGTGTGTGTGTGTGTGTGTGTGTGTGTGTGTGTGTGTGTGTGTGTGTTTTGCCACAACACTGTCAAATTGCTTTCTGTAAACTAACTAATAATGTACTTTCCAAACCTCATATCATTTATGGATTACATGAAATGAAATGCTTCATACGTATTCATGATCGTCATTCCTTTTGGGCACTTCTACGCTCATGGAAATGCATGTCAACACAGCCAAGTTTTACATTTGTGATGTTTTCAGGTCTCCATGCTTGTTACTGTTAACTTTCAGATATATTTTTAGTAAGTCCATACTTCATCCATTGCTGAATTGGTTGTTTGAAGAGAGGTTGATTAGTATTTGTGTTTGGTAGTCAAATGTTTGCTGTCGTACATTTAAACCCAAATTTTTGTTTAGCCGTATCGTTTATTGATGGTGCACGTAATTTACTTCAATGCCATTTATAACAGTTTAGATTTTTGCCTCATACAGTTGTAAATTGAACAATAATTTAAGATGATGATGATGATGCAAACCAAGATTTCTAGCATTCATAAAATACTTATCAAGTAATATGGACGCACCTGATTACTCTTAGTTGCAGAATATCTACACATTCCTTGTTTGGCTAAATTTTCCATTGCTGCTCTTCCTGTGGATAATATTATCCACTTACTCATCCATGCGTGACACATTTGGGGCAGATTATGAAGTATATACCCATTTTCAGTGAAACTGTTGTAAGTTAAGAAACAGTTTGAAATTTTTTTGTGCTGTAGAATAAAGGAGTCACCTCGTATATTGACAGTGCACAGTCACTTATCTTATTTCACTCATTCAAAATGTCAGTTCCTATTAAACTGTGTCTTACGTCTTATTTAATACACAGCTTGTGCGTTCCTAATGGCAACAAACTGTTGCCTTCTTAGATATCATATGATGTAGACAATAGCTGGATAAACCTCACATTCTAAAAGTACTACCCACTCTTAAATTTGCTTCAAATATCAAGCAAGATAAAATCAGTTCCATTTCTTCATGTGACCGTCTTTTGAGCATCATGTTTCTGAGTTTCCATGTAGATATCTTTTTGCTCGTTCGAAGAACTGAATGAGTGAGTGTTGTAAGCTGTCATAAAATATGTAAGCAATCAATTTTTCAAGTTCCTAAAATTTAATGGCTAATATTCAGTCACTGGCTAACTCTGTCGCACTGAATAATAATTTTATATAAATAACTCCTCCATCCCTGTTGCAGCAGAAGTTGCACAGTACACCCCAAGAATACTATATAGTTCTCCTAGATGCAAGTGTTGTCTGCTGCAGCACTGTGTGTATTCTGTATGTACAAATCTCTTCATAACATGGCATAAGAATTGAGTGTAATACTTGGCTGTTAATATTGAGAAGCCGGGACATGTTAGATATTGGTCAGCATGTGCAAATAGGTTTGTATCATATTTTAGTCATTTGGTATGCAGTTTGGAGGACAACATTTCACATAACCGTCTGGCCATACAGATTTAGGCCTTCCACAGTTTCTGTAGCTCACTCCACTCGTTGTTCATGCCTTCCCTATCCTTTTGTAATATGAGTTTGTGCTCCATCTCTAATGACTGCACTGTTGGCAATATGTTAAACTCTTAATCATCATCCTTCCTTCCTTCCTTCCATCTACAGCCATTTTGTGACTGCCACTAAGATTAGCAACTCTTCAACTGTGGCACATGGATAGGCCCATCACTGGACTGGAGATCTGAAGACATATTAAGCATTGATTATGTACATTCATGTCCTATAATTCAGTTTTATATATTTAACAAATGTGAAAACAGAAAACCAAGTGTCAGCAGATCTTTAAAGAAGAGATTTTGAGACACATTTCTGTACATTTAATCCTAAATTAGTTTTTGTAAAAAATTTGCAAATGTTCATGCTCTAGTAGCATTTGTTGCTTTTTAAGTATTTTGTCTTATATGTGTAGTTAGCAAAATTATTTTTCAGTTTAGTAATTGCATGCAATGTAGTTTCAATTAACATAATATATGCCTTGTAATATGCCTTCTCTCAATCAGAAAACATGCCGCCAAAGAATGATGCACCTGTCAAATAGTTATTATTGAACAGAGTGTAAGAGCATTTTTTTTTTTTTTTTTTTTTTTTTTTTTTTTGCAACAGACATAATGTGATGTTAAGTACCACTTTCATGAGAGTGGTTATAAATGGCTGAGATTCATTGGGGAATAGTTCTGGCAATAGATTTAGAACATACTTAATTTCTGAAAGCTGTATAACAGAGCTAATAATTAAAATTTAACAGAGACTATGCAGTGAAACCTGCACTGATCTCTGATAATGTTTATGGTGCTAGGTCTGGCAGCTGAATAAAAGTCAGTAAAGGTTAAAGTGTGAGATATTATTTTAAACAGTTCTCTCCATGTGTAAGAGTGTAGTTCACATTCCATTGCTAAATAAATTTTTTTTCAAAACTTGATATTTTTTCCTCTTAGCATTTGAGATAAAATTGTTCTTTGCATTCCATGATATTGCAATTTCAGTATGCATCCTTCTGTTTCACCACCACTCCCATATTTTTGGGTAAAAGAAAAATAGATAATTTCATTCTTTTTACATCCAGTGTATTAGTTCACAGTGTGTAAATATCACATTTCTGTAGTCTTCGGCTAGTATTTTTTCAGTTTTGGAGACCAGGCACATATGAAAATTCGGATTCTGTCCATGTTAAAAACATGAGTGGGAGGGCATTTGAATTTTTATATCTTTCCTACTGTTGTCATTGTGTTGTTCCATAAGCCCCCCCCCCTCCCCCAGCAGCTAATCAGTTTTCATTCTAAATTTGTAAGAAGTAAAAACTTTCTTCTGAAGTTTGATGGAGTTCTACCCAAACAATTACAGAACACATACATTCAACCATCCCCCATATAGTTAGAAGGGGGGAGGGGAGGGTGTAGGAGTTACTGAATGACAAAACATTAAGCTAAACCAGACATACCTCACTGTGTAAAAACTAATTTCTACCATTGGGCTTTGCATTACTTGATTTATATTATAGCCATAATGCATGAAACAAGGCTTAGATTGTTAGAAATGCAATGCAACATTGTAGTCTTTGATCAGAAAGTAGAGAATACAATGTAGAATGTTTCCTCTGAATTATGATTACACACACCAGGTAATGTACTCTTTCATTGAGAGAAAGGGTTGGGGAATACATTTTACTGTAGTAAACATGGTTAAAATCAGCTCACACAAACAGTTATTATTAAATTGTGTGGTGTTCAGAACTTCTGAATACTGTTACAAAATTTGTTTGAAGGCAAAGTATGGCTGGTATTTGCACATTATAACTGAACCTATAAAAGAATATTTTCATAAAAGAATCACAAAAAGTTGAAGATAGACTAAAAAATAATTTATTTCTTGAGCACATTTTCCGTGAGAAAATTTGCTCAAGACAAATGCTATATTTTCTGATACTCTGTTTTAGTGTGAATGTCAGTAATTCAAAGAGGTGCATTTTAATACATTGGAGGCAGGTAATTGATAGTGTAATTACATTTAATTTGAACATGTAAATTTAAGAGGAAAGCATGTTAACAATAAGTGTTTGTCTATCCTAACAACAGTGAACATGTCAGGTAATTTAAAAGGTAAAGGCAACTATTTCTTTTTCCTTTTGTGGCACTGTCAGCAGAAATTATTAAAACATAACTAACCTTATTTTGAAATTTACTACTAATCTTTTTATGCATAGATATGATTATAATTTACTGCCAGTTTCATTTGTGTTACTTTCAAAAAAAGTGTAAGTGAAAGAATGGAACTGCTAATTAAAACATAAATACATTGTATAGTACTGTTTTAAGTAATATTTACTTTGGAAAAAAGGTGGCCCACACTCACATTCAGTTTTGTTTTCAAGTCGCAGATCTCTTCCATAGATTGAGAAAAATCAAAAATAAAAATATTGTGCCTACAATGAACTGTGTGTGTAAATGTGTATGTGTGTGTGACTGACATGTCCACTTACTGTTAGTAATGTTCGTAAATGTTTTTATATAAATATGCATGCATTATGAACTTTGACTTGCCTAATGTATAACAATTTTCACTTTCTAGAATGGGAATGTCTTCAAGAACCCATCATACTATTTTCTTGTTTATGCAGTTGAATTTGTACCTGTCATAGTGAAAAAATTTAAAAGCACAAGACATTTTGCTGGTTCAGAAAAAGACTGTATCTTTTATTTTAGAAAATAAGTGCAGGTGTGTCAGTTGTCTGGGTTAACGCTAGTAAATGACTGAGATAGTATAGTCTGTGGGTAATTTCACAGTATAATTTTTAAAGATTACTCATATTTTCTGTATATGTTTCTACCACAAAACTTTATCCTTGTCAGTGACATTCCAAATTTTACATGAATGGAATGAAATACTATTGTATCACTGACTAGAGGTGAGGTTTTTAAAAGTGGATTTACCACAAATTATTGCAAAAGTATTGGTTGGGTAGTACGTACAAACAATTTTCAACATGAGTTTGTGTACCACATAGCCAATAGAGTGAAATTAACTTCATTGCTAAAAGACTGAGACATACTTTATAAGATTTTCAGTTTGGGGAACATTTTTATATGGTGGTTGTTAATTTTAAGAAATTATCAGTTTCCATCAAAGGGAAGTTTTATACTTTTTAAGTATGTAAGCCTCTTCAGTCAGGTAATGTTTCAACACACAGTACTTTTTAAAGCAACTGCTTTTGAACAGTGTTGATTGTTACTATCTGTTCATTCTGAGTTGTGTGTTGAATTTGAGACCAATCCTTATTTATAAAATGGAGTGTCGGGGTAATCAATTGTTGCTAAAGAGAGGTAACTGACTATTGTACACTGGAGTCTTAAAATAATACAGTGCTACAAAATAATTAATATTGTATCACTGTTCTAGTATGATGTAATTTTTATATACATTCATTAATTTATGACTCCGTGTGCATAATTATTGTTTGGTGTGAAATGAGATGTTAAGTACAAATCAGTTTTTATTTTTGTAGTGTAGTTAATGCTTTGTAAATTATTAAGCATATTTAGGAATTTTTACTGTCTCATTGATTCAAATGTATTCAGAAGAGAGTTTCTCTAGTCTTCATATTCCAGTTATTCCATTTTTAACAAAGCGAAATAAGAACCCAGACAGCTGATGGCATGTGTGGAAAAAAAGGGAAACAATTTTTTTTAAAAAAATTCTGTGGTTAACAATGTTTCATTTTTATGTCAAAAATTGTTCAATGTTCACATGTATTGATGGAAAATGAGTTTGAAATATAAGTAACATTGAAATGAATGTTGTATTTAGTGTTATGCTTTATAAGGAAGTTATAAACTTCCACTTGTACAGGGTGCAACCACTAATTTTCTTGTTGCTCTGGAAATGAAATAAGATTTTTCAAGCCAAGTGAAAATTTTTACTTTGGCCTTGCACATGATGTTAGAAAGATTTCTCTCTCAGAATCTACATGATTTCTGCTCTTTAAATCCACTACAAAATGTTTGTTGCTTCATAAAAGAACATAACCTCGGTCTCCCAAGATCATCTTGATATAATTTTATTAGTGCCATGGGCATTTTTACTTTTTTCAGATGATACCAAAGTGATATTTTTAATTTGACATGGCTTGTTTTCACTGCCTGTTCACTTAACATCTTGTCTCTTTGGTACTTAACAGTATGTGAGACAGTTTCATTTTCTGTCACAAAATACCATACTCCAAGTAAATAAGTTGTTATGATAGTAGAGACTAATGATAGAAATATGTGAAATACAGTGAAACAGTGCAGATGTATGTTGGCAGCCTGAGGTGACAAGAAATTTAGTACTCCGATAAGAATCCACCTCTTCCCAAGCAATTTAAATTTTATGTCATGCAGTGCACATTTTAGAATAAATGTTCTATCATAAACATTTACTGTGGGTACACGAAATTTGATTGTGGGTTTAGATTTGCAACGCCAGATCAGTTATGATGAAACTCTTCTAAGCATTGTAAACCTGAATGAAGGCAAGTCAATGTGAGTCACAAATGTACGAATGTTATGAATGAGATGAGTAATAATAAATTACAAAAAAAAGGACAGAGGGTGTGAGATATTTAGTGGGTATACTTCTTGTGTCTGTGCATAATAATGCTTCACATATACATATTTGTTTGTCTACATAACTTAAGTCTAGACAAAACAGTGACATAGTATATCCATATGAAGCAACAGTTATTTCCAACATATTGTAAAAATAATGTGACAGCTGCATCATTTATGTATGTTTATCAGATTTTGAGCTGTTCTTGCAAGCATTTGGCTCAATTTGAAGAACCATGTTGGATGCATTGCACATTTTGGGCATGGTAATTCACAGGTATTCCTCCATTGCCTTGCATCTTAAGTGTTTCATCAAACTAGTCAAGAATGAGTTTAGGGTTTTTTTTATGTAGAACCTCACTGCAGTCTACATAAATGTAGAGGAGGGCATAAATTTATCATAAACAATTATTCAAGTTTTATTAGTAATTGTTGTATTCATAATGCAGTTTATTGGTGAACAAGAACTTCTTTTGGTATAAAACTATGTTGTGTACAAACTGTATCAGAGTGCTGCTGATATCTCCAGTCCAACTGCATCCAGTGATGAGCACATTTTTGGTATACAAGGCTACAAAATGGGCTTCACTGTCTATAGTCTTGTGGACCATCTCAGTGAAGATAGTGAGCATGGTATCAAACAATTGAGGCTTGCAAAATCAGTATTCATAGTTAAAGAGGAGTTGTTCTGTCTCTAGGCAAATCTGTGTACATGATCACAAAACAGGCTCCATAATGCGGCAACAAACTGTCCCGTCAAATGGAACTTGCTGACACTTGAAATACTAACAATAATTATATGCTTGAAGAGCAGTTCTTGCGCATAATCAATATAAAAACTGTCAGTCCTTAAGAGCCAGTGGCTTTACGTCTATGAAGTTACTTGTCTTGCTTTTCAGTATCATGGTCACTTCTCTCTATACCGTCAATGGGAGCAGAAATTGGGGTGAAAAATTTTGCTGTAGAGCAGCTTTGAAAGACAGAATTTTAATTTTTATTTTTATTTTTACCATTTTTTTGGTGCCTGTTTGATTGCATGAATAGCAGAAAATTTATGCCAGGCTAGTTTCTAAATCTACTTCTTGCATAAGTCTGATGCCCTTAGTCACTTACTGAAGTATCACTGAAAGAAGTTGCACTTATTATCTAACATGTTGCAAGTATTGACAGTTTTGTCTGTTCTAGGAAGTTAGTTTACCATACTCTGTGAGCTCTGTACACAACTGTATTATGTACAAAGCTGTATAATAGGCTATCCCCAGCTGTGGAAACCACATGCTAGTTATTAGGCAGTGTAGACTGTGGGTTCATGAGGAGCAGAAATAGGTTGACAGTGAGGAAATAATTTTCACCAATTTATTTAAATGTTCAAATGTGTGTGAAATTTTATGGGACTTAACTGCGGAGGTCATCAGTCCCTAAGCTTACACACTACTTAAGCTAAATTATCCTAAGGACACACACACACACACACACACACACACACACACACACACACACACACACACACACACACACACACACACACACACACACACCCGAGGGATGACTCGAACCTCGACCAGGACCAGCCGCACAGTCCATGACTGCAGCAGCGCCTTAGACCGCTCTGCTAATCCTGCGTGGCACCAATTTATTCCCAAATACACTAACATATGCACTATGCCCACCTACCATCACTACATCTGTCACTCTGAGCAAATAGTTACAAACTTATCAAGACTCACCAGTGTGATTTGAGGAGGACAGATACTTTGTATGATCCTTGGTTAGTTAAATAGATTTTCAGTTGACAGTTTACCATGTACAGGTGGACAGCAACCCAGCTATCAAGGCATTCTGTGGCAGACATCCATCTGTACTGATGCAAGTAGCTTGTCACTATTTCTGAGATCATGGCAGCTAATGGCATCTGCATGAGTTGGTGTTTACATGGCTTTAGTCTTACAGCTATTTATTTTTGATAAACGTAATGATATCTTCGTATGCAGATTCATAAAAAAATGTTTACATAGAAACTTTAAGCACACTGATGTCTTTAAATCTGAAAAATCATAAACACAGCAATTACTCAAGGAAACATCAGTAACTGTCTCAGAAATTGAGTATATTCTTACCATAATGGAACTGAAGTATGCAGACCAGTAGTGCTGCAATTTACTTGTCATTTGGTATTGTAGGGGTGTGGGGTGCATGGCTTCTACAGTGTCAAGGTTGAGTTGAGGTGGTGGGTTGTCATCAGGATATCACCTGGTGGCGTTCAGAGAAAACTCATTAAGAGTCTCACATTTTATTAGAAAACAAGCTACAGCACTTTCATTGTAGTCCTTCAGGAGCAATGCTCCCTCAGTGCATACTGACACAGCAAAATCAGTGGTGCTGATGCAACAGGAGGCCAGAATGCTGACTTGACGATGTGGCAGTATGTGTACCATCTTGGCATGACTCTATGGCAGGTGACCCTGCATCTGATGCAGCGGTGTTTTTGTCCACTCTGTGCCTGCTGGCACCTGTGACCCATTTGTGGCAGCAGTGGCAGTGTTATTTCATAAGGGTGATCAAAAAGTTTCCATTTGAGGGCACTTGCTGTAGTATATAAGCAACATAATGTGACCCCAATGTGGATATGTAAACACTGACTTGTAGGCAACGTGAACTGTGGAGACGTTATTACCAAATGCATCCAGACAGGACCAACATACTGTTATCCATTCCTTGGCTGTTGAAGGACAAACACCAGCAGACATCCATTGGAGAATGAAGTATGTGTGTGGAGGCAACATGTCTGCTGAAAACCACAACTGTGTAATGTTGCACCGAGGAGTGCTGCTGCTTCATAACAACACACACCCCACATTGTAAGTGTCGTAATGCAGAAGATACACCAACTCAAGTGGAGGACAGTCGGCATCTGCTCTATAGTCTTGTTCTCTCCCATGCAATTCTCATGCCTTTGGTCCCTTAAAAAAGGGCTTTGAAGGTTTGACAATTCCTGTTGGACAAAGTGTACTGCAGACAGTTGCAGACAGCTTCATGCAGCAAGACATGGTGTTTTACCAAATGGGTATATTAATCTTGGTGTCTCAGTGGAATGATTTCCTTGGTGCTCCTGGTGATTTTGCCTGTTTGGGATACAGATTTTGGATTGGACAGGCGTAGAACAGAAACATTATCACCCGTTACACGGGGCGGAGCAAGTAAGTGGCCTGGACAAGTGGATACAATTGCATGTGAATGTATGCAATAGCCACACTCTGTGATGCACACACCATGTGTACACCTGCCACATAATCCGTACCAGTTCAGAGCCTAGTTCAGGCTGTGTTAGTGTGAGTGGAGCAGTGCGAAGGGGACAGCGGTAATAACAATGGAGCAGCAGGTGTTCGTTGTGGGAAGTTATGTGACAACAGAGTCGTAGAAACGGTGTGGTCAGTTTTTTGTTCAGAAGGTCAATGTTGTCAATGTGCCAGCAAAGAATTCCGTGCAACACTTAGTCTGAAAATGACATAGGACAGGATTTGTTTTAAACAAATCAAAAAACATTCTGAAGTGTGCCTGCACATCAGAAAATGTGGCTGCAGTTCACAAGAAAATGCTTCAGAGTAGTATTACCAAATCAACCCAACACCTATCACAAGAGACCGGCACATCACATCAATCATGTGGACAAACACTCCACCTGGAGCTGCACATGGATCCCTACCGAATATTTGTTGTTCATGCATTAAAACCGGCAGATGCTTCTCAGCGCCTGCAGTTTTATGAGTGGCTGTTCACTGAGATAACAATGAATGCTTGGACGGTATCTGTTCTTTATATCTGATAAAGCATTGTTTCACCTTTGTAGTTATGTCAACTCACAGATTCTGGGCAGTGGAGTATCTGCATAACTTCCACGAAACACCATTGCATGATCAGAAGGTTGGGGTTTGGTGCACAGTGTCTGCAGGCCACATTATTGGTTCCACCTTCTTTTATCAGGTGCTGACTTAAGCGCGTTACTTTGCCAACATTTTGAAATGGTTTGTGGCGACATTAACAGAGGAGGAAAAGAACTACAGTTACTCCCAACAGGATGGAGCAACTGCTTATACAACTGACTGAAACTTGCAGCACATTTACACAATCTTTACACCTGACAAAAGCTGTTGGCCGAGGTCAGTCTGGTCGTGGCCCTAGCTGGCCACACAGGTCACCTGATCTGTCAGTGTGTAATCACTTTTTTATGGGGAGCCCTCATGTCTAAGGTGTATCAAAAAACTCCTCAGAGTCTTCAAGAACTGCAGCAGAACATTTCAGATGAGACTGCCACAATTCCACCTGTCCAGCTGTGATCCACCTTCAGTAACTCGCAGACCAGGGCCCGAAAGTGCCATGAGATGAATGGTGATTATTTTTAACATCTGCTATAGTCAGGTTAGTACTGTATTTTCCTTCGTCTGCTGTATTTCTTTGTACCCTGGAACTCTGTTCTCCAGGCCACTTTCATTTGCCTCTCCCTGTACTTAGTGATGTTGTAAATTAGTTGTGACACTACATACCTGGACCTTACCTCAGGGTAAAGGTAAAGGTAATTACCTTTGCACAGTGGTAATGGTAGCTACATTAAGTTACTATTTATCAACTAACACGGAAAAGTTACCTAACTCTTCTCTCTAGTCGGATAGCCTGTAACAGTAAAAATGGCTCTGAGCACTATGGGACTTAACATCTATGGTCATCAGTCCCCTAGAACTTACAACTACTTAAACCTAACTAACCTAAGGACATCACACAACACCCAGACATCACGAGGGAGAGAAAATCCCTGACCCCGCTGGGAATCGAACCCGGGAACTCGGGCGTGGGAAGCTAGAACGCTGCCGCACGACCACAAGCTGTGGACGTGTAACAGTAAATTGGCTTATTAGGTCCCCTGCAAAATTACAAAAAACAAAGAGCAAGTGGTACACTGATTCCTTCTAATCCACATACCATTGGCAACTCGTCAATGTGCCGTAAACTGTTTATACCACAAAAAATCATTTAGAGTACTTTCTCAGTAATCCCATCACTCAGAATATCAAAACAGTCTGCAGTGTCACCGTTAATTGTATATACACACACATTCGTACCATTAGTGACAATATGAGGGTGGTTAAAAAATAGTATCAGACTTCTATTTATAAAATCAATCTTTATTCAGATGCAACTGTTTGACACTAATCATATTCAAAGTAGTCCCCTTCAGTTTTTACACATGTCTCCCAATGCTGCTGCCACTACCTGAAACATCACTGGAAAGGCTCTTTGGGTATGGTGCATGGCTGCTATGTCAAATTCTGCATAATGTCTTCCATATTCTGAAATTTGGTCCCTTTCAAAGTCTTTCTGAGTTTAGGGAAAACCCAGAAGTCACTTGGGCTTAGTCAGCGGGATAGGGAGGCTGACAGACCACTTCTGTGTAGTGTTTGGCCAAAAAACTCCAAATTAATTGAGAACTATGAGTGGGTTCCATTATCATGGTGAAGGTACCGACTGCCGGCTGTCCCCCAAATACAGCTGTTTGCGTGTCACTGCTTCACAAAGGTGATGCAGAACCTCTTTGTAGTACTCTTTATTGACATTAGCACCTTCTGGGGCATACTCATGATAGATCACACCACTGGACTCAGAGAACATGGTCAGCATGACTGTCACATTGTTGCAGACCTGCCTTGCCTTTTTAGGTCTCTGGGATGATATATCCTTCCAATGTAGTGACCAGAACTTAGTTTCTGGGTCATACCCATAAACCCAGCTCTCATCACAAGTGATCACTTTGTTAAGAAAGTTTGGATTGCTGTAAACAGTATCCAGCATGTCCTGCATGATCTCTGAAGTTGATTCTGCTCAGTTGTTAGCAACTTTGGAACAAATTTTGCCGAAACCCTCCTGAGGTCCAGATGCACTGTTAAAATGGAATGACTGGACCGAGTACTAACATTTTAACGTCATCTATAAGTTATCTGATCATGATTTCTCTATCCTATATCACCAGGGTTCTAACGTTATCAACAACAGCCTCACTGAATGTGGTTCACTCGTGAGCAGCCATCTTCGGAGCGGTTGTACCATTCCTTTACCTCTGTGGTACTGATTGCTTCATCGCCAAATGCTTTTCAAATCTTATGGATTGTTTCAACTTGAGTCACCAACCTTAAAATAAAATTTCATGTCTATAACATTGTTCCACTGTTTCTGTCATTTTCCCACAACACAAAAGCCAACTACTACCAGTTTCACAACAAACAACTGGTTGTTTCTGCAGTCATGAAAACAATTGGGCATGCATACTACGTATACCTACAAAACTTAGAGTGTGTGCGTGCCCCAATACCATTGTTTGTTTCAACAACAGAAAATAGGGTCAAATACTTTTTGAGCAGCCCTTATAAATATGGAACAAACTACTGTAGAATTTGAAAAGTCTTCCCCAAGCTACTTCCCAGCGCCTTGTGGCATTGTATCAAGCAAATTAGGTCCTGGTGAGTATGCACACAGTTTAACTGGTTTGCTCCTTAAGATAGATGGACATTGTGACAGTGTTTCAATGAAGACAACTTCCCTTGGCTGGAACATTCTTCCCTCAGGCACTACCATGCGTCTTCAAAGGTACTTGAACTGAAAGTCTAACCCTATGCTGGTGCAGTATCCTTCACCTATGTAACATCCCTTGTGCATAATGAACTGTAGCTGATTTGTAAACAGCTCACCATCTGCATCAGCAGGTACACTGTCTGCAACTACGAAAGGCTGTGCTCCAGTGCCCATACTATTACAACGTTCCAATTCTCAGGCACAGATTTCTCAAAGGCTCCTGCCATGTTAGCCTGAACATTTTACTACAAACTCATTTACTCTTTTTTTCTCGTACACTGTCCCTGCTTCTGTAGAGGTGGCGCCACCACAACTCACGACAAATGAGCAACCTCTGAAAATAAATGTGTGTCTACCACTTAATTTCTTATAACACCTGCAGTACATTTAACCTGACAGATAACTTCTTGTACACCCTGTGCAGTATCTACAACAATAATACTGTCTGCAGCTCCACACTGCCAGCCACAAAAATCAGCAGCACATGTACTTCACCATACATCTAGCCCATGGCCTCTAAACAACACCCATTACCTGCCACTAGGGTGGATACTACTGCACTTCAACCACCCATGTTGCTATCCAAACATTTACTTACTTACTTTAGTACAGCTTACAATTTATCTGGTGTTACAGCTACTTCAGACTCCACATTTTCACAAGATCTTGGAGCTGAAACTTTTATATTACTCTTACCTTCTACAACGTTACTACTCTGTGCATCAACTGAACTTACTACTTTCTCCTTGCTCTCTGTTTCCTTCTGCTTTTTTTAATTCCTCCAAAATCCTCAATTCCCCACTCTTAGCAAAATATACTTTTCTTCAGCCATCTACTTGTAAAATTTTCTCTTCAATTTTTTTCACCCAATTAACTGGGCACTGTTTTGTACTGTTGCTTGGTCTGTATTTCCAGAAACCTAAACGAGTTGTCTGCTTGCAGGTTAAGGTCCTTGGGCTGCTAACATCTGTAACATTTCATCCTGGTTAGCCTCCTGCATTATTGCAGACAACATAAATAACCCTTTACCAACCAACCGAACAACAACAAATGACAAGACCAAAACAGAACCACAAGGACTAAATGTACTACTACCCTAACACTGTAACTTAACTTCTCTACTTGAGTGGCTGCTCGTAATCACTACCTTACGTGCCTACCTATCTAGCCATGTTAATCGCTCAACATGAAATACATTTCCATTCCGAACAGCTCAAACCAGCACACATTTCCTACAGTTTTCAGACTCTTGAGCTGTGGTAACTCTCTTCAAAAATACAACAAAACAAAATCAAAGTACAAGAAAGGCAATTAATTGTAACACTATAGTAATACTGCTCCACAAAATGCAGCTTTGTATGGTTAACACATAAAGGACTTTGAGATAAGGAGCTGCAATCATTGCTTATGATACAGCATATTGGCCATATTAATCAGGCAAAAACTAACACCAATATTCACATATCCACATAACACAGCCTGAGTTAAACTGCCACACACTGAACTTGAGAATACAAGTTAACCTCTAGCAAAAGACCCAGCTACCCACCATGATACTTGGAGTCAAACGAAACACAAAAAAAAAGAAAACCTGGTCTCACCACTCTGCATGTTGATGCTGCAAGATGTAGCTGTAGATGAGGTTCCTGGTCCATGTGGAGACATTGATCCATAGCTGCCATCAACTACAGTGGCCTCTACAGTGGCAGGGTTGAGTTGGTCAGTTGTTGACAGGACATCATCTGGTGTAGGCTCAAGAAAACATGATTAACAGGCAAACATTTTATTAGAAAACAAGCTACAGCACTCGTAGCATCCACCCTAGTAGCAATGCCTCATCAGTGCCTGCTGGCAGCAGCCAGGCCAGTGGTGCTAATGCAGCAGATGGCCAGTTGGCAGCTGGTGGCTGGACGAGACTGCTGCTGTGTGACATCTGCAGTGGCATGTGCACTGTCTTAGGGTAGCTCTGCAATTCAGGGCACTGCGTACCTGCAGATGCGGAGGCCTGCCACGATTCTTGCAGAGGAAGACAACACCCAGTGGCGATGTCTGCTCCTACAGGCAGAGGTGTACAGTGTCAGTTTGCCTGCACAAGTATGGCTAGCTGGGCAGCTGCACCACCTCAGTCAGGAACAACTGTCCTTAAAGGCATACGTCAAGCTGCAGCTGATGTAAGCTGGCAGGTGGTCCACTAGTTGGAAGGGGCCAAGTTAATGGGAGTGAACTTAGAACCAGCAGCCAGCTCATGAGTAGTGAAGCCCAAGTCTCGTGGTGGCAGCTTGCAAAACCATGTTGCCCCATCACCTGGCTTGGACCTCACCTCATAGTAGGTGCTGCCAAACTGAGATGCTCTTCACTAAATCTACATACACCAAAACAAGGAGTCAACCAGAAGGTGTGGCAACAGATCAGCCATTCAAGTGGTTGTCCCACCTTCCTGCTGTGTCATTGGTACTGCAGGCACTGGTTCCTGGCCAACAGTATGGAAACTGGCTGGTGGTATTGCTGCATCTGATGCAATTATGTTTTTGTCTGCTTTGTGCATACTGGCGTCTGTGGCCCATTTGCGATGGGTTGTGGCAATGTTGCTATTTTCTTCAGTGACGCCGAGAAATAGTGGCGGCACAACAGTTAGTAACAGATGGTGGCATGCTTCAGAGTAGTATGACTGCTGTAGATATGAGGATGGGAGAAGACTGCTTATATAGCCATTTTTTTAATACCATTTGAGTCATTCCATGTAACAACTGCGAGGACGACAATTGGCACATGGGAGGGAGGAAGGGAGGGAGGCAGGCAGGCTAAACATGGAATTAGCCATTTGGCTGTGTTTATCTGTTGTTCTTGGAATGTAGTGACAATTTATTAACACAGGGTCAGTAACTAGAATGCCCTGCAATGTGTGTGCAAATCGTAAAGACTCATGTGATTGCATGTCCAGGCTGGCCAGGATAATATTTAATGTGATTTGAGGGCCATGTTCTCCATCCAAAAAAGTTCTTCGTTTTCCTTAGGTTGGCTGCATATTAATCCTGAATGGTGGTTAGTGGGATTTTTCACCATTCTACATACAGAAACTGTCTTACCCGAAAACCACTAAGAACAAATATTTAGGAAACCCGTGCATGATTGAAATACATTAAATAGAATCGCAACGTTTATGAGGATATCCACATTGAAATCGGTGTCAGTGACCGTGAGATAGTTGCAGCATCAGTGACTGATTTCATAGGTACAAAGAACAACTTCAACAAGCAGAAATTTTTGCATGTTTAATAAATTAGGTAAAGATGTGGTAGCGTCGTGCCAATCTCCAGAAGGAACTTGAAATTTCTAACTCTGGGCGGGAAGACGTAGAGAAACTGCGACTAACGCTAAGAACAGGTGACTGACCATTAGAAAGATAGCTTCCCGATATAATAATTCATGGTGGGAAGGATTCTCCATAGTGTACGTCAAACACAGGCTCTATAAAGAAATAATGACTATTGCACAGCAGGTGTAAAGCAAAATGTGAGACTATAGATAGACGCTAAATGAAACACATTCGTCTGTCAAAAGGGAAATGTGTCAAGTCTCCAACAACTATCCTAGCCCAATCTTATCGACAAACCTCTCACAAAACTAAAAGAAATTCTGGCTGTATGTAAAAGCTATCAGTGGCGTCAAAGTTAGCGCCCAGGTACTTCTGGATGAGAAAGGAACTGAAATTTTGAGTTTCCAAGCAAAAACAGAAGCGCTGAACTACATTTTTAAACCGAGCGAGATGGTGCAGTGGGACTTGCGCTCGGGAGGATGACAGCTCAAGTCGCCATTAGGCCATCTAGATTCAGGTTTTCCGTGATGTCGCTAAATTTCTCCAGGAAAATGTCAGGATGCTTCCTGTGAAAAGGACACGGCCGATTTTCTCCCCCAGCCTTTCATAATCCGAGCTTGTGCTCTGTCGCTAATGATCGCAGTGACGATGGGACTTAAAATACTAATCTTCATTTTCTTTTTCCCTTGCTTGCTTGCTTGCTTGCTTCCATTTTCAAATGTTTATGTAGAAAGGAAAATTCAGGAGTGCTGCTGCCCTGTTAATCCTTGCACGATTGCAAAGATGAGTGATATAGATGTTACTACAACTGGTGATGAGAAACAGCTGAAATCCCTAAAATTGAAATAAATTCCAGGGCCCGATGGAATCCCTGTCAGATACTATATACGGTTAACGCTATTTTGTCGAAAGTCGACATGTTAAGAAACGTGACTGTTGTACTTAAGATTTATAATTTATATAAAAAAACAGCTACCAGCCACATGTATGGTTTAAAAAGGTTTATTATCTTCAGACCATGACCGGTTTCGGATTTTTCTTTACAAATCCATCTTCAGATGGCAGATTACAAGCATTCTTAGTTGGGCCTAGTTTTGTCTGTGTTATTCGTTGGCTGCACTGGGAAAGAAAAGAAATATTTTTGTTGTCATATCGGTAGTAAGTACACTAACCTGCAAGTTTACTAATGTTTATAAAAACCATCTCATGAGCAATTAGATTTAGGAAAAGAAGTAAATCTTTTGGAAAAATACCACTACCGATATGACAAAAAAATATTTCTTTTCTTTCCCAGTGCAGCAAACGAATAACACAAACAAAACTAGGTCCAACTAAGAATGCTTGTAATCTGCCATCTGAAGATGGATTTGTAAAGAAAAATCCGAAACCGGTCATGGTCTGAAGATAATAAACCTTTTTAAACCATACATATGGCTGCTAGCTGTTTTTTATATAAATTATAAACCTATATACGGTTTGTTACTGAGTTAGCTTCTCTTTTAACCTTAATGTGGCGAGGATTCTTCAAACAAGAAACTGTGTCCAGAAGCTGGAAAAAAATCAGGGGTCACGCTCTCTTCAAGAAGGGGAATAGAAGCGATCCAGAAAACTATCATCCATTATCATTGACATTTATCTGCTGTAGAATCCCAGAACACAGCTCAAATGGGATGAATTATCTCGAACATTATTGCATCAATCATGCCTACCAACACGGATCTTAAAAACATTGGTCATGTGAAACTTAAGTCACGTTTTTCTCATATGATGATCTGAAAGTCGTGGATCAACAGTTGAGTGCATGGTCGGTACCACACCAACACTTGTTAACGAAAGTACTATTAAAATTTGTGACTGGATTGACGACTTCTTGAATCGATAGGTACAGCATGTTATCTCAAATGGAGCGACATCGAGAGATGTAGAAGTCGCTTGAGAGGTGCCGCATACACGTGTTTTGGGACCATTGTTATTCAAATTTTTATATAAAAGACCTTGCATGAACTGTTAATAATAACCTCAGTCTTCTTGCAGATGATAGTTGTCTGTAAATAAGCACTGTCTGGAAAAACTGCACAAATATTCAATCAGATCTTGATACACGGCGACAGTTATTGAACTATATGAAAAAAAACGTAAATTAGTTACAAACTACGGTGTGCACACACTTTATTCAATATGTAAACGTCACTACAGATATTCGGATTTAGGTTGTGACATGTTCGAATGCCTGCTCTCATTGGCGATGATGTGGCGCTGACGAATAGCGAAATTCTTCATGACCCGCTGAACTGTCGCATCAAGGCTGTCGATGACCTCCTGAATGTCTGTTTTCAGCTCAGCAATGGTTTTGGGCTTATTACTGTACACCTTACCTTTAATGTAGCCCCACAAAAAGGAATCGTATGTGTTCAGATCTGGAGAATATGGCGGCCCAGTGGCCTCTGGGTACCCCAGAGCCAGAATGCGGTCCCCAAAGTGCTCCTCCAGGACATCAAACACTCTCGTGCTTCGATGGGGTCGAGTTTCGTCTTGCATGAAACACATCTTGTCGAAATGAGGATCACTTTGGATAATGAGGATGAAATCATCTAAAACCTTCACGTACCAGTCAGTCAAGGAATATCGTACCAATTATTCCATGACTGGACATTGCACACCATACAGTCATTCATAGAGGGTGAAGAGACTTCTCTATCGCGAAATGCGGATTCTAAGTCCCCCAAATGCGCCAGTTTTGTTTATTGCGAACCCATCCAGATGAAAGTGGGCTTCATCGCTAAACCAAATCATAATGCACATGCTAATTCCCAGTGTGCCCCTTGTCCAACCATGCAGTTCGAACGTCCTAATGCAAACCGTTCAGAGGTTATGACGATTTTATTGCATATAATTCAATAATTGTCACCATGTAAAATTTCAAAGTGGTGCAAAGATTGTCAGCTTTTATTATACTGAAATGGAAATTAGTGTGTTTCAAAAAAATTTAAAACTGTATTTTCCTATAACTACAATATTAATATACATGTGGGAGTAACAACGTTTTAGGTATATAAAATGGAATGATCACTTAGACTCTGTCTTACGTAACGCAGGAGGCAGACTTCGTTTCATTGGTAAGATTCTGGGGAAAATACATTCAGTTCACAAAAGAGATTTCTTACAAAAGACTGGCACGATACATTCTACAATACTACTGAAGTGTATGGTAACCATAGCAGATACGACTAATAGGGGATATTTACCATATAGAAATAAGGGCTGCACAAATGCTAATATTATGGTCGGACCAAAAGAAGAGCGTTATGGAGATGCTAAAAAAACCTGAATTTGCAGATGCCTGTACAGTAGACCGTTACTTTTTAGTATAAAGCAATCCACCGGCTGTACACAAAATCAGGACACGTGTGCTGTAACCTGGTTCAGTTTGCAGTGCTCCGCTGATCAATAGTTACATGTACATTCAGGAGAAATTGAACCAGTGATAGGTACTTTGCTGGAGAGCAAATACTCGCGTCACTACAACGAAATGGAATAGTTTACTGTGTGACAGAGATGTTGTCAATTCCAGTAAGAGATACTCAATTAAAGGCAACAGATGGCTCTACACACATCTGCCATGAGTACTAACGGGTCGGTGGCTATTGACTACCGGGCATTTTAGCAGCTGCGTATGGGACAGGGCAGCAAATCTGTCAGTAACTGCTGGTCTACTACTATTACTGCCACTGTCACTGCCGCCGCCGCCGCCACCACCACCACCACCACCACCCAGGAGCTATGTCCCACATGTGCGTCTCTGGTCGCCACATGTCACAGGGAAAATAGGCCAGCAGATGTTCATATGCAACGGCATGGGGTTCCTGATATGTCTACCACCTTCTCTTACAGGCGAAAGTTACAGGAACCTACTGTCTTGTTGTGGTGGTGGTGGTAGTGGTGGTGATGGTGTCTTCAGTTCAAAGTCTGGTTAGATGCAGCTCTCTAAGCTATGCAAACATCTTCATCTCCAAATAACCTCTGAAAAACCACATCCATTTGAACCTGCCATATGCACCTTCCTACCGCACTCGTCTCTTGGTATTACTCTGTAACTTTTGTCCCCCCCCCCCCCCCCCCCCACACACACACACACTCTTCCCTTTAATGCTAAGTTGACGATTCCCTGATATCTCATAATGTGTCTTATTAACAAATCCCTTCCTTTAGTCAACTTAAGCCACAAATTTCTTCGCTCTCCCATTCTATTCACTACCTCTTTATTAGTTACGCAATCTAACCATCTAATCTTTCTCATTTTTCTATAGCACCACACTTCAAAAGCTTCTGTTCGCTTCTTGTCTGAACTGCTTATCATCCACGTTTCACGTCCCGTACAAGGTTACACTCCAGATAAAAGCCTTCAGAAAATACTTCCTAACACTTAAATGTATATTTGCTGTTAAAAAATTTCTCTTCTTCGGAAAAACTTTTCTTATCATCGCCAGTCTACATTTTATATCCCCTCCGCTTCGGACATAGTCAGTTATTTTACTGCCCAAGTAGCAAAACTCATCCCCTACTTTTAGTGTCTCATTTCCTTCTGGAACACTTGATTTAATTCGACTGCATTTCATTGCCCTTGTTTTGCTTTTGTTAGTGTTCATCTTATATCCTTCTTTCAAGATGCTGTCCATTCCATTCAACTTTCGTGTGCTGTCTCTGTCAGTATTACAATGACATCAGCAAACCTCACAATTGCCGGCCGGAGTGGCCGAGCGGCTCCAGGCGCTACAGTCTGGAACCGCGCGACCACTACGGTCGCAGGTTCGAATCCTACCTCGGGCATGGATGTTTGTGATGTCCTTAGATTAGTTAGTTTTAAGTAGTTCTAAGTTCTAGGGGACTGATGACCTCAGAAGTTAAGTCCCATAGTGCTCAGAGCCATTTTTTTGAAACTTCACAATTTGTGTTTCTCCTCTCTGAACTTTAATTATTTGTCGAAATTTCTCCTTACTTCCCCTCACAGCTTGCTTAATGTATAGATTGAATAACTTTGGGGATAGGCCACAGTCCTATCTCACTCCCTTCTCAAACATTGCTTCCCTTTCATGCCCTTCGACTTTTATAACTTTTCGCTTCCTGTATTTTATCCCTTCTCCCTTCAGAATTTCAAAGAATGTATTCCAGTCAACATCGTCAATAGCTTTCACTGAGTCTACAAAAGCTATAAACGTAGTTTGTCCTTCCATTTCCTACCTTTTAAGATAGGGCTTAGGGGCAGAATTGCCTTGTATGTTCGAACATTTCCCTGGAACCCAAACTGATCTCACCTGTGGTCAGATTCTACAGTTCTCCCATTCTTCTGTAAATAATTTTTGTCAATATTTTGCAACTATGACTTATTATACTGCAGTGCAGTAATATTCACTTCTGTCAGTACCTGCTTTCTTCGATATTGGAGTGGTCACATTCTTCTTGGAGTCTGAGAGTATTTTCCCAGTCTTACACATTTTTCGCAGCAAGTAGAGTAGTTGCAGTCATGGCTGGCTCTCCCAAGGATAACAATAGTTCTGAGTGGGATATCGTCTGCTCCAGAGGCCTTGTTTCTGAGTAGATCTTTCGTTGCTCTGTCGAATTCTGCTCGCAGTGTCACATCTACATCTGCATCTACATGGATACTCTGCAAATTACACTTAAGTGTCTGGCAGAGGGTTCATCGAACCACCTTCACAATAATTATCTATTATTCCCCTTTCGAACAGGGCGCAGGAAAAGCGAACACTTATATCTTTCCTTGAGAGCTCCGATTTCCCTTATGTTATTGTGATTCTCGTTTCTTCCTATGCAGGCCGATGTCAACAAAATATTTTCGCGTTCGGAGGAGAAAGCTGGTGATTGAAATTTCGTAAGAAGATTCCGCCACAACGAGAAACGCCTCTGTTTTAATGCTGTCTATCCCAAATCATGTCTATGAGACTCTCTCTTCTATTTCGTGATAATACAAAACGTGTTGCTATTCTTTAATGGAGAAAGTTCAATCCTGTCTGGTAAGGATCCCAGACCGCACAGCAGTACTCCAAAAGAGAATGGACAAGCCTAGTGAAGGTAGTCTGTCTAGTAGATCTGTTACATTTTCTAAGTGTTATGCCAATAAAACACAGACTTTGGTTTACCTTCCCCACATCATTTTCCATGTGTTCTTTGCAACTTAAATTGTTCGTAATTGTAATTCCTAGGTATTTAGTTGAATTTACGGCCTTTAGGTTAGACTGATTTATCGTGTAACCAAAGTTCAACTGAGTCCTTTTAGTGCTCATGTGGATGACCTCACGCTTTTCATTAGTTAGGGTCAATTGCCAATTTGCTCCCATTTAATTTCATCTACTTCCTCTTTCCTTTCTGTAATGTTGCCTTAAGGTTCATTTCCCCTTATATAGCCTTCTGTATATTCCTTACACCTTTCAACTTTCCATTCTTTGCTTAGTGATGGTTTTCCATCTGACCTTTTGATTTACCTTTCCTCCAAAGGCCCCTTAAATTTTGCTGGAGGCGTTGTCTGTCTTTCCCTTGGTTACACATGTTTTGTGGTGCAGCATTTGCCCTTTAACCGTTCCTACTTAACTATTTTGCGCTTGCTGTCAATCTCAAGTTTTAGACGCTTGTATTCCCATTCATGTGCTTCATTTGTTGCAATTGTATATTTTTTCATCATCAAATTCAATATCTCCTATATTATTCAAGGATTTCTACTATGCCTTGACCCTTTACCCATTTGCTCCTCTGCTGCTTTTACCATTTCATCTCTCAAAGCTACCCACTCATCATCTGCTGTATACGTTTCCCCTGTTTCAGTGAATGGCTGCCCCATGTTCCCTTTCGTGCTCCCAAGATCTTGTGATTCTTTCATCCTATTCACGCCCCTTTTTGTAAGTTTTTCAGTTTTAATCTGCAGTACATAACTAATAAAGAGTTCATATATGTCTTGCACTTTAAAATATCGTTCTGAAATATTTGTGTAGCTGTCATGTAATCTATCATATAATCAATCTGAAACATTCCAGTACCTCTAGGGCTCCTTCACATATACACCCTGAGACGGGCAGTGGTACCTCATTTCACTGCTCATGCTTATTTCAAAGTTACTAAACTTGTAGATTACACTAGTGATTAAGATAAGAAAGCAGATGGAAATTTACAAAGGTGGATGTGAATTTTTATTAACGTGAGTTTGGTGAAAACTGCATTGAGATCCAAGTTCGAGATCTCGAGATATTTGATTGAGTGTAATAATCGGAATTGTTGGGAGCTGGTAGTGGTCATGAGAAGCCATTGTTAGTAGTGGAAATATTGGAGGGCTGGCGTAAGAATACGGTGCAGTTTGCAGGTGGCAGACACCACCTCATATACGACCAGGTGGAACAGTCCAAGGCAGTGCAGACAGAAGGGGAAAAACAGTCCTCATAAAATTACGTTTTGCCGGTTAGGAGGTAAGGGAAATTATTCCACGAAGCATTCTGAGCCTCCACTGGAGTAATCGAGTTATAGTCTGGGAGACGAGTCTTTGGTATTGTCAGCTCGGTAGCATCTTTCCGTTGCCTAGCGACCGCAGGCAGGCAGGCAGCCAATGACGGCCTGACTTTGAGCGGGTAGCAAGGGCCACGTTACCGCTCTGAAACCCTGTCGCGCGCGCTTATGAAACTTACCAGTGTCTCGCGTGCAGGCGGTGCGGTCGTTCGTCGTTTGTCTGAAGTTGAATTCGCAGTTTATTTCGTTTTTGTTGTTTTTAGTGTTTCTTTGTTTATGTTTCGTTGTAAACAATGTCTAGTGCGGCGGGTAGTACCAGCCCAACACAAGAAGTGAAACGGAGGAAGAAAAGTGTGCTACACACCCAGGCCCGTGGATTCGTGTGCTCTGTGAGGGATTACTTTGAGAAAGAAAAGGACAAAGGTGGGCCCTTAATTCCTGTTGTTCAGGTTGTGAAGAGAACTGCAGCAGCATTGAAAATAAGTAAGAACACTGTTGTAAAGATAGGGAAAGAACAGTATAGTGTAGATTGTGACGAGAGTGGCACAACAAAGCTGCACACACCAGGAAAGAAGCGACCGAGAAATAAACAGGTGACAGCTTTGGACGATTTTCAGAAAGACGCTATTCGTCGTCATATATACAGCTATTATAAGAGAAGGGAACATCCCACTCTATCTAAATTACTGGTGTCGCTTCAGAAAGACGATCTTTTTAAAGGGAGCGAATTTTCATTGCGTACAGTGTTGAAAGACATAGGCTTCAGCTATTCACTGTTTAACGGACGCAAAATATTAATGGAAAGGACAGATGTAGTTGCATGGCGGTGCAGATTTCTGCGCAGGATCATGGGTGTGGAATTCGAAAGTATAGTGTGGTTAGATGAAACTTGGGTCAATGCCAGTCATTCTTTACGTAGAGGCTGGAATGATGGAACGCCCGAGGGGACAATGGCAGTGCCTGTTGGCAAAGGAGGGCGTATTATTGTCTTACATGCAGGAACATCGAAAGGTTTTGTGCCAAACTGCTTGAAAATGTTTCGGTCAAAAAAGACGGGAGATTACCATGAAGAAATGAACAGTGTAGTATTTCAAGAATGGTTCGAGACATCGCTTATGACGAATCTGACAAGTCCATCAGTGATTGTTATGGACAATGCGCCTTATCATTCCGTTGTTCACGATAAGGCACCAACCTTGGCAACAAAAAAAGGCGATATCATTCAGTGGTTGAAACGGCGAAAAGTAGATTTCAGAGAAGATTTAAGGAAGGCGGAACTGCTCGAAATTGTAGCACAAAAGAAACCCCAATTTCCAACATATGTAATTGACGAGATTGCTAAAAGGCACGGGCATGAAATCGTTCGGCTTCCTCCATACCACTGTCACTTCAATGCAATTGGAGTAGTGTGGGCGCAGATAAAAAATTACATTGCTGCAAACAATAAAGAATTCACGATCTCTGAAGTGGAAACTCTCCTTCCAGCAGCTATCAATAAAGTGACAAGCGAGACGTGGGCTAAAATTGTAAACAGCACTGCAAGTGCCATCAGAGAGGCGGCCAAAACCGAAGGGGTTGTGGAAGAATGCATCGAAAATTTAACTATACATCTGGGAGAGAGCAGTGATAGTTCGAGTAGTGCTGAGGAAGACAATGTCAAATCAGATTCTGACAGTGATGTGAGTGGTGTTTTTCCATTACAGTAACTACAACGTATTCAGGAATGTAAGGAGGGAGTTTGCTATCGATCTACAAACAGATCATCATATTGCGAATACTTTCTTCAGATTATAACTCTTAATACACTGACCAATTATTCTGTAGCTTGTAGTAGAACAAATTAATAATGCTAATACTTAACAATGGAAACCAAAACTGCTAATGTTCAACAACTTGCGAAAATAGTTTTCATTTCAGTTGTGAAGTTTAACAAATAACTTTATTATGTTTCAGCATCTTAGATACTTGTACTAAATAGCTCTTATCAGTTTTCGAGTTAATATATTTCAAGCATCAACTTCAAATAAATTCACGCGTACCAATACGACTTGTATTTTGTCTCGCTTTTATTTCTGCTGCTAGAGAATGCGTGTAGCAGACAGGGCGCCGCGTGCTGTGAGCCACGTTCGGCAACAGCGCCGTCTGCCCGCTGGAACTGTCAGTACCAATCACTCGTCTCAGGGACTATAGGTCATTGTATTATGAGGAGGACTAATATTCCTAAAGTAGACAGTATGACGTCACTGCAGCCAACGAAAGTTCGCTGTGGTGATGACGAGCCTTCGTTCAGGGAGAACGCGCAGGATAAAAGATCGGACTTGCGTCGGATGACAGTTGCAACTCCATGGCGTAATAAGTTTTGTTTTTTATTTGCTCATGTTCCATTAACAACGTGTATTTCAGTACAATCGCATAAGCAGTGATTTTTTATTTTAGTTGGCGTTGATAAAGTATAAGTATGCCGTGCAACAGGCCATCACTCATATGCATGACAGTAAGTGGGATGAGATACGCTGTCTAGTTGCATACAGCCTCAGTGTTGTGGCTATATCGTCGCTGATGGCCTCTTGGTCGCGATAGTGGATTTAAATCATTTTATGTCTTGGAGAATACTGCATTACTTGTTGCCAGCAAATCCAAAACTATCCTGGCATCGTAGTTATAATTGTCACACGGCAGAGAACGTAAATCATAAGCCACTCAGTACAACAACGTTGTGGCAGATTAGAACTGTAAATTCATAGGTGGAAACTGTTTCGTACGTGTTAGCAGTGCCATGATGATCAGAAGTAATTAAGGTAGCGTGAGCTCCGTGAATTCTGATAAATAAACTCATATGAGGGTTGTTCAAGAAGGAATACAGCACTTTTTTTTGGGAAAACAGGTTGGTTTAATTCAGGGTACACCATATTATTCCGCACTCATGTGGCTACAAAACGCTATTTTTCAACATAATCTCCGTTGAATGGGACAGCCTTACGCCACCTTACTCAGAAAGCCTGTATGTCCGCATGTTATCACTCAACTGGTCGACATCAGAGTCAAGATCTTGCTGCGTCAATAACCTCCCCAAGATCCGCGTACTGCTTCCCACAGAGTGCATCCTTCATTTGGCCAAACAGATGAAAGTCGGAAGGTGCGAGATCCGAGCCGTAGGGTGGCCGAGATAGAACAGCCCAATAAAATTTTGTGAACTCCTCTAGGGTGTGCAATCTTGTGTGAGGCGTGGCATTGTCATGGAGAAGGAGAAGTTCATTTGCATTTGTGTTACAAAGAACCCGTTGAAGTCGTTTCTTCAGTTTCCTGAGGGAAGCGCAAGTTGATCGTTGCATCATGAGGGAGGACATCAAACAGATAACCCCTTCAGAGTCCCATAAGACCGCCGCCATGAGTTTACAGGCTCAGAGCATCTCTTTGAACTTTTTCGTTGGAGGAGACACAGTGTGGCTCCACTCCATGGACTGCCATTTTGTTTCTGGTTCGAAGTGATGAATCGATGTTTCATCGTCTGTGCTGATGTTCAACAAAAAATTATTACGAAAAGCCTCGTAACACGCAAGCAATTCTACACAGATGGTCCTCTGTTGCTCTTTATGAGCTTCTGTTAGGCGGCGAGGAAACCAGTGGACACACACAGACACACACACCCCTTTGAGTTTCCCAACTGGTGAACGAAGGTGTCATTACTACCAACAGAGCCGCCCAGTTGAGCAGCACGATGTTTGGTTGTAATCCGTCGATCGCCTTGAACGTGTGTGTCCACACGTTCCAACATTGCAGGAGTCACAACTGTGTGCGATCAGCTGGTATGTGGGAGATCGGACACATTTGAGATACATTTTGCCATGATGACAGACGCCTTGCCCAACGACTCACCGTGCTTTTGTTCACTGCCAGGTCTCCACAGGTCCTGAAAGCGTTTATGAACATCTTCGATGCCCTAGTTTTTCACCAAAAGAAACTCAATGACAGATCTCTGCTTGGAACACACCTCCGTTACAAACACCATTTTGATGGTTATGTACGGCGCCGCCACCTGTCAGATCTTCATCGAACTATAGAGGCTGAAGTGGGACTATTCCTCAATGCTCCACAACAAATTCCGCTTTTCTGGCCGAGAAAGAAATGTGTTGTATTACTTATTGAACCACCTCATAACTTTGCATAATTATTGTAACGAATCTAAACCTAACAACTTGGAGAACACTGGACCTTAAAAATATATTAAGATTTTAGCACAATGGTTGCTCTTCATTTGCTGGTGTACAAACCTTACCTAGAGTGGTGTTGTGTTGGAATAATTCGCCATCGGATTTAATATGTTGGAACCCAATGTACAAACAATTGCACTACAGGTAAGGACAAAAATGGTTCAAATGGCTCTGAGCACTATGAGACTTAACATCTATGGTCACCAGTCCCCTAGAACTTAGAACTACTTAAACGTAACTAACCTAAGGACATCACACAACACCCAGTCATCACGAGGCAGAAGGTAAGGACAGGTCAGGTTAACAGTTCGAGTGTGTGTGTGTGTGTGTGTGTGTGTGTGTGTGTGTGTGTGTGTGTGTGTGTGTGTGTGTGTGGGGTTGCAACTGTCATGCACCCCAATTATGTTCCTGCTTCCTGGAACAGGCAGTTGATTGCATAGTACAGTGTTGGTTAGGGTTTGGCATATATCTTCTTTATGTATACCGATGTATTTTGTTCTGATTAGCACCTAAAGGGGATAAATAAATTAATTTCTAGCACGAGAGGGTTAAAATGTTCCAAACCTTCTTGCATGATTCTTAAATCCAGTGTCGGCCATGATGAAATTATGCTCTGTGCAAAATTCTACCAGGGGGCTTCATCTTTCATTCCGTTCCCCCAAGTCCATATTCTCTTACTACTTTTGCTTCTCCATCTCTTCTTACTATTGAATTCCAGGCACCCATCACAATTAATTTTTCCTCTCCCTTAACTATCTATACTTCTTTTATCTCATCATACATTCTTTCAATCTCTTCATCTGCAGAGCTAGTTGGCATATGAACTTGTACTACTGAGGTGGGTGTAGGTTTTGTGTCTGCCTTGGCTACGATATGTTGCTCTTAGTAGCTTACCCGTATTCCGCTTTTCTTATTCATTATAAGACCTACGCCTGCAGTACCTCTGTTTGATTTTGTATTTGTAACCCTGTACTCACCTGACCAGAAGTCCTGTTTATCCTGCCACCAAACTTCACTAATCCCCACTATATCTAACTTCAACCTATCCATTTCCTTTTAAAATTTTCTAACTTACCTACACAATTAAGGGATCTAACACTTCACGCTCTAATTCGTAGACTACCAGCTTCGTTTTTCCTGACGACTAGTGCTCTTGAGTAGTCCCCGCCTGGAGATCGGAATGAGGAAATATTTTGCCTCCGGCATATTTTACCCAAGAGGATGCCATCATCGTTTAACCACACAGTTAGAGCTGCATGCCGTCCGGAAAAAATTACAGCTGTAGTTTCCCCTCGCTTTCATCCGTTCGAAGTACGATAACAGCAAGGTCGTTTTGATTCATGTTACAAGGCCAGATTAGTCAATTATCCAGACTGTTACCCCTGCAACTACTGAAAAGGCTGCTGCCTGTCTTCCTCAACCACATGTTTTTCTGATTATGCGTATTCATTAGTTTACCCGCAGCAGCCCAATAGTGACCTGTACATTCCGAGAGACAGTGGTAATCCAAATGCTTTGTAACACCTCATGGAGATGAAGGTGCCAGAGCATTTGTGCTGCCCCACTCTACTTCCCAGTTCCCTTCAAGTTGTGTGAGCTTAGCTCTGTTTGTCAAGTCTGGGTTACCATTGGGCGGGATGTGCGCTTTTCGGACGCAACTCCGGCCAATCCTTGGTAGGTGTGGGTGACGGTTGAGATAACTTGCATCTGCATCTACATCTATAGTTGGAAAGCCACCTTACGATGTATGGTGGAGGCTACTTCTGGTAGCATTATCATTGCCTCTCCCCTTTCCCCTATTCCATTCGTGAAAGGTGCATGGGAAGAACGACTGTATGTAAGCCACCGTATGAGCTGAGCTCTAATCTCTCTGATTTTCCTGCTTTGGCCATTTCACGAGATGTTTGCGAAAGATAGAATGTGTTGCCCGATTCTTCTTGGAATGTTAGTTCTCGGTATTTCCAAAGTAAACCTCTTCGTGATGCCGAACGCTTCTCTGGTCGTCTGCTGCTGCAGTTTGTTTAGCATTTTGATAACGCTCCTGCGATTACCACGGAAACTCGTAACTAAACAGACCACTCTTCTTCAGATCTTCCCTGTCCATTCTGTTTATTCTTCCAGGTAAGGGTTTCATATTGATAGATAAAACTCGCTCAAACAAGTGTTTTGTAAGCCTCTTCTTTCGTGGACGAATTACATTTCCTTATGATTCTTCCAGTGAATATCAGTCTGGCATGTACTTCACCAACGATTTGTTTTGTGTTGTAATTACAATTTAGGTCGCTCCAGACGCTTACTTCCAAGTATTTTTACATTTGTTACCGTTTCAGATGATTTATTACCAATAACATAATCGAACAGTGAAGGATCTAATAGCCTATATATGCGCAATACACTACATTGACTCACGGTCAGATATCTGCGGATATTCCTGCATTTCGCTATAGTCTTCTTGCTTTGTAACCTTGCAATAGACCAGAACCGTTTGTGGAAAGCCTCTCGGAGCTTTCGATGTTTGCCGCAGCAGACACCAACCCGCAAGTCCGAGTCCACTCTGCCACATTTCGGCTGTCTGCTACGGTGATCAGTCTGATGGACTTTCAAACATAATTCACTTCACTTTCTAATCCACCAGTAATAGCAAAAACTTTCAGAAACAATTCCGCAAAATAGCTCGTGGCTGTGTCAAGATGAGAACGGTTTACACTCTTGAGTTTGTTTGATAGCTGTGCAGTGACTACCGTCTACCGGCTTTGACCACATGTCCGGCTGTGCTATGAGTGTATTTATCAACTATCATTTTCTTATTCGAATTTATAGTACTTATCTCGCAGTTCCGTATTGGATTTTACATTCTTCAAACTTAAGAACGTTGTTTAAGCGTTGTAAAACAGAGTCGCAAGTGGAAAAAATACAACTTTCGTGACATATCGTTCTCTTTCGGTTTAATAGAGAGGCGAAAGTAGCGGTGGCAGATCGAAGGCTGTGCATTTAAGTGTGGAGCGAGTGCTTTACGACAAAACGCTTCAGGAAAGGATTTTTTTGTTTGTAGAAAGATCGTCCTGGCATGAATGATTTTCAACATGAGGAAACCTCGATAACTAACTTTAAGTGGTGAACTACGACAGTTTAATCGAAATGCAACATTTGCATTCAATAGGTAAGTTTCAGAACTCAGGTATAGGAGTACTGCATGTTCTAATTAAAAGCAATAAAAACTAATGGGATGAATATTTGCTTGAACGTCATCAGGTCGCTTATTGAGCGCTCTTATACAATATTGTTCTTAAGAAGATATTAACGTCTGAGCCCTACGAAAAGATATACGCGAACAAAGGGTGGAGTGAACGTATTATTTTGCATCCGGTGGCTCAAAGAGGCTGTTGAGCCCTACGAACTCCCGTCGAGTGGCGTGTCCATCGTTGCTGGTATTTGTTTCCAGCAACTGAGACATCTTTTGGTCTCTGTGTACGAAGAATGTGGACGACAACTGTAACTCAGAACCGGTAGGTTTCTGCTGGTATGGAAATAAAATATGCACTGTACTAATTATAATATGCACTGTACTAATACAAATAAAATAAAACTTACCAAGATAATGTTAACATGAAGTCTATTTGAATAATACAAAGTGTCTGTAACACGAGCATGCATATATCGGCATACGTTAGTAAGTTATTACTCACTTCGGACTAAGAAACAGTCTGTTTACTTGCTGTCTTGCGCTGTACTCATGGAAATGTGGTATTTCATAAATAAAATACTGTATTCATAGTGACCAAAAATTATGTTGGCAGAAGCAGAAAGAGACTTTGTCAGTTGGGCAATATGGTAAGTTTTTCGCCTTTACACTATGGACCATTGGAAACAGCGAGACGACTTTTGATAGAGAAGTATTTTAAGATTATCTTACTGTCTTTCGATTTAGTTGCTTGTACTTTGTCCTAGACTGGAACGACGACTCTATACAGATTCCACTTTACACGCCCTAAGAATATTCTTCTCCCCCTCACTGTCCCAATGTTTTGTAGGACAGACAAACGGCAACATGAATGAAGAGATTAGTTGCAATTTCCATGTGGAACGACTTTCCTGGTCTCAAAACCATACATTGATACCCTTGCGTCACACCTTAAGTGAAAATCACTCCGATTACTGAATGGAAATGGCAAGAAAAATCAGATGAATTTGGCAAGATAATTCTGTGCCCACCAGGAAATAACTCATTGGTCACAAAGTTGCCAAACATTCTGCGTGGTTGCCAAGATTTCGTTCTTCTACCAGGAGGAAGAACACCAACCGATGTGTTCCATTAGCTGGCTTGGAAGTGGCTACAGCTTGTCTCTCAAAGACACGTCTGCTGATGGTTGGAATATCAAAAGTATATGTCACTGAGTTTATTCCCATTTCTGTAATTAGGTCTAAGTACTAGAGTGTAGTCACTAATAATGCTCAAATGCACTGACTGCTAAATAAACATAATAAATCAATAACGGTTTGTGTTTTTCTGTCTTAAGCGCACTGAAAACTAAAACACTCATTAACCAAGCGGGATTCACATTTCTGGAGCGTTCCAAAACATCGAGTAGGCCACATGGCCATTGATAATTACAGACTTTGAAAATATTTTTATTAAGAACGCTGCCATTGACACTATCCCCAAAACAACAACAAATCATCCTCAAACAAAACTGTCATTATTCTATAAAAACCGAAAGAAGGGAAAAAAATCATCTCCTCGTAATAATTACAATATTACCACTTCTGACGCTTTGTCAATAAAAGCGAAAAGCGTCTATGTTGAAGAGCTTTTCAATTTGTAGTAGACTTAAGACAGAGAGAACCAAGCAGTGCTTTAAAATCGACGCAGAGTGTTCTTGATTTAGTCCGTAATGGTTTCATACGATCGACGCCTCTAGGTTACCACAATATGCGTACGAGAATCATCGAGCTGTAATGCAACGGCTGTGGTAGTAGGTGATGCCCTCTCACGATCCTGGTGGGAGCAGGGTGATCTCAGGGGTGGGGGAGACCTTACTCTATACGAGCACTTGTTCTTGCTCACCTTCTCATCCGCAAGGGAACACGCCTTAAAATCCTTATCCATAAAAAATCTATTAATTCCTATACAACCATCCACTTTTTCTCCACCCAAATTGGAGCAGCATGAGAAGATATGGTTGAAACATTACCTGAAGGAAACTGTCGAATTTTAAAACGTGCACAATCCAGGCAAACAGAGCTGGAGGCTCGGCGTCTTGTACTGAAATGTCAGTCTGGCCGATGGAATCTGGGGAAGCGGAGGGGGGGGGGGGGGATCGACTAATCATATTAAACAACCAAATAAATACAAAGGAAATAGGAACAAATTGAACGAAATTGTCTATGCTGCAGCAGATAATTTACACACCATTAAACCTGACGAACATCAAATGTGACATACTCGAAATCAGTGAGACGAGGCTCAAAGGCAGAGCGGCTACTGTCCTCAGGTTGCACACCTGGGCTAGTTATATTCAAGGTCACGCTCACTCTTTTACCCCCAGGGAAACACCAGCAATCATTCAATGCTTCGCAGCAAACCCTCACCCCACCCACACACCTGTGGCAATTGGACTAGCTATATTCCAGGTCATAACATATCTCAATAGCAGTTACAAAGTCCTGTGTGATCTACACAGTCCTGTCACGTTAATGTGACCAACATATATGTTAAACGCCAACATGCAACAACCACTAACAATGGAGGATGTGTAAATCGTGTCGAGGGCGTTAAAAACTGTGGAGTCCTATTTGTAATGCGGAAATGGAGCGATTTATCTGACTTGCAAAAGAGCATGATCATTGGATTTCAGACCAAGGGAGGAAGTATTTTCGAAATAGCTAAGTTTATAACCTGTTCACTTTCTACTGTGGTTCAAGTACACTGTGCATCCCAGAATGGCGCTATCCAAAACTGGCTCTGAGGCAACTGTGGCGCACCACAGGCCGTAGAAGACAGGGGTAAATGACAGCTACGGAGATGTGTATGGGGAAACAGACGTGCAATTGTTGAGCAACTGACCACCGAGAAGAACCAACGGGCTACCAACAGTGTTTCCTCAATGACTGTTCGGCGAACATGATGTGTATGGGCTGCAGCAGCAGCAGGCACCTGATTCAAGCACCCATGCTGAATGCTGTTCATCGAAGACAAAACTGCAACTGGACATCCACTGACTGGAGAAAGGTGGCCTTTTCGTATGAATCTCATTTTATGTTCCATTGAACAGAAGGCCGTTGGTGTGTAGGACGTGAAACGTCTGTAAGCAACAATCGTCAGAAGGTTTCACAACCAGAGGACAGAGCGTCATGGTCTGGAGCATTTCCTGGGTGATCTTCCCGTTGTGGAAGGCGCAATATACCACCCCAAGTATGCTTCTATCCTGGGGGACCATGTCCACCACTACATGCAGTTCGTTTTTTCTTGGCGTGATGGCATCTACCAGCAGGGCAATGAACATGGCACACAACTTGTTGTGAATGCGCATTGTTTGAAGAGCCACAGGATGAGTTTACTGTACTCCACTGCCCACCAAACTCTCATCATGTAAACGCGATTGAAAATCTATGGTACCACCTCAGTCAGGCTGTTTGTGCCATGGATTCTCAACAGAGAAACATAATTCAGCTGGCCATGGCACCTGAGTCAGCATCACAGTTGGTACCGTTCTGTACCTCATTGACTCTGCAAATGCTGCAAAAAGTTGTTATTAAGCCTGTTGACTGGGGCTCACCTAAATGTGACTAGACAATGTAAAACTACTGTGTAATTCCTATATCTCTCTGTCTCTGGGACGAAATTAAAATGGTAGGGAATCTAACCCTCCTCATGGACCAATGATAGTCAAGATCCTCGTCCCCTCTTCATCCTCTGTAACTAGTTCAGTTGCATAGGCGTCTTCATTTTAGGTCTATGCATCATGGAGAGAGGTTCAGGTTTGTCATAAACAAATTATTATTGACAAGAATTCTGTAGAGAAAGGCTTTGGAAACAATAACAATGATGTGACTAATTAACTAATGGTATATTATTAACGTTTTTTTGCTATACAGTCAGGTAACAGTAGTGTTTCTTTCCTAGGGTTAATTTTGTCTTTTGTTGGGTTATTCACACCCTCAGCCGACCTGTGGGTGGCACCTGCATGTGGTATGTGTAAATATTCGACCTGAGCTCTACAATCTCTTCTATCTGTTAAATACTCCCCTCATCTTTCACCAGGCCAATAATATTTTCGTTTTGTGGTGTTACGCCACAAGGAGTATCGGCCAAATGTACAGGCATGTGGAATTCTTTTGGATTGTACCTAACTGCAGTACTTCATATGGATTGCAATCTTTCGTCAACTAGATGAAATTCTCTGTATCCGTATAAAGTACTTTGGTCTCATTGAAGTTTAGCTTTTTCAGACTCGTATTGGAATTGGTACATGTGTAGTTTGGAGAGATCCAGAATACACATATTGATACATACACGCTTCATGAACTGCACTGACCTTGGCCATATCCACGACGACTAGTCCTTCATTGAAGATGGTGATAGGCTTTAAATGTGGCCTGCAGATATAGGAGAGACATAGCGCCGCATGCAAATACATAGAAATAAAAGAGACGTTATACATACGGAGTAATTGGGCTATATAGTAAGAGAGAGGCTGTAGGTCCTTCCTTAATGTAATGACTAGATGTAGTAGACGGAAACACACCACATACGTTTTAATACTGGGAAGACGGTGCATTGCAGAGGGACATGGCGATAAGACGAAACTGTCATATTGCCACTAGTTCCACGTGTGTGTGTGGCTCAAAATGGCTCTGAGCACTATGCGACTTAACTTCTGAGGTCATCAGTCGCCTAGAACTTAGAACTAATTAAACCTAACTAACCTAAGGACATCACACACATCCATGCCCAAGGCAGGATTCGAACCTGCGACCGTAACGGTCACGCGGTTCCAGACTGAAGCGCCTTTAACCGCACGGCCAGACCGGCCAGCAGTGTGTGTGTGTGTGTGTGTGTGTGTGTGTGTGTGTGTGAACAGCAGTAATGCGTTCCCAGGTATAAGATTCTATCGTGGCTTGAAGTGGTGTGTATCCACTTGGTAGTTAAGCTGCTAGTTCTATATATAGGAATATAGGGTGAAAAAAGAAGTTGCTGACATGTGCTATGTCACAGAATGAAATTTGCGCTGTGCAATTTTAATCTGCCAGGAAGTTCCATGTGCTATGTCCTCTTAACTCGTTTTATTACTGTGGATTTTTAAGATACCCTTTATTTCCATTCTGAATGCTGAGGTATTCTCTCCCAATGTATGCGAGCTACAGGTCATATGTATTTGGAATTATAAAATATTTGGATGCCATTTAAATGATATGATTCCATAAACGAAAACCGATACTCATGGGTCACATATTGGTGCTACCACAGGTGAAATCATGAGAAGTTTACTGTTAGAGGATAAAAGGGCTCTGTGCACAACATGGATAGCATTTACTTTATCTATGTGACTTAGATTATCACCCAATATTGCTGCACACCAATCGTCTAATTTTCTAAACCATTTACCTGACAGGTAACCAACATTCTTCTATTGTTCTCTCCTGAAGTATCAATTCATATAAAGTTGACTACTTAGAAGGAGAGAGAGAGAGAGAGAGAGAGAGAGAGAGAGAGAGAGAGAGAGAGAGAGAGAGAGAGAAAGTAAGTCCAAAGATGCTGTCATCTCGAGTGCTGTCCGTATCTTATCTCTGTTGTATGGAAGGTTAGGTCTGCCTTTTGATAACTCTACCTGCCAGCCTGTGAGGTCATGTTATAATTCTTTGGTATTTAATGTTTAGCATTTTACCGTCATGCATTGTTATTTTTTAAAATAAGCAATTACATTCTTGCTATAAAGTAGACTGTGTGATGTTAAAACGATTTTCCTCATTTTCCGCCATTAGAATGCACTTTTGGTGCGTTGAGTAACACTATGCATACCGCTGACCCTGGGGTATCCACGTCACAGTACACACAAAATAGTGCAATTTGATTGCAAGTACATCCACACTTAGAGGGTATGGCCGAAACTGCTGCCATCTTGGGTGTTTACTCAGAGGTTTTTGCTACAGGTATGAACAGTCGACTAAACTGTGCTTGACAGTTGAGTTTCTAATGAATAATATTATCTGTCTGTCTATAATTTTAATTATTCAATATGGAAATCAATTACAAAAGCTCATACTTCTGGTGTACATGTATAAAATATCGCAGAGCGATTTATAAAAACCACTTGCAGCGACCTGTTGTTTTATCATGTTTTAATACACACCAGAGGCTAGTAACGCTTTGATACAGATATGCAGCTGTCTCTCCATTTAGCGAGCAGTGCACAAAGGGCTGTGGAGAAGCTGTAATGTGATTACGACTGTCTGCTGCTACTGGACGTTGTGCAATGCTATCGTGTGCTCTTGCTGGCGGAGAAGAAATTACTCTCACTACCGTCCATTAATATTATTGTGGAAGCAGTGCGTATCATGATAGCTAACAGACTTTGAATGACGCCTGATGCTTACATAAGACACTGATGGATTCTGCGCTAGTGGACACCTGCGAAGGTGTGTTACTAAAATATGCATGGCATTCTTTGAACATGGAAAACAGCAGCATCTGAGGCATGGGTAGTACTCTGTAGATAATGGCCGTGACATGCTGTAAGTTTCAAAGTGTCAAAAACATATTCTTATTGTTCATCACTGCATATGTTGCATCCTGCCACTGTCCACATGACAGGTCAACATCTACACCTGCACTGAAATATAATCCTATATTTAAGAACACTGATGGAAGATAGCATCACCTGCACACAGCCATGAGATGATGTTATCCTGCCTAAAGCTGTGTGTTTAAGATATGTATACTCAATTTCTATTGGCTGGAGTAAACAAGGAACTCCGTTTTCAGCTACAAATATAAGGCGTTTCGGGGCAAAAGTCATTTCAGTCTGAGACCTGCTAGAAGCATCAACAGTGCTGGTAGCATCAGCAGAGATGAAGTGGTATAATGGAAATGGTATGAGGGTGGTTCATCAGGGATTAATACGAAACCCTGATTTGACTCTAGTAATCCTACACACATTTATTTAAGACGATTTTTCCATGTTTTTGTGCGTGTGTTGTAGCTACAGTCTGATGATTAATTTTTTCTGGGCCGGCCGGGGTGGCCGACCGGTTCTAGGCGCTACAGTCCGGAACCGCGCGATCGCTATGGTCGCCGGTTCGAATCCTGCCTCGGGCATGGATGTGTGTGGATGTCCTTAAGTTAGTTAGGTTTAAGTAGTTCTAAGTTATAGGGGACTGATGACCGCAGAAGTTAAGTCCCATAGTGCTCAGAGCCATTTGAACCATTTTTTAAAAAATTTTTTCGTCTTCTGTTGCAGATGTAATGGGTGTGTGCTGACTTGGGCTTGCACCTGCAACAACAACGCCATGATCTGACACGATGATGGCATTCTTAGACAGTGTATTCACATAACCCACAAACACCACCAAAGCTCGATATACAATCATCAGCATAGTATGGTCTGATTGGACCAGATGTACTGTCGGTGCAGCTATGCTCCTCACACCCTGGACCATCTCATAGTTGCCACCACTGGCAGTCGCCACGAAATCACAACGGGTGCAGGAGCAGCAGCCCACGCTGTTACGGATCATCACATAAATCTTGTGGGCACATTGAACCACTGTGGCTGCTGACACCTTTTCGGACAGGATCTCAAAAGTTCACATTGTCAACACTAACGCAGGGTATAGAGATCCTGAAACATTCCTTAATCCTTGTCAAGCCGTTTTGGAAAGGGAGTTCCCCAGATGCGTCAACAGCCCACAGTATCGTACCATTAAGTTCAAAAATGGCTCTGAGCACTATGGGATTTAACTGCTGAGGTCATCAGTCCCCTAGAACTTAGAACTACTTAAACCTAACTAACCTAAGGACAACACACACATCCATGTCCGAAGGAGGATTCGAACCTGCGACCTTAGCGGTCGCGCGGTTCCAGACTGTAGCGCTTAGAACCGCTCGGCCACCCCGGCCGGCGTACCATTAAGTACTAAGTAGTTATGTACTGTGAACCTCTTTCTGTAAAATGGCAGTGATGCTATTGACAAAAACAGCATTTTCCAAATGTGTGGGGCTAATGGTGTGTTACTTGCGAAGTGAGTCAGTCACAGAGTGGTTCAGAACTTTTACCAAGGGCGTCACATTGGGCCATTTTTCCGAAAATGCAGGGAAGGGGGTTTGATAATGCACTCAGCCCAGTAGTCTAACTTGATACATCGTCGCACATTTTTGATTCACTTAATGGGAGTGGAGGTCCAGTTTCATCCATCTTCCGAAAGATAGTGCGTTAGAAAAAGGATGTATTAATGTCCAGAATACTGCTAAGGAAGATCAGTTTTGCTTTGCATGGTCGCTTCTGGCTCGCGGTAGAAATTACCTGCCAAACACAGTGCATACAAATACATACTGAACTTCGCATTTTCCATGAAACTCGAGGACCTGTCAAAATTCGAGTGGCAGAATCCCGATTATTCTATTCACATTTATGGCCTGGATGTAGATGATGATAGTAAACCAGAAGATGACAATGAGCATAATGTACAGAAAGAAATCAAGCATAAAGTATATTAACTCTTATAACTCTCAAACTCAGCTGATCATTGCTCAAAACATGTAGAATATTCATGCTGTTCTCCTAGAACGAGAAGAAACACAACATGTGGACTATTAACATATCCCACCTATTCTCCTCCCAGTTGTCAGGAAATGAAGGTGTGAATTATTATAGTAATAGAAGCCTCAACACCAGCTTGATTCGGCAGGTTGTACCTCACTATGCTAAGTCCTGGCTCATGCCAGGATTGACCCAAGTTACCCAGAACCTACACTTTCTATCTACTCAAGTCCAATTTTTCAGGTCTATCTCACATAATTTATTTAAAAACGTATATTTTATAATAAATTACTTAGAAAATTAATGAAAATGAATATTTTATACCACATTCACTTATTATAAATTAATAATTGTTTTATACAAAAGGTGAATGTAGGAAAATAGATTTAATATTTCTTTATAAAATGTGTATTTAAGAAAAAAATTTAATTCATTCTTGCAAAGATTAATTCATACTAAAATTTTACTGGCCCTCCAGTTCAGTGTATTTTATTATAAAATGTGAATGTACATAAATAAATAAAAACTGTTCTATTCTTTACTCAAAATTTTTCTAATTATCTCTTCTTCAGCAGCCACAAGATCTTTATGAAATGTTGATTTTTTTATGTTTCTTTAATGATTGCTTGAGTACAGCTCTACTGCATACACAAGTAACTTTAATTTTTGGGTAATATTTCTCACATTCTTTACAAATTCAAAAATATCCATCTTTTCGATATTTATCTTCATAAAATTCATTAATATTCTTTTTCTTTAGACAGTCACCACTGCTTTAGCTGTTTGGTATTGTCCATTTAAAGATCATAAAATTTAATAGGCAAAAACAAAATTCTTAAAATATTTTAAGAGAGTGAATTCTACATCATGAAATTCATTTTTCTATTTGTAAGTTTCTTCATTCCTTTGTATTTCAGTGTCATCTGGTCGTTTTCAACTAATTGAAAATCCCAGTCAGTAATTAATTTAGAATATCTATCTGGTAAAATAATCTTAAACTCATTATTAAGCTCCATTCAAATTGTTTCTCCATATCTAGTATTTAAATATTCACATCCAGTAATATTATATAAAACACTTTTCTCTAACTCACTTAATTTTTTTTCTCTCTTTCGAGACACTTGCGCAGTTGAGCGTCTCGATTAGAGTCTCCATTTATAAAATTTTTATTAGATTTTTATAATATATAATGCCTGTATGTTAATGTATCTGTTTTATATTCCAAAACATATCTTTTGTCGCCATGAGAACTCAATGCTTTCTTCTTTATTTCAACTGTGTATATTTCATATTTTCACTTCGAGTAATATAAATTTTTCGGTACTGTTTTCTATTGTTAAACAAACAATCTTTATAATCTTCTAAGTTTATTCTGTTTTTAACAATACATTTCTTAACTCCTTTCGATTTTTCTGTATTTTATCACCAACTTTATAAGCACACATTTCTGCTGCTCTGAGTCCTTCGACGAGAGCCACTGCCTTCGTAGCTTCCATGTTACGAGTCTCAAGTTTCTCAATTAGGTCTGGAAGGTCACCCAAGTGCGCTCGGATGCAAGATAGGCTGTGTAACACGCTGGAATTTTTCAGGGAGTCCTTGGCTTTTGGTATGGCTAAATTTTTGCTATCTTCAAAGCCCTTTAGGACCTGGAACAAGACAGTAGTAATCTAATGAATGTCGGTTTCAGCCTGAAAAGTGCTGTACAGAGAAATAAACTTAATATAGGAATTCTATGTTGTGTTCTTTTTCTTTGCTTATTCAATTTATCCAGAACTACATACGCATCCATACCTCTTTCACTTTTCTGTGGTTGTCTGCATAATGGTTTGCAGCTGAAATCCACATTTCCCACCTCGACGAGACTGGTTCAGGTGGGAGAGGACAGTCAGGGTGAGCAGTCTTGGAAACTCTCACTCGACTACGTGCCTTAATGGATACCTTTTTTACCGAAGATATAAGGCTGTTGACCTCTGGCAATGTGGCTATGACCTCTTCAGGGACTCGATGGATCCCATGAGCCAGACAGGTGAGGTGAATAATTTTAGGGTAAAACACCTGGAGACACTGCGGCCTTCAGCATATAACGGCACTATCTGTCACAATGGGCAAAACCTTGTTCCTCACACGTGTCTGATCTTCACTTCTCCATAGTACGCCTGAAAGAAAATCAAAGGATTTTACAAATTTTACAATTTTTTTATTATTGGCTCGGGAAATATGAAAAAGTAATTATTGTCTCGAGATATGATGTGAACAACTGCACTCTTAAATTATCTATAATTTATTATAAACTATTCAGTATTGGCGAAACTTACACAATGCTCTAGCTTGAGCAGAAATGCTCTGAAGTCAGAGATAGGGGACCTGTGAACAACAACAATTAAAACTTTAGTTTCACTAAATTCAACTGCCCTTGCACAACATTCACACACTGTTCAGTGCAGTGCCGAGATACGTCTATGGACTCAAATGGAGTACCGTTTTTTACATGCATGGCCACTCCCCCAATCCACAAAGAACTCCTTGAAAAACAGTCAGCTAATCTGCATCCTGGTAAAGGAAGCCTCTGAATTGTCAAATTATTTAAATGGTGCTCCGATATACCAATAATGTCAGAGTCAAAATCTACAAGGAGTTCACTAGCTTTATCTCTAATACCTCTTATATTTTGATGAAATATGCTAATTCCTTCATCTCTTGGATACCTGGCGTCCCTTGAAAGTGATTCCTTTGTTAGAGGGATTTCCTTTAAGCGGGGATACCTATCAGCTGATTTCAGTCTAAAAAAGGTGCAGCTCTAACACCATCTACTAAAGGAATTTTCCCGTGAATGATCCCACCACCGCCCACTACACTGTCAACTTAAATCTTTGGCAGCCTCCCCTTCCCATACCTATTGAGGTGCAGGCCATGCCTAGTGAAACCCGATCTATTGATAGACTCAACTGGTACGAGAACAGTGTGAGTTGTGCCATCAGTGCCTTCTCCAGCCCCACGTTTAACACGCCTAACAGCAGCATTAAGATGAGGCCGATGAGGATGCTGAAACAGTTGCACGAAGTGCATATTAGCGCCACCACTTTGAGTAGCAATCTTTAACTGGTCACCACCTACATCATACTCCCCATCCCTATCAAGACTATCCCCTGATCTACTCACAATCACTACCTGATCCTCTTTCGTAAAATTCCTATATAACTCCCTTATGTTAATAGTCAGCTGAGCCAAACCTGCACTAGGTTTCACAATGCTGCTGACCTGGTACTCACTCCCCAACACTTCCTGCAACTACTGACCCACATTTCTGTCACGCGAACTACCTAGCAGCAGAATCTTCTTCTTTCTATTGGAATTTGCAACTGACTTAGGCTGCCTGACTATTGAGGACTGTTGCATGTTTCCTATACCTACAGGTACAAAAGCTCCTCTCCAATCAACTCTGACAGTGGGTCAAATCTATTGGTTATATGCAAATTACAATGGTCTGAGTATCTCTTCCTCCTAGCAGCCTCCTTACCAACAGCCAGTTCCCACTCCCCAGGGCCCTTCACCGTCCTCAACCTATCTAGTTCCTCCTTTGCGTATTGTAACTGCACCTACAGGGCTCAAGTCTCACACTCCTGCTCCTCTATCAAGTCATTTCAGCTACAAATTCTACATTTCCAGCAGAGGATCTCGCTAGAATGCCCACTGGATTCCCCACTGCACTCCCTCAAATGAAAATACTTTGAACAAATCGCACACCGTAACCCACTACTCACAAACCTCTGACAAAACTCGCACTTCTCACTCATGGTAAAATGTTAACAGTTACTGAAAAAAAACCGAATGTCTACGTTACCTAAGTTCTATTACAACAGTAAACTATTAAACAACTGTCAACAGTGATCTCGAATTTCGCTCTCTACTAAGAAAGCAACTACTTTTATTAATACTGCTAAACCACAACTAATATCGCAAAAACTTTACATAATTTCTTATGAAAAACCAAAAATACAAGCGACCACTGGAACACTCAACGAAATTAAACACAGTGAACGAAAGTTTTTCTGAAATATTTCACTATAAACAATAAGAAACGTCAGTTGAAAACTACTGTACTAAATTTAATAAATGACTTCAACGCCCAAACAACTCTATAAAACATAGTTGGCGAAGGTTTCCAAAAGTTTCAAAAAAATGGCTCTGAGCACTATGGGACTCAACTTCTGAGGTCATTAGTCCCCTAGAACTTAGAACTAGTTAAACCTAACTAACCAAAGGACATTACACACACTATTTAAAATATTGGTGAGCGATTTGAACAGACAGGATTCGAACCTGCGACCGTAGCGGTCTCGCGGTTCTAGAGCGCAGAGCCTAGAAACGCGAGGCCACTTCGGCCGGCTCCAAAAGTTTATTAAACCGTTATTTCGCCAGAAACAGCACGAGACACCGTTGAAAACTACTAAATTTAATAAGCGAATAACAGTGCACAAACAACTTTGTCACAACTTAAGAACCTCTACAGCTGCAACTGCACTCTGTAAAATATAAACACAGTGATAATATTTAGATGAACGATTGAAAACTACTAAATTTAACATTCGAGTACAGCACATAAACAGCTTTGTCAGTACTTCGCTTTAAAACAGCTACAGCTGCAACTGCACACCACAAAATGTACATACACTGCTGCGACTTCAATCAATGACATAAGAACACTCACGGCACTCGAATCAGTGACACAAAAAGAAAGACTGAGACGAATGAGAATCCTCTAATTAGTTACTTTTACATCAAATGTTAACACAAATAGTCTAAAACTTTGTAAAATATTGGTGAGCGATTTGAACAGCAGTCCAGCATATGTGACATCATACCAAAGATATCAACTGTGGTGCTTATTACATTTTTGTCAATAAGAAATACCACCTCTGTCTTTTATTTCAAGCATCCCATGTGTTGCGGGAGCAGCATAGTTTAACCATGCGATGTCCAGCATTCTTTGAGAGCCAATGGGCCAAAATGTGTTAATGTCAGTTTAGCACCTGCCACAAACCTTGAAGACGTAGTGGAAAAGCAAGATGGTGGTGTACAAAGCTGTAGTCATACACTGCTTGGACGTGTTACAGCAAAAAAACTATGTATCAAACTGCTTATGAAAGAACACGTGGGCCCTCTCTTGCTATTAATAGTCTGTGGGAATTGTCCTCCTGCAGTACAGCTGAAAAACTTTAGACTGGTCTGTGCAAGCGACTTCGATCACTGGCCACCTGCTCCAATGGGCCAAAAGATGTATATTTAGTAGGATCGCGACATATGCTCGACGTCTTAGCGAGTTCTCTACTGGGTGACATTAGCGAGGTTTTTATAGTTCATAGTTTTTGTCTGTTGGTTGGTACATAGTAATGAAGATAGAGAGAACGTTTGCGTAGCAGACGTGAATGACCCTGAGGGATGCAGATCTTCTGCGGACTGCAGATCCTGTATGTAGTTGCAATGTAGTAGACAACCACAAATGCCCATACTGTCTTTGCTACTACACTGTGTTGCAGGAGAAAGCTTCGTTTGACACTAGCCTTACACACTGTACACAGTTGACAGAGCTATGGCAACATGTTCTCATTTCCACCAATTGGTCAATACACGGTCCTGTCGCATTAACTGCGCTGCCACTGTTTCTCCACTGGACGCAAAGGGTCTTAGATATAGTGCTCTATGACTTCCGCTCAGTCCTGACTTGAATTGGGCTGATCATATGGACAAAGCAACAGGGAGGACTGGGGAGAGACGGAGGAACAATTACAAGCTGTGGAGGGACTGGCTAAAACCGTGCTGTAGTTTTGCTGTATGGGGTCCTTAGCAGATAGGCTCGGAAAAGCTGACACGTTTCGAGATATGAGAGTGCCACAAATATGATTCATTAGTGGCTGTAAGCATTAAAAACATCTCCATAGGATCCAAAGCAAGTATTTGGTTGAATGGAGGGACTTGATTCCAAATCGCAGACAGCATTTCTACTAGGAGGCGTAACACTATAGATCTGAAAAGCCAGTGTACTGGTCATAGGATTTTGTACATTTCTTATGATTTCAATCTAGCATTGCAGTTTTAAGTGATTCCTCACATAGCACACCATCTGCTGTATGTAATAATTCTCAATCAACCATCATTATCCTCCCTCGCTTATATCCCCATCAATACATCGCAGAACCTCTGTTACACTGTCTACATGGTACTGAGATAGAATGCGCCACAAATGCTGTTTGTTAGCATGGGAAATCTCTAGCAGTGGCATGAGGAAGTTACAAACATCGGATTAATACCACATTCATTAGCCGAATCATTTTCTAAATTCAGTAACAAAGGATGGTACTCTTATGGGCTTACACCGCTGGCAAGACTGCTTTTTGTGCAGGATCACAGTAACATGAGCGTTGCGATCATGTTTTTAACAGCTGGTCGCTTATAAAACGATTATGTGTCTTTTCCTAGGACACACTGGTTCCAGTCGCAAGAGAAACAAATGAGGCATCTCCATCCATATCGGACTTTCGCTCAATATTGTTTGGTACCACCAACATTTAGTTACTGGCGAAGTATTATATTTAGTAGGGGATGTGTGATAGATTCGCTGTGATTGGCAGGTTTATAAAGTTTCTGTTGTGGTGTAAAGTTATTGTGGTCATTGTTACGACATGTGCAAAGAAAATGACTGTGTGTGGTCGTTAGGGGGCTATGGATTTGACGTGGGAGATTGCAGTTTCGACACACCGATAGCCTTAAGGTTGGTTGGTTGGTTGGTTTGGGGAAGACCAGACAGCTTGGTCATCGGTCTCATCGGATTATGGAAGGATGGGGAAGGAAGTCGGCCGTGCCCTTTCAGAGGAACCATCCCGGCATTTGCCTGGAGTGATTTAGGGAAATCACGGAAAACCTAAATCAGGATGGCCGGACGCGGGATTGAACCGTCGTCCTTCCGAATGCGAGTCCAGTGTCTAACCACTGCGCCACCTCGCTCGGTAGCCTTAAGGGGGATGAAGGATTTTACGTGGAAAATTATGTCCAGCCATAAGAAGGATACAGATATTGATATTTCCAGAGCTGTCACTGTCGAATGTGTAGGGCTGGGGCTGCAATCGTAATCTTTAATTGTAATTACGGTAACAAATATATAGCTGGTTTCATAGAACGACACCATTTGTTGTGTGGGGAATGTGGTGGAGATGGCCTGTGGCCAGAATGAATTTCTGGCTTGAGGCTTTCCCTAGTGGTGGGTGCAAAGAAATGTTCCATTTGGCCAGCTTTTCGGTTCTTGTGCGCAGCTGCAAGGGCAAGTCCCGGCGACAGCGCCCTCTGGATAGTTGAATAGCGAACCAATACTCATTGTGCATTGGGCTGACTCTGCAATTGTGTGTGTTGCATGTATTATCTGTGGAAAATTGAGCAATTCGATATTTATCACCGACAAGTGTTGCCACTGAACATATTGATAACATCTGAATTCCTACCACTTCAATCATCCTTGGATGTCCTCCATGGCCTGGGGTGGTGCACTCTGGCATGCACGCGATAGCAACTACCACTGCGCGACACTTTGACCTAGAGCGCTGTGTGTGGACGTAGGGACATGAGCGTGTGGGATGTAAGAATGTTTCAGTGGTTTCCGACATCTGGCCATAACAACTACAACAACTATGGATTGGATTGTGGTTTAAGTGTGTCGTGTTTAGTGCTTCTCAGTACATCGCAGTCACTCTGTCTTGCACAGGTATTTGTTGTTGTTGTCGTGTCAATCCTTTCACGCAGTAAGCCCTGCCTCCTCCTTCCGAAAGTAGCAGTGCTTTAAAATACCCAATCGCAATACCTAATTATTGACTGATCAATTTATTGTTTCCGATTGTGCTACTGCGACAACGCACACCAGTCCGACCTCTTCGCAAATTGTTTAAGGACATAGCATACAGATGAGCTGAAATTTGAAATTTTCAGCTACCTGCAACATACTGGACTTCCTACCAAATGACCTAACTGTGCCAGTATCCACCAATAGAAGGCGAGGGAAAAAAATCCTTTAGGGTTGGGAACCGAGTGGTTGCAGGATCAAAACCTGCCAAATATTCCAATCCTAGTATCCACCAAAAGGAAGCAAGGAAAAAGTGTCCCCCACAATGAGTATAGATTTAATTAATTATTAATTAATTAGTCAATAAGTATGACAGAGTGAGGGAATGCTTCAAAGACATCAACAGCAGGGGAGTTTACCAGGTAAATGCTGCTTTGTTTGTGGTTTGGTCTGACCGTGACCAATGGTGTGTGCAGGCCTGCCAGTGACATGGGAGAGGATGCCACCACTGAGAGAGAGAGAGAGAGAGAGAGAGAGAGAGAGAGAGAGCATGTGTTTTAACAGGAACTTCTCAGGTATGAATATCAAAGGGTTTGGGGATTAGCGTAACATCCTGTCTGCTATTCGCGGGGCCTGATGCATGCAGGAATATACAAAGCCCTGCGGTCGGTGCAAAAGATTTTTAATAGTGGAATTACGTGCAGTGAGTTATGTTGTCAATATTCCATACTGCCTCGCCACCATCAAAATGTTTAAATAAACAGTATCCCATGCACTACAGACAGTTTCCTGACAATTTCTTTAAATAAATAAATAAACTATATTCCAAACACTGCCTTGACTCTCATAAATTGTTTAAATAAACCAAATTCCACCCATTGCCTTGTCTACCAGAAACTGTTTAAACAATATTCCATAAACTGCAAACGATTTCCTGCTAAATTCTTTAAATAAATAAATGAACTATATTTGATGCACTGCCTTGTATGAAATAAATTGTTTAAGTAATCAATATTCCCCACACTACTTTGCTACCAGAAACTCTTTAAACAATATTCCTTACACTGCAATCGATTCCCCACCAAATAGCCAATCAACTGAGTCCTTTTACATCCAATTTCCAGATGATGGGGGGGGGGGGGGGGGGGAAGGGGAGGAGAGGGGGAGGGCGAGGTGTTTCCCAGAGGGGGAGGGATTAATTAATTGATCTATTTAGTTATTTAGTCAATTAATTTGGTGTCAAGAGTGTGATTGTATCAGGGAGGGGAGTTCATAGAGGGGTGGGGGAGGAGGAGGGCCAGGTGGAGGAGTAGGCAAAGGGTGAGGGGGAGGGGGTTTCTGAGGAGACGGATTATCCCCAGGGGTTCATAACCCATTTAGCAGAACAGTAGGTTATGTTGAACAGCCTGAAAAGCTTGTACGGGTGCTGCAGCGGAGGTTGTGCTGAAAAATAACTGTTATGAAAAACATCCGATACGTTGCGCCGTTTCAGAGTTATTTTGAACTGAAGTTAGTCAATTAGGTCGTTGTGCTCGCAAATTCAAGCACTTGCATGCCCCAAAATGTGCTAATGCACAGACATCTGTGGGCCCGTGAACTATAACTTGCTGAAATGCTCATTAACAGTTTACATGTGCCTTTTTCGGAAGTGATAAATTTAAGATAGGTGAGCAAAAGCCACGTTGGTTCGCTTTTAGGAAACCAAACGAAGAACACGTTTCGTGAAACCAACCCTTGCAGGCTACATGAATTGCGCGCGCAATGACCTCATTGGCTAACTTAGATACTAAATAACTCGGGAACGGCGCAACGTATCGATTTCTTTAACAATTATTTCTCAGCGCAACGTCCCCTGCAACAACCTTACAAGCTTTTCACACTGTTTACTGACTACCCCGTGGACTGGCTTGGAGAGCTGCATCAAACCGGAACAACACTTAGATGTCATATTAAGTGGCCTGATGGAAAACGGCACTTGGATTAAGGTTTAACATCTCATCGCCATGAGGTCATTATTGCCGGACGTCAAGCTCAACTGGAGAAGGAGATCGGCTGTACCCTGTGGAAGGAACAATCCCAGCATTCGCCTTAAGCGATTTAGGGAAACCACAGGGAATCTAAATCTGGATATTAATCTTAAATCAATCCAAGTAGCTGTTTGTTCATAGTTGCTAACGATTTTTATCGAAACCGGCCACCAAGTATATTCATCGTTCACATGGGCTGCTTTAAGATCGTATTTCGAGAAGCAGTCGCTTTGGTTCCATACACACTACACCTAATTTTCAATCCGCGTGACAAGAAGGGGCTTCAATCTCTCTCGTCCGAATGCGAATCCACTGTCTTAACCACTGGCACAATCTTACTCGGTACTATAACAAGCCAATGCCAAAAACTGCTGCTTCTAGGGACTTATTCAGCGTAGCACGTTCCCAGCACTCGTCGTGTAAATTACACAGAGAAAAAAATTCTTCGTTAAATTTTTACGAGGTAGATACGTCCTTTGTTCCCTTTAGTAGGCAATGACAAGTCTTAGAGCAGTCAACAAGACGATAACCGCCGTAGAACATCGTAAGGCGGCACGTATATGATGGACAACTCTTCCTTGGCTCGAAACCCGTTCAAGAAATATGCAAGCGACGGTCTATCACCCATCGTGGATTTTGTAGTAGTAATAGCAGCAGTAGTAGTAGTTGTAATAGTAGAAGCAGTTGTTGTTGTTAGCGTTATTGTTGTTGTGGTCTTAAGTTTCTCACTGTAGTCTATTCTGTGCAAGCCTCTTTATATCTGCATAAATACTGCAAACTACATCCATTTGAATCCGCTTACTATGCTCAAACCTTGGTCTTCCTTTACAATTCTTACCTCACTCACTTCTTTGCATTACTAAACTTGATGCCTTGATGCCACACAATGTGTCCTATTAGTCGATCCCTTCTTTTAGTCAGATTGTAACATAAATTTCTTTTTACCGCAGTTGGATTCATTGCCTCGTCATTAGGATCTCGATCTATCCATTTAAACTTTAATATTATTCTGTAGCATCATATGTCAAAAGCTTCTGTTCCCTTTTTATCTGAACCTTTTGTCATCCACGTTTCAGTTCCACACAAGACCACAATCCAGACGAATACCTTCAGAAACAACTTTCTGCTTACACTTATATGTTAACAGATTTCCCTTTTTGCGAAATGTAATTCTTGCTATTGCCAGTCTACATTTTGGGGCTCTCTCAATTTCGGCCATCGTCAGTTATCTTGATGACCAAATAGCAAAACACATGTTCAAATCTAAATCCTTCAGTCTCACCAGATTAAATTCGACACATTCAATTATCACTTTTTATTTTTTTTTTCAGTTACTGGCTGTCGGGCAGTGCCCATTCAGCCATCTCAATAGTAATGTCAATTATGACAGAACGAAGGCAAGGACAACACAACACCCAGCGATCGCTCCGAGAAAATATCCGATCCCGCTGGGAATCGATCCCGGGCCCCTTCGCCTAGCTATCCATCACTCTGACTGCGCCGCTTCGAGGCGGATTACCCTTGTTTTGCTTTTGTTGAAGTTCATCTTATATCCCCCTTGCAAGGCACTGTCGTTTTCATTCAGATTTTATTTCAAGTCCTTTGCTGCCTCTGACAGAATTACAATTTCATCAGCAAACCTCGAGGATTTTATTTTTTTCCCCTGAAATTTGATTCCTTCTCTAAATATTTCTTTGGTTTTCTTTACTGCTCGCTCCGTGTTCATATTGAGTACATTGAGAACAGGCTACAACCGTGTCTCAATCTATTCTCAACTATTGCTTCGCTTTCATGCCCCCCAACTCTTGTAACGACCGTGTGGTTTCTGTACAAGTTGTAGATAACTTTTCGCTCTCTATATTTTATTCGTCCTATCTTCGAAGTTTCAAAGAGTGTATTAAAGCCAACATTGTCAAATTCTTTCTCTAAAGCTACAAATGTCCGCAGCTCGTGGTCTCTCAGTAGCGTTCTCGCTTCCCGAGCACGGGGTCCCGCGTTCGATTCCCGGCGCGGTCAGGTATTTTCACCTGCCCCGAAATGACAGAGTGTTGTTGTGTCGACTTCATCATCATCATTCATCCCCATCACGGTCCGAGGAAGGCAACGGCATTAGGACCTTGCCTAGTACGGCGGTGCGGGTTTTCCGCATCGTTGCCGGCCGCAGTGACCGTGCGGTTCTAGGCGCTTCAGTCTGGAACCGCGTGACCGCTACGGTCGCAGGTTCGAATCCTGCCTCGGGCATGGATGTGTGTGATGTCCTTAGGTTAGTTAGTTTTAAGTAGTTCTACGTTCCAGGGGACTGATGACCTCAGATGTTAAGTCCCATAGTGCTCAGAGCCATTTGAACCATTTGAACCCCCATCGTTCCCCTACGCTCTGTCAAGAAGCATGGGACTTCATTTCCATTTCCAAAGCTACAAATGCTATAAATGTAGGTTCGCCTTTCTGCTATCTATCTTCTAAAATACGCTGCTTGATAAAAAGTGAAGCATCCAGAAGAGGAGAAGGAAATGGACTAAAACTTCAGGGGTTCAGAGGATATGTGCTCACGTATCAATTATTAAAAGATCAAGACAAATTTACGAAGAACTTGGCAGTGGGAACACCAGAGAGGTTGGTTGTGTGAACTGACTAGATTGAGATGGGTGTCGCCTTCTGAGGCATGCTGGTCCACAACAGTGGTAACTGGTCTTTCATCTGTTCGTCTGGGTTGGACCTACACGTCTTATATCGGGGGCAGATGGGGGGGATCGTGCTTGACGCAGCAGTGTGTCAACGTGAACCAAACGGTTCGTAGAGTTAAGGGCCACTTTTTTTTTCATTTTCTGAGGGATCAATGGCCTTTGTAGTCTGGTCCCTTCAACCCCCACAAACCAACCAACCAACCTTATCTCCTGAAACATGGTAGCACGATACTGTCACCTGATACGTAAGACATATCCGTCACGTACCGTCGTGTCGTCAGAGTTCTCTCAATCACAGCCAGCCGCGACCTGAAGTCGTACCCATGGGCTCTCGACACCATGACGCCTGGGTTAAGCCCGCTGCGCATCTCCTAATCATTAGAAGAATGGAACCTCACCCCGTGTTACCGCTATCGTCATCTGGGGCAGTGAAGAAACGCGATTCACAGCTGAACACGTGGCGGCGCCATTCTTCATCAGTCCGTACTCCCGGTCGTGGCATCAGTCCTATCGCAGGCATTTGTCTACATCTACATTTACATTTACATCTACATGGATACTCTGAAAATCACATTTAAGTGCCTGGTAGAGGGTTCATCTAACCACATTTACAATTCTCTATTATTATAATCTCGTATAGCGTGCGGAAAGAATGAACACCTGCATGTTTCCGTACGAGCTCTGATTTCCCTTATTTTCTTGTGATGATCGTTTCTCCCTATGTAGGTCGGTATCAACAAAATACTTTCGCATTCGGAGGAGAAAGTTGGTGTTTGGAATTTCGTGAGAAGATGCCGTCGCAACGAAAAACACCTTTCTTCTAATGATATCCAGCGCAAATCTTGTATCATTTCAGTGACACTCTCTCCCGTATTTTGCGATAATACAAACCTTGCTGCCCTTTTTTGCACTTTTCCGATGTACTCCGTCAGTCCTATCTGGTAAGGATCTCACACCGCGCAGCAGTATTCTAAAAGAGGACGGACAAGCGTAGTGTAGGCAGTCTCCTTAGTAGATCTGTTATATTTTCTAAGTGTCCTGCAGTCTTTGGTTAGCCTTCCCCACAACATTTTCTGTGTGTTCCTTCCAATTTAAGTTGTTCGTAACTGTAATTCCTAGGTATTTGGTTGCATTTACGGCCTTTAGATTTGACTGATTTATCGTGTAACCGAAGTTTAACAAATTCCTTTTAGCACTCATGTGGATGACCTCACACTTTTCGTTATTTAGGGTCAACTGCCAATTTTCGCACCATTCAGATATATTTTCTAAATCGTTTTGCAATTTGTTTTGAACTTTTAATGACTTCATTAGTCGATAAACGACAGCGTCATCTCCTAACAACTAGGACGGCTGCTCAGATCGTCTCCCAAATCGTTTATACAGGTAAGGAACAGCAAAGGGCCTATAACACTACCTTGGGGAACGCCGGAAATCAGTTCTGTTTTACTCGATGACTTTCCGTCAATTACTACGAACTGTGATTGTGTTGCAGTGTTAAAGGCGCGTATGATTGAGGCGGTAATTGCCTAGCCCGGGCGTTGCTAGTCTCCGCCCAGTGGTACGGGTGGCACATGATGTTGCAGAGAATCCGTTACTTGGTCTTGGACGGCAGGCGCAGATGTGAAGGAGTTACGATGTGCTTAATGCACAATACGACCATCCTCCCTCGAGGTGGCCAGACGCTCTCGACCGGAACCTTTATGGTGAGTATGCGTGACAACAAGTTCCCACCCAGTCTAACGTCGGGCCACTGCCACATCCTAATGCCCTACAAATCTCCGTGTCCTCCGCAGTGATCACTCAACATCCGACTCTGAATTCCCTGCTAGGCCCGGTAACAACGCTAATGCACTCTGGTAGGCGATCTACCTGTCATGGAGAACTGCAGCTCTAATCACAATCTCGCCGATGGTGTGCACGTTTACGAGGTCACATTGACATGCGACCATCTCTTCTGGGTACTTCCCTTTGTTTGTTAGGTAGTGTAAGTCATAGGCGCAGTATTGCCTCGCGTGTTCGCATATTCCCCTGAAGAAAAATCTGATCTTCCCCGAAACCGGTTTCCACCTGTTTTACCATTATTCTGCTTGAAACTCATGGCAGTATATTGTACCCATATCTTTTTAAACTGGTAGTTCTCTATTAATCATACCTGTCAGCACTTGCCTTTTTTGGAATAGAAGTTTGCTTCCCTTGTATAAATAAACCTTCCCAGTATTCCTTCCATCTTTCAACCTTCTGTTCTTTCCTTAGTACGGAATTGCAATTTGGGCTCATGGTGGTTACGATATTTCTGTGGTCGGATGGCACTTCTGTCCAAACGTTGTATTATAGGTGCCAGTGAAAGTCGTGTGCGTCATATCTTTGTGAATCGTGCAAATTCTGTGCACTTGCGTTTTTTGTGTGTGTTTAAGTGTCCGTTCTCCTCAACCAGCCAATAAACCAAGCGAATTTAACGATTTTTTTTTGGAAAAACTACTGAAGCACTAAAGATAAATCTTTTTTCACACCATTTATTGATTCTTTGACAACATTTTCTTATTTTTTAAGAAATTCAGTCATCATTAATTCTCTCATTGAGGAGTCAAATTGTCTCTGTCCAAAATGAGGTGTGTCCATGACGGAAGTCCTGCAATGCGCAAATCTCAATTTCAGAAAGGTATTCTTACTAGCTTGCCCACAATCAATTTTGTCGTCTTGAAATACACCATATCTCAAGCTGACAGAATAGACTGAGGGAACACTAACAAAGACATTTGAAATTTGGATGAATTACTCCTCCGGCATTTCCATAAGGAGTAACACGCTAATATTTTATTTTAATTTTTTCATTAGTTATGGCGAAAGCTCGTCAACAAATACCCACGACAAAACTACATCTTTGTTACAAACGTCCTCCATTTTATTATTTTGTCAAATTTCAAAAAACTGTGCTATTGCTCCGAGCGCAATATCCAATAAATTAAGGAAATAATTTTTTTTATTTAAGATAAGATTTGCAGACTACAGGAGCTCCATCCTGGACACACTCATTTCGGATTGTTGCCTTAATGATAAACGAATGTCTTTAAAAAAACAGAAAATATTGTCCAAGAATAAATAAATAAATAATGTGCAAAATATTTACGTTGATTGCTTCACAAATTTTTCAAAAAAATCGTAAAAATCGATATATACACTGAAGAGCCACAGAAACTGGTACTCCTGCCTAATATCGTGTACGGCCCCCGCAAGCACGCAGAAGTGCCGCAGTACGACGTTGCATGGACTCGACTAATGTCTCACGTAGTGCTGGAGGGAACTGACGCCATGAATTCTGCAGGTCTGTCCATATATCTGTAAAAGTATGAGCGTTTGGAGATCACTTCTGAACAGCACGTTGCGAGGCATCCCAGATATGCTCAATAATGTTCTTGTCGGGGAGTCTGGTGGCCAGCAGGAGTGTTTAACTCAGAAGAGTGTTCCTGGAGCTGCTGTGTAGCAATTCTAGGCGTGTGGGATTTCGCATTGTTCTGCTGGAATTGCCCAAATCCATCGGGATGCACAATGGACGTGAATGGATGCAGGTGATCAGACAGGATGCTTACGTACGTGTCACCTGTTAGATTCGTATCTAGATGTATCAGGCGTCCCATATCGCTCCAACTGCACACGCCCCACACCATTACAGAACCTTCACCAGCTTGAACAGTCCCCTGCTGCCATGCAGGGTCCATGGATTCATGAGGTTATCTCCATACCCGTACACGTCCATCCTCGCGATACAATGTGAAACGAGACTCGTCCGACCAGGCAACATGTTGCCAGTCATCAACAGTCCAGTGTCGGTGTTGATGAACCCAGGCAAGGCGTAAAGTTTTTCGTCCTGCGGTCATCAAGGCTACACGAGTGGGCCTTCGGCTCCGAAAGTCCATATCGATAATGTTTCGTTGAATGTTTCGCAAGCTGGCACTTGTTGATGGACCAGCTTTGAAACATGCAGCAGTTTGTGCAATGGTTGCACTTCTATCACTTTGAACGATTTCCTTCAGTCACCGTTGGTCATTGCTACCTAGGAGGTGCTGTGTCCCATTGCTCGAGCACACCACGTTTGAATTCACTTAAATGTTGATAACCTGCCATTGTAGCAGCAGTAACCGATCTAACAACTGCGCCAGACACTTGTTGTCTTATGTAGACGTTGCCGACCGCAGCGCCGTATTCTGCCTGTTTACATATTTCTGTATTTGGATACGCATGCCTATATCAGTATCTTTGGCGCCTCATGGTATATTATTGGTTGATTGAGGAGAATGGACCCATAAATGACCGAGATGTGGAACCACTGCGGTGTTCACTTACTTGGGTAGGGGAAACCACCGAACAACTCCAGTCAGCCTGGCCAGTGTACTAGACCGACGGTCGTCGATCCAGACTGAATTCTGATCTGGATCACTTCCCTGTCTTATAAGCTAGGACGTTATGCTCTAAGCTATACGACCGGCTCCATTAGTCAACGGAAGTGTAAGGTAATCTGTCTATTTTTCTGTCGTGCTGATGGCGGTACGTTAACATGGGAGTTCCTTTTGTCATCTCTTATCCAACGAAGACGCAGCTAAGCTGCCGGACCGAAGTGAGAGAAAAATATTTCAGTTCTTTCTTTCTAAACATAAAAATTAGTGGCAGATGAAAGAGTCGCCGGTTAGCTTATAATGATACTTATATAGCATTTGGTGCACTACCTGATTATTCCGAGGTTGCAGGGTGAGTTCTCGTAAAGGAGCCCAGCGAGTGGACGGTAGCTCCGAGCGCTCTTGGTGCTCGCTGCCCGCTCCATTGTGCGTCTGCTGGGAAGACGGCTATTTCTTCATACCGTTCCTCCGAGAAAAACGCGCTTGATATATTGGTACTGATTGTTGGTCCGTTCATTATGTCTTACCGGTGATTGTTCGCTTACCTTATACGGAAGCCTGCCGTCCCAAGTACCGGAGCCGCGTTTCATTAACGACTGCATGCGCATTCGGCACGATGACCGAGTGTAATAAAACGGTATCGCTGTCCAGATCACGAGTGCACATACTGTTCACGCTTTTGATACTGCCGCCGCTGTTCCGTGCTGGCGCAATCGATTGATTGCGATGTTTTACTCGACAGAACTGTTATTCTAACCTGACAGATATTCGATCGCCTTGATTTCAGCGAGTAGTCCAAAAGTCTCAAATATCTTTAAGTGCACTGTAAGGCATAAAAGTCATACATGTATCAAATTTTGGATGCAGATATGATTCTGTTGATAGCAGCATATATTTTAGCACATGGTTATGGCTGCCCAGAGTCAGTCTGACAAGGAGTTACTTTTATGTAGATAGTAGCAACATTATAGTAACGCGTGATCAACATAGTCATGGTCAGCTCAATGAGTAACGGAAAGAAAAATAAGAACAAGTTTAAAGTTTGATATGTCAGAGACGTTCAGGTCATTAGAGATGGAACATTATCACAGAAGCAGAATGTTGAGTGGTCAGCGAAATAAACTGCCGCAAGTCTTCCTTAAGTGACGTACAGAAATCACCAGAAAAACTTTATCAGGATGGTCAGACGCGCTGTCAACCCCTGCTCCTCCCGAATACGAGCGTAACATTAATATTAATATAGGAATCGCGTGTTTCTGTTTCGAGCAAGACAATAGTAAGGAGGTTTGCTGTTTTTTTCACCCGACCTTTTATGATGCGTTTGTGTGTCGAATGTCTACTGTACATGTTGTTCTGTAGCCTCAATAAACCGTATGAAATGCATACTGTTGTAATAATAATTCACCAGAATGGGCTACAATTAATCTTGAAGCATCAAATAACGGCTGCAATCATAATATAGTCGATAAAATATAAGGAGAAAGCTAGGACCAAATTTGTAAAAAAATGAAATAACATTAGCGCAAGTTTATGCTTCTTTATAGAAGGAAGAAAGAAAAATTCGTTACGCCACCACATATAGAAAAAATTTTCAAATAATATGTAACACATTTCTTGATACTAATGTTAAAATTAGCTTTTGCACAGAGAATAAACTAGGAGTGAACATAATATACTCAACAGAAAAAATTCGTAAGCATGACCCATAACGAAGGCATAAAATTAAAGACAGGAACTGTGATGCGTGCTGCATAGGACAAACAGGACGAAAGTTTATTATAGGACACAAAGAACATTTAAAGAAAAGTGAAAACAACCTCTCCACATGTAATATGCACTTCGAGAAAATCTACATTCTACAGTAGACAGAAGTACTAACCGGTCCATTATTTAGAGAGGCGAAAAAGGAAGCTATATGAACATCTTATAGGAAACAGAATTCTACATAATATCTGGCAAAAAATCCAGCTACCATTTTAAACGAACATACAGAATTAGAAAATTCTTTTCGGTGGTAATTAAGAACAAATGACAGTCCTAAATTTTGTCTGTGATATACACAGCCGGAAGAAATGCGACACCCTCAAGGACTGAGTTGAGTGGCACAGAACACTGAGAGGTTGCAGTGTTACTGCTCCATTTTTCACGGTCATCGGCGCTCACGAGTTCTGTCTGTGGACCCTCTGTTTTGACTCTGCAGGCAGTAACTGTGCTGCGTCCACAAGTGAACAATGTTTGCAACATTCATTCTAGGGCACAATCGCGCCCCACTGACGAATACCTACTCTTGATGAACAGCTTCAGCCATTTGAACGGCGCCTGTGGAAAACTGGGTGGATGTATCGCTGCACATGTTGGGCGCAGTGTATCTACGGGACGTCCCTGCTTTCACAATAGTGTTACAACTTTGCCACTCCTATAGAGCAGTTTCTGTACTTCCGTATAGTACTGATGCATGTCAAGATCGACGCATTGTGCGAGCAGCGTTGGCCAACCGAACCCCATCCAGCGACAAAATTCGGGCACGTGCTGCACCTGCTGTATCATCAGGGGCCATTGGGAACCGTCTGCTTATGGCAGGAACGAGATCAAGTGTGCCTCTTGCCAGACTACCGCTGGCACCACTACTCCGCTGGTGTCGTCAAAGAATTAGCAGGAGAGTGGAATGACGCTTTATGGTCTTCAGTGATGAGATAAAGTTCTGTTCGTTTGAGAATAATGGCCATACACGTGTCTGGCGTAGACCCAGTTGGCTACCTATTCCAGAGTGTATAAGCCCACGGCACACATGTCCCACGCCTCGCTTCATGGCGTGGGGGAGCATCAGTTACAGCTTGCAGTCACATTTGGTGTCTCTGCAGGGTAAAGTAACCAGTGTTCGCTGCATTGCACAGGTTGTTATCTCCGTGCTACTGCCATTTCTTCGACCTGAAGGTGGCGTGCTTTTTCAGCAGGACAATATACGTCCACATACGGCTGCTGCAATGCTATGTGCTCTTCGTGGTGCGCCGGCCGTTGTGGACGAACGGTTCTAGGCGCTTTAGTCCGGAACCGCGCTGCTGCTACGGTCACAGTTTCGAATCCTGCCTCGGGCATGGATGTGTGTGATGTCCTTAGGTTAGTTAGGTTTAAGTAGTTCTAAGTCTAAGGGACTGATGACCTCAAATGTTAAGTCCCATAGTGCTCAGAGACCTTTATCTTGGTGGTGCACAAGAACTGCCCCGGCCAGAAAGATCACCAAATCCGTCACCAATTGATCATGTATGGGACATGATACTGAGGGAACTTACTTGCTCTCTAGAGCCTGCAACAGCCGTTGCCGCATTGCAAGAAAAGGTGCAACGTGCTTTGCATAATCTGCCGTAGATGCGTGTGAGAATGCAGGCCTGAGTTGCCTCCAGAGACGGCGTAAACTGTGTGCTGACACGACTGTTTGGTCACGCTTTACTGTGGCGTATGAGTTTCATTTCATCTGATTTTCGTATCGTATACTGCTACTATGATAAAGTGTCTGTCACTTGACTATCCAATAAAATTACCCTGTCCTTGAGGGTGTTGCATTTTTTCTGGACATCTAAATCGACTTTCATCAAAGATAGAATCTTAATAACAAACCATATCACTGACACATAGATCGATATTGTAACAGTACTTCGTAAATATGACAAAACAGAAGTGCAAAATTGTTAAGGCTTTCGTGGCCACTTGTTGACAAACTGCCTATTGGCTTCTGTCTCGGGTTCTTCGTCCGGCATTCATCCAATGATTTTACTGACGTTTCACCAGCACGAGTGGCTGGCATTGTCAAAGCTTCGCCCTCCATTGCCGGTGGTGAACTGGAGCTGAGCTCGCGGCCGCAGACTATATGTACCTGGCGCGCCAACGTCCGAGGGCTTCACTGCGATCATTTCCGGTGCGTTTCTCCTCTTGCTACCTGCGATGGTAGTTCACTGCAGTACGGGAAGCCAGAATCCGTTTACCTTAAGGCTTTCCTCTTTCTTGTTGAAACCGTTCGTGTGTTTTTGTATTTCTACAGCTTCTCTGAACAGACGCGTGTGATAGTGCTTCTCTAAAGCCAGAACTTCCATGTCGGTGAATTTTAGTACGTGGTCGGTCTCACTCAGTGCGTGCTCTGCCTCGGCCGATTTATCCACCTGACCCAACCTGCAATGTCGCTTATGTTCTTTGATCCTGGTATTGATTGATCGTCCAGTCACTCCGACATAAACTTTTGCGCATTTGCATGGTATACGGTATAGTCCCGACATTGCAAGTGGGTCCCTTTTCCCCTTTGCCGATCTAAGGCACTCTTTGATCTTCCTTGTCGGTTTGAAAATCGTCTTTACGCCATGTTTGCGCAATATACGGCCGATTCTGTCCGTCACTCTGGGAATGTATGACAGAAAGGCCGTACCAGACATTTCTTTTTCTGATTCCTTACTTCGCCGAGTGTTTGGCTCTGTTACACTTCTAATATAATTTGTAGAGTAGCCATTGCTCCTCAGAACACTTTCCAGGTGTTGCATTTCGCGTCTGAGGTGCTGCGGCTCATATATTCGTCCTGCTCGCGTTACGAGCGTATTAATCATGCCTCTTTTCTGATTCGGGTGGTGGTTTGGTAGTTTGTGCAGGTATCGGTCCGTGTGTGTCGGTTTTCAATACACGCTGTGTCCCAGGTTTTCGCCATCCCTTGTGACCAGCACATCTAGAAATGGCAGTTTTTTGTACTTTTCTACTTCCATGGTAAATTTTATGTTGGTATGGAGGCTGTTCAAGTGTCTTAGGAAGTCACCGAGCTGTTCTTCACCATGGCTCCACACAACGAAAGTATCATCAACGTATCTGTACCACACCTTAGGTTTGCAAGTCGCCAAGTCCAGAGCCTGTGCTTCGAATTGTTCCATGAAGAAGTTGGCCACCACTGGACTGAGAGGACTACCCATGGCGATGCCTTCCAGCTGTTAGTAGAAATCGCCATTCCACGTGAAATACCTCGTGGTAAGACATGCATGGAAGAGCTTTGTGATGTCTTGAGGGAAAATGGTACCGATGTGCTCCAGAGCGTCACTGAGTGTCACTTTCGTAAACAAAGAAACAACATCAAAGCTGACCAGGATGTCGTATGGTGCAAGTTTCAGTTTCTTCAGCTTCTCAATGAAATGACCTGAGTCCTTTATGTACGCGTCGGTGTTCCCCACGTGTGGCTGGAGCAGAGAGGCCAAGTGTTTTGCCAGTTTATACGTCGGTGAGCCAGGAGCCCTAACAGTCGGTCTTAGTGGAACGTTGTTCTTATGGGTCTTGGGTAATCCATACAGCCGTGGTGGTAGGGCTTCTGTGTTTCGCAGGTTTCTCTGTATGTCTGCCGCCAGAGAAGACACCTTGATTAAGTGGATTATAACTGAAAAAGTACTGTTAAGATCTTATAATGTGAGTAAAGATTATATATACAATCAAAAATTTATATACCTGGTGTAATGCGTATGAGTGTAGAAATTTCTGTTGGTGACTGAGGAAGGGGTATTGAACAATATTACATCAGTATTTATGTCATTTGCTGATTAATAATTATAGCTATTACAAGTTGTACGTCTTTAGGTTGGTTACTAACTCCAAGTACGAGTAGCAAGAGCAAGTCGTTAATGCTTGTTTTCCCCTGGAGAGCAGGTCAGATGCTTAAGTGTGGACGCAGAACGGTTAGTATACACTGACAGGCGCAGTCCTCTTGGTGGTGGAGTTGTGACCACGCAGAAAACATCAGATCGTAAAGCCTGTCTTTCTGGGAAGACTGCTTGATACAGAGAAAAAACAACCAAAACACTGATGTGTGTACATATTAAGATAATGCATCACAAAATATCTGCACTTATCATGTTACACCCTGTATATATATACCAGGTGACTGAAAAAGAACAGCCGCGCGGGGTAGCCGTGCGGTCTGTTGCACCTTGTCACGGTTCGCGCGCTCTCTCTGTCGGAGGTTCAAGTCCTCCCTCGGGCATGGCTGTGTGTGTTGTCCTTAGCGTAATTTAGTCTAAGTTAGTTTAACTAGTGTGTAAGACTAGGGACCGATGACCTCAGCAGTTTGGTCCCATAGAACCTTACCACAAATTTCCAATTTTAAAAAAGAACAGATTTCAATTATTTATTACAGAAAAACTATAAAAGATAGTAACACATTGCGCATGTCATTGGACAGAGGAAGTTTAAAAGTTTTCTTGTAACAACATGGCGACTACAACGTAAGATAAATAATTTTATGTGTTGGAATTTGGGTAAAGTCTATCCACTGTTCAACTGTAATGTGCTTTCCGCATTCGATTCAGCTAGAAGCTGCCTCTGCACAACCCAGATTTATGACTGGCGTAGACAATTCTTGGAAGTTGGTCGCAAATGCAAAGGAAGAGTACTGGTCGGTTACGCAACTCTGATGAAATGTCGAGTGTATCCGAGATGCGTTCACACGGAGCCCTCGGGAGTCCACACCATTGTACAGAGAGAGGTGGCGCAGTGGTTAGCACACTGGACTCGCATTCGGGAGGAAGACAGTTTAAACCCGCTTTCGGCCACCCTGATTTGGGTTTTCCGTGATTTCCCTGACTCGCTTCACGCGATTGCAAGGATGTTTCCTTTGAAATGGCACGGCCGACATCCTTCCTCCTTCCCTCATCCGACGGGACCGAAGACCTCGCTGTTTCGTCCCCTCCCTCAAGTCAATCAACCAAGCAACCAAAACACGGGCAAGCCAGGGACTTCAACTTCCTTAAACAATTGCGTGTCGTGTTCTGAAACGATACCTGCATATGGAGCCTTACAAGCTGCAGTTACTGCAGCAACTGCGTCCTGGAGACCATAGCAGAACGTACGAATTTTGCACTTCATTTCTCCAGGATACGGCAGAGGACACTTTTTCCAAACGACTCATCTTTTTGGACGAGCCGACGTTTCGTCTATCGGGTAAAGTAAACCGCCAGAATGTAAGAATTTGTGGGTTATAAAATCCTGTCGTCGTCGTCGAACACGAAAGAGACTTATGGAAACTGGATGCGTTTTTGCCGTTTCTGTTCACAAAGTTTCTGGTCTTTTCCTTTTTGCTGAGGAAACAGACAGGAATGTCATATCTGGACATGTTGCAAAATCGGTTATTTCCACAACTTACGAAAATTCCATTGATATCATTTTTTTGCATGACAGCATCCCGCCTCATTTCCACATTGAGGCGCGTCGGTTTCTTACCAACACCATCCTACACTGTTGGACTGGAGGATGTAGACTGCAAGATCTTGTTTACTGTTTTCGGCCTCCCGGGTCACCAGATCTCACACCTTGCGATTTTTTTCTGTGGGTGTGCGTAAAAGACAAAGTCATTGTCCCAGCAATGGCAGCTACTCTTCAAGAGCTAAAAAATCGAATCGTTGAAGCCGTCGATTCAATAAACAGGGACCTGTAGATTCGTGTGTGGAATGAAATGGACTACCGTTTCTATCTTTCTCAAGCAATGCATGGTGCTCATGTTGGGTGTACGGTATAGTGTCTGTGCGAACACGATACTTTGAAGCTTCCTTTATGCAATGATATGCGCAATGTATTTTTGTCTTTCACAATTTGTCTGCAATAAACAACTGAAATCTGCTCTTTCTTTCTGAATCATCCTATATACAGAGCGACTAAAAGAAAACATTTACGAACTGACGTGGCACATCGGGCATACAACAAGGATCAGTAGTAACATAGGAATCGGGGTTCGCAAACGGCACGAGGGGGCGCTACGTTCACGAGAGGTTGTTGCTATACAAATACAGGCGGAGCGCTCGTAGACTATCGCCATTCACACCATGGGAGTGTTGGAAGTAACATGGCTGGCTACACATAGCGCGAAATGGCTGAGATGCATTTGATTCATGGTGCAGACAGCTGCAAAGAACGAGAAGCCGTGCGATTGTATCGTGTAAACTATCCCCATAGAAGGGTGCCGTGCCACACATTATTCGCAATGGTTTATCGCCAATTGTGCTAAATCGGCTAGTTCCGTGTGCACAAATCGGATGCTGGTCGTCGCCAACGAACAACATGGACACTTGCGGCACAAGAAAGCGTGCAATGTATGTAGTCAAGACACACACAAGGAATACCCCACGCCACTGATATCCCCCAACCCTCCGTCTGGCGCATTATACACGACGAAGGACTGCATCCGTTTCATTTCCAACGGGTGCAGCCGTTGCAACCTGGGGACTACAAGAAGCACATGGGATTTGCGCGATGGTTTTTGCAGGAATCCGCTACAAACCGAAGCTTCACAGCTAATGTCCTCTTCTTTGATGAGGCTGTTTTCTCACTAAAGGGTGTGATCAACGTTCACAAGTTGCATGCTTGGCCGAATGTGAGCCCAAGTGGTACACGTGCTCTTGTCTCACAACGTAAATTCACCCTTAACGTGTGGGCTGGCATCGTTGCAGACCGTTTAATTGGGCCCTACATTCTCCCGGAGCGACTTGATGGTCACACATATCTCGTATCTCTGCGAGAGGTACTGCCGGACATGCTGAATGCTGTTTCCATGCTTGTTCGTCGCCGCATTCGATTTCAGCACGACGGAGCCCCTGCACATTTCAGCAGACAAGTGAGAGCACATCTGCAGGCAGCCTTTCACGTCAGTTGGATTGGTCGCTATGGGCCAGTCGTATGGCTACCGCGATCACCCGTTCTGTCCACAGTTGATTTTTCCTGTAGAGGCTTCAGAAGGGCCTTGTGTATGAAACACTTGTCACATCTCCGGAGGACGTAGTGGGAAGGATTTTTGCGACAGCAGGATGTGTTCGAGATACACCAGGTATCTTTGAGAGGGCGCGCTATTCAATGCAGCGTCGATGTCAGGAGTGTCTCGATGGATGTGGACAAAACTTTGAGCATCTCCTGAAGTGGGTGTCCATTTGCAGTATGTGACTAAATAACTGCAACGACATTTAGTAGCCCGGATGGCGTTTGCGACATCTGATTCCTATGTGATTACTGATCCATGTTGTATGCCCGATTGCCATGTCAGTTTGTAAAGGTTTTTTTGGATTACCTGCATATATACTACAAATACCTTGATTGTATCTAGGTGCCACTTGAGAACGAGCCACTGCTTGCATGTGGTGGTGGTAAATAAAATATAAACAAACAGCTCTTGTGGATTTATATTTCAGCACTATGTTACGTGTGTATCTAACTCACATGTGTGAATTTGATGACTGGTCCTATAGCACATTATAATGCGCTACTGGCCATTAAAATTGCTGCACTAAGAAGAAATGCATATGATAAACGGGTATTCATTGGACAAATATATAATACTAGAACTGACATGTGATTACATTTTCACGCAATTTGGGTGCATAGATCTTGAGAAATCAGTACCCAGAACAACCACCTCTGGCCGTAATAACGACCTTGATACGCCTGGGCATTGAGTCAAACAGGGCTTGGATGGCGTGTACAGGTACAGCTGCCCATGCAGCTTCAACACGATACCACAATTCATCAAGAATGGTGACTGGCGTATTGTGACGAGCCTGTTGCTCGCCCACCATTGATCAGACGTTTTCAATTGGTCAAGATTTGGAGAATGTGCTGGCCAGGGCAGCAGCCGAACGTTTTCTGTATCCAGATAGGCCCGTACAGGACCTGCAACATGCGGTCGTGCATTATCCTGCTGAAACGTAGGGTTTCGCAGGGATCGAATGAAGGGTAGAGTCACGAGTCATAACACATCTGAAATGAAACGTCCACTGTTCAAAGTGCCGTCAATGCGAACAAGAGGTGACCGAGACGTGTAACCAATGGCACACCATACCATCACGCCGGGTGATACGCCAGTATGGCGATGACGAATACACGCTTCCAATGTGCGTTCACTGCAATGTCACCAAACACGGATGCGACCGTCATGATGCTGTAAACAGAACCTGGATTCATCCGAAAAAATGATGTTTTGCCATTCGTGTACCCAGGTTCGTCGTTGAGTACACCATCGCAGGCGGTCCTGTCTGTGATGCAGCGTCAAGGATAACAGTAGCCATGGTCTCCGAGCTGATAGTCCATGCTGCTGCAAACGTCGTCGAACTGTTCGTGCAGATGGTTGTTGTTTTGCAAATGTCTCCATCTGTTGACTCAGGGATCGAGACGTGGCTGCACTATCCGTTACAACCATGCGGATAAGATGCCAGTCATCTCGACTGCTAGTGATACAAGGCCGTTGGGATCCAGCACGGCGTTCCGTATTACCCTCCCGAACCCACCGATTCCATTATTCTGCTAATAGTCATTGGATCCCGACCAACGCGAGCAGGAATGTCGCGATACGATAAACCGCAATCGCGATAGGCTGTGTAATCCGACCTTTATCAAAGTCGGAAACGTGATGGTACCCATTTCTCCTCCTTACACGAGGCATCACAACGATGTTTCACCAAGCAACGCCGGTCAACTGCTGTTTGTGTATGAGAAATCGGTTGGAAACTTTCCTCATGTCAGCAAGTTGTAGATGTCGCCACCGGCGCCAACCTTGTGTGAATGCTCTGAAAAGCTAATCATTTGCATATCACAGCATCTTCTTCCTGTCGGTTAAATTTCGCGTCTGCAGCACGTCATCTTCGTGGTGCAGCAATTTTAATGGCCAGTAGTGTAATTGTAAGGACCGAGAGGAAGTCAACTCCTGCTAAATGGCATCCCGAGAGCAGCCGATTTTAACGTCCCACTCCAATGGACGGAACCCTATCAACAGCTCCACATGTCCTTGACCCGTGCTGACTATTATCGATAGTGGTTGTCCAATAGTGTCTGTAATAGTTGCCCAACAACAGGCTCAGCAATGTCTGGTGGGAGGGCGTGCCCTGTCTGCTTGCGGGCCTTGTACAAGGCTCGCCGCACAGGCTGCTTTCATTCTGTTATGGCGTTTGGACTGGTGCAGATGGGCAAGGCAGTGCCTACTGAGGGTCATGTACTGGGTCTGTGCAGATAGTAAGAGGAAGCAGACATGCTGTCAGGACTCCATTCGGCGAAAATATGAGGGCGTCTCCAGACACGTCTTCGAACTGGAATCCTATTGAATGGAGTAGAAATGTCGTCAGTGTAGAGTCCATCTTTGAATAAGCCCCGATGACTGGCGAAGACGTGTTTGGAGACGCCTCAGACTGTGGTGAGATGCCATACGGCCCGACAATCAGGCGTGATGGTCTGGGGTGGAATTTCATTTCATAGCTGGACCCCTTTGGCGGTTTTCCGCAGGACCCCTACAGCACATCGGCACGTCGACGATATTCTACACCTCGTTTTGTTGCCCTTCATGACAAGCTTTCCTGGGTTAACATTTTAGCAAGATAGCGCTCTTCCGCGCACGGCGAGAGTTGGTACTGCTTGTCTTCGTGCTTGCCAAACCCTACGTTAGCCAGCAAGTTCACTGGATCTCTCCCCAACTGAGAACGTTTGGCACAATATGAGCAGGTCCCTCCAACTAATTCTGGATTTTGATGATCCAGTCAGCCAGTTGGACAGAATTTGGCACGGTATCCCTCAGGAGGACATCCAACAATCTATGAATGCAAATCCGAAGAACTGCTTGCATAAGGGCTACAGGTGGACCAGCGCGCTATTGACTTGACAATTTGTGAAGCTCTTTCTCTTGAATAAATTATCCAATTTTTCTCAAATTGTAATCATTTGTTCGTATTTACATCTACCGATTTTCGCCGTATTGGAATTATTCCTTCGTGGTGCGTCCATTTTTTTTTCTTAGAATGTACTTAAAACACAGTTACATCAAGCGGTTCATTCATGGATTCGTAAGCAGGAGAAAATATACAGGGTGATTATAATTAACGTTAAACTTTCAAAACGCTGTAGAAATAACAGCACTGGTCAGAATGACGTCAAATTGCAACGGAATATTATCGGAGAAGGGGTAAAACGCATTGCAGAAGAAAAAAAATAGTGTGAAAATTGATTAATAGATGGCACTGTATGTGTCAGACTACGTAAATGAAAACACCTGTCATGCGCACGACCCAGTGAAGTTGGTATAGCACGCCGGGTACGCGGCTTTTCCTTCTTTCGCGTCTATGACGTTCGCCATGACTGTCTCAATGCAGGACCGCACTCTCTGCTTCCAAAGCTGTACTGCAAGAATGATGACTGTGCACACGTCGCTCTGCAGAAGTTCCGGACACTGACGGGTTTGAAAAAAGGCGTTGGTCCTATGACTACCGTGGGTGTGGAGAAAATGATTTGGAAACTCGAAAAGACGGTTTGTTTGTGAACAACCTGGTAGAGGGAGGAAACGAATTGATTCGACGTCAGTGGTGGCAGTGACCACAGCAATGCAGGAGGAGACGAGTGGAAGTGTGCAAACGTGTAGTTCACGGAGAATTTCCCGAACATTGGACATACTCCTGAGCAAGGTGCGTAAAATCCTACGAAACATCCTTCTTTGCTAACCATTCAAAATTACCCATGCGCACGAGTTGCTTCCAGTTGTCTTCCAGCAAGAGAGACGTTTGCTTTAGAATTTCTTGCTCATGTGGAAGTGGGCAATGATTGGCCGTGGAAGATTTTGTGGAGAGACGAAGCCCATTTCCATGTGACAGGATATGTCAATACACAGAATTGTCGAATATGGGCAACGGAAAATCCACACGCAAATCAACCAATACCACTTCATCCTGAAAAGGTCACTGTGTGGTGCGGATTTACGACATTATTTATCATAGGGCCATAGTTTTTCGAAGAGACAGGTGCTTCCGGCCCTGTTACCTTTACCGTCACTGGTAAGCGCTACGAGTGTCTTTTGCGCAACCGTTACAGCTATCCAACAGTGTGAATATGTGGATGGGATCATTTTTATGCAGGATGGCGCACCTCCGCACATTGCAAATCCAATTAAGCAGCTGCTGAAAGCCGCGCGGGATTAGCAGAGCGGTCTGGGACGCTGCAGTCATGGACTGTGCCGCTGGTCCCAGTGGAGGTTCAAGTCCTCCCTCGGGCATGGGTGTGTGTGTTTGTCCTTAGGATAATTTAGGTTAAGTAGTGTGCAAGCTTAGGGACTGATGACGTTAGCAGTTAAGTGCCATAAGATTTCACACACATTTGAACATTTTTGAGCTGCTGAAGCGCCATTTCGGAAATGCTAAAATTATAAGCAGCCATTTCCCTACAGGCTGGCCGTCCTGACCACCAGATCTTAATCCGTGTGACTTCTAGCTGTGGGGCTATCCGAAAGATGTTGTGTTCAGTGTTCCGATTGAAAACTTAGCTGGATTGAAGGCACACATTGCGCAACACACTCTGAACATGACCACGGAAACACTTAGATCAGTTGTGGGACATACTGTTTCTAGATTTCAACTTGTTGTAGAAAACGGTGGACAGCATACTGAACATGTTTTACGCCAGTCACACGGAAATTAATAATCCGATTTGATTTTGATTGTTACTTTTTATGCGGTTTTTGGCCTCAGGACAGTTAAAAACCGATGTGATGGATGCTTTTTATGCGGTTTTTGGCCTCACGACAATCAAAAACCGTTGTGAACGATGTTTTTTATGCGGTTTTTGGCCTCAGGATAACTAACAACCGATTTTTCCTATCCAATGAGATATGACCTTGCCGTAGTGGATGGACTTACGTAACTAACAGTATCACACCTGTACACCCATGCACATTGAGTAGTACAGTTTGTTTAACGTGAAACGTAGGCTACACCTTAGGCATTGTTGTATGTTTCATTTGTCATTTGTAGTCGACCGTTATTAAATTATGATGTGTACAGTGCCATCTATTGATACATTTTGTAACTATTTTTGTTTTTCTTCTGCGATACTAGCTTACGCTATGGACAACACACACACACCCATGTCTGAGGGAGGACTCGAACCTCCGACGGGGGGAGCCGCGCGAACCGTGACAAGGCGCATAGACCGCACGGCTACCCGGCGCGGCTATTCCGTTGTAATTTGAGGTCATTTTGACCAATCGTGTTATTTCTACAGCGGTTTGAAAGTTTAATTTTTATTATAATCACCCTGTACATGAGTCCAAGGAACACCATGTGACGAAACAAGCTTCTGTTTTACATGAAACAAGAACAAATATGAAATAAAAATTAATACACTTGCAGCCGTTTCTTTTGCAGTTAATTTAGTTGCCACTGGAGGAATTAAATTAAATGCAAAAGAGATGTCTGCAGGTGTTTTAATCTTCGTTTCATACTGCACAGACAGTGTAGTTCTAACCGACACAAAGAAAGGAAATCAACTCCACCCAACTATATAAATATGAGCAAAAATCAAGCAGAATGCGAACAACATACTTACAATGCAGTTGAAAGAGTGCATTACGTACAAGAACATAAGATAATGAAACCAGTTTATATGTCATTTCGTCTCGGACGATTTTTATGTTTTGAGACGTACTAAAGCGCGATTATTTCTGCTTGATAATGACCACACTCCGAAACTGCACCGTTGGGTTTTCCGAATAAAAATTTTACAGCCAAGGGGTGACTACGATATCATTTAAAATATTTGACACGAGTGTGAATCCTAGCTACGACAAGTTAATTTTAGTTCTTGACTGAGATTTCTCAAACGTGCTAGTTTGCAAGGTGCGAAATGTTTCCATTCACGCTCTGTAGCACTAGACTGCAAGGCCCACCTATAAAGTATAAATGAAAAATAATATCATCCGATACTCTTATTTCGAAAGCAAGAATACGCATTTTCGCGCAATATTTACTCGTATTCTGAGTTCACTGCCAGGCCACTAAGAGTGCTGCAGTCGTTCTCTGTTTCTGTATTGTAACAAGGGTCTTGCACCATTTATAGTTAAGTGTTCTGCGGGCTCGCTGGTTGCGTCGTAAACGAGTCACACTAGGGAGACCCCTCCTGGCAACAACATAAAGCGGCAGCCTACAACTACCATCAGAGGAAAATTTTAGTTTCGATGAATTAACTTGAAATCCATCCCAAATTTTTACATTTAGTTGTAGAAGATGTAAACATGTGACGCCGGATGAATCTTTTTGAAACAACCCCTATTATAGACTCGATTCACGAATTTTTTAAAAACTTAGAGATTTTCACACAGTAATATCAACTTTTAGAACGCTTCGTGTTGCGATCTACTTTCCTAGTCAATATTACCTATGTATGCATAATCATCTATATCTTGCCTTTAATCGTACGTTATTTGAAGGAGGCTATATGGCCTACCAGTATCATATTTACTCCTCCCAATTACGGCCGCGGAATTCTGTGGGAATAATGGGTATGGGCAGATTAATATGTAGTTAAATTTCTCTAAAATTCGATGTGACTAATCCGGCTAGATATATGTGTGGGGAAGTATCGTATTTACAGACTGCTTTCGGGAAGTGAGATTTCAATTTGAAGTGTAAAGCTATACGTAATACACAGTGACATTCCTGTACCTGCTGAGTATGTCTGTGTCGTGCCAGACTGAGCAAACCCATGCTGAAATGGATGGCTTCTCGGAATTTTCCCCTATATTAACTATTAATTCTGTTGTTATCGTGAACAATGTTTAGGAATGTATCGGACGAGCGTCATTTTTCTTTTTTTCGAAAAAAGCAAAGAATATTAGGGTTCAATGGCTCCTCCAAGACGAGATGGTTAGAGACAGAGCACGAATTTGGATTGCTGAAGGATGAGGGAGGAAACTGTTCATACGCATCACAGATACCATTCCTCCATTCACCTTACGCGATCTGAGAAACGACGGTAAACCATTAATTTGGGTGGCCGAGCGGAGATTTCAACCGCCGTTTTTCAGAATACGAGTCCATTGTCTTAAACACCTTTCCCCCCCCCCCCCCCTCCCCCCCGCTCCTTAGGGCTTCTAACCTCTTCGTGGGTGAATTACAGCAGTGACGACCCTGAAATGCAATAGTGTTGAGTCTTATCTCCTATTTACTCACAATGTAGCATTAGAACACTGATGATAATGTTGCTGTAGTACGAATACCAGCAGAGGGGGAGATGCCTGACACACACCACACCACACACACACACACACACACACACACACACACACACACACATACAGAGCGAGAGGGAGAGAGAGAGAGAGAGAAGAAATTTGAGAAGACGAGACCGCTTTAGCTTTAAGTCACAGGCATGACCGGTTTCGCAGCAGTTTAGCTCCATCACCAGGTGCAATCTGTACATATTGGTAGACAAACATTTATGTAAGATGGCTAGAAATCATAGCTAAAATGAAAAACTATATGCGGAATGGACATACTAAGACAATCAAGTCACGTTTAGATCGGGAAAAAAGAATTTAATGGCCCAGTGTGCATTATCAGCAACTTTTCTCTAAGTATCGGAAGTCAAAAGTAAAATCACTTAAAACGCTCTCGTAGTACCGAGAAAGGAGGAAGCGAATAAAAACCCCTATTAACGGACTACCAGGTAGGAAAAATACTAATAAATTCACATTACTATGTGTAACAGTATCTGGTGAACTAGGAGGGTCCCCATATGCCAAAATGGTGCTCAAAGTATAGACCGTATATGCCTGGTACCTCGTTGACTGGAGTAGAATTGTCTGCAGTGATGAGTCCCACTTCGAACTGAGCCGCGATGACCAGCGAAGACGTGTCTGGAGACGCCCCAGACAGCGGTGGGACACCTGATTGTTGTCTGCCTTATGGCCCGACAGCCAGGACTGATGTTCTGGGGCGCCATTTATGTTCATAGTAAGACTCCTTTTGTTGTCATCCACGGCAACCTTACAGCACAGCAGTATGTCGACGATGTTTTACGCTCCGCTTTGTTGCCCTTCATGGCAAGCCATCCTGGGGTTACATTTCAGCAAGATAATGCCCACATGCACACTGCAAGAGTTTCTACTGCTTATCTCCATGCTGGCCTACCTTGGCCAGCAAGGTCGTTGGATGTATCCCCATTTGAAAACGTTTGAATTATTGTGGACAGGGCCGACCGACCAGCTCGGGAATTTGACTATCCAACGCGCCAGTTGGACAGAATTTTTCATGATATCCCTCAGGAGGACATCCAACAGCTCTACCAATCAGTACCAAGCCCAATAACTTCTTGCATGAGGGCCAGACGTGCGTTATTGATGTGATCAACTTGCGAAGATATTTCTCTTGAATAAGTCATCCACTTTTTTTGAAATTTGCAAGCTTCCGTCTTTTAATTGCAATCAAGACTATAATAAAAATGGCAAAGGTAATGTAGATCAGAACACTGGGAGGAGATGTGGTCTAAATAGCAATTGATGCATTCATTCTTATCATCACATGACAAAAGATGAATCAATTGATTTATTCATTCTTAACATCACATAAGATGAATTAAGAAACGCCACACAAATATTTTTATTTGACAAACGCAATCAATAATATAGGGTCTATGGTGAACAAAGTGATCAGCTGGGGACACGACATTAACAAGAACTTATCGCTTTACCTAACTTCATACATGTGAATCCGTGGTATGGCCCAAAAACTGCTCTACTATACTCTACTATTCCATAAAGAAAAATATGGTTCCGGAGAACAGGGTGCTGAGAAGCATATATTGAAGCTCTACGCCGTAGCTGCGAATACTTTACCCTTCTGCTGGTAAGGGCGGAGTATGCAAATACGCGGTCTCGCGTTCGGCTACTTCGGAATGCAAGTACTTCCCTATGAGTCTCTGAAACCCCGGTGGGTTCCAGTGTGCAGGTGGACGCATTTGATGGTGTGCCAAACCAATTTGACTCCGTGCCACGACAATGCGTGATGAAATATGTCAAATGTTTTGATGGCCGACTAAGAACAAATAACTACACCCATTCATCACTTGTTGTGTGCGTGATGCAAGAAGCAGTACCTCTGACGGTTCAGATAGTGGCTGGCACAGGCTCTAAGTGGCACACTAGCAAAGGACACAAGTATCACCAATTAGGTAAAGACTTGCCGTTCTTTAGTAGCGAAGCGCCAGTAAAAGAATGTGATCTTCTCTTTCTCTCAGCTTTCCTAGCGAGCTCGGTAGGATAGCACATTTACATACTTGGACTACTCCCACTTTAGCACAAGCCAATCACGAGCTGGAGCGCGCCACTCGAAGCTGGGAGGCCACCCTTTGCTCTGAATATACAGATTTGACCAACCAGCAAATTTAAAAATTAATTGGAAATTTGTTTATTTAGCGTATGGCAAGTACAAATCACGTTTATAGAGAAATAAGCTGCTATAATAACTTTATAACTTTGGCACTAAAAAACAAGACATTAAGAATTAAATACGGTTATGTCATGAACAACATATATATAATTACAAATTAACATTTAGGTTTTTAATATATTGAACTGCACTTCGAGTCGCATCCAGGAAGTCCGTTGTTTGACCTGAGTAGGCTCTCAGAGGGCACTCTGCAATGATGTGCCGTATCGTCTGCTTCTCAGCGCCGCAGTCGCACTTTGGGGATGGTGCTCTTCCCCATTTGTGTAGAGAGTCCGCACATCGACCGTGGCCCGTCCGTAAAGCTAGTTCGCGTCCGTAGTTGAAAACTACACGTGCACCCTGGGTGACGCTAAATGAACTAGCTGGCGACCAGACAGTCGGTAAACGATCTCCTGGTCATAATCAAATCACGATTAATTCGGAAAAAAGGAAGAAAGATTCAGCTTCGCGGCCTCTTTCCTACACATTTACACCACGTCTTTGCTAAAAGCATGACCTGTATGGAACCACAACCCTTCATAAAAAGATCGTTATCCCCCTGTTGATCTATTTCGAACTTTCCAAAGAACGGCCATAAACTCGCTAAAAGCCTGGTGCCTTCACAGATATATTTTGTAGCAGAGTCTGGACGCCTGGGTGCCACTGACCTGTCCCACGGAAATACGCTGAAACTCACAGCCGTCTCATCAGGTTCCTAACGAAACAAGGGTTCATTCTCTGCTTTGTTGCCAGTCATCAATGCTTTGCTCATAGCACCAGCGACTCATCGGCGCTAGTCAGCCTACCTCGACGCGGCTGACGAACGTCCAGCGCCATCCAATGTGTCTGCACAATGAGACAGAGGGACTGGGCAGTCTGCAAGCGTTTTTACCCAGGTTCTGCAGAAGTAATGCTCTCCTCGTCCCTCAGCGGCCGTATGCTTTTACTGCAGTCAATTAACTCGGCACCCTCTTCCTTTGAACGCAGGTAGAGCTTACCGCTATTCCTTCACTAGAGCGCACAAGCAAGAGCGTTAACTACTGTCAACCATTTCATCATATGAATGAAGTCAGACCGTGTCCAGAATAGCAACCAAGTAATAAAGATCATCTTCCCTAAGAACATTAAGCAGCATACCACCATATCAGAAGTGAGAGAGCCTGGTCCTCTAATCGCTCCTTGGTACAGTCGTTTGACTATCGAAAATGGTTCCAAGTCACCACTAGAAAACACTGCTCTGTATCGCAATAACTCAAGATGTAAAGTAATACTACGATACTGCAAATATCAGGGAACACCTTATCACAGGCAAGACTGTCCTTAAGGCTTGTAAGCTCACATTTATTACAATAAATGACATACCTGAAATGTTACCACTCTCATTATTACGTCAGATAGGTAATGCACGTAGTAAGTTCGTCGTATTCATGATTTCCTCTTCAAAGTAACATACCGTACTTTTTATTTAACACAAAATGACATTAAAAATTTAAGTTATTCACGAGCAGCTAGTTGAGAATATGTATGAACTTCAAATGACACGACGAACCGTCACGTTCTGCATATGGATTCAAACTCAGGTCATGGAGACTAAGCAAAGATTTCGTGACTGACGGAAACTAACAGTCATTCCTGATTAGGCATACAGAGAGTGATACACCTCGATTTTAGACAGTATCAGTTAGCAAATATCAACTTTAAATTACATAACGTAAACATTGTTAACGGACGCGAATTCCTACCCAGCATCTATTGTCCTTGTTAACGAACTACAAGAGATGTTAAATATTGCTTCTTCACAAGTAACTTACTTGAAATGCCGAGAGGTAAAGCTGTGTGTTGGACAGGGATTCGAATCCAGAACCTAATAACATAGATATCGAAGCACAATCAACTTCGACGTATTGGATTTTCTCGGCAGTAGCTAGATGTTTTAACTAAAATGAAGAGACGAAACATTAATTGTTTCCTTCCCAGGACTCCAACCCGGCACCTATAGCTGTTATATTCTTGAGAAACGAACGTTAAATATGGGTTTGTTGCACCAGCAGAGACATGTGAGCATGTTTGAACTAGAAATAATATGACGAAGAGTTCAGTGCTGATTGGGAATAGAGCTGCAGGCGTATCGTTGTTGACTACACACAAAGAGACGTCAGCTACCGAATTTTTCTCCACAAGCAGCTCGGAATAACATCTTGAACTTACAGTGATCTCGCAAATAGTTCTGTGTCTCACTGGGAGTCAAAAACGTCAAATATCGTTAGTGTTGACAACGAATGAAAATACATTAAAAATTGAAATTATTATCCACCAGCAGATAGGTGTTCTCAGGCTAGAGCTTGATAATACATAATGAAACCTTTAGTGCCGGGTCAGGATTCGAACCAATTCACGCGCAATATGTGGAGATGTTGAGGAATCTGGAGTTTTGAACAAACAACAAACTGTAGCCGAGCTGTATTGTCACGAAGGGATCAAATTCCGCGTTAAGGGCGGTCTGAGTTGCATTCCCAGTTCAGAACCAATTTTATCGACATACAGAAGCTCAGATAAAAGATGGAATAAGTGTCCTGTGAGCCTACATAGCGTTTGTTTCGTCACTAGAAATAAATAACTAGTATAAGAAAGGTTACTGGTGACAGAGTTTCTGCATAGACTTGATTGTGGCTCAACCTAACGTCTACTTGGTAGAGAAGGAATATCATTTTTAATGTGAATTTCAGACCACAATGCCATTATATCTTCTTCTGTCTCTCCCTATCTAAAATCATTGACCGAAGTTGGAACCGAATCCAGTCCATAGATATATGAACCTATCATAAGCCCAACAGACCACAAAATCCTCTTCTCAGGGGGCTCATTTTTCTATCATAACGCCGTTGTACCACACTGGCTGAGAATTCTGACACACAGGCTCCCAGTATCAATTTGCAGCATGTTCAGTAAATTCATTTACATGGTTGACCGAATCAACATGAACTAGCTGCCTCGGCTACCCAGTGCATGCATTCATCTTTATTTTGTAATCACCAAAATAAAATCACGTAACTGCCACCAACACAGAACTGCCAACAGTGTATGATGCAGAAATTAAAATAGGAGTTGTTCCTTTCCACTTGAGCTACTCTATTGTGCTATCGGGTTGTTGAAAACGCCGTGCAGTGCAAAAGAAAAGGTATAACTGTTTGTCTCTCATAAGTATTGACCTGGCGATATGCATTATCCCACAGCGCTGTGTAGTGCAGAAGTTCTGGAGGAATTGTTCTTGACTTCTGGATCTGTTACAGCTATGTGTCAGCTAGTGGCGTAATGGTAAGTATTGCGCACAGTAGATAAGATGTCGCGAGATCGAGTACATTCACTGCTATTTCTTTTAAAACGCATTTCTGATGTCTGCTAAAATTATCAATCTAATGTAACTTGTAACATAATTTCCTTCACTTGTCAACCCAAAATAGTCGTATGTGGAAAAAGCGCTAAATTCTGCGACATTGTGTTCATTTCAAGTTTAACAGACAGCCAGACAGTATATGCATCTCGAAACTTTTGTATTATGTATGTGTAGAGCGCATCGTGCCAAAATACATCGGAAAAGTATTTTCTACATTACTTGTCGTCTGGTAGTGGCATTTTATTCTTCTTCAAACCCTGTTTGACAGCTTTAACTCAGAACAAGTTTTCTACATGCATCTAATCAATAAACTGCATGTGCATTTTCAGACTGTTATTGTGGTGTCACCGCCAGACACCACACTTGCTAGGTGGTAGCCTTTAAATCGGCCGCGGTCCATTAGTATACGTCGGACCCGCGTGTCGCCACTGTCAGTGATTGCAGACCGAGCGCCGCCACACGGCAGGTCTAGAGAGACTTACTAGCACTCGCCCCAGTTGTACAGCCGACTTTGCTAGGAAAGGTTCACTGACAAATACGCTCTCATTTGCCGAGACGATAGTTAGCCTAGCCTTCAGCTACGTCATTTGCTACGACCTAGCAAGGCCCCACTATCAATAGATATTTAACTTGTGATGCCTGTACCGTCAGACCGATGTACACCATTTATGGATTAAAGTTAAGTATTCTACCAGTACCTCCTGTTTTGCTAGTCTTATTTCTCTGACCTGTTCCAGACCTCACGCCAGACTGCGTAAGCTTAAACGCGTGTCTTTCGGCTACCCGTCATAGTGCATTGGCTGTCGGGCCAGTGCACTACAGTTATAGATGACATAAGAGAATTCGCATATATCGTTGATGATTAATTTCTCTCTCACGTTTACTATTGTTTTAACAACATTAAACGAAGCCTTACGAAAATTGTGAACTGTATTATAAAAAATGAAATAAAACTACCCACGATAACCTTACGACGAAAGTTTGTTTTAATAAAACTGAGTGTCTGTACACAAGCGTGCCTGTATCGTCACGAATTGGTAAAATACTATTCACTTAGATTTTGATTGGTTCTGTGTTTAATTGGTATGCTGTGTCATACTCAAGAGGTATGCAAATGTGGCATTTCATAAACAAAGTTATGTATTCCTAGAAACCCAAAATTTGCTTGTTAGCATCGGAAAGAGGCGCTACCTGTTGTGCAGCATTGTAAGTTTATCACCATTGCACTATGAGCCGAAAGTATTTTCTTGCGATTTCCTTATCGATGTTTGATCTGACTGCTTGTAGCTCTTTCACAGTAGGGATAAAACGCTACACTCAGTGAGACTGGAACTGTGAACCATATCAGACGCCTTTTAACAGGTCAGCACGTTACCACAGAGCTGGTGAAGTAGTATGTGTCTTGGTTTCCTATTACGGGACCAGTAAGGGCTAGAACTCGTAAATCGCTATTTGAAGAACGAGATTAGTTGCGATTTCCACGTGCAACGACTTTCCTGGGCTGAAAACCGTAAATTTACAATCTTTTGTTACACCTCAAGCGGTAATAACTCAGATTATTCAATGGAAATGACAGGTAAAATCAAGTGAACTTTGAGGCTTAATTCCGTGCACACCAGGAAGTAACTCGTCGATCACAGAGTTGCCAAACATACATTGCCTTGTTGCCAAATCTCAGTTACAATACCAGCAGGAAGAAGACGAACCGATGTGATCTTACAGCGGGCTGGGAAGTGACCATAGCTGGTGTCTCCAAGTCGCGGCTGCTACGGCCTGGAATACGTAATGCGTCTGATTCGCATTTCTGTAACTAGGTTTAGGGACTGGAGCGTAGTTACTACTAACACTCAGAACTGACTACAAACTAAGCATCATAAATCATAACTCTCATACTTGTTTTTATATTTCTTTCGTAAGTGTACTCAAAACTAAGAAATTCATTCACAGACGTTTTCACGTTCCACATCATTACGAAACATCGTATTCATGAACTATGAAACAAGAATTAATCTAATGTAATCTAATCTAATCATATCATATTGATGACTAGCCATGAAGAGTCATGAATTACCGAATTTTTTCCAATACCAGTAACCAAATCTAAACTTGAAAATAAAAGACGACAGTTTTTGTTATAAACCGGGACTTCTATCAAGACCCTTTCGTCCCCGTTAACTAACCACGAAAGATGTCTGATATACCTCTATTCTGAAGTAACAAAGTGTGCATGTTTTTAAAGATGCAGTGCATGATGTGAAGTTCTGTGACGGAGATACGAACCCAACACGTCATCGGATTGTTAACTAAATAAAATCAAATGTTACGTATCGGTTTTTCTGACCAGCTGCTAGGTGCTTAACTCTAAAATGAGGATACAAACTTTTGTGCCCAAGCGACAATCGAACTGCTCACCTACTGTGCATCCACGAATATAGCTTAAGTATCAGTCGCTTACTCACCAATAATAAGATGTGTGCGTGTCTGACCAGAAATAACGACACCTATTGCGATTGTTGGCAACACATGAACAGACATTAAAAATGCACGTTAATTTTCACTAACAGGCCGGTGTGCAGGTGATAGGGCTTGAAATGAAATTATGAATAATTTTGTACTGGATCAGGATTCGGACCCATACACTTACCTTTGGAGGAGACCTAGAGAAGACTGCAGTCTTGAGAAAAGGAACAAAATGATTGAACTATACTGTTCCGAGAGATTCAGCTCCTCGAAAGAGGAGATACGAATTCGAATCACAGTCGAGCACCAAATTTTTCAACGTCTCTAGTTCAATCAAGTACAAGTAAAGTAAGAGTCCTGTTCCTTTAAATGGCTATCGGTTCATCAAATAAAATAAAATTTTCTAATGTAAGTAAGTTTACTGGCGACTGTATTTCTGTTTACCATGACTTCCGCTATGTCATTTCCCAACGTAAACCGGCTCTGCCCAGTTGGTAATGAAGGAACGTGATGTTTAATGCGGATTCTGGATTATAACGTCTTTCTCTTGATGTTACCAGGGGTAAAGTAAATCGGTTTGTGCCTCTTAAAAGTAAATACCTGAACCCATGCATTGCACCTGTGATAGTTCCTTCCGCCAGACCATTGTGGCCACATTTCCCAGCCCCAGGAGTGTGCTGTAACAGGTGATGTGCTTAGCTTACAAAATTAGTGACGGTGAAAAAACGCGAGACTATTAAATGGTTAAGTAGAAGCAAGCTTCTGAAGCGGAGATTATGCTATTCTCATGTCAGCAGGATGTAAATACTATTCTAGGCATCATAGGCTCGATGTGAAGCCATTTTGAAATTTTGAAAAATTCAGCAAATTTCTTATTTCGAGAAAATCCACTGTGAAGTGTGAAGTTACCGGATAATTCGATTATTAGCGTCATTATTACTATCATTTTCTTCATTCCGCTGCTGTAACACTGTACTTGAAGATCATTTGATGCCTTTTGGTTATTATAGAAGTAGTTTCCCAAGAACAGGTTCTTTCCCTGTCTACGGAATCCTTTTCATGTTAATATCAAACATCAAAATGGCTCTGAGCACTATGGGACTCAACTGCTGAGGTCATTAGTCCCCTAGAACTTAGAACTAGTTAAACCTAACTAACCTAAGGACATCACAAACATCCATGCCCGAGGCAGGATTCGAAACTGCGACGTAGCGGTCTTGCGGTTCCAGACTGCAGCGCCTCTAACCGCACGGCCACTTCGGCCGGCATCAAACAGCAGTAATAACTCGTAGATTACATTAAAATTAAAGTAATTGATGAAGACGTTACTTGATAACAAAAACTCGCTACCTTTCTTCATTTACTTGCGCCTAGAAATGGCTATCGAGTACTGCCAAACCAAAAAACAAGAGATCTTACTGCCTTCCGATATACGTCGCTGTCAGTTCTTCCATATGATTTGGTCGACGTGACCTGTTTCACGTTGTGTATGACAGACAATGGTTTAGAAAATCAATTGTTTTCCTTTGCAATAAAAAGAAAGATTTTCATTCTAAGCTATCCAAGTACAAAATTTTCGCAATATTAGTTCAAATTTAATATTCGCTTCCATAATGTAGGAAAGTATTTCACAGTTGCAAAACTCGCAGCCGACTCATTGACCTTACACTTAGTCGCTGACCATAAATTCTAGCTCAGAGTGACACCAGATTAAGTAAACTAATGTAGCGAAGACTGTTTGCTGGTGCTCTTTCTCACCGGAAAATACGCAATTCACTCATTGGGCTCCATAAATACACTTTAACAGTAATTTCTGTGTGTATGCAATGCATACGGATTAGAATTTAGTGGTGCTCTCTCTTCCACTTCTGCATACAATATGCCTGACCTAAACGGGCCTTTTATCATTACAGGCCCTGGGCATTGCAACATCATACTGACAACAGTAATGTGCTTATACTGGCAACCTGATTGTTCGGTTTACCTGATTTTGCAATAATTTAAATAAAACAACATGACCTTCCAGTGGGAGACATTTCGTCCCCCTTTTCCTTCTGTGAAATTTGTCAGTAAGCTTTTTGCCTTCCAACCAGTGAAATGCGGTAGAGTACTGCCGGTAAATGATTCACAAACCACGATTTAGTGCGTTAAGACGATTTATTTAAACGTCACAAGACTGCAGATAGATGCAATCGATTTCGAGGCGCAAAGTGTTTGTTATCTTACTTTTGTGACAGGTGGGAATGAGTGATTTCCAAAGACTTTTTATTGTACAGAAATAATCTTTTGTCACAAAGTAACAAGATAAGTGTTTTATTCGTATCTATTTTGTAGCAAACTGTAATCGTGATGGAAGATTATACACCTGAATGTTTGACACAACTGGTAGGAGAAAACGCTGCATATTAACCAAACCCCGCGCCTCCTCTCCGTATCCTCCTATGACACGAGCACGGGATTCTCCTCGCATACCGCTACAGAGCTGTTCCTAGCACATCTGAGAATTGGCAACATAGTCACAAACATTAGGCAACACTGTGACAGGGCAATCACTTCCGCGTATGGTACTGAATTGACTCTCTAAATCCACTTGATATTCCCTTTCCATTGGAATGACTCGTGCTATATAATCGTCATGTAAACTAAGACACTGAGACAGAAAATTCAGTTTTTTGCCTAAAGAAATGCTATTCTTCACATAAGTGACAACTTTTATTATCTTTCACGATGCGTTATTAGGCTGAGCGACCAATACCATGATGAGAGCGGCTTACAGGTAGCAGTGTGTCCGTAGCCCGGTGGTACCGCCCGTGTCTCGGGTCAGAAAGGCTCATTCGGTCGTCAGTTCTAACCGTGGAAGGGGCCAGCGTGTGCGAGCTTTTTTTTCTGATATATTTTATGCAGCTGCGAATTTCCAGAAAAAATTCTGTATCGAAATCGAAGAAAACCTTTACACATCAAATCCTCTTGGTTGTTCGACTCAGTAAGTTGTGTTAATGGTCATAGATCTTGGCTTTGTGACTGCCAAGCTGCTTTGCAATACCAGCCTCTCTGAAGAAATTCGAATCGACCATCAGCGATACGAATTTCAACATCGTTCTTCACTTAAGACTCACATGCCAGGGTGATAAGTATGAAGGAAATGAACCTCTTGATTACTGTAGGGACTGTATGCTAAATTTCCACAGTAGCAATTAGGAACTCCCTGCAGACATTTGCTAACAGCGGCTGTAGCAACTTACTTTTTCTCTGGGTAGCTTCAAATATGGGCAATTTTGTCGCCTTAAATCCAACTGAATATTTCAAATATCACTTGTGAACAGCGTTCACTTCTCCATTAATGAAGGTATAGACCTCAAGCAATTTGCCTGAGTAGCTATAGAGCAGGTTCTGATAGGTATTGACACAATCATTTGCATCCATTTACCATAGAGAATCAAAGAAACAAACCAAACACATTACATTGCATTTACTCTCTGTGCCTTGACTAACACATATGAATCTATGACAATAATAAATTATTTGAGGAACCTCCCGTGAAAGGAAAAAGAACAGAATGTGACGCTTTAATTGTAGTGCACTGGATCAGAAACAATGAAATTAATTCTGTGCCACATTGATGTATTGCATTCTAGTATAATAAAGTAACCATCAAATAAAAACGGTTTTGTGTCTCCTTTGCTATCAAGAGTGAAACACAAATCGAAGACAAATTTTATGGGTCAACACTCAACAACATTAAAGCATTTTACATGGTCAAGAGTGCGGAGTGGAGCAGACGTTGTCGGCAAAAGGCGAGACAAAGCAGTGCCTCAGCCCCCGCTGGTAGGCAGTAAACGGGTCCCAGAGAATTCAGACGCATGCGGTGTTCAGAGGCAGATGGTCGGCAAAGAAATCTTTCGCTCAAACATTGTTGGACCAAACTATTATTACCAGTGTGATAGAAAGCGAAATCTATTGTAGATTCTCTTGAATTACACTCATAGCTTCAGCACCGAGAGGAAAGGAGCGATAAAAACTTTATCGACGTGTGCTTTTAGTTACCAGACGTCGTATTAGCTAGTCTCGCGTTTTACCTCAAGACTACGGTCGTAGTCAAGAATAAAGTACTAAGACTGAAGTCAAGACTTCCTCTGCGATGTGCCGCAGTCTACAATGTTGCCAGATCGAGCATATTGCCGGACATAGGATTCTGAGAGGAGCACAACTGCATTGCCCACCTTACGTGAACGACTCGGCGGTCAATTTATTGCTCTAAGACTGTATCTACAACACATATTGCACGCTGAAGACCCAGAAGAATTAAGAAACAAAACTAGTTTATGAGAGCAACGTTAACTATAGCGTTCAAAGTATTCATAGCATTGTGTACGTGTGTGTAAATAACTTCCAATTCCCACTCAAGGAAGACAAGGATACACAGTCTAGCTTCAATATTATAAATTCGCCTCAGTTTGCGGATGAACTCAGAATTAGGTTGATAATCATTTTGAATATTTAGCAGTACTGTACCCATTGGTGTTAAACTCGTTTTCAACAATGATTCCCACAGCTACAGGAACACTACTTGTGATACCTCATAGACGAAATACGTACGCAGTGCTATCAGACGAAAAGATCAACCTGACACAAACTGTGAGAAGTTTGGTTTACAACCTTCCTACTTGGATAATGAGCTTTTTCCTATTTGAGATATCTGTGAACGTTGCTGCTTGAGATGATTTAGGACGAAACTAAATTCCTTCAGCTACGACAATGTTTGAAGAAATCGTCTTAACGGCACTAAATCGTGGTTTGCGAATCGTTTACCGGCCGTACTCTGCAGCATTTCGCTGGCTGAAAGGCAAAAAGCTTACTGACAAATTTCACAGAGGGAAAAGACGGACGACATGACTCCCACTGAAAGGTCATGTTGTTTTATTTGAATGATTACAAATTCAGGTAAACCGAACAGTCAGGTTGTCAGCATAAGCACATTACAGTTGTCAGTATGATATTGCACTGCCCAGGGCCTGTAATGACAAAGGGCCGGTTTAGGTCAGGCATATTGTATACAGAAGTGGAAGAGAGAGCACCACTAAATTCTAATCCATATGCATTGCACACACACAGAAATTACTGTTACAGTGTACTTAAGGAGCCCAATGAGTGAATTGCGTATTTCCCGGTGAGCAAGAGCACTGGCAAACAGTCTTCGCTACATTACGTTACTTAAACTGGTGTCAGCGACTAAGTGTAAGGGCAATGAGTCGGATGCGAGTTTTGCAACTGTGAAATACTTTCCTACATTATAGAAGCGAATATTAAATTTGAACTAATATCGCGAAAATTTTGTACTTGAATAGCTTAGAATAAAAATCTTTCTGTTTATTGCAAAGGAAAACGATTTTCTAAAACATTGTCTATCATATACAACTTGAAACCGGTCATGTCGACCAAATCATATGGAAGAACTGACAGCGACGTATATCGGAAGGCGGTAAGATCTCTTTGCCTTTTGGCAACACACACAAACACACACACACACACACACACACACACACACACACACACACACACACACACACACACACACACACACATTCTTTTTAAATTTTTATTTGTTTGTTGTGCTCGACTATCGGCGAGGCACGAAAACGTCTGTGAATGGATTTCTTAGTTTTGAGTACACTTACGAAAGAAATATAAAAACAACTATGAGAGTTACTGATTTATGATGCTTAGTTTGTAGTCAGTTCTGAGTATTATTAGTAAATACGCTCCAGTCCCTAAACTAAGTTACAGAAATGCGAATCAGACGCATTACGTATTCCAGGCCGTAGCAGCCGCGACTTGGAGACACCAGCTATGGTCACTTCCCAGCCCGCTGTAAGATCACATCGGTTCGTCTTCTTCCTGCTGGTATTGTAACTGAGATTTGGCAACAAGGCAATGTATGTTTGGCAACTCTGTGATCGACGAGTTACTTCCTGGTGTGCACAGAATTAAGCCTCAAAGTTCACTTGATTTTACCTGTCATTTCCATTGAATAATCTGAGTTATTATCGCTTGAGGTGTAACAAAAGATTGTAAATTTACGGTTTTCAGCCCAGGAAAGTCGTTGCACGTGGAAATCGCAACTAATCTCGTTCTTCAAATAGCGATTTACGAGTTCTAGCCCTTACTGGTCCCGTAACAGGAAACCAAGACACATACTCCTTCGCCAGCTCTGTGGTAACGTGCTGACCTGTTAAAAGGCGTCTGATATGGTTCACAGTTCCAGTCTCCCTGAGTGTAGCGTTTATCCCTTCTGTGAAAGAGCTACAAGCAGTCAGATCAAACATCGATAAGGAAATCGCAAGAAAATACTTTCGGCTCATAGTGCAATGGTGATAAACTTACAATGCTGCACAACAGGTAGCGCCTCTTTCCGATGCTGACAAGTAAATTTTGGGTTTCTAGGAATACATAACTTTATTTATGAAATGCCACATTTGCATACCTCTTGAGTATGACACAGCATACCAATTAAACACAGAACCAATCAAAATCTAAGTGAATAGTATTTTACCAATTCGTGACGATACAGGCACGCTTGTGTACAGACACTCAGTTTTATTAAAACAGACTTTCGTCGTAAGGTTATCGTGGGTAGTTTTATTTCATTTTTTGTAATACAGTTCACAATTTTCGTAAGGTTTCGTTTAATGTTGTTAAAACAATAGGAAACATGAGAGAGAAATTAATCATCAGCGATATATGCGAATTCTCTGATGTCATCTATAACAGTCTGAAAATGCACATGCAGTTTATTGATTAGATGCATGTGTAAAACTTGTTCTGAGTTAAAGCTGTCAAACAAGGTTTGAAGAAGAATAAAATGCCACTACCAGACGACAAGTAATGTAGAAAATACTTTTCCGACGTATTTTGGCACGATGCGCTCTACACATACATAATACAAAAGTTCGACATGCATATACTGTCTGGCTGTCTGTTAAACCTGAAATGAACACAATGTCGCAGAAGTTAGCTCTTTTTCCACATACGACTATTTTGGGTTGAGAAGTGAAGGAAATTATGTTACAAGTTACATTAGATTGATAATTTTAGCAGACATCAGAAATGCGTTTTAAAAGAAATAGCAGTGAATGTACTCGATCTCGCGACATCTTATCTACTGTGCGCAATACTTACCATTACGCCACTAGCTAACATGTAGCTGTAACAGATCCAGAAGTCAAGAACAGTTCCTCCAGAACTTCTGCACTACACAGCGCTGTGGGATAATGCATATCGCCAGGTCAATACTTATGAGAGACAAACAGTTATACCTTTTCTTTTGCACTGCACGACGTTTTCAACAAACCGATAGCACAATAGAGTAGCTCAAGTGGAAAGGAACAATTCCTATTTTAATTTCTGCATCCTACACTGTTGGCAGTTCTGTGTTGGTGGCAGTTACGTGATTTTATTTTGGTGATTACAAAATAAGGATGAATGCATGCACTGGGTAGCCGAGGCAGCTAGCTCATGGCGATTCGGTCAACCAAGTAAATGAATTTACTGAACATGCTGCAAATTGATACAGGGAGCCTGTGTGTCAGAATTCTCAGCCAGTTTGGTTCAACGGCGTTCTGATAGAAAAATGAGCCCCCTGAGAAGAGGATTTTGTGGTCTGTTGGGCTGATGATAGGTTCATATATCTATGGACTGGATTCGGTTCCAACTTCGGTCAATGATCTTAGATAGGGAGAGACAGATTCCATTCCCTTCTGGCTACACCAAGTGAAGAAGATATAATGGCATTGTGGTCTGAAATTCACATTAAAAGTGATATTCCTTCTCTACGAAGAAGACGTTAGGTTGAGCCACAATCAAGTCTGGAGTGGCGACATGTAGAAACTCTATCACCAGTAACCTTTCTTATACTAGTTATTTATTTCTAGTGACGAAACAAACGCTTTGTAGTCTCACAGGACACTTATTCCATCTTTTATCTGAGCTTCTGTATGTCGATAAAATTGGTTCTGAACTGGGAATGCAACTCAGACCGCCCTTAACGCGGAATTTGATCCCTTCGTGACAATACAGCACGGCTACAGTTTGTTGTTTGTTCAAAACTCCAGATTCCTCAACATCTCCACATATTGCGCGTGAATGGGTTCGAATCCTGACCCGGCACTAAAGATTTCATTATGTATTATCAAGCTCTAGCCTGAGAACACCTATCTGCTGGTGGATAATAATTTCGATTTTTAATGTATTTTCATTCGTTGTCAACACTAACGATATTTGACGTTTTTGACTCCCAGTGAGACACAGAACTATTTGCGAGATCACTGTAAGTTCAAGATGTTATTCCGAGCTGCTTGTGGAGAAAAATTCGGTAGCTGACGTCTATTTGTGTGTAGTCAACAAAGATATGCCTGCAGCTCTATTCCCAGTCAGTACTGAACTCTTCGTCATATTATTTCTAGTTCAAACATGCTCACATGTCTCTGCTGGTGCAACAAACCCATATTTAACGTTCGTTTCTCAAGAATATAACAGCTATAGGTGCCGGGTTGGAGTCCTGGGAAGGAAACAATTAATGTTTCGTCTCTTCATTTTAGTTAAAACATCTAGCTACTGCCGAGAAAATCCAATATGTCGAAGTTGATTGTGCTTCGATATCTATCTTATTAGGTTCTGGGTTCGAATCCCTGTCCAACACAAAGCTTTACCTCACGGCATTTCAAATAAGTTACTTGTTAAGAAGCAATATTTAACATATCTCGTAGTTCGTTAACAGGGACAATAGGTGCTGGGTAGGAATTCGCGCCCGTTAAAAATGTTTGCTTTATCTAATTTAAAGTTGGTATTTGCTAACTGATACTGTCTAAAATCGAGGTGTATCACTCTCTGTATGCCTAATCAGGAATGACTGTTAGTTTCCGTCAGTCACGAAATCTTTGCTTAGTCTCCATGACCTGAGTTTGAATCCATATGCAGAACGTGACGGTTCGTCGTGTCATTTGAAGTTCATACATATTCTCAACTAGCTGCTCGTGAATAACTTAAATTTTTAATGTCATTTTGTGTTAAATAAAAAGTACGGTATGTTACTTTGAAGAGGAAATCATGAATACGACGAACTTACTACGTGCATTACCTATCTGACGTAATAATGAGAGTGGTAACATTTCAGGTGTGTCATTTATTGTAATAAATGTGAGCTTACAAGCCTTAAGGACAGTCTTACCTGTGATAAGGTGTTCCCTGATATTTGTAGTATCGTAGTATTACTTTACATCTTGAGTTATTACGATACAGAGCAGTGTTTTCCAGTGGTGACTTGTTGGAACCATTTTCGATAGTCAAACTACTGTACCAAGGAGAGATTAGAGGACCTGCTAGACAGCTGCGTTATGTGGGTTGCATGCGAATCAGGCGAAATGCAATTCAGGTCGTTCGGATACTTTTGAGCACGACTGTACATCACATCTACCGATATCTGTCCAATTTGTATATTTCCTTTGTGATGCGTCGTTTTTTTATGTTACTGTGTATATCTCCTACTCTAAATGTACAATATTTACGATTATATACTTCATTACCATATCGTAATGAACTAAAAAAAAATTGTTCAAATGGCTCTGAGCACTACGGGACTTAACTGCTGAGGTCATCAGTCCCCTAGAACTTAGAACTACTTAAACCTAACTAACCTAAGGACATCACACACATCCATGCCCGAGGCAGGATTCGAACCTGCGACCGTAGCGGTCGCGCGGTTCCAGACTGTAGCGCCTACAACCGATCGTCCACTTCGGCCGGCCGTAATGAACTCAACATTTTACGCTACATACGGTTGATTGGACAAGAACAGAATAGAAGCTTTCGAAATGTGGTGCTACAGAAGAATGCTGAAGATTAGATGGGTAGATCACATAACTAATGAGGAGGTATTGACTAAAACTGGGGAGAAGTCAAATTTGTGGCACAACTTGACTAGAAGAAGGGATCGTTTGGTAGGACATGTTCTGAGTCATCAAGGGATCACCAACTTAGTATTGGAGGGTAGCGTGGAGGGTAAGAATCGTAGAGGGAGACCAAGAGATGAATACACTAATCAGATTCAACAGGATGTAGGTTGCAGTAGGTACTGGGAGATGAAGAAGCTGGCACAGGATAGAGTAGCATGGAGAGCTGCATCAAACCAGTCTCTGTACTGAAGACGACAACAACAACAACATGGTCCTCTTGACAGTGCTTTATGATCGAAACTGATTCTGAACGAGCATGGTTCTGACTTTTGTGGCGTAAAGGCTTCAGCATCTTTCGCATCAGATCAACAGTAGGATGAGAGAGAAGAATTTGTGGTAGTAGAACCAGGCTTGTTTAGACAGTGTCACAACAACGAAGACAGGTGAGCGCACTGTGTTCAAAGGTTTGGTTGTCAGTACGTTCATGCGATACTATGTCTTTCCACACCATAAAACCTGGTCCATCAAAACGGTGATATTCGAGAATACTTCTGGTTGCTTTTGGTATTCCCACCTCTCGCCACATGAGCGTACGTCCAGAGTCACTATCCAGGCCGAATCTGTTCTCATGAGAGAAGAGCACACAACCCCACTCCTCGTTGGTCCAGTCCTTATACTCTTGGCACTATAGCAAATCTTTGAACATGGTACACTCACCGATCAACGGTACTGTGACACTGTATTCCTTCTCCAGGTGTGTCTTTTTACGGGTGCATTCGGTCAAGGCGTCATTTTTATGGGTGGCAGTTCACAATCGCATCGAACAGCGCATGTGGTGGAGTTCTTGGAACAAGAGGATATTC